>NW_026578105.1:0-2601999 GCF_029603195.1 Condylostylus longicornis
GGGGGTCGTGCAAAATTTGAAAAAATTTTCAATTTTTTGACAAGGTAGGGGGTCATGCAAAATTTGAAAAAATTTTCAATTTTTTGACAAGGTAGGGGGTCGTGCAAAATTTGAAAAAATTTTCAATTTTTTGACAAGGTAGGGGGTCGTGCAAAATTTGAAAAAATTTTCAATTTTTTGACAAGGTAGGGGGTCATGCAAAATTTGAAAAAATTTTCAATTTTTTGACAAGGTAGGGGGTCGTGCAAAATTTGAAAAAATTTTCAATTTTTTGACAAGGTAGGGGGTCGTGCAAAATTTGAAAAAATTTTCAATTTTTTGACAAGGTAGGGGGTCGTGCAAAATTTGAAAAAATTTTCAATTTTTTGACAAGGTAGGGGGTCATGCAAAATTTGAAAAAATTTTCAATTTTTTGACAAGGTAGGGGGTCGTTCAAAATTTGAAGAAATTTTCAATTTTTTAGCAAGGTAGGGGGTCGTGCAAAATTTAAAAAAATTTTCAATTTTTTGACAAGGTAGGGGGTCGTTCAAAATTTGAAGAAATTTTCAATTTTTTGGCAAGGTAGGGGGTCGTGCAAAATTTAAAAAAATTTTCAATTTTTTGACAAGGTAGGGGGTCGTGCAAAATTTGAAAAAATTTTCAATTTTTTGACAAGGTAGGGGGTCGTGCAAAATTTGAAAAAATTTTCAATTTTTTGACAAGGTAGGGGGTCGTGCAAAATTTGAAAAAATTTTCAATTTTTTGACAAGGTAGAGGGTCGTGCAAAATTTTAAAAAATTTTCAATTTTTTGACAAGGTAGGGGGGTCATGCAAAATTTGAAAAAATTTTCAATTTTTTGACAAGGTAGGGGGTCATGCAAAATTTGAAAAAATTTTCAATTTTTTGACAAGGTAGGGGGTCGTGCAAAATTTGAAAAAATTTTCAATTTTTTGACAAGGTAGGGGGTCATGCAAAATTTGAAAAAATTTTCAATTTTTTGACAAGGTAGGGGGTCGTGCAAAATTTGAAAAAATTTTCAATTTTTTGACAAGGTAGGGGGTCGTGCAAAATTTGAAAATTTTTTTGATAAGGTCGTTCAAAATTTGAAGAAATTTTCAATTTTTTGACAAGGTAGGGGGTCGTTCAAAATATGAAGAAATTTTCAATTTTTTGACAAGGTAGGGCGTCGTTCAAAATTTGAAGAAATTTTCAATTTTTTGACAAGGTAGGGGGTCATGCAAAATTTGAAAAAATTTTCAATTTTTTGACAAGGTAGGGGGTCGTGCATAATTTGAAAAAATTTTCAATTTTTTGACAAGGTAGGCGGTCGTGCAAAATTTGAAAAAATTTTCAATTTTTTGACAAGGTAGGGGGTCGTGCAAAATTTGAAAAAATTTTCAATTTTTTGACAAGGTAGAGGGTCGTGCAAAATTTTAAAAAATTTTCAATTTTTTGACAAGGTAGGGGGTCGTTCAAAATTTGAAAAAATTTTCAATTTTTTGACAAGGTAGGGGGTCATGCAAAATTTGAAAAAATTTCCAATTTTTTGACAAGGTAGGGGGTCGTGCAAAATTTGAAAAAATTTTCAATTTTTTGACAAGGTAGGGGGTCATGCAAAATTTGAAAAAATTTTCAATTTTTTGACAAGGTAGGGGGTCGTGCAAAATTTGAAAAAATTTTCAATTTTTTGACAAGGTAGGGGGTCGTGCAAAATTTTAAAAAATTTTAAATTTTTTGACAAGGTAGGGGGTCATGCAAAATTTGAAAAAATTTTCAATTTTTTGATAAGGTCGTTCAAAATTTGAAGAAATTTTCAATTTTTTGACAAGGTAGGGGGTCGTTCAAAATTTGAAATTTTCAATTTTTTGACAAGGTAGGGGGTCGTGCAAAATTTGAAAAAATTTTCAATTTTTTGACAAGGTAGGGGGTCGTGCAAAATTTGGAAAAATTTTCAATTTTTTGACAAGGTAGGGGGTCGTGCAAAATTTGAAAAAATTTTCAATTTTTTGACAAGGTAGGGGGTCATGCAAAATTTGAAAAAATTTTCAATTTTTTGACAAGGTAGGGGGTCGTGCAAAATTTGAAAAAATTTTCAATTTTTTGACAAGGTAGGGGGTCGTGCAAAATTTGAAAAAATTTTCAATTTTTTGACAAGGTAGGGGGTCGTTCAAAATTTGAAGAAATTTTCAATTTTTTGACAAGGTAGGGGGTCGTGCAAAATTTGAAAAAATTTTCAATTTTTTGACAAGGTAGGGGGTCGTTCAAAATTTGAAGAAATTTTCAATTTTTTGACAAGGTAGGGGGTCATGCAAAATTTGAAAAAATTTTCAATTTTTTTGACAAGGTAGGGGGTCGTGCAAAATTTGAAAAAATTTTCAATTTTTTGACAAGGTAGGGGGTCGTGCAAAATTTGAAAAAATTTTCAATTTTTTGACAAGGTAGGGGGTCGTGCAAAATTTGAAAAAATTTTCAATTTTTTGACAAGGTAGGGGGTCGTTCAAAATTTGAAGAAATTTTCAATTTTTTGACAAGGTAGGGGGTCGTGCAAAATTTGAAAAAATTTTCAATTTTTTGACAAGGTAGGGGGTCGTTCAAAATTTGAAGAAATTTTCAATTTTTTGACAAGGTAGGGGGTCATGCAAAATTTGAAAAAATTTTCAATTTTTTTGACAAGGTAGGGGGTCATGCAAAATTTGAAAAAATTTTCAATTTTTTGACAAGGTAGGGGGTCGTTCAAAATTTGAAGAAATTTTCAATTTTTTGACAAGGTAGGGGGTCGTGCAAAATTTGAAGAAATTTTCAATTTTTTGACAAGGTAGGGGGTCGTTCAAAATTTGAAGAAATTTTCAATTTTTTGACAAGGTTTTTTTGAAAAAATTTTCAATTTTTTGACAAGGTAGGGGGTCGTTCAAAATTTGAAGAAATTTTCAATTTTTTGACAAGGTAGGGGGTCATGCAAAATTTGAAAAAATTTTCAATTTTTTGACAAGGTAGGGGGTCGTGCAAAATTTGAAAAAATTTTTAATTTTTTGACAAGGTAGGGGGTCGTGCAAAATTTGAAAAAATTTTCAATTTTTTGACAAGGTAGGGGATCCGTGCAAAATTTGAAAATTTTTTTGATAAGGTCGTTCAAAATTTGAAGAAATTTTCAATTTTTTGACAAGGTAGGGGGTCATGCAAAATTTTAAGCAATTTACAAAAAATTTTTAATTTTATGAAAGTCGTGCAAAACTTTAAAAAGTGTAGTACAAAAGAGCAAAACTAAAAATTGCTTTATCTACCTGCACCCTTAGTAAATAAGTTATAAATAGCAATTACATGAAATGACAAACAATAATTTTTACATTTTTTTATAAAATATACACAAATTGATTAATTAATTTAAAATATACACAAATAAATTAATTAATTTATTTTTTAATGTAATTGGCAGTAAATTTAATTGATTTATTTGTGTACATGGACTTTACATAATAAGAATAAAAACAATTTTTGAAAATTCTATTAATACAAGCATGTAGAGATAATTATAAATAATCCAAGTTAATGAACTCTAAATGTAATATTATATTTTATAAATTTAATTCCATTAGAATTGCTTAGATTACACAATGTCATAAATTCCATATATTTTTTTATTTAGTTGCAAAAATCAAATACATATTTATGTATGTATGCATGTATATTTTTCTATTTTCATGGTTAAACATGTGACCGCTTTATACTTTTTTCATTTTATGTATTCAAAAACAGTGAATCGTTAGAGGCAAATATTTTATTATTTTCTTTTTTTTCCACAATATTTTTGTTACAAATGAAATTAAAAGCTTTATTTTTAGTTTCATTTTTACGCAAATTTCACAAGAATAAAAATTTAATCTTTAAATTGCCTTTTATGTATATACATATCTAGAACGGCAAGTTTTGATCTAAAATCTTTACTTATTTCTAAATTGAGTTACAGTAATAAAGGGGTTCAATTATTTAATCTTTCATTATTAAATCGTAAATTTAGAAACTAGTGAAGTACTTAATGGAAAATTACCAAAAAAAAAAAAAAATAAAACAAAAATTTTAGACGGGCGGAAACAAACCGACTGCATTACACGTGAATGATTCACAATTTTTTCTCTTGCCTTACTTATTTAAAATTATTTACTTAACTATCATGATTTCTTTTATCGTTTATAATAATAAATTATCAGGGTATGAAATGTGCAAATGTTATTAAATGAACATTTTACAACGAAAGTACAATGTTATTTTATATAATGAAATTAAGGGACAAAATAATCTCATTAAATTTATTTTAAATAATTCGAAACATACACATGAATACATAGTTAGACCTAGGCAAGTAAACTGTTATACCATTATATATTGTTGTTCAGTAGACTTTTAAAATGTTTTTAGTTTTTTGAAGTGTATATGTTTAATTAGTGTCCACAGTTCGTAAGAATGTAAACTGTTAGCTATTAAGCTAACTTACCAAAATGTATTTTTTTCGAATTTACAGATTAATGTATGTTCCAGGAAATAAGAAATCAATTCATCATACATACCCTAAAGTTGACAACAATAGAATTTTTAATTCTATTTTTAAACACTTAAAATTTTTTTGCTATCTCTTTTAATAAAAACCAAAAAAAAAAAAAATAAAAGAAAAAAAAAACTTGTGATGATCGCTAAACTTAAGCCATACAATAATTTTTTTATTAATTTATTTTTATGATTTTTGATAATTTCTAAATTTATTTCAATTATTATATAAATTTCATCATACATTTACACATAAAATAACCCAGTATAATTCTTTTTGTAACTATATTAGAATAGGAAAATTAAAAATGGGGCAAAAAATGGGTAAATGATTTTGCAGTTAGTGGACTATAGTGAAAAATAAGAAATATTTTTAGAAAGTTTATTTTTCAACTATTCTAAAATTTTCAAAAAATTTTCTATGATAATTGTACAATCTTCAATTTGCTGAAATATTTGGTTTGAAAAGTACATAACAGTAGGTATACATACAAAATTTATGGAATAGTTCACAATTAATAAAGCATTATTAAAGAATTTTATAGAAAAATGTACGACCAAGGCACCTATAACGTTTTTAAAATTTAACAATTTTTCGTTTAACTTTCTCTATTATATCAAAATTTCGTATAGGAAAAAGTCAACAATTTTAATGCAACGAAAGTGAAAATGTTTTGGAATGCATACTAACATGAACAACTATAATAACAAAAATATTTACATATAAATATTTTTTTTTTAATATTAATATTTAATTTTGATTAAAAATATAAAATTTGAATATCAAATCATCAATAAAAATTTTAAATTTAATTATTTAAATTTTTATATATATGTAGTATAACAAAAAAAATTTAAAAGCAAACATGTTTATTCGGAATGCATTAAGTTGTATTTAATTAAAATTGTTATATTTATGACATTCATTGCATTATAGAATTTTAATTTCGAATAATAAAAAAATTCGTATAAAATGAATCAAAGCTATTACTAACTATTTATTTTAATATATATATCAGTATAGAAAATTTGTTACTTAAATTGTTTTATTTGTAAGCAAATTAAAAGAAATTTTAATTTCTATAATATATACAAACTTGATTGAATTATGCTAATATACAATTTTGAAAATTGACATAAGAGAAATATGAGAACTTATGATAATATATGAGAGCTAATAATATGACATATTCTAAGAAGGGATGCTGTAATACTTATATATGTATAGTTAAAATATTACAGTTTATATTATAGACATAAGTAATTTAAGTAAATAGGTAGGTATAATATGTTTAGAATTATATTATATTGAAATTAGTGAAATTTACTGAATAACTTTTTTATTTTACCTACTCATCTACAATATAAATTAAATATATATTTTATAAATTAAATTTCTGTTCAAAACTTCTGTTGAAAAGCTATATAATTATTTTTTATTTATAAATTAATTTTAAATATATAAATTAAAAATTCAATATATTTAGCAAATATTTAGAAAATGTCTAAGAATTTGTTTTTTTTTTTTTCGTAAATAATCTTTTATAAAATGTTTCTAAAGTTTTTCGACCTTAAATTTTAATCGTCTTTAATTAACCATTTAATTAAAACAAAAATTTATTATTGATATTCAAAATTTTCTATATATATATACATATATATTTTTTAGGTATAATAAACCATTATTGTGGTTGATATTTATTTGATTAACCTTGAATATTTTTTTTTCTTTTTTGTTTTTTTAAACAGTTAAAATAATCTAGAATTTGCAAATTTTCAAAAAAAAAAAAAGCTTATAAAATAGAAAAATTGGTTAATTGCACTTTATTAACATCGATACTTTTATAACATCGTACTTTGGAATTAAAAATTTTTTAACGTTGCTACTTGAGCACGAAAATTCAATGTTAAAAAGGTTATTGTAAAGTAAAATAATTACATCTAATAATTTTTGATAAAACGAGACACATTCTTAACAATAACAATATAAGCGTCTTAAAACGGATCTTATTTTGTTTTTTTTTTTTTTTTTTGCTGATACTTGAGGTACTTTTCCTTAAAGATAACAAAAAAATATATGTATATACGAGTATCAATATATATACTTAATAGGTACTTAGAATTTAATATTATTAATAATAATCAATTACACGTAATTAATAATGATAAAAATTTTATATGTTGTAAAAAAAAATTTAATGAATTTTAAAAAATCTATAATGATATACGCTATGAAAATCTATAATGGTATATTTGAAATATAACGTAAGAATAAAAATTATTAATTTTAATGGTATTAAAAATAAAACCAAAATTATGGAACCAAAAATTTTATGAAAAACTACATTAAATGAAATATTTAATTGAAAAATTTAGTACATAGATGCTATTTATTACCTAACCCAAAATTCCAAAAATAATTATCAAACGAGAACATTAAATCAATACGGTGAAATAATAAAACTTTGAGCTCTTGTACATGTATAATTCTAATTTGAAGATCACAGAGAAAAATTGATTGAAATAAAATTTTAAAATAAGATTATGATTTTCCTATTTTAATCGACTTTTTCAAATTTATTTTCCTGATTAGAAAAATTTAAAGTCAGGGAAAAATTCAAATATTGGGAATTAGCTTAGTACAGAATGCATTAAAACTCATTAATGTAAAATATTTGTTGAAAATATACTTGTTTTTGTAAGAGAATAAATTAAAATTCATTGTTAATTAATTAAAAAAATTTGAAGAACAAATTTTTTACATACGACAAATGTCGCATATTTTTTTAATATTTTAAAACATACAATATTGCGCATGATTTAATATATGTAATTTATTATTTAAAATGTAAAATCATACATTCTTATTAGTATTGTTGTATGAGTATTATTGTCAAATTATTGCAACATCAAATATGTATATAGTTAAAAAAAAATTATTTAAATATAATATATTTTTCGCTTTTTGAATCTCATGGCATCTTAATATTAATAATTTATTATAATATTTAAAAATATAAATAAATTTCATAATAAAGGGTTGCTAAATACTTCACTGATCTTATTTCAAATATAAAACATATACACATTGTACAAATATTGTGCAAATTAACACATGGTTAAGTTTTGTTGTAAATATACATATATATAGATAAGGAATGAATGTATATACATGCATATTTACAAATGCCCTAAATATTTTTCTCTGGGGATCTCAGGGTTTTCTTAATTTTCATAAGTTTTATTTTTATTTTAGTTTTACTAAATTTTCTTTCATTTTTTTTTTAAATAAATTTATTATGTTCATGAAAATTTATCTTCTAAATTTAAAATTGTCTGAAATGAGACCATGAAATTTATCAATGGTGAAATATACTTTTATTATATTTGTTTTTTTTTTTTTTTTGAAACATTTTATTAAAAAAAAAAAATATTTTGTTTACAAAAATAAAATTATGTTTTCTTTTGTTTTGCACAAATGCGGTGCCAGGGAATAGTTCATAATAATTAATCTTGTTTTTTTTTTTTTTCAAATATTTAAGAAATTTTTATTTTATTTATATAAATAAATTTTGTAATTTTATTTTAATTACAAAAATGATTACGTGACTTGAAACAAATACATCCATATAGGCACAGGTATGTTTGTATGTATGTATGTATGTCGGAATAAAAAATATCAATTTTAATAATAAAATTTTTGCTAATTAACAAGTGAAAATTTTAAAATGTCTAATTGTTATTTTTGGTTTTTTTTTTCATTTTTTTGCATCTTCCATTTTTACAATTTTTGATATAAGAAAATTGGCGCCATTTTAATTCTTTAGAGATATTGTCAAATCAGATGTCACTCAAAAGTGAAAATTTGATGTTATTCAAATGTATAATTAATTTTTTCATGTTCTTCAAATTGTCATTTATTTACGATAATTTGGGGTATTATATACAAAAAAGAAAACATAACACAGCAATTTGTACAATGTGCGACATAATATTTGTATGTATGTATGTATTAAAATTTATTTATTTATTTTTATTTATTAAATATAAAAATTAAATGAAAATATTGAATATGCGTATACCACATTTATTTTTATTTGAAAAGAAACATTTTAAATTTTATGCCCTCGAAAACATAAATACAAAAGTATTATTTTCTCTAAATAGATTCATTTAGTGATTTTAGCCCTGAATTTAATTTTTGTGCATATTATAGTCTTACTTTATTTTTAAAATTATTTCAGACATAAAAATGTTTACCTCTAAATTAAGTCCACTACGTGTTAGATTTTGTACTACATAATAACTCTTGATATCCAAGAATATTATTGAATTATCTTATAAATAAAAATTTATTTCATAAATAACTTAAAATCAAATATAAAGTACATACATACCTTTGAAATTTCACCTGAAGATAATTTTTTAAGGTTCAAAATAAAAAGAGACCTTTTTTCAGAAATAGTAAATCTTTAAATTAACTTTTCTCCGAAAAATACGGAATTATGCGTTACATACATGTATATACTTGTTAACAATAATAATATTAAATTTATAAAAAAAATTTGCAAATAAAGTATTTTTTTATTATGTGGACATTTTTTCCAAAATTACATTAATTTGTCTTTGACAATACAATAAGAAAGTATGATAATTACGGTGAATTATTTGAATAAATGAATAAGAAACAAAAAAAGTTTTATACATACATATATACATACATATACATAAGTATTTGGATACATACATGTGTGGATGTGTACATATATATATCAAGACCAAAATATTTTATATTAAAAATTATTAATATAACGTAAACGTCAGTCTCGCTAAAAATAATATCAAGTTTTGGTTACAAATATTCTTAACACTTATAAAGTAGCCAAAAGCAATGTTGTCATTGCAAAATTATTTGCAGCTGTTCAAATTTATATAAAAGCTTGAATAAAATTAAAAAGGAAAAAAGGAAACAAAAAAAAAGAATGTTAAATGAATGAATGCTTTCACCGGGCAATTAATTATTTTATAATTAATTTTAGTTGCTTACGATGTTTACTTAAATAATACGATGTGTATGTCTTGGACATACTATTCCCTTTGTGCTGCTCCAACTTATTTAACATTATTGGAAGTAAATATTTATGAGAATCTTTTCATTTTGAAATTTTTAAGGAAATTATTTGAACTATGCCATTTGATAGGGCCGCTTACATTCTTCCAACAAATTTAAAAATAGATGAAAATATATGAAATTAATGTCAAAAAAAATTTTATATAATTTAGCTAATAAATTTTAAAATAGGTGTTGTCTTTTTGTCATATGTTAACGAATGCTTTTTTGACAAATTTCAGAAATCTGTAATTACATTTGTTACAGATAATTAAGAAAAAACTAATTTTTTAAATGATTTTACAGTTTTTTAGATTAATTTTAATATTTATTTCATATCAGTGTGATAACATGAAATTTACATTTATTTGAAATGCAACCTCAATTTGAACTGTGTTCGATAATCGAATAGAAAAATAATTTTCACAAAGTAAGTTTTTCAATTTGATTTTCTTTCTAAAGAAGGTAGACTATGTTTTGTATATTCGTAATGGTATACATACAACAATTTATTAAAATTACACTATTTATAAATTAACAATAAAAATATTACAAATATAAAACGGTAAAATTGTTCATAATGGTTAATAACATATTGTTTACATATACATGTACATGTATATAGGTATGTATATCTAAATTTCACCCCTAGAGCAAGCTCATTTAAACTTTGCTAATCAAATTAAAGAGAAAACTAATTACTTAAAGAATTAGTGTTAAATAAAAAATAACCGAATTTCTTATATTGCAAAATATAACAAGGACTGTAAAGTTTGCTCCGCTTAAAAAAAAAGTGTCTTGATGTTATATGTAATAATAAACCAGAAAATTTTCATAAATTTGATATCGTTAGTTCATTTTTGCAATATTTTGTGATATAGTAGTGTTATTCCAGGGGTATAATATATATAAAACATAATATAAAAATATGCATACAACACGACGGTTTTCCACTTTGTTTACTTAAAAAATTTTATTTTTATTAACGAAAACGTGTCCAGTAATAAGAGACAAGACGTTAATACCTTTATAAACATATCTGTGCAAATATACATATGTGTACTGCGCAAATTGATGTAGATATTAAAATATATATACATAATAGTTTCATACTTAAAGTGTTTTGCAAGTTAATATCAAATTAAATTCTTTAAAAAGAGTTTTACTAAATAAATTACTTGAAGTGTCTAAAAAAATTCTAATAGAAAAATTTATTTTACTTATTTTATTGATTTAAAAAGTTATATGTTATTTTATACGGTCGAATTCATTTTAAAGCCAGATAGATACCAGCGGATCATTGTCGTACCTAGACCTTAAGACCTCTAGCATTATTTAGATGTCTCTAATATAATAATAAAAGTGCATTTATATGAGGAACACGCACCCAAGGAAGCTTTACTTATCGCCTCTATGAAGATATTAACTAGAATATCTACATCTTCCGCTATCTTACGACGCGAAAGGATACAGATCTAAGAAAATCGATTAGCTATCAAATTTTTACAAATTAGATTTTTTTTACGGCTTCTTAAATTATGGAATGTATTCTGCTTAGCAATGAATTAAAAATCCACATGTACAAAAATCGGAAGAAAAACACTTTTGAAGTATTTTCTTTTCTGCTTTGATTTACGGCAATAACAGTTTGTGAAGTAAGCAATATATTTTTCATCTATTTGTAATTTTTAGTAAGAAAGTTTTGCTGCGAACTGATTTTGCATAAAAAATGGTTAGTAATCAAGAATATTTTTAAAAACGACTCACCTCCCGAATTTTTTGAACAGCTTCCCCAGATTACGTGATGCGAATTAATATCACTTGCAAAGAAAAGCCAACTTCAAGAGATTAGGCTATACCAACTAATACTTGTTTACTTCCGGCATTCCAGATTAACTACAGTCATATCTTTATTGCTCTGAACGAAAGAATAATAGAAAAGCATTAAATTACTTTTAAAAAGATGGAACTTTACTTTTAAATTATTTTTAACTTACCTTTTCGCCGCTCTTACTAAGAAACAACTTGCAATTTTGCGTCCTGAGTCAACTTCTTTGACCCAGACTATATAAACACCGCCCCTGCAGGCGATAAAAAAGCGCAGCTAATGCTGCTTTAAAGTAGTGGAAATTTATTTGAACTGTTTGAAGCATTACTGTTTTCAATGGCTTCGTCAGCCGTGTTAACAAAATCTTCATCATTAACGTTATCAGCCATTTTTGACTCAACCGAAATTTTCCCTTTCGACGGTTTCATCTCTTCTCGCCCCGTATTCTTATCTGAGGAAACATTTTGTTTCGTCTCCCGATTTTGACTTCCGTCCGGTTTTGCGTCCGTTTTATAAACTCTCAGGGTTATTGAGCTGAACCCGTAATTGATAATAAAGTTCTGTTTTTCTAAGAGCGCCAGTGACTCTTTATTGATTATTATGAGAATATGTCGATACTCGCCCCTTTTTTCTTCCAATTTCACTACCCTCCAGTTGGAAGTTGGTAGATTAGGATTTCCAAATTGGATCATCTGCAAAATTGTGTTTGCATCTGAGGGTTCTGCTGGCACCCAGGAACGAGCACGCGGTCTACCTGGGATTTGGTCCTTTGCAATAACGGCCAGCCTTGCACCAGGCCAAATTTCACCAATCTTTTGGATCGCTTTAGTGTACAGATCAGCTGATCTCTGATCCGCGCAGGTCACTAGTTTTATGTATCCTTGATGCCAACCACTATCCCTGCATGAGGGATACGGCCCTGGATTCTCTTTCATTACCTGGCAGAAATTAATCATCAGCTGCTTTTCAACTTTCCTCCAATTTTCCAGTGAGATCCTCCCATCATCTTGCGCCTTGTCCACAACAGCGATAATTAAATTATTCTTCATATTCTGGTCAAATGTCTTAACTGCTGGTGCATTAGATCGCGGAATTTGTGGCCGTGGTTTTTTGGCCTTACAAGGTGAATCCTCCGACGTGGTTTGTCTTTTAGATGCCCCAGTCTTCTCATCAAGCCTCTTTTCCATAATACTTTTAGCCCAGATGTACGTGGATTTGTCTTGTTCCGATCTTTGATCTTCAGGAATTTTTTCGATTCTCTCCAAATTCCTGTATGCTGACCGCCGTTCTCTATAAGCTCTCCGTGAGGGTGAAATTACTGCTGTTGGCATTCTTTTCATGCTTTGCCAAGATTTCGAAACTTCTGTCGTAGAATTGCAGTCAATATTAGGCCAGACTTTGTCAAAGCTTTGTACTTGACTACTCGGTCCAGGCTGTAATTCCTGTGTATCCTCCAAATTTGCACTAGAGCCTTCCAAAATTCTGAAGTTAGACTCCGGTTTTCCTAAAGAACTCGCCTTCTGCGATATTCTTTGTGTGTTTAGTAAAACTGGCTTAGCCATGTTTCCTTCCGGCGTTTCACCGGTTTCGTTTTGTTTTTTTCCATATTTTGACTCCATACTATTCCCACGAGATGCGGAGAAAAAATGTCCATCTAAGCAGAGATCCGCTGTACTTAGATAAGGCTAAATAATCTGGAGAGCGCCAGGTATCCAGATACTCCGTTCGCGACTAGGCTATTTGTTTGGGCCCCCAGCCTGGCTGATTCTCGACACGGGTCGTATAACAACTTAATCCAGCCCAATGAAAATTAAAACAATAGTATGTTGTGAAAGGTTTAGAATAAAGAAAAAGGATTGATTATCTTTTGGTTTCAGATCTCATCTGGGGATTAATCCCGAGACTCTTTGACCCTACTCAGCCTCTACACCACGGCAAGGTAGATAATCACGTGAGAGGTATTTAATTTGCAATTTTTTCCTAAACTTGTAAAAGTATGGTAATATTTTATTATTGAAATAAATTATAATATTATAATCATAAGAAATTACAATGAGCTACTGAATGAAATAATAACAAACACTATCATAATATTTACCAAGTATATATTTCATATTTTATTCAGCGCAATTTTCGAATACTACTCGTATACATAAAGGTTGTAAAGTAAAAGTAAATATTTGCATAAATCAATTTTTTTTTTCGTTCATTAAATTCACATCATTTAAACACTAAATGAGTGCATACTAAATTAAAAAATTCCTTTAGCAAGGTAAATAATTTTTATAGAAATAAAAATGTAGGTACTTAAGAACTGTCAAACGAATTGAGAAGAAAACAAACGTAATTTTAGTAAAAATAAAATTACTAAATAATATGATAACTCAAATGATAGAACCTTGGGAATTGGAATTACTAATATTTATATTTTACGCGCATATTTTTTTTATGCATAAATATAAACGTACATATAATAAACATTGATAGTAATTATATTAAAAAGTTGTAATTACCCTTAGTTTCACTAACTTTTATGGTTTCTAAGTATAATGTATGCCTTTATAAATCTCACTCGTACAAATTTTATGTTCATTTTATATTTTGTTTAATTAACGTATATATTTATTTTAAAAATGAGAACATGGACTTTTGAAAATGTGATGAAATTATTGTAAAATACTACTTTGAAACAAGCTTCAACAACAACAACAAAGTATTGTGTATATATTACAACTTTTGAGAAATTATTTTCGATCTTATAGTTTCATATGAATTTTCGCGTTATGATAAAAAAACAACTTTTCTTGCTACCAATATACCCTAAATTTTATTTAAATTCTTGAAGGATAGCTTTTCATGCCATTTGATTTATTCTTATGGGTTTGGTTATATCTTCTTAGCCAAATAGCGAAAATTTTCTAAAATAAAGTTATTTTATATAATAAAAATTTTCATATGTTGGTGGCCTCTGCTTGTAGTGTTCTTTATAGCTTTGTTTGTCCTTTTGTATGCATTACAGTTTAGAGCTATTTTCGTTAAAAATGCTAGAAGAAAAGTTTCTCGCTTCCTTACAGGCTATGAGATCACCAAGTATAATTAACTTACAAAAACAATATTATTTTATAAAATTTTCCTCAATATCACGAGCACATGAATAAAAGTGAAAGTACAAAAAAATTCTTTTGATTTTTTTAATTGAATTTAATTGCAATACCTAAACAAAATGAAATAAAAAAAAATTAACACAAAAAGTGAAATAAATTAGGGCAAAAAAATGTATGTGTGTAGATACATGTATTTTACGTAAACAGTATTTGAATTTGCCTTCACTTAATTACAATTGCATGCCAATGTGCATCTAAAAAAAGATTATGCATTGTTTGGGTTGCATTTAGGTATATAAAATAAAAATATGTTGCATTAGTAATTTAAAAGTTCATTGCATTGTAAAACGAACAGAATAATATGCTCTCATCTTTGTCCTTTAAATGACTTTTATATCAATTAAATTTTAAAGTATTATACATAAATATGTAATTTGTATTTTAGTTTTGCGCCGATAAAGACTAATATGGCGATAAAGACTAATGTGGTTTGACAATATTTTTTAATATAATAGTAATTATTTTTTTATTGAATTTAATATATTTTCTATTTAATAGATGCATAAATATATTTCTAGTTATAAAAGAATTTTAAACAATATATAGTTAATATTAGTGTATAACAATAAACATAGTATAATATTTTAATCCATTAGCAACTCTTAATAAATTATGAATACTTCTTCTGATACGAGTATTTTATAAAATTTTTAAAATTCTTAATGTTTTATAAAACCAACTTCAATTACAAGATTAAATACAACTATAGTATAACAACTTTAAAACATTATAATATATTATTTAATAAAAATTTTAAGAATTTAGAAAAGTTAGATATTATAATTAACAACTTTAGATATGATAATTAACATTAATTCCATGTCAAAATATATATACATACGAGTATGTATGTAATTGTAAACATATACATATTGTATGTTTTTATGAATGTTCATAAAAAATTCAATAACCCTTAATTACTTGTATAATGGCGCAGTTAAATTATTATTGAAAGTAAATCAAAATCACATCACTCACTTGGCGTTTCTATTACTATTACTTGGCGTATTCATAAGTTTTTTCACCTCTTTAACATACATACATACATTTATTATGACAAAACTATAATAGAGGAACTTCCGGTATTGTGGACCAACCTTTATATTTCGCCATTTATCTTCAGCAACTTTAAGCTTTCACAGTCTAAACATGGTTTTTTTAAATTGTGTGAGTAATTTAGAAACCTAATGACATTAATCAAATTTATTTAGTTCGGAATTTACAGAAATTGTGAGAGAATAAGAGGATAAAGTCCAAAAAATCTACTTTTGATTTTTTACACAGGGAAGGGAACATGTGTTCGGGTAATTTGGACTACTGGTCTATTTATTATTTCTATTATTATGATAATTATTATTTTACTTAAGAAATTTGCAAGAAGCATCTATTTTTTTTTTTTGGTTCAACCATTATATTTTGTCCTTGGAACACAGCAAACGTTTTTGAATCTAGCAAAAACCCCATTTGTCTTTAACAGGTGTTGTTGCTTCTCATAGTTGCGAAAAATCGAAGTTCTTATATTCTTTGGCATTTTCCTAAAATATTAAATAATTTTAGCGTAATACATTGCTATTTCGGGTAATATGAACCAGTACTCCAAAATACCATAACTACTAGCGGTTCTCCACATTACCCCCAACTTCGTTTTAATTTTCTCAAAAATCACTTATTACTACTCCGAAATTTGTAACAAAACTGAATTAAAGGTAGAAATTAGTTATGACACACACAGTTGCACTTCTTTTCATATTTTGACGCGTTTAATTTAGTTAAGCGAATGTTAATTACTGCGAAACACTGGTGGTCCACTTTAGCCGACTGGTCCACGATGCCCGAAGTTCCTTTACTTATTAACAAATTTTTGTTGATTAAGGTATGCATCTATGTATGTACGTACATATATAAAGAAACTGAGAATATGTATATTATGTATGAAAATAATGTTGTGAAATACTACTAGTAAACAAATAAATTCAAACGGAAAAAGAACACACTTTACTTTTTTCTTATCAATTTTCAGTATGTATGTGTATGTGTTTATATTATACACATTATGAAAATGTTGTATGTACAATGTTTTCAGTTCAAATATAAATAAAAGAGTAATAATAATAATAAATAAAAAAATGAAACACTTTAATAAAATATTTTTATTTTAATGATTATAACTGTAAAAAAAAATTTATATCGCAACATTGACAAGGAAATCACTTCAAGCTTCAAGGTCATCTTATGACTAGCATATTTTTGAATTTTATTAATTGCTATTACTAAAAAAATATACATATGCATACATACATAAATAGATTTAATACTTATGTAAGTACGAGGTATTTGGAAATTGCGACATATTGTGTAAATTATTAACAAGGATGACAAAAGAAGAAGCAATTATTGCAAAATATAATTTATAATATTATTAAGTAGATACTGTTATTTGATTTTTATATGTGTATCACGGAATATTTGAAGGCAATTTTTTTGTGTTATAAGATGAGTGACATAAGTTTTAAAAACCGAAGAGGTTTGTTCCTTGGAAATCGACTTTTTTTGGGAAAAAAATCGGGTGGGAGAGGAGAGAACTCGGATATCGTGGGGTAGTTTTGAAGGCTTAAAAAAATCGGTTTGAAAAAAGTCTTGTTTTTTGAATATTCACTTTAGCTTCGCAGCTGTTGAAACTGAAATATTGATTTTGTTCAGAAGCTTTTTTTTCAATTGATAGACCTATACAATGGTATACTAATGGCCGGTATCAGACTTACCGTTTCCAAGTTATAATCGCTTAAACATAAAATTTAATTTCATATACCTATCACAAATTTGTAAAAGTGACATAAGTCAAAAATTAGAGTAGCAAGCTTGTTAGAGCTGTATAGAGTATGGCTTAATCTTAGATAATAATTTGGGATTAAGTTTCACCTTTAAAAATGGAAAATTATATTTTTTAATTTGTGTCATTATTTGTCCCATACTTATTGCTACATAAGGTGCTTACTACACCTTTTGCACCAGTAATAAGAAAATTTTTTTAATATAATTAAATTTTAACTGATCAATGTTTTATAAGCAACGAATAAAATTTCACATTTTTTTTTTGCTTTATTGAGGTTAAATAAATAAAATAGTTTCATTACTGTCCTTTAAGTCCTTTATACACATACTTATATACTACCTATATGTACAGAGAAAAGAATGTCATGTGTACTTTATTATTAAGATATTCTTATATCTTATGTAGGTCATTTGGTTTGTTATATTGTGTGCTTTAATTTTAATATTGATTTTTTTTTTTTTTTGATTGATTGCCGTATTTTTCTATAAAAAAAAATGTACACATACACGTACATATGTACATACCCCAATAATGTGGTTAAATAATATTGCCGTCTATGTTTTACGAGTATTATCGCAAGCATATTTTTATTGCTACAGAAATATATACATAATTGTGTACATGGATGTAGATTCCTTGAATAATAAGGTACAAAATTCAAAATTGTATATAATGTAAAATTTAACGTACATTATGACATTTTTTTTTTCTTTCTGAGAATTTTTTTAAAGTTTTACAAAATGTAATCGCATGTTAAATAATTTTCATTTCTTTCTGATTTAATAGATTGATTAATAGTTAAAATTGTTTTGGTATTATAATAATATACAAAATATTTTAAGAAATTAATTCCTATAATAACTGAAACTTGTATATACATATATTACAATATTACGATAGTAGTATGAGTAACAATTATAGGAATTTGGGTATAATAAAAATAAATATGTAATTATAGAGCAATTTGAAAAAATTTATGATTTAGATTTTTTTTAGATTGTAATTGTAAGTATATGTATATGTAGCTATAGAGAAATATTATTTATTTAATTTTCAAATTAATTTTTTGTTACATAAAGGTCAATTTTTCAAAATTAAACAAATTTTAATGAAAATTTGATGTATTTTTTTTTTAAGAGTCGTAATTCAAAATGAATTCGTGTTGCGTCGTTTTTGTAATTGTTTTGGATTAATTTGAATTTAATATAAAATTCATAATTATTCTTATTGTATTTAAATTACTTTTTTGAATAAAATTGAATTTGATAATGAAATAAATTTCAAGGTGAATTTTTTTAGTATTAAAAGAATAATTAAAATAAAAAATTTATTTGGGCAAAGAACAAAAATTGGAATAGTATGACGTCTAATTGAAAGCATAATATGTGACTCACAGAAAAGTAACAGGATTTTTCGATATATTCTTGTGTTTGTTTTTTTAATTTCGGAGCCATATCTGAAGAACCTTTCAGAGTTTTATTTAGAATGCAACAAAGCAGTAAGCCTTAACAGCAAATTGATAATAGCGAAAAAAACGAGTTTCGATTTTAAGCACTTAATTTCCGTTTAATTATTAGAATTCTCAACCAATTCCAATTATTAAAATGAATTAATTCATAAACAATGTAAACTGATAAATTATTTACTATTTATATATATATATATATGTATGCGATTTATAAATTGAATTACATTTATTCAGTATTACGTTATAGTTCGGTCACCTTATATGTCAACTATATACATACTATATAATTTAATCAAAAATACTAAATTTGACAAGCTTCTCTAAGTAATTATGAGCTGATTTGAGGAAAAATAAGAAAACTATTTGATAAGAAAAACCATTTATATTTTATTGAAATATGTATATCAAAAATAATTAAATATACTCTGTTCTAAAATATATGTATATATACATATACAAATTAATAACACGGATGTATAAACAACTTTTTTGTTTGAATAACATACTTTGTATATATTTTATTTAAAAAAAAAAAAAAAAAAACATTCCAGTTACAATTTAAAATATTTTCATTTAAATTTTTTAATAGTCAGCGAAAATTTAATACTTTCACAATTTTTCTATTACACTTGATATCATATTTATAAAATTAAGAATAGAAAAAAATTGCAAATTTAAACACATTTCTTTGATAACATTCAAATAAACAAAACAGATAAATAATTGCAAACTAATGCACATATTTTATTTTATTTATTTATTTGAATAGATTATTATGTGAATAGATTATACAGAAACACAATTAAATTAAAAATATTATCATAAAGTACTAGAGAAATGACAATAAAATTTAATTATTTAATAGTGGTCCCTACTTGGCTGTAAATTACTTATATATAGCAACAGAAAATCTAAACATACTATGTAATGTAAAACAGACTACAATCGTCAGCAAACATAACTAGTTTTCCTATAACTAGTCATTGATAAATATCAAAAATAGAAGAGGACCCAATATCGACCCCTGAGAAATGCTATTACTAAATACTTTAACAGAACTCTTTGTGTTTTTAAAATTTACATATTGCCTCCATAGTTCGTCAAAAAACTTTTCATTAAAACAATCGAAGCTATAAAAAAACTTACAATAAGAAAGCTTTTCTAATAATAATTACTTAATAAATAATTAATACTGTCAAATGTTTTTTTCAAATCGATAAATACACCAGCAACCATATATTAATGTTGGATAGACTATATTACATAACATCACAACATCATCAATCAGGGCATTCTGCATACCTATAAACTTCCTAAATCCATACTGATTATGGTATAGAAAAACCTATTAGAAGTCAAATGCTGCTCCAATTTTCTGTAAACAATTTTTTCAATAATCTTGTCAAAAAAAATGTAATAAAAAAAAAATTCGCTCAGTTTATTTCAGCTGAATCAATGAACCCATTAAAAATAATTAATTCCACTTGTAAATAAGGGCAGTTTAAAACCGACAAATTCTTCATATAATAATAAAATCCCGTTAAATTCTATTTCTTTAATAAAATAAATAAAAATATTTCATTATTAATTTAATAAAGGTGAATTTTAAAAAATTCATTTAAGCTTACATCATAGAATAAACGTTCATGATTAATCAATTTTCTATTATAAATTAATTATTAGCACGTTTAATTATAATGGAGGCACAAAAATGACACAATGTTTCCCAGATAACTGACATAAAATTTAATATATAAATTCATTGTTTGTTAATTACTTATATCATATAAAAATTCAATAGTAATTTAATAATAATTTACTGTAGTAATTATTATGATAACGAATAAGACGAAGAAATTAAGTGCAATACTAATCAATTACTACTCGTAAAATAAGTATTTCACTAAAATAATTTACTTTCATAAAGAAAAATAAATAAAAATATTTAATTTAAAGCTTCCTGTAATTCTATTTAGAATTACTGATGTGCATTTAAATAAATGACTAATATAATTAATTAATTACAGAATTTCTACACTATAAAATTATTATGTACTCGTATACATATTTCCGCATACATAAGTATATAAAAAGTGTCACAAAACTAAATACCAGAAACTATTAGCATAATAAATCGCATGGAATTTATTTTCAGTTAAATAGAAAGTTTATTTTATTTTCTATATTTAAAATTTTATTTTAATTTTAAATATTTTTTATTATTAGAAAAATAGACGGAAAATAAAGGTATAGGAAGTATGTTTATTAGAAATGCTAAAAAAATGTATAGGAATCCTCATAAAAATGTTCATTATTCCATTAAAAGTAAATAATATGGCATTTAAAGAAACCATGAAAGTGTTTATGTATTAATTTTCAATTATAAAAATATGTGACTATTTGACATAAAATAAAAAATTTTATATAACAATTTTGTAAACCCGTTTCCCCATCCCACCCTTATGCATTCTACATGATCGTGCTTTGAAAACTTGTCCAACACATTTGCAAAATTTTAGAACAAAGCAACAAAGAACTTAAGATTTTCTAATGATTTTTCAATTACTGAAAATCTTAAGTCAATTAAGTTTAAAAAAAAAACGCCCGAACTCTGCTTAAGCACGATTATCTACTTATGTATTCTTTTATTATTACAAGAATATAATTAAAAAAATGTTCAATAAATTAAATGAACATAACATTATGAGTATTCAAGATAAAAGAATTCATAATGTCACGTTTAACAATTTATCGCACCATTTAAATTTTAATATAATAATATAATTTATTTATATATTATATAAGTTATAGGTTATGTACACATATTAATTGACCTATATTTAATATAATATTTAGGATATTAAACAAGAACAAAAGCTAAATGATTTTATTTTGACGTAAGATAGCAAACACTATAAACATTTTCAACCGCAAGAATATTTGAATAACAAATTTTGTAAGGGTGTGTCGAATCATATTCTATCTACTTATATTCTGAAATGGAGTGGCTGCACTGGTTAGGGTAGCTGCCATACAACTCCAAAAGCTAAATTTAAATATTTGGAAAAATAATAAAGTCAGATTTATGAAACTTGGCCGTTGTGTGTCCAATTATAGGTCAGACATATCCGTGAACTTTTAACAATGAAAGCTAATATTAGATATTTTAAAAAAAATTTTTTAAACTCTGATTGTCAAGCTGCAGGGTATAATTCGATATACCTGGTTTTTTTATATTTGCTTTCATTTTATATTTTGTGTGTATATTTGGGAACTCTTACTAATATTAATTTTTTCTATTTTATTTACTTTTCATTCAACTTTAATAATTATTTTTGAATTTGACTTAATTTACTCTCAAATCAATATTTGCCTCTTAACGATATTTTAAGATTTATATACATATATACGCAATCTATATACTTTTTATAAATTGACAATTTCTTGAATAAACAACTTTGATAATGCTGAATAAAAAAAAAGGTGAATGTTTATTTTCTATTATAAGAAATGGCGGTAAAATTTAAGTGCTTTGTTTACTAAAAAAATTCCATATAAAAATATCATTCCTATACTATAAAAATAAATATTTTTATAAAATAAATAAAACCTGGAGCAGGATCAATCAAAACCATTGAAAATTTCTTAAGTAATTTCATTTGACATACGAGTATTGTGCGAATTTTAAAATAGAATATTTTTATTTTTGAAACTCAATGTCAGAAGAAATTTCAATCATTGAAATATAGATATAGAAATTATAACTGTAAAAAATAGTGCAATTTTTGTAAATAATTGCATTATACTTAGCTTTTTTTAATATTAATATGAAATATATAAGCAAATATTGTGATACGAAAATTTAAAAGTTTATTAAATTACATGTTGTATATTTATAAATTATGACATTTAATGAACAAAAATGGTGGCATCTAGATAATTCAAGAACTTAATTTTCTTTTGGAATAAAATTCCTGAATAGTACCTCTAAAAATATAAATGTGGTTCTACTGGATATCAATTTATTAAATTCGGATCTATACCTGGAAATTTTTGTCACTTAGTTTTTGTTCCGTCATGACGTCACAGTTAATTTTTCTCCTTTCCTAAAAAGAAAACAACAAAAGAAAACCACAAAGAAACACTACTTGATATGAAGGAAAATTTTTGATACTTATCTAAATTTGCTATAATCCAGTGTAATCCACTCAGCGGGTTTTTGTTCTTCACCTAAAATTGAATATATTGGATTTAACATGTAATCTTATTTGCAATAAAATACTTACATGAATTTGCAATGTTTTCCAGCTATGCATCTACCAGTCCAGATAGGATTTTCAAGTGCCGGTCCAGCACTTTTTGGTTGCTCTTCACTCCTCCATCGTTTTTTCCTTCCATTGCTGCATTTCCTTTTTGAGCTCCGGCTCCTATAAATCTCCATTTTTTTGTGTAAAATTTTGATTTTTTACTTTCTTTAAAAAACTTGCACTTCACATCACAATATAAATAAAACTGGTGAGTGACAGTTTGCAGCGATCATTTCTGCACAAATATTATATTTCAATGCTGCCAACTGTCACCTATGATCATAGATTAGTTTGTTTAGAGTTATAGTCAGCTATTGATGGAAGTGTAATGGAGTAAGAAAGAAATAGAAGGTGAATGAAATGGAGAATGGAAGGGGAAAATAGCATAAAATAGAAAAGAAGAAACGTAGAATTTTACAACAACAATTTGTATTGCGATGTATATAAGAATGATACATTGCATTACAGGTTCGTTGAACTATACCATATGATCTATGTAAAAGAAAAGAAGAAAACGTTAACAACCGAAAAGTGGGACTGGCTAGGAACAACTTCACCGTTTACTCAACCGCTGCTTCCAGAAATTATAAAAGGGACAAAATCATCAAGAAGAAGTACGACTAAATAGAAGATCGCTCACCGCAACGTATCGACTTTCGAGTTATACATTTTGTCAAAATTGAAATAATTTTTTGAATTATATAATTGAAAACCGAAAGAAAGTATTGTTAAAACAAAGATCATTTTTTTGAATTGTATAATTTCAACTTTGTACATATAACTTTTGCATTGTGAAATAATTTGAAGAAAAGAAAATTTGTATTGATTTGTATTGTGAAGCAATTTGAAAAAAAAGAAAAGAAAATTGAAGAGAAAGAAAATATAATATATATATATATAAAACATATTTATTTAGTAAATTTTTTTTAAGAAAAAGAGAACATAAATTTTTTGGATTTGGTGCTTTCTATAATAAACTGAGAATTCTAAAAAACAAAAAACTTATTTTTTATTTAAATATTTTAAAAGTGTTAGCAATTATTCGCGAACATTTTTTGGTCCTTCGAGCCGGATATTTTTAGAGGCAAATTTGAATTTAGAAACTTGGCTTTTTTTTTATTGTAAAATTAAACTTATATACTTTAAATGAAGAACGGTGTTGTGTAATAAATTGGTGTTAAAATAGACCATAGACAAAGGTGGTAGTGCGATATATATATAAAAAAAAAGGAAATAATTAATAGTGGTAAAAGTTTGAAAAAAAAAAAAGGTGTTGCTTAAAACATTCAAAAAAAAATATCAGTGAACCATTATATATTTAAGTTTTGTTGCAAGGGAACAGTGTAAAATATTAAGATTTACAAACATTAAAAAAAAAAAAAAAAAATATATAAGAAGGGAACATTGTGTTTTTTTTTGTGTGAATTTTTTGAAGCTAGTAGTGCAAAACGGTTTCGGTATCGGTTCGCGTTTCGCGCCAATGGAATAAGCGGAGTAAGTGCTTCTGGAGTAAGTGGCTGGCTAACAGAAAATTAAGTAAGTCCGTTCCAATTTTTTTTGAGAAAAATATTTTCTTCTTTTTGTTGAGATTTTGGTTGAAGATTTTATTATATGTTTTGTTCAACCTTTTTTAATGAAATTGGATTGCTTGTGTGGTGTCTAATTGATTTGTGGACATTGTTTTTTTTGGATGGATGGAATAAATTTATTTATATTTTTGAGGCAACAGATTATTTAAAAAAAAAAAAAATAATAAAAGAAAGAGGATTTTAGAGTTGAAGGTATCTTGTGCGATTTAATCAGAACGCGGTAATAATTATAATTGAAATTACAAAAAAAAAAAAAAATTAATTAAGGGATCATAACTTTATCGTTAGTGGTTGCACATATTACTAATCTAACATTCAACAACATTTTAGGATTATTTGTTTGAACAATAGAAGCGTTGTTTTTCGCGCGGAGATTCCGTTTTTTAAAAGTGAATTCATGAGTTAACAACTTTTAATGCAAGAATTGTGCAATAAATTGATTGAAAGTGTTGTGTGAAATAAGTGAATTGTAATATAATTAAAATTAATTTAATACTGTACGGTATGGATTATTTTTCGGTAAAGTTGTAAAAAAAAAAAAAAAAAAAAAATATATAAATTTTCTACAAAATAAAAACTTTGTACAAGGCAAAAATTAACTGAATTCTTGAATAAAATTATTCGTTTGATTAACAATAAGCGTTTATTTTTTTATTGCCCGTATTCGTTTACTTTTGTATTTTGTTCCTTTTACATTAACGTAAAAGGATATTTTCGTGACACACTTTTTTTTGAAACTATATACAATGGACAAATTAATTAAGCTTCAATTAGCGGACAAGTTTTTGATCGAGGAAATAGTCTCACATTTTCTGGATGACACACGTGAAAGCAAGCCGAAGGCGTTTTACAGGGAAGCTCTAGATGACATAGGGGGCCTGTATGCGGAGCTGAAGAAGAGACATAGACAAATATTGGTTGCATCATACACTGACAAAAATGCAGACAATGTGAAGTACCCTTACTTGGAAAATAGCGTTTTCAACGAAATAAAAACATTTTATCAACATAAACATCAAATGATAGAAGCTGAAATGAAAACCAAATTCCCAGAGAGACCACCGGAGCTAAAGATGGACCCAAATCAAAGTATTAGCCAAAGGGTGGATGTTCCCAATATTTCAATAAATTTGCCAAAAATCACCTTGGCAAAATTTGACGGCGATTATCAAAAGTGGCCTTCGTTCTATGATCTTTTTAAATCTTTGGTCCATAATAATGAGATGATTCCAGCGGTCCAGAAATTACAGTACCTCAAATTGCACCTTTCCGGTGAACCAGAGCATTTGTTGAGAGCCTTTCAAGTAACAGAGGATAATTATGCTGCCGCATTCAACATGTTGAAAGAAAGATATGACAACAAGCGAGTATTAGTTAATACTCAACTTAAATTGCTGCTCAATCAAAGCTTTGTAAATCAGGAGACGGCTACGGCAGTTAAAAAATTACTGGACACTACTAATGAATGCTTACAGGCATTAAAGAATCTACAAATAGATGTGGAGGGCTGGGATCCTATAATAGTTTATCTCATCGTGCAAAAACTGCCAACCGAGACACATCAGCTATGGGAACAGAGCGTCAGCGCGGAGAATCAATTACCAACTTGGCGACAATTGGAAAGTTTCCTTGAAACTCGATTTCGCACATTGGAGGCTATATCAACGAGGCGATCTTCATCACATTATAGACCTTTACAAAACGAAGCTAGTAAGCACAGGAATAGTTGCGCTTTGCATGCTGCTACGGATGCAACGGCGAATAGTAACTCACCTTGCCCTATTTGTCGGGGCCCACACAAGGTGAAGCAATGCAAAAGATTTTTGGGATTAAGACAAAACAAAAGATTGGAAGCTGTTAAAGGTAGGGGATTGTGTATCAACTGTCTTAATTCTGGACATATGATGACCACTTGCCCTAGTCAACAGAGTTGTTTTAAATGTCATCAACGACATCATACCCTATTGCATAGGGACAACGAAGAAATTGGGGATCGAAGCCTATCACGGCGACAGCAGCAGACCGCAGTCGCGTCACAAGTACGTGCGCACTACGTCTCACATGATCCATCACCTCCAACCACGGCGGGTGAAATTTCGTCATCGGCGCCAGCATTCGTACCCGGCAGCAACAGCCATGTTCACACTTGCGGCACATCGGATGCACACACACGACAGGTTCTACTGGCCACTGCGTGCATTAAAATAGTATGTCCAGCAACGGGACGCTATCAGAGGGCGAGAGCTCTAATCGATCCTGGTTCGCAGAGTTCTTTCATCACCGAATCAGCGGTTCAGAATTTGAAATTACGAAAAAACAGAACAATAACAAATATACACGGTGTATCAGAAAGCAACATTGGCAAATCACTAGCAAAAGTGGATGTCATTGTACGAGATCTAGGAGATTCCAAGCAGGTGCGAACTTCGGCATTGGTTCTCAAGAAACTGACCAACTTGCTACCAGAGCGTAATATTCAAACCAAGGAGTGGTCACACATAGACGGATTGATCCTAGCTGATCCAAGTTATTTTGCGATGGGAAAAATAGATGTACTCATCGGAGCAGACATTTTTGGCCAAATTATTTTGGAGGGACTAAGAAAGGGTCCCCCTGGTGCACCAATTGCTCAAAAAACTATTTTTGGATGGATCATAACAGGCAATGTCGATCAACAAAGTGTCAACACGACATCAACAGAGACGTTCCACATCCAATCCGATTTGGATGATAGTATCAGAAGGTTCTGGGAGTTAGAAGAAGTACCGGAACAAACAATATATACAGAAGAAGAATTATTATGTGAAAAGCATTTTTCTGAAACATTTCGTAGACTTGAGGATGGACGCTATCAGGTTGAGTTACCTTTTATACCAGATGAGCGTCCCATATCACTTGGAAGTTCGAGACACATTGCGATTGCCAGGCTTTTCGGCATGGAGAAGCAATTTTCAAAAAATGAGGTCTTGAAAGACAACTACAACAAGTGCATAGCTGAATATTTGCAGATGAACCATATGGAGCAAGTGAATTCAATGGAATTAAAAAATCAACGACAACAAATCATCTCGAATTATTTGCCACATCACGGCGTCATTAAAGAAAGTAGCTCAACTACAAAACTACGAGTGGTTTTTGATGCATCACGGCCTACTTCAAATGGTTCATCATTAAATGACAAAACATTAAAGGGCCCGGTTATACAAGATGATTTATCTACTCTTCTATTACGATTTCGAAAATATAAAATTGCATTTACAGCAGATTTGGAGAAGATGTATAGGCAAATCAGAATCGCACCGCAACATGCCGATTATCAAAGAGTAGTCTGGAGAGATTCTCCGAGTCAATCAATTCGGGACTACAAATTAACTACAGTAACATTTGGTACAAAATCAGCACCGTTTCTAGCAACACGAGTATTAAAACAGTTGGCGATAGATGAAAAGTTAAACTATCCTATTGCATCAAGAATAACGTTGGATTCATTTTATGTGGATGATCTGCTGTCGGGTGCGGATTCTATCGAAAAGGCATTGGAAATGCAAAAACAATTATTGAACATGATGACTTCGGGCGGATTCTCATTGCGCAAGTGGTCATCAAACGCAGCTGAGCTACTAGAAGCCCTTCCACAAGAACATCGAGAAATCAATTGGCCTTTAAAAATTGAAGAAGCTGAAACCGTGAAAACATTGGGCATACAATGGGATCCAGCAAACGACCAATTTTCGTATAAAATTTCCCTACTGGAAAATGATTCACAGAAATGGACAAAGCGAACATTATTGTCGGAGGTTTCAAAACTATTCGATCCTCTCGGCTGGTTGGCACCTTGTATCATTATGGCCAAGATAATGATACGAAAATTATGGCTTTCGGGTTCAGGCTGGGATGATGAGGTAGAAAGGAGCTTGCACGATGAATGGCAGATCTACAGGAAGACTCTTGTTCATCTGGAAGCACTACGTATAAACAGGTGGTTCTACTATTCAACATCAGCAAATAAAATAGAATTACATGGATTTTGTGATGCTTCGATAAAGGCGTATGCTGCGGTGGTCTACCTGGTTGTCATAGACGAAAAGGGAAGCCGAAAAACTAGCATGTTAATTGCAAAATCAAAGGTGGCTCCAATAAAAACAATATCTTTGCCAAGACTAGAGTTGAGCGGCGCGGCATTATTGGCGAAACTTGTGAAATATGTCCAGCGAGTATTGAAAATTGAAAATATATCGAAGGTGCAAGCTTGGACGGATTCAGAGATCGTGTTGGCTTGGTTGCGGGCTCACCCGAGCAAATGGACCACGTTTGTAGCAAATCGGACCGCTGAGATTCATCACACATTAGGCAAAAACATATGGCGTCACGTGCCCTCAAAGGAAAACCCAGCAGATTGTGCTTCACGGGGAATGCATCCACCAGATCTTATAGACTTCAAAATGTGGTGGAACGGCCCAGAATGGTTACAGAAATCCGAGTCACACTGGCCAACTAAAATACTACTTCATGATACGGATAGCGAGATACGAAGATCGACTCTGTGTCACAACACGATCATAAATGATAAAGAATGCAACGAGATTCACGAATTGGAAACACGATATTCATCATTTACAAAACTCATAAATGTAACGAGTTACATCAAAAGATTCATCGCCAAGGTAACCAAGAGAAATCTAAATTGCAATACATTTATATCGGTGTCAGAATTCAACGCTAGCGTGGAGATGTGGATACAAATAGTGCAACATAAACATTTTTTACAAGAAGTGACACAATTGCGGAGAAAGAAACTTATTCATACGAACAGTCGTTTAACGAGGCTTAATCCCTTTCTGGATCAAAATGGAATATTGAGAATGGGTAGCAGATTGCGACACGCAGATTTGAATTACAATGAGAAATTTCCGATTATATTGCCCGATAGAAGCCATTTTGTGCGACTACTTTTAGAAAAAATTCATCGCGAAACTTTGCATGGTGGTGCTCAACTTATGCTCAACGTAATAAATAGAAAGTTTTGGATCATTGGTGCACGAGATCAAATTCGACAACAAATACATAAATGCGTCACGTGCTATCGACAGCGGGCTGCAGTTCAAAAACAGCTCATGGGGGACTTGCCTGCTTTTCGAGTTAGGGCCAGTCGGCCATTTACACATACTGGCGTTGATTATTGCGGGCCATTTGAATTGAGAACTCATAAAGGCAAAAATACGAGGACATATAAGGCGTACATATCTATTTTTATATGTCTTGCAGTTAAGGCCATACACATCGAGCTGGTCACGGACCTTAGCAGTGAGGGATTCATCGCAGCATACAGAAGATTCAGTAGCAGACGCGGCAGGTGCGAGGTACTCTATTGCGATAATGGTACTAATTTTGTCGGCGCTAGCAAAGAGCTTGCAAAACAACATAAACAGATGTTACAGCAATTAAAATCAGAATTAGCACAAGTACACGAACGTGACGGGGTGGTTTTCAAATTCATACCACCTGGTTCACCTCACTTTGGCGGATTATGGGAGGCTGGTGTCCGCTCTACAAAGCAGCATCTTAAAAAAATACTCGGAAATGCGAAGTTGACATATGAGGAGTTTTCAACGGTCCTAACTCAGATTGAGGCTTGCCTAAACTCTAGACCTCTCTGTGAAATTAGCAGAAATCCAGACGATTGCACGGCCCTAACACCTGGGCATTTCCTGACTGGTGATGTAATTATTACACCACCTGAGCCTTCTTTGCTGGATTTAAACGAAAATAGATTAAACAGATGGCAACTATTGCAAAAATTGCATCAAACCTTTTGGACACGTTGGAATAAAGAATTCCTATACCGATTGCAGCAGCGTCCAAAATGGACTAAAAGGACTGAAAACATGAAAATTGGTGATTTGGTTTTACTTAGGGACGAGAAGTTGCCACCAAGCCGATGGTTGATGGGTCGAATAACAGAAATTCATCCTGGTCCCGATGGACTTGTTCGAGTTGTTACGTTAAAAACGAAGGATAATATGTTGAAGCGTTCGATTGCAAAGATATGTTTACTACCAGTAGATACAATGGAAAATTATGATGAAACCGAAACGCAATCAATCGAGACCGATTAATCGCATTTTTGAGAAACAAAAAAAAATCGCGTAACGTATCGTTATCTAATCGTACGCAACTGGCACTACACTTAATACGCAATAAAACGAAAAAAAAAAAAACGGGAAGAAATCGCGCAACCTAACGTTACCGAGTTGCACCTAACATCGCACTACCTAATAACACCTAACTTGCGCTACTTAACGATAAAAAAAAAAAAAAAATTAGAGGCACCTAATACAAACATTTCTAACCTACGCTTAAATTTAACTTAAAATTTAAAATTAGTAACACTTAAATTAATTTGTTAGTTAACTTATTACTAATAGATTTTTTTCTTTATCCTAATTCTTCCCACTTCCTGAATTTCCGGAAAGCGAGATAAAGCGCTATAACTTCTTCCTTCTATCCCTCTGCTCTTCTCGTTACAGGTGAAGACCTAAAAGGAACATGACTTTAGTGATGGGTACAACTTGCATTTGGAACGTTTAATCGAAACTTGAAAACTTACCAATTATCATCACAACATGGCTAATTCGGTATCAATATCACTGTTCACCAGCAACACACCTTTTATGTTCCAGCAACCCGTCAGCACGTCACTGTTTTGCCATCTTTCAACATGGATGCCAAGGCCGGGAGAATGTTCCGTCATGACGTCACAGTTAATTTTTCTCCTTTCCTAAAAAGAAAACAACAAAAGAAAACCACAAAGAAACACTACTTGATATGAAGGAAAATTTTTGATACTTATCTAAATTTGCTATAATCCAGTGTAATCCACTCAGCGGGTTTTTGTTCTTCACCTAAAATTGAATATATTGGATTTAACATGTAATCTTATTTGCAATAAAATACTTACATGAATTTGCAATGTTTTCCAGCTATGCATCTACCAGTCCAGATAGGATTTTCAAGTGCCGGTCCAGCACTTTTTGGTTGCTCTTCACTCCTCCATCGTTTTTTCCTTCCATTGCTGCATTTCCTTTTTGAGCTCCGGCTCCTATAAATCTCCATTTTTTTGTGTAAAATTTTGATTTTTTACTTTCTTTAAAAAACTTGCACTTCACATCACAATATAAATAAAACTGGTGAGTGACAGTTTGCAGCGATCATTTCTGCACAAATATTATATTTCAATGCTGCCAACTGTCACCTATGATCATAGATTAGTTTGTTTAGAGTTATAGTCAGCTATTGATGGAAGTGTAATGGAGTAAGAAAGAAATAGAAGGTGAATGAAATGGAGAATGGAAGGGGAAAATAGCATAAAATAGAAAAGAAGAAACGTAGAATTTTACAACAACAATTTGTATTGCGATGTATATAAGAATGATACATTGCATTACAGGTTCGTTGAACTATACCATATGATCTATGTAAAAGAAAAGAAGAAAACGTTAACAACCGAAAAGTGGGACTGGCTAGGAACAACTTCACCGTTTACTCAACCGCTGCTTCCAGAAATTATAAAAGGGACAAAATCATCAAGAAGAAGTACGACTAAATAGAAGATCGCTCACCGCAACGTATCGACTTTCGAGTTATACATTTTGTCAAAATTGAAATAATTTTTTGAATTATATAATTGAAAACCGAAAGAAAGTATTGTTAAAACAAAGATCATTTTTTTGAATTGTATAATTTCAACTTTGTACATATAACTTTTGCATTGTGAAATAATTTGAAGAAAAGAAAATTTGTATTGATTTGTATTGTGAAGCAATTTGAAAAAAAAGAAAAGAAAATTGAAGAGAAAGAAAATATAATATATATATATATAAAACATATTTATTTAGTAAATTTTTTTTAAGAAAAAGAGAACATAAATTTTTTGGATTTGGTGCTTTCTATAATAAACTGAGAATTCTAAAAAACAAAAAACTTATTTTTTATTTAAATATTTTAAAAGTGTTAGCAATTATTCGCGAACAGTTTTGTTCACTTACACAATGTAAATATTAAATTCAAACTTCAAAAATTTTCTGATTTTCACAAAAATCTATATATGCAATACAATATGTATAAATTCATTCTGCTGTCAAATTCAACATAATTTAATCAACATGAAGGAACAAAGATGCATACTGACCACACTAAAAACATCGTATTACTCTTAAAGACACCACATAAGTTTATATTAAACGCCATTGCGTTCAGTTATAAAGCAAATTTTTAAATTATTTGACAATTAATAGATTTAAATGATAAAATAATTGATAGTATATAAATATACGAATGTCATTCGTCCTAAAAATATTCGTATCTCATCGTATTCTCATGCGTAAAACATTTTAAGCAACCACCATTTTCAGATCATTTCAAATAACATCCAACCATATAATTATTTTATGACATTAAAAATAAAAATAAAAACTTTTTTTTTTAATTTTAAAGAAATTAACTAAAATTAATTTTGATTAGATAGAATCTTTTAATTACCAAAATGTAACAAAATTAAAAATGTGGTAAATAATTATAATTAAATTGTTTTTTTTCTTTTTTGTAAAGAAAACAAAATAAAATTCTAATTTGAAAGTTATCGTTGACAACAAGTATACACAATATAAAAATTTTTAAGAATTTATGAAAAAAAAAACTCTAATGTACATAACTGATAGCAAGATGTATAGCTAAGTTTGCGAAAATGTAGCACAAGATTATAAAAATGTCACAAATAGTCCGACACACCAACATCTTTTTAATATTAGTTAACTAACACTTTCCTAACACGAAGAATTGTGTTTTCATCGAGAACTTGACATGCAAAATTTCGCGTCATTACATAGTCTCAAGCATTATACAAAATACCGATCGGTAAGAACATAAATTTGACTTCATAAGCCCTATCATGAATTTCGTTCGTAGCTCTGAAATTCGGAAAATTACGAATTATTAAAGTTCTGCTCAAAATATTCGTATTCTGCTCGTTTTGATCATTAATATAATCAATGATTAATGAAAATTTTAGATAGTCTATTATAACAGAATATTGAAAATTAATATTTCACTAATATATATATATGTAGATATCATAATCATTATTATTTAATACATTTGCGCTTAGTAAGTGAATAGAGATGAAATTTTAGTAATAAATCAATAAATTTTTCTTTTATAATATTCTCACATTGCTTATGCTTAATTTCAATTGATCAATTTGTAATAAAGAAATCCGATATTTAAAACTTGTGATCTATCATTTAATTACATGTCAGTGTAATCTCCGTAATTTGTTAACATTTAATTTTTTTTTTTTCTCTTTAAGTAACATGATCTCACATTTTTACATTCGTAATCATTTTTAAATTGATAATAATATGAGGTTTCAAAAAATATATATATATATATATGTATATATATGTATATAAATCAATTCGGACATAGCATTATGTAAAATGTAAAAAATAATTTTCTAAGTTATTATTAAACTATAAAATATTTATTTAATTGTTTAAAATTTAACTATAAATTTTGTTTTTATACAAAACTGCAATTAAGGGCGTTGAAAAATTAATTAAAAAATAAAAAAAGTCATTGAATGACAATTAGAGTTTGCTTAGAATTCAAGTTAAATAAATGAATATGGTAATTACTTGTCTCATTTAATTACTGATCATTTTTTTAATTACTTTTTGTTTCGCATCACAATAAATTTGCAGTTATTTGTAAAAAAAATTTTCGGTCCATTTAGAAGTTAGCAACAGGCTTTAATTGTTGGCGACATATTTTGTCATTTCGATTTCTACTTTTTTTATTATTAAAGCTTTTTCATTTCATTAATATTGAGATGCTAATTGTAACAAAATAACAATTAATTATTTTATTGCCAGTGTCAAAAAACCCAAGAGTAAATGTTAAGTAATTAAAATATTTTATAATAAAATTATATTTTTTTTCATTTGTTATATACTGTTTACTCATATTTATTAATATTAAACTTCAATTATTTTTAATCAAAACGTGTGGCAGAAAATAAATTTTTTTATTGTGTAACATACATACGAGTATGTACATAATATTAATTATGCATAAATAAAGATTAATAAATGAAAACTCTTAGAACGTGACATAATTGATTAAAAAATTGATTTGAATAGGTAGGTGCTCTAAAATTAAAATCGAGAAAAAATAGAGTAAATCGTTTCAAACCTTTAAATACTTTAACAAATATTTCTTTGCGTTCCTATAGTCTAAAATAGGCTCAGAAATACTCTAGAATTAAATTATTTCTAAATGTAGCTGTTTTTAGAGTTAACAAAAACTTTAATTACTAAATGAAATGAGCTGAAGTTCAACTACTTTAAATGCGATTTTAATTGTGCCCAAATTCAATTTTGAACACATCCCCTTTTTTTTCAAGTTTTTGATATTGTTTTGATCTCAGACAATTTGTTATAGCAATATACAATTTGAGCAGATTTTAGGTATTCACGTACACGACCTCTCCCTTCTTTTAAGTTCAATTAATTTTCCGGTCCTATGCAAGAGACACAAACATATATACATACATAGAAAAATAACTTATTTGTTTGTATGTACCTACTTATGAATGACTTTAATTTATACACATATAATGAAAATATTTGACATTTTATTTACTACAATTCTTAGAAAAATTTTCCTAAACTTAAAAAAAAATTCTTGTTCTCATCTTATCAAAATGCAATCATATAAAATGATAAGAAATTTTTTCTAGGTTCTTCTATTTATCTAGCTGCAAATTCTATGAACATATGTATGTACTCATATAAATTCAATATGAATACATACATATGTACATTATGTACATATCTACGTAGACAAACTTTTGTATTTTACCATAATGCATTCCATTATTTTTCATCTACTAAAATATGAATGCTCTATATAAAAAATGTGTAGTAAGTTTATTCAAATATTATTTCATACAAAAATTTAGATAAAAAAATCAAGACGTTTTAAATAATTTATTGTTATTGTCTAGTTTAATGAAAAAAATGTTATAACAGATTATGAAAATGCGTTTTACACATATCTTTACAATTTTAAAGAGACAAGTAAGCTTTTAGTTAACATTCCTCAAAAAATGTAAATTTGGCTATTAGTAGAGTTTCATTAAGTACTTTAGTAATTCGAATTTCTTGAGAAGTGCGTAAGTTAAATAAGTTCCGTAGATATAGTAAAAAATGTAAAATCCACCCCTAATTCAGTTTCCTTTTATTTCGAAAAAAATTTTATTGGTTCACTGTTTCATCACTCCGAATATATGTAAATATTAAATTTCAATGAATTTTTCTGATTATTTCCCTTTATACGTGCAAAAATGTAAAATCGGCCCACAAAAAGGTTCAGTTCCAGAGGTTTGACATATCCCAAAAGTTGATCAATCCGTGAAATAACCGAAATAAACTCACATAGACAAAATTTGATCAAAATCGGTTCAACTTGATATACATGCATGCAAACACAAACCAAGAAACCGAAATCTCTTTAAAAATAATTGGTTTACGCTTCTCTACTATGGAGAAGTGCCTTCCCACTGAAAACTCGACATCCAAAATGTGGTACCATTACATAACCTCCCTTTTATTGTAAGCAATGGGGTCGAAAAAAAATTAGTGAATTAAAATTGCAATATAAGTATGTATGTAATTTCATTTATAATCCGATAATTTAATAAAACTTATATTGTTTATATGTATGCATGTAATTGAAATTGAAATTTCAGCAATCGGAAAGTTATTCGAAAAACTCGTCTAAATCCAGAGAAAAATATACTTGTTACGTACTTACATATATGAACGAGAGATGAGAAAGACATGATTTTTTTTAATATTAAAATTATTTGGAAACTTTTAACTTTAATTTATAGCAAAATAAAAAATAATATATTCCAAAATAAATAAAAATAAATTAAAAATTATTCTTAAGAAAAAAAACAGTGAAAACAAAAAAAAAAATTATGAATAGAATTAATCTAAATTTAATAAAAAACAAATATTTCTTGGAATTCATATGAGAATGAAAATATAATTTACCAAAATTCGTAAAAGAACTCATAAATATATATATATATATATATATATATATATATATATATATAAGTGTACATACATAATACTACACATTCAATTAAAAAATTCCCAACAAACCAAAGTGAATCATTTTTCTTTTATTTGTTTTATTACTTAGTTATGAATTTTCAACAAAAGAACTGTGGTTAAATTTTTACTAACTATAAAATGAAAAAAAAAAATAAAAATATATATGTATTTAAAATATAACAATTAAATATTAAAAATAAGCAACATATTAGTACAGTCTTCATTTCCTTCAGTTAATACAATTCAATCTGAGTATGGATGTATGTAACACATTATAATACCTGCAATCATATAGAAACATAACATACTTAACACTCAAGTCACGTTCTACTCTTCATATATATAATCAATAAAAACTAATATAACAGATCTGTTATATTATATTTTAATAACAACTTTCATAATATTGTTAAATTTTTATAAATATTCCGAATTAGAAGTTATAAGAAGTTATTTTTTTCAGTATATCTAATTTATTGAAATATTTGCAAAATTTTAGTTTCTATAATTTAGTTTTAAAATATGTAGTAATAAAATATTAATTTCCCATTATTGTTAATGACTATACATACTTACAGTGTAAGTATGAACCATATACATACCATATGTACATTAATGGCTCATACTCGTAAAGAAATAAAACACACATACATATGTATATGCACATTTCTTTATGAACAGCTCAAACACTATTGTATTTCAACTTGTTTTAATACACGAGTGAGAACAGATCTAGAAGAAGTAATATCATTACTTCTTAGATCAATTAGATCTTAATTTAAATTTTTTTAATTATGATCGAGAATTTTCGATTATAATTAAAATAATTTAAAAGCAAAATTTCACATAATAAATCAAATAACCAGTTTGTCTTAACACAAAGTATAACAAACCCACCACACACAATCTACTTACATATGTATTATGTACATTCATAAACATAAAAACCAAAATTAATGGTAAATTGAAATTTTTTTGCAAGATCATCGTGATCTATAGTAAATTGATTATATTAAATAATAATTGAAAAGAAAAAATTATGATGACATAATCTTTGAAAGGATATAAAGTATGTATGATTATACATTATGTATTCTATATACATACATACATACATACATACATATTATGTACTTATATACTTTTTAAATTGTTTAAATGTCTAATACATACGAATGTAAACATTATACAATGATGAAATTATTTATTTGCTCTCTAAATAATTCACCTATCTATTCTCTATATAGATATGTATGTATTAATGTTAATACATTGTATGTATGTATGTAATTATTAATTTTAAAATTAGAATGACTTGCAAAAAAAATTTTTTTGTTGTGAAATAGGTAGCTAATTTCAAATTTTTTTTTTAAAGTATGTACTTATGTATTTCACAACGAACCTTTAATGTCAATTTGATGTACAATTTAAATTGTACATACATACATACATATGTATGTACCTACTTACATGCATTAAAATTTTATTGCAATTAAGTAGAGGATTTTAAAGTTTCAAGATATGGAATTAAGTTTGTATGTATGTACGTTATGTTAATTAATATCAAGCAGATCCACATTCATATGTACATACATATGTATGTATATGTATGTACATATTCGCTTAAATATTACAGCTACCTAAGTATGTAATTAAACAATCTGTTATTATATGTACATATACATATTATTTACATATGTATGTGCATAATCAAATTTTAATTACAATGTAAGTATGTGAACATGTAAGCATTTTTAGTAAAAATTCCCATACTACGATTTACGCACCTAGAAAAAATACACATATGTACATATGTACATAAATACAGACTCACGTTAAATGTGGCACACATAATAAGATTTTATACATACATTTATATATTACATATAATTCTTATATACTTATATGTATAACAAAAATAAAAATAAGATTTGGGATTCCCTGACTATGACGCTGAAAATACCCCATACGTGAATGATGCCACAAAATATACATACATTTTGTTTGTGTCTCTATATACATTCATACTTGCATACATACATATTATATATGGATACAAAAAAATACTTAATTTTATTAACTATTTTTGATAAAAAATACTTGTATCCAATTCAAGTAGGTTAATTCTGACGTATTCGATAATGTCTTATATTTTGAATTCCATGTACATATACTAGTACATACAAATTATGAAAATAAACTTGAAATTCAAACTAAAACGTGAAAAGTTGCGCGCTTCTGATAACGCCACTCTAATATTAGCATTGTATAATATAAAAATAGAATCATAAAAAAATGAAAACTACACGATAATAAAATTTCCTGACCCAAGTTCATATTCATACGAATATAAAGTAAAAATAAAAACAAAAATTTATGTTCTCTTAAAAAGCTTTAAAATAAAATTAAAATATTTTTACGAGTAGGTGAAAAAAAAAATTTAAAGTGTTATAATTTTTAATAAATCTTTAATAATACTTTTTAACAACGTTTCTGTTCAAAACACGTTGAATTTTTTATTCCAGTTAACCCATAATATTATTACCGGGCTATAAATAAAAATTAATACATTTCACAGAATAAAACTAATAGCCTGGCCATGTATCTCGTTATTTTACTCAAGAAATGAGAAGAAACTGGGTAACTATCATGTAATTGTATAATGAAATTTTCGAGCAATGGGAATAAATAATTCCATAATGTAATGTTGGGTATCTTGTTTTTTTTTTTCTAAAATGTATACAAAATTAATTGAAAGTTTATTGATTAGGCTCTAAAAAAAAAAATTCAGATCCTCTCCCTCGCAAATTTTTATTAGCACTTAAACCCTAGCAAGTGTGTAACCACACTGTAAATTTTAAAGCCTGTAGTAAAAAACGAATTTAGATTCATCTTGTAATAGAGAGGAACAACTCTTTTTTTCTTCGTTTTCATAAATATTTACTCTTTAGAAATGAATATTTTGACCTCCACTTTTATTTATTAACGTGCTCGTGATTTTGTCACGTCTTTTTTTCTACATATTTTGCATATACATTGTATGCATACATACAAACTTATGTATATATGTATACTTTTTTTAATCGCTTCTTTATAATTTATAGCTAAATGACTCTTTAAGAAATTTTGTGATTCTCCGTAATATGTACACATGTAAAATGGAACGTACTCCTTGCTAAGCTACTAAGGCTACAAATGGATTACGCAATTTATTTTATTTATTTTTTTTTTTTTGTCTTGTCGTTGACAACGAAACGATGCTTCCAAAAAATTCAATTTTTAGAGACGACAACAAGTTGAAAGACATTAAATATGCTTTTTTCTTCTTTTTGTATTCTCTAGAAACTACGAAAGCGTTCATAAATAATTATGGTTTCTTGTTTTTTATTTACATATATATGTAGGATCATGACGTTTCTTTTTTTCTTGATTTTAATATTAAATATAAACGAATGGTGAAGGTCGCTGACTCACGTTCAAAATATTGTTCATGATATTATAAATTTTTATCGAATTTTGTGGTATATTCAATACATTTAGAAAGGTGTTAGATAGATCAATTTTTTAAGATAAAAAAGTAAGTTGATATGGCCCGCACATAATCGATCAAATGAAATACGTACTTATGTGAACAATTTCTTGTTCAAGTCATTGAATTCTAAATAGAATTTGTAACACGAGAACTACGGAAAATGTTAATTATTTATTTTAGTTTGGAAAAAAATTTATTAAAGAAATTCATAGATCTAATATTCTCAAGAAGAATTAGAAATCCTCATCACATTATCACATCATCACAATGAATTTATAAAACATGTGTATATTACGCGTTTATAGAAAAAATAAAAAGAAAAAAATTAAAAAAATCAAGTTCTTATTAATATTATTACTGTTTTTAACCAATTTATAGATATGTTTCACATTTTTATGCAAGACTTAAATTTCAATAGAAAAATATAATTAAATTAGACCCTATTTAAAAGTGTCAATCTGTAGACAACATACTATTAGGACAGTGATAATGACTTAACGATATTCTTACCATCCGTTTTAGAGTTCAAAAAAATTTTGTTTACCTTTAAAATGGCCAATTTAATGTACCTTTTGTATATTTAAAATGAATACTATCGTTTTATATTAAAACCTATCGTTTACAAAACAAAATATATGTGATCCGACTATAGCCCTACCTGATTGGTAAAATACTCTGTATTGATACCAATAGTAACGTTATTACGCTAAATTACATTTTCCTTTTGTTCAATAAATAATAATAGTTATTACTTTTTATTATATACATACTATATTACGTAAAAAATATAAGTTACTACATACATAAGTATGTTATGTTAAACTAAAATATGTGAGGCACACACTGTGAAGTATAATTAAAATATTAATTTAAAAAAATACCTACAAATAAATGATGTTACGTGTACCATCACTAAGACCTTAGAGCATCAAACAATTTTAATACAATTTTTTTCTTGTTCTTATCATTCAATTTAAGATAGATATCGGTCTAAAATGAACTTCGAACAAAGTAATTTTTAAAGGAGTTTATTTATGACTCTTAATAAGGCATGTGTTAGTTTCTCTAAACTGGTACTATCAAAATTTATTACGCACTTATTATCACATAAAAAGCAGACTACGAAATACTCTTAGTTTCCTATTTTCTATAATTTTCATATTCGTAGAAACACGCAGGTACAAGATGAATTATTTTTTTAATTTATACATTCTATTTCAATTTTGATCAAAACTTAAGTGAATTTAAAAGTTGAAAGTCAGAAAAAAGAAAAATTTACTATAACCTCCGATTCCAAAAAATTAAATCTTGATCTGTTCACAATAAATTGAAAACTATGTATGTATAACCAAAATTTATGTACATAATATTTTGACAAAAAAAATTAGAAGACTAGAATTTAATTTCTTTATGGATATATGGATAACAAGCAAATAACTCTGGCTCTCATTTCTAACCAGATACAACATAATATCATACTTTGAAGAAAGATTCATTCAAAAAGATGCATTTACGTATGTTAATAATAAAAAAATTGTTTAAAATTTTCATACATAAGGTTAGATTCATCATTCGCGGAGGGTTAAATTTAGCCGGGTAGGCTGCAAAAAGATTAACTTTACACCTTTTTTCTAATAAAAAAAATTTACAAATACTCACATGCATATTGCATATTAAAAATCTAAATAAAATTAAGACTTACCGATAAAAATACTCAATTTAAAATTCAAATGAAGTTTTGCAATTAATGTTTTTCATTTGATATTGTAGAAATCAATAATGTTTGTACTTTGTTATCTGTCGCAACAAAATTACTTACGAAAATTATTTTTGTTCTTTGATTTCAACATATTAAATATTCGAATGAAAATATAAAAATATTCACAATTCTAATGTTTTAATATTAAACTAAACATAAAATTCAATTTTATCCCTTTTGACGTTTCGATTTTCAAATATTCTTCTTTTTTTATCTTTCAAATAATGTACATGTACATATACTTACTTGCTTTAAATGCCAAAAGAATTTTTTCTTTTTCTTATTCTATTTTGACTTTCTTCAGTTTCACAATGTCAGTTAAATAGCTGTGAGATACTTATACTTTATTTAATCACCTACAAAAAGTTTTGCCAGGTGATTTAAATTGTAAAATGTTCAAACTTGAAATTATAAACGTCAAAAAAAAATTAAAAAAGATGGACACACCAAAAACACACTTTAATTTGGATTTTAACACAGCTGAAAGTAATACAAAATGTTTTTAAAAAAATCTACTTTTATTTAGTGTTCTATTTTCCTAATAAGATTTAATTTAATGCCAAGTTTCGATTACACATTACATTTTCATCAGTACAAACTTAATCTAACCCAGCATTTACACATGCAAGTTACTTGCAAGCAAGTTTGTATAATATTAATTGTCAATTAGTTTTTCGAAATGTCAAATTACTTGCTATTATGACGTAGGCGTTTAGCAAGTTAATTTTTGTAAATGTCTTTGAGAAGAAAACAACTAGCAATATATATAATTTTTTATAAATTAGAAACCATAAGTTTGCTAAGTTTAATTTTTTCAAAACAAAATTCAAAAATTTTAAATTAAAAAAAAAAAAAATCAAAACAACAAATTTTTTTTTGTGAATTTCTCAATATGTCAAATTACTTGCTCAAATTACTGGCAGCAAAATTTTCTTGCAAGTTGAACTGCAAGTAAACAAGCAAGTAGAAATATTTCAATGTGTTAGTAAAATTTTTGTATGTATTGCAACTTTCTTGCAAGTAACTTGTACGTGTAAATGCTAGGTAAGATATAGTTGATTTGTAAAAAATTTTTTTAAAATGTGCTTTGAAATAGTCGATAAAGCCACATATCAAACCCAAATACGGAACCTGAATATGTAGATTTTAATTTTAGTTTTATTAGATATTTCAATATCACAGTCTTTGTGTTAATGTTTTCAGTTTTGAATAAATTGTTATTTGTAACTTTATGAATTGACTTAAAAACAATTTTCAATATTTTTTGGAAAAAAATTTTTGAGTTCATTTAAAATTTTGGAAATTCTAATTAATTATTATTTAATACTTAGTAAATATTTTTCGGAAACTGCGTATTTTCATTTTCATTAGCCTTCCTACATATTAAGAACTTTTTTCTCCATATTTCGTATTATAAAGTTACTTAACGATCTTTCGTATTTTAAAATTACTAATTACTAATTAAAAGGTTTATTTAGAGATTGATTACCGTAGTTTTAGATGAGCTAATGTTCCTTGAACTAGTGAGAATAACTATAAATAAACCATTTTAGAGATGGAAATACAAAGCCGTGTCCGCAATTTCAACTTAAAATTATTTTCAAAAAAAATTTGTCATTATGGATACTTGATAGTTATAATGCATAAGTGCCATGACAATAAATATTGAAGCACAAACTAACTCTCTAAATTGGTAACATATTTTTTTTGACGTTTTTGAAAAACAAAACTTGTATTTTTTTATCTCTCTATATGGCAGCCCTGATTGATATTTTAAATAATAAATATCATTTGGTAACACTATACATCCTGATGCAAATATTTTTAAATTTGAATCGAATTAAATTGGCAAAGTTAGAAGTTAATCCATTCTATAGAATTGCTTTTCATTCTGCAGAAGATTTTCAAGCAATAAAATTAAAAAATGCATCAAAAAATAGATGTTGAAGTTTCCTTATCATCTCCAAAATCATCGTACAATTTGAATATGTTGAAACAGCAATTATTGGAAATATTATCAAACTGCGAACCCGCAGAGTTCGAAAAAGATTTGGCCAATAATTATAAAAAAAATCCTGATTTGGAGGGAAGCATTCAGTCAATAACATTACCAGAAAATTTAAATGGGAAGCCTGATGATATTGAGAGTTATAATTTTTACTTTTATCACCTTTATAGCAGATCATGTGAAGATGAAATGATTGATAACTTAGATGACGAAGACGAAACATGCGCATCAAATCACTGGATTTTACCAAATAAGTAAAATTATTTAGGAAAACTTTATAACATTTTAATATTCATATCTTTAAGGGAATTTGAAGGACTTTATGAAAGTTTAGTTTACGATAATCACATTAAAGACGAAATATTAAGATTTGCTCAAAGTGCCATAATTTTTGGAAATTATAATGTTAATAAGAACCTAATTAGTTGTAATCGACTTATATTACTACATGGACCACCAGGAACCGGGAAGACAAGTTTGTGCAAAGCAATTGCTCATAAGTTATCAATACGTTTAAATTCAATCTACAAGTTTACACATTTTATTGAAATAAATAGCCATAGTTTATTTTCAAAATGGTTTTCGGAAAGTGGAAAACTTGTTGCAAAATTGTTTGCCAAAATTCGAGAAATGATTTCACAACCAAATAGTTTAGTGTGCGTTCTGATTGATGAAGTAGAGTCTATAGCATATGACAGAGGCAGTTTATCTGGTGAACCTAAAGATGCCCTGCGAGTGGTTAATGCTGTTTTAACTCAATTAGATCAATTGAAACATTATTCTAATGTTATGGTGTTTGCTACTTCTAATTTAATGGATACTATCGACATAGCTTTTATTGATAGAGTGGACTTGAAAAAACTTATTACTTTCCCATCTGCAAAAGCAATATTTAATATCTACATTTCGGCAATAAAAGATTTAAGCAGAGTTGGTTTAATAAATGTACTGGATAATAATATAAAAACATTTGATGATCTACAACTCATAAATAAAGCAGATAATACCAAAACTGATGACCTTCTAAAGGAGATTGTTGATGCAAGCGTTGGGCTTAGTGGCCGAGTTCTTAGAAAAATTCCATTTTTAGCTCATACATCTATTCATCATTCACCAACTCAAATAAATAAAGTAAATCTTGATTGTTTTTTAAGTTGTATGTTAAAAGTTATACATGAAAGAAAAAGTGCAAATTAAATAATACCATAAATTTTATAAAAAAAAAATTTACTTATAAAAATTTGATTTATACACAATTTGGTAATCGCAACAAAATTGTTGACAATAAATGAGAACCTAAACCTTATGAGAGTTAAATAACAAATAATTTAATTTCAGAAATTAAATTTTTGATAATACACTAAAACATTTCTATTCTTACAACTCTTAAAACTAAAATTATTGCATTAATCAATATCTCTACCATGTATCGATTGGCAGTGCCTACGTAAATGAGATTTTTTTCCATAACCTTTTGTGCAAAATTCACACAAGTATCTTTTCTGTCCCAAATGTAGCATTTCATGTGGATCAAGCTCATATTTAAAAGCAAATTTTAAATTACAAAACTTGCATGTGAATTCTCTGTCTTCATAACTTAGATGTATAGTTTTTGAGTGTTTGTTTAACGCACCTGAAGTTTTGAATCTGAGTCCACAATCTACGCATAAATGCTTGCACTCATTATAATGAGCGTAAAGTTCATGGTACCGCTTTCGTTCTTTACTTTTAAATATTTTACCACAATTTTCGAATGTACATTTCACCTTTTGACCAGTAGTATGCTTATTTGATATATGAGCTTTTAAACTACCATCGTTATTAAATGTTGCAGGACATATTTTACATTTAAAAGGTCGATCATCTGTATGTTTTCTTAAATGTTTCTTTAATCCAGATGAATACTGAAAACTCATACCACATTCTTTGCAGGTATTCAAAAATTGTTCATGCTTAATGACATGTTGCTTATAAAATAACTCTGTTTTAAAAATTTTCTCGCAATATGTACAAGTTAGTATTTTATCTGGTTTATCGAAAGTTTTTTCACCAATTATCGGCAATCTTTTAACAACATATTCTCCTAAGCGTCGTTTTTCTTCACTGTACTCTTTGTGGTAATTTGGAACGTGTGCATAAACATCTGGAACCACCATAAAGCATACGGGACATTTCCCACATTTTCTACGTGCTTTATGTGATTCGAATGTTTTTACTGAGAATGATTTTCCGCAGTAATTGCACATTGTTTTCTCTCCTTCATAGTTTTCGGGTGCGCTTTCTTCTTCCTTTTCCTCCTCCGTTTGATCATTTTTCTCTAGTTCTTCATTATTCGTGATAACAAATTCTTCTTTTTCAGGGTTAATTTTCTTACTTGATTGCTTCTTTTGACCACTTTTCACCCCAGAACTACCCTTTCCAGGAATTATAGCTTTTCTTAAGCGCCTCTTTTCCTCACAATATTCTACATGGTTTGTTTTCAAATGTTTATATAAATCCGTATATTTATAAGAACAGACAGGACAAGGCCCACATTTTTTACGTGCTTTGTGTTTTTCTAGTATATCAACAGGAAATGCTTTGTCACAATGCTCACATACACCATTTTCAGAATTATCATTAATAGAAACTTCATCCTGATCCTCCTGCATTTGACCCTTAATTTCAATCAGTGGTTCTTCAACTTCATAATTTACTTCTTCAAAATCATACTGACCCACGTCATCCATAGATTGATCGTCATTTTCCGAAAATTCCTCTTTTTTCATTTCATCTGCTGAAAAAGTGGTTTCTCCCCAGTTGGATTCATTTTCCTTTTCATATTCTTCCACATTCTCTAGTTTCACCTCTCTTTCGGTGCATTCCGAATTATTGGCGTTTTTAATTATACTTCTATCTTTTATCCCCTTTTCTTTAGAATTATTAGTGCCTATTTCTTTTTCTGTACACAGCGGATCTAGATGTAACTTTAAGACATGCTGCTGAAATTCACTATAGTCAATTATTTCTTGTTCACAACGAGTACAAGTTATGAAAAAGATTTTATTTTCTCTTAAAAAAACTTGACCGTAGGGTTTCATTTTTAATCTACTAACTTTGTTTAGAATTTATTTTTTTATTAAAATTTTTATTTTGTTATTTTTCATAATTTTGGTACATACTTTTGACAACAGTAAAGGTTCGAGTCTCGTTAATTTATTTTCAATACTCCTTTACTTAGAATAAAACTTTCGATCATTATCGAAAATCTTAATGCTCCTGGTTTCTAGATTATAAAAAAATTAATTTTTCAATCGCCCTTAAATATTCCTATTTGTATACATATATGTACAATAGGATATCTCTGCTCTAAGGTACTATAACTAATTTTACATACGGCAAAATCTTAGATAGTTTACACATACGACAAAATCTACTTTGACAAAATCGTACTTTTTACATATACGACAAAATTTCATATCGACTATGTGATTCCACTCAGACTTTATTAAATTTAAAATTTTATATAATAACTCTGAAAAAAGCTTTATAACTCTTTATATTTCATTTCGCTTTTTATTCACTTTCAAATTTGAATTCTTCGTTTTTATAATAGATATTTCATTTTCCAATAAGATTACTCGTTTTTCCAATGGGATTTTTGCATTTTTCTCAGATTATCAACTGATCGTTTCGCCTCACCTTCAAAAAACAAAGTGAATAAAGTCCTTGATATTGTCGTATATGTTAGAATACCTTGCAAACTTTATTCCAATTTGTGCAGAAAATAATAATATGGTGACACTGTATTTTAAAAGTTTAAATTTATGTAAAATGAAACGTTGAAATGTTTTTAGAGACATGTCACGGTTTTAGCAACATAAAATATGGAAAAAATATCCCGCCTAAGTAAACGGAGTTTTCACCATTCATGGGTGTGTGGTGAGATGAATACAAAGACGATCGATTTTAAATTTGCAAATTTCTCTTTACATTTCATAACGCAAAGTTAGCTCACATTTCGCCTATTTCATACCCAAACAAAAACCTTGCATTTTGCTTATAGTTAAATTGAAGAGACTTTGTTATATTTTCCTTTATTTTATACAACTGAAATTGTACTTTTCAAATAAGTCATCAGTACTACACGTCGATACATCGATTATTTTGAACTGGTTCTTTGGTTTTAATAAATAATTAATTTGTTGTGCCAACCCTTGAGATTGTTTGCTGAATTCAGTAAACTAAAACAAATTATAATCAAACAGTGAACTAAAACAAACTAAAAAAATTAAAATATAGTTCAATAAACAAAAGCTATCAATAACAAATTTTTTACAAATATACCACAATCATAGATATATTTATTAAATAATAATGTAATTTGTCCAACAAAGGTGACATCATATATGACATGCATTTACAATTAACTCTATTGAATTAAACTTTACAAGACCAATGGTATCAAAATGTAAAAAATGAGCAAGAGTGCATACAAAAATAAACCTTGATGAAATCCAAAACCGAAATGAAATCGAAAACCGAAATGAAATCAATGCAATAGAGCAAGCAAGATGCACTTTCAGGAAAATGCTGAAAGTAAGAACTTTAAAATGCTATGTATGAACAATTTTATTGTATTTTGTAGAAACCTGGACTTTAACCAAGAGAGAAGAAAAAATAATAGAATATGTGTGATGAATCCATAGTTGTAAATATCTCAATTTTCTTTGTATTAATTCAGGAATCATTAAAAATATAAGAGTACAGAAAAAACATGAAAAACAATATGCAAAAAGTTGTAAATTTTTTAGCATATGTATGTATGCATCTACGTAAATACATATATGAAAGTTAAAATTACTATATGAAGAAATTCTTATTACACATAATATGTATTTCTTTAATAGAAAATTACATTTACTGACTCTTTTCTACTTCGACATACATGGCTCCTTTTCGTTTATGGAAACGAAGATGCTCTTTAAAAGATTTTTTGGTTATATATCCTTTATTACATATCCCACAAAAATATTGGTTTTGTCCTATATGAATCATTTCATGTTCATTTAGTTCGAAATTAAAAGCAAATTTTTTCTCACAATATTTACAAGAAAATGGTCTATCTTCATATTTCATATGCTTTTTTTTTACATGCTCATTTAATGCACCTGACGTTCGAAATATTAACCCACAGTCCTTGCACATTCTTCTGTATTTGCTAGTATGCGCGTAAACTTCATGGTATCTTCTTCTTGCTTTTGTTTTAAATACTTTATCACAATTCTCATAGGAGCACTTCAAATTTAAACCTTCTGTATGTCTAGTTAAAATGTGCTCTTTCAAGTTACTACTTACAGAAAATGATACAGGACATATTTTGCATTTATACGGTTTTTCTCCAGTATGTATAAGCAAATGTTTCTTTAATTGGTCAAATCGCAAAAAACGTTTTTCGCAAAATTTACAAATATTATTTTCTTCATGCTGTTTTATGTGCTTATTATAAGTAGTTGCCGTCTTAAATATTCTGCTACAATATATGCATTTTCTAACAAAACCATTTGAAATATTTTTTAATCGATTTGCATTTTTTGTTTGAGATTCCTGCTCTATTCTCTTCATTATTAAGTCTGTTTCGGAAAGTGGAACCCTTTTAAAAAGCTTTTCCTTTAATAACTTCTTTTCTTCTGCATATTCCTTGTGATATTTTGTCATATGTGTATTCAAATCTCCAACGATGGAAAAACATAAAGTACATTTTCCACACCTGTATTCTTGTTTATGTGCTTCTAAGTTTATTGGCGAAAAAAGTTCACCGCAGTATATGCATGCTAGATGGATTTTATTTTCATCATTTATTTGATCGAGATTCCTGAGGTTTGAATTTTTCGTAGAAAGCGACGTTTCAGTTTCTCCACTTTTTAATTTCTGAATTTTATTTCTTTCCCAAGTAGGTTCTCCTAACATTTTTTTATTTTCGTAATAGGCTTTATGAAAGCGTTTTATATGAGCGTATACATCCGCCTTGGGCAAAGAGCAAACTGGACAATATCCACACTTTTTACGCTCTTTATGTCTTTCAAAGATTTCTAAAATATAATAAGGTTGATCGCATCTTGAACAATGTATAGGTTCATTGTTAATTAGATTATTATCATAATTTTCGTTTTCTGTTTTATCATTCGTTAGATGACTTGAATCGTCACTTTCTGAAAAATAGTTTTCGTAATTTCTTTTTAAACTTGTTCCAATTTTCGTGCCTAATTTTTCAAATAAAGACTGTTCAATATTATTTTTTTTATTTGTAAACTCTACAGATTCTGCTTGTACATTAGAATTCGCTTTTTCACACTCTAATTTAGTGGTTTCAACATTTTCATTTTTATCATCGTTTTGGTAGAGGATGCCTGAATTTTTAGTTTTGACAGGAAATAATGTTCCAATTTCATCATTTGATTCAAAAATTTTAATTATTCCCCTAACAGGTTCACCTAACTTCCTTTTATTTTCATAATATTCTGTGTGGAAGCGCTTCACATGTGCGTATACATCTGCTTTTGGCAAAGAACAAACTGGACAATATCCACATTTTCTGTGCGCTGTATGTCTTTTGAAATTTTCTAAAATATAATATAGTTGATCGCATCTTTTACATCGTATGGCATCTTTGTTCTTTGGGTTATCATAATTTTCATTTATTGTTTTATTTAAACCTCCACTTTGTGAAAAATAATTAAACGATGTATAAGATTGGTTGTTATTTTCATCATTTTTGAAATGTATAGATTCTGTTTGCAAATTTGGAACAGAATTTAAATATTTGAGTTCATTAGTTTCAATGTTGTTAATTTTATTTTCAACTTTATCATATGAGAGTGCCTGTATATGATTTTCTAAAACATGATTTATATATTCATTATAGTCTTCGGATATTCTTTCACAATTTGTACATATTAATATAAAATTGTCTTTATGTGTCAAAAACACTTCACCAAATTTTTTCATTTTTAATTTTATAATTTTATCAAATTTATTAAAATTCTGATATGATTCATTGACAGTTTGATAACAATTGTTTACTTCCTCAGGGGACTGCACAGGATTTATTGGTATGTCATATTATAATGTGAAGCTCAGTTATCATGGCTAAGGTTGTTATAAAAAAAAATAATGTACTAAAATTAATGTTTCATATATTTTGTTTTGCAAGTAAACGACTGATTTTTAGTATGGTTTTTTATTTCAAATTTCACATTTATTTATTTTTTTATTTATTTATTTAAATTTCAATTTTTACTAAATTAAATATTTTTATATAATGTATTAAATAATAAATGTCAAAATAAAATTGTGTCATCCAGTTCAGCTCAGCTGGCATTAGGATGACAATGAGCCAAAGTTTATTTGTTAACACATTAGGTTGTGTTGTCTTTTGTCAATTGTTAACTTCTGCAACTCCTCCATTCCAATTTTCAACTCCTTTGTATGCTTAAAATAAATTTCTGAGCAACATATGAAAAATTTAAATTTTAAATTTAATTCTGATTTAAATATATTTTAGAGTAATTCCGTATCTTTGCGAATCACTATGTCAGGCATTATAAAAATATTGTGAGATATTCCCCTCTATTATGTATATCGGTATCGGCCGATAAACGATAATTTATCGGCAAAATTTTGTGTTTGTATTACCAACATTGTTTATCGGTAAATTTTATCGGAGTCGGGAAAGCTTTTTTTCCCTGTATAGGAAACGTATTAGCTGGTATTATGAAAACGATAAATTGTCGGGTTTTCACCGATTTAAAAGCGGGTACAAATTTTTAGACGACAGATTTTTTTTTTGTAAAATCTTCATTTTATCAAGGAAACTGGTGTAATTAATTGCTTTTTTAAAATGTAAGCATTTTTTCTAAATTATTTTCTTTCAAAATGTTATTCATATATTTTATTTAGGAGTAAAATCGTAAGCAACAAAAAACAAATTGCGCGGTTAGTAGAAAAAATGGAAGAGGACTTAAACCTGGCAAGGAATGATAATCTGAAATTCTGGATAAACCTAAAAAATGTGTACATATTATATAAATAATAAAATAAAATAGGTACATAAACATACATTTTGTTGTCTAAATCCAATGGATTAGTTGAATCTCTTATATGTCGTCTTTGAATAGCTTGCGTTTCTTCACTTTCAAAATATAATGCACGTGACATTTTCCCGATATATGTATACTTTTATTTTACAAATTTAACAGAAAATAATTTTCTTACTACAACTTTTTAGCACATCAAAACCAAATTCAAAATAGTTTTAAAAATTTTTTGAAAATAACTTTTGAAAGAAAACAAATGTCATTAGAAAAAAAAACATTTTCTCCAATTTACAAAAACAAAAATTTGTATGAAAAAGCTTCTTTTAATCGGTTGAAATATTTTTATCGGTATCGGTTCATAATACAGAAGAAACCCAAAACCGATGAGAACTGCCGATAATATATCGGCCGATACCGATGTTCATAATAGAGGGGATTGAGAGCAAAAAATGGTACACTGAGACACTGAGCAAAAAAATGTGCCGAAAATAATTTTAGTAATGCCATATACATTTATCGGTCCTGAAGTTTTTTTCTAAATACTGCGATGAGCCAGTTGCATAAATGTGTATTATAAATGTTTTATGTTTTCGAAGCATTCTGATAAAAATATTTTTTTATTTTTTTTCGTTACATTTTTGGAATCTTTGTTGCTTTCATTTTATTTACACATGTCACAAAATGAAAGCTGCCCATAAAAATAAATTTTTTACAATCTTTCTTCTTACAGATTTTTCAATGCGTGTTTAACACTATTGTGCTAAAAATGCACTTAGTACAATATTGTATAAAATCTGTTATGCCAAGTTTGGCATTAAAAACAGTAATATCCCAACACTGTTCCAAATCTGTTTTTCTGTCAGCCGTAGTTTTGTCAATGTTGTTTTTATTTTGATTCGAATTGTTATTAATTTAAAAAAATATTTAAGACTTGGGAAAAAATCTAATAATTTTTTTAAACAATTCTAAAATGAAGAAATATGGGGAAATTTTTTTAACATCTAAAACATGTTTTACTTTAACCTGTACGCATTGTGAAAGAGCAACTGAAAACTACAATGAATTCTTGAAACATGTTTTAGAAAACCATATAGATCCGCTTTCGTGTGACATTAAAATTGAAGAAAACCTTTCTGAATGTGAAAACCCTATTGTAAATCTACAAGAAGAAGCAGTAGAATTTAAAAGTGAAAATCATGATATTGAAGAATGTGTATGGAAGAACTTAAACACCAAATTTGATACAAGTTGTAAAACGGACGAGGATAATATTTTTTCAGAAACTGAAGTTTCAATTAACCCATACGTCGATAATGCAATAAGTAAAAAATATGATACCCCAACGAATAAAAACGTCATACATTGTAAAATGTGCAATCAGCTGTACAATAATTTAGAGCTTTTTGAAAAACATAAATCGCGTAATAAGTATGGGTACTGTCCAATTTGTTCTGTGTCAATCGCAGATGTATGTTCGCATATAAGAAACTTTCATAAAGATTATTACGAAAATGGGAAAACGTTACGGGAACCTGTTAGAGAAACAAAGGAAGGCCAGGAGCCTGAGGATAAAAATAAAATATTACCAACCCTTGGAAATGAAAACAAATGCAATCTTAATAGAATAAATGATAAAGATCCAAATATTGAAGGCAGTTCATCAGAGCACGTGAGCCAAAAACCGAATTTACAAGAGGAAGCCACAGAATCCAAAAGTGAACCAGAAAGCAGTGATGAAATATCAAAGGGGGAAGTGGGTACCTTCAACACGGAGATTGATAAAAATAATGGTGACATGAATTTTTCGGAAAGTGAAGATTCCAGTTATATGTGCGCTGATAATATGATAGTCGAAAATCATAATCCTGCAGAACAAGATATAATGCATTGTCCGAGGTGTGACCGACTTTATTCTCTTGAAATTTTAAAAAGACATAAAGAGCGTAAAAAGTGTGGATATTGTCCAATATGTTCTTTACCAAAATCAAATGTATACGCACATATAAAACGTTTCCACAGGGATCATTACGAAAATAAAAAAAATTTAGTAGAATCTTGGCTAAGTAGTAAATATAAGAAATTGAAAAATGAGAAAACAGGAATATCACTTCCTTCTAAAATTGTTAACTCAACTAGTTTCGACCAAAAAAATGATGCAAATAGTGTCCATTCCGCATGCGAATATTGTGGTAACTTATATTCTCCATTAAAATTGGAAGCCCATCTTCGAACATACAGATGTGGGAAGTGTGTGTTATGTGGTTCAATTGTTAGAAATTTATATAAACACACGATGAAATATCATAAGGAATACGCAGAAGAGAAAAAATTACTAGGAGAGAAAATCTTTCAAAGAGTACCACTTTCTGAAGTGAGTTTATTAATGCAGAAGCAAGAAGCTCAAAAAAAAACTGAAAAACAGGAGGAATTTATAAATGACAAGGATAATATCCGCAAGGTTTGCGATTATTGTGGTAAACAATTTTCTCCATTAAAATTGAAAAACCATCTAAAATTGTACAGATGTGGGAAATGTGTTTTATGTGGTTTAATCGTTGGGGATTTGTATATCCATATGGCGAAAAATCATAAGGAATACGCGGTGGAGAAGAAACTATTAAATGAAAAACTTTTTAACAGAATACCCCTTTCCGAAGCGCACTTATTAATGGAGAAGTCAGAAGGAGAAATTGTAAAAAAAACTGAAAATCAGTGGGTGTGGGATCCAGTAAATGGTAAAAATAAAATCCTTTCACAATGTGTATATTGTGGCAAACTATTTGCTCCATTAAATTTTGAAGCTCATCTAAGAACATACAGATGTGGAAAATGCATTTTATGTGGCTCAATCGTTACAGATTTGTATTTACACATGACGAAAAATCACAAGGAATACGCAGAAGAAAAGAAGCTGTTAAAAGAAAAGCTTTTTAATAGGGTACCACTTTCCGAAACTGACTTGATGATGAAGAAGTCAGAACAAGAAACTTCAAAAGGAAATGGTAATCAATTGAAAAATAGTTCTGTTGGTTACGCTATGAAATGTTTATATTGTAAAAAAATATTTAAATTGAAAACTTATTTTATAAAACATATGAAACATCATGAAGAAAATAACGTTTGTAAATTTTGTAAAAAGCGGTTTTTGCGAGCAGAACATCTTAAAAGACATTTGCTAATACATACTGGCGAAAGACCATACAAATGCAAAGTTTGTTCAGCGTCTTTTAAAGAGCCTACTCACTTAAAGGAACATTCTCAAGCAAAACACACAGAAGGTTTGAATTTCAAATGCACCTATGAAAACTGTGGTAAAGAATTTAAAACAAAAAAGAGAAGAAAATATCATGAAAATTACGTGCATACAAGAAAATATCGAAGAATGTGTACCGAGTGTGGGTTAATATGCCTAAATGCAAGTAGGTTGAGTGCGCATAAAAAAAGGAAGCATACTGAATATGATGATAGACAATTTTCTTGTAAATATTGTGAGAAAAAATTTGCTTTCAATTGCGATCTAAATGAACATGAAATGATTCATGCAGGAGAAAAACAATATTTTTGTGAAATATGTAACAAAGGATATATAACTAAAGGCTCGTTTCAAAAGCATTGTCGTTCTCATAAAAAAAAAGCAGCTATAAATGCCGAAATAGAAAAGAGTTAGCTAATGTAATTTTGTTCCAACGCTGGAAGATTATAACCTAAGGAGTGTAACGAAATTTTTCATGTTTTGTTTATTACTCTAATGGTTTTGAAAATTATTTGTAATGCATTTCTACAATACTCAACTTTCATATCAAGGATATCTTTATTCAACTGCCAACGGTTTTTCTATGAAAAATCTTATAGAAGTAAAAATTATTTATGACAATTCAATAAATTATTTTATTTAATTAAGATTTTTAAAATTGAAATGTCACACATATGTATGTATGTACATAATATTTATTTTTTATTTTTCATAAATCCCAAAAAATTTTTTATAGTACCAAATTTAAGAACAAATTTATTTTAAAAATAAGAGTGAAAATTTATTGTCATTAATTTTTTTTTTGATTTCTGATTTGGATCGAATTGAAATCGTGATATTTTTACTTCTAACCTTTTTTAATTTAATTTCAATTTCAAAGAGTTCGTGAAGATTTTTTTTATCGAATCTTGAAAAGGAAAATTTTGAATAAAATAAAGATTCTTGGGTTAACCTATTTGGCAGTACTGAACCCTATTTAAATTTGACAGTTTTGAATTTCACAGCATACTCTTTTTTAAAGAAAAGAACAGCGCCAATAGGTACTAACTGTTGCAACACGAACTATGCTTTGCAGACTGCAGTACTCTCCAAGTTGGCTGCCTTTGCTTTCAAGTTATCTGTGGTAATAGTGCAAGTGCATAATAAACACAATATTTATTTCTTAATCTTGCCTAGTTCCTAGTTTAGATTTTATTTGGTTCAAATTATTATTATTTTATAAATATTATGCATAAGATATTGCAACAAATTCTAATAAAATTTAATAAATCTTTTAAACAAATCTAGAATGGAGAAATACGGGGAAGTTTTTTTAACATCTAAAACATGTTTTACATTAATCTGTACGCATTGTGAAAGAGCAACAGAAAACTACAATGAATTCTTGAACCATGTTTTAGAAAACCATATAGATCCACTCTCGTGTGAACTTAAAATCGAAGACTGTCATTCTGAACATGAAAATCCAATTTTAAATCTACAGGTTGAAGTTCTAGAATTGAATACTGATAATGATGATTCTGAAGAATTTATATGGAAAAACTCAAACATGGAAGTTGATAAAAGTTTTAAAATAGATGATTTGGAAAATGATTTTTCAGATAGTGAAGATTCAAGTTATCAGCATACTGATAATGCATTATATGGAAACTATGATAGTCCAATAAAAAATGTCTTACATTGTCAAACATGCAACCAGCCATATTATAATTTAGATGTTTTTGAAAGACATAAAGCACGTAATAGGTGCGGATATTGCCCAGTTTGTTTAGTGCCAATCGCAGATGTATGGGCACATGTAAAAAATTTTCATAAAGATCGTTACAAAGATAGAAAAATGTTACGGCAGTCAGTTAATGAAATGAAGGAATGCCGGGAGTCCGAAAATGAAACTGAAATATTACTAACCATTGGAAAAGCAAACTCATGCAACATCAACACAACAATTGATAAGAATGAAAACTTTGAAGGCAGTCCATCAAAGCACGTGAATCAAGAACCAAATTTACAAGAAGAATCCACAGAATTCAAAAGTGACAACGAAAGCCTTGAAATATATATAGAGGAAGTGCATAGCTCTGATACGGAGATTGATATAAAATCTAAAAATAATGGCTATATGAATTTTTTAGAAAGTGAAGATCCCAGTCATACATGCGCTGATAATAGAATAAACGAAAATGATAATCCGGATGATCCGGTGTATTGTGTTTATTGTGGTGAACTATTTTCTCCATTGTACTTAAAAGCCCATTTAAAACAATACAGATGTGGGAAATGCACTTTATGCTCTTCAATCGTTGGAAACTTGTATGCTCACATGACAAAAGATCATAAGGAATACGCAGAAGAGAGGAAGCTATTAAAACAAAAAATTTTTGAAAGAGTACCACTTTCCGAAGCGGAATTATTAAAAAAAATAGAAGAAAAAACAAGAAGTGAAAATGAAAATCAATTAAAAAATATCTTCGTTACGAAATGTATATATTGTAAGAAAATATTTAAGTCAAAACCTCATTATATGAAGCATATGAAACGTCATGAAGAAAATAATACTTGCAAATATTGCGGAAAGCGATTTTTGAGATTTGATAGATTAAAATATCATTTAAGAATGCATACTGACGAAAAGCCGTACAAATGCAAATTTTGTTCAGCGTCATTTAAGGATCTCGAACACGTGCGAGAACACTCTCGAACAAGACACACGGAAGGTTTGAATTTGAAGTGCACCTATGAAAACTGTGATAAAGTATTTAAAACAAAAAAGAGAAGAAAATATCATGAAAATTACGCGCACACAAGTAAATATAGAAGAATGTGTAACGATTGTGGATTAATATTTCTAACATCAAGTAGATTGAATGTTCACATGAAAAAGAAGCACACCAAATATGAAGATAGAAAATTTTCTTGTACACATTGTGAAAAAAAATTTCCCTTCAAATCTGATTTGACTGACCATGAAAGGATACACTTGGGAAAAAAACAATTTTTCTGTGAAATATGCGAGAAGGGATTTGTAACAAAAAAATCTTTTTATAAGCATAAACAATATCATAAAAAAAAATCAGTCACGGATTTAAAAGCAAATTAACAAATTTGTTTGCATGTGTGTACAGTATTTTCAAATCAATTTTAATTTTAAAATTTTCCACCAAATAAAATTGTGTTACTAATTATTTCTAATTTTGATTCTTTAGTTTTTTATTAATTTCAGGATGTATCTTGATAAAATTGTCATATCCATTTACTACTTTATAACTGCTTTACACCAGTGACTTGCCAAAAATTTAATAACTGTGGTCATATTAATATGGTAATATGAAGCAGATAATAACACATCATAAACAAAATATAATTATTACAAAAATTTAGAAGACCCACTCACAGGACAATTTTTATCGTGATGCAGTATCGATAAAAAAACACAACAAAATAACTAAGAAGTCAAGCTTAGATGAAAAGAACATATCAGAAAAAGAAAACAGAATTATAAAACAAATATAGATATACAACATCCAGCTCTGGACAAACGTATCTGAAACACATACAAACGTAACAGGACAAAGCCCTTCGTAATATGGTTTGTGTTCCGTGAATTTTCATAATGGTGACGGTTGTAGAGATTTGGATACCGCCAAAGTGAGTGATAAAAAAAGAACTGCATCATAAAACAAAAAGCGCGTTTAAAGTACCATATAAATATTAAGGCCCCTGTATTTGTGCAGTGTATGTATTGTTAAGACAGCAAACGAACGAGATCTTTCAATTTAGCCTAAAGTGCACTTCGTGTCTTCCTTCATGGAGTTTAGAAATAAAAAACGATAGAACAAAACTAATTTTTAGTAAGTTTGACTAGTTTTAGGACAACTCAACTGATAGATTTGACAATTGCCCACATCTCTTTGTTTTATATTGTATGAAGAATAGGCGAAGAAGTACATTTTGGTACATTGATTTGTTATCCCTTTTAGGTGCGCATTTGAACAAATACCACACATTGTAAACAATAGAGATCATTTTTAAAAGTAAATTTTTGTTTGAGTTTCATTAATGAAACACACAACACCATCATATTTGAAGGGAAGAAAACCTTCAAGTTATTTTCAATTATTTTTGAAAAAATATAAAGTGTTCGTATCTTGCAAGCATTTAATCCTGTTCCAGAAAATTTTGCAATAAGAATCGCTCGTGATATTTAGATTTTCCTAATACGTCCTTCAAAGGTTTCAAATAAAAACTCAAATTTAAATATCCTAATCTGTTTTAATTACTATATTAGCTGCGGTTCCATGGACAGTACGGCAATGTCTATCAAAAGATTTTCTAGCTATAAATCCTTTAGAGCAAATTTCACAGTGGTATCGGTTTTTCCTTAGATGCATCATTTCATGAGGTGTTAATTCAAATTTGAAAGCAAATCTCTTTTCACAAAATTTACAAGGAAACGGTCTGTCTTCATATTTAATATGCTTCTTTTTTGTGTGTTCATTCAATGAACCTGAATTCTTAAAGGTTAAACCACATTCTTTGCATAAATTTTTGTACTTGTTATTGTGAGTGTATTGTTCGTGATATCTTCTTCTCGCCTTTGTTTTAAATATTTTATTACAGTTGTCATATGTACACTTCAAGTTCAAACCTTCTGTGTGCCGATTTATGAAATGATCCTTTAAATTACCACTTTCATTAAATGATGCAGAACATGTTTCACATTTGTATGGTTTTTCACCGGTATGCAATCTTAAATGAGTTTTCAAGCGGGATATGTGTTTAAATCGCTTTCCACAAAATTCACAGGTGTCCGACTTTGTTTCGTGTTGTTTTATATGTTTCATATAATGTGTTTCGCGTTTAAATATCATTTCACAATAAATACATGAAAGTTTAATATCTAAATTTCTTGTAGTTTTTTTTAAGGGACTAAAATTTCCTTGAGTTTCATTCTTTATGTTTTTCGTTAATAGTTCTTCTTCAGTGAGAGGTAATCTTTTCACAATCTGTTCGCACAAACTTTTTTTTTCTTCCACGTATTCTTTATGAAATTTGGGAAAGTGTCTATATAAATCTGCTACAATTAAAAAACATAGAGGACACTTTCCACACTTCCTCTGGCGCTGATGCGCCTCAAAATATCCTGGAGAAAATGATTCTCCGCAGTATAAGCAACGTACCTGAGTCTCATTTTTATTATTTTTATTTAAAGTGCTTTGATTTACAACTTCATTTTTAGTTTTTTCTTTAGAATCGAGAGCTTCACTCTTTATAATGGTTTCCTCTGACTTTTTTTTATTTTCGTAATAATCTTTGTGGTTACATTTTTTATGTTGTGCCAAACTTCCATATTTTAAGGAACAGATAGAACAACAACTATTTTTAAAACTGTAATATTTATTACATATTGTATTCTGTATTAACCCATCTTCAATCGGGTTTTTGCAATTTTCCTTGTCGATGTTGGAGTGATGAGTTGAATCACTTCCCAAACTGTCATTATCTTCTCCATTTTTTTTAACACTTACATCAATTTGCATGATTGATTTAGAATTGTAGATAACACATTGCGATTTTTCGTTATTTACATCACATAAATCTACAGTTTTAATTATATTTTCAAACTTGTTACATGAAAGTGGATCTATGTGATCTTCCAAAACATGACTTAAGAAATCCTTATAATCTTCTAGCGTTTTTTCACAATGTGTACAAATTACTATAAAAGTTCTTTTTGATGTCAAGAAAACTTGTCCATATTTCTCCATTCTTAAATTCGTTACTTTAAATTTAATTAATTCTTTGCTTTCATTTGTTTTTGCCAACAATTATGTATTTATTAATTTTGGATGTGTTACACAAGATAAACGAAAGAGGAATGACATTTTTTCGATTCTCGAAGCTTTTTGTAAATTGGGCCTATTTACACAACGTTGCAATTACGATTAAATATTTTAATTTAATTTGCAATTATATTGAGATGCAAAATAAATTTTAACAAAATTCCCAACACCTAAAAAAATATATCAACTCCAGCAAAAGAGTTCTCAAAATTTTTATGTAGCCAAAATCTACTACCGTGAATATCAAAGTATATTACGTTAGTAACCACTTAATTTTGTGAATTTGTAGTATCACTAAGAATTGTTAAACGTCATTAAAGAGTAAGAACTATCGATCGCGCATTCGATAGATAGTTTTACTGTTATTTGATAATAATTTGACAGTTGCGATTTTTTTATTTATAAAAGTGAATTTTAGTAAACAAAAACTTAAAAATACGTAACAAAATAGTTTAAATTCACATCATACACTTTTTAATTTTTGCTATTGTCCTTATAAAAATTATTTTAATATTAAAATTTTACTAAACTACTGATAAATTTCAGCTAACTTTAGTAATTCGAGCAAGTAATTTGATATATTCAATAAATAAAAAAAAAAATGAAACAACAAAATTTTAAATTTTGGTATAAAGCCTGAATTCCATAAGATAATTTCCGTCTGTTATGTAAACATACAGACTTTGTCATATATTTATTCTTAAATTTTGTCATATACTTTAAATAATACCATACATAAACATTCTAGCAAATAATGTAAAAAATTTTTTGTAATTGTAAATGTAATTAAATTTACTTATTTATACTTAATATAATTTTTATACTTAATATGATTTAGGGTCAAAAAAAGTATTCTAAAATATTTCTGTAACACGTTTTTCTTTAATTACAGCTGATTGCAAATTTAGATTATTTACATATTCGTAGCATTAAAATAATTATCGAACAGAACATCCGTCTTGAATGATGTTACTTACGATTTTGAGTGAACGCAAAAAAAAAAAAAAAAATCCGACTGTCAAAAAAATTTTTTTTTTTCACTACTACATGTAAAAGCTTTCAGTTGGTTAATCGAAGAACATGGCCGCGAAGATTCGGTGAAAATTTTCATTAATTTTCATTTTTTTTTTTCCAAAATAGTTTAAGGGTCAAACTAAAATCTATATAAATATTTAAATCAAATACTTATAAAATATATTTTTTATTTTATAGAATAAAAAAGTGTCAAATATAATATTGAAAATTTAATTAAAAAAAAAAGTAATAATTCCAATGAGCGTAGGATGAGTTGCTGCTGCTGCTCTGTCGTAGTTTTCTTCGTTTCCATAATAGAAAAAAAAGAAAAGCAGAGTCAACCATTTTGACCTCATCATGAAGTTTTCTTAATACAAATAAAAAAAAATAATAGAATATAAAACTTAAAATAATTCTCAAAAAATATTTTTAATAAAAATTATTAGTTTACATATTTGAGGATTGTACAATCATAAACACCTATCAAATACAAGTTTCAGTAAAATTATCAAGGTTCGAAAAATTTAACATGAGTGAAAAGAATTACATACATACCTACCTTTATATATATTATACATAGATATATACATATATATATATATAAAGAGGCAATGACAGATCTTTCTAGGATAAAAACTTGAAGGTTTTGCTTTAAAAAAAAAAAATAGTTTGATGATTTGACATAAATTTCATAGTGCATACTAAAAAAATAAAAAGGATAAATTTTAAAAAGAAATTATAAAAGTTTAATCTTAAATTGCTAAAAGATTTATTAATATTCTAAAATTCGAAAAAAGAAAAAAAAGAGAAAAAATATGAAGTTGTAAAATTAAAAAAGTCTTAAATTTTGTCTTTAGTTTTTTTTTTTTTTGTAATAAAAGTGTTTTTTATTTTTAGTTGTTTATTTAAAAAAAAAATGTGTATTGTAAATTTAATTATATTGTGATTAATGTTGTCGTTTCATTGCACATAATTAGCCGTGTTATTTAAAAAAAAAAATCTAGTTAGCTTTCTAAAAATAAAAAAAAAATCATTTTTGAATTCACTTTGATAAAAAAAAAAATGGATACTGACACACAAGAAATTCGACAGGTAAATTATACGCTTTTTATTTTTTTAAATACATAAATTATTCTAAATTAAAGATAGTTACAAATGTTTATTTTTGATAAAATTAAATTATCTAAATTATTGGAAACTTCATATTATATGGGATGGGAATTGAAATTTAAATACCTACTCTGTTACAGAAAGAAAGGTCTAAAATCAAACCCCCTCCGCTCCATTCATTTCATAATTTTGAAATTTAACCTCTAAAACAATATTATTAATAATAATATGAAAAAAAAAAGAAAATTAAAAAACTTAACATTTCCATATGTGAAGTTGCTAGTTTTTAGATTTTATCCGTATTTTTTTTTGGATAAAACTCCTACATTAAATTACAATTTAACACCTACAAATATTTTTATAATTCAAATTTTTTGCAATAAAAAATCCATATTGAAAAAAAAAAAAATAAGTTTTAAATAATAATAATAATATACATACATGCATACATACATAATAGGTATATTTCTTTTATATTGAATGAAAAAAAAAAGAAAAAAAAATTATTAAAGATGACGTAAGCTACAAGTTAAACCCATTGAATTGTTTCAAGACGATTTTTTAATTCAAAAATTCTTATACACAATGTCATAAAAATTAATGTGTCTGTTTTTGATTTTATTTTAGAAAATTTTTATAAAAATTTTGCCTACAATATTTATTTTTGCATTATTTAAATAATTTGAAAGAGTTTTGTTAGAAATTAACATGATAAGTCTATAGGTATATTGACATGTTTTTGGTGGAATTTTTGCATTTATTAAACTCATGCAGAATTTGTAACGGCATAGAAAAATATTTGAAAAGGAAAAATTTCAATTCTCAATTCTAAGTTATTAGAATCACATTCTATTGAGAATATTTTTTTTAATATATCTAGGTACCTACTTCCATACAATTATGTTAATTAAAAAAAAAATAATTGTATGATTACAATTGTATATTGAAAATTTCTTTCGGCCACTCACTAGTTGGTGGAAAATTATTTTTTTTTTGTTCCTTTTTTATTTTTCTTTTGCCCTAATACATTAATGAGTAAAAATCCCTACTGTATCTGCTGGATAGGCAGATAAGTAATTACCTACCTAAATACATTTTGAATTTAGTACATTTTCCAAAAATTTTTATACAAATGTGCTAAAGTTAAAAATTTTTTTATGTTTCTTTATAATAAAATTTAATATTTTTTCTTTTGTATATTTTTTTAAGTCATTCACTGTACTTAAAAAGAAAAAAGATGAAATCGTTGTATTAATTTTAACCTATTTAATGTAGATATTCGTTCTATGGAAAACAAAATGTGAGTTAAAAAAATAATATTGTATTTGCTTTTCCCTTCTATCTGTAAGACAAAAAAAGAAAGAACAAAACAAAAATGTTGTAGGTACCTACATTTTAGCACATGCGAATTGATTTGAATTTAATTTTTTTTTTTTTTTAATTTTTTATTCAAGAAAAATAATAATAATAAAAAAAACATAAAAAATACAGACTTGTTGTCTTAAAATACCAAAAAAAAAATTTTATTAATGTGCCTAATTCCGAATTTTTAAGGTTTTCATTAATATTTATTCATGATTTTTGTAAAATTTTACAAATTTAAAACACAAATTACCGATAGTGTTGGTGTGTAACTACATAGGTACTATAAAATACTTTAAAACACCCAACTTATACAAAAATTTTAGTTTACTTATTAACTTAAATAGATTAATTTTCATATTATTTGTGAATTTTAATCTATAAAATGAAAAATATTTAAAAATTTAATTTCAATTAAGGTTACCAATCATCAGAGTATGTATACTTTTTTTAATTGCATTTTTATTAAAATATTTTTAACAATTTATGAGATTTAAGTAGTTCTGAAATTGGCGACCAACTTTAATATTTTAATTGTTCTTAAGAAACCCCTGAGAAATGAATACTTTTTCAAAATAAATTCAAATGGACACTTGAAAAATTCAATGATTTTTTCTTAAATTTACTTAAAATGCATGTACGTACGTATCTAGATACATATAAGTAATTGAGTAGAAACACATCTTGTAGTAAGTACGAAAATAATGTTGAAAAATAGATAATAAAAAGAAAATGAGTCAGAAAAACTGTTCTGCTTACTTATTGTTTTACTTATTGTTTTTCGGCTCTTCTTTTATTTTTGTTTTCTGTTCATTCAACTGAAAAGTTTTTATTTTAAATACTTGCGAAAAAAAAAATCTATCTTGTTCTTTTGTTATTCTCATATTACGTACATACATACATATTTACGTATATATATAAAATAGCAATCCAAATAATAAAGAAAAGCTTATTTAAAATTTTTAAATAATTTTTATTTTTTTTTATAATAATTGTTGTAATTCGAATTAAAGATTTTATCTTCATACCTACTTATTTTACTTATTAGTTTTTTCAAATTTAAAGTTTTTAATAAATTTATCCATAATTTCAATATGAATATAATAAGCTAATTTACTGATCAACAATATACACATACAATAATAATAATTTAAAAGAATGTGTACTGCACGTAATATATTTATGTAGGTACCGATGCATATTATGCATATAAGGATCGTAGAATCAAAATCCATACATATTTGCCGATTAACTAGTTTTGAGGGAAAGAGAAAAATTATTTTGTTAATAATTCAGCACTCATATTTCAAATTATATTTTTTATTTTCGGGCAAAAAATTGAGCTTCAACCTTTTTTGTAAAAAAATATTAAAGATAAACAAGAAATTTTGAACAAAAAAAAACGCAATTTAAAAATACTGTAAATGGTGTATGTATTAATTTTTAAAGATGAAATATTGAAAAAAAAAATCTCGTCAAAGATTTTTATAAGGAAAGACTGAAGGACTGGGAGTAAACCGTCAATTAGTTGGTAAAGAACAATTTATATCAGAGTTGTGAATAAAATTTTTAATTGAATTCCTTCCTAGAAAAAAATTAGCTTTAAAATCTACGGGGAAACATCTTTTGGGACTTGTTTTGAATTCGCTTTTAAAGTCATTTCATTCTTAAATTACTCATTACTCAATTTTATACGTGCATAAATAACTCTTTAATTATTTAAGGGGTAAACGAGCGAGTAATATTTTACTCAGTAATGACATTTCATTGCACACATGCCAAACATTGACATTTTTTGGAATACGAAATACAAATATGTCGTATTTTCTGGTATATTTAGTTTTGTTTAAATTTATTTTTTATGTCAATTTTAAAAATATTTTATTTTCTAGCAAAATTTTTTAATTTTTTCAAAATTATTTTATTGTTTATTTAAAATTTTGAGAGAGGAATTTGACAGTTCACATAATATATTGTGAACTGTATAATATCAGTGATTTCTAGTACAGTGAGTAGTAGTATAAATGCTCCACACTCTTGCATGAAAATAATTAGTATACAATCATACTATATTAATATTGGATAATGAAAGTCCTTTTATTTTTCGCTAATGTATGTATATATACATAAATTATACATGTAAACATACATACATTATGTGTGACATACTTAATATGTATGATGTTTTTTTTACAATAATAAATTATTATGTCATAGGTTTTTTTTTTGTGAGCAAAACAATAATAAGTGAACATACTATAATGTTGACACATATGTTGTCTCTTTTCTATCTTTATAAATTGCTATATTCTTCTATCTTTCAGTGATAAACTCAGGAGTCAATTTCTTTTTTTTTCGAAGACAAGGACATTTTTTAAATTAATTTTATATTATTATTTTTTTTTACAGTTATTGTTTATTATATTTTTATTATATAATAAATTTTTGAGATATTATGAGCTTTAATTTATTTTTTAATGTAAATCAAAAATTATGTTGTTTATTAAAATTAATTATTGAACCTAAGGTCTAGATTTTAATAGGCCGAAAATAAATAATTACTCTTTGTTACTTTAATATACTTCTGATATTGGTAGACAGTCAAAAAACTCAATTAAGCTAAAAAATTTACGAATTAGTTGTAAAATATAGAAAAAGAAGAAGAACACTCTTCGGGAGGTGACAGAACAGTTTAAAAAAAGGACTGTCCTTCTTAGCTTTAATCAATTGGTCAGCTCAATAATAATGAATAGTAATAATTTGAAAAAATTATTAAATAACATTTAAGTAAGTATTAAGTATTTTTTTTATTTCATTTAACAAAAAAACAATTACATACTTACCACAAAATGTTCAAAAAAATAATCATAAAACAAAAAATAGTGCTAAAATTAATATAATATTTTGGGATGTTACTAGAAATTAACATTATCAATTTTTGTAAAGTCAAATAATATCCAACCTACGACCTCTATTAACCACCTTCTTGAGCTGTGTACACATACATAGTTGAAACACCTAGATTTACAAATTATTAAACTTCATTTCTATTTCTTCTTCTTCTTCTGGTTTTTCTATAATTTTTTTCTAATATCAACAAATTTATTTATTTTTTTTTTTTTTTTTTTGTTTCAATAAATTTTCAAAAAGACACGATTTTTTAAATTGAAAACAGCAGAAAGCAAAATTCAAATAGAAAAATTATAAATATAATAGATGTAAGTTTTCTTTTTGTATCTTGCAAGTCGTGAATTTATGAAAATTGGAAAATAAAAAAAAAAACACAAATAAAAAGAAAATTTGTAATATTTTACTTATGTTTGAACAAATTTTAATATGAACATAAATACATTTGTATATATATATATGTATTTAAGAATTTATATTTTCATATAACAGTAGAATTTCAGTAACCATTTTCTAAGATTGCTACAAGAGCAAATTTCAATTTAATATTTTCTCTGATTAAGTTCTTGTATTTATTTCATTGTGAACTGTTGTTTTAAAACAAATTGAACCTTGTATTGTAGGGTATTTGATGATTTTAATAGAGTTTTTCTTAGATTTGTACAAACTGTTATATAAAACAGTTATAACAATTATTACAATTAAAATGAATTTAAATATTTATTTAAACTAAAAGTTCCGAAAATTTTATGTTAAATAATTATTTGAAAAAGATGGTTTTTCTAAATTTTTTTATCGTAGTTTGATTGTCAAATAAGACTGTGACAAAAATTTGGATTTCTTTTTTGAGTTGGTCGAATTAAGAGTTGAAATTATTATATAAAAAAAACTTTATTTTACTGTACTGTGTTATCTTCAGTGATCGCCCACTTTTAATTTAAAAATTTTGGTTTGTATATATATATATATATTTATATATACATTTATATATATATAATAATGTATAATACATATATAATACATGGGTGTACATTAAAAAATTAATATAACTAAGCATATATTTTAATATAAAATAAAGAAAAAAGTAGAATATAACAAAAATCTTAGTAAAACAACAATAAAATCAAAGCTTATATTAAAATAAAAATTAAAAAACATAACTATATATTTATACATAATTTTATACATAATTTTATACAGACACTTTTAATGTAAGTGTTATACATTTTGTACAATCAATTTCATAAATTTTCATCGTTTGAAAATCCATTCTATAAGTAAATAAGTATAAGAATTTGTAATAAATACTAGGTTTTTAGAAATGATATTCGATTAATTTGATATTTGAATGAAATCTGGTGGTCAAAATCGTAGGTAGAAATCTTGTCTCAATAACAAAAAGTAATATTTCGATTGTTATAATTTTACATTTATCTATGCATTTGTATATAAATATTTACATATAACACAAATAAAATATTCATATTTTAGATTAAATGAATACCCTGATCTGAATTAGTATTTGAAAAAATAAAAAAATATTCATTGATAGTCTCAATATTTTAGTTGGAAATTTTAAAATAAAATACTTATATTTTTTTAAAGACTCATTAATACAATGCTATGAGTAGTATATATATGTGAGAAGAATATTTTACAAAAATAAGAAAATATATAAATGTTATACATTATATATATATATATATATATATATATATATATATATATGTTTATATAAAAGTATAGATATTTTTTAAATTGTTATACCCACAGGTGGTATTTTATTATTTTCAATAAAAAAAAAGTAGGCGAATTCAAAGTATTACTGAGTTGTATAACACTATTAAAACATATACCACTTAGCTAATAAGTTGTTTTTTGCTCTTTGTTTTTTTTTGTTTTAATTATAAGATAATCAATAGATAGAAAATGAATTAAATTAATAAAATCGATACTGTAAAATTGCACAATAATTCGAAAAGTTTAGGAATTAGTTAAATTTTAACTCTTAATTATGAATGTACGTACTCGTATATGTAAATATATTCATATATGGATTTTGTCAAGATAAATTTAATATTTCGGAAATAACCATAGACTAAATATATATAACACAATTATATTATCAAAATAAAATTTGTAAACATTAAAAAAAGAAAAATATTTCTGTACTATAATAATTATTGTTAAATAGGACCATTACACGAACGAGTAATGGCATTCCTTTATGCACCGTTACCATACAACAAAATTTGTTCTAGGTTCAAGGTTTGTTGACAATATTAAATGAAAATGAAGTCATTCAATTGACAGATGATAAATGTAAAATGACAAGTTTTTGCATTTAAATGTCGTGAACATTTTGTTAAATGTGCTTTTTAATTTATTTAAAATTTTCTTACTATAATCATTGTTGTTTATTATTTGAAATTTCTCTCATTAATAAAAATTCATTCATTACAAATTCTGATATGGATTGGTATAAGAGCAACATCACCTCGTTTTATCGATAGCATTAGGAATTTTTCCATGTTACTTACATAAAATGATATGTATATAAGTAGTTAGTGTTAATCCTATAGGTATAGGATAACAACAAACAAGCAGTCTACAATTTTATATTTTTTCATTTTTTTTTTTTGTTATTACTTAAGAGTAAAAAAAAGTTTAATTTGAGAATCAAATCATTTTAACATAATTTTTATATTTTGCTCGATATTTTTTTTTTTAACATTTACGTAAATTGTTTGTGGATGTGTGAACGCTTGTGATATTAAAGGTTTTAAAAATTTCCCATCATTTTATTATAATTATAGTAAAATATGTGTAACCTGTTTTCCTGCAATTGAATTGATTTTTATGTGCATATATATAATATATAATATTATATATGTGCATATACATACATATATAATACACAGATAAAATATAAAGTATATTAAATATATTTTGCTCGTACGTACACTCTTATATAAATTATCATACAATCTTTATTACATTCAATCTCAATTATTATATGAAATAGTTATTGCACTATTTTTCAAAAATTGTGAATACATAGTTCATATATATACATATATATATGCATTAATTATATATGAACTTATTAATTATATATGAACATTGCATATAAAAATATACATATACATTATGTTACATGCATTTCTTATTATATTTATAATTGGAATTTTTTATTATAATTATTAAATTAAAATAAAATGCCGGTATACTTGAAACTTGTTGAAAAATTCAAATTAATAATTAGAAAATTTATTTTTCATTGACTTTTTTTATAATTTATTGAATTTTCTATGTATCTATGTATATAAAATTTAATTTTCATGTGTATATATTTTATACATATAAACATAACAATTTATATATTTATTTATGTATGAGAAATCGTCTTTTCTAAATATGAAAAATTGAGGTAGAAATTTTCTAAATATTTAAATAAATATTTTTTTTTTCAAAAAAAATTGCTTTTGATTTAAGAAGAATTTTTCATTCAAATTTAATGTTGACAATTTGAAAGACTTATGTTATGTTATGTATGGGGCGAATTTATTCAGCACCTGGACCATACAGGTCTTTGTGCATCCCCGCGCCAGATCATTAGAACTCAATATCCAGGCTCTCTAGATTCATGAGAGCTCTAGTTCAAGGCCCCGAGAAATATGTATCTAGAGCGGGCCAAGCCATCACACTCAACTAGGACATGAGTGGAGTCCACGGTGCCCTGGTCGCAAAATCTATATCATTGCGTATTTGCAAGACTTACTTACATTATTTACCATTTGTGATAGTTTATATATTCACTATTACTCTTTACACTATTCTGATTGAGTGATATGGATAAAGTAATAAGTATTAGTGTAAAAATTGTTGTAACATGGGAAAATTTTGGAAAAGTTCGTGATTTAATTTATTCGATATTTTTTTTTTGAAATTAAAAATTTAAGGACAGCCTGTAATGTGAAAAATTTCAATAATTAATATTCGATAATTTCACTTATTCATAGGTTATCTAAAATTTCTCAAAATTGAATTAGGTGTTTTCTTTTTCATTATTAATGTTTGTAACAAAATATTTTGTATATATATGTATAAGTATAAGTACCTCAATTATACATATGTATGCAACAAATAGAATCTCTTAATTTAAAAAAAATATTATAAAATTTTTTGTTAAATATTGATAAAAATGTCTGATTAATCATTTTATTATTTATTTAAATTGAAAATTTCAATTGAAAAATATTTATACGATAATGATATATATATATTGATAACATTTTATTATAATGAATCAGGGAGTATTTATACATGTGATTGATTTTACTTATATACTTATGTATAAGTATAGAATACGCAATAATTAATTAATAAGAATACGCAAAATTTACATTCAATAGAATATTTATAGATAAAACTATAATTATTATGTACTTTTATGTATTTCATTTTATATTTATGGAACCACGGTTATTGTGAATTATTTGCGCATCACGTTCAAGCCCATGCATTACATAATAGTAACTTATAAAATATGATTTTTGAAAATTTTATTGAGGCTTATTTTATTATACATTTTGAGTAAGATGAGCAAAATTTTTAATCCGAAAAATTATTAAATAAAATTATTAACATTGAATTGAATCGATTATATTATAACTTTATATCGATCACTATAAGTAATGCGCCATCTGTTTTTCAGGGGAAATATTATGCAAACAAAAATTTTTAAGTATAAATTTTAAAATTTACAAAATTGTCAAAATATATGTTTTGAAAGCTGTTTAGTTGACAGAATTGAGAAAAATTTTCGTATTAATTTTAAATAACTAAAAATTTTGATTAAATTTTTCCAATTACTTAATCCCTTTTTCTTTTTATTCTTATTTAAATAAAATAAATTATGTAATAATTATCAACATATTAACAATTTCTTTAAATAAATTTCTGATTCTTTTATTTGATTAATTAAATACGAGTACAGTTAGTTGCTTATTATGCCAATATCTTAAGTAAAAGAAAATAGAAAAAGAAAAAAACTAGTAGACATTATAAAATCAATTATTTCAAGTTCAAAAACTAAAAATATAAAGGTGAACTAAGTAAAAATGTACGAAAAATAAAAATACAAGAAAGCTAAATTTAATTTTTTGAGTGTGTATTGTTTTGTTTTTTTTTCTTGTTCTTGTTATTTTCTCCAATTAAATCAAATATTAAAAGTATGAGAAAAGAATTTATAAAATCTTATTATGTCATTTTGTTAACCAAATTTGATCGAAAATAATTATGTTTGAAAATGGCAAAATCAAAAAGAAAAATGAAAATAAAGAGACAAAATGCGGAAAGTAAAAAAAAAACGCGGGAAACACAATCAAATTTATTATTTCAGAAATATTAGAATGAAATTCCAGTTTTTTTCTTAATATTTTAAAGTGTGACACTCCTGCTATAATCGAATTCTAAATTTTTTTTTCGATTTTAATTTTAAACTCGATTTTGATTTTTATTAAAAGATTTTTAACCTTCAAGTATATCTTCTTTGTTTACTTACTTATATTGTGTGTATGCATGCTTGTCTATACTTAGTATATTACTTAATTTTTCTTAGTCTATGAATTTCTAAAATTAGAAAGAAAATCGATTCTAAAAATTTTCTTTTCTTATGAAAAACAAGAAAAAAAAAAGAAGATAAATTAAGTAAAAAATTTTTTTTTTTTTGTTTTTTTTTTTTTGAATATTTTCCATTTTAGCTTTTCTCAGTTTCCTATGTTACCAAAGACCTTGAAATTTATGACGTTGTAATTTTGTACATACTTGAGTACGTAATATTTCTACATAGATATTATAAATTTTGTGTTTTTTTTTTGTTGTTTGCTTATCTTTGACTCATAGGTAGCTAATAATTTTAGAATTGAAATAAAACTGATCACAATCACTTATTAAAATAATTAGATTTAGCAATCTAATTTTGTTTTTGTTTTGTAATTATATCGGCGACACCAAATGAAAGCATGACTGTATTTCCCGTAATATTGTGTTAAAGGAGGTGTTAATTATAATTTCAAAAATCATAAGAGCAAAATAAGGTTAAATAGCTGTTATAATAAAAATGTCTTAGAAGTGTTGCTTTTAATATTTCAACAGTTGTAACTGCATCTGTATCAACAATGAACACAGTATGAACGAATTATAATAAGCCTTATTTTTTATTATAGAAATATATGTTGCCTTTTTTCGTCTTTTAATTAACAGATACAGCTCCTAGGATAATCATGGTGTGTTTCGACACATTATAAAATTTGATTTAAAATCTGTCAATTGTGATTTTAAAATGCAACCACATAGTAAGAAAAAAAAACTAATTTTTTTTCTAAAATTTTCAAAAAAAATTTCTATGTACAAATAATTATGGAAATGACTGTGTATATACGGGTACATACACACGCACACATACAAATATTTTTCCAAATATATCATTTTTATTAACTTTGTTATTCCTTAAAATGAATCATTGGGTTTGTGTATATATGTTGTGTAAGTGTGTACATACGTTCATACTTATGTATATATACTAGCATGAATATATAAAATTTCTATAGATACATACTTAATATATAAAATTCTTGTGTCATTATTTCCTTCTCTAGAAATTTTCCATTTTTCTTTTTTTTTTTTTAATTTCTCGTTTCGAAAATGAATTTTCCTTCCAATATTGTAAAAATAAAAACGGATAAGTACTTTTTTCAATAGGTATATTTTTTTTTTGCTTTTTTGGTTTTTTCTCATTTTTTTTTTTGTGTATTTTTAGTACCTAAATACTGAAGCTTATTTTAGCGCTCTTTAAATTTTTAACTAGAAAATAATTTATTGAAATTTTTTTTTAAATAGATTTAAATGATCATTTTTTGCTGATATCATCATGTAAATTTGTTTTTTCGTAATTAAATTAAGTATTTTTTTTCTATTTTTTTTTTTATAAACTTTTGAATTATTTTTTTTAATAATTAAGTAATAGAAATATTTTGTGCACGCAAATTTTATTTATGAAATAATGAACTTGTAGAGTTCTGGAGTGGAGAGATTTCAGGCGAAAGGCGGAGAGTTTAAAAGAGAAAGAGAGAAAATTATTTTTTTTATGTAGTTTGTTGGCTGTTCATTTAATCATTCATTTTTAGAGTTTTAGAGATATTATAAGAGCAAAATACTATGACATTCCAAAAATCCGAACAAATCCGAACCGAATTATCCAGTTTATTTTTGATATTTATGTAGATTTTAAGAATATTGTAGAGTCTAAATAAATATTTTATATCATAAATCATGTAGAATGAATTTTACGATTGAAATTTGGAACAAATTATAATTAAATATAAAATATTGTAAAATGCATTCGGAATTCGAAACATAAATTTCGGAAAAATTTCTTAATTAATCATATTTTTTCTTTTTCTATTGAGCTTTTTTCAATAATAATTTTCAATAATATTCTAATGAAATAAATTAAATATTTTAAAGTTAAAATATTTGAAAATCATAATAAAATTAAGAATAAGAGATTTGTTTTTTTGAATTTTTAATGTTAAGCATCGTCATACACACATGCTTACACACAATTTTTATAAAACTTGGAAATGCACTTAACGTAGTCTCTTTTTTTTTTAACATTTTCACTTAAAAACAATATCCTTGTTATAAAAAGTGTGTAAAACAGTAAACTTTTATATTTTTAGAAAAAAAAAAAATATTCACAAAAAAAGAAAATCTCTTTTTTTTTTTTTGCTTTTTGTAATTTTACGTCATTTTTTATGTCAGGATGAAGATGTAGAAGAAAACAAGCTGAATAGTTCTTTAAGTGGCATAAAGTCGTTATACAAAACGTCGCCTAACTTTTGTTATTCTTTAGAGAGAGCAAAATAAATAAGTTGAGAGTTGAGATAAATAATTTTTTCTCTTTTTATTAAATTTTTTTTTTTATGAGGATATTTTTTTAATGCTATATTGCTATTATTATTATTAAATTTTTTTCTTTTATAACAGTAAAAAAATTTTCGTACGGTAAGCGGTTTTTTTTATATTATTATTATTGTGTTCTCTCTTTTTGTAAATTTTCTCATTTTTATTATGGCGAAAAAAAGGAATCGAAAAGGAAACTTAAAAGGAATTTTTAAGTTTTGAAGAAAGTCTGCTTTAAATGATAATATGCGCATTAAAAAATTACATAATTCATTCTTCATTTTATTTGAGTATAAGAGAGAGTTAAAGTTGTTGTTGAAAAGGAAGTGTTAAGGTTTTCATTGGTTATTATTTTCCTTCTTTCGGAAACTGTTTTCTTATTTTATTGAATTTTTTATTTTTAAATTCAATTTTTGCATAATTTTAATTTTAACAAAATTTAAAATGTTATCCGTATAAGTACTACTGATTTCAATTATACTGACAATTTGGACTACTTTAAAATGTAAAACTGCTATAATTATAATAATAGATGAATTTGAAAGCAATTTACTTCAATGCAACGAATAATTTAACAATAATCTATTAAATTTTTAAAAAATCTTTTTCACTTCGATTTAATTTCCAGCATCTTCAATAATTTGGCAAATTTCAGTTTTGAAATCTTGTTACTATTGTGATTTGTGAGTAATAGCTAATAATAATATTTGTTTCAGCCAATTTCAATTATAATATCGTACATTTATTTTTGTATAACTTAGTATATATGAGTATGTATCTATATGATTAAAGAATTTACTTATAATGCGGGGGTCCATTTATTAAAATTGCGGTCGAGTCATAAAAAAATGTATCCAATATTGTATAGGTTAATATATCCAACACTAAAGAAAATTTAATTAATATTTATTACTTAATAAAATTAGGAAAGAAGTTATTGCCATATATTGACAACGATCAATATTACGATAGCTTCTGAAAAAGAAAACAATTAAAAAATTAGTAGTCTACCCTATGAAATGTAAATAAATTAAGTACTTATATGTTATAGAAATTCATCGCAATCCATCAAACTATTAAATTTTAGCGCTTCGCAAAACTTGCAGTGACATCTAACAGGAAACAAAATGATTTGATTAGTAGGTTATGTTAAGAGAAACATTTACTTATATAACAAGTAAATTGTGAATTTAATGAAAAATTTGATGACGTTTGAAATTAAAGCTATGGATTTGGTCAAAAACTTTTGTTGCAGGGTTTTGACGCAGAAATGAAATGAGAATATATTTGAATAACTTAAATACTTAGTTGTTGGCGCTTCAAAATATCAAATTCAATTAATCATTTAATTAGAAAATTAGCCGCACTTATTGTTTAAAAATTAATTAAATCTTTTTTAACTTAAAAATTAAGGATTTTTTTCATTTAAAACACCTGATATGTACACACATATACCTATATCTGGTAGGCAAGCGGGTACTTTCTTATATGTAAATATAGATAAATATTAATACATGCATACTTAAAGACTTTTGCGTCAAATTAATTAACCTACATAAATAAAAATTGTCTGTGTAAAAATTCAATTTTCATCACACATAAATGGTAATTGTTTGTATATTTGCGTATATATATGTGCGTTTATAAAATTATACAAATTTATATAAGGGGTTATGAGGTAGGGGTTTAGCAAATTATAATAAAAATAAGTAAATTATTTCATTTTTTCTTAATTAAAGAATAATTAATTAGTATATTTAATATATATAAAGTGTCGCGCAATTTTTAATTAGCGAAATGCAAATCCAAAAAAAAAAAGGCTACATTTTTTCAATATTTTTAGAATTCAGTTAACTTTTTGAGATTTTTAAGTAGAATTTTTTTGAAAAGGGTGAGGAACTAACAGATATTCTATACTTTATCATTAAACAGTCATCATAATAAGCACTATACTAATTCCTTATTATATTTGGTGTAAGTGTATTAAAAAAGATTTGTGTTGTGTTATAAAAGAGATTATTAAAAAAAAAATAAGTATTATTTTGGCTCCACAGCTCCGCAGCTCCATTTAGTATATGAGCGGAGAAGTAGTAATTATTTTGATGAAATGATCTTAGACAAATTCCCAACACTATGGAACGCATTGAATAACAGTGCATTAATGCATTGAACTTCGTTAACAGATGGAGTTGATTGTTATAAAACAAAAATATTTTCGTAATAAAATCGAAAAACTTTGAATATTTTAATTAAATGGTAAAGACGGTAAAGAATGTAAAAGTTGAGAGATTTTAATTTTAAACACGTCTGTAATTCTATTCACAATAATGTGTACCTATCATAATTCACATAATTTTAAATATATATGTATATGAATACATATTTACATTTTTATATTTTAATTATTTCAATAAATTTGTATTAGCATGTAAAAATATCTAATATATACATAATGTACGTAAGTATACATACTAAATAACACTTGCATGACACGTACATATGTATGTCTAGCATAGTGTATACGATAGTATAAATGTATGTACGTACGTAGCTGTGGCACGCGAATCTCATTATCTATTTTGTAAATCTATTTTTTTTTGTTTTTATCAAGATTGTGTCTATCGCCTTGTATTTTATTTTTCGTTACTTCACGTATGACTCAGAATTTCTCCTATATACATATGTATATATATATATGTTTTTATATATATTTACAAAATATTAGAATATTTGCATATTTAAGTATGTACAAAATATTCTGTAATGTATAGTCCAACATAATATTAAATTTATTATAAATTCAGACGTTCTCATAAGTAGTCAAGTCTATATAATAATTTTATTTACTGTAATAAATTTTGTGGACGACAGTCATTATTACCAATTCGTTTCTCTTATACATATATGTTATATTACTATCTCTATCTACTGTTCTCTCTCTCTCTCTTTTTCTTGTTTAAAAAATAAAATTAAAATAAATTTTTTTTTTGAATAAAATCCAAGAAGTTAAAGAATTAAATCAAAAATTGTAAGGAGAAATAGTTGGAGAAAAAAAAAAGAATAGCAGGAGAAACGGGAAAACTTAAATAGTTTCGTGAATTCGATAATTTATTTTTGTTATTTTTTTTTTTTCGCCACATAAAATACTATGTAGTTTTCTTATAGTTTGTGCTCTAGCCATTATAGAGACGTGGAATTCTTTTACACTTGTAGTCCATTTTAATATTTTTATAGTTTGTATTATGCTTCATAAAATTATATTCTAAGAATTCATTCACCTTAAATATTTTTTCTTTTTTTTTTTTTACATTAAATACGGTATATAAAGTAATGGAGGGTGAAAAAACTACAATAGTGTTGTTTGTTATGTATGTTGTATGTAATTTGCTATGTTTTTAAGATAAGAAACCGGAAATAATTTTTAGTTTTTATTATTTCTGATTTTTATTAATTTCTTTTAAGTTAAATGAAGTCCTTAAAGAAAACCTCATTTTTGTTTTATCGTAAGCAAAAATACAAAAATTTGAATATATTTAATGTGTACATTTATAAGAGTTGTTAATTACAATCGATTAAACTCCGGTTCTATCGATATTTTTTTAGAAAAACTTATTTTAAAAGTTATTTGACAATTAGGAATTTTATTTAAATTAGAAACAGAAATCAAACAAATTTTAAGGCGCAAATAAATGAAGAATTCATCAGTTTGTTGGAGAAATGGTCGTTCTTTATTCGAATATCCGTTTACACTAAATTAGTTGAACGCCTAAAATATATGCAAGTATAAATTTTGATTTTTGTTTGACTCCAGTATATTTAAATCAATTGAATCGATTTTTTTAAAGAATCGATTATTATAAATTAAGTGACTAACCACTGTATATATTTGAAAGAAAAAATTTCTGATTTTTTTTTTTTTTTTTTTTCTTTTAAGAATTTTTTAAATTGCATGCTGTTCTAGTACATAATTCGCGCGACCTAATTTTTTCTTTTTCGTAAAATATTGATTTTGACCAAAGGTCAAAGGACTTGAATATTTTTACAATTACAACTGTAACTGTAAATATTTACTTGTGTTGTAAAATGCCAATTTTTATTTTTTTTTCTCAAAATTAACGATGAAAAAATCAAATATTGCATATTTAGTTGATAATATTGGAATAAATTGCAAAAAATATTGTAAAAATAAAAAAACATGTTCTGTTACATGTTTTGACTTTTTGTCATTTTGAAGTTGGATAGTAGGATGCCAGTTGATTTTCTTCAAAATTATATTGCAATATTCAATGGCTCCAAGAATTACATTGCAATATCAATTACCCATAAAAGAACTAAAAAATGGCAAATGTTTACATGATAATCGTGAAAATGATAAAATATTTAGTTTTACTTTCTAGACCTTTAGTTGGCCTATAAGCATTTAATAATTTAAAGAACATTTAATGACTATTTGCACACAGAATTTTTATTTGGGATTAAAAAATAAATTTTAGGCATAACCGAAATGATAATTCACCACAAGTAATTACTTTTTGTGGTTAATCGAAAACTTTATTCTCAATTAGGTGTTATAGGGGAATTTCCTATATGAAATAAAAACAATAGGGGAAAAATGGTTATTTTTTTTTTTGAAATCCAATATTTTTTTCTTTGATCAAATTATTTTTTTTTTTGTTTTGCTTTTATATTTATTAAGCTTTAAAAATTCTTCTCTGATTTCTGACATTGATGAAGGTCTAAAGTGGACTCATATCTCAGATACAAACCACACCTTAAAACACACATTTTTTCACTGTTCAGCTGTTCTCTTATACGCTTTTAATATTTTTGTTGTATTTTTCACCCTGACATTATTTTTGGTTAATTTTATTTTCTTTTGGATTCTCTCTTTTGTTTTGGTCTCAAGGAGTCAAAGTGAAAATGCAAAAATGATATTATTAAAACCTTGAAAATGCCTTGAATCTTTTGAAGAGGCGCTACTACCCAAAAGTATGAATATTTTTTGTCTTTCCTTTTGCTGTTTATTTATTTATTTTTTTTTTTGGATTTCATTTTTTACTCAAAAACTATCCTGCAGGTTATTATGGATTTTTGTTTTTTTTTCTTTTCAAAATGCTTAAATAAGAATTCATTTGGTTATTAAATGAAAAGCCACAAAATTATTAATAAAACGCTTCGAGCTACAAAATACACAGAGAAAAAAAAAATTGCTATGATTTTGTGTATTTATATTTTGTTTTTGTTTTTCTTATTTTTTTAAGATTTTGTTGCTTTGTTTCATAAAACTCTTATATTAATTCATGTTTAACTTCTTAAAATCGGGCGACATTAAATGAACAAAATTATTAAAAGCGTTTTGCGGGTTTTTTTGTTCTTGTATATAAAACGTCAATAAACGTTAAAAAACACAAAAAAAAATTTAATTTTTATTTTTTTAATTCTCTTTTGTTGTTGTTTAATTGCGCAAAATGATTTAAAATATTAAATGTCTTAAAAAAATTTTAATTTTGAAATAAAACGCGTGTAGGTGAAAATTAAATTTTTTTGATCGGCTGTTGTTGAAAATATCAAGTGTGTATGTAAAATTTTGTGTTTAGAGGTGTTTTTAAGTTATAAACATTCAATTAAGTTATAAACACCGAATTTTAAGTTTTTTTTTGTGAATTTTTTTCATAATAACAATATTTTGCTCTTAATAATAAAAATAATCTACTTAAAGTAGTTTTAAGTAGCAGTGTTGTTTCTACATTACATAAGTAGTACACGTAAATTTGTTTTTGTTTTTATAAAGTTGTGAAAACAAGTTATTATGTAGGTATTTAAGCTTTTTAAGTGATTCTTTTTTTTTATTTTTCTCTAATTTTTTCTGTTTTATTCTCTTTATTTTGATTTTAATGCATACGGATTAATTTCATGGATGCTATTTTAAGTAATCAATTTTTAAAACCGGTTTCTTTTCATGTTCAATTATTTGTGTGCTTGTATACTTTGTAATATAATTATGTAAGTATATTATTTTTAATATAATAAGAATAAAATCGATATTTAAAACTAATTATTTACTAATATTGTAATAATCGATATTATTTTGAAAATGAGTGTAAAAAATTAATTCGAACATATCGTAAATTCTAATTGGACGGATATAGGCTATTTATAGAATTAATATTTAAATTTTCAAATATTTTCGTAAGTTGTTATACAATTAAATTGTTATATATACAGTTGAAAATAGTCTTGATTTATAATTATTTGTTAAATTTACTTAAATGGAAAAATTTATATTAAACAAAATTCAAATGAAAATTATTGCATATTTAATAATTGAATTAGAAATTAAATTAATTAAATAAAAATCAATGAAAAATATTTTTCAATTCGAAATCAGAAATCATTTGAAATAATTGTATTTTGAAAAATTTGTCAGAATTTGCTTGTAATTACACCTTTTGCTACAACGAGACAAACGGACAACAAATTAAAAATGAATCAATTGCAAATAAATTCTAAAACAACTAAATTTAGAATAGAATCTTTGTAATTTGATATTTGATATTTCTACAGTCGGTAAATTTTTAAAAACTTGAAATTAAAAAAAAATTTAAATCGAAATATGATCAATATTAAACTTAATCTCTTACTGTTTGATAAATGATCTATTAATAATAATGCTTGTAGTTCGTACATATATACAATATATATATATATTATATATGAAGTTTAGAAGTGTATGTTTATATTTCCTTGTTCGAAAATCACAATATGACAGTTGATAATAATTGATATATAAAAATATAATTCGATTTTCTTGTTGTTTCTACCTATGTTTTCATGTTTATATGTATATAACTTTACATAACACATACATATATAACTCAAATAAACTATAGGTTTAATAAAATATAAGTAAATATTGTAAGTTTTATTAAATATATATTTGGCTATTCTACTCCATTATTTCTTTTCCTATTGTGAATAGTGAGTACTAATAATTCTATTAAATAAATTGAGAGAACAAAATGAGTGAAATTATTAAATCTGTTACTTATATGTATCAGAATTTTTGACATTTGTGTCACAACATTAACTGTAAAAGTACACTCAAATGCAACTTTGATATCAATTGTATTTATTCTGCTCTTAAAAATTTGTATTGCTCAATAAATCGAATTGATGTCTCAGATTGACATTTTGGTGGACGCCTTATACTTCTTATTTATTTTGTTCATTTTCTCATATTATAAACTAAAAGATTAATGACATTAAGTATATAAAATCAAGATAAAATTCTAAAACAAATTTAATCGATAAAATATTCTTTATAAAATTGAATTAAGTATAAATTATTTTTTTCAATTCTTTTTCATTTTTCATGTAGTCGAAATGCATTTAAAATAAATTTTGTTTAAAATTTTTAATCAATTTACACAAAAAAAAAAAAAACAATCCGCCTCTCTTTATTATGCCGGAATAAAAATATTTCCAATAAAATTAAATGATTAAGACTTGTTATGTTTGTCAAAAGACTGAAAATATTTTTATTTTGGGTTGTTCATTTTGTTTAAATAATAAAAATGTTGCACTTCCACCAAATAATATTTTTTTTAACGCCCACAAAACTGATTTTAAAATTAAATTTTCTTATGTTTTCTTAAATAAAGTTGAATATAATATTTATTAATATAGTTAGGAATTAAAGGGTCATGTATATTTTTGTTTGATTATTAACAGTTATTTGTTCTAAATAATGAAAATGAATTAATAAAGAATTAGAAAAGAAAACGTGAATCCCACGTTTGTTTTTAGATTTGAACTGAAATTAGTGAGTGAACTGAAATAAGCGGGCTTTTTGGTTGTCTAGCAATATAATAATGATGTAGATAAAATTAAGAATTTCATGTGTGCATAAAAGATAGAGAAATTGTGATTAATTACAAATTTTTTAAATAAAATTTCGAATAAATGAACTAATTAAATATTTTAGAGACTTTAAAGTTTAGAATTAATTTAATTTCATTAAATGAAAATTTTTGTTTTCCACAATTTTTTGAATTTCAATCAAGAACGCTAAAATTTATGATTTATTTTCTAAACATAAGATCATGGTGAATATGTAAGAATGTCACCATAGAGAATTGCTATAATTCACAATCTCAACTCAATAGACAATTAATATTGTTCTAATGAAGTATGTGCAAATTGTTATATTTTAAAAATTTATTGACATTGAATTTGGAATTTATTTACAGAGATGTGTAAAAAATTTTAATTTATTGCAACCATTCCGTGAACACACATTATATACATAATTATTATATGACCTTTGTATATGAGTGGGGGGAACGAATAAACAATTTTTTTATTCCTTAAACAACCTTATTTATTAGTTAATGCACATTTTGTTTTAAAATCATTTTTAGAATTCTAATGAGACTTGGAACTAAATCATTTCAAATTGAAATATTTTGATGCATGATTAAATTCTAAATAAAATTACTGATCAAAATAATTTACAAAAAATAAAATCAAATTGCTCTACTTTTCTACTTTATTAGCAATAATTTTTTTTTATTTTTCATTACTTTTTGTTTTGTATAAAAATTCTCATCAATGTCATCAATTTGAAAAAAACAAAGTCAAGTTTTAAAAAATAAACAATTTCTCATCAGTCAAAAAATATAAAAATACGAAGAAAAAGAGAGGCGAGAACAACTGGCATACTTAATTATAAAACAAGCATACTGACATGAGTAAATTTGTTAAAACGCATATAAAATAAGTGAAAAACAAAAATTCTTTCATAATTAATCAAAAGTAAAGAAAACAGAATTTTATAAAAGAAAGAAGATTATACTTATGTGTTTATCGCATGAGTACCTAACCTACCCAGATTCGAAAAAAAAAAGGAGGCATAACAGCAATAATTTTATTTTAGCATTATTACCATTATTATTAAAATTATCATTATTATGATTGAATTTTTAAAATCATTATAACGAAATGATCTTTTAAAATAAATAATGAAAGAAAATCTTTAATTTTTTTGCGTGCTACTAAAATATTTCCGTTTCTTAACTGCAATTCCATTTTACTGATAATGATTTTGTTGTTTTCTATTTTTTTTTTTTTTACATTTTAATAACATAAAAGTACTTCAACCGTTCTTATTTTAATTTGTATATTTACAACCTATGTATATATATGTACATGAATTTGTACATCGTTCATTAGTATGTAAAGAGTATGATGCACTAACGTACAAAAAAATTAGTTATGCATTTTTTCAGTATGAGAAAACAAGAAGAAAATAAAGAGCGCAAATATTTGAATTTTTTTTAATATTTGCTTACTTTTTTTTCTTTATTTCTATGGCACGATCGTTACGCTATACTAAGAATACAATATTAACTAAATTATATTTATATAGAAATTATTTAATTACGTATTTTAATAAAAAAAAATAGGGTGTTTTTTTTATAATTTTTTTTTTGTATTAAATTTTTGAATCAATTTTGAATATTTTAACAAAATGGATCATTGACACTTTACAAAATTTTTTGTTTATGTCTGCCAATTCAAAACTTTTAATGGTTCACGAATTCTGCTTAACATAGGCTGATATTTCTTCAATTTCCCAATCCTCCCCAGGATTCATAAAATTAAAGTGGTTCGTACTTTAAGTTGTCATGGTCAATAAATGAATATAATAGAAATACGGTCGCTTACGAAAAAACTTGTCCCTACTTTAGAAGGTGCTTTCTAAATTGTATCTACTTTAGAATCTGCAATACGTCAGTGGTTTCTATAGTAAAAACAATTGACAATTACTTAATTTTCTCTAAACATTTGTCTATTTTTTTTTCTATTATGCCAACAAATCACATTTAGCATAATTGTCAAAAAATTCAATGCAAAACAAAGATCAATTATTCTAAATTTAGCATTTAAAATGCCAATATATTTGCTCGTACATTAATTGTCTTTAACATAACACACCCTACACAATATATTTTTATATTATTTCTCTTCTCACTTGCATATTATTACTCATTAATTCTATTTTAAAAAAAAAAGTATATTATATGTATATAAAAATACATTGGTACATACAAACATACAATTGTACTTTATTACATGTATAAATAGTATAAATGTAGATGTTATTAAAAATTAAAATAAATGTGCAAATAAAATGAAATATTCATCAATTACCGTTATTATTACAAGTATTTTTACCTTCATTCACCGTTTTATCTTGTTAATAAAAGAAATAAAATTAAAATTATTCTAAATTTAATTAAAATTATTATGAAAAAAAAAACAAAGAGAAAAATTTGTTTTCATGAAATTTAAAAACAGAAAAAAAAAATACAAAAATGGAAAACCTGTAATGATAACAACGCCATCTATTAATGAATTAATTCATATTTTTTTTCTCTCTTTTTCTCTTTACTCGGTTTTTTTTTTTTTTGTATTACTGAAATTAATTTTATTAATGTAAGAAAAAATAAGAAGAAAAAAAACTTGGAAATGAGCTGTTTTATTACAAAAAAATGGAGAAAAAAAAAAACAATTAAAAATTAACGTAGAAAGTTCATGTTAATTTCCGATTTTCGAAAAATTTGTTGGTTGAATTCGAAAACAATTTGCGTTTTTTTTTTCTTCTTCATTTGTTGTATGTATGTGTATTTGTATTGATTAAAGAAAATCAAATGAAATTGGCTATTTTTCAAGAATTACACACCTTAAATCAACTAATCGTGTTGTGATTTTCGTGATAATTAAATACACAACATGTACATATACACTATGTACATATATAATGAACTATATTATTTATATCTCGGTAGTTGAAAAATTTGTATGTATGTATTGAAACTTGAAATGAACTTTAAAGTTCTTAAATAATGAAAAAAACTTTAATATTTTTTATTCTTGTATCAGTAAAAATTTTTCGGTGTAAAAATTTACACTTACTCGGTAAATGTATGTATGTTAATCTAAACGTCGACATTAAAAATAATAAATAATATACATACATACATACGTATATTGAAATTAGAAAATGACATACTAAATTAATTTTAACTAAAAACACGTTCATTTCCATTATTGTAATTATGCAATTTGAATCTAATTTAGCCGAATTCAATTGCCAAACTTCTAAATTAAACGTAAACATTAAATTTTAAATTAAATTTGATAAAAACTGTTCATCATAGAATTCAACAAAATTTTAGAAAACTCAAGGATTTCGAATATACATATAACAACATCTGGGGTGCAAATTAATGTATACATATATTCTCTCGTACCATTCCTGCAAATATAAATATTGTTAGTATTTTACTGTTTTTTGAAATTTTGTTTAAAGAATGGCAACACCTTATAATATATATTTATATTACCTTTTAACTTTTATGTATGTACTTATATGTATGTGTATTTTATGTATTTTATGTATTGTTAAGCAAAGTGTATAATAAGCAAAAAACAATTTGTTATAAAAAATAAATGGGATAAAACTCTTAAATTAAAGACTAGAATTCCTAATTAAGTGTTCAATCAAATTTACAAAAACAAAAATTCTCTTGTATATTTATTTTTGTTTTGCCATGTTTTCTTTTTGTTAAACTTTTATTTTACGAAAAATTGGCGTTTCGATATTCGTCTACGTTTGAGCTTATTTATTATTCTTGAAAATTTTTTTTTTTTTTTTTTATTAAAAATCTTTCCATTACAAAATTACATTTTTAGTCGGAGTAAGTAGGTATATTTTCTTCCAACAACATTTTCGGAATTATTAATTTTTCCTCTTAATTATAATAACAAATATAAAAATGAAAATAAAATAAAAAGAAAAACAGAAGTAAAAAAAATTTTTCATTATGTTTTTCATAATTTTCAATGCCAAAAACTTTTTTAGAATTCAAAATAAATATGCCATCGTTTATAAATTTTTTTTTGTTTTAGTTTTTCGATATTAATTAATTTATGTACATACATACATACAAATGTATGTACGCAATGTTATTGAATAAGAATTGTTATACATCCATATTATGTATGGTACGCATACATTTTTTGTGCAATATATTAAAAATATTTTAAATATGGCAAGACTGCCACACCTCCATTCACTTCAAAAATGACATGATGACAAAATTTTATTTATAATTATATTTTATGTATGTACATATGTTTATGTATACTTTAATATTCAATAGTTTGTATAACAATAAACTTATTAGTGTTCAAATTTATTTCGGAAATTTCAAATACAAGAAATATTAAAATTTTTTTTTTTTTATTATTGGAATTTGATTTTTGTCCATTTTTGTAAAATACAGATTTATAAAATATGTTGGCAACAAATTAAAAAAGGATAAATTAATTGGAAAATTGTATTGAATATTTTTTTTCTAATTTTTTTTTCAGTAGTAATAAACAATTTTGTAAAAGAATGAATAGTTACGTAACAGTGAGGTTTTTATATAACAAAACTTTCCATATACGAGGAATCCCGATTTATAGAACAATTTGTTTGAGAGTAAGTAGTACTTATTTGATTTTGATGGCTCTTTCTATCTCTCTCAAAAGGAAATTTTCGTAATGCGAACGAAACTTAATGGAATTCGGGTCGGGGTGTTCGTTATATTGAGATTTAATTTTAAATTTTTAAGTATGCATTGCAAATTCTTCGAAAAAAAAGCCAAACTATAACTTTCCAAATTACTTAAGGAAATGAAATTAGAAAATTTATAATTAAAGAGTCGAGGTACGAGTAATTAAGTCAAATTTATCATATGGTTATAGCCCTGAATAACTATATTTTTGCTCAAAATTTTTCTGATAGAATGCACACATCAGACTCAAATTTGCAGTATGCGCACTGAAATATAAATTTTCTAACCTGATCTGATTCAATTTTTTTTTTTGTGGAACATGAATAAAATTAGTACACACACGTACACATACACGTTGTACTTACATATGCTTATACATAGTATATAAATACGTAATTTATTTATATTTTAACTACTTTTTTATTATTAGTAATGCATGATGGTATTATGAATGTTCCTATTATTCGTGACATAATCTAATAAAAATAAATTTAATAATACTTATATAAAAAAATTTCCTCATTCCTTTGATTTCATCTGTTTTTCTCTCTATATACGTACAAACGTACACACATAGGCACATATTTTCTGGGTGTGATTTTTTTTTTTGTTCTCATTCATTGTATTTATAATTGAAACCAAAAATAAAGAAAATTAAAAACCTAAAAAAGAAAAAACAAAAAAATTAATACAAAAAAAAAAAATCCTAAATATTGCAATTCAAGGTTGTTAAGTGCTTACCATGCAGTGATAGTAAATTTTTCCAATAGAGTTCCGAACAAATTTTCACTATGAATTTTTTCTATTTTAATTTAAAAAAGAAAAAAAATTTAAGTAACGCAAAATTTATTTTGAAATTTTTATTTTTTTTTTTGCCCTTTTTTTTTAACGCCTCGAAATTTCGTAATAATTTTTTTAATTTTAGCTATAGAAAACGAGAAATATGTACTTAAGTATGTATCAAAAAAATTTGAAAGAAAAAAAAATTTCAAAAGAAAAATTTATCAAAAGCATAATGAAAAAAAATTTGCTTTTTTTTCGTTCGTATTACTGTTATTTTCCCAGGAAAATCTTTTTATTCCAAAATCGAGTGTACAATACTGCATTTCCATAGAAAAAATTTTCAATTTTTACATACCTATCTTTATAATAAACTATTAAATCAGGTGTTTGCAATATTCGGTCCGCGAAAATTTTTCCAAATATAATTGAATTCGGCCAACTGGGTATGAAATAATTTATGACGAATTAGGTATAAAATATTTTTTTGGCTTCTGTAACTAATTTAAAATCATGATAAGTATGTCGATTTGGATTATCAATGTTTCTAAAACCTGTTTCAAACTGTATTGAATAGTGTGACATCTGTCGTAATTTCATATCTCAACTAAAATTTTTGTTATTTCTATTTTAAAATGTTTGTATTACCGCCATCCATTGTAAAACATATCAACGAATATAGTCCGTGCCAAACCATTTTTCTGTTTTTTCGAGCCTGATTTAAATATACTGTGCTACTACAAATGTAAGTATATAAAAAAATTTTATAAATCAAAGAAAAAATATTTCAAATATTAATGGTGGTTAAAAATGAAGAAGAGATGTGAAAAAAGTTTTTTCTTTATTACACCTAAACCGCTTTATGTTCACCTCTTAAAAAAACTCCTTAAGGTACAGAGAATTCAAATTATATTTATAAGAAAAAAAAATGATAAAAGAAAACAAAAAAAAAAAGTGATTTTCTAAACCTCAAAAATGCATCAATTGAAATTCATTAATGTAATTGAAATTGAAATGGAAATTTCTTTTTTAAAATGAGATACTCTTGCAAAGATCTCAAATATCTTAAAAAAAAAAATATTTTGTTACTACCATTATTTTCAACATAAATATTCATACTAAATAAATATAAGTAAGTACATCTACTCAAATTACAAGTTTATAAATTGGTGTTTTACCATTATTAATAACACCATATACCATATTGCAATTCAAAATCTTCTATATTTCAATTCAATTTATGACGTATACTCATGTATGTATGTATTGAAAAATTAAAGTTTATTAGTACAAAACAGCACAGTATAAAAGTGATAAAGTCTAAAAATGTGAAATACAAACAAACAAACATACATCCATAAATAACATAGTGATAATATTTATTATAAGATTTTTCACAATTCAAAATTTATTTCAAATACAAATCATTTGTGAATTGTGTGATGTCATTGAATTAATAAAAAATTTAATACTAAAATATGTACGATTTTGTTTGTATATGAGCAAATTTTATTTTTTATTTTATAATTTTTATATAAGTACATAGTATAAAATTTTTTATGTATAATACTATAGCTGAGTTTATTTGTGGTTTAAACTCTTGAAAAATCTAATAAATAATTAAATATTTAAAACACAAGAAGAAGAAGGTAGGAAAGATGGCAGGAAGGAAGGAATACTCGTAATTTTTTATTTGTTCAATAAACTATTACTGTTCTTTTTAATATATATGCACAAATGTATATATTATGTATGTATATGTTGAAAATTGTACGTTATTAAAAGAGGAGGTGTGTTTATTTAAAATAATTTTACTACTTTTAATACTTTACTTAAACAATGAAATTAGATTTGAAATTTATTAAAGATTTGAATTAATTTAAATTTAATTGAAAGAATGTTTTTAAATAAAATGGATGGTTCTCCTTCACTGCCCAGACAAAATAAGGGACTTCATTAAATGCCTTCTGCTGCTGTACAACTTTTAAAAATAAACTAAGACTAAGAATTTTTTTTTTCAGTATACTACCAAAAAAATGCGAATTAATTGATTTTGAATTTTTTCTTGTAAATAATTTCTTTGTATGTGCGCTGAGTTTTTTTGAAAAATTAATTTTTGCTTTTCGGTATAAATTAAAAAAAATTTAAATATTGATTCATTTGATTATCAGATGGTTGCCTAAATTTATGCAAGCTAATTATTAAACTTTTTTTTGAAGTTCCTTTTCTGTTCTACATTTTAGCACCTGGGGTCTCATGTAGTACATTTTATTAAAATTTAATATTCTAATATCCCATAAAATAAAACAATTAAAATTCTTTATTTATCTAAATTCTAAAGCAATAAAGAAAAAAATGGTGTTATTGACATTTTTGCATTGAAATTCTCTGCTTAATGATTCGATTTTCTAATAATTAATTCTATTTCTTTTGAGTCACAATATAAGAGAATAAAAATAGATAATTATGACATCTCTAATATATTACGATCTTCCATCTGCACAAAATCTTTTTTTCCTTTCTCTATAAGAGTTTTTTTCATGTTTCTCTGATTACTGTCTTCATCCCCACATCCTTTGTTATTTTATACTCTTTATTTTTATATAATATTTTTCATAATTAATTTTTTTTTTTCATTTGGCAGCGAAACTGGTGATGTTTGTTGCTTTAATCTTTAATTTTTAAATAGCTGAATACATAGTAGCAACAAATAATAATGAATTTCATCATCATATTCTAATAAAATATGTTGAATGAGGAGAAAAAGTAAAAAAAAAAAAAAAAAATTAAAATATTGTAGCTGGCAACATTGAAATTAATTGAGTGTACATGTTATGTCTATATGGGATAGCAATATAGTATGTAGGTTTGCATGTGTAGGTACCGGCATCTTCTTCCGTATTTTTTGATAATGATTTTTCACATGAAATGAGATAATAAAACAAAATAATAAAAAAAAAAAAAAAATAAAAATGTGAAAAATAATATTAAAAGAGATTATAAAAGTACAAAAGGGCCTCTGGGATATTTTTCACCTCCTCTTTTTTCTACTTATTTCTTTTATATTTTAAGCTGATCGTCATCATTTAAAATTTTTATGTACAATTTCTCTCTCTTCATTATTAGACGTACATATTTCTATTTCTTGAAACTAAGCCAGCAAAATTTCTGGATTCTTTTGAATTTTTGTAATTTTAAAAACTTGGTTTTGTCGTATTTTCTTTTTCTCTCTTTTTTTTAATCTTATGTTATTTTTTGATGTAATAAAATGTAATGAATGAGTTCGTCGGATATGAAAGAGATAAAAAGCAAAATGGAAAAAAAATTACATGATTTATAAAGGTACACTGAGGAAAATAAATTTTTTTGTATTCTTTCTAACCTTTATTTTCTTTTTTTTAATTTTTATGACATGGCACAAGCTTAATTATAATATTATGACACAAGTGACGATAATGATATAATTGGTTTATTTCTGAATTCTCATAAAAGGACCATTTGAAAAGATTTTTTTAAATAAAAAGACTTAAGGATCATCTACACTATACACACAATCCATGTGTTTCAATAATATTACTGACGTATCTATTTTTTTTAAAACTTTATTTAGAAAATGAATTTTTCGATGTTAATTAATCCTTTTTTTTCATTTTTTTTTTCTTTTTTAGGTATGTATTGAATCCGCTCTTCTATGAAATACAATATTAATAAAATTGGATAATGTTAAATCTTAAGAAAAAGGAAGTTAAAAAGAGCCATCTATGTGCCGGGTATGAGTAGGTATAAAAGTAAAAACCAAAAAAATGAGACGTGAATTTTTTAATCGTCTTGAACATTTAAAAATACAATCTCCATCTTTTATAGTTTTGTAAAATTTGAAATAATCTCAAAATAAATAAGTAAATAAATATGTCAAAAAAAATATATATAGAATTTCTAATTTAATTCGGCAATTTTTAATTAAAAATAATTTGAAAATAAGATTTAATCTCAATAGTTTTATTGGATAATATTTACTGGTATTGGGACAATAATTTAATTAAAAGTGGGGTAGATTTAATATCGAAAAATTTTTAGAATAATAAAAATGCAATAGATTTTATTTAATCATTTGCGAATTATTATGTCATCCACATTAGAAATACGCGCCCCGACAAAATTATTTTCTCGGGATATGTTCCGACACTTTTCCACTGTACGAGAGTGGAATACTTAAGATAAGTCTAATTTTCCTATGAATCAAAGTATGACATTTCCATTGCGTAGAGGTTATGTGAGTTTTATTATTAATTCTACAGATGACACTAAATGATATGGATATTAAATTAAAACAAAAAATGTATTTTTTGTCCCAGTGTGTTAAAAATTTCTTTTTATATTTTAAGTAATATGCTTTTATGCATATATTTATTTTTAAAATTCCAATTAAAATTAATGATGTGTTAATTATAAACTAAAATTTTTAAATATAAAGATTTCTTATTATAATTTTCTTAATTCATTATTTATGCAATAAGTATGACATTTTAATAAATTTCTTTAGACATTGAAAATTTTTTAATATTTAATTATATATTGTAAGTACATATTATAAGTACTTAAATTTTGTTAAAAAATTATAAATTTTTTAAAATTTAAAGTAAAATATTCTGGAATAATCGAAAATATTTTACTGTAGAAATTAGTTCAAATTTTTTCAATGTAGATGGTGTTAAGTTCACAATAATTTTTGTATTAATTGAAATGGCACGATTTTTCTGTTAGATTTTTATTTCATTATCGAATATTTCAATATTTGATTCATTCAATTCTCGATTTTTTATATTTACTTTCAATTGTTTCTAACTAAGTATCTAAAAATACACATATAAATTTATTTTAAAACTCTTAATGCTAGAAATATGCAAGATTATCAGTCATTTAATTTTTTTTCTCTTTTGAAAAAGCAAATGTCTTAATGTAAACTAATAGTAACTGATTGATAGTAAAATTTACCCTAAGGAATAAAACTAATATTTGTATGTACAGTTTGATGTATTGAAATGTAAGTGACACTAATGACAGTAATTATTTATTCACATCACATCACATAAAATATTTTATTCAAACATCTTTATTTTATTTTTTTTTAAGATATTATTTGGTAGGTAATAAATGTTACGTTAATATAAGTTACAGCTCTTAAATCTATGTATAATTATGTACTGTCAAATTTCTAGTAACATGAACTAATGTTATTATTATAAATTCTTTTCATCACGTAAAAAAAATTCAAATTTACGTTTGGGTATGAGTGAAACGATCAGTTTTTAATATGCAAACATGTGTTGCATATTGCATGTCGCTAAATATTTTTCGATATTTTTTATTATAACGAAAGCGAATTGAGGGCGAATTCAGTGCTACATATTAAAATATTTTGTAGCAATGTTAATACATACATCATCAAATGATTTATTGTTTTTATTTAAATACTACACTTCCTATTTATAATGTTGTCGTTATTTCTTGTTTTTTTTTTTTTTTAATTTTTCATTGATAAAAACTCTTCAAAGCATACATTTTTGTCGCAAACAATATTTATTGTAGTTATAAATTTTATTTATTAATTTTTGTAGTTATGTTGCTTTTGATCTTATGATCTTTCTTGTTTATTTTTTTTTGGTGTTTTGTTTTATTATTGTGGTATTGAGTTGAATTTTTTTTTTCTTACATTTTTTTTTTATTAGATTATGTTGAAAAAATTTACATTTACATTTTTAATAGTAAATTGGGATTTTTTTTTGTTTTATTATTATGTTAGTTGGTTGCTTTATGTGTTATGATGGAAAAAGCTTTTTAAAACTTGAAGTAAAAAATTTTTTTTTTTCAAAGTTTATGGTTAGTTTTTATTTGGAAAGATCTTTAGTATGAGCGGTGCTGAGCGTGTTCTATGAACTCTATCGTATAGATTTAAAATTTTAAATGATCGTGTAATACAAACATACATATAAAATAATATTGTAAAATATTATAAATTTTCATATTCTTTGGATAAATATAATTTTAATGGAAATTTTTAAAAAAGAATAAAATTTTTAATTGTGAAAAATATTTAAAGAAGAAATTTGAAAGAAATTAAAGAAATAAGAAATTGTCGCGAAATAATGTAATGGAAAATTAAATATAATCGAAAAGAAATATGTTAATATCGTATCTCAATAAAAAATCCCGGAAAAAAAATTCCCAATGTTTAACGTATCGTTTTTTTAGTTTTTTAAATATTAAATTAAAAATTAATGTTCAATGTTATTGTTCTTTTATTTGTAATATGAAAAACAGCAATAAATAATAATTAAAATGAAAGAAAAAAGTTCAAGTCAGCGGTATATCGTGCAATTTTTTTAAGTGTTGCCGAGCACAGATTTTTCTTAATCTTTGTTGTAATTTCCTATTGAATATCAAATACATGTGTACATACATGTGTAATTTTAGTTTTTATTATAAGAAATTGTAATTTTATTTATTCTTTTATTACATATGGAAAAGTTATAATTTACGAAAAATAATAAAAAAATAATAATAATAATAAAAAAAAACCAAATCATTTGTGAAAGTAATTTTTATTTTTGGTAACATAGAAAACAAGAAAAAAAAAATTAATAAATAAATAAAATTTATAATTCAATTTTACAAGATAATAAAATGCAATAAAAAAATGCATTTAACAATGAAATTAATTCAAAATTTTTATATTCGAATAAATTAAATAAAAAACGAAAATTTAGAATTTTTATTATTTTTAAAAATTTAATTAAAAAAATGTTTAAAATTTAATTAATTAATGTTAAAAAATATTAAAAGTCTACATAAAAATCATGATGAATTTTTTTTTTTTTTGTTTTTTAATAAAATTAAGATTAAAATTAGAGAAAATTAGAGAATTAATTTTTTTTTTTTTCATTATAGTGAAAGTTTTTTTTATGTTTTCTATTTTCTTCTTTTATATATTTTTGATTTATTTTCATTTTCTGGATGAATTTTTATTCAAAATTACTTGTTTGAATATTGAAAAATTATCATATACAAATATATATATATATATATATATATATATATATTATATATATATATATATGATGTTTGTTATAAATGTTTCGGTTGAATTAACATTCGTTTTAATATGAAAATTATAAGATGTATGAAGAGGAAAAAAAAATGAATTGATAAATAATAAAATGCATTTTCTTTCGGAAAATACAAAAAAAAAAATAAGAGGAGATTTGAAGAAGTTTTTGTAATTTCTTAAAAAAAAAAATTTTTTTTTTAAATATAAAATCATGTGTGTAATTTGTAATTAAGTGTTGGTCTTTGAAATTTTTGATATTTTGAAGCAAAATTAATTGGAATATGTACTTAAAATTTGTTTAGTATTAATTCTATTTGTATATGATATTAATAATAATTTGGATTGAGTTAATATTCTCAATATTAGAATTGTGTAATTTCAATTTGAAAAACTAAATTTGAAGAATCGAAATTGTATAATAAAATTTTTTGTAGTCCAATTTTGTTTGAGTTTTGTATTAAATTTCAAAATCTCGTGCAATATTTTGGTATATTTTGAGAGAAAAATGGATTAATAATTTAAAATTCTAATTTTTTTTTTTGAAATAATTAATGTAATTGAGTGATTAAAATGAAATAAATAAATAGTTATATTAAATATTACAAGTTTTTCAATCAAAAATTTTTGTACTTACTTAGAAAGTCCAATGTAGATTTATTAAAAATTTTTTGTCATAAATCTGTAAAATTGATTTTTAAAACCTAATTTTCCCTTTACAAATCTTTGGGTTGTCATGTAGCACATTTTACGATTTAGCGTTTTAGGTCTAGAACCTAAATAAGGCTTTAAAATTTAAATAATGAAAACAATGTTCTGCTAAAATAATTCTGTTATTCCATACTTTTAAGTAGAACCTTAAAATAATTGAATCACTTTAAAAAAAAAGTTCCATAAATGTAGAATTATATTGTTTATTAATTTTGTTAATGCATTAGGGTGAATTTTTGAATGAAAAAATTTTATTCTATAAAATAATTTTTTTTTTAATATCTTTATTACGGCTTGTTGCTTTAAAAAATGTATAAGTTTTTTTTAAACTAATGAATAGGCAGACACGTAGAATGAAATAAATAAGCACATTATTTTTGAATATTTTTAATTATTTAATATTAGATTTACTTATTACATATCGTAATAAGTAAATCTGATATTAAATGTTTTACGTATTTTTTTGTCTTTTGCCATACTTATTTGTAAACTAATCCAAAATTCATGAATGTCATTTAAATACTTATGAAAAAAAATAAATTTTCTTTATTAGTCAATAGGTTTTAAGTATATATGTATATAGATAATTCGCAACTACTTAAGTAAGATTAAAATAGTTTTTTTTTTTTTTGTTTGTTATATCTATAATGAATTATGTATTAATTTAATATAATCGACTTACTTCACCTCGTATTCCATACATTGTATGTGCTTAATTTCTTCTACATATACAAATTTGCTATTATGTAGGTATAATATATATGTATACAGGTGAAAAATATCATAAGATAATGATGATGGTCTTCTCATATTATATGAATATACGTTGGAATAATTATATTATTGCTTGGCATTTTTAAAACTATGTACATATATGATATTTAAATGAAAAGAAGAAGAGATAAAAGTCATAATGCCCCCGCGAATATTTAACAAAAAGAAAAATATTTTTTTGAAAATCACTTTTGGAAATAAAAAAGAGAAAAATGCACTTTTCTTTAATATTGTTATTATTGTTGTTATTTTTATTATTCACAATTTTCACTATAAAAAATTTAAAATTTTTCTTCTCTAATGTTTTTTTTTTCCAAATGTTTGTTGTTTGTTAGTGTTTGTTAGTATGTTTATCAAATGGCCATATTTGTATAAAAATATTTTATACATTCATAGAGGCACATAAATATTATTGTTATATTTCTTTTGTTATACAATGGCATAATAATAATGCCATAACTTACTTAGGTGTTGATCTTTGTATATACTCAGTTACAAATAATAGCCTCAATCCCTTGTGAAATATTTTTTTTTTCGTTTTAGCATTTTTTTTTTTTTGTACAACTTTCAAACGTGTCAATGGAAATTAAAATTTCAATACAGCTCATCTTTTACGGTTTTTTTTTTATAGTGTCTGTCCTATGCCTTAATGTTTTTTTCTCTCCTTTTTTTTTTGTTGTTGTTAAAAGGTGAATTAAAACTTTTATTTTAAAATGCCGTAATAATGGTGTGATGATGAAATTGAAATTTTAACATTTTTTCTATGGTTAATTTTTGTAATTAGCGTTCTTGTTTGCTAAAATATAAAAAATGAAAAGAAACAAAAAAATTTCATAATTTTTAGTGGTCGCTCATTTTTTTTTGTTTCATCAACTATTTAACACTTTTTTTTTTGTAAGCTTGTAAAGTTTGGTTATTTGTTTCTGTTTTTTTGTTTTTTTTTGTATAAATATTTGATTATTTCTAAAATTAACCGTGGGTTCTCCTTTAAGAAGCTTTAAATAAATATTATAAAATTAAAAAGAAATCTGTGGCAAGGTTAACTTATTTGGTTTTTTGGTTTTTTATTGTTAAGCCCAAGTTCCAACATTAATAAAATCACAAAATCCAGTTTAACTTGTTGTTATCGCAAAAAAAAATTGTTTATTTTTTTTCTCTTAAATTTATTTAAATTAAAAATCAAAAGTAGACAAAAAAATTTACAAAAATATTTAAAGAAAAAAATTATTTACTATTGTAAATATCGTTTAATAAGTAAAAAAAAAATTTGACTAATAAATTTTGTCTACACTATGAGGTAATAAAAAACAACACCCTAATATATACCTAAACAGAAACTCAACACCTATGAAAATGCAAAATAAAAATACGAAATCAAGTAATGCCAGAATGACAAATTTCTCTGTTTCAAATTTATGTATGAAAATATTTGATAAAAATTTCAATCTTTATTCAAAATTTTTTTCTCATTAAAAAATGAAGTGACAGAATAATAATTTAGTGTAGTTACTGCAATTTCTATAATATTTCTATAAATTGTCTATAATCGGTTATTAGCAGGTATTAAAAGAACCGGCAACGTACTATAATATTTATATGAAAGTTTAGATTATAATTCACCTCATAATTTTATAATTGAATTTCTGCCGTAATTAACTTATATTGTATTGAAATAGCATTCGAGATATTAGGAAAACATGAAAATTATCTTGAATTAAGCAAGTGGTGAATTCAGACAGTGGTGAGTTAAAAGTGTGGTGTGTTCCAAATGTGGTGAGTTTACTAAGTGGTGAATTTGCCTAATATTATAAATATTGTTAATTGATTTATTCGCCCGTTTCAAGAAATTTTCATATATAAATTTTTAATACCATTCAAATTATAATATATTAAATTGGCGGATGTGTAAATGTGTACATGAATTTCTTGTTGGATTGCTCGTTTAAATTTTAAATAGACATATTTTAGTTAATGTGCGGTTATTAATTTTGGAATTTCTTGGAATGTGCGGTTATTAATTTTGGAAATAATTGATTTTCTCATTCTTTTTCTTAAGTAGGCGGATATATTACTTTTTTTTTTATTGGTAATTATAATATGTAAATGTATACATAACTATTTTTTTGTACTTAAAAACTTTAACTAATTATAAATCTTATAAAATTAATTACAATTTAAAAGTGCGATTATTTCTCAAAATATAAGATTCTCAAAATGAATTTGGGCAGAAAAAAAATTGTTTTTAAAGCCTGATTTACAAAAAAAAAAAGTTAAGAACGTGTTCATGTAAAATTTTTTCATTTTTAAATTGAATAAATTAAATTATAATTTTATTTCGCCTTTTTTTATTAAATAAAAATTTGAAGTTTATTGTTATATAAATAGATCAAAAAAGTAAAGATTAACAAAGGGAAAAGATGAAAAGAAAAGTTAACGGGTGGTTTTTTTTTTTGTAACTGTACCAAACTGTAACTGACATTTTTTCAACTCACTTTAATTTTAATTTTTCTTTATTTTTTTTTTTATATTTAAATCCGATTCAATGATTTTTTCTTTAATTTTATTTTATATTATTTCTATTTTTTTTGCAATAATATAATTGCCTCATTATATGATTTTTTTTTACACGTATTAAATTCAATTCCTAACGGGAAATATTGGTAATTTTTATTTAAGTAATTGCAAATTTTTATATTTATTTTTTAACATAGTTAAAAATATCGGATTTGGTGTATACTTATTGTGTACGTTTCTTTAAGATAGAGATTGATTTCATCAGTTTCTCATTTGTAATAAATGTACAAGGGCGTATAAGTAAGTGTCAATATATAATTTCGTATTACACTGGCGACATCTAGTATATTGTTATTGAAAATTAATACATAAATATTATGAGAAAGTGTTATAAAGTTTCTCTTTATATGAAACGTACATGTTAGCTATAACTTACCTTTATTTATTTATTTATTAGTTAATTTACCCATATGTAAAAGCATAAAAATATAAGAAAAAATTTCGAAAGTTTTTTGACATTTTGTAAATCTTTGTTATTTATGTTTATTTTTTCTTCATTTAATATTTTTGTTATTTTAATTTGAATTTGAAAACTGTTTCTGAATTCTAAAGTAGATTTAAATTTTTTGTATAAAATCTTTGTTCAAAGAACTTAAAAAGAGAAAAAAAAACTAAAACCCTTTTAAGATTTAAGAATTTCTTAGTTATGTAACAAAGCGAACAAAAAACAAAAATTGAATATTGCGCAGTTACCCGTATTTGAGAGTCACTTGTGAAATGCTTTTAATTTTTGAAATGTAAAACCAACGACAGTTTTCTCAATACTTTCATTTCAAGGACATTCCCACATCCCTCCACATATATATATATATTTACATATTTATCACAATAATTCACTTAAGAAAAACGCGATGTAGCAAATTTCCTTTTTTTTTGTTTTTTTTGTTTTTGTTTTAATTTCCATAAAAAAAATACGGTCAATGTCAAATAATTCTATTTATTTTTAATAAAAAAAAAATTTTTATTAACAAAAAAAAAAGTTTATTTTTGCAACTATATTTTTACCCTAAAAAAATATTTAGCGAGATTCATAAAACCTTGAAATTTCAAAAAAAAAAAAAATCGATTTTCATTTTTGCAATTGTTTTAATTGTAAAGAAAAAATTGTATTTTTAAAAGGTTTTCAAAAAATGTTTCATATTTTTTTCTTTTATTTTTTTTTAGCCTCTAAACGTATTGGTTTTCTTTTTCCATCATAGTAAAATTGAAACAAGAAAAGGATATACATATAATTATTATTAAAAAATTATTATTCGACTCATTGAAATGATGCTAAAATAATTTATTGAAGCAGAGTCGAACTAACGTTGACAGTAGGTAACGCGACCCAATCAAGCGAATTTTAAATGAATTTGAATAAAATTCTTGATTTTATCTTTTAGGTCTTCCTAAAAACTTGATGTAAGCATTTAAAAAACGTCAGTTTTAATTGAATTGCAGAAATGTACCGGTCATTATTATAACTAAAATAATAATTACGTTTATCGCAAAATCTTATTCCTACGTAGCATTTCTGTGAATACTGTGAAACCTATTCTAAATTTTTATAATAAAAACAAAACCTATTTTCACTATCTGCTTGTATTTTCACTCTCTCATTATTAGTACAAATAGTGAATTAAGTAGTGAGTAGTTCCACAAAGTATAATATTAATTAGAGTATAATGTTATACAATTTAATTTTAATTTAATATTTAACATAATAATGTTATGTTAACAACAAAATGCAATTTGGATAAGTGAATCCTAATAAATAATTTAATATTATAAGAACTATCCCCAGTCTTTTGAATTAGCAATTATATAGTGCCAACGCTTATTGGTAAGTGATGGCGGCAACTTGATCACAAAAATTTTTGTAAACAAATGTAGCTTAAAAATTAAATTAACCAAAGTAAATAAATGTTGTAAAATTTTGTTCACAGATGTCGTCTTGTCAAAATTCTCTATTACACATTTCTTTTTGAATGTTATTTTTTTTTTTTTGAATTTCTCTTTGATTTTTGCAAAATTTTTAATTATTTTAAGAAAATTTTTGTGCTTTCTATGCGAAGAAATTTTACTGTACTTTTTTTCTTTTGTTTGAATCCATTTCGAAATTAAAAAATTGATTTTTATTTTTTATTTATTTTTTTTTTCTTTTTTTGTTTTGTACTATTTCAAAGTAAGTTTTTTATATTTGTCCAATTTTTGCAAAATTTTTTAGTTTTCCAATATTTTGCGAAAATTTGTAAAGAACTAAATAAAATCAGTACTAATGACCTCAAAAGCCTGAAAAGAAGAGAAAAGAAAATAAGTAAAAAAGCATAAAATAAAAATGACTTGAATATTTCCGGCCCTTTTTGTTTTCTTACTGCCTCTATTCAAGTTTTTTTTTTTTTTACATTATTTACTTAAATTTGAAGTTGATACATTACATTTAAGTACATACATACATTAAAACGTGCCCATTTTAATCTATTATAGTTAAATATAAATTATACATTTACATTTACTAATATGTATAAGTAAATTTATAAAAATTATTTACACAGTTAAGTATTTTTAAACCGATTCAACAGAGAATAGCAGTATTTGCGTATGTATTTTACGGGTAATGTGAATATAAACAATTTTGTTTTACTCTTCTTTTTAAATGCCCCTTTTTAAACTTCCTTTTCTTGTCTCTTGCCTTTGAAAAACACGAAAAACATAAAAAAAAAACATAACTGAAAAAAAAATTAATTAACCTTTATTTTCCATTAAATAATTTTCTTTAATTTATTCATGCATATTTTTGTCGATGATCCGATTTATTCAACCGCAAAATATTTAAAAAAATAAAATAAAGCTTAAACATAAGTTAGGTAAATAAATGTATGTATGTACACGGATACAATATTCGCATTGCTATCTATCAATTTAGCATAAGAAAAACACAAGAAAAAATAAATGCGAAAAAACAGCTAATTGCGAATTTTCTTTATGTACTTAAATAGGAAAAATTAAAAAAAAAAAAATGTTTTTTTTTTTTGGTTTTTTTATAATTTAGATTCCGATAAACCAATTAATCGATTAAAATTTTCTTTGTACATATATACACACATACACAGTAAATAATTTTTTTTAAGTTTTGCTTTTCCTTTCTCACACAGAAGCATTCGCGTAAATTCAATTTTCTAGCCATCATTTCCAATATTACTAGTTATAATTTTTAGATATTTAAATTTTACAAAAATATTTACTTATATTTTTCTAAAATAAGGTGTTTTTTTTTTAAGAACCGAAGGAACTTGAGAGTGTAAAATAAAACTAAAACTTCATACTACCAAAACACCAAGCCATCATGCTTTATACTATCTTCTGGAGGACTCATTATAGGGCTAATGAATGAAATGAAAAATGTTGGTCTCAAAGTAGTAACTGTCTCAATTGATACTCGTACTAATTGAGAATTTTAATTTGAAAAAGTCAATGATTTCGGTTGTCGTGTAGCACGTAACGTCATCTTATTGAAACTAAATTTCGATTATATAAAGATCTGCGTTTGTTTAAACGGTTTTCTTTAGCGGTTTCGCCTGCGAGCTTTTGCATAATTTTTGAAAGAATAGAATCTATAATAGATAAAAATACGGGTACTTCACAGGTTAGATAACGAATAAGTAATTTTAAAAAGTTAATTTTGAACAATGAATCATGAACCATAAGCTGTGTTAAAGCATAAAATCACCCTATACGAGCGAGCATATAGTAGAAAAGTATGATTTTTAGCTTAAGCAAATATAACATCAATTATAAAGAATGACTTACAATAGTTGTGGACAAATATAAAAGCAACATTATTGACTAAAAATCAGTTTATAAAAATTTTCTTTTTAAATCAAAAAATCATTTTTAAATATTTGACTATTCCCGAAAATATAAAAAATCCAAAGTAGTACATTGATATCTATTTCAAAGGGAAAAAGTATTTTTAAATAATTGCTTAAATTATTTTATTCGAATTTGATTGAGTATATAAAGTACTACAATTTGAACATAAAGTGAATTTTTAATTACACTTTAATTAAATTTTAATAATTAAATTAGCAAATTGAGTGATTTCCAGCGATAATTAATTTGATTCAATAAAATATTAAAATTATAATTATAATTCTCATTAAAAGTCATTCAGTATTGAAATTTAAAATACGAATCATCTTATATCGAATATTAAAAATAAATCAATTATATTTTTATAACTAAATTTGTTATTATTGAGGAGAGTCATAGTTATATGATCCAATAAAATTGTATCATAATTAAATTCAAAACGCTTGCTAATTATTAATTGTCATACTAATTTAAAAAAAAAAAAAAACTTAACAAAAACATAAAATTACCGAACCATTTTAATTTTTTTTTCAAAAATCATATCCCCAAAATTACGAGTAATGGCAATGTCCGTAAAATAATGAAGTGTTCTGAACATTTGATTGTTTAATGTCTGAAAATTTTTTAATTTATTAAGAAAAAGTCAATAAGCCATTAGACTATAATATCTAATTGTTTTATATTATTCTAAGTTGGAATTATATACTAATCAATAAAACAATAGTAAAAATTAGTAATCAAATAGTAATTTTGAAATAAGTAGATATAAATAAAATTTCTTAATATTTTAAAAAAAGGAAAATTCAAAGTGATACTAAATAATAGAATGAAGTCTTTAATGCTCTTACACCAAAGTTTCATGCGAATACTCTTAAACTACTCGATTTTTTTAGAGAAGAAAGCTCGACTTGTAAACAACAAAAATTTATTGCAATTATCATTTAATTCGTAATAAAAAATCACTAATAACCAATAATAACGTAAAAGTGTCAAATTGATTTCCATTTCTTTCAAATTGCTTTTCTCATTTGTCAAATTACTTTCCTCAACTGTCAAACTAATTGCATAATTTACAAGCTTATATTTCAAGCTTACACCAATAGAATTGTCTTTAGACAAAAATGTACAGTTCCGTGTAAAAATTTTAAATACATGTGTGTTTTGGCTTACTTATATACTTATAATATATTCTAATTCTTTTCTACATCAGAATAATCCAATTGATTATGTAAAAGTAACAAAATAAATTTCATCTAATGAATTTAATACCTTCTTCTAAAGTGTGGGTTATTAATCATTTATGCTCGTCTCCATTAAATTATTACCATACAATCCTATAATTTAATTTATTGAGTAATCTCTCTAGAAACCACAGAATTTATTGATCCATTGCAAAAAAAAAAAATGAGCCGAATAAATACATAAGTAATTATGAAGTTTTTTTCTTCGTGAAAATTTTTATTAATGAAATAATACAAAAGAAAATAGCAAAAAAAAAAGAAAAAACGATAATAATGCGCAACAACACTAACAAGAAAATCGCATTAAAGATTATTCTTTTTTTTTTGTCGATATTTTCATTTCATTTCGTAATTTGAACACAATTTGAATTAAAACTGATCTAAACTTATTCAAGTCTGTCATACTTGTATATTAAAATTTATAATATGACATCATTTAAAGAATATTTTTTTTTGCATATTTTTCAATAATAAATAAAATGTAAAATAATATATTGTATATTTAAATATACATATGTATAAAAATATATAAGTAAAAATTATATGTTAAAATATGCAATAATATTATATAGATATCTATATAGAGTTTAAACCTACACATATATTTTGTGTATGTCATTAAGTGAGTGTGTTTATTGAAAAGATGAAATAATTTATAACTATGAAATAAACATTTACGCCACGACAAATTTTTTTTTTTTTTTAAATAAATTTATAAAAAGCTCTCTTTATTTTAATTTTTTTTTTTCAAATAGTATTTTACATATTAATGTAATTTGTCAAGATCTTCAAATATGCATATGTACGGGATGTTTACTTTCGGCTAAATAAAATTTACGAAAAAGTGAAGAAAAAATGTCACAACTGACGTTTGTTCTGACATTTATTAACAGTATATTTTGACAAATCATCACAAACAGATTTGGTCGACACGTCCAAATTTTTTAAATTTACTTCGGAAATCAGATGAATAATGCCCTATTCGTTCACGAAGTGCTCGAAAAAGTGGCAAAAAATTTGACAATTATATTTGACGTTTTTCATTTTTCGATAAGTATAAGAAGATACAAGAAAATTTTGATTGAAAATTAAATTTTTTTGCGATTTTTTAAAATTTCAAATTCAATGCTTGTCTTCTCCACAACGGAAAAGGACACTATAGTAAGAATGCAATTAAAGTAAAAAACAAATTTCATTTTTTGGTTAACACCCTATATACATAACTTTGGAATTTATATATATCTCTGTATAATATTCAAGCTTACAAATTAAACTTGAATATAATTTAAATGCTTGTTGTTTTATTATTTACATAGGTAAATATACAAAACTATTTTACGATATACCGTAGATATACCGTATATAGGTCTACATATCAGACATACAATATTTTATACTTAAATAAATGTGTTTTTTTTATTTTTTCAATCAAGAAATGTGCTATATTTGACCATGACTCTTTTAATCAAGAATTGAAATTATTATTTGAGGTTTTAAGATTGTTGTTTTTTTTTTTTCAAGAAAAGAGATAATTTCGTATTTAATGATGAGATCAATGGTTTTCTATATTTTTTTTCTTTGTTGTTTAATTTTTTTTTTTTTTAATTTATTTTATTGTTGTTTTAATTATCCTTTAAGATGATTTTATATGTAGATAATTTTTTTAATTGTATGTAGACAGAATTATAATTAATTTTTTTCCTCTCTCTTTGTAATTAATTTAATTTTAAAAAATATTTTTAAATGAATTGAAAAAAAAACCGAAATTTCGAACACTGGCCATTGAAATGCTTACCGCAATAAAAAAATATCTACAATGTTTATTTTCTTTAATATTGTATTATTTTGTTGGTGGTTGAATTTTATTTCGTTAATTTTTATGCTTAGATTTAAGTAATATTGAATTTTTTTTGATATCGTTTTAAAAATATTGTGATCAAGTCTTATAATTCTTGTGAAATTGTCAGACAGGTAACCCACCACATGTCTATAATTTGAGTATTTTTTTTTTAATCATCTCAATAAAATTAAATAAATTTCAATTCGTTATTGTTGTTTTAGGTTTTTCGTTGTTCTTACCCTCTTTATGAAAATGTTGCCAACTTTTTTCAATGGGGTATATCGTATAAATTTTAAGTTAAATTACATAACATTCACATGCTTTTTCTTTCAATTTCTCATACAATTGTTTTCATTTTTTTTTTTCTGATACAATTCAATTCTTGATTAAAAATGATAGGTGGTGTTACCTCTGTTTTTATCATCTTATCATCATGATTCGTATAAATCCCTGTATTAAAATTTATACGAATGACTAAATTTTGTGAGTAAAATTTAAAAACGTGTAGATCAAAATTAAATTATATGAATGAAAGATGAATTTAATTTTGATAGTTAATTAAAAAAAAACTTGATTTTGATTCAATAAAATAATTTTTTTTTAGTACACATACCAATACTCGATCGAACTTTTAAGTTGGACATTGAAGCTTTTTTAGGCAATAAAGTAAATATTCGATAAAATCATATGTGATAATGATGAGAAATATACTGGGAAAAAATTTAAATCAGACAACTTGGCAATTTTGTGTTTCAAGCAATAAAATATTTAGAAATGTTAAAAAGAAAATTTATTAAAAAAAATATTCCATAACCTCACATATCGTTGCAATGAAATATTGGAAATGATATCATTGAAAATTTACTATTAAAATTCGTAAATTTTTTTTTAATTTGAATAAAAATTGGTAAATGCAATATTAAAACTAATTTGATTAATTTGTACTTACAAATATTTTTATTATTATAAAAATGTTATTGAACACCTTAATCTAAACAGAATAGAATTAAGGTTGAATTAAATTACAATTTAATAATTATATAACAAAAAAAAAAAAGAGGTAAAGAATAAAATAAAAAAAAAAAAATGTTTGTTTTCGGCGCCTACGTACGAGTACTTATTGTTGAATTATTTTTTTTTTTTATTAAAATACTTCAGACAATTTATTTTTTCATTGACATTTATGACATTTCATAACTGTAATTATAAAATCATTTACTCATTTAACATTTTGTTTTTTTTATTTGTCAATTTTTGTTCCTTTTCAATTTGACAGATGTATTAATATAATAATAAATTTAAATGTAAAATAGTTTTTGATTTGCATTAGAAATATGGGGGAATATTTACGAGTAAGCTCATATTATGGTTTTAATCAAACAAACAAAAAAAAAAGTGTGTTAATTTGAAAATTTTAAGCAATTAAATTTTCATATAAAAATTATAATTTTAATTCACTACTTTAATTTGAATTTATTACACAGAAATATTTTACATGCGATGAAGTGCAAATTGCCGACTTACATACTTGATTTTTATGATGCAATCGTATTATTTTTTCTGCTTGATTATTGGGCGTTTTGAAGAATGTTGTTGTTTTTATTGTATTTGAAATATTCTGAAAGCATTTAAATTTTGAAAAAAAAATTGTGAATTTATTATGATAGTTCTTGTAAAAATTCTTCTAATTGTGCAAGTTTCTATGCACAATTAGAAGAATTTTGCTTTATAATAAAAATTATAAAGCTAGCACAAAAAATTGTAAGTCTCAGAGTATTGATTCTAATTTTTTAATTTTCTACGAATGAGAAATTTTTCTCGTTGAGTCGATAGTTTTGGCTTAAGTTATCTGTTGCTAAATTGTGCTACTTTTAAATGCTGTTGGTTGTTCAATATTTATACCAAAAATTTAAAATAGTGAAGTAATTTATATAAGACAACACTAATTAAATGTAATTATTTCCTTTCCTTTTTAATCTACCGCTAAATTTCTTAATTTTAACTTAGTAGGTATATATTATATTTTCAAACCTTGTAAGAAATTTTGACAATTAAATAAAACCCATTTTAATTTAATTTAACTAGACAACAAGCGATGTAGTTCAAAAATAAAATATAAAATTGTTCTTAAAATATTTTAATTAATAACGGGAAGAAACAAACAAAACAGAAGTTTACATCTGGATGATATAGCTGTAATTTTCCTTTTCCAACACTTACTCGTATATATGATATAAATATATTATATATAAATATATGTAACTCGTATATATGATCGTATTCAATTCTATGTTTATTATTTATATTCCACATTTATTAGTTTATTTATATTTAAATCTCTGACAAAGCTGTCTAAGTCGAGTTTGGTAGTTCCGATCTATTCAAATTTGTAGATTTCAAATTATATTTCGAAAAATTTGAAAATTACCCCATTAAAGGGGGTGTTGGTGAAAATTAATTTAAGAAACTCTATATAAAACTTAGCAGATTTTTTAAATCATACGATGTTTTTCTAAAAAATTCAAAATTTTTTTGATGATCATTCAAGGGTTTGAATATGGGGTATTAAAAAATGTACTATATAATATTTGGCTTACTGCCACACAAATAATTCAAACGCTTTTCAATATACAAATATAACGACGAGTTGAAACATGTTTGTCAATCTTTTTTTTTTTTTTGAAGATATAAATAAATACTTTTGTATTTTAGGGATTTTTTCCTAAACGTACATATACGTACATATACATACAGCTCTTATATGAAATTTATGTATATGAATGAATCAATAAACTGGCGACAAAGTTAAAATTAATTCTGTATGTGTGTAGTTCTTTTTTTTAATTTTTATATCTATGCTGGAATAAAAATAACAAAAAAAAAAAAAGGAGAACAAATCTTTGACATTTATTTAAATTTGTCATTGTCGCTTTTTTTTTTTCTCAATTTATTCCATCTACAAATTCCCATTACATCATTAATTTTTTATTAGAAAGGAACATTAGAATTAAAAATCCGTCGAACCTATACAAGAAAGGTAATCTAAATGATTTGTAAAAATTTGTAATATTGTGCTGTGAAATTAGTTTTTTTTTTTTTATACGTTCTTGTTCCTCAAATCTCCAAATTAAATGCATTTTTCATCAATTTAGTTTTATTTTTTACATCTAATGTGAGTGAAAAAAAATTAAAATTTTCAACTTTAAAATTTTATTTTTTATTATTTTTTTAGAATTATTATTAAATTAACGACTTTTTTATTACATTAATTAAGTGTTCTAACATAGTATAATATGAGAACAAATTCTAAAAAAATTAAATAGGAAAAAAGAAGAAAAAAGAGAAAAAAAAATTCTGTTTTGTTTTTTTTAGAAAAAAATTTTGTTTGCCTGCTTTTAATGAATAAAATTGTTTTTTAAATGAATACCAGTCTTAAAATCATAGTGTTGTTGTTTTTTACAAAAAAACAAAAGCGAAAGTAAAAAAAATGAAAATACAAAAATTTTAAAGGAAATGTGAGAAATTTTGTGCATTAAAAATGAATAAAAATTTGTCAATTAAAATTTTATATAATAAAGTGGAAGAAAATTTAATTATTTAAGTAACAACACAATTCTAAAACAAAAAAAAATTAAAAAAAAAATGGTGCTAAATTTAAGTCATGTCCCACCTTTTCAATGGAGTCTTAAAACAATTCCAGAAATGCCAACTGTTGCTGTTAATGATACTTATATTGTAAGATTTTAAATTTTTTAGTTTTTAAATAATTTTTAATTGTAAGTGCTAAGTTTATAATCAGCTCCCAGAAAAACCCTAAATTATGTAGGGAGTCCTATAAAAATTAAGAACAGTAATTATCTTTGGTTACCCAAAAAAAAATTTGCTGTAACCATCAACAATTTCATAACGACATCTATTAATAAACTACGGTAGGCTAGTCACCTACCTAGCTAACTCTCTATGACTATAGAAACTAGGGCATGATAGATATCATGCACTAGCACTATACTCCTCCTAGGAGTAAAGAAGGGAAAAAAAAATCTATTAATAAAAATATAATAAAAATTCAGATACCCTCCAATAATCTCTATTTCAGCTTGTGTCGGAGAGAGCAAATAAATACAATGACAATTTCACAAATTCAATTGTCAAACAAAATACGCATATATGTATGTGCATATTTAAATTTATGCACATATATATTTTGTTTTTTTTAATATTTTATATTCGCTATATTGCATTTATAATGTTTAATATTCTTATCCACTTCATTAAATACAATTCAATTTTTAATTATAATTTTATACATATTATTAATTAAATATTTCAAAAATATTATATTTTAAAATACAATACTATACTAGCCTTTATAATTTTTATAAATTATTATTGTAAATGAACTTTTACGAACTATTCCATATACTTAACTAATTCCAATCATATAAATTTTGTAATTAACTTATTTGACTTATTACATAATCAAAAATATATTAAGCTCAAATAAAAAAAATTATATTTTTTTTAACTTTTATAAATCACAGATCTTGAAATTTTAAACTTAAATTATATAAGTATAGCAACTGATCAATAAAAATATGAGAATTTAATTAATTAAAACAAATTTATAACTCTTATGTCACTTTATAAATTATTTAGCAAAACTTTTCAATTAACCTAATAAAAAGAAAAATAGAAAAATATCAACATACCATTTAAAAAAATAAATTAAAAAAAAAATTAAGATTAATGGATTTCAGTTCTTTTTGATGTATTATTGTTGTAACACAGAAAATAATTTCATAGAGAAAATTATTTCGAAACAAAATAATTAAGTCCCAATGTAATGTCAGTAATGTCAAAATTTATAAAAATAAAACACTTATATTGTATTTTACTGTACGCATTTGTTTTTTACATTATACTCGTAACGACTACTCCAATACATACATAAATCATGTTATTTTTTCACTCAAATAATAAATTTAAAAATTTTATAGAAATTTTTTTTTAAATAATAAAAAATCAATATGAAAAGAATTGAAATTTTAATTTTCCATATGAAATAATGCTTATACATTTTGTAATAATTGATTTTAAAATTAATTTTTATATTAATTTTGAAATAAGATTTTAAAAAATCACTCAAAAATATTGGAGTAGTAGATTTATACTATTTATATCATATTTTTTAACTCATATTGTCATTGATGCCATAATTTTTGCCATAATAATTTTCACTTAAAGTCCAAAAAATTTAATTTCGTAATAATTATTATTTTTATATCATAATTATTAATTCTGGTTTGAAAACAATATGGTAACATTGAAATATAAATATTATTTTATTGTTTTTTTTTGCATAATATGAGATTATGATGACCTTTTTATAAAAAGCCGGTTCAATATTTAATAAAATATACAATAAGAGACAATAATAAATAAAAAAAGAAAATTATAATCAAAAAATGAAAAATTTATTAAAATTAAAAAAAAAAAAACAAAATATAAATTTTTTCTTTCAAAATCATTTTTATATCAACAATACTTGTTAAATGTTGCCATCTGGACCATTATAAGTTTTATATACATATATACAATTTGTGTTATTGTGAATTTCAAAACAACGGAAGTGAATCAATTCTGCGGTGACCAAAATACTACAATAATGAATTTTTATTGTATTTTAAGAGCATTTCATATAAAATTTATAAAAATAATTTACAATATATAAATACAAATAGAAAAAAAAAAGAATTAATATAATAATATGAAAAATGACAAATTTATGAATAAGTATGTAGATTTTTTTTTTTGTGAACACTAAAATAAACGCATAAGTGCGTGCACATTTTTTATTTCGTTTTGTTTAATGAAAATACTGGAAGGTAAGAAAGAGATTGAATAAAGTTATAAGCACATTATTATTGATTAATATTGAATACTGAATTTGTGTTAAATACTTTACGGTGGAACATTGTGATGGGTTGTATATCTGAAAGAAGGACGATGATTTTCTTTATAGAATTCTGTATTGCAGTTATTATTATATCTCAAACTTGAATTATGCAGCAATAACACTTGATTTTATTAATGTTGTTAATTGGAATTGGAAATTCGAACTCTTTTATATAATCAAAATAATCAGGTAACAGAGCATTATTTCAACCTATATTGCTAAATTTCATGCGTCACGTAAACATCTCTCCTCTATCTAGAGGTTTGGACTTGATAAACTGCTTAGTGGTTATTTAGCTCAAAATGTTCTATTCACCTTATTTGTTGAACATTGTTTCGCACATTTGTTTCATTGAATTATAAAAATGATTTACTAAAATTCAAAGTTAATATCTTTAATAAACAATTAAAATTTTATCAGCTAACTCATTTAATGATCACTCATTATTTGACAAATTAATTAATTAGATTACAAAAAAAAAAAGAACATATTAATACTTATGCGTATACATTTTTTAATAATTTATAAAACCTAATTGAACTTTTTATGGAATATGAACTTTTTATTTTTATTTTTTAACATTTTATATTTTTTATTTTGAATTATTTATTGGTCAAAATTAAATAAGATTTATGTTTATGTGTCTATATACATATAATTTAAAAGGGGCATAAAAACAAATTATAGAGGAGAATTTCCCTCTTCAATTTTATGAGGTTTAATCAATTAAATTCATCTTTCATATTTTATAGAGAGCAAGCACTTTTATATATATATTTAATAGATCTCATAAATTTTCTCATTTTATATTTTTCCATTGAAATATTTATTCACTATATTTGATTTCATTTTACAAAAACAAAAAAAAAAATGCGTCAGAAACAATTTTCATGCAAACTTGTTATACTTTTATACAATATTACACATTTTATAAGAAAAAATTAAAATAAAAACAAATGATTCATTTCAACACATCATCATTATGAAAATTTCATACCGGGACCGCATCATAAAAATTGTTAAAGATAATTTGAAAAAAAAAAAAAAAATCCATTTTAGAATGTTCATTATAAATGCAATTAAATTTAATAAACACAAACATAATGTGTATATATACTTGTGCAAAATAATAACAAAAAAATATGTAGGGCTGTTTTGTTAATCTTGTTAATTATAACATTTCTTAATGCTTATGTAATAGTTTTATGGATTATTTAAATTGAAAGTTATTGAATAATTTTGATTTCAGTAGGAATGTTACTTATATAAGTACTGTAACGCAAGATCGTCTTATTTAATAAATCAAAACATAAATATGAATTATGTATGTTTTAGTCTTCCTAATTAATCCAATGACATCAATCAAATAAACTGTTTTTGTTGGAGAACATAATTTTTTATTCCTTTCTCCACTTTGACAGCATTTTTAGGATTAAGATTCAGTTTAAGAAGTCATATTGACTTAACTAGGCGGTGACTAGCATGCCTGATTCAACATTGCCGGTATTCAACATTGATTGTTGTAAATGGATACGCTGTAATTATTTTCACATTAATATTTTATTTTATAATATTGTATAAGTACTAAGCTATAAAGTAGAAGTAGCGAGCTAATAATCTTATTGCAATATTAATATTTTCATTTTCAAAGAATAATACATTTTTGCTCACATACTAATTACGTTCAAAAGAAAATCTGAAGAGAATGCATTTCTTCTTATACACCACAAATGAAATTTAACACACCAAAAGTCTATTTATTGATTTCCTTGCCTCTAATTTCAAATTAGAAGATTTTAGAATAAAAATTTTTAAAATATATACTTAGTTAATTTTAGAAGAAGACCAAATTAATGTAAGGAAAGAAAAAATAATGAAAAAAATATTGACTTTTTAAGAACATCATTTTTGTAATAAGATGATCGTACGCATTTGAATAATTAATTTTGATTTTTATTTCACATACACACGTCATTTAAATTCGTCAACTCATAAAAAATAATTTTACTTATATTTCTGTTTTTTATACTATTTTTAGATACATAAATTTTTTTTGTTACTTTTTAATTTCTTATTTCCCATATATGAATAAATCGGATTGTATTTAATTTATACACTCAGAAAAAAGATTTATTTAAAATATTTTTTTAATAAAAACGTCTCATAGCACACAAGCATGCGAGTTCGCACCAATGCGTACCAAATTTTTATATCAATAAAACAGAACTACAATTGGCTCTGTTGGAACAGTTCGAAAAAATAATTAGTTAACAGTGGCCCAACCACAACAAAATTCATACACAAGAACTATATAATGCCGATTTGAATTTTAATAACAGACAAATTTATAAATGAAAATATTTAAATTTTTATTTCAAAATTATTCAATTGAAATTAATCGAATTAATTGCAATTAACCTAATAAATTCAAGATAGGTGAATACTTTAAAATGTTTTTTTATGGTCTAATTCAAGTATTTTAATTTGTAATTTTCCAAATGCATTTATTATAAAAAAAATTCCATTCAAATGAAATATTTATGCATTTTTAAAATTTGATTGGAATAAAATAATAAAATTTCATAATATTTTTTATTGGTGATTGAAAGTTTGTTCCATATGCAACAAATTTATCAAATATTTTCCGCCTTAGTTTCCTTTTTCCAAATTTTAGGCTATTTTAATTTCCATTTATAAATATGTGTGCAATATTATAAAAAACAAAAATAATTACATATATAACCGTACGCACTTATAATGTAAACCATTTAGGCGAGATGAATGTGTGTGCGTTTGTTTGTTTGAAAAAACAAGAAGAAGAAAAAATCAAATGGAAATCTTAAGATTCTATTTTGAAAATTGAGCACACGCAACACATTATTCCTAAATTAGCTTTTAAATTTTCTTGTTTTGAATGTTTTTTCCCCCCTTGTTTCATTGCTGTTTGTTTTTCTATTAAAAAAGTACATAAATTGTTTGACCACAATAATTTTTTTTTTTTGAAATGCAATTTTTCCATTTTTTTTTTTTTGTAATAAGATCGTATGATACATGAGTTTTTGTTGTTTTTTTTTTGTTTCTTTTCAAAATGTTTAAGTACTTCATAGTAAAAAAATGATTTTTCCTGTATTGCATAGATCATAGGAGTAGCACTTCAAATTTTCTTTTTGTTTTCTTGAAAAAATTTTAGATAATAAAACGCATTGATAAATTTCTCTGTTCTGATTACAATGATGGCCGGCCACAATTATTTCACAAAACTCAAGATTTTTTTTTTTGAAATTGCTAACAAGGTTTCTATTTTTTTTCGACATATTTTTCATTTTTATTAAAGATTTCAAATTCTTTTATGCAATGTGTTAAAAAACAAACCTGAAATTTATAATAAAAGTTTTCGTTGCTTTTTATTTTATTTTAATTGAATTTAATTATTAAAAATCAACGAAAACAAAAAATTTTGGTAGGAACACAATTAAAGAAATTAAAAAATAAAAATTTGATTTGTTTTTGATCTGATTATAAAATAATTACAGTACATACATGCATACATATGTTTATGAAAATTTTAATTTGTCAGAAACTGATTAGATTAATTTTTTAAAACGAATAAATAATTGAAAAAAGTTTTTCAAAGTGAATTCATTTTATAAAACAAAAAAAACCTTATTAATTGCATAAATTAAAAGTTATACTTCAACATACTTTAGTATTTTTTGTGATAAATGTGGGTCACTCGCATTTGTATATGCCTATCTAAAATTGTGTATAATGTGAAATATTAATTAAATTTTCATATTAAAATTTTACGACTATTTAAATCTTTATACAAACGATAGGGGAGTCACAGATCGCTTTTCATAACCTGCACTTTAGTGAATAGTGCACTGTGGTATAGCAACCTAATGAAGGAGTCCCCAATGGTGTGAAAATAAATATATTGTTGCACAGTGTCCGTCCGACAACTCAAAACCGAATAAAGCAAACACTACCAAACTTTAAGAAATCGTTTCTTCTCTGACAAAGAAGGCTGCTATTGTAATTGAACTAAAAATTTGAATTCATTGATCTGTCTATCAAAGAAATTCCAACTTGTGCGTTTCATATTTCAACTTTTACGTTTTGTGTACTGCATCTTTAAACATTTAAATTAATAAAAAATTAATATTAAAAAAATTAATTAATATTTTATTATTTACATTTAGTCTTTTGAAACCGGAAACCAATTATTTTTGTTTGACATAATCTAAACATTTTTCACCTCTATAATGCACAAGTACTTATTCTTCCTTTTCTTTGTATAATTTTTCTTAAATAAAACATCGATACAATCAACGTCACCATAAATTTGCCTTTATAAACACTAAAAATATAATTACTTTAAAAAAAAAGGAATTTCATCTCAATCTTTCTAGTGATTTTTAGATTTACCCTGTTCTTATCACTTCCTTTCGTAAAACGTAATAAATTCCTTTTTTTTCTTATTTTATTTCTAAAATAAATAGAAAAAAAAATTGAATAAAAAGAAGCAGAAATCCTTGACATAAACAAGAGAACTCTTCAAAATATTCAAAGAAAAAAGATTTTTCTTAAATCAAAATAAAATTTTTATCTATTTGTTTATGTAAGTATATGTATGCCTATAGAACTTTCCTTCCAATTTAAGGAAGGAAATAGAAAAGAAAAATCATCGCAATTATATTAAAATTAAATGAAATGGTGAAGAAATCAAATGATTTAGTGGATTGGTTAGAGCATAATTGAAAAATAAAATTTACGTAAATTTTTTATTTAAAAAATCTTGCAAAGACTATAGGAAAAATATTTATGAAGCAAATACTTAATTTTTTCTTTTTTAATTGATGGTCATTATTTAAGGTGAAATTTATTCAAATGCACGTAAACTATTTTCTTATATGGAACGCATCAATTCATTTCACTAAATACTGCACATAATTAATGTTAGTTAATTTGATGAAGTCATTCATGTAAAATCAATATTGAATTATGACTTGTCAAAAGGTATATAAATTATCTTTCTCCTAAGTTGACTTTAACAATTTGATGGAAATACCGGATTTTAAAAATTTAAAATTTATGTGATTTTTTTTTTTTTTTTTAAATTTTGGTGATGTGTTATTCATTATTATTCCATTTCTTTTTAATTTTCACAGTATGTTCTGGTACCATAGTTGTTTATAATAAATAAAATTGAGAGATCAACGCTGCTAAAATAATGTTGTTAATAAGTAACTGTGACTTCAAAAATGCAGTACAAAAAGTTTTAAAACAGTTTTAATACAGTTTTACTACCGCCGCAAAGCTTTTAATACCACTGCGTTGTATTAAAAATACGAAAGCTTTTACTACCTTTTTGAACATGAATTTGACGATCTATAAACTTTTTGACGTTTAGTAATTTTCAAAAACAGTTTTCTAAAAACAATAATATTATAAAATTAATCTTTTCAGAGTAAAATTAAAAATAAATGAATAATGAATTTTTTAAATTTATTGGATTGCAATAGCTTTAATCAAAACAGCAATTTAATAGAAATTAAAAAAAATTTTAAACATATTTATGACATGTATATAAAATGCAGCCTAAATTTTTTCGCTACTCTCTCTGCTTTTATTTTACGTATCCACTACATTTATTTTACATTTTTGAATATGATACAACGTCAAGAGCTTTTATAATACATTTTTGAATATGATACATTGTAGCAAATACGTTTTTACTGCATTTTTGAAGTCACAATAACTACCAAAATACAACTACCCTATTTCGTTAAGAACCGCTCGTATTATATATGTTTTTTTTTTTATTTTGACAGCAGGCGGGACTTTAGCTTTATTATCTGTAATATTAATTACAAGTTTACGACTCCGACTCATGAACTCCCAGAATTTTACTCTGGCTCTTTTATTTTGACTCCGCGACTCCGACTCCGACTCCGACTCTAGAACACTGACTCCGACTCTATGTCTCTGACTCCGACTCTTTGACTCTGACTTCGACTCTATGACTCTGACTCCGACTCTGTGGCTCTGACTCTTTTATTCTGGTTCTTTCGTTTCGATTTTGCTACTCTGACTCCTTGACTCCAACTCTTCTGCATTGACTTTTACCAATTTCGGGACTTAAGTTTCGACTTTTAACATTTTAATTTTCCCACTGTTCACTTCAAGTCTGTAATTCTTTATGAAAATCGTTACAGCAACAGAGAAGGGACAGAAAAATAACCCTACCGGCATTTTTCGTAATATTTCACTGTACGCACATATAATATATGTATATTAACTTACATGGCATAATTATATGTACTTGTACACAATGTACACAAATACACAATATAAAACAAATATTATTTTATATTAGAAGTGTTATTTAGATAAGCTATTGTTTAAAAATTCAAAGCGGCATCACTGTATGCCCTCAATTATCTATTGAAAGTTAAATTATGTATTAAAATAACCGGTTAATTTTTATTCAATGTGGGATTTTCTCTTAAAATTAAATATGAAAAGGAAAAGAGAAAAAAAAAAGAGAAAAAAAAAATTGGTAGTTATAATTGCCGTCATAATTCAATGATTGATGGGCTTTTGTTGTATACTTAAAAAATGTTAAAAACAATTTGTGTATAAATTGTATAGCGCCATTCTAACAACTTTGTTGGTCGTACTTTGTTGTACATAAAAATATAATTTAAGTACATATACAAATTCGTATACAATAATGTCGTTTTGCCTTTCTGCTTTTATTTTTGACCGGCTTTGTGTGTATATACTCTGCGCTTATATAGATATTTAATTAAAGCATTTTTATTGAAGTGAAGTGTGGAAAAAGAAAGGAAAATAAGAGGAAATCAATTTTTCTAAATGTTGTTTTTTGAACACCTTCACAACTATTCTAAAAATAGTAAAAAGAAATTTTAGTAAAAAAGAAGAAAAATCCAGGAAATTACAAAAAAAAAATTTCAACTAAAGTTTATGTTTAAAACATATACGTAAGTCGGATAAGCAATTTATTTTTAATATTGAAAATTAAAAGTATTTCTTTAAATCAAAATAATTTAGATATCATCAACACCTGCCGTAAATCTTCTATACAAATCGAAACCATTTCTTATTCTTGATTTTAAAAGTATATTCCAATATTTTTCCGTTGAATCAATTTTATTCCAATTATTTAATTAAAGTAATCATGATGTAACTATTTTTGTTTTTGCCATAGAATCATTTTTTTTCTTCTAATTTTTCTACTCATAAAAAAAAGTTGAAAGAGTGTACAATGAAAAATGTGGTTGACCTTATAAAGAGTAACTTTTGAAGATTTCAGTGATATTAGCTAGATTTTTGTTTTTCACTTCTTTACTTAAAGTTGATAGAACGATCGATTTTAAATTTTAACTTGTAAAAATGATGCTTGTTGTCTCCTCTCCTCTTCTCAACGCAAAAACTTAAAGTCGGCTTTTAAAATAGAATGAAAATTAGCAGGAGGTTTTTTGCATGATTGAACTTTTTATCATGACAAAAAATATATATGTATATACTTATAAAAACACAGAAATAGAAAAAATGAAGTGCCGATCTCTGTAATTTGGTTGTCTTCGCCTTTTTATAGAATTTTTTTTTTTCGCTTATCGTTTTTTCCTATTTTCTTGTTGAATTATCATTAAAAGGAAACCCCACGATTTAACCGTGGAAAAACAAAAAAAAACAATTCTGATCAATTTTTTTTATAATTTTATTTTTTTAGCTTGTAATTTGAGAGTTCACAAATTTAATAGATTATCTATCTTTATTTTTTACAATATATAAAAATAATGTATGAGTGTATTGTTTGAATTCGGCATTTCACATACATAAAATTATATATAGTTAGTTTATGAGTATTATAAGATTAAAATTCTATGAAATCGTAAAGATTAGATTAGAAGTGCTTTTTTTTTTTTTAGCAAAAATTTGTATTTTTGTTAAGTGTATAAAATTTGTGGTCTATAATTTGTAATCTAGGTAACTTAAAAAAAATATATATATTTTTTTTTATAGTACACAAAAGATAAAATTTGAGAACATTAAATCATTGTTACTGTCAGTCACGAAAAAGAAGGAGGAGTAAAAATTATAAGGCAAGGGAACGTGTTTTATGGCAAATGAGAATTTGCTTTTTAAATTTTTTTGTTAAAAACTGATTTGAGAATTTGTAATCAATATTCAAGTTTTAAAAATAGGTTAAAATAAAATTTAAAATTTGATTTATAAAATTTCTTTAATTTTAGTTACATTTATACTAATTAAAGACCTTTAAACTGAAATATTGTTTAATTTTGTGGGCATTTCATATTTTTGAAATGACAATTTTCGGGCAAAATCCATTTTATCAAAATCCATATTAATCAAATACCCTAATTTTTCAGTTTTAATAGAAATTATGATTCAGTCTATAAATGATAAACTTACAAAGAACAATTTACAATTTAAACTTTCGAAAATTTCATTGAAAAGAGTAACGAAATTTTACTAAAAATGAGAGCATTATACTCTTAATAATTCAAAACATAAAAAAATTCAAAGTGTCCGTGATTTAAAACTGTCTCGAAACTGGTAGTTTTACCCAAAACAAAAAAAAATTACAAACTTTTAAAAAAAATTTTCTCTATAAAAGATCTTATAAATGAGATAAGAGACGTTAAAAAAAAAATATTTTTTGCAAAAATAATAAAAGCAAAAAAAATAACAAAATTCGCATTGAAAATTTTTTATTTGACTACTTTTTTCTCTCTTAGTATAGAAAAAGAGGTTAAAAATTTACAGTTCATTAAGATCTAATTTAGTTCAATTTTCAAATTTTTGTTTTTCGAGAATTTAGTTAGAGATTTTAATTAATTGCTATTTCCAGAGGAATAAGAAAGCATTATTGAACGACAAGAATCACAAAAACAAAAGAAACTTTAGTATAATTATAGCCGAAAGGCATTAATAAATTCTAAACGGATATTGTAAGTCACGCTATCACAAATTAAGATAAAAAAAATTGCGATTTTAATTTAATAAGAAAAGTAGGAAAAAAAAACCATTTTTTCTAATTCAATTTCTATTTAATTTTAAATTATAAAATAACACAAATTATGTTATTTTAAAAATAATCAAACTAAAATTATTAAAATTCTATGTTGTTCAAATTCTACTCTTCTTACTTTTCAGTTTTATAAAGTAAACAGAGGTATTAATTCAACTTCATGCTTCTTTAAAGATTCTCAACATAACTTAATAAGGAAAGTAATTTAAAAAGAAATTTTAATTTTAATTATATAAAAAAAATACAGGAATTTTTGCTTTAAAAGAATTCTTCCGCGTTTTAAAAATTACTTTGTTTTTTTTTCAAGGAAGTTAACAAAATAATAGAAGATATGAATTTTATTAAAAAAATCTCATTCAGGATTTAAAATAATTATGATTTCATGATGCCGGCAATAAGTAATAGAGCAAAATTACTTGTAGTTTAATCTAAATAAAGTAATTTAATAGAAGCTCAATTATATATGATCTTATAATCTTAATTAAATACAATTAACCAATAGTTTTCAATATTATATTTTAACAGATTAATTCTGTGGTTACAAGCAGAAATTGGCCTAAGTCGAGTTTGATATATGTTAATAAAAATTTGAATTCTTCAAATAATTTTTTTATTTAATACTTATAAATTATTATAAATTTTTAAAAATTTTTTAATTAAATTTTATATTTATTTGAAAATTTTATTTTTTTATTTTTAGGCACGACAACGTGCATCTGTTAAATGGTTATTATCAAAAGCATATAATAATCATGTACCGGATAATATACAGGAACCATTTTATCGTGATCATGAACATCAAGAACATTTAAAACCACAAATTGTTGTTGGATTAGGGAATGCAACATTATATTGTCAAACATTATCAAATTTATATTCAGATCCAAATTATCAAAGTTTAAATCATTGGTCAATATTACAAACATTGGCTAGAAAAGGTGTACCAGTTTCAGAAAGTCAAGAACAGCCATTAACTGAAACAGTTTTAATACAAACGAATCCATTAAGAATAGTAAGTAGCTAGTTTATAGTATATTTGTTTTTAAAAAGTGATCTGGTATCGATTACGTTGGAATACGTATAAGTTTTTTTTTTATGACTTAATTAGTTTGAATTTGAATCATTTATTATATAACATGTCAAATTGGAATTATTAATTATTAAAATGTTCCTTTGTTTCTTAATAACTTAAAAAAAAATTCTTTAATTTTATAAATTAATTTTCGTTCTTTTTTTTGTTTCGATATTCTCTATTTTGATTTTTTGTAGCTCTATTGAATGGACGCTTTTATTTTAATCACAATTTCGTTTTAAATTTTAAATTTTCTCATTGTAGTAGTATTAAAATTAAAATGTCTCAGCGGAAATGTTTATGATTTCTTATATGGTTTTTAAGTTTGTTTTAAAATGATGTTCTTTTTATAGAAATGGTTACGTAAAAAATTAATTACATATCATTCAAAAAAAAGAAAAAAAAGCAACAGAAAATAAACAGATTTCTTGATTAAATCATCATCATTCGTCTCGTATATCAAAGGAATGTTTGAATTTTTTTCTCTTCTATTCAAAAATCAAAATCTTAAAAGTTGTTTTTTGTTTATTTAAATCATTCATTGAAATTGAGAGTGAATTTAGAGAACATGTTTCTTTCTTTTTTTGTTTTCAAATTCTACACAATTAAAATTTTAATATGTTTTATGTAGTTTAAAATAATTGAAGAATTTATTTAAAGTTATTACAAGTTATTTAATTTTGCAATAGAAGTTAAATTTCTTAAAAATTTTTGGTATTCAAATTATATGTAATGTAAAAAAGCAACTATACTCGTGTGAAGAGCTGAGAGATGCTTTAATTTTGATTGATTATAAAAATTATGAACATGTACACGTGTGTGTATATATTGTAGGGTTTAATTATCAAAATGACCTTTTAATAAAAATGCTCTTTAATCTTTTTTATTTTAGTTCACACAGCTTTTATTTTACTCCGGTTATTAGCACACAGCTTATATCTTACATTTTCTTACATATGTACTACTTTACTTTTTCTAACCTTTTCTGTCATCTACTTTGACAATCACTAATATGATAACGCGCCACGCGTTATCAATATGAACAACTACTTAGAGTCTTACAATATTTTGTTTCCAACTTTCTCTTAATAATATTGACATATTCGTAATTTTACAGACTAATTTAAAGTACATCTGGATATACCTCAAAACGTATTGAAGCAACCACAAGCATTCTGTTTAATAAATATAGCAACTTACCATACAGTTTAATTAGTTTAATAAATTATAGCAACTGTTTAATCATTATAGCAAGTTACCATTGCAAATTTTTGGTTTGTTGAATAAAAAATGTTGTCAAAAATTTCTATTTTGACAATTGACAATCATTGATGGGTACTATGTGACAAAGAATATGAACTTAAAAATTTTTTTTACAATGTCAGCACTCAATTATTTCTGCAATCATGTGTAAACAGGCCCAACAATATTCAATAAAAATGAATTCGATCCTCGAAATATTTTTTATTCTCTACATTGAATGTTATTTACAAAAAAACAATCATATTGTAATTATAATTTATGACATTTTAAATTTCGGGAGACAAAATTGGAAAGTTTTCATCAAATTTGACAACTTTTTATTTTGTTTATATCACACATTAAGTTGATTTATGTCATTAAATTGTCAAATATGAAATAAATTGTATACTTATATAAAATTTTCGAAAGTTTAATTTTTTGAATTTTTTAAATTTTTTTCACATTATGACCATTTGTATCAGGTCGTCATCACATTAAAAATTCAATTTTATTTATTTTTTTATAATTTTTTTTTTGCAAACAAAATAATAAAAATGATTTATCTACATTTCAACCATATGCACATTTTATTTGTACATATTCCAATTAAGTTTATAAAAAGCCAAACCCTTTCTAAATATTTTTTATTTTCGTTTTTTTTTTTTGTTGTAAAAAAAGAATCATTGTTTTCAAATTGAATCCATTTGAGGTTCACAATTATGCTTATAACATTCAAAAAGTTATAATAAAGTATGTAATTATATTTGAATAGAAAATTTAAGCCAAAATGGGAAGAAAAATATAAGATTATTATGTACACATATGTATGTGTGTATGTATGCATAAGCATTGTTTTGGCAAATGTTTTACTTATTTATGCAAAAATGTAAATTCCAAAATGGACTGAGTCCAAAAAAAAAAAAAAGAAAAATATTGTAAAAAAGAGAGCAAAAATAAAATCTAAAACCTAGATAAGAGAACTCTCCATTTCATATGCACTTTTTGCTCAGGTTTGGAGAATTGTTTATTTTTGGAATATAATAGCCAATTGCATGTTATACATTTTAAATTGTTCATTATTCATATTTTGAATCTAAAATACATCACTTAACAAATACCTTGTGTATTTTTGTGTAAAAATACTTTGTATTTGAAAGAAATTTAAAAATATTTTTTCTTTTTTTTTTTTTTAAATATTAAATTGGAAAAAACATTAAAAATATAAAAATTTTGATTTCCTAGAGCTATCTTATATTTTCAGTATACAAAAACTGTATTGCATTTACCATTCACATATTTTTTTCTCTGTTCAATTCATTTAAATTGCAATAAATTCCATTATTAGTTTATATATTTATGAAAATAATAGATGTACTTTAAAATAAAGTTCAACGTACTACTTTTTAATTCAATGAACTTTTAAAAACGCATTTGGCATGTGCAACCTAAGGTTTGCGTATATAATTATTTAATGCGACCCGAAATAATTTTTAAAAATGTTATTAGCTGAGTTTTTACAATAAAATTTCGATAGTGAAATAATTATTTTTGAGTTTGTTTACACATGATTCACCTAAAACTGAGTGCTATAATCGCAAAAATATTCTTTGAGTTGACACTATGTTTCAATTGCACTTGCAACTTTATTTTGTATGCATGCGCACATATTTCAGGGACTTTTCCATATATTTTTTTTGACACTCTCTAAATACATTGATTACAACAACCAAATTGATATTCTAAAGAACTTGAGTCTGTGCAACCATCATACTTTTTAATTCAGTTCATAGTGCTGTGGAAATGTTTCGCATGCCTGACATACACTTTACAATATAAGTAAATATCATTAATATTTTATCTATTTCTATTTAATAAAATTATATTAAATTTTTTTTTGTATGTATACATACATTTAATGCAAATTTAAGGTGTTATTGTTTATAAACTAATCAGTAAATCACACCTATGTATGTACATATGTATATCGAAATCGAAAATCAGTTAAAACAAAACATGTTTTCGATATATTCACACAAACAAGCAATACACATGTTCTCTTTTTATTTCCAACAGTTCAAATCAATTGCTATGAGTGTGTATTATGAAATTTTTAATCTTATTTGTAGTTTAAGACTCAGCGAAAAAATATTAAGCGGCTTATATCAAAGAAAATCCAACATAAAATTTAGTTTTTAAGTTTTTTTGTTTTGTTTGCTTATAGGGTACATACATAAGTTATAAGAGAACTTATGTATGTGTTTTTATTCTCATGTTATTTTTAAATGATTACCACTTGATTAACTCGGTTTAAATTTAATTAAAGTAATTTTTTTTACTAAGCTTTTGAATATTTGAAAAAAAAAAATATGAACCGGAATTTGATCATGTCCAAGAAAAAAAATCTATTACATACAATCAAACTGAATTGATTACAAATAAAAAAATTAGAAAAGGAGAGAGAGAGAATAAAAAAGAGGTGCAGATTTCAATTTTATAGGTGTGAACCAAAAAAAAAAAAAAATTTCATTTAATATTTTAATAAAAATTAAATTTCATTGCATCTTAGAAATAAACACTATAATTTTATTTAAATACCCAATAATTTAAATAACACCATTTTGACTTAAAAATTTCAATTCTGAAGAAAAAATGTTAATTTTTTGCTTTAGATAGAAGAAGCAGAAAAAGAGCGAAAATGTTAAAAAATTTGTTGTTGTTTTATTACTCCTGATATTGTCGTTTTTTTTAGTTTTTCTTTTTTTTTTTTTTTTACGAAGGATATTCGAAAAATTCTGTAATTCTGTAAAAGTTTTGAATAATTTTTGCGGATATTTTCTCTAGTATAAATATGTAGTGGTCATTATTATAACTAAAAAAATAATAATTAAGTTTATTGTAAAATCGTATTTTCGTAGCATTACTATAAATATCGCTACCTTAATTCTTAATGTTATTGTTATTATTGATTTAATTAAGTACTATGAAGTGCGATTAGGTATAAATGTTAATTAAAGTATAATATTATAGAAATTCATTTTAATTTAATATTAAACATAAATTTTAAAACTAAATGTTGCAATATATATATAAGTATATAAAATGTCATTTAGTAAGTGAATTTTGATAAATATTTTTTCTAATGGGCCAATAATTGTATAAACTCTTTCAATTCATGTTTTGACAAACTCTTCTTTAATGAAACTTTAAAATAACCTTTAGTATTGATATTGTATTATGTAGTGCGAAAAATGAATTAAAGAGCGGATAATATTCTACTTTGAATAAATATCAATAAAAAATAGCCAAAATCGCGTAGGACAAGTAACGTTAAAAGTAGAAGAATTGGAAAAAAGAGGAAGAAAACAATAATAAAATTTAAAGAAACCAAAAACTTTCACAATAACCTACGTATTTATATTATTTAGTTTGAACACTGTTTTAGTTTTTTTTCTTTTGAATCAATGACTACTCTTTATTATAATAACTAATAATTTTTTTTTCTTCCTTGCCTAATTTTAAAGTTTAAATAACATTAATAAGAGATTTTAAGATTTTGTTTTCAAATAAATATTCGAATTGCTTTTATTTATCGAGTTTTTATTGTGAGGCGTTTTTCTTGTGAACTTTTTATATGCTTCGGTTTTTATTTTAAATAAATAATTGTGAACTAGATTTTTATACTGTACCTTGTCTTACCTTACATTTTATTACAATAATATTGTAGGTTTTCAAGTTTTGAAGAAAAAAACAAAAAAAAAATTAAATTCTTAATTCATTTTGAAAGAAATAAAGAAACAAAGAGAAAAAATAAAAAAAATAAAAGAGAACGACACAAAAGACGAACATAAAAAAAAGCTTCGAAAATTATGTTTTGTGCTTTCGGTTCTCTTTCTTTGTTTTTTTTTTTTTGATATTTAAACGTGGGTGGTGGACTGGTGATGTTTTTTTTATACAATACACGTACACTTCAATTATTTTTATTATATTTACACACAATTTTATTTTTGAACGTGTTGGTTATGCCGGGATCGTTATGAAATGCTTTTTAAAGATTTGTAAACATTTTGACATAAATATGTAATTACATATGTATGTATGTATATAATGTATGTCGTTTTTTTCCCTATTAAATTAATTTATAATATTATGCTAGATTGAATAGATATTAATGTAAATTTATACATGCGTCCAATAAGATTTTGGAAACAATAGGTTTTGAGGGGAAAAAAAATAAATACTCATATAAAAATTTAACTGGAGCTTTTTGTTTTCCTTCTTTTCAATTGTATAGGGAATTTCTTTGTCCTATAATAGTAAGATGTGAGTGGAAAAATGAAAATTAAGAAAGTTAATTATAAATTCTAGGAATATAAAATGAGATTTTCATATTTGTTTTGTTATTCTCAATTCTCAGATGAAATAAAGTGCAATATGTAGATTGTGTTTTTTTTTTGTTTTAATTTAAAAATTAAAAAATATTATGAAATTTTTATTAAATAAATGTGTTCCCTTTAGAAACACTTTTTGTCTTGCCGTAATGGCATGCAACAAATTTTGAATTCTCCAAAGATAGGTAATAATTTTTAATTTTTTAAATGAGCTTTTTTTTTTTGTTTTATTAAGAAATCGTGACATGAATTTCAAATTACGAATTTTTGGTTTTTTTAAATTTTTTTAAGCTATATTGTGAAAAAAAAAAAATATTATTAATAGTTTTTGATTCAAATATCTATTAATTTTTTAAGAAGAACAGCTGCTCCTCATTTTTTTAATATAATTTTGGGTAGGTATACTCGTACATCTATTCTATCGGTTCTGTTTTTTTTTTTTTTTAATTAATGTTTGATTGTAATTTTTTATAGATTGAATATGTATTAATAAATTTATTTCTCCAAAATATATGTATGTATTTATGTATTTAAATATATATTCTAAATTATGTATATAAAAATGGAAGATCTGAACAAAAAACAAATTCTTTACTAAATTCGATCAGCACTTTTCGTTCTTTATTTTATTAAGGGTCTGATCGTCTATCTCTCCATTTTACTCGGAAAGTGAGAAAAAAGTGAGTAACTATCATATATTTGTATAATGTAATTTTCGAGTAAGAAATTTGTTATTTGGTATTGTTTATCTCGTTTTTTTCTAAAATGAAAAATTAAAATATCCGTTAGAAAATATTGAGAATTCTGTTTTGAAAGTGTATAAAAAGGTAGTAAAAAAGCAACATACACGATCAGGCTCTAAATATCGTGTTTTCCCTACAAAATTTCGTGTTTAAAATTCAAAATTACTGATATTAGCTGACAAATTCTCGCATGGGAATTGAATCAAAGTATGTACCTAATTCTTAAAGTATAATTATTTTAATTTTAAAATATTTTTATTAATATTACATCATAATAAAGAAATCATATAAATAAAATTATTATTACGAGTATAAATTATAAGCTGCCTGTTCCAATTAAACTATAACTACTTCATTCTTATTTACTTTACCCTATATTCTCTTTTCAAATAGTAAAGATTCAAGTGAAAATTCTAAAAATTGTTCTAATATTATTAATATTATTACATTCAATTACATAATTATAAAATTTGCTTTTCAATTTGCATATCTATATATAAAATTATTTTAATTTTTTCTTTTCTTGTACTTTACCATTCTTATGGCATAAAAATATATTTTTCAATCTAAAATTTTTGTATTCACAACTAATAATGTGTTGTTTACTTTCGATTTTTAATAATAATTATTTAATTAAAATATTTTATATACATACATATATATATATTGATATAAAATAAAATATAATATTATGCCTAGATAAAAATAAAGAAGGTAAAATAATCGATTAAAATTTAAAAGAAAAGATAAAAGAGAAAAAATAAAAATTTTAAATTCCAAAAAAGGGAACTTGACTGCCCCAGAATAGTAAAAAAATATCGAAAATAACAACAAAAATATTTTAATATAGTAATATACGAAACGGAAAAATAATTCAATTGGATCCAGTTAGTTATTAAAATGTATTTTTATACTCAAAATAAAAAAAAAAGTGTTGACACTATAACGAAATTTTAAAAAAAAATTTTTGATACTTTTTTTTTTTCGTTTTTGAAAGTGAAAGTGTCAACATATATGGCATTTGTTTTTCAATTTTCTTAGTTTTTTGTCTATTTCTTCTTAAATTATAATTCGAAATTATAAATAATGGAAGGCAATAAATTAGTAAGTTATTTTTTAATGTTGTCAATTACAAAAATTTTTAATTATCATGTCATTAGCGCCATCTTTAATATTAATTTACAATAAATAGCTTATTTACTTCAAATATAATAAATTAAGTGATTTCAAATAAAATACTAAAATACATAAGCAAAAGTCAAAATTATTAAAAAATTGGAAGATTATAAAATTACTTGATATAACCATTATCAAATTCACCACTGATATGTGGTGATATACAAAATGATAATTCATTTATTAATTAGAATTCTGTATAGTTTCTGTAATAAATATGGAAGGAAATAATTATTTTTTTTTTCAATTAAAATAAATTTACTGGTTTTCTTCATAAAATTCAAGATGACATTTAAATTATCTTGTCATTTGAATTCTTTTATACATATAAGTGTCACTACATTCTTTAGTGAATGCAATTATTATGCAAATTTTGATACATTTGTAAATTTAATAGTTGGCAACAGTGCTTTTAGCATAAAATAAAAAAAAAAAATTTTTTTAATCAACTAGTTACATACATTTATATTATATATATCACATATTATTATGTATAACTAATTAGATATATGTATATGAAAATATGTTATTATATCAATATGCAATATAATAATATATAAATAGATAAATAAATAAATAATATAAAAAAATATGCATTTGTCTTTATGATTGTACATAAAGTTATAAAAAGAAAAATTGTTGACCCGAATAGCTTACCTCATTTCCACTTAATTTTTTTATATAACTGCATTGCACTCAGCCGACATTGTTTTAATTTTTTTTACAATCCATATGCAATTGTTGCATACTCACATATATTTATATTTGTACGTTCCTACAATGAAGTTTCAATAGATTTCAGATATCATAAGAAAATATTCACATTATGTATTTGTGTACATACATATGTATGTATAAATAAATAGGTGTATAATGTAAAGAACATTCAAGTGTAACATAGAAACTAATTTTATCAATCAATATGACTGTAAAAAAAAAAATCATTTGTTTTCTTTAATTTCTTATTTTATTTTATTTAATTTATTTTGTTATACAATTTGTTTTTATTTTTGATGATGGTCATCAGTTACATTTGATGATGATGATGATGATTTTTTTTTTCTTTAAAGAAAAAGTTTTCTGCATTTTCTGTCCATTTATATTTACATTTGTAATGGGTGATTTCTTAAGAGTTTAGTTTTTAATTTAAAAGAAAAATTTGCAAATTTTTCAATATTGCCGTGTATTTTGCTAAAAATATCATTATTTACTTATTCAATATATTTTTGCAATGTTGCAAATCAATACCATTTGGTCGATATAAGGAAAATATTTCACATTCTTCAAAGAAAACATTCAGTATCTAATGGGAAGCTTTAAAATCTGAAATTAATTTCTTATAGAAAACAATCTTACATAATGTTTATTAAATATAAAAATTTGGAATTGTTATGATTAGGAACAATCCGTACATTAAATGACATAAAGTCTACGTGTTAAATGACATGTTTAGGTAAGGTGATTTAACGCTTATAACGAATCACTGCCGACGAAATGTCAAATATAAATGTAAGACGAAAAAAAATCATCCTCTATGAGGTCAAAAATAAAAATCAAATTTATATTTATTTCAACTTTTCAAGATACACACTATGGGGAGTCATTGAACTCAATCAAAGAAAGTGTTATACTTATTTGTATTTATGAATTTGATATTATTCTAAAGAAAAATTTAAATTAGTGTTTCCACTTTCACTATACATTTTGTATTTAATTAAAATAATATACGAATTCTTAGAAATTGATATTGTATTAAAAAAAAAACACAAAAAAAAAAACTAAAAATAATTATTACTAAACAGATGTGTTGTTATGACCATTGGCTAGGTCCTCTTTTGTGTAATTGAGTAATTTTGTTTTTAAATTCGAGGAAATTGTTAAAAGAAAAACAAACCCTTTCTTTTTTTTTTGTATTTCAAGTACTTTTTCAATTAAAAGTTTAATTGAATTTTGGTTTCGTTTAAAGTGTATATTTTACAAGTTTTAAAATTGCTTTTAAAAAAATTTTTTTCACATTTCAAATATCTTTATAAATTTATAAGTGTTTTATATTTCTTGAAGGTTTTAGAAAATTGCGAATGTAGGAAATATATTTAAAAAAGTTCTTTGTTATGAAATAAATTACTTTTGACAGATTATTATAGAAATGTCTATAAAATAATTCAATTTATTCAAATGAACTAAAATTAAAGTTCTATAATAGACTAGAAATTCAATAATTATACAAGTTTTTCTTGTAAATTATTTTATGAACTTATTTGGTAATATAACAAGTATTTTAGATTTTATAGATAATAAATATAACAGAAAATATTTTCATATATATTATTAAGTTGTTATTTTTATTATTTAATTAATGTTTGATTAGTAAATTATATATAGATAAATAAATAAAATACCCAATATTTTTTGACTAAAATGTCTATAGACATGTACTACAACATAAAGTAGAAACTAGAAACAAATGTGAGTCACTTCACTTATTACAAAATAAAGGATTTTACGTCTTGCCTTAAACTATTCTGAAATCCATTTTTTGACATCTTTTACGGATAAAATTGATGATAACAGACGTCAAAAAGTGAAGTTTTATTTAAAATAATGTTTTAATCTTCAATATTAATACAAAAATTGAACACTTACTTCTATGATAATAAAATATCCGATAATGAATATTACAAAGACCTAAGCTGAACTAATTAAGTGAAAAAAAACCTACTTTGAAATAATTGAATTAATTAACATGTCAAATTCTTGTTTTTAAATCTCAAATTTGATTTTTGAAACTTATTGGGATTTTAATTCATTCATCAATTAAAAAAACACAAAAAGGAAAGCGGTAACACTTTTTTTTCTGTTTCTATCAAATGTAAACATAAATCTCAATAAAATGTGTCATATTGTATTTTATAGAATAGGCAAAATTTTAAGGGAATTTCAAGACGACATTTTAATCATTTTCATTCACAATAGAAAAAAAAAAACCTTGAATAATATTTTTTTTTTAAATTTTATTATTGATAAAATATAATTTCTTGCTAATTTGTAATCAAATAGTTAAAAAATAAAAAAAATTTTATTTTATTTATTTTTAAATATAGAAAATTTACTTTTTACTTAAACACCATATGTTTAAACCATATTGTATATAAATATTAAACGAATTTCGTAAGTAGGTGTGAATTCTTTTATGATTTTGTAATCGTAATTTTCGTTTTTTTGTTGTAATAATTTTAAGTATCTATTCATCATTTAATTTTTGGAATTATTTTCTGAACTGTGCTGCTGTCATTGTTTTGAAATATTGAATAAAATTATTATAAATAATATAATTAAACAAAATAAAAAAATTATTACGGAAATTATTAATTTTAGTCTAATTTGAATGAAAATACAAATTAGAGAAAGAAAATTTTGTTATACATAAAATAAATTCATTGTTTGATTGAAAGTAAATTGCTGCGCACATATGTTTGCCTATTTTAAGTTGGGAATAATACAATTTATAACAAATAACTGGTCTCTCTAAAAACAAAAACAAAAAATTGTACCATATATGATTAAATTTAATTAATTATTATTTAAAATTTAAATAACTTAATAAATAATTAATATTAATATACATTTATTTTATTTTCCGTTTAATATTTTTAATAATATTAATATTTTTTTCAATTTATTCTTTTTTTTTATTGTCCAGAATGCCCACATGTCTGTGATAGAATCGCTTATGATTTTGTATGCAAAAGAAATTTCATCGGGGGATCGAATACCAAATGCGATACGAAGGTAGATAATATACATATGCATACATAAAATTAAAGTTGAAAAATGCAAAAAATAATAATAATAATTATAAAAATAACCTATATTTGAGTATTTCCTTTGATTTTTTTCATTTTATTTACTTTTTTTTTTTTGTCTTTTGTACCTCATTAATTTTTGTTATTAATAAAAATACTTACATATAAACATATATAATTTTTTTTTCTCTCTCCCTCTCTTCCTCTTTTTCTTTTTTTATTTACACATAGAATTTGTGGGCATAATGTATCAATAGCTGGTCAAACATATGAACAATGCCTTTTATCGTGGGTGTCACATGCTTGTTCGGCTTTAAAGAAAAGAATTGATCAAGAAATTGAAAATGGTGCAACAGATGAAAATGTAAGTAGAATTTAATATTGTAATTTTTTTTTTTAATCTTTTAAGTCTGTGTGTTTGTGTGTGTTATTATAATATTGATTTCTTTGCACCATATTTTTATGGAAATTTTGTTTTTTCTTTTCTGTGTATTTAATATACACAAAACTAATATATAATTGAACTTTATTAAAAGAATTTTTTTGTTTGGATTAAACAGGGTGTTCGATATCAGTCACCAGAAGTTCCACCAGTACGAGATTTTCAAGATTTATGTGATGGTGTTTGTTTAGCTCTACTTATATCATATTATTGTCCCAAAGTTGTTCCTTGGACTAGTGTTAGAATAAATTATTTGCCAGCAGTAGAGGTAAAAATTATAATAATATAATTTTTTGAACATAAAAATAATAATTCTGTAGTTGACAAAGTGATAACTGTCTAATTCAATAATTTAATGGTTATTTATTACAAGATCAAACTTATTATTCTAATAAATAATTTGAAAATCAGCTTTATTTTAATTTTGGCTACTGTGCCATAATTAATACCGAAGTTGTTATACGTATAAAAGTATAAAAATCTCTAATTTTTTTTTAAATTAAATTGAAAATCAGCTTTGATAAAGTGCGTATGTAGCGCACGAAATATATTAGCGAAAAATAAAAGTATTTTATTCCGAATAAAAGGAAGTTTTCTTTTCACACCAATTAAAAAAAAAATTAAATTGAAAGCTCGAATTTAATTTGTTCTTAATGAGTTTTTTTAACTACAGAATTATTCACAATGGTATTTTTTGTTTAAATACATAAATGTTTTTACATACTTTTAGGATTCAATTCACAATGTTTTGTTAGTTAGTAATTTCTCCCAAAAACATTTGCCATATTCAGTGTTCCATATGACTCCAGAAGATATTACATATATGAGAGGGTAATACTACTATTTTAAATTAAATAAATAAGATCGAAATAATAATCTTTTTATATATATTTTTTTTTAAATTTTTTTTAGTTCAATGAAACAAAATTTAGTAGTACTTTTAGCCGATTTATTCAATTTATTCGAAATACATCCAGCAAAATGTGTTTGTTATCCAGGAATGGAATCACAAGGTAATTTAAATATTCTTTGTTGTTTTGTAAAAATTATTTAGAATAATAACCATTTTTGTTTTACATCATATAATTCAATTTAATTTTAAAAATAATTTAATAATTTCTTTCATTTTAATTATTAAATGTTTTTTTTTTTTAAATATTGTTTTATAAAGTCAATATTTTCATTATCATTTTTTTTCATATTTAATTTTTTTTTTATTAATTTTAATAGATATTCTATTTTAGTCACTTATTTATTTATAATTTTATTATTTATTTCACATTTTTCTTTTGTATAAATTCTCTATATCTTTGTAAAAGATAATTGGTTGGATGATGCTTTTTTGGAATATGTTTGTTTTGTATTTGAATAATTGAGTTGCTTTACATATATTTTACCTATCATATATCCACTAAGTTTGATATTTATTTTTTTTTTTTTAATTTCATTTGAGTACATTATGTTATTTATTTGATTTTAAAATTATATTTATTTAGTATTTTTGGTTTTATTGTAGAAAAATAAAATAAAGAAAAAATAAAAAAACGCAAACAAACATGTTCAAAATTTGCATTCCTCTCAACGAACTATTTTATTTCTTTCTTTTTTTTTTGTTTGAGTCTCGTATTTGTTGTTTTTTTTATCAAAAATATTTAAGTTATAGAAATTATTGAAAATCGGAAAATCAAAAATGTCATTATTTAATTTGATTTATAAAATTAGTTTTATTTCAACATGAAAACATCAAGTGTAATTAAAATATTTAATTTAATTTTCTATTCAGTTTCATTCTCTTAATATTTTTTGAAATTAAAAAGGAACTGGACTTATTTTGTAGAATGGAAAAAGAATATTATGTTTCTCCGAATATTTCGGTACTCGAATATCACGATACTCGAATATTACGATACTCTGATGTTACAATACTCGCATGTTACAATACTCGAAAATTAAGTAATCCAAATCGAAAAATTACCGTAACAATTCCAGTTAATAATAATTCGATTGCAAATTTCAATAGGACCTTCAAATTTAATTATATTAATAACAGCGTTCTTACAACGTTCTACTTTGTACAACACAAATGTGCTACAACAGAGAAGAAATTGAAAAACTTTTTTATAGACCCGTTTGTGTTTACATTAAAATGATAATGTCGAATTTCTTACGATAAATATTGCTATAACTTAGTGATTTTATATTTTCACAGAATAAGACCCATTATCTTATTTATCCTATTTTAAAATGTTATAATATGCAATGATCCTCTCGATTATTTACTACTAATACTAGATCTTTTATATTGTGAGTTCAAAAGAAAAATGTAATTGTAAACGTTTCAATTAAGATAAATTTTAAATATTAAATAATTTTCTTAAACTAATAATGAACAAAAAATATATGAAACTAAATGTAAGAGAATTTTGAATTTTCTATTTTAATGTTTGACCTTTATTAGTAGCTGCTATAGGATTGCAAAATTTCAGATCCACATTATAAATTTCTTTTCTTAAAATTTCTTGAAAATGTCTTTGTATAGTACCTTAAATCTCCTTGTTTATATTATCATCTTTTATAATTAATTTAAAATATTTTTACGCTTTTTCTATTTGATATTGCTTAAATTTTAAATAATTGGCGTAAGTTTTATGAGAAAATATTAAGTGTAGCAATATTCATAATCGACTAAGTATTGGATGTTTTCATGTAAAAAATTTTTTTAAAATTTTCAAATCTTTATTATGCAAATTAAGTAATTAACAATAATATTTGTGAATAGCTATAAAAAAAAATCCTAAAATGTATACGTAATACATGTAAATATTTAAAATGATATTAATTATTTTGATTATACTGAATTATTTATTCTTATCATACTGGTTTTTCATTAATGAATTCATTTTCTACATAATATTATTCTCAATTTATTTGTCTGTTACATATACATTCATATATTTTAGAGATAATTAATAAAATAAATATTTTTTTTTTTTATTTGAAATTATTCATTACAAGTTTTAAAGAAATATAAAATTATTTCTATATACTTTGCCCATTTTATATATACTTATTTTAAAATTATTGAAAGCACAAGCATTTATTTCAAATTTATAGAATTTGATTTTGGCAAAAATTTCTCAAGTAAAAAACTTAAAAAATTGAATTTCAAATTAATTTGATCATTTTTTTTTTTATTTTTGCAAAATATTTATTATAGATTTTACTTACAAATGTTTTTTTTTGAATATTTCAATTGAAATTTGCACAAGCTTTATTAATAATTACATTAATTTGTAAAAATAAAAAATCAAAAAAGGGGAAAAACAAATTATTTCTTAATTAATTTAAAGTAATATTTTACGATTTTTATTGTTTATTTTTAATTAAAAAGGCAGTAGAAATGCAATATACGCCAATTTCACATAAATGACACAAATTTCTACACAAAATATAATAATCCAAATAGCTAATAATAAAAGTTGAGCTCAAATATTTTAAATATTCAATACAAAAGAAATGAAAATAGTTAATTAAGTTCGAGTTTTGTTATTTTAGAAAATTGTTTAGAAAATTGTCAAGAAATTGTTTTAATTCAAAAAATTTAAGTTAGTTCAAATAATATTTTTGTGTCTATAGATTCCAATTTACATTTTCCATAATTTCAATTAATTGTGAATCATTGCTGCCTCAAATTATCTTACATTTGAACATTTTTTATATTTTCTATAAAAGTTTTTTTTTTTTTTTTAAATTAATACAATTTATAATTGAATGAATTTAATGATGGTTTTAAGAATAACTTCTAATTTTTCTTAAGCTTGTTGCAATTTCCTTCAAATTTTTTTCCTTTAATTATTTTATTATTCATAATTGTTATTCAAAACTCGATTTATATAGTACGTTTCTTCTGATTTATATTGTTCCTATTCACTTCGTTTCCATTATGATTGCACTAAGTCATTGAATGTTTTTGTGTTTTATACGTCATTTTTAAATTTCTTATCCTTAAAAGAAAAAAAAAAACAAAAAAAAAATATATAACTTAATTTTTTTAACATAAAATTTTAATTTAAATAAAACAATTAATTAAAAAAAAAAAAAACAAAAACAATAGAAAAACAACTACAGCAAAAATTTCCCTAATATTCGAAATTCTATGCAGAATCCGATACCAGCAGTGTTAGTTCCAATGAATACGGAATTTCTTACAGAAGAGGTCTTACATGTCAACCGATAACACCAATACCAGATTTGAGAAGTGGTCTTGATTCGCCTACTTGTTCACCTTCTAATAGACCCCCATTTCAAGGTTTCTATTATTTTAAAACAAAGAAAAAAAATAAAAAAAATAATTTTGATAATTTTTTTTTTATGATAACAAAATTAGAAATTTTTTTGGAAATGTTTCAAAATTAAATTTGTTTTTTTATTGCTTTCCTTTTCAACAAATTGGAAAATCCTTGTGAAATTTTGAATATAAGCATTATTTTTTTTAAAGCATTTTTGAAAATCATTCGAAAGTGTTTCGTAGTTCATTTGTTTCTTTTTTTTTGTTATTTGTTTTGTATTGATGTTTGCGCTGTTGCATTTGTTTTTCGTTGTTATTAGTGTGTGCTTTCATATATATTTGTATTAATATTCATTTTTAAATTATAATGTTATACTATGCTTAAATGAATAATTGAATCTAGTATTTCGAAATTTGATTCATTTAATTATTCCTGAAATTAAACAATTGCAATATTTTTCAATTAAAGTCCGTACTTTATATATCAAATTATCAATCAAATCAAATGATCAAATTATGGTATTAATTAACTGTATATTGAAGATTTTTCTGAACTTGTCACAAATTTCCTTGGAAATTTAATAAATTTTATAAATTTTATTAAACCGTATTTGCTGTATATATAATATATTTTCTGTAAGCATAGTATAATTCAGTAAATTGTTGCCGAAATAAAATTAAAAAATATAAACTTATTTGTTGTATATAGAAGAAAATTAAAAATGTTTGTCATGAATATAATAAGACATGCCTGCGCTGTATTCGTGTAGCTTTGAATGTTGGACTGGTTCGTCATTTTTTTTTATCTGTTTTACTCATAGCCTGCTGATATGCGTTTTGAATTTGTGTCCATTACTTTTTTGTTTTTGTTTCTACTTCGCCTTTAAATAATTTTAGTGAAAAACTCTTGTAAATTTTTTTGATGATTATTTAAAAAATAATAAATTACAATATTTAAATTGGCATTAATAAACAATAATATACATAATATAATATTATTAACCATAATTAATTCACACTTTAGAAAAAAAAATAACAATTTTTTTTAGTTTCACTAACCTTATTGCATGTTCTAACTTTTTCTTTTATTCTTTATTATCTTTTTTAACACATATAATCACCATGATATTCAGAAATTTTAATATTACAAAATTTGAGAAAATTATGATAAGTATTTTCTAAATTTACACTAAGTATTTGTAAAATTTTATTAAGAAAATATTTTCAAAACAAAATTTTATCACCAACACATTTCTTAATTGGCACGCTTATTTAATGTTTACATGTTAGATGTAAGGAAAATTTCACAATGGTAAAAAATTAAGTTCTAGTGTAAAAAATATTTTTTAAAATATAGATTCTTTATTTTTATATATGATATGAAAAATTTGAAATTTCCTATTTTACATGAAAGCAAATGAAAAATCCTAGTACGAGTACGTGTTTTTATTTGTAAATTGATAAATCTAGTATTGCCGAGTCGGCATAATTTTTTAATTCTGTATTACCATCGTGAATTTCTTATATAAAGTTTTGACATTTAAATTTAAATTTTTAGGAGGAAAATTTTTTTAATGACATTTTTCGTTTGAACAGCTTTAAATTTAGATGCAAATCATATATTGTTTTTTTTTTCCGGAAAAACACACTTTCGATATTTTGAAGATAATATTCCAACTTTTTAAAGAAATATGTACTAGAAACTTGTATTGATTTTAAACAAATGGTATAAAAAATAAAATTAAGGTAGGCGATTTTGATCTAAATTTGGCAGTAGCCAAAATCAAAATAATTTCGTATATTATTCTATGAATTAATCAAATTTTGCAATTATATTAAAAATTCTGAATAAGTTTTTTTCTTCTCTTTTCTTCTATATTAAAACATTGTGTTACATTAAACTCAGTCAAACAAAGAAAAATTATAAATACCTTTTCCAAGAATTGTACATTTCATTTTTTAATTAGTGTTGCCGTTTAACTGCCCTACGAAGTGGCTTTGAATAATTTTATTAATAGAGTAACAATATTTTTGAAAAAAAAAAAATAAAAACTAATTAGAATTTGTTTTAAATAAGGCTTTGACTGAGCGTAAATGTATTTTATAATTTTAACCTGAACATTTTCAAAAAAAGGGAAAAAAAATTTGTATATAAACATATGAAAATGAAATTTCTATAAGGAAATGCAGGAAAATTTATCAAATATTACTTTTAAGTTCAGAAACAAAATATGAAAAAAAAAACACTGTTTATTTTTAGTTTTAATTTAAGTTTCTTTTATGCTTTTTTTTTCTTTTATTTCTCAACGTTTTTCCTCATAAAAATATTCCAAAAAAAAAAAATAAAATAAAAAACAAACAAACAAAAAAATTTGCATTGTACAAAATCAAATGAAACAGTTATACGTTCAACATCTGCGGTATCAATGCGCAGAATAACTCCACCTAAAGATTATCAACATTGTAGTGAAACAAATAATTATCCAACTCCAACTACGACACCTGTTGATGAAGGTAAGAAATGCTTCTTATTCTTTGTTTTTTTATTTTTCATCTTATTACTGCTAACCATTAAAAGAGTGAGGAATTTAAATGAAACGTGTTTGTTTAAGTCATAAATTAGATTTTTTTATTAATTTTAAATTAAGTTTTTTTTATTTAAATTGTTTTTTTTTTATATTGCAAGCTTTTTGCTAGTTTTTTTCCCTCTTTTTTTTTTGTTTTTTGTCTTATTCAATTGTACATAAATCATAATTTTTCAAAAATTTTTGTTTAAAATGAAAGAAAAAATTTTTTATTTTATTTTTCTCTATTTTCTTTTTTTTTTTTGAATTTATTTGAAAATTTTCATCACACTGTGTGTTCAGGCTTTGTAGTGCACAGAAGTAAAGGTATTCCAACATTGTCATCGGTGCAGGAACCGTTGGTTCCAGCACGATTACGGCAAGCTAAGGAGAAAAATAATATGGAATCTAAAGCAGATGAAAGAGGTTTGACAAAATTTTAATGATTTTTCTTTTATGTTTAAAAATTTTTTTTTATAAATTTTTTTATTTTTACTTATTGCTTTAATTTTCCAGTAATAAATATGCTTACTCTTATTTTAACAACCCCTATCAATTTAATTTTCCCTTCTAATAAAAAATAAAACTTAGTAAAATAATAAGTAAATAAGTATGTAATTTTAGTAAAAGAATAAATTTACAATTACATTTCGGAAGATTAAAGGTAAAATTAAGAAATTTAAATTCAAATTTTGCCTAAAGCGAAATTTTGACTTTTCTCCAGTCCTCTTTAATTTTTTTTTTTAATTTTTTTTTCTTCAATCGCTTAACACTTTATATAAAATAATGATATTCGCATATTAATTAACAGATGGCACTAAATATAACGTCATTTTCACATTTTTTTTTATACTATAAATATTGTAACTCACTTTCCCTTTTTTTTTCTATGAATATTGGCGGGTTAAATTTCATTTTTTAACTTTATTTTCCAAATCAATTTTGTATCACCGTTTTATTTTTTTCAAATAATTCTAAATAGGTGATAGTTTACCAGCTGGTCGTCCTAGTAATTGGGAACAACATAGAAGACCAAGTTTCGCAGGTAAGTGAATAATTCCCTTGTATTCAAGTACTTTTGATAAACCTTCACTGTTAGTGGGATTGATTGCCTTTTCTATTTAGAGGATCATGCATTTTATTATTACTTTTTATTTTATTTGGTTTTATAAAAATTTATAAATATATAAATATGTACATTCATTTTTGTTTAAATTTTATTTTTTAATATGTTGTATGTATAAAATATGCATAAACCAAATTTTTCTAAAAACTATATTTTATAGGCCGACGTTCAAGACGAAATTCTTCCAGTGAAGATTCACAATTAACAATTGAAAATTTTGGTGGTTCACAAGACCAATTAAATATGATTGATCGAAATATTGAACGTGAAAGAAAAACATCAGCAGCTAGTATTGGAGGTTATATTGAACCAGTATTACCGGCTAGATCATCATTAGCTGATGCTCGTGGTTCTTTACAAATTGGTTATGATACTGATTCAGGTTCTGAAAAACAAGATAGAGAAACAGAGAAGACTGCAATGAGACGTCAGACAAGGTAAAATTTTTTTTTTAATAAATATTATAGTAAAATTTTCTTTTATTTCAATAACATTAATTTATTATTTTAATTTTTAGTTTGGATAACGTTTCCCTTCGTAACATCATACATTCCAGTAGAAAAGACTTAACTGACGGCGAAATAATACAAAATCATTTAAAACAAAAGAGTGCCTATTCACAAGATGCTGATGCTGTACCAAAACGAAAAACATCATTTGCTAATTTACCAACAAATACAACAACATGGCAACAACAGTCAGTTTTATTTAACCAAAGTGATCATAATGGTACTGCAATAAAATAAAAAGATAAAAATAAATAGAAAAACAATGAATTAAAAAAATATATTTTTAGATTATGTTGACGAAACCTCAAAACCCTTAATAGATGCCTCTAAATTATCATCGATTCGATTAAAATTAGAAGAAAAACGTAGAAATATTGAACAAGAAAAAAGAAAAATGGAAATTGCAATGTCAAAACATCAAGAGAAAGTTGGCAAAGCAGCTTTTCTTCAGGCAATTAATAAAGTAAGTAAATATATTTTCAGATCAAAATTTTAAAAGCAAAAGGAAATCGTTTTTGTTTGTTAGTCACAAAAAATCTCACCCTGTCACCCACCCTCTTATTTTGGAAAAACAAATATTGAAAAAAAAATTGTATCTCCCAAATTATTTAGTAAATTGAATTTCTTAAATTATTTCATGTCACTGATTTGCATTCTACGTGTGTGTTTTTTTTTTTTAATTATAATTTTCTTTTTATTTGTATTTTAACTTTTTTATTCCAAATGTTTACTAAATGTTTATAATAATTCTTATTTTGTCAGTATATATATAAAAAAAAAGAAATAAGTTTTTTGATAATTTTAACGCACGGTTTTTTATATTAAATTTAAATAATTTAAACAAAATTTAATAAGTTTTTTAGTAGGAACGAAAAATCATAAATTTGTATTTGAGGATAGAAAAAAAATAATAATTGGTTTTTTAATATTTTTTTATTTAATTAAATTTGTAATTCTATGTCAATTAAAATTGTAATTTTTGCACAAAGGTCAAAAGGTTTTCTTTTATTTTGTTAAAATTGTAACTAAAAATTCTAAAATAACACATTTGATAAAATCGTTAATATTATTTTATTATTAGTTCAATTAAAATGAAAATTTTCTGGTATCCCTTCATCAATTACAATTAATTTTTTATTTAAAATTATTTTCCAATTTTATTCTGTTTATGTTTAAACAGAAATTATAAATGCAGAATATTTAAAAATGTTAAGTTTTAAGTTTAAACTTGCTTATGTTATTAATATTGTTTTATCATATAATCACTAAGAAAAAATTCATTTTATATGAACTATAAAAATATTATTAAAGAAAAGTAAAGTAATTAAATTTTGTTTAGAAAAGTATAGATTATTTATGTTGCAATATTATACATTTAAATCTTAATTATATATTTATTGAATATCTTTCTTGTATTGTTACACTGTCCTTATCAAAAACAAGGATATCAAATAGTATCGTTTTTTTATAAGAATTAAGTTTTCAGTTTGAATCCCGGAAATTAATTTTATAATATAAATATATATATATATTTTTAACGAGAATATCAACATAATTCCAAACTTATATAAAACTTTATTTAAATAATATTTATTGATTTTAAATAAATAAGAATAATTCTCTGTTATTATATTAGAAATTTTACTCTGTTATTATATTTTAAACGGAAAAAATTTATTTAAATCAATCAAATATAAATTGTTTTTGAAGATTGACACGATTGCCCATCTCCAAATCGATCGAAATTGATTACGATTTGTATTTTTGCTAGGATTACAATAATTTTAATGAATTGATTAATTTATTTTTAATTTAATTAATTTCATTTTCACTCTAAATATAAAAAAAGTTACAAAAATATTTCGATTCAATGTTAAAATGATTAATTCTGAATCTTGTATATTTGACAACAAAAAATCCGTAATGCAATCTTAAACGTTATATTTAAAAGTGGGCACTAAAATCAACGATAAACTAAATATTAGCAGATTAATTAATATTTCAAAATATAATTTACTTATTTAAAACTGGTTTGGTCTTCATTGATACGTAATTCCTTTTGCATTAAGAATGATAAAAGAAAAAAAAAAGAATTTATTATGCATATTTTTATTTTATTTAATTTTTTTTTCTTTTCTTTGTTGCTTAATGATTCGCTCATTCTGATTCATGTTCACTCAATCATAAAAAAAAAACTTTGGTTTTTATTTTATTTTTATTATTATTTTTCGAAAAAAAAAAAAAAGAAATTAACAGTGTATATGTATAAATATTCTTAGAATATCAATGTGTCCATCAACCAATATTATTCATAGTCTTCGGTAATATCTTTTTCATTTCTTTTAATTCTTTATATACAAAAAAACAAAACAAAAACCATAAAGATCTAATAGTATTGTGTTTAGTAATTATAATTATGCTCAAAACATTAATGCATTAATAATTCTTATTACATATTTACATATATACATATTTATAAACATAAAAATACATTTTTAATATCATAATTATATATAAAACAAATTTAGTAACATTTCAAATTAATATAGAAACAAGAAAATGAAAAAAAATATATATACATAATATAGAAAACTTAAAACAATAATTCACAATATTTATTGTTAATTAATTATTATTATATATAAAACCTTAAAATAATAACAGAAAACTACTATCACATATGAATTCCATAAACATTTGGAGCACTTAAAACTGGAAGAAATTATGGTAATGTATAAAAAAACTAAGCTCTCCAACCAAATGAAACTAAAAACTGTAATAATGGCTACACGCAAACTTATTTTTTTTTCTTATGTTTTATTAATTTTTTCTTTTCAAGTAAAGTTTTATTTTTTTTTTTTTGTGTAATCCACTCAAAATTCGTTCTTTATTGCAAGAAAAAAAAAAAATTGGTTATTGCTATATAGTCAAAGAGAGTAGTTTTAGGCGGCTTTTACTAGGAAAAAAAAAATTATTATATAAAATTTAATTTAATAATAATTTAATAATAATTAATTTTTATATTAAATTTTTAATTTTTATGTAATTTAGTTAAAGTAGAATAAATAAAATTTTGTTTAAGGTTCTTAAATTTTAAATTCAGTAATTTGAAAATTTTAATTCATAATAAATTTAAATTGTTCAAATAATATAGTGTGTTAAAATTAAATAAAATTAATAAAATTTTTATTATTAAAAATTTAGTTTTTCTAATGGAGTGAAAAAAGAAATATTTAAATTTTGTTATTAAAAACTAATTTGTTATTGTAATTATTGTACAATAATTACGATCAATATAATTGAATTGAAATTAAAATTTTGTAATTACAAATATAAAATTCATTATAAAAAATCTATGATTGTTAAATATTCTGCTTTAACTACATTTTATGAACAAGAATTTAATTAAACACCAATTATACTTATACAATTTAAAAAAATTCCAAAAAAAATTTTTTATTTTTTAATTATATTATTTTTTGATATTAAGACAATTTATTTAGTGTATGTAATACGGATATTATAGTGCATGAATTCTATTTAAATTAATTTGAGTTTTTTATTTTACCCAAAAAAAAAAAATTGGAACATAATATAAATGAAAAAGGAATTATTTGTATAAAAGTTTTAAATCTACACGTTTTTATTTTTCAAAAAATCTTTATGTAGTTTCAAAGAATATTTTAGTTAAATTCGAAATTGTATTTATAGAAAAATTGATATTTTAATGAAAATGTATACAGTATTGAGATGAAAAAGTACAATATATTTTTTTTTTATAATATTTTTAATTTTATAATTAAATTGTGAGATAAAAGCAAAAAAAAAAAAAAAGACAAAGAAACAAAACAATATCTGTAATTTAATTTTATAGGGGAAGGCTCAAACTCATTCAGATGTTGAAAATAAAGATCATCATTCTATGGATGAAACAAGTTCTAGTACAAGTGCTGATGGCAATGAAACAAGTAGTAGTATGCCAAGTAAATCTAATGCATCTACCCAGGTATCCATGAAAATGAAAGAAAACATAAAAAAAAAAAACAAAAAAAAAAAGCCCAATTAGAATTTTTTTAATAATTTAATATTTCTCTTTAAACGCTAAAATAATTTAAAAGCTCATGAGTTTTTCTTCTTGGAAATTTTTTTTTTTTCTCAATGTTCGCTCTACTTTTTTTTTTTTATCAAACGAAATTAAATTTTTTCCAAATTGAATAAATATAATTGTTTTTTTTTTTTGCAAATGCTGGAAATTTTATGCTTATGTAATAAAATTAAATCTGATTATTTAATTTCTAAAAAAGAAAACCCTTCCCCATTTTCCAAACATGTACGTTTTGTAATAAATCCCAATAATAATAAGTGTATGTCATTTATATGTAATTTTGAAAAAAAAAAATTAAGTTGAGAACTAAATTTCTAATTGGTTTCCTGTTTATTTATTCCTATAATTCATGTCTCAATTTAAAATTTTCAAAAATCACATTTGTTGTATTTTTTTTTATTATTTTTGTAGATATTCTTTTATTTCCAACTCCCTAAAGTAGTGATTTTTTAGTAGTTTTCTTGTTGCAGAAATTTTTTTTTTTTTGGAATGAACTAACAAATATAAAATTGGTGATGGTTACTAATTAATTTTTGTTGTAAATATTTTTAATGAGTCGAATAATAACTATTATAAACTATATAGGCTTTTTTTTTTTTTTATTTACCTAACATTATTTAAATTTATGTGTATACTCTTTTATTTATAACCCTATCTGTGGCATGTCATTTCAGCTATAGTTTAAAAAAGCTTTTCTATTGAAAAAAAAAAAACAAAAAACAGAATTGAAAAAAAAATGATTAGAATTTTATGAAAAATGAATATTTTATTTATGAAATTATAAAATATGCAAATAATTTATTCTTTTTATAAATTTAATTTAGGATGATTGGGAACCCCAGACTGAGTATCAAAAAAGAACACCAGATTTAGAAACAACAGATATAGATAAATATCAGGTAAAAGTGTCGTTATTTTATCTTATTAAATTAATTAATAAAATAAATTGTATTTCAATGTTAAAAAAAAAAATTTAATTTATTAATTAAAATTAATTGTGAAAAAAAAAAATTAAAATGATTTTCTTGTAGCAGAGTATAGCAATGATGAATTCGAATTTACAAGATCTTCAACAAGATATTCATAGGTTAGTGACACAACAAAGTCAGTTACAAGCACAACAATTACAAACTCAACAGCAAATGTTACAAGCCCAACAAATATCATCGATGATGCAACAGGTACATTAATATAAATTAGAAATTTTTTTTTTTTTTTAAATAAAAAAATTCAATTTGTTAGTTGTCTTGTTTTGGTTTCATTTTGTTTTATCATAATTATGTATATAATATACTATATTTATTATATATATATATGTGGCTATTTCCATTTTATGTTTTTGTATATAATTTTTTTTTTTCAAGTATTAAAGATCTGATCAGAATACTTACATGAATTATTTAAAAATTGTTTAATTGTAATTAATTTATTATTTATGTAAATTTAAATATTATTTGTAAATTACATTCCAAAATTGTACACCAATATATTTAATGGTTTTTTGTTGTATTTGAATACAGTCAACTAAAAAAATATTAACATACCAACATATTATGTGAAATATGTTTACGTACCAATATTATGTTTATATTGATATAATAAATATTATGTAAATTAGGTTAATTACCTTAAGCTCATATCATTATCTAAAAATAATACTATGAAAAATGGGAAAATATTTGAAATTATTAGTAATTCATATAACACAATGATATTGATTATATTTAAGCGAAATTTGGATAAGGATTCGGAAATACGTTTTATAATATATAAAAATCGTTTTTAGATAGCCTTAACATCAAATTTAGGTAAAATTTCAATAAATGAATCTTTAAATTGCAAAAATTTTTTGTTACTAACTACTTATATTCTCAATTTTAATTTGTTGACAACTTATATCTGTGTCAAAATTATTTTTGGAAATCGATATGAGATATGTAAATTGATAACAAGTCGTTTTTGTTTAATATCTTCCAGTATAACAAATATTCTAATTCAATATTAAGTTATATTATGTAAATATTTATTTTAGCTAAATTATTTACAGCCAGGGCGGTCTTTATTAGGTCTCAGTTTGAATATTTGCCTTAAAGTTTGATTAAAAACACTAAACTTTTATATTTTGCTCTCATTTTTGCTTATAGGGTTAAAGGTACACTTTTCACTTTCAATTAGTTATAGTATGTTTTCAGCTTTGTAGCATTTAAATAATTTCGTATAGCAGTAATAAATACAAATAATTTTTAATCTGCTCAGATCTTTATGCAATTTTGCGTACATACGTTTTTATAAGTATGGTCTTTTATTTTCCGTAAATGTTTATTAAATATTCACAAGTTATTTAATAGAACATGATTAATTTAGTATGTAATCAACGTTATTTTTTTTTATTAAAATAATAATAAATAATTAATTAGAAAACATTAAATGCAATATAGCCTAAAAATATATATTTTAAGTTCATTTTAAGCAAAATAATAATAAAAAAATTTTAAAAATATATATTTGATGTAAAATAAAACTAGTCGAACTTAAAATAATCTCATTTATTGCTAATTTAGCTTAGATTTCTTCATATTTTTTTGGTGGTGGTTGATTATATATATTATTTATTCTGCAATTTCGTATAAATATATTTATATATTGTTATTCTGTGATATACTGAATAGCTTGTGATTCTTCAGAAATTGGTTCGATTAACGTTTTATATTACATTATTGAAAATTAATATATGTATATTAAAAAAATATATATATATATATATATCACATTTCATTAATAATAATAATAACAACGCTATTTCGCCTATTTCATTATAATTATTGTTGTTTTAATATTAATCATACTTTCATCACGTATATATTTCTTTTTTGGTAGTGCCATAAAGCTTCATCGCATCATATTTAGTTTTCTTAAATCTTATTTTTCAAAATATGACATGATCAATAATTATAAAAATATAAAATTTCTCACTTATTGCTTGTATTTCTTTTATTTATTTTTTTCTTTTTTCACTCACCATTTTTTTTTATATAAATATACCTTTCCAAAATATTTTCCATCGAAATTTTCAAAACATTTTTCTCGAAAAATACTTTCTAAAAACAATGAACAAAAATATTTAAATTGTTTTTTATTCCAAACATAAAAAAAATATAAAACAACGGTTTTAACAAAATGCTACGGTACAACCGCACACATATTCCACATCACACAAACACAATTATATATATATACACATAAATCACTACACGCACACAATATTTCTACAATCACTTACAAAAAAATTGTAAAAAAAAAACTCGATAACCTTGAAAAAAAAAACCAATTCAAAATATAAATTAGCAACAACCATACGGCTCACAACAACATCTGTCAAATCAGTATCGTCAAATGCAGCAAAATCAATTTGGTTCAACACCACATCTATCTCAACAACAATCATTTGGATCGCCAAGTGCATATCCATCCCGTCCGCCTAGTCGTGACCCTTATCAGCAACCATCACAACAACAATTACAACAAGCTCCTATTCAATATATCAATGAGCATGGACAATATGTTAATCAAAATTCACCATTACCACAACCAATTAACCATCAACACCAGCAACCACCAATATTTAAACGTGAAAATAGTCAACCATATATAAATATTGGTGGTAGCGGTGTTTTAAATTCTGGTAATGGTAATATTTATGAAAATGGAAATAATTATATACAATCAACATATGGTAATCCATATGATCCATATCCACCACAACAATCTGATAATCAATATCAGTCAAATCAATTTATTGTTCAAACATCTCAAATAAATCGTCCGACCGAATACGATGATTATCATCATCGAATTGGTGGACATGATCATAATTCACCACAACCAAATCAGTTTTATTTACATGATTCACCTCAATCACAACAACCACAACAGCCATTAATGATGCAAACAACAACCCAAAAGCCACCTCAACCGCCACAAAGAAGAACCTGGGCACAATCTGCTGCAAATCAATCACAACAAAATGTAGATTCTATATATATGCAACAACAACAACAACAACAGCAGCAGCAGCAACAGCAGCAAATGGTTGATATAAATGCGTGGCAAAGTCAAAATATGACTCCAAAAGTTGATACAAGAACATGGAAATCATCATCAAATAATAGTCAAAGTTCAAGTCCTGGATTTTTATTACATCACAATGGTGGCAGTGATTATAATTATCAAGAGAAATCCTATCAAAATTTATTTCAAGTGCATTCGAGTCCACAACATAGCCGTACACCACCACGTCAAATTTCTAATATGATGTCAAATCACAGGGTAAAAGAATAAACCAAAAAAAAAAAAAAAAAATTAAAATTTTCTAAATTCAAAATTATAGAAATTATTTTTGATTTTTAAATTCTTTGAAGATAAAAAAAAAAAAGAAAAAGATTTTATACTATTTTGTCAGCATTTTTAAGTGACTTTTTAATTTTACTTATTAATTTAAAATTAATAAACTTTCGTATTTCTTATTTATGAAATATTGAGCAATTTCATTTGAAATTTTTATATCGCAAAAAATTTTGTCAGTCATTTAAAATTATGTGAAGTAGTGTGAAATCTGTCTTTTTGATTTGAAGTTATTTTTGGCCATAAATATCAGACCGCAACTCATCAGAATTTGAATTTCATGCTACAAATGTCTTAATTCTTTAAAAAAATCAGCGAAATATTCTTTCATCTAAAACATTTTCAAACAGTCTGTTGACAGAATCAATCGATTTTAAAATTTTAAATGCTTTCCTCTTTTTTGTCATTAACGAATTTTCATAGTGTTATAATATTTTTTTGTTAGTTTTAAATTTTTGACAAACAAAAACTTTTTTGGAAAGGATTTTTTTCTTATTTTTATTTTATTTTATTTTCTTAGCCAAAATTGGTTCCTATGTGATCATATTATGTGTTTTAAAAACCCTGTTATTTGTTTTATTAATTAAAAACATATTTTGTGCTTGTGTCAACAAAAAATTTAACAATTATGTATTTGATTAGACCACTTTTATAGCAATCTTAAGAAAATATGGCTTTGCTTTGCAAAAATTCAATGTTCTCTAATGTTGCTGCATAAAAGTGTTTTAATCGAATAAAACTCACAAAAAATTTGATCATATATGACCTTTTTGAGTGAAAAACAATATTGCATAAACTATTTTTATTTTATAATCACATCGTTTACTAACAAACAGAAAAAAAGATTGAATAAATAAATAAATAAAATTTAAAATGAATCGCTTAAGAAGTGAATTGTTACTTTTAATTTCATTTAAAATATCAGCTTGATAATTTTACATTAGCACGTTTTTTTTTTTCGTTTACAGTACTATACAGTAATTTATTCGAGATATTTGATAATGACTAATACAAGTTTTTGATCACAAATTCCATATTATTTCAAAATCAATTAAAATTTTAAACAAAAATCAATTTCAGTCCTAACCTTTAATCTCCCATCCATATATATTTTTTTTTTTTGAATAAATTTCATTTTAATATTTAATAGAAACAATCATATCAAAATTGAAATCATTTTACTGTAGGTATTTTTCAAAATTTAATTTATCAAATATCTTACAAAGAATTAATTATAAAAAATCACCAAATAAAATTGAAATTTTGAACTTTTTTTTTGTTTTTTGTTGAATAAAAATGCGGTCGCGATACTAACATTTTAACATAAATGATTTTTTTTTTTTTTGTGTAACCATAATAATAGAGAAGTTGTAAAAAATCAGTTGTTAAATTTGCTTTTATTAATGTTACTAAACAGGATAACCGTAGTTTTGGTGCACCACAACCTCCATCAGAGGATATGATGGCACCACAAAGTATATCATTTATTGGTGAAGATGATGATCAAGTTGATCAAATTGAAATGAATATTGAAATATTGCAACCATCATCCGGAAGACAAGGAAATAATTTTATAAGAAAGATGCAACAACAGCAACAGCAATTACATCAACAGCAACAACAACAGCAGCAACAGTTTTATGATGAAAATGATGTTGATGTTAATTTAGGAAGATTAAATATTTCAAGTGGCAATAGAACTTATAGAATTCCATCACCGTCCAGGCCATTATTGAATTCAAACAGTTTTCAAGTAAGTTAAAAAAATGTATTTTTTTTTAAAGCTAATTAAATTTAATATGTGTTTAATTATTGATTTTATTAATTATTTTATTAATAATATATGTACATATACTCATTCTCTTGGTTAGGGACTGATAATTTGAATATACTTCTTGTTTTAATACATTCTAAAATAAAAAATTATTTTTAGGATCCACAACAACAGTTTCAACAAAATAATCAACAGCAAAGACAGGAAAATAATTCAATTAATGAAAAAGGTTTTTATATATCATTCGATGACCAACAACCGAAGCGACCTAAACCACCCCTACGAACAAAAAGATCACCGAAAAAGGAGAAAAGCTTTGATAATATCGATAAGAGTGAACAACATAGTCAACTAGATATTCAATTAGATAATAAGAAAGGTAATTATAATAATAATTGCTTAAAATGTTATAGTTCTATAGCTTTATTGCTGTTATTAAAATAATTTTTACAATTAGAATGTGGTTTAAAGTAAATATTCTACTTAAAACTTTCACTTTTTTGATGGATCTTGAGTAGGAAAAACATTGCATTCGCACTCATTATTTCTACACACTCCACCTAACTGACTTCCAACACTTAAGCAACGTAATGTACACTGAGCGTCCGCAATTCCTAATGTCGTATATAAAGCATTACACGGATCTAAAATAATTTGTTTCAAAAAAATTAACAATACTATTAATTGAAACAAATTTAATATTATGTACTTACTGGTGTTAAGGAAAAAGAAAAAGTGATAAATTCTTGCTTTATTCCAGTTTTCCAAACCAAGTTCCTTAAATTCATCTTCTTTTACTTCCATATAATCTAAAATATTTCCAAAAAATTAAAAAAGGAAATTCTGAAAGTTATCAACCTTCAAAAGTACCTTCAGCTCTCATAGCAGGAATTATGCAAATTAATGCAAGCAAAGCGACAAACGAAAATTTAAAGTAAACCATTATTGTAGTTGATAGCGTTTAAAATGTTGAATTACAATTTGCTTATGTTTTCTAAAAGAATAAACTTCTTCCTTTTATATTCAAAGAAAAGAATGATAGTTCTTTTAAAATAATCACTGACCTTAATTATTTAACTAATTAAGGTTAATTATCTTAATTTATTTAACTAAATGGATAATTTACATGTGGATAATTTATAACTTAAATTTAATCTTTTTTAAATTTTTAAATTGCAAAATATTAATTTAGTTGGCTTAACACAATATTATTTTTTTTGTTTTATTTTCGTTTAATATAGAACAAAAGCACAATAGCATTCATTCGAATATAGAAAACAATAAATCAAATACTTATAATAAATTAGATCCAGATACGCCAATTCAATTACGCCAAATAACAGAATTAAATCAAAGTCCAAATAATGGTAATAGTATTTTTAATGATTATCGACGTCATTTGGAAGATGTCACAAATCAACAATCTCAACAGCAGTTGCAACAGCAGCAATTACAACAAGCCCAACAAAATATGAACAATAACAACAATAATAATAATAATAATAGTTCCTCTAGGCAACCAAAAGAGAATCAAGCTCTTATAATTGGTAACGAAATATCAAGTTTAGATCCAGTAAGTAAAAAAATAATTTTTTACAATATTACAAATACATATATTAATTTATTTATAAATCTGTTGTAGAATTCGATTGACGAAATGGAAAAGAAAAAGGAGAAAATAATGTTATTGTCTTTACAAAGACGACAACAGCAAGAAGAGGCAAAAGCAAGAAAAGAAATAGAAGCAATGCAACGTCGCGAAAAAGAACGTGAAAAGGAAGATGAACGTGCTCGAAAAAAAGAAGAACAGTCAGCTAGACGTGCAGCTATACTAGAAGCACATAGATTAAAAAAGGCTGTAGAAGAAGCTGAGAGAGAAGTACTGCTCTTAAATTAAGAATTAAAATTCATTTGACTTTTTAATTTACTGTTTCCAAAAAAAAATTTTTTTTTAGGGTAAAACCGTTGATAGGGAACTTTTGATAAAACATCAATTGGCACAACAACAACAATTACAACAGCAACAAATGCAACAACAAACTCAACCAAGGTTAAGACAACAAAAAATGACAAGACCTAGACCAAAAACAATTCATGTTGAAACTGGTTCAGTTGATATTAGTGAAGCTTCTAGTATATCTAGTCGAGGCAAAAAAGGATCTAGTTCAAATTTAACAGGTAACTAAGGTTTATGAAAAATCAAAAAAAAAAAAAAACTTATGACATATTTTGTTCAGTGTTTTTTTAACATTTTGTGTCAAAAATTAAATAAAAATTGTAATTATTGTTGTTTCATTATTTTCATTATAACAAAAAAAAAAAATATTTAATTTTTTCTTTTTGATTTTAATTTTTTTCCGTTTTTTAATTTTGATTTTATTTTTTGTTTTTAACAAGTTTGTTCGTTTTTTAATTTTTATTTGTTTATTTATATGCTTAGGCTACGGCCAATTAAGTTCGAATTCCATGCGACGTGATTATTACAGAGGATCACAAGACTCTTTAGCTGTTAGAGGTAAAGTTTTAAATTGTCATACAAAAACACAAAAAAAAAAAATTATAATCGATAACCACAAAATTTAAAGCATCAGAAATCGAGCTTTTTATTTTAAAAATACATACCTACTACATATTATTATAATTTAAAAAGCATAATATTTTAATGAAAATTAAAATAATATTTTTTGACATATAATTTTGCTTAAATCATTCCTTTTTTTTTTCTTAATTTTTTGGCGGACAAATTATTAATATAATAATAAAAATTTTGTCAAATCAAAAAATTTTTATGATTCACTGTTTAAATTTTCTTTTTTATTTAGCAATCGAATAATTTAAAACATAAATTTAGTAAAATTTAGTTTATAGTTAAAATCGTTTTCTTTAGTATTATGTTAAATGCATCCTCATAGGTACGTAAATTTAGGATACGTGCATAAATATTTTAAGAATGCAATTGTTTCAGTTGCTATTTTGAAGATTCTGAAATTACAAAATTTTTGCAAATTTGAAACAATTGCACACTTTTAGAAACATTCATTCTTATTCATTTTAAATTTTTGAATTTTATATTCACAGTTTTATTAATTTTATTATGAAAATTAGGCTATGATTAAATAAAAAATCTTTGAATATAATTTTTCCATAAAATTATATTGAAATAAATTATTTTATTAAAAAAATATTACACACACAATTGGTAATCTTAACTTTACCTAAATATGAATATTTTTTTTTTTAAATTATATTACCAAAAAACAATTACTTTTTAGATGGGGGGAATTTAAATTTGAATTGAAATATTATTAAATATAGGTAAAATAAAATAAATTATGAAAATTCATCGCATGTAATTTAATTAAATATTCAAGAAATAAAGAAATTATAATATTGGATACAACAGAAAAACAGACGTTTAAATAATATGAATTTGAGAGAAACAAAAAGACAAGCACTTCTCAATATGCTATGCAATTAAAAGTTTTTTTAGTTTTTAGTTTGATTTGTTTTTTATTATAATTTTGTATAATATTATCAATTTAGAATACTATATTTATAATATTAAATGTTTTTTAAATCATTCTTTCAATAGTCAACAAAAAAAAAAAAACTTTGACAATTTGAAAATGTGTCATTTTATAAAACTAAGTACATAAATTCAAAATGTAAATTTCAAATTTTAGTAACCAATTACTACAACTAATAAATGAATAATATTAGCTTGATTATAAATTAGTTTTTTATCATTATTTTTGCATTTAAATATTTAATTAGAGTTTCTATATTAAAAAACGATTTAAAATAAATGGAAATACTTTTGGAAAAATTCTTTTTATAATAATGGAGCTAGTTCTTAGATGTAGCACATAATGTAAATGTCATTTCCATAGTTAAAATAATAATTGAAAAATTAAAAACAAGTTATTATAGAAAATCATTTGCTTCATATTGTTTCTGTTCTTAAATATTAAATTAAAAAGAAGCTACATGGTAATGTTTATACAGACTAAGACACTCCTTCCAAATAATTAATAAATTAAAATCTAAAGTCATTTAAATACATCGGATTCTAATTAATTTAATTGACAAAAGGCTAATACTTTTAAAATTTAAATCAATATTTTCTTAAAAATATTGAATATATTTTATTGATACACATGAGTACTTAGTTAAAATCGAAGAATAAAAATTTAAATACCAAAATATAAATTGAATTGACTATCGAAAATATTTAGAAGAAAGTTTATTTTAAAATTTTGTTTTATAATTTTTATTGTTATAAAAGTTACTGACTAAAACAAAAAAAGAAAAAGAGTCTATAATATTCTCAACCATAATACAAAAAAAAAATAATGTCTATTAATTAAACGTAATAAATACATATTTACAGAATCTCCTGATGAATATCCTAGCACAAGTTCTACTCCAATTGGTCGAAGGGGATCTTATAAGAATTCAAGAGGTTGGTGGTGGGCTTTTATTAATAAACTACTAAAGCTTTTTTTTTTTTATTTTATTTTTCCTTTTTCTTTAATTTTCCTTTTTATAAATTAACTAAAGAAAAATTTTGTTATTGTAAAAATGTTTTTCTTCCTTTATTAATTAATTTTAAATAATTTTCTTCCGTTCCGTGTAATAATTCTCTATTCTTTTCCGATTCTTAATTTCTTTTTTTCAAATAATTTCCTTTAATTTTTTTTTAAATTATATTTTTGTTTTTAATAAAATACTTCTTTAGTATTTACCAACATTAATATTCTTTGATCAACAAACGCTTATAAAAATTCAAAATAATTTTGTATTTTTGTATTAATTTTTTTTGCATTGGCTAAAATTAATTAAGTAAAAGAAATAAATAAATAAAAATTTAACTATACTGATGAATTAATTAAAATTTAATTAATTAATTACAATATGAAATCAATATAAAAATTATATTTTTGCCAAAATTAATGCTTTTGTTGAATAATAAAATTTTAAATAAAATGTTTTTTTTTTTTTTAAATTTTTTTTTTTGTTCTTCTAAGTAAACTTTTGGAAAATTTTTATATTAAAAACACGTTTGATGCACCAGACAATAATTACTAATAAAATTTATTGAAACACTTTTACTAATGACAATTTACTATAATTAACTATATATACATATAATAATTATTATAATTAATATTAAAATTTTATAAAAAATGGAATTCTTCGATTTAAAAGAAATTTAAAATATAAAAATGCATTATGCCTTTTATCATAATCTTCTTTATTTTTATAATGATTAAGTGTTATTGATATAGTTTTATTTATTCAAAGAAATATTTATTTATATATATATATATATTTGAAAATCGTTCCTTTTACTTATTTCAATAGGGTATTTACTCTTCAATGAAATTTATGTTCTCACTTTCGATTTAAAAACAGAAAAAAATTTGAACAGAAATAATAAAATTTGCTATTTTTAATAAATTAATTAAATATTTTTCTTCTTAAACTATTAATTAAAAATAATTTAATATTTGATTAATTAAAAGTATTTATTTGAATTTTTGAAATTCGGATGTAAAAATGAATTAATAATAATATTATATTCACAATTTTAATAAACTAAGTGATATGAGCGAATTTTGTTAATTGTGACTTAAAACACCATTCGGAGCCTTATTATTCGATTTTTCGAAAAAAAAAATCTATATCGATATTACTTTTCTATTATAAAAATTATCTTAAAAAATGCATGAATTTTGGGAAAAATTTTATTATATTTTTAATTATTATATACAAAATATATATATAATTTCACTAACCATATAAATATAGTATAACAAACAAAAACTAAAATTTCTAACAAGAATTTTATTAAGTAAATTGGAGATAATTGGAGAAATAACTTTTTCTATATAAAAAAAAAAAGATAGAACAGAAAACATATTTTCATTCGAAAATGATAGGGGGATATTTCATTCGAAAATGATAGTATATATTATTTGGGATTTAGACATAAGCTATTTTTTTTTTATTAATTAAGAAAAAAAAAAATTATTGGTACTTCAAGATTTCATTTGCATTGTCGTAATTAAATTAATACGCAAACAAATTATTTTTCGAGATAGTTCAAGGAAAAACTGAAATTTAGGAATTATAGAAATAGAAAATAGAATGTGAAAATTTTTAAAACTAGCGCAGATGCAACTAATGTAATTGTTAATAGTATTATGAAAAGTATTGTTGAAAAATTAAAAATTATTGTTCATTAATTATTGAATTTTTCGTAAAGATTTTTTAATTACAACAAAATGTTTTATGAAAATTTTAATTCTTTGTTTAAAATTTCGATCCGATATTTGTTAACTTTTACATTTTTGTGCGTATAGTGACATCTTTTGGATAGTCATTATATTAATTGCATAAGATAAAATATTTTCTTCAATCACAATATTAAATTGACTGAAGATTAAATTAATAATTGTGACTATTTTTTCGTCATCAATAAAAATTTTTAGATTTCATATATCATCTTTTAAATTTATGAAAAAAAGAAGCAATATAGGTTTTTTAAAAGTTTGGTGGGAATGTCAAATTCAAATTTTATTTTCTTAATTTAAAAAAAAATAAATTATCAAAGGTTTTATTATGCTTGTATTTTGCATCATTTTGTCAAAATTATTCTATTTAATTCGATTTTGATTTTTTTTTTTTTGCATTATGTATTCCTTTAATGATTCCTAAAAAATTAGCCAAATATTAAAAATCAAATTTTGGTTTTATTTCGGAATATAAAAATTCTCTTTATTTATTTTTAATTTATATTTAAATTATTTATATTTTTTAATCCAAGAAAATTTTTTCAAAAAAATTTCTTTTTTACAAAATATTTAAATATTTTAATTTATTTCTTTAAATCTAAATTATTATTATAATTATTTTTATTAAATTTTTTTTATGGATCTAAATGTTTTACTTTATTTTTTTTTTTATGAAATATTATGGGACTACTATTTATATGTCAAATTTTAGAATCAAATTTATTTTTAATTTTCAAAAACATTAAAAAAAAAAAATCTTAAGAAAATAGTACAAAAAAAAAAAAAATATTTAAACAACAAAAATAAAAATAGAAAGAAAAACAACACAAAAAAAATTACAATGGGGAAATTTTTTACAGAACCGACTCTAGAACGAGGCCGTACATTATCACGTATTTCGATAGCAAAAGGAAGTTCATTAAATTTCCGAGGGCGTAAATCAAATTCTCTCATGAATTTGTGCGGTAAGCCCAATTAAAAACAAAAAAAAAAAAATTTTTTTTTTTTTTTTAAATAAAAAATTTATTTCAAATATGTAAAAATGAAAAAGTTTTCTAAAGTAACAAACAACAAAAAAAAAAAAAAAATTACACTAAGCAGAAAACTTTTCACACTTAAATATTAAATTAATTGTGGTTGTGGTGAACAATCTTCTACAGTGTATAGCAGACTGATTTAAATTATAAAGCCTAGATCAGTTTATGAAAAAAAATTTTTTTTTTTTTTTACACACTCGCTTATTTTCGTATATCTTTTTTTATTTGATGGCTTCAAGATTGTAAAAAAAGAAGAAATAAAAAATATAGAAATTTTAATAATTTTAAAATATTAAAAATTAATTAATTACTTACATATTTAAGATAGTTTTATAAAGCGTCTGAGTGAGAAAGTTCTCACGAAATGTCATTGTAAAAATTTATTCAAATATGCATATACATATATATATATTTTGTAGTCAGTAATATCATAAATTTCGTTCGTAGCTCTGAAATTCGAAAAATTACGAATTTCATATTCTCAATTCCGAATTACCAAAAATTCGAATATTCGTAATGCAGTAATCATATATTATGTTCGTAGTAAAAATAACCCTCAATAGTTTACAAAAGAAATACCCCCACGTAACAAGCAATTTCAAGAGACTGATTACGAGTATTATAAATTTTCAAGTTTTTAATTTTTTTGTTTGAATTTAAGTTCTTTTAAAACAGCTACCATAAGGGAAATTAATTCAAATTTGCTAAAAAAAAAAATTTTCTTCAAATTTCAAAAAAAAAAAAAAAACTCAAAACTCCGTTTTTAAAAAAATATCCTTTTTTATGAAAGTTTTGTACTCAAATAGCAACATTAATAAACATTTGACAGTTGAAATAAAATACTGATTTTTGATACTCCGAAAAATTGTGTTACCATTGCTGATTCATAATCTCTACGAAAAGAATTTAACGATCATTTAAAAGTCTTAGATAAATTCGAAATTCGTAGTATTCTCCGAGGGGAATTAATGATAGGGCTGAGTATGTATGTGCAGTCATACGCTCTTAAACATTACAATATTATTTTAAAATGTTTTGCATTAAATATTAATGTAATTTTCATCAGAAAATATAAATATCTTGTAATTCTAATATATATATTTTATAAGATCAACTCTTTTTCAAATATTATTTCAAATATATTAAATAATTCTCTTTTTTGAATATATTTAATAATGAAATAATTCAATATTTCCTAATTTATTTTTAAATAATTTCAAATACTTAAATGTTTAATTCTATAAAAATCCGATATGCTAATGGTATCGTAAAATTATTCATGAAAATAATAAAATTTTTCATGAAAAAATATAATAATTAAATACAATATTCTAAAAATAATTGTGTCAGCGGAATTTATTTTTTGCTTCATTATTTTTTAAAGAATTTACTTCATGAAGAGAGAAAATACGTACATATTTGTTGGTATATTGTTCTCAAAGAATGACATTAATGTCAAAAATCATAATTTACAAATTGAATTGAATTGAATTATTATTCTCAATTTAAATAATAAATTAATATGAGTAATTAAAATTCCTTCGGTTGTTGAAATTATCTCAGATAAGAAGGCAATAATTTTCTCAATTACTGAAAAATTGACAATTTAATATTCCTCTTATTTCTTTCTTGAGTGCAGATTGATTTTATAATTTTATTTTTATTAAAATTTTTACAATTCAAATTTAAATTTTTACAATCTTGATATATATATTTTTTATTTCCTTACATGTTTTACATAAATTTACTCAAAACATACAAAAAATATTTAATTAAATTTCAAAAAATTTAAATATTATATAAAATCACGTATTCCAAAACACATTTGCCATACCTACTATATTATTATTATTATTATTATTATTATACATGTTAAAAATATATTTTTAATTTTAAAACAAAATAATTTTAATTTCTTATCAACAAATTTAATTATACACAAAAAAAAATATGTATGTATATTATTTTACCTTTTTTTTTTTTGTAATTGGGGCTTCTTTTATTCATGCGAATTTATTTGGAGTAAAAAACTTTAATGTATATTTAAATTTTTAATTTTATCAGTAATATATATATATATATATATATATATATATATATATATAGATATAGATATTTAAGGTGTACACTATATTATATACTATATTATTTTTTTAGTTTCTTGTTATTTTAAAAAAATTATTATTTTATAGTTTTCTAATTCGTTATAATAGTTAGTTTGGTGTGTGGTAAAATAAAATAGAAAATTAAAATTATTTCAAAATTATTTCAGCAAAATTCTTACACATTCTCTATTTATACACGTAGTTGAAAAAAAAAAACACTTAGATAGTTTTTTTTTTGTAAAATTCTTAATTGAAGGTTTAATTTATTTATTTTTTCTCTTCTTTTCTCTTCAGTACTTTTTGTTTCTGTAATTTTATTTTAATAGTTTTTTATATAGTTTTCAATAATTTCACACATAATCTTTGGATAACAAACAAAAAAAAAAAAATGGTTTTCATACTTTAAGGCCACTTTGTCCCCACTTTTGCTCTTATTTTTAGTTTTTGATTTTTTTTTCCTTATTTAAATTAATATGATTTTTCTTAAATTTAAAAAAAAAAGTATTTTTCTCAAAAATAAAAAACATGTAATTTTTATGATTTTAAAAAAAAAAATCATAAAAAAATGCTTCAAAAGTTTCATGTTCTTTAGTTAAACTAATTGTTGGAAAAAATAAAATAAATATTTATTTTTTTGCTAATTTTGAAAAATCATTATAAAATAGATTAAAGAACAAAAATCATTTATTTTCAAATTTAAAGTGACAAAGAAAACACAAAAATTATAAGAATATTAATGTTTTTTTTTTTTTTTTTTTTGTGGTAGTGTCGTATAAGAAAAAATATTCAGTTAATTATTATTCTTTTATTTTCAGAAAAAAATTACTAACATTTAAAAAATTCATTTCATTCACATTTTCATATCAATCATAAAATATCTAAAATATAAAATTAAACTAGTTCTTAAATAATTTTAGTACTATAATGTATTTTAGTACAATCATATTTTGTACATTTTAGAATATTCATTAAACTCATCTATACTCAAATATAATTAGATAAAAATTTGAAAATTTCAAATAATCTTTTGTAATTATTTAAAATATTTTTCTATACATACATATATTAATATATTGCTATTTGAAATTGTAATTTAAATGTGTGAGATTCGAATATTAATTTTGAAATAAAAATAATTTATTTTTAAGAAATAATAGTTTAAGAAATTGTGCTGTCATAGTAATTTCTTTTTTTTAGCTGTCATAAAGAAATTTATATTGCACAGTTAGTTTTTCATGACAGAATAAATTATTCAAATTGATGTTTAATTTTTCATTCAATTGCCTTAAGTTTGAATACTGTGTGTGATAGACTTCAAAATTTTTTGAGAAAAAATATGCAATTATTATGAATTTAAAAGAATTTTTTTTTTAAAAATTAAAATTAATTTTTTATATGTTGTAATTAGTTTTTCATGAAAATTATCCAAATAAAATATTTATGTTGTATGTTTGGTTTGAAGGAAAATCATTTCCTCTCCACTTTCTAATCAAATAATTTAAGAAAAAATTTATTAAATTTTCTAAGAAAAAAAATGTAAACCCATTTAATCTTAATATTCTCATTATCCCAACTAGATAATATGTCATTTTTTACAATAGTACTATAATAAAAATTTTTGTTACTCGATATGAGTATTTATGAATTTTTAAGGCGATATAGGAAAGTACCCCAAATATACCAATCAAATTAACCCATTAAATATAGTGAATTTGTTAATTTTCAATCCATAATAAAAAGTTGTCAGTACTTTAAAGAAACAAAATATTTATAGTGACATTTTTAATTAAATAATAATTTTAGAAAAAAAATTAAATATAAAATTGACAGAAACATTTTTTTTTTTTTCATCACCCCCGCCCCTTATATAATAATTGTTCTTTGTTAAATATTTGGATTCATAAAAATTTTCAAAATTTTCCTTGTTATTTGATTTGTATCGATCGATAAATTTACAAAATTATTGTCTAATAAAGATTGCATGATTCCCATTTTAATAAACTAAATATTAAAATTTAGCCTAAAATTAGTCTAAATTTAGCCTAAAATTATGCTAATGCTTATTTCAAATAAAAAGTGCAAATAAAATAAATAGTGTTTATATTATGTAATAATAAATTTACCAAAAAATCTCATATTATCCATAATATTATATACTTTTCAACAAACAATCCACACATAAAAATTACAGCTTTCTTGCTTTTATCATTTCATTGTCCATAATTATTGTTAAACACAATTTTTCACATTTTTTTTTCATTACTCATATCAAATTTTATTATTATTTTTTTTTTTAATTTTTTTTTGTGCATTTTAAAAATCTCTCTAATTTTACATTTGTATTTAATTAAAATAAATAATCAAATGTTAAAACAAAAAATTAACAAATATCATTAAATTTTAACTTATTTCTCAAAAATAAAAAAAAAAATTGACATTTGTTAATGCCATTTGTCTTTTTTTTTCTTCATTATATTTATTTTTCGGTTTTTTTTTTCTTTCTTTTTTTTTTTTCTTCCTTCATATATTTTTTGTTTTATTGCTTTTACCTGAAATTTTGCCTAGATACAGATTCTGGTATTGGACGTGCAACGCCTCCACGTCGGGCTCCATCACCTGGTATGGGGCCATCATCATCATCATCATCAGCAGGTAGGCATTTACCATCACCATCTGGTCCAGGTTCTTTACCACCAGGCTTAATGACAAAACGTCGAATATTCGATGATGGATCTAGTGACATTTCAGCTGCCAGTTCAATGATGGAATATTCGGGTTCGTATCATCATTTCGACGTTAGAAAATACCAAATTAATAGAAAATACATTAACAATAAAAAAAAAAAAGATTATAGAAAAGAAAAAGAACCGAGAGAAAATACTTTTATTTTTAAAAATTGACAAGTGATCTTAAAAAGTGTAAACATGATTTTTCCTTCTAAAAAACTTTCAATCCTTCTATACATTTTCCTTCATTATATTTTTTTTATTTTTTTTTTTTCGTTCTTTTCATGTTTTACAATGTTGCATCTTCAAAACGCTCGCGTTTGTTTTTGTTTTGTGACATTTTTAAAGTAACAGTACTTTTTTTTTTGTTTTGTTTAGAACACAAATATAAATTTCATAAAATGTCATAACATCAATCGATTGTTCAGTATCGATTTTTATTCATTTTCATATTCGATTGATAATTTTTAATTTCACTGTTTTAAGTTAAGAGATTGTTGTGTTTGTTATTTTATTTTTTGTTTTTTTTTTTTTCTTGTAAGTTTTTGTTTTTTGAATGCATTTTGTTTTTTTTTTGTGAGAAATGAATTTAGCGAATGTTTTGTTTAAGTTTTGTTATTTTGTTTTTTAATTTGTTTTTTTCTTTAATTGCATTTTTGATTAAAAGAAGCCAACAGAAAAGTATATGAAATTTAAAACTATAACTAAACTATCTAAAATCTTTAAAACTCCAATTTAACTCAACTAATTTTGCTGTAGAGTAGAAAATCAAGACGTTTTGTAATGTAAAATTAAAATTTGTGAGAAAATTATGCTACTTTGTTAATATAAATAATTAAAAATGCAAAGTTAAAAAATTTTTTTAAATTTTTCATTACAAAACTCTTGTGATTTCTTTTTAATATTGAAAAAAAAAAAAAAAATAAAACCAATACAAATATTTCAAAATTTATTCGATTTAAAAAAAAAAAAATTAATATTTTTTCCGAATATGAAATAATTTTTTTAGGGCCTAAATTATATAAACAACCAGCAGCTAAATCCAATCGTGGTATTATATTAAATGCTGTTGAATATTGTGTATTTCCTGGAGCTGTTAATCGTGATGCCAAACAGAAGGTGCTGGAAAAAATTGCTCGTTCTGAAGCTAAACATTTTCTTATATTATTCCGTGATGCTGGCTGCCAATTTCGTGCATTATACAGTTATTGGCCAGAAAATGAACAAGTTCTTAAATTATATGGTACAGGACCTAGTCAAGTTGATGAAGTCATGTTTGATAAATTTTTCAAGTGAGTAATAAATTATATTTACAAGAAAATGATATTTGATTAAAAATTTAATTTTTTAAAATATTTTTTTTTTTTTGTAATTTTTAAGGTATAATTCTGGTGGTAAATGCTTCTCTCAAGTGCATACAAAACATTTAACTGTAACAATAGACGCATTCACAATTCACAATTCACTGTGGCAAGGAAAAAAAGTTAATTTGCCAAGTAAAAAAGATATGGCGCTAGTTATTTGAATTATCTAAAAAAATAATAGAAAACAAAAGTTATATTAAATTAGCTTAATTCAAATTTAAATTATATACTATAAAATAAAAAGAAAACACGAATATGGAATAAAAATCAAGAAATAGGATAAAAAATTTAAAATATCAACATTTAAATGGAATATTAAATGAAGAGAAAAAATTCAAAAAAATATCAATAATGAAATTTTATTGAATTTGTTAATAAATTAGAAGAAACGAAAGAAATGAAATAAAAAAAAACAAACAAATAAATTAAAAAAATAATAAATTAATATTTATTAATATATATGTAATAATAAAAAATATACAAAAAAAAAGAATTAATATTAATAAAATAATGTAAATGTTTAATAATTTAATTTAAGAACAATCGTTATACTAACGAACTACTTTTTTTTTTTTTTTTTATTAATTAATTTTTAATTAATATCAATAATTAATATAATTTTTATGTTAAACAATGTGTTTTTTTCTATTTTATGTTAACATTAATATTATTATAACTTAACCTTTGTATCTCTTTTTTTTAAAAATATATTTACAAAAAAAAAAACAAACAAAAAAAAAGAAAACTATTTTTTTTTTATAGGAAAATTATTTAAAAAATTATAAAAGCAATTAGGCTTACGATTAAAAAGAATCAGGAAAACTAATAATGAAATCCTGTATTTCACACTATTTTTAGGGAACTGCCAAAATTTATTTGAATTTTCTTTTTTTAATTGTGTTTTTTAAGTGTATTTCAAAAGTTCATTCTAATATACTTTATAAAAGTATATTATTATTGTCATTTAATTGTCACAATAATTAATAATAAATTAATTATTGTGACAATTCATGAAAATGACAGTGACTTAATAGTTTTTTTTTTGTTACTTAATTTGAATTTCATATCATTTTACTTTGTCATTATAAACATTTTATAAAATTTAAATCTTTTTATTTTGAAATTTTTTTTTTTATCGAATTTTAATCAACTTCATCTATAATTATTTTTTTATTATAAATATTTTAAATATTTATCACTTTAAATGTGTTAACACTTAATTGAATTGGAAATTATAAATGAAGCGATATTATTATGGAATATACAGTTGTAAAATATGCTTGTAAGCAAAAATTTAATTCTTTTTGTTTTAATAAAGTAATGTTTTTGTTTGTTGTATAATATTAAAATGTATATAAATAATATGTTTTTGTATACATGTATGAGCATAATATATAATTAAATTATAAATTACTAAAATTAGATTTTGGCTCTTAGTAAAAAAAAAAACATAATAGTATGCAGTTTTTTCAGTGATATTATTATTGAATGTTATTTTGCCAAAAAAAAATATGAATATTAATGTGTTCTACTAATGAGAATTATAAATTTTTATTAGTATGTAATAATAAATATAAAAGCCATTATTTTCCTTCACTTCTTTGAATATAATTTTTCTTTATTTTAGATATTTAAAATAAAAATATTAATGCCTTTTAAATTAAAATTTTTTGTTTTTTACATTTTATTTTCATTGTGTTACTCGTATATTAAAAATGAATTATGATATATTTTCAAACGAAAAATGTAAAAATAAAAAAGTAATCTTGTTAATACAGTCGCACTATTCTTATGTTCTTATATTATTTGTCTTTTTTTTAAATATTTTACTGTAATAAATTAAAAAAATTATTTTTAATTAAATAATAATTTTAATTAATTTTTACGTTGACAGTGGAAAATTGGAAATGATTCAATATACAATTTAAAATTTTTACATTCAAATTTCATACTAAATTTCATTTTCATATTTCATACTAAATAATATGAAAATGATTTTAAAAATAATAATTAATATATAGAGCAAAAAAAATAATTGGAAAATTCAATTTTGATAAATAAAATTGAAATAATTTCCAATTGAAATTTGCATAAATTTTATTTTTTGGAAATTCGATTAAAAAATTTTGCAATATTAATATATGCTATTTTAATATTTTGATAAATTTAATTTATTTTTTTTTGCATTCTTCTTGTCATAAAACAAATGCATTATTTAAAATAGATAAAACTTGTATTGATTGATATGAGTACAAATTTAATGAAAATATAAATAAATGTGACTTACATAATTATATAATTTAAATTTTACAATAAACATAATTAAAATATCATTGAAATTAACAATTCAAAAATTTAATATTGTAATATGAAATCTAATATAAAAATATTTTTATTTTTCTTATTTACAATTTTTTTTTTTTGTTTTTCATTTTAATCATAAAACAAAAATTAATACTATCTATATTGGTTTATAATGGCATTATTAAATAAAATAAATATTTAAAATTTTAGAAATTAAAATTTAATAAGAAATAAACCATATGAATTATAAGAATATTTATAGAACAAAAAAAAAAAAGGAAAAAGTAAAAAATTTAATTATTAATTAAATTTAAGACGAAACTATTAAAGCTTGGATTTAGGAAAAAAAAAAACATGTGTCATTTTAAAAATAATATTTAAAATAAAGAATGCATTATACAACAAAATTATACAACAATAAAAACTAGAAAAAACCAAACTACTTAAAAAAAAAGGTAATTAATTTTAAACTAAACTAAAAGAAAATTAATAAAAAAATCTTAATCTTACAAGTAATACAAGGAATACAATTTATAATCAAATTCTAAGTTTGTGGTAATATTTAATACAGAAAAACAAAAATTTACAAATAAAATAAAATATATAAAAGAAAAAAAGAAAACTACTTATGAAATGAAAATTTTTTTTTTTTTATCAAATACAAACTACATCCTAAATATTTATCCTCCAAATAATATTTATAAAATATCTTAAATATTTTAGAAATAAACAAAAAAAGATAGAAATGTTTTTTAATTATTTCAATTAGAGTAGACATAACAAAAAAATAATTACAATAATAATAATAAAGATTTAAAATTTTTATATGAAATTGTAAATGTGAATTTTTTAAAATTAAAATTCTCATAAATAAAAAAAATATTTATAGAAGAAACAAAAAAAGAAACAAATAAAAAATAAATATGCATGAATTTTTTTTATTTTTTTTTTAAATAAAATATTTATTTTTAAATATTTGCAATAAATATTTAAGACATTTTTTAATATCTTTTTAATATTATTGATATAGAAAAAATTGCATTTAATATAAATATTAATAAAAATATAATAAAATAATAAATTAATAAAATATTTTCATAATAATTTTTTTGGAATTTAAAAATCTTTTCAAAACTAGATTTTAATTTTAAAAAATTATAAAAAAAAAAAAATTATTGTTTTATTAATTTTTCGAAAAAAATCGAAAACCTCTTTGAATAAATATTTTCAACTCTATGTTTAACACAAAAAATACTTTTTAAAATTAAAAAAAAAAAAAGAAAAATAATTGTTGGAGTGAATTGAAATTAAAATTTATTTTCAATACAAAAATATAATTTTTTATTTAAATTTAACATTATTAATTATAATTATGTCTATTCTAATTGAATCTTAATTTATTCTTCAATAAAAAAAAAACAATAATCACAATCATGAAAATAAAATCACGAAAACAAAAGTAATCACTATTAAAATAAATTTTTTAAATATAAATTAAAAATTCCTGCAATATTAAAATTTAAGAAGAAAAATTTTTCAAAATTTACCACAAATTTGAATATGAATTTTTATTTTTATTTTAAAATTTTAATTTTTCTTGTGGTAATTTAAAATCTAATTTATTTTAAAAAAGATTTATTTTATTTATTTTTTCTTGTATTAAATAAAATTATTAGTAAATTTAAGTATAAATGCAAAAATTAAAAAAAATTATTTAGAGGTTGTTGTGCCCGCCCCGTTGGTCATCATTGTTTTTTTATCAGTCACTTTTTAATTATCACCTATCAATCATTTTTAGTGTCAAGTGTGTTTGTAGAGCTGTTTATTATTCACTCATTTTTTTTTTCTTTGATGAGAAGTAGCTTTTATTTTATCACTTGTATTGCCATTCATTCACTTTTTTGTGCAAATGATGATAGGGAGTTCTTAATAAATCTTAAAAATCGTCTCAAATAATCCAATTCAATAATTTTTTTTTTTTCTAATTTTAAAATTTCATATTTTATTTTTTAATTTCTTTATTTCCGATATTTTTGTTTGCGTTTTTTTTTTGAAATTCAATTAAAATTCAAATTTTGTAGGAAAAAAAAAAAAAAAAAATGTGTATATTTTGTGTTTATAAAAAATCATTTTTAATTTCTTATTTCTTTTTCTTTCGTATTGTTCAAAAGAAAAATTTACTAAGTAATCTAAATAAAAGTAATCGAATTTAATTAATTAATTATAAATTTTAAATTTTTCTAATATAATTTGTTTTTATCTATTTTATATACATTACATTTAATATTTTAATATTTTTAATTTTTTGTTTTTTTTTTTTTTTTTTTGAATTTATTCATAGACATTAATAGATAACAAAACAAATAATTTTTATAAATATTTAAAAATAAAAATTTTCAATTTTATTTTTATGGGATCTTTTGTACATTTTAGTAATTTCTGTTGAGCGTTCTTTTATTTACTTTTAATTTATCCTTTCAATTCACGCATCTTATTATCATCAGATTAGAATATTTCCTAAACATCTTAGGGGTGTCTACAAAAATTGTAGACTAAAAATTTTTAAACGCAAGAATATGCAATCTAATTTTTGTTAAAACATTTTGATAAACCAATATAATCGTATTGCAATTCTATTTTAGTCAGGCGTGTACCTTTAATTACAAAAAAAGAAAACAAAAATGTTTTTCCACTTACATTTTGATGATTCATTTTTCAATGCATACTGTAATTTTTGGTCTGTTGTCAAATATGTCAAATTGGCGTAAATTTTGCTTGTTTTTGACTTAATGGATACAAAGAGAATTTAGTATAGTACATTCTTACATTCGTTAAAAATTCAGATTGTACCAAAATTACAAGATTTTTAAGAACATCAATTTTATTTTGGTGGACGGGGTTTTATTCTTTAAATATATAGATGAAAAGTAAAGGATATGGTCTCAACAATTAATGAATACAAAGTCAATATAATCAAAAGGTCTATTTTATTCTCTCTTGTCATTTTTTTTTTTTTTTTTTTTAGATTTTACATTCCGTGCGTGTCAAATAAAAGTTTAAATGTAATTTTTTATAATTTTTTTTTCTTTTGTATTTTGTTCAATATTTTTTTTTTTTGCTCAGTGTTAATTAATTATTTAAATTATTTTTCATAATATACGAATAATATAATTAAAAAATTAAAAAAAAAAGTCAGTCAAAATAAATTTATTTGTTGTAGAAAGTAATTAAAAAATTAAAATATATTTATGTAATAAACTAATTTTTTTTTTGTTTTTTACCTAATTTATATTATTTTCTTTGTAACTAAAAACTATTAAAAAAATTAATAAACTTAAGATTTATGAAAAAGTAAATAAAAATATACTTTTTGTCATAGATAAAATAAATAAATAAAATTTATAATTGAAATAAAAATAAAATAAAATACACAATACAAAATTATATTTATCTTCTTTGTTATTAATTTTTAACAAAAAAAAAAAAAAAAATTAATTAAAATAAAATTATTAATAAAAACAAACAAATATATGTATTATACTAAAAAATATACATACACAAAAAAAAAAGATATTAAAAAAAGAAAAAAAAATGCAGAAAACTTTAAAAAACAAAAAACTTCTATATAAGTAAAAACTACTAAAAAAAAAACATCTTCAAAAATAATTTAAAAAATAAATATACAATATATATATATATATATATATATATATATATATATATATATATATATATATATATGTATAAATATATTATATAAAAAATTTATGCGCAACACATAAATTAAAAACAAAAAAAAAAGAAATAATAAAAATAATATAATTAAAAATTATTTTATTTGTTATAAGCGAAAAAAAGAGATTTTTGTTAATACATAATAAAAAAAAAAGAAATAAAAAGAAAAAAAAAATATCTGTTTAATAATTTTTCATCTTTTTCATCAATTTTTTCTATTTTCAGGATAATACAGTTAACCGTCCTATAACTCGGTAAGTGCATACCGTATTATATGATAAACCGCGTTATAAGAAATTCGGATTTAATCGTACAAACCAGGCTAATTTGTGACACGTTCAATGGAAACCATCTATCGCGATGTTTGGAAACAGCGCTGCTATAAGAAATTCAGATTTTAGTATAAATCATATCATTCGTACCGTGTTATATGAAGTACCAATAAATACAAAAAAAGACAAGATAAAATTACAAATTATTTTTATTTAATTGAATTGAAAAGTTCGTATAACAAAAATATTTAAAAAAAAAATGGAATAAAAACTAAATTAAAAAACTGTTTTTCAACAAAAAAACAAGACAAAATTTTGTAAAATATAAATCTTTCAATATTCATCCTCGCTGTCAGATATGAGTCGGTTAACGTATGCACTGTGAAAGTGCTCTGAAATGTTTAACCATTTGTGAAAGGAGGAACGTTTACAATTTTAGTTCCGCGTTATATGGAAATCGCCTTCTTCGAGTATCGCGTTATAAGAGGGTTGACTATATACATTTTTATTATATTTTGCTCTTAACAGATTTGAGAAAAAAATTGATTAAGAAACAAGTAAATACAATAGTATTGCTAAAGGGGGCTCTGTAGGATCAGTTATGTATATCATTGATCCATAACTGTTATCATTGAAAATATCATTGTTGAATAAAAATCAAAAATGCTTCAAAATGCTAGAAAATGCAATTTTTAAAGAAGTTCAAAAGGTAATAAAAGAATAAGGCCTCTATTACCCTTTAAAGTGTTAAAAATTTAGCAGTTTTTTTTTTTTTTTTGTATTTTCAATTTCTTTTTCTAATTTAGATTTTATTTTATATATAAAATTGTGCAGTTTAAACATTTGAGTACAGCTTAAGAATTTTTTATAATTCAGTTCCAAATTTTAGTTTTAATATGAAGTACCTTCTTCTAAATCTAAAATCTAAAATATAGAATAATGGTAATGGTAAAATTTCCAAATATAGAATTTTCGAAAATAGTTATGCTTAAAGTTTTTTTTTTTTTGGAATATTGAAATTTTTTGAAAGAATAACTGATATCAGAAGAGCATAATAGTTGAATATTGAAGAATTACTTGAGTATGGTTACAACAAATCGGAAAAATTAAATATTTCGAAAATCTTCTTTCCTATTTTTAATATTTTTGTATTAGCTTTTCTGTATTCTGCATAAATTTCCAAATATTATTCAGGATTTTTGAAATTATTAAAGATTTCCTTTTTTTTATTCCTTTCATTTTCCTTATTGATTTCATTTCAATGTGTTTTTTTGTTTAAATTGGTGTCATTAGTTTGAAATAGCTAAATGTGCTGAATATGAAATTTTTCATATTTTTAAAATATTTAAAGAAATCATCTGGATGGGAGATGTTGTATCAGAATTAGTTGATTTGAAAGAAACAAGTAAATCTGAAAGAAAAATTTATTTATTTTTTTTTTTTTTCAAATATAAAATGTAGCTTGAAGTGAATTATTTGATTTTCCTTTTTATATATACTCGTATGTATACTGTCAGTTAAAATAAAAAAACAAAATTTATTTACTATATAGATTTGTATTTTATTTCTTTTTGTTTTTTTCTTTTTAATAATTATTTGTGTGGTTCTATATTTTGCAATCATTATTATTAATTTTCTAATATACAATATATATTATATAGCTCTTAGAAAATAATTTATCTAATATTTTCAATTACTTTCAAATTAAAGAAGATATTCTTAAATTTACGTTACTCGTAAAAAATTGATTTTATTATTTATATACGTTCATTTTACGTTCATATTAATTTCAAAATTTTAATTTGTTATTCTTTTAAAAAATTCTCTTAATTTTAAATAAATTATTAGGTATGTATATGTATATAAAAAGTTTACAATTTTTATCCGCGAAAAAAAGAAAATTATTAAATATGTACAAATTTTAATCATAATAACTACGAAAGGAACGAGGAACTAAAAAAAAAACACAAATTTTCTGAATAAATTTTTAAATTTTCAAATGATAAAATACTAAAATTTTAAGTGTTATACTTTTATTGATCTAGCATTGAAATTATTCAAAAAAGATTATTGTTATACAAAATAATTTAAATAGTTTTGTATTATGTAATTAAAAAATTTTTAAATAAAATAAACTAATAATAATAATAATAATATTAATTAAAACATTTGACAAACATTTGAAATTTTTTCAATTAATTCATTCGTATACAAAAGAACAAAAGGTATTTTCGGAAATAAATCAAAAACGTGGGCCCTTTCCCAGTATGTCAAAGATTTGATGATCATGTCAATCACGTCAATCGCTTGATTTAGCAAATGACAATCACCTGTAATTTGAGCAATTTTCAAACAAATCACTTATGCATTAGCCTTTAAAAACATGCGAAAAAAAACTAAAATGACAATCAATTGCGTTAGCAATATATGTTGGGATTTATGACGCTAGCGTCATGTTGCCTTGGGATTCATGACTAACGTCAGTTGCATGCATTTGACGATACTGGGAAAGGCCCGTGCATCAATGCAGTGTCGATACAAAAAAAAAAAGTTGCTAATGCTATACCGCTAATGTGAAGCGTTTACCTTTGCTGAGGCAATATTATTTTAATATATTTGAACACTTTCTAAATCATATGTAATTTTGACGTTTATTTTGAAAAGGCGTTTTATGTAAAATTATTAAAATAATTAACAACTGAAAATGTATTAAAAATTTTTTTTTAATTTTAACTTTAGCTTTGGTGATTTTAATATAATGGAACATTTAATAATATTAATACCGTGCATAAAGAAATAATTAACTTAATTAGTTATTAAGTTAAAATAATAAATTATTTAATTCTCAGCTTCCATCATTTTGAAAAAAAACTTTGCATCAATACAAAATCACAAAGAATATTCATGCACAGCTGATTTAATATAATGCGCATATAATGCGTATTTTTGACATTTTTTTTGGACACCAAAACTTTAAAGTATAACCGTATTGATACATTTTCGTGACATACATGATTTTTTACATGATAACACATCAATGCTGCATTGATTACTTTCCGATTATACCCATATCGTATAAAAACGAAAAAAAAAAAAAATCTATAATTTCTCTAGAACATACAATTGATTTTAAATTAAGAACTAATACTTAAAGTATTAGGAATTTGTAATTATATTTTTTTAATATTTTAATAGTCACGTAAATTAAAAAATTTAAAAGTAATCAATTTCTAAAATATTTTCAATTTATTTTTTTATCCCATTTTATGACGGCGTATCAAAATTATTACTATTTTTTGTAACTTACTTTCGTTTAAGTTTTCATCTCTTTCGTATATAAATTTTCATTCGTATAAAATATATATATATATATAATATAATGTATATATATATATATATATATATATAATTATAATTATGTATTACGATTATGTACTTAACACTATATATATACATATACAAGTATTGTTAAAATTAATTAATTAATTTTATTTAATTTAATTTAAGAAAATGTACGCGTTTCATTGACAAAATCATAAACATAATTTCGAAATTTAAAATTAAATAATAATAATTTGAATGTATGATAACGATATTTAATATAATTATAACTTAACAATATAAAAAAAAAAAAAAAATAAAATTTAATAAAATAAAACAAAAACTTAAAAAAAAAAAAATTAAAATGAAAAAGGTCTGCATATGTGATGACATAAAAATATTTTATATTTATTAACTACATTGAGGCCGTTCTTTTTGTTTTAATTTTAAATTTAAATAATAAAACTTAAAATAAAAATAATAAAAAAAAATTTTATATTTTAATATTAAATATCATTTTTTTTTTTTTTGTTTTTAATTCGATTCGAAATGTCAGTATTTCTTTTTTTTTTTTTTTAATAGTTTTTCTAAAATGTATTTCAAAGTGATTATTTTATTTATTTTTTAATTAAATCATAATATTCTTCTAATAAATATATGCTTTCTTTTCATTTTAAGTATTGATTTATTCAATCTAGAGCTCTAAGTTTCTTTTATTTTTTTAGTTCTTTGTTTTTTTAAGATTCATAAAGTAATCGTTGATAATGTGGATAAATCTCATGTATAGGAACATGTAAACTAAATTCTAAAGCAACGAGTACAGCAAATTCAGATGAAATCAATTCTTTACGATTTAAACGAAATACACTTTCAGTTTTCTAAAAATTATTAAAATAATTAAATTTTTATTAAAATAATTAAAAAAAAAATTTTAAATAAAAATCAAAAAAAAAAAAATATTTACCTCAATTAAACTTTTTAATAGTTCACCTTTAACATCATTCATTTTAGCACTTAAAAGAAGACAAGCTCCAGCACAAAGTTTCCTATTACTTTTATTAATCATATTTGATAAAATTAATTTTTCAAAATAAACATAAGCCTGTGATATTGTTACTAAATCAATACGTGGATCCATTTTATTAATGCGACGCATTTCACGTTTAATACTAAAAAAAATTATTAAATAAAATTAATAAAAATATTGTATTTTTAATATTATTAAAAAATACCTTCGCAATTTACTCAATGTTAATTGTATATGTGGAAATTTTTCTTTAAATTTATCATTTAATTCTTTTTTTAAATCGGATGGTCTAACATAATCGATCACCGATGTCATATATGATGTAAATGTTAATAATGTTCTATGTTTACCAGCTATTAATTCTGGATCATCTAATAAATTAGCTGAATACTGTTGAAATTGAAATGGTCGATTTTCATTATTTTCATCATCTAATAATTTAAGATCTGGTTGTGGACTTGCTGCACTATTACGTCCAATTGATGTATGATTATCATATGCATAACACCTGTTCAAAATTATTTAAAATGTAAAATTAATATTGAAATTTGAAAATGGAAAGTAAATTAAAAATATTTTTTTTTTTATATATATAAAAATTTAAAATTAATTTTTTCATTTATATATATATATACAATAAAAAAACACACAAACACAACATTTATGTTAGTTTTTTGTGAACAAAAAAAAAAAAAGGAAGAGAAAAACAGGAATTCAAACTACAAAGAAAAAAAAAACATTAAAAGTGAAGAGTGAAGAGAGATAATCAAAACTCAATGTGTGTTGTATTGTTTAAGTGAAAATTTTTTTAAAAGACACAAAATACCGGCCCCCTTTAACTACTTTTTATTAAAATTTATTTTTTTTTTGTATTTCGTTTAATATTCGTTAGTCCTATTTTGTCACTTTTTTCAAAATAAAGAGCATTTTAATTCTCATTTCACTCTTTCAATCTATATGAATTTATATGAATTTCACTGAAAAGAGAGATAAATAGTAGAGTAGAGAGAGAATGTGAAATGAAGAGTAAAATGCTTCTAATACCGAATCTTCTGAGTTTATTTTACAGTTTGATGTCAAATTTAAAGTAGAAAAAGGGCAAGTATTTAAAGAAAATAATTTAGTATAAAAGATTTTTTTAATTTTTTATATAAAAACTGTTCTACAAAATTATTTTCCAATTATCTTTGTTTTTGTTGATTTAGCTTTGTTGCACTGGTTAGTATCACTAAAATTGTTAATATTTTTATACTTAATTACAAGAATATTTTCTAAATACTGAAAAATTCAATTGGAATTTCGACAAAAATTAACAGTAAAATAAAAAAAAAAAGTTGTGAAGACAAATTATTAATTCGATTGTTTTGTTTTTGTTAAAAAAAAAAAATAATTACAAAAATTACTTAAAAAATTTGTTAGTGTAAAGATTTTGTTTAAGAACAAAAAAAAAAAAAAGGTATGTTTACCACTTTTTGCCTGTTTGGCCGGTTATAACTTTTGTCCTGAAAAATATGATATGATCGAATTTCGAAATGAGTAAAAATGTATTTTTTCGTCTTTTATTATTTTTTTTTTTTTAAATGTAAATCAAAAAATATTGTTGATAAAAAATATTTAAGAAAAAAAAAATAAGAAATTAATAAATTTAAAGAAAAAAAAAAATTAATTATATATAACGCTTAAAACAAGTTTTCGATAGGAAGATTTTTGAAGAAAAAATATAAAATATTTTAAATTGTTGTGCTACTAATACATTTTGACTTTGCCCATTTATCGGCATAAATGGGCAATAAAAATTTTAATAAAATATAAAAATATTTATTTAATATTTAAATTGGAACGAAAATTTTCAACTAGTTTTTCAATTTGGAATTATTTTAATTAATTAGAAAATATTAATTATAAAAGAATGTTGACTCATTTTGTATAAGCAAAGATAACAAAGTTACTGCTACCCTAAGCTAAAGTAGATTAAAATTATATATTTATTTAATTAGAATAATTGGACACTTAATAGAATCTACTAAATTGTAAAATTATCTATAATTTTTATTTTAAGAGCTTTATTTGAAGCAGATTGATTTTAAATATTAGAATTCGTAATTTTCGAGTAAATTTTAGAAAAAGTAATAATTTCGTTTTTTGTTAATGTTAAAAATTTAGGATATTTTTGGAATTTACAAATTACATATATGTATATTAGCAATTTATTTTTATATTAGAATTGTAATTAATTTACATAGGAGTTGTTTTCGTTTATGCACTCTGCACTGAAAGTTCTACATTAGAACTAAAATTTCTAAGTTGCGCAGCGTTAAACAGTATGCAAAAAAACTTTAGCTAAGTTTTTTTTTTGTTTTGTGTACGCACTCAACAAATTCTGTCAAACTTCTAAATGATCAGTTGTTCGAAAAAATAAAAGAAATGACATTGTTTATGAAATTGTATTCCAATACTTTTCGCCTGCCAATAAAGCACTGCAAAATAAGGAAATTTTAACAAGATTTGAAGACTTAAAGAAAAATTACTTTAATAAACTTTCAATATCGGGAATCTGCCATTTTGAAATTTAAAATTTTTTTTTTAATTTTAAATTTGAAAAAATAAAGAAATTTCATGAGACAATGACAAAATTTATACTAGAGATCTGTGCTACATTTTTAACATTTCTTTATTGCACATTGAATTTTCGAGTGTAATTTATTGCAGCCAATAATTTTCGAATGTACTTTAATGCAGTCAGTAATTTCAGAACGATCTATATTTTTTTTTTAGTGTATATAGCGTGAATTTTCGAATGTACTACAAGCTAGAAATATTCTAGAACTGAATAAACGAAAAATTTCATAATGTTTGAATTGATTTATTCATTGTGAATTACTTAAATTACATATGTAAACATAAAACAATTTATGAACGGAGCAGGTACTTTCTGTCATTCATTGAGAATAATTTCTTATTATTCTTTTTTATTCATTCTCTTATCAAACTTTGAAGGTAGCAGTTATATTATTAATAAAATATTTAAAAAAAATATTAAAAATCTGTTTGTTGTTATCCTATAACTTTAACAGTTAAATCTAGAATCTAGAACATAATTATCAATTAAAAATAATTCGAATTTTTTTTATTATTATTATATAATATTATTTAAATTGTAAAATATATTGTTTATAATATAAGCACAGCAAAAATATTTCATATTTGCATTTTCTAATTTTTTATTTTTCTGTTTTTTTCTGTTTGCTTTGGAATTTTTTTGGAAATCAATTTCATTTTTCGATAATGCTGACAAATACCTACATTTAATTTTTTTTTACATGATTTAGCAATAAATTTATTAAATTAACTTAATATGTAAAATTAAAATTAATAAAAAAAGAAAAAAAAATTATTTAAATTGTTGAATAATGCTAATTTACTTATGTAATTATAGAATTTTTTATTGATTTCAGCTTTGGCTTGTAAAATTTTATATGATTTTTGTAAATGTTATAAATTTGCAATTATTTATAATTAATTCAATTAAATTGAATGACATTATTTAAAAATTTAAAATTTATTATTAAAAAATTTAACATTATTTCTGATATCAAATTCAAATAAATTGATAAAATTTATTTTTATATTCAATTTTGTTATTACGCATTAAAATTTCAATATGTTAAAAATTAATTCCTTAATTTGCTACTTGGGTATCAAAGCACTTTATCGTATGATTAAATTAACATTACTTTTAATTGTATTAATACATTATTTGATATTGTTATTGGTTTCACTTTAACATATTGTTTTATGCAGGTATATTAATAATTATGCCTATAATATTTTTTTCTAATTAAAAACCTTAACTTAAACTTGAATAATATGTTGTTAGTTCTTAAGAAGAATTGAATGAATAAAGACTAAAATTTAACAGGTTATGGGCCCAGATAAGGCCACCGCGTGGTACTCGAAATAATTGTTCTTTTTTATTGTAATAGAAATATATACTATCGGGTATTTGTTTAATAAAGCGGATTTAAATATATATATAATAAAATGAACTCTAGTGCGAATATAGAAAAGTTAGATGACCATAACTATGAATCGTGGGCATTGCAAATGCGCAGCGTATTAATATATAATGATTTATGGAGTTATGTGAGTGGAAGTGAAATACGTCCTGTTCTAGAAAAAGGTGAAAGTTCATCTGGAAGCAATTTTCATGACATTCAAACGTGGGATAAATATGATGAAAAGGCATTGGCTTTAATTGTATTGGCATTAAAAGAAAATCAATTGCAGTATGTGAAAAAGGCAAAAACTTCGAACGAAGCTTGGGTTATGTTAGAGCAGGTTCATCGTTCAAAAGGGCCATCACGAAAAATCATGTTATACAAAAAGCTGTTTCAAATGAAAAAGAAATCAGATCAAACAATGACAGAGCTTTTAAGGGATTTTCAAAGTAGCGTGGATCAAATGGAGGAGGTTGGTGTGGAGCTTCCTTCTGAATTAATTACTATTATGTTATTAAATACCTTACCAGAAGAATATGAAAATTTTTGTATTGCGATTGAAAGTCGAGACGTGCTACCGAAATTAGACGTGCTGAAAATTAAATTAATTGACGAAGAAAATAGAAGGGAGGACTGTGCTGGTGAAAAATATGAAAGTAATCAAAATGCATTTTATTCAAATGTGCATAGAAACAAAGTTTCAGGTAACAAAAATGTGTTTAGCAAAAATAATGAAGGCCAAAATAATTCTGATAAAATCAAATTTAATGGTAACTGTTTTTACTGTAAAAAGCATGGCCATAAGAGTAGTGAATGTAAAAAGAAGAAAAATAGAAATCATTCAAAAGGAATAGCAATGAGTGCAGTTATACATGATAATACGAGCGTTACTAATACAAACGATTGGTATGTAGATAGCGGAGCGAGTGCACACATGTGCAACAACAAAAATTTATTTGTAAGTTGGACTTCATATGAACGTCGTTTGATACATATTGCCGATAACAATACAATGGAAGCTTATGGGACAGGTACAGTTGAATTTAAGGTAATGGGAAATGCTGACAAAATTATTTTACATAATGTAATTTATTCACCAAAATTACGTCATAATCTTATATCTGTTTCCAAGGCTGTCAGTTATGGTATAAAAATTATTTTTCAAGATACATATGCTACATTTAAAAATAAATATAATACTTCTGTACTAGTTGCAAATAAAATTAATAATTTATACGTTGTAGAAGCAGAAAAAATAAGTTCAATGTTTGCACATGAATCCTTAAATGATGATTTGGTTAAGTGGCATCAAAGAATGGGTCATTTAAATTTTAAAGACGTAATTAAAGTTAAAAATATGGTAAAAGGTATCGATGAAAATTTGAAATTAAATAAACTGAGATGTGTAATATGCGAAAAGGCGAAAATTTCCCAATTACCATTTAAAAATTCAAGCAAATGTGAAAGTGAATTATTGGGAATCATACATTCCGACATATGTGGTCCCTTTAGCGTACGATCATTAGGCGGAGCACGTTACTTTGCAACTTTTATCGATGAAAAATCACGTTATGTTGATGTGGCTTTCTTGAAGAGTCGAAGTGATATTTTCGAAGCATTTAAAAAGTTTCAAAAATCTGTAGAACGAAAAACTGGCAAGAAAATTAAAATTCTTCGCACAGACAATGCTCGAGAATACCTATCAAAGAATTTTAACGATTATTTAAGCAGCCAAGGAATTTCAAGACAGTTATCAGTAGAATATACACCACAACAGAATGGCATCGCTGAACGTGCAAATCGGACTTTATTAGATATGTCAAGATGTATGTTGTTGCAGTCAAATTTACCAAAAAGTCTATGGGCGGAAGCTATAAATACAGCAGCTTTTATTCGAAATCGTAGCCCTTGTAGTGCTTTACCTGGAAAAACTCCAACTGAAATGTTATTTGGTAAGGTACCTGATATTAATTTTTTAAGATCTTTTGGTTGTAGGGTGGTTGCACTGGAAAAAGGTCCGAATAAGTCAAAATTAAATGCGAAAGGTCAAATTTACACATTTGTTGGTTACTGCTCTGAAACAAAAGGTTATCGTCTATGGGATGGTTGCAAGTCTATTATTAAAAGGCGCGATTTACGATTTTTTGAAATATTTAATCCAAATAATTACATATGTGAAGTAGATTTTAAATTAAAAAATATTTCTGAAATAAAAAAAGGCCTGATAGACCCTCTGGATGTTGGTAATGACAAAAGTGAAATTCTTCAAAAAGGAACTTGTGACAAGCAAAACAATGTTAATACTGATGATGAACACGACATAGATGAAAATATAGATGAGGAATTTTTATCCCCGAATTCTGAACCAGATATTGAAGTATTCGAAAAATTTGAATCACCGAAAAGTATAAAAAAGTTGAATTCTGTTGAAAATAGAAGAAAATGTGGCAGACCGAAAATAATAAGAACGGGCCAAAGGGGCAGGCCCCGGAAACTTTATGAAGAAGTAAACTATGCATTAGCAGATCCTTTAAATATTACATCCTTCGATAGTGTAATGAAATCTGACGATAAAGATTTATGGATTGAAGCTATGGATTCTGAACTCAATTCACTACAGAAAAATAAAACTTGGCGTATAGTTGAACGTCCTAAAAATAGAAAAATACTTGGTAATCGATGGGTTTATTGTGTGAAAAAGAATGCAGATGGCTCGCCGAAATATAAAGCGCGTCTAGTTGTCAGAGGTTGTGAGCAAATAATGGGAATTGATTATAACGAGGTATATTCACCCGTTGCAAGATATGAAACAATTCGGACCGTATTTGCCTTGTGTGCTGAGCTGGAACTTTATTTGCATCAGATGGATGTGGTTACCGCTTATGTTCAAGGTGATCTTGATGATGAAATTTATATGGAGTTACCACAGATACCAAATATTCAGCGAGATATTTCAAAAGTGTGTAGACTACAAAAACCACTATATGGACTAAAGCAAGCCGCAAGACTATGGCACAAGAAATTAAGTACCTATTTACTTTCGTTAAATATGTTGCAAACAAGTGCTGATCAATGCTTGTTTATAAAATACGATGGCAATTCTATTATTCTTATTTTGATTTATGTAGATGATTTGTTAGTAGCATCAAACAGTTTAGAAAAAGTAAATGAGATGAAAAAACTTTTATCATTAAAATTCGAAATGAAAGATATGGGAGAAACAAATAATATTCTTGGTATTACAGTTGAGCGTAAAAATGAAACAGGAAATATTATAATTCATCAAAAGTCATACATAGAGAAAATTCTGGAAAAATTCGGTATGCAAGATGCAAATTCTGTAACAACACCGCTAGATACAAGCTTAAATCACGTATTGCAATCAAAATCTACAAACAAGGAATTGATTGAAAAGCCCTATCGTGAATTAATTGGGGCATTATCGTATCTATCAAATACAGTACGACCAGATATAGCTTATGCAGTTAATTTGCTCAGTCGATTTACAAGTAATCCGTTATTAATTCATTGGAATGCTGCCAAACGTGTTTTGCGCTATCTTAAAGGTACTCCTGATTATTCAATAAAATATAGTAAAACCGGAGAAGATCTGAAATGTTATGTAGACTCAGATTGGGCAGGCGACGTTTGTGATCGAAAATCGTGTTATGGGTATGTTGTCATATTTGGTGGCGCTCCAATTTGCTGGAAATCGAGAAAGCAACAGTGTGTGGCACTGTCGACAATGGAAGCTGAATATGTAGGTTTATCCGAAGCTGCTAAAGAAGTTATGTATCAAAGAAAATTATTTAGCGATTTAAAACTTCCGTTTTGTAAAGATAAAACAATTATATTCTGTGACAACCAAAGCGCAATAAGTCTCTCGAAAAATCCAACTCATCATAACAGATCGAAACACATTGATATAAAATACCATTATTGTAAACAAATGCAAGATGAGAAACTTATCGAAATCAAATACGTACCAACTCATGAGATGATTGCAGATGTTTTAACAAAAGGACTGAACAGACTAAAACATGAAAATTGTGTTAAAATGATGAATTTGTAAAGTGCGTTGATAGGAGGAGTGTTAAAAATTAATTCCTTAATTTGCTACTTGGGTATCAAAGCACTTTATCGTATGATTAAATTAACATTACTTTTAATTGTATTAATACATTATTTGATATTGTTATTGGTTTCACTTTAACATATTGTTTTATGCAGGTATATTAATAATTATGCCTATAATATTTTTTTCTAATTAAAAACCTTAACTTAAACTTGAATAATATGTTGTTAGTTCTTAAGAAGAATTGAATGAATAAAGACTAAAATTTAACACAATAATAATATTTTTTTAATTATAATTTAAATTAAGTATATAAAAGTTTATCAAAAAATTATTATAACCTTAAAGTAATAAAAAATAATATATTTTTTAATTACATTTCATAAAAGTTTTTTCTTTTTTTTTTTGGAAAATAATGCTAAAAATTAATAATATATTGGCAGTATTCCGTATTGTAATACTCAAACTTCGACTATGTATCACGTTCCATTTTATATTTTAAAAAAAGTTTACAATGAATTTAGAATTCTGTAAAATATGTTTTCGAAATGTAAAGAACCAAAGCAAAATGTGCTTTAAAATGCCAAAAGTTCTGGATGCATTTTGAATTAAATAAACTAGTAAGTTGATATTTAGACCTGTCTTTTATAATAATCTTTAATGGCAATAAAGATTTTTATAATACCTCACAATCTGTGAAAAAAAAACGTGAATGCCAACGACAAAAATTAAAAAATTTGTGTCCCGAAATGTAAAAAAAAAAAATCTTTGTTTTTGCTTGGTCAATGCATTGTCTTCGTATTTAGTTTTGAATTTAATGGCTTGATCGTTTATTTTCGTTATTTTACTCGGCAAGTGAGAAGAAATTGAATAACTATCATATATTTCGATAATGTAATTTTCGAGCGGTAAGAATTATTCTGTATTTCGTATCACGTTTTCTCTAAAATATTATACAAAATTTATTCACCTTGCTTTTGAAAGTGAGACGTTCAGTTGATGATTTGAGAAAAAATGCAAATGCATCCAAATGAAAAAATGAGTAATTTTATATTGGATAAGTAAAATATTAGAAATCTATTAGAAAATACTGAGAATTCTTTCAAATCGAAAGTGAATAAAAGGTAATTAAATAAAAGCGAGATACACGATTAGGTTGTAAATATGGTTTTAAGGCAGTTTCAAAATTTCAGCATTGACATTACGGAATACTCCCTTTATTGAATTTATTTTCGATATTTCGAGGCATTTGTGGAATAACAAAAACTAAAATAATAAGAATAATGAAAATTTTTTAATTTATTTTTTTATTTAATTCGAATTTGTATTCAGACAGCTTAGCAGGTTTTTTGTCGTTTTCTTTTTTTTCCACTTTTTATTAATTTTTAATAAGCTTGGCGCTTTAGCACAAAAAAAAAAAACTAAAATAAAATTGCAGATTAAAAAAAAAAAATGAAATTTCTTGTTTTAATTTTTAGTTTTTTTTTTATTATTCTTCAAAGCTTCCAATTTCATAGCACGAGCTTTGAATTTTTTTCTTTTTTATAAAATTTGATCATCAAGTTTAATTTAAGTGATTATGAATGCGACTTGACAAAAAAAAAAAAAAAAGAAAATACAAAAATTCTTACACACCAAAAAAAAAAAAAAAAAAAAAAAAATCTATTTTAGCCATAACATGGTAGTATTTTTTGCGCAAATTAGCATTTTATACAAACATATGAATTGAATTTAATAGTAAAAGTAAAAAAATAATTAAGCTTTTATTTTCAAGCTAACCTAATCCCAGAATATGAAAAATTATTTGAAATTTTTGGCGAAAGAAGAAAATGGTTGTATTAGAAAAAAAACAAAATATGAACAGGGTTTTTAATACGCAAATAAAATGTCAAAACCCCAGGGTTATAACAAAAATAGAGGAAAAGATAAAAATTAATTTTTTTTTTTATATTCTTTAATATTCTTTAATTTATGTATTTAAAAGTGAAAATTGAAAATAATGTAAAAATGATTAATGGAAAAAGCATAGAAATGTTCTTTTTTTTTTTATAAAAATGATGAGAAATAATGCCGAGTCGCCGATCTCTATAATAAAATTCACTTATAATTTTATTTAGTAATTAAAATCTTAAACTTTAAATTTAGTGCACAACGACTTTAATTCATGAATTTTAATTTTATTTTTATAATAAAAACAATTTTTCTATTAAGTATCTATGCTATAAAAAATTGAATAATGACAGACCTTATATTACGTCAACGAGTGACTGAGTGACATTTGTCAACGAGTGACAGAAGTGAATGAATTCAGTAATATTTTATTTTTTTGTAAAACTCTCATTTTCAATTGTAACTATTAAAATGTTTAATTGGATTTCATTATTAATTAATTAACATTTTTTCTACATGGCTTTTTAAATTCGAATTTATTAATATTTTTTTTTAATTATACAAAAATATTGTATTTAATTTAAAATCAATTACTTATACATTTATGTATTTCTTATGTCACGCTTTCGGGATGAAGTGAACAATCAATATTCATAGGGAACAATTATTATTATTTAAAAAATTATTTGTGAAAAATTAAGAACATTAGCTTAAATTTTCGGCATAAAGCACAAAAATTAAATAAAAAATAAATAAATAAATAAATAGGAACAAAATTAAACACATAAAATTTTAATTTTTTTTAAAACTGATTTTAAGCATATGTGCCAATTCATCAAGATTTTTAATAATTTTTTTTTTTTTGAAAAATCAAAAAATTGTTGAATGAATTTCCCTAATTTTTTTTCAAATTAGCATTTTTTTTAAAAAAATATAATGTTTTATAAAACTCAAAAAAAAAAAAAAATGAACAGATTTAGAAAAAAAAAAAAAATTAAATAGAAATATTAAGTACCTTGCAATTCCATGATTTTTTAAAACAGCAGTTCCAGTTATTTCAAAATTATTTTCTGGTATAACACTACATGTATTACCATGTTTTTTATCTTTTGCATATGGTCTTGATGGTACCAATAAATGACCATATGATATTTCCTAAAATTAACAAAAAAAAAAAAAAAATTATCAGCCTAATTATTTTAATTTTATATTTTGGATTGAATTTGGATTACCTGTACACCTTCAATTCTATCAATTCCTAATAAACTAAATGGATCAAATGGTGCATCATTTGCTGATAAAGGTCTCGGTCCAGATGTATTACGACGTCTTCCTTCTTTTCTTAATTCAGCTCTATAATAATTAAATGCAATTAATTAATAAAATAAGAAAAAAAAAATATAAAATATTTAAATTTTAAAAACTAACCTTCCATTTCTACCCTTACAATATGGTATACTGGAAAATATAAAAAATGGTACCTTTCTTGATACCAATACAATTCTTTCATCTTTATATTGATGATTTTTGTGCGTTGTTGCACTCAATAATTTAATATCTTTTGCATCTAATGCAGTGATTTGAACATTCTTACAATTCATACCAAATGTGGTACGACCTGGTGTTAAACTTTCTGTACTACTATCATCAGTTACATGATTATAACCTTGTGTGCCCATTAATGTTGAACGTTTTATTGTATTAACATTACTTAATGTTGATGCAGCTGATACAACTGGTAATTGATTATTAATAACATTTAAACGTGTTGGTACTGTATTTAAACGAGCACGCCTTTCTGGTATACAAATAGCATCACTGGCATTACTTGAAGTTCTAAAAATATAAAAGAGATAAATTATTTTATTATTTATTTATTGATAGTAAAGAGAAAAGAATATATATGAAATATTTATTTATAAAATGAATAAATGCATAAAAATTACAAAAAATTTTATCTTTATTGAATTTTTACAAGTTTAATGGTTTTTGTTGAGAACAAATTTTATTTATTCTCTTGAGTCATTTATATTATGTGTAGGTAAGTAATGCGTTGCAAAACCCTCCCTCCTCTTTTTATACAAAAATCGGTTTAATTTTTCTCTCTTCTTATCAATTTTTATGTACATATGTGCTTATACTTATGTGTGTACGCGCTACAATCTTAAAATTACAAAAATAGTCTGATAAGAGGTTGTCTTTTTTATTTTTTTTATTTCTTGATTAGAGCAAAGTGATAAATCAATTTGAATCAGAAAAATTTGAAATTACGCCTTGTTTAATATCAATGAGACATAAATTTTTTTTTGTTTTGTTGATTTTAGATAAAGTAGACAATATGGAGACATCTGAAATAGAATATCAAAAAATTATGAATAATAAAAGTAAGATATTTCATCATAAAAATTCTTGCTTGTATGAAAACACGATTAATTTTGATCTAATTACACAATAATTAAAATTTCATATTTTTGAGTAATTTATTAAATTGTACTCTTTTTTTTTTTTTTTGTTGTTTCTGTGTATAAAACATTTTGTGTTAAATGATTTCAAACTTGTTGGAGCGTACTATATACTAAAAGAGAACAACAATGTTTTTTTTCAAAATTAAATTGATTATTAATCAACTAATTATGATTAGAAATGAGGTTAATTAATACAAAGTTCAAATTTATACATATATATTTAATTATTGTTTTGGAAATTTTAATATTGTGTATGAATATAATATATGTATATATGTATGATGAACCTGAATAGGACGATTTACAAGTGATCGAGATTTATCCAGTTTTAGTGATAATTTCAAATGTGATTCTGTTCATGATTTTAATTGAGACAAAACAGAAGAAAAAGAGGGTAAAATTTACAAAATTAGTTGGATAATATGGTTGGATTAATAAAGTATGAAGGAGTTTGATTTACAATTTTGAGTAATAATTCACGTTCAATTTCATACTTATGTATCTCAATAGCTTTTTGTCGTTTAAGAAATTTTGATAAAAAAACAAATTTTTAAATTTTGAACAAATTTTTCACTAAGAGGAAAAAATATATTTTCTAACAAAATTCTCGCCTCTTTGCGTTCATAACTTTGGTAATAACGTCACTGAATTTTTTAAAGAATACAATTTTAGTAAAATTGAAATTGACCTTGAATGTAATTATAATTATATAGGTACCTTATAGTTGTATGTAAAACAAAATATTTTTTTTTATATTTTATCAATGATATTATTATCTTAAAAAAAATTAAAATCAAAATCAAATTAATAATCAAAACAAAGAAGAGAAGACCTTCATATTATAATAAAATTTTAATACAAGTTCAATTAATTATTGTAAATAAAATTATAAACAAACAAATTTTGTGTGAATTAATCACACTTACATATACATATGTACATATAAGACCGCGTTACACAAATTACAAAATGTAAATGACACACACACAATAAATAAAATAAAAATTAAAACGAGCAACAAATCGAAAAATCAATTTAAAATACCTTTATTCCATTCCTTTGTTTCGTAAGACAATTTTAGGAATATTGCTTATTCATAAATTTGTAATAAATTGTACGGGGGAAAATCGAAGACGTCGCCTGATGAGTATATATACATATGTATATGTGATTTTCATTTTATATTAATAAATTTGGTAGTTTTTTTTGTTGTTGTTTTTTTTTTTAACAAACCTAGATTAATTTTTGTAATCAAATAAAAATGGCGCCAATGAGTCTATTAATTTTTCATTTATTTTATTTGTTTTTATTTTTCAATTCTATTTTTTCGAGTTTAAGTTTTTTTTTTTTTTGTGCTATCACTATTTTATTGAATTGAATTTAAAAAATATGTAAATATGTAGGTATAATTTTTTTTTTCTAATGAAAATTTGTTTTATTGAATTATTGTATTTGTTTGAGGGTTGTTGCCACATGTATGTTCATACATGTGTGTTATATATGTAGTTGTGTTTATAATTTTGAAGGAATTCAAGTTTAAGACCAACTTTTATTTTAAATAAATAGCAATTTTTTAGAAATAATATTAAATACAAAATTGAACTGGAAATGTTTAAGATAATAATTTTAGCAGTACTTTGTTGTTTTATACCAAAAATTAATTTAATAAAAAAAAAAAGAATCATAAAATTTTAATAATATAAAATATTTACTCTCTTTGTGACATATGTACATATGTATGCAGTCTTTAAATTCAACAAAAAATATATGTATGTATGTGAATATTATAAAAATTGATTAGCTTTTTTTGTTTTTTTCAATTGACAATTTCTATTGACTATCTCTGAAATCAAAGTCAAATCACAATAAGAAAAATATATAAAGTTCTATTTAAAGACTGACAATTTTTTTTTTATATACCAGTATGTATGTATGTTTAGTATTTATTTTATATATTATAATTTTTCTTTGTTTTCTTTTAAATGAAACTGATTTCAACTAGAAAGAGAGACGATAAATTTTATTATTTTCCATTATGTTTAAATTAATTAATAATTTAAACTAAATGTTTGGTTTTTTTTTTTTGTTTAACATACATGAATATTTACATACATATATATACATATATGACAAACATGCTATAATATTTTCATTGTTACGAGGTTGCATTAAAATTCTATACGGTTAAATTATTAAAAGTTTTTGTTTCAAATACCGTACGATATTTAATTAGTACCAACTTAGACAATAATCAAAAAATTTTAGAGCTACAATTAAAATATTGCAAACTAAATTTGGCAGCTGACGTTTAGTATAATTAATTTTGAGATATTAACATAAAAATGTGTTCCAATTTACAAATTCTCTTTTTCTTTCTTAAACCATTCTCTTTTTGTAATTGTTAAAGAGAAAAATAGATAGAAAGATGTTAGCAATAATATTAATAGTGACATCTAGCTATTGTGATGTTTGTTATCTTTATTTATTTTATAACTTAATTTATCCTTAATTCATACATACACACACATATATTTTGTATCAAATTTCTTTTGTCAAAAAGAGTTGAAAATAATTGATTGTTATCATATTTTTTGCTTTTGTACTCGTAATAATTTAATTAGCATGATTATTATTCGCTATTTCCACATACATATATATACGTACATACACATATAATATATACATATTTTTTTATTAACAAACTAATTACGATAATCATTAAATATATTTTATAAAAACAAATACACAAAATATTCTCAAAGTGTAGAATTTTTTTTTTATTATAATCTTAACGTGATTTACACATGCAAATTTTTAAGTAAATAAACCTGCGTTATTTGTATTTACATAATGTACTTATATGTATGTATGTACATACAGTGATATAATTTTGATAAAAAAAAATATATTTTTATGTCTAGAATCTATTTAATAATGAATTTGAAAATAATCTTGAAATAACATGGGAAGAGTACATGTACATATGTATATGAAATTGTAAAAATTACGTAAATATATAAAATTTGTAGGGAAATGTCGTGCTCATAATAATATGCTTTCACTTTTTTGTTCTATATACAAAATGTTACATCATATTTTTTCTTTAGTTTTAAAATTAAAATAAGAAAATTATTAAATTTTAAATTATTAAATTTTAAGGAATTGTTCAATTTTGCTTTTCTAAAAATTCTTAAAGAATCCAACAAGTACTCGTGTTTGAAAGGCAAATAATTAACATTTGCGATATCGTAAATTCGAGCATGAAAATTTTTGTTTTAAATAATTTTTAAATGCAATTTTAAAAAATAAATTACTTATGTATTTGAAAAATAGGAAGAATTTTTTTCAAAATTTCATAAAAAAAATTTACGATAAATATAATAAAACGATATTAAAATTACCGTTAATTCTTATATAAATATTTAAGGTAAATATGAAAAAATTAAAAATACTTAAATGTCATTTAATATTTTTAAATATTATTCTTACCTACTATAATTCATAATATTCATAAATTTTAACATTAATTTATTCCGAAAATAACTGGAATTTCTGATAAGAATTTTTTTTTTTTGTTATTTATTAAGGTTATTTTCAACTTTTTATGGCCTTATGAGTACCTTATAATATTATTGTAGCAATTAAAGATAATTTTGTTGTTATAAAAAATATCATTATCGTAATATAAATAAATAAATTAATAAATAAGAAAAATAAATTATATACGATAAACAATTAAATTTAGTGCACAAACTTTTGTTTTTTTTTTTCAATTTATTATATATTTTTTTTTTTTGAAATAATTACAAGTGTGCAATTATTATTTATTAATCTTAAGTATTTTTAAGGGTACAATATAAATGTTTATTAGGTGAATATATAGATTCTTCATATATATGAAGATGAAGTAATCACGCTTGAAAATGTAACAAAAATTTTCTTTAAATTGTACAAATAAATTGTTTTTTAGTGTAAAATTATTAAATATCAAAAAAAAAAAAATTTTTAATAAACTTCAACGAATGACTAAGACTAATAAAATTGTTATTAAATTTATTTCAGTATAAAAAAATAAAAATTTTTTTTTTTAGAAAGAAAGCTGCTGCACGTGATCTCCTCTTAAAATATTTTTAATAATTGTTTTTCAGACTTTACTTTTCATATTCTATACCAATATAAAATTTTGTGATAACGCATAAGTAGTGTAATTAAAAAATTTACAATAAAATGTAATAAAATATGCATGCATTGTGTTACAACACTATACTGTAAATGTTTATAGTATACAGAAACGATTTCCCTTAATATATATTATCAAATGTCAGCCGAACTGACCTACCAACAATATGTAATGTAAAATTAAAAATAACATGTGCCAGATTAAATTTACATTATGTAGTTTAACATCTGATAAATACTTTTTACAAATCTACCTATATATGTATGTATGCATGCATACTTTATCTAAACACATATACACAACGCATATGTACGTGATACGTTCATGCGATAATAAGATGACATACGTAATAGTAATGAAATGTAGTTACAATACAATAAAAGTAGCATAATAAAACAGAAAGAGAAAAGTGAATATCAAAAAAAAATAATTGAGAATATAATTTAATTCCTCACTGTTCTATTGTATTAATGAAATTATATATGATTAATTGATACATACACACAGAGCCGGATCTACCATATGTCCAAAGTAACCATATGTAACGAGGACCGAAAAACAGGGCCGCAATTATTATGTGCGCAATGTTCAATGGGAATGCATACACCATATGCATAACATACGAGTATTTATAAATTTTTTGTCCTCCCGTTCGCTTTTTCAGAATGTCAAAAATTTTCATTCTCTCTCTTATCCCCAACCCTGTTATTGACATCATAAAATTTATAATACGACTATTAACTAATTATCTTCTTACTAATATTTTCAATAGTGCATGCACTAGTTAAAAGATTATTATCACCTTTAGTATTTTTAATCTCTCAATTTATCAATAACAGTTTTTGCAGTATTGATTAAACTTTCTCTTTTAGTACACTGATTAAAATTGTGATATACTTATAATATTATTTAATCAAATAAATTAAATTATCAACTATTCAAATAAGTGCTTAAATAGGGCTAATCATATAAATCTAAAAATATATGTAAATAAAAAAAAAATAAATCCGTCAGTCAATATTCCGTACTTTGTAATCCAATTAATCAATTGATAAGAGAGAATTTACTGTATATACACATAAATAATTTTTCTCTTTTATGAAACGGTACTTTAATTGAGACAACTTTTTTATGACCTTATCACTTAAAACATTTCTATAAATAAAAGTAAATATATATGTATTTATGTATATTAAAGCATGTAGATTTTATGTGTTTGTTTAGTAAATTATCCATATAAGTATAAGTATAAGAAAAAGTGATATTTATTGTGTAAATTTGCACAATATGTGATGACAACAATAAAAGTTTTCATCTTGTTTCTGTTTTCTATTTTGATGAATTTTTTTTAATTTTTTCCTTAGATCTTTAATTTTTTTTTTTATGAATACGAACAAATACAAATACGAGTATATGTTTTGATAATTCTAATTTTTATAATTCTAAAATGAATTGGGAGGAAAAAAAATAGCGTTTTTGTGGGATTAAACATTTTGTTGACGTCTGCAATTTAATTAGTTGTTTTCCGCGTTAGTAAGTAAGGGTTAAAATATGTAAATATGTAATTGAATAGGGACGTCATATCAAAAGAAATTTCAATTACCATTTATTTCTTTCCTTTATTCAGTTTATTTTTCTTGTATACTCAAAGTATTCAATGTAAAGCAAAAATTTTAAAATAAAATTTCTTTAAAATCTGAATAAATAAAAATGTTAACTATTATTTTGTAGTTTACTGGTCGATCAACTTGAAGTAATTCCAAAATTTAACAAAACACTCCTTTTGATTGATTCTTTCTCTCGCAATGGAATCTTTTCTCTCAGCAACACAATGTTTCAGTTTAGCAACAACTGTTGCTACACTATTTTCCTACATTTGTTAATATTCAATTGACTGCCAATCTAACTAAAATTGAATTATTTAAAGTAAAGACAATTAGCACAATAAATATTCAATAAGAGCAACATTTTAGTTGACAAATTATTCAAATCTAATTGAAAAATAAAAAATTTTTCATTTTTAACACTCAAAAATTGTATATTTCATGGGAATTTTCAAGTATGTAGTCTAAACTTATTTTAAGGACAATAATTTTGAAGTTTAACCGAGAAACAAAAAATTTTATTTTGTTTCTTCAGAAGTAAAAAAAAACAAAGTACTTACATACATACATACAGACATACATAATATATAGGTACATGAACCATTAAGTTTCATAAAATTCAATTGTTTTTTTTTTTTTTGTGATTATGAAATCTTATCAAATTATATCAAAAAATGTATGTATAGCAACAGTAAATACGAAAATATTATAGAACACATTGTTGACAAAATGAAATAGCATTTTGTTTTATTTTTATGTCAAATTATGTCATAATTACATACTTATCTATCTTTTTGTTTGTAAATGTCGTAAAATATTTGCATACATGACTCAAAGCATGTAATTAAAATTTTTATTTTAATAATAATTTTTGAAGTCATCAATCAATTATCTTGGAGAAGAGCTTGCTGTTAAATAGTTAAAAATTGTAAATATTCAATTTAAATTTAATTTTATTTTGTAATTAAATTATTGTTAATTAAATCAATATGTATGTACATATGTTTATTATTAAATATAAAATGTTGTCGAAAATTGTGAATTTAAAATAAACACAAAATTACAATATTGTTTCAATACTTTGTTATTTAGGTTGTTTCTGTAAATAAATAAATCGTTCCATTTGCATCTTTGTTAATGATCAAGCAAATTTTTGACAAAATTCTTACATAAGTATTTCAAACTAAAAATCATGACCAAAGCCCTATGCCATAAAATCTATGTATATATGTACAGTAAAACACGGTTAAGTGGATCACGCTTAAGTGGATTTCACGCTTAATTGCATCAAATTTTCGTGGCTTGTACTTTTTTCGATTTTTTCATATAAAAAAATTCGTTTAAGTGGAATTCGGATAAGTGCACAACACGCTTATCTGCACATATATTTTTTCCCTCATGTAATACTTAATATGTAAATTTATTCGGTTAACTACACATCCCTGTTTTTATTTAGCATAAATGTCAAAAATGAAAAACTACACTCTCAACTACAAAATAAGAAAAGCAACACTATGTAGCTACCCAAAATATTTTAGTTTCTGTCATTGTCAAATTTTGAGTGTTGATTTCGATACCAGAAAAAGTATTTACTGAGATTGTAGCATGTGATGACAATCTGGAATGTTACGGTGATTGGACCGACATAGAAATTATAAATGAAGTTCGTTCAAATTTAATAGAAACTAATGAGGAAAACGATGAAGAACTAAATTTTGTGGAAAATTCTGAACCTCCTTCTAAAGTTCTCAAAAAAGATGCTATAATAGCTCTTTCAAACATACAAACATAAAGCATTTTTACAAACGTTAAAAACAAAAACCCAAGCAAAAATCATAAAATATTTTGTGAATAAAAAAAGTTTGTAAGTTGTCAATATTATGTATGTTTTCTATTAAGGGAAATTAATTTACCATTGCTATTATTATTTTTATAATGAAGTTAAATGTGCAAATTTTTTAATTTTTTGTTGATTTTGAAATTAAATTTTAATTTTTAACTTATAATTAGAACCAGTTTTTAATAAATTCAATTCTTTGACATCGGAGGTAATTTTTTAAGTCGAATTCGTATAAGTGGAAAACACGCTTTAGTGGACAAAATTTTCTTGGCTGATCGATTTCCACTTAACCGTGTTTTACTGTATATACATTGGCACAAAATTATTTAGAGCAATAAATATTATTAGGGAAGAAATTGTAAATTTCGTTATTTGTGATAAACTTACTGCAAAATTCTAATTATAAGTGGAAATTCTCATAATAATTCTGTTAACACTAACTTGACAATTAATTAATTTATAATTGAAGCAATAGAATGTTTATTCATATATTATGTATATTTATTAGAAAAATTTATTTCAGGAATTAAAATTACAATTATGAGATTTTATGCCAATCAGTACACATTTTTAACAATTAAAAATCCGATAAAAAAAATCATATTTTGACATAAAATAATTTTTTGTATAATTTTCATATTTTCATTGCCTTAAAATTGTCATTTATTGTAGAAATAAATTAAGTATATTTTATATTAATTACATTATGTCAGATTATTAATATTCATTCTTTGGAACAACAATTTGAAAATATTTGATTATAATTTTATAGAAAATAATTGACATAGAATCTAAATAACTTGTTAATTTTGTAATTAAAATATAAAAGAAAAAAAATTTACATTTGTACATATTTTTCTAAATCATTAAATTTTTTGCAAATATTGTTCTAGTATCTAGATTCTAGATTTTTATTTTTTGATTTTTTTATTTAAAATTTTCAATTAATTCAGTTGGATAATCTATCATATTTATAATTTCATTTTTCATCTTTCATTTCTTTTAATTTTGTTTGGTTTTTTGAATAAAAGAGAATATAATTTTATTAATTTATTTTTGTAATATAAATTAATTGTTGTGAAATGGAAATTAAAATAGAAATCTGGCAGATTTTGAAAACATTGCAAATATTTTGAATATAAATTCAAGTAAAAATCATCGGCAACACTTATATAAACAAACTGCAATTAATAATTGAGTGAAAAGTTGATTTATTTATTTTTTTTTTATTATTTATTAGAGTTTTTTTTTGTGTTCATATTTTTTGATTTCTCTTATTTTTTTTTATATTTCACAAATATAAAATTTAGGAGAATTTCCATTTTGCTTGATTTTTACGTGTACAGAAGACACTTATATTTGAAATTTTGCCAAATATTTTTTTTTACAATAAAAATTTTTAAAATATTTTTATTTAATTTTTTTTTTTCATTTTATTTCTTGTTAATATTTTTTTATTTAGAACCTCATTCATTATTAAAATTGAGTTATAAGTTATAACAATTGAAAAAAATGAGAAAAAAAAACATTTTCAAAAAAGAGAAAGAGAGGAGAAAAAAGAGTGAGAGAAAAAGAAAAATTATGATCAAAAATTTGGAAATCAGGCCTAAAAATAAATAAAAATGAATACAAAGCAGAAGAAAAAGAAAACAAAATCTTCAAGGACGGTATGGATTTTATCGGAAAGAGGAAGGAATATTATGCAGTTGAGAATTTTTATTTTTTTTTTTTTCTTAAAGTGGGTTATGAAATTTATTTGCTGGGCTTTTATTTTTATTAATATTTCTCTTTTTTATATTTAAATTTTACCTGTTACCATGTGAGTCTTAAATGCTCAATAAATATTTTTTTACGGTAACCAGCCGTGTAATAACATTACAAGTTTTGGAATTGAGCAAAGTTGAAATTTTTTATTTTTCGTAATATTCAAATTGATGTTAGTAAGTTTGGCATTATCAATTTATTTTAGTTAATATAAATTTTAATTTATCAATTTGTATTTACCGAAATATTTAGAGAAATTGAATAATATCATACATACATATGTACACAGTTCAATTAACAATCAAATTGTGTATCAAAAATTCAAAGCTATGTTATTAACTACTCAAATTTATTAAAAAAATATTAAATAGTTTATGAATCCATGTTACTCGTATACTATAATTAAATAATTAAATAATTAATCATATAAATCCTACATATATATAACATCATTGAATTGAGCCTATATTAAAATTAAATGACAAAATAAATTTAAAGTTAATATCGTAAAAATGAACTCATATATGGTGAAATATTTTAAAACAGGTTTTTCTTTTTTCAAATATGACAAAATTAATTCAAAATTTTCACATACATATTACACATACGTTGTGAATACAACCATACAAAACAAAATGTATTTAAAACATCATGGTTTCGATACAAGCTTTAATACAATTAATTCACGGAAGAAATAATAGAAATTAATTTTTAAAGAATTTGCTAAAATTTAGTGTGCTTTTTGGCATAAAAATTTTATTTGTATATATTTGTAGATCAAGTATTATTTGGGAGACAGTGATTACTCATTTTAAGGTACAATAGCAATGAGAAACCTTTTAATAAACTGAATGTTATTTAGAGCGTCATTGTGTATTTTTTTTTGTGTCCAATTAACTTTCTAAGTAACTTTCAAATTCGAATTTCAAATTAATTTTTTTAAGTTTGAATAAAATTCGCATTACTTGTATTGTCAAAACTGTAAAATAATCTGAAACAATTTGAATTCGAAAAGAAAAAAAAAAAATGAAGAGGAAGTAAAATTAAAGAAGAAATTGCAAAAAAAATTTTTTTAAAGATAGTTTACTTTTTATATAGCTTTGGCAATACGGAAATGGAAAAGAAACGGAATCATTAGAGAAAATTAGATTTTTTTTTTTACAATCCAGGTTCGAATATAAAGACGAACTCATATAAAACGATGAAATATTGTATAAGCTTAAAATTATGAATAAAATTGTATTTTGTGAGCAATGTGAGCAGTATTTAACAAGTAAAAGTTTTTGATTTACATTTTATTTGCAATTTGAATGTCATGGTTCTTCTCACTGAATGAATATTTACAATTTTAATGTCATGGTTCTTCTCTCACTCATTTGAGCAAAAAATATAGAATAAGGCCATAAAATTAAAAAAAATGTTTTTTGTTTCTAAATTTCAAAATTCAAAATATTTAAAAAATTTTCAATTTATTCCAAATCGTAATCTCATATTATTTAAAATACAAAACACTTTACCACAAATATGAATGATTCATCAATATTCATATATACATATATATGTATATATATGTTTATTTTTTATTTTTTAAATTTTACCCTTTTGTATATTTTTTAATATTATTTTATTGTTTTTTTTTTTATTAATTCAATCGCAAGTTTTGTTATTATTTGAAAATACTGAGGAATTCAAGGTTCAAGCTTTTTTTTGTGTTTTTTTTTCGTTCTAATTAAACGGATATAAGCTTCCAATTTCAAATTCATATTTTATAATACGAATAGTAAATAAAATTAATGGATATATACAATGTACAGTGGAACGTAATCATATCGGAAATTGTAAGGAAAAAAAGCTGAACTCAATAAAATTTTATTAATGATACTTTATCGCATTCTGAGCAGCACCAAGAACGATTTTTGAGTAAAGAAAGTATTTTAAATAGTTTTAAATTATATTTTCGGAAATTTTACGGAGTACCGTTGTTTTTCATTTACTGACATTTTAAAGTATTCCCATTGTAACGTTTTTTTTTTCAATTATTTAATTAAAATTGACTATGCATAAGCTGATACGAAAAAAATTTGTTCTATGGTTACTGCACCCTCAAAGTCCCATAACTGCTTCAATGACATTCTCTTTTTTTGGTTGGATCTCAAATTTACGCTAAAAGCACTGAAATGATGAAATCGTTTCATTTTTAATCATAAACAGAATTACGACATTATAAAACAAACTTGTAATTAGTTGTTTAAAAGCAATTATAGAGAAATGAAAGGGTTAAATATATTGTTCAAAAGTTATGCTTAAAAATTGAGTTTACTGTATTCGTACATACGCATATTATATAGGAATATTGTATATGTAGGTAATTTAAATTTGTGGAATTTCTCTCTATACATTTTATTTTTTGTTACTTTAAATACCAACTGTACATATTGAAAAATATTAAAAAATATAAACAAAATTTTGCTCAAATAAAAATCAAAAGTTCCGGTGGTATACAGAAATTAAAATTATTAACATGAAAAATGTTTATAAATTTCAATAAAAAAGAAAATACAATTGAATTGCAAAATTATAAAAGAAAAGAAAAAACAAAAAAGAGGATAGGATTTAGTTTCGCCTTTAAGATTTTGATATTTTAATTTTTTAACCTGTAGATTTTATTTCTGAATCACAGAGCTACTATGTGAAATCAATTCTTACTTGTTTCCTTTTAATTTTTTTCTTTAATTGCAAATCGAATTGAAATTGATATGCATGGGTCTAATACGCTTATTCATATTTCCTTTTTTAATTTGCATGTATAAAAGAATTGCATAATAATTGTTTAGAATTACATAAAAATAATAAAAAAAATTGTAGGGATTATTAGCCAATTTTTTTTTTATTTGCTAGTGATTCATAAACACCTGCTTTTTATTTTAAACTTTCTAAAAAAATATTTATACTTTTACAAATGTTAAAACTATGGAAACTACATATAAGAGTTTGTTTTTTAATTGCGCTTTACTTGAGGTACTTGAATTACAATATAATGGTTTTAGTTTTTAAGTTTGACATAGTTTTCATATAAATCCGCGGAAATCGAGGAATCGGAATGGGAGCATCGAAATCAATGAGACAAAGTAGTCGGAACATAAAAATTTATACATTACTCTGAACTCGGGAGTAGGAATCAAAAAATTTTAAAAATTTGTTGAACATAAATAGGCTAAAATCTATATACCTATAGAAAAAAAGAATGAAATCGGAGAAAATTTTAGAATTTACTTCGTAGTGCTCGTTCGTTTATAAATCAACATTGTACAATCTATCACTATTTAATACCGTGGAATTTTTCTAAATAATTTATACTAGCATTTTTACTTATATGTTTTGTAATAAAATAAAAAATAAAATCAAAATGACATTATCACAAGGTGTAATGGAAAATTTTAATAGCAAATTAAATTTTATAATCTTCATATAAATCAATCTTACACGGTAAATAGCTTTATCATTTTGTTTACTATTTTTTTGTATTTAAATTTAAAATCTTGGTAAATATATTATGTATAAATAAATATAATGTATATAAATTACGGAAATATTATATTTTTTTAAAGACTTCAGGGTAAATTTTATTTTAATATACGCATATAATAAGTATATGTATGTGCTCTTATATGAGTTCATGTACGTGTAATGTACGTATAATATACGTGTGTACCTATAAACAAAATAATTAAATCTTCTTGATAGTGCTTCTTAAATTTCAATTTTTAAAACCTCAAAATTAATTAAGAAAAAAAGTAAAAAAAAAATAATAAAATAAACATTGTAGCTGCTTGTTCTAGCCTCTTTATCCATATGATGATATTATTTTAATTTGATTGAAAAATTGACTTAATTTTCATTAATGTTTACATTAATAATTTTGTTTTCGAAAAATGAAATTTTCAATTGAATGCTTATGGAAAATTACAATAACAACAAAAAAAAAGTGTTTCTTCAATAAAATTCTCATGTGGTAAAATTTGTGTATACATTTTATATACATACAAATAATTCTATTAAATTTTGTAAATAAATTTTATTTTTATATTTTTATACTTTAATTTTCGAAAAACATATAGATATACAAAAATTATTACCTGTGGAAATTTTTATTTTCATAAAATTCTAAAAATAGTTTTTTTTTTAAGTACTCTTTAAATATACTAGAATGAAAAAGGAAATAAAAAGTATTAAGGTGAGCTTAAAGAATAGAAGAAAATGAAAGCAAAGAAAAAAATCTGATGTAGTCAGCCCATAACTCACTACGATGTATATTGTTTAGTTTTGTGAGCATTACAGAAGGTTATGAAAATGAATTCTTCTTTACAATTTTAAGGGCACTATTAACTAGTAAGCTCTTACTTAAAATTCTTCACAAAATGTAAATTTGTCACTTAGTAATATAAAATCACAAATGTTAACCCTCGTATGTCAAATGCCAACTGTTAACCGTAAATTGTTAACTGTCAAATTTCAAAAGTCAAATTTGAAATAACACCTGTCAAATGTCATTTGTGAATGTCAAATGTCATCTGTAAACCCATCTGTCAAATGTCACTTGTCAAATGTCAACTGTCAACAGTCAAATGTCAGATGCCAAGTATGAACTGTCAATAGTCAAATGTCGCCTGTCAACTGCCAACTGTAACCTGTCAAGTATTAAAACATAAAATTTTAACTGCTTTAGCAAACCGAATTTAAATATTTAATTTCAGGGAATTTGGTTGATTATCTCTCTTTACATGCATAAAAATTTAAAATCGCCCAGAAAAAAGAGCTAGTTCTCACAAATTCACTAATTCGTGAAATAGCTGAAATAAACTCATATATAAAATTTCATTAAAATCGATTTAGCTGAACTTGAGTTACACACTTGCACTCACATAGCGAAAGACCGATATTTCTAAAAATAATTTATTTACGTTACCTTACTATGGAGAAGTTGCTTGTTGCTATCACTTAATCTCCCTTATTGTATGCAATGCAGACGGTAAAAATTAATGTGTGGGAAGAGGTAAGATTTTTAATTTGTATTTATTTAAGAAAATTTAAAATTTTTCTTTTATAATAACAGCATTTCTTATATATATTTCATAATATTTTTTTGTGAATTATGTAATTTAGAAAATATAAAAATTTAGAAAAGTGCTAATTTTAGATTTTAAGTCCAATATCAAAATATTGAATCAGAATTGAATAATTACTATTATTAATTACTAACACAAAAATTTATTGATTAATAGTGATTACTATCATTCAATTTGATACAATTAAAACTCAGTGTACACACTTAAATATTTCGAACTTAAAATATTTGGAGTCACGACCCACAAACGAAAACAAGATCACAATTTATTTTTAACAACAAAAAATATGCCATTGATATTTTCGAAACCTTGAATAGGTATAAGAAACGTAGAAATTGCTACATATATAAGAAATGATTTGAGTTTTCACTAAAGAATTAATTTGATCCCTGCGAATAATTTAAAAAATTAATATTTTGGTAATTTTCGAGTTTCGCTAAATTTGATATCATAATATTTGTATGCATGTATGTATATCTATACATATTTAAGTATTTGTACTATTTGATGGAAACTAGATTTCAATCTTTCCATATCTAAATATCTGATTATTAAAAGTTCTTAACCAACTTTCATTTTATTCATTAAATTCGAAACAAAAACTTTCACTAACCATAATTATTATATTAAATTAAAATCAATATTTTATATTTAAAACAAACAAAAAAAAGACTAAAAACATACTACACTTAAAATGATTAAAAGTTTTGACGTAATAAAAATAAGAAAATAAGAAAAATACAATTTAATATTGAGAAAAGAAAAAATTAAAATAGGGTAGAGCACTTTTAACTACCTCAAGTTCAGATAGGAAAAATGACGATATGTCACGCAAATTCTAAAATTTACAAATGTAAAAAGTGGTAAAAAAAGAAACTACTAAACTAATAATAAAATTCTAAACACTTAAAAATTTTATTTTTGTAATTTCTCATTCAAAAAAAACAAAAATGAAAATAAAAGGGGCAAAAATGAAAATAAAAAGGGCAAAACTTTTATAAAAATATTTTTTTGCTAATTTAGCAAAAAATATTTGCATTATTACAGTTACTTCTGTGTTATTATATGCGCTAGCAAATGTATTCATGTATACATATGCATGTAAAATTTTTAAGTACATAGGTACATACATAAGTAAAATAATATACATGCATGCCTAATTAAAATAAAAGTTAAAACAAATTTAATAGTTGAGGTTGTACATTCATTGATTCATACTCATATGACCGTATGTATATGTTTGCATTTACTTTTTTTTTTCTCTTTTTCTCTTTTTTCACAAATTGTCTATTTTGGATGGTTTATTTTCCACAAAGACGTCATGTCATTTATTATTGATTTTTTAGAAATTTTAAAAACAAAAATAAACAGAAAAATTTTTTAATTAAATTTTTTAAAACAAAATTCCGATACGCTAAGTAGTAAATTTTGATAAGAAAATGTAGTAAAAATTCTCACATGATTAAAAAAAATAATATAACAAGGCAATGTTTTGGTTCAAAAAAAAAAATGACAGAAATAACATTAGGTATAACAAAAAAAATTTGAGTCAAAAATATGGGTGGGGTCATACACATTCATACATCATAATGGGCACATAATTAAATGAACGTACAAAAATATAAATTAGTACATCTAGATAAAATTCAATAATAAAAATTAATGTCAAAAATTAATTAATAATTGACATTAATAGATTTAAAAATTGCTGTAGAAATAACAAAAAAAACACATTCGTTTTCTTCTTGTCGTTCCAGTTCGTTTTTTGTTCGTTTCCCTTAAGGGTGCAGGCAGACATACAATTTTTAGTTTTACAACTGTTTGAATGCTTATTTGTATTCCATAGGTTCATACCGATGCATATCTGCTTGAGCCCTAAAATGTGTCAATTTTTTCAATTATTCTTAAATTTCAAAATATTTTTGTCTCTGTTATAAACAACACACTTGATTTGAATAGCAGTTTATATAATTATATTTGAATAGTAGTAACTATAAATGGGTTCCACTGTGTCATAGAAATAATTAATATGTAAGTATAAATTTATTTATTATGTAAATAAACATGTACATATATATACAACCACATACAATTTGTACATACACACATATATATGTATGAATCTTTTATAATTTTATTTTATTAAAAAGGTGTAAAAATAAAGAAAACTTAACTGCGTAATTTTTTAATTTTTTTTTTTTTATGAGTAAAACTTACATACATACATATATGGTGATAACTGATTAGTGACTTGTGAGCTGAATTGATAATATAATCAATCATCGCATGTACATACATGCATGTATGTTTGTTTTTTTGTATGTGTTTGTTGATTTAATAAAAAATATTTGATAACATTTTTTTTTATATTTGAATTCGTTGTATATGGCATGATGAAAAATAGTAAAAATAATATATTTTTGTAGACATTTTTATTTTGATTGCAATAAAAAAAATTGTTTTCTCGCATTCCTATTGTGAATTAGTTGAAGTATTTTCTTTTATTGTGAGCTGTATTGTTGTGGTTTTTGTTTTTTATTTCTTATCGTTATTGCAATTTCTAATTTACTTTTAAGACATCTGGTTTTTGATTAACTGTTTGATCAAGTTTTTCTTCATATTTTCTATAATTTAAAGATATTAATTTACATGCATATGTACATATAATGTGCATGTATTTATGAATGTTTAAGAATTTATATGTTATGTTACAATTTGCAAACATTTTTTGTCTATTTAAGGAAAATCTGCTACCTATAATACACAAATAACTTTTAATTAAAATAGTAAAAATTTGATTTTTTTTTTTTTTTGAAAATTTCTGTATAGGGTTACAAATTTTAATTTCGACGCAATTTTTGAAAGGAAACAAAATAAAAAATTTGGACAAAACCAGAATTCTAAACTAGAAAAATAAATAGTTTGATTAAAAATTTGTTATCTGCCGCATCAAATTTAAAATTTAGAAACTATTTCCTAAAAAAAAATATTTTGTTTTAAAGCAAATTTTTTGATAAATCAAATTTTTATATTATTTTTACAAGTTTAATTCAGATAGCTTTCTATTTAGAAAAATTAACTCGCAATTAATTTGTGAGCTTAATAATAGATAATTTTAAAATTAAAAATTTTTCAATTATTGTTAAAATATTATTGAACTAGATATGTACATTATACATACATGACATTAAAATCTAGATTTGAATAATAATTTAAATTAAAGCGTAGTTATAAACCAGAATTCGAGATTTTTGAAATATGGTACGCATATCTTTAAAATATGTATTAACAATTAAAATAATATCATAAAAAAAATTTGGATATATCACAGGTACACATACACATACACATATATTGTGTAATACAATGTAATCTTCTTCAATAAACTTCGAGTCTCGAGAATAATTTAACTTTAATACTAAGTGATCAAAACCGTTTGATCAAATTTTAATAATTTCAAATAACAATATCAAAAATCCTTGATGAAAAAATAATAAAATAGAATAACAATAATATTTAATTGATATTGTATATAATGTATGAAGTAAATAATTTTAACCTTTGTCAATTTTTTTTCTAAACCACTAAATAACCTTATAAACTTACATATCTATATATATATATATATATATATGTATTTTATTATAATTATTATTGCATTGTGTTATTAAGGAAAAACAATTAAAATTTATATGAAATAATGTGCAATATATACATACATATATATACTTAATAAAATTATTAAAATTATGATAAGGAAAAATTGAACTTAAGAAAATTTTGGTTTCCTTAATTAGGAGTATACTCAAATAATAATGATAAGAATTTCAAGCAATATGATAAGAATTTAATGCCTATCAACATCAAATAAATAAATATGTATGTATATATACATATGTGATTAATTATAGAAAAATATTAATGTAAAGACTTTGCAAAAGTTTATATACCCTCTTTAAATATTGTAGGTACTTATATGATAATAAAATAATTAATTTGTTTTGATTCGTTTATATTGTACAAAGTATAATAACAAATTTTGATTAAAGATTAGATTTTCATAAATATTATTTTAATATTTAATTCTTCATATTTACTTATAAAATTAAATCCAATTATTTTATTTCTTTATCATTTTCTTTTTTTGTGTAAATTTATTTAAAATATTAAAAAAAAAATATATTTTATACTTTCTAATTATTTAAGCTAATATTGATAAATTATTGATTGTGAATTAGGTCAACTTGCTTTTTATGACCAAATATAAATATTGTTTATTGAATTTTGTTGATAATTTATAAATATAGTTATACACACATACATATCTAAGCCATTTATTTGTTGCTATTTAATTACATATATATAAATTTTCACTACATAATTAACAATATTTGTTTAAAAGTTAAAAAACGCCCAAAATATTGAAAATTCAAGAAGAAAAAAATTTTATATTACCCTTGAGTAGGAATATTTAATATCTACTACTATATTAATGAACGACGATTACAATTCTATTATTAATGGAATTTTAATTATACATTTATGTGCATATACATACAAGTATAAACGTATATACTTTTCCGAAATAAAATAAAGCCTCATACTCTGATACTAAAATTAAATATAGAAATTTACAAATCCATAAAATTTTATAATTTCTTTTCCTTTTTTTTATTTTACAAAAATATTTTTATAGCAACAAATAATTAAATATAAAAGGAACAAGAAGAAAAAGTATAAATTAAATTGGAAACCGGAAAAAGTTCTTTATTTGAACTATGTATTTTTTAAATACACATTATATACATACATATTTTTATTTATTTTTAACTTTTCTTATCTTATATTAGAAAATTATATTAGAAAATAAATAAAGAGCTTTAATTTTATTCCTAACCTACATTAATATTTAATTACAATTTTAAAATTATTGTATTTACAATTGTAAAATTATGTTTTTAAAAATTGACTTAGATTATGCTTATATGCATTTAGCAAATAATTTTATGTAAAATTGTTTAAATTTCAATTTTGTTAGAAAATCACAATTAAGAAAATAAAATTCATTTATTAAAGATAAATTTAAGTTTTATTTCAGATATAAGATTTTGAATTAAAATATATTAGAGAAATATATTTATTTGGGTATTCTCTTAAAATTTGATAAAATGTTCGATTTGTAAAAGTTCGTAGATTTAGTTTGATGATAAACAAAAATATAAAATAGAATGCAATCCAACTCTAATCAAACAAAATGTCTTAAAAATTTTTAAAGTTCAAACTCTTCTTTATAAATTTATTTATAATAATATGCATAAATATGCAAAATATCAAATTATAAACATAAATTTTGCTGGTTTAAGACTTTTAAATATTTTTTTTATTGTTAAATTATCGTACAGTAGAATTTTAATATAAGAATTCTTTCAAAAATTCAAGTACGTTTTTTTTATATTTTTAGTAAACAAAATTACAAATTCCGAAATAAAAAAATATGTATGTATGTATGTATGTACTTAATTTTAGTTATTAAATTAGCATATAGAATATAAAAACAAAAAATTAATGTAAAATTCCAAATTGTAAAAATTTACTTAAAATAAGTTCACAATTTTAAACAATTGCTTAAAAATTTTATGTAAATTTCACAAAAATTTTTTACTTATTAATTAATAATTCATTAATATTGTATAATTTAAAGTTTTGTGTAAAAGATTTTTCCAAAATCTAGAAATTATAGTCATACTTATATACATATATACATGTATATTGTATTTTTATAATTTATATGTAATGCAAATGACATTTAATTATACAGAATTTATAATTCTGATTTATTTTCATTAAATTATTTTATTTTGCCCTGTTAATTAATTCCCTAATCGATATGTAGAAACATATACTCGTACATACATACATTCATATTTTGTTTATCTCTTTCTCTCTCCATGTAGTCAAAATCATTTTTTATTTTCCTTGAATTTTATTTACATATACTTTATCTACCCACTTACATAATAATTTTCAAATAAAACTTGTTTTTAAATGTAAAGTTATAAATAAAAAAAAAAAAAAAATTAATTATTTTTATTTTAATGAAAAAAATTTTCCATCTATCAAGGTTATTTTATTTTGTATAATTGAATTCTCTTACTCCTCCGAAATTTCAATCCAAACATACATTGTACAAAATAGAATAAAATTTCAAAAATATAAACAAGAGCATATATGTATATACATATGTATGTATTTATGTACATACATATGTAACAACAATGTAAAATAACCAAAATAAAAATAACATGAATAACGCTATGTACATAAATAGTAAAGCGATTTTTATGTAAAAATAAGAAAAAAAAAAAATAATTAAAATCTTTACACAAGGTTTTTTTTTTTTTGAAATTTTGAACTCAGATGGGGTCAATTAATTGTAAATAAGCAAATAAATTTTTTGTATACATATTCCTATTATATATGTATGTAAATATTTGCATACATATATTTACTAATTTTTTTTTTATTATTATTATTTATATTCAATTCAAATTTTTTTACATAAAAATGTAAACAAAAATTTTCACTTTAATCAATTATAAAATATAGACAACCTTAAATAATATAAATTTACCTTAAAAATAAATTACCGGCATTATTCATTAATAATAATAATAAAAAAAATATATATAAAATCAAATTTCAATATTGAAAAATAATAGCACAATAAACAATTACACATACAAATATCGAGTATATATACAGATGCGAGCAATCAAAATAGCAATTTATTCATAGAAAAATCAATTACATACTGAAAACATTAAATATTGACAATAATTTTGATTTAATGCAAAAAATTTATTACTTATTATATTTTCGAAAAATTATGATTGACATTTTAATGAATTTTGAGAAGAAAATTATATTTTAACTTTTAAAGGTATAGATTTTTCTGTAATTTTTAATTATTTAGCTCATTTAATCCTAGTGTGTTAATTATATTCCAATATTGAAGACCAATAATGTAACATCTGTAATATTTATAAAGAATTTTCTTAGATAAAATTTAAAAAAAAAAATTTTTTTGCTTCATTAATATTGTTGATTTAGGAAAATTTGGTAAAATATTGACGAATAGGTACAGAAAAATTTAGTAGATTGCTTTCATTATTTGTCATTAGTATAGCACTGCATATAAGTTATATGATATTAAAAGAAATTTTCTACAAAAAAAAAATAAGTAAAAATTATTGACAAAATAGTTATATTATTATTGTTATTATGTTACAAATATTAACCGATAGGGGTATACAAATATGCTTACATTTTTATAGTCAAATATGCAATAGATCATACGTTCTAAAAGAAATATAGAAAATATATAGGTACATACTTATATAAATATTTCTGAACTGTAAAATTACAATTTAATTGATATTGTAGAAGATTTATTTCTACATACATATACACATATATATATACATACATATGTACATTATAATATGTGCATTGAATTAAAAATCAATAAATTAAAATATCGTCGTCATATTATTTATGCTATGCAATTTTATTTCAATACTATCTGAAAACATTTTCACTAACATAGTTTTTTTTTTTCATTATCTGCATACATTACAAACATACATAAATATATATACATACATACAAATATTTGTTTTCGTTATTTTTACAATTAATTTTAGTTCAAGGTAGGACGTAGACCCTCTAACATTATGATCTTTCTCTTTTTTTTTTTTTTTTATTGTCTTTTTTACTCTCCTTTCTATCTCTATCTCTATTTATATTATGTATCTACTTATATCTATTTTTGGCTAGATATCTGTTATAGTTTTTCTGTTTTCTGTTTTTTTTTTTGCTTTTCAAATAGAAATAAAAATTTCAATCACAATTCATATTATGTGTGCAACATAAACATAACAACAATGACACAAACACTAATAAACAATTGCATTAAAATGTTTGTGTGTATGTATATAAAATTTTAAGTTTTCATTTGTACGTCTGCATGCATACATATAATTTAGATACATATACATATATAGACATATTTACGTGCATACATTTATGTTTGTGCAATATTGTGCATAAATCAATTAATCAAAAATATTTTTAGATTTTATTATTTTTTTGTTTTTCTGTTAAAAGCTTTCAAATAAAATTCATAAAATCAATAATAAGAAAAATTAAAACAGATATGTGCTTGTATGTAAGTAGATTTTATGTTTTTTTCAGATTTATTTTTTCTCACAAACAACATTGAAAATCAAAATAAAATTCAAATTTTATTAAAAAGTTTACAAGATTGCATGATTTTTAAAAAGTCGGCTATTAGATTTTATTAAACTAAGTTGAATTTTCGAAACACATAATGTTTTTCGAAAAAATTAATTTTTTGTCAAAATTTTTAAGACTATGTCTTTCTTACTGTCACATTCGAAATGATGTAGGTATTGGAAGAAAATTTTTCCTTGATTGTAAATTTGAAATACGAAGAATTTAAATATTATAAAATCTAAAATTTTTATTAAAAGTCAATTTATGCAACTTAGTCTTATAATTTTTTCAAACAGTAATGCATACTCTATAATGTTAAAGTAGAATTTATGCTGTATAATATAATTACGTACTGCATGTAATAATTACAGTTTGCACATTTAATTTAGCAAATAGAGAATTCTTTGCGTATGTACATGCCTGTTATTCACTCTGTTCATAAAAATATACCAAAATTGAGCAATTTCTAAAAAAACATACCAAATTCAATTCATTTCTACTAATTTTGCAGTAATTCTCTAATTTAATTTCTATTTCTAAACTGTGAACTTCTAATAAGTAAGTACCTACATTACTTTTAATCACGTTTACGATTTTCACTTTTTGGTAAAGAAAAGCCATTGTAAATAACTTCATTGAAAGCTCAAATCTTTCAATTCAATTCAAATTTCAATTTTATTTTTATATAATTGACATTTTTTTTTCCTATAAAATTTTAAATTTTTTTATAAAAATACTATGTATGTACATATGTATGATTAAAAACATATATAAAAATTTTTTTAAATCAAATCAAAAACATGTATTTTTTACATTTATTTCTACATTATGAGAGTATATACAATAATACATACATAAGTACGTATATAGATGCGTTATAACAACAAAAATAGTGTGTAACCTATACTAAAAAATAAGGGAAACGAACTTTATTTGGATCAAAGCTCTTCTATATTTTATGAACGGATTTTAAATAAAATAACAATAATGACTAAAAACAAATAAGTAAAAAACAAATAAATATAAAAACAAGTATAGCAAATGTCAAACACAAAATTGACATAAAATAAAAAATGTTTGATGCAACAACACCTACCATAACAAAACAACTGCAGTTTTGCTTAACTTTTCATTTTTTAACTTAAGATTTCAAATTTTTTCAATTTCTAGCGCTTTGTATTAAATATCTTATTATGTATTTGTAATTACAAGTTACAACCATCTGGCAATACTATAAAACGGCAAAAAAAGAAAGGCAAAAACAAAAAAATTCCAGTTACAATAGTTGATTTATATAAATTAGTCATTGTTGTTGTTATTGTTTTTACTATTATTTCTTGGCCTTTTAAAAGTTTACAGTAAAAAAAAAAAAAGAAAATAAAATATAACAGAAAAAAAACGGTAATATATTACGAGTATAAAAAATTAATTTCAGGTGCACAAGCACACAATATTACAAATTTTATGTAGGTACGACGAAGTTTATTAAAATTTGTCCACACCACACTCTCGTAGGAAATAGTGAATGGTGCCTATGATTTTATGACACCATGTCACCATCTAACACTATTATAACTTATACAATTTCATACCTACATACATACATATATGTACATATCTACATATAATTCACAATTTACAATAATAACGTGCATAAAAATCTGTTATAAAAGAGCAATGAACTTTTAGCAAAAGATGTCGCTATTGTACAAATGTACATACATGTATACATACATACATCCATACATAATTTTCCTTGTTTCTTTTTATACTTTTTATGTTTCTATTTTCAGCTTTTGTGTATTTTGTTTTTGGTTTTTCATATTTTTTTCTTTTTCCGTAAGCTTGAAAACGCTTGAAGTGAATTATGTAACATGAATGACTAATAAAATGAATAAATATCCAGGTATCTGAAGATTATATATAAAAATTATATAAGTATGTACGAATATTTATGCACAAGCAACTATAAGGTATACAACAAAAAAAAAGAAAAGAAATTGTTATAAATTATTAAAAAAAAAAACACCAATTTAAAAATTAATAATAAAAAATTGAAAAATTTATAAAGAATGCCACTGGTGCCTTCCTTTGCAATATTTTTGTTTAAAATTTTAATGATTGAAAGTATATCAAAAATTATTTTCATTTTAAATTTTTCTAATAAACTTTGGCTTCCAAAATGCTGAGAAGTACTGAATTTTGTGTTTTACTGCATTTTGTAAATTACTGTAACATTTAATTATTTTATACAAATAACAAGTTGGGTATTTTTTAATTAATTCTTGACATTTTGTGTACCATTTTCAATTGTGAAGCTCATACTGTTATAGTTAATTAAGTTAATTAATAGTTAAGTATGTTAGAAGTTAATTAATAGTTATAATGGACATTTCTGAAGAATTTAAGGATTTCTGTACTCAAATCGGATATACATATGTATGTATGTACGAAATACAAAATTCAATATAATAAGTAAATATTAATTTGACATTTAGCCATCTAATCACCATATGGACATTTCTCTTTTTTTTAAATTGGTTTTTTTCCTTATATTTTATAAATAAAGACAATATTAATTAACAAAATTAATTATTAATCTTCGTTGTCACAAATAAACAAGAATAAAAAGAAAAATTAAAATTTAGAGAAAAAAAGAGAAGAACATAAAAATATAATGTGAATAAAATTAATAACCCAGGCATACAAATAAAAAGCTTCACCTTATGAAGGTTTATTTTTGGATTTGAGCAAATACAGTATTTTATATAACATATATACAGTAGATGCAATTTAAACTCGGTCAGAAAAAATTCAAATTTAAATATAAAGTTTGGATATGGAAGTATTGAACAAAGAATACTTGAACATGCATACATGCACTATGCATATGATTTAATAATAATAGTTATAAATATAGAATGGAACTTCAATTGAAGAATAAACTCACAACAATTTAGTAATTATTTAAGAAAAAAAAAGAGCATCCAACCCTATTTTTCTTTGCGTTCATAAAAGGCGTAAGTGATAGTATAGAAACAAGAGTATTTTGAGAGAATTGAAAGGTTAATAAATGAAGGAATTAAATGATATTTTTGTTCCAAAAATCAAATTTTTGTACCAACAAACTTGTTAAGTCACGCACATTTCATAAAACCTCTATTTCGGAAAGTAATTTTTTTATAAGATTAAGAAGGAGAATCTTCAATATTTAAAGTAGCAAGCTTTGATCATTTCGACTAACTTTACATTTTTACTTAAAAAACTTATACTAGCCTAATTCAATAATAATTGCACAATTCATAAATATTAAGAACATAATTTCAACTATGACTCACTGTATATGAAAATATGTACATTATTTAAAAAACAAACATACACATGTACATAATATATTTTTTTTTGGACCGCTTATACACAGTTCCATTTATTAATGAAGCTTTAAAAAATTTGTTATGGCTAATTAATTTTTATTCCATTTTATGTAAATAAAATCATTTGAAAAAAAAAAAAAAACAAAACATAAAACTAAATTTAGGAAAAAATGAATAAAGATTGAATCGGAGGTTAAGAGAAAAGTGAAAAAAAAAAAATGTAAATGATTTGATTAAGTAGATTTTTATGACCTTGAAACTTCTCTATGTAATCCTTTTCGGTGATTTAAAAGAAATAAATTTTATGTGAGGTTTTTTTTATAATCTAAAATCTAGATTATTTAAAAAATTTAACAAAAATGTTAAAAATATAAAATGTTAATGGGGCGTAACTCATGGGCGAAATTATACAGGATACGAGTAAAAAATTAGAACTCAAAAACTTATTTCTAAATATGCATAATATGCACCTGTGAAAAATCATCTAGATCAGGACTTCTTGAACTGTAGTGATCAGAGAAATGGTAAAATGATTTTTTTACTGATTGAATCATTATACACACATACATATTATTAGCATGTTCTTGTTAATTATAAAAAAAATGGTTTTTGTTTTGGGGCAAATCCCGTTTGATATTATGTGAATGACTTACAAATGATAAAATTAAAGTATTTAAATTAAATAGGCATATTATGAGGTCTTTAGCAGCAACTTAGCATTATTTGTACAATCATGTACAAAAGAAGGTTTTTACTTTTTTTTTTCTTTGGATTTAAAGTGCCCGTAATTTTTTTATAATATAGAAAAAATTAATGAAATTCACGGTTATAATTATAAGGACGTGAAATTATAAATGCATCAAATTAAATTCAATATGCGCATTAAATTAAATGTAATTTTTATACAATATTAATTTTATAAACAAACAAGGCAAATCCGTATATATACATATATCATATATACATACATATATACCCATACATATATCTTATATATCTAAATTATTCGTGCAAATCAATTAACCAATTCTTTTTATTTTTATTAGAATTATAAAATTATTCAAAAATTTGTGAACCAGCAAGGTAGATATGTTAGTATAATATTTATTCTAAAATATTGACTATTAATAATTGGAAATTTTATTAAATTTTTTTATTATATAAAAATTTATAGTTTCCTCATAAAATTATAATTGTATACGAAATAAAAAACTACAATGTATATGAAATTTTCTTATAATTGAAAGCAAATAAAGTACTTAAGTTAATTTTAAATCTCAATTTAATTTTATTTTATTTAGAAAATGCAATTCAGCATATTCGCGTATTATTATAACACTTACGTAATTTTTTCTCTTCCAACAATGTTTAATTTTATTATAAAAAGGTAAATATGACGATTAATAAAAATATAATATTAAAAAGTTTCAATAGTTCAATATTTTCGAGATAAACAAAAGAATAACAATTAATTTACAGTTATTATAAGCCTTATAATTAAGTCACATGATTCTAATTCATTTATTATGATTATTATGATTATATAATTAATATTAATTATGTGCAATAAAATTTTGTATATTTATTAAGTGAGTAATGCATGTGTTTGTAATTAATTTCTGGTAATTAAATTGTTTATATTAAAGGGTTAAGATTAAGAATTTTACCACTAGAATGAATTTAAAAAAATCTTATAAAATTCTTGTTTTACAATTTTGAAAGCACTGCTGTATTCTTAGACTATTCTAGCATAAGTTGTCTTAACACATTCAAGTGGACAAATTGCAAATAATATTTTAAATTTAAAATGCAATTTTGTTCATATAGATTTTTAATAATATTCTAAATAAATTCTATTAATTATTAATTTGTAATTAAAATAATTATTCTTATTATAATTAAATTAATTTATATATATTTTTAATTTAAACCTTAATTAATGCCATATTAAAAACAAAAATAAGCATTTTTCCAATAATTTTTAAAAAAAAAAAAATGTCAATTAATAAAAATATTTTAAAATACACACATACAAAAATTTCTTTAAAATATACACTAATACCCACACGTAATAACAGTAGATTTATTTTAATACTAAGTATTGAATTAATTATTACAATTATTGTCAATAATAACGAGTCAATAACATTAATTTTATGTGCAGGTATAGGTGATATTAAAATTATAGTGGTATTAAATATATAAGTACTCGTATAAATAGTTAAAATATAGGTAAAATTAGAATTATTACAATCCCATTTTAATTAACAATAAAGGTAATTGATTTTAACATTTAATTTTATTTTAATTTATTTTACATTTGTAGATAATGTATAATGTAAATTTAACATTGTTCACTTTATATTATTTTTATTATAGTTATACTATAGAGTAACCATTATCGATTTTTTTTTTATTAAAATTTAAATTATAACAAAATCTACTTTATAAAATACGTGTATAAAAAATAAAGTAATTACATATGACGAAAATATTGACAATAATAAGTGAAATTACAATAAAATTGCTATAGGTTAATAAAAAATTCTAGAATTTTCCATAGAATTTTTAAATTTCATTTTGAATATAAATTCAATATATGAAATTATAAATAGTTGCACAAAATTTTTTTGTGAATTTATACCAAATTAAAATAATGAGTTTTAATACACTTTTTTTTGTGTATTTTGTACAAGAGATCAAAATTACATAGCTTTAACTTCTTATACATCAATATTTCTCAATTTCAACAAAGAGAAACTTTTTATTCGAAAAAAATTTTGGAGTGTTTCATACGTCTACTGTGTACTTAAAAAAAATTTAGCCAAGTGATTGCGGGTATGAAAGGGTTAATTGCGGTAATGAAAGGGTTAATTGCGTATTTTCTCATTTAAAATTTTATTAACAATTACTTAAAGATGCTTACAATGTATGTACGTTATATGAATAGTAGTATAGGAAAATAATTCATAAATAAAATTCTTTCCTTAAATTCAATAAAATTATTAATAACATATTTTTTTATGCACTTTCTGTATACATAATATTAAACAGTGTTACACAATAATTATTGTACATAATAATATTTTTTTAATTGTATATACATATGTATATTGTTTGTGTAATTAAAAATTAAATATTTATAATATATGTATGGAATGTAGAATTATTTTAAATATTGATTATTATTTATGACTCATTTATTTGGTTTAAAATATACCAGCGGCAAAAAATTCGGATTTTTATTAGTTTAATTGAAAATTTATTTATCGACCTATGCATTTATTTAAGTTCACATAAAAAAAATTTTATTTATCCATTAGAATTCAGTCTTAATTATTTAATTACGTTTTATATAAAAAAAAATAAATCGTATAAACTTTTTATTTTAAAAAATTATTAAGGGCTTATCGCTTATCCACTTAAAAATTGATTTCAATATTTTAAGAGTATTCAGGTGTTGTTATATACCTAGAGGCAGCATATATGTCCAGTTTTGTAAAAAATTGTAATAGAAAGTATCATTTTACTTATCGTTTTTGTTCTAGAAATTTCTTTCAACCGTAAATAAAAATTTGTATTTTCCATTCCAATTTTAATTCTTTAGTAATAATATACAAATATATATGTATGTATGTAAGTAAATTACCAAGGAAACAAAATAATGAATTTTAAATATATTAACCTCCAACCTCTAAAAAGGTGAAATCAAAATAAATTATGTGTTTTTTATTTATTTATATTAATGAAATTATTCAATTGTGAATGGTGTATAATCGATATCGACTTCAATATTTTCAAATATTTTCATATGCTTATGTAAGCGTTTGTATAATAAATAGTTCGTCCTTTCAATCTAAAATAAAAATAATATTACATATTTTTTTTCGGAAAAGAAACAAATTCGATTTTATTGCTTTGAATATCAATTTTATACCCTCCCCCCCTCCAACACCATAATATAATTTATATTTAAAGAATATAGAAAAGAAAAAAAACAAAAAGGAATCAATGTCAATAAAATAGTAATTTAACCTTGAAATTAAAAATTAAAATTAAAATAAACATAAATAAAAATAAAACAATTTCTTCATAACAGCTTCAATCATTCCATCAAATATTTTTAAACATACATACATGGACAGTTACTGGCTTTTTTATAATTTTAGACGAAAAATAATAGCAAACAACATGTTAAGTTGTAAAATACAGGGAACCTAGAATAAAAGAATTAATAAAACAAAAGTCGAAAAAAATATTTTATTCATGGAATCCTTAAAATGGAAGGCAAAGAGAGAGAAGAGAATGAAAGAGAAAAAATTCAAAATAGAAGAATTTGAATTTATCGATTTTTGATTTTGACAATAAAATATATATGCAAATGTAGACACAATATATGTATATAACACTCATGCATGTGCAAACATTCAAAGACTATATTGAATAATTTTGTATATGTATGAAAATATGTAAAGTAATAATCCAGTTAATACAAAACTTCCACATAAAATTTTTTGCATGTAATATTAGTTTGCTGATTTTGTCAGAAATATTAACAGAAAAAGCAGATTTTGATATTTGATCCCTGTTAGTAGCTTTGGGTTGGTTCTTTTAAAAATTCTCTTTAAATTAGGATTTGCTTTAAATTTCTAGAAATAAAAAATCTTTGTATCGAAATTTACTATAGACATATATGCAATTGGGAGTAAATTTACAAGGTCTTGATTAATTAAATTTCAAATATTTCATATGTCAATGTCATAGAAGCCTTTTTTTTATTTTGAATATATGTAATTATTTGAATAATATATTTAAAAATCCGACTATCAAGGATTTATGGGGAACACTCTCCATAAATTAATTTTAAAATTTTAAAATAAATTTTGCCGATTATTTTCCAAATTATTTCAAAATTTTTAAAATGCCGATTGGAGGCTTTTACCCATAAGCCTTCTTCGGTATGATACCGTTATTAAAAAAGACTTTTTATTAAACAAAACCAAAAACTCATATTATTTTTAATTTCTTAATTTATTTGTAATTTTTTTATTCAACTACATACATATACCCTCGTAAACAATATTAATAAACTAAAATTAATTTATTTCAAAAAAAATTTTATTTCTAGTTAAATAGTTTGTATGTTAAAATAAAGTGCTATATTTATAATAAAACACAATAATTATTATTTCTGTTTACATATACTTAATAAGTAATTATTTCTGTTATACTTAATAAAGTAAAATGAATGAAAAGAAAAAGAAGTTATAAACACACGTGTTATTTTTAAACATGCAAAATTTTTATAACATTGTAATCGTCGCTCATCTTTTAAAAAACAAAAATTATACAAAATTTTATCATGCAATATCCATTCCATTATTGAGATTGCAAAGGGTGCTATTTGTTGTTAAAAGAAAAATTATTGCTTTGCGATTAAGTATTGCCAGATAAATTCATGAATTGAATAGAATTTTAATGGAATAAGAAATAATAAATTTAAATATGTAAAAAGTATTTTAAGTAAATGTCAAAATATTAAATTGAAATTTCAATTTTAATATGTCAATATCTTTCCGTTATTAAGAAGAATATGACAAAGTGATAATAAAAATTGGATTAGTACTTAAAGTAGGTTGAAAATTTCGAAATTTTATTTTATTTAAACTAGAAAAGATAAAAACATTGCATGTTTTAAATAAAATTTTCAATTTGATTTAAAATCGAATTTTATTAAAGATTTGGCAACACTATCTACATAATTATATGCTAAAAGGATGGTATGAATTCCAATTAAATGAGCACGTTTTATTTATTTATATAAAGTAAATTAATATTTTATTTATATATGTATTTCTGCACGATTTACTTTAATCTCTTAATTAATTTAATTTTTAAAATATTTTGTGATTTACACACCAAACCACCTGTACGCATTTGTTTTGTTTTCATTTTTTATGTAAATTTTATTTTTTTTTCTCTTATACTTAGAGAATGAGCTAATATTTAATTTTATGTATAAAAAATAGAATAATATATAAGAATAGTTTTATTCTGTTATATCATTTTTTTAAGGAAACCATATACCTAAAATTATTATAAGAGTTTTGAAAAGTAATTTTTAGAAAATAATTGCAAAATTGCAAATATTGTGTATATATATGTATATATGTGTATAAAATAATATTAGAACATTACAATAAAATTAGATTTTTTATATTTTAAATATTTCACGTGCGCAAGTTCAATTAAAATATATAATTTATATATACATACATACATATATGTAGATAATTATTAAATGAGAAAAAAAAAAACAAGTTCATGTGCACTTTAAATTACATACAAAGATTTATTTTTATCAGATATTTTAATATTAAATAACACCCCCTTAAATCCTATTATTTTACTTAAGGTTTGAAATTTTCATATTTTACATATTTAAGGATTTTTATTTAGACCTCGCTCATTAGTTATATATAATTAATTTATGACGTTTTAATAAAATTTAGTACTTTTATATTACTTTTATTGCTCATAATTAGAATTTTTAAAGCATTATAATTTTCGGAAAATAATGTGCATATTGGGAAGCTGGACTTAGACGTGATTGGTTTACTTTAAAATTAATCAATTTTTATAACTTTGATGTAAGAACATTTTTAACTGCAAAATTAATTGCAAATTGTTTATTTGCTGCCTCATTCCTTATGTTTCTTCTGCAAAACGAATTAAATCGAAAAAAAAAATGAAACGAATTGAACCGTGGTGTTACGAATTGTAACTTGTCAATATGTACAATTAAAGCATATTAAAAAAGAATTAATTTACTCTATAATTAGTAAGCACATATGTATACACATGCTATTTAAAGTAGTTTACTGAGAAACAACAAAATTTGAAACAAAAATATTGACCCAACATATTATTATAAAAGTTACAATTTCAACTGACAACCCAATTTGAAGGCGAAAAATTCTAAAAATTGCTCGATACAATTGATATTACAACTAGATTTGGAACTGTGACCATTAGAACGTTATTAGATTTGAGACAATAAATAACAGATGGCGCTTCGTTAATTAAGAGAAAATCTTTATTTTAGAATAAATTTCTTTTACAATAACTAAAAAAATTTTTTTTTGAACATTAGCAAAAATAATATTTTCTACAATTTTTTTTTACTGTCATTACATAATAAATTTTTTACTGCAGTGTTAAATTGTTATTTTTACAATATTTGTTATAAATTATGATTTCTTGTTCACCCAACAATATTGGCCAAAATATATACAAAGTTCAAAATAAAGTAAACAATTTCTTAGTTGTGTTAGTGACATTTTGACATTGAAATGTTTTTCTTTTTTTATTTAACCAGAAAGAAATAAAACAAAAATAAAATCAAAGAGTTGCATAATACGCAAAATAAACTTGTTTACCTTCAGAAATTAAAGAATTTCTACTAAACTAAATCTCAAATTTCATTCTTGGTATGTATGTAGAGCACTTTATTATTATTATTATGTAAGTATAAAAAAAAGATCAGTTCCAGATCTCATGTTGTGATTTAATTTACTTCCTTTACCCTTTTCTACTCTTTTTTTAGTACCTATTTGTTTTTTTTTTAAACTTCTTTACTGATGTTCTTCAAATTTTTTTTAAATTCTTAATAAGAAACATCTGTAGACCTTCAGATCCAATTAAAATTAAAAAAAATAAGAAAAAAAAATATATTCAAGTATTCGTGATCGTAAATCATTTATAAAATATAATAATAATAAAGTTATATTGGTATTGGTAAATTAAAGGTAAGCTAAAGGTAAAGAAAATAATAAGAATTTTGTTTTGATTCCCTTATTCGTATATTAAAAAAGAGTAGGGTTAACGTGTTTAAATTTTAATTTAGAGATGAGCCCCACTAAAAATACAAAACAGTACATGTACATAAGTGGAATTTGCCTAAGTTCAAAACTTACATAATTGGAATTTTTTAAAATTTAAATGACAAATGCAACAATGAGTAAACAAAATAATAAAATTTAATAAAACGAATTTCATTAAATTCAAAGGATTTTCAAAAGATTAATTCACAAACCCCTTCTATTTACTTTTTATTAAATGTCACATTTATTTAAATAACATAACTAAAATTGACAAAAACAGTTACCATTATTTAATGCACAACTAATATGCGTACGAACTAATTATTTTTACAGTTGTTACTTTAGAAATTTGACATTTATATGTCATTAAAATCACTTTCAAATTACAGTAACTGTGAGATGTAAAATGAGGACATAAATTTTTTGAAATTCTGTAAAGGCTCGCGCTGATATACATACATACTTAAAATGTGTCAAAAAATTAATTGTTAAAATTATTTACTTAAATTTTATAAATTATTGCCAAATTACAAATTCGACATAATTTCTTTTCATTACAATTATAAAATACAAAGTAGAAGATTGTTTATAAAATATTTTTTATTAATAAATTTATTTAATAAATTTTTATTACTCTTGTAACTTGATTACGATAATTTTTAAACAGAAGGTATTTATGTATTTTGTATTGAATTACAAATATACTACCTACATACTGTAAACATACAAAATTAGTAGAATAAAATTTAATTTGTAATATGAGTTTATTTATATTAAAAAAATAAAAATTTGAAAACCAAGAAAAGAAAAGCTTTAATTGCACAATTATCAAAAATTAATCATAAAAATTTGATTTTTAATCTTTAATGTAATTATAAATAAAATGTAACAAAAAAAAAAACATTTTTTTCTTTTTGTCCGGAAATGTTAATTATTTTACTTTGTAAAACGCAAAAAAAAAATTTAATATTAGTCAAGGAAGTTTGAAAACAAAAACAACAAAAAATTTATTTATTTGTTTATATTTCTGCATAAATAAACAAAACACAAAAATTAACGCATTTTCTATTCTCGTTTTTATTTTTATTTTTTACAATTTTTAATGTGGTTAAAAAAATAATTTTTTTTTTCTGTTGAGAAAACAAAAATTAAAAAAATAAAACATTTAATAAACTTTTGAAAGCAAAGTTTTTCATAATATAAGCTTCAGCCATTAGGTACTTTTGTATACTTTTGGCACACATAATTTCAAAAGAATCTGAATACAATATTAATAATAGTTTAAGGTTGATAAAATGCTCTTTTAGTGTTTATTACAACGCAAATTGTATGTAGAACGTTTACTATTGAAATTAAAATAATAAACAAAAATCTTATATTTTTTTTTTCTATTTTCAGTAATGAACTTATAAAATTACACTTACACATACATACGCATACATATAATTAGAATATTATTTTAGAATATGAGAATTATGGTTCTTTATACCTATGTAATATTTCATATTGTTTTGATTTGTATATTAATAATAAAAATACATATCTCATATATACTATGTATGTATATGAGTATTTTTTTTATGGATATAAAAGTGCTGATCAATAATCTGATGAATAATAATTTTGTGTGGGAAAATATTTCTTATAAAAATAAAAAAAATTTAAAACATTCTTTATTCTTCAATGAATGAAAATCTAAAAAAAAAAAATATTTTTTTTTGTTTTTGGTTTTGGTTTTTCATGAATGAAAAATAAGATCTATGAAATATAAGAAGCATAAATATTTTTATTAATTAAATTTTTTAAACCAAAAAAAAAAATTAAATTACTAGAATTATTGTGTCCGTCCTACAGAAATTACAATTTTTCTGTAGAAATATTAACAATACGAATAGTTAACCAATAAAATGAATATGAATATAAATTAGTAATAAGAATAAACAAATAATTGCGAATTGTACGAACTTACACGAATATGTACGAGAGACGCGAATATGCGCGAGATACACGAATATACAAGAGATACATGATTATGCCATAATAATCGTGGTAAATGATTTTTATTCATGGTAAAAGCAATGCATTTCGTTTCACCACAAAATATCTACATATTTCTAAAAAAACAGTTAATGTGAATATATTGTAATTTTTTTAATTACATTTAATTTGTAAATGTTACCGAAAAAAATAGAATCACCAAAAATTTAATAATTTTGTAAGAAATAAGCATGAAAATGAAAAAAATTCATCAATTTAATAATTTTGACTTTAAATTTTTATACACTAAGTCCTCGAGATACGACATCTTCTAATACGACATTTCGAGTTACGACATGATATAAATCTGGATAATTTTTATTAATTTTTTTGAAAATTAAAAAAAAAAAATTGTTTTTTTTTTGACAGATTTTACTGTTTTGTGAATAAAAATCTATACCGAATTTAGTTATAAGACGAGACTAAAGCACATACTTCAATAATGAACTCTTTCTAGTTAAAAATTCTAGTCAGTAGTTAAGAATACGAATTGAAATGATAAAATATCAACTTAATCAGATTTTATTTTATTTATTTTTGTTACAACATTGAATTTTTTTGGTTTTGTTTTTTTAAACTTTGTCACCTTTTTTAAAAATGAAAGGTTAATTATTTTATAACATAGTTTGTCTAATTCACTTTTTGTTTCTATACATTTTTTTCCCTCCTCAAACGACAATTCGAGTTACGACATAAATTTCTGGAACCAAAAATGTCGTATCTCAAGAACTTAATGTATGTGCAAATTTTGATAATGATCAAAAGGAAATGTGCTCTTTTGTAAGCCATTTATTTATTAAAAAATTGTATTAGTGTTGTTATAATAGTGTCATGTTTCAAAATAACATTCCCTTCATCTCATATACTATTTTTACACGGTAATATACCTATAAACAAAAAATCATAAAATAGAAAAAAAAACATAATTTTTTTTTTTTGTTTTAAGAACTAAGTAAATTTTTTTTTTTTTGGTTGGTTTCAATTAAATTCCATGTGATGAAAACATGATTGAAGAGTGTTTTTTTTTTTCTCTTCCTTTTAAATAAGTATTCAAGCGTTTAAGTGAAAGGTAAAAATTAGTAACCATTCACAATTTTTTTTTTTTGTAATGAAAATTTTAACAACGAATTAGGTAATTATAAAATTATTCAGAGTTTTATGTGTGTACCTCATTATTTTTTGGAAAATATTTTGGGTACAGTCTTTGTATTTAATGAAAATATGTCTTCGATTTCACACTTATTACATTAAGAATATTTATTTTTATGATTTAATATTTAGTTAACAATATTCTGTTGGTATTTTTCAAAAATTCTATAACACTATTTTTGACAAATTTTAGTCAATATTCAATAGTCTTTGAAAACTGTCAATTGATTCTATATGTTGTATTAAAACCGGGAGAGAAATTTAATGTTTTGTCAATACTATATGTTAATACCGTAAGTATGTACATATGTACATATGTCGGTATATTGAGTAATTGTCAAATTTTCTCATAATTATCATATTTTTTCATATAATAATGAAGATGACAAAAATTTGTAATTTGTCAAATATATTTTCAATTTATCTCAGTTAATGTTAATCAAACTAACGTGATCATAATTACGATATACATATGTACATATGTATGTTTGTATTTTAAAATTTTTTAATTGGTATTTATTAATGTATTTGCAAAAGATGTTTGTTAATCGAAAATTGGAAATTCAATGATAAAAATATAATTTTATAACAAATTTTATTTCTTAATTATTACAATTTTTTTCAAATTTATTTTTATAATTTTGTCATAATAAAAAATAAAGCAAAATTAAAAATTTGTTTTGTGTGTGTAAAAGAAATTTCACGAATTTAAACAATAAAAAACGAAATTTTTTTTTCGGTTTGGTTAAAATCTCTAGAATATTGAAGTTGTTTTTTTTTTTTGTATATTCAATCCAAAAAAAAAAATCGACGCTTTCTAAACGAATTTTCTAGAAATTTTCCTCACCATATGATTGAAAACCAGAAGAAGGCAAAAAAACAAAAAGAAAAGAAGAGAAGAGAAAGGAAAAATCAACTTCCATTTTTCAGTTTATCTTCCATCTTTTTCATATATTTTCCTTTTTTATATAAACCTTTATATAACAACGTATGTACATACATATATATAAGAATTAGATATGTATATTTATTGTATATAAATGCAGTTACTTTAATACAACAAATATGTACATACATACATACCTACTACTAACAACTTACTTTTTATACATAAACTTTATTCTTTTAGTTTTTTTTTTACTACCTACCATGTGTGATTTTTTTTATTCAACAATGTTTAAAGAAGAATTTGACTGTACTTCTTTAGAATTATTATTGTTTAAAGGGGAGATTATTATTATTATTATTATTATTTTTAATAATTTTCCTCAACATACAATTGGAACGTGATAAAAGGACAAGGACAAGGTCAATTAAATTGAGGAGAAAATAAAAACAAAACCAGTTTAGAAAGAATAAATTTTAGAATTCTATAGATGGACTTACCTCTACCTACTTATGTATGCTTATGAATATATCTATGATTCACACGTATATGTTGGCACGATATTAAAAAAAAATTAGATTCAGTTTTGCTTTAACCATATTTTGCAACAATCATTCATTCAAAACACCAGTACAAATATATACATACATACATATATTTTACATACACTTCATCCATTTATATTCTAAATTAATATATGTAATAATAAAAGAAATGAGAAACAACAGCCGGCAAATTCAGATGATATTTTACTAACAGCGTATTAAAACAAGAAGAAGAAAATATCAGTTACGTGCAACACAATTTCAATTTACCGGCGAAAAAAACAAAAATTACAATAAAAACAAAAAATTAAAGGAATGAAGGAATGAATGAATTTTTTTTGTATATTTTTCTTCTTTTTAATTTTTATTGTAAAAATAACATACAAATAAATTGTGTTATGTGGAAAAAAAAACAATAAAGAAAAGTAAGAAAGGAATAAAAATATAAGGTATGTGTAAGGAATTATGTAAAATAAATGTGTGTATGTAAGTATGTTCATAAATATGTATAAAATATAGAGAAGAAAAGCAAAATTTAAGGAAACAGTTGTCCTCAAAATTCATTCAATCACGATACAACTGAATGCAATGGAAAATTTCCAGAAACTACTTAAAACAATAATTTCAGATATTCAAGTTGTTATTTGGTTCAGAAACAAGTTGGAATCAATTAGAAAAACTTTGTTTTCGGAGAAATTATAGGTATGGTTGTGTTATACTTCGATACAGAATTTTAGACGAGGATCTTTTGTAAAAAATATACAAAATAAACGTATTTATTTAAATATATGTAACTGGATTTTTTTTTATTTAAGAATAACTGCTTTTACCTTTGTGTTGCAAAAAAGGTAATTTGCAACAAACAAGCTGTGGTGGTAAAGTGGGAATATAGGTATGTATATGAATTTTTTAACTTAAAAATAGAACAAATAAAAATATCACATATGATATGTGTGTGTATGTAAAACAAAATGTAATTTATGTCACAAAAGTCGCGTAATAAAAATAAGCAATTGATTTTTTTACTACTTATTTAAAACAAAAAAAATAAATAAGTTTTTTTTTTTTATTTAAAATAGTTTCCTTTAAAAATATTTTATAATTGAATCAAGTTCAGAAATTTTTTAGAAATTTTTATGGAAATTTATGGTTTTAAAGTATTACATTGTAAGTATACATATATTACAGTCGTAATGCATGTATAATATTACATAAAGGTAGGTGTATACCTACATATATATCAGATTACAAGCTTTTTAAAAAAGGATTAAAACGCAATTCAGTGATACCACAATTAGATGACACCAAAATGGTACAGATACGCGTAAGAAATATTAAAGGTAGATATAAAAATAATTATTTTGTAATTTTTATTTTTTAATTATTAAATTTTAATGATTTACAAAAAAAAAAAAATTTATAATAAAATATTAAACTTACCGATCTCTCAGCGGAGTATTCGATGACATCTTTAATGGTATTTTAGCACTATCAGAATCTGAACTTTCTGATAATCTATCAGTTGAATTTTTTCCTATGGGTCTTTTAATGACCTTTTTTCTATCAGCAATCATCAAGTGCTTACCCATATTTTCAGCTTCACTAAAATTACCATCACCATCATCACCATCGACCAATAATTCTGATGAAGCATCAAAGCATCCACCGTTACCGACATTATTATGGATTGCTGTAACATGGCAACCAATACCGATTGTTGCCCCAAGTTTTGTATCCCTATGAGAGCCATCTAATGAAATCTGTAAAATTAATATTCAATTTTTTTTTTGTTTTTTTTTGATTTTGATATTTGTTTTACATATTGTAACAAAATTTTTCTTATGAATATATATATATTGTACATATATAGAAATTAATAAAAACTCAAAACAAATTTCATACACACAATTATTAAATATGAACCGGTTCTATGGAGGAAATTATATTTTTTCCGTAGAGGAATAATATATATATAGTTTTTTATTTTCTGAATGAATGAATAATTTAAAAAATTATTTTATACTTACATTCGAAAGAAAAGAGATTGCAGCCAATCTCTGTCTATGCCTAGTTTTGTTTAAAGAACTTGCCATTTAGGCAGGTGCCACCCGTTAAAAAAAAAATGAAATAAGTAAATTAAACTTATTTATTACTAAGTGGACACACTAGAACACAATTTATATTGAGAGTATATGTATATGTAGGTATACAATATTCAAAGAAAATTTCACTACCCCACTTTCAACAAAAAGAAAATATTAAAGAATTTTACAATGTTTAATAGTCATCTTGAATACTTGTGCAATACTTTTTAAAATTAAGATTTGAGAAATTTTAATTTTGTATATTTTCAAAAATATTAAATCCAAAAGTTAGTCATTATCACAAACATTTCAAACTGTTTATTATGGACATTTAATTTAATTCAATATTATTGCTCTTTTGCAAAAACTTTTCATTCTAGAAATATCACAACAAAAAAAAAAAAATAAAAGGAGAAAAATAGTTTTTTTTTTTTTTTTTAGCTTTTTTACAAACTTCTTTTTCAATTATTGCAATCTTTCTCTAAAATTTAATCATCAATAACTTAAAATAAAGGCACTCATTTATTTTTTTATTTCAAATATAAAATTTCAAAATCTAAAATTTTCAATTTTAACTCTTTTTTTTTTATTGTTTTAAATAAATTTAAAAAACTGGATTTTTTTTTCTTGCAAAAAAAAAAATGAAAATTCCTTTTTTAATTGGTTTAATTTTTAACTTTTTTTTTTATATAAAGACATGCGCTTCCTATGACGATTCAATTCAAAGTAAAGTAAATAAATACGAAAACGAAAAGGAAAGAAAAATACCGTCACCGATGTCGACGAAAATCAAATATATTTACATATATGTGAATGTCAGTATGTTTATTTGAAAAGTCATTTTGGCATTTTTCAGAATGTCATTATTCGTTGCTACTTTGAGCTTTTAAAATCTGTTGTCAATTATTCAACATGTTTTACAATTCACAATCTTCATATTATTCATTTGAAAAATGAAATTTTTTATTGATTTGTTTTCGTATTAAAGTAAATTGAAAATTAAAAATAAGTAAATATGTAATTTTGTAGGAATTTTCCCAATGAATTATTGAACAGTATAAATAATCAAAAATTTGGAAATATTGAAATGTATATGCAGTGTTAAAAAAACAATGATCAAAGGTCATTCAATTTCATGCTGGCAGCATACGTACATAACTTATCCAAGAAGGGTGTAATATGCAATGGTGAATTTTCATTTTCATTTGAAAAATTTTGTTCCATTTATCGTTTTCTATTTACATTTTGTTTTAAGAAAGTTTTTTGAAAAAGTTTTCTATTTCTAGCTTAAAGGTTTTAGATTATGTGCGATGACATAACCTAAAATATTTTGAATTTAGGAGAAATTTAATATACCAAGAACATCTGATATCTTGGAGATCGAATAAACTTCATTCTTTTTTTAAAATACGTACACGTATTTTAAAAACATATATGACAAATTTTTGTATATTGTAATTTGTACTACATATATATACGTTTATTAATTTTTTTTGTACATGTGTATGTATATGTATATTAAAGTTTATGCTCTGAACTTCGTAATGAAAATTATATTTATTTATATAATACGATTAAGATGGTACCTATTGGAAAAATTTCGATATGTGGTAGCTTTATCTTTTAGTCAATAGATGGCGTCATATTTTGTTTATTTATTAATACTACAAAGTGGTTTGTGTACAAATTAAAAAAAAAAAACAAGGAGCGGAATAGATGGTATTGAACGGAATTGACTGAATTGAGCGGAATAAATGGTATTAAACGGAATCGACTGAATTGAGCTTTAAAGAACAGTTAAAAGAAAAATTCGATATTTGAAAAAAATAATAGTTTTATTTTTTTATTATTTTGATGAAAGGGATACGAGTAAAATTTAGTAATTTAAAACATTTTGGATTTTTTTTGTATCTAAACTCCGATTTTCTAGAAAATGTTAATTCACACTAAAATATTATTCATAAATTTATGAAATCTTATTTAAATAATTTAAATAATCATAATAAATTATCATCACTTCATCAACAAATATTTTATTTTAATTTAAGGATAAAAAGGTATCATGTATAGGGAAGCAGTTATATTCGGAAATGTGGACAATAATAATAATTTAGTGTGAAATTATTTTAAAAATTTTGAAGTTATTCGAGTCAAATTTTAAAAAATCAATGTTTTTTTTTCTTTGAATTACTTTCATATAAACATTGTGGTTATTTTTAGTTGTTTGTATACCAAATTGGGCCAAAATGTAATTAATAAAAATTTGTAAAAAATTCCATTATCAGAATTTTAATGTTATTAATTTCAACCCACAACTTAATTAGCTTATATGTGAATAATATTATTTTAAACATTATTATGGCATTCTATATTCTGAACGTGAAATTTATCATTATTTTTAATAATTTTTTATAATTTTTTTTTTTTTTTTTTTCTTATTTTAAAATTAAAAATTCACTAAATTAATAGTACAACAAATTAATTTATTCCTTGTTTGAATTTCTAATACACACACTTAAATATTTTGAGTGGAAAAAATTTTAAAAATTATTACACATATATGTATGCGTATATGTAGTATTGTGTATATATGTATATATATATGTATTTTCATGTTTTCTCATAATTATAATATTATAGAATTTCATTATTAGGTCATCTTTTAGTGCCATCACTTGAAATTTTTTGTACAAGATTTTCAACCAGCAGCAAGGTTAATCATTATACACCTTTGTCGGTATAATTATCACTCTTTTAACATCTCTCAATAAACAGTAAGAAATCGAATAGAAATTGAAAAAACAAAATGGTTAATAGAAAACAAATAAAGTTATTAAAAATAACTGTACGATACCATGGTGATTGTGATGATGTTGATAATGATAATAAATAGTAATAATATGATTATTAAATTGCAAATTAATTTTTTTTTTTGTTTTCATCATTTCTTTATTGTTTCTTTTTTGTTTTTTTTTCGATTTCTTCTTCTTCTTTTTTACATAATTTTTATGAGTTAAACTAGAAATTTTTTGGCCAAAACAAAATATCTTTTGAATAAATAATTGATTTATGAAATATAATATTATTGATTGAAAAGATTGAATATTAAAGTTTAGAAAGTTTATGGATATGGACAAAAATTGAATAATGATAATTAAAATTTCAACAATAGCTGTTAATTATTTTGGATTGAATTGGATTTTTGTTAATTTTTGCAAAATTTGAAAAGTTTTATAATTGTTTTGCTTTCAAAATTACAAGTTTATCGTGGGTTTTGTATATAAGAATTGCGAAAAGAAATCAGTACATTACAGAAAAGTAATAAAGTAAAAAATAAAGTTTTACAATGATTTATCCAAGGATATTAAAAAAAAAAGAAATAATGAGTTGGGCAATTTCTTCATTCCATTTATTTTGAGATGAACTTAAATCATTTGGATATAAAGTAAAAAATTAAAAGCGCAATTGGAAGAAATTGTTTCAAGGTAAAAACACTTGTGACCAAAAAATTTTTTTTTGCAATTATGCTTTTAAGTTCAATAAATTGTCGCTAAAGATTTGTTTTTTTTTTTTTTTAAATAAATTTTAGAAAGTAATTAAATACGCGAATAAGTTCAAGTAATTTTTTTGCATAAATTCAATGTAATTTTATAAAAATGTGATAGAAAATAATAAATGGACCATTGATCATCGTAATTTTTATCTGTTAAGAACATTGTGAATGTGCACTTTAAATGCTTAACACAAAATAATATTTTACTGTTACGTTTACAAATTTGTGACGTATTAGACGTCATAATGTTGAATGTTTCAAATATTGAATGCATCTACTATACGAAAACGAGTTTAGGAAATCTCATAGGTTAAACTAGACTCTGTTTTTCTATATATCAGGCCTGGTCTCATTTTCATATGAAATTTCGGTTTTTGTGAATACAACTATACATACCACGAAATCTATTCATTTAAAAAGATTTAAATGTTTAATTAATTCAACTTCATTTTATTTTATTTTATTTTGAAATTAAAAAAATATTTATAAGAATAAAGTATTCCCATCCCCACCTACATTAGCACTATATCTAGGCTCCTGACATAATTGCAATATAGAAATCACTTCAAGTCGCGAGACCTTCATCAGGATAACAAAGCTCCTTCCATATCATCTTAGTTGTAAACGAGTTATCGCCTCGCATTCACACAATAAATGCTCCATCGCTTCGTTACCCTCCACGTAGAGACGGCAAACCTCGTTTTCCGCCTCAAATATGGCCTCAAATATGGACGACCGAGTATGGCCTGTTCCCGATCCTTCGGCCGCACGTGTGATATAAATTTTTTGGAGTGAGATAGGCCCGGAAAATTGTACCAATGGTCGACTCTTGTCTATTTCTCTCTTCTATAATATAGGCCCCTTCTATAATGTATGAACAGTATTAATTTTGGTTAAACTTTAATTTCTCTAATATAATCACTTGAAAAGAATATTATTAGACGGAAGAAAATATCTAATATTTTGACATTTATTTTAAAAAGAAAGAAAGATAATCGCAAAAATGCTGATTTAATGACACAATCAGTTAAAAAAAAAAAATATGTATATGTAAAATTGTTGTTGATCGCTAATGAAATTCAAAAGATTTTTATTAACTTGATGATCACATCATAATCTTTTAATATTCCGTAATTTGTGTTCAAATAATTTTGTTTTTGCAAAAAAAAATATAAAATAAAATATTAATTAATTATTAATCAAAAAATATATATTCATAAATATTATTAAGTTTTTTTTTTTACCTATCTTTCGATCTATTTATTATTATTATCATACTTTATCATCTATTTATTGATTTGTATTTCTTCTTCTGGTTTTTGAAATTCATTCATTTCAATAATCTTTCTTTTCATATTTTAATTTAATAATTTTTTTCTTTGGCTTCTTAATTTTTTTTTTTGTCTTGCGGATTTTATTCTAAAAACAAAACGAGTAGCTATTGTTCTCTTTCTTTAAATATTATTTTGAATTATACATACAAAAAAAAATTATAATATGCATAATAACAATAAAAACACATAACCTATAATTTTTTAATATATAGAGATACAACAATAGTAGAAGGTGTAGTAGTAGTATTTAAGGTATATTTAGTAGCTAGGTGTATGTCATTTTATTAAAAATATAAATATTATTTCATTAAATAATGGAAAAAAAAATATATTTCAAAATTTTTTAATATAATTTTTCAAAAACATATTATTCATAAAATATCACCACAACCACACCTCATTAAGTATTTCACTCATAATAGTACTATCGTATACTATATTGTATAAAAGGTGAAAAATAATGAAATCACCTCACCTCAATCTTTAATTTTTAAAACCATTGTTGATATTTTGACATTTAAAAAAAATTCGTTTTCTGAAAAAAAAAAAATTAATTAATTTTTCAATAATTTTTATATTTAAAAAAAAAAATATTTCTTTTTATTTTTTATAATTTATAAAGTTAGTTATTATATTAGTCAAGGCAAATTAAAAAACAAATTTTTTTTTTATTCCGTTTTTCTAAATTTTTTTATTATATTTTTTTCCCCCCCGATTTTATTATTTTATTTTGAAAGTCTAAAATTTTTATAAAATTGTAAATTTTTTTAATAGTTATGCATATATTAGCCTTATATAAAAAAAAATAAACATATTTAAAATATAATTTATATTGAACAGACCTAGAACTAAGAGGGCAGACATTCAGCAACATAGAAGGGGAAGAAAAGTTGAAAGAGCAAAAAAAAAAAGTGAAAATTTTCCAAAAAGTTAAGATGAAGTTCGGCATCAAATCAAAAAATGAAAAAAATGAGAATAAATAAATAAAAGAAATTCATTTTTTTTTTCGTGTTTCGATGAATAAAAACACAAAATTTAATGAATTGTTCTTTTTTTCTAATTTTATTATTTTTTTTTATTTTATATTGACCAGATTGTGATGCTCATTATGTTGGCCAGATTAAATTTTGTAATTTATAATATAAGTTTAAGTAAGTTTATAAATTATTGGCTACCAGTGTTGGAAAATGGAAAATGAAAATTGGTCGAATTCCGGAAGCTTCTTTGGCGAAGTCACGAAGAGATTGTGTGTGTGTACGGGTTACCTGAACATTTATGTTCTACAGGGCTGTCTCTTACACGACATAAGGCTGCTCCTAGTCTTTCATGTGGTGGATGTATACCATGATGTTTGTACCGTTTCTGATGTATTGTGTAGTGGCATGGACGGGAGAGCTGCTTTTAGGAGCGGTTGTGAAAAACTTATAATGATTGTAGAGACTCGCACGCATATGCATCACGATGGTCATGAAAGCATGCTCAATTGCGGCAATCGAAGTGATTTTGGGACTAACTCCTTTACATTTTAATGTTGAGCGAAGACTTCCATTCTGAAGTTGAGAAGAAATGGAGATAGAATGATAGGGGTAGGGGATCGGGATCGTCTTTTAGGGGAGTGCGTCATAGATCTGTACGAGGATGGGTGTTGAAGTGTTTGGGCCAAGAGCCAAATTCTTTAAACCTATGTGAATTTTTACGTTCGTGTTTCATTGTGAGATGCACACCGTTGAATCTGTTAAAAGGCGGTTATACCCTGATTAAATAAATCTATAATCTACGAAATAAATATACAGTAAATAAACTGCGTTAAATTTTATCAATATTATTATGAGAGTTTATATAATTTTTTAAATATAACACACTAGAAATTTATTGAAGAACTGGAATGAGTTGTTTTAAAATTATGAGAGTAACTAAACGCAATTTAAGTAGTTTGAAAAGAATTTAATATTTAAATATTGATATTTTTTTATTGTTTTACTTAATGTTACGAGTACTACGACAATAACTTCTGTATTACATAACAATTTCGTTCCGCTATATTATGTTAGTGCGTTACCAACACTGTTATTTATTCGTGTATAATATTCCATACATTATTTATGTATTATAAATTGGAATATTTTAATAGCTCATTGTACTTATATTTACATAATATACGAGTATAAATATATTTTTCATAATATATTGTCATCTGTTAATAACACTTTGTTGAAATTTATGCACTTTACAATATAAAATTTATCGCATACTTACATATACATATACAAACACACAAATTTTATTATAATGAATGAAGAAGCAGGCGGCAGCAGCCTCCATTATAACTTGGAACTATAAATCACCTTGTAAGTTATTATTCTTTACAGTTTTTTTTATATTGTGTGCACATATTATATTCTTTTTATTTTTTGGGTATTTTAATTTATAGGCAAAATAATTATATTACAATATACATGTACATATGAGCGTACGACTATATTATGTATGTATATTCGTATATATTATAATAAATTTATATGTTTAGATATATTATGAATTTATTATACAATATTATGTAAATATGTAAGCCATCGATTGACATTTAAAATTTTATAGTTAATTGGATGCCATTAAATAAAATCATATGTAATAAATCCTTTTTTTCTGCTTAAAATGTTGTTTTGTGTGTGAAGAGAGAGTATAGTGCACGTTGCTTTATATTATCCTACAGAAAGAATAATTATAGCGGTATAATTAAGAGATTTTTAAATTAGGTATACTTATTGGTATAGTTGTGCCGGCAGTTACGTTGAATGTTTATATAAACTAGATAGTAATTGTTCAATAAAAAACAGATTTATGCCCAATATTTCATTTTGACAATGTATTTTCGTAGGTACACATCGTTTTTCCAATAAATATAAAATTATAATTTCTTAAGATATCAGAAAATCCGATAGGGGTTATGTGGCAAATATAACAGTCCCATTCAAAGTACAATATGTTTCGCAGTCTTGAGGTGGGCAGTATATTGCCTCATTTTCCCTCTATATAAAGGATTCTATTGCATTTATATTCGTGTTCATGTTCATTTCATTCGGTTTAACATGTTTTAAAATGTTCAGATTTCTTTCCCAGTCTTTTTGTGTTTGAATTAGAACCATTCGAGCATTCAGTTTTAATAGTCAATTACAATTAATATGTACAATTATTTTAATTATGCAGTTATCATTAATTTTATTGATTTCTTACTTAATATTTTATTTTTGCACGTAGCAAATATACTCTATGAAATTTAGAGGTAAATTAAGTTTTGCATATATTGTGATAAATTGAGTGTTCATTTGTCCACATATTTGACAATTATGCTTGTCATTTTATACTTATACATATAACAATTTATTTTATACTTATACATATAACAATATACACTTGTAATAAAATGTACAGCTTAATTTTTCGATTTTTTTTATATTTGCATATTGTTATTTGTGAATGTCGAATAAAGTTATCAATTAAATTATTAAAAGGATTAAATTCATAATTGAATGACTATTATTTCAATTTATATTTTATGCGGTAATAAAAATGGTGAATTTATTTTGAAAAATTAATTCGCATTAATTCTCTGCAGCATTTTAAATGGTTTTTTAAATACAATAAGACTGTATATACTCGTATATGTGTTATATATATATTTACATATATGCATTGTAGCACATGTGTTTGTATGTATATGCATTTAAGTAGATATTGCATAATACTCTCATTCCTGATAAAATTTAATTTTAAGAGCACTCAGGTTAATGGATAAAAATTCAGAAATTTTTTTTGTTCTTTTTGTAATTTTTTTTTCAACCGTAATGTATGCAATTTGTAAAAATGATGCAGTGTATGTATGTGTGTATATTGATTTGTCATTTGGATATATATGTATATATATATATAGAAAAAGATTTATAATATGCATTTAATTAATTCAAGATTTATTATGGCTAAATGACCTATATAAAACTTTTATGTACAAATAAATAGTGTTCGCACACATACTTACAAACCCCATACAATAAAATAATGAAAACTTGTTAATGTAGTCAATACAAGAAAATATATATAAAGGTATATAATATAATATGGTTATGCACTTGAAATTGGTTATATGTAAAATTGAATTTTGATTTTTAATATATTTTGTTGAAAATGCGCTGATTTAGAGAATGCAGATAACACTATGAGTGTTTTCGTGAGAATTTATAAAATACTTCTATATATGAGCACATATGTAATTAAAATTTCTTGTTCTTCTCTAACCACCAAGTATAATAAAATACTATAAAGCAATTATTTTTATTTTTACTTAATCATTAATTATTGAGTGTTTTATTGTGATATTATCTAAAGCCTCCTAAATACTCGTGTATACATATACGTATACAAAAATTTATATACATATTAAGATTTATAATATAGTCAATTTTTATACTATTCTCATTATTTTAATTTATATACCCACACAATGTAAATAATTATGTACGAATTTGGTTTTAATAAAATACTGAATGTGCATGTAGGTATATATTTAAATTTATGGTGTACTAAAGTTTAACACTTAAAAAATTAGGTTGATCGATTTTCTAAAATATTTTAATTTGAAATAGTGAGAGTTGACAGGAGAATTTTTTAATTTCTTTTCTCTGCATTAACATTTTCATATGTTTTCTTTATTTTATTGTGAATTTAAATGAGAGTGGAATTTAATATGCAATAAAAAATAAAAAATAATATATTGAATAAAATTTAAAATGGAATAGAAAATGAAACTTCTGGTTCTAGCTATTTAATTTAACAAAAAATCCAAATTTAAAAAAGAAAAAAAAAATGTGATGTGAACGGCACATAACCGAACATATTACATAAATTTTGGTTGATATTTAAACCAATTTATAGTTAAGTTAGCTAATAAATTGGGCACAAGTTTTATCGAGACTGTTAGAATATTGCGGCGGTAGAGGACGTGCATCAAGTTCTTTGCTAATTTCTATTCTTGATGATAAGGAGGAGACGCATACTAGATGAACTTTTCATACTTGGTGGGCTGGAGAAATTATCGGATGTCTTCTTTCCAAAGCTGCTGAGATTTATTAGTGAGGTGGGTAGGGTTCGGTTATCTAGGTTCCGGCCTTGGTTTTTTTTTACCAATTTTAATATTGGAGAAGAGCTGCTCGATTTCGAGGATTTCCGCTGGGCCTCTTGTTGGCCCATTGCTTGGTATACTGTAAAAGAACCGTGTGATGGTCTTTCACTAACTAAAGATTAATCGAAAAATGTATCTTTTAAAAAATATAGTTGTAAGATAAGGAGTAATTATTCAATGGTTCTACATTCATCGAAATGATTATCTATTCATCGAAAGAGTAATTACATAGTGAACATGTAGATATTAATATTCATGAAAATTACCAAAACGAAATTTAGGCACAAAAGACTACATAAAAAAGATAAATGAGCAATTGTTGTGTTTCTCTAAAAATATTCAATTTCATTTCTAATAAAATTTCAAACATGAAAAATTTGATGCAAGTGCAGTACCCTTCTTACTATACGCAATTCGGTCGGTTAAAAGAAAAACATATCTACCTATTATACACATAAGTCATAAAATATACATATTGTGTGTTTATAAAAACAGAAACAGCCTCATAAATCTTTTATTAAACACCGTGTTGAAACAGGGCACTTATGCAATCAATGCATCATACTAGCAAGTATTTATGATAAAAACGCATAATATAGTGAATGAATTTTTTTCAAAAGTCTCATAGTACGCATTTAAATAAATTTTAATTTTAATAGTTTCGGATTTTATTCTTTTATCCCCCATGTACCTATACCTAAACATATACAATTTTTTTTTCATTTTTTTTTTTTATTATTATATATTTTAATCTTTATGTCGTATTTAAATGAAGATTAGAGAGGATTAAATAATTTTTATAATACTATATAGAGAAGAAGAAAAAGAAAAAAAGCAGAAACTTGATAATAAAGAGAATATTGAGGATTTTGAGAAATAAAATGTGCGCTATAAATAACTTTCAGTTTTTTTTTTTTTATAATATTTTACTATACTCACAATTTTTTTCTCTTGTTTTTTGTTTTTTATTACACATCTATTAAATATACATATAAAAAAATTTAAGTACAATTATTAAAACTTGGCATATTATTATAATAATTTAGATAAGTTAACCTCATAATGTCCTTATTCTTCATTTTTATTATTATATTTTATAAAGTGAGAAAATTAGTAAATGAAAAAGAGAAAATAGTAAATGAAAAAGAGAAAAAAATTTTAAGTGCGATAGTAACGGATTACAAAGTATTACTAACTGTTTATTACTTTAAATACCTGTTTCATAAAAAAAAAAATACTCATAAAATTTTATTTTTAAATTACATTAAATAATTCAATTGGTATTTATTTACTCACAGAATGTTTATAATGTCTTTTAATCCTTTTAATAAATAATTGGTGTAATAATAAAATTAATATTTTGTAATACATATTTTAAAATTGTAAATGTTAGCTTAATAGATTATTGTGAATTGTAGATTTTCATAAATTTTACAAATCACGTTTATGAAGAGAAACACGTTTTAATATTTTTTATTATTATTATTATTATTATTATATTGCACATACTGGTATATTAAAATGTTGTATATCAAACTGTATGATATTGTATAATAAAGTTTGATATATGTCATATCACTTGTCTCTCAGACAAACTTTATGATATAAAATATAATGTTTGATTCTAAAATAAATTTATTTAAATTTAAAATTTGAATTTATTTCTAAGAAAAATTTTATTTTAAAAGAAATGGCTGTCTTATATTTTTCGAAATGTTGTAATAAATGAGTTAATTTTGAGTAGTAAAGTTTATTATGGAAGTGCTCTGAAATGGAATTTCATACAACATTTTGTAAATAATAGAAAATTTTCTGTTTGATACAATAATAATTTCACAATTTTAAACACTATTTGTTTGATGAATATATTTTATTGAATATATGACGTAATTTCTCAATTAAATTTCTCATTATATAATTGATTTAATGAATGTAGTATAATCATATAGATACAATACAATATGAATTATATAAAATTAAATTACATAATATATTAGAAATAATTTAATATACTATAAATTCTTATTATAAATAATTTATTTGGAAAATACAATCTATAAGGTATATTAAATATTTTTTCTCAGAATACTGTTATATTATGCGAATAAAAAATATTATATATATTCTGTATTACCTATGATGTATATATAACAACTTTTGTTTATGCATTGTTTAGTCTAAACTTAATTAATAGTAGTTTAAAAATGTGTACATTTTTTATAGTAAATTGTTGCATATATGTAAATGTATGAAATTATACTATATAGTTGTTAATTGAATATTTAATTAGCACATTATGAGCTTATTATAATGTGCTGATATAAAAAGATAGGGGGGGGGGGGGGGGGGGAAACTAAGAAAATTGGTAGTTTATTAATAATATTAAATATTGTATTGGATTTTAACCTTTTCCACAGAATTGGTTATACCTTTTTTTTATATTGAATTTGTATTTTACAAATGGTATTTTACTCGTAAATAAAAATGTAAATATATATTTAAAAAATTTTACAGAATCAATGTGTATTTATTTAAAATATTCATTAAAAAATACATTATTGAAATAGCTTTAAATTAAAAAATCACGTGCATGCGTTTTACTTTATTTTTTTTGTTAATTTCACGCGATTTTAGTGGCGAAAATTGTTTCAACTAGCATTTAAAAAATTTTGAAATCATTATTTAATTGTATACATAAAATTGTAAAATATTTATTCTGTATATAAATTTAAATTAATCAAAGAAATATTGTCCAATTAATCGATTTATTTTTATTAATTACAAATAGAAAACTCAAGAAATTCAAAGAAAGTGCTCATATTTTTGGACAATATTTCATGGTAGAGAGCAATCGCAGTGTTTGTTCATTTCTTCTTGTACTAATTATTAATAATGCGATTCCATCACAACTTCTTGATATTTTTTAGCCTTGCGTCCAACATTCTGACATTGTATAGCTTCAATTGCTATAATTCAATTTTGTATTCAAAACTTTTTATAATATTATTGTCAAATTTTGTGTCCTTACAATTTCAAAGAGAAAAATTTATTAATACTAAATCAGAATATGTAGTTAATATTTAATTTTTATTAAAAATTTATCTATTTTGAAATATTGTTAAAAGTTTTTTTTTTTATATTAATGTCATGTCTATAGCAAGGGGGGTACATGAATATTTCATCAAAAATATGTAGCTGCTATGATGACAAAATATTGTAAATCTTAGTTAAAAATTTACATGTACAATCACTTATATAAAATCTTTACATCATATATATGTATATATATATATATATATATATATACATTAATATTATTATGGAACAGGTTTTTAATTTAAAACCGCATCAAATATCAAAAGTTTTATTTTACATTTTTTTCTTTTTCGATTATTTTTTTTTTGTATATTTAAATTTTATATTTTATTACCATACGAAAATTAATTGTTTGAAAAGCAATAAAAATTTAATTAATTATAAATATTCATATATATATGTATGTAAGTAAGTATGAGATTATATACCGATATATTTACATATATATCAGTATATATAATGTGCATGTATTACGAATATATTAATATAAGACTGGCGCTTAAAAAAAAATTTTTTTTTTTTTATTGAATTTTTATTTTTACTTAGTTACCAAAGCTATGCGATAATCCAATATGTTAGATCCTTATTAATTTTATAATATGTATAAATGTATGTATGTTGTTATAGATGTTTATACTTATTTTTTATATATTATAATATTAGAAATTTAATTTTTGTTTTTGTTTTCGTTTTTTATCTTTAAAAGTGTTTCTAAGAAAATTCCATACAATATTTTTTTTTTTTTAATAAAGATGTTTACATATAATATTTTCATATTAATATTTTTTTTTCTTTTTTGTTTCCTATGATACCCAAAGCCAACTCACAATATATAGATACGAGTATTATATTATGTTATATGTAGATGTATACATATTACATATGTATATATGCTTGAATTTTGTATTTACCTTAAAATCAATCTAACCAACTATATTTGCATTATATTTACATATTTAAATATTATACACAATAATTATATATTTAAGTATATGTATATATTTAAAAAAAATATTTTCTACAGTCTTATACAAATTTTTATAATTTTATAATATATATATATAATTGTATGATTGGAACTAAGTCAATTGAATTGAAATCCCATTAAAAGAGAAAAAAAAAAAGTAAGAAAATAAAAACGAGAATATTTTTGTACATACATATACTTATATCATATATACATATATGATTTTATGGGCAGCATCAAAATCATGAATAGATTTTTTTTGACTATAACTATAATTTAGAAGAAATATGACTCGTGGCAACCAACCAACTCATCTGATATTTAAAAATTTAAATATTAATAATGTAAATAATGTTTTATGTATTATACGGGTTTCATTTCTTTGATCATATTTACATATAAATATGTGTATATACAGGGACATATACCTATGTTATGTATATAAGAAGAAAATGAAAAATAATATTATAATCTGAAACATTTCAGTCAATTTGAATCACATCAAAAGGTGTTTGCAAGAAAGTGTTTCATTTTTTTTTTTCATTTTATTTTATTTTACAAATTATACAAATTATTTTTAATATGAAAAAAAAAACAAAAATTTGCTATATATTATAAATTTCATTTGAGGTTTGAAAGTTTATAGTTTCAAAAGTAGAATAATTGATTTTAATAATTTCTACGTTTTACATATTTTTTGTATAGCAAAATATTTTTGGTTATGGCAACGCTTTTCTAATTTTTATTATACTGTCTTTTTTTTCGAAAGTATATAACATTTTAATATTAGACTCTTCTTCTGAAATTATGATCGGGATTCATTTTGAATGAATTAATGATACTTTTAGGCGCATAAAATTGGCAACATACTTTTAATTGAATAACATACTTTTAGGCGCATAAAATTGGCAACAAAAATTATAACAGTTTGCATGAAAAATTCATGTGTATATGTATTAATAAAAGAATATAACAAGGAATGTTTGTATAATTATTTATAAAAATCGATTTTACTGAACTCACAAGTTTACAATTGAAAATTACTAAATTTAAAAAAAAAAAATTTGAATTGAAAAACAAAAAAAAAGGGAACATTTTTTTTAAAGTGTTTAACATGAAAAATATTAACCAACCAAAGATTATGTAGTTTTTATGTAATAATTAATAAATATTCAATTAGGTACTAAAAAAAAACTCAATCGATTTTTTTTTTTTTAATAAAATCTAATCTTGTTATATTTAAAAATAACTCAAGTCATTCTTAACTCAAATGAAAGTTTATAGGATATTGGAGATAAAAAAATATATTTTATGATAATGAAATCTGTATACATCATAAGGCTTTGTACAACAACAACAACAATAACAAAAAAAAAACTAATATTTTAAAACGAATGAATGCATTAACTAGTATAACAGTTTTAATAAACTTTAATATGCAAACACATTTCTATACAAATAATAGCAAAATAAATATCATAAAAAAATGAAATGAAGTATAAAGTTTGAGTGACAACCACTAACTATGAAATTATACTTTATACGCTTTTGCTCAGCCGTTTGTGTCCACTAACTATATGTACTATACCCAAACAGAATAATGTTCGAAAAAAAAATTAACATAATTTCAAAAATATTTACTAATATTATTATAACTTCAATTTTATATTTATTTTTCTTTTTATATTTTAAATAAAAATATTTTATATACAAAAAAAAAAACAAAAAGACTTAAAATTCCAATAATGATAGAAAGTTTTTGATAAGATTATCATAAGTGTGTGGCATCTATCGTTCTAATAATCTAATCAGAAATTGTAATCATACATATGCAATATATTTAGACTATTATATTTTGTAATATATGATTTAAGATCAAAAAATTAAATATTTTTAATTATAAATTGGTTGAAGTCATATTAAATATAATAATTTAAAAAAAAATATTATTTTTATTAAGGTTTTTCCACTTATAACCGTGATTGAGTACCATGATCCAAAAGGAATTTTAATCCATATTTATATGTATATATTTTATTTCTTATTTATGCGAGATTACGTATAAAATATTTTTCAGTAAGACCTAAGAATTTCAAAATTTTTACAATCTATAATTTGTCGTTGATTATCAATGGCCTTATTAAAAAAGGAGAACATAAGGGAATAATGAAATATGAGTGCACACAAAATATTTTCACAGTTCGTATAATAAAAACAATTTAAAATAGCAATTCTAATGGAAAACAGAAAGTAAATGTCAACAAATAAAGTTAATAAATTGACATTGGCAGTATGAAATTTGACAGATCGTGTCTTTTGTATTAATTTTTTGTTGTTTTAATTTAGAAATGTCTGTTTTGAGTTTTTGTTATTTTTTTTTTTGGAGTTTATTAATTTACTGAAAATGTTTTGTCAAGTGTCGTCAATAACAATGTCACATCGGTAGTAATTTGACAGTTCATATAATAAATTGAAAGAATAATAATAAATTGATTCTTCTGTCATAGACAACCGTAAGTTGACAGGATTTGTTATTTTTACATTTTTTTCATTAATTTGTTTTCTTTCTTTTTATTAATTCAACGATCGAATAATCTGGTTTTACGATCCATTTTTTTTTTTTTTTTGAGATTTTTATATTTTACTTCTTTTATAACTATTGAATTTTTATGTAGTTCCTATTTATTTATACAGTTTTGTTGTTTATTTGAATGTCAAAACATGACAATTTATGGATATAAATTTATTGGTGACAATTTAAAAAAAAAAATTTTTTCTCTTCATCTTTGTTTCTCTTTCTCTATTGTTCTCTTTCTTTTTCTATTCTATTATTTTATATTATCTTATAATACTGATTTGTGTTTTTTATTCGGTCTATTGATATAATTATTATTCTTTTGTCTATTGATTTTACGATTTTTACGATAATTGTCTAACAAAAATTGAAAAAAAAAAGAACAATTAAATAAAAAAAAAGAAAACCGGTTGTAAAGAGATTTTTAGTAATACAATCATCTCACATTTTAATAAAAATATAATAAAAGTCATAATGGAGAAAAAAAAAATAAAAGAAAAAATAAAAAGAAAAGGAAAAAAATAAGACAACAATTTGTCCTTGAAACTAGTCACGATATAAAATGTCATCTATTAAACATCTAACCATCGTACTATCTTCAAAGCAATTCAAAATAATTCAATTTTTGTGCAAATTCATTTCGCCATTATTTTGCTATTTGTTTTATTTTTTTTTCTTCTGTTTTTTAATTAAAATATACACATATTTCACATTCTTCAATTTTAAATGCTTTTAATAAGAATAAGATTACAATATATATATATATATATAGCCTTAACCCATTCGACCTCAATCATAAATTTTTAAATATAAATGAATGTCAAAGTGGTGAAAGGAATAAAACCAAATTAGATTGGATTTGAATGAAACTATACATATCGTATATGTAATTTATATCGTATATGTAATTTACAATAATTATTCTAGTTATATAATGTATGTGCATAAAATAGCATATTTATAGGCTTTAAAAAATTGGATATGTACCGTTATTATTAACAACTGAATGGAATAATGCGATTTATTTTATTTCCTTTTCTTCTATTATTTAATTCTTAGAATAAAATACTTAGATATACATTATACATAATAGATTAATTGTATAGGAGTATAGTGTGTTTTTTTACGAACACAACTAATCAATAAAAATAAAACCAATTAAGTAATCGGTTTTTACTTTTCTTTGAATGTATACAAATAGTGAGACATTTTAATTTAATTAAATAGGATAACCATTATTTGTTTAAAGCTATTTTATTCTATATAGTTAAATATAATTTCATTTAAAAATATGCCTGCACTGAACGATCAATTATTTTTTTCATTTATTTGAAAAATGAAAACCAATCCTACAAAGCTAACTTACCCGGACCTAATACAATTGAAGCCGTAACCGGGCATTTCTAACCAATCCTCTCCCAGCTTATCAAGCCTTTAAGTGCAGAAATGAACTGTCTTGAAGCAAAATGTCAAAAAACCTAAATCACTCCAAATAAACAAAACGAATTTAATTCCGTTCAGTATCTGCTCAAGACCTGAAGAAAATGGAGTAAGTTTTAACTATCTTGACAGAGTATAATAACCAAATAAGAAAGCGTTAAAGAAAATGTAGAAAACAGCTTGAAATTTGCTATAGAATGGTATTTGGTAGATTAGAGGTGATCTTAAGTTCTTGCATTTAACAAGAAAGATAAATTTGGCAATATTCGATACCTGCGTAAAATAAATTAATCCTTGATTCAGAGAATTGGACAGAGATACTCGTATAGCAAATAAACTATAGGTTTTTGTAAACAGATCTGCAAAAATTATAATAATAATATAAAAATAAGCAACCCAATTTATGGTCCCTAACTAAACAAGAAAAAATATCGGAGGCCATAAAAAAAAGAAAATGGGGTGGGGTTGGGTATACCATAACGCGAGCACTTGAAATAATTGACAGACTGGCACTAGAATTCCTCAAGGAAAAATATGTGTTGGGGTCTGCCAAAACATATATAATTTAATAACATATTAATATAATTAATATTTTCGGTTTTTAAAAATTAAATTAAAATTAACAAACTTCAATAGGGTTAAAATTTAAATATAAAATCGATATGATTTTCAAATATAAATCAAATAAAATTAAGAATCTCTTAAAATGATCAAAACGTATTGAAGTACCTGTCAAGTTAGTCAATAACTGCCGAAACGGTTTGATTAGAAATAAAAATAATAACAATAATAATAACAATGGAATGAAATAATGAAAACAAAGTGAAAAATAAAACCAAAAAAAAAACAAGAATGAATAATAAAACTAATCAAATATGACAGTAATAAAAGTCACACTCAAATTACTTCATAATATTTTAAATTAGATGGTGCTAAAGAGTTGAGATAATTAGGGAATTTTTGGTTTTTTTTTTTTTTTTTCCATTTCAAAAATCGTTGATGTGACATGTGAGCCATTTTGAAATATAATAAAAATAAATTATTACCGAAATTATGAACCACTTTATGGATCTAGTTTAAGATAAGTGTTTAAGATGAAGAAAATGAAGAAACAGAAAAAGAAGAAGCAAAAAAAAAAAAGTGGGCTTCATTTACATTTTAAATAGAAAAAAAAATTATATTTTTATTTTTTTATTTCATTAAAATGAAGATGTGAAATATTTGTATTTACGCGATGATAGCTAAAGCGGTTATTGTAAAAGATATGTAAAAAAAGAATTAAAATCTTTTTATTTATTTATTCATTATATAGTATGATAGCCCTAAGGGTTAACAAAAAAATATTTTCCTATTCTACAAAAATAGAAATATAGGAAAAATATTTCTAAATGAATATTGACAATTTTATATGTGAGTATATTTGAATTGATATTTTGTAAGGTGCTTACTTGTCAACTCGTTAATATTTAATTGAAAATGTATAATATTTGAAGTTCAGTTGACATTGGATATTTTTATTATGGGATTTCAATATATTGAACATAATACACGTAAAACAATATACAATATTACGTTTCTTAAAATATAATTCCGCAAAATCGATTAAGGAAAATTTTTAAAGAGAATTCTTTAATGGTTCACATGAATTTGAGATTTTTCGGAATAAAAATTGAAATATTTTATAAATATTATCTTATCAAATTATAACCTTAAAATATGCTGTATAGAAAATATTGTATTATTGAGTATTATTTGAATAATTTCGTAATTTTAATTATTTGTATAGTTTTTGGCTGACTTCCAAAATTCATTACCAACATAAAACATATCATATTCCAAAATCTATATTAAAGGCCTTAATGTCAACGCTACCCTTAAATGTAAAAAAAAGCGGTGTGAAAATGTTAAGCACAAGAAAACTGAACCAGTAAAATATTCAAGTAATTTTTCGCATATATATAGATGTCATAAATAATCTTACCTAAATTCATAAACTTGCGCAATTATTGACAAAGAAACAGATTCTGGCAACAGTAATTTTTACTATTCATCATAGTGTATAAAATACAGAAATATCAAACGTCAAAATAAAATTTGCATTTGACAACAAACCAATATTGCCAAACACTAAGAAAACATAATTATTTACTGTACGTATTTTCACTAAAGCAGTATTAAATTATATGTGTAATACGAGTATATATGCATTGAAGCAGTATTAAAACAGTTTGGACTGCATTTTGGAAGTCAAGGTGTTTTAAAATACAAACAGTAAATATTATTATAATATTTACATTTATAATACCAAAACAAAAATAATTTTTTTTTTTTTTCGAATGTATGTAAATAAATAAATTATCGTTTCTATTGATGAAGAAATAGTTAAAAATCTGAAATATTCCATTAATTATAGTTAGTAAAATAAAACTTGCAAAAATGTTGAATAAAATATACATGTTTTTTTTTATATAAATGTGTGTAAGTATGTAATGATGTTAAACATGAATGTTAAGGCAATAGGGTAATGATTTTTTAGTAATAAAAAATTCTAGAAATACTGAATATAATTAAAATAATATTTTTGATTTATTACAAAAGATGAAAACAAGCAGCAAAAAAAAAAAATAAGAAAAAAGTAAATAAATTTAAACCTTCAACTTTTTTTTTAAAAAAAATTTAAATAGTGTTATTTACTTCGTTGGAACAAGTAATTAGAAATATGCATATTATATTCGTTTATTTTTATTGATTTACTGTGATTTTAAACGATTCCAATGGTTAAGTAGAAATTGAAAATGTATGTATGTATGTATGCAATATTTTCAATTAAATATTTTGATATTTTGTCAAAAATTGTCACCTAATCCTCCTAAATTTTTGATATCATTAATAAAATATTAATTTTAATGATGTTGTTTATTTATTTGTTTTTCATTTTAGGTTACAAGTGAAGTTAAAATTTTTTAGGTAAATGGGGGCTTTTTTTTTTAATTTTTAAGTTTTTAATTATCTGTCCTGCTGACTTTCAGTCAGAAGTCCGAATTCTGTTTAACAATGAACTCGGTAAACCATTTCAAATTGAAGCTGGAGTAAAGCAGGGATACATTCTCTTAATTCTACTGCTCAATGTGATTCTGGACAAAAAATAATATTCACTCTAAAAGCATACAATGGAGCTCAATAAGCCGTCTTGAAGTCTTTGACTTTGCAGATTATACTGTTTTGCTGATCCACACATATTAAGATATGCAAACAAAACTAAACAATATGCATCGCAGTGCCGCAGCAGAAGTTACGATAAAAAAAAGTCAATAAAATTAAATCGTTCCCCATAAACCCAACAAATTTAGTCGTGATCAACCCCAAATTAATATCAGTAGAAGATGTGGCAAGTTTTAGCTATCAAAGCGTAAAAACTATATCAGGAGCCGTAAAAGAAGATTTATAAAACCGGTTACAACTGGTTAGAGTGGCGTTTGTTAGACTATAAGCGATTGGTACTCTTATACGGCTGAACGACTGATTGGCACACAAAGACATTACAAATAAATTACAGGTCTTTAAAGGCCATTAGCAAAATATACTGACCCATAAGAAACGCCAAGTTATGGGCACAAAAAAACAGGGAAAAGTGTTCATAAAAAAATGGAAAGGGATTGGATTTGGTATAACTTGAGCCCTCCATTTGAACCAATTGCAAGACAGGTATAAGAGTGGAATCCTCAAGGAAAAAGAGGTGCTGGGCAGTCTAAAAATAAATGACGTAGAACTATCGGCAAACAAGTTAGTTACGCATGGGCAGAATCCAAAAATATGCTCCATAATAGTGTGCTATGACAAAGTTTTGTACCGGCATTTTATAAATTCATAGAACTCATTTTGTTCTTTTGTATTAGAATCATGGAATTCATATATGAACGGCCATATTCTATTTCTTTAATTATATCTAAATCCGGATATTTATTTTTTTTATTTTTATTTTTTATTTATTTACACCAAACAAGGTGCTAACATAATTTATATTAATTTACAAAAAAGAAACTTATTACATACAAAATACAAAAAAAATTGCTTATGCTTAATACACGAAACAAGAAAAAAAAAATATTACTAATATTTAACCTACAAACAATAAATACATAACTGCTGATGCAGCAAAATTAGAAATTTTAAGTATAACAAACAAAAGTGAATCAAAAGAAAAAACACAAATTATAACAAAGTACAATATAGTGTAATATGATATTATAAAAATTTACTAAAAAAAGTCAAAAATGTTTCTACTTATGACAATAAAAAAAACTATAATTAGGTCAATGAATTACTTAAAAATTGTGGTAGGTTATGGTTAGTATAAAGTGTCAAGAATTTTTTTTTTGAAAGTGTTCTTGGAATATGTAGGTGAAAAAAGATAGCTAAAACGATTGAATACAGTACAACACCTATTAATGGGCTCATTTTTACCATATTCAGTTCTATGTGTCTGTTCTTTTAGAAATTTAGTGTGTCTAGTAGGCCTGACGTCATTATTGATAATCATTTTTCTTTTAATGAATTCGACATTTATAACGCCAGTTATAACGTCAAACGTGAAACACGAAGAAAGCATAGAACGGCGAGATTCAAGGCTAATCATATTTAGGGACTGCAGCCTAACTTTATAGGAAGGGATACTGTGAAAGTCATGTGGATCGTAAAGATTTCTTAAAGCAAAAAGGAGAAATTGTTTTTGGACGGATTCAATTCTATTACTATGTGTTACAAAAGCGGGATCCCAAATAATACTGCCGTATTCTAAAATAGAGCGAACCAGAGAACAATAAAGTGATTTTGTAACACAGATATTGTCAAATTCTCTGGCTCTACGCTTTATGAATCCCAGCATCTTGTTTGCTTTGGAAATCATACAATCATAATGTGCATTAAAATTTAATTTGCTATCTAGAATGATACCTAAGTCAGTTATGTGGTCGACGCGTTCTAAGGTGGAGTTTTGAAGAGAATAATTTTGGCAAACGATTGAACGCTTTCGTGAAAAGCTGATAATATAACATTTTTTAACATTAAGGTCTAATTTATTAGCACTGCACCAGTTATCAAGAAGTACTAATTTCGTTTGTAGGTAGTTAGTATCAGATATATCATTTATAACGTGGTACATTTTTAAATCATCAGCGTAGGTTAGATGAGAAATACCCGATAGACAATGAGAAAGGTCAGAAATAAAGACATTGAAAAGAATAGGGCCTAGATGACTTCCTTGAGGAACACCGGAATGAACGCGAATAGGTTTAGATTTAATCCCCTGGAATTTAACGAATTGGGTTCTCCCCGAGAAGTACGATTTGAGCCAACCTAGTAGAGGGAACTTAAAACCAAAATTAACTAGTTTACGCTCCAAGGTATTGTGATCGATGCGGTCAAAAGCTTTACTGAAATCCGTATATATTGTATCAACTTGAAAACCTTTTTCCATTAATGAAAGAACGTCAGATGTGAAAACTGTAAGATTTGAGGTTGTCGAGCGACCAGTTCTAAAACCATGTTGCTCGTTATTTAATAATGGATTGATGACCGGTGCAAGTATATTAGTAACTAATTTTTCAAATAATTTTGGGATAGCAGACTGAATAGCAATACCTCTGTAGTTTTCTATCGCTGTTTTGTCACCTTTTTTGTGAATTGGTATCAGATACGAATTTTTCCAAGCTGATGGAAAAACTCCGGTGGATATAGATCTGTTAAATATTGAAGTAAGAGGGTTTGACAAGGTGTAGCGACAATTGTAAAGAAATATTGGTGGCAGAAGGTCAGGACCAGATCCCTTCTTAACGTCTAGACTACTGATGCCCTCAAAAACATTTTCTACCGATAAATGAAAGTATTCGAAAAGCGGGTTGGTATTATTAACAAGGGGTGAAGGATTGAAATTAACATTATTAGAGGGTAACTCAGGGCGATAAATTTGTTGGAAGTTGTCAGCAAAAAAGTTACAAATTTCCGTGGGAGATGAAGACATTCTGCCATTCATACACATCGAAATCGGGTAACCTGATGATTTACGTTTAGTATTAACGAAGTCGAAAAACTTTTTAGGGTTGCTCATTATTGAGTTACCGATATTTTGGACATAATTATCATATGCCTCGTTTGCCTTAATCTTAAATTCATTCGCCAACTCATTATAATCATTTATAAGTGAGTTGTTGTCATTACCAGAGTGCTTAATTTTATGGTACAATTTATTTCTCCGGTTGCGTAAATGTCTTAAATTACGGTCTAACCAAGGTTCTTTTAATTTGTCTTTTCTACGGATTTTCGGAATATGGTTGTCAATTATTTCAAAGATAATGGAATAAAAATCATAGATAATATTATCTAAATTATGCTGCTCCAACAACGTTTCCCAATCAATTATACTAAGGGCATAATTGATACCGTGGTAATCAGCGTTCATAAAATCATATACAATTTCGTTATTGTAAGTATTTGAGAATTTATGGTTGGAATAGGGTAGTTCTAAAACCAACGCGTTGTGATGGATTGAGTTTCGGAAAAGATTTTCTTCGTCAGTGGCAGAACGAACATTAATGGTGTCATAAGCATTAGAAAATGCTAAATCCAACCAATTACCTCTACTGTTGGGGTAACGAAAAACCTGCTGTAAGTCGTTCCCATAAAAAGTACTAATGAGGTCAAAATCTATGTCATCCATGAAATTGATAGGAAGAAGTTGGTTATCAAACTCATCGACGACAAAAGATAATGATGGTCGATTGAAATCACCCAAAATTACAATATTATCATCCTCATTCATAATTGTGAATATATCGTTACATATTGCAAAGAAATTATTGTATGAGGACTCGTCAGAATTTGGAGGAAAGTACACCACACCTATGTAGGTATAATTTTTACCTGAGTGAACTTTAATAAATTGATGGTCAAAAGTTGAAAAAACCCTAGATGATACCAATTGACTTGGTACATGATTATTGGTGGCGATTAAAACTCCGCCCCCCCTAGATTGACCCGTGGAGTTATAATCACGGTCATTTCTATATACGGACCAAGTGCTATCAAGTATTTCTTCATTTTTGAATGAATCGTTTAACCAGGTTTCAGTGAAGACTAGAATATTAAAATTGCATGATTTGGCGTCAATAAAAAGGTTTTTTAGTTTACCTCTCAAACCACTGCAATTATGGTAAAACATATTAAGGAGCTTAACACTCTTATTGGTATTGTCAATTAAACGTATGAGATTATTTGGACGTGCAGGGACGAAAAAACTTATGCTCGTTTTCCCTTATTTTTTGCAGATATTCACGTCTTTTACTCACAAGTTGAAGCCGATAAGCTTCCAAGTCAGCTTTAGCATCCTTAGTCGAAATCCCCTCAGAATCATAGTATTTAAGAAACAGTTCTAGTAGATCCCTATAATTGTTAGGCAAGCCTTCTTGTCTAATTGAAACCTTTAAATAAGTTTTTGTCTTGCCCTCCATGCAGATATTGTTATCTTGGTCATGCATATATGCTAAGAATAAGCGTACGTTATTCAGAACACTGGGTTCACGGAAACGAGACAACGCGTAGACGCTGTCTCCTTGTATCGAATTTTGCGTCATACGAACTATTGGAGGAAGAAGCGGATTTACAAAGTTGGGAGAGTTCTTATTAGTAGCAAGGTCATTGTTTTTATCATTAATATTAGTATTATTATTATTATCATCATCATTAATATAATTATTATTACTATTATTATTATTATTACTATTATTAATATTATTATTATTGTTATTATTATTATTATTATTACCACTATTATTATTATTACTGTTATTATTATTATTATTATTATTATTATTATTATTATTATTATTATTATTATTATTATTATCATCATTATTCTTAACATTGTTAAAGTCGCTACTTACAACATTATTACTATTATTATCATTATTCTTGTTAATATTATTATTATTACTATTATTAGCACTATTATCGGTAGTACTGTTATTGATAGTATTGTTATTATCAATATTATTATAATTATTATTATAATTATTATTATTATTATTGTTATTATTATTATTATTAGTATTATTATTATTATTATTATTATTATTATTATTATTAATATTGCTATTATTATTAGTTTTAACATTCCCGTTGCAATTAATATTATTACCTATGTCGTCATACCGATTAATTGTATGAGAATAAACAAAGTTATTGTATTTTTGAACCTTTTGGCTAGATGAACCCAACATATTGTTAACTGCACAATCTGTTTCAGTCTGAGTTGAACTAGTTTTAGAAGTGTTAGTAATACTATGTTTTTTATTATTGAAAAAGTTTTTTGTTTTGTTAGTAGTTGAGGAAGATATTTTGTGAGTGTCATTACTATGTCTAGGCAAAGTATCCTTAATTATATTTGTAGAAACTAATTTAGAACTGGAAGCTGTGTCATACCTGTTTTTCCAACGAGTAAGAGTTAAGCTCTTAAAATTGAAAGCCTCCTTCTTATTACTGAAGAACCAATCGTACTTTTGTGGGAAAACTACTTTGAAGCATCTGTAATTGATCTTTCTCTTATTACGCAACCTCGCAGGATGAATTATATCGCAACTGTTGGCCGTTATTGAAAAGTTGCTTTGAAAGAATTTTAAAATCCACATTTTATCAGCGTAAACTGGCGCTCCTTTTACGAAGTAGGTTGTGCTATGGTCACTCGTTTCAATCATAGAGTTATGATTGGAATTCCTTAATAATTTTTGAAAAGGTACTTTTTTGCAATCCTCGATCTCATCCTGAAGAGACTCAACTGCCTTTTGAGTAGCTTCATTATTCTTTGGCGAAGGTGGTTTACAGAATTTCAATGAAATCGAGTTGCTTATGTCACATAGATTACTTTCTGTATTGATTGTAACAAATATTTAAAATTTCATTTTTTTAAAAATTCTTTTTTTTTTTTTCAATTAAAACGCCCGAAGCAAAATCGTATTCATTACTGTTAATCATGTTATTCACAATATTTTTTTTGTTTATTTTGGCAACTATATACTCATATAAGTTAATATTTTGTTTGTACCTGGATCATCTAATTTAAATTCTTTATTGGCTCTTGACATTACGTTAATTAATTTGATTATGTTGTCAAATATTAATCTTTTAAAATTTTTTTTTGTCGTCGATTTTTGATGAATTTTAACTAGGGTTTGGGAATTGGTTTTATTGCTTATAGTTTTTTTATTTCGAAAAAATTTATAGTTTTACTTAAAGGATATAGAATTATAATTAAAGCACATATCATAGCATAATTTTCTACGCTCTTAATTTAAATAATATCTTGTGTTTTGCTACAAGAGAATTATACGATAATGCGGTTGGAAACAAAATATTTGTACATATGTGCATGTAGATGTGAGTCAATATACGATAATGCATATTTTAAATATGAATTACCTAAATATAGTTGGGTATAAAATGAAAACTATATATAAGTTTCATTTGACATTCTTTTAAAATAACTATTGAACACATTTAAAACTACAAACATATAATATGCAATTTCGATATTGTGCCGATGCATTCTTTTATTCTCTATTTTCAAATTGAAAAATTCCAAAGAAATAAATTAAAATAACTTTTTATGGCTCATAAAAAAAAATTAACACATCATTTTACCTAAACATTTTAAAATGAAAAGACATTTAAAAATTTATATTTTCAATGTAAATATACATACATATGTGTATGAACAAATATAAACTAAAAATAATTGTATCCGGATTTCAAATAGTTTTATTTAAACTTAATAAATAAGGATTAAAATCTAAGAATATATAGTCAACTTCCGGGTACTACATATACTCATTATTAATTTTTGATTTATTAAATTCTTGATATAAATATATACATATATAGTTTACGTCATATAACAAGAATTTAAAGTAAAAGATATCAAAAAATAAACTCAAATTTGTTATACATATATGTGTATACATATGTTACATCGAATATTACAAGGTTAAAGCTTTCATATTTTACATTACGTATCAGAACTCTTGTAAATCACATGTATACGTAAAAAGTCAGGCCCTTGAAAAATTTGTAATAAAATACTTGATCAAAGTTCAAAAGTTTTCTATAATGGTATTTATATATACTAGTTACATAAAATATGAAAAGTTCGATATTTAACGCGTGTAAAATTGAAAAGTTATTGAAAAAGTTTAAATGTTAGAAAAGTTGCTATAGTTTTTCATATGAACGTTATATTCGTATTTGGAATGAGAAGGGGTTTAGAAATGTATCCACTGAAATTTATTTTTATTTTGTAAGTAATATCCTTCAATATTCGTACAACTAAATTGTGTCTAAATTGTCTAAGGCAAACACGTTTGTAAGACAGGAGTCGTTTTCGATGGGTTATCCAGTAAAATGTTGCGTTTAATTGGCAAGAAAAAGTAAGATAATTACCATTTGAACAACTAATTTAATTTAAGTGTATATTTTAGGTCTGAAATAATATGAAAACGAAATTAAAAAAAAGAACTGATAAAAAACAAAATAAACTTATATGGAACACATTGTAGAAGAACTGATTAATACAGTACACCTTTTGAGAAGTTGAGACTTATTTATTGAAAATCATCAACCATAATAAACAAAATTTCTTAATTTGCCATTAAATTTGTACTACGACGACGAGGTTTTTCTTCTTTTTGCATATAGCTTATGAGATTCTAGACATTTAAATTTTTTAAAAAGACTCTCTTGGTAGTATGATATTTTTTCCATAGATATTTGTTACCTGAGTAGTTTGAAATTTTCTAATGTTGTGTTGAGGTTATAGTTTATAATTCGAGAAATATATTTTTCAGACTAATTTCATAAATATATACACACATACATATATTTTGTATATTATATGTTATTTAACAATGCTATAAAATATAAAAAAAATACTTACATACGAATGTTGTTTATAAATTAATTAAAATAAATTAAACATTATTAATTTCGAATGGAAAAGAACAAATTATTTATTATCCAACAATAATTTTAAACAAATAACTATTTATTTAAAAATTATTTAAAACTTTATAAATCTTAATTATTTTCAATATTAATATTATTATTGCATAATGTCAAAAAAATAAAATGACATAACATTTTAAAATTTATTTACAAATTCACAATAGTAGCTAATTGACATTTCATTTATTCAAAGTTAAATTGAATTGAAAATAAAAATTATATCAAAATCTCAAATTTTTACACATACTAGCAAACGTGTATAAACAAAATACATACATGTGGGTATGTACAGTAATATACTATTGTAAACGTCAATGATATACAACACGTTTTCATATTGAGCACCTTTATCAGCATTGATATTTGCTTATTCTATAAAAAGTAATAGTTCTTATATTCCAATTTTTTTTTTTTTTTGTATAAATGTAGTTAAAGAAATTAATTGCGCATTTTACCGTTAAATTTAATAAATCTATTGTTATATACCTAACGAATATTTCTCTAATATATTTATGTATGTATTCATACTTTAATTTAATTAAATTCACCTGATGTATTCGAATTAAAACTACCTATACATACGAATATTTTTTTTTTAATTAACGGAATGAAGTGTAAGTATAGAAATAAAACTATGTGGTCTACCTTTAATATTTTTATAATTAAATTCAATTACGTTGAAATAAAGATGCAGGTGTGAATTCTGCTTAAATTAAAAAAAAATTTAAAACAAACAGAACAAAAATACCAATACACAAACATAAAGGAAACAATAAAATATAAATACAATCTTATAATTTTAATAATAAAAAAAAATAGAAAAAAAAACCTCATATCAAAGCGCACATCAAGCGATAAAGCAACTTATTTATGTGTATTTTTTTTTTTTTTTTTTTTTTTGAGGGGGTATCAATTTCTGACATGTGTACTTGTAGTTGGTCGACATGTAAACATAAAACAATATATAAGTATGTTATATAGAGGGTATACGTTGAAATTTGTATATATGATATTCAATATGAAAATAGTTTTAATTTTAACACTTATTATGGGATTAATAAAGTATATTATTTTGTATAATTAAATAAGCACAAAAAAATATGTACACCTTAACTTCAGTTTATAATTTCGTCCCTTACACAAAATTGGAAATCTGACAAGAAAATGTGTGTGAAACGTTAATATGTAAAAATAGTTATGCAGTCTCTATACAGTCCAAGTTTTTGAGTAGTTTCAACTGCACAAGACAACAAGATTGATAAACTAACTCAAAAAGTTTACAGTTCCATTAGCATTGAAAATAAATTTTGCATTACATTGGTATAACTATTCACATATCTATCTATGCTCTTAAGTACATCAGTTGATATAGAACGGTACACATATAACACAATCGCTAGCTCAACTTTTTGGTTTTCCTAAACTTCTTGATCCCTGGGGGTTCCATTCTATTGCCTGTCTTGTTATGTTCAGATCTTCTTAGAATGTCTCCAAGTGTTCAGGTCTTCTGAGAATGTGTCCGAGCCATCTGTATTTTCTTTTCTTTATTTGTTTCTCTATTGGCTCCTGATCACAAGTTATTGTTTGACATTGTATTCGGTAAGAACTTTCTACATATGATTCAGAGGCACTTATTCATAAAAATCTACAATTTCTCTATATTTTTCTAGTTGCCTAGCCAGATTTCACTGTCATATAACATGATGGACTTAACACAGGCATTGAAAACTCTAATTTTAGTTCGCCTAGTTTAGACTTACAAATGCTGCCCTGGCTTGTCTTCAATATCAAGTTGTGGTCCTTAATCTGTATTAATTATGCCTCCTAGGTAATTGTATTTCTCCAGATCTTCTATCAGTGAGTTCCCTATTTCAAATCTTGACATGTTCATAGAGTTGATTTTTATTATTTTTGTTTTATTTGGGTTGATATGTAAGCTGACTTCTGCTTTCATATTTTGTTACAATGTAATTTAAGCAATAATACGATGAATATCATTGAACAAAACTTTTCGTCCTGAACAGATAGTAACTGAATAGAGAGTACTGACTAATGTACTTTAAATATTAAAAAAAAATTTTCACTATTTTTTGAATTTTTTTTTTTCGTCACAATTTTAATGTAAATTTTGGTAAAGGTGTACATCATTTCTTATAATATAAACACATGTACTTAATTGTTATAATATGATACCTATAATAGAAATTCTTAAATGACATATTTATGTTTTTATATATTATGATAAAAAAAATATAATTTAGTGCCCTCTTAATATATTTATGTAATATTAATACATAAAATACGTCTTATAATTTATTTATATTTCTATGTATACTTTTTGTTTTTTCTTAGAATTGGAGCGTAAAGAATTTTTGAATGGAAAAATTAGAATTTAAAAATTGAGGAAAAAAAAAATAATCAAAATAATAAAATAAATATAAAATTCTTTTTAAGTTGTTGGACATTACCGCCATCTATTCCGTTTAATTTTAATCGGCCTTACCTTAAAAATAATATTCTTAAAAAAATTGTGCTTCTGGGTATCACACTTAACATTATGAGTACATATATACAATTATTGATATCTGTGTAGTCATAAAAGTAAAGGCATAATTTTGTAAAATAAATGGAATTATTTATCAAGTTCTTTTTTTTCAGATATTTAAAATTATTATTAAATTTTATAAAATCAAAAATTAAAATAAAAATTTTGTTAAATTAACATTTAAAAAAAAATGCCTCTAATTTGAAATTCACAAAAACAGAAATAATTTTTATAATTTAGTTTACTTATGAAAATTTATACATTGAATCTATCTATCAAAATAAGATTTCACATTAATTTTAGAAAAAATGAAAACATAAATTAAAATTTTTACAAAGTTTTTGTTTTGAACTGTTAAGAAAATAATAATAAATTTGCCCTAAACCTCCTTTTCGCTTATGGCATGAAACAAATAATTTTCATTATTATACCATTATTATTATGCTAATTAAAAATGTCTCATTAGTCAACAAAATCATAATGAATTGCTCTTTAAGCTTTGATTTATTATTAGAGGAAGAGGAAGGTTTTCTTTTTATAAAAATATTACTTGATTTATTCATTGTAGTTTGATAATGTATTCTTTTAAAAACAAAATATAATTTTCATCAATCAAAATTTTATAGGCAAAGAGTTTAATGTAATTTTTTGTAACAAAAAAAAAATTTTCATACTGCAAAACAGAGTGCTTTGTTTTACTGCTCTTAGATTGAAAGAATTTTAAGAATAATAAAAATCTAGTCTAATCTGACAATATCATAATATCTAAAACGTCAATTAATTCCTATTAAAAACTTATAAATAAATGGATAAAGTACCTACTTGGGTTGGTACTCTTATACGCTTGAGAGCAATTCAAATTATAATAATTTACTCCTATATGATATATATAATTAAATCTTTTAATCCACAGAATTTTATTGGTGAAAATATTGTTATCAATTTTTGTGAAAGTTATTAAAAAAATATTTGATAATTTTTATTGAACCAGGCAGTCATTGAAGAACTTGTCGTAATATATGGATATTATAAAAATATGAATTTATAAATATATATATATATATACATAGGTATATGGGGTGGGAGGTTCTGTGGAAAGTTTATAAGTTTTATGGAATCAATAAAATTTTATGGTGGGGTTAAAATGCTGATTTGCTTTTATAATTATTTTATTATTATATTCACTACTTTTAATTTTTGTCGTATGATCGAAAACAATGAAGAAATTGTTTACAATGCAGTTCTTAAAATCCGTTATTGATGTTTGGATGTACCAAAAAATATGAAGTATTCTTTTATTGTATTACGAAATTTTTGTCTTACTTTTTTATCAAATATTGGCACTGTCATTGTTTACCATGCAATTTTATGTCGCCAAATTATATTTGAAAGCGAGAGTGGCAGTCGTAACCCCAAAAGATGAACTTAAATAATACTAGATCAGTTGTTACGGTTCACAATCATAAGAGCTTCGGAAAAATTTTAGAATAAAAGGCATTCTGAAGTCAAATGAATGGAAGTACAATATGAGAGAGAAATATGAGAGCGGAAAACAAACTTTAAAAGAGGCATGAACAATATGTAGACAAGAAAAGCCATCAAATTTTATGATTAAATAGAATTAAATTCCCGAATTCAATTCGAAATGAAAAAATGAATGATTCAGTGGAGAATAGGTTTAGATTTAATCGAGAGGGACCCTACGACCTTTATAAAAAACTGATTTACCTGAAGAACGAATTTTCACTTAATTTTTGAAAGCGTAATATTGAATTTATATAAGTAAAGTCAAGTAGCATTTTTAATTCATTTTATAATTTTAAATGATAGCCTTTATCACAAAAATCATTTAGTATAGAAGAGCATATAATAATTGATAGCAAAAATATCAATTTCTTCTATTTATATGACCGGCATTTAGCAAATGACACCAAAAAAAAGGTTAAAAATATTCTTGAGATAGAAAGCTTTTCGGTTTTTGTACAAGTACATATAAAGATTTGATCTAATAAACCAAAATTTTAATATACAGGTAATTTTGAAATTAAATTTCGAAATATCAATATTGATTTCAATAATTTGATTTCAATTATATGTGAAATTTATAATAATTGATAAACCCATAATGCATATTCATATATGAATATTAAAATATTAAATACTAAAAATTATATTTGGCTAATCTAATCTTTTTAATTCATAATTTTAAAGGTTAAAAGAATTTTCAAATATTTTCGCACATGATTCTAGCATGCATGAGTTGTTCATGTACTTGTATTATGGGAAACACATTTTAAGTACATAACTAAACTTGAGGTCAATGATTTCCGTAATAAAATGTATAGAAAACACATTTATTTCAAAATAATTTCACATTCGGATATAGTTAAATAAAATATGTCTACTCTATAATAACGTCATATTGCGTTAGTATGTTAATTACTAATGACTACTAAAATTGTTATGAATCACTTTGCGTAATCATATAGATAATAATCTTTATTATGAATATCGAATTATCAAATTTATTCAAATAAAGTAAGTTTTTAATTCAAAAATCTAAATTATTAACATTAATTTAAAATCGATTTCTTAAAAGTGTTTATTAATGAGTATTCTGAATTAAATTTGATATTAAATTTTAGAATTGAATTGAAGAAAGCTATTTAGTAATTATCATTTAGCCTCAACAATAGAACTTTTTTATGATGCGATTTTACTGACGTTCACGATTCATAAAATAAAGATTTCTATTCTTTTAAACTTAAATTTTGTATTTTTGCTTACTAGTTTATTACCAAAAAGTTAAGATAAAAACTATAACTTAGCCTACGGCAATGAAATACAAGTACACGTTTTTATATACCATTAGTTCAAATACAATTGAGAGCGCAAGAGCACCACCTAACTTTTGTCGATGAATAAGAACATTTTCATAGTATGGTACCTAAAGTGGACTTGTTAAAAATATAAGTATAAAGTTTGAATTGCATAGCTGTTATACTTTAGATTTTATTGATATCTAAAAAAAACTGCGTATTCGTCACTGATAAACTACAAACCAGTACAAGATATGGAACGATTGAACTATCTCGTCGGTATATTATTCAAATATTCTTTCTTATTATGCATGATTGAAGCTGGTTAAGGTGGTATTTGATAAATTACGGACTTTTAGATCGTCCGTACTTATTTACTCTCACAATTATTTAGGAATACAAAACTGCAGGTTATTCTGACCCAGACTCAGTAGTAAAGAAGAAAAAATGTGAATGGATATAGGTTATACATTGAGATGACGATCTGAGACCATTTCCAAGTAAATATTCGAGTGGAACCTGCAGGGGGGAAAAATTGTTGAACGATTCAAGAATATATGACAAAGAACAGTAAGGAAAGCAATAGCAAACGGCTAATATGACAGAGGTAGAAGTAAAAGGAATGGATTCTAACAGAGTTACGTGCATATCATGTAAACAGATGGCGTGATGTCAAGAAAAAGATATGTCAAGCCTCTGTGCTAATCAGTTGGTATGACTAATTCAGCACTTAGAATTGGACATAAACAAAAGAAATTAGATGGTTTCCCCTCAATAACAAGAAAAAAATATAATGTTCAATTTTAAAAATTAGTTGACTATAACAAGTGCTCTTTGCCTTATGGAGACTATTAAACAAAAATTTATTTACAGTAAAAACATTCTTTGGTACATGTATTTTTTTCTTTAAGTTTATAAATTAAATATTTTTAAAAACAAATCATAAAAAATTAAAAAGTCATGATAATGAAATTTTTAATTATAAACTTTAGTTTTTATTTCTATATAAGAATCTACTTGTTTTTAAAGTTATAAATCAAAATAATAACCTTATTATTTTGGAATAAAAAATAAAAACAGAAAAAAACTGTCATATTATCGGTTACCTATTTCTTATATAATAAATTATTTTAATAGCACCTGTTAAGTTATAAGCAAAACTGTTACTAACTCTTATTCTAAACCTTTTTAATGTTATTTTGATATAGAATAAATATGCTTATAATGTAGTTTGTTTATATATATTTTGTCATGTGTGTAATATGATAATTTAAAATTAAAATTTATCAACAACAAAATTCAAAAAATTTTCGCTTATCATAAAAGAAAAAAACAAAAAAAAAAAGGAAAAAAACTTTTTAACTCTTTACCTTTTGTTGTTATTTTTGTAATGATTTACTTTATACACACACATTATATACACAAATATAAATTATTAGAAAATTGATTTCATTGTAACGCCTTTTGTAATTTTCCGCGCAGTCATTTTCCATATTCCATATTCCATTTACTATTACATAATATATATATATATATACATATATAGGAAATATTTTAACATTAATCGACTATAACCCTCAAATACAATCCGTTTCTCCCCTTCTCCATCAGCCTTTTATTTATGTTATCTTTGTTACTTTTAACGCTTTTATTCATTTTTTTTTTCTCTAAATATTTTATTATTATTTTATTATTATTACTCTCGTGAAAAATTCATGAAGGCAAGAAATCAAATAGCATGTAATATTATGCATAAAATATGATGATGCTCACAAGATTTTTGTTTTTTTTTTTTTTATTATTTGTCTTGTTTTTTTCATTTACAAACTTTTAAATTTATTAGATGTTTTATATTAGAAATTAAAATAGAACAGTTTAAATTTAATTGATCTACCAAGTGACTTACAAATAGTTTCTTTTTTTATTTTTTTTATTTTTTGTTAAAAAACTAGCAATAAAAGTTTGAATTGATTAAAAAAATTGAAATTTAGTTTTACTGTTATATAAAAAGAAACTATTTAGTTTGATTTATGTCTAGGTAAAAAAAAAAATATTAGGCATAACAACTTATTTTATTGCATATCGAAAGGCGCAAGACTACATTGCTTGCTAAGAGATATTTGGTAATGCAGGAAGAAAGTTTGAAATGAGTGTTGAACGCTACCTTTAATTTACCCAAATTGTTAGGATACTTGAAAAAACAATAAATAACAATAAAAAATAATAATGAGATAGAATTGCATACGCATAGGCGCGTAATATACTTAAAACTCAAAATTGGGGAAACTTGTTTTTGAATTTTGAAATTATTCGTGTACTGTATCGTAACAGTATCGTAAAAATTATTATGATTTAGTTTAACAATAATATTATTTATATTTAATAACTATTAGTAGTAAGCTTAAAGGAAATTAAGGCTTATTTCTTGTTGTTTTGTTTTGTTCAACATCGTTGAATTTTTCTGACTTGTATAAATTTCGTATATGTGGTTTCAATTCATTTGGAATATCATGTTTGATATGCTGGGCTACTAGGGCTCGAATAAAAATTTTTTTCTTCAATCATTTTTATTATGATAATTTTAAAAATATTTTTCGAATTTTATTATAAGATTAAAATAGGTAATTAATGTAACGGTATTTTTTTTTAATAATTTTTTTTTTTCGATTTTTTTTGTAAACGGTAATCAATCTAATCGTTATTGCACGTTAAATCTTAATTAACTATTTAAATAAATATTTAAGATTTTGCTTGTATAGAAAACAAAAATGTACATACATACATAATTATAAAGTACAATAATTTTTTTTTAGGTTCTTCTCTTATGTTACAAATAAAAATATTGTACTTTTTTTTTTGTTAATAAATCGGGTTATTTATAATAATAGTTAATATAAATAAAATTTTAAATGATCTAAACATTTTCACAAATAAAAACATTACGAAATAATAAATAAGAAAATATAAATACCATTAAAAGAAAACACAAATAGGGCTTAAAGAAAAAGAAACAGGAAAACATAGAAAAAAACAAAATTTATTACTTGTATTATTGTTACCACCTTCTTGGTACCATAATTCTACTATTTATTTTGTATTTTGTTGTTGTCTCTCTGTTTATACCCGTACGAATGTATGTTCGAAGGGCATACTAAATTTGCCTTACCATTTGTAACGCTAAAAAAATAATGGTCTTAGATATAAACTCAAGTGTATGTTTTTGATCAGCGTCAAATTCTGAGTCGATTTAGCTTTGTCTGACCGTCTTTCCGTCCGCCCCAACGATAACTCAAAAACTAATTTAGCTAAGTTTACGAAATTTTCGTAAATAATTTATTATAATAAATGCTAGAACTCTATTTAAATTAGATATGATCGGGGTACTGCCATGCCATACAACTTTCAAATTTATTTGATTATATCTCAGAAACTATAAAAGCTGTGGTATTGAAATTTCACACAAGCGAATATATTAGTAAGGACAACGTGTTTGATAAAATTCATTGAAATTGTTTGGCTCTTTCTCGTAGCTGCCATATAACTTCAATAGTAGTTTGGCAATATTTTAGGAAATAGACAGTACTGAAATTTTCCATAAATTAATATGGTAATATGGTAACTTAAGTCAGTCAGTTCCGTACGAGTATTACAGAGTTGACAAGGTCAACTATATATTTTTTGTCGTTTTTTCTTTTTGTTTTTGATATTTATTTGAAACCAGATTTTTACACTCCGTCAAAATATTTGACTTATCGGCATTCTTTCTTGAAGATTTATTATTGCTCTTATTTTTGTTGTTGTTATTTTTATTGTTCGTTTTTCATTGTTGATTGTTGATTGTTACTATAATTTTTATTTTTCGGGTCAAGTAAATAATTTAATAAAAGCTTTCAAAAAAAAATAATTTTTAAAATTTAAAAAAAGAAAATTTTTTTGAACGATTTTAATAAATTTTTTATTTTTGTATTTTTTTTTTTCATTTAATGATAATAATTTTAAAATTAAATTTATAAAAATTGAAATGTTCAATAGTTTTGATTATTGGTTTTTTTTTTTTCATTATTGTTAAAAATTGTAATTTAATATAAAATTTACCGTTTTATCAATATACATATATTTAATTTGAAATAGATTTAATGTTATAATACAATATTCAATGAATATACCTGCTTATACTGTTATACAATTTATATATTTACTATTATTTTATTATATTGAATAGCAGTAAATCAATATGGTATGTATAACATATCTTATAGTATATATTTAAGATATTTTATAAGGGTTTAGTTATTATGTTATAAAAACCAATTTTAATATGTAGCACAGTTAAAGAAAAAGAGCAAATGCATATTAAAAAATAATACAGTTAATGTGAAATTTTAAAACATGTTTATCTAACGGAATATTACACATAGAGTCCAAGTGTGTTTATAAATCCAAATTTATTGTGATATGAATCTGAAGTAGACGGTAATGTTGTCTTTTTTGGCTAGCTGAAAATCTGATTTTGTCAATGTAATATTTATAAATATATTATAACAGTTAACTATGAATTAAATATATTTATATACAAATTTGAATACTTTTAATAATAAATATTATAAATTTTTGAAATTCGAATTTACTTATTGATTTCCTATTTAAAATTTTCCTTATTTAAGAAATTCTACTTTATTTTTACACGAAATCATGAAAATAAAGCAAGACTTGGTTTCGCTCTCACTTGATACTGTTTCATTATAAAGAGTTTCTCTTTTTCTTAAAAATGTGCTTAAATTAAGTTATAGGTATAATGTTCTGATAGTGCATCAAGGCCCTAGGAGATCTTGAATTTTTTTTAAATAAAAGATTAAATTATAATTTTATCAAGAGAAGTTGATAATAATTGCATTTGTGTGTAGGCATACTGCTTATGTGTATATAGAAAAAATTTCTTTTTGTTCGTAACGCGTAGATTTATGCTGTAATTATAAAATATAGTAGTAATTAGGTACATATATTAAGCCATTAATTTACAATTTTAATTAAATCCATTTACTTTAGTATACATACAATTTAAATTTTTTTCCTTCCCAGTAAAATCACTCGAAAATTAAATTGAAAATGAAACTCATCTGCGCATTCTTATAATATACAATTTGATCTTAAACTTCATTTATTAATAATAAAAATAATAAAAATAATAACGCCAATATAACAACAATAATAATAATGAAAAAAAAAAACAAGAAAAGTAGTAAGAAAAATCACTACTTTTTTTTTCAATTTCAATTAACGTCGTCGTCATATTATGTATAATTTGTTAAAATAATAATTTGTCTGAACATTTAATCTAATATTTACTCTGCTATTAAAATTTTACTTAAATATAGAAAACATATATGTATATATACATATATCTATTATATTATTATACAGGCAAGTACATATAAAATGCACATAAATGTAATATATGTATAACAGTTGTTAAAAGGAGTAAATGACAGTGAAAGAGACGAAAAAAAAAACACATATTTATTTTTAATCAATTTCTAGAGAAAAATTAATTTTCAAATAGAAATATTTTAAAACTGTGTATAAAAGATGTGGTAAATGGGGGGGGGGCATAGGGAGACTTGGGGGTATTTACATATATACGGATGGTATTTTATCAGCGCCGCACATGCTCTTCATTTATTCTGGTATTATATATATGAAAATGTAGATATGAAAATAGTTTTTTTTTTTCACATAAGATTTAATGTACTATACAAGTACCGGGTACATTATACATATTTATAAAGATAACACAGGTACAGGTTATAAAGGTTAATAGGCATTTATTTACGTATGACCATATATCGATATACCTATATATATATATGTAGAATAAATACATAGGTATTGGAAATCAATAGTGGCGCGGTTTATCAATAGCACTTCAATTTCAATTTCTTAATAAATTTTATTTACATTTTTGTATATTATAATTTTATAAGTATGTATATATAGAATACATGTATGTAAATATGTAAAATTTTAGCTTGATGTTTACGTATATTTTTACATTGATATATATATATATATATAGATGAATTCTAATATTAAATTTTTGTTTTTGAACTTGAATTCTCTACCTTTTTTCTTTTTCTCTATTTTACGAGTCCTTTGAAAATAAATTAGTTTTTATTAGAAAAGTTTTGTGGTAACAAGTATGATTTCTCAATTATATTGTAAAATATAGCAGCCAAACAGACTTTGATTTGAAATTGCATATTTATTTTAAAAATATTGCATAATTTTTCTTTTAAATAATTTAAGTTGGGAGACATCACATTTTAGGGATTAGTATGAACGACAATTACTGATTTATTTAGGTAGAACAAATTCCAAAGTTTTATTTTTCTATATACCTTTATTTCATCATATATCAAGTTATTGCCCAGCAAAATTATACTTGAATTTCAATTTTCGACAATTTATTTCTTGGAATTTTAATAAAAATGCAAGGTATTCTCTTTCTGTCCAATACAATTCGTTACAATATTTGAATTCGGCTAGATTCGGTTAATATTTGTCCTTTTCGAATTGCATTTGTGCCTTACTTATGTCATATTATTATAAATTAGTTTTAAAAATTTTAATCCTTTTTTTTGTCTCATAAAATTCCAATATGATTTGGTAATTTATTTGACAAAATACGATGTTGACTACAGTGTAGAAATATTTGAAAAAAATTCGCTTATGTTCTTTACTTTAATATTTTTTTTTTTTGGGATTTTTTTGATTGATGATCCTGTCAATATGTGAATTCCAATTTTTTTTTGTGGTATTTTAATATTGACTGTGCATAAATAAATTTACAAGTTTCTGTTTTGTTTTTCTGTTTTTTGTTTTTTAAGAATTGCCGCTTTTAACAAGTGCCACTTAAAACTTGGCCACTCTTTTTTTTTGTGTTTTGACCCGTATAGCAAAAAAAAAAACGTTTTTCTTCTTCTTAGGGCTAGTATTTTTTTCTATAATATTTCACAAATATTGGTCAAGAGAATTTTTTTTTTTTTAGAAATCAAGACAAAAAAAAGCTTAAAAAAAAATTTTTTTTTTTGTTTTACTTTTTTGAATGCCGATATTTAATTTAACAAATTCCTTACCTATATTGTATATATATACATATGTACGTGTTTGTGTATTTAAAGTGTTTTAAGGTAAAATAATAACCTGAATACTTAGAATAAAGTACTTGATTTTTTGTTTTATTTTAATTTTTTTGTAAACGGCAGCTTAAGTATTCGTAAATTATTGTGAGAAAAAAAAAAATTGAATTTATTTTTTTTGTTTTTAATTTTTTCTTTATTATTATTATTATTATTGGTTAAAGTATATTGCGCAGTTTATTGTACCTATAATATAGTCACCTCGAGCAATCACAACAAATAATGATAACGCAACTTTTCATCCGCGTTTCTTATATATATAATTTACTATGCCATACATATATATGTATGTATATATCATATACCTATGTGTGTACATGAGTATGTATATATAAATAAATAGATATATTGATATTTTTTAATATTTTTGTAAATATCGAAAACATGACAAAAAATGTGTACATAAATGTATACTTGAATTTTCATTTTACATTGTATAAAGAGAGGAGAAAAAAAATCATAAAGAAAATAAGAGAAAAACAAAACTTTCTCTTCATATATACTTCATATGTACTTTAAAGTTTTTCATATCTTCATGTCAGTTATTGTCATATCGCACTCTCTAGAATAAATGCATTTATATATGTATGTATGTACATAGATCTATTTTGGAGTACGGCGTTTAAAATGCGCTTAAATATAAAACGATTTCAATCCGTTTCAAGGTGTGGTTATCATGTGAAAAAAAAAAATTCCTTTTTTTTTTCCTTGTTTTTCTAAATTTTATATTTGAATAAATTTTTTTTTTCATATAATGAACATATTACATGTATGTATGTATGTATATATTTCATATACTGTTTTTAATAAATTTTAAAAACGATCGACTTTCTAACACATATCTGTGTATATCCAATTAAATGGAAATGATATTAATTGTAATAGAAAATAAGGTCAATTTTAAGTTTTAAGAATAAAAAATATCCTTATCTATACGGTCTAAAGTGAATTTGGTCTTATACTATATTGTCTTATATAATATGGTTAGTAGGTTAATGGTGGAAATTTTAAGTGAACAAATAAAGATGAATAAAGGTACTAAAAATTATTGTGTGAAAAACTTTTCTATATAAGCTATAAACTGAACGACATAATTTGGTATGTGTTTAAATGTGTAATAAATTTCATTTTCTAATTTCTAACAATTTCTTTTTCAGATAAGAATTTATAATAAACGTGCTTATTTCCGGTCTACTTGTATATATACGAAAATTTACGTGAAATTCAATTTCATGTGATATTCAAAAAAAAAATTTTTACGTAAAATGCTTTCGTTTGAGTTGAAACAAAACAAGAGCGATTTTTCGCGGCGAAACTTTGAAATTCATATAAAATGCGAAATTAACGTTGCGAATTTAGACGTCAGTGGTAAGATAGCCTAAACTTCTATTTTATCCGCTGGCAGTTTTTCTTTTTTTGACATTATCTGTTTTCAAATGTATATATGTGAGATTATATGCAAAATACGAGTATACTGAAGAGTTGTTACGCTGTTGTTCGGCGTTACCAACAGAAATCATACGCTGTTCCCGTTCACCGTTTTGGTTCTGTTTTGTTTGAGAAAAGAAGAGAGATGGTTGCAACATCAATAAGTTATACTCGAAAATAATATAAATTATCTGTAGTAATTAAATTTAGTTCAAATTTTTGCTTTTATGAATACACGAGAACTTTATATACACGAAATGATCGTATTTATATACAAATTATAAAACATTTTATTAAAAATTATAATATTATATTTATAATATGACATAAATAAAATATTAATATTCAAAAAATTTTTTTTTTTTTAAATTTGAAAGGTATTATTTTCACAAAATTTTCATAAAATATAATTTAAAATTCTGTATTTATTTATATGTACATAGATCAAAGATGTCATACATGGTTATTTTTCATTCGAACAAAAAAATATTTGATAAATCAATTAGATCATAAGAGGTAAAATAGTTAAATGAAATTAATTCATAAAATAATATGGTTAATTAATATTCGAGATATATAAATGATAAGAATTGAATTTTGAAATTTTATTTGTCTATTAAATCTATTATATATGAATATTAAACATACTTCTATATATTCACAAAAATTAATATGTCTATTAAAAAAAATTAATAATCAAAGATGAAATGAAACAAAAAGAAAAAACTTGATAATATTTTCAAGATATTTTAGTGTGATAATCTTATGATATTAATATATATAAAAAAAAAAAATTTTTTTTTTTGTTTAATCGTGATAAGAAAACCTGAATAATCATAATATTTAATGAATTAATAACAAACATCCGGTTAGTTAATTTTGCATGGATCATAAACCACTTGATCATATATACCACTATATATAATAATTAATTCATAATATAATAAGTATTAATATTGTAAGGTAACATATATACTACAAATACAAATATGGAATGCGACATCATGTATTATTTTTAAAATGTCATTAACACCAGTAATGATATATTGGTTTCATATTCACTATATATGGGTTAATATGACCTTAATATAATTTTATTCTGTAGGTCAATTAAAATATTTAAAAATTAAATTTCATATATGATTCATTATTAAAATATTTTTAATGATTTATTGAATGTAGAATAAAAAAAAAAATTTTTTTTGCAAAATGAGTTTTAAATATATAGGAAATGTTGATTATAAATTCTTTGATAATATTAAATTTTTATGTTTAATATTCTATTAATAATTTTTCAATTATAATAAAATATAACAGTTTTAACAAAATGCATACGTGTAATATATAACAGAATATAAAATTTTCTACAATTTTGATATCGCAAACTCTCTATTTTATATATGAAATTTTTTTTGAAAATCCTTTAACATAATTATGTTGAGTATGTTTAATTGGATTCCGTTTTGAAATTGGTATTATATGAGTTTTTTGAGAATCTAGTTATTCCTGACTATGTATATACCTTTCTAAATTATCTACAATCTCATATTATCATAAATTGAATTACAAATAAATTGATTTGAGTGGGATGGAACTTGTGTGTTATAAGAATAACTTAAATAAAATAATAAAATGACCTTTATTAGTGAATTAATTTGAAATGCAAAAATTAAAAATTGAATTTTTAAAGAATATAACACGAATTTAGCGTAATATTTAAAATAAGCCTTATAAATTGCGTGTTATCCTATAAGAAAGCATGATGTATTCCAATTATTCCAATGTCATCTTAATTGTGATTTATTAATTTAATTATTTTACATATTTTATATTCACATATGTTAATAATATCTTATTCCATTTCCCAGATGTTGAGAAATTTAATAAACTATAATAAATGATTATGCGTGTATCCTATATTGTGTAATTTTATACATGAAATATTCTAACAAATAATATTTATTTAATTTGAAAGATAATTGCTTTTACATTCGAAAATAATCTTAAAAGATTATTGTGAATTTTTAATTAAATTAAATTAAAATTAAATAACTTAATATAACAATATGTTATTTTAAATCAAAACATTTAAATATTTAAATAAAGTTCATATACACAATAAATCACTCGAAATAAAAATTATTAAGACCATATATGCGAGATGAAAATTAATCTCAATTTAAAATATTTACATATATTTATAAATGTAAATCATAATTATTTCTTATAATTACACTCCATATAGTATAAGGTTAAGAAATTAAAAAAATCAACTTTTCGGAATTCGAAAATTATTCAATTTCAATAGAAAATCATGAAATTAAAACAATTTTTCCTTTATAGCACATTCCCAAAAAATTTTTTTTCAAAAAAAAAAAGATGCTTATTAGTCTGCATTTTTCTCACTTTGTCCGTCCGTGGACATGTTTTCAAAATTTCAATAACATTGTAGGTAAAAAACTAAAATTTCATATGTCTTTTTACAAAATCTTTACTCGAAACTTTTTCCATACTCGAAATTTTTTACCTTTTAATTCCACCGTCTAAAAGTTATAACTACCCCAAAATGCTAAAAATGCTATTTATTAACTATTTATTGTAGCCGAAATGCTTGTGGCATTCGGTTTTGCTACAATCGTGGTATACCATATTTGAACTTTGAAAAAAACAGAATGGCCGTTAAAATTTACCGTTCTCTAAAATCAAATATTTCCAAATTTTTCTTCTATGCTGCAGGTTTTAGAAATCTGAAATTATAGCAGCTTTTAGATACTAATTAATAGTTCATTTTTTTTCACATCCACCTTGCCTCAAGTTATGGTCTTTGGAAAATTGTAAAATTTGAATTTTTGGTATTTTATTTTTCCGAAACTGCAAGGTTTTTTCAAATTTCTGTGTATATGCAATAAGTTAACGGAAAATGCCATACCATTGAAAAATATAATTATTTTTTTCTTAACATATGCAATTAATCCTTTAATTCGAGTGTTATATTAACGCCTCTTCATATTTTTTTTGTTTCATCCTAAATGTATGCAATCTTTGAAATATTTACTTTAACAATTAATTACTTTAATAATGTAGTACAAAGGGAAAACTGCTTCATTATAAGCCATTAATTTGACTCAAATTAATTTTTTCTTTCTGTTGTTCAATTTTAATTTTAATTTTAATAAAAGCACCAATAATGACAAAGCATTATAATTTTTGTACGCCAAATAAAGAATTTAATAGGTCAACAAATTAAATAATAATAAAAAAAAAATAACACTTGCCTTATATATTATTAAAATATACTTAAATTTCAAATCAATTTTATAATTGATTGATTTATGAGCTTCAATAATAAAAAACTTTGCGTTTAATTCTACAACTATAAAATATAAAAATATCAAGATATCAAAATTATTACGTATATATATATAATTTTTTAATAGTATACTAATATATAAGTAGTAGTATATGTGTATGTGTATAATTATATAATTTAAGCTATATATGAGTATGTATACAATTTGAAAAGTACAAATAATTCTATGGGGCGACAACGCTGTTGTTAAGTTTTAATTTTAATACACAAAAAAAAACACATTTTTTTTTTTCGTTCTGTGTACTTACCTACATGACATATTGTACAATTTTCCATCATCGATTTGTTATTTTTTTTCACGGGAAAATTTTTTTACTAACAAAATTTATTTTGATTTTTTTTTAATTTTTGTTTTTTCAACAAATTCTATTTAAAAGTTAAAGAAACGGTAATAAAAATAAGAAGAAAATAAAATGTTGTTGTTTTTGTTTTTTGTTTTTTTTGTTTGTTCCATGAATCCTACATGAAAATGAATCTGATAACAGACTTTTAACCGAGGAACTGTTTTTTTTTTTTTATTTTGTAGAAAAGTTCAGGTATTACATGAACTTATCATGTTCATCTTAATTAGAAAGAGTCATTTAGTGAATTCTTCTAATTTTTTAAATCTTTCTGGTGTGTTTTTTTTTTCGTTTTTTTAAGATTTCATTCATTCTTATCAAGATTCTCATTACAAGTAATTTGTTTCTTTTGTCAGGTTAGGCGTAAACAATTTAACAGATTTTTGTTTTTTTTTGTTTTTTTTTTTTTTTTTATCTGCCTGCCATCACGCAGCCAAATACTTATCGTGAAAAATGCAATTATGTTTTTCTTTTTTTTTTTTTTTGTCTTCATATTCGAATTACAACAAGTTTAATATTTTTGAGGAGAAATAAAAAATATTGTAGAATTTGTGTTTGTGTGTGTGTTTATATCAATATATTGTATTATTACATTGTTACTAAGGGCAATCTTTAATTTATATTGTAATTTAATATGTTTGTTATAATTTCGAAATTTGATTAACTTACTCAATTGATGGTTATAGTTAAAAATATTTGAAAAAAAAATAAGAATTTCCGTTCCGGTTTTTGTTCCTCATTGTTGTTGGTACACCAAGTCCAATATCTATCATAATTACTATATTCTATATATATCTTTTAATATATTTAAAAAATTTTAAGTGTATTTGGTTCTTAATTCCACAACGCGACATATTTTATGTGTTGTCTTTGGAAATGAATCGATTATTTCTACAAGTGATGGAAATTCATAAAATTTGAGAATATCACGTTAAGTTTTCTGATTGTACTAAACTAGAACTGACAGTGCTACTTTATCAATCTGAAATGTGCATCTGAAATAGAATGTCTTTCCGATTCCACTTCTTAGATTAGAACAAAGAATTATCTAATTCTAATTAGGAATTTGTTTTTCAAAAATTATTGGAATTTACTTTGGTACCATTTACGATTTACTGTAGGTACTGAAGCAAGCATGAATTTTTGAATTTTTTTTTTGCCAATCCATTTATATTTTTTTTGTGTTTATTTGATTGCCCAAAAATTTCTAAGAGTGTAAGTGCAAACAAATTGCTATAAATGACTTAGAAATGAACTTTTTATACATTTTTTTGTTTTGTTCACATGTTATAATATGATTACAGTGTAAATTTTAGTGGCAAGTGTGCCAAGCCTTTTATCTTCTTTATACAATATTAAAAAATAGAAATTCCTTTTATTTTCTTTTCAGTTTATTTTTTTTTTTTTTTGCTTTCAAAAGTATATTTTCTTTGCTTACAATTGTATAAACATTATAAAGAATATAATTATATATATATATATATATATATATGTAAAGAGATAGATATACAATATATACGTATGTATAGATTACCAGTTTAGGAGCTATAAAACCGATGTCTGATCTGATCACGCAGAAATATGAAAACAAAAATTGTTTATTTTTTTTTTTTTCAACATTTTGCTTATTATGAGTTGAACAAAATTAAAAATGAATACGATAAAAGAAAAAGAAACAAATTAATTAAAAGCATAAAAAATGAAATTAATTAATTAGTTAATTAATTACTGGTCTTTAATTTGAAATTACCACATATGGGTTGTTATAAGGAATTCAAAAAATTCTTAAATATTCAAATGACCTATGCGACGACGTATTTTTTAAGAATTCATCAACAACTATTAAATTTATATAAAATGAATATTTTTTTATTATTAAATATATATTTTGTTAATTGTTATGTACATATATATATACGTACATATACTGATATTTACATATATAGATATATTTTTTTATATTAAAATTTATTTATTAAGAAATTTAATATTTCAGAAAAAAAAAACAACAATGATCACATCAAATACCAAATTTAGATATGGTTAATAATCATATATATATATATATATATATATATATATGTAATTAAAAAATATATTCATATATATTTATATATACATACTCAATCTGGGGGAACCATAATATTATTGCATCAGTTGACACAAAAATGTCAGAAAATGAAATAAAACAGCAGTACGTATATAAAATAAAATAAATAAAAAATAAATAAATAATTCAAAATGAAAATAAATAAAAAAATTAAAGTCATATTGTACGATTTGATTGCCAATAACGTGATTTATGCCAATTGAGGGAGTTGTTTATACTAAAATACTTCCTACGTTCTTCATTCATTTTATTGCTAACTAAAATGGAAAAAAACTTATGAAATTACAAATGAGAATCCATATTTGGAGTGGAAAATAAAAAAAAAAATTTTTTGTTCATCATTTATATTATGTATGTCAAGTATCTATACCTGTACCAATTTGTTTTCAAAGAAAATAAACATGATTTTGAAGAATTTAATAAAAATTTATGAAACAAGAAACCTACTCGTATAAGGATTAAGAGAAAGGATGCATTTTTTTTTTTTTGGGAAAAAATACAGCAAAAAAAATCAAAGCGAATAAAAACATGTAAAAACGTTTCAGTCGGTATAAACCGATTGAATTATACCCTGCACTTTTCGTTGTTGTATAGCAATTACTCAAACCTGTCAAACCACTATATAAAAACTTCACTGATATATCTAACATATAATTGGACACACCACTGCTAAGTTTCATGAATCTAACTTTATTATTTTTTTGAATATTTTATATTAGATTTTAGAATTCCATGGGAACTATCCGAAAATGTCAAGCCATCCCACCAAAACTTCATCTGACCTGAAATTGAACTGAATTGAAATTGATATATCTGACATGAAATTTCACTGTCAAGTTTCATGAATCTGATTTGATTATTTTTCAAAATATTTAAAATTAACTTTCGCAGTTGTATGGCAGCTACCCGAACCCGTTGTCGGAATTGGTACAATTACAATACCAGCTGTCTTTGGTAGAAAAGAAACAACTTGTATAAGTTTGGTGTCTATTGAATTATTCGTTTTCGAGTTATCATGCGATCAGACGGACGGAGGGATATGGCTAAATCAAAGCAGAATTTTACGCTGAGCAAGAATATATACATATATGTTCATACCGGAGACGACTCCTTCAAGTTGTTACAAATATATAAAAAGAAAATAACCTACACAAGTTATAAGATTGTAGTGCAGATATTTGAATTCTATTCGAATGGAAGAATCAAGTGGAACACGAACAATAATTTTGTATAAGATAAAAGGACTAAATTCCAACTGTGCTAACATAGAACATCAAAATTGGAAATATATTGTGGTCTATAACTGTACGAAAGCCAAAAATTTCTTAAGTATATTAATATATAAATTTTGCAACATAACCTGTTTTATATTTTTTATTCGATTGTTAGTCAAAATTTTTAATGTCTATTTAATAGGTGACAAACTACAAAGTATATTTTTTGTAGAAATTATTGAATTATTCATAATTTTTATATTATGTTTTTAATTCTTTCCCCAAAAAATTTTAATAAAATTTTAATTTTCCAGTTTATTTTTATTGTTATATTTATATATGCGAACCATAATTCTGATTCCTTTTGTTACGGTTAAAATTATTTTAATTAATAAAAAATTAATTTGTCATAAAATTCCGTATAGATATTACATAACATTTTATTTGAAGTCACAAAACGTAAATTATGGCGAAAGGTAATATTATATTTAATTTTCTATTAATTAGTATATTTTTTTAATTTTTAGAAGTGGTTGTTTATTAATTTATTTTATGACATAATTAGAATTTTAAATTCTAAGTGTATTTTTACTCATATTTAATAATTATGAATGTGACATCCAGATGATGTTCTAAATTTATATAAATTTTTTTTCATCAATATAAATTATTATTATTTCAGCAATGCTTTAGCTTGATTTCCAGTTGAGAACATTTGGTTGTGTTTCTTAAATTCAAAATTAATTTCCATTTCGGAAATATTTTTTAAAATATAGATTATAAAGATTTTGATGCAAGAAATCTTTGGGGCTAAAATTCTTTCAACACATTAAATAATATCATCAAATAACTATTTAAAACATATACATAACACCGGTGAATGTAACTGTATAATGTTACCATCTGCTTACCAGAGAACGGAAAAAAAACAAAATAATGCATTAAACTGTACTTCAAGTAAATGTACTTAGTATTTACGGACTGACCGATGCGCCTCAAAAAATTGCATTCAAGTTTTATGTCAGCTACCAGTTATTTTCAAGTAGTATGTCAGCTACCAGTAGGAGACAAGCAATTTCAATGACTTTTATCAGACACAATTGTCCTACTAATATTTTCGCTTGTGTGAAATTGCAGTACCACAGCTTTTATAGTTTCTGAGATATAACTAAATAAATTTAAAAGTTTTATTGCAGATACCCGAATCAGTATCTCGATCATAAACCAATTTAAATGGGGTTCTGGCACCAACTATAATAAATCATTTGTAAAAATTTAGTGAACTAAATTCAATTAGTTTTTGAGTTATCGTTGGGAAGGATGGATGGACGTCAGACAGACAGACAGACAAAGATAAATCAAATCAGAATTCGATGCTAATCAAAAATATATACCTGAGTCTATATCTTAGACCATTATTTCTTACCGGTATAAACGGTAAGGTAAATTCAGTATACTTTTCGAACATACGTTCATACCGGTATAAAAATCAAAATTTTTCACCCTCATATCCATGCATGCATATTTGGTATGTATAATATATATTAGTGTATACTATATCTATCCCTTAAGAGATTATATTTTTTTATAATAGGTTAGACTTACTTATACAATAGGTTAATATAAAAATTATTATAGTAGCACACATTATTATCATATATAATATATTATCGTTTCCTGATGGACAGACTTATTAAATTCATACTTATATAACAATAAATTATATAAGATCTATTATATTATACTTAACCCATAACACTTAGCCATAATATTATGTGTATATTTTAAAATGGTCTAATCTAGAACAGTATTAAAGCCAAAAAAAAAAAAACACAAAAAAAAAAACTCATCAAGAAATACAAACAAAATGTGTATAAAATATTCATTAACATACTAAAGTTGATTGGTTCGTTTGGTTGGTTTATAATATGGTACATATGCAATATTCGAGAGTGTATACCTCAACAACACAAGTGTACTGAGTTCAAAATTTATTATTATTATTTTTTTTTCATTATTATTATTATTGTTATTATTACATACTTTTCGTTTACATATTATAAATTTTTTTTTTCACAACTTCTTTTAATAATAAACATTTTAGCTTCGGTATAACATTTAACTAATATTTTTTTTTCCTACATGTATTCTACTTGTTTTCTCATAGAAAAAAAAAAAACATGTTGTGCCCGTAATCCTCACAGTTTTTTTTTTTCTTCTTCATCTTTAAAATAAAAAATTGCATGTAAATAAAGAAATTTATTTTCTGCTGTGTTGTGTGTTAAAGACAACCAGAAAATATAATAATAAAAATTATTATACAAAAAAAAAAAAAAAAAAAAAAAAATTGAAAAACAACTAAACGGGAGATATGGATTTACACTTCTAATATCTAAGGACTTTAAAATAAAATAATAATAACAAGAAAAAATAAAAGACAAACAAAAATACTAAAGGAAAAAAAAAACCAACAACCAACAACAATAAATTCAACAATAATAACAAGTCTAGCAGAACAAGCAAAAGAATCTTATTATTATTATTATTGTGTACACTTTAATGTAGAAATATTTTGTGTGTTTGTGTATAAGCATATATACAAATTTATATTATGTATGAGAAGAACAAAAAAACAAAAATAAAAAAAAAAGACAGAAAAAATTTGTGAAAAATCTAACAGGTGAGGAATGTAGTAATTACATGTCAACACTTATTTTATTTATGCGTTATAATGAATTTGTAAATACTCGAACATTATATTTGAATATACACATACATACATCAATATATGTATTTACATTCGAAGATATATGCGTTTATAAATTACAAGCAATCGTGTGCATTTGAATATTCACGATAATTATAAAAAAAAAAAAAAAACAAAAGAAGAGAAAATGAACATAGAAAAAATTCATAATAGATGTAGCTAGTATCTGTTTTCTCTGTATATGGTGTATTTGTTGAATGAGGTGAGATGTACAATAAATACAATAATAATATGAGATGGGTGCTGTTGCTTTTGCTGTCGTTGTGTTGTGATTCTTTCTCTCTTTAATTATATTTTTATTCTTTTCATTTCATGGTAAATTTCTTAGAATTTTGAAAAAGAAAGAAAAAAAAAAAATAAATGAGAAAAGAGAAATTTTTTTTTTTTTTTTAGAATGAAATTCTTAACATTTTTGTTCCTTTTTTTTTATTTTCAAATTTTTTTTTTGTTTTTTTTCTTTTTTTTTTATAATAATACAATAATATTAGGTTTTCGGGAAACAAAAGAAAGAAAAGGAATAAAAATTTCAAGGACTTAAAATAACAGTTTTAACTTAACAGAAATTTTTAATGTTTTTTTTTTTTTTTATACTTGAGCACAAAAACGTTTTCGGCATTTTTATTTACAATTTTTTTTTTTTTTTTGTTATTATTTTACTTTCCCAGTTTTATTATTTTTGCCAAAGTAAAAAAAAAAAAAATTTATTTTGAACGTGTGAACGTGTCTAAGAAATTAAAATCCTTTCCTTCAAAAAAACAAAAAAAAAATAAATAAAAATGAATATGAAAAAGAAATATAAGGTAAAAAAATCTGGGGGAGTTATACGTGCTGAAAAGTCTGCAAAAGAAAGTCACGTGTTTTACAATGAAAAATAAAAAAAAAAAATTTTTTATTTTTAAAGTTTTTGTGATTTTTCTTTTTATTTTTTATTGTGATATTTTTTTTTTACAGTGCAGTACGAGTAAAAATTTTTTTATATAACAATTTGAATTGTGTAACATAAAATTTCTAATAATATAACAGTTGTAATTTTTAATAAAAAATTTGCTTATTTTTGGATTGACAATGGAATTATTAGAAAAAAATCGTAAAATTATTAATATAACAATTTGATTTGTATAACACAAAATTTCTAATAATATAACAGTTGTAATTTTAAATAGAGAAGTTTGTTTGTTAGTGACAATAGAATTATTAGCACAAAATCGTAAAATTATTAATATAACAATTAGATATATGTATATAACACAAAATTAATAATATAACAGTTGTAGTTTTAATAAAGAAGTTTGTTCACTTTTGGATTGATAATGGCATTTTTAGAACAAAATTGTTTTTTTGCCCATTTGCAGAACCCGACGACGAAAAGAGTGAATCTGAATTTTGGTATAATAATAACTCAATGCACACAATGTCTATTTAAAAATTCAGAATCCACAAAATAAGCTATAAATACAAGAAGTGCTGTAAATTTTACATGGATTACTATAAAAATTTTCATTACGAAATCGGTATGCTTTCAGTTTACATATACTCGTACATGGTGTTTTAAAATTATTCAGTTACTGTAAAATTATTCCATACGGAATGAGTTTATTTCTAAAAATGCTTAACCGAAGTGCTTTATAAATTTTATAGCAAATTAAAAGAATTTTGGATAGTAGATTAGTGGATTTTTTTATTAAGCACTGAACTTTTTGACAACTACTGATCTTTTGACATTTAAGTGTCAAACGAAAATATTTTATTTGACATTTATTCGTTAATTCACATTTAAGGACCATAGGAACTTGTATAACTGCATAAAAACCATTTAATTATATTTAAAAACGATTGTGAATTATTTTGAATTTACTGTAAATCAATTTGTTTTTTTTTAAGCGTGCAACGAGAAAATGACAAGTTTTCTGTTTTTATATCAGTATACGAACGTATATTCGAGGGGTATACTAAATTTGCGTTACCGCTTGTAACGCAAGGAAATAATAGACTGAGAAGTATATGTTTTTGACCGTCCGTCCCTACAATAACTCAAAATCTAATTGAACTACGTTTACAAAATTTTCACAAAAAAAATTATTATAGTAAATGCCAGATCCCTATATAAATTGGTTTATGATCGAGATACTGGTTCGCGTAACTGCCATATAACTTCAAAATTTATTTGCCTATATCTCAGAAACTAGTATTAGTGTTGTGACTGTATAGTATTATAATTTCGCGCAAGTGAATAAATTATTAGGGCCGATTTGTTTTGATATTAAAAGTCATTGAAATTGTTTGGCTTCTTCTGCTAGTTGTTATACAACTTCAAAAGTTATTTGGCATTATTTCAAAAATGATTTGAATTATAATATAAAAATTTCGTGAAAACAAGTTTGTTATTAGGGCTGTTATGCATGATAAAAATTATTGAAATTTCTTGACTAGTTGTGGTAGCAGCTATACAATTTCAATAGTATTTTGGCCATATCTTAGAAAATATTGAAAACATAGTGCTAAAATTTTGCATAAATTAATATGATAACACGGTAACTTAAAGTCATAGCCTGTCAAATAGTCAGCTATGGCATATTTACTCGCACATAGGATGGCAAATTCGTACGGGTATCACAGAATTGACACGGTCAACTCTATTTTTCCTCGTTTTTTTTTTTTTTTTCGGTTTTTTTTTTATAAAAAGTGATTGTTAAGTGAAGAAAATCTTAATGATTTCATTTTGATTTTGTTTTTTTTTTCTTATTCTTTGTTTTATATTTAATTAAAAATTAAATGGAACACAGAATGTTGTTGTTTGTTAAAATTCTGAATTGTTTAATAAAAGATTCCGATAAATTTATTTGCTTACAAACATTTATAATATATGAAGTGTGGTACTACATATGTATGTGTTTGTATGTATGAATATAGGGTATGTACTCGTATTTGAAGTTTATTTTCTTCTGCCTCTTATAATAATAGTTTATAAGAGAGCATTTTAGAGTGAATTTGATGGATGGTATTTGTATAATAAATAAGTATGTATAACAATATAAAATAAAATTTTAAAAAGGCATAATACTTTAAAATTTATGTTTGATTCGTTTTTTCTTTCATTTATAAATTATTGTTCTTTGGATTAAGTATTAAAATTTTCAATATTTAATTTTATATTTTTAAATCTTTAAAAAAAGTGCTTCAATACACAAAAGAAAAAATAAAGGAAAAATCCTCGCGCAAATAATTGCATCACTAATTGATAAATTTTAAGCTGTAGAAAAAAATTTTTTCTCTCTCTTTTTTTTTTTTTCGTATAATTTATGAGAAAAGGAAAAATATTTATTTTTATGTCCTTAATTAAATGTCAACATTTCATTTACCAATTTGCGCATTTCATATAATATTGAACTCGGCATTTAAATTGAGATTTTTATTGCAAATACTCTTTAGTGCCATTTTAATGCACATATGTACCTATGTGTGTGTTCACAATTTTATACTGCACTGCAGTCTTTTATGCATTTTAATGCAATAAAGGAAGGAAAAAGAAAAAATAATAATAAAAAAAAAATTATTGATTTTCTTTTAATTAAAAATTAAATTTTTATAACTTTTATTGATTTTTATACAGACCCAAAGACCTATTTTGTGTCGTCTATATATGAGGAATACAAGAACACATGAAAAATACAAAAAATTACAAAAATTGAACAGTAATTTTTGACTAGACTTCTTGTATTCAATCAGTTTTACTTTAAAAAAAAAACGAATGAACAAAATTCCAATAATAAAAAAAAACCTCACCTACTGTTTCTAGATCCAAGAATTAGTAGCCAATAAAGAAATGCAAAAAAAAAAAAGGTAAAAAAAAGCAACTGAAATTAGCATATAATTTACCTTAAGCGAAAAACTTAAAATAAGTCAATAAAATTTAGAATTCTAAACAAAAGCAAAAAAAACATAAATTTTGTTTTCTTTTCCATTAAAAGCAAAAATTAAAATAAAATGGTTTTTTTTTTTTTTTGAGAAATTTAATTTTAAACCGTCGTCAGTAGTGGCTTTTCATTAATCCCATTTTGTACATACCTAAGCAAATTTTAATTTGCGGCCACAAATAAAGTCAAAAGAAGAAAAAACATGAAATGAGTTCAGAATAAAAAAAAACAACAAAAATTAAAAGGTTCTAATATTAAGTTATTCGGAAGAACTTTAGGATTCGATCTATGATGTATGATAGTTTGCTAAAAAAATGCTTGAAAACATGTTATACGTTTATCAATTTTAATGGACGAGCGAGAGTGTACATTTTGATGATCCCAATGTAATAATCACTGTATATTGGAACTATCAAAGAAAAATCGTATAATATATTGGATAATATGAATGAGCTTTCATTAAGACAATTGGACTTAGTAAGGGAGCTAAACTTACTTAAGGTATCATACGAGTATCTGGTCGAACAAAGAAAATCTGTAAACGTAGTCGAAGAAAGGCCACAAAAATTAAAAGAATTATGAAAAAACTAAGTAAATGATGAAGATATAAGGGCCAAATTTGGAACGAAGTTGGAGCATCTTTATTACTTTGCAGAAGACTTATAGTATAGCAAGTAGAACAAAGATATACGCTTGCGAAGGACATGTTTCACAAGAAAGATAAAGTTAATGTTATATTTTTAATTCAATTAAAAATATTACATGTGCTACAGATGTTGGCAGGCAACCTATATAAGAATAGTCAACGACCCGTTTGGCATAAGAGCAATGAAAAAGGAGAACGGGTAGGGTTTTTTCCATCTCGTGTTTTCGGTAAAAAACGTTTTGACAGTCGCATGTAGAATCCCGCGTTACTTGTTAGCCATAGAAACAAAGAGAAAGAATATAAAAATATATATGTAAATATATCAGTTGAGAAAACCGTCTGTGCCGTTTATTAACTGCAACAACACGCAATTTTGTCATAGCAATTTATATCTAATAAAAAGTAATAACGGCAATTATAGTATACTTTTAGGCGTTAACAAAAAAAAAAAACAATTAATGATTGTTTACGAGGAATAACATTACATTATTACATAACAACTATGTTAATTTATTTAGATATCTATACCTTAAAATTTTATGATATTATCAGAAGATTTTTAGTTACTATAAGATCAATAGAACTATTAGAAACGAAAAACTAAAAATATAGGACTAGTTTTTGTTTAATATTGCTTTGTGTATTATATTATATTATATTATAATATAGACATATAAAAGAATAAAAAATATAGGGATGTGGTTATTGAGAATATTGGGTAGGGGGGGAAAAATAACCAAAAAAAAAAAACAAAAAACGCCGTCATACAGAAAATAAAAGCCTTAATTATACATTTTATGTTATATTATATGAATATTCATACATACATATACATTTGTACATAATTATAATATATATATATATATATTCATATCTAAATATAGTTGTACATAGTACAAAAATATTTTACACGCCAAACAAGTTCTTATAAAATTAGCATTAATTTTCTCTCTTCTGTTGTTATAACTTATATGTGGCTTGCCTGTATACGAGTATAAAAGTTTTTCTTTGAACATTTTATTTTATTACTTTTTATTTTACCTTGCGCTCACACTTTATTTTCTTCTTCATAATACTTAAAATTTTTTGTTGTGCAGGTGTATAAAGTTAAAAAAATGAATGTTTTTTAAGTAACCTTTAAAACTAAGCAAATTTTTATTACTGACTATACTATGAAATCCTTTGTTAATTATAACCGTATTTATATAGATTTAACATGTATGTACATACAAATGTAATATGTAAAAAAAAAAAATTTACATTTACACATAATGTACAATAATAAATATATTTTTATATAGAAAACTTAATGTAAAATTATTCTTGTGCATTTTTTGTATATAATAAATATAAAAAAAATTAATAAAAAGAGAGAAAAAAAATGACTTACATTATTATGAATGTTTGACATTCTTACCGTCTTTGTTTATTTTCTGACATCACACACTGAAGAGTTCACTCACAAAAAAAAAAAAAAAAAAATTTGCAATATGGTACCTACCATCCAGCAAACTCTCTCCCTCTCTCTCTCTCTCTTGCGCCTATAATCTATATATGTAAATAAAAATAACAATGAAAAATCATATTTTACATACTACGAGTATATGTAAGTACATAATATTATGCACAAATATTAGTATATATGTACATATATTATAAAGTCAATGTAATATTAAGATTTTTTTAAGTGAAGAACCCAGTTAAATTTTTTATTATTATTGTGAATTTTTTTTTTTTTCTGTAATATTTTTCTTTACTTTTATGTAGTAGCGCAAAAGAAAAACATTTTTGTGTTTTTTTTTTTTTTAATAAAAAATTGGGTACTTGTTACTCACCTTCATCATAATAATATAAGAGGTTCAGGGAATTCTTTCCTTTCAATGTTATTATTAAATGTTTCTGAGAAAACAACATGAAAATAATTAAGAAATTAAATAAGTAAAACAGAAAAATAAAAATAATTTTTTTTTTTTTTTTTACTGAGTAAATGTTCAACATATGCTAAATGTGCCAAATTTATTATCAGAACATATTATGTATGCATATACGTAAAAATATGTTGAGAGATGTATTGTGTATCATTTTTTTTTCCTCCAAAGACCGTATATAAGAATAAGGTATTTTATTTGCTTCATATATCATAATTATATATACTTGTATTAAATGTTTATTTCAATTATTTTAACACATTAAAATTATTTTGTTATAATTCCGAAAACGAGGTTATTTGTATATAATATGTATAATAAACGAGTAGCATTGTATATGTATAATAAGTCAACTGGATTTTGTTTCTAAATATTTTTAAATTTTAATTTTATTTTTTTTGTTAAAAACATACCTTCAATTTTTATTTTAATATTTCTTTAATGGAAAAATTAAATTTTTGCTATGATTGTAACAAAAATTTTGAGAATATTAATATTAATTAACGGGATTTCATGTTCAATTTTTACCGACCGTATTGTGTAAACAATATATAGGTAGGTTATGTGATGGCAACAAATTTTGCATATCGAGTTTTCGGTGGGAACGTACTTCTCCATAGTAGGGAAGTGTAAATAAACTATTTTTAGCAACCTGTCGGTCTGTCGGTCTGTGTGTGCACGCGTGTATCTCAAGTTCGGCTGAACCGATTTTGATGAAATTTTATATGTAAGTTTGTTTCCACCATGGCACTGATCGATCAACTTTTGGTATATATCAGGCCTCGGGAACTGCACTTTTTAGCGGGCCTGTTTTACATTTTTGAACATTTTGAAGAAAGTATTCAACCGATTTACTTGAAATTTTATATATAAGCTCAGCTCGACCGGCATCGGCAACTAGACGTTTACTACGGGCCAAATATACATTTTTGTGTATATAAAGAGAAATAATCAACCGAATTCATTGAAATTTAATATATGAATTCCTCATATTAAAGCAATGAACATATAACTTTTTTGGAAAGATCAGGGCTCGAGAACTGATTTGCGGGCCGATTTTACATTTTTCACCATATCCACAGAACAAATTGATGGAATTTCTTGAAATTTGATATTTGAGTTCTTGTTGTTACCGAAACTAACTGGTGAGCATTTCAAGGAATTCGGGTAGCACAAAGCGAAACTCTACTAAGAGCCAAATTTACATTTTTCTAGGTTTGTTAACTATAAGCTTACTAATGTCCTAAAAATTGGAAAGAAGTATTTAATAGACATTTTTATAATATTCTGTAACACTTTCATTTAACTAGACAATACACAATGCTGTCGGTTATGTGCTGACCACATCAGATTTTTTTTTATATCGAAAAATATCTAAAATGAGGAAATATTTTTGTATTATGTAGATCTTTGTATAAATTTATATGAAAATATTTTGCAATTAAATGATGGGAATTATTTCCAATTTTGGATGTTTTTCATAAGAATACTTAAATAAATTTAACAGTGAAATCTGCTTCTGCAAATACCTTAAATTTAATATTTTTGTATATTTGGGGAAAAAAGTTCGAATATTACATTATTTGAATTAAATTGCGAATATTTCTTAATAACCTAACCGGTTGAACAATTTGCAATAATAGTTTTCAAACCAGTAGTTGCTTCAATATTGAATTGAAATCGGAAACAGTTGAAACTTTTCTATTTTTAAACAAAAATTTTAGATAATTTTAATTTTTTTACCCTAAACGTAAAAAATTTAACAATAGGTTGGAAACGTAGAAAGTGCATTAGCTGCAAAAGGGTTAAACAGTACAAAGTCTCAGTTTTTCATTTTAAATGTCCAATATTTTGAAATGCTTTTACAATATAAAAATAACGGATTTTTGTCCTTAAAATAAAATCAAAATATTTAGAAAAAAAAAAAATAATTTTCCTTCTAACATAAATCTTAATTTTGTCATAAATTATTTGAAATTTCATGAATTTCTATACTATTGAACATGGAAAATTTTCTATAAATTAAAAAAAATATAGAAAATATTTTTACTATACCAATTTCCATTTTGATGTTGGTAATGTAAATATACCGTTATAACAATACTCGTAATATTTTGTTCTCAAAAATAATTTATTTGAATTTCTTTCTTGTATACGTAGACATTTTAATGATGTTATTATTATCTTTTATTAATATTAACTTTTAATATTTAAGTAGACTTTTACAATACCATATTATTTAACTACCATTATTCCTTTATGGATTATGAAATGAAGTATATATACTAAGATCTACAAGAATACTTGCATAGTATTACATAAATCTGCTTTGATGCACAAAACATGTTGTTCTTTACTGTCTCCCAACTATAACAATTCTATAGTATATATATAGGATTTCTATGTTAATAACTCTTAAAGAGTATGCTGTAAAAAAAAAAATGAGTAAATACTATTGTTAAATATTGTTATTAAAGATACACAGAAATCTGTAACATAAAGGAAGTTTAAGATTTTTTTTGAGATTTATGAAAAACAAAGAAAAATTTACAAATAAAAAATAAATGGAAATGAACGATTATTAATTTTGATTTGTTTGCAAAATGTTTAAGGCATAGTTTCGTTAATATATACTTTACATTCTTATAGAATTTGAACATTGTAAATATGACTTGGATTTTATGAATATCATATATATTATGCTTATATACTTAAATATATTTAATGCGTCTTGAGAAAATTGTTACTTACTTTCGACGAGAATCAATTTTTTTTTTTTTTTGAAATTATAAATCGAGTCAATTACTCATCGTTAATGATGACTTTAAAGAGAAAAGAAATTGGTACATAATATAAATGCAAAAAATTGTAACAGAATAGTGATCATGGAACAGGGAACAGTGAGCATGGAAGATGAATATCTATATATAGAAAAACTGAAATGATTTTTTAAATTATTGTTTCATTGGAACCTTTTAATTATTTACTCATTTTTTAATGTTTTGTAATTAGTTTTCATATTAATTTTCCTTTCAATCATATTGGTCATAAGATACACGAATTGGTATTATGAGTTCGAGTTAAAGTTAATTAAGATATAGTAAATCTTTAGTTTTGAAAGAAATATTTTTACTTTACATTCGAATTTTAAATTCTTGGTACCAAATTTTTACCAAATGTAATAAGTAGTACATATTATACTCATGAATTTTAATAAACTTACAAAAAGGGGTCTCATAGTTATCATTAAATATATTTGCCTTATATGAATATTAAATTTTATCTACTGTAAATTAAAACACGACTTTATATCTGTTAATTTTGGTTTGAATAAACCTTCTTTTATTTAATTTATCAAAATCTATTTTTGTTGTGTCAGTATTTTTATAACGTCTATTATATACAATCATTTTACGAGAATTTGAATTTTTTTTTACATTACTTGTTAATTTAATATCATCTTCAATAATTTCTTTATTATTAATTATTTTTTTTTGATTTTGTGTATTTTGTATATTTGCATCATATGTCAAAAAATTTTCATTATTATTTTTATTGTCATTATTATTATTATTATTATTGTTAGAATAATTGTTATTATTACTATTATTATTATGATTATTTTTATGTATAGGTGTAAATAACAATTTTTTAAATAAATAATTAGAATTAATGTTACTATCATTATTATTATTATTATTATTATCATTATTATTACTTATAATACTTCGCTTACCATCATTTTTTTGGCTGACAATTTTTTTATTAATATTGTCATTATTATTAATATTATCATTATTATTATTATTATTATTAAAATTATTTCTAGTATCAGTAGTAGTATGACTATAATTACATTCAAAGCATCTTTTATTATCATTATTAATATTTATATTGCTATTTGAATTACTGCTAGGACTATTATTATTACGACTATTATTATTCATTTTAGTGCTATGATTATTATTATTTCTATTACTATTGCTATTATTATTACTATCATAATTACTATTACTATTGTTAATTGATTTTTTGCCTCCAATACTAAAATTTTTATTATTGTTGTTTGTGTTGCTGTTATTTTTATTATTATTATTGTTGGTATTTTTTTTATTGTTGTTTTCGATGCGATAATTAGAATTATTTTTATCATCAATATTCTTATTAATATTCAATTTTGATTCATTTAAAATGGAACTTGAAACACCTGCTCTATGTGTATTAATTGATGATGATGATGATGATGACATATTATTATCATTATTATCATTATTATATTCATCATCATTGTTAAATGATTCGATTGATGATTGGATTTTTCTATTTTTATTATGTTGTTGTTCTTTTTGTTGCTGTTGTTGATGATTATTATTGTGTTGGTGATGATGATGTTGATGTTGATGATGATGATGATGCAGATGATGCTGAGGAATATTTTCCTTTACATAAGGCTCATCAGATTGTGTTTGTAAATTTTGCAAATTTTTATTAGAATGATGATGGCGATGATGATTACGATGATTATTATTATTATGATGACGATGATTATGCCGAAGAAATAAATTCTCTTTTTTTGAATTTTTCTTTTTTATGTCACCATTTACATTATTAATTAATTTGGTTTCTGATATTTGATTATTGTTATTACTCTTATTATTATTATGATTATTGTTAGTGCTATTATTAATTATATTATTTTGATTCAAATTCGAAAAATCTTGTAATATTGTTGTACGATGATTTGATTTTCTTCGTTGCTGATTTTGTAATTGTTTATGATGCCGATGTCGTATATGCTCAGAAGGATCAATTAATTGAGACAATGTATTTGGTTTAATTCTTTGAAAAAGATTACATTGATCACGATGATTAGTTCCAATTTGATTTTTTAAATGTCTGTCACCATTTAAATGCCCTGGTATAGGACGACTTGGTTTATCTTTATGGCCACGGAAGAATCCTATTGTATAATCGCGATCAACAGCTGATCGAAAAACTGAATAGCCACCTTCATATTCTTCAGTAAAATGACATCTATCAGTTTCGAATTTCTATATTTTATATAGGAGAAAAAAAATGAGAAAAATAAAAATTTCTTCATTATTATAATTTTAAATTGTTAATTAAATTAAAATTTATTTGATCGTTTCAGTTAGAGAAACTATAAGAGTAATAATGCTAAGGTATCAAATTACAAATTCTCATTACGATAATTTAATTCAATAAAAATTTGTATCACTTTCAGATTTATTGCAATTCGTTAGAATTCGGGATATTTGTAAAAGGATATTGAATTGATTATATTATCAAAAGATAACAAAAGTGTTTAATTACAGAAAAACAAATTGCAATTTTTTTTTTACTTTGAATTCAATTGCCTTACAATGTTGCCTTATAAATATTTTCTTTTAAAATTTTCTTTTACTTACCATTCCCACTAGTTTCCATTTTTTATTAAAACATAAATATCTTTGCGATTCCTTTGAATATAGTGTTAAATTAAATTGTCCTAATTTTATTGGATCGAAGCTGGAGGCCATTGTAATGTTCTCTGTAATGAGAAAAAGAAAAAAATTAAAATTAACAAAAAAAATAATCAGCAAAATTTCTTATTCTTATTATTATTTTTTTTTTAAATATTGTCATTACTCTTTATCGTTATTAAAGATCATTTTATTATTAAAGAAAAAATTGAAATAAAAACTCGAAGAAAAAGAAGTCAAATTAGAGTTGCATATATCATAGAAATAAATAAACAAAAGTGCATAAAGTGCATAAAGTGAATAAACAAGAAAGAGAACGACAAAAGAACAACATTCTTAATATAATCATAATACCGAAGAATAAATAAATACAAAGAGTAAAAAAAAAAAAACAAAAAAAATATTAATATGAAAAATTAATAAAGGAAAACGCTCTCAAATGTCTACGTCTTTTCAATTTACGTCTTTATAATATACGGTTTCTCAAAAGGCAATAATAATTGTCGGAGTCATAAAATAAAAGTAAAGAAAAATTCTTTAGAAAAATAAAAACCAGAAAAAGAAAAACAAAACTATGCTGTACTGCTCTTACTAAAAGCAAAAAAAAAATTATAAAAATAAATTAAAAGAAAAAAAAAAAAATTATTTCAAAAGTAAAAAAAAACAGCAAAAAATAAAAAAAAATATTAAGAAATCAATATTAAAAAAGAAAGCGCGCGCTACCACCATTCCTACATTGTTGTAAGGAACTTTGATTTTTTTAGTGCATTTTCTTTTTTTTTTTGAACAATTGCAAAACAAAATGAATTCTTTTACTCTTAAATTTGTCTAACCTCATTTGATTATACAATATTTGGCCTTAGGACAGTTTTGTTCTATGAAAATTTTATGGAACAAAAATAATATTAGTTGATGAAATTTGACTTCCATTGTGATACGTATTCCAAAAAAAAAAATATTTGCAAATTTTTTTTTTTGAAATTAAAAAAACAAAATTATCAGTGTTTTTAGTGTTATTAAAAAATTTTGTATATTGAAAAAATTTCTCATGAATTTAAAAAAAAATAAATATGCCCCTAAAAATATGCAATCACATATTATGTTGATTTTCATAGAAATTTACGCCATCAAATTCAAATAAAATTTTTCCATTTTAAATTTTACATACAGATTACACTCATTCAAATCTGCTTTAGTTGTGAGAACATTTTGAAATGACATTGTAATTTTTTTTAATTTAAAAATATTTGCCATACAATTTTTAATTTCTCCGTAATTTCAAAAATAAGTGAATTAAATCAATTAAATTTTTACAGAATATAGAACGAATGGTATGGAATTTGAGTGAGTTATAAAATCAAAAACGATTCAAATCAAATTAAGCAGTATTTCAATTCAAAAATTATAATATTCTTATTTAATATAAATTTTGTGCTGCTATAAAAAACTTTATAATTATTTAAAAAAATTTCTAACATAATATGAGATCTCCTTCAAAATATTTTTCTTATATTTTTTATTATATTTTTATTCTTTATTTTTTTTTATTATTATAATTATTATGTTTGTTTTTAAATTGCACATCAAGCATTCTGATAATATTTTGTCGCCTTTAATTTGTTTTTCTCTCTCTTTACATATAAACTGCATATTTATGAATTCCATAATAAACAGATGCATATATATATATATATATATATATATATATATATATAAATATTATATGGCTAAAGGTATTGTATGTAAATAATACTACATATTTAGTATATTTAGTACATTATAAAGTTAACGCGCCCATCATAAAATAAAACAAACCTTTTTTTTTTTTTTTGAAATTTCTTTTTTAATTTTTGTTCTTTTTTGTGTTAAGTCGATAAACTGAAAAAAATAACTCTCGAATATATAATATGTAAGTATAGTAAGATTTTATAGGAAAGCTATAGAAAATAATTTTTTTTTTGTTGTTGTTGTTATAATGTAGGTAAGCTAACTGCTCGTATATAAAAAAAAAACAAAATATTAAAGATGAAAATTATTAAATTGTATGACAATCTGGTTGTTTTGCTGCTGTTGTTGCAGCCGCCGTTACCATATTTTTATTTTCTTTTTTTTTCGTTTCTATTTTTATTGTTGCATTTTTTGTCATCATACAAATATTATATTCTTCTTATTATACTCGCGCGCATATTTAATATTATTATTATTATTATTAAGTAAATGGTTATTCGCTTAAATAATTCATTTTTGTTTTTAATGTACACATATATATATATATACATATACCTTAAGTACATAATATGGTACACATGTAAATAATATTTATATACATTCATATTTAAATATAAAAAACATACACATATATTTTCTTAATAAATTTATTTTCATATTCTAGGTATATATATGCATATACGTGTAAATAAGGAGGAAAAAAAAAATAAATAAATAAAAATATGATGAATATTATTTAATTTTCTTTAAAAAAATAAAAAATTAAAAAACCTTACGGAGAAGAACAAAACTATTACTTATATTGGAAAATAGAAATAAAATGAAAAAAAAAAAATAGGAATAAGAAAAGGGAATAATCATAATAACAATAAGAGAAAAAATATGAGAAAAAGAAAAACAAAAAAAAAAAAAAGTACACCCTTGTCGTTTTTCTTGGAAATTTGATCGCTTCCTAGTAAATTGAGTTTTTTTTTTTTTTTTTATTGTTCTCTTCTTATCATCAATATTATTATTATTGGTGTTGTTGTGTTCTTCTGTTTCTTATTATTAATATATGCATACATTCCATTCAAACATATATCATAATTTATTTACAACAAATTCGACACCTTAAATCTAAACTATCGTAAGTCACATTTTGAAAATTTTCGAGGACAGCGATTTAAAGGTGTTTTTTTGTTTGGGAGGAAGGGGGGGGGGATTTATTATTTGAGCAATTTTAAGACAAATTTTGAATAATTTTCAGGACAGCGATTAAAATTCCTAATAATTTTTAAGTTTAATTCTTGATACTTAGGAATCAAATCCCAAAATCATGTTTTTTTTTGTTTTTGTAAAGGAAAGACAGAATTAGAACTTTGTTCTTATAAATTTTGAGAAAAGGTAAAGAGCCCAAAGATTTTATAAAACCAGCAATGAATTTAATATCAAAGTCAATATATACAAAAATTTGACTTTTGAAAAAAGAATTTTGATATAAGGTGACAATGCATACATTTTTATACGTAACTTATATAATTTTTTCTTAGTCAATCCTTTTTCTTGAACATAGAACTCATGCACTTATATACATATATGTACTCATATACATATACAAGAGTGTATTAATATAAATGTGTGGTTCAATTTAATATTTTTCAACTGCACTTTTTAATAAAATAATAATAACAAAAGAAAAATATAAAAATAAAAAAAAAATGTGCATACCAGGAATGTTTTTCTTTCAATTAAGTAATATTCACATCAGAGAGGTTATTTTTTTTTTCCACTTTTTTTTTTGTTGATTCTGTTCTTTTTTTATTACTTAGTTTTTTCACGGTTTTGCATTTAAACAAGAATAACACTTTTCTGCGGTTATTGGTCGTTTGAATATTGAGATTATTGACTTCTATATATATATATATATATAATGTATGTATATATATGTCTGTATATATTTTGTAGTCTTTGGTTTCAATTTCAAAAAATAACCACTCAATATAATATTATTATTGAAAATATATTAAAGAATATAATAACTCATTTTAAATATACATACTGACACACATTTACATTCATTATATATACGAGTATACTGTATTACAATGTCATTTATATATGCGCTCATAGAAAATATGTATATGTATACCTGATATATTATTTATAATACTTAATAATATAAGTAAGTTTATATGCAGGAATGTAATGCATATTATTCCTTTGGAGACATTTTTTGTATATAGTTACATACATAGTTACATATATGTTTGTATATGAATACATCAATCCAATGTGGACAAACAAAAGTCAGATAAGCTTTTGTTGACGTTATGTACCACACATAGGTGCTACTTTACCCGTATTTAATAAATTTATTTAATTTTCTTTTAGTTTTTTGGTTTTTTTATGTTTGTTTTGTTTTTTTTTTTGTGAAAAGAGACATAATTTTATTTTCTTGTGATTTTTAATTTTTTTTTTTTTTTTCAATATTTATATCTAAATATTTGTGTGCCCTGATACGAGAATGTCTTGGTTTTCTGTTTTGCTTTTATTTATTGGAAAAAAAAAAAAGAAAAATAAAAATAGTAATGTAAAGTTAAATAAAGGAACAAAATGTATGCATAAATTAATACAGTCGAATCCTTATGTAAGGTAACATGCATATTAGAAAACTGTTCAAATTGATTTGAATAATTTTTTTTTGTCTTGGATAAAGTTTTCATTCACAATTAAATTACTTGTGATTGCAAAGCACTTGTATACGATTCTAAAGTCACAAACTGACATTGCAAACTAATGTCGCCATTTGACTTTTGTTTTTGCTACAAAACATTGCTTTAGAAGCAAAATTTTTTGTTTATAAAAGCCTATAACAATATTAGCCAGGAAAATTTAAATGAATTTTCTAATGTTCAAATTGTAAGGGGTTCAACTGTTCGACATATTATTTACGTATGGTAAATACGGTATATGTAAATATGTATATATAATTGAACATAAATTTTGTATTTTTCTTTATTATGTGATTTTAAATCATTTATAATATAGAGAGTTTAAGCACAACATAAAAATATTCAATAATAATTTAAAAAAAGAAAAAATAAAATAAAAACTAAAACAGAAAACCTAAAAATCTTACACTAAATGACTATTTTTTTTTTTAATTTTTTACAACTAAAATTCATTATTATTTTTGGTCACCGGTTTATACAATAACAGAGAACAACAGTAAAATATACGGTGCATCAAACTGCTCATGGTTACATAAAATTCTTCACTGGCAATACTGTACTGGAAAATATGGTGACTTTAAATTATGATGACGTAATTTGTAATTATGATGTTTTTTTTCTTTTTGATTTTGATTTTTAAGCTAATTAATTAAGTTGTCATCAAGTTTTTATTTATTTATTTTTCCTTGTCTTTAAAATGTTTCCATAAATTAAATAAAATTATTTTTATTATTTCCGGGTTATTTTATAAAAAATACTTCATTTATTTTATGTATACATACAAATATGTAAGTACAATTAATTATTTATGATTATGGTAATGGTCATAATAACTGTAATTTGAAATTAACTTTTTTAAATTCATCACTAGATTTCAAATTTGGTGGTATACTCGTATGTATACAAAAATTTGTTAAAAAATTTTCATTAAAAACCTATAAAAATTTATTAAAATTTTTAATTTAAAAATATATTCGATTTTAATGAAGTGACACGTTTTTCCAACATCGATATAATGTATGGGGAAAATATTAGCCGAATTACGATTACCTCCGGGTATATAAGCTATTATTATTCCGGTTCAACTAAGCTATTCTTATTTTTGTATATAACAATTGTAATATATAATTGAATAAATTAAGTGTGTTTTTTCGAATTTCGTCGCCGGACTTTAAAATTTTTTCGAGGTATAATTTTTAAGACTAAACACGTCTTCTTAATTTAAGTAAAATTTCAATAATATTCCTGGAATCAGTTTAATGCCCTTCTAATAAATAATGTTTCACTGTACTCGTACATCCATCTATAATGTATGCTAAGTTCTGTGTTAAAATTTAAAAAAATAATATTACTATTTTTTTTTTTTAAAATATTAGATTTAAAAATTAGAAAAAATAAGAATAGAAAATTTAAATCATAAAAATCTAAGAATTCCAAAAAACTTGTAAAAAAAAAAATTTTTTTGTTGTTTTTGTTTTTTTTTTTCGGAAAATTGAAAATTTAAGTCGCACGGTTTTTTTATAGGCAAAAAGAAAAACGTATAATAAGAAAAATGTAATATTTACATGCATATTTGGAAATTTATAGTTAAGTATGTATATTTAAATGAAAATAAGGGGGAAAAAAAATATAGCTGACGCTAATATTGTAATATTTTTTTTCATTTACTGTAAAGTTATATTTGTTTTGTTCTAAAAAGACATCACAATAAAAATTCCTTTCTTTTTACATAATAAAGGTACTTTTATTTATTTTTCTATATAATATATTGTTAAACGAATAGAGCGCCAACTATATTCAAAATGTCAAAAGCACATAACTATATATAATTATTGGGTATACATACATAAATATTTACTTATACCATAGTAAATTTTTTTTAAAATTTATTATTCACTTTACTATAGAATTTATATACATATATATGCATTTTTTCTAAATTATGTAATTTTGAATATTTTCAAGATGAATTCATAGAGGAATATATATATACATATATAACATATATATATATAATGTTATATAATGCATCTTCAAAAATATGCATATGAATGTAGGCAAATGAAAAAATTCTTAAAATTTTTCCATTAAAATATCTATGTAAAATTTAATTATATAATTTTAAATATAATTATATGCAAGTATATTATTTATATTATGTAGGTACATAAATGCAAAAAATTTCATATTACACACATGCATACGTTAGTAGACACGTTAAGTGTTTTGACAGACTTGCATATAAAAAATATAGAGTTGAATTTTTTAATTTAATTTTTTCTACAAAAAAAAAAAAAAAAAAACAAAAAAAAAACTCTTGACTAAATTATTCATAAATAATTTTTAATAATATTTTTGTTTTTTTTTAAGGTTATGTTCGTATTTGTTATTAGTTTTGCTCTGTTTTTAAGGTTTGAAAAAGAAAGAGATTTTTTTTTTTTATTGTATGTGCATACAGAAACTTTCATTTCCTGTTCTATTAATCATATTAATATACTCGTAGTCCTATAAATTATTACAAAGTAATAATCGTATGTGTTTTAGTTAGTACAAATGTGTGTTATATTTAATAAACAAGAATTTATAAAAATTACAGAGAAGAAGAAAAAGAAAATGGGTTTAACCATATTCATAATATTTTTACTGTCATACTTAAGTTTTACTATTTGTATACAATTTTTTTATATTTGCATCCATTTACATGTCAATAACTAAAATTTAAAATAGTCAATGCAAAGATGCGTGTAAAAAAAATTGATTTTAATATTATTATTATTGTTTATGAAATATTTCGAGTTATTCTGAGTATAGAATCTTTAAGTGGTAGTGGTGTTTACATACAATATTCATACAAATGGTTCGTGTCCATAATAATTATTTTTTAAATATTTACAGTAATCATCACTATTAATAGGTGCTTTCATACCCAGAATAAAATCCGATAAGGATCAAATAGAGAATCAGATTTAGAGATAGATAGAATTATATTTAATTCTTAAACTAATTAATAACTTGAATGTAATTAACGCAATTATTATAATTTTATTCACCTATTTCTATATCTTATTATGTACTCGTATATATACATTTAAATGTAAATATGTGCATACAAAATTATCGATAAAATTTCAATTGATTTATGTTACGATGACTTACATGAAAATTTATAAAATTAAATTTTTTTTTAAATATTTCGAAAATTTTTAAAATATGTGACATTTATTTTAAGGTAAAATCGCATTTTAGCAAAATAATTTAAAAAATTTAGAAAATATATATGTATATAGACAATAATACATTGGTATTTTAATTTTTATAAGAATTTTTTTCTTAAATTGAAATTTCAACAATACGATAAAAGAGTAATATTAGAATAATTTATTAATAAATTAGTTTTGTGACCAAAATTCATGTTCAATTATGTTATAAAATTTCATTTTAAAAAATTTAAAAAAAAAACAAATAATCATGTTAAAATAAAAAATAAAATAACTTACGTATCATTGGTTTGAGTGTAGCATTCACTCTTCCGTGTTGGTCAATATGAATTGCTTTATTGTAAGCGCAATATGCTATTATTACATAATCTTCACCTCCTGAGCAACACGCATTGGAAATCACAATCTGAAAACAATTTAATAGGGAGAAAAGAAAAAAAACAAAATTAATTAAAAAATATACAAAAATAAAATAAAAATGAAGAAAAACAGTTATAAAGGAAATGCTTGCACATATGGTAAAATAAATAAAAAAAAAAAAGAAATTATTTTAGTATAAGGAATTTATTTTCATGTTAATATTTTTTTTTTAATTTCAAGGTACTTTTATATGACTTATATATACAAATAAACAGAATTTCATTAAATAGACCCCATATATTTTCTAAAGATGTCGTTATATTGTAATATAAAGAACATTTATACAACATATTTGTAACACCAACACAAAAAATTTCATTTTATATTCAGGCATTTCCATGTCGATATGTTAAAAATTTACGTGTTAACGCAATGTTGTTAATTATAAATTTTTGATAACGTTTTGACTATTCGTTCACGCCTCGGGAAAACACGAACATTCAATTTTTTTTTTCTTTTAATCGTAAATTTAATTTATCACGTGACATAATTAATTCCGATCATGCAATAATTATTTAATTTGCTTCAATTGCGCTAATGATGATTTTTTTTTTTTTACTATTTATAACATGGGTGGTAAAGTCATGGTGTTTAGGTAGAGTTCATTTTTTCCAGTTAAGTTTTTTTTTCTTTTCGCTTTTTTAATTCAAATGAAATTTAAAAAGAAATTCAAGAAAACATGGAATTTTTTTTTTTTTAATTTTTAATTTTTCTTTTTTTATGAATTAACATTAATCGGTTCTTAATAATTTTTGCAGTGATTTAATTTTAGGGTTATAAAAAGTATGTGTATTATTATTTGTATTTTTTCAGATGGTTTTTAATTATAGATTTGATGTAGGCGGATGATTTTGATTTGAAGAAAGATTTCACATATGTGCTTCAAGCACACCAATGTAGAAAAATTTGGCTTAAGTTTTTCTATTTTAATTCTAACAAATCAATAAATTTTATTAATTTTATATGGAATTTATACGAGTATAATTAATTTTTAAAAATGTACAAAAGAAGCTTAAAAAGGTGGAAGAACTGAAGCTTTTTTTTATATGTAAGCGGCAATTAAAATTATGTCTCCTGTTCTATATTGTTCAAAATAACAAAATTTTTTTATTTCAGCTTATAGCGTATGTAAGAATTGGCCAAATTGCAGCCCGTAAATTGTATACTTTTCTGTTTTCTTGTTAAATCTTTAAAAATGTTTTTATTTTTCTCTAATCAGGGTTAAGTCTGGCCATGTCTGTTATATACCTTGTTTTCTATGTAAATTCTCCCGTCTATGTAAATTCTGACGTAATTGAGTTTACTAAGTAGTTGACGAACCTACCGTAGTTGTTCTAAAATAATTCACAATAATCTTAAATTATCATTTAACTAATCTTTCACTATTTCATATTATGTAACATACTAACGCAATCTTCATATATTGGAATATATCGAATATTCTAAATTGCTATACACAGAACTATCATTAAAAATCATCAATATTTTTATTTATATTATAACAAATTACAACACGTTAATTATATAGAAAATATAAAATAATATAACACAAGTAGTCAAGACGATTTATATCGTATGCATCATATACAACCAAAATAAAAACTTTCTAAAATCAAAGCAATTATTTATTAATTCTCTTTTAATATCCTTATTATAAAAAGAACGAAGGATATAAAAAATGAAAATAAAGAAGAAAATAAAAATTGATAGCGCAAGTTTATATAGCAAAAAAAAAACCTTGATCTTAATACTATAATCATGTCTTAAATCAGATATAGCCTTCAAGGATTAATTTTATTATCGTTTATTTTTTTTTCTGTTTGCCTTTATTTCACATTTTGTTTTTAAATGCTTTTTTATTCTGTTCTCGTCTATATGTATATTTTTGTTTCGTTTTCTTTTAATATTGTATTTGAATCACCCTCTAGCAATAAGTCAAATGTCATGTTATACACATATTACTTATTTTTAAATAAAATAAAATACCGCATTATAAAACAAAAAACCGCCTCCTTTTATTCTATATACGCTTTTATTTTTATATTTTTACCGACCGTATTGTGTAAACAATAGGTAGGTTATGTGATGGCAACAAATTTTGCATATCGAGTTTTCGGTGGGAACGTACTTCTCCATAGTAGGGAAGTGTAAATAAACTATTTTTAGCAACCTGTCGGTCTGTCGGTCTGTCGGTCTGTCGGTCTGTCCGTCTGTCGGTCTGTGTGTGCACGCGTGTATCTCAAGTTCGGCTGAACCGATTTTGATGAAATTTTATATGTAAGTTTATTTCCACCATGGCACGGATCGATCAACTTTTGGTACATATCAGGCCTCGGGAACTGCACTTTTTAGCGGGCCTATTTTACATTTTTGAGCATATTGAAGAACATATTCAACTGATTTACTTGAAATTTCATATATAAGTTTTGCTCTACCGGCGATGAAACCTCCTAACTTTTGGAAGAAATCAGGCGTCAGCAACTGGACGTTTACTACGGGCCAAATATACATTTTTGTGTATATAAAGAGAAATAATCAACCGATTTCATTGAAATTTAATATATAAATTCCTCGTATGAAAACTATGAACATATAAATTTTTTGGAAAGATCAGGGCTCGAAAACTGATCTGCGGGCCGATTTTACATTTTTCACCATATCTACGGAACGAATTGATGGAGTTTCTTCAAATTTGATATTTGAGTTCTGGTTGTTACCGAAACTAACTGGTGAGCATTTCAGGGAATTCGGGTAGCACAAAGCGAAACTCTACTAAGAGCCAAATTTACATTTTTCTAGGTATGTTAACTATAAGCTTACTAATGTCCTAAAAATTGGAAAGAAGTATTTAACAGACATTTCTATAATATTCTGTAACACTTTCACTTAACTAGACAATACACATTGCGGTCGGTTATGTGCTGACCACATCAGATTTTTTTTTTGTTGGAATTTTTTGTTTTTCTACCCAAACTACTTAATGTAGGTGTAATATAAATATCCTGGAAGGTGAAGTGTTTTTAAAATACTTGTCATCCTTAAAAAAAAAAAACATCAAAATCCAAAAAAAAAAGAAGACGATAATAAGGCGAAAAAAAGAAAATGAATCTGTAAATTGAATCTACATTGAAAAAGAAATCGTTAAAGAACAATAATAAGGAGAAAAAAAAAACAAAAAAGAACGAAAACGCTCTTTAAACACTTTATTTTTGTTTGATTGGCAACAAAAACGTTTGGAGCGCAAAAAAAAAAAAAAATAACATGAGAAAAAATCGATTTAAGTGCGTTCGTTTTGTGTTTTCTTAAATGCTTCTCGTGTTTTTCTCTTGTTTTTCTTTTCTCTTACATTATGCTTTTAATGTACATGTATTTAGAAACAATTATTTATTGATTCATCAAGCTATTGTTTCACATTATTATTATTGTCTACCTATGTTTGTATATATGTATATATATGCAACATAATATGATATTCAACATTGCAACACTTGCTACTAAATTATTTACATATAAGTATACATATGTACGTATAGCTATATATATAAAAAAAGAAAAATGTAAAAATGAATAAATCATGTACGCATGCATCTTCATCAGCAGCCGGTTTTTTTTTTAAATATTTAAAAATAGAAAAAAAAAATTTTTTTATTGAAATCTTAATATTGTCATATCATCATCATCATCATCATAATCATCGTTTATCAATATCATTTTAATAATTTTCCTATAATATGAACTTTGTATAATAATGTGAAAAAAAAAAAAAAATGTTTTTTCTCACTCTTTATTTTTTCAATATTCACTCAAAAATTTTCTTCATCTCATCTCATTTTACATATTCATCTTAATTTTATTCTCATTTTTATTTTTTAAAGTGGCTACTCAATAATCTATTATGTTGTATAATGTTCACAATACACTTACAAACATATAATATTGATTAATGTATATATAGAAATTATAGATTGAAAAACAAATATTAATAGAGTTACCAACTATTGTTAAATAATTTAAAAAAAAAAATAATTAATAAAATCAATTGCTTTAATTTTGAATTTGTTTATAAAAACTAAATTAAGTAATATTTGAAATAAATTTTATTTATTTGATCATAATTAATGTTATTGAATTTTTATTGAAAAATTAATCTTTTCCTGAATTCGGTGATTATTTAAAAATAAAATATATATAAAATAATCTAAAATAATTACATACAAATTATACATTTAGTTTATTTTTAGACAATCATTCAAAAAAAAAAAAAAAATTAATTTGAGATTAGAAAATTTTATATAATTATAAGATTTTGGTTGTAATCTATATGATCAGAAATTTTAATCAATAATATTGTTTTATGTGTCCTAAAAATTATTTCCTTAATAAATTTACTTAATCTTAAACGAAATTTCATTATAAATTTTCAATTCTCAATTCTTTCAAAAAAAATCTTTCATAAATGTAATTCTGTTATATTTTTTGATATTAAAAAATCATATCGTTTTATTATATAAAAAATAAAGTTGTATATATAATGTAAAATTCGAAGTATATAAGAAATGGCACGAGTGACTGAATTTCATTATAAAAGGTGATACGCAATACAATACCCGCATATTCCATTGCTCACATAATCCGCCCGATATAACCTATTCGTAATTCTAAGAAAAATTAATCAAAAGCGAGTAATGGAAGATAGTTTATAAAGCACTTGCTTTCAATTAACATAATTATTGACATTGACATAGCAATTATGATAAATGTCACACTTACATGTGACATTTATTATAATATTGTCAACATATGAATTCAAAAATTTCTCATAGATAAAAATTTTTGGTATATTTAAAATTTTTCTAATGTGGTTTTTTTTTTACATTGAAAACTTGTAACTTAATCATTATTATTACTAAATATGATTATTATGTAATTAAATTATAAACTAAGTAATCAATATATTAAAACATTTTATTTTATATTGTATATGTATAACTATTCCTAAAGGAAATTTTTTATAATAATCATAAAATTATTTTTATTTGACCACAAACACCTTGATGAAAAAAAAATCAAATAAAATGAATAAAATTTATGCACTTGATATGAGAAACTCTAGTAAACAAAAATAATACTTAAAATAACCTTATTTTTTTTTTTATTATAATTATGTATTTATGTAGGCATTTCATTACTAAAGTTAAAATTAATTGAAGTTATTAAATTTCATTTGATTTTTTCATTGAAAATTTTCTTAATTATAACTTTGTATTCATTTATATGGCTACACTCACATAATAATAAATAAATATATATGTATGTATGTACAAATAATTGATTAAATAAAGTACAATAATAAGAAGTTTTTTTTGAAAACTTGATTGTTGCAATCCTATAATAATAAGTGATCACTTTTTATTTTAAGAGAAACTCTGTAGTGTCATCTAAGTATTTAAAGAGAAAATAATTTGTTTCAAGTATACCTAATTAAAATTTTCTCAACAATTTATACAAGTGTACAATGAGATTCAAAAATTTTGGAAAATTCCACCAGGTGATTTTTCAATTAGAAACAAATAAAATTTCCCAAGAAAACGGTGGAGTATAATTAAAGTCACCAAACTTATATTTTAAATAATTAATGTGCATTATTTTACTGTATGTAGGGTAAATTGTACTAATTATAGTCATCGGTTATATTACATTTGCTAAAAAAAAATTTTTTTTGTTCTATTCTATGACTTACTAGAAATTTAAAAATTAAGTTGATTAATAATTTGTATTGTACTTATTATTTACATTTACTTAAAAGACAAACTTGCCTTGTCCGGAAAAAGTCAATTAAATATTCTTAATCAAATTGATGTTGACTCTTTTAACTACAAATTCAAATAGAATTTGTCACAAAATAATATTTCACCTAAACATAATAATATTGCAAATAATACTAAGTATATAGGTACATAATATACTGATAAGATTTCTTGTATCGATTAGAAAGGCCAGAAAGGTATACCAACACGAGAATTATTTATTTTTAGATTAAAATAGAATTTTAATCCCTTTGAAATTGTCTTGTAATTAGTCATTTTATTGGATTTTAGTATTAATATTATGTCAATTATTTATAGGTAGTGTACATTATTTTGATAGCTTTTATATAAATTGTAATATTTAAGAAAATAATTAAGATATTTCTAATGACATATATAATTTTTGACAAGTTAGCAGCATGAGGTCATCTACACTTGTATGTCAAATGAGAATATTATTTTTCACATGTATACTTACAACGCACTTGAATATATGTGTACTTAAGGTATGAGAATATTTTTTTTATAATAGCTACTAATAGACTTTTTCAATTTAAACAATAAAATGCCCCTGTAAATATGCAATTTTATACTATGTTTATTTTTTTAAATCAAAATCATTCTTATTCATTCATATTATTTAAAATGAACATACAAAATATTCGTCACGATAATGAATAATAATAAAAATATTAAAGGGATTAAAATTCTTTTATAATCAATAAATAAATATTGAAAAAAAAAAAAATAAAATAAGAATTCATTCCTGCACTTTTACAATCATTGAATAAACATGATATAGAAAATTCTATATTTGAGTTCTTTCCGTCAAATTCAATTAGTCTACAAAATTTAATCTATTCAACAATATATTGTTTTCAATTATCATTTTTTTTTCTTTATGTAACAAAAAATGTGTGATTTGAAAAGTTTAATTTTACAAGTCATTTATTTACTATAATATTGATTAGCACATTTTTTTTTCTGTTCTCTTTGAACACTTATTGTATAACACGGACGTTTGTGAAACTTATTTTATTTTTAATAGCTATTGCATTTGATCTTAAAATTTATTAGAATAATTTGCATTAATTTCTAATTTCAATACCAAACTTGAATGTTTTTAATAATAAATTATTTTAAGTATTTATAATTGTCTTCAAATTAATTGATTAAATCGTACTCTATAGACGGCAACTCTTAAATTTCTTTATACAAATTTTGAATTCATTAATTTTAGAATTGAAATTTATATAAAAATATCAAAAACCTCAAGGATTTAATGTTTTAAAAATAAAATTATTTTCAAAATATTTTTATTTAAAATTTTTAAAATTCTTTACAAAATTTTTTTTGTTTTACTAGTTTTCGATTAAAAATTTTTAAGACAGAAATTTAATACAATTACTTATTTTTTACTTTATTACATCCGAATATATTAAACATATAACAACAGAAATAGAAACAGAAATACAGAAGATAAATTTGGTATTTTTATTAATCGATATCAAACAGTTTTATTGGAATAGAAACAAAAAATAAATAAGTGTCTGAGAAATCTTAGAAGAAAAAAATTTTGATCTTTAACTAAAACAAAACCAAAATCTCACCAAATACTCATAAAATATGCGTACGTACCAAACGTATTAGGAAAAAAACAATACAAAAATTAAAATACTGTATAACAAAATAAAAGATATGGGAAAGAAAAAAAAAAATTCATCACAACAGGTAGCATAAATTAGGAAAGGTGTGGCTGCAAAATATGCCTATTGTTGCTTATTCTAGCTGGTTATTGTTGTTGATGTTTACTACAAATCTTTTAGTTTTTTTGTATGAAATATCATAAAACAAATATTTTAAATAAAAATAATAGTACAAGAATAACAAAAAAATAAAAATATACAACTGTACACACATGTATAGAAATATAATCAAGTGTGTGTACGCATTTTGTTAGCAGATTTTCGGTATTCTTTGTACAAAACAATGTTTAAATTAACAACAGAACGAGAGAGAGAGAGAGAGAAAGAGAGAAATAATGATAAGCGAATAAAATAATTTATACAAAAACAACAGGAAAACCGAAAAACAAACGATTGCGAGATGAACAAATGATTTTCAGGTAGGTACCTAGATTTTTTTTTTACAAATTAATTTTATTTTTTTTTTTTTTAATATTATACAATAAGTATACCAAAAAATTTAACATACACATTCAAACTTTAATGCAAATAAACAAAAAATTTCTGGGTATACCACAGTGTATGTAAGTTTAGTGATCACCTGAAATTATTTGTTATTGTTTTTCATAAAATTTACAATTCAATTTTATATTTTTCTCATTTCTAGGAATTTTACATTCATATACCTTCTCATATTTATTATAAAAGAGAGCATAAATTTTGTTTAAACAATTATCGTAACAATACAAAAAAAAAAAACAACAACTATATTTGTACTAAATTATAATAAATAAAAGTGAAACGCACACATACATATATTATGCATTCACACAAAAAACAAATAAAAAAAAAAAAGAGAAAGAACAAGAAGAAGAAAAGAGAAAAATCAAAAGGATCTTAATATCAATAATGATAATTGTAATTGCTGGGCGAGTGCTAATAAAATATTAATTGAAAGCTTAGATTTTTGATAAAAATGAAAACAAATTAACATGGGAAAAATAATGAGAAAAAAAAATTAAATAGAAAAACACAAAATACCATAATAAAATTAAAAAAATCAATATCAGGTTTCAGATTTTTTTTTCTTATATTTTTTAACTTCATCATCAGCATACAAATACACAAGTGTGTTGCAAATATGTTTAATTATTTTTTATTAGTAAAAAAAAAAAGAAGAAACTAGTGATTGAGACAATTGAAATATCTTGTAAAAATGCGATGAAGAAAAGAAGAATTTCCGATAGTTACCTACTCCGATTGTAATCATTTTATTATAATGTTGTTTATAATTTAAGTACCTTTGTATATATGTATGTATATGTAGATAAGAATAAAGCCGCTAAAAATTCATTAAATTTGTTGTTATAATTTGTTGCTCGCTGATTTGCTTAGTTGCTGCTATTCGTTTTGTTTTTTTTTTCTTCTGTTTGTTTTTCATGCTGATGCTATATTCATGTTGTTTAAATTACTGACATGCTAATATTTTTAATTCTTTATATTATATACTATATATATATGTACTTTTATTATATAATAAAATAATATTAAATACTTAAACGATCGACTACTTATACAACTACTTGTAAAATTTTATGTACAATTTTGTTAAGATAAAAATCTACATTTTTTTTTTTTCATTGTTGGTTTTTTTGTTTTTTTTTTTTTTTATTCTTGATTCTTATAAAATATTTTCTTTTTTTATTTTTTTTTTTGTTTTATTTCATTTAAGATTCAATCACAATTAGTAAAGAAGTTAAAAATGGAATGCATTTTTATATTATTGTTATTATTATGTATATTAAATGTGTGTATACATAATAATGAGAGCCTTAAAATATTTCAATAGTAACAGTGACGGATTTATTATATGCTCTCATTTTATCCCTATAATATATACGAATGTTTATACTCTGTGTGTCTATATTGTAGTCAAATAAATAAATTGTTGTAATAGCCTCAAACTAAATTAGTATTAAAAACCTAATGGAGTCATAATTTTTATATATGAATATAACAATGTTTTATTATAATTACTCATAAATATGAAAATAAAATTACTGGAAAAAATAAATAAAAACAAAATAATAAAAAAAGAGAAGTCGTCAAGGAATTCAATCTTTTGTCTTTTCATTAATAATATAGAATTTTATTGATTGATGTGATTTTAAAGAAAATGTGAAAAAAATAAAAAATAATAATTACTTATATCTAGGAGTTCTGTGATTAAAATCTAGAAGAATTTATTTGACAAGTTTGATGAATGTTAATTTAACAACTTTAATTTATTGAGAGAATAAAATATAATTATTCATTCTACTACAGTTTGCATTCGCCCGGTTTTGTTTTTAAGTGATTATAAATTTAAAACAAAAATTATGATATTTAAGAAAGAAAATATGTTGTAAATTTCTGAAATTTTTTATTCAAAATTATGTTTTATTTTCATTTGTTTTTTGGCGAAAGTGTTCTAAGTTTGGTCATGCGGTGTAATTGATGATTCTTTTGGTTGATATTCGAGTTCAAGTTCCAGTTGATATTCAAGGACTCCAGTAGCTAACATGCTCATGCATATATTTTAATTATTAAATTTGAGCTTTTCAAAATAACACTAGTTTCAGAAAACTGAGTGCGAAATTCGCCGTTGATTGTTAAATTCGCCGTCGCGGCAAAATTAGAAGCTGGTCTATTCTAAATGTACAAGACATTTATTGTAATAATTTCTTAAAATTAAAAGATTTAAAAGATATTTATATAGTTTTCGGTCATTTTTGAAATCTCAAGCGTTATGCGTGACTTCATTAACCATATGCTGTACGACAATGTTTATTGAACTGTTTTGAACCACTTTAAATGTTTGTATTGAAAATATTCGGTCTAGTAGTTTATACAGTGAAATATAAATTGTAGCCAGATTTGTAAATCTCGTAGTTCTTTCCATTATGAAATGAACGCTTCAATATGAAGAAGATAAACTGGCAGACGAACCTACCCTAATTTAAAATTTAATTTCAAGCAAGTATTTATATTATAAATATTTCATGTGGCAGGAGATATTTGATTTTTAGATTGTAAAATAAACAGAAAATGTGATTACGGTGACATTTACGATTCTTTAACAAAAGTGGCCGATATCCGAAACTTTTTTAGTAATTTAAGAATTACGAGTATTTTATATATGTACGTATATATATTTCCAACTTAAAGGATTAAATTAATTTCTTATAAAAATTTTTAATACAATGAAAACCGCACATAAAAATAAGAATCTGGTAAAAATTTTACGAGTAATACGAAAAAATTTTGTTACGTTATAGGGAACAGTTGTTTTATATTGTATAATTTTAAATATTAAAATTTTTCATCAATAATATTCTTTCGAAAATACATAGCTACTTATACATTGTATATATATGGTCAAAATTTGTATATTATTGTATTACAACAGTACTAGGCATATATATTTTACGTTATAAAAGTATAAGTATTTGAGATTCAAGTACAATATTACTAATCAATATTATATAACACAAAAAATTGTATGTATTCTAAAGAAATGTGTTCTAAAGAAAAATTTTTTGTTTTCAAATTATTCGGACCTACATATATTACATTACGAATCGTGAACTAGTAGAGTATACACTATTAAAAGAAGAAAATGGAAATGGATTCCACATATACTCCCAAGAGCACCAAGTACAATAGCGCGGCAGCTGATGAATTTGAACCCACAGGGCAAAAGTGGTGTGGAAAGCCTTCGACTAACATTAAGGCGAACAATTGTATATTGAAAATAATATTCAATATTTAAAAAAATATTGAATATTAATTAAAATATGACGGAAATGAAATCATTTTCTTTTAATTAAAATTGATACATATACTTAAAATTAGTAATATATATATATATATATATATATAATGTCAATCAACTCTTAACCTTTGAACATCAAAGCCAAACAAAGAAAATATTTGTAATAAAAATTAAATATTTAAAAACAAAATAATTTTTTGTGTTTTAAGAGATTTGTTATGTTGTTGTAATACACGTATTTTGTAATATATAATTTTAATCCTATATTTTACTTAATATTGTAAAATAATGAAAGCGCCTCCATAATTTAAAAATACTTAGTATATCTTAAATTTACTAAGTATAGGTATATAAGAGTTTGTCTTATCTTAAAAAATATTAAGTACTTATAAAGATTTTGTAATTTAATTAAAATTGTTAAGATTTTGAAAATAATTTAATCCTGTTTATTAAAGATAGAAATGAGGCAATTATATGTGTACATTTACACAATATTATAAGTATATAATGAAATTATTAATCCGATTCTGTATTTACAATATTTATCAAAATTAATGTATATACTATATATGTGTGTGTAAATTAATATGAATATATGTATGTATACTGGTATTGACTACTTTTATTTTGTTATAACTAGAGTTACCTGATATTTTTTTTTGTTAAGATTTTCTATATATGATAAGGATAACCAATTTGTTTTCTGTTCAATTTTTATATTATTATTATTATTATTATTACTACTAGTATTATTTGAATCGGTATTTTTATTATGTTTTTTTTTGTTTCTTTTAACATTAATATACGCACAATATAATATGTATATACTCGTATATACCCGAATAATATACATATATGTATACGTATAGCGTATAATAAATTCAATGCGTGCTTATAATATACATTTTATGTACGCATATTTGAAAATCAGATAAAAGCTTAATTTTTTAAGATAAAAGATATACTTATATATATGCGTGTATAAATAGATGGATAGTAAGTTAAAATATAGAAGCGTAAATTGATGACAAAAAAAAATTAAAAAAACAAAAACTATACTATGCACTATAAAAAATAAAATTATAAAAAAAGCCACTTAGCTGGTCTACCAGATTTTATTGGAATTTTTGTACCACCATCATAATATTGGATATTCATATTTATTTTTTTTTTTATTATAAAAGTTATCTTAAAAATCTTTATTACAAGTTTCAGTGATTTCATAACAATCACGAAGAAAATCTACTAAATAAAATTAAATGCATTTATTTACATATGTGTATATGCGGCTATAGGTGCCCAATTCATATATATATGAATGATACTTGTACATATTATGTGCTTACGTATATTGTATACATGCGTATATGCTAACATTCCAACATTGTAAAATGCATTCATAATAACAATTTGTTTTTTCTTGTATTTTAGACTATTTGTATAACATACATTATTAAAAAAATTTGAAATGAACGACAACACCAATATTATATTTATTATACCAACTGTTATACGCGTAAAATGTACAAAAATCTCAAATAATATTAAAATATATTAAGTATCTAATAAAAAAATATAAAAGTATTAAAAATAAGAAAAATTATTATAATTTCGTGTTAATTTGTTTTTTTTTAGTTATCAGGATTTATCAATTCCTTTCTTTTTATTGTAGTAAAATTTACATAAAATTTAAAAGAAATCGAATTGAGAAAATATGAGTTTATAAGTATACTGCTTTTTTATCTTTGTATATTATATATATGTATGTATGTGTTATACAAAAGCTATTATGAAGTCATGGTATAGATATTTATAATTTATATTCAAGAAACATAAAAAATTGAGATATTTGAAGAATAGGAGCTATAGAATAGACTATATAAAATGTTTGTCTATACAGAAATTACTTGACTGTTAAGAACCAAAGTTGATCGCGATCGTGTTACGCTAAAGAACAGGTAAGGTACTTATAAAAATAGTGTTTTTACATTACGGATATTCGCAACCCTTATAATCAATTCAAAATGCAGAGCATGGTTTACCATACCTAACCCAATGAAAACCTAATTTCTATAATACTTTGACCACGTCCCAATAAATCTCATTTCAAAAAAATTGTTTGCTCTAAATTTCAACCCAATATACATATGTACTTCCAATTACATTTCCATCACTTATAAAAAGATTTTTAGTTCAAAAAAACCATCAACTTCATACCACTGTCCTGTCATATTCTTTTAGTAATAATTAATTATCTTATTTTTTGTTGTTTAATTTTTTTGTGTTTATATTTTGATTTTGATGTGTTAGGTATTTGACATTTTGATTGCTCTTTTATTTTTACTTATTTTGTTTTACAATCAAATTTGTCAGAATATGATGTTGAAACAATATTCAACATTATGTGAACGCTGTTAAAATCATATTTTATTTATACAGTAATTGTATGTCCTTTTTATAAGTGAGATTGATTTGACAGTTGAATGAATGATGATGTATTTAAAAAATTTTAAATATTTAAAAGCAGGGAAGTGGCATACCATACTGAAAATTTAATTGGTATAAAGTACGTGTTATAAATTTTCAAAAATTGTGAAGAATTGTTTTTGTTCTCGATTAACATTATGTGTTGCGTGTGGTGTAATTAATTGTGTTGGCATTACTTTGAAATATTTATTTATAATCTCAAAATTAAGAACTCAAGTTTCAAATGTACAAAATTTTAAGGAATTCTCAGCATTTAATCAGTATCCTTGTTATAATTTTTATTATTAAATCGAAAATATATTAATTTTTTATTGTTATATATATGTACATAAATACTTTCCAATAAATTTTATAACAAACAACCATGTTTTTATTGTTTTATTTATTTATCAATATCCTGAATCATATTGTGTTTGATTGCTTCTTGTTTTTTTTTTTTTTCAATTTTTTTGTTTAGTTTATGAATATGCATATTTTAATAAACTGGTTAAACATGTTTAATAGTAAATACTTAATTAATATAGTCGTAAGTATGAAAAAAAAATTATTAAAAAAATAAAATAAAAATTCAAAAAAAAAAATAAATTTTTAATATTTTTTTTTCTCTTGAATTTCATAGCCGGAAATTCAAAAAAATAGAAAAAAAAAATACAATTACTGCGATTCACTGATTAAAAATTCAGTGTGACAAAAAAATTGCAAAAAAAAAAAAACAAGAAAGATGATGATCCAAATATTGCGAGAAAAATTTACTTGTCACATCACTGCATTTCTTGTTCTTCTTATGTAAATACAAAAATTTCCGGAAATTAATTGACAAAAAGCAAAAGAAAAAAAAAAAGAGAAAAGAATAAGAGAAAATATATAAAAAGAACAAGAGTACCGGCATACTGAAATGGGGAATGAAAGAAACAGGACAGTATTTCAATAGCATCATAGTATAATTATTGAAGAGCGGTGTAACAGTAACAGGCAACAGTAGAAAGCAAAGGAAAAATCAATGATCAATCAAAAAATTTACCAAACACTATTATAGAAGTTTTTCTCATTTTTTTCTTATTCTCTTTCTATTGTTGTTGTTTTGCTGTGTTTTATAATGTTCTTGTTCCTTGATAATTTTTTTTTTATTACACGTTTATATTTATTTTGCTTTCTTTTTTTTTCAATTTGCTTTTTTACTTTTTGCAATTCAATTATGGGTGGTAAAATTTGATTAAATCAATTTTAATATAAATTTTTTATAATCGACAACATGATTGATGAAATTGATTTATGTATATGCGTCTCTAATATTATGTACATGTACATACATGTATATGGTAATTTATTGATGCAAGGGAGTTGTGCATTCAAATCAATCAATAATTTCCTGATGAAAAATAACTTTTTTTTTGTTGTTGTTGTTGTATGTAATGAATTTAAGTAGTGTTCTTTTTTTTTTTTTATTATTTTGCGCTACTGTTTTATGTATTTTTGTTTTATTTTTTAAATATATTTTTTGTGTTTTTCAACTTTTTAAAATCTAGTTAAATTTTTTTTTGTAAATTTTTTATTAAAAAATCTTTGGAATGTTGATGCATTTTCAATTATATATTTCGCAAATAAAACAGAAAAATTTAAAGGAGAAAAACATGATGTAAAAAATTGCATTATAACTTTATCTCACGAAAAACATTCATTTCTCGTATATAGATAAAGGGAGTTGGAAAAAAAATAACACACATAAATATTTTGTTTTTTAATATTTTATAGAGTAAAAAAAAAAAAAAATGTATTCATTTTGTATAAGTGAATTTAGTCAATTAAGTGTACATATACATGTACCTACATAATGTGCAGTATATTATAGTGTAGAAGGAGTAGATGAACTGCGTATAAGTAGTGTTGTTTGTTGAACTATATACACACACCACTTGTCTATAAGCATTTTCAAAATAAAGCAATTTAAAATACAAAAAAAAAGAAAACAAATTTATAAAAATGCTAATATAATTTTTGTGTGTTCATTTTTTAAGTTTTATTATTTTCTTGTTTTGCTCATTTCATTTCTGCTGTTATAATAGCAAAACACTAAATGAAATTAAATGAACGTCATAATTGCATTTTTGTGAAATTTCCGTAAGTAAAGTATTGGAAGGTATGCGCCTTTTTTTGATTTTATTTGATTTTTTTTTTTTATTTATGCGGCAAAAAAGGAATGTTAATTACTTCATTTTGTTGAAATTATAATCGAATTGCCGACGAATAGATCAATTATAGATAGAATTGATTTTTCTGCTGTTATTGTTTTTGTTGCATTTTTACGATTTTATTGAATTTGTACAAGAATTAAAAGGAAATTCAAATGTAATTTTTTTTTTTTTTTAATTATTTAATTTTTTCTTTTATTTTTATTTTTTTTTTTTTGTGCAAATTCAATTTGCAGTAAAGTACTTTTTGAATTTTATCATTTTTTCTATAAATGTACAGAAAAAATGGTAAAATAAAGTTATATATATATATACTTACATAAGTATAAACAAAGTAAATGGAAAGAGAAAAGAACCGACTATGAAAATGGTGTATAACTGGCAGATATTCTAGTAAGTATTTTAATAAAATATATAAGAAGGAGGAAATAATGTTCTGCCCATATTTATACTCTGATTCTATATATTTGGTATACTATATATTTTTGTGTACGAGAATATATAGTATATGTAGATGGAGTTAGTCATATGTACAGTTAGATGACGATCATATTTTTCAATTAAAATTAAACAAAGTTAAAGTTTTGATTGTTTTTGGGTTGCGTGCTTTTTTTCTTATATTTTTTTTTTTTAGTTCTTTCGCATGTTCTTTTAATTAAATAATAAAATTTTAATATATTATTATTATTATTGTTTTTTTTTTCTTTTCTTTTATGCGTCCGTACATATTTTAGTGGGTACATTATGCATTTGTATACATAATATAAATATGCACGGGAGGCCCAGAAAAACGCACCTTTTTAAATACGTGTACTCATATGTTTATATATATATGTATGTATACATGTATTTATGGTAGATATTTGAAATTCAAGTATTGCAGATGTGAAGATAAAAATTTTTTTTTTTTTACTTTTTTCTCATATTTTTTTTTTTTGTTTTTTTTTTTCAGAATGATTATTGTGGATGAAATGCCAATAATATAGGCTATATACTTACTCCTGGTGGTGTAAAATGCAGTCACATTAATTTTATGTTAATTTTTTTTTGTTTTCATTCTTATTGTTATTTTTTTTTTAATTTTACAGCATAAATTGTTGCAAGTTCTTTTTAAACTCACGCATTCTATTCACTTGTCTCTTTTTTTTATAAAATAAATGTACATACATACATATATGAGAATGAATTGGTAACATGTTACAAAAGGTAACAAACAACATTTTTTCTATATACAATAATATAAACGAGAGCATAAAGAGAAGTAAAACAAATTTTTTTTTTTGCTTTTGTGGTTTTGTTTTTTTTTGTTCTTTCATTCTTTAATTAATTATTTTTTTTTTCTCTCTTTAATATTATAATAATGTAGAAGAATGGTTTTAGGAAGAAAACAATCTTTAAAACAAAAAAAAAAACACCAAAAAATATAAGAGAACTTTTAACTCCCGAACTTTATAATAAAAAAAAAGTAAAATTAAGCCGAAAATCCATACATAAATTCTATAATCTGTAGAATAAAATGTTTTAAAAAAATTATATGTACATACATATCATACATATACATGTACACTTATATACGATTTAAATAACAGAAATATAAATTCCCCCATTATTTCCCGATTAAGTATTTTGAAATTGCGTTCACCTACATTTATAATCTTTATATACGGAGTACTATATAAAATATTTATTTATACAATACTTACATGTACATAATGTATGTATGTATATAATATGCATGCTCATAATATATGTAGGTATATGTATGTTGTATGTACATGAAAATTAAATCAAGATGTAAAGGAATTAAAAAATGCAGTAGAAAGAATTTTTTTTTTTTATTAAAAAAAAAAAAAAAGTATATTTGTTCATTATAAAAGTATTATCGTATATGAAAATGAAAAGAAGTAGTAAATTTTAATGAGTAAAATAAAAAAAAAATAACAAAAGAATTAAAAAGTTTATGGTAAATTAAAATTGTATATGAAGGTACATAGATATGTAGTATCTATACACATACATTCTATGTTATAAATAATATCGTCGGTTAAAAAGCAGAAAGCATTAAGTCGGGAAACTGTGTTTTGAGTAAATTTAATTTGAAAAAATCGTAAAATTGTAAAACTAATCAATTAGTTGAATGGGATAGGTCTCTTCAATTTCTGGATTTATAAACTACATTCTGGATTTGCATGATATTTTGCCACAACAAAGATTATATTATTCTGATTTAATTCATTTATGAATTCCGAATTCTCAAAAAATGCACTTAGTGCCTTTTGCTTTTTAACCGACGATATTATGTCCTATTTATATTGTTGTAGAATATAATATAAATGATATTGAATTATATTAAAGAGATCTATAATGAAATTCTGAAGGTATTATGTATAAAATATTGTGAAGATTTTTATTTTCCAAAAAAAATAATGCACTATACATATGGTATATTTTTGGGAAAGAAAAAATTAAATTAGGCCACCGTACCAATTATATATACGACCAAGATTTTATCTATATAAAGCATGAAATTTATTTTTGTTACATAATTTTTTTTTTTCTTTTAATAAGCTGACCGATTTAAATCAATTTTCAATTATTTTTAGTCGAAATAATTCCATTTTCCTCACAATATATAATTGTTTGTATTTACAAAATGTATATATGCTTTTCTATAACTATATATGAAATGCATACAGCAATGACAATAATGGTATATATAAGGATTTCTTTATAATAATGTAATAACAAAATCTTATACAATATACAAACAGGCATATGATATATATATATATATATATATATATATGACAATTATAATGTTATATAACCGTGAAATTTTGAAAAAAAATTTTCTTAGAATTTTATAAGGTTTTTTTTTTGTTTTCTTTGTGTTAGGCGACTCTGAAAATTTTAAGGTAATTAAATGAAATTTTTAAATTTTCATCAGATCATCATTGATCTTAAGACAATATTGTTTAATTCATTGTTCTTTTTTTCTTTTAAATCTAAATTGTAAAATCTAAATTGTATAAAATTTTACAGAATATTAACGAAAGCGGAAGTATGTACATAATATGAATGTAGATTGTGTATAGATTGAAGGAATTTAATTCTTTATAAAATATTTTTTTTTTCGATATTAAATTTTAGAATTGAATAGAAATATTTTTAGTTTGGGTGGTCATTTCGGATGTTAAATAATTCGGTCACATACAATTTAGGTAATTAAATTTTTATATTACATAATTACTCGTTTGTTAGTATGTACTGGAATTATGATTTGGAATTACAGTTTCATTAAAAAGTATTTATACCAAATCAATAAATTGAATTTATTTTTTCAATTATTGTATTGAATAAAAAATTATGGCTTCAAATTTTTTAAATTTCAAATTCCAAAACGGCTCAAAAATTTTGCAAGTATATTTTTAAAATTGATTTTTTTAAATTGGAATTCATTGCTATTTTTTAATTAAATAAAATTTCGAATTGAACTTGTAACTTTGTTGCTCTTGTTTAAATCATAATAATTGCATAATATAATATTGTTTCAATATAATCTAAACTAACTGTTATATATTAACTGTTAACTGTTAAAATGAAAGATATGCTGTTAACTAATGCATAGTGTTTATAATATGTTTTTATTTTCAATTCAAATATATAAACTCAATAAATAAAATATCGTATAAAAAATTTAATAAAATCATCCCCAAAAAAGGTTTCTTAAAAAACACTTTGTACTACAATATAGTATAGTTTTATAATACGTTAAAAGTTCGTGCTATTATCAATAAATTAAATTGCTTTTTTGTTGTTAATCCCCCGCGTTATATAAAAACCACAAAAAAAATATATAAGTATGTAAGTCAAAAAAGGTTATGGTAGCATTTTCGTTTATACATGTTTTTTTCCTGAAGAATCGCCCATATATCATTATGATGTCGAAAAACCTACCTATACGTAATGCAATGAAAATGAAATTTTTAAATATATTTCACAAAAAATTAAAAAAATAATAAATACACTCTTGCAATAATGAAGATAATTAAGTATTTTGGTTTTGTTTTTCAAATATAAATTTAATTAACTTACAGTAATAAAACAAAATAGGCTTAATAGCTTCATTCAAACGGCAATTCACATCATTTTTATTGCAATGTTGAAAGCATTTCGAATATCGTTGTTTTATAATTTTTTTTTTATCTCTTCGTGATATTTTTTTTTTAACTTGCCCTTTTCCTTTTTTGGATTGGGAATGATTTATCGAGTTTTTTTTTTTGAAAAAAAAAAAACGACGAAACTGTTTAAATTTAAATGATGTCGTTTTTGCTTCTTTATATACTGTGAAATGAAGGTGATAAGTGATGAACATTTAATTTACATTATTAATCACAAATTTTAACATCTATTAATCCCTTATTAAGTAAATGAGTTTGGTAATTCATTTTGACTTATACGAGAAGTAAAAAAGGCAACCAAAAAAGAAAATTCACGTGGCACGTATGTTTCTTTTTTTTTTTTTTTTTGTTTTGGGTTGGTGTTCTCTTTTCAAGTCACTTTATCGTTTGTTAAAATTCACTTTCGACTCATATCAAATCATTTATTTAAATTTTTTGTTTTTTTTTTTTTTATTAATTAATCATAATCAATTAATATTTTATGCATATGAGGTATGGTATAGTTGGTTGATTTTATGTGATGTGTGCGTGCGTGTATACTCATTTGAATGCAATATGCATAAATAATCATTAATCTTTTCTTTAATTAACGAAATTTTTGCCGATATAAAACCCGATTTTTTTTTCTTATGCAATTCATTTATTTTGAAAATTTTTTCATTAATTTAGAAAAAAAAATTTTTTTTTGCGATTGTGTAACAAGATTTTTATTTTAACAAATTATTTAATTTTAACAAATGATAATTTCAATTTTAATATTTAAGATCATTTAATTTAAAGAAAATTTGAAATACTCTTTTATTGATGTTTTTCCGTTTATTTTATTTTTAAAAAAAATTTTACCGTTTTAAAATCAACCATTGATTTCAACTATCAAACACGAACTGAGTTCAAATTCAACCTAACAATTCACAATATTATATTTTTATTTTTAAAAAAAAACGGCACGTATACACACTTCTATGTATAACACCTTACTTATATTAACTAAAAAATTTTTATTCTACAAAGAGATTTTCATATAATATGTATATACATACATATTTGACTGTATGTGACAATAATATTCATTTGAATATCAAACTTCTATAATATCACACTTATTTATTGTGTAAATGTGAAAACTAAAATATTAGAAAATATTTTGAATTTTGAACCCTCTCAACTTAATTCATACAAAACTAATAATAATATTTAGTTGTTTTTGTGAAACAAAAACAATATAACAAAAAAGAAAAAAAAATATATATTTTGTGTTATGACGGTAATTGGCATCACAGTACTGAAAAAAAATTTGTTCTCTTTTAATTTTTTTTTTCATATTTTTATAATAATTACTGTAATACAAAAACCAACCTCTTAAATTCCAATCAAACTAATGATGATTATAACTGTCTTTCAACTTCGATAACAATAATTGCTTGCTTACTCTTTAAATTGATTTTTTTTTTCTCATTTTTGTTTTTGTGTTGTTCTTTTCATAAAAATTTTCATTACGCCTTGATTTGTTGATAAGAGAAGAAAGATTATTTTTGTTATTAAATTTTTTTTTTTTGTTGTTGTTATTTTTTATTGATATAATATTTTGTTTGAATCGAACTCAAACAGAAAATTTGTTTTCTTTTTTGTTGTCAAGTTTTTATGTTTTCAACTCAAATATAGAATATTGTATGGTATGGTAAACATTATTTTGTACAATTGCATAATTGAACGGGATAATATTGTGATAATTTAGGTTTATTATGTATTTATGTACATTGTTAATACATATATTTTGTATTTATAAGTACATGTTATACATGTTGTTCAAACATTATTTATTTGTTTAAAAAAAGAAAAAATAAAGTTAATGAATTATTTTTTGCCCCAATACCTATTCATCGGATTGAAAGAGCATAATAATAAAAAAAAAAAACCTAAATTGAAACACAACAAAATTTAAATCATATTCAGTGTTACTCTTATGCACCGAGCGATTGTGTTCTGATAACGACACACATATATGTGCACATACATACATTATTATAATTTTTAGAGTAAAGTAAAACGCGATTTATTATTATTATTCTTTTTGTTTATTATAAATTTTTATTATCATTCTCTTTTATACAATTTTGGTGTCAATTACCTGTGAACATTATTTTTTCTATGAGGATTTTATGAACTTTATAAAAAAAAAAAAAAATATTAAAACAAAATTTATTAATTTTATAAAAGAAAAATATTTTGGGGTGACTTGTCTGGTTGTATAGTTTGTTTGGTAAAATTATTGTTTCTAAATATTGGCAAAAAAAAAAAAAAAAGCAAAAATAAATAAGAGGAAAGGCGTTTATTTTGTTTTTGTTTTTTTCATTTTCATGTTATACAATAAAATTAAAAACTCGGAAGAGATTTTTTAAGTTGATAATATTTTGTTTTTTTTTTATAAATAAATCATGTGTTAGGGATGTTCTCTCATTTTTTGGGAAGGTATCAGATGCGGGTGCAAATTTGTGTAAAATGTGTTTTTTTCTTTTTTTATTTTTATATAATAAATTTATGGTTTATGTAGTAGAATTTCTTCTTAAATTCCTCAAAATAATGCAGGATGTTAAAATATATTAAAAAAATATTTTCTGCAATTTGATAAATTTTAGAATAATATACATATATGACTGCACATGTTGATTATCGCATATTTGCACATTTTAAATCATAGTATACATAAACGTATATAAAATATATGTCTGTATATGGAGACAGTCCTTTAGACCTTCATTTAATATTAAAAAATAAGTAAATTGAAAAAAAAGGAAGTAATTCATATAAGAGCATACTTATATAATAAAATCTATATAACAATACAAGTTCCGTTATTTGAATGGAAATTGAGAATGTTATGCAATATCTAAAGGAATTTTTATATCATAGACATGTGTTCTTTTATATGCATATACGGAAGTATATATATATATACATGCATACATTATATAACAACCAAGTATAATGCAAAATTATTCTTTATTAAGAAAATTTATTAACTTATTTTATTTTTTTTTTAATCAATTAAAAACAAAAATTATTAATTCAGTTATTTGTAAAATACAATTATGTTTACTAAATGTTATATAAGTAATAATAAATGAAAATTACATAATACTTACAATTAAAAAAAATAGTAGGCTTAACGACTTCATTAATTAAAATAAATTTATTAATAAGGTACGTATGATTTATACTTAATTTAATTGACAAACTATATTTTAAAATGTTAAAATTTATAAAATTATAATGAAATTGAATCATAAATAAAAATTATGTTCAACACAATATAATTAAGTTTTTTATCACAGAATTCTAGTTTTTATAATCAAGTATGCTTATACTTTAATATTATATACTTAAATAATCTTTACACAGTATGTACACATACTAGAGAGTTTATAAATATTATAATAAGAAATTTTTATTATGTGACACATCATTTTTATGGGGAATCGAAAAAAAAAAAAAATAAAAATTAACTGATAATATCCAGAAATTAAAATTTAAGTTAAACATAAAAGCTTTAGAAAACAATGATGTAATTCGTATATTATTTAAAAAGTTTTTGAATTGAAATCAAAATTTTATATTAGAAAAATAATATTTTTTTAATAATTTTTTTTTTTTTTTTTTGGAATTTAATAAGAAATTCTCAAAATATCAAGTTTTTTCTCCACATTAAATTGAATTATTTGTGAAATCTTATGCAATAAGACTATATTCAAATTATATAATAATATTTTTGCATAAGAATATGTTTATACACATGTGTACATACGTATATTATATTCTCTTTCATACACTATATTACACATTCAATGATAAAATCAAAAAAAGAAAAAAGGACATTATTGAAAACCAATTTTTTTTTTTTATGTTCACCGTCGATTTACCGAATTTGTTCACCGAATCTAAATTACCGTCGTTATTCGAATAATTTTTTTGATCTATAAAGTCGATTATATCATAAAGTGGAAAAGTGGACTAAATAAACTATCTTTTGATTTCTACTTATATATATAGAAATTTTTTTTCAAAAAAAAAAAAAAAAAAACAAAAAAAAAAAATAAAGTTATTTCATTCAAGGTATTAGCACAAAAAAAAGCCTATACGGCGTATACCGTTATATAAAATCTAGTTAAAATTTTTATTATAAATGTTCGAACTTAAATCTTATATACAAATGTATACAAAATATGTGTATATGTGTATTTAAAGGTAATGTCGGCTTTTTTTCATTGTTTTTGTTGGTTCAAACATTTTGAATATTTTTCCGAGCATGTGTACTATTCCTTGAATCTTTATATATATATATACGAGTATATATATATATATTTTTTTGAATTTTGGTTGCATTTCGAACAAAATGAATTTTGTTTTAAATAACTATAATAAGTATATGTTTGTTGTTTATACCATTAAAATGTATATACTTAAAAAATTTTGTATTAAAGGAGTATATTCAAGAAATCTACTCACATTTTATTGCACATTTTCATTGTTGACAAAGAGGCATTAAAAAAGTAATAATACAGAAAGGATATAGAAAAAAAAATATTCACTCAAACATTTTGAAAGGGAAAACTATAATATAGAAAATTTTTTTTTTTTTTCTTACAAAAAAATTTGCCTCTTTATAAATCTTTTTATATATGTACATTTATAATATTATATGAAGGATATAAGAATTCCAATTTGTATGAATGAATGTTTAATGAATATTTGATGTTATTGTATAGCAAGTGGGTCTTTATAAGAAATCAAAGCTATACTTGAAATAAAAATTCGTATACATAAAATAAATATACAAATCTAAAATTTTTAAGAAAAAAAAACGTGCTATGTCAAAAATATATTATTTCAAAAAAATTATGTTTATAGGTTAGATTTAGAATTTATTGTCTTTTAATTTTATATAGTATATTATGTCATAATTATTTTGCTAATTAGAAAAGTCAGAATTTATGGGAATTCAAATAAAATTGTAAATAACTTAAATTTGGTTTTTATTTCCAAAAATCACCTATAGAGTTTTGTTAAGTAAATTGAATTCAATGCGTTTGGAATAAATAACGAATTTCGGAACTACATAATTAAATTATGTAAAATGAACTACATTTTGTTACAATTTGATTCAAACTATAATTGGAATTTAAATTTTTAATATTTTTATAGAAAAATATACTTAAAATTATTTATACCTAGAGTCTACCTATAGAGTATTTAGCTGAACTATACCAATGAAATATGATTTTTAACTTCAATTTTAAATTATCTTTTAATTTAGTAATATTTTAACTATATATAAACGTGTGACCAAATATTATCTAAATAAATCTCTTTGTTCGTACAGTTCTTTATACCGTAAATAAGTTCGTACGGTTCTTTATACTCATACGAACGTATGTTCGAAGAGTATACTAAATTTGCCTTACCGATTGTAACGCTAAGAAATAATGGTCTGAGATATAGACTCAAGTGTATGTTTTTTTTTTCTAAAACATTATTAAATTTATGTATTACTTATATATATATACATAAAATAAATAAACTTTATATTTTTACTTATCAGATTAAATATTTTTTTTGAATTCTTGATAACTTTAGTGTGACCCTAAATTTAAATCAATATTTGTATCAAAATATAGGTATATGTAATTGTATTAATTATTAAATAAGCATAGGTACTTAATTAGTATTATTAACTGAAACAATGTGGAAATGAGTTTTTAAAATTTCGTTTATTATAAGTAGATATTTGGAATTGATTAACTTAAGTATAAGGGTTTCATGATCTAAGATACTATTTAATTGTTTTGACAAACATTCGGACATTGAGTAACGGTATTATTTATCCATTAAACAAAAATTATGCAGTATTTATTTTTGCATATAAGTACATAAAATTTTAATAGGCATATAATAAGTGTGAGTAGTAAAAATACTACAATTGTTATATAATTGCTATCATTCATTTTATTTTATGTACTAATATTCTTATTTATGGTGATTTACTCGCAATTTTTTCAATTCCATCATTGTTTTCGTTTTTTTTTTTTTCCTATGATTTTTATTTTTGCTGATAATTTTTTTCCATCATATGTTTATTCTTTTAATAATAATAATTTTTTTTTTTTTATTATGTGTTCAAAATCCGATGGGGGTTAATTTTTTTTTCTATTTTATTTCTTGTCATATAATTTATTAATAATTATAATATTATAAAGATTGTGTTAAATTAGTATATAACATCAATAAAATATTAAAATATATATAATGTAAAATGAAACGGTAAAATATAAAAGGAAAAAGAGAGAAAGAGAGAGAGATAGAGAGAGAGAGACAAGGTAAATTAATAATATATTTATGTACTTACTGTTATCAAAATAAAAAGGCTTAGCAGCTTCATTCATACGGCAATTAACATTATTTTTATAGCAGTATAAATTTCATTTCTAAATTTTCGCCTTTTTAATTTATCGAATTTTATTTGTGCAAGTTGTAAAATTTTCTTTTTTTTTTTTTTCGCTCAAATTTATTCTGTAATAATACTTTTTTTTTTCTGTTATTTTTTGTTGTTTTCCTCCCCCTAATGTTGGGCTATGTTTCGAAATTAGTTAGTGTTTTTTTTTTTTTTTTTTGTTAATTTGCGTTCTTGTTTTTTCGTATATTTTAAATTTGTTTTTCCGTTCTATGTTCAACCTTTTCCGTTTTGATTAGGTATTTATTGAGTTTGCTGATTTTTTTATTTTATATTACTTATTTTTTTTTTTCTAATCTTATTTTAAAAACAAATTTTTTATTTTTCTTAATTTGAATTTAATCGGTTCTGTTTTAACCCAATTTTCGTTTTCGATCAATTTTTTATGTTCGGTAATCTTAAATTTCATTCTTTATAAATTTTTTTTTTTTAAAATTAAAAATTTCTTTAATAATAAAAAATATAATTTTAATTTTTAATTTTTCTTCAATAATAAACTTTATTTATTAATTAATTTCTGTTCGTTTTTGATTTTTTAAAGAAATTATTTAATAAATTAATTTTTATGTTTACAAATTTTACTGATATCCAAATATAAGTTTATTTAATTTTGTGTTTAAACTCTAATTGATTTTTATTAAATTAAAATTTAATTTATTTTATATTAATTTTGTTAATATTATTTTAGAGTATAATAAAATATAAACTTGGTATTATATTTGATTTGTTTATAACCACAGTTTTAATTTTTTTTTTTAAATAAATTATAAAGTGTTTTCATTAAATAATTTTTTTTTTTAATTAATACAAATTATTTTATAGCGTTTTACTTGTGTTATAACTGCAGCATTAAATGTATTAAAACTTTAAAATATAAATTTATAATTATTTTATTTTATATATATATATATATATATATAAAATTTATAATACCATTGATTTTTTTTTTCTTCAAATTTATGATCTTTTTTTCAAGTCGAACTTTTAAATGTGAAAAAATATTTTTTTTTGTTTTATTTCAGATAAAAAGATTTAATAACTTTTCATCACTATGATGCTTTAATAAATTTATTATTTTTAATAGCCTGTTAATAATTTATTAACGACATAAATTGGTTATTATATTTTATGTGTATATTTATTAACAAAAAAAAAAAAATTTACATACAATATTTTAATAGTACCCCATATATGTTGCACTACAATATTAAATGTTAACGGTGTATTTTATTATTAGGTATTACTATTATCTATTATTTTGTTTCTTCTTATAGTTATATTAATAAATTGTACATATGTATGTATGTATGTATAATTATTGTATAATATTTAAAATTTTTTTTTTTCATATATAAAATGTAGTTTAATTTTTTTCTTATTATTTCTTTTTGTTTTTTTTTTTTGGTTAATATTTTATTGTAAATTTTTTTTGTTGTTAATTTTCCGAAAACTCAACTGAATAGTTCGACCGTCTAATATAAACTGACTGAATCGAAATCACCGAGTATATTAATTTTCAATTTTATTTATTTTATTTTTTCTTTTCTTATTTTCTTGGTTTTTTTTTGTTTTTTTGTTTTTGTGTTTTTTTTTCTTGTTGTTTTAGATTTTCTACTTTTAACACCGTTACGGTAGAATATTATCGCATGAACATAAAATGCCGTATCGCAATGCTCCCATACTTATAAGTTCATCTATCATACACAATGATATATATATATATATAAATATATATGTATGTATATATTAAATACATATATATTTATCAATTATTTTTTATTTTTCTTATTGTTTATACTCTTCCTGTGAGTGGTTTTTTTTTTTAATATTTTGTTGTTATTCTTTAAATTTTCCTTCCTTTTTAAATACAATACAAATATATTTTAATTCAAACATCTCTTAACAACATATCTGATGATTATCATCGAGTAGTTTGTCGTTTGTTTGATCATTCATGTTCATTCAACATTCAACTTATATAAAACAAGTTCGTATTTAAGTTCGGTTCGTGTCGTAAGCATACTATTTTCATTTGTTAAGCTAATAATATGTTATTAAAGGTATTATACACCTACAAAAAACAAAAAAAAATATCAAAATCAAACTGAAAGGTGAACTGATTCAATCGAACATTTTTGAAAGCGAAAATTATTATTAATTTAATATGAATGTATATAAAAATGTATGTGCAAGTAAAATATATAAATATATTTTTAATTTTAAGTGTGTTTTGTTTTCTTTTTGAAATATTTTTTTTTTCTTTTCTAAAACTCACTTTTAGGATTAAATAAATATTTGTGAAAATATTGATAAGATTAAAAATATAATTTATATTTAATACACTTAGTATGTATTAATAATATGCATTGTAAATGTATAGGTACAAACAGACATGTGTATCTTATGTATACATTTTTTATGTCATTTAAAATAAATATTAATTTAATTGGAGTAAAAAATAATATTATGATTTGAAAAATAATAAAAACAAATTCAAGAATACTGTTTTAATTACAGAGATAAATGTTTTGTTTTTATCACGCTTTTAACGCTCTTTTTTTTTAACACATCATTGAAATACAATATTGTTTTTATGATTTTAAAGCCCTATAATAAATTAATCGAGAGAAGTTAATATAGTTATCATTGCAACAATGTTGTACTTCTATCGTATGTATACAAATATTAATATTTTTATAGAAAATTAATATAAAAAGTCAATAAGAGTGGTCAACTTTAAAAAAAAAATTGTTTAATTTTTATAATTTTAGATTTCTTTTAGAGAATATTTTATTCTTTCTTCACAGAATACAGACAAAAAACCACGATAGAGCTAAACTACTGCTTAGTCAGTTTGACTAGTTTATGACCATACAGGTGCGTTTTAGATTGGATTAAAGTCCCCACTATTGATAGATCTGATAGCATGTTGGGTCCGCCTATTTTTGTCTTTCGATGATTTTTAAGACCTGTATTAACATTAAAATAAAAACAAAAAAAAAAATCAAAAATTTAAAATCCTTATTATGGAATTTCATCAACTTCAACTTTGACTTTACCCCGATTTCGACTCTTATTTCGGGTTAAGCTGTTCCTTCTATACCAACTTTGGCTTTGGTTTCAGTTCTTACTCGGACTCCAATGTAGACTTCGCGTTTAATTGAGATCTTAATTCTGATTTTTGTTTTGGTTTTGATTGTGATATCGACTTAACTTTGATTTTTGTATGTAAAATTTCTGATCTTTAAATTTTTTACATTATCAACTTCGAAAATGACCCAGTAATTGAAAAAATCCTTAAAATCACAATTCAACAAACCTGCTAATATTTATAAGTATGAATTAAGTATGGTAAGTATGAATTAAGTATGAATCAAGTGTATGGAAGTAAGGTTTTATCGAAAACTCTTCTAAATCACTTAATGTCATTAATATCGGAATTTAATGATAAAAAAATATTACGATGGCATGACGGTGATGCATAACATATTGTTGACTCATACTATATTAAAAAATATTTTGTCATATTATTTTTTAACTAAATTTCAATATATACAAATCGATTTATACATATATACGTATATAAAATATACATTATATTACACATTGTATCAAAAATTATGTAAATTTTCCCGTATTTCAGATAATTTTATATTGAAATCCCATATTATTTCGGTTATTAAAATCGATTTGTCATTTTTTTGTACGCACTTAAATTCCAATGTTTTGTGGTCATTTCTAACAATCTAAATTCAATTTAGACCACCGCGACAATCAAATTTTTATAATAATAATAATAAAAATAAAAGTTTCCCGCACCATAGATTAAAAAGTTTTTCCAATATTTTTAATATACTTATATTTGAATCAAGTTTATATGAAAATTAAAAATAAAAAATGTATTTGGAATAAAAAAAAAATAGTTTTTTTTTTTTTTTGTTAATTTTATATGGTTTTATTACGTTGATTTCAACACCTTCAATGCATTATGTATTACGATACTCACAGCTAAACTATTTATAACTCTAGAAATAAAAAAAAAATATTAATTTTTTTTTTCTTAAATTATAACACAAAAAGTAATAAAATTTATATAAAAAATAAAAATATTTTCGATGTTACTATAGACTTTATGCAAACTTTAAAGGTTGGTTGATTGTACTACAAAATACGAGTACAAGTGTGTATATCTATAATAAAAAATAAAATAACACTAACAGAATCGAAATATAATAAAAATATATTGTAAAATTTTTGTATTAATTTTATTGAATTTTTGATTTTAAAATAATAATTAAATATTATATTGTGTACAGTTGAATCTTGGCATAAGGAATTTCGTAAAACTGAGATTTTTGAATAGGGGCCTATATAGTCAAATTTTTCTACCTTATAAATTTTGTTGTATTATTACTCTTTTATGGATCATAAAAATCAAATTATTTGAGTTCCGCTCAAAAAGCTTGTTATTTATAATAAATGGTTGTGATCTAAAATTTAAAAATTAAAATGTTAGAAAGAGGAACCGACCATTTATAAAAAAACATAATTATTGCGGAATTAAGCAAAATATTTTGTTCATGTGATATAGTGATATAGTTCTCTTTAATCCGGGCTCAACTGTATATATTGTATTACGTAGGTACGTATACCTTAAAAAGCAGTAAATTAATTAATATTTTATGGGTATATAATAATAATTTTCATATATAGCATATATTTTGATTTGATATACATATATAAAATATGAACTTCGAACCCACATAAATACAATATCGAACAAAAAAGAATTTTACTTTCTTAAAATTTGAAAAAACAAAAAAATTAAGAAAATTAAAATAAAAAAAAAAAACCAATAATAAAAACAGAAAGAGATCAATCAGGCCATCAGGATGGCGCCTAACTGTTAATGCAGAAGTTTTTCTTCAGTTTTAAAATCTTAAAAATAAAATTAAAATTTTTTTATACAAGCGTGTATTCGTATGAAAACATTTAACTCTCATTTAATTAATGCAATGCTTCTTTGAAAACATCAAATGATTGCACGTTTATTGGATAGTAATTGTCTTAACATTAACTATCAATAGGGTTAAAAGATATTGTATTGATAGCGGCTCCTTTAGTTTCTAGCACATTTTTAAAAAATTAAAAAGAAAAATGATTACCAATTTCACTCCGTCATTTGATCTATCCGTTTGTTCACAAAAGACCTAAATTTTTTCTTTAACAGATAAACATTAAGTTATTATGGAGTGAATCTTAATTCAAAATGGAAGAAATTCTAAATTTTAGTAGCTTATAAATGTCGATAAATATCTAATTTTATTATATAAAAGAATTTATAGATAATTCTGTCCTTAGTTTACGCTTTCCTGAGCCTTATAATTCCTCCTAAACATATGCAATATAAAATAACAATAACATTTATAACATAATTTTCGAAATTAAGCTTAGCCCTAAAGTTTTATAAATATTAATTTTCTACCTTAAACTGTATTAGTACCCAGCGTACTTGTAATAAATGAGTAAATGTGCCATTTTAAAAACCATGGATTTGGTTGAGTATATTTTATTACCGACCGTATTGTGTAAACAATAGGTAGGTTATGTGATGGCAACAAATTTTGCATATCGAGTTTTCGGTGGGAACGTACTTCTCCATAGTAGGGAAGTGTAAATAAACTATTTTTAGCAACCTGTCGGTCTGTCGGTCTGTCGGTCTGTCGGTCTGTCCGTCTGTCGGTCTGTGTGTGCACGCGTGTATCTCAAGTTCGGCTGAACCGATTTTGATGAAATTTTATATGTAAGTTTGTTTCCACCATGGCACGGATCGATCAACTTTTGGTATATATCAGGCCTCGGGAACTACACTTTTTAGCGGGCCTGTTTTACATTTTTGAACATTTTGAAGAAAGTATTCAACCGATTTACTTGAAATTTTATATATAAGCTCAGCTCGACCGTCCGCAAAAATTCGTATGTTTTGGAAGAAATCAGGCATTGGCAACTAGACGTTTACTACGGGCCAAATATACATTTTTGTGTATATAAAGAGAAATAATCAACCGATTTCATTGAAATTTAATATATGAACTCCTTGTATTAAAACAATGAACATATAAATTTTTTGGAAAGATCAGGGCTCGAAAACGGATTTGCGGGCCGATTTTACATTTTTCACCATTTTGAAGAAAGTATTCAACCAATTTACTTGGAATTTCATATATAAGCTTTGCTCGATCATACGCAAAAATTCCTAACTTTTGGAAGAAATCAGGCATCAGCAACTGGGCGTTTACTACGGGCCAAATATACATTTTTGTGTATATAAAGAGAAATAATCAACCGATTTCATTGAAATTTAATATATGAATTCCCCGTATTAAAACAATGAACATGTAAATTTTTTGGAAAGATCAGGCATCGGCAACTAGACGTTTACTACGGGCCAAACATACACTTTTGTGTATATAAAAAGAAATAATCAACCGATTTCATTGAAATTTAATATATGAATTCCTCATATTAAAGCAATGAACATATAACTTTTTTGGAAAGATCAGGGCTCGAGAACTGATTTGCGGGCCGATTTTACATTTTTCACCATATCCACAGAACAAATTGATGGAATTTCTTGAAATTTGATATTTGAGTTCTGGTTGTTACCGAAACTAACTGGCGAGCATTTCAGGGAATTCGGGTAGCACAAAGCGAAACTCTACTAAGAGCCAAATTTACATTTTTCTAAGTATGTTAACTATAAGCTTACTAATGTCCTAAAAATTGGAAAGAAGTATTTAACAGACATTTTTATAATATTCTGTAACACTTTCATTTAACTAGACAATACACAATGCGGTCGGTTATGTGCTGACCACATCAGATTTTTTTTTGATTTGTTGTCTTTTTTACATTATTTAAAGCTCATTGTGTATTCAAGAAATATCGGATTCATTTTATAAATACGTACGTAACGATATATAATTAAAATAAAAATCTTTATCGTCCTTTTTATATACGATACAAAAATTTTAAGAGTTTTAAAAATAATCTTTCTGCCTTCCGAAGATTAGTTAAATTTTTTTTTTGGTTTTTATTCAAAAAGGAAATATTATGTAAATTAAAGGTTATAACAATCTTCCTTTTTAAGATATCTTATATCTTACATTTGAATAAAATTTAAAAGGTATGTGTTTGTGTAATGCACATGTGTGTTTATGCACGTATTATATGAGTCGCGTCGTCACTAATTATATATAATTAAAATAATTCGACACTGATTGTTAAATAAGAGAAACAACATTCTGTATTATAAGACGTATGATATGAAAACATTCAACTTTCGACATGATGCTGACGACATGCGCACATCATACAAGATTTTTTTTTTCTTACTCTCATGTTAAATTGTTTTTTTTTTGTATTATTTTTTTTTTTTTCGTTTTGTTATTTATTTATAATCCTTCTTTTCTCCCTTAAATAATAATATAATAAGAGAATTCCTTTGAATTAAATAATACAAAACAACTAAAAAATAAGAAGAAAAAAAAAGGTAAAAGAAGATAACAAAAAAAAAGAAAAAGGGAAAAGCACAAGAAAAATAGAATATTTATAAAAAGAAAGCGGAAGAGAATTGTCAATGGCAGGAAGTAAATGGCTTTAGATTATTGTATATGAATCCTTTCATGCATTCAAACAATGCAACAAAAACAACAGTTAATTTTGTGTCCTTTGGTGCTAAATAAATACATACTTATATAAAATATATTTGTACATTTCTAAATTTAGGAATCCTTTTCAGAAAAGTTAACGACTTGGAAAAAGTGAAAATAGGAAAATAAAAAAAAAAGTATTAAAAATAAAAGATTTTTTTTTTTTTGAAACAAAATACAAGAAACTGAGAAAGGATAAAATTTTTCTTGTTGTTTTTTTTTTTTTTTTGTATTATTATTATTTGCTTAATTATTTTGTAAATTTATGCAGCGTGGTACACCGTATATAAATTTTGACCCTCCATTCATAAATTTTTTTTTTGTATTTTTCTTTTTCTTTTTTGTTATTTTGTTATTTTTGGTCTATTTATCATCAATAAAATTGTATAAGAATTTAATTGCTTGTAAAATATCATGGTTATATTGAAATGTGAAATATGATTTTTTAATAGGATCTTTAAGTTTTATGGTATATGAAATTATTTTTTATTGTAATGAAGGAGGAGTAGACAAAATATTTTTTTTTATTCAATTTAAAATAATAAAAAAAAAAAATTTTAACAATTATTACATTCGATATTTTTATAATTTCACTTAATTTTATTTTAAATACACCATTATGATTTAAGTATGTATATTAATTTCAGAAAACAAGAGCATAAAAATGAAAAGCATTAATGGCAGCGATGACATTCCATTTATTTTTTTTTATTGTTATGTGGATAAAATGTCTAAGTCTAAATTATCGGTATATTATATATTTACCGTAAAAAAATTTACTTATCGTAAAAATTTTGATAATTTTTTTTTACGATATTTTTTACGATATTATGAAACTACAATATTTTGAGATAATTAGCTCTATATATTCTATATATTTAGAAATTATATATGAAAATTACTGGGATATTGTTTTATAAATGTTATCGTAAAAATATTTTTGTATCGTAAATTGTTACAGTATTCTTTGCTGTTTTTATTAATTTAAGGATTACGGTTAAATTATTTCAATCTGGAAAAAAGGGACGCTTAATATTATTTTTTCGAAAGAGATGAACAGTAGTTATAGCATTCCAAAAATGGATAGGAATATTTGATCTGGACATTGGACTATATTCTTTTTAAACCACTTCTAGAGAATGGATATTTCAAGTAAACTGAAATCGTAATATTTCAGATAGGAAATTATGAATGGAAATATCAAACAAAAATTCGAATATCATGCTAAAATCTATAAATAATTTTACGAATTGTTGAAATACACAAAAATTTTTATACGTAAACAAATTTTGATTATAGTAAATTTTTTTTGGAGTTTTGATCAAGAAGTTCGTAATTTGGTTTTTTTTTTTTATTTTTGCTTTTTTCGGTATTTTAATCGATAATAAAACTGATTTGATTTGGTTTCGTTTTATCAATAAATATTTATAATATTGTCTAGGAATTCCTTTATATTCAAAGTACTTCAAATTCTCTTAAGATAATTGTTAAGCTTTTCAATTAATTTTAGGAATATACTCTTTTGTGCACATTATAACGTACATATTATATGTATATAAATTAACATTTACTAAGAATGGGGCAAAAAAAAAATTTTTTTTTCTTATAGTTAATTAAAAAAAACCCAATTGTTTATATAATTTTTAACTTCTAACAATTTCTATAATTTAAATAAAAAAAAAGAAGCAAAAAAAATTAACCCTCAAGTGAAATACATTTTTATTTTCTGCATCTGTATAAATTTATACAAGTAAATATCCACAGGTTTCCAATTCAAATAATAAATATTTTATTATGCTGAAATTATCACTATTGTTTTGAAAGTCATACAAAAGAAAAAAGGGGAGGATAAAATAAGAGTACAATATATGAAATAATTTTGGAAAGAAAAGGAAACTAACTACCCCCATATACTCGTATGTATAAAATATAATATAAGAAAAATAAACTAAATACTAAAAATTTATTGAAATAAATAAAGCCTGCGCAGAATAAATGAGTTCATTATATTATTTTTTGTTAGCAGAACCAAACAAAAGCAATGCCGACAAAACATATGACAAAATTAGAAAGGGCGATAGAAAACTAATACTGTTAGTATTTTTATAATACATATATATGCATGTATGTAAATATGAAAATATATATACTTATTTATTCCTGTACTTAATATGTATAGTACGAAAAATTTAAGTTGCATTAATATAGGATTACCAAATATTATCGATTGACAAGAATATATGAGTGTCTGTACAAAAATATTAAAGCAGACATTAATTATTACTTTTTAACGATTTGTTTGACTGGTCTGTTCTCCTATCATCGGAGAAAATTACAAATGTAATATGGGAGCAAAGTATAATTCGGATTCACAGATGTGCCGGGTCTTTATAGGGCCTTCTGGTCGTGTGCAGGAGCTATTAATACTAGAAGTGATTGTGGACAAGCTGGTGTGTATCCCTAGTAAAGTTGCTAGTCTGGCAGGGTTTTTTCAATATTTTTTTCAAAGAAAAGGTAGCCAAATTTCAGGATTGCCAATGAACTCAATACTAGCACTTATTGTCGTCTGGAAAGTTCTTCACTGATTAAGATTAAGAATAAAATTACATATATATGTGTTTATAGTCATTTCTCAGATTATAAGTATTATACAATGGTAAAATTATGATATAGCCTTCGAATTTTCTAAATAGTTAATTACACAACTAAAATTCAGAATTGAATCTGAAATTAAATACAAATGTCAATATTACGCATTTCAAAATGTAAAATTTATAGTTAATTTTTGAACAAATTTCTAATAAGATGGCAACATTAATTTTAAATGACGGTATCACACAATATAATAAGGTTATTGATTATTATTTAGGTTTATGTCAAATTTTCTATGTTTTCTAACCAAAAAAAAAAAAAAAAAAGAATAAAAAAAATAAGGAACAATCACATTTTTTCTCATATGCTTTCATTACACTAAAATAAAGTAAGATCAAAGTTAAAAATTTGTACAAAAACTAATATGTTTGTATGCGACAAAGCAAGAAAGGGAAAAGTATATTTAAAAAAAAAGTTATTAAAATATTTAACGATATCGTAAACTTAAAAGTTACTAAATAGGTGGAAGTAATTTATGAATTTCTACAAAAAGAAAAAAAACAAATAACCATGTTTCAAATATTTTTTTTTCTACACTTATATTTATGTTAATTTATTGAATATCACATAACTATTAACTACATAGTATATTTAAAATATTTTAATATATTCATGAGTACAAAAGACGTCGCTTTACTGTTTCTATTGCCTACTATTATTATAATATTTTTATTGTCTGCCATACACACTTATATAGAATATATTCTTTTAAAATAATATTTAACTTTTAAAGATCTTTGAAAATGAAAGCGCTCTCTTTTATATAATAGAAGTACAATAAGAATAAAGTTATAATAATAAAGAAAATAGCAAAAAAAAAAACAAGAAAATTTAAATTAAATTTAAAATACATATTCTTATTATTATTTTTAAATATTTAACTTAAAAATATCTACATTACGTTAAGTGCTATGATACCAAGATAATCATTAAAACTACTCATATACATACATTCCTATAAACATTATTTCTTCCTAATCCCCATAATTAGCGTTCCATTTCCATTAAAAAAAAAAATATTCTTTTGCACACCAGATCTCAGGAAATTTTCTCTTCAATCATTATTCAAGGTTTCATTCTTTCTTGTATTATGTGTGTTTGTGTATAATATTTAGTAAATGTTATTTTATAGTTATGGGTTTTTTATGTTCTTGTAATATATCACCGATATGAAATTTACTTTTAATTTGTTACTTCATTTTCTTATTTTGATTTTTCTTTATTATTTTTGTTCTTATATTATAGTTACTTAAATTTAACAATTATTTTATATTCTTGTATAAATATTTAACATTGTTACACAATATTTACGAAATACATGAGCCCTTGAATAGAAAATTTCAAAATGAAAATGATGCTATTAAAACAACTTTTGTAGTAGGATGATGTAGTCTTATGTAGGAGGATCGAAACTTCTAAAGGAATGCTATGATACTCTTGGTGTCCTGGCTAGGCAAAACAAGTTAACCTTGATACGGGTGTCGGCATACTATGGCATAGACGGAAATAAGAAAGCTGATGGTCTTGCTCTGAGAGGAGCGGCAACTCCTTTCATTTGTCTGGTGCCATGTTTTGGAGTGCCAAGAACAACGGTTCAAGTGTGCTCTGAGTGATCATTGGGGCGATTGCCCGGACCTATCCCACTCCAAAAATTTATGTCTCCCTAGCACCAAGGGGCGTGAGCTGGCCACAATTGGTCGGTCAGATTTCAGGTTATTGGTAGATTTTCTCACTGGGCATTTGCTCTCGATGTTTATCTGCTCTGGAAGGGCGGAGGACGGGGTCTGCCGTAACTCGTGGAATGGGAGATGATTGGGAGGGGGCTTTGTGATTCCAATGGAGATCTTGCGACTTGATGTACCTGCTATACTGCAATTTTTCAGAAGCCTAGATATTGGGCTAATGTAGGTGGAGATGAGAATCACAAAAGATCCTACTGGTCGACTCGAGAAGGCAATAAGAGCCTGGGTCACCGACGGGAAAAAACTAGTTTGATTATGTAAGTAACTAGTATAAGGCATACTTATACTAATTTTTAGTTACTTCGTAACTACGTATATTTTTAATTAGATCAAAATATTTGCTATAATTTACACAATATTTATCTCGGAATCAATTAAAGTTCTAAAAAATTTTTGAAATATGATTATAATTTTGCAGTTTCTTTTTCAATACTATTTTTTCGTATGTATATGATAGGAACGTTATAACAAGAAGCTCGTTTCGTATAAGTCATAATCTGGTTCTTCACACTCATATCCGTACACAATTTTTATTTTAAAAAATTTACAGTTTTTCTTACAACAAATACATACTTGTCACATATGTACATAAACAAAATATTTCGCTATTTAATAGTAACAATATGTACATATATATAAGTAATATATAAATATGTATGAATTACATTAAAATTTAAAAACAAAAAATTAGCAATCAGTTCATCAGTATTATTCACATATTACGAGTATAAAGATTAAAATACATAAACTAGCAGCGCGATATTAAACTTTAAGTTCAATTTTTTGAGGATAAATACCGAATTCGACACGTAATATTTGCCATGTTAAACAATATTGTATAAATGTACGTATACATACATAAAAAGTAGTAACTTGTAACTCCTTTCTCTTCTCCTTAATTTCTTGTTTTCTCTTTTTGAAAATAATAAAAAAATATAAAAAATCAAAATATCAAAATTGTGTTTTCCCGCATATTATTTTTGCGCAAAATGCTAATAACTAACTTTTTTTTTTTTTCATTATTATTATTTTTTATTTTGTATTTTTCTGTTTAAATTAATGCGCTTAACAAATCGAAAATTTATTGCATTTCAGCGTGTGGTATTTAAACCATATTTATAAATTGTATGAACATCATACTTGTTTCACAAAATAAATTATTATAAGTAAAAGAAAAAAAAAAATAAACCAAAATACATAAACTGTACAAAACTTGTAACATTTTAAAAATCAAGCGTTTAAACGTGAAAATATTATTTTTCTTTTTTTCATTTTCATTTTTTCGTTTAGTTTTTAAAAAACAAAAATATCTTGGTTTTATTGCACTTTTTATAGGTAACTATGTGGGAAGAAAATAACATTTTTACACAAAAATTGAATATCAAAATTAAAATAAAAACTCTGAAACAGAATAATAGAACCAACTTAAAAAAAAAAAAAATTGTTTTTAAAACAACCGACCTGGTACTTTAAAATATAATGAACACATGTACAGAACGTATAACGTATACATATTAAGAAAATAATATATTTGGAATTAAGAAAAACTCAAACGTTACCAATTGATAATTTGAGGGAAATATACAAGGATAATTCTATATTATTTAAGTAAACCAGCTAACCTATTACTGTAATTCACATATATATAGTGTAACATAAAATTTTATATTTAATATTATTATTGTGCTTACTCTACTTTTAAATTATATCGAACCTACTGAATATTATACAATATTGTATAATGAATGTATGCGATTTAAACAGGGTAGGCTTTTTTTAAAAAATTCATTTTTATACGCCTTGTTATTATGCAATACTTTATTAATATTTTAATCGTGAAATACTTATAAGAAATCGTTATACTTTGACACTACCGTAATTATATAGGTATTAAGAATTATCATATGTATATATATATAACTATAAAATTCCATATACAATTATAACAATTTAATTCACAATTTAAGATTTACACTATTTTGTATTAGTAACAATCACCTATGAAAATTTTAAATTTTTTCATTTCCAAATTTAATAACAAAAATATAATTAAATAAAATTTTCAATTCCTTTTAAAAATATTAACGATCCTGTACTGTAAAATAATAATGTAAATTAACGTTTGTATATATATACAATTTGAAACTTACATTTAATATATTAAAATACCATGTAAATTCATAATTCATATTGTTGCAATTTCAAGTGATCTGAAGTAGAAAAGCGCACAAAAAAAAAATAACATAAAATAAAATTATTAATAGAAATATATGGAAAAATTTTTATGCTACTTACAAGCAATCTAAAATATTCACATATTAACTTATGACTTTCAAAACTATACATATATGTATGTATGTATGTACATGCATATATGAGTAATAGTATGTGATTCAATTTATGTACATGAACTAGAATTTTTAAAAACTTTAAAATTTATTATATGAACTACGTAAATTATCAGGTTTAACTATTAAAAGAAAAACAAAAAGTAAGGTGTATATTATGAGAATTGATTCTAAAAATGAAAAATTCATCACGATTTTTTAAAATTTTTATTTCTTTAAAATTTGTTTTTTTTTTTTTTTTCGATTTTTTTATTGTAAATGAACTGAAATTCCATCATTATGAGTAAACTAAACAAAAATTGAATTTTTTACATTTTTAATTTTCAGATAAATTTTTAATAACTTTCATTTAATATTAAGATACAAATAATTATTAATTTATTAATATGCCTATATGTTTCATACAACATAAATATAGATAAATAAATAGACAGACTTTTATGCGTACTCACATAAGTAGTAAGGAATTTTTATACGTACATTGAAAACAAGCGTACATTGAAAACTAAGAGAGAAAATAAAGTGAAAAACAAGTAAAAACATTTCAGTCGGTATAAACCGACTGAATAGTGTCCTGCACTTTGATAATCTGAGCTTAAAAATTTATTTTTGAAATATTTAGAAATAACTTTGATTTCTAAATGACAATTACTTGAACCTGTCAAACCACTTAATATAAACTTCACGGATATTATGTCTGACCTGTAAGTGAACACACGACTGCCGAGTTTCATGAACTTAGCTTTAATATTTTTTCAAATATCTAAAATTAACTTTCGGATTTGTATGCGGCAGCTACACAAACCTGTTAAGTCATTCCACCAAAACTTCAGAATATGTCTGACTTGATTTTCTAAGCAAGAATATATATATATATATGTCCATGCCGGATATGACTGCTTCAAGTGGTTACAAAGTTCATACCAAAGTGAATATACCCTTCACGAAGTGGAGGCCATATTAATACAAAAACACTATTAATAAATATATTATACGTTATAATGACACGTTTTTATACACATTAAAGCTGTTAACATAATCAAAGCAGCACTTCATGCACATAGCATGCAAGGCAGCTAAATTTGCAAAGCAACACTTCAAAATTTTGTACAGTGACACAACAATTCGTTTTCAAAAAATTTTTCATTGAAAATGTTGATATTTTTCCGAAATATAAATTTTTTATTTGGGTATAAGAAAGAGAAACTTCGGAATAAAATACTTTTATTTTTGCCAATATATTTCGTGCGTTATATACATACGCATATTGTCATAGCTGATTTTCATCTTATCAAGAGATAAAGTAGCGTTAACAAATCAATTTGTAAAATTGTACGATTTAGTTTGAAAAGATCAAAATTTGTAACATATTCGATTTGTATATTACCTAATTCAATTAAACTAAATCGTATGAGAAAAATAGAATCTTTTTCTATTTTCCATCTATTTTTGACAGCTGAAACAATTAAAAATTTCAAGTACAAAAATTTTCAATGATTTGTAAGTGTGATCAGTTGATTTTTTTTTGACAGAATTTTTTTGACCAAATCAAATGTTGTTTTGTAAACACTAATTTAAATAGTTGTACGATTTAGTTGTCCAGATAAAAAAATTAAAACAAAATTGAAGTACTGCTTTAAGATTGCAGCTTTATTTCGTGCACCATCATTTACTTAATACAAATATACTTTTCATTATTAGCATTATTATAAATACGTAATTTACTTAGTATTTTTTTTAATAAAAATTTATGTGTAATTAATTGTGAATTATTATAAAATACTGATTATTTAACAAGATTTCGTATCTATGGAATTTTAAAACTGAAATTGTCTATAAATTGTTTTTTTCAATAAACTTCATATAATCTTGAATATATTGTCATGATATTCCATAATAGTAATTTATTAAGTATACTCTAGTACATAGAAATGTCATTAAACTAAATTGAAGCTTATTGTTATAATTTTAATAGAAACTCTTTTGAAATTTAATTAACATTGACATGACCTGTCAAATTATTATAATGTATTTTGTCATTATTATTAAAATGGCATATTTAAAAATGATTTTTATAATAGTATATACGTTTTAAGTATTAAAAGCTAATTATATAAGTGGACATTATGTGTACAATTGAAAATTTTCAAATTATTGAATTATTAATGAATTTTAAAGTGCCTCCAGTTAAAAATTATCGATGTTTGTAAAAGTATTAAAATATCTAAGAATGTAAGAATGATTTGTTTTTTTTTTGCTTTTTATGAAACTTCTTAAAATTTTAGATAGCCATTTAAGAAAAATTCTTTTGAATTCAATTTTTTTTTTAGAATTAAAATGAAAGAACACAAAAGAAAACAAAAAATTTAATAAAATCAATTTAATTAATTTTTGAATACCTAGTTTGAAAAAAATAAAGAATGAACTACAGTCAAAATTTATGGACCCATATGTATAGAAATATAAAAAACAAAAATCATATTAACATCCAAATATGCATAAAAATTTGAATTTAATAAAATAAAAAAGAAGCAAGAGGAAAACAAAGGTAAAAATCCTGATCAAGGTGGGCGGAAAACAAAAAAGTAAATATTTGATTTGAATGTTTTTTATCTTAATAATCAAATCAAAATCATAAACATAACCATAAAAACATGAAAAATTGACGAAACTAAGGCTGGAAGAAAAACAAAAACACAAAAAGAGCAATCGAAAATTATAAAATTTTTTTTTTTTGTTATCATGTTTTTCAATGAAAATTAATTGTACATTTATGTACATATATCAATGTATAAATAACATAAATTCGGACTTATGATTATAATAACGTATATGTGTATAATGGAAAATAATATTAATAAATTTATATGTATAAGCGCACATGGAGAAAATTTTGAACTTTTTCAACAGAATTGCCAGATGAAAACATAACAATTTTGAACTATGAATAAGGGCTACTAAGCATTTACAAATTTCAAATAATGTCAACAAATTTATTATGTATGTATTTTAAAATTATAGCTGTTTCTTAGCTGGAAATAAGGAATATAAAGAAATTAACCCGCGTCCACAAAAACATTTCCATACTGCGCAGCGTATTTCAACACATATTTGAATAATCCACTTTATTTAAAATTGGAACCAAATTGTAAGCTAAAATAGCCAAAAGAATTACAATACTTATTTCATATACAGAATCAATTTTTACTCTTTTAAATGAAAATGAAAAAAAAATATAGATCTAGATTATTGTTTTAAATTTATACAAAATATATCTAACTGACCTTACTTTAATATTGAATCATATTATCATCTGTCGAACTAGTTTATGACAATTATAACAAATATATAAATAATACGATCAATAATCAGTAAATTTTTTATTAATTTTTCACTTAGTGTTACTAAATAAAAAATTTATACTAATTTTCACTTAACAAAAACAAAAATACTCGAAAAAGTCCGGAGCCAATATTTTATTTATAATAAAAACAAAAACTTATAATCTAAATATTATGTGATTAATTGGGTTAATAGACATTTGTTATAAAAATTATATGAGAGAGGTATAAGAGAAATATATAAGTATGTATATAAAACAAAAATTAAAACAATAGATTAAATAATAGTATTTGCGTATATACACATACATTCTGTATAACAGAATATTTGCAACAAAGTATATATTTTTATTAAAATATAATTAAGTACACCCCTACTTAACAGTTTAGTATATGATTTATTCGTTAATTTATTTATTTATTTTGTTTTAAAAATATTTTTATCAGCGGTGATTCTTCAATATAATTATATTAATTACCATAGATTCTCGTTATTACTTACACATTCATACTTACATACATAGTTATAATCAGAATATAAGTGTATATTAAAAAATTATAGCAATTTGAAAAAAAAAATATAATATTAAAGTATTTATATTTTAAAGTATTTAATGGTAATTTTATAAAATAAACAAAATTGTTAATATGAAAATATGATTATTAATTTATAGACTAGCCGGTGCCTTGAAATGCTTTATTATATCTCTTATACGTGAATGGGTACATACACATATTTGCGTATTTTAATTATGCCGATGTTTTTGATTTAATTAAAATAATAATAATAATGTAAAAGTTGTTTTTTCCTGTACTTTTAAGTTTTAATAAAGCAATTGGTAACAAAAAAAAGTAATTTATTTTTATAAGATAAAAACATCGATGGTATAATAGTTATTATTATTGCTCTAATTGTATTTTGTAGCAAAATAGTAAACATATGATTGTTATCACTGTTCTTTTTAAAATATTCACACATGCCTATTCATAATTTATTGTAAATAAATGTAAGTGTATACATTATTCATATGAAAATTCTAGATTTCTTTAATATTTTATATATTTTGATGAAATTTAAATAAAATTGTAGGATGTACAAACATACGCACTAAGTGCGTTCAATATATACCTTGAATTTCTCTAAATTTTCGAAATCTTACATAAAGTTTCACTGAACAGTTTTCCATCAAAATTTTGAATGAATTTTGTTTAAGTGACAAATTAATGGGTGTCTTTTTCATATTGCTCGTTTGAAACCTATATAAATTTCAAACAATAAATGGAAACCGCTGTAATTTTAGATAATTATGTTACTTTAATTAATTTAAATAATCCGAATGCAATCATTAATATTTTAATAAAATAGTTTTCGTATAATTCGAAAATTTATATTTTTTTTTTTTGCAATTACTAATTTTTATTGTTTTTAAAAATATTTGACTAATTTTCGTATTTGTTTTTTTAAATTGCCTAAAAATAAGCCTAAAAACAATAACATTTAATATTATCGCGTTTATTGATTAGAACAAAAATAATAAATCTTTTGTATATCAATGCGGTTAAGTACGCATACTTATTAAATTTTACACTTTCAGATTTACAATACCTATATATTATGTATGTATATATACATACATACATATTATGTAGGTAAAAAATTCTTAGAAAAATAATAATTTTTAGAATATTCGAATTAATAATATGTTTTAAATAAGAAATATGGTTTTCAATAAATACACATGAATTTTGAAAGGCAAATCAATAACAATTTAACTTTGGGAAACCACTTTTAAAATTTTTATTATTTAAACTGGAAACTTTTGACAAATTAACTAATCAAGTTGAAATAATGAAATAATATCGTAATTATAGCGGTGTGCGCTCATTAAATTGTATATTAAACTGTAAATGTATAACTTTAAGTAGAAGAATTGTCGAAAGAATTATGGTTACTTGCATGTTCCTCAGTTAGTTCTTATCTCCGTATTTTAAAGACTTAATAAAAATTGTATAAAAATTACTAGTTCAGTTTGCCATTTGTAAAGTACCGACTACTCCAAGCCAATATAAATAAGAATAGAATACCCTTGAAAAAAGCCAAAAAAGTAATTTAGCCAAAAATTTGCTAGCTGGGTAAACAAAATTGAAATCGATCTGTTATTGATCCAATTTCTTTTTTTTTTTTCGTGTTATTTTTTTCAAATTTATTTTAAATTATAAAATTTTCGCATTAAGTTTTGTGTCTGAAACTGAAATTTTTTTTTGGAATTGGATTTTTGGTTTTTATTTTCATTTTTTAATTTTTTTTTTTATATTTTTTCATTATTAATATTTTTGAAATCCTTCGATATGGTTAAAAATGGACTATCCGTCGTCATATCCGTACCGTAATAATAATTATTAAACGAAACTAAACTTAAAAAAGCCGCACAATATTGATTTATTTCTTTCATATAACTTTTGCTCAGTTAAAACCGTAAAAATTCACAAAAAAAGTTACACACACAAAAAAAAAAAAAAACAACAATATTAAAAAGAAATCATAAAAAAGTAAATATAAAAGGAAAATACGCCCTAAAGTGATATTTTTTCTTGCCTAAAGTGTAGTAACCCCCCAAAGGTATATAAAAAATTGTGCAAAAACAAAAGAAAATAATATAGCAAAAAAAAAAAAAACAAAAATTGAGAAATTCCAGGAAACTTACAAAGACATGTGGAGATCGACCTGGACGACTGATCACCTTCGAATTGAATTCTACAAAAGGGAAAAAAATTAAAAACCAAAGAAAAAATAGAAATACCAAAAAATTTGTACACGAAGAACAAGGAGAATGAATCCGAATTCATATCTGGGAATAATATTGGTATTGATTTAATTTATGGACCTTCGAAAAGGTCCGATTTTATGAAATGTATTTTTGTAAATTTATTTCAACATAATTTAAAATATTTATTTTTTATTTTTCAATATTTAATACGCACATTATGTCTTCAAAGCACAATAATGATAGCACATGCCTTCGATAATAATTTTTGAATGTAATAAGAAGCTTGTTTTACCCGCATGAAATAGTTTGGAACTACATAAAATTTCAGATTTAATTGCAATTTTACTCAAATCTCAACATGAAAATTATTGCAATAAACATCAGTTAAATAAGTAGAGGGATATTGTTAATATTAAATCAAATATATTAGAAAATCAGTGTCTGTGGTTACAAGTAAAAACTGACTAAGTCAAATTTGGCAAATTTTAATCTTAAATTGGAAATCTTGTTATATTAATCTACATATTGTGTTAAAATTTGGTTTATATACTCGTACATATATACGCCTAAATGAGTTAAAAGGTAATTTGAATAATAGATATAAATAAATAAAATATAAACTTTAGACACACAAATTATTAAATTAACATTAAGATGCGCCATCTTTAACTTCGTAAATTTTTGTTTTCACCTAGAGGTCTAATATTCGTCATAGACTACTGCATCTGATACATTTTTTTTTTTAAATTTAACTTACGTTTATTATACAAAAAAAAACACAAAAAATTCACATTCATTTTCGAAATGAAAATCCATGGATATTAATTTATTAATAAATAATAAACAAATAAAAATATTCAGAATATAACCGTGTTGAAAGTATATTGAAAGCAAGTTTTGTAATTAAGTTAAAACGCGTTTTACGATTTTCTTTTAATTCTGTTTTAGTTTTTTTTTTTTTAATTTTTCTTAATATTCTTTATTTATTTTTAAATTAAATGAACTACATTTTAATTAATAATGTTTACTGCAAATATAAATAATTTTTTTTTTTTTTATAATTAAATTAAATTGCATTTTATTTAATTCGAAATCATAATTGTGAATTACATTTTATTGTGTTGTGTGTCGTGAAGCTGATCATTAAGTTGTCATTGAATTTAGTAAATTTTTAATATTGTATAAAATTTATAAAGTTAATTATTTATATACGCATGTATAAGTCACAATCGGTTTGAAATTAAAATTGGAGAGTGATTGTTTACAGAACGACTGAAATGATTTTAATTTGTGGTGTCGCAGTAATGGTTTAGAACTGAACGTTGACAAGTGCAACGTATTAAATTTCTCTGGTAAAAGTGAGTCTTCTATAATTACATATATCTGCTGTTTGGATGGAAGGTCCACCTTAACATGGTTATAAATAGGGCGAATTCTAAATTAGGTTACGTTATAAAGTCGGCTAATGAATTTCCTGATCCCTACGTTGAGAAGGAGTCAGGAAATTCATTTTCATTTATCATATGCTATGCCCATTTTTGAGCATACTTTTCAGGTTTTGGGCACCTTACCATTCCATTGATATTTCTAGGGTCGAGTCTGTTCAGAGAAAATTTCTTCGTTTCGCATTACGTAATTATTTAGGTTGGTACGATCCTCTCAGGCTCCAGCCGTATAAATATAAAGTATTATTGTTAGATTTGCAAATGTTGCGCTCTCGAAGGAAAATATCACTCACATTAGAGTTTTTCAATGTTCGTCATTATAGTACGGGTTATAGTAGAAATTAACCGATAACTAGGATATTGCTACAAATTCTAACTCTAGTTATTTCGATCTTGGTAAAAGTGTGCGGAGGTCTATACTTTCTAGGAATTCAAATTAGGTTTAGCAGTGAGTTATAATATCAGTAATATTATAGCTCAACCTTTTTTTTTTTCTATTTTTGCTTTTTGCAAAATCAATTCATCTTTAGGAACTAACCATTATTTCGAATTAAAAAATATTTCAATACTTAAAGATTTTCAAACCATATTTTGCTATAGTTAGATGAAATTAATTATATTTCATGTTAATAAATTTTAAGACTGTTTTTTTGAAAACTATATTTTAAAGCGATATTCATTTTATTAATACTTATACCTATATTTTATAAAATTTATTTATTTAATATCTTAATCCTAAGAAGATTAAATGCTGATTGAGATTAATTTAACCTATATTTGCTAATGTACAAGCCGATTTACTTTTCATTGCAATTTATAATAGCTGATGAAACATTGTGGTTGTAATTTGAAGAAAAAAGAACACATACGTATATGTTATATGTACGTACTTTTAGCGCATTATATTGCATTTCAATTAATTGAACACAAATTAGGTTTGATTAAATCATTACTTAGATGCAATTTTTAATAGAATTATATATAGTATGCGCATATTGATGTGGTTAACCGCAATTGAATCGAATTAAACAAGAGAATTCATTAAAATTTACTTTTATCAAATTTTGTTATACAAAAATATTATTGCTCTCCTATTTGTTTTTATGAAATGTTTTTTTTTTTACAAATTAGTACATACATGTGTATAAGTATACACTGTCATACATTATGTTTCACAATATATGGTTAAGTTCTGAATGTACAATGTGGTTAATTAAATAGCATATTAATGCTATAATACAATGATTAAGTGTTATTAAAGAAATTTACCGAAATCAATTTTAATTTATTTTTTATTATTTTCTTTGTGTAATTTATACTGTATTCTAAAAAATTAAAGTATAGGAATATCAAGGTGAATTTTGTGTTACTAGAGCTACATAATTATTAATGAACATTGAATTGATGGGAAGTTGAAAAAATTGAATAATATTTTTCGTCATTTTCATATTCAACATTAAGAGGTTTATAGATTTAAAAATTATACGACTAATTATACAATATGGAGAAATTCATAATTTTGATGTTCTACATATGAAAGGGAAATTGGAACGGAAGGTTTGATTTTCGATAAAATTCAGTATAAAAAAATTAGTAAAGGAAAATTCTTAAGGTTCTCTAGTGGTGAGTAATTTTCTTAGTACATAATATAATTAAAATGAATTTTCTTTTGTATTATATAATTTGTATATGATTTTATATATTAATCCACATGATTGTATTCTATTTAATTAATAGTTTCTTACCCTTTTTAGCACAAATCTCATTTATTTAATTCTTATATATGTACATATACGTATACAAACTTGTATTTTACTGATAACAATATTTTCTCACGTAATTTCATTCATTTATGGAGTCAACTGGGTTATTGATAATGATCATACATATGTACATAGTTAGGTATGTGTATATTTTTGTATACATATATACATATTTTGATTTTACGATATGTGTACCCGAGTAATAAAATTAAATAAATTATTATTAAAATTAATCATAGTCATCGGTTTTACATTTTATTAATTTCCAAATTTGATTTGCAAAATTATTATTTCTGCTCTATATTAATAGTGTATACTTACATAAAATGTTCTATATTTATGTTTGTTTGTATATAAGATGAACATATTTTCTTTGTTTAAAACTACATATACATAATGTAGACTGTATGTCGCTTCTTTAAGTGATATTGTATATGATTCTAGTTACACTCTTGTTCAAAAGTATAAAAATTAGTAATTTTCAAAAATTTTCTCAACAGTAACAGGCACAATAACGTGAACAAGAGTTAAAATGGCCAACAATGAGTAATTGCACAAATATTTATAAAATTTTAAATTGAAGAATGACAAATTTAACAGATGCATATATAGCAATATAGGATGTGGTTTTAATTTTGTCAATAACATTCATGAAAAAGGAAGTAAGAATGGTTTTCCATTATTGAGTGCGGAATACACATGTTTTGAATAAATATTTGTTAAAAGAGATTTTTTTTTTTTTTGAAAAAAATATATGTATATATTTTTACATTAAATTAAGACCCAATGAAATTACATTTCACTGATATTTTCAGTAAAGACCCAATTGTCCTTCCACTATCACTAGAATATAAAAATTATAGAAAATTGGGATTTCGTTCAACTTAAAAAGAAGGCGTCTTTTTTTCCTTCTTCAGTCTTAGATTGAGCATATAAGGCAAATTCATGATACCATAGATAGTCATACCCCAGTTTCATTACGTCATGTAGTACTAGATATGTAGGTGACTAGCCTGCCCTAATTTTATAATATTGAATATAATTTTTTTTATAGTGACCTGACCGGGGTTTGAACCCGCGACATTTCGGTTAAAGGACCAGTGCCATAACCACTGGCACCAATGGTCATGTAAGAAAAAAAAGAAGGAGTCCAAGAGATGCAAATGTTGAAATTTTCTCTTAAATTTCTTTTAATATTGTTTTTTTATTGGACGAGAGTGTACTATTTTATATTTACAAATTTGTTATTTTACATGTTTTTTTGTTTTTTTTTTTTAATAAATTAACATTTTGGCAATTTTATTAAAAACATAATTTTTTTCTTGTAAACGATAGCAAAAAAAAAAATTTTTTTTTTTCATTTGTAAGCCACTGCAGTGTATTTTGCATATTAAACGACCGTTAACTTTTCTTAGAATTTAAATGTATTTTTCAACATACATACATAATGTAAGGTTGTTTGCTTTTAATCCAAAAAAAATATATATATATATATATTGTATGAATAATGAATTACATAAAATTGCATTGCAAAATGTTTGAATTTTGAAAAGGAAAGCAAATTATAATTATTTTTTATATTTAAAAATTTCTTATGATTTTGTTTATTTTAAAGCGGATATCAATTTGTTCAAAAATTCTTGGAAATCTACTGGAGAAGTTAATTCCTTTTTTTTATTATTTTTTTTTCATTAAATACATTTGTATAAATTATGTTATTTATATTAACTACATAGAAGATTTGAATCCCGGTACAAAATTCAATTAACTCCATAAAAGATGGATTTGAGAAAAGATTTATTAAAAACAATTGTATATTTTTTGTTAAAGTTCCCGTACTTTTATAATCAAAATTTAAATACACACATAGAGCTCATAAATACAGATAATGTTCATATTAAAAAATCTTTTTGTTAAATGTACGCATAATAAATAAAATAATCCTTGTCATCTGTACTACTATAAGATTCAATGTTTCTTTCCATAAATTATTTATGAAATGAGTTTGAAAAATTTTTGAAGTTTTCGTTTTCTGATGACTGATATGACTGATGAATTCTTCAATTTCCTCTGAATGACATTTAGTATTAGAAAAAAGTTTTTTAAACGTTCCTCAGCTAAAATAAATTATAAATTCATCTCCAAAATAATGAAAATTTTTGTTCCAATACAAAATTGTGACTAAACTAAATGCTTTGAAAAACTGATTACTAATTTTTTAAAAACAGGGAGTTGGTCGGATTTAGCACTGTGTTCTTACAATAACGTATAAATAATGTTGTTAAATAATCGAAAGTTCTTTAAACTTTTTCTTAACAATTACATGAGCATTATAATACTATTTTGAATTTATTGGTGGATAATATTGCATATGCGGTAAATTTCTTATGTCTACAAGGTATAGTATTGCTATAGATATAAAAACTGCGCAATAATTGTCAATATAAATTAAAAAAAAAAAAAAAAATTAAAAAAAAAAAAATATGTATGAATGAACATTATTTTTATTTCTGATATTTTATTCTTTTTTCTAGAAATTATAAATTCTCAAATTTCTAAAAATTAACATTTTTCTGGTTAGAAGGTAATACAATATTGACATGAAAGTAAAATAAAACAAAAAAAAAAAAACGAAGAGAAAAAATCAAAAATTCTTTATTTCTTTTAATAACTTATGGCATTACAATCAATACAGACAATTTAATACAAGTATGTTCGTACAAAATGTATATGTAGTTACACGGATTATAAAAATAACAAATATACATAATTCATGAAAATTCATAAATAATAATGTCTGTGAAAGAAACCTTTCCAATGGCCTTTTCCTTCGAAATTTCCTTTCATATTTTCTGGTAACAATATGATATTGACATGTGATTGTATTTTGTACTTTCACAAATAATAATAATAATAAATAAATAAATATCCTTACATCCGTTAGGAATATACAAATGTATATATATATAGAATTTATATTTAAATCAAGTAACAAACCATATAAACCAAAAACCAACCATAATAAGTCAACCCAATCTCAGGAGTTAACTATAACAAAGAAATCAAAAATAACAATTTTAGTTCATGTTATAAACCATATACTGAACTATGTCCAACTAAATTAAAACCTACGAATTAAAAAAAAAACAAAAAAAGATGACCACAAAATTTTTATTTCTATATTGATACCCTCGGATTATTATTAAAATATTCTTTTACAATAAAAAAAAAAATATCAATTATAATTATTGTAAGAGTGACAAAACCATAATAATATGTAGAAAATGGCAAAAAAAAAGGTAAGATTGATTATTGAAATATTGGACTTTAATGATTTCTTTTTTGTTATTCACACACCCATACTCACATACATGTAATTTATACATACAATATATATATATATACACATTTCCATTTATTTTATATGTGAATTATGAAAATTTTTTTATGTATGTATATTTTTAAACCTTTTGCAGCTGCATTACCATTTTTATTATTATTGTTATTATTATTTTTTAAGGATACATCTGTATTATGGCATCCGGTTTCCGTTATCCGTTACATTATTATTAAAATTTATAACCAGTTAAAAGTTAAAAATATTATTATGTATTTCAGAATAAAATGTGTAGGCACCTTTTTGAAGAAAATTTCATTTTCACTTTTATTTTTTTTTTTTATTTTATTTCATCATCATAATATTATATTTGTAAATTGTATGTTTTACAGATATTTCGAAACTAATAACAGAGTGTTTTTTTTATATTGTTTCGGCTGTTTTACAAACAAAAGAAATTAATGTAATTTACTTATACCAGTAATTTTATAATAATAAAATTATAATAATTTATTTGCACATCAGGAGGCGTTCACTCGTCTTCTATTTCTAAATTTAACTACAAATTAAATATACTGTTATTCTATTAAAATATAAAGGGACAAAATTTTTCATCTGTCTTAAAATTTTTCGATTTTAATCATTGATCGATCAGAAATGAGATTTACAATATTGAAATTTATTAAATATGAACACCTATTCATAAATATGTACGAATTCGTTAAAAAATATGAATTAAATTATTGTAGATTTGTCGAAATTTTGTTTTTTTCTTACTTGTTTTTTTTTTTCAAAATTTATGTTGAATTCCTATTTTATTATTTTTTTAGTGGGCATCAATAGAGAATTGTTTGGAATCTGTGAGCCAAATGTTGCCCTATAATTGTGCAATGGAATAAATTACTCATGTATTGTAATTATACATGTTGTGTAACGCAAAATAAAAGATCCGGCAGGGGTCTTCAAGATAGGTATACACAAATTCAAATTCATTATATACAAATAGGATCTTCCTGGTAGGTATATACAAATTTTTGTAAAAACACACCTTCATTATTCCAAGAATAAAGCTGGAGATATCCCCAATGGAATTGGAGAGTAGTTACCAAATTCTTATGAAACTCCGTCCAAAACGATTGCGACACCGGACAGACAGGAGTACTGGGCAGTCGCAATAGATATGTGTACAGCGGTTTCGTCACAATCCCAACAAAATCTGCACAAGAGAGATCCCAATTTTCCCAACTTATATAGGTAATATTTTACTGGGATCATTAAAGAAATTGTTAATAGCTCGCACCTGGTTGCAATAAATTCCCAACATATTAACTTTTCTGAGCGTGATGAATGGTACATCTTCGCGTGACGACGCTTCTAGAAGTTATGATTTTTATATTCTCTTCCCAAATTGGTTCTTAGAAAAATCTTTAATGTATATATTCTGATTAGAAATACAATACAGTATGGATCTAAGCACGCATATATGTGTGTGTCGGGGCGGGCGCCATATAAATTCGACTTAAACCCGATTCTACCTTGGCACCACCCGCGACTACATGCTTCAACCTGACTCTAATACCACCCCAATCTCACATTCATCGATCGTAAAATAGAACCCTTTACCTGAAGTCGAAGTTGTATCGCCCCATACTTGTAAAAACAAAGTAAACACTAAGAACTGTGTTAGATTAGCCAGATGAGTAACATTTTTCTTCAGAGATTACTAACATTATAGAGAGGAGTTGTCAACTTGATTTGTTTCTACGGATGTTGTTATTAAGGCTTTGCACACAATTCTGCTTAAGTCTAACGACTTTATCGAATTAAAGAATAAAAAAAAATTTAATTGAAAGTTCTAGTTTTAAATATACTTTATGCAATGAGCAACTATGTATGCATTTTATTTCATCGAAATTTTCGAATTTGTATAGCAGAATTTTATTATTCATTTCGAATATAACAAAGTTGTTTTGTAAATATAAAGGACTATTTTATTTTCCATTTTATATACCTACATATTTTGACTTTCTATGTAACTTTTGAATTTAAATGAAAATAAAATGTGCGTATTAGAGTTTTGTTAAGAAAACACATACAATTTATTTTTTAAAGAGAAAATTAATGGGCTTACCGACAAAGAACGCCTACAGACTTTCTCCTTTTTGATTTAGTTGTGTGGTATAAAATTCAATTTCTTGATATATAGATTTGTTGTATAAAGTGTGTTAATATATCCTGATCCTGAATAACTATATTCTAATCACATTTTAAAATACATAGAGTTTTCCAATGCACCTGCAAGATAAATTTAATATAATATTTAAGAATTCTAAAAAAATCATAAATTTAAATAATTATGATAATTGTTTACTGATAAAATCAATTAAGTTAAAATTTACTATATATGAACTTTAAATTTAATTTCATTATAAAAATATCAGCTAACAATGTTATCCATATACATACGTGTATTTAATTGGAATGATATTCATTGTGTATATAAAACCATTCATAAATTGAAATAGTATTGTAGTATAAATCATTTTAAATAAAATATGTATAAGTAATATTTAAAAATAATAATATTAAACGTAAAATATACATTTTGTATTTGACATGAATAGTAAATAATTAAATGCTAGAAAAGCTATAAATTAATAAATTAAACAAAACGCCCTTTATAAATTAATTGTCACTTTAAATAAAAAAGGATATTTTATGAGGGTTTCTGAACAAATAAAAAAAACTAGAAGGAAAGAAGAAATTTTGTTGAATAGAAAATATTTCTTTTAATTGAATTTTCTAATTTTTTTTTTGTTTAAAAGAAAGGCAAGAAAAAATAAGGTTTGGGTCCATCACCACCATTATCGGTCAACATCCTATACATAATCTGATATCCTAAATACGCATATAGCTAAATAGGTCGAATGAAACATGATTTTAATCTGAAAGATATAATCTTTAACTGCATTCGAATAACTGTTATTTTTTGAAACAAAAAAAATTGAACTAAAATTCTTAACCATAAATTTTATGTAATTAAAATTTCTGGTTATTTACAGATGTTATTTTCATTACAAGCCCTCTTTTTTTAAGTAGTTAACACCAACGTTAACTTGAGGAATCTCATTCACATTTCATTCTAGTTCAGACATGTTAAGGTTTACAAGCTATTCAAAAGAAAAGAGTCAGGCATTATATGTACTTTTATTAGTATTAGTTTAATTCTTTTTGAATAGCTTTCAATTTTGTAATTAGAATTTATAATTGGGCATTAAAAGCCAAAAGATTGGAAGATTAACTGATATGCTGTTGGATCCGAGACGAAAAAGATTTCGGTCCGGAAGTCTTTAAAATAACACTACGTCTTGAGCTGCTTAGATTCTTTGAGGTTCCGTGTTGCGCCATCATTTTTCCAATTGAATATCATTGAGTGTTTTTTTGATCTGTTAAGTGCAACCGAAACTGAACAGAGAGCGCAAATTTGTTTAGTAGCATTTTTCTTTAGGCATAACCATCTTCTGCATTTGCATTCCTTTGATATTTTTTTGCTGAACCTACGACAAATCTGCAGTGAACGTAGATGTCTCATAATATTTTTTCAGATAATTACATCTTTTACATTTTATATTTTAGAATGTGTCAATGAAATTGAGTTTTAAAAAAAATGTTGTCCTTTCATTTTAATCAAGTAATTTATTATACCCACAGTTTGCATTTTTGCTATTCTATATACTATAAGGCTTTTTATTTCAAATTTTTAATTAAGCAAAATTTAAAATGAAATTCAACTTGGATTTTTAATTTAAATTATTTTAATTTATTGTATTCATAATAATTTCTGCAATTAAAGTGTATTTGCTTGGACCATGCATCCGTTATTAGGTATCACATACTTTATCAACAGAAGTTCATTGGCAGAACATTTGTAATTTTGAAATAGACTTATATTTTTTTAAATATATTATGTATAGGCCCATATCCCTTTATAACTATGTATTAACAATTTATAACATTTTCTGATAACGGGATGATATTTTAGTTTTTGTTAATTTTTCATTGATGAATACATTGCATTTTGGGTTTCTTCATAATATTATGTATGAATTTTAGAAGAATAAAACTAAACAATAAATAAAAATTTTTCAATTAAAAAAAAAGAAGAAACTTTCATTAAAATCGGTCTTTGATGTCATAAATTTTTAATAATTTATATTTTTAAATTATAATTCTTACACATATGTATACAAACATTTATGTGTATAAATTTATATTTTACTGTGTTTGGTCTTTTATATTTTTGGTGGGGAAATTACAATTACTATTAAAACGGGCAACAATAAACAATTAACATGCTTTAAGTGTTATATGGGGCAATTTAATTATTATTATTTTTTTGTTAACTTTGTTGTTTCTTAAATAAACATTATTTTCCACATATTATCAACATATTAAGCATGTATTATGTCTCGCCTTTAGACCTCCCAGATTTCTGAATTTTTTATTTTGATAATCATAATAATTTTGTATACCTTTCTTTAATTTTTCATTTAAGGTCTATTGAACGGAACCCACAAGAGACAACAAAAATACAATATTATTTATTTTTTTAAACGAATTTTAATTTATTATTTTACCTGAAAGGCATGTTTTATTAAAATAATATTTATTAATATAAATATATATATATATATATATATATATATATATATACAAATATGTATGTATCTATATAAGAAACTTATGGTAGAAACAGGACAAATAATTATATGTCTATAAATTTATATTTATGTTTTTATATGTTTTTTTTTTTTTTTCAAAAAAAAAAATTATTAAAAAAAAATTGTCTTAATTTACTTAATTTGGGTATTCGATTAATAGTTTCCATATTTTAGTCCTTTTTTAACAAAAAAAAAATGAAAAAAAAAACAAGAGAGAGAAAGAAAATGAAAATATAATTACTAAATTTGCTAAAATAACTGCTTTATTATAAAATTTTTTAACCCTTTGCATATTTTAGAAAAATTTCATATGAAATTGGTGAACATTTTTGCATCATCTTCGAGGGAGACTCTAATTGCAAAAATAAATGTGAGGTGAAAAAGGTGTTGACAATTTGCAAACAAATCAATTTGTTTGCCTTCTCCCACCTATCTTCGTTCGATCCTGTTCATACGAATTCGACAAATTTCTCTGTCCTAACATTATCGAATTATTTAAGTTCAGCACGCTACAATTTTATTGATATTTTGAGTATAATATACCTAAAGGCCAATTTAGCCTAAAACCTTTCCTCTTAGGAAGGTTTTGTTGGAACGTTAAGCATGTTTTTTGACAATGTGGTCTTCTAATATTCTCATAACATGGGCTTACAACCAAAGATTTATTCTTTAAAATTATTATTTACAGACTAGTTTGAAACTGCGTCTGATATGAATGTATTTTACCGTATCAAATCTCATAATTCTGCCTGCCTATTTAGGCACTCCATTTTATTTGTGCTTTCTTTTGTTCTTTGAACTTTCTTTACTCTCCATTCATTCGGTCTTCCCTTTTCGTTGGAGTTCTTGTATATCACACCATTCCTAATACTAATCGGCACTTTTTGACAAATAAATCAACTACAAATTATTTTCTTACTTTACTTATGGAATTTTCTTATTTTATAATATGGAATTTAATATAATAGTTTATTAAATAATATTTATTAAATAGACTATTAAAGTATCCTACCATTCCAGACTTTTGCGCCAAGAATCAGGTGGGTTCACTGATGAATGTGAAGCGCCCAGAAGAATGGGCAGAGTTTTTTGTATACTTATCCTATCTCTTAGGAGACAACGACCATCCAGACGAGCAATTGAAGAACCTACTGGACTTCTGTGGAAGATGGTACTTCTAACTGATAATAGCAAGTAATGCAAGTGCCCACCAAATCATCTGGGGGAGCACTGACATAAATAAGAGGAATGAGTGCAGTTAGAACTGAAGTTTTCACAATAATCAGAATAAGACTGGCTACCTTTTCTTTCAATCTTCCGCTGCTGCAAAAGGACTTTCAACATATTTATAAGGCATTCTTGGAGATCTTTCACGTCAGTTATACGTGGGGTTACATTTTACCATCATGTAGAGTGATCAAAGTAACATACATTCCAAAAACAGGGAAACGACTAAGCAACCACTCCATGTCTTTTCGTCCAATTAGTCTTACTTCTTTTTTTATTAAAGGCGTTGGAAAATGTGGTTGATAAGTGAATTCGGAAAGATGGTGAGGGTCATCGAGAACTCGTTGGAAGCAACGGATTTGGCAGTTCAATGTTTCCTTGACATTGAAAGGGCTTTTGACGACATCCCATATAGTGTTATCTGCGACTCACTGTGCCAATGTGGGTGTATTGGCCATATGCTGTAGAATAAGATTATTAAGTTCGCCATAGCTGATAGCACGCTCTACATTTCCGCTGTAAAAGAGCGCTCACAGGACGGAACTCATTACTTCTGTTGCCTATTGTGTGGGATAACTTGATCGTTGTTTTTATAGCCTCTAGGGCCGCGATGTGTTGCTTCGCTGGTGATGTGGTCTTTGTCGCCCGGGACAAATTTGAAAGGAGGATCTCTGACCTACAACAGAATCTAAAGGTTGTGGAGAAGTAATGCAGGGGCGTATGAATATGTTCTTGAAAGTTAATAATTATATAATTTTTTAATAATTATGTAAAAATATTAATATAACAACTTAATTTAACAAAATATTTAAAATTTATATAATTTATATAATATTTATATTAATTTATTATAAAAATATATTTTTTAATAATTTAATTACACATACATTGCCTATCCTTGTACATAATACTTAATATTGTATTTAAATTTAAATGAGTTATTATAGTATTAGATTTCAGATATAATAAAATTCAAAAATACAAATTTAGCAATATTTATACATAAAATGTGCTTAAACATCATATTCTCGTTCCTAAATTGTAATACTTACATATAAAACACTAAAAATCTTTATACTTGGTCATTACTTTGTAATGTAATTTTCAATGTTATCTGTTGAAAAATGAATCATTCATCATAATAAATTCAGAAAAAAAATTAAAAACAAAAAAAAGAAAAAAAATGATTATGTAAATAACAATAAAAATGAAAAAAAAAAACAAATTAATATTAAAAGAAGAGTCCCTTTTGATTGCAGATTTTAACCTTTATCGGAACCATTTATTTCTCATAACAGCTTTATTTTTTTTTTTAATGAAAAAAATGAGGCTTTCACGCCTTTAAAATATAAAAAAAAAAAAATATAAGAAAATTAAAAAAATAAATAATATTTTTGATTGCCTTATATGTATATATATATATGTACATATATGTGTGCCATACATATACATGTGTGCATAATAATATTCTGTTTATTTATTATTTACTCAGATCGATTAACATATTCAATATTCTACTATTTATTATTGTTATTATTCTTATGTACATATTATTTGTATGTTTAAAGGTATATATAGTATGTGCACATATAATGCGCACATTTTGTACATATGCTCATAATACCTACATATACATATTATTATATAGATACATATACAATAATTCGTTTATATTAAAAAAAAAAAAATCCGAAAATATTTATACAAGTAAATTAAAAATTTTAATTTATTCATATTTGTCAAATTCTATATCGACTTTATATACTATAGAATCCTTTATCGACTTTATATACTAGAAGTCTGAGCTTCGATTTCAAAGAAAATCTCACAAAATTCTTATTCATTTCTTATTTTTATTATATTTTTGATACTTATGTCATTTTCAATTCATGTTTGTACATATGTATATAGTATGTACATATAATGTAGTATATATGTGAGTAGGTAAATACTTATATTATGTATATGATAATATGTAATATAATAATGGATATTATAATGGTTTACAGTAGAATTCGATTTCAAACAATAAAAAACAAAATGAAAAAAAAATAAAATAAATAAAATAAAAGAAAGTAAAGAAAAAAAAGGGGGTAACTACAAAAGGCATAACTATCTATCTATCTTAAAGTATAAATGTGTATGTAAGTAACGTGTATGTAAATATATATTTAAGTATACATACATATGTATAGTAAATAATATAGAAATGTAGAAGAAGGGCATTAAACAGTTTTTGTTTACACTGAAATTTTTAATCTTTTCTTGTTCCTATATCATTTCTGACTAATATAAGTATATTATGTGTATTTAGATTTACATATATAATAATATCTTTACATATATATAATGCACATTTTTAGTACATACCAGAAATTATACACAATATTATACTATATATAGTTTTGTAGGCATCATAAAAATGGAGCGACAACATCGTCCTCAAAACAAAAAAAAAAAAACCTTTATTCATCATAACATTAAACGTTCATCACCATATTACTCGTATTATTTTTCTTCTGTATAAAATAAGGTTACCAACTCAATATTACATTGAAAAAAAAAAAAAAATTTTTTTTTTTAGGTTTTTTTTTTTTTTTTTTTAAATTTAAACACATTTACCACTAATATTAAAAAATTTTAACACAAAAAATAATAATTAAAATAAATTTCAATGAAATGCAATCTATACTTACATAATAACATATATATTAGCATATTTATCTAAAAAAGAAATCTTTTTCAATTAAAAAAGTTGCATTTTTATGCAATTTTTTCGATTTTTAAATTATTAATTATACATTATATATATATACACAAACATTAAAACATATTAATGCCATACAAAATATATTAATGAATTTTTAAATGATGTTCAAATACATACCATATTTAAGTTTTATTATTATGATGATATAGAAATTTAATACCATGTATGTATGTATGTAAAATAAATAATTATGAATATTTGTGTTGTACACAATATAACGACGGGGTGTCCAAAAAAAAAAAAAAAAAAAACAAAAATTTTAATTCTATATTGCTTTTCAAAATTCAGGTCAATTCCAAATTTATTAAATTTAGATTATCATAAAATAATTTCAAAATTATCTTGGAATAAGATTTTCAATATATTATGAATACAGACGTACATATATATGTATATACATGTATATACTTATATTTTCATAGTTTTTCTAAAACCAAAAATTTTTTAATTAAGATATACTGTAAGTACATTGGTACCAAAAAGCAACATTCTATATATATGATGCAATGTAAGTATGTGCTGGAAAATTCTGCAATAAATTGCTTTAAATTTAAAATATAGAAAATATCGAATATTAATTACAATATTTATAATAGAATATATAAAAAAAAAAATTTGAGTTTTAATAATATTAAGTAGTAGTATAAGGTTTTCAAATTTGAAATATGTGTATACGTACATATGTATATGTCTTTAAGCTACTAAAATTTAAAAATCATCAGGACTTAAAAACCATATTTAAATTTTACACTTTACTTATTTTACAAGAGCTTTAAGACAAAACAATTTTCCAAAAATCAAGAATTGAATTATAAATGATATTATACTCGTATATATAAATATGTATGTAGTTGAATTGCTACAAAAAATTTAAACTACATATTTTCCAGATTGTCCTATACTTTTAAAGTTAAATACAAAAACATTACTCGAAGCTTTAAATTTAATTCATCACATAGTTTTGTAGAAGTATCTTGAAATCAGTAAATTTGACGTAAAAATATCGTCATTCTTCGAGTTGAAAGTTATAAAATTCTTTAAATTATTTTAATTGTTTTTGTAAAATGGTTGCTATCCCAATTATATTTAAATTAATTAAAAATTTTAATTATGAATAAATTCAAAATAAAAATTAATTAAACAAAAATGTTGGAAAAAAATTATTATTAGCTATAATTAATTAAATTTCAGTTGAAAAGGTACCTAAGTAACAGCAGTTATCTTGTACGTCATTCATCCATTTGAACAGTGTTTTAATATTGTTTTAAGTGTCGCAATTATAATTTTAAATCAGGAGAGGAGATGGGGTCATCAATGACATTCTCCTAAATTTATAAATGCGGATAAATAAAAAAACGTTTATAATAATAAATACAGAAATAGAAATATAAAATTTGATAATATAAACAGGTGAAGAGGTTTTTGAACTGATAATAATGAACTGAGATTTTGTATAAATTTTGAAAGTAATTCAACATTGACGGACGTATAAATGAAAATTTTCAAGTACTGCACATTATACATAAGTTTAAACATTATGATATTTGATATTTTAATAAAAAATAATCACTAATTTTTTTTTGACAATTATTTGACATATAATTTGAACTTTAATATTTTATTTACAAAAAAAAACCCCTAAAATGCATCCAATTAAAGGTATTTTGCGTTCAATTTGTATAATGCATAGATTTCAATAGGCCAGTCACTGTCGACTTCAATAGGTCGACTCGTTAATTTATAAATCGTAGATATCGTAGATATATAAAAGATCTATCGTAATTTTATATATCATAGCCCTCAATTTTGTTTTTCAGATATAAATTAGCAACCTTAAATTTTTTTGTGTATATACATATATGTAGTCATTATGCATTTTGATTGTATTCTGTAATTCTAGTATACAGTGCGAGTGTTATATGTATAACAAGAATATTTTTATACAAAATGTTCTAGAGTTAAAAACAAAATAAAAGAACAGAATCACTTGCAACGGTTTTAAAGATTGAATGCACGCATGAATCTTCATATTAAGCTTTTTTTTTTATGTTTATTCATTTTTATTATTATTTTTGAAAATAGTCCAGACACATTGAAAGGTACATTTTTGTATAATATTAAAATCTATATCAGTTTAAATGTACATACATACATACATATAATATATGTATATATTGTAAAAGGGTATTTCGAATGCGCATTATATAAAAGTGCATGTGCATATACACCATGTCAGGTTCATATACATACATACACACTTACATAATAATATGTATAATGTGTGTGTTATCTTGGGAAAAAATTTTTCAACTGTTTATCATTCTTTCATTCTATTCTTTTAATTTTTTTTTGTTTTTTTTTGTTTTTTTAATTTTATTTGATTTCAATGTGATCATAAATATTGGAATTGGAAGTCATTTATTTTGGGGACATTGACTTCTTTCTCACTTTATAGATAAATTGATAAAACACTTTAAGAAGAAGTTAAAAGTTATACACCAAAAAAAAAAAAAAAAAGTGATATTTTTGTAGGCCCCTTTTATTAATATTGAACACAGTGAAGAGAAAAAAAAAATGATTTCTTTTTGCTTCTCTTCCTAACTGTTACAGGAATTTGAATGAAAAGAATTACAATTTTCTTACAAAAATATTCTTGTTATATTTTTCTACTTTTTTTTTTTGTTACTATCTTTTGATATGGCCTAGGTTTTTTTTTTTCGTTTATTATAAAAATGTTAAAAATATTTGTATAAAGTATTAAAAAAACATAAAATTTACAATGAGAAATCAGGCGCCAATCATGTGATTTCATATATATATATATGTATATATATATATATAAATACATATATATATATATATATATATATGTATTTATTTAAGTAGTTGTTCGAAATATTAAAGTAGAACTGATTTTGATATTGATGAAAAGTTGTAAGTATACATTTCAGTGCAAGCAAACATAATGTACTTTCATCATTCATAAAATACATACAGTCTGTAGCAAATATAAGTATGTTATGTATGTATGTTTAAACAAATGTACGCATAATAAGCATTACAAGTGTGTACTTTGAATTCCAAAAACAGAAAAAAAAAATAGAAAAAAAAGAACAATTTAATTTTTCTATAGAAGCTTTTTTCTATTTAGTAGAGCACCTGTAATATTAGAAAAAAATAAAAAAAAAATTTGTCATGTTTTTGAAAAAACCAAAAAAAAAGAGAAAAATTCTTGTTTTTTATCACAATTCATTAGAAAAATTTTCGAATATAGTTTTTTAACAATAAAATCTGAATTGATCGAAATTAACTAAAATGTGAGTTTTTTTTTTTTTAATTTTATAACTACACTCTAAATTCTTAAAATTTTATTTTTATTTAGTCATGAAAATTAGATAATTTTGTTTTTGTTAATTTTATGATCTTCTTTTCTTTTTTTTATTAAAAGAAAGTTAATTAGAGTGTATATATATACATACTTATGTAAACAAATGAACAAACTTTTAAGATAACATCATGAGAAGATATGCGCCATACAAAAATATACTACCGTACTTATTAACAGTTAAACGTCAAAAATTTTACAATTAGTAAGCTTAGTGTGTATTAAGTAATTTCACGCAGCAAAAAAAATATTCTATCTTTATAATATAAATATTCTAAATTTGATAATTGGTTTAATGTGCGTTTTAAACCATGAATAAATAAAGTTAATGGAATAAAATAATTACCTTATGTATACATCACTTTGCTTTTTTAAACTTTAATTTGCCCCCATTGTTCAATATACGATACGAATTTAATCGTTTCTATATTCACCGAGTTGATTTATTTCATTATTTCTGTATATTTATTGCAAAAAAAATCTGTATAAATGTGTATTGCATATGTGTTTTGCCTTTTGCAAAAATGTGAATTTTAAATGAGATTTTATGCAAAATATTAAAATAATTTTAAAAATTTCAAAATCACAAATATAAAAGATTAGAGGGGTAACAATTGATGTTTTAAAGTTTTTCAATTGCTTAAAATTTCCAGACTATAAGTATATAGAGAGTCAAAATGGGGATCAAAGTCGAATTTTAAATTAAAACAAAAAATTGGCACGAAAATTAAAAATTAGCACAATATCGGAAACGAATTTGGACAGCCCCTAAAGTATGCAAACTGATTATTTCAAAATAATATCATTAAATTTTTAGTTTGTAAAAAAAACATGTAAATTTAATTTTTATTACTATTGTGACAATGAACGAATTTTTTTAAATTAAGTACTCTTTTACAATCACATTTTATGTACATACTAACATATGTATATACTTAAATATTTTAAAAACAGAGAATAATAAATTACATATATCTACATTTAAGTATGTATCGAAAAGTCAATTAATTTATTTGTTTGTATATAAAAAATTTTCCATGATATACATATGTATTTAAAAATAAATGTGCAAAACTATTATATTATAATATATTGACATTTATTGTAATTAGTAATTACAATTGATGACATGATAAATTCATTTATTTAATGATCTAATTTAAAACTAATGTAATTTATTAGCTAATATTCAAATCCTCTACTTCAATAATAACAATACTAATAATAGTACATAATATTTAAATGGAAAAAATAAAAAAGAATAATGTCATGTACCTATATTTCATTCATTATCTCATCTTAAATTTAAGTTACATATATATATATATATATTTACGTACATTATATAATTAACTAACATTCTTATATATATTATAAAATATTTATATATAAATTTTATTCATTATAAATACTAACATACAAATTTTTAATATTAAAGATAATTGAGCGTCATAATATTTTTATTTCGATATTATTTAAATATTTACTTATACTTTAAAATCTCATTTAAAATTCATTTTTATCCAAAAGGCAAAACACATATACATACATATGTACAATACACATTTATACCGATTTTTTGCAATAAATATACATAAAATAAAACAAATCAAGTCGATGTATATAGAATCGATTAAATTCGATATCGTATATTTTTTGATATTTATGGTAAGATATTATTTATTTTAATAATACAATTCACCACTTTGTTGCTTATTACCTTTATAATTTATTCTTTAGTAATACTATACGTGTATGTATGTTATATTATGTCAATGTTAATCATTTTGCTAATCATATAATATGTTATACATTAAAATGAATTTACACTAGACAATTATTTATAGCTCAATTTACTTCAATTAGCTAATTTAGTTAGTAATTTACCATAAATGTATAAAATATTCGATACAATATATCGATTTATACATGTATGGGACATGCATGTTTTCTATGAAGTATATTCAAATTTAATTAAAAATTTTAATATTTTCTCTTACATATAGTCTATATATGTATATATTTTTTTTTTCGATATAAAACTTTATAATTCTATATATCATGTAATATAATAACACCCACACTGTATAAAATTGCATATTTAATGCAAGTTGTCTTTCATTCAAACTTTATGAATATTTTTAAAGAGAAACAATTGTGCATGACAAAATATATTATAGGTATGTATAAAAAAATTTTAAATCAAAAATATTGTAAAGAATATAAATTTAAAAAAAAAAATATTTACATACCTCTACTTTTGTGTTTATTTTTCATGAATTAATAAGTTTCAAATGTCGTAAATATTGTGTCTGTTAATCTGTCATTCAAAATCTTGAAATTTCTTAATTTAATTTTATCTATGTTATAATAAAATCTTTTCTATATTATATTTTCTATTGTAAAATATTGTAATTAAAACTAGATAACATTTTATTGTTCAATTATACTTTATATATTATTTTCTTTAATTTAATAGAGTGAAAATAATAAGAGAGAGAGAGAAAAAAAATTAAAAATAAAGGGAAATTTTTTCTAAGATTAATAATCTAATCTTTCACCATCTTTTCATCAATCTTTTTATAATATTAATAATAATGTACTGTACTTTGTACTTCAATATCTAAAATGAAAAAAAAAAACCAAAATGTTAATTTTAACAAAAATGTTCGCTAACATTTAAAACGAAACTTGTACCTACCTCGATTTTTATTTATTTATTTTTTTTTCTTTCGATTATATGTTACTTTGCTTGCTATCTTTATGCAATATTACATGAATAATTTGACACAATTGACAAGGGCGGATATGTTAAGGTAAAAATAATGTATATTATGCGGTGGTTTTACAAACATAAATTGACACTTTAAGAATATTGTGATATTTCATATGTCAGCGCAACTAAAAATCAAATTGAAAATATATTGACAATAAGAGTAAAAATAATGAGATTTTTACTATTGGAACTAGTTCTAAGTACTACATGTTTACACAATTTTAAACATCTCTTTTAGGACATTATTGGGAATTCTCACTGAACACTGCCTGTCGAAGTCTGCCGTTTATGCCTGAAATAGGACGAAACCATGGAGCGCTTACTGTGTGAATGCGAGGCGGTTCCACGCCAGCGACTGAAATGCTTCGGGGGGGGGGGGGGGGGGGGGCTTTGTGACCTCCGAGAGGATCTCGCAGGTTGATGTGGCTGCCATACTGCGGTTTGTAAGGGGCCTGGGTATAGAGCTTATGTAGGTGGGGATGGGATTCACAAAAGATTCTATGGGTCGACGTGAGGGGCGCCTAAGGGCCTGGGTCCCCGAGAAAGAAAGAAAGAAACATCTCTTTTTGATACGTATCTAATTATACAGTGCACTTATGCATACAAATTTATGTGCGTGATTCCACAAAATTTTTTTAGAACAGTGAATGACATATTTTAATTTCTCCAAAAAATCTGAGAAATATCAGACTTGAATTTAAAATTTAAAACCAATATTGATGTACCGAAAAGATTTTCTCAAAGATTAATAACTCTTCTAACATTCTAAGTTTTCTTAGACATCAAACATAAATATAGTTTATTTCTGTTATTTACACTACATTCATCTATGTCCATAATATTGAAAAAAAAACAATGAATGGTGAATATTTATTTAAAATTTTATTCATTCCATATTTCACTTGTATATCAGTTATTGACTCTTTTATAATTGCATATGTATTTCTGTATGCATATGGAAATTTTCAAATTTTTATAGCACAATGCACTTTAAAATTGCGACATAATTTTTATCTAGACATCTATTGTATTTGTTCTTGAAAAAAAAAATATTGAATTTTTAAACAGAACACTTTATAGATAAAGAAATGTTCTTTAAATTTTTCAATTTTTATTTTGAACAACTAATTGATTAGGAAATCTTAGAAAAGCTCCTGTTTTAGGGAAACTCTTGTAATAAGTTGTCAAATGTAATGTCAAATGTAATCTATATTAAACGTTTAATTTGCATTAAATGGAAAAAATGCGACTCCTAATTAGTGATTAATTTTATTATATTTTAAATGACATTTTGAAGAACCACTCATTTGATATTTTCGCCCAACTTCAAAGTTCATTATTATAATTAAATTTAGTGGGGGGGTAAACTTTGATCCGTTTAATGTCAAAATATATTATTACATATTATTCATATATTTACTCCTTCATCTACCGTCCCCCTAATTTGATACACGCACTAGAAAAAAGAATCTTATTAAAGTCCCACGCCACTCATGTTGTTCTTTCATTTAGGGTTCCTTTTTTCTTTTCATTCTATTTTTCTTTTTTTGAATACAAAATAAGGTCAAATATAATTTACAAATAATTCCCTTCATATATGAGATCTTTGTGCCTCCTATCTATTTAAATGAAAAATCAAGTAAATATATATTGTTATACTTATAATATATAAGAAGAAAATAAAAAAAGAAAAAGAAACAGAAACCAAAATCAACAACAGTAACAATAATTCCAAACAATAACAATAATAACAAATAAATTGTAACAAGAAAAGAGCATTTCAACGTTAATAATTTGCATAATTTATGATTACACATCAGTGAAGTTACAAATCTAAAAATCATGTACAACACGTTCATCACGATCTTATTAGAAAAGAAAAGCTGAAAAAAAGTTCACTTCAAATCCGTCTTGTTATAACTTTTCTGTTAATTTTAATAATAAGAGAGAGGGTAAATCTTTTATAAGATCTAAAATGATAATATCAACACACATACTTACATATGCATGTTTGTGTACAATGTGTACTTTGTTTTTTTTTGGATATAATGGGGTAATGGGTTTATGATGCTCTATATTTAACATGTACCTACCTATCTCAGTATATCTCTTATTTATCAATGTAAAAATTTTGAATAGATTTATTCTTATTTCTTTTTTCTTCTCTGTTCAATGAAATAAATATTTGGAAACAAATCAAAATATTAAATTATTTCCTCATTTTAAAACCGTGTACATGCATATTTATATACTGATATTTGTACAAGTTCAAGCTCGAAATAACTGAGTATATTAATTCTTTATAGAATAGTTTGATTGGGCTAATCAGAAGTTAAAAGGCTTCAAAAAGGCAAATAAAATTTATTGTATTTAAAGTTTTGCCGATAAACTGGAGTCCGATGCAATATGAAGAAACTCTGGAAAAGTAATATTTTGACAATAACTAGGAGATTATGAACCATGTCTTAGAACTATAGATCAGAATTTATGTGATTTTATTAATAACACTTTTATTATCATTATTTTTTTTTATTCAAATTCAATTATTAATTTAATTATAATTTTTATAATACAAATTTATTTATATTAAAACTAACCACTATTCCTAGTGACACTTCATACTATAATGTTGCACTAATTAATGAGAAGGAGGAAAAGGAATGATATTGCTTTTATAAGTAAAATTTAACATAGGTAGCTGTATTCGTAGGGATGCTACGAGAATCTGATTATACGATATTATTTTAGTAATAAAAATGACCGCAACATTTATAATAATAAAAAACAAAATGTTGCTCATTTATATCTACTTCTTGTAAAAAGAATTTTCTCATGTGTTTCCCAAAGACGTTTTCAAGAATGATGATAAAGTAAACAATAAGAAAGAGAAGTATAGTGAGAAAATTATTACATATTATATAATTCGCCCTCTAGGGGGTTTCATTTCATCTAGGGGGTTTATTTCATTAAATATAGTAATAAAATTACATCAGTTATACTTTAATAAATGAATAAAGGCAATAGACAGCTTTAAGCATTAAAATTCTTGAATATTATTTTCTCCAATTACTGTTAAATAGAGTAATAACTAACTAATAAGTTTATTCTATTGAATTGGTTTTCTTGTTATGATACATAAGGTTGCATATAAAGCAAAAAGTACTACCAGACAAAGATTGAATTAAAGTTTTATTTTAGGTTATTGAAGTTTCAAAAGGGAGGAAAAAGGAATATTTTTATGCAGGAATGAGTACAACATGTGGTCAAAAACTTGAATTTTCACTATAAGTGTAAACAGCTATCGGTGTGTTGTCTACATAAACTAGAAGACTAGAACTAAGTAAACGATGTAGATGTACTGCAGTGACTTGAAGGTACCTTGAAAATGTTGTTCTAGAGAAATTATTTCCACATTAAAATCTGTTTCAGTTTTCGATATTAAAGTGTTAGAGCGTAAAAGTTTCCTGATCTTAAAATGGCAAATGTAAAAATGGACGAATGGACGAATGAATAAATTGATCAGATTTAAAGTAATAAACACATTTTGTTAATTTGCTAAAATTAATTTTCGAACACATTTTCGAAATATTATTTTTAGCAATTTCGATGTAGTATTAACAAGGATGAGTGTTCTTTTTACAAAAAATTAATACTGAGAACAGTTAATTGTAAATAACATAGTATTGTACACACCTTCATTCAACGATTCAATTTAAGAAAAAAACAACATTGCTTTAGGGCTCGTATATAATGAATACAATTTGTAAATTTTAAATTAATAGAAAAAAATATGTCGGTATATATTTACCTATTAATAAATAAAAGTTTTTACAAAAAAAAAAAAAAAACTGAATTTAATGACCATTAAGTGATATGTTTTAATTTTTAACGAACTAAATCATGGTAAATTAAATGGATCGTATTTTAGTATACGATTGCATACCTATGAATTTTTATTTATTCTTAGTCTATAATATTATAATAAATTTGATATCTCTTTAGCATTTTCATCTTATTACTTAAAAAGATATTTTGTAAGATCATAAAAAATAAAATTAATTGAATTTTCATTGAATTTTTTTTATTTAAATTGAATTTGGATATATGCGCTCTTATTTACTCGTACTCATGTCATATTTTTACAACAATCGATTATTCTTAGAAATCGATTATAAAATTTTATGATATTATTGTTGTTTTTAGATTTTTCTGATTTAAATTCTATACGCTAGTTGTCACTGCTGTTATATGCGTGTAATCAATGGAATTTTTTTTTTTTTTTAAGTACAATGTAATTAAAAGTATATTGGATATTGAACTATTTATTATTTTTATTTTAAAACATAATTATGATAACATCATATAATAATTTGATTGAATTTTATTATATTAATGACGTAAATAATATTTATGTAGGTTTATCTGTACTTTCCAATTAAAAAAACATTCCCCCATCATCATCATCATCATCAACATCATCGTCAGCGTCATAGTCAAGTATTTATGCTATGCTATAATATACCAAGTATAATAACTATCCCATGTCATAAAAGTAATAATTAGGTTTTTCTTTATTTAATTATTTTTTGTTTTCAGTTTTTTTTTTTTCATTTTGTAATATTGCCGAAGCACAACAGCAATAATAACTTTGCGTGGATACATAAGTATGTTCACAGCTCTACATTTTAATAGAAGTTTAAATTCCAGTTTAAAAAATAAAAATTAAAAGAAAAAAAAGTTTAAGAATTTTATCATTGCTGAAAATTAACGATAAAATGTGAAACATTATAAATACGATAATAATATATGATTTAACAGTAAAAGAATATTTTAATCAATAACAATTACAGTATAAGATTGTAAAGGTATTCAGAGTCAAGAATTAAGTTACGGAATAAATGAAATTGAGAAGTAATTATGGATAAAGGGTCTAATAAATTAAAATTTCAATTGAGGTTTTCTTTAATCCTAGATCTGTTATAATGATCTGAAATTTTATAACTTAACTCATGGAATAGTTTTGAGAATATTGATTAGATGTCGTTTGACTATAGGTACATTTGCAAATAGACAATTTATTTTAGATATTTTTTATACACCTATTGGACGTAGGGTAATGCTATTTCAACTTATTTTCAAAACACATTAATATGACAAAATTCCATATAAATTTATAACAATTTTACGAAATTTATTCCGTATATACTTATGTTAACAAAATTTTTAAAAGTTTACAGTTTAAACTTGTACACAAGAGGCAATATTAATTAAACTGCAATTAAACTGCAAAAAATAAAATTCATTATTAACAAAATTTATGAGTAAATGAATCCAAAAGATCAGTTAAATCGATTAATTTTACTGAACGTAATTTATGTATCTAAATTGGAGCTTTAAAAACACGGCGCCTAATTATATGCAAAAATGTAGATTTTTTAATAAATGTTACTACAATTATATGTTAAAAATTACATAATATTAAATAACCACCCCTAGTACGTCTGCATTCGAAAATCAAAACTTTTGTTAAGGACTCGCTCACACATTATCACATTAAAAGAACAGCAATTTCGTTCTGAATGTTATATTCTAAAATCGACATCCTACACTTAGCTCATCACTTTAAATTTTCGAACAATTTTTCAAAAAATTCTTATAGTGAGCTTCCTACTCTGATACTAAAATTGTTTAATTAAAAAAGAATTTACTGTATTCTTGTAACCCTTCTGCAGACACACATATTTACCTACACTATTATATACATATATATATATAGATTAAATTAAATTACTATACATTATGTGTATATTCATATACATGATTATCAAAAACTTTGAACATTTACAATCTCTTTTTGATGATTATAATTGTTATAAGGTAATTGCCGATTATTTCAATTCAAAGTAATGTTTGCGCAATAATATAACAACTATAATATAATATGATTTTATATCAAGAGCGGTTAATCTTTAGAATGCGAATGATAAGCACGCATTTCACTCTGAATAAAATCAGAAATACAAAAAAAAAATCAAAAGAAAAAAAAATATAATAGAAAACAACGTAGATATGGCGACATTTTAAAAGATATTTTGCCAATTACGATATGTAGTTTAAAAATATTATGATATACTATATATAGGTACATACATTATGTATTCATATACGTACGTACCTATAATGTACCCAAATATGACTTTTTGTATACAGTTCATATTATTCGAACACACGTTCGCACATAAGTTAAAAATTTTATTTGTTAAGCTCATTATCTGTTTAGCTTAAAATGTGCCATGAACTCATTATAGAACTATAATAAAAAAAAAAATAATTAATAATAATAAATATAACAAATTTACATATTTATATATTTGGCGTATATACACACATACTTATACAAAAATAATTATTGTATACTTGAAATTAATTAAGAATAAAATTTTTGCATCTTCCATTTTTCGTTGGTCGCCTTTAGAATGATGCAAAATTAGTGCTCATATACTTTTGTGCTATCCTAAAATTTACCGACTACTGTATTTGGCGGTAAATTTATGTGTTTTTTAAGGTTACACGTACGAGACCTTTTTTTTTAAATTATTATACAATTTACATATACATACATACATACATATATATTTTTCAAAAGATATAGAGAAAAACTAAAATTAAATTAAATTGCTCTAAACGGAATGCAAGTTTTCATATACATATATGAATCAAAGTGCATATAGAATGCTCTATAATACATAGAAGTTAATATAGAATCCAAAGCTAAAGATTTAATAAAGAGAACAACTTGGTGCTGTTGTCTAAGAACAAAAAATTTTTTAAATTAATTATATAAAAATTGTTTTATAAATAAAAAGCAGGATCTATATCTACTTGACTTTAGGGATATTTTTATATATAATAATAATTTGATCATTAATTACAATATTTCCCGCAAGATTGAGAAGCGAGAAGACAATGTTTTCGTAAAATTTAATTTAATTAAATTGGAATTTTAAAAGATATTAAAATTTTTATATTGACATTATTTGTTCGTCATATTAAATATTAAAAATTCATTATCCATATATTATTTTCAAATATATATGTATATTATTTTTTATATATATAGTTGCACATATTAAATTACGTGTATTCACTTTGTTCAATGTGATTTTGTGTAAAAGTGGAAAAAAAAACCTCAATAATTTAACAATAAGCTGGGCTTCTTTATTTACAAATATTCTTAATTAATACCATATTTTTATAGATTTAATAACAATAATTATTGTTATATTATATAATTTTGTTATATTAATTGCATTAAATTTGATTTTAATAAAAACTGGATACTAAAAAAAATTTTAAACCAAATTGGTGGTAATTAGACGATATTATTGATTTGATGGATAATCAAATGATTTTTTTTAATTGAGGCTTAATACAAACAATCTTATACTCCTTTTACGCTTATCTTAAAAGTTATTTTCGAAAAATTTCGAAAAGTTACAGAAATTTTCGTAATTTATATGTACATAAGTCTAATATCTATATAAATATTTTTAGATAAATAAGTTCAGACTTTGACGTGCTTCATCTCGTAAACTATGACTCAAATCAAATTGATTGTAGAACCGAAAATAAAAAGAAATCAATCAACTGTAAAACAAGCATTCGATGATTATACTCTATATGGCATGGTTCCGAAGTTATAAGCATTTATTTATATTCAGAAAAAAATTTGGTATCTTTTTTCAAAAGCTCGAATATCTGCTCGAAGTAAGAATATCTGCAGCCCCCCCCCCCTTCCCGCCACAAAGAACCATCCCTGAAATTATTTACCATTTTATACCAAATACCTTGTATAGTAACATATAATATGTTACATTTTGTCGGTATAACATAAATAAATGCATTATGTTAAATAAATAAATTTAAAATATACCAATTTTAAAAATGCAATTAATTAACTATTCCAATATTTTCCATATATACATACTATATATGCATACGTACATATATTACATATATGTATATTATGTAAGTATGTTAAGCAGCAAATTAATCTTCACTTCCGTAAATGATAATATTTTGTAGGTAATGCAATAAAGAGGAATTTTATGCTTAAACTTTTAAATCCAAAATAAATTAACAAAATTAAACAAAAAAAAAAAAAACAAAAAACAGAATACTAGTGTAAAGTCTTACATTTCGGAAAACCACAAAATTTGAAAATAAATACGTATATGTACATACATATATACGTACATGACGTATGTGTACATTAAAGTAATCTTAAAAGTTTTTAAACCAATTAAATTTACTTATATGAACTTGAAATTTAATTAATTGAAAAAATCCAAAAATATAAAAGAAAAATAAAAGCTTCCTATACATAAGTAAGTAAATAAATAAATCTATATGGGTATAATCAGAAGCGTTACCATATTATCTGATAAAAATTAAAATTAATTACGTTTACTTGATACACAAATTTATTTTTGTTCAAACCAATTACATACAATATACAATGTCAAGAATTATAAATTGATAAATACATACATATACAGTAATGGATATAAGTAAAATGGGTCAGACCTTAAGAGGAAGAAATATTATACAACAAATTATAATATATTTATAGATATGTAAGATTTATATGCAAGAGTTTACCATTTTTGTAATATTATGACTGAAAACGAAAACATTGAAGAAAGACTAATTTTAAACAAAAGTTTTTCCATATTATTTTTTATGATTTCAATATTTATTTGCAAAAGTTTCTAATACAAATTATTTATATGCATATATAACTAACATGAAATCCACTCACCTTATCTGGCTGAGGTGTGGATCGGCTCAGGCAATCGTGGAGAATATTAGTGGAAGCTGAAATATCGGAGCTTGATTATAGTTGGACGGAGCTAAATAACATGTTCAAAAACTGTATTCGTTGGAAAGGAATTGTAGATGACCTTTGTGTCGGTAGGGGATCTGGACACTAGTAAGTAAGTATATAACTAACATAATACTAGTATAGAAGTTAAACTTCTCATGATACTTTCAAATAAAATTAAGGACTCTTGTGTTTGAATATATAATTCACTAAAATGGGCTGTCTGTCAAATAAGTAATTTCATTTACTTTTTTTAACTATTAACTTGACAGTCAGTTTGCCCATATAGAACAAAAAAGTGTTCTCATTTTTGAATTTACAGACACACAATTTTCAATTTTTTCGAATACTGTTTGATTGTTGAATCGTTTCGTACACATTTAAGCAATTAAACTATTGCGTCCAATTCAAATCGAATGTGTCAAATAAAAATTGCAATCAATTTGTAAAAAAATTACAAACTGTTTGATTACTTAATTACTTGCAAGCATACAGTTGCATGTGTCCGCATTTGAATGTTTACTGTTTGATTGCTTATTTGTATAGAACTTATAGAATACAAATACATATGTAACCGAACAGTTGCAAAAGCAAAAATTTACTGTTTATGTGAGCCTTAACAAACTAATATATAATTTTCCACTTCATCTCTTGATTATGTAATTAAGTTATAATTGAATTTCTGTCAGCGAAACACCCTATGTCTAAAAATCTGAATCACCATGCAAAATTAATAAAGATTTGACAGTCTCTAGGTTTAAGTACCTATGGATGTATAATAAAAATATTAAACGTCAAATATTTTTATCAATATATTTTACATACATACATATATACATACATACATACTTACACATATTTCCTAATTACAGATTCTAATTTTTGACTTAATAATGAAGATCAATAAAAATAAATGCAAAAAAAAAAAAAATGTTGTTAAAAAATTTATAAATTGATGTTTTAGTTGATAAGACATGACATAATTCAAAAATTCCATTGTATACATAAATATTTATAGAGTTCCTAGATATTTATTCCCTTTTCATTGTTTTAAAATTCTTACATTAATGTCTTTATTTTCCGGGTTAATAAAATAATATTAAAAACAGTAAAGAAAAAAGGCAAAATTCTTAAAAAACCAAAAAAATTACTCAAATATTCCCATATGTTGAATACTTACATATACATACATACATACTTACATAAATATATATTCGCAATCAATCCAATAAACTTAGTAACAAAATTAATCTGAAATTTAATAGTTAAATAGTTTAGGTAGGTATGTAGGTACCCATGCATAAGGTCACTTATAAATTACTTAAATATGTTTAACACAAGTGCAAAATATATGTTATACACACAAACGCACGAAATGTTTTACGATATATGACTTGTATATGTAAGTAAATTTACAGGGTGGTTCAGAAACAAGTACATATAATATTATATACCGTATTTTACTTGTTCACGTTTTTTTGCTTTTAAAGTCTCGGAAGACAGAAAATTTTTTCAAAAGTTTCGAGAAATTTCAAACGAAATTGTCAGGATAAAAAAAACTAAAATCACAACCAATATTCGAGCAAAATTTAAATGTTCAAAAAAAAAGTTAGAATTCTCGATATTCTAAAAGTATGAAAAATACGCAATAAAATAATATGATAGTATCAATTGCCGTTTCAAAAATAGTTTGTTTAAAGCTCTCAATCAGCTCTCCAACAAAATTCATAAGTAAAAATACGTGAGCAAGCGAAAATATTCATAAAATTTCGGCTTTCTTGAAAACAGTCGGATCAGTTTGACACCGCCTTCTGGTGGTGATGGTATACATATAATATTGCACTCATCACTTTTATTTCACCCTGTATACAAGATATTTTATGAAATTTTATATTTACTACCCAGATCCACACTTCATCTACTTTTTTAAACAATAAAATAAAAAAAAATTTTTAAAACAAAAAGAGAAAAAATCATTTTTGACCATTGATAGTAAAACGTTTAATTTTTTTTTTTTTGTAATTCTGAAATTCTTTTTATTTTAAAGAAAACGTTTTCATTTCATTTTTTTATTTATTACACTTCAAGGCGCCATAATTTTTTTCATTATTAACAAAAAATTCACACTAAAAAAGTAAAAACGATTCTGACAATTCGTTTTTTTTTTTTTTCTGTTTTGATTTTTGTTCTTTTTGTTTTTGAATGTTGAAATTCATCTCGTAAAAATGTCATTTTTTTTTCTTGTTTTGTTCTTACTTGATAATCTCTTCTAACAAACGATTTAATCGTCGTCGTAAGGCTACACAAGTAAACTACGACGGTAGAGATAGAAAAATGAAAATGATAAAAAATGAATCAGGAAAAAATGAAAAAAAAAGAGAAAGAAAAAAAATGGCAAGACAAAAGAATATTTACCGCTTGCTGACTTGACACAGTACAAACAATATAACAAGGTGAAAATCATGCAGTGGGTACGAGGTGTGTTTAAAGTGATTTTTTTTGTGATTTACCCTGTGTGGTAAAGTAATAGCAAAAAAGATATTCATTTGTATGTACATATGTATGTATGTATTTATGAATGTATTTGGTTGTACTTAGTATGAATATACTTATGTATGTATGTATGTTTGAATTTATTTTTGCAATATTTTGAATATTTTGCATTCAAAAGTGAAGGTTTCAAATTTTTATAAAATCATTTTATAATAAGAATTTTCTGAAAATTGGGATGCCTAGCTAAGAATATGCACATTTCATTTCATTTTACTTTACTCAGCAAATTGCATAATTGGTGCATTCATTTAACGGGATCATACACTACTCGCAGTTCAGATAAGGATTGGATTAGGAGCGTAGTTTTTAAATTAAATCGCTGTATTGCCAAAAAAATTGTTAAAATTCACATAAAAATCTTTTAACCAAAGTAAAAATTTTCATTTAGCCATCTAGCGAAAAATAGTTACATAAGTATGTGCGTAAGTAAATTACTGTTCTCAATCTCAACTACTTCTAGTATACCTATGGGTCCATGATGTAATTGAGTGTATGGGTTATATATTTAGAACGTTTATTATTAATTTTTTGACGTTTGATTGCAGTAGCAAATTTTGCATATACACACATATATGACATTGATAATACATATGTAGAAAGAAATGTTCGTATGTGTATAATATTGAAGCGCTCAGTGCCATTAGTGGCGTATCCAACATTTTTGTAAAAATGAGTTTTTATATGTTCAATAGAGATGTAATGGCCTAAAGAATTGTTTATTATTGTTTTAGGCCAAAAATAGTTTATTATTATTTTTACTCTATTTTGACATAAAAATGAAATATTTAGATATTTCAATCGCAGTTTACTCGAAATGTCATTTTTGCATTTTTACTAATATGTGCGTTTGCGAACCTATAATTTTTTTTTGTTCCTAAATTTCATTCTGAAATTATAGTGAGAGAAAACCTTGGTGGTAATAAAAGAATTAATTAATAAATTTAGAATTTCTAAGTTTAAAAATTCTTATAATAGTTTACAATTGCATAAGAACATATAGAAGCAATAATGTTTCCACGTATATACATACGTATGTACCTATGTATGTATGTATGTATTTTTGTGCAAGATGACAGAATGTCCAAAAACATGATAAAAATTGTATTTTGAAAATTTTTGCTTATAAATTTGCATTTTTCTTTAGATTTTTATGTACAATATTTACATTTGCTTACAATAAATATATATACATACATATATACATTCAATGTACATTGTGTATGTACTCTGATATTGTTCTTATACAAAACATAAAATAGCCTTAAGTTAAATTTTACGGTTAACAATTTTAAATATTCCTACCATTCCTACCTAATAATATTCTTAGAAAAAAAAATTGTTTTGTTTTTTTTTGTACAATATTTTATAAATTGAAAATTATACTAAAAATGTAATCATTATTTAAACATTAATAAAAATAAAACGAAAGAAAAAAATCAAATATTTTAAGAAAAACAACAATAAATGCCTAATATTTTGCAAAATTATAGAAATTGGAGCGTAAGATTTTTTGAATAACCCAAAATCAAAAATATTTTCAAAATTATTTAATAAGGCCTGTTAAAAATGAAAAAAACAAAAAACTAAGGGGATTGTGCACATACACACTTATGCTCATATTATTATGTATCTATGTATATGCTTGTGTGTATAACAGTCACTTGTTTTTTTTTTTGTCATTTGAAATACAGGTATTATAAATTTCAATTTTCGAATATTTATTAAAAGTAATATTTGATTTACAAAATTGACAGAGATTGAAAAATATTTTCATAATTAAGGAGTGTGACACCTTTTTAAAAGCAAGAAAACTGTTCACTCCAGGCGGAGGTTTCTTGGGTCTCACTTTTTTGGGCGGTTTCTGACGAACTCGGGCTGATTCTAGTGAGGGAGAGAGGGGGGATCCGGCGGCTTCACAACGGGCCTTAGTGACCTAGGTGTACCCTTCGGGGGGCCGTGCAACCTGACCTAATATTTTATTTAAATTATTTAAAATTAATTTTATTGGATTAGTATTGGGAAAGTAAGCTGTGTTATACTATAATTATTAATAAACCCATTTGTTTATAAAAAAAAAAAGTAGAGAAAATTATTAAATCTATCTGTAATACATCTGTACTCTGTACTATTCCCTTAAGGATGATCAATTGATTTGTCATCGGTTTCGAAATTTGACCGGTTTTTTGTTTTTATTACACTATATTAGACACTTTTTTTTGACAAGAATAACATATGTATTTGCAGGGTAGTTATGACAAAATTATGACTTCGTGCTAAAATTCAATTTAACTAAACTTTTTGAGAAAAAGGAAGAGAGAGAGAGAGAAAAAAATTTTGTTATTACTTAGTATTGATATTACTTACTCGGCAACACTGAAAAAAAAATAATAAAAATGAACTCAATTTACAAAATAATTCAAATCTTCTACTTGGATAATTTTTTACAAACCTCAAAGACTTTTACTAATTTATGAATTTTTAAAGGAAATTTTTGTATTTTGAATATGTGTGTAGGTAATATTTATCGTGCAGATGAAAAGCCCTGTCCACATGCTGGACGGCAAGAAAGATGTGCCCAAAATCCTAACGTAAGAAATTTTCCTAGCAGTATCTCGGAGGAACTTCACCAGCCTTATGGCAATCTACATATTTGAACTTTAGAGGAGCATATGACTAGGTTTGCCCTTCAAAACTGCAACATGTCACAGCCATAATAGACAAAAAAGAGATCAGTTTTAATGTGTAACGGGAATGAATGAGATATCGAACATTAGTATCGGGGATTTTAAATAGATTTGAAAGACCTCAAAAGAATTGGGTGACTTAAACAGGCCATCTATAATTAATCAAGTGCTCAATGAAATGGCAGCAAAACGGCACATTTGTTCTAATTAAAGTGCACTGGAATCACCGTTATTATTTAACTTACCGTTAATATATATATAATAGTTAAACAAACAAAAAAAAAATTTTAGCAAGAATTTCAAATATAAAATCATTGTTAGATTAAAATTCAAATTTATTACACCTAGGACAAACTTAAATGGAATTACAAGCTATTAAAATAATTTCAAAGATTTAATGCTTCATCACTATATTCCAAATATTATTGTGAAAGAGATAGATAGAAGATATTACATATATAGTCAGACAATTCTCTATTTCGTACCAACTATATATAAGACGGACTTTTTTTTGACGGAACTCAAACTACTTCTAGTTACTTATAGAATTATGAAGCATTCACTTATTCGATTTAATGCAAATATTAAAATTTATATGATTATAGCCTTAATTCATGATTAATCTATATGTATATCTGAAACTCATTTGTCACATATAGTGTGACTCGAATAATGTCAATTGCAAACAAAATACAAATTTCAATAAAAATTTATTAAAATCAATTTATACTTTCTAATATCTTATGATAATATTTTTGATCAAATTATAAATAAGAAAGAAACTACTTAATTCTCTTATACAGTAACACATACATATGTATGTACGTATGTATATATGATCTTGTTTTATATAAAATAATATTATAGTAGGTAATCATCTATATATATATATATATATATATGATTACGGTTGATACTTAGATATGAGTACGGTTGTTACTTAAATAATATTATCATTATTACGTTATCAACATTTTAAAATCTTTAAATATTTTATGCTAATCGCATAATACTTATGATATGCAATTGGTGCCGTCTTTCTTTTAAAAGTTAATGGTTCCATTTATAGTTTTTTTTTTTCTTTTTGTTCCTGTTTCACTTTATTCTACTTTGTAATACGTACGTATATGTTACCTATTTTGCCTTCAAAATATTCCGAAACAAATTCCAAAAAAAAAAAAATATCTCATCATTATTTTAGTCACGTTACCCTATTGACCATATCATTAGGATATTATATAAGGATGCTGCCACTATACTCACGAGTATATATACAAAAAATTTATTATAATAATGCAACATCCATATGCATATAAAAATATATGTATTATATATGAAGGTATATATAGATATACAAACATACATATGTGAATGTGGTAAACATTTTGGATATTTTGATATGCTCGTTCTTCAATATAACAATCAATAAATAAAATGAAAGAAAAAAAAAATTTAAATTTTTTCCCATATTTTAGATCTCGGTTGATAAAAAATCGAAGATGATCGATTGATCTCATACCAATTCCTAAAAAGAATTTATAATTAGAAAATCAATTTATATTGTGGTAAGTTGCTTGAAATATTTCGTCATTATTGTCCACCTTCAGTCAACTCTCATCTTAATTTTTTTTTTGTTTTTTTTTGTTATGTAAGTATATGTGATATTTTTTTAATATAATAATATTAAAAATGTTTTACAAAATCATTACATTCTTTTGGTTTGATATTGGGAACTTAATTTTCTTTTTCATTTTTTTTGTAGTAATGAAAATGTGGTAAAAAGAAGAACAATAATAAATAAAAATGCAACAACAACAATAACAACAACAGCAACAACAAAATAATGAAATATCAGGCCTTCTTCCTTAAGAATAAAAAAGAAAAGAAAAAAAATACAAGAAACCTATTAAAAGCAGTAGGTCTAAATTGATTGGATTGATAGGTTATCTCAGTGATCAAAGAATCATTACAAAAAATTCGTAATGAACTTTTATAACAACTCAAATTAATAATTTCACTCTGTTGGATATTCTTGCTTTATTATTGTTTTTTTCTTGTAAATCTTTTATACAAAATAAATGCAGTAGACTACTAAAACTTGTTGCAATATAAAAGAATAAAAAAAAATTTTAAAGTGCATTCGTATATTAATTATTATATAAGAATTTAAGTACATATACATTCTTACGCACATATAAGACTAGAAAATTGTTAAATTTCTTATATACTCGTATAGGGGGGGAAAAAAGGAAAATAAAAAAAAAATTTCAATTCTAACACGTTTGAAAAATCCTTAGCTCTAATACGTTATTTTATAATTGAAATATATGTATGTTTATATATATATATATATTTATGAAAAAATTAAAATTTAATTAGATTTTCTTATATATATATGGAGAAAACTGGCTTAATTTCTGTTGAAATGAGCCCCCTATCAAATTATCGGTATTATTTACAAATATAAAAATTTTATTTATTTCAAACGTTGCACTTAGAATGAGAAGAACTTCTTGAATCTTGGGGAAAGTACTAATTTGATATTGGAGTAATAACGAAGGATTAAATGTTTGTTGTCTGTGTTACGATTTATGTGTTTTATTATTGTGAAAATTAAGTACTTAACTCCAAAATGTCATGCAACGATTATGATGAAAAATTAATCATAAACTCAAAAAGAAAAAATCTAAAAAAGGATTTAAATTTTTAAAATACAAATTATAAATTTTGGTAGAATCTTTTAATTTTAATTTTAATTATCAATAAAAAATTAAAAATATATTCAAACAAACTAGTATAACATTTTTAAAATTTAAAATCAAAAACAAATGTACGAAACAAAAATAATTTTGAGTGAAATATGTAAAATAAAACAAAAAAAACTTTTACTATTTTAAACTAGAGTGTGCTTTTTAAATAAAAATAATTAAATATACATTTCATTAAAAACTGTTCTCGTCTCTGCTAAAAAAAATAGTTCTAATTATTTTAACTTAATCATTACAAACGATAAATATTAGATGGCGCTGAATTATATCGAAATAATTTTGACAATCATATAAAATTAATTGTCAAATTTTCTAATGTTGATGTTTGGAAATTGAAAATGAATTGTCTTTTTATTTGATTTTTTAATAAAAAAAAATTAAAATGAATAATAAATATTACTAGATTCTAAATTATTTTCATATTAATATTCAATGTGTATTATTATAAATTAAGTAATAAATTTGAAAAATGCCAGTTGATATAAATCGTTTAACTGATGGTTGGCTTGAATTAGAGAGTGATCCTGGACTATTTACATTGCTTTTAGAAGATTTTGGTGTAAAAGGTGAGATGAAAAAAAAAAACCCTAATGAATAATTTTATTTTTTCATCAAAATCTTTAATTAAATTTAAGGTGTTCAAGTTGAAGAAGTTTATGATTTACAAAAATCAATTGAAGGACCTGTTTATGGTTTTATATTTTTGTTCCGGTGGATAGAGGAAAGGCGTGCCAGAAGGAAAATTGTTGAAACTACTGAAATTTATGTTAAAGATGAAGAGGCTATTAACAATATATTTTTTGCCCAACAAGTAGTACCAAATTCATGTGCAACACATGCACTTCTTTCGGTTCTTTTAAATTGCGCTGATTTACATTTGGGTGATACTCTTCAACGTCTTAAAGTTCATACAAAAGGAATGTGTCCCGAAAATAAAGGATGGGCAATTGGAAACACTCCAGAATTAGCTTGTGCACATAATTCACATGCAACAAAAATGCAAGCGCGTAGACGTCAAGACAAGAGTAGTGGTATAAGTACGGGACGTTTTACTGGAGAAGCATTTCATTTTGTTAGCTTTGTACCCATAGAAGATCACTTATTTGAATTAGATGGTTTAAAACCATTTCCTATGGATCATGGTCCCTGGGATACAAATGAAGATTGGACTGATAAATTTAGACGAGTAATAACTGATCGTTTAGGTATTTCTACCGGTGAGCAAGACATTAGATTTAATTTAATGGCCGTTGTGTCTGATCGCAGAATAGCGTTAACTCACAAATTAAAAATGTTACGTACAAATAAGCAAATAATATCGGCCACCTTACAGAAACTTTTAAAAGCGTCTGAGAAATTAAGTGAAGCAGTTAAGGAAGGAAAATCCAATAATGTATTTTATACATAAATGAATTTTTGATATTTTAATAAATATTTTAATTTTAGACTGATACTGATGATATGAGACAAGAAGGTAATAGGAGCCCTTCACCAACATCACTTTTAGAATCAAATGCGTTTACTGTTCGTGATCTACAAAATTTATTAAAGAATTTGGATTCTGAAATTTCAGTAAACGAACAGCATCTAAATGATGAGAACGATAAGCGATACATGTTCAAAGTTGATGATAATCGACGAACACACAACTATGATGAATTTATTTGTACTTTCCTCTCAATGCTAGCCCATCAAGGATTGTTAGGAGATTTAGTAGCACAACATTTACTTCCTAGTAAAAAGATGTCAGGACAAAATGCTAGCCGCATTGGTCGGCCAGCAAAGAAGAATGGAAGTCCACCCAAACCAGCTGGTAGAAGAAGAAAAGGACGAAATAAATGCAAGAAAAGAAAATAAAATTAATACAAATACTACTCATATTACATAACAACACAGATTAAATTTCAAAATATCAAAAATAAATAAAACTCATAAATTACAAATTATTTTACTTTAGTTTTTATTCTCCATTCAAAATTTATAAATGAAAAGATTTGAAAACGTTTTAGCTTGCAAATTCTTCAGTTTTTGCTGCTGACTCAGTTTCAGATCCATTTTTTATCATGTCAAGATTTTCACAATTTTTAGTTGATTGACTTTCGACCTTTTCTAAAATTTCATCAGATTGGATTTCTCTTTCTTCTTCAGGCTTCGTTTTGCGTTCAGGTAATTTATCTAAAGTATTTTCCTTTGATACACTTGTTTCGATTTGTTTTTCTTTAATTATCACTGCATCTTTTTGCTGGGACTTGGAATTAACTTTAGAACCAATTTCACTTTGATTTTCCAATTCTATTTTTTCTTCAACTTTTTTAGTTTCTTTTCCACGAATTGAACTTAAATTATCGTCTAAATTTATAGTTTCTTTTTCTGTCTTTAAACACTCCAATTTTTCATCTTCATTTGAAATTTTATCGGTATTATTGTCATTTTCTTTTTGCTCATTCTCATCATTACTGTTCTCGGATTCATCACTGTGTTCGTCTATGTCATCTTGAATCGGGTCTAAGCTTTTTTTAATTTTTTTATTCATTTTCTGTTTTTCTTTCCTTTTTAACCGCTTAGCCCTTTTCTTTGCAGTTTTAGCTTCTGCTTCTAAACGATTTTTTTCAATTTTATCCCTATACTGTTGATCTAGTGATTCTTTATAACCTTTTACTTCAATCATCTTTTGCCTAGCATATTCTTTTCGACGTAAATTTCTGTAAACATGAAATTCACCGGACCCCGCTCCAGCTGATGAACCCATTACATTACGAACAAATGTTGGAACAGAGTATACAAAATCTTTTTCTTTAGGGGTTTCTGGAATAATAATAGGCTTTTCCTAAAATGTGGTAAGAATATTGTAGTACTATTGTTTTGCAACAAATTTCTATTACAACACTTACAGGATTTTTCATTAATTTCTCCAATTTAATTCGTTGTAAATCGATTGCATTTCTTACAACTTTACGTTCGGTTTTTTCTGATGGGGTTTCTTCGACTTCAACTTCTTCGGTGGCATCAGGTTCATCCATTATAGCCTAAATTTTTTAATATTTGAAATAATTATAAAAATTGAAATTAAATTTATTTTTGTTTACAATTTAGATTGACAATCACTTCAAAATAAAGTTTTTTAGAATTTTTAATGTCAAAACATTGATGAAACGCATGGAACGATTAGAATCGATGGTGAAAACTGGTACTACAAGAATCGAAAATTCGTGCATAACAAGAATTTTGGAGCATCAATAATACCTCTTTAATCTAAAGGTACGCAATTTTTTTTTATAAATTATGTGAGATTGGAACACTAATGATGTTTTGATAATACTGGTTTTGATTAAATAATATATTTAAAACTAAATTATTCGTACAATTTAAAAAATTAAAATAATCGATTCTTTCGATATTACTTACATCTTTTATTCATCTTGACGTTGCGTTGATACTTCAAATACTCTGATGTTATGATTTAATCATCAATGGATTAGATAGAATTGACTACAGAAAATTTTTGTAAGTTTAGAAAGAAAATTGGTTTGTAAAAGAATAATACAATAATTAGCATTTTCATAAAATTTTGTCACAATTAATATTTAATGTTTTATCATTTTAGCGAACAATGGTTTTCAAAACATTATACCAGTTAGCGACCAAAAGAATCCCCCTAATTAAATTTAGAAAAGGTGGATTAATTGCTTCTGGTACTTCTCAATCTTCAGCAGCAACAGCAACCGCTTCAGGAGGAATGTCTTCGGGGCATAAAGTTGTGAGTTTTGGACTATACATTTTTCAATTTATTCTGTTGTTAAGAAAGTTGAATTTAATAATATTTGCTGCATGTAATATTAATACGGTTACAGGATAGAATTACAAATAGTTTGATCTATTAGGGATACTATTCTGCTAACAAAAAAAAAACAATTGTACATTCAAGTTATATTCCACATAAAAATATTTGCTTAATTTATTATTACATAATTTTGCTAACACAAACTTAGGTTAGTTGTCAAAATGTTAAAAAAAAACAAAACAAAAATAAACTTAATTTTCGGTTTGCCATAATATTTTGAATACACCAAAGTTCACCTGATAATTGGTCCATTGATAACCGAAAATAAGTATGAATATAGCAATGTACTTAACTATTTTCTGAAGTTTAAACTAAAATAATCAGAAATTTTAAATTAAAAGCTTTAATATTTTTTGAAATTAAAACTTGAATACGATTCGAATTGTTTGTTCATGCTAAATTTGTTTAAAAGTTGTTGAAAATTGGTTGTTTTTATCATTTCATAATTTTATTATTTATTATTTTTAGTCTACCGCACCAGCAATAGAGGATTGGCAATTGCCTGCTAGATATAGAAGAAGACCGTTGGATCCTGTTGAAATTGATTATATTAATCGTGGTGGACCACCATAATTTTAAAGATAAATTCTTTATTTAATAAATCAGTAGACAAAAATATTTAATTTTAAAAATAAAATCATCAAAAATATAAAATTGAAAAATGTTAATTTATTTTCACTAAACAATATTCTAAATTACATATATATGTGTATGTATTTATTTTTGTTAAAATTTTAGATGTATAAAATTTAATTTTACTTAAAGAATTTCTCAAGACACTTTATACATATTATGTTTAAGAAGTTCCTTTCGTTCTATTATTAGAGAAAATTTAATATTTACGAACGTTTATAATTTAAGAAAACGATATTAAACTGCATAATGTTTTTTCAGTAATTTACTTTTTATTTTTAATCATATTTTAATTGTATCTTAATCTACCAAACAAAAAGTTGATATATTTTTAAAATGGTTGATAGTTAACAAATTTGGATAGAATACTTTTTTTTATAAATTTCATTGTTTTAATATAGCACATTTGGTGTTCTCAAAAGATTTGGTTTAAAAAATAAGTGGTTATCACTAGTTTCTTTAGTAAAAATTTTAAGATTATTTTGTAATTAAACAAAAATTGCAATGTTTTGATAAATTAACTATTAAAAAAAATTTAAAAAACGATTTAATTTCGCACAGGTTTTTAAAGAAAATGATATAATGAGTAATAAATGGGCTTTTCTATTGGAAAAGTTGTTAGTATCTATGTATATCTATATGCATAAAAGCAAGCATGTATTTACTTTTTCCAATAAATTTAAAATTCGTGCACTAAATAAGAAGTAAAGATCAAAATGGAAAATAAGAAAAAATATATTTTGAAAGCCAATTCACAATACAGGCTCAATGTCATAAGCAAGTACATGCATAAATTTTCAACTTGCTTTATTATTCCATTTAATATTTTTAATATAAAGTTGATTGCCAAAATCTTTCTTTATTAGAAAAACCCAAAATAGTTACAAAATATCGTTGAAAAAAAAAACTATTTTATAGTACCTTTAGCTTTTTCTTCATTTTAATTAGGGTTTTTCTTATGTTATAAAGGGATTTGAAAAAAACTCAGTATTCACTTGATTCATACAAGATAATAATTTGGTTTCATCTCGAATTCACTTGCATTATTACGTTAATCAATAATGTAGAGTGTAGATGTCAAATATTGAGAACTGAAAATTATGATTTAAAACAGGAAAATAAAAAGTTTCAGTGTCAGTAGAAAATAAATTTTATTTTGTCAGTAGAAACCCGATAAATATAATGTATGTAAATTAATTTTGAAACAAAAGGTTTATAATTCAAACAATTTGATTGAATGAAATTTTCTTGAATTTTTAATGAATGCGGTAGCTGCATTGTTAACTTGGATAGGACTATTTATACATTTGTATAAGAACACGAAATTGAAAACAAAAAAAACAAACAAAAGAAATAAAAGAAACAAAAGTTTCAATGAAGAAAACCACATACAATTTTAAATCTACCAGTACGGCACACAAAATTTGGACATCTTTAAATTATATGTAGGTAAATTTGAATGAAAAATTTAATTGGTACTCAATTCACACATTTTATTTGTGTATTCAGTTAATAAAACCTTAATTATTAAATTTTTTTTCATATTATAATTATTTATTTATCTTTCCGAAAAAACTTGAATTTCTTTTTTGATAAATCAATTTCTTTTTTTTTTTTTTTGACATCATTAAAAGAAACAATTCAAAAAAGAAAAAAATAAGTCTTTTTCATTCCGGTGCATGGTCGATAATCTACCAAATAATCCATGTTCAAATGTAATTTCCACAGCAACGTATAAAGGATCTTAATATATTCTGTGTACACTTCTCACTTATGTATATGTAAAATTTTCTCTGATTACCCGGTCATGAAAATGCAGCGCGGAAAGTTTATTGAACTCTGAAAAAATAAAAGGAAACAAGAAGAATGAAAGAAGAAGAAATAAAACAATGTATGAACAATTTTCAATTTTTATTATCCTTATATTTTTTATCCTTATCTGTACATGTCTATTTTGTATTAAAAAAAAAAATTTTTTTAAACTTTTCTTTTTCATTTTTTTTTTGTATGGTTTTTTATAAAAGGAACAAAAAAATAATTTTCTTGATTGTTTTTTAAATAATTTCAATTAAATTTGAATGGGCCTGTTCGAAATGTTTTTATTTTTTTTTTGTCTTGTTTTTGGGATAAGCATTGTTCATTCGATAAAAATTTATTGGTTTTATAACTTCATTAATTTTTAGGCACTTGCTTTTTTTTTGTTCCTCTTTAAGTTCGAAAATTATAATTGTTTCAATTGAATTTTGTGTACATTCTTATTTTTCTTTTTTAATTTTTATTTTATTAAAACTAATAAGAAATTATTCTTTTTCATATTTAAACAAATATAGATTAAAAACTTCAATAATCGAAAAGACAAAAAAAAAAAAATATTGTAAGATTATTTTTTTTTTCACTTTTGGTTTTCTTTGAAATTTATTACCAAAGTAGAATTATATTTGGAAAGTATTTCCATTTAGGTATTAATTCATGCATATCTAATTTATTTTCTGAATTATTATTCTTTGTTTTATAATTTATATATATTCCATTCCATGCATCTGAAAGCTTATATAGTATATATATGTATGTTGGTACATAACAAAAACTTTTAAAAGTTTTGAAATGCACCAGCAAATACGAGTATTGATGTTAAATTTTCTCTCTTACGTAACTCTTTAACAAAACTCGTTCAGATAAATAATTGTTTTGGTAATAATTTCAGTTGTTAGAATAGTATGAATATTGCTGTTGGTGGAAATGAGATGAGGTGTAGTATTAGCTGGTTAATGATAAAATGTGAAGTTGATCTTTCAGGAGTAATTTGCTGAAACTTTGAAGTTTTCATGAAGATTCAATATGTGGAGTTCTGTGGAAAGTTATAATAAAATTATTGTTACTTTATTAATAAATTGATTCATAAATATATGGAATATTGTAATTATTTCTTAAAAATTTTAATAAAATACAACTTAAAATTCTGATTAATAAATTATATTTGAAAGCAACTTATCTGTGATAATAAATATTTATGTATACGCATTTAAGTAATAAAAATTCCATTATATATGTATACATAAAACAATTTATTAAAGAAAATCAATCTTTTATATATTTACATAAATTCAAACGCTAATATATTAAAAATTACTTTATAATGGCTCAAAATCTTATTCTTTTATAAAAGTACAATGACAGTCCCCTAAAAGTATGTCATATATTATTCAAATTAAGATGAGAATTTTACATTGAAAATTTTTGAGAAAAAAATATTTATAGAAATTTTGTATAACATGAAAACTGCACATATTATTAAAATGTTTAAAATTTATTAGATTATAATATATTTACATTAAATATAAAAATATATTTACAATATTAGAATTATTTTATTTTAGTATTATAATAAGTTTAATTCAATAAGCTTAATTTTTTTGAACCGTATAATATTTGTTTATAATTCATTTAACTGTTGAGAATTGTTGTTACAAACGGACGAAAGTCCCACCGACCAGTTTAAAATTCGATCGCTGGAGGACTGTCATCCGGTCGCACCATTCAATTAAATTTTAAATAATTAAGAAATGAAAATTATTCATTTCAATTCTATGTTTTAATCTTCCTTGGTTTTATTTCTACATTTTTTGCTACTGTTTCTGTTTCACATGATCATTTCATTTATTGGAATCTGAAATAGAAAATAAGAAAAAATATTTTTATAAAATTAATTCTTAAATTTAGTTTTTATAGTTTGACTATATGTACCGATGTATATATATATATATATATATATATATATATATAAATATGCAATAAAAATTAAATTAAGTTTTTTCCTGAAAATTTCTGATCGATTATTGTCGCTTTTCTGAGAATGATTATTTTGAAAATTACGATTCCAAGTTTAATTTAAAAAAAAAAAATTATTTTAAATTTTTTATTGAATAAAATTGTGAAGATTCATTATAAACATTTCAAAATTGTCAAAAATCTTTTAACAATATTTACTAGAATAAAATTTTAGCAAATACTTTTAGGGGCATAAAATAATCTAATCGAGAAAATGGTGAATAAAAACTTCAACTATACTCCAGCTTAATAATATAGAGGAATATAGTTGAAGAAAATAATTATTTACTTCTTTTATATCTATTTCACATTTACTCCGATAGAAGGCTTCATATTTTTATAGAAAAAATACTTGTAAAATCTTTAAATTTGAATTTATATATAAGTGAATTTTTGCTCTACGGCAAATCATATTCCATATGTAAACTATTCCTTACTGCTCCACAATATTTTTGGGTTGCTGCATATTTCTTTAGAATATATATAAAAATTGCATATTCCGGAATAGTTCATTAAGAAAAAATTATGAAACCGAGAAATTTTAGAATGACGATAATATTATGCATTTGGAATAATATTTATTTCTCGATACCATATCTAAATATATTCATCTGTGTTTATATATATATATATATATATATATATATATATATATAAATGATTCACATATACATTTTAATTACGACAGAAGAAATAAAAAATAAAAAAATTTCACTTCGTAATATATCAAATCATTTTTACTCTATTTAATTTCCTGCGTCAGTTCGGATTAGTTGAAATGCAACTTTAAAGAAAAAAAAAAGTAAAATATAAAACAAAATAACAAAATAAAAAACAATTATAGAAACAGGAAAAATAATAAAAAAAAATATTAAGAAAATATTTTGTATCTTATTTAGCAAAAAAAAAAAACAAATTACAAACAAAAAATCAGAAAAAATAGGAAAAAAAAAACCGAAGACTATAATTTTTTTTTCATATCCTGATAATTTCAAAAGAAGAACTTGTCTTCTAAAGTCCTTCGTTTATTATTTCTGTTCCTTTTTCTTTCCTCTTTGTCCTTTTTCTTTCCATTTTTTGTTTTTTGTGTATTTTTCTTTTATTCCGTCTACTTTTTAAAAATTATATTTTTTGTGTTATATGTATATATATATATATATATATATATAAATGGTGCATATATACCAAAAATGTTATTTTATTCTGCTTTAGTTTTGTAACACAAAAAAAAAAAAATCATTAGAAAAAAACAAGAATTAAAGGCAAACATAATATTAACAAAAGGAAAATGTCGGAATTTTTGGCACAATAATAATTTAGATGTAGATTAAGCTTCACAAATAGTTTGAATAAACAAAAAAAAAATAATCAAAAATTGAAGAAAATGAAATGAGGACCTTTATGATTATTATTATTTGCTGTTGTTGTTCTTTTTTTTTTTTTTTTACTAATTTTATGTTTATGTCTACATACACTTTTCAAATGAATTAGAAAAATATGTATGAGAAATTGATTTTATTTCCACCGTCACCAAAAAAAAAAACAAACAAGAAATACAGAAAAAAAGAGGAACACACAGAAAAACCTAATAAAAGAAAATAAAGGAAGAAACTGCACAAAAAAAAAAAAAAAACAAAATAGCAAAACAAAACACAAAAATAAAATTCAAGCAAAATTATATCCTGAATTTCAAAAATATATATATGTTTATATACTTACAAATGTATGTTTGTGCATAATTTTTTATATATAAAAAATTTACAATATTTTTTTAGAGTACAGAGAAAAAAATTAAAGGAAAATTGTAAGAGTTTTTCTTGGAAAAATTTCAAAACAGTTTTTTTTTTTGGTTGTTTTTTGTTTTTAGTCAAAATTTTATTGCGCATGATCTTTATTATATTTTATATACTTTTTTTTTATTATTTTTCTCCTCTTCCTTGTGATTTTCATTATACAAGTATAATACACAGATGTACATATATATATTCACATATATACATATTTATATATACCTATGTAACTTTTTGTGTATATGTTCAACTAAAAATTTTTTTTTGTTTTTTTTTTTTGCATTTCTTGGCAGACTAAAATTTTATTTTACTTATTTATTTATTTTTTTTTTTAATAATATACATAATTATATATATATATATATATATATATAATTATTACGTATGCATATATATATTTTATTCATATATATCAATATATATCACTATATATTTTTATATATATGCATATATAACTTAACACATTGATGTACACACAATAATATGTATGTATAATTGAGAATAATTTTTATAATATAGTGCAATTATTGTATTTTTGTATATATAAGTATGGTGTGTATGTGTGTATGTATAATATATAGTACACTGTACTAGAGATATATATCAAAATATAGACAGAATTTTTAATTTAAATATTTAGATATATATATATATATATATATATATATATATATATATAATATGATATATAAAAACTATATATCACATAAAATGTATGTGTGCATGTGTACATATTGCAATTTAACATGCATAGAGAATGTGTGTATAAATTTAAATAAACAATTTTATATATATATGTATATATATACATATATATAATATTAAAATATATATCTATATGTAGATATTGATATATTTTTAATAAGGAGACAAGGTAGAAGAAAAAAATAACAAAAAATAAGAGTACAGGGTGTGTAATAACAGTAAAAAGAAAATTTTGATTTTTGCTTCTTATTTTAATATTAATGTGGCAATTTTCCAAGAAAATAAACAAAAAAAATTGAAAATAAAAGCAAAGAAAAAAAAAAGAAAATTTTCTTTGTTATTTTGCCGAAAAATTGAGAAAAATTAAAAGAACGAAAAAATGATCCTTTTATATTTGTCCTTTTTTCTATGTGTTTTTTTTTTCATATTTTTTTTTAGTAAATGTTTTTGGTTTATTAATATTCTACGGCAAAGAACTAAACTGAAATTTTATAATTATGTAGTTGGATTTTTTTTATTCTTCTTTTTTTTTTAATTTTTCATGAAAGTTTTGTTTTTTTTTCTTGTTTTGTTTTTATAGCTTGGTTCCTTTTTGTTTGAATTTGAATTTAAAAATTTTTTGCTTTTTTTTTCATTCTTTTTTTTTGAGTTTCCAAAATGCTTAAAATGTGTTTTAATTGTAGCTTTTATAAAATAAAATATAAAAAAAAAATTTAATTTTTATGAATTGAAAATTTTATGTCGTTCTATCTCTCTCTCTCTCTCTCTCTTTTTTTTTTTGTTTTTCAATATACCATACACATACATTATCATTTGTTTGTGTACTTATATATTCTTTTATATAAAATTTTTGTGTATATATAGATGTCCTGTGTTATATGCATATGTATGGATATTTGAACAGAAAATATACACACACAGAATATATTTGTTTGAAATTAAATATATTTGAATACATTTATATATTATGATATATTAATGGTATATATAGCGATTATAAAGCATATTTATATATAAATTTATATATACACGCCATTATATGTATTTGATTTATATAAAAGGAAAAATAGAAAGGAACAAAAGAAAAAAAAATTTATCACAGAGAATAATATATATTTAAAAAAGGGTATATATATATATATGTATATATGTATGGGTATGCGTATATATAAGTATTTTTTCGCGAAATAAAATATTGACCTAGGTTTAATCAGGATTAAAATAGGCGCTATGCCAAAATAAACTTTTTTTTTAAAAATAATTTTATATTAATAATAAAGTACTTTTTGTCCTCTTTTTATTATATAAATATATATATATACCAATATTTATACATTTATATATGAAATGTATAGTTTGTATTTTAATATTTTATGCATTTTACGTATGCGGATGTGAATTTGTATATGTGTATATTATTAAAAATTTACATATATCATATATAAAAAATTAAAATTTTTTTTTTTTTTTTTTGAAATTTGTAAATTTGTCTTTTGCACTCACATATATATATATAGTTTTGCAGCTTTGGCTTGAATTTTTGGCTTTGTCAACAACACACGACATCTAAAATGACAGATAAAGAACATGCGATTAAAATCAAATTGCATGGAAATCCTATTCCGTATTGCAAGGAAATCCTATATCTTTCTTTCAAAAACAAATATATATATATATATATATATATATATATATATATGGGGATATATAAATGATTTAGAGTTGAACCGATATAGGTGCATAATTTACACAAAAAAAAAGCAAATATAACACACACGTATATATATATATATATATATATATATATAATATATATAATAATACAGTTAAAACATTTACCTTTTTTCTTCCTCTTAAGATTTTTTTTTTGATATATACTTTTGAAGTTTTCACTATAATGTTATTTTTTATTTGCTCCTTTCTTTTTATTTTTATACTTTTTTTTTTTACAATTTTCTTATATTTGTTTTGATTTTCCCTATGAATGATATATATATGTATATACACACAATTTGCTTTAATTCAAAGAAATAGAGCACAATAATTTTATTGGTTGCGAGTTATAGAGTGGTAAGGTTTACGCAAAAATATAAAAAACCAAATAAATCCAAAATAAAAGAAATAAAAAATTCAACTTTTTTTTCATATATATTCTTAAAAAATTTTAACCTCAATGGTGAAATATATATATGTATGTATGTATAAACGTGATATCAAATGAAAAGTTTTTGATTTTTAAAGAGTTCTTTATATTCAATTTGTTTGAAATATGTATAAATGTAACCCATTCATTTTAAGAAGAAGAAAATGTAACAATTTTCTTTTAGAATCCTACACGATAATCTATTAAGCGAGATATATATATATATATATATATATATATATATCGCTTTATAAATTTCACAATAGTGTAGAAAAAGAAAATTTCTTATTTTTTTTTAAATATTTACAAAACTCCCTAAGTACCTTTATTTACAGTTGTTTAAATACATTAAAATTCTATATAGTATATATACTATATGTGTATGTATGTGTATACATTATTGTACTTCCTTTATAAATTATATATTATGTACATTTTAACATTTTTATATTAAAAAGTTTTAAAATTATAGATTAATCACCTGTGTGACAGACGAAAATTGATTACATAAAAAACTACTAATATTTATTTTTTGGGTAGTTTCTCATTTTTTTTTTTTTTTGTATAACAGAATTGACGTAAAACTAAATTTTTCGATTAATAGTAAAAGGTAAAATCAAAATGTATTTAGGTATGTGTTTAATGTATTTGTAACAAAAACCCAAAAAAACCTAAGTATGAATATAAAAAAATAATGAAACACTTTAAGTAAATATTTTAAGTACAAAATCATGGTAATCAAAACGATTAAAATGTAAAAACTAAAAAAAAAAAAAAATTTATTTTGAAAATAATTCAATTCTCGGTAAAAGACTTAAGTATTTCCACATAGAAAAAAAAACATGAAATGAAAAATATATTTAAATTTAGTGACAGAAACGATAGACGACTTGTACAGGAAAATTTAATACTTAATATACAAAATTTCTTATAAAAATGCAGCCTGTTAGCAAATTATAAAGCTAAATTGTATTTATTCTCATGAGAAATTTATAGTAAATTATAAGTTTTATCTTATATTGCCGTCATTAAAATTTAAGCCTTAAAAGAAGCCTATTAAGTTATTATCTTTGAACACGTATATTAATTATAATTAATAATCTTTTCCTTTATAAGTTGATCCCTTATAATTATACCAATTGAATTTCGAAAGATTAAGTGTAGGATTTCATAAAATTAATTATTCATTATTAACTTATTATTCAATTTTGAAAAAACATTTTAATTTTGTAATTATTAATAATTATTATTTCGTATTGGAAATTACGATTTTCCTCCTATTTTTCGGAAAAATAGATCTCTGAAATTTTCGAAGTATTAAAAATAATATTAATTATGAATCGATCTATAAATTAATAAAATATGAAATAATCTATATATTCCAATATTTCTGTTTAATTAGCATAACTAAAAGATTATAACAATATGATATGATGTGTTAATTATTATATATAAAAAATTATTCTTAAATAAAAACTGACTATAATTTAATTTATAAATAAATTGAAATTTTAATCAACTATATTATTATATAAAAAATTAATAAATTATTAAACATTAAATATGGAAAATATAAATTTAATTATTTATACATATATATATATAATTCTTTTTTGTTTGTTTAATTTTCTCTTATACTTTTAAAATTTATGTATGCTATATCATATAATTAACACAAGCAATTTTACATTAACTTAATTTCAATTTAAAAAAAAAAACATAATTATAATATAAAATATAATGAATAAAAGGGAATATTATCTGCAAGGAAATTAAATTTAATGTCTCCTCTATATATATACAATCAAAATATCATAAATATAAGTTCATTTTAAAATTTTGCTGTTAAATATTGCGGATATAATATAAATTATGTAGTTTTTATGTTATATTTTAATACTATATATACATATATATAAATATCTATTCTATTTATGCTTTTTATATATATATATATATATATGAATTGAAATTATAAATAATAGGTATGTAATTTTATATTTATATATTATGTATATACATAATTTCGTTCTACTTTTTTTTCATTCTATATTAAATGTGTAAAAAAGAAAAGAAAAACAGAACAACAATCTATGTAATTATTATCCAATATTTAATTTAACAAAAAAAAAAGTATGTTAACGGTATTATGGCATACAATTTTCAACTGAGTAAACTATTGTATGTATACATACGTTATATATATATCTATATAATATATACATATATACAAAATTCGAAATCATTAAAATACTTTGATGAATTACAATGTAATTGCCTCATAATATGTATAAAAAATATTTATTTTTTTTTTTATAATTTACAGTACTCGTATTAAAAAAAATTTTTTCATTCACAAGAGACATATTATGAATGATATTTTTTGAAATTATTTAATTGTTATAATATTGAACCTAATGTATTACAAAAATTTGATATCCTAAAAATCTATATAAGACGTTTCGGTACAAATACGGTATAATTTCCATGTATTATAATATATTAGAATTCGTATAACAATTTTGTAAATCAACTTAATATATTTTAATATCCGAATTACAGTAATATTGTTCTATGTTATACTACTCCGTTTAACTATTAGCTCTTATAAGCTGAATTTTTTTAGTATATAATTTAATGCAGTGTTACTGTAATTTCGATATTCTGTTGTCAAGGTTATTCATCAGATAAAATTGTAGTGTTGAAAAAGGCAATTTAATGTTATAATTTGTATTAAGATAATTTTTAGTACATATTTTTGTGTGATATCGTATTTCTCAGCATTATAGAAATATTTAAACTATTAATTGTGAACAAAGAAATTCCAATTACAATAATATTATTTGAGAACAGATTGTCAAAAATGATTTCTTAGTATATCTATATATATATATATATATATATATATATATTATATAGATATACTAAGAAATATATATCAAATATATATATGTATATATATACATATATATATTTGACATATACATATATGTATATATATATATATATATATATATATATATATATATATATATATATATATATATATTTCAGGTATATATATATGTATGTATAGTATATAAGTATATATATATATATATATACATATATATATATATGTATATATGTATATGTATATGTATATATATATATGCATATATATATATATATATATATATATATATATATAAATATATATATATATATATATATATATTGAAATATATACATATATATATACTTATATATACCTATATATACATATATATATATACTTATATATACCTATATATACATATATATACTTATATATTCTTATATATACTTATACATATACATACATACATATATATATATACCTGAAATATATATATATATATATATATATATATATATATACATATATATACTTATTATATATTCTTATATATATATATATATTATATATATATATATACTTATATACTATACATACATATATATATACCTGAAATATATATATATATATATATATATATACATATATATATATATATATATACATATATATATATCAAATATATATATATATATATATATATATATATATATATATATATATATATGTATAATATTTCAAATGTAAAATATTAAAATCATAATTATGTACCTTTTTATGAATTTAATTTAAATAAAATTCTAAATTGATATTATTCAAAATAAAATAATTAGCGCAAAACAGCTATTCAATTTCTATTAAGTAGTCTAATTTATTATATATATTTATATACATATATACACAAATATAAAAAAATTCTGTGCAAATTAAACAGCAATATAGCTACTATGTAAGTTTCTGAAAATTTTCATATTTTTGTTTTTTTTTTTTATTTTATTTGAAACTTAAAATTAAAACTAGAAAAAAAGAATACAATTAAAAATTTTTAAAAATTTAAAATAGCGTAAAAATTGTTTTAATTAAAAATTATTAAGTGTTCTTAAATGCAATTCACATTTAGTTGTATATAAGAACAACAAAAGTGTTAAAAGCTTGTAAACGATATCATTTAATTCATTTTTTTAATTCAAAAATTTTCAAGTGTCTCGTACACATAGAAAATAAAATATGAAAGAAAAATTTGTTCAATTTTAAACAAATGGCTGTGAGTTTTTCATTTTTTGCTTTTGATTTTCAAAAGATATTTTTTTTTTCCCCATTCTATTAAATAGTGAGAAAGTCATATGGTAACCAAAAAAAAAAAAACTTTTTAATTATAATGCAATCGCTTAAATTTATTGAAAAGAATAAAATAGAAAAAAAAATGTAAAATAGAAAAATTAAAAAATGTGGCAATTGCTTTTTAAAAACTTTCATTTCTGTGACCCACTTTTTTTCTTACAAAAAAAAACAATTTTTTTCCAATTTTTTAAGTTAATTTGGGAAAAAAAATTTATATAGTTATTCGCGTTTATTATTATACAAATACAAATGCAATATATATATATACATATATTGTTGTGCTAACTAAAATCTAAGCATTAGCTAATTAGAAGGCTATTTATTTGTTAAAACTTTAATAAAAAATAATTATATGAATTGTTTTAATTATTCTTATTTTTAGTTTTTTTTTTTGTTTTTGAATAATAATTTAATAAAGTTTTGATTAAAATTATAATTTATGTATGTATATATATAAGTATATATGTATATTATTATAATATACTTTTAATTTTAAATATGAGAACCATAAAACATAACTACTTTGTAATTATATATAATAGTATTGTAGTTTAATTTAATAATTTTTTGTTTTTTGTGTTTTAAAACTTTTTGAAAATTAATTAAAAATAAATTTGAAAATGTAAGATTCTAGTAATCTAGTTAAATTAAAATTTTTTATTTTTATAATAAATTATTTGTTATATACTCAAAAAAAAAATATTACTATATCTATCATAGTTTTGCAAGCGCCCCTAGTGATTGAAAAGGTGATTGAAATCGATATAGTGCGAAAAAAAGTAATATTTTCTGCCTTCATATATACTAAAATATATATTCGTATAATAAAATATTGCAGAAAACAATTTTTCTATATTTTTTTATATTTTATGTTGCTAAAAAATAGAATCTCATATTATTATTGCCGATGCAGCTTAAAATTTTATTATTTTCGCAATTATTTATTTCATTCAAAACTACGCAACTTAACTAAAGCATTCTCTTCCCAGATTTTTATATATAAAAAAATATAGTATTAATTTTAGAAATGTTTTGTTTGTTATGTACACAAGATCATAAAGAATCTCACAAGATCAATTGAAAATGTAGTCATTAAATCTAGACAAATTTTTTGTGTCACAAATCAACAACGTATACCACTACTGAATAAATATTGTTATTTTTAATTTATTTAATATTGCCATAAAATATTTTCTGCAATATTTTATTTTGTAATTTTTTTTAGCAACTTTAGATATAAAGTTGGTAGTGATGTTTTGTTGGCATTTGACTCAAATAATGACCATTTTTTTTTTCAATGGAAAATTGTATATTAAATTTATAAAAGTATATTTTATAAAAATTTTATTTTGTTTCAATTCTGTAACTTCTTGGATCATATAACCGTTATATAGTGCATAAATACTTGAATCTACATTTATGTTTATATGAAAAATTATAAAAAATTGCTTTAACAAATCTTTTCTAACAATTTTTTAAAAATTTCAAATATGAAATTGTAATTAATTTTTTTTTTCTCTCATTTTTATATTTGCAACGCAATTAAAATCAGAAAAAGTCTAATTTTATAATATATTTGAATATAAAATAAAACAAAAAAAAAAGAAAATTAATAAAAATAAAAAAAATTTGAAGGACAATGACTGGTTTCACAACTATGAATAACTTTTAACTGACTTTCGGCAAAAAAAAAAAAAACAAAAAGTATGAGAGAGAAACGACGTTGAATATTATTAGAAAAAAAAAATGAAAAATAAAAAGAAAAAAAAAATTGCTTTTTTTTTGTTATTTTTCTTCTCTTTTTTGACAAATTCTTTAGTGTCAAATTTATTATACTAATTTCGTTGAAATAGAAAGAAAATTTGACATTATTAATTTTTTTGTTTTGTGATTTGCTTTGGGGTTTTTTTTTTTTGTTGATAGTGCAGTAAAAATTTATTTTCTCTCATTGCAAAATTTAAAATTTATTTTCTCATTTTTGTTTTTTTATTTTCTTTGTTATTTTTTTTTTCATACAAATTTTAATTTAATAAAAACAATCTTATAGAAATTTGATTTCTAGTTCTATATAAAAAAAAAAGTAAAAAAAAAAAATAAAAAAATTTTGTATGTGGGAAAAAAAAATAAAAAAAAACAACAACAACAAAAGAAAAATTTCAAATCATAAAAAAATTTAGTTTTTGTTTTCTTTATTTGTTTTTTGTTTTTTTTGGTCGTATAAATGACTTAGTGATTAAATCGCGTATATGCGAATTTGCGAATTGAATTTTTTCTTTTAAGACAATCAAAAAAAAAAAAAAATAAAGTATTGTATGTGTGCACAAATATTACTTACTTATTTACTCACTTACTTACTTGCTTGCTCGCTTGCTTGTGTATTCTTTCATTTGTAACCAAATATGACTTTAAGTTTTTATTTTTGGTTTATGAGCTAATAATTTTTGTTCAATTGTTATGTTTTCTTTTTGTGTATATATATATACACAAAATATATAACAATTAATATATAAGTATATATATATATATATATATATATATTTATTCTCTTGTTCTTGTTCTCATTTTATTTTTTTTTTCTTGTTTCTTACAAATTTTTTTTTTTGTACATATTGTAAGAGCGCGTATTATTTAGAATAATAATTTTTTTTATTTTTTATTATTTATTTTTTTTGTAAAATGAGAATTTTTAAGATCGAATTTTAAGAATTGTTATAACCAAAAAAAAAAAAAAATTAAATAATAATGCGAATTCTCCAATTTTAGAAATGTTTCATATGTATATGCTATTCATTTGTGTGTGAGTTTGTGTGAGAAATATTTTAATCTCGTATTTAAAATGTAAGTAAATTTTACAATTGTTTTTTTTTTTTGTTTGTGCACGATATTTCCTTTTCGTTAGGGGTTAAAAGACATTCATTCATAAATTTTTTTTATAATCACAACTTATATAATTCGTTTTATATATATATTTCGCATACATATGCATTTTTTGTTAGAAAAGTCCCATTAAAAAAAATATTACTTAAAAAAAATGTTTCATAAATTGATAAAATATAAAATATATATATATACATATGTAAGTGTATGAACAAACATGCTTGTATAGAAATGTGAGGCACATACTCTATATCTACAAAACGGTTTAGTAAAGAGAGAGAGGTGTTTAATAAAAAAAGAAACAAAAACAAGAAAAAAACAATGAAAAAATAATAAAAGTTTAAGAATATAAAGCCCTCTCTTTTTTTTCAGTTCTCATTTTATATCAGTAAAAATTTTTTTTATTATTGTTGATTGATTTAAAAAAAAAAAAAAACAGCAAATATTATTACATATTTGTCTATGACATAAAGTTTATATATTTGAGGTAAGTAAATGAATTATTTAGCGTAAATTTTCATAATTATATCGATGATTTGGCGCCGTCTGAATAAAAAATTAAAGTTATTCTCACAAAATATTTTCTATATGTATAATTTTCTAATTGAATAATTGATTTATATACATATATATATATATATTAGGAATACTAATAATATATATTAAAAAAATATATTATACGAGTATACCTATAGAGTTCAAATGATATATATATATATATACATATATATATGATATATATATATACATATATAAATTGTGACAATAAATGATAATAAAATTAAAATATACAAAGTGTAGTTGTTTCTAATCTTAATTGTGATTATTTTATTTCTACTTGATTAGAATATTTTTATATATACAGTAGAATTTTTATATAAGAAACATTAAAAAATTCTATAAATTTTATTGTTAAAACAAAGATATTATATTCGAATATTTTAATTTCATATACTATGATGCAATATAACAATAATAATTCTTCAATTACGTTAAATTTTAAATTTTTTTTAAATAACTATGTAATTAGCTATTAAATATATAAAGGTTAAATTTAACAAAAAAAAAAAATTGCATATTTCACGGCTGATTTATATTTTATACCGAGAAGATATACTAAAAGAGTTTCATGAAATGAAAGTTTCAAAGAAATGTTTAAAATTTTGTAAAATTTTGAAGATGGTTTCAGGTCATAACAGAATTTTTCGTTCCATTTATATCATATTAATCAAAAAAAATTTTTTGGTGGCCTTATTTGTTTCAAACAAAAAATAAATAAATTAATAAAAGAATAATGTAAACCAACATTAAATACATAACAAAATTTCATTTTAGATTTCTGAAAACAAATGTCGCTGCAAAAGAGAATCACTTGTTATATATGTATTCATTTTTATGTGTGAATATATTTCTAATTACATATATACGAGTATATATAGATATAATGTTTAAAAAGGAGAATGAAATTAATTTATCTAAGATCATTTCATTTCTATTAAAATATCATATACAAAAATTATTAGATTATAAACGTAAGTACATGTAATTCTCTACATTAATATAATTTAAATATATAACAGTATATGTATATAAATAAGAAAAATGCATGTGTGTATACACAAAAAAAGAAAATGTAATTTTTTTTTGTGTAATGTAAAAAAAAAGTTAAGTAAAAGTGTTGGTTTTCTTAAGATTTCTTTTATAAACCCATACATCCAATATAAGCAAAAAACAAAAATTTAAAGAAAAGTGATAAAAAAAAATAAAAATTTTTTCTAAATTGTATAACAGTTCACTAACATTAATCTTTTCTTTAAAAATGAAGAAAGAAACAAAAAAAACAGGACATTTAGGATCTTTTGTAAAAAAAAAAAATTTTTTTTTTCTTCAGCACAATTCATTTTTTTTTCACTCCTTTTTCATTTTTGTGTAATCAGTTCATATTTTTTATCTATAAACACAATACTTTTATACAACATTCAGAAATTTTTCATATCTTTTTCTTTTTCTTTTTCTTCCCCCATTCACGAATCAGAAAATTTAATATTTTTCTCATTGACTGTTTCCTGCTATATATATATATATATATATATAAATATTGTGTAGTAATAAAAAAGAGCTCTTCTTCCGGTACAAGTACTTTTTCCATCCTGTTATATTGTTATTTTTTTTTTCATTTGTCTTCTTTTTTTTTTGCTGTTTTTGCTTTCATTTTATGAGTTTTTCTTTTTCAAACAAAATTATTAAATCATATATAAATGGATTTAATTTTTGTATATAAATATTAAATATATGCATGTGCTATAATACACGAGACTATATAGTTATATAAAATACCTTTACAGAAATTTGTGTGGAAATATTTTTCGTAAGAAAATATTATATATATAAAACAGAAGAATAATAAGAAAATCTATTAACTAGGTTTTTGGCTTCTAATATATTTATGGGGTATTATTGGGATATTAATTCTATTTTTTTGTTATTTTAATTAAATTTACTTCATTATTTTTGTGTATTTATTAGAAAATGAAAAAGGAACTATGCGTAAGTTTCATTTCAAAATATGTGTATGTGTGTAAAAATTAAAAAATTCTTAATTAATATTAACTCACTCGGTAATTGACTCTATGTTTTGATTTTTCTAATAGACGATCTTAGAAATATTTTGAATTGAATAATTTAATTCTTAAGTTCAATTCCGAAATATGGTAAATGTACGATTTTAATCAGAATTCGGCAATATTTTTAAAAACAGAGTAATATTATAATATGAAATTATATTTGTGCTCATTATATTTATATTCTAAAGCTAAAATTTTAGGAAATTTTAGTTTTTAGAGCTAATTATTTATTTGTTTTTTAGTTATTACAATTTTAAAAGTATCTGCGTATACAACATTACACAAAAACTATGTATAATTAAAATTTCTCATTGAAAAATATTAGAAAATAAAAAAAATTTCTGATTTTCTTAAATATTTTTTAGAAAATGACAATTAAATATGCAATATATTACAATAAAAAAAAAATTGTTTTTGTTTTTTTTTAATAATTTAAACTTTTACATACGATTAAATTTGCATATATGCACATGTCAATTACAAATGTATGCTACATAAAATGATTTTGAAAAAAAAAAAACAGCATAAAAAATATTATTGCAATTTTATAGGTTAAATTTATAATTGTTTCTTATCTTATACATGAATTTAAAAATTAAAGAATTCAAATATAATGAAAAATATAATATTATAGAAACTATGTGGAATTTCAATATATCAACTACCCATGTACCTATACTATGAAGGGAATTAAAAAAATATAATAAAAATGGAAATATATAATATTATGCGTCTAATAATAATATATGTATAGAAAAAATGTATAAATATATATATGTACATGTATATGCAATTATTTTTTGATGAAAAATCAATTTTCATCATAAATTTTATAAAAAAAAAAAAACAAAATGCATCGTCTCTTTGCGATATTATAAAATATTTTTATAAATTTAATTTTTAATTTTACTACATACGATAAATATATTTTATAATTGGATATATACATATATATCTAGTATTTTATGTATATATATTAAAAAATTAAATTATATATACTAATTTTTTAAATAATAAAAATTTCAACTTATTTTGTTAATATTTAATTTAATGATGTTAATAAAAATAATAAAAATTTTTATGCTAATTTTTATTTTAAAATTTAATATAAAACATATATTTATATATATATATATATATATGTATGTATACGTACCTCATATTCACTTTTTCGTTGTCCAATCAAATATTTTGTTTTTTAATTTAAAAAAAAAAAATTGTTATAAAATCATTTTCTTTTTTATTTTTCCTTTTCTTTTAGTGGTACAATATTCGAAATCTTGAATGAATATCAGTTTTAGATTATACAATATAGTTAATGTATTATATATTTATATATCTATATATATATATATATATATATATATATATATATATGTATAGATGATAGCTTAATACGGTAATGGTAGTGTATTATATTTCAAATGTATACTCGAAATATTACCACATCCCCTCAATCATAATTTTTTGGCATATATATATATATATATATATAATAAAAATACTTATATTTACTTTAAAAAAAAAAAAAATAAAAATTGAGAAATTTTTTTTTTTTAATTTTATATTATGTATGTACAGTGAATGTGCCTTTTGTGTGAAATAAAAGAAAAAAATGCAAATTAAAATTACAATTACTTATCAATCATATACTTATATATATATATGTATATATATACATTTTGACAAAAAAAGAAACGAAAAATGCCTCAATTAAATGAATTAGAATTCTAATTTAGAAAACAAATATAACACGAAATATAAATAATATTAATTGCTAATACATACTCAAATTTTACTCATAAAAAATTATACAAAATATAATTATTATAAATAAAATAATAATATTCATAAATATGTATAATCTATGATATTATTATTATTATATTATATAAAAATATAAATATGCCTCGGTAGTATAATAGTAAGTATCCTCCCTTTTATGCGCTTTTTGTTATAAAAATGTATACATAGTGTCATTAGTGTCAAAATCACAGTCAAAAAATTCTTACAAAAAAAGTCTCATCAAAAAAAAAAATAAAAAAAAAGCTGCAAGAGAAAAAAATTATATAAGTACTGATATCTTTGGTTTTTGCCTGATAAAAAAACAAAAACGCCAAAAAGAAAGAAAACTAATACAAATTATTTTTGTACAATAAAACCGGAATTAACAAATAAATGGAATTTTGCTATTCATTAAAGAAAAAAGAAAGAAAGAATGTATGTATTTATACATAAATACACACACACATATACAAATATATATATATAATAATGAAAATAAGTATGATTTTTGATTTTAGTTTTGTATTTTTATGTATTTTTTTTTTTTTTTATTTCTTTTACTTTAATCGATCCAATATGTCACCGAAAATGGTCAATAGGCGTAACAATATTTTATTGTATAGTAGTTATACATAATTTTTGTTATTGTAATATAGCGCATTTTATATTTTATTATCGTCGAATTTATATTTATATGCATATATATATATATATATACATACATATATATGTAATTGGAGTTTTTTTTTTTTTTTTTGAAAAGTTAAAATAAATTATAAATCAATAAAAAATAATGAAAAATTAATTATCACAAAAAATAAATATTTATTAATTAATTTTAGTTTTATTGACGACTAGTTTCAATTGAAATTTTTTTTTATTTTTTTTGTAATAATTTTGTCAAATACAAAAAAAAACAAGAAACAAATTTGATAAATTTTCAATATTGAAATTTTTTTTTTTTTTTTGTTTTTAAATTTTATATAAAATTTTAAATAAAAACCAAATAAATTATTTAATTGTAATTATTTTCTTATTTTGTTTTATAACATATATTTTCCATATTTAAAACAGAAATATAATAATGAGAAATAAAACACACACTATTGTTTTAGCACTTGGAATAAAATAAAATAAAAAAGAAATTAATATTACAAAATAAATAAAGTAATTTTTTATATTTTTCTTTTTTGGATAATTTTCTATTTTTCGTCTCGTTTTTCCCATTATAACCATATTGGTTATCCTGACTATGTCTCCTATTTGTAAAATTATACACAATTTATTATACGAGTACATACATATGCACATATATATATAATTCATGTATATATTTGTACATGAATATATGTACATATATGTAATTATGTATGTTTTAATAAATTTTAAAATTTTTCTTGAAATTTTGTAAAAAAACAAAAAAATTAAAAGTACGAAAAAAAAAATTTTTATATTTTGGTTTGAAAATTAAATAAACTATAATGAATAATTTTTAATTTGAAATTTTTTTTAATTTTTTTTTTTTTTTGGAAAAAAAATCACTTTTAACTCAATTTTTTTAAAATTTTGTAATAATTTAAAAAATAATAAATTTTTATTTAATTTATAAATATTTTTTAGAAAAATTTTTTATAATTCAATTGAATTTTTTAATAATTTTTTTTTTTTAGACTTTTGTATATGGTATACTCATTTGGTATACTCGTTTTTATAAAAAGTACTTATTTGTATTCTAATAATATGTGTGTATATTTGTACAAATAAATAATCTTTATATATATATATACATACAGATTCGTTTTGTTTAGGAATTTTTTCTTATTTAAAGAAAAAAAAAATTAATATTAAAAAAATATTTAAAGTTTATTTTAACAATTATTTTGTAAGTACAAGATTATAATTATTTTTTATTTCATTTAATTTTTTTTTTTGGAATTTGTACGCAATTTGTTATTTCTTCTATTTTTTTTTACTTTTTTTTTCCGTATTTTCCGTATTATATTTGTTTTTGTGACTTTAGTAACAAAAAAAAAAAAAATTTGTTTTTTTTTTTTCTTCTTCTTCTTCTTCTTCTGCTTTTATTTCTCAGTATAATTTTTTTTTAGTATAAAAAATGTACGTACTTGTATATTTTTTTTTTTTCTTCGAAACTTTATGTATTTATTCATATACGGTAATATAATTATCAAATATACGTAAAAATATGTCTATATATATACATATAGATGTAGGTATGTGTATACGGTATATGTATAATAATAATGAAGAAAAAACCATGTATTGGAGTAAACTACTTTCATCAGTTATTTAAAAAAAAAAAAAAAAGTTTTTATTTTATTTGATTTTTTTCTTTTTAAATATTGTTAATTATATTTTTTTTTTTTAAATTTTAAAGCACAATTAAGTTTTTACAAGTTTTCATATTTTAGTTTTTTATTATTTTCTAATCAAAATATATTTTAATTTTATAATATTTTTAACATTATATTTTCTTTATTTTTAATTTTAAATAATTTCAAGATATTTTATTTTTTTTTTTTTATTGCTTTTTCAAATTTATTTTATTTTATTTCATTTTTAATATCTTCAAATATATTTTTTTTAAGTAGAAACCGTCCGTTCAGTTCAAAAAGCCCGATGAAACTAAAATAAAAGTTTTAAAGTTAGACAGTCTTGAACTTAACTCGAGAGACTCTCATATTATGTGTATCTTTTGAATTAAATGAATATATAATATGATAAAAAAGAATAAAAAAGAAAACAGAAAAAAAAAAAACAAAATGAAGAAAACAAGAAATGAAAAGAAGAAGAAAAATTTGAAAAAATTGAAGAGATAAAATGTTTGTTGTTGTTTTTTCTTTTCGTTTTTTCTTTTCGCTTTTCCTTTAGTCTTTATAATATTTTCTTTTTTTTTTTTTGTTATTTTTGTTACATTACAACGGTATAGCTCTGTGACTCGTTTTTACTACTACTGCTGCTGCTGCTGCTGTCGTATGTTATTATTATTATTATTATAATTATTATTATTATTGTTATTGTTAACATAAAGGTATATATATATATAATGTAAGCAGAAAAAATTTTTTATATACATATATATTATTATATATTTACATAAATGTGTTAGTCAGACAGCTTTGCTGCTGTTGACACAATTACAATAAAACATATAGGTATAAAATCAAAAATTTATTTTATTTTGAATTTCTTGTATTTTTTTTTCTGTGTAGAAAAACTTAGTTTAAAATGGGTTTAAATGTTTTTTTTTTCTTTCTAATTTTATGGCTTTTATTAATTGTACAGATCATCAGACTTTAAATATTATATATACATATGTATATATTTGATTTATATGCACCTAAATAATATATGTAATAAAAAATTTTACATATACATATAGATACATACATATATGCTTCCATATATGAACGTAAAATAAAAGTAAAAAACAAAATATTGCAAAAACCTATTTAAATACACCTTAAATCAAAGCAAAAAAATCAAAAAGCGACGACAACGACGACGACGATAATAATATGTGTGTACACATATGTGTATATATATAATTTGAAAATATACATAGGCATATAAATATTTTAAAAACATATATACATTTTATGTATTGATATATATAAAAATAAAGCATTCATGTACTATGAAATTGTATGTAATACAGACGTATATATATGTATGTATATGGAAATTTTTGCAAATACAATATAGTCAGTAATAAACCAATACGACGACGATGTCAGTATCACTCGCAAAACATTCATCAGAGATAAGAGATGAAGCTTTTTTTAGATTTTTTTCTTTTATTGTTTAACATTATTATTTTTTTTTTTACGTTATAGAAAATATTTAATATATGTGTATTATTTTTTGCTTGTATATATATATATATATATATTATCATAGTGTGAAAAACTTCATAATAGATCGCACGTACTTGTATTTTTTAGTATATATAGTATATTTAAGTATGTTATAAATTCACTCACATATATTTATTACCTCATATGTACAACGACCATAATATTTTATTGATAATCATATACCTATAATTATTGTGAAAATAATGGTAAAGCACACAGATATACGAAAATATTTTTATATTTCTCTATATTATTCAAATAAATTTATTTTACAATTATATTGTTGTTATTATTTCTCTCTTTACATTTTCTCATGTAAAGCTTCTTTTAAGTTTATTAGTTTTAGTGTTTTATTTTAGTTTTCTTTTTCAATGAATAAATTCCTCTGTAAAGCTTTTCTCTTGAGAGAAATTTCTTGTTTTTTGTTTTTCTTTTTATTATTTACCTTCTTCTTTACACCTTATCATATTATTTCTGTAATTTTTATTGCTTTGTATGATTTTTTTTGTTTTTTTTGGTATTTTTTCATTTGAATTACTATGCACAGACTTGATTTTTTATGTTCTCGTTTTGCAATCATTTTAAAATATGCAATTGATTCTCAATGCACGCAATCGCAAAAAGTTTTCATTATATTTTCTCATACATTTTTTTTATACCTTTTTTTTCTCGTTTTTGTTTTTCTATATGGTGTTTAACTTTTGTTTAATATAAGTGTTGCCATGTGTTACTAACGGTATAAAGATATGCAAAAAAAAGCAAAAATATAATAACAAAAATAATTTCTTTTTTTTTCTTTACTCTCATAATAGCATAAACGACACTCTCTTTTGATAATATTCTCATTTTCTGTCTGAGTACGAGTATTCTCTTCAATTTTTAAATATTTTTTCTTTATTATTTTGTTTTTTAGTGTGAGAATAACTTTGTTTTTTTTTTCTTATATTTACCGTTTATATAGACAAGGCCATTATTCAAAGCTTTTTAAATCTGTTTTTTATACTCTAGTTTTACAATCGATGAAAAATGAGGAACGAGACGAGACTAGAGTAATTTTCTTTGGAATGTGTGGTAATAAAATGTATTTAAATGATCAGTAAAAATTTTTTTAAAGAATTGCAGAATTATTTGCCTAATTATAATAGGGTAATCATAGTATTCAAATTTAAATATTTTAATAATGGTTGGCTTATTTACTGTTTTCTTTAAAGAAATCGGATTTTATTTGTAAAATTTAAAAAATTGCATATATTGTGGTGCTATTACAAATTTAGTATTAAATTTTTGGCGAAAAAAAAGAAATGTAATCAAAAAATACGAAGCCGTTTTTAAATTCAATTCAGAAATTCTGGTTTAATCTAAACCAGAAATTTGCAAATTCTAGATAATTTGAATAGGATTTAATTACTTATTTTTATTTAATTATTAGCTGAATTTGTTTACCTCAATAACTTTGTATAAAAGACAATATAAATAATGCCGAAAATAAAATTATTTAAAATTAACTTTGTCTTTTTAATTCGTTTCTAAAAAGTATTCATTTTTTATAAAAGTCAAACTAAAAATAGGTGAGAAATTATTAACACATATGCTACTGTAATAAAGCACAAAGGTTATCATTTCATTATAATACTAGAGTGCACTATTTTAAATACATATATATATAAACATATGTCTAGATTACAAAGTAATTACTTTGTTTTATTCAACGATGTTCATATTAATGTAGAAAAAAAGATAATAAAATTAACAAAAAAATGTTTTACAAAATCTAAAATAAAATCAAAAGCTAACAAATTAATTATAACTCTAGTGGGGTTTAGGGTTTTATATGTGCACGCATAGATCATGTACATATAAATTAATTACAGTGTTTTTTTTTTTTGTTGGTTTCTTTTAAAACAACATTAAAACTATTATTATAAAAGTCTTACAGAAACGTAAATATGTTCATGTACATAGGTGTGTCCACATATGTTATGATTGTACACTAATGTAATATCTAATATAATTACTATTACCATTCAGGAAATTAACAGTTAAATAAATTTTACATATACATATACACATACATTTATAAATCACACATTCATAATTTTTTAGTGGAGTGATGATCGTGATTTTTCTTATATCTACGTTTTCCTTTTTTTACATTATAAATATAAAGTACCAAAGAAGTATAATAAAAATAGCACAAGTATTTATATATATATATATATATATATATATATATATATATATGTATGAATATGTATGTGTATAACATTCAGTATTTTTTTTTTATTTCATTTCTTTCGTCACAAAAAGGACAATAACATTATTACAATTAAATTCCTTAAAATAGCACAAGTATTTATATATATATATATATATGTGATATATAGTACATATTATATATATCAATACGTTATATGTGTGAATTTATTTATACATAAATTTATTTATATAATTAAGTTTACTTAAAACTTTGTGTTTAAAGTTTTATATAGACGTTTAATATATTTATATATTTTATACATATATTGTATATTTACCAATATAATTGTGTTAGACTCTACTCTCATACATACACACATATTTTTGTATGAGAGTACATTATGCATAATTGTAAAATATGTAGTCTGTAATATAAGAAACTCTTTTAAACTTTGTATATTTAACTAAACTGTTATACTTATATATATTTCGGATATTCAATTAATTATTTTTCTTCTACATCGTTTTTATTAATTATTTATTCGTTTATATCACTTATTTTATCAATTATTTTGTTTAATATTAATGGCATTACATATACTTAATTCTCAACATATTTGATTTCTGAATACTATTCTTATTTTTTATTATTTTTTTTTTTTGCTTTATGCAGATAAGTTATATCAATTGAATTGCTGCAAAATGTATTTCAAATACATATTTTTAAAGTATATGAGTGTAAACATACTGTATATATATATATGAAATTTCTTTTGAGTTGCATTTGTATTTATATACATATATATTAGTAAACACGTTATATAGAGCGCGATTGTTCACTTTTATATTTAAACGAATATTTCAATTCGAGTTGATATTATACAATTCTTTTTTATCGGCTTATATCAATCGCTTTCCGATTTTCACTGATAGTTAGTAATTTAAGTATGAAGTATAATATAAAACGATTTTCACACACTAACTTAATTATTTAAATTATTTTAATTATACTCGAATTGAATTTTAAAAAATGAATAAAACGCTGCATGTAGTTTACAATAAATACAAATTTTATAATCTAATAATTTTGAGTATACGCTTCGATTATGAGCCATATAGCTCACAATTAGGAAATCCATCAAATAAAATATACACACTTGTCTAGTAACTATTACATACATTACAATTTTTATTGTGTATTATGGTGTAACATTTTTTATGACAATATAAGTATACTTGAGCACATGCACTACAAACATATATATCTATATATGTATATGTATGTATACATAAACTTTTATACGTACTTATATGTATTTGTACTAGTTTTTTTGAAATAGCAGAATACGGATATTTTTGTCAAATAAAAATCATCTTTGCGCAATAATCAAAAAGCTTTTTCAAAAAAAATAAAAAAAACCAAATAAATTTTGTCGTAAACATGCAATTGTAGTTGTGGGAATAAATTATATGTACATATTTTTTGTCTTCTATAACATTTTCTTCAGATTTACCTTTTCATTATAAAGTCACTATGAAATAAAAAAAAAAATGTTTTCCTTAAAGTTCTTAACGTTAACGCCTTAATAATCTGCCCATATGTGTTGTGTATAACAATAAAGCTTTTTTTTATCCTTAAAATTTCAAATTTCTTTCTTCCTTAAATATTTAATTACGAACCTACACACATATGTTGTATGAATATATAAACACACATATTTTATGGGTACACACATTTTTTATTGTTATTTTATTATTATTTAATAATATGTATTATTAAGGATTTCCTATTCGTGTCATAAATTTAGAATGAAATTAATTTATTATATTTTATTTTGTTGTTTTCAGTATATACGAGTAATATTATACGGGTATATGTTGCATATTTAAATTATATTTTTTTTCTTTTTTTTTTTGCTTATTAAATTTTCACTAAATTCAAATTAAAATCGTAAAAATTTATAATTTTAACATTCGAATAAATATATTTTAACATTTAATATGAAAACTCATGTAGAATAACTTTCTATGTAGAAATATAGGCATGCAATAAACGCATACATATGTAGTGAGAAAGAGAAAAAATACATAAGAGAAAAAAATATAAGAATTGTCATTCTTTCATTTAAAATGCGCAATCATATCATGGAAAAGAGAAAGAGAAAGATCAAAAATGAGACAGAGAAAGAGAAAATGCTAGAATAACAGAGAGCAGAGACACCTGGCATGGCATATAATATACCGTTACCGTGATTGTTTTTGTTTTCTATGTTTTTTTTTTCAATTTCTTTTATTTTTGAAATGAATATTTTTTTGAACGATTTTTTTACCATTTTTATTTATCTTCTTGAGAGTAAATTAAATTTAATATATAATTATGTTTGTATATGTTTGCATTATGTATATAAGAGAGAATTTTTATTATTTTAGTCGTTGGTCTATTTTGTTATAGGTTTTCGTTACATAGTATCCTTTAAAGAAATAATATTAGAGTAGTTTCGTGCACAATTTTAGCTATAAGAAAAATATATGAAAATATATATGCATATGTACGTATGTATGTACGTACAGATCTTATGCATACACAACTATAGAAAAAATGAATAAAATTAAATAACATGATATAAAAATATTAAAAATAGTAGAAAAAAAAACACAAAAAGATTTTATTTTAATTTTTTTTTTTGTTTTCTCAAATTGAAACTTTTGAGAACGGTAGTGCGGCAGAATCTTTTATTATATTTACTTAAAAAATTACCCACAAAAATAATAAAAGAATCATAAAAGATATATGAAAAAGAATGAAATTTTGTTTTGAAACTAATTTAAATGTAATATTGATATATGTGTATATAAATATATACATATATGTGCATATAGGAATATACGGAATAGTTAGGTTTTCTTATTAATATAATAATTCATAAATACAACAATTATAAATTAGAATTTAATATACAATTAATTAACAAAATGAGGCAAAAATTTCGTTTTGAACTATTTATTTTCTATCTTACTATAATTATTTCTTCCTATATTTAAAAATTATACAAACATATCTCTCTTACTATTTCGAAAGTAAAAAATGAAGGAAACAGTTTGACATTATTCAAATAAATTAAAGATATTGAAACAAATGAATTTTTATACACATACTTTTGTTGCGCCTGAAAGTATGCAATTTTTCCATAATTACCATTATGCCAATTACGTCATTAATGTGACAGTTGAATGCAGACAACTTATATTTAAAGCACCTAAAAGAGAAAAATTTTATATTAAATTTTAAATTTAGCAAATAGAGGAAAATAGAGAGAAAAATTTCGACAAAATTCCTCAAATAAATTCTGTATATATGGCTGAAATCTATTGGACTCAAAATCAAATTTTGCACCCTTTTTATATTGTATTTCTAACATATTGCAACATATTTTAAAATCTTCTCTTAAAATTTATTCAAATAAAAGGGATGCATAAAAAATGTTCAAATCTCTCAATTTAAATTTGATTAAAATTTTTAATAAATTTTTTTTTTTTACTTCAAGCAAATTATAATTTAGTCAAAAAGTTTTTAAAAATAATATTTTTTTTTTCATTTCACATTTCCGATTTTTTTTTTTATTTTTCTTATTTTTAGTTTTATCTATTCATATCTATCTAAATGATAACGAATGAGTCATGACATTTGATTTAATACAAGTGGAAAAGTTATTGCACAATGATCCCAATACCATATACCAAAGATAAAAATAACAAACTTACCCATATGTATACAGTTAAAAAATAGGGCAATTTCAAAATCAAAAACTTTTTCACATTTTCATTTCAAATGATTTGTTTTTAAAGTTGAATACTCTATAAGAGTTTAAAAGAATATATTCTATAATAATGAAAAATTATGCATTTATCTTATATATAATTATCTATTTAGTTAGAAGGAAATGATGATAAGTTTCTAAAATCTTAAAAATTTGAAGACTACGCGAAAAAATAAAATTTTATGAATAAATGTGGCCATATTAAGAATATTTTTAATAATATAAAAATGTTCCATTAAATGTTTTACAAGTTAGAAACAAAATTATATCAATTCCGAAAAAAAAAAAAATTCTTCTACAAGGAAAACATTTTTTCAATTAAAATGTTGACTATACACAAAGTACTAGAAAGAAATTACAAAGCAAATAAAAATTCATTTTTATTATACAAACTAAAATTTAATTTAAATCTTAGAACTCAATTTAAATTATAATTAACTTAATTTACTTAATATTCAATTTCAAAATTAAGACTCAAGATGCTAATGATATTATTCCACAAACATATATAATAATATATAAAATTTTATATTCACAATAATAGATATACGTATAGATATATTTTTTAGCCTAGATTTAATTAGAACAAATTCTAATTTTTTCATATACAACATATAACAGACGCAAACACACATATCTATATATGCATACAGTCATTTACATTTACTCATATGAAATAAGGATATAATTAACAATTAATTTATGATACCAAAAAGAAAAAAAAAAAAAACAAGCAAACAAATATAAAAAATTACCACCCAATATGTTTTCATTCACCTTCAACTGCAGCATAACAATAAAGCACATTATTTAAATACCACAAAATAGAAAACAAAACAAAAATAAAGTACAACTAAACCAAAAAGAAATGGCAAATAGAATATTTTTTGAACCTAAAAATTTAACACATATTCTAAGGAATTCACAGGATCTATACATTAATGAAAATAGCATAGAATATATAAAAGAAAAACAAAAAAATAATAAGGAAACAAAACAAAAAAGAAAACAAAAAAATATCAAGATAAAATAAAAGAAGAGAAAAAATACAAGAAGTAAAAATAGAAAATCAAAACAGCAACATTGCTTTTTTACCTTTTATATCCTTAAACCTAATTCATTCTCTTCAACTAACTGCTTTACTATCATATTATTGTAGTGTAAATATCTTTTCATCAATTTAAAGAAAATTTTACTGCCATGTAGATTACATATAAGTTCACATTATATTACGTTTACATTTTATACGTATGAGTAAAAATACTTGGTATAAACTTTAATTTTGTGTTTTTTTTTTCTGTTTCATTTTTGTCCTTCTTCTTATTTATATTTATTATATTATTATGTTTTGTTTGATTTTTTTTTTGTTTTTTTTGGAAAAAAATTCTTTAAAATTGTCGTACTGCTGCTGTTTTCTTTTTTTTTTTTTTTTGTTCCTAGTTTATTTCTTATATTTTCTTATTATGGAAAATGCCATCGTATACATACATAAAAAATATTTTTATATCGTATCCTTATTTTATAAAATTATAGAAGAGATTTTCCATACATAAAAGGAAATAGGAACAGTAACAGAAAAATATAGTAGATAGTTAGATAGAGTTAGTGGATATATGTTTATATAGAGACAGCAAAAGAAAAATAGTAAAACAAAATAACATAAGAATAAGAAAAAAAGAATAATAATAAAAGAAAACCTATCGCATAAAACACATACCACCTCTCTACACATTTTATGAAAATTTTCTTTAACACCATTTAAATTTACATATTATGGAGAGAAAGAGAGTGAGAGAAAAAGATATCAACACAAAAGAAACACAAAATAATAAAAACGAATATTTTAAATTTATATAAACATATGTACAAAAAATGTAAGTATGACCCCCGACTATATCTAGTTATACAATTTCTAACAGCACCAACAACAACAACAACATAATATTTGTATACGTACTTATATCTTATTTAAAATAAGTCTTTAAAATACAAATAACAAACATAAAAGCAACTTAAAAGAAAAAAATAAAATAAAAAGAAAACAAAAAGAAACCAATGTAAAATAAAGAAATGAAAGAAAACGACTTGCTGCAATAGAAAATTTCTTATGTTTAAAACATTCTGCGAAATCGTGATTTGTAGCCATATAGTGAAAAAGAAAAATATAAAAAAAAAAAAAAACATTTATTTTTCTTTTTTATTATTATTTTATTTTTATACACTATAAGAACGTTTTTTTATCATATCTACTCATATGAATATAAAATATTGTAAATTATAACTCGGAATTCAGGATAATAGGATTTAATTTCAGCATATTTAGAAAACCACATATTTAGAAAATTGGTAAAAATTCAAAATTATGAATATTATATTTATAATACACGCGTATTGTAGTTAAAGAAAATTAAAAGAAAATTTATAAATTAAAAAATTAAATATTTAAGAATTAAGAAAGAATGAAAGAAAATTTTTAATTAACTTTGAAAGTATGAAATAAATATTATAAAATTATGTAGAATAAAATGAAATTAAAATGATATTATTCGCGTAAATTCAAAATAGAATTACACATTTTTATGCATTTGATCATGCACGCCATTTCAAGCCTAATATTTAATGAATTTCTGGTTCCTTTATTTATAATTTTCGAAATTTTTAGGCTTAATCTATATTGTAAGCATGTAATTGCTCAATGTCGAATTTCTTTTAAATTCAAATTGTTTTTGTTACTTATGGAAAATTTTCACTAAAGAATTATTAATTATGCGGTGATGAATTTAATTTCATAACTTAGAACTATTCTTACTATTTATTAACACTAGCTGTTGAATGCATAAAATTTTTGTAAATAGTTTTTATAGTAAATATTTTTTCAATAATTTTGAATATTTAAATTGTGTTAGGTAATGTCATGATATATTTAAATTTATAATTTAATTGCATATAATTCTCGCAGACATTAAATTTGATCTCTGTTTTTTTGTATATGTATTAAAGTTTACTTAATTTAAATATTATCATTTAAACTACAAAAATATAATAAAATATTATAATTATTATTAACTAGCATATTAGGTACTTTTCATAATTATCAACGATTTGACGATCATGTGTTGATAATTTTTGTCAGTGATATCAGAATCGATGATTGTTGCAATTATTTGCACATGTCATTGATCCTGAATGAAAATTAAAGTGACGTTGTTAGACTCCACACTTGATTTCCACCGTTAAAATTAAAAACTTTAGTTAATTAATATATAATTAATTAAATACCTTGATTTCATATCTGGTAAACACAAAAATTTTTAGTAATATAAAATATTTTGACCTCTTGCATTAACAAAGCAAAAAATGCGGCGTTTGACGCGTCAAAAATGATTATGTAAAGTTATTTTTTTGACGAGCGTCAAATTGATGACAATTATGGAAAGTACCTTATAGAAGATGACTTGATTATGTATACTTAACAAGATTTCAAGTTAAAAGGCAAATATAAAAATCGTTACTACATTGTAATTTTTCGTTAATAGACTAAAAATTTTCTTAAATTTTAAAAACTATATTTTAAATTCTACTATAAAAAACAAAACAGAGGCAAACGACACAAAAACAAAAAAAAAATTTTTTTAAGTTCAATCTAAACATTTTTATTTAGAATGTCAAACTAAATGTCCTAGAAATGTCTTCAGATGTTTTGCTATTTGTTGACAGATGTCAGTCTGAGTTCTTCCTGCAATATAACAATTTCTTTTTTCTTCATTCATGTTTTTCTTAATTTTCAAAATGCAAAAGAAATAGAGAAACAAAATGAAGAAAAGCAAAGTTAAGATTTTTTTTTTCAGATATAAAAAAATTGTTTTCTTTTAAGGACCGACTCCACTTATACTACAATTCCTGATCATTTCTTAAGAAGTATTTCACTTATAAATTCTAATAACAATTTGAGTTTGATTTTTTTTTCTTCATTTTTAAAATATATGTATGTATGTAAAATTGTTTTTACTACGTTTTTCCTCGTTTTTGTTGGTTTTTTGTTTCTGAACACTTTGGCCTCAAAACTCATATAGAGTTTTTATGGTTTTCAATGCAGACTTTAACTTTTTGGCAAATGTATTCGCATATTTAGATTCTCTGGAATTGCATATCGTCCTTTTTTTTTCATTTTATTTGAACAAAAAAAAAAAATTTTTTTTTCATTATACTTTGTATATGTTGTTTTTGAATAAGTTTTACGTGTGTAATTTTATAAGAAAAGTCATAACATGTAAGTGTATAAGAGGTATATTTTATCGTTTTTGTATGATTTCAGAGAAAGCAAAGCAGAAAAAAAAATAAAAGGAAATGATATAAAAATATTTATACAGTATTATGAACATTAAACTCATTACGATAGAATATGATATTAAGTAGAATGAGTGATAAAATCGCATAAAAAATATATGTGTATAGGCAAAACAAAATATTAGTTAGAATGAACTCACATAATAATATATTTGTACACGCGTATAAGTATATATAAAACGTTTGAAGGAAAAAGACAAAAAAAAAAAAAGGAAACAAAAATGAATTTTTATGGCATTTTAGGATGTGATTTTCTTCACCTTTGAGCCTTTATTACATTTGATATACCACCATAAATATTTAAAATGACATGTTGTACTAGAAGAAAGCGCAAAAACACGTCACGTCGTTTTTATATAAAAGCTTAAATAGCGACTGTAAAATTCATTTGTTTTTTGTGTGTTTTCTTTTAAATTTTTTTTTGAAATTGCATTTAAATCTTGTATGTGTCAATATTTTTAGGATAATTGCAATTTTCAGTTGACGTACATACACTCTATTAAACTATATTTGTGTTTTATGGAAAAAAGGAAAATAATTCTTTGTTGTTTTATTTTTCTTCTCATAAAAATTAATATTAATTTTCATAGTCTTAATAAATTTGTTTTAAAATAATTAAAAATGAAGTTTCTATCAGATTGTTGGGCAAACAATGATCTCTATATTATAGAGACTCACTATACGATCAAAGAAATTTCAGCTAATTTTAATTTAATAAAATAAATATGGGAAAGAATCATTCCACTATACGCACAATTATGAGCAGTGACATGCAAAAGAATTTTTTGTCTTATATGCAATAATTGAATGTAGCTGCCTGTCTTTGATATAATTTTATTAAAATAAAAATTTTATAAAATAATTATGGCATATTTGTAATTCCGCATAATCTTATAAAACTTACAGTCTTCGATCATATCAATTGCGTTATATGCAAAAATTTTTATAATTTACTTATGATTTTCATGAAATTAAAATTAAAATATTTTAGATTTTGTTTTTATTGTATATTTTCTAAATTGATTATTGGTTTTAGCTCGCAAATTATTTAAATTCATACAATATTTTTAAAGTTTAATAAATAATTCCATTGAGATTGCGGGATAATTGGCATTTATTCAATTTCATTGATAAAGACTGCGAAGTCGGAGTTGCCGATTTATAATTTTAATTGTTGTTTTTTTATTTAAAGATGAAATAATTATCAATTCCTGAAATTTTTAACCAAGAATTGAGAATGAGAAAAAATAAGAGTGGTAAAGAGTTAAAATAATCATATATAACCTTTACACAAAATGCTTAAGAACAATCGAAAACTTAACAATACGCCCATATTCATATTTATCAAAAAGTTGTTCTTGTAATGAACCGGAATCATAACAAATGCATACCTGACTAATTTTTCCACACATTTGGAGAATTTTAAAGTTTTTATATGTGTATCATAAAATGTCATTAAAAAAAATGATTGCATATTGCGTTTTTAAAGACCTAAATTTTAAGTATGATACAAGAAGTTTTTATTTTGAAAAAAATAAATTTTACAAGGATAAATTTATAAACATACGTTTTTGTATTTATTTATAGAATAAAAGACAAATTATTTATCACAAAAAAAAAAATAAAATTATAGGTCACCTTATAAATTTTAATGGGTTTGCGTATAATAAAACTTGTGTATTGTTTACTCGTACTGCAGGTACATAGACAAAAAAATAATAAAATTCAAAATTTTCACTTTCAACATATGTAATGAGAACATACGAGTAACTATTCTCTCTATTCATAATAAATTTTTTCTCATTTTTAAATTTATTTTTTGTTTTAATATGTTGAATAATATTTTCATTTACATATATACACCATATTTTATTTATATACGATAATATTAATATATAGGTTATCATACTCAAATATTTAAGGAAAAATTTTCAAAATCTTTTTATATATGAAACAAAAACAAAACAAAACAAAAAGAGAAAATATACAAAATAAAAATATTAATTTTGTGACAGCAATAAAAATTATACTCTCTTATGTGGTGAAATTTTTGTAAAAATTGCTACTAATTCTTTTGAAGTGTTGCTACATTTTATAATTACTACAAAGATCTTGTTTCATAATTATGCAAAATGGAATTGCATAAATTTTTATAAAATTCATTAAATTTATTTTTTGCAAATAAGAAAAATTTGATTATTTAATTTAATTTCTAAAATTTTTAATTCACATTAAATTTTAATCGATTTAATTAATTTATTAAACTAAGATAATTTTGTTTACAAATAATTAAATAAAAGCCACGTGGCAATGTTAAAAATTTTAAGCATTTTTGAAAAAAAAAAATTTAAATCAGTTTTGAAATTGTTCCGCCACCTCTTTAATAAAAACTACAATATCTTAAAAATAAATAACCTTTAAAATAAATAATTTTTTACAATTTAACCTAGGATAAATTTGCTTTGCTTTGTACATTTAAATTACTCCAACCATTTACAAAAACAATTAATTATCAAATAAAACTTTAATATAGAATTTTAAGTCTGAAATAAAATTTTCAATTTGGCAAAGAAATCTTTCTTATGTAATTTAATTTTTAACAGCAAGTATAATTTAATCTATGCATTTTATTTAATTCATTAATTTTTGTTACAAAAAACCTATTTAAAATTATATAGAAAAAATTCATTGGGAAATGTAAATTTTAAATTCCAGAATGTTTTAAAGTGAATGTGACCATAAATTCAATGAATTATTTATTGTATTGCAGGAGAGAAAATTTAATTTAAGGAGAGAAAATTTTTAAGATTTAACAAACTGATAGGAAAATACAAGTAGAAATTACTAAAATCTAACCTCAAAGTTTAAATGACTATCGAGTCATTTATTCGAAAAAAAAGCATACAAGAGCTGTCCAACTATAAACATTCTTTAAATATTAAGAAAAAGAAAACAAATTCTACATCAATATCAAATAGAGTACTACCTTACATCTCGACACAATGTTTTCTTAATATGTTAATCACAATGTTAATCTAAAACAAGTATTCGTTTAATTACGAACAGAAAAAAATTGTACAAGTTTTTAAAGTTTTAACATAAAATTTCATATGATACATGATCTATATTCTTTACACTTTAACATTACATAACATATAATATTTATATGCGTAAGTTACATACACTATTTGTATGTACATATGTATATGCATATATATCTACATAAAAATACTCGAAAAATGTATTAAAGTAATTCATGTCTCCATACTGACTTTCCAGTTGATGAGTTTTATACCATAAATCGTCTCATGTTGCTTAATCTTTTAAACGGAAAAGAAAAATTTAATAAAAAGGATTATAATAATATATGTATATAAAAAATCCTTACATATATGTATGTATGTATGTATAATAAAAAATATTTATTTTCTCAATATTATGTAGCTATTTTGGGGATTTTATATTTTTATTTTTGTTTTTTCGAAAATATCCAATTTCCCGAATTGAAACAAAATTTATCCATTTTCATAAAAAAGAATTATCCTTTTTTTTTTTTGTTCTTATTTTCATATATTAAACTCAATAAATTTAAAATATAATTGCAAAAAATTTTGAAATAAAATGAGAAGAAAATATAAAAATTATAGAAATTTATACTAAAATGATTGGTGTGAAATACATCTTGGCACTTTACTTGTAAGTAATGCTATTATACTTGTAATATTAAGTACATTTATTTTATTTTATAAAAAATGTGTGTACATACATGCACTGATATACAAATATAGTGTACATACATATTTATATATGTTTAAATTTTATTAAAATTATTGTACTAAATTTTTTCCAATTTTCGTAATTTTTTTTTGTTTTTGGGGTTTCCTATATTTTATTTTTATGCTTTTCTGTTTTTTTTTTTTTTGTGTATAAGACCATTAATATAAGAATACTCAAAATGAGAAAAGTATAATGTATGGAACACGAAAATTGTAAATGTATAAGAAGAAAATTAAATTTATGGTTGTTGTCTTGACTTGTACAAGTATAAAATGAACTAAAAGAAAAAAAAAAATGGAAAATTACAAAGAGGCTGAAAATATGAATGGCCCTCATTCTTTTCATCATAAAAAAGAAAAAAATATGTAAAAAGAAATAACAATAATAATAATGCATATTACATTGGGTTACATAATCGTGTTTTCCAAATTTCAATGTGCATAAAAAATATTTCTGTCTATTTTTTCTCTTTTATTTTGTTTGTTTTTTTTTTTTTTTTTTTGATAATTTTATTTTTAATACAATTTTGGTGCTTTTTAAATCTGCGGTCAATGCATTAAAATCATCATAATTTTTTTGTTTTTTCTTCTTTTTTCTCTTTTTATTCTTCTTTCTTTCAGTATAATATGTGATCTATTTACATATAGATATGTAAAAGAAAATAAAAAGGATTCTCAAAATATCATAAAAGTTAATTTTGTAAATGGACATTTCTTTTCATCATATTTTTACTAGTAGGTAATCATTTATTGTCATGCCATTCATGTAAGTTTATGTAATTAACATGATTAATAAGCACAAACTTTTATATGTGAATAATTATCCATTTTTTTTTTTTTTATTTTCATCTTTATATGCAATTTTATTTGTTCTATTTCGATATTTTTTCTTGTTTATTTTTGTTATTTTTTTTTTTTTATAATACACTGCACATTATATGAAAAGAGATAACTTTATTAATAATTTTTTGGTAATAAAAAGAAATTTTCAAAAAAAGGACAAAAGAAAAAGGATTTTACAAACAAAAACAAAAATCTGCATTAAAAATTTACTATTCTCAATCATTTTTTGGTATAACCATATTATTATTTGGCCATATTTTTCATTAATTAAATTGAAATAATTCAACATTCTATTTTGGATTATATACTAGAATTATATTCGAGTGTATATACAAGTAAATATAATAAGAAAAATGAAAATAACAAAGAGAAACAGAAAAATACATTAAAATAAAATTTTTCTCTTTAAAGTTGCCAATTTGTCTTGTATGATGAAAAAAGGAAATTAATCATATTGGGTTTTATATGAAAAAAACAAAAATGTAGTAAAAAATAAATTTAAACTTTTAAAATATTTTAAAATTTATATTAAAAGTAATAAGAAATATTTTATAATTATTGGTGTTAAAATTTATTTTTTTATATATTTAAAAAAAAAAAATAATGAATTACTTGAAAAATATAAAGTTAATTTTTAAATTAAAACTATAAATTTTATTTGTATAATTATTTTGTAATAAATTATTGTGCTATAAATGTATTGTAATGAATAAGATTTACAATAAATTTTTATATAAAAATGTTATAAGAGAATTTTTTGTTGTACTTACTTACCAATTTTATTAGTACAAATTTTATTTTTAATTATGAGTTTGTATATAGAAAAAATAATAAAGATGAAAATGTATTTTTTCATAATATTTTGTTAAGAAATTCTATATGAGTTTTATTTTATTTTTATACACCGAATACCAAATTAAGATTTCTCACTCATTCTAAGCTGAGCCTCTTACATCGTTTTGTCCCTTAGACAAAAGCTACGAATTTCATTAATCAGTTTAGACTCATCTTGCATTTTGAAAAAAAAAATGGATACTTGAGAAGCAATTTTAGGAAAAAAAATTTGTAGTCAGGATGAGCCTTGAACCTCTACATAAACCCAACTCTTATCCATTTTGCTCAAAATATCGAAATGAATTTGATTGGATTTTAAAAGAGTCAAATTGAAATTTTGGCAAATCAATTGCACCATGCTTGCTCAATATTATAAATTCGCGTATTTACATTGATTTCAAAATTTAATTTGAAATTTGAAATAGGATCTTTAAAATTAATTGTTGTATTTTATTTATGTGCTCTTTAGAATTTTACGCATAAATCTATAAAATGTATGTATATAAAATGAAGATTATCAAAAATTCTTAAACTGGCAAAAAAATATATAAAAAAATTATCAAATTTTCAAATCTGTGAAAGAAAGTAAAAAAAATATATTTAGAGTTGCTCTTTTAATTTGATGACATAGGTACAAATATAAGTAAAAATTTCATCCAACTAAAAACACCTTTTTTACATAAGAAAATTGCATATATTAAGGCGTGTTCTTTTACGATAATATTGTTTCCTATGTTCCTAATTTTTTATTCTATGTAACATTAAATTCTTTAAATCTATTTGCTGATTTTGTATTTTTTTAAAGTTGGCACCCCTGATCTTTGATTTTTTTTAGTTCATTCATTCATTTATTTTTTTTTTCTTTTTTGATAAATATTTTAGTTTACTCTACGAGTACTCTATTATAACAGTATATAAACCTATTACTTTCATAACTTTCAACAACTATACAGTTATACGTACATAGTTCAAACATGAAATAAATATAAACTAGACTATAAATACCGACTAAATATAAAATAGAAAAAAAAAATAAAAAAAAAATTTATCAAACTCTGAAAATCAACATAGAAAAAAAAGAGGCAATAATATAGAAAAACATCAAAATAAAAACAGCAGCAGCAGTACATAAGAGTATAAGTATAGAAATGGAAATAAAATATATTTTTTTTAAGTAAAAACTTAAAAATTCTCACAGTTCTAGTATATTTTTTTTTTCATTATTATTATCATCATAATAGTCAACATTGACTCCCTCTTTAACGCCCCCCGCCTGTTTAGTTGCTTGCCTTCTCGCCTGCCTGCCTGCCTGCCTGCCTGCCTGCTTGCCATATCATATTATGTTATACAATAAAAGAGAATATATCTTTTATTTTTTTTTCTCATTTTTTGCAAAATAATTTTTTTTGTTTAGAAATTCTCAACACATCACAAACAAACAAAAAACTAGAGAAAACCAGAAAAACAAAAAAAAGAATATAGAAAAAATAATCGTAAAAATCCATTTCTGCTTATAGTCAAGAATCATAAGGAGTTTAAAGAATAGCCTAAAACTTGGTAGAAAAAAAACGAGTAATAAAAACAAAAAAAAAACTTAAAATAGTAAAAACTAAAATAAAAAAAAAAAAAAAATCCTGAAACTAAAGCCTTCTCCCATCAAGCATTGGAATTGTAGTTTGTGCAATGCAGCAAAATTTTTGCTTTTGACAATATTTTGCTTTTCAAATTTCATATAATAACATGAAAGTCAAATGCACATATATGCACATATATGTAGGTATGTATGTTGTGCATTATATTTTTATTTCATATATTTTTCTTGTTTTTTCATTTATATGCTTTTTTTCTTTTTTTTTGTTATTTTTTGCAACTTATGAGTATTTAACGAACGTATATATAGTGTTTACGGGATATGTGTAAATAAACGAGAAACCAATAACAGCACCTGCCGTTAACATTTTAAACTTTTTATTATTCTGTGACGACGAGTGCTAATAGAGAAATTTACGAATTACATTTTTATAATATTTTTTTTTTCTTTTTAAATATTTAAAATTTTGAAAATATAAGAATAATAGTTATTTGACGTAAGTGTAAGTATAAGGGGTAAAAAAACAAAAACCAACTGGAACCGCCGAATTGATTCATCAATTTAAAAGACTTGTAATGAAAATTTAAATTTTAATTTTTTTTTTTAAATATACGATATTAATTTTTTTTTATCCTACTTCGCTCCTAGGAGGAGCATAGGGCTGGTGTATGGTTATTGTATATAATCATGAACTAGTTTCTGACGTCATTGGGTTTACTAGGTAGGTGATGAAACTACCGTAATACGATATTACTTAATAACCGTAATATTAATTTATTTACAAAATCTGTTTTAGCAGCTGCAGACTTTACTATACTATTTTCCAATAATTTTCACAATACATACGCATACTTTAGAATCTTTATGTATTTTACTGACTGTTCAATCACTACAAGATTATTATACAAAAACTTGATATAAAATTTTGCTTACTTCCTTTTAAATCAAACATTTACAGAATAAGACGTGCTAAGAAAATAAAATATACGATATGTGTTCTATTAATTTTTAATAGTCTTAATGACAAAAATCATTGTATTTTGGTTGCAGAAAATTGAAAATTTGTTCTGAATGAAAATTTTTGTTTTATTCATAGAATTTTGTTTATATAGCAATTTCTCTTTTAAATAAAATTTAAAAATGGGTCTTTCTATAACGAATTAAATTCCATATATATTATGATTTATATAACAAATTTTTAAAATACTGAATAGAATAGAAAACAAGAACTCTCACTATTTTAAGTACTCGAATAAATTAAAATAAATTTAAAAACACTGTTTTAACTATATGTGACTGCGCGTCTATTATTAATTCCCTTGTACATTTTTAAAAACCGTTTGCATATATTCTTAAAATTTATTATTTTCGTTATTTCTGAAAATGAATGTTCATAAACAGTTTACATTGATATTATTTGAATGTAAAAGAGAGAGATAGAAAATCAAAGAGAAAATAATAATACGATGACAAGTCAAAGTGATTTTGCTTGCAACATATAAACATAATGTCAAATAAAATACAAGAGTATAGTACAAGACATAAAAACAAAAATTTCATTACAATATTATTATACATATACATAGAATATAACAAAAACATTATAGAAAGAAAAGAAAAACAACAATTGCAATTTTAATCAGTTTTATGATTATTTTTTATTTTTTATATATTATGCTTTTTTTTTTTCTAATACTGTTTTGTTATATTACTAGCACTATAGTACACGTATATCATTAAATAGTTTCATGAAAACGCCGCTGTTTTAGTCACATATTTTCTTATTTTCTATATATTTATAATCTAAACTTTCATGCAAAATATTATTATTTTCTCTTTTTTGCTTTTATATTTGAAAAATTATAAAAATTTAACATTACCGTTAATTTAATAATAAATATTGCGACAATATAAAAAGGGGAAAAATGTTATGATAACAAAATATCAACAAAATAAAATTGCATATATGAAAGGCGATATCATTACAATAAATGTCAAAAGAAATAGGAAAACAGAAAAAAAAATTTTATTTATGAATGAATATCTTAATTTTTGGATAAAAATTAAATGCAAATCAGGATCTTGAAAATATTAATGAATAGAACGATAAAATATTTTTACACAAATTTTTATTAAACAATGAAAAAAAAGAAAAATTTATAATATTTTCAATGTTATAACGTAAAAATATCATTTATAATTTGTCTTCCAGCTGCGTTATGTACAATTACAAAACTGTTATAATTTCGCAATACATAATTATAGAAAATTAGAAAAATATGATTATTCATTATAGGTATTAATATTACTATCTTGAAAATTTTCTAAAATTGGAAAATTATTAAATAATTTATTAAAAATAATAGAATAGAAATTAACAATTCTTCAATTCCCATACGTTTTAAAACCTCTAAGAATTGTATACTAAAACGATAATAAGAATTAATTAAAGTTCAATTGTTTTCTATCAATAGTATACATTTGAATCAAATTATTCAAAGAACTTTTAAAATTTGAACTAATACTTTTTTGAATTGATTTGTCCATGATGTAAGCAATTTAACGCAGTTAATTGCTGAGATATAATCTAATTACATCTATACATATAAAGTTTTATTAATGACTTTTGAAGGAATATCCCTACCGCATTAAAGTTAAATAGAACCCTGCAATTAGCTATGATAAAGAATTTGTATAACAGTGGTGAGTTTTATGTTATAAATTCCTTTTCATATATAAGATCTTCTGATTTTTAAAAATTTAAATTAAAGATAAATGAGCAATAAGAAAGAATATATATTATAACATAAAAATGTTATACTTAAATATTGTATAATAACAATAACAAATTTAATTAGCTAACAATACGTTAAAGAATCTACGTATATATAAACTGCTCATTTTATTTTAATTAAAATGTTCATGTTATTTTTTACACTTAATTTAATTGCCAAGTTTATTAGGATTCTTAAAAATGTTAACTTCATAATAGCACACATATTGCAATAGTAAAAATTATACTTAATTGTTTAATATGTATAATTAGTAGGTGCGTTTATATATACATATATATAAAATTATGTCATACAAGAAATTTAATTTAAATTAAATATATGTAATTAGAGTTAAGCAATTTAAAAAAATATTTTTTTTAGGAAAAGAAAAAAAGAAGTCCACATATAATAAAATATGTAGATATGTATATGTGTAAAAAAAAAGATAAAAATCAGAATAAATGAGCACGCACAATCATTATACAATATATATATTGTTATTACATATATTATATATATTATTGTTATACATAAATTATATATATACAATATATATGTAAAAATAATTACATCTTATAATAATAATTGAACAGATATTTAATAATTTATAATTCAAAATGAAAAATTTCATAAAATGTAATTTTCTTAAATTGAAATTAAGAAAATATTTTACAAAAAAATTTATCTTTCTAAAATGCACATAAGATCAATCCATATGAGCAAAATATCAAATTTTATTTTATAATAATAAAATTTTTTGCATTATATCCATAAAAATTACCCAATTCGGAGAAAAATTTGTGAAAAAACGTGATTCGTGTAAATGGAATGAACTCAAAGAAATATTTAAATTTAAAAAAAAATATAGATTGTATAACACTTTTACCTATACATATATAAAATTGGATCAAAATAAAATAAATTAATAAACTGTTGGAATATGATCATATCCTAGAAAAGTAATATATAACAAAAAAATCAAGTAAAGAATTGGTTTAATAAATATATTTAGTTTGATTTTAATAAAAAATCTTACCTGTGTTTATACAAAAATAAATAAGAAGAATCAAATAGCACTTTATTATAAAAATAAAAATCAAAATTTCACCAAATTTAAAATTTTACATTTCATTTGTAATCACAACAAAAATAATTCACGAATTGTGTTTTACGAATTTTTGGCAGCATATAAAAATTTTCATTATTGTTATTTTTAATATCATTAACTTTTAAAATTCATATTTAATATACACAAAGAAAAAACAACAAAAAAAAAAGAACAAATCAGAATTCATTTTGAATTGAAAATTGGCATTTTTTTAAAATTCAGAATATTTAAATATTGTGCAATTTGCTAAAAACCCAAAAAGAAAAAAAAAATCAGCTTTGTTTACTATGACGGTGACGTGTTAAAACTAAAATTTATAACTTTGTTCGCTTTTATGGTAGTTTGTTTTTTTTGTTCTTAAAAATTTGCGATATTTGTAGACAAAAACCGAAAAATCATAAAACAAGAAACCAAAAAAAAAAGAAAAATGAGAGCATAGACGTGCATTCATGGTGAATGAATGAGCTGAATAAGAAGAAAAATACTGCAGTTTAAAAAATTAAATCAACTCTTAAAAAAAAAAAAAATTTTATAAGTTCATAATATAAATAGTAGTTCATAACTATACTCTATATAGCTTTTGTATACTCACAATTTTTTATAATGATTTCAAAAAAAAAAAAGATGTAGACAGGAGCATTTTTTTTTTTTTTTTTGGGTCTTATGATGATCGACCTAAAAAAGAGAAGGAAAAATTTCACTAATTTTTTTTTTCATTTTTTTCATTTTTGAAAAGCCATAGATATGAAATTTTTAAGTATATCAAAAAATAATTTTCCAATTATTTTTATATTTTTGTTTGTTTTTGTTTTCGTTTGTTTTTTTTTTTTTTTGCTATATTACAGATTCTATACGCAAGATCACAAAAATTTATTGAAAGGAATAAAATTTATTCTATTTTATAAAGACTTAAAATACAAAGTACTTTTCATCTACATACGTTATGTACACACAAGCATATACATATAATAAAAATGTGCATGAGTCCATATATATATATATATATATAAATGCAAGGATACGTAAATATGTGTATTTTTTATTTTTTTGTTTTTTTTGAGAAATCGATTAAAATTTTGTCGTATCGGTTACACAAAGGACCAATTTGTTTAATATTTTTTTATTTTCTTTTTTCCAATTTTTTATTTTATATATATATATATATATATATATTTTTCTTTTTCAATAAAATTTTATATTCTTTGGCACTTACTAACTTGAATATATATACATATATATGTATATATATGTGTGAGAGATAGAAATTAAAAAGTTTTACAATTCTAAAGCAAAGAAAAAAAAAATTGAATAAAAAATCTAATATTATATTTAGGTATATCTAAAAATCTATGTATGAATAACGCATAACCATTGCCAACTAAAAATTGAAAATTTATTATATTAACCTTTAACCTCAATACTGCATATTGGTGTAAAATTTTTATATTAAATGAAATTATATAAATTATATTATAATATCGCATAAATTATATTTTATATTTTTAATTTTAAATTTTTCTACATAAATTATTTATAATATTTAGCCTTATTATTGTTCACAAGAAATAAATTGATAGTTAAAAATACTTAGATTATGCTGATCCTTGTAGTTTTTAAATTCATAGCGGTTTGATATTTTAATTACTATGTTTAATTGTAAATTCACTTTTATATTAATAAAAATCGATGGCAACATTTAAGAGTAACAATCGGTTTGTATTAGATATTACAAGTTGTACAGTTTCAATGTAAGCAATCAATTAACAGCAAAACCAAAAATTGGGTGTCCATCTATGGCTTAATAGAGTTACTACAATTTAATATTGTTTTTCAATTCACTTTTATTTTTATAAAACAATAAGTAAATTTGTTTTGTTGGATTTTTTCTGGTAATAATGGTACAGTCGTAGTGTACTTTCAAAGTTTGTCTGTTAAAAAATTAGATTCTGCATAAGTAAAATTTGACCAAATTTTTACTCATTCAATTATTATATAAGAAATATATTCCATGTAAAATATTGTTATGTAGATTAGAAACATTATAAAAAAATTTGTTATACTGAAACATTCTGTTCGAGTTTCTGGCCTTATTATTTGGATGATTTCAATAAAATTGGTGGTCTATCTTAATTACTTTAACTTTAATTACCCTTCATATAGAAAACTAAAAACAAATTGAAAATAATTAAAATTTTTCAATTAATTTTTTTTTTTTCTTATTTCCAATGAATTAAAGTGAATAATCAATGCAACTCGAAGGTAAAATTTTAATTTAATTGTAAAAACTTTGATATTGTACCGACAATTATGGCATTCTATAACAGTTCTAAAATTGAAAAATTCAATGAACTTATATTCGACTATTCTAGTTTAGAAAATATTTAATTAGAACATTAAATATTGTTCTTTCATATAAATAAATAGAAAACTTTTTGTTTTATGTTTTCAGAAAAAACTCAATCAAGTACAAATTGAAAAAAAAACAAAATTTAATTTTGTGAATGAAAAGAATAGAAATGGCGGCAGATAAAAGAAAGTCTAATTAAAATATTGAAATTTCTTAAATTATATAGTCAAATTATTAATGAAATTAAAATAAAATTTTGTATGATTTTTAAAATTTTCTTACCAAATTTATAAATTTTTAATATTTTTTGTGTATTATAAAAAATTTAAAACGATCAAAAAGGGGTTAAAATAACATTTCTCTGTTTTTTTTTTCATTTCTCTTTCTTTTTTGCACAACATCAATGGTATGTAAAAATAGAGGTTTTTGAAAAACTTATATGAATGTACAATAGATTCATATATGTACACTACATGTAATCCTAAATACTATTATCCTGTTTTTATTGATAAAAAAAAAAATATCAATAAATAATATTTTGGTTCACTTTACAAGAATATCCTTACAAAACAATGAGTATCACAATAATAACAGAAAAACATGAAAACATAAAGATAAAAAAAAAAATTTTTTTTTTATATTCATTTGTTTCCTGATTTATAATGCAGTACTGGTGCTCGCGAAATTTACTCCAAAGATTTTACAAATTTTTCAATAAAAAAAATACTTTTTTGTAAAATTGAAGAAAAAAAATACAGAAAAAAAAGGACGTACATGAAAGTAAATGGTCATAGTTTAAAAGTGAAAAAGTCAAAAAGTCGAAAATTTTTATTCAAATCGAATATTTAAGAATGACTTGGAATATGAAGAGATTCTTTTTCAAGAATTTCTTATTGAATTTTAGATATTGGGGTATTCCAACCCTTATATTTTAATTTTATAATAATTAATTCAAATTTATAATCTTAAAATTAAAAATCTCAATCTGGAATTTCAAGTTCAAAGTTCTATAAAATTTCCTCAAATTTGAATATGTTTAAATACAGGCTTTAAATACTAGGGGCTATTAAGTGTTATATTAAATTTGAATTTTTATTTTGCACATATAGAATGACTGGTCATTTCAAAGTGTATACTCAACTGATTGGATTAGAAATTTTTAATTTTAGAAATTTCATTACCATTCCTTTTAAATATGATTTATATTCAACAAAGTACCGTAATATGACTGTTATAAAATTCACACATAACCGATATACTTTTTTTTTACAGTTTTTTTTTTTTTTAAATATTGCGTTTTTTTTTTCTGTACTCAAATCTCTCTGGAGATGGATTTTTTTCGCCTTTTTATAAAAATCTCGTGTTATTTTTTTATTTTAACTCTTTTGCTCCTCTTTAGGATAAATTATGTTTTTCTAGGAATTCTACAGCGATAAAATAGAAAAAATAAAAAAAAAATAAAATCAAAAAACCACAATAACTTTTTTTTTTATGTTTCACTTTATTTTTTTCTTTTTGAAACTGTTAAAATTTTATGTCAAAAAGAAAATTCTATATAAAACAGGAGGAAAAAAAAATTAAATTGTAAAATTCAATACAAAATAAAATGAGTTTTTTTTTTTAGCAGTGAAGGCATTGAAATAAAGGGTCGTAACTGTTACGAAAACAGTAAATGAAATTTTTTGTTTCAATTCAAATCAAATTTTATGATTTCGGGAAAAAATATAAATTTTAGATGAAAAATTAATGAAATAGACCAAGTAGTTTAATTAAACTTTTATTAATTCTAAAGCTCTTCTCATCAAGTATTTTTACAGTGTACAACAGTTCAAGTCTTCATTCATATCAAATTTACATAGCTTTACTTGAAATTATCACTTTTTTTGTTCGTGTCTGTACATAGATTCGCGGCAGAGCCGTTTCTCACGAAAATTCTATCCAAGTTCATTGATCGGAATGAGCTGGATTTATTATGTTTTAATGTAAGGCATCTTTCAGTCACAGATCTTTTTTAATTTAAAATTCTGTTTGACAACTCAAGTGCACCGAAATATTAAACCTAGATACTTAATCTAATATTTAAAAAATTTAGAATTTAAAAAATACAGTTTCGTATTAGAATTTAGAAATGTAGTGCAAAACAAAATAATCAATGCATTCGGACATATTCTGGTCATATCAGGTTTCTCGTAATTGTTTCTTTATTTGCATTTGTCATAGTTATATTATAAGAGAAGGTCTATATGTTTCTCATAAAATGTTTTTAATGAAAATTAAATTATCGCATAAGATTTATATATGTATATATACATATATATAAATGTTATGTGTATGTAAATGTATATATAATTCTTTTTATTTCTTTCAAATTTGCACGTATTTTATGAGTTTAAAAAGTGTTTCATAGATATACATATATTTAAACGGTTTGGGGCAGAGTTATTTTGGTTAATTTTTTTTCAATTTTGTTTTTTTTTTTTTCTTTTCTATTTCTCTTGTTTTTTTTTTTTAAATAGCGGTGATTTTTTATACCTATTAATTTGTATATTATATTCAAACTGTTATACATTTAACATGCTAGTTATAAAGTTAATAGTATAATAAATATATGTATATTATATATATATATATATGTATAAAGGTATAAATTTATATATAAGTATATTAAATGAACTTTGTGTCTATATATATGTATACATAATATATGAAAAAAGAAACTTTCTGGTGCAATTTTATTCCTCATGAGATCAACAATTATTTTTAAGAGCTTTTTGCAGATGTATAATAATATATGTACAAGGATATTTTATAAATATAAGCATATATATATATTTATATTAATATGATCAAAATATATTACAAATAAATGTGATGTGTGTACAAAAGGACAATAGGGAATTTTATTTTCTTTTCTTTTTTTCTTATATTTTGTTTGATTTTTATTTTATGTTTCTTCTCGGTATTAGTATGATATTCCTTTTGAAATAAAAAAAAAATATTATATAATATGTATTTGTGAATATATGAATATATATATACTATAAAAGGGATATATCATGTTCGCGTCAAGAATTCGTAATAGAATACATTTTTTTGTATCGTTTTTCTATATTTTTTTTTATTTCCAAAGATTATTCCTTTTTATAATAGATAACACATACAATATATATATATATTTAGATATATGTGAATATATTTTGTAGAAGAGAGCAATGAAGTTGTCTATAAATTTACAGTATACAAAAATAATATAATTATGATATTGTATATATAGAATAAAAAAAAAAACACATCATATTTATTTCTTTTAAGTTGATCTTTTTTCTATTTTTGTTTTTACTGCTTATTTCACAGCTAACACATAAAAATACAAAATATATTTTATTATTTAGAATAAATATTCACATCATAATACTATTTTAATATAATCATCATATTTTAGTACATTTGCCATTATGCATACGAGTATATACACATTTAATAATGTACATAAATCAAAAAAACAAAAAAACGAGAAAAAAAAATAATAATATAAATATTATTAAATGATTTGAAAAGATATTATGAAAAACTATCAATGAATAATGAAAATCACACACAAAATTTTATATAATATTTATAGGCTATATAGAAAAATTGATGTCCTTTTTTTTTCAAAAAAAAACAAATGTATATATATATATATATATATATATATATATATAATACAGAATATATTATATATATATATATATATATATATATATATATAATATATATATATATATATATATATATATATATATATATATAATACAGAATGAAATCATTATACAAAACATGTTTTATATTCGAAAAATATAGTCATGAAATCAAAAAAAAAATAAAGCATTCAACAAAATAATAAAAATTGCTTACATACACACATCCACACATATATTTTATAATGTATACTTAATAAATTAAAATATTTTTGAAATAATCATTTTCAAATAATTTTATTTTACTTTGTTTTTTTTTTGTAACAATAATATCAAAAATAATATTGAAAACAATTTATTTATTATATTTAAAATTAAAAAGAGAAATAATAAAATAGAAAAAGAAAAACGAGAATTTAATTTTTATTTGATATAATTTTTTTAATATCTGTTATACATAATATGTTCATGTATATGTATATAAAAAAACTGTTAATTTTATGCTTAATATTGCAGATTTTTCTACAATTTTTTTTTTGTTAAATATATTGATTTAGAGATAAGTTAATGAATTAAATTAAAAGTATATATATATATTATAAAAGTATATAACAATTAACTGTGAGAACGTATAACAATATCTGAAATTTTTAATATTAAAATATATAATATGCAAAAATTTTTATAAATAAACTAATATAAATAATTAATGAGCTAATAGATTATATTATGATAATAATCATATTACAATTTTCATAAATTTTATAATTAATGTAATAATTTCCATATAGATGCTGGTTATTAATAGTACAAAAGAATAATAATATCGCATAATAATCACATATTTATATTAATATTTCAAGAAAAAGAATTTTCGAATATTATAAAAATTATATGTGAATATAGTAACTAGAATCCTCTGTGATTATTGTAAATTTTATTTGAAAATAAATTTTAAATTCATAAGTTCTCCTATAAATAAATATTTCTTACAAAAACTAATTTGAGATATTTAACGGAGTTGAAATAATGCCTGCTTATTTCTAATCAATTTTTGAAACGCTATTAATTTTTCTTTGTTTTATTCAAAGAAATTGTGTTTTATTTCCTTCTCTCCACAAAATATCAACATTTAAAATTTCAGTTGTCCGCTAGTTACTTCTTCTAATTTCAACAAAATGTATAAAGGTACGTACTTGTTTATTGACCCAATCAATACATTTCAATTAATATGTTTATCCTGAAAGTATGAGAGCATATTATGACATAAATAAAGAAAAATCAGACTTCAGTTAATAAAAACATCACTTTTTTTGTTTTTAAAAGAAAAGCATTTTGGTCTTTTTGAAGATACAACATATACGTCTCTAGTATTCTACCCCTCTTTAAGGGAAATGGGATTTAATACGAATTTTTTATTATTTTCTTGTTCATTCAATACATTCAATTCACAAAAATATATTACAAATTACTTAATACTTTAAACGTACTATAAAATCTAAATTCCAGAAATAATTCTAAGTATATAGAAAATTATATATAAAATTATATATTATCTTCTATATATACAAAATCTAACCTAATAATTAATATTTCTTTATTATTTTTATTATTATGAATCTTAATATACTTTAAGAGTCGTACTGCACCACGAAACCACTGTCATCTTAAAACTATATTACATTTTGTATATATAAGAATTCTAAAAGTATAATATAAAAATTTAGAATGAGAAAAATATAAAAGAAAGAAAAATTTGTTTTCTTTTTCTATTTAACATTAGAAGTTATGATAATAAAATAATAGAATGACTTTTAACCCTTTTCAAAACTAATTTAATACTCTGTTAAACTTTGTCTGAAATTCTTATATAAATACTATATATAATATAAAAATGTAATATACACACATACTTGTATATATGTAGAAAATATAAGTGAATGCAATTGTAATTAAAATGGAATAAGACACAAGAAAGCATACGAGTATAATATTGAAGATTCCTCTTTTGTAGTTTGCACTTAACTTACAAAATAGTTTTGTTTGTAAGAATAATGGAAAACAAAACGAAAAAAAAAACAGAAATTAATATAAAATAGAAAATTCCTACTCCTATTTTCCTTATATTAATTTTGAAATTTTTTTTTTCTATTTCATTTTCTATTTCTTTCTTTTCTATGCTCAAGTATAATAATGGTATGGAAATTTTACAGTCTTCTATTATTTTTGTGGAATGAAAATTTTCATTTAAAGGAGTTAGACACCACTTAAGCAAAATAAAACAAAAAATACAAACCACTTTCTTTCTGTATATAAGAAAACCTACTTATACAGTTTTCTTTCTTTTTTTTTTTAATTCAAATAAGACACCACCTACTTACATATGGGCTTGTTTGCTTTTCTTTTTCATTTTTATTTTATTTTTTTTTCTTAATTTAAAGAGAATGCGTGCTCTATAAGAAAATTTGTAACATCAATATCCTTTCTTTCTATATTTTTTTTTCTAATGTAACAATAGAAATGGTGCAGTTCTTATCTCTATTAAATTAAATTAAAAAAAATGTATGCATGTATATATAAAAGGAAAATGTATGTATAAAAGTTGTTTTTATTTTAGAAAAAAATAATTTTAATTTTCCATTTTTTTTTCTCTTTTTTGCCCTTATTTTAATTCCGAAAAAGAAAAATCTATAATAGAATCATTTTAAGATCAAAAAAGAATTTACTAGCCCTGCAGACATAAATATAAGACTTCTTTAAATAGACACTTTTATGAATACTCATAATATGTATGTATGTATATGTATGTATATTAGATTGAATATTTATTCATTGTTTTTTATTTGTATCAAAGTTAATTTTCTATTTATTTTCCTTTATTGCATCCATTGAAAATGATTTTAGATACTAAAAAAAGAAAAAAACATAAAAACACATTTTTGTGTAATGCATTTAATGGGAAAAACTTAATTTTTATTTACCATATAAAATAGACCAATATAATTTGGGAGATTACAGCATTTTCATTATTATTGTTATGCTTCAACAATATTATGGGTAATCTTTTAGTATTTACTTTATTAAAAAATAAAAATATTTTTGAAAAGAGAAAAATTTTAAAATCATTTTCTATTTTCTTTGTAAATAATTTGATAGTAGTGTTACCTAATATTGACCCGATAAAGTACAAAAAAAAAAATTAACAAAAACTTGAAAATTAAAAAAAAAAATAATAATAAAGAATTTTGTATAAATATGAATAAAATGTTGTAGCATATATTATACAGTTAGACCTAGATAATTCATCCTGAATACATTAGGCATAATTCATTGCTCTACATGTGCCCGTATTCGGTTTCAAATATGTTGGTGACTGCATTGGTTTTCGGCGGAACCAAAATTCTAATATATATAAAACACGACATATATGAAAAAACTCTGTAAATTGAATTAAAATTTTTATTCCCATAATATTCTTTATATCCAGATTCAACTGTATAAATTTACTTGTATATTTTATGGTATTATAAAAAATATCAAAATTTATACTTATAAAATTGAGTCATTTAAAAATATTTCGAAATTATATTTATCGAATATCAATTCAAAAATATATTAAAAATTATGAAAAATAAATTTATTAGCATTAGTAATTAAAATTTTTTTTTGAAAGAAAATATTAATACGTAAAAGTTTATATTACAGTTTTATATTACATATAAAAATCTCCTAATCCATTTATATAAAAGAATAAAATAATATAATAATTATAATATGGAAGTAAAATCAATATTTTATATATTAATTTTTATATTATTATTAAAATTATTTTTATATGTAAATGAAAATTTTATATTCTATAATTTTAATCAAAATTGTTAAACAAATAATTTTCAAATTACTTGAGATACAATACAGTTATTAATATTATTATAATGGAACAATTTTTTTAATTCATTAAAATAATATAAAAGAAATCTGATGTGGTCAGCATTTTGTATTAAGGAATTGGATGTGGTCAGGTGTATTGTTTTGTTATAAGTAGAATTTCGTTTTGTGCCATCCGAATTCCTTGAAAAGTGTGCTAGTTAGTTTCGATAACAACCAGAATTCAAATATTAAATTTCAAGAAATTCTACCAATCAGTTCCATAGATATCGTAAAAAATGTAAAATCGGCCGCTAATTGGATTTCTAAACCCTGATCTTTTGAAAAAATTTACATTCAATGAAATTAGTTGATCAGAACGGAAAAAAGTCCAGTTACCGGCGTCTGATATATCCCAAAAGATAAATGTGTGACATAACCGAAATAAATTCACATATTAAATTTCATGAAAATCGAGGCGAATTACAAAATACACGCGTTTTCGTAAAAGTCGACGGATCAGTAGACCGAAAGACCGATAAACTGACATTCCGTTCTAAAAGACCGATATCTCTCTAAAAATAGTTCATTTATGGAAATTTCCACTATTCCCCACTATGGAAAAGTGCATTTCCACCGAAAACTCGACATCCCAAATTTGATGCCATCACATAGCCTTCCTTATTGAATGCAATACAGTTGGTAAAAATAAATAAACTAAAATGACAATTTTTTATGCATGATACTCTCAGGATTAAGTGCCGTTTGTAAACATGCAATATATTTTTTTATGTAAAAATTAGAAGTAAATTAAAATATAATTATTTATAACAGTAGTAGGTCTATTATATCTTTCTCATATTGAGAATCTTTGATTTAAATAAAAGAGGCAATAATCGATAAATTTTTAATTAATGTTAATCCTTTTGTAAAAGTTTTTCAAAATTTTTTAATTAAATTTATAAGTAAGTAATAAGCTGTTTTTCAAATATTAAATTCAAATTAAATTTTTTGAATTTTAATTAAATTTTGTTTTAAAATTTTTACGAATTATTTACATTAATTTACACATTTACTATTCATACTTATATACACTTTTAATAAAAAAAAAGAGAAACAGCATCACATACATAATTTCCTTATATTGTAAGAGTTTAAAATAATTAGCATTAAATACTTATTAACATAATTTTCGCAATACAGCAATTCGCATTTTAAGTGCATTTATTATAATTACAATCTATATTAATTTCATAAATACATACATGTAAATATATATACAGAAAATCTAGGAAAAAAAGAACAACGCTAACTATCTAAAATTAAAAAAAAAGTTAGTAATTTATATTCATACAAAATTTATATTTTATGCAAATGAAAATTGTGCCAAACAAAACAAAAATCCAAGCATAATACGTACATAACAATTTTTAGTAAAAGATAATAAATTGAAATATATAAAAAAAAAGAAAAACAGAAACAGAAAATAGAACAGAAATTATGCGAGATGAAAGAAAATTTTTTAATTTGCACTCATGTAAAAGTTTTTGGCAATATTTCAATAATTCAATATCAATTTCTCATATGTACGTTTAAGCAATTTTCATTTTTTAATGTTTTTCTTTTCAAATTTGAGTTTAGTTCGAAACAGAGACCAGCACGTAGACATAAATAGGTTTCACAATTTAACTGTACGTCCATTTTGTGATCACAAAATAAAAAAAATAAAATAAAAAATAAATACTTATAATAAATTTTATTTTATTTTTTAAAACTCCAAAAATTATAACTGTTATATATATATACATACATACATATATACACATAATTTTCTAGACATATTTCGTAAAAAAACATCTCTGCATTAAACATTAAACATTAAAACCTTATTGAAAATTTTATAATATGAAAAAAAAATATTCTTTTTTTCTCGGTTCCTTATCCCGAAGGTATGCAATTTTTCATTTTTTTCAATTATTTACGTATCTTATTTCAAAAGGAGAAAAAAAAACTATTTGTGAGTAATAACACTATAATGTCTAAAAAAAAATGAACTGTAAAATATTACCAGAATACTAATGAAAAACTTTGTATGTACAAATAAATATCTATATATTCTGTGTATATTGCAACAATAACTAGCTACACATACAAGATTTTAAAAATATCTATTAAAAAAAATTGCATATTTCTTGGGGAATTTTTATATTAAATCTGTATTTATTGCAATTTTTCTAAATTAAAAAAAAATTTTTTTTTTTTTGAAAATTTAATTTACTTCATTTTAAAGCAACTTAAATTGTTTTTTACCAATTTAAAACACATATATTGTGTAAAGCCCTTAAACTCATTTACAATTGATTAACTTTACAGCCTACCACAATATATCAATATATTTCGCAAAAAAATATTCTAAAAAAAATTTTTAATAGAAAATTGTAACAAATATTTTAAAATTTGAGAAAATGTAATTATAATAATTTTCATAGAATAATTTTTTTTTTTTTTTAGAAATTTCGAATTTAGAATGTTCATGCTAAAAATTTACAAAAAAAAATATCCCATGTATAATATAACTAGAGGGAAAATCCAATCAGCGTTACATATATATTCATTATTTTATGTCCGGAACAATAAAAATCAAATTAAATTTCTTCCTTTCATTTACAAAATATATTATTTTCTACTGCAAAAAAAAAAAAAAAGAAAAAAAATAACAAATTTTTGTTACAGGTCCTTGATTTTCTCAATAAAATTTCAATATAAAATATTTTTATTAACTTTCTTATCTCACAAAATTATTTTTTTTTTTTTATAAATACCTTAAAGGATATTGTTTATTAAATGGGAAATAATGTGTATATGTATGGAGATGAAAAAAAAAACACAAATAAAGTAACAAACAAGAAGTTAAAATTTAATTCGGAAGGAAAATAATAAATATAAAAATAATCAACAAAAAAAACAAAAATATTTACCAATTTTTCTATTACAATTCCAAAAAGCTGGTAAAATTGGGGAAAAAAAATGAAACAAACCTGAAGCAGAAATTTACTAACTATATTTTTTATTGAATTTTTATATAATAATGTACACAAGCAAATTTCTATTTAATAGTTTTATTGGTTTATTTTTAGAATCTCATATGGGAATTTAGAAAATTTATTTATTCGAAATATCAATTTTTTATTTTGATTATAATTTCGAATGTATAGCTACTATATATAAATATATTTTTTTTTTCGTTTTTGTAAAATATTCAATAATAATATTTAATAATATTTTACCTATTTTACATAGGCTTAACACCATGTTTAACTTAAATACAGAGTGCCCGAAATTATGTGGATTTCCTACGAAGCTAATATGATAGAATGAGTTCACACCAAAAATTATATAGGAAGATTTTTATTTTTTGCCCACCTTTCCGAATTATGGGGCTTCAAAGTTAGCGTTTCTGAAAATGTTAAATTTTTACAGCGGTAAACAAAGGATATGGCATCCATTATCATTCGCGGAAAGTTTAACAGAACAGTATAAGAACAGAATGGGATTTGTAGAACGCTGTTGCAGAAGGTCAAATCAAACATAAAACCTAGGCAAAAGTTTCTATGGCACCTTTCATCAATCAAAGGAGTAGTAACAAATTTCGGTGACCCAAACACTTCAGTGAAGTGATTTCACTCTGAGGAGGTGAAATATGTGGGAATGACCCTGGATAATGGACAGACTTGAAATATCCATATAAATAGTTGATTTGAAATGCTCGTATAACTGAGCCATAATGGCGTACCACCAAATGACCATACTTAAAGAGGACAAGCTGCATACTTAGCAAGACGATGACACTGTTCTATGAAAGCATCAATATCAACAGCATCAATATTCCGGGTAGCTGCTTGGTCACACTCCTACACTCAAAGAAACTACAGAGACTAATAACAAACTTTTTGAAGAAGCACAGTTAAGTGAATAAATACTTTCACGTTGTGGTGACATCACAGATCACTTTATGTAGATTCTGCAGTGCCGAGATACGTTAATTTAAAAGAAATTTTTACATCTTCGTTGTCTTCACCTTGGTTTCGAACACTCTGTATTAGTGTATAAGGCTTATATTTACTATACATGCATTTCATACCATAAAAAAAGATACACGTAACTTGTTTTCATGTGAGTATAATATTCTCCTAATAACATATAGATTTAAGTGTGTACTTATAAACATACTTTTATACCAATAAAATTACAATAGAAATTTATAAAAATAAAATTAAGTTATAAAATCACTTAAATGTATAAAGCAAATTTATATATTGGGCATTTTTGCTTTAAAAATTTTCTAAAATATCATTAAACAATATCATGAATATCATCAGATGTAATTAATTACATATATACATATACACATTTCGAAAAAACTTTTGCAGGTATACATATAATGATGTGTATGTTGTGTATACTCATATTATAAGAGACAAGTAATTTAAAGAAAAAAAAAGGATTTTTAAATAAAGACATAAGACAATTTTAATAATTTTTTTTTCATATACTCATATGAAAAGTCAATTAAAAAAGATCTCTTGAATAGAGCATTGGTTCTTGAACAGAACACAGCCATATTCAGGTCTAGAACCAGTGACTCGCAACTTAACATAACTAAAATGCATCATGCCACATAACTAGTCAACTATTTGAATACCGGGACGGGACATGTGTGAAGCATGTATTTGAAATTTAATTAATAAAATTACGATTCAACAAGAAATAAATAAGAAATTGGAGAGAACAATATTGGAGCAAAAAAAGAATTCTCCAAATTCCACGATGAATCAAGATACTATTGGGAAATTATAATGGAAAGTGTTTTAAGAAAATTTCACTGTAGAACTCACTGTAGAACTTACTGTAGTGACTGTTTAAGAGACAGTGTTAGAAGACGGCAACGAAACAGGGAAGGACTGGCTCCTAAAGGACGAAGGAAGGAAGAGATTCGGCTTTCCACAGATAGCCAAAAAAACGCTTTAACTTTTAAAGGTGGTGCAGGCAAATCTACACCATGTTCGGAAGACTTTGGCTATCCTAACCAGTAGATTTCTTAAGAAGAGTGTGCATGTAGCCTTCTTGCAAGAGAAAAGTAAGCCGGACGAGTTTTTAGAGCTTATTTATTGTTTGAGAAACGTACTAACTTTGTTTTAATTTCAAAGTTCTATCAAAGAGACCTGATGGCAGTTTATGTTTCCTACAAGGATATCAAAACTTTATGGTGTGTTCGGCCAACTTTGATGGGATAGAACGGCTGATGGACTTCTCGGTCTCAATTTTTTAGCTTTTCTGGCAGTGTTAAATTTCTGGAAACCACGTTGGATAAGGAACTTACACTGTGAATAGTCCGGTTTTTCCTTTGGACCTTCTTTGTTTTTTTGAAAAGGCTTGGGGTGTGAGTCCTAAAATCATACATTAGATGCATCTGTTAATTGTTCATCCAGATATTGCATATGCTTCTGTGGTCTGATGAAGAAAAGACGAGATAAGCTCTCAAGACGGAAGAGAATCGCGTGCTAGAGTATCACTGGTGCAATGGCAATGTCGCCACCGGCTGCCTTTTGGAGGTCCTTTTAAACTTCCATCCAAAATATCTTGTGGTTGGGGTCTACGCTGGTATAATTGCGCCAAGAATCGCTGGTTCTGATATACAAGATATTATTATAAGAAAGGTGTTTTCCATTTGACTTATGTTAAATAGGTACATATGGTAAAACTAGATTTCTTTAACTATTACTGAAGTTATGCCAATTATTATATTGTGTGAATATAATATTTAAAATTAAAACTAAAATCTAAGTAACCGGAAGTTAAAAAATATTTTTTAATATTTTTTTGTTTGTTTTTATCATTATTTTATTTTTAGTTTTGTGCAAATTCTTTCACCTCTATAAAGACCTACATATTTTATATATATACCTATATATACATGTATATATAGGCATATTTCAGTTCCTTATATCTTTTTTTAATAGAACATCCTTATTTTTAAGTATGCCTACATACAAAATCCTCAAAATATTATTTTGGCCCAAATATTTCTATAAATACTTATTATACACATACATTTTACGTTATACGAGTATATATTTATATATAGTTAACATACAAATTTAAATATAAATTAAACATATGTTTACATATATATACATATATGTACATATGTATATGTAAATTTTATAGTATATTTTCCATTTTAATATTTTCTTTCATTTAATTATATGCCCACAAGACGGATGCAGTATAATAATTTATTCGATGGTAATATCTTGGTCGTTTTATTATGGATATTTTTACCAACACATATATTAATATACAAATTCATTCATATAGAAATTTTATACATATATACATATATATACACATAAGTATATGAAAATAATTATTCTATTTTATTTCAATTCCAATATAAAAAAGAAAAATATATTAATGTTGCATATATGCATTCATATATTCTGATCCATTTCTATAACTGTTGGGGCTGAATAAATTATGCAAGTATTAAAAAAAAAACCAAAAAAAAAAAACAACAAAAATAATATTCTGTCTTTTTTCCGTTCATATATACAAATGTAGATTTTTTATTTATAAACATATATATGTAAATATATAAATATATGACACAATCATGCACAAAAATCCTGTATATACTTACCGTATAATAGATATTTAAGAGTCAACAACGGCAGGCAACACAAAAATAATAAGGAAAAGCAAAAACAAAATTTATTCTAACAGACGTACAAAAATAATAAAAATAAATTGAAATTCATCGTTTCTGATGTTCAGAAAAAGAATAATGCAAAACAACAAAAAACTAAAAAAAAAAATATTAAAACAAAAAACAAAAGGACATTACTGTCATTTATGCAACAACTATTTTTGAGCAAATATAACGTTATAAAGTTATTCGATTAGTTTCCATTTAAAAATTTGTACATACGTAAAATAATATGACTGTTTACGATTTTTAGGATAATTGAACAATTGATACAAACAAAGAAACATTGTCTGCTCGTTTACGCTTTGAAGCAGAGCCATATATATGATTTAATTTTATGAATCGAAATTTTCCATAGTTTACCATTATTTTATTGGGTTTTTAATTTTTCTTTTGTTTTCTTTGGTTCAAAATATAAAGTTGGTGTCTACACTTTTAGTAAAAATATAATTTTTAGAAAATAAAAATAATTTTTTTTTTCAAATTTTTCAACTATAAATTACAAGAGTTTGTACAAATGCTTTAAAATTTTGAAATTAAAATTTTGAATTTAAAATTTTTTTCAAGAAAAATGTTTGTTAAAAATTTCAGTTTCGACGAAACATTACTTTGAACATCTTCGAACATCTTCGAACTAGAAATATCAATGTATATGACTGCAGATTTGTTTTGTCGAAGGTTAATAGATTAGTCACATTATTTCATCATGTCTCGCAATCTTCTTAGATATTTTTAAAATTTGAATAAACTCTAAGGTCATCTCGATTCCTTCCAAAAAAACTGAAAATACTTTATTGATTTAGTTAAACACTATGTGTACAGGAACAATCACATCGAGATTTTATTTTTGATCGTTTCACATTTTTTATCATTTTCACTATGATATGGTACAGAAATGAGCGCGCAATTCTCTTTGAGACTATCAATTCATGTACAGTGACGAGAACAAAATGACAAATCAAGTAATTCTGTAAAAGCTCATAATCTATACTATATAAAACTTAAGAACAAAATAAAGTCACCCCATTCTCTAAAAAAAAATTTTTAGTTTTTATAGTTTCTTCCTACTGTATATTTCTCAGAAAACAACTCAATGGCATGCACCTTAGTTTGCACTAATATTAATACATTTAGACTGAAACTGTCATCTAATATTTTAGCAGTGATCTCATTTTAGATTTATCTTAAATTTTTAAAAAATAATTTAATTTTTATATCAAATATACAGCTATCTGTACAACTTTATTGAGTACGAGAATGATTTCATTTAAAAGTTGCTCTGTCAATCTTTTTATTCTCGCTCTCCTCGTCAATTAACAAATGATAGATAGATAGTATGACCTCTTTACGAATTAGTGAATTTAATTGCAGATGCAAAACTACTTCAAGGAGTGGTTCGGAGACACTATAATCATACCAATCTCTAGTCAGGCGAAACTGTGCAACACTACAATCAATTTATGGTAAAAATTTTAAATGGTAAAAATATGGTAAAAATTTTTAATTGTGCAGATTTTATGTTGACTCAAATGTAATAACAAAAAAAAAAAAAACGGAACAAAAACTAAAAATGAATAAATAAAATTCAGACAAGTTGTTGTTGGTCTCTCTACTTTTTTTATGTTATTATGTAAGGTGCAACTGTTTCACTTAAAGCAATCAACGCAATATTCCAGTGTGTCTGGGAAATTTTAGTCCTCTTAGTTTTACGGAAGTATGTGAATAAAACGTACTTTTAAAATTTTATAAAAAAAATGAAACTCGTAGCAAGTTCTTTAATAATAATATTAAAATAATATAAAAGGACTAATGAAACAATTTTTATTAAAATAATAAAACAACATTTCTTCTTCTCTAGAATCTCCTCTAGAATCTCTTAAATCCTTTAGTACAGTAAGACTTAAAATTCTTATAAAATCTTCATTTTCATAACAATTTTTTTTTTTGTTTTCATTATTGTTAATTAGTAAAGAAACAAATTGCACTTCTTATGACTGACTTTTTTTTTTTTTTTATTATTTAAGAATTTGCGTTATCCTTCATAGTTCCGGAAAATTTTATTATTCTGTTTTAAGATGACTCTTTTTTACACTCAATTTGTACCATTCATTTCTGCTTTCACAATATTATTTTTGAATAGACAGTATAAATGTAGACATTTTATTAAATATTTAATAATAGTATTTTTTTTTTAACCTATGTAAATTATGTCACTTTTTGTTATATAAAACTTTGTTCTCTACACAATTACATTTGACTGAGGATTTCATTATATTTTATTAAATTTTTAACAAATACGTTAATAGATACTCAACCACACTTTTACATTACACACAAAACAAGTAAAAATCAAGACAAATAAAATAAAAATTATAAAATTTTAAAGCAAACCGTGTGTAAGGCAATTTTTAGCACTCTTGCCTATATATTGGTACTTTTATTTCGTTTGATGTTCTATAAATATAAAGAAACTTTGAAAATAACAAGAAATGATGAATTCTTAGATGTCGAGGATTTTAATAATTAAAAATACTTATTTTCTTAATTTGAATTTTTAAGATCTTATTGATTATAATATATGTACATCAATCGTGACGGCTACATTAGATAATTGAAATAATAATGGAGGGCAGATAAAGTTCAGACACAATTATTATCGGATATACGTGATGCTTATAAGAATTATACTCAAATGCTATAAAGTTCTTTTTAGTTCTTTTGAATATAGAAACCCAATTAACATGATAAAAATAGTTTTTATTACCATACTAATCAACATATTGATCTACTTTTATATGCACATAACAAACTAAACTTTGGCATTAAGCTCTTTATTATTTAATAGGGATTATTTTAATAGTTCTTTGACTATATTGTTATAAATATTTTTAATGAACTTTTCTAAAAATTCAAATAATTGTTTAATTTTAAGAAAAAAATTGTCACATATTATCGATATGAATAAATTTCTGACTAATTCAACACAAGTGTGACAACATTTTCAAATTTATACGGAGAAAAGAAAACAATCTTGAATAAATTCAATAAGATTAAAAAACAAAAAATATCATTATTGAAAATCATTGTAAAATTCACAAAAACATTGTAACATAAGATGAAGGCCTTCCACATATGCGATAATCAATTATTTCAAATATGCTGTTTTGAATTCAATTAAAAGAAATTGTAGTGAATTCCGAAAATATTTAGTCGGCAAAATTATTTTCGAAAAAAAAAAGTATTTCCTTCCGCGCTTTTCTCTTACAATTTTTTATTTTTCTATTCTTTGTTATTATACAATTTATTTATTCATTTGGGTATTGTTACTTTAGAAAAGAGTGTTGAGAAGAGCCAAAAACAAAAAAAAAACAAATACCGAAATTTTCTCTACTCTTTTTTTTGCTATTGTTTGTTTGCCTCTTGTGTGCTCATTTTTTCCGTTATTTTATGTACTCTATGTTACTGCTGCAGTCGATTTTTTCTCAAAATACCCACATATGAATTAATTGGAAAATTCTCCATTTACGATTCTAAATAAAATTTCGCATTAGTGCTAAAAAAAAAAAAAAAAAAAAGAGAAAACAAAAAAACACACTTGCAATGTACTCTTAAAAATTTGTTTTTTTTTTTTTTAGATTTTCAATCCATTTAGTGAGGTATAAGAAAAGGACACAAATGTGGAAAAAACGTATACGAAAACAAAAGCAGCAGTAGAATAAATTTAACAAAAAAAAAAAAATAAGCGGGACAAAAGCCAAATGGGTTAGCCACATACAAAATTGTAGTGAAAAAAAAGCAAACACCAAAATAAGTATGGAAAAACTGTTTTTTTTTTCTTTCCTTCTCATCCTTTATATTCTATACCTATAATCTAAGTATATACATACATGTATGTAGGTATATGCATATAATTTTGTTTGTTATTATTCAGAACTTTAGTTCTTCAATTTCCTTTATGAACATTTCAACATTTTAATATTTTAAATGTATGTAAAGGAAACAAATACTCTAACTAACAAAACAAAACCAACCAACTAACCAACCAACCGAAAACTGCACGAAAAACTAAGGTACTAGTGTACATACACAGAAAAAAAATGAATAGAAAGCAAAAAAAAAAACAAAAAGGAAAAAGCCTCAATTGATGATAATAATACGATGGTGGTACTTGATGAGAAAGAATGCAATTTTAAGTTTTAAAATATTTAACTCTCAAAACTGTTAAAGGAGTGTAAGTGATTTAATATCAATTTTGCTCTTAAATGCTTAAAAAAATTTTTATATTATATAAATTATTTCCAATTCAATTGTTTCCTTTCAATGGGAATTTTATTTCCTGAAAATAATCTTCATTTAAATCAATTGGGACTAAAAATTTGAGAATAGAAATCAAATAAAGACAAAAAAGAAATAAAAATAATTGAATTTAAAGAAATTTTTTAGCACTTCAAAGAAACAAAATGATTTTTGACAAACTTACATAAATAATGTTTTTATACTTAATTTTTCATATTTCTTTCAACAAAATTCATTATAAATTATTTTTGATCCCATCATCATGTGCTCTACTTTATTTTGCTTAAGTAATAATAGCTTCAACAGTTTTAAGTGCAAAATTTTCAATTTGACGCACATAAAATAACATTAAGGTAAATCAATATATGTACTACTTATCGAAGATGATGAAAAAATTTCTGGAAGACAATATAAATCAGTATAAGCTTCGCGAAAAAAAAACTTATAATAAATCATACAGATGGTATAATAAATAAAGATCTAAACAAATCTATTGGTAAAATATTAAAACAATTAAGCGAGTAGATTTTTATTATTAATTTTACCTCACGGTTTAAAAAAAAGTTAGAAAAAATGTGGCAATTAGTCTTACAGTCTTTCTCTATTAGTCACTTTGTTCTTTTATTCATCCGCATGTAAGTTTATTTATTCGGTCTTACAGATAAAAATTTGATATTTTATATTTGCGCAAATACATGAATTTCGAATAAAAACTTGTTTCTATACAGTCTCAAAATGTAGTTTTTGACAAACCGAATTATTACAAAATTACAAGAGTTTTTGAATTAATTTTCGTAATTACTCTCTTCAAAGGAGAAATTCATTCTACTATAACTTTAATTTTTTAAGGAAAATGTGCAATTTTGTAAGCCGCTTACTATACTTTATCGGATTTCTATATAGAGATCTTGAATAAATTCACAAAAATGTCACAAGTCTCGAATAGAGAAACTATAATTGGTTAATTTGTTGGACATAATAAGACTTAAAAATATTTTAGACAATAAAATAAATTTTATGCTAAGCGCCTATTATTTAATATTTTTAACGTTACTTCCAATTTTAATAAATACTGTATATGTATATATATAAACTGTATAATCTGCTGTAAATTTTCACTTTTAGTTTTGATTTTCGTATAACCAAAAAGGATAATAGAAAAACAAAACAAAAAAAAACAAAAAAAATAAAACAGAATAAAAAATAAACTAAATTTGTTTTTCCTTTTTTTCTTGTATTTCGTTTTTTTATTTTTTATTTTATTGGTTTCTGGTATAAAATCAACCACTGAACTGTTGCAGAGATCTTTTTGGATATTTAGGTAACACTGATGTAAAAGGATCATAAATTTACAGTATTTGTATATTTGCGGATATTAGAGAAACTATACACATATACATATATATAGAGTGATGTATTTTAGAATTAGCTTCATTGAATATTTACTGAAAAAAAATCCTCTCTTGAAAAAAGCCATACCATCATCTATAATATGTATATATACTGTTATATTGAATTGAAAATATGTATAATAATATATAAATATTAATTTAAATATAATATGTATGTGTACATATGAATAAATATATTTGAAATACGAGTTTTAATGTGAACATATAGAAGAAGATTACTGCAGATTTTTTATAGTCATATCTGGTGCATTTTTATATACATATATGGTATATATGGAACAAGAATTATATGGATAGTTTTAATCATAAAATTGAACAAATGTCATTGAATTTATTTGGTTATTTTTTGTTTTCTTTTGTACTATATTTTATATTAATATATACAGTCTCTATTTGTAGGTAACATAAATATTATATTTTCGAAATGAAAAATCGGTATAGGTACAAATAAACAAAAGTATTCAATAACAATAACAGTCTACATTATTATAATAACAACAACAACAATAATAATATCAAAGGTATTTTATAGGATTTTTGAAAAAGATATACGCAATATGATTTTTGTTAAAAATTTTGTTCAAAATATTTTGTATTGTAATTTTCTATTTTGCTTTAGGACATTAAAGTGGGACAAATTGATTCGAATAAATTGAATTAAACAAAAAAAAAAAAGAAAAAAAAAGAAAAATAATATAATAAATAAATTAAATTAAATTTGAATAATTTCAAAGAATATTTGTACAACTAAATAATAGATAAACTCAATTGCAATTCAATAATATTAATATAAATTGAAATTTCCATACATATATATGCATAAATTCAATACATTTACACACATATATACGACCATAAATAACAATACAATATTAATACATGATATATGCAAAATTTTAGTGGTTATACTTAGAATGTGTTTAACCCTATTAAATGTTATTGTCGTCTAACTATTTATTAATTTAAAAAATCAATAAAATAAAAACGTATTAACACAAAAAATTATACAAAAATATTAACAATATAAAAATGTTTTGAAAAAAAAAAGTATGACAGTGCCTAATTTATTTGAAGTGCACAATGAAAAAATTTGTGTTTTAGTATAAAAAGCATTTTTATAAAATATTTAATTAACCACATTAAAATAGAGAAACTATACAGTATATTAATTAAAATAATTAGTAGATAAACAATTAGTTAAATAAAATTAGTTAAGGTAGTACATATAACATTTTCGAACTGCTTCGAAATTAAACATGTATATACTCGTAATATGTGTACGAAATTAAAATAATCGATTTTACATAGGACCGGAATATTCTTAACTTAACCGCTCTGGATATCTAATGTTATGATGTCGCCCAAATACGCTTCACGTGTTTAGTAAGTTTTTCAAGGTGTTTTAATTTGCTTTGCATGTCACTGATAAGAGAGAATACTGATATCATCCGCATAATTCAGATCTTTTAGGATTTAAATAAGATTCCAGATTTTCTTTCATTTATATATTACCGCGCGCTTGGTTTTTTCGTACAGCGCTCAAATCATGCGGATTACATCTGCTTTTTAAATCATCTGCCATTTAGTGCTTTCCATACTGCGTTGCGCAGAAATTTTGTCGAAAGCTTTTTTGAAGTCAATGAAGAGCATGTGTACTGATATCCTTTACTCTAATGACTGTTCGATTGTTATTCGGAGTGTATTTGCTTGATCAACACAACTCCAATACTGGCGGCATCTATCCTGTTCTTCTAGTATTGTATCTTTCAATTATCTCGTTATAATTTTCATTATTTCAAAATAATCAATAGAGTTCCAACTTTATAGTAAATATTGAATGATAAATGTAAGAATTTTTTTTTAAACTCTCATAGTTATCACTGGACTCGTATATTTAAATATTTTCACATATTTAAAATTAAATATACGAAAATATTTAAAATTCATACACTAAAAATAACATTGCAGTAAACTGTCATTTTTAAGTCACTAAAAATAAATAACAGAAATTAATGAATTTCCGTATAATTGCATGTTCAAAATATTTTCTATATTTAATAAAATTTTATTTGCATAACATAATTAAACCAATTACACGTACATATGTGTAATTAATCTAAATATTTTGATTTTGACAACTTAAAACAAATTCAAATTGCTTCCTTAAATAATTTCTTTAATGAATAATATCACGCACTCATATACATATTTAGGGATTTTTAAAAGAAAAATTTAATTTAAATGATTACACATTAAAATTTTCATGCTACACTACAAACTTTATCAAACAAAAATTAATAATATATCACATAGATAATGAGATTCTACATAATATCATGTTTTATTCTCTTATATAGTTTTGTGTCCTCATTTTTCAATATTAATGACGGTATTATCAAAATGTACATTCCTCAAGATTATTATGTTTGCCTTATACAACAAGAAATTCATAGATAAAATTTTGAAATGCTTTAAATAAAATAATTTAAATTTTATTTAAATTTTTTAATGCTTTCAATTTGATATTTTCAATACTGTGAACGGCTGTTATGAGAAATTTTAGTTGAACTAATTTCAGTAGTCTTGGCAATTAATTATTCCATAATTTTATTCCTTAAATGTCCAATGGTTCGAACTATTTTTAGCAAAATATTCCTGAAGAAACTTTAAACATAAAGTTTAAACATGGAATAATAATTTAAGGAAAGTAAAATCTTTACAAAACTACTCTCATTTTCTACATAAAAATGTATTTGCCATTGTTAAATTATGTAATTGTAACTCAAGCATATAAGCCTATGACGAATTAAATTGTACATTATAAGTATACGAATTTATCTTGAGAATTTTTTAGCATTGGAATGTGTTAACACAACATGTACTTGCGAAAACTTTTATTGAAATTTATCCTAAGAATTCTTATGCCTGACAAGTAAATTTGTTATTAAAATTAATATTAAATTGAATAAAAATATATTTAGTAAAATTATTCAAATCCACTTTTATAAAACTATTGTTTCCAAATTTAATTTAATCATATTATTATTTATAAATTTATGAGTATGTAGTTTTCAAAAATGTTCGGTGTTTAAATCCAATAATTTTAAAATTTTGAAATTTTAATTACATTCTTTGCTTAATACACTTGCAATTAAATATGACAATTAAAAGTACATAATATTGTGTACTTTTAATTGTCATATTTTCATACATAATATTGTGTACTTTTAATTGTCATATTTTTCCAGCAGCAAAATAATCGACATCAATAAACAGATAAAATAATCGATTTTAAGCACATGTACTTTTGCTATAGGTACAGTTTATTACCAACTATAAGAAGAACATTATTATTATTTTTATGATATTATAAATTGACTATAAAAATCAGAAAAAAAAAAATTTTAAATTTTAATTTAACATGTATAAAAATAAATTTTTGAATTCACATATACATTATTATTGTGGATAATTATTACACAGAGTGATTTTTTAAACACATAATTTTAAGATTTTTAAGTTGCATTTAATTTTTATTAGAATTGAATATCTACTTTTTAAAAACGATTTCATATAAATTTCAATTAGGACTCTGCGTTTTGAGTGATCCATTCAAACTGTTTTTCATGTAAGTGGAATTCTAAGCCAATATTTCACGTATTTAGACCGTAATTTCCGCAATTTTAGTTTGAATATTGGTTTCCAAACCAGAAGTCGATGCCACATATCACACCATATTGATAGTTAATTAACAAGTTCTAACTGCAAAATTAATTGCACACTGAACACATTTTCAATTAATAATTTTCCAAAATTTTAAAGTTATAAAAGTGTTATTCAGGTATCAGTTCCTCTATAGTATAATTACAAGCCGACTTCAAGTGTCATTAAATATAATAAGTTTTAATAATAATATAACAATCACGTGTAAAGTATGTCAAACACAAAAAAAACCATAAAACAAAAAAATAACCCTATATTATCAGATACAGTGCATTTATGCTTTAATGGCAATATTAATACGTTATATATGTACATGTATTGTATGAATATAATCTTTACATATTAATTAATATTAATAAAACCATAGTTGTTGTTGTTGTCTACATTAAAGAAATAATCAACTTTTATGAAATCAAAATAATATTATTCTTTCTACTTATACAGGAGGCTATTCAAAAACTCATACATATATGTACATTTTTTTATACGAGTTCAAACATACATATACACATACTATATCGATAGTTTTCAATTTTTAAATTCGTTTAAAAAATTCGAAGTGATTTTTTAATTAAAAAAAACGTCTATAGCTAGATGAAAAAAAAATTTAAAATTGACAATTTTCCCAACGCATATTCATTCATACATATTAATTTTTATTATTTTTGTTATTATTATTGCATACCATATTTACTGCTACTAAATTTTATTATTTTATACGCATACTAATAAACACAATTATATTATCGTGTGTTCTATGTTTTTTTTTGTGTTTATTTAAAAATCTTTAGATAAATCCTTTGAGATAAATGATAGAAGTTTCGTCGTATATATATCGTATATTTTGTTTTCGTATTCTTCTTTTATTTTTTTCTTATTTTCAAACGTACATTATAATATTTATTTGTTTGATTTGTTGTCGCTTTATATTTTTTCTATAAACTTTATAGTTTATACCGCATTTTAAAATATCCTTAAAAAAGATTTATATCTTATACTGGCTCCCGATAAACATTATTATAATATCCTCTATATAACAAGAAAAAACATATAAAAAATTAACAAATAAAATAAAAATAAAACAAAAATTAAGTATAAATTTACTTTAGTTTTTGGCAAAAGATTTCAAACCAATAAAGCAATGTTATACCAAAATAGAAAAAAAAAGAAGACAACAAAAAGTTCAACACAAACTGAATGACTAAAATCAGGAATCAAATAAAAAAAAAAACGGAAAACTGAGAAACTATTTATATTACATATGAACAACTTTTTAACTTCAAACTTAAATATCTTATAAAATATAAGAGTGTCTTATATATATATATATATACCAAATTATATTTAATACAAAAGTATACATAGGTATTTTATTATATATATAGTGCACGTACAATATAAAATAACATAAAATTATATGAGTGCAGCATGTTCGACAAATATAAAAGCTTAAATGAATAAAATAAAAAAAAAATTATATACATAATTTGTCCGGAGACACACTCTTGATAATCCAACAACACTACATTAAAGAGAAAACAAATCCAGAAATAAAACAATAAAAACCATTAAAATTAAAAAAAAAAAAAAAATCTTTTTAAAATATTGGCTGGCTGGCTGGCTGGCACATAAATGCACTTACAATTATTATTTGCGATATATATATACAAAAATGAATATTATTTATACATAGATATAAACGTAACTCATATATATTTCTTTTTTGTTATATGTTATATTCTATATTCATATACATTTTCCTTCCTTCCTCTATTCTATAGAATGTGAATGTACAACAAAAAAAAATATAGGAAAATCACCAATGAACCAAAAATACCAAAAAAAACACCATCATCATTCATATTATATAATATATTTTATATATTCAATCAAACGTGATGATGCGGCTGATAAAATGAATAACATGTTTTTTCTTCTCTCTATTTTTTTCCGCTTTCTTAAATGCACAAATTTTTATTTACATATATACAAGCACCTACATACTATTATCCTTTAAATTTATATTTTTGTTAACAAACATATAAAATGCACATATGATATAGAGGAGAAGAATTTATTAATAAAAAAGAAAACAGAAGGTAAAGCAAACAAAAAGAAAAAACAAAGAAAAAGAGACCATGCAATAATAGTCATAATATAGTAAGACAAAAACAACCAAAGCAAAAAGAAAAAAAAAACAAGAAGGACTAGAAAATCAAATCAGAAAAAAAAATTTCTTTTCTAAACTTTTGAAGTGAATCTTAGGTTTTTCTCTACATTTTTTTTTTGTGCTTTTTGCTTCTTATTTTTTTTTTTCTAATACATCCATACATATATATGCATGTATAGACATACATAATTTTTCTCTATTTTTAATATTATTTTATTTTCCTCCAAATGTCCTTATTAATAGTCCTTAATTTTCATCAACATCATCATCATTATCATTATCATTATAAAAATCATCAAAATCATCATCATCAATATTATTGTGATCATTATTAGTATTGCAGTTTTCTGATTTATTATTACATATGTGTAAATGTAAGTTTGAATGTGTTCACATAAAATGCATATATATTATGTATATAAATATCATTAAATTTACGTGAACATTTGAAGTTTTATTAGAGTATATCTATTACAATGGCAATACACATACGCACATATGTATATATAAACTTAATGTCCATATATATATATATACAAACATATATAAATTAGAGAGAAACTTTTTCTTCAAGAGGTGAACTATTTCCTATGTATATATATATGTATATATATATATATATATATATATATATATATATATATATGAGTATATATATATATATATATATATATATCTAGATAGTAATTGTCTTATATATAACACGATTTAGAAATATTCAATTGTATATACATACATACACACATAACATACAATATCATGAGTACACTTACATATTATACATATATATACTTACATACACATATATATACTTACATATAGTATATTAGTATATATATATACTAATATACTATATATTATACGCCATAAAATATAATAAATTATGCTCATAAACATATAAATGTCTGTCTGCCAATGTATGTATGTATATATATGTGCATATATACTCATAAACACATATTTTTGTACAAATGAATTTAAAAACTAATATTCTATTCATTTTAAATTATAATGATGATAATAGTGATAATAATCATCAGAGTTTTCTTATTATTATTTAAAAAAAAACAAAAACTCCTTCAAAATTTTTTCTATTTTTTCATTCTGTTGAAAATTATTTAATTTAGCCGCTATTGTAATTGCATATTAAACTCAATATTTTTCTTAATCAATAAATAAAAAAAAAAAACTTATTGTATGTTCAATTAAAAATCTTATTTTTTTTTATTAAAAAACCTTTAATAACCAAAAATTTTATAATTGATAAATGAAGTAGAAAAATAAAAATTAATTACCTCATTTATAAACAATTAAATCTTTATTTTTTAAAATCTCGTATTTTCAAAATCAATTTGAATTTTTATTATTAAAACAATCAAATTTTTCGTCAAAATAGCATTTCTTTTATTTACAACAATATAAAATTAATCTTTTATAATTTCTTAAGTGACTATATAAAAAATGACTGAATATAAAGTGAAGTAAATCATGATTCCTTCGATAACAATTTATAATGAAGAAGATTAAAGGTAAACATAATAATGATATATATCATACTTACATATATACATATACACATAATACCTAAATAATATATTAAATGAAAAAGGAAAAGGAAATGATTCGTTATTAGTTATATTCTATTTTAAAAACTATAACAAAAACTAAATCCTATACCTATTTTATTGCCTACCCCAATAATAATTTAACCACAAACCCGCACCTTTTGCCAAAAAGAACAAAAAGAAAGGAAAGGAAAAGGAATAAAAAATTAAAAAAAACAAGCCCTCCAAAAGAGAAGGAAAAATTAAATAAAAGAAACATAACCATTTCAAATTGTACTCTATTTGTACCTATATATACATACAAACACATAACTGTACATAAATATAAGTGCAAATGAATGTGAATATAATTTTATATCAAAAAAAAAAAAATATCTATGCCTATATTGATACAGATATTGTATACCTTATATTTCTATTTCAAATATTCATACAGAAATATGTATACATATATATATATATATATTATGTATGTATGCATATACAATCCTCGAATAAATTATTGTATACATCTATGCATGTATTCATATCTTATATATCACGTCATATAAGTATATACGAGTAGTATATTATAATAAATGTATATGTATTTTTTGTACACACTGATATATTTTTCTCTGTAATATATGGGTCAAAGTATAGTGCAATGTCCTCGACATCTGCATTGCTGTACTTTGGCTTTTTGTATAGGCTAGTTTAATTTTTATTAGTGATTTTCGTGTTGTATCTGTTTTATGTTATTCCTTGTGTTTCATGTTATATGTTATTTTTTTTTTTTCTCTCTCTCTTTTTGGTTTTCTTATTATTGTTATTATTTTTATTATGATTATATTATTTGTTTGTTTTTATTGTATATCTCTCTATAATATACCTATACGTACATATATATATGTATATATATATATATTATATTACAATTTCTGCTACTACATTTTTTATGTTTTTTTTTCTGTTCCTTTATACTTGCATTATTTTATACTTTTGCATTTCTCATTTCATGCTACACTTTCTTTTTGCTTTTTTTAATTTCTATTTTATTATTTTCTGCTTTTTTTCTTATTTTCATATAAAATACTAGACTTACATCAATACATATACATAGATATGGCATATATAACATCAAGTTGAAAAATATGTTCCTTTCAAAGAAGAAAAGAAGGGAAGAAGTTGCTTTACACAAAAAAAAAAAAACTGATGGTGCTAGACATTTTTCTAACCAAGAAAAAGAAAGCAGAAGAAAAAGAGAAAGAAGAAGTTTCCCCAAAACATATCAAATAAAATAAAATAAAATTGAAAAAGAAAAAAAAAAGAATGAGAAGAACTCTCAAATTAGAGGGAAAAAGAGTGAAAAAAAAAAATAAAATCTACACTCTCAAACTCTCAACATACTTTTATACTCAAAAAAATTATCTTAACTACTTTTATACCTTGTTATTTATATATGCAAATATATACAAAAGCACATACATATGCACATACTTAATAATAATAATAAAAACAGCAACAGAAATAAAGACGTAAAAAACGTATAGACGTAAAATAAAAAAAAACGTAAAAAAAAAATTATAAAAATAGAATAAAAGCGCGCTTTAGTGATTTTTTCTTTTTTACTTTTAAAATATAGGGTCCTACTATCGCGTACTTTGCTATTATTATTTTTTTTTTTTTTACTATTTTCTGACTTCTATATTATATTCTATATAATAATATTAAGGATATTAAAAGATGCCTTTTTCTTGACGATATTATGTACGTATGTCTAAAATATACACTTATATAAAGAAAAAAATAAAAAATTGAAAGAAAAATACTTGTTTCTTCATACTTTTGTCTTCTCTTACTATTTTGTTTGCCATTTTCATTTGTAACTTTTTCTTATTTTGTTTTGCAAACTAAAGCAAAAAAAAATTGGCAAATTCAGTAGGAATAACGATAAAACACAACTAAATATACAGCAAAAGTGAAAAAAAGGCTCAAATAGTTATAGTAATTGTATATAAAATATAAATAACGAGTATGGGTGATAAATATAAATACGATTTTATATTTTATCCTTATAAAGTTATAAATTGCATATATTTAGGCATCTATACTTATGTATATGTACGTGTTTTTTGTGCATTCATAAATAAAAAGACCAGAGGCATTTTAAGAGAATTTCTTTTTATTTTCTTTCATTATTATTTTTTTTTTCTTTAATAAAAATGACAAATAAAAGAGTTGCCAAACTAATTTTCTTTTTAATTTAGTTGATTGATTTAGATTTTGAAATGAAAACGTGCGGCTAATACAATTTAATATAACATAATATTAAGGAGTATAACATAGATAAGTGGCTAAATGCATATGTATATATTAGTAATAAAAAAATTTTTTACTATAAAAATAAACAATAAAATTAAAATGATTGTAGATATTTCGGGTTTTATATAAATCATACTAGCAATTTTTATCCTTAAAGCCAATATTTGCATACTTTTAGGGGAACCACAATACTAGTAAATAAATTATTTAAATATTTAAAAATAAAATGTTTTAGAGCAAGAGAACAGGTATTTGAAAAATTGTATGAAGAAATGTTTCTATTGGCTTTTCTTTTAAAATCGTGATAAAAATTGTTAAATGAATGGTTGACTTTAGATGAATGAAGATCTGAAATACTTGATGATGATAATTTTTTGTTTGATTTTAAAAAATTTTTAAAAGATCCTCATAATTTCATTATCGCATAAAGCTTCATATAGTACAAAATTTCCTTTTTAAACAATTGCATTTCCTTTAAACACTACCTAAAGATTCCTCCCTGTGAGCATACTTCAGTACTTCAGTTTAACCAGAATCGATTTAAATAATGAATTGAAAAAGTTTTAGAAAAAATTAGATTTCAAATATTAGACGTTCCTTCAATTGGACAATATTTTTAAGGTCATATTTAAGACTTTCGAATTTTTTAAGGTCATATTTAATTCTTTCGAAATTGTAACTTTTATTCTGTACCTGTACTGGTACAGGAGGAATTAATTCTTTTAAGAAATCCAGTCCAGAATTTGTACTCAGTCCTGTCCGAAATTTGTACCCTTAATAACTCTATTCTAATTGTTCTAGAATAATCCTAACCAAAATGATGTAAATTTCATATATTTTTCGAAATAGAGTAACTTAAGAAATTATAATATTTGATTTAAATATAAACTGGTGAAATTCAGAAAAAAGAGAGAAGAAGTATGGCAATACTAAAATGAAGTGGTTCACCTGTTTTTTTTTCTTTCATATTTATTTTTATTTTGAATTTTTCTTTTGCTCTCTTAAAGCGTGCAATAATTGCATGAAAAATATTAATTTATGCCTTCCTCAAGAAATTTGTATGTTTATGTTTTTTATTATTCTTATTTCCCTTTATTTTCCCGATTGTTAAAATTATTCTATTTTATACTTTTTCCTTTACACATGTAGTTGTTTTAATATTATTTACAATAACCCACTTTTTTTTTTAATTTTTTTAAAACTTTATAAATTTTTTCTATTTATTTTAATACTTTTATTATTTTCATTTATATGTAATTGTACATTTAAGGTCCCCATAATTTCTTCAGAATACGTTATCCTGCTTACCATATAGATTCAATAGTATTTTATTGAATAACAGAAATAATTAAATTATTTCTATTTTGTATGTTATTTTTTTCGTTTTTAGTTTATTATACAATTATTTTTGTGATTTTAAGTTTATTATGTGCATGTAAAAATGCGGTATGCATTTATAAAAATTTTTATTTTTTAAATATTAATAAAATTTTTTTTTTATTTTTTAAAGTTATTTTAAAAGTTAAAAATAATAACCATATGGTTATATTAAAAAAAAAAAATAGTTCAGGAAGAAAAAATTTAGATTGCTTCCTTTTAAGTCGGAAGCAGTTTCTCTTTTATAAAAAAATATATTAAAAAAATTGTTTTTTTTTTTTGATATAATTTGATAAAATACTAGTATACGAGTATGAGAACAAATTCTATATAACATGCAACAAATTTAAAATGAATTTATAGCGGTACAGTAAATAATTCTAAAATATTTTATAAATGAAAATATTCACTAATTTGTTTTTTTAATTTTAATTGAATTTAATTACTTTCATGTTTATTTTTGTTAACAATTTTCCTAATTCAAGAATAATATTTCAAATTGGAGTACCAGTTAAAGAAATTCGTTTTTGCAGAATCCAATCAATATTCTAACCTTAATACATAAAGGCAAAAAGGTTTTACTTAGATTTTGTTAAAAAAAAAAATATTTCCAGAAATTAGACTGAAAAACTTGAAATTACAGTTTATAAATTTGGCATTTTTACAAATTGCACACTTTCATTATCGTTGAATCTGTCATAGAATCATTGCTGACAATTGCAAGTAAATTATTATAGTATCATGTATGGTAAGAAAAATTTTAAAATTTTCTACTTTCTATATTCTATGTTATCCAATATTAAATATATGATTATATAATATATTAAAATTGTATATATAAAATACATTGTACACGAAGATTCGCCTGAGTTTAATAAGTACATTTGAATGACTAATCTCAATCAAAATATCCTGTCAGTTGACATTAAGAAATTACTTTAACTGAAATACAATATAAAAATATTTATTTTTCGTTTTATAAATTTATTAAAATAAACCAATTTTTAAAATTTAATCAAACCATTTTCGAACAAATGGGAATTCAATTTGATCTTATGTACATCTTTTTAATTTAAAAATAATTTATTGGTATATACCAAATTAAAATTTAAAAAGTTAATCCTAACTTTAATTATTTAATATAATTTTTTTTTGCCCCTAACACTATAATTCTCTTGATATGGCACAAAAATATTTAATATAAAATAATAAATTGCAATATCTTTAAAAATTTAATTTTAAATAACGGTATATTACTAATAAAAGATAAAAATTACTTTTGGTTTTATTTTTTTTTTTTGTTGTTGTTATCCTTCATAAAATCTTCTAGCACATAAATAAATAAAATACACCCTCAAAATTTCTTTCGTTTTATCCTATATGGTATAAAAAAAATACTCGTTTAATACCCGAAATAATTTTCAAATATATAAAAAAAATGGAATCTAGAAAGATTAAAACACCACAAAAAAATTAAAGAAAGAGAAAAAACAAAAATTAAATAATTTTAATAAACTTTTAAATTAAAAGTCGCTAAAAATGCTTTTCATCAAAATCATTTTTATTGCATTTTCCATGTTTTTACTCTTTTTTTTTTTTTTTGTTTTTAGAAAATTTTTCTTTTTCTTCTACTTCTCTATATTTTTTTTTATTATCGCAAACCGAAAAAGAAACAAGAAATTGCAATTTTACAAAAAAAAAAAAAATAGGAAAAAAAAGGGCAAGAAAAAGAAAAAGGAAATCTCATCTACATCACACAATTCTTCAGTATGGAAAAATAAATTTTTTCTCTTTCCTTTTTTTCATATCTTTTGTTGCTTTTCTTATTTTTGTTTTACTGTTTTTTAGAGCATCTGGAAACTGGTTAAAAACAAATGACATTCTGAATGCTTGTTATATAACAGTTAACGAATTCCATTTATCCTTCATTACCCTTTGGGCATTCTCAAAACTCAACTCACGTCATTCTCTTTCATTTTTTTTTTCTGGTTTTCTTCTGATTTTTTATCCGTTTCCTTAAAAATTATATATGTATGCAAAATGTAATGGAATTATATATTATTTAGGCCTATTTACATATACACCTATGTATGTATATAGTAGCTAAACTTTCATATACAAAACTAACGTATAATAATTCATGATGATGGATACTATATGTTTCTCTTTGCCACTATCATTTTATAACTATGAAGTGATGAGTGATGATGATAATGATAACGGTGATATTAATGATGATGATGAGACGAGAGCCGACTTTTTATATTTTAGAATTATTTCCATGGCTTTTGATGTATAAATTAAGCAAAGGACTAACAAAAAAAAAAAAAAACACATATATATATTTAAAAAAAAAAAAGGGACGAAAAATTGTATCAGCAGGACTCGACAAGATTACAGCGCTTAAAGTCATTTTTTTTCTCCCTTTTCAATTTTATTTATTTACTTGGTTCGTCAAAAAAAAAAAACCAAAAAAAAATAGTATAAACCCCTTTCTTCTACAATATCCTTTAAATTTTTTTTTTGTTCTTTTTTTTTACATTTTCTTTTTCAATTTTCTTCTACTTGTTTCCTCACTTTAACGATATTATATTTTTGCCTCTTTAGGAATTTTTCTTCAAAAATAAAGCTATTCCTTTTTTTTTTTCAATTTCTTGTTGTTTTTTTTTTTCATATGGGTTTCTGCAATTAGGGAGAGTGATAAATTTCTGATGAATTTAAATACAAGTATATATATATATATATATATCAAACTGGATAGCCATTGTATATAGCTGATGCAGCAGCATAACACAGTGTCAACTTTGTGTGTTAAACATATTATTGAAAACGGTCCATCATTATTACATAGATAAATACATACATTTCATGTATATAAATATTTCATGTTATAAAAATTTCATAAAGAATCACTTATATATATGTATAAATAGAAATAGATGTAATATAGAAACATACATATGTATATGGGTACATATATAATAGGCACCCATTTAATATATAGAAAATGGTTGATGTTCAAGAATGAATAATATTAAGAAAAAAAAATTTGAAGATTTTCTCTGACTTTTATTGTATTATATGGGAAATAGTATAATTTCAACATTATGTATACAATATACAAAATATTTCCACCAAGTTAACTTATTTTCACTATACACCCAATAAAATATAATTTAAGTGTAATTCCAACAAAATTGGAAACTTATTTACATAAAAGAAAATTTTCATCTCTCTCAATTTCTCAAAAATAATTTTTGGCCATACAAATCTTTTTTTTTTTTTGACCGTCTATTATATCGAAAATTTAAGCATTTTGTAAAATTGACAAACGCACATATGCAAATACTGTAAGCAAGAAAGACAAAATTGCCGTTTTGAAGATGACGTAACGATAAATGTCTTATCGTCAAAAAACTAAATTACCCTATCCTTATGAAACTAATTAGGTGTCGAATTGTCCATTATTTCCATATTTCTTTAAATTTTTTCTTTTTTCCCTAAAAGTATGCAATATTTATTGCATTATATAATTTTGATATATGAATGAGAATAATTTAAAAGGGCGATTGTTTCGCATTCATTTTCACTTATTTAAGGGAAATGTGCTATTTTATAAAGCATTGGTTTGATCCAAATTTATTTTTTTTTCTTCCTTTTGAATTTTTTTCTCTTATATCAGCTTTCATTAAGCTCAATATGATGAAAATTAAAAAGAATATTTTAAAATTTTTTTAACAAACAGCAAAATCTTAGTTATTTGCGAGTACATATATTTAAACTCTTATATATATATATATATATATATTTGTGTATGTTAAAATAAACTTTTATAATATTTTATTCTTTTGGGGGTATCTCAGTCATTCCATATTTTATATTATATTATGATCCATAAATAAAATACGAAGATATATACGAAAAGATCCCTATGATGTTGCTCAGTCTATAAAATGCGAACATCTTGTATGTGCATTGTATATAAATTTCATGTTATATCTTTTGGAAAGAAATAATAATAATAAAAAAGCAGTATATGAAATGAAAATATTAAAAACTGATGAATAGTAACTAATATCATTAGACTTCATGGTCTTATGTGCTTACTGTGAAAATAAAAATTTCGTGATTTAAATCTATATGACCAATGTCCATTTTTACAATTTTTCTTTTTTTGAAATTTTCTTTGAAAATCTACTTAATATTGATAAAATGTATTGGATAAAAAGATAAATATCTTTTTCTTATTCTTTGTTTTTTTTTTTTTTAAGAAAATATTTGCATTTAATTTTTTCTTTATTTTCTACTTTTGCAATTTTTGTATTACAGTTTAATGTTACGGTTCGTATAATATGAATATTTTAATTTTTAATTTCATGTCCTATTTTATCCTTTGTATTATACTACTTTTTTTCTTCTTTATTTATTTATAAAATGCAGATGAAACATTTTTAAAATGCAAAACATTATATATGTAAAAATTATGTAATTAGATGTGATACAAGCATTTCGAACACAAAAAAAAAGGAAAAATAAAAAATAAAAATAACAAAATTTGTCGATAGAATATTAAAATTTAAAATTGAACCTAAAATTTAACAAAAAAAAATTTGCAAATCTTTTTTCGATGTGATATGATTAACTAATCACAGATTTTATTCGCATACATACAAAACATGTTTAAATGTTTGATGATTAACTTTTGACATGACATGTTCTTTTCGCTAATCAAAATAAATTTAAGTGCAAATTAAAAAAAAAAAAATCACAAAATTTCAAATAATTTAATTCCATTTGGTTATGTACACACACCTTGTAAATAACAACTTTAATCCCTTAAAACATAAAAATAAATCATAATTTTTCAATTATTTACACAAAAAAAAATCTGATGTGGCCAGCACATAACCGGCAACCTTATGAATCATATTTTGAAATTTCGACAATTAAACTTATTTTAGTCTAGCTGAGATAGCATGAGATTTATTAATTTTTACTGTATATTACGGTTAAAACTATAAAACTGACCTATATTACAATGTTAAAGCCCTAAAACTGAAGCCACCCAGAAATTTTTTAATTTCCACATTAAGCGAGAGCACATATCGGACAAATGTTGGATGATGCGAAATTCAACATCTTCACCATTCTTTTTCTTTGTTTATAATGCACCCAGGCTTCCTTAAAAGCAAAGGTGCCGAGCAATAAATTTTTATTACCGCCAGCTATCCTCAATCTAGTTACCTCGTCAGCCTTCTCATTCACTACCACATTACTATAACCCAAAAATAATAACAGCTTCACCCCACAAAATCTGCGAACCCTCAGAGAAACGCTTCTGCCTAGTCCCTTTAAACTGGGTTTCACTATACAGGAAACAATTCCCCTAAGCGTTGCCTTATTATATATAAAAATGTAACCTCGTCACATATTCCCTTTCACTAGCAGTTTCGCATCTCTAGTCACCACAAACTCCTTACCCTGAAACATATTACCATTATTGGGCAGTCTAGTATATATCTCAAAGCCAAACTATTCAGAACACACCTCAGCACCACTTCAACCAAGGGTCTTAGACACATATGTACGCATAAATGAAAACACCATCACCGAACGCAATACCTTCCTTTTTTATACATTAAATCTAAATTGATTAAAAAGAAATGTAAATGAATGAAATCAATCTGAAATATTTTATGGTTCAAACATCTGTAAAGTACGCTTTATACAAAAATTCATAACAATTAAAATAAAAAAATAATATACATTTAATTGTGTATGGTTTATCATTTACCGCAAACTATTATAAAACAATTTTCAATAATAATTAAATATATTTTTGTATTAATACAAAATATATATATATATATACACATATAGAATTTAAACACATATTATGAAACTATATCTCACGAAGTCAGATAAGTTTTTTTTCAAATTCCAATAGAACAATACTGGTCAAATGCAAAGCCTGTTAACATCCTTGTTATAGCTTGCCACTGAAGAAGAGGGAGTTGTCGATTGTTTTGATTAAGAAGGCGGAAGTGAAAGAACTAATAGACTAATTCTGTTTAGTCAAGAAACCAAGATGAAGATTACCAATTAACCGTATCAGAAATATATTTTAGTTAATCAGGGATTAACTAAAATATATTTCTGATACGGTACTTAATATTTATACACGATTAATAACTATTTAATTGGAACAGAAAATATTTATAAATAAACGTTAAAGAAAAGTATTGCAATATAATCAAAAATAATCAAAAATCTGTGTCACATAATCTCTTTTGAATCAATTATTAAATTAAACTATGTCAAAAATTGTAGACAATATCTCAAAGATATAAAAGGTAACTTAATAGTTCAACGATTGTTTCGAAAGCTATTTTCGAATTTTAACTCAACACATGTATATAAATATATATATATATGATTTATATATACGTATGTATTATATCTACTGCACTCTCATTAATAAAAGTTTACCTAGTCGTACTCAGTACGATTGTATGTAGTATAGTGCAGAAATATAAATAAACATAATATATATGTATCATATGTACATATAGACAATTATTACACATGGCATGTGATTTAGCAGAAAAATAGGTTTTAACACAATTATATTTTGATATTTCATTTTTTAAAAATGCAAACATGCAATATCAAATTTTTAAGTTATTTACAATCACATATGGTATACAAACATACATAAATTATGTAGCTATATAATTTAATAAAAAATTTTTCAAACAAAATTTATAATAAAACTTTCTTACATATTCAAGAAGCCAAATAATATGAGGGTAGATAGATTAAACATTTCAACTTTACGGTACTGCTATGAATGCAGTTTCTTTTTTGTGATTTGTGTGCAGTTTTGAGTAAGAAATTAATTTTTTATTGTTTTCAAAATAGACTTGAGATTTACTAGCAGAACGGCGACCGTATAAATACATCCATGTTTATATCTAAAACTATTTGTTTCTAAGACTTACAAAACGAAATATTAAATTCATAATACACCACAAACATTGTTCGTATGGGTATAAATAGCATGATAAATATGTGGCAAGAGTATCATACCAAATAGTGAATGAACACTCACTGAAATACAAAATTAGTAGGTTTATTTTTTTCGCGTTACTAACTAATAAATTTAAGTTGGGAGGCCAAATCTTCAATATTATAAATATATATATCATATAGCTGACAGTAATGTGGAATTTACATAAAAATTAGGTAGAACGATATTGATGTTAAAAAATATTAAAGGATGTCAGTGATTTATTTCATGTCCTACATAAAATTAAAAAATGTTTTTTTGTAGTAGTCAGTTCAATGTGAAATTACACTATACTTTTATTTTAAAGTGGAATCATAATAAATTTTCTTTATAGAACTGGTGATTCGCAATACGTGAAAATTTCAATTATTATAAATATGTGCACCGATTTTTGTATCAAAATGAATATATTAAGCATTATAATCGAATTATAACATAAAACCTCTGATTTAAAGCTTGATAAAATAAATACACTTATTTGATTTGTAATATTCGTAGTGATTACTTGATTCAACCTTGAGAAATAAAGAACTTCTAACTAGCCACTAGATTAATGTTCGGTCACCTCCGGAGTAGTATGTGAATCTGTCTTGATATATTTGAAAATCTAAGTAGACAAATCTTTATTATACTGGGCACTGCCGTTGGTGCAAAAGGTAGTAAGACCGTTACCGTGCTGTGAAGAGAGTTAGAGCTAGAACCAGAAATCTTATGTTCTAAAAGCCTTTCGGGTTTCGGTCAAGCTATGGAAAATTACTTTTCAATTAAAAGCGAAGTATGACTTATGAAAAACACTTCAATGAACTTTTCAGGAGGAAGTTAAACTTTGAACGACAGTTATTTAGGTATTTCACGTTTTCTTTCTAACATTCTGATTAGAAAAACTAAAAAATCTTTATTGCCACACCATACTGCTATAATTTTAAATCGGGACTCTTACCTCAAAGAACTTATAATCTTCATATATTAATTAATTGCATCCAATTAGAAAAAAAAAAAATATAAAACTCCTTCACGTACACTTAATATAATTTATACTTTAATCAGAACTATTATTATAACACGTACTGACGTCTATTAACATGATTTTCAAATACTTACTTTATAATATAAAAATTGCTTTTATATCACGTATATCCATTTCATATCGCAGTACCATATTGTTGTATCATTTACTTTGATATATATACACATATTCCATAACAATAACAATAATTGTACAATATCTAAATACACAGACACCTACTTAAAGAAAAACAAGAAAAAAAAAAAGAGTAAAAAAGTTTAATTTTTAAAGTTCTCTTCAAAAAACAAAAACAAAAAAAACGAAAATGTTTGACCTCTTTTTTATTATTTTCTACCTTAAACTCAATTATTTTTATCAATCATTCATTCATTCGTTCATTCATTATAATAATATACGAGTTCATTATATTATGTCCTGTGCCCCAGTAAATCTGTGATATTACCATTGTTATATACCTATACTTGTAAGTATTCATATACATTTTCTCATATATATTTTTTTTCTTTTTATTTATTCACAGTAAAAGAACAAAAATATATGGAAAAAAAAAATTTAAAATAAGTGTAATAATGAAAAAGAAAAAAAAAATACCATAATCAGCACTTTGTAGATTAAAAATATTGGCAGAACTTCCGTATTGACAAAATAATAAGAGAAAAGAAAAGAAAATTAAACCGCAAAATTGAAAATTTCAGTATGGCTGATCTTTTACTTCTCAAATTAAAAAATTGGAAAAAATTCACCCAAAAAAAATTGTACCCACACACAATTATATATATATATTGGTACAATTGGTATATAGCTTTATTTACATTACGAATTTATACTGCATATTAGAGAACTCATTCACTTCTATATAACAGCATATACATACATATATAACTATTATACATTCGTTTACACAAAATTTACTGAGGTCATAATTGTAGACCTCTTTAGTGTTATATCAGCAAATCTTTTAACATATTTTGTATTTATAAATGTAACATTTGTATATATAAAATTTGTATATGCATATATAAACAGCATATACACCTATATACATGTATGAAATCTGAAATTCGGACCCAGGAATTGGTTCAAGATAAAATTCATAAAAATATTGTTTTTATTTTTTTTTTTTGTTTGGTTGTTTTCATCCCTTTGTTGTTATATTCGTGGCCGGAAAATGATTGAAATCAACATAAAAATAAACAACAACAACAACAACAGAAAAGAAAAAATGAAAAAGAAAATTTTTGATTTAAATTTTTCATTTTCTTTTTTTTTTCTTTTTATTTTATTTTTGTTGTTGTTATTTTAGTAATCCTTTTTTTCCCCCATTTTTTGTTTATTTATTTATTTATTTATTTATAAAAACGCATAATATTATTTATGTGAAACAAAAGAACTCAAATATTTTATATTATGGCAGCATATGACTACATGTCATCATTTTCAGAGATAATCATAATTGCTTTGCCATAGGTCAGACGTCGGTTCAGACTGCAAAACAAGAATAACAAAACAAAAATGGAAAAAAAAAACACAACTTTCCATATTTTCTTTGTTTGGTTTTTTTGCTTGTTTTTTTTTTCATTTTTATTTTTCATATACATGATGCTATCCGGGAAATAAAACGAAGGAAAAGAGAGGGCACAAAAAATAAAACAACAAATTATATAGAAAGTTGTTTCTATGTATGAAAGGCTGAGATAAAATCGAATCACAATGAATGGAAACAAAAAAAAAAAAACTATTATAAAGTTGTACATTGAATACACATACACAATTATGTATACATGACATATTGTTATATTCAAACATATTTTGTATAACAGACATTATATACATGTAGAAAAATTCTGATATAATTATTACCGCAGAGATGGTAACGGTATCATTGATTTGATATCAATTTTATAAAATTTATTATTTATATGCGTATAAAATAAAATAATATTTAAAATAATTAAAAATTAAAATTTTTTATGCAATTATTGAATTAATTATTTAATAACAATAAACTAAGAAATTTGATTAAATTTTAGAAAATTATTAATCAAAAATCTTTTTAATTTCAAACTATATTTTTTGTCAAGAAATCTTAGCCAGCTACCAGACATTTTAAGCGTATTGTTATGAAATTCATTTTCCATTAATTGAAAAATTAAAATTGTGAAGGTGTCGCATTTTTGATTAACAAATACATATACACAGACAAATTATGTCAATTAATTCTGGAGTGACTTTTTCCTTTAAATAAATAAAACAATTGATAAAAATTTTATTAAAACTCAAACATTATTGGAATTAAATTAAAAAACTTAAAACTAAATGTGAAATTTTTATATTTTTAAAACTAAACGTGGTCAGTTTTTTGCCCGTTGTCTACACAAACAGCAATTATTATTATTTTTTGTTTTTAAAATATTAATATTTTTAATCTTTTGTAAACTACTTCTTGAGATGAGAATGAAGATAAAAATCAGGAAAATTATCGTTATAGATTATCCATGAGTTATACATGATCTGGGAATAGAAATAATCTTTTACATAAAACATGGATACTAATAAAACTTTTATCAGCAACAGAGAAAACGTATAATTATGCGTATTTTGACTTTGGCATTCACATTTTTCTTGATCTATCTGCTACTTTGATAATTTTTCAAAGAACATAGCAAAGTAATTAGAAAAAAGTTCATATTAAGCCTTAAAATATACATTTATTACGCAACTATCGAGAACACAATAACAATGAAATAAACATATTATTACATAAACATACTAATTTATATGTATATGTAAAATTATATTCAAGAATATATTCTTAATGTTTTATGTAAAATTAAAAATTACACAGTATAAAATGAAATTTACTGCTTAATATAGAAATTTTATTCATAAATGAATTGACCTTATAATTTTTAATTTATAATTTAAATTTCAATTTGTTATAAACCTGCAAAAAACAAAATACTAGAAATTTCTCTTAATTATTTTCTCATTTAAGATTTATAATATTACCCCCACTTTACTAAAATTTATAACTCTATTATAGCAATAATATTTTAAATGTGAATCTATGTGTGTGTATGTAGGTAAATAATTTTAAAAAATGAAAATTGTTATATTTTGTAATTATGTATAACACTTAACCTTATACAGGGCAGTATAACTATATATTTTTTTTCGTTCATTTAATTATTGGCTTTAATATAAAATTAAAAAAAAAAAAAGGAAAAAACAAAAGAAGAAAATTTTTGCGGTTGTAATTTTTATTTTTCCCTACTTGTTTTTATTCTTTTTTTTTTGTTTTGTTGTTTTCTGTTTTATTTCATTTTTCTTCCTTTTCTGTTATCCTTTTCTGTTTTTTTATTTTTGAGGTAATTTACTGAACAAAATGTTTATTTTTATTTCTGCCATATTTTTATTTTTCTGGATTTTTTATTTTTCTTTTTAAATTTTCCATTTTTTCTCGAATCGTTGACAGTACCGTTATAAAACAATGTTTATTTTTTAAGTGTATTTCACTTTACTAAATACTATTTATTAGTGAAATATTAATTATAAGTAAAAATATAGTGGAGAAAAATTTTCCCGAGGAAATATGTAAAAATGCAAAAGGATAATTATGAATTGTAAAAAAAAAAATAAAAACACAAAAAAAAAAAAAAAAATTTTTTTTATAAATGATTTTCTCGTTTATGAAAATAATATGAAATATTTTTTTTTTGTTGTTCAATTCAACACAGAAAAAAATCTGTATATGAGTTAATTTTTTAACGCTCATTTCTTATTTTGTTTATATTCGAGAATATTTAAAAAAAAAAATTCTTTTATTTTTAACTTTCACAATAAAAACCTGATTACAATAAAGATAATTGGAAATTAATAAAATATCAGAAAAAAGAAAAATATTAAACTGGCAACTTTCAGTAATGTCAAGAAATCTTATATACAAAGCTTATCTCTTTGTTAAATTTTTGTTAAATTTTTTTAAGAATAAAATATCATCGCTTCTTTTTTTGTATTCTTCCAATATTTGCATAGATATGACACTCAACTACTTATATTATTTACTAACCCATGTTATACTGTTTAATTCATACCAACATACAAACATATCATATATATAAATAACAATTATAAGAGAATAAAATGACGAATTACAAATTAACAATTTTGAAATTTTTGAAAGAAAGAAAAAAAAGTTTTTTTCTTTCCTCTAAAATATTGTTTTGAGTACAATGACACACACTGGAGGAGGCTTGAGAAAAATACCATGCATTTTTATTATCGTATTATTGATTGGGGAAAAAAAATTTGCTCTACTCTTAAATAGTATATTAAATTAATGATAATAAAAATTGAGTTTCTTTAATTTAAAAAAAAAAAATGCTTATAGTTAAAATGTTGCAATTTTCCTGTTGGCAGATTTTAATATTATATATCATGTCATAATTGACAGTAGGACAGTTGATCTCAGAAATTTTCTTAATAAGTTTTAAATAATATCTCACTGATTATATTTTCTAATTTGATTTTTCTTATTTTATCTCTCGTTCTCTTTCGTAATTTGAGTTGAAATATGATAATTTGAGTAAAATCTGTTCTCATATCTTAATATATCATATATAGTAATATTAAATAATAAACGATATAAATAAATAGTTTTAATAGATCTTAAATCTTATAATAAACAATACAGCAATTATTTCATTATTTTAATTTTCCATGTACAAATTAGAAAAATATTTATTATCAAACTTTAAAATGGAATAACACCCTCCTAATATTGAGCGTATTGAACCTATCGAATATTTTTTGTTAAAGTATAAAAATTATCTCATGAATATTATATATGAATAACGATTAATCACTAACTTAATAATTAATTCACAATATTATATATAAAGCTACCGTAACAATCCTACCAATAATAAAAATTTCTATATTTGGCCATTATTTAAATCTTCTTCATTTCTTCAACGCAAAATTTTTTAGTCACAAGAAAATGACAAATTAAATCGGCTAAAAATTAAGAGAAAAAATAAAAAAATTAGAAAATTATAAAAGTTCAAATTTGAAAAAAAAATTGTTTAAAATAAAATCAATTGACAAATTGTCGAGACATTTTTCTTAAACAAAATTCATTTTCTTTACAATAGTAAATATAATAAAAACCCAAATTTAAAAAAAAAACTAGTAATAAACAACTTAAATAACAAATATAACACTTTAAAAAAAAGAAATAAAAATCAATTTTACAAGCTTTTAAATTCCCATAAAAAAAAATTTATAACGATAAAAAAAGAATTTAAATTTAATTTGTTTTGAATTATTATCCACATTTTTATTGATTTAACTTTTATTTGTTTAAAAAATAATAAAAACAGAATCACAAAACAAAAAATTAAAAAATACATTCAAAAAGTACAAAAAAAATTAAAATAAAATTTTTCCTTTTTTCTTTTTTTTTTGTTGTTATTTTTATGATACAAAAATATCCTGTGTGAAATTTGAAATTATTATGAAAATAATAATATTTTCTACTTTTATATTGCATGTCAAAATTACACTAAAACCTGGCAAATATATTATATTTATAAAAACAAAAAATTGTATAACAGTTATGTATGATTATTTTGAAATCATTTTCAAGTATTTTAAGGTATAAAAAAGGATACAAAAATAATTTAATAAAATATATAAAAAAAAAACACAAAAAAAAAAGCATAATTTTTAATTATATATGTACATACTATATTATGAAAGGATAATGGGGGAAAATGGGAAGGTATATATATGAAATTTTGATGTTGACGTTGCATGGTTGAATTTTTTTTTTGGTTTTTATGAATAGCGCGATTTTATATTTTATAATTTGATTATATATATTTTTTTTTAATTTTAATGTATGTATACATATATGTATATTTTATGTTTATTTTTATATATATACATATGCCTACGTATAATTATTTATTTAAATAGAAATATAAAAATATTGTTATACACATATATATTGTTTTTTTCCCCCAATATAATTTCAATTTAAATCACAAAATTTATATACGATTAATGTGAGAATTTATGATTATCCCTAAATGATTAAATTTATTTTAATTATATTTAAGTATTATACGAGTCGTATAATAGAAATTCATATACAAAATTTTGTTTTACGTCCATCAATTAAATTTAGATATTATTATTAATTTATAATTTCGTTTGTAACATTTTTTAAGAAATAATTTAGTATAAGAATTGAGTTATATAAAAAGTACAAAGATTACAAGTATAAAAACAAGTGGAATATATTTCCAAATCCGTAATAATTATTCTAAAATACAATATGAATATATTATAGCTTAAAATAGAAAATATTATAACAGTTATAGAAAAGAAATACCCCGCCAAAATACAATTATTGATAATTAGACATACTCGACCCTTTTAATTTGAAATCTTACATAAATTTGCTTATAGAAAAGTTACACGTATGTATTTCACGTATATATTTTAAAAAATATGATTGATTTTTCATTGAATTTGCGTTAATTTCAATTATATATCTTTAATTACTAAAAAAAAAGAAGTCAAAATCAAGTTTTTTAATTTTTTATTTAATGACAAACACGAAACATTTTATACTTTAATCTATATTCTGTCAAAATTTTGCTAATACTTAATTATTTGCGAAGTTTAAAGCAAATATATGTGTTGTTTAAAAATCAAACCATTAAATATAACAGATTTATATTTTGTCAGAAGTATATATAATATTCCAAGGTAGAGATGACCAACTCTATTTTTTCTTATATAATATTTCCAATTTATTTAAAATATTATTTTGCGGTAATGTTGAATAAAAATTTTGGCTATTGATTCGTTTTTTTTCACGCACTTAGAATTTCGATGAATTTTTTTTTGGTAAATTTAGGATATTTTAAAAAAGTAAACATTATTTTTTTAATTAATTTAATAAATTTAAATTTTCGCTATCTTCAAATTTTTTCAATAAAAGAATAATATTTTAACGCATTGGATTTGTAATAGTGTGAAATATATTCAAATTTTAAATTATGTAATAATAAATTAAAAATTTTCAAATATTTTCTATTTTGCACACATAAATAGAATAGAAGCCACACAACGAATAAGAAAAAATAATTGCTGAACGTGTCACGCTCCTTTAAACGTAATAAGACTTCAAAAATTAGTAAAAAATATTATTAGACAAGTAATTTGGATAGACAAAATTTTAAGCTACAATTTTAAGCTATAAAATATCTCAAATTTATGTCATTTCAATATTTTTCATCTAAACCAAAAAAATATAAAATGAATAAAATTTTCATTAGTACCTATAAATAAAATAAATAACAACGCAATCACATATGGAATTAAAAATAGATTTAATCATCTAAAATATCGAATAAATTCATTTGTAGTTTCAAAATAATCATAGATCTAAATGATATACGTTGTACACGTACTAATACTTCTCCATATATACTAGTATAATTTACAAAAACTATAAAACACATTTCATATGAAACGAAAAAAAAATTCATGCTGCAAATAAGCGATTAATTTGTAAAACATTAAATTAGAATATGTTGAGATTTAAAGTGTTATTATTATTTCTTTTTTGAATAATTAATCTTTATTTGGTAATTCGGTATAAAAAGAACAAACACACTCAACATATTACAATACAATAATTGCATTGTTAATTTATTTATTTTTTTTAACTAGGTCACAAAAGATAAACTATTAAAAAGGTTTAAAAATTATTTTTAATCATTCTAAAATTTTAAAGAACAAAAAAACAAAATATGTAAGAGTATTGTACATGATATTTTGTATATATAGCTCTAGCTACCTTTTAAAAAAATCCTATGTAATACCTAAGTTTTATTGGAGCAATTATAAATATAAAAATATTGCATACTTTCAGGGCAATTCGCTTAAGGCATTTCACTGCGTGAAACAATATAAATTTAATTTTTAATAGAGAGAAAGAAAACAAAACAAAAGGAAATAAAATGTTGGACAAAAAAAATAAAAATAAAAAGAAAACTAAATTTTTTCTTTTGTTTTTCATTCTTTCTTTCTACATATATGACGTTTTTATGTACAGGTATATATAGGAATTTTCCTTATAAATGAAAAAAATTGTAATGTTAAACATACAAATACATTATTTACCTGTACAATATGTAAACATATATATACATATTTATTTACGTTCTGATAATATACACAAATATTAATATCAAATTGGTTATTGTATTGGATTAAAGGTATATATGAGGAGATTATACTGTATAATTTTTTACCGTTTCTGTTATATACATTTATTGGAAGATATTTTTCTCTGGAAATTTATAAAATTTATTCACTCCTCTGGGTAAAATATAATTTGTGTTAACATTATGAGGGGAAATATATATAATAAAGAGAAAGTATGAAATATTCATTCAGTTTATATATATATATATATAAATAAAATTATGAAATCATGTAGATATAAAATGCAGTATAAAAATTAAGTTAAAAATTTTACGAGGACAAAATAGTCGAGATAAAAAATAAATTAAAAGTATTTCCAAAAAAACAAAATTTACTAATATAATATATGTATATTTTGTATAACAAGATTATTGTTAACTAATCGATTTCATAACATTGTCATCAATTAATTAATTGTGATTTATTGAATTAAATTTTTGTTATAATTTGAAAATTTAATTATGACATGTTAAAATTGAAAACATTTGCATATTAATAAATTTATTATGTTCACAAATACTACATGTAAATTTCATCTTTGACTAAATGGAATAGAGCACGATAATTGTTTCACGATCACCGATTTAACGTAATTAAGGAGCATTGGCCAGCAGCATCTGAAAAACTATAGGCCAAGAATGACTGGTCCGGGTACACTGAACACAAAAATATTTAACAATAATAGCACAACGACAACATTAACAAAAATTTTTGTAACGCGACCCTATGTATAACAAGATAACACAAGTCATTTAATTCTTATAAAAATTTGATTCCAATTGAAATTTTCAAATATGTTTTATTTTCGATCGAAAATTTTAAAACTATTCTAATGCTGAAATTTAGGAATATTGAAAGTTATTTGTTAATTCAGTTTTTAATTACATTCACTTGTATTTTGAATTTTTTTATTAGAATTGTTAGTGAAAAAGAAAACATTAATAAAATTTATTGGGCAAATTCATTTATTAAGACTTACTACAGTATATTATAGTTGGAGATAGCAATAACGCATAATTTATTTTTAAATAACTTGTAAATTAATATTTATACTTACAATTTTTGTGATACTATACAAGTATGTATGTAATATTAATTATAAATCAATCGTTTTCAGCTGCAAAACTTTAAATATAGATTTACACCACTTATTATAGAACTATTCGTCCATTTTGTACAATAAAACACAATTCACAATTAAAAAACATCGAAAAAAAAAAAACAAAAAAAAAATAAAATTACTTTTTTCTTTAAAAATTGAAATTTAAATAAAAAAAAAATTTTTTTTCTTTTTCTATTTTAATAATAATTACTTGCTTTCATAATGGAATTACTTGAACTATAAAGAAAATCTTTATAATTAACTGCAGAATCTATTTCATTTATATATATATATATGCAACGATATAATATAAATTGCATGTATGTATGTATGTATTTACATTAAAGCATAAAATATACTTGTATAATCTGAGAATAATTTCACCTACTCAAGTTATTCATGAATGATTTAAAATTTCTCAATTAGATTTATATATACTATATATATATATATATGTAAAATATTATAGAGAATTTCACCTGATATTAAAGTACACTTAAAATATAATATATATAATTTGTTACATATACAAACAATATACATATTATACATGTATTGTATATATGTTTGTATAATACAATTACTTTCACAGTAATTAAACTTAGTTAAACTTAAGAAAACATAATGACTCTTCAATTTATCTTTTTCTACATACCTATAAATACAATAATACAAAAACATAATATATATGTACATAATATATATGTATATATATATATATTTATATATATTCCTTGTTTTAATATAATTGTCATACATTACAAAAGAAAAACTTTTTTAATTCCTTAAACAAGCAACTACATTTTTCTTTATACATTATGCCCATAAACATAAATATACGATATTATATATGTATATGTATTTAATATTGCATTTGTTCATTTATATATATATATATATATATATACAAACTTAAGAATTTTCTCATAAAGTAATAGATACAAGTATTTTTTTTTTTTGTACAAGAATCTTCAATTGAAGTTATCTTCAATATAGAACTGACGATATAACGAAGTAAATTTCATAAAAATGTATTTTAAAGCCGAAGGATAAAAAAGAATTATAAAAGAAGAACAAGACAAAATACAAAAGAAAAACAAAACAAAGAAGAAAAAAAAAACAATTTACAAAAACAAAAATATTATTTTAAAGTCCTTTTTATTTTTAAAAGTAAAAAAAAAGAAGCCGAAAAATTATACCTTCAAAATAAATTGACTGAAAAATTATAGTAAAAGTATTTTCGTAGGTCTTAATTACTATAATTCTATACGAATAAAAATCCTGTGCTGTTATACAAGCTGTTAAATATATAATTAACAGTTTATGTGTAAATGAACTGAAATTATATTGAGATTAAGATTTATGCATTACATTAAGAAAAATATACCATTACCATTTTAGAAACTGTCTTAAAAATTGTCATTAAAATGGCCTATTATTTCACTAAATTTTCAATTATTTTGTATTAAATTTTTAATAAATGTGTTCGAAAATGAATAATGGATATATATTAAATTCAAGAGTACAACACAAATTGTGTACAATATATATCAAGTAACACTGTGAAAATATAAATTACATCAAGCATATAATATAACACCAAACTTACATTAGATTTATTTTAAAGAATAGATGTGATTTAATTACAATATATATGTAATTTTATAATATTTATTATATTTAAATGAAAATTATACATCTTTTTTCAAAAGAAGACTTCTTTCATTTATTTAGAGTTTTAAATTAGTAAAATTTTCATTAATTATTCTAATAAATTCTAAGATATATATGTATTTCTAAAAATACATATGTATATATCTCATTATACAAATATGTAATATTCATATTTTGATCTAAATGCAATGCAATATAATATGTATATTTGTTTATAAAATTAAATTAAATAATATGAATACACTCAATATATTAAATAATTAAGAAAATAATATCTCAAACGTTTCAAATATTAATAAATATATTAATCTTCATATAACCGGTTGACATTCATAAATTCTATATATAACAGTCTTTAATAAATATAAAAATTGAATTTTACACTCCCAAAAAAATATGAAAAATATATTGAAATTCTAGCCTAAAATTCCTTTCAATAATTTTATAAATTTAATATATTAAAATAATTATTAAAATAATAAATATTTTATTTTCGTATAACATACATATATATATATATACATATATATATATATATATATATATATAGATGTACCGATAATCTATAAAATCATCAATTTTCAAGCAATTAATCATAATTTGTTTTCATATCTATAAAATTTAATCATTAAAATGTAATATTCATTTAAGTACAATTATATACCATTACCATTATTATAAAATTATTATATTATATATATATATATATACAATTTTAAATAATTCATATTTAAATATTTTATAATGTATATTATTCATAATTATAATATATAAGAAAAACATGTATAATAAGTAAACTAATTTATTAATATATTAATTTCTTTACAAAAATATGTACGAGTATATTATGTATAGAATAATGATAACATCTACTCAAAATTATTATGTACATACATTATTTTTATACTAATTACAATTACTTTAACAGTAAAATATATATTGTAATATATAAATTTTGTATATATATTAATAATATAATATATATGTATGTTTATATTAATAATTACTATATATGTAAAGGACATTTTTATAAGAATATTGTTTGCGGTAAAAAGTAAATCCTTATTACTTTATATAATATGTAAAATGTTAAAATTGAATACATTCGTATATATATATATATATATATATACGAGTATATATATAGAGCATGTAAACCAAATTATGTTGTTTTCAATTATTTTTTGTTCTCTTTTTCTTTTTTTTGTTTAATTCATTGTATTGTATATTATAAAAAGGATATCATGACTTTTTGGTACAACAATAAAATTATTCTCACCTAATAAAAATGAAAAACATAAAATAATTTTTTACTCTTTTTTTGTTTTTTTTTTTTTTTTGTATTTTTGGTTTATTTTCTTTCTTTTCAATTTGTTTGCGTCCTCGTCTCACATTGTATATCCTTGTTTTTAATGCAGTTACTGCAGTTAAATTTACTTTGATGCATATTATAGACCATGCAGTTTTTATACTAAAACAATAAAATTTTCTTTTTTCTCTCTTTTTTTTATACATTCAAAAAAAAAAAAGAAGTATAGAAATAAAATGAAACTAAAAAGCAAATAATGAATTAAAAAAACAAAAATAAAAGAGAAAACCATGAACAGTACATTTCCACCGTGTTAGAATGAATAATTTTGAGCTACGGTAAATTTTTTTTTTAACCACTTAAGTTTTCCTTAACTGCTACGTTATTTTTCTTGTTTCTCATTCTCTGTTTTTTTTTTTTTGTACAATTTTTTAAAATTGAAATAATTTTTTTTATGCCCTTTTTTTTATATTATTTAATAAAAACAAAAAAAAAACAGAAAAAATAAAATTTGTTTTTTTTTTTTATTTTTAATTCGCGAATAACAAAAAAAAATTTATAAATTAAAACAATACTTTTTTTTAACGAAGTTCAGCTGATGCACTGAAAAACGAAACGTGTACAATAAAAAAATATGAGAAAATGAAAAACTTAAAAAATGAAATTTAATTTTATTTTTTCATAAGTGTCATTACATAAGAAAACAAAGAGACACGGAAAAAAAAATTATAACAAAATTTAAAAAGGAATAAATTTAAAAAAAAAAACTAATATAACAAAAACAAAATGAAGTGTGGATTTTAACACTTTGTTAGCCAATTGCAAAAAAACAAAACACAAAACAAAAACATTGTTTGAAAACATAAAAACTTTTTTTCAAAACTATATCATCCCTTTTTTTCTATAAAAACTACCCTTACCTTAAATTTCTGAGAAATCCTTTTCAAGCAATTTTTCATAAATGAATACAAAAATTTTTTTGAAATATCAACTTGTATACAAGTTGCTCAAAGCTGCTCACTTGAATTTAAAAAAAAAAAAAGATAAAACATAATTTTTGTACACTGATAAAAATATTTGCTTTAACAAGAAAAAAAAAATTTAGAGCCGGACTCAACTTCTTTATTAGCAAAAACAAAATTGATTTTATATCTAAGGTCTTTTATAAAAAAAAATTTTTTTTTAATTTAATCTAAAATTTAATTTTGTTATAACAGTTGTCATAAATTTCATACTATAATTAGCTTAAACAAAATCATCTGTAATAAAAGCCTTCATTTATATTTTTGAAATTTTAAATGAGTGGAAAACTCGCTTAAAAATAAAGTTTGAGCTTGTTTACATAAGTAGAAAACTCGCGCATGAAAGTATAAAATTTGAGCTGAGCTGATGAGTTTGAAAACTGAATAACGTATTTTGTGTCTCTTATAACATAAATATTACTTTGTTGTTAAAAATAATTGTTAAAAATATTAAAAATATTGTTTTGAGAACTTCATATAATATAATAGTTTTAATAATTGGGTAAATACGCAACAATTTTTCAAATCTTCAATAATTGGGACATTTTGACTTGGACACATGTGAATTTCTTACTGTTTCTTCATTTTATAAATGCCTATATATATATATATATATATATATATATGTATGTATTTTCGAAAAAAAATTGCAATTCCATTTGATGTGCCGAATTTTCAAAAATTGTGCTTCATATCTTATAGACTTTCTAAAACAAAAGACAAATTACAGGGTTTATAAATTCAATTTACTCAAAACTCGACCCACATTAGCTAGTTTTCATGAAAATTTTTATTCATATAATCTACGAAACAGAATCCAAGAGTTCTATATCAGCAAATATATATAGTTATTTTAAAACACTTATATAATATTAACTTGGTCTTTACCTTCAACAGTTTAATTATAATATTCATTTTCAATTATTAAATTCTGAATGATTTACTTTGTTAAACTGTTGGAAAAAGAGATTTCCTCAACTTTTTCTTTTTTTTTATAAAGCTTGATTAATGTGTATAAGAAAACAATTGATTAATCATAACCTACTTAATTTTTAAACATTATAATTTTATTCCCCTTATAAAACTTCAAAGAAATATTGTTATTTAAATCAATTTTACAATAAATATAAATTTAAAGAAAATCTTAATCAATCAATTTTATAAGAAAAAAAAAAATTCAACTGCAATCAAAAATTACAAATGTACACGTACATACATATACATTAAAAATCATAACATACTTTTCATTTGATTTTGTTTAAACATTTAATTGAAAAACATGAGTATATTTATACAAAATCAATGATGAATAAGTTTTTAAACACGTACATACTAACTATATAACTAGAAAGTTTTTTAACTTCAAACACACTCAAAAAAATATTTATTTAAAAATCAGCTGTTATTAACGTTTGTTGCAGCCTAAAATGGTTCAAATTATGAGAAAATCACAATTTTTTCTTTCTTATTAATATATATATATATATATATATATATATATATATATATATATATAAATATTTTTGAAAGGAAATTAGGTCACCAGCATATTTTTATATGAAAATTGCTCTAATTTAAAAAAAAAAAAGAAAATAGTATAGTTTTAATTTTTCTTTTCATTTTTGCAATACATACAATTATACGTACATACTTGTATATTATGATTTTATATAAGTATTTTCCCACTTTAATATTCCTTTTAAGTTTAACAGATCATCTCATATTCTTTGCATATTATCTATAGCCATATCCAAATGTACGTGTGCAATTTATATATATATATATATATATAACATACATAAGTATGCTATATATATATATATACATATATACATATTTATATATATATATATATATATATATAAATATGTATATATCTATATATATATCTATATATATATATATATATATATATATATATATATTGGAGTAGTGTTTAATAATATATATATATATATACTATATAGAGCATATATTAGTAATATATGTATATATATATATACATATATATATATATATATATATATAATAAAATATTGACATATAATAAAATTATAATGTGCATATACAATGTATAGCCATAGCCAAATATGTAATAAGTCGCGATTTTCTTATTGAGAAATAAATAAAATTCCATTCAAGTTACAGCAATAAATCTTCAGATAATTTAGTTTGTTTCCTCTTGTCTGTATATTTATAGTAAACTTTGTGATATATAGTTATTATTTTTACAGAAATATGTATATATATATGTACGTATTTATGTATAAAGAAATTTGTAATATTATACACAATATTTAAAAATATAAAATAAAATATAATAAAATATTTAACATAATTTAGTACAAATTTTGAATTTTCTTTGTTTCATTATACAACAATGTTCTTGATGATGGTATATTGCTTCTTTAACAGTTGTTATTTATTATCTCGCTTGTATATGTATATATATATAATATACACATTATAAATTATTGGTTGAAAGAAAGAACATTGTAAATTTTTCATTCCATTTGTAATTATATATATAAAAAAAAATTATAATTTGAATTATTGTTATTTCTTTTAACTGTTAATCTAATAAGTCATATATCCTAAATATCTTCAAAACTATCTCCGTAAACAACTTAAACCGATATATTACGAAAAAATTGGAATTTTTCATGAAAAATTTTCGTATTCTCTATTTAATTATTAGAAAATAATATATTTAACAAAATTTGAGCTTAATAAACTTAATTTTCCTACAATAAGTTTTTAAAGTCATTATATCATTAATATAATATATCATAAATAGCTTATTTTAATCCTGCAAATAAAATTGAGCCGTTTACACTTGCCGTCCGAAAGAAAATTTAAAATTTAACAAAAAAAACCGGTTTAGAGTAGTGTTTAATTTACAAAGTTTTTGTTTCAATTTTCTATCAAAAATTATAATTATTAAGATTTGATATTTGTTCATAAAATTTCAGCCTTTTTGCTAGCCGAACGAATATAATATATTAAAAATTTATATTTCACATTCACATTATTTTCTTTTTTAAATAATTATGCATAAAATACATGGCGTAAATGTATATTTATGTTCCAATTTTATCATTAAATTTCTTTGTAAAAAAAAATGAACACAAATACAAAATGAGAAAAATAGAAAAACGGGCGGACAACAACAAATTATAACTTTAAATTATAAAAATATAAAAACAACAACAAATTATAACTTTAAATTTAACAGTTAAAACATGATATTATTTCTCGCCTCATATCATTGCATACACAGTAAATATACATCGTCCCATATATACAAGCTTGCTTCAAGTATTCTTATATCATATACACCCTCCATATATATCAATCACATGTATTGTAATGCAGAAAAACATATTATGAATATATTATAACAATTATATATATGATTATTATATACTAAAATTTATATACACATTTATACAATGTATATATATAACAAAATGAGATATATAACTTGTATAATAATTCTAGATTATTATTATTAATAAAAGAAAAAAATAAAAGCCGCGCGCTTTTCACAATCAGAACATATAAAATATTTATAACAATCATATTACTGCTATACCACTATTAATGTTATTATGATTATTATTATTATCATTATTATTATCATTATTATTATTGTTATATTGCATATTATTATTATTATTATTATTATTATTATTATTGCTCTTTGTTATCGTAAATAGATGGCACCATTTGGTGTTAAAATTCATCACATATGTATATATATATATATTTTTAAACGCGAAATGCCACCTACTTTACCACATCTTAAATTGATGTTAAAAAAATAAAATGTAAAAAAAAATATATATCAAATAAAATAAATGTTACATATATGAGAAAAATATTATAAAAAAAAAAAATAAAAAGAAAATTAAGTATATCTACTTGTAGTATATGAGCATAATAACACTCATACGATATATTTATAAATGTACAAATATCATGGATATTTACGTTATGTGCGTATATTTTTATGCTATTTGAATTATTCTCTAGTAATCTATATGTACTTATATACGTATATACATATCCTATATGTATATACTAATATATTTTAATGATATATTTCATAGAGAATTTCCTTAATATTCAACTTGGTATTAAATATTCTGAACATCTGAATATGAAAAATGAAAAAGTGTAAAATGAAAAATGAAAAGTAAAAAAAAAAAAAATTTTTTTTTAGTGTAGGGAGAAGCTGGCAGGATATTGTTAAAAGATTGTTTTTACAGTCTGTCCGTGATAGCATGAATTCAATACGTTGCTTTATAAAAAGGGCTATCTATATATACGAATGCATATAATATATAATTATAAACTGCTAACAAACAAGGACAATCATCCTCATCTGTTCGTTTTAGGTTTTTCATTTTTTTTTTACATCTTTCCTTTTTTTTTTATTCCGTTTGTTTTTTTTTCCTTTAATATCTTCTCAAACCACTAAACCACTTAAAAAATCATGTAGACTTCCTGATAGCTCACAGCTTTGAATATTTTCTTTCTTTCTTATATATATCTTTTTTTATATACATATTTTGTTCTGTTTATACTATTGCTGCTGGTGGTGTGCGCTGTTTTATAGATTGTTGAGGAAATTGAGTGTTATACACAATTTTTCCGCACTTTTACAATGTTTTCAGGAGATTTTTTCCTGTTTTTTTTTTCTCTTTTTGCATTATTTTTATTATTATTTTTGTTGTTTTTGTTTTTGCTGTTATTTATAATTTTTGTTTATTTTTAATTTTTATATTTGTTTCTTTTTTTTCTCCTTCTTATCATATTTTGATATTTTTCTTTTTCTTAAATACACGTTTTTTCTTTTTTTATTTTTTCTCCCTTATTTTTCTTTTTACTTTTTATTTTCTTTCTTCTTTTCGTATATATACACATGTATTTATATACTACATACATATATGTATGTAAATAAATTTCAAAGTTAAAAAAATTACCATTGAGCCTATCCTAACTAGCTTTATACGTCGTCATACTGACGCTAAATGGTTTTCGACATAGTTTTTCTTTACCTCGACTTAAAAAGGAGTATAATGGAACAAAATAAAAAAAAAAAACAAGGAAAATTATAATAAAATTTAACTAGAGTAATCCTTTTGCATGTATAAAGGATATTTTGTTCTTATATATATACACAGAGAAAATTTTTACAATATATTTTATAAAATAAATTAAAAAAATAAAAGAAATTATATTCTAGTGCGGTTAAAGGATATTAAAGAACGGTGTGTGTATATATATATATATACGTGGATATATGTATATATATTTAAATTAACACATATATTTATGTATACATGTTTAATCAAATTACAGTACAACCCCAATAATTTGAACAAAATAAATTTTAAATTTTAATATCAAGTTCAAATCTTCCAAAATATTCAATGTTGAAAATTTTTACAATTATAAAGATGAATATAGAATCATCCACGTAAAATGTTTCTCAAATGTATTTTAGGTAAGTAAGTTGTTATAAATAAAAATAACATTTTTCTACAGAAAATCTGTAAACCACAAGTTTTACCAAAAATTCTTCAATGTTCCATTGTACTGTATAAGTACTACATTTGTGTAGTAAACTTTTGCAGAGATTTCGGAAAATATCAAGATTTCTATAGAAATTACAAATTGTATACAGATTTTCTGTGCAGAAATCTATAATCTGCCAAATTTTAAAAGGAAATTTTATACCATGCCTAAATTATAAAATAAAATTTAAAAAAAAAAGAAACAAGAAAAACATTTTCTTATTAACTTATTACAAAATACTATATTACCTTTGCTACGGAGTTTGTGACCAGTTATAGGATTTCTCTGCGGTATAGATATGTATAATTGATTGATTGCCCGGTTAACTCAAAAACAAATAAAGCAAATATGCCCAAATTATCACAAGTTGCTTCTTTCATACAAAACGGCGAAGCTTATTTTTATTAGACGAATTCAGACAACAGTTTCCGGTAGCTGCCATACAACTCAAAGAGATTTAAATATTTCAAAAACTAATACTAAGATATAAATATGAAATTTCGTATACAAGTGTTCAATTACATTTTATATGCGCTTTAAAAATTTTAATGAAATGGCAGGTTCGGGTAGTTGCCACAAATCCAATTTTACATATTCAGAAGTATAATAAAGTTAGATTTATGAGACTTGGAAGATATGGGTCTAATTATATGGCAAACATATTCCATAATTATATGAAAGTAACTGCCGTAATATTTCAAAAACAAGTTTTTATACTCAGATTATACAGGTGTATTTCAAACGGTTTAAATCGACTGAAACGTTTCTACTTGTTTTTCCTTAAAAATATTAAAAAGAATTAACAAATGTGAAGATAAAACAATTTTTTCAGAATGTTTTCATTAAATTTTAAAATTATTAATTATTAAATTCTTTTTCTTTGCAATTTCTTATCTTTCAATTTTAATTTTATTTAGTTTTTATCATAAAATCAAAATTAGTTGATGATTTTTTAATTTTATTTAAACATTTCACGTCTAGTTTTTTGTTTACCCACATGTATAGAAAACGTAAACTCTTACAATATTTGAATTAAGAAATACTAAATTTGTTTGCCCAACTATAGGATAAATTTTGAACACTATTTAAATTTCACTTTAATTATATCAAATCTACTTTAATTTTTTGCTTTCATATTCAACTCATTGTGAATATTACGAGACGTAATAGAAACATTGAATAGAGTACACTATAAATTTTCCACTTTCCAAGCATAACAGTCATCAGTGGGATTACCTTTCCAGGAATCATTAAGAAAAAATAGATTCTACAAAAAATCATATAAACGAAATGTAAATTTCATTATACTATGCCCCAAATTTATATTCATTTCTTCATAGTGTATAAAATTGAAGACATCTTTTTCAAATAGAAAATGCGTTTTTTTATATTCCCATAACATACATTTTTCTATGTTTATATTTTCATTTTAGCGGCTATTGAACTATGTATATACATATAGGTATAATATACTTTTTGAGGGAAAAGCCTCAAATATGATATTTCGATATTGAACTAAGATTTTTTTAAATTTAAATTTTAAAGTCATACATATGTGATGTCACCGTCATATGTGAATATTTTTTTTTCAATATATATATAGGTTTGAATCATTTTGCTTACAAAATATATCTGCAAAAATATTTTGCTATTTTGTATATTTCTGTAAATATAAAATTGAATTAGCAATAATTATTAAACAGAAAATTATCAAGAATCTTAAAAAAAGCCTTAAAAAATCTCAAATTTTTAAAAGTTTTATATTAAATTCAAACATTTTACATATTTTTGCTATAGATATGATCAAAATTTTAGTAAATAATAATAATTAATATTCTAACATTAAATCGAAGATATAGAAATTAGTTATAACTGACTTAAAAATTTGATTGTGAATAAAAATTAAATACTTGAAGATTTAAAAAAGAAAATATTGTGTTGTTCATTTCCGAATTGCAGTACTAATATATTTTTTTGGTTATTTATTTTTCTATGTAAAATATTTTCATTCTTATAAATCATATAATGTACATTATATACCCATAATATATTCAAACACCTCAATAGTAATCCCATTGAAATTTAATTGTCTATAACAGGGATGGGGAACCTTTTCTCTATATAAGGCCAAATTTTAGTCAATGCAAAGTCAATCAGGCCGCAAAGTTTAAAAAAAGTCCAAAGGTTATAAATTTTTGCTTTGTGTAGGTTGATGAAAACAAAATTATGTCAGAATATAAAAAATAACATAAAACAATTTAAAAAATGAGAATAATTTTTTTTTTTGTTTTTTGTTTTTTATAATAATTTTAAGTTTGAGCTTCTTTTAAATTTTTGATTTTGATAGGATTCAAATATCAATATGTGTTTGTTTTCAAACAATAAATAAATTTTGAACTCAAACAAATGTGTGAAAGCATTTTTTTTAAAATTATTGAAAAAGTTTACTAGCATGGCATACAATTATTCTGAAAGAAGCCCGGACATAGGATTCAAATATTAGTATGGGTTTGTTTTCAAACAAATATGTATGTAAATTTTGAATTCAAACGTTGTTAGAAATTTCATGGCTTTGAATTTTCCAATTTTTAGTTTTCAAATTTGAAAGTTTATCTGCACGGTTTATTTTTCTAAATGTTTGATTTGTTTTCGAAAATTTGGCAGCAAAATTTTAATTTTTAAGAAATATAAGAAATAAATTTTTTTAAGGACAAAGGCCACTAAAAAACAGTTAAAAGGCCGCATGCGGCCTTAAGGCCGCAGGTTCCCCATGCCTGGTCTATAATATTCATAATTTTTTTGACAAATTCCAAAAGGATTTCAATAACAAAAAAATTTTTTTGTTTTTTTTTTTATTTCTTTTATAATTTGAATTAAAATATTTATTGCATATTATCGTATATGAATTTTGTTTTAGTGAATCATGGGAATCAATAATTATTTGCACGATATACCAGTAACCCGATAAAAATCTATTTAATATTTCTATACACACACATACATAAATGTTTTCCTTATACCTAATTTTTTCCTCATATTGTTATTATTTTGTACATGGTGTATTTTGTTTTTCTTTTGAATACATGAGCTTATGTCGCTTGTTATTCTGCATTTTCATGTAATTTAACTAGAGAATAGAAGAGAAAAACGATTTTTTCCTATTTTTTTTTTCTATTTTTGTATAGTTTTTCTTATTATTTACTTTTATTTTGTATTTTATAGTTGTTATTTTTGTTTCCTTTAGGAAAATGGTATAAAATGAAAAACTTTTTGTTTTGTTTGTTGTTTTTTTTTCATTTTTCATCTTTTTTTTTTATTGTTGTTTTTCTTTTTGTTTCAAAAGAATAGAATTGAATGATTAAATAAAAAAATATAGATGATAGGCAGAATATAATGTATATATATATATATATTGTATAAAAGCACACAGGACCAGGACAATAACAATCATAGTAAACAATAAAGAGAAAATAAAAAGGAAAACAAAAACAGAAAATAAATGTTTATCCTATGCGTACAGATTTTATCTCTTTCTATAAATATACATATATATATATATATATATATTTAGTGATTTTGATGTAATGATGAGATTTTAGTTACCCCAAAAGAATTGTAATCTTTTGTAATTTTAGTTTTTATATTACACAACTTGTATATAGGGACAAATTGTAGATATACATATATGTTGTTTTTAATGATTGTATTATACAGCATGCGGAACTTATTTAGATATGCACTACGTTATTTGAAAAAATTGAAAATAAAATAAAATGTAAAATATTCGAATTTCATGGCAATAATATGGCAATTATTTAATATCAATAATCAAATTTTAAAACAATAATTTTTTATTATTACTGTTTGTTTTTATACCTATGTATGAAATACGTATACAAAATTGGCACGTATATACGGTTTCCGCTGACTTCAATAAAAAAATACAAAATTTGGATAAAAAAAAAAGGAATTTATAAAAAATTATCACAGTAGGTGTATAAGTGAATTCATAAACTTCGAAGAGAAAAAGGACTTTTTCTTATCAATAAAAAAAAAATAAACAAAAAATATGATAATAATGAAATATTAATAGAGGTAGATGTGTAAAGTAAATAAAAAACAACAATAAAAAAAGAGCATAAAATATAAAAAAAGAAATTGCTTTCTTTAATTAATTTGAAAAGAGTTTTAGACATTCTATTAACAAAAAAACATTTTTATAAAAGGATAATAAAAGAGAAATGGAGAGTGATTAATGATATTAACTTTGATACACTTCTGATTTTCTTTCTTCTTTTCATTTTTTTTTTTTATTTAATTATGTATTATGTATAAAGGTGGATTTTCATCGCTTTTCTCTAAATAAATGCCCAATATAATATAAAAAAGTAAATAACAAAATGCCTTATCTTTAAAAGTTTCGGACAAAAAATAAAACATATACACACACATATAAACAAATAATTATTTACATATCTTATTCTTGTGTATATTCCACTCTTTTCTTCTATATTTTTTTTTTCTTGTTTAATATTCATTACACTATTACGTATATATATATATATGTACAATATATTCAATCATATATGTATAAAAATATGAGAGGTTATGATTTTCATTTTTGAAAATTTCTCACATTCAAAATACATAATATGGCATGGAAAAAAAAACCAAGGAAAAACATGTATTTTATATGTTTTTGAATTTTTCTCTTCTATTTAAAATAAAAAGAAAACAAAACAAAAAATATGAAAGCAAATAGACCCATTTATAAATTCATATTTTCCTTTTTAACATAACTCATATTTAATGATCCGATATCTTCCCTTTTGATATTTTTCTTTTTACTTTTTTATTTAAAATCCTTTAATATATAATAATATCTTTGAATATGAATATATACATATATGCAGTATATATATATATATATATATATTTATATTTTATTTTGATATATATACATAATACATGAGTTACTCCAAAGCATTAGTGGTCCAATTGACAAATAGCATTTTTTCGATTTCAACCGCTTTAATAGCGTAGTTACAATAGAATTCTCATATATTAGAATTAAATTCTTAAATTATTCTATATTTCTGTGATAATTCGATGATTTTTTTCTATAAATAAATTTTACTATTTATTACTTAGGAATGAATTTGAAATAAAAAAAAAAATTATTTTCTTCATTATTATATATGACTTAAAGGCATTTTAACAATCAAGAAGAATAACAATCTCACTATAATAACATTCTCTGCTAACATAAGAATATAGCTTAAGGGAGCACATTAATTGCGGTAAATGACTTAAGAATTTTGTACGAAAAATAAACGCGAAATCTTCAATATTTAATTTTATAGAATAATATTTACGCCTATTATATATGGAATTAAACCCCTAAAAGGTTTTTTGTTATATTAGCAGAAATAAACTATTTCTAATTTCTCAAGAATTTTTATTTTATTTTGTTTGAAAAATTAAAATAATTGACAACTAAAAAATTAGCAGTTAAATCACAAATACTCTGAGCGAATCCAACATGTATTTGTATATATGCATATATATAAAGTAAATGTTTTTTTATATTTTTCTCACAAATTTAAACTCTCAATTTCTTATATTCTTTTGAAGGAAACATCAAAAATGGCAACAACAGAAAAAAAAATTAAGCAATGTTGAATTGTTTTCTTTATTTACTGTTAATATATCTATATGTTTAAGTTTGCTCACATATACTATATATATACATACATATATAACGATATATATACTTCTTAATAATATTTTTTTATATATAATGCCAATGATGCGGCTCATTTTCATATTCAATTATCTCCTTCCAATACTCCTCTCCCTCCACTTGAATAAATGTATATATGTATAATATATATATATATATATATATATATATGTATAATATATATATATATATATATAAATATATATAAATATATATATATACCTTAGTATATAATATAGGATAATAAATATGTCTATATCCTATTTTCTATATATAAATTATTATAATAAACGAAAAAAAAGAAAAAATGAACAGCATCAAAAGATTATCGAGTATAAGAGAGAAAAATAAAGTAAGAATATTCTATAATATCTAAATATATTCTTATATACATCCTATATACCTTGCACATAATATATGTATACATGTATATAACATTAACTTAAAAAGACCACCTATTCATAATAATATAACCAACCACCCACTCTAATAATAATTCCAAAAAACCAGAAGAAAAATAAGAAAACAAATAAAAAAACGAGAAAGAACCCATCAACATCTATGTAGGGGGGACAAACAAAATAAAAACAACAAGAGGAGAAAAAGAAAATCAAAAATGAATAAATTTTACAAAAAAAGAAAAAATCAGAAAGAGAACAAAAACTAAAATAAATATGTTTTTCATCACTTAAGAAAATTTCCATAAGGTTCTTTAAGGAGTCGGTGTAATCTATTAAAGGAGCTATAAATATATGTATGCATATGTACACAAATATATATATGTATATATATATATCAAAAAATATCCTAGTATATATACCATTAAGTCATTTACTTTGGTCGCTTTTATGACAAAAGAAAATCTTCTAATATTTTCATTTGTATACTCATATTTCCTATGGTTTTCCTGCTATACATGCATACACATATACATACACATATTCACAAATAATATTATTACATATTATGACATACGTACATGTATATTGTTATATTTAATACAACTAAAAATGGAATGATATTGGTAACAATTCGAAATACTATTTTTCTGGTTTCTTGAAAAATAACGTTAAAAAATGTAAGTATATACATACACTAGTTACCGGTATTCAAATATATTGTGTATGTTATGATTTAAAGAAAAGATAAATATCTTTTAAAAGTTGTACAAAAACTTACCAGCTAGTTAACAGTTTCAAAGAAAAAAAAAACATAAATTCTTTCATGCTCTTATTTTTCTTCTTTTTTTTTATAACACTAACTTATGTTACTTCTTCAGTAAACCTAATACAAGTGTTAGTATTGCCGTTTGTTTCAAATAGATTTATTAAAACTGCTATTAAACTATACATATGTATTATATCATTATACTATTATTGTTCAAATTAAATAACGTTATTTGTTTTAATGAAACATTTGAAAAGAATCAAATTTATGGAAGTAAATCTGTACGAAATTTATATTTTTGGAGCTATGCATACCTATATACACAGCGAGAAATACTTATAAGTACGTATATCGGATATTTGTAACTTTTATTTAAAGAAGTTTTTTTTTGAGTAAAAAACTTTTTCTTATGTACTTGTTATAATTGTTAATGCTTATACAAGAACCACGAACTACATATAAATTAAGAGTTTAATATAAGTTAAGAGTTTAAAATTTTGCACCAAAAAAAAAAATTTAAAATTCTTTAAAATTTTGCACGACCCCCTACCTCGGCAAAAAATTTAATTTTTTTTTTAATTTTTTTAAAATTTTGCACGACCTCCTAACTTGGCAAAAAATTCAAAATTTTTTAAAATTTTGAACGACCCCCTATCTTGGCAAAAAATTTAAAATTTGGCAAAAAATTTAAAATTTTTTAAAATTTTGCACGACCCCCGACATTGGCAAAAAATTTAAAATTTTTTAAAATTTTGCACGACCCCCTACCTTGGCAAAAAATTTGAAATTTTTTAAAATTTTGCACGACCCCCTACCTTGGCAAAAAATTTAAAATTTTTTAAAATTTTGCACGACTCACCTTGGCAAAAAATTTAAAATTTTTCAAAATTTTGAACGACCACCTACCTTGGCAAAAAGTTGAATTTTTTTAAAATTTTGCACGACCCCCTACCTCGGCAAAAAATTTAATTTTTTTTTAAATTTTTTTAAAATTTTGCACGGCCCCCTACCTTGGCAAAAAATTTAAAATTTTTTAAAATTTTGAACGACCCCGTACCTTGGCAAAAAATTTAAAATTTTTTAAAATTTGGCAAAAAATTTAAAATTTTTTAAAATTTTGCACGACCTCCTACCTTGTCAAAAAATTTAAAATTTTTTAAAATTTTGAACGAACCCCTACCTTGGCAAAAAATTTAAAATTTTTTAAAATTTTGCACGACCCCCTACCTTGGCAAAAAATTTGAAATTTTTTGAAATTTTGCACGACCCCCTACCTTGGCAAAAAATGTGAAATTTTTTAAAATTTTGCACGACCCCCTACCTTGGAAAAAAATTTAAAATTTTTTTAAAATTTTGCACGACCTTGGCAAAAATTCAAAATTTTTTAAAATTTTGCATGACCCCCTACCTCGGCAAAAAATTTAATTTTTTTTTAAAGTTTTTTAAAATTTTGCACGGCCCCCTACCTTGGCAAAAAATTTAAAATTTTTTAAAATTTTGAACGACCCCCTACCTTGGCAAAAAATTTAAAATTTTTTAAAATTTTGCACGACTCCCTACCTTGGCAAAAAATTTGAAATTTTATAAAATTTTGCACGACTCACCTTGGCAAAAAATTTAAAATTTTTCAAAATTTTGAACGACCACCTACCTTGGCAAAAAGTTGAATTTTTTTAAAATTTTGCACGACCCCCTACCTCGGCAAAAAATTTAATTTTTTTTTAAATTTTTTTAAAATTTTGCACGGCCCCCTACCTTGGCAAAAAATTTAAAATTTTTTAAAATTTTGAACGACCCCGTACCTTGGCAAAAAATTTAAAATTTTTTAAAATTTGGCAAAAAATTTAAAATTTTTTAATATTTTGCACGACCTCCTACCTTGTCAAAAAATTTAAAATTTTTTAAAATTTTGAACGACCCCCTACCTTGGCAAAAAATTTAAAATTTTTTAAAATTTTGCACGACCTCCTACCTTGGCAAAAAATTTGAAATTTTTTGAAATTTTGCACGACCCCCTACCTTGGCAAAAAATGTGAAATTTTTTAAAATTTTGCACGACCCCCTACCTTGGAAAAAAAATTTAAAATTTTTTTAAAATTTTGCACGACCCCCTACCTTGGCAAAAATTCAAAATTTTTTAAAATTTTGCATGACCCCCTACCTCGGCAAAAAATTTAATTTTTTTTTAAATATTTTTAAAATTTTGCACGGCCCCCTACCTTGGCAAAAAATTTAAAATTTTTTAAAATTTTGAACGATCCCGTACCTTGGCAAAAAATTTAAAATTTTTTAAAATTTGGCAAAAAATTTAAAAATTTTTAAAATTTTGAACGACCCTCTACCTTGTCAAAAAATTGAAATTTTTTTAAAATTTTGCACGACCCCCTACCTTGTCAAAAAATTTAAAATTTTTTAAAATTTTGAACGATCCCCTACCTTGGCAAAAAATTTAAAATTTTTTAAAATTTTGCACGACCCCGTACATTGGCAAAAAATTTAAAATTTTTTAAAATTTTGAACGACCCCCTACCGTAGCAAAAAATTTAAAATTTTTTAAAATTTTGCACGACCTCCTACCTTGGAAAAAAATTTAAAATTTTTTTAAAATTTTGCACGACCCCCTACCTTGTCAAAAAATTTAAAATTTTTTAAAATTTTGAACGACCCCCTACCTTGGCAAAAAATTTAAAATTTTTTAAAATTTTGCATGACCCCCTACCTTGGCAAAAAATTTAAAATTTTTTAAAATTTTGCACGACCCCCTTACCTTGGCAAAAAATTTAAAATTTTTTAAAATTTTGCACGATCCCTACCTTGGCAAAAAATTTGAAAATTTTTTAAAATTTTGCTCGACCCCCTACCTGTCAAATATTTGAAAATTTTTTAAAATTTTGCTCGACCCCCTACCTTGGCAAAAAATTTAAAATTTTTTTAAAATTTTGCACGACCTCCTACCTTGTCAAAAATTTGAAAATTTTTTAAAATTTTGCACAACCCCTTACCTTGGCAAAAAATTTAAAATTTTTTAAAATTTTGCACGACCCCCTTACCTTGGCAAAAAATTTAAAAATTTTTAAAATTTTGCACGACCTCCTACCTTAGCAAAAAATTTAAAATTTTTTAAAATTTTGCACGACCTCCTTACCTTGGCAAAAAATTCAATATTTTTTAAAATTTTGCATGACCCCCTACCTTGGCAAAAAATTTAAAATTTTTTTAAAATTTTGCACGACCCCTTACCTTGGCAAAAAATTTAAAATTTTTTAAAATTTTGCACGACCCCCTACCTTGGCAAAAAATTCAAAATTTTTTAAAATTTTGCATGACCCCCTACCTTGGCAAAAAATTTAAAATTTTTTTAAAATTTTGCACGACCCCTTACCTTGGCAAAAAATTTAAAATTTTTTAAAATTTTGCACGACCCCCTACCTTGGCAAAAAATTCAAAATTTTTTAAAATTTTGCATGACCCCCTACCTTGGCAAAAAATTTAAAATTTTTTTAAAATTTTGCACGACCCCCTACCTTGGCAAAAAATTTAAAAATTTTTAAAATTTTGCACGACCTCCTACCTTGGCAAAAAATTTAAAATTTTTTAAAATTTTGAACGACCCCGTACCTTGGCAAAAAATTTAAAATTTTTTAAAATTTGGCAAAAAATTTAAAATTTTTTAATATTTTGCACGACCTCCTACCTTGTCAAAAAATTTAAAATTTTTTAAAATTTTGAACGACCCCCTACCTTGGCAAAAAATTTAAAATTTTTTAAAATTTTGCACGACCTCCTACCTTGGCAAAAAATTTGAAATTTTTTGAAATTTTGCACGACCCCCTACCTTGGCAAAAAATGTGAAATTTTTTAAAATTTTGCACGACCCCCTACCTTGGAAAAAAATTTAAAATTTTTTTAAAATTTTGCACGACCCCCTACCTTGGCAAAAATTCAAAATTTTTTAAAATTTTGCATGACCCCCTACCTCGGCAAAAAATTTAATTTTTTTTTAAATATTTTTAAAATTTTGCACGGCCCCCTACCTTGGCAAAAAATTTAAAATTTTTTAAAATTTTGAACGATCCCGTACCTTGGCAAAAAATTTAAAATTTTTTAAAATTTGGCAAAAAATTTAAAAATTTTTAAAATTTTGAACGACCCTCCTCTACCTTGTCAAAAAATTGAAATTTTTTTAAAATTTTGCACGACCCCCTACCTTGTCAAAAAATTTAAAATTTTTTAAAATTTTGAACGACCCCGTACATTGGCAAAAAATTTAAAATTTTTTAAAATTTTGAACGACCCCCTACCGTAGCAAAAAATTTAAAATTTTTTAAAATTTTGCACGACCTCCTACCTTGGAAAAAAATTTAAAATTTTTTTAAAATTTTGCACGACCCCCTACCTTGTCAAAAAATTTAAAATTTTTTAAAATTTTGAACGACCCCTACCTTGGCAAAAAATTTAAAATTTTTTTAAAATTTTGCACGACCTCCTACCTTGTCAAAAATTTGAAAATTTTTTAAAATTTTGCACAACCCCTTACCTGGCAAAAAATTTAAAATTTTTTAAAATTTTGCACGACCCCCTTACCTTGGCAAAAAATTTAAAATTTTTTAAAATTTTGCACGACCCCTACCTTGGCAAAAAATTTAAAATTTTTTTAAAATTTTGCACGACCTCCTACCTTGTCAAAAATTTGAAAATTTTTTAAAATTTTGCACAACCCCTTACCTGGCAAAAAATTTAAAATTTTTTAAAATTTTGCACGACCCCCTTACCTTGGCAAAAATTCAAAATTTTTTAAAATTTTGCATGACCCCCTACCTCGGCAAAAAATTTAATTTTTTTTTAAATATTTTTAAAATTTTGCACGGCCCCCTACCTTGGCAAAAAATTTAAAATTTTTTAAAATTTTGAACGATCCCGTACCTTGGCAAAAAATTTAAAATTTTTTAAAATTTGGCAAAAAATTTAAAAATTTTTAAAATTTTGAACGACCCTCCTCTACCTTGTCAAAAAATTGAAATTTTTTTAAAATTTTGCACGACCCCCTACCTTGTCAAAAAATTTAAAATTTTTTAAAATTTTGAACGACCCCGTACATTGGCAAAAAATTTAAAATTTTTTAAAATTTTGAACGACCCCCTACCGTAGCAAAAAATTTAAAATTTTTTAAAATTTTGCACGACCTCCTACCTTGGAAAAAAATTTAAAATTTTTTTAAAATTTTGCACGACCTCCTACCTTGTCAAAAATTTGAAAATTTTTTAAAATTTTGCACAACCCCTTACCTGGCAAAAAATTTAAAATTTTTTAAAATTTTGCACGACCCCCTTACCTTGGCAAAAAATTTAAAAATTTTTAAAATTTTGCACGACCCCTACCTTGGCAAAAAATTTAAAATTTTTTTAAAATTTTGCACGACCTCCTACCTTGTCAAAAATTTGAAAATTTTTTAAAATTTTGCACAACCCCTTACCTGGCAAAAAATTTAAAATTTTTTAAAATTTTGCACGACCCCCTTACCTTGGCAAAAAATTTAAAATTTTTTAAAATTTTGCACGACCCCTACCTTGGCAAAAAATTTAAAATTTTTTTAAAATTTTGCACGACCTCCTACCTTGTCAAAAATTTGAAAATTTTTTAAAATTTTGCACAACCCCTTACCTGGCAAAAAATTTAAAATTTTTTAAAATTTTGCACGACCCCCTTACCTTGGCAAAAAATTTAAAATTTTTTAAAATTTTGCACGACCCCTACCTTGGCAAAAAATTTAAAATTTTTTTAAAATTTTGCACGACCTCCTACCTTGTCAAAAATTTGAAAATTTTTTAAAATTTTGCACAACCCCTTACCTGGCAAAAAATTTAAAATTTTTTAAAATTTTGCACGACCCCCTTACCTTGGCAAAAAATTTAAAAATTTTTAAAATTTTGCACGACCCCCTACCTTGGCAAAAAATTCAAAATTTTTTAAAATTTTGCATGACCCCCTACCTTGGCAAAAAATTTAAAATTTTTTTAAAATTTTGCACGACCCCTTACCTTGGCAAAAAATTTAAAATTTTTTAAAATTTTGCACGACCCCCTTACCTTAGCAAAAAATTTAAAATTTTTTAAAATTTTGCACGACCCCCTACCTTGGCAAAAAATTCAAAATTTTTTAAAATTTTGCATGACCCCCTACCTTGGCAAAAAATTTAAAATTTTTTTAAAATTTTGCACGACCCCTTACCTTGGCAAAAAATTTAAAATTTTTTAAAATTTTGCACGACCCCCTACCTTGGCAAAAAATTCAAAATTTTTTAAAATTTTGCATGACCCCCTACCTTGGCAAAAAATTTAAAATTTTTTTAAAATTTTGCACGACCCCTTACCTTGGCAAAAAATTCAAAATTTTTTAAAATTTTGCATGACCCCCTACCTTGGCAAAAAATTTAAAATTTTTTAAAATTTTGCACGACCCCTTACCTTGGCAAAAAATTCAAAATTTTTTAAAATTTTGCATGACCCCCTACCTTGGCAAAAAATTTAAAATTTTTTAAAATTTTGCACGACCCCCTACCTTGGCAAAAAATTCAAAATTTTTTAAAATTTTGCATGACCCCCTACCTTGGCAAAAAATTTAAAATTTTTTTAAAATTTTGCACGACCCCTTACCTTGGCAAAAAATTTAAAATTTTTTAAAATTTTGCACGACCCCCTACCTTGGCAAAAAATTCAAAATTTTTTAAAATTTTGCATGACCCCCTACCTTGGCAAAAAATTTAAAATTTTTTTAAAATTTTGCACGACCCCTTACCTTGGCAAAAAATTCAAAATTTTTTAAAATTTTGCATGACCCCCTACCTTGGCAAAAAATTTAAAATTTTTTAAAATTTTGCACGACCCCTACCTTGGCAAAAAATTTAAAATTTTTTTAAAATTTTGCACGACCTCCTACCTTGTCAAAAATTTGAAAATTTTTTAAAATTTTGCACAACCCCTTACCTGGCAAAAAATTTAAAATTTTTTAAAATTTTGCACGACCCCCTTACCTTGGCAAAAAATTTAAAATTTTTTAAAATTTTGCACGACCCCTACCTTGGCAAAAAATTTAAAATTTTTTTAAAATTTTGCACGACCTCCTACCTTGTCAAAAATTTGAAAATTTTTTAAAATTTTGCACAACCCCTTACCTGGCAAAAAATTTAAAATTTTTTAAAATTTTGCACGACCCCCTTACCTTGGCAAAAAATTTAAAAATTTTTAAAATTTTGCACGACCTCCTACCTTAGCAAAAAATTTAAAATTTTTTAAAATTTTGCACGACCCCCTACCTTGGCAAAAAATTCAAAATTTTTTAAAATTTTGCATGACCCCCTACCTTGGCAAAAAATTTAAAATTTTTTTAAAATTTTGCACGACCCCTTACCTTGGCAAAAAATTTAAAATTTTTTAAAATTTTGCACGACCCCCTACCTTGGCAAAAAATTCAAAATTTTTTAAAATTTTGCATGACCCCCTACCTTGGCAAAAAATTTAAAATTTTTTTAAAATTTTGCACGACCCCTTACCTTGGCAAAAAATTCAAAATTTTTTAAAATTTTGCATGACCCCCTACCTTGGCAAAAAATTTAAAATTTTTTAAAATTTTGCACGACCCCCTACCTTGGCAAAAAATTCAAAATTTTTTAAAATTTTGCATGACCCCCTACCTTGGCAAAAAATTTAAAAATTTTTAAAATTTTGCACGACCTCCTACCTTAGCAAAAAATTTAAAATTTTTTTAAAATTTTGCACGACCCCTTATCTTGGCAAAAAATTTAAAATTTTTTAAAATTTTGCACGACCCCTACCTTGTCAAAAAATTTAAAATTTTTTAAAATTTTGAACGACCCCCTACCTTGGCAAAAAATTAAAAATTTTTTAAAATTTTGCACGACCCCGTACATTGGCAAAAAATTTAAAATTTTTTAAAATTTTGAACGACCCCCTACCTTAGCAAAAAATTTAAAAATTTTTAAGATTTTGAACGACCCCCTACCTTGGCAAAAAATTTAAAATTTTTTAAAATTTTGCACGACCCCCTACCTTGGCAAAAAATTTAAAATTTTTTAAAATTTTGCACGACCCCCTACTTTGGCAAAATATTTAAAATTTTTTAAAATTTTGCACGAAAATTTTTTAATGTTTTTATAAATTATATAAATTATATAAAAACAGAGTGTATGGACTTTAAAATCAGTGTATTTTTTTTAACTTTGGAAGGGAAGCCCGATAAATGAATAATATTCAAATATAATAAATTGAAAAGTAGTAATTGCATATTTAACGGTCTTGACGCTCTAATAAGCGGCAACACTGACAAAACAATTCCTGTGCATCATTCTTTTATTATTTTTTTTAATAAAATATTTTGCAAAATATTTTATAAATTCTTTAAACAATGATAGAAGATGGTTACAGTAGAAAACGATAGAAATATATAAAAAAGAAAATATATAATAAGCAACAAAGTTATTTATCTGGAACGAAAATAAGAACGTGAAATATTTGTTTAAAGCTGATATATGTATGTTCGTAAGTAAGTATGTTTGTTTATATTTTACAACTTGAAAAATAGGAAAACACGTTTTCCTTAGATGTATTTGAGGTATTTGAATGCATAAATGTGTAAACATGTACATACATATATAGATAAGTAAGTAGAATAATTTTTAAACATACATATTATTATTTTATGATTGAAAGTAAATAAAAATAAGGTCATAATAATTATTAACTTTATTTTAATAAATTAATTATGTTTTAAATTGTTGAATTATATCAACTGTGCATTATAATTTTAAAACAAATTGCCCAGAGTAAATTAAAAAAATTCGGTTTTGTTAAAGATTTCCTATTAAATTTGGATTAACTAATAATTAATCCAAATTAATTAATAATTAATAAATAATATTTTAAAACAGTGGTTTTCCTTAATATATGGAAGCTTTACTAGAAAAATAAGCTTTTGAATTTAAAATTAAAAATCAAATTCGGGTTAAAAAAGCAATTCTCATTTTTGGAAGCGATATAGTTTTAATGATCAACATTTTTGACTGCTTTATATAAAAATAAAAATTACTTTAGTCAAGCAGTATGTTATCGATAAAAACAAATTACTATCGAAGAACCAGCAAAGTCTTGAAGTTAAATTAATTCGAGTTCATGTATAAAACAACATATTGGCATAAACAGAATCTTTAATACTTAATTTATGAAATACAAAATTTAAAAACTAAGGACGGCTTATTCATTGTTTGCTCTTTTGGAATAATTTAAATTTCCATGAATTGCGGGATCAAAATTTAAAAATTGTGAAAATTTAATCAAATGAACGTCTTGAAATATCAACTTCTTGATAATGTCCGCAAAAAGAATGAAAAAATTAAAGAAAACTGTCTAAGGTTTATTTGTTTTCAATTTTATTTTAAAGATTTAAATTTATATATCAAAGTAAATATAACAGGTTTGTATTCTGAAAAACTAAACTAACTATTACTAAAATTTTCCCTATATTATTCACCATAAGATTTTTAAAGATTTTCTTTTATTTCTCTTAACTTTTCCTACTTTAAACATCCATAAGATCATAAATTACTCCAAACTTTAACACCACAATTTCGAACAAAAAAAAATGTTTTTAAATTTAAACCTTGCGGTTATGTTAAAATTTTTGTGATTATACAAATACCTACTTCTTTAATGAAATTAAAGATATAAAATTGTTTACAAAAAAAAAAAATAAATATTTATATTATTTTGAACCTAAAGTTGACGCCATATTCTAAATATTTTTTTCTATATTTTTTGTTTTTTTTCATTTTCTCTTCTCAAGTTTTACACTTAAAATGTTACTTTTCGTGCCCTTTCTATTAAAATTAGAAAAGATAACGCACCAAAAAAAGACACAACAAATGTTTTAAATTTGTAAAAAGCAAAAAAAAAAAAATAAAACAAAGAAAGATTAATTAGTTTTTTAAGGCTTTTCAACTCATCATTAAATTGCTTATCTTTTTCCACCCAAAACGACACATATAGAAAAGATGCCATTTTTTAAATGTTGTTAAGATTTTTCCCTTACAATTTTATTCTTTGTTTGTTTGTTTTTTGGAGTTTTTTTCTTTTTTCCTTCAATTATTGCTTTAGCAAGATTTTCTTATAACTTTAACATTATTTAAATACATATATATATTTATTTACTTAAAAATCTTTATTTGTATTAGATTTCATTAAATATGAATTAAGGGACTCTCCTATCTTTTAACTTAAATTTTAATGCTTATGCATATTTTCATTTGAGTGTTTAACTACATCCCATTTTTATTGTATTAAATAGTAAATTAGTTCATTAGAAAGTTTAAATTTTTGACTATAACTTTTTTCTGTATTTGTTTATTACGGGTATAATATACCTTAACACATTCTAATTTTTTAATCTATTCTTATTAAACCTTATAAAAATATTATTTGGCGCAAATTTTTATATAAGAAAATGGAAAATCGAATGAATTATACATACACATATGCATAAATCGGGAATTCCATATATATACATAATGAAATTAAATATCAAAAATTATTTTATACAAATAAATAAAATAATTTTTCATACACAAAGTTTTTCATGAAATACGGTACAAGTTGCCCGATGACTAAAATTTTGTTTCCAACTGAATTTATACTATTATGATTATCGACCACATTGCATATTACAATGAGAAGTTATATGAGTGGTAATATACGATAGCATCAAATTTTACATACCAAGCATCAAATTTAACAAAAAGGTATAAAACAAAAGTAAACAGTATGCGATTTCGATGACTAAAAGCTATCATCAAAAAAAAAGTATTTTTTGGATTCCCAAAATATGTGCTGTAACAGTATCCTATGTATGTCCTGTAACAGTATTAATGTTGCCCTATAAAACTATATGCACATATATTATATTAAGTAACGCATATTTTGTTAATTAAAGTTTAAGAATGACTCTACATTCACAATATTTTAAAATATTTTCTTACATTTGTGATGACTAACATGAATATCCCGAAAAATACTATATTTTATTTAATTTTCAATGCTATTACAAAAATTGTATTATAAAATTACATATCAATAATAATTTGCTAACATTGCATAAAAAAGAAAATTTTTTTTTCTCCTCATATTATTTTCTGTTTCTCTAAAAGTAATAAATAAAATGTAATTTTGCTGCAATTGGCATATTTATTAAAAAAATATACAAAAAAAACATTTATTTTTTATATATTAAATTAAACAATTTCATACTTTTTTGTCTTTATATGTAAATATATACAAATATTTTTTGGGGTGTTGTAAAAAAAAATAATTTATGACATTTTATTTAATACAATGAAAAAAAAAAATAAATAAAATTCAATTTTAATGCTAATAAAATCCTTAATTTTCAACCGTAGATTTAATATTTTCTAAAACCAAGTTCTATGTACCACAGATTTTATAATATGCAAATAAAATTCTAAAATGAACAAAAAAAAAAAAAATTTATTGCTCGCTATGTAAACATTTATTAGGTTATCCTTTAAAATAGAAAAAAAAAATTATAAAACAATATTATAATAGGATAATGTATTACAGTTTAGGTGCATTGTATATCATTATTTAATTGTTTATAACAACATTATTTTTGTTTTATATATATATATTTTTATAATGTGTTAAATATTATTATATTGGTAATACGAAATGTAAGTTATAGAACATTATAACATAATACTCATATAATATAATAAGATTGTATACATATGTAAAAATAAATGTTTACAAATGATAAATAAAATAATTCATTTTATTTTCAAATATATATATATATATATATATATATATATATATCAATATAAATATATACATGTATTTATATAAAGAATTATGTTTTAATATATTATTATATATCATAATATAATAATATATTTAAACAATTATATATGAACTATATATAATAGAAATAAGTATATTATATTATATAAAATATGAAATCATAACAATTTGATAGTCTGTAAGGATTTACTTAACTAATTACAGGATTATTCTCATTTATTATAATATTTTTTTACTATATAAATGAATATATATATATGTAATTATTCATTTATATAATTAATAAATATATATGTATGTGTTACTATAATATACAAAAATAGTATAAACATTTTATTTGTCTATAATTTTCTATTATTTTCCAAGATTTTATACTTTTAAAAATTATCCTGTATATAGAATAAATATAATTATATATATAGAAATTTTTATAATAACAAAATAGTACAAATAGGTACTTTAGAACAACTGGAAAGAAAAACAAATAATATTATAAAATGAAACAAAAGAAAATAAAAATATTTTCATTTCAAATGAAAAACTTTAAAAAGAATTTTCATAATAAAATAAAAATTTAAAGTTTTTCATTTTTATGAAATTGTCTGAAAAGAGAATATAAAACTAAAAAAAAAACTGTAAATCATGAGAGACAATTTAATTGCGTACAATAGGTTAGTACTTTACTTGAAATATATACTTATAAAATAGCAAGGAACACATACTATACTCGTACAATACATACCTAAACTCTAAAACAAAATAAATTCAAAGTGAGCATTTTTTTGTTTCATTTTATGCAATGAACGATATTAGCTTACCAATCTACATATGTATATATATACAGAGATTTAGTAATATACACATACTATATATATAATTTTTTAACTCTATTATTTTCTACCTTTTAATGTTCACCAAAATCTTCTAAAATTAAATTTAAACTTCGAAGGTATATGCACATACTTAGATAAATATGTAAGTATTTTAGTTTTTAAAAATTAATTTAACTGAATGTATTTAGAAAGACATTTAGAAAACAAGACATTTTTGTTTTAAAAATTAAAATGGCCATAACACTTGGAATATAATAAGAACTTGTCGTATATGAAAGAAATTGTAAATGAATATTTTTGCATTTTTAAATATTATTTTTTGAATAGAATTTTTATATTAAATTATTTTCATACATACAACTTATAACATAATTTTTATTATTGTATGTATGTACATACAAATGTGTAATATGTTTGACAAATAAACAAAATTTAAAAATTATTTATTACGGAAATCAAAAACGTGCCCACATTTATTTACATGTTAAAATAAACCGGTGCTATAGTACAGGTAATTGCGTATATATATATATATATATATATATATATATATATACATATATATATACATTGAATATACATATATATATACATATATATATATATATATATATATATATATATATATATATATATATACGAGTAAATGTATATAAAATTTTATTTTAAGAAAAAGGAATATTTTTTAATTAAGTTATAATTTTTTATTCATCTAAAATATAATGTAAATAAATTTTTATAAAAATATGTCTATGTACGTATATACCGATATAAAATTCCCAAAAAATAATTTATTTTATGTGAACTCAGTTAAAAAAAACAATAAAACTCATGTGCTTTTATATGAAATTTAATTACTTTTTTTACGAAATTTTGAGAAATAAACATTAATTCATAGACTGAAAAGAAGCACGTGTATGAAATTCTTGAAATTAAATTGTTATTGGAGTGAAACGAGAACACGCACGTGCGGTTTTCTTAAATAGACTTACATATCTCTTAAAAATCGCAAAAATCAATTTAAAAATAATGTTTTTATAAGTTGATTTTTTTTACTATTTTTTTTTAGTTAACTAAATATCTTAATGAATTAATTTAGGAATACACAATAATAAATAACACTCTTGTAATTGAGTACTCAAATAATTGTATAATCATTTTTACGCGTGGTAAAAAACTAAGTAAAAGTTAAAATTAATTAGGTAAATTTTTGTATACGAAAATACATAAGAAATCAATATGTTTAATACATAAATTAATAATATTATACTTTTAAATCAGACTAAAAAATAAAAAAAAAATTAAAATAATTATTTGCATGAAAAACTATAATAATTTTGATGAAATGGTCACCTTAAAATTTTTTTTTTTGAAATAATATACGTATACTGTGCAAAAATCTACATAGATAATTGTAGACAAAATTCATTTAATAAAAAGAAACATGTTTTTGAAACTAAAGAATGCGGTGGTGTTAACTTATCATAACTAAACTACGTTAAGAACATACGTACATCTAAAATAATGAAATTAAAAATTGTATAAAAACAAAAAATATGTGTTTAAAAGAAAAAGAGGTTTGCGGTCATACGTAAATTAATTTAAGAGAAAAACATATTCTTGTAATACATACATACATATGTATGTATGTGTGTATGTATGTAATTTTTCGAAAAATTCTTTCATAATTTTAAAAATTTATTTTTGGCTTACGGCAACAGAAACACGAAAAAACTTATAAATTTTAAATGTCAAATATAATATTAAATTATTATCATTGTCATTTTTAACAATTATAAGTCTATATTATTTTTTTTTTTTAATTTACGTGCATTTTGATTTTAGAATATTTTTTGATGTAGAAATACTATCTATACCTATACATTTAAAATTTTGTTCCAAATTTTTTTTTTGTGGGTTCTTATTGAACTATTACCATCTGACAAATTCAATTTGAAAACAAACTTTCTTGTACAAACAAAATTCTATTTTATTGCAAAGAGAATTCTTAAATTTTCTTGTCTAAAATATAGAATTTTATACATATGTATATATATACATACATATATAAATCTATGTAAATATATATATATATGTATGTACATAGTTTGACATACACTTTTATCTTCTATCTACTTTCTGACACTTAGAATATGATTCTAAGAGCGCATATATAAAATATGACCACCTTATACCTCAATTGTACATACATATGTATATACTTATGTATATGTTTATACATATTACATTTAATATTTTTCATAATTATACTATTTGTAAATTCCCTACCGAACCCAACCAAAATTTAACCCAAAAGTGCAAAAGACTAATTTTTAACTTCAAGTTTATTTAGACATAACAACATTCCTTCATATGTAAGTATAAATAAAATTTATATAACTTTACTAATATATATTTGCATATATATATATATATACGTGTTCATATATACTGTGTAGATAATAAAAATTATAATTATATTTCTATTTTTTTTTTGACTTTATTTTCTTCTATAACGGAAACAATTGTTACAGTATTGTAACAATAACTCTAAGTAGCATATTGCCCTTGTGATTTTCAATTTTGTTTTATTTGTGTATTATATACTTACCGTTCACACAAAAACATGCACTGGTTTTAAATCATAATTCTTTCATTGTAAGTAAACCAAATTTTTATGTTTTTTCTCAACATAAGTTTTAATTATAATATGAAAAAAAAAAACATTTAAATATTAATTTCTTATTGCTTTTATAAAACTTTATCTGTTTGTAATATTATTCAAAATCAAAATGTATAGGTAAAAAAAAAAATTTCATTAAAGCATTTTTACCGAAAAGAGATAAAAGAAATTAAATTTAAATATTTATTAAGCATAAAATACTTTTATTATAAAAAATATTGTATAATAAGAAAAATTTTACTTTAACTTTAAAGAAAAATAAAAAAATTTCCGGTTTCTACCTTTCATTAGAGTTTAAATACAAAAAAAAAGCGACAAAACGAAATAATTCAATACATACAAACATACATATTTATATTATATATCTACATATATACATACTGATTTATTATGCAAGTAATATAACTTACACGTAAACATTATTATTTTTTATAATACTCGCTGAATGAATATACATACATACATACATACAATCGTAAGCATCAAATATTTTCTTTTCTTTTTAAAATTGTTATAATGTAGTTCACGTCATATAATAGTTACTAAAACGGTTATATTTTTTCTTTTGTTATTATTTTCTTCTTTAAATTTTTTTAATAACTCAAATTATGCTGAGTGATATTTAACAAACAAAAAAAAAATGGAAAACTAGTCTATTAATCTCTTAGCATACAACATAACCGGCAAGTGTAAAAAAACATTTAATATTTAAAATAAAAGTTGCACATAACTAACTATCTTTCATCACCGTTAATGTCATCACCGTTTGATTTTACCATCTCGCATTATTGGTATTCAAGATACAAAAAAAAAAAACTAAATTGAATGTTATATTATGTTCATGTATTGTTATATTTTATACATACATATATATATGTACGTAAATGTATTCTATATATACAATACATTCCTCTATGTGTGTACTTAGAGGAAAAAATTCAACATATCTACATTATAATATTATATATATAGTTACTTATTAATATTAAATTATTTTAGTCAGTTATTCGTATGTAATTCGTGTTTCATGGAAATGCATTTAAAAAACACCGAAGAGAAACCGAGAGAGAAAGAAATATAGGTAACATATAGGTAAACTTTTTTGTTTTTCATTTTTAATATTCTTTTAAGCTCTACTTGATTTTAAGTCGTTTACTCGTTTCAAACCGTTCGCTCACTCGCTCAATCTTATATTTTATGTTGCTGCTATTTTTAGTTTTTAAAATTATTTTTTGTATTTTTTTTCTTTTTCATTACCATTTTTATAAGTTTTTTTTTTTATTTTTTATATACATACATACATATTCGTTTGTATTTAAAGTTCAAAGTCGAATGGAATGCGGCGAAAGTAGGGCATGAATTCTCAGACATTAACGGCAATGACCGTACTTTTGTTATTCAGAGAATTTTTATTATTTTTATTATTATTATTATATACTTACTATGTTTTTCCATCTTTTATTTTGCGACTTCTTTTTTTTATATATAATTCTCATTCTCAAGCCTTCCAGCTGATGATATTTCTTACATTACTTTTTATAAAAAAAAAAAATAAAATAATATTAAATTTTTCTTTTTCTTTTTATAAAATATTGGTTATATCTGGGCTGAATGAAATATAAAAATCATATGATGGAATTTGAAACCGGTAATGGATTTGTGACCGAGACTACATGGAATGTTGACACATTATCATGAAGAACGAACACACTATCAAAATACAATCGCTATGAAATATTTTGCATATATTGAAAACATAATTTATATGATATATCCATATATAGTTATATGTTTATATTTGTATGTACATATTATGTATAAATATGTGATACATACTACATGTATTATAAATAATACAAACAATTTTATAAAAATAAATTACATACATATATTGAGTGATTTCTTTTCAATTAATGAATTCGCGAGGGATTGAATTAAATATTTCTTAAAACTTTTATTAGGAGTGATTTAAATTCACACTAAAATACACATACACAAACATATACATATATAAATTATATAAAAAAAAACATATTTTTCATGACTTTTTTGGAGCAATTATTTTACTTTGTACAAACGGTGCAAACCTTTGTGTATTTACATATTACAAATGCATATAATACATTTCAGAGTATATGACGTACATATGTATGTACATATACTTATATGTTTGTATAGACGAACTCGTGTAAGCATAGATATGAATATTTATTAAAATTTTTAAAAAATAACAAAAAAATAACAAATCTTAATGTAACCTTTGAATTTAGTTATACAAAATTGAAAATACATTCAACAGTGTATTTATGCATGCATGCAAAATATTTTATTTAAATGCAAACTAATTTAAAGCCGAATTTATTAATAAAAATTTAGTATTTTGCTGAATGCTGAATAAACAAAAGTTGATATTAGATATGTATAAGTATGTACGTTATAATAAATGCGAAATATAATACCGTACTACTGTTAATCAGTTGTCATGTTAAAAAAATCTACGCGTTTAACACGGAAAATGTTAAGCTAAAAAATTAGGTTAAGGAATTTAAAATGAAAATTAGGTAGAATTGTGTTATCTAAAACGCTATATGTATGAATGTCTGTACGTATGTACATATATAAGCTCGAAATAATTTAAAATTTCAACACTTGCAATGGATCTTTTCCGAAATTTACTTTTGAACAAAATTATTATTATATAATTATTATTATTATATAATTTTTATATTATAATTAGAATGAATTTTAATATTTCAATATTTTATTTATATTTTTAAGATCCTTAAATTTGTAATTTATACATGTTTACTATACCTAGAGTATTTTTTGGACGTTTAAAAAAATTAAAAATTTCCCTGATATTTTCACCTACATTCTAAATTTCTAACCATATGACACATTTAATTCAGTTAAAAGAAAAAAGAAAGAATCAGAAAAAAATAATAATGAACTCATCTGTAACTAAAAACTTTTAATGATATTTTTTTGCGATCTAACTATATACATAAATGTATATATATATTTACATCTTAAAAATATTATAACTATATTTGACTCTGCCCAAAAAAAGTCGTAAAAAAATATTTTGAATGATCTCATAATGTAGATATTCATATTGGTTAGTAGTTATTAGTAACTCTGATTAATATAAGTATTTAACTCAATATATTTAAGTAAATATATTGTAGGCTCCGTATACATTTCTTAGATATATTTCTTAGAAAATAAATTTGTATATTTTTTATTTTTTGATACATAATAATTTTTAAAAATAAAAACTTACAATTGCATATTAAAATAATTTATTTATCCGCTCTAGAATAATTGCAATTGTTTGTAAATAAATTGTATTTGAAATATGTATAAAATGACGATAATATGCACATATTTAACACAGAACAACATTATGAGTAAAAAATATAAGAAAGCTTTAAAACTTCTAGAAGAAGTAATATTAGGATTACAACTAAGTTTTCAAAAGTTTATAGACATACATATCGATGAATACATACATGCATGTACTTAAATGTTATGTATTTTTGCTTGCCATTGGAAATCTTTGACCTCTTTCACTTATTTTTAACTGATGATTTATGTTTCTCTTGCTTATCTTATTTAAATTATAGCTGTTTTTTCAAAACTATAAAACACGTATACGTATTTAAATACGTATGTATGTAAGGGGATCTAAGCCTAAGCTACTTAAAAAATGCATTTGAATCGTTATGTAAAAAATTATTTTCAAAAAAACTCTCTATGCTATGTAAGCGATTAGTTCGATAATCTCGTCTGTTTTAATTTGTTTTACGAAATGTCTGTTCAAAGTATCAAAACTCAAGGCAGAAATTCGAACAATTTACAGGAAATAAACTCGCATAAGTTCCAATCTTTCACGCTTATTAATTTTTCTTTTGCAGTTTTATTTATTTTATACTTGTACATTGACTACACTATTTTTAAAAATACATACTTATATGTATATGTAAGTATGTATTTTAAATATATAAAATACATAACTAACGGCGTTGTAAATATATGCATTTCCGATGTCAGTAAATGTTAATAGGTGGCTACAGATTTTTCAATTTCGCACTTCTATATTATTTAAGATTTCATCTCCTTACTTAGCCTTAAGTTGCTTTTCTCATGTTTTATATTCTACATCTTCATCCTGAAAAAACTTACTCTCATAATTATTCATATCAATTTCCTAACCATCTATATTTTGCAATGTATTATTATAGTACATACTCTACTAATTTTGAAAATATACCATTATTACGTAAATCAAAATTTAGTCAAAATTTTAAACCTCGTATAACTTTTGGCTGCCTGATGTACTTATGGAATGAAGTTAATATATAAAATCTTTATATTTACAGAAATTAATAATAAAGTTCGTATTTCCACATACATATATTTTTTTTAATTTACTTATGAACTGTGCAGTGTATACAAAGTAATATAACTGTGTGGTTAGATAATGAGCAATATATGTCATAATTCAATTTTCAAAGACAAAAATCGATTAATTTTTACAAAAATCGATTTTTAGTTTGATTGTTCCAGCACTCTCACCTCAAAAAATCTGATCTGTCAGGCTGTCAAATTTTTAGTTTGAAAACGGCGGCTGACAGAAGTACTGATGTTTTTGTTATATCAAGTTGAAAACATAAATCATATTTTGTAGTAAATAAACAAACCCAGACGAAAGAAAATTAATCTAAAACTTTTGAAAAGTTTATAATAAAATGTTGTGTATAGTTTGTAGAAATGAAACCAATAAATATAAGTGTCCTAAATGCTTTGAATATTAGTAAGCAAATTAGAAATATCTTAATTTTTTTTTAATTTCTTAAAAAACCTTAGTTGTTCTGTGGGTTGTTACAAGTCTCATACGGAATCAAATAACTGCAAAGTGAAAGAAAGTAAATCAACAGAAGAAAATGTGGATAATCCTAGAATAATTTTGCCCTTTACCACTGAAGATACGGTAGACATTGCACTTTTAAAAAAATTAGGTAATATGCGCTTATGAATTTAAAGTTAAAATTTTTAATCTTATTAAACATATTTTGTTTGAACTTTGAAATGTTCTGCTGGGAAATTTAAGGCAATTATAACAATATGTATAATCTACTTAATATGTTAATGTACTGTAAAAGGTATTTTGTTACAATTATTATTTTTTTTTTTTGATTTTTTTAGAAAAGAGTGATGAGCTTAGAAAACTTCTTGAAAATCCTCATTTGCGAAATTATTTATTAGAAGTTGATAGAGCACCAAGCGCCTGGAAAGCAATGAAGGTGGCTATGCAAGAGCCTCTCTTTATAGAATTTGCTGATGCATGTTTAAAAGTAGTGGAACCAGAAAACAAATAATTGGTATTAATATCAAAACAATTACTGTTTTTATTCTTAAAAAATTTGAATAAATTTAGTACAAATGGTCATAATTCTAATCGGTTTTTTTACATTTAATACTTCAATTATAAATTTAGTTAAATTTTACATATTAGTTTTTTTATTAGTTATAAGAACAGTTTAAAACGCATTTGACTTTAAAAATCAGAAGAGTTAATTTTCGTTTATGTCTATCCTATAATTATCTTATTTATAAATCACTAATATCTCTATATAATGCTGTTTGATATACATATTGGTATAAATCATCAGGTAAATCACAATTATCTAATTCTCGACCTAAAGCGAAATAACGTTTTCTAAGCAAATGAGCGGCAGCCTTTGGTTGACGATTTCTAGTAAATATGCCTTTTTTGTTGCCACCAACACGAGTTACGGCTAAAATATGCAAAAATATATTTGTATAAAAAGTAAATTTAAACTTATAGAGTATATAAAAATTTAAAAAGATATTTTCTGTCATACTTTGGGCAGTTTTAAAATCAGCAAAATTCCAAACAAATTCTCCTATAAACCACCCCTTTTGCCGCAGCTTATCAAAAGCTTTAAAATGTTTTGAGTATAAATCACTTTGATATTCCTCGGTCCAAACAAATGCCGGAAGCTAATAAGTTTATTTTTCTATAAAATTTTTACTCAATTCAAAAATTAATTTTATTACTAAATGCAATCCTTCTACAGTATCCGCACCATATTCAGACATTAATATTGGTTTTTTATGCAAATCGTGCCAATGTTCTGCTTCTTTCATAACATATGAAGTAATCATATCTAATTTTCCAGCGTGAGCATACCATCCATTATACCTATTAAAACTTACAATATCTAGATGTTTGGCCTAAAGAATATTTGCGATTATAATATGAAATTAGCTTGCATATATTTTAATTTACCGCCTTATCATCATCAGCACCAACTGCTATAGCAGCAGTTACTGGTCTAGTGCTATCTAAACTTCTTACATATTGAGCCACTTTCCTAAAAATAAAATTTAAAACTTAAATTTCCGCAATTATTTTAATTTTTATATGTGTGTAGGTACATAAAGTATTTGTCAGCTCTAGCATCTGCCGTACGTGGTTCATTTGCAATCGACCACATTACCGCACTAGGATGATTTTTATCTCGTCTTATCAATTCTTGCAAAGATTTTTTATGATTTTCCAGTAAAACATCTGTATAAATACTAAAAAAGAAAAAAAATTATGTTAAAATTCTTTAATATTTTTTAAGATCATAAAATTAAATTATAATTTAATTATTACACTGTGTCAACACTTGGGCACTCATCAATGATCATAATACCATGTTCATCCGCAAACTGCATTGATTCTTCCGAATATGGATAATGTGAAGTTCTGTAAGCATTTGCTCCAACCCATTTAAGTAAATTAAAATCACGGCTTATTAACGCATAGTCAAGACCTTTTCCTCTTATCTATACCAAAAAATAAAACGTATTATTATATAAAAAAAAAATAACTTAATTAGTACATCGGAATCTTCATGACGTCCAAAACCTCTAAAATAAATTGGTTTTCCATTAATTAGAAATGATGTTTCATTCCAGCTTAAAGTTCTTATTCCAATATTTAAACGATAAACATCTATCGGTTTCTCTTCACCAGTTTTAGGATCGAAAATTTTTACCGTCATTTTATAAAGATATCCTGGATTGGGATCCATTAAATAAGGCCACCATGGTTTGGCTTCTAAAATTTTAATTTCTCCACTAAAAGTACTATTAACGAGAGAGCCAGAGCTTGAGTGATCTTCTGTTTCACCTTTTCCTGTTATTATTACTCTCGCATGTAAACCTTCCGTTTCTATTCCACCAACCTTCACATTAAATTTAACATTTCCTTCACGACTTTCTGGTTCAAATTCTGTTTTCACATCTATATCTTCAACAAAAATTTTCGGTGTTGTATATAAATGAACAGATCTATGAATTCCAGCATAATTAAAGAAATCGAAAGTATAAGATTGTGTTACAACATATCCTAAGTCCCTGTAATTTTGTTTATTTCTTATTTATTTTCGAATGTTAAATAACAAATAATTATTACGTATTTTCCTCTGCAACTGTTCCTTGCGGTACAGTATTATCCAGTAATACATTATCTACCAAAACGGTGATACGATTTTCTTGTCCAAATTTTACAACATCTGATATTTCAGCTTCAAAAGGTAAATGACCAATTGAATGTTTTACAACCTCATTACCATTAATCCACTAAAATTTAAAATTAATATAATCTTTTTATTTACATATATAATTTAAAAAATAATTTGAAAATTTTTGAATTTATGAATTATTTATTTATAATAAGGTTTGATTTTATCAATTACCACTATTGTATCATAATGTACACTTCCAAATCGTATCATTACTCGATAATCCTTTTCCCATTGCTTTGGAATAAAAAATTTTCGGTCATACCAAACTGATCCAACATGATCTCTAAGTGAAGCATCTGTTGTTATGTCATTATAACTTGCAGGAACAGGCATAGGTATAGTCTTTTTAACCTTAAAAATATTGTGTTATATTAAATAATAGTGTTTATTAATTATTCATATTTAAATAAAATCTAATAAATCTTACTTCACTTAAATCTTTTAAATACCATCCATCTATTACACCTTGTGAATATGTTTTTGAATCACATTTAACAAAATTCCATATTCCATCTAAAGATCTTAATTCTCTTGTTTCTGATTCTTGTGGATAAAGTAAACCTTTTGCATTTGCTTCATCCATGTTGAAAATTAATGTAGAAAGAACAACTAGCACAAGATAACCGATAACACCCATAGTAATTATCGAAAATGCTAAAATATTTATATTAAAATTATAATTTAATCAATTTATATTATTTAATTTATTAAAATTAAATATTATTTGTATAAAAAAAATGTTGACATTTCAATTTTGGAACGAAATAAATATTTTTATTTTTAAAAATCAAATTCAAATCAGTAAGAACTCCATAATATATTTTTTTAAATGAAAATTATGAATAGAAGACAAGATAAGACATAAATTTTAAAATTATTATTTTACCCTATAATTTTTGAATGCACCTTATGCGTTGAAAGGATTGAAATTAAAACTGAAGAAATTTTATTTTTTTTATATTTAAGTAGGTATAATATCTTGCAAATTATCTACATAAAATCATAAAAAAAAAATAAATTTTTTTTCGTGATTTGTCTATATATTTCGAAATTAAAATTGATAAGACAACAACGGTTTTACCCACCTTCCTTCTTTTCATTTGCAACATTGTACATACATATTTTTTATTTACATATTTATTTTACCTTTTTTTTTCTTGTTTTGTAATCTAGGTAAAACAGCGTAATTTTATTTTTATAATCGTATCTAAACGAAAACAATAAGAGACACTTGCTGTGTGTGTGAAATACAATTTTACAAATTGATGTGCTATTTAATTGAATTTTCTTTAAAATTTATTATCGAAGTGTTCTAATTTTTAATCTGTAATTTAATAATAATTTCGAGTTGGTTATTGAAGAGCACAAAAACAATATTTATTTGTGACTTATTACCGCCTGTTATTAGATAAGTCACATTCAAAATATACAAACCGACTTGTTGAAAATTGAGTAGGGTACTTCTTATAAAATAATTAAAAATATTTTAAATTTTGTAATAAAAACAAAAATTCTTTAGGTATCAGAAATTAATTTTGAAAAATACGCTTAACTGTTAACTATGACACAAGAAATAATATTTGCTTTAAATTAGTATCTTTAAAGGGCTGAGTATTTAATAATCAAAAAGTAAAGGTTACAAAAGTAATACTGTATTAAAGATATCTCTTTCAAATAATAATTTATAATTGTCCATTGTTTTTTCAATCCCAAATATTTCATTCTAACTGAGAGTTTAACTTGTTCCATCAAGTTTATTGTAAAAAAAAATGTTAATTTTATACCAATTTTTATAAATGATCAAATCTACAAACATATGTATATGTGTAGACATATTCACATTTAACAAAAAGCTCACTTGATTTATCCACAAATATGACCGGTCACTATAATTTTGAAAGTTCGTATGAAATTTCTTTTTAAGTTTTAATATACCAATATCAATACTCTACTTATTCGTTTTTCAAAATATTTATTCTAACAAAAATTTTTTTTTTCTATTTAGAGAACCTGGTATTATTTAAAGTTCTTACATCTAGTACAACTAATACATTTAAAATCTTAAATAATAAATTAATTCTATTGAATCTATTAAATTATTTCTATTTTAGTTTTTATTGTTCAATATTCAATAATAAATTTTCATTTTATACATAAGTACAAATAAAAAATGCACTATCTTAATTTCGTTCTCAATTTTTGAATCTTTCATTACATTCAATATGTACTAAAGTAAATAATGATTGAGTATTGCTTTTAATCACATATATATAATATTAAATAATATATATATATATATATATATATAATATATAATTATATATTTATATATTGTAAATTACGGTAAAGAAAAATAATAACAAACAAAATTTTATTTATTTTTTAATACTATTTTTTGTGTTATATATGTAAATATAATAAATTAATAATTAATCCTTATTAAACGTAAATTAAAATTATATAAAGAAAAGAAGAAAATTAATAAATGTTTGTGATTAAATATTTAGAAATTTATTTTATTTAATGTTCCCATTACACATATGTTTTATTTTTTTTATTTTTTTATTTAAAAATTATTTACCAACTTAATTATTTTTATTATTAAATTTACATATATGATACAATTGACATACAATTGATGTACGCCCTCTTATACTAATTGATAAAATTTTTAAACTCGTATTTATTACAAAATATGTACACGTATTACAAAAAAGAAAATAATTAATATTTTTACACACCAATTTTTTTTTTCAATTTAAAATAAAAACAATTAAAAATAAACTTGTATTATAATTTCGTATGTAAATTCGAAATAAACTAAAATGAAAATTATTAAATGAAAAAAAAAATTGTTTGAAAATTTTAAATCATACCACAACTCATACCACGCACTTTATTACAATTATATTGCTAAATACTAAAAAACAAAAAAAATAATTAAAAAATTATATACTTTTTTGTAAAAAAAACGCATTTTATGAATATTTGATTATTTTTTACTTTTGTTTTTTTTTTTGTTGTTGTTGTATTTACATTTATGATAAGTACAAATACAAGTTTCGATTTCTAATACTAAGATTATCTCGTTGACACAATTAATTAGCATTGAATTACATACAAATTTTCATTATACCCATATTTTGTTTACTTGTATACACAATTCTTTACTATAATTTCATTTTTAAAATAAAATAAAAGAAACAAAATAACAGCAATATAACAGTTTACAAGAAGCCATTTATTATTGGGTACTCAGTACGTTGTTTTTTTTGGTTGGTTTTTTTTTAAATATTTTTTTTACTACAACTTTCAATTTTCTTTCATTCATAAGTTGTTTTTTTTATTATTTTTTATTTTTCTTTATATTTTTTTTTTATTTATTTATTGTATTCTTTTGCTATAAAGAGACTTATTGAATGATGACCTTAATGAAGTATTTTTTTATTTTTTTTTATTTTTAGGGGATGTTTTTTATTTTTATTACAAAGTATAGTATTTTCCGTGGGACGGAATAAAGAAAGGAAGGAAAGATAAAAAAGAAATGCATTTTTTTCTTTTTATGGAATGTAAAAAAATATTATAAAATTTTTGTAATTTTGTTTAAAAACGTTCATAAAAATGTAAAGGCCAATACATATTATGTATATATATTATGCATTGGCCTTAAGAAGAAAAAGTTAGATTTATGCATTTTGTACTTTATAAATTTTGAAATCAAAATGAATAAATTATATAACATATGTAGTTCGAATATTGTTAATTATAATATAATTTTAATTTAAAAAAATACAGGCGATTTTTTATTTTTTTTTAATAAAATTAAAAATTTTAATTTATATTGTTCTTTTATATTTATATTTAATTTATATTTTTTTTTTGGTTATATTTATATGTAATTTATATTCTTCTAGTTATATACTTAATTTTTTTTATAATATGTTTTTTAATATATATTTAATATATGTAAATTTTTATTAAAATATTAATAATTAATAATTTAATAGCAGTTAAAATTCATTTGAAATAAAATATGTAGATAGAAAAATATAATTATTAATTAAAAAATTTGTTTCACAATAACCATGTAATACTGTTATAAATATGTATAACTATTATTATAAAATTTAAATATCATTTAAAATTGAAGAAAAGTCTTATTTCCACAATGTATTTTAAGGAAGGCACATTAAATTCTTAAAAGGAACATACCCAATTTTTAGCTTAAAAAACTTTAAAAAATTAAAATCCTTACGTACATACATATATTAAAATATTACATGTATACATACATATGTAAATGTAATTATAATTAATTTAATTAATTTACAATTTAAATAAATATTATTACAATAGAATAATTTTAAACAAAACATTTATTTATTTAATCTTACCAATGAAAAACTTTTTAAATTTAATTAATCGCATTCCAATAATGCAACATTTTCAATTATTTCTTTTAAAAATATTTAAATATTGTTTTTTTTTTATGTATTTCCTTTTCCAAACAATAAAATAAAATGAATTCAATTAAAATTTTTTCAATATTTAATTTTTTAAACAAATAAAAATATAATTAATGACAGCTATTAAAATTATTTAAAAAATTTTATTTTATTTAAAAATTTTCAAGTATTTTTTTTTTTGAATTGTGCGAAATAATTTCATGTTCTTTAAAAATAAACTTTATAATGAATTAAAATGCAAAACTAACTGAAAAGGGTTGTTTTTTTTTTCAATGGCTAAAAATGTTATTGGAATGCTATACAATATTTATTTTACATTTTTTTTTCTACTTTCTTTTGCTATTTAAATGAAAAAAAAAAATGTGCTAAAGTAAAAGGACAGAACAAATATAATTTAAAATTTTTTGTAATGCAACAAACTAAATATGAACTGAAATCATACAATCAATTTATATTAATTATACTTTTTCATAAAAAATTATAATTATTTGTACTCGTACATAATTAAATAAATATTTTAAATTGTTTATTATAAAATTTTTTTGAATTGTTTAAGAAATAAAACTAAATAATAAATTTTTATAATTACATGAAATATAATTTAACAGTAGGACAGAATTTTGCATTGTATCACATTTTTTTTTTTTGCTAAATTTTATAAATGCATGATAAATATTTACAAAAATGCATAAACTAGGGGGTGGTATTTTTTCTTTCGTTCAGACTTAAGTCGATTGATAGTATTCTGATACTTCAATAAGATAATAAAAGTAGAATAGAGGGCAAATATATACTGTTTCAAGGTTCACTTAAGAGAGAGAAAAAAAAAAATTTTTTGTACGGTTTTTTTTTTTGTTTTAAATTGTGACTTTCCCTTTTCTTTTATTTTCAAAATATTGTCATTTATGCACTTTTAACCATAAAAATGTTTTATATATATAAAAATAATATTAGACTTTACATTTATAATACGTACTCGATTTTCAATTTAATTTCTTTTTTAACTTAAAACTTACGATATTAATATGTTATAAATATAAATTATAAATATACATGTATAACTTAACAAAAAATTTAATAATCTTTACACTTACATTTTGTCTTCAAAGAAAAATAATTGAAGATAATTTATGAATTATAATTATTGAATTTGATTTAATAATTGTTTATCACTTTCTTTCTTTGGACATTTAAAAAAAAATGTTTGCAGTATGAATCTTTGAAACTTACTGACCATTCTATAAAAAATCATTAAACTAAATAACATGTTTTTATATTAGAATAAAAGTTTTTTGCCCTGCGAAACTACCTTTCAATAATTTTTTTTTTATATTAATATTTATCATTTATAAAAATTGATTTAATAAAAATCTTAATGAAAAAAAAATTAATATAAATAATTACATATTATAAAGTTTATTTCACGTTTATAAGAACGTATAAAAAATTTTAACATAGAAATGAACAATTCCATATACCGAGTAATTTAACTACTATATTCGAACCATTATACGAGGCTTATGTCTTTGATCCTGAATAAATAGGTAATATTTTCATAGCTTTTTTTCAATTACTATGTTCTGTAGATAAGTATATCTCTTTAAAAAAATTGTATAGGATCATTAGCCCTTTAAAAGTGCATTTATAGTAAATAGAATGTAAATTAACAACCTGATACTTACAAATACAGAGATTTTGTTGAGATTCTGTTATACCATGAAAAACTAAGGATGTAAAATATAATAAAATAGGTACATAGATACTTTTTCAAAATCATATTGGAATAAATAAATAAAAAAAAAATTTCATTAAATAGCAAAGACACAGCGAATCTATTCAGTATCCTTTAGAGACCCCAGCACATACTTATGTAAATTGAAAGAAAATTATAATCTACATTACTTAATGAATCGAAATTATTTATACCTAATGTGAAATTGGAAAAAAAAAACTTTAGATAAAACAAAAAATTCTCTGTTATAATTTATTATTTTGTCTTAAATCTCATATTTCATATTTGAATATTTGATTGTTATGTTATTGATTGGAAACATTGATTTTATTGAGTAAAGTTTGATGAGCTTTAAAAAAATCTAGGGTGAATTACCCTTTCGAATATCATCACTTGTATATTAAAGCTTTCAAATTAAAATAATCTCGTCTTTGAAAATTAATCATCATTTATTTTAGCTTATAAATTTTAATCATAATTCTATAAATATATCAAAGAGCTTCTATGAAAATATTTGCTTGTATGTACATACATACATTCATACATACCTAGTTCATCAAATAGCTCAATTACCATCATGCAAACAAAACCGTAAAATTTCAAAATCCATTATTAATAATATATCTGAAGAAAAATACTTTTATATGAAAAACAAAAAAATTAAATGAGGATTTCTGTAAAGAGAAATTCCAAAATGCTTAAGTAATTAATATGTAAACAAATATTAAATAACGACAGTCAAAAATCAGAATTTAGTATCGCGGTCAGAAAAAAATAATAACAACCAATGACAGATATGTCACTGATAAGAACAGAACTTCAAAATACAAGTAAAAACATTTTATGCGATCTTACGCCCCTAGTTTCAAAAATAAATATTATTCCACAATTATAGTAATATAAAGGTGAATATACATGAAAAGTTAATTTGACTGATTTTTTTAGTAACTTAGGAATTGAATATCAACATTGTTTAGATTTTAGTGAAAATTTAATATTTTTGCTTTCAAAATGAATTATTTTTCTTTAAAATTCAATAAAAAAATTACGATTATATAAGTAGATTTCTACAAAAAATTTTTAAATGAAATTCAAACCAAAAAAAAAAAAAACAGATTTTTTTTTTCATATTCATAATTTGAGAGCTTAGAAGTCATACAAATAAAAAAAATGCAGTTCTATAACTGTAACTGTAAAAACATAACCCATGCGATTTTAAGTTAAAAGCAGAACAAGAATGATTTTTCTTGGCAAAATGTCAAAATTCATATAGAATACAGAAATATACACAAATGAGACTAATAGCGGTAAGTTTGCTTAAATTCCTATTTTAAAAGGAAATCATCCACCGTTGCCACTATACATGCATTAGTTCATGGCAAAACGTATTTTAAATTTAACTTTGCAAATAAACTTGAGATGACTTAATAAATTGAAATAAGAACACATTTTTCTCAGCCCTGCTTACAAATAAATAAACAAAATTTTGTTATAAATTTTAATCAAGAACATTGTTTAAATTTAACATTAATAACTGATTAAAAATGTTTGAAATCTGAAAAATTATCAAATTATTAAATTTAAAGCACAACTTAAAACTTTTGCAAACATACATACTAACATGATTTAAAGGGGATAGTCTTTCACTAAATTTACTAAATTCAAGATTTCACTCGATTAAATAATTTTTCACATACTTATGTAAGTATTTTGTAAATATTATCTATAGGACTATTATTATTATGTAATTTGTTATATTTTTAGTAAATAATAATATTTAAATATTGTTTACTAGGTAAATATTATCTACATACGTACATATATAATGCTTAATAAAAGAAAACGTTATTCAAATACATGTAGTAATTTATACATAATTCTTTTAAACTGTATTTTATTAGGATTTAAAGCATATAAAACCAACTCAACTATTTTGTGTATTCTTAAACGCCTATAAAAAAGTAAAAGTCGAAAAAAATATTATTACATATAAAATAAGTATTTTTTCAAATTCTTAATTCTGTTTAAGATAACAATAAGGAAAAATCCTTACAATTTCAAATCTTGCTATCGACATTCTTATAAATTTTTATTTAACTCTAATCAACTTATTTCTAATCTCTTATTTTAGCCCTTTAACAGATTTATCTACTTATAAATATAAATATATGTAGGTACTAACCTAAACAGGAAACAGTACCATTTTCGTATATCCTTGCAACACATTTCAGTTTTATTAACATTAACAACAATTAAATTCTAATTTAAAAAACCTCTTTAACTTATATAAAAATATTTTACATAATTCTTTTAATCATTTTAAAAGAAAAAATTATAGAAAAGTAAGATTTGTTGGTTTTATTTGAACTGAAAGGCATTCATAATTTTCTATATCACGTAAATAAAAAATGACTATTTTTATACATAATTATTGGTTGTAGTTGTAATCATAATTTAAATAAATTTCTATATTTCAGGTGAATAAATATTTTAATGTTCAATCATTAATATATTAACACCCACTGATTACAAATGATTTGACCGACAATCGAATAACAAGCGCAAGTAATAATATTTAACTTTAACTTTACCCCCGCTATAATATTTGAGAAATGTTAATATATCAAATAAGTATATTTTGTTTATAAATAATAAAACAAGGTCCTTTCTTTATTGCATTCATTTTGTATGCATACGTACACACAAACATTTACATATACATACATATATATTTGTGTAGATAGAATTTTTAACAAAACAACTATGACTGTAACATTAATATTAAAATAGTGAATTATAATGTGATAGTTGATTTCTTAAATCAAATATCGATTTAATTATAGAGATAGGAATTGCAAGTATAATTTCATAATTATTGTAAAATATAAAATTGATTGTTTTAATATAAATCTAATGTAGTGTATTCGTACTAGTCCATTGTATACTATACATTATAAGTCAATCAGAATTGAAAAAAATAAAGTACCGACCATTCGTTTTAGTTGAGTATCTAAATACTTATTAGAAAGCTTTATACTTTATACGTACCTAAATACGAGTATAGTACATGGTTTTTGTATAAGGGTTATTATTAAGTACCGGGTTATTTTAATTTAGTATTGGGTTAAGTCTAAAGTAATTTCCTCAATTTTTTTTCTTTGCAAATACCCTATTGTACGGGTGTATATAAGGCGTAAACTCCACAATTAATTCAAAAATATTATTTAAATTCGTGTGCTACACTAACATGTTTTTTTAAAATTATTATTGTCAATTAATATTATTTATTTTCTATATGTTCTTTTTATTAGAACACATGTATAGAAACCATTATTACAATTGAAATTTAAAGTAATTAAAATAACTTGTACCAGTCCTTACTAAACAGGAATAATTTAATTTCAACTAAAAATAGTTAAAAAAATAAGTGTATAAAAACTGAAATAAACATTTTAAAATTTCAGTAGGTATATAAAATTTTAAAATTAATTTATAATTAAAACACTTTTTTAAACACAAAAAAAAAAATAGTAATTATTAATTAATAATGATATTAAAAAACATGGTTCTAATAATTACTTGGACGCACATGGTCATTAGTGGCACTCTAAATACTATTTTAGAATCCCATAGACATAGCAACATATGTACATACATTCATAAAAATATTGTCTAATACTCACCTCATGTTTCATAGTTTCTTACATATTAAAAAAGAAATCACATTATTATTAAGAAATCACCTAGCAATCTATATATATATGCACATAATGTTGCAAATGTACACGTCATAATCGAATATAATAAATAAATTATTTTTATTATCCTTTAAGGAATTGTAATAATAATAGTGATTAAATAGCCTTAAAGTTAGAAAAGTGAGACTATTAGAAGAAAATTTTACCGCAAAAAAACTAAATATACGTACATACATGTATACTTAAAAATTAGTATGTAATTTTTGTAAGTTCGAAAGTTACAAACAAATTGTAATTTATAAAATTTATTGAGATGATATTACAGTATTGTAAACTTATTATTGCATAAAAAATAGAAGTGAATAATATGTTCTAGCTCTGTATGTATGTACGTACATAACTCCCTGCAATTTTTTTAAAAAAAGTTTTTGCATCATTAAGTTTAAGAACGTCTATACCAAAATGCAATTTTTGCCATCATATTTAAGTATTTTAGTGAACGAAATTCTTTTCTAAAGTCAGAATCCACTTTTATTTCGTATTTTGGTAAGCAAGTTGTCATCCTCTTCATGATTTTGTGCCCCCCCCCCCCCCACTTGATTTGAGTACATGCGTATGTTATTTCAAAATTTAAAAAAAAACCCTTTATTTCCTAATGACCACAATGTAAATCTAATTCAACTCTAAGAACTATCAATAATTTAACTTGAACTTTATTCGGCAGTATATCTCAATTCTTATAAGGGGGTACATTATTGTATTCATATAAATTATACTCACTTATAAATTTAGCAAAGTAAAATAAATGCTTATTAAAATTTTTAATAAATTTTATTAAATTTTTTACACGACTTTATATTTACAATACATAAGTTAAGAAAAACATTTCAAAATAAACCAAAGAAACGTAAATATATAAATGAATTATTTCTTTATTTCTTTGTGTGTTTTAATTACCCACTAAAATCTAATTATTTTATCTGTAGAAAATTTAGAATAAAAATACATAATTAAAATTAAGATTATATAAAAAATAATAAAGTAAAAATGAAGATAAATTGAAGGTGGTCAAATTAATTAAAAAAATTTAGAAAAAGAAAATTAAAACATGTTTATAGTTATACAAAAAAAACAAACAGAATACAACCTAGCATAGAGTGATTTATTAGTAATATTAGATAATTTGTTGATAATACAAAATAAAAACAAAACACAAAAATTTTTACCTTTCAAAAAATTATAAAAAAATTTTAAGACATTTATTTGTCAAAAGAAATTACTTCAAATCTATTTAATTTTAGTCTTATTTGTATTCGGGCTCATCTATCAAAATGAAAAGCTTGAAAAGCGCCACACCAAGAGCTTTAATATACCCTCAAACTATTATAGTGATTATAGTTTTGTAACAACAAAGAAGAAAAACAGATACTTAGTGAGAATCATTCAAGCATATGTAAATAGGTGACCACAAGAGAAATTGAACATTGATTGCATCTCTTATGCGTAAAAATGGGGAAAGCCGTTGATTACGTAAATCCTTACATAGCTCATTCAAAAAATTAGAGTTAAACTAAGATCTTTTTCAAACAAGCCTCAAAATGTCACTTTTAATCTAGAATCCATCTACAACACATATCAGTCATGGTTACATAATCCTGACTTCAATAAAGCACTTGCAGCAGTTAATATGTTCTTTAACAAGTTTTTGCAGAATGATTGAGCGGATTTAAAGCTTGGAACAATCATTTCTAGATTTAGCGATTTTGCCGCGCTAGAAGCATGCCAATATTTACAAAAATTTTTAAACTTTACCAGATGATCGACTGATATTAAGGATCGGATATTCACTTCGAAACTTGCCAATAATGCGAAAAGAATCTTCAATGAACAAGAAAAAATGTATAAAATTAACTTTTATTTACCGTACATGATTGATCTAAAAAATCTTCTTATTCAGCAAAAGTAAATCAATCCTTTCTTTTGTTATGCTGTATGTTTACTTCTAAGTGACACCAGATGATTAAATGCTAGAATGCTCCTGGAAATCACCATTCCAGGGAATGTATTGAATGTGCAGATATTAGCATACGCAAAAGCAACCTTTCTTGGAAAAGAGCTTCTCGGAATTATGGAATCCGAAAACTTAAATGGAAACATAGAGCCAATAACCGGATTGGTATTTATTCATAAAGAGAAGGAATTCAAAGACGAACAAGAAGATGGATTATTTCTTTGAATTAATTAAAAATAAAATTATTCAACCGTGAAAAGGCACACTCGGAGTATATATAAAGATTTATTTTTAAATTTTCTACTTAAGGAGGAATTTATAAAATAAGCTAAAAAAGCAAATTAAATGTAACTAAATTTAATAAAAAAAAAAAAACTTTTTCTCTAATTCAAATTTCGAATGCGTTAATATAAATAAATTTCGTTAATTTATTAGTTCGTTAGTTTTATAAATGTTTTCTTACATGTTAAAAATTAATTACATTTTATGGAAAAAAAAATTAATATTATTACATTCAATATGAATGATTTTCGTTTATTATATTATATAAGAAGTCTTTTTTAGATATTTTAGTCACAAAAATATTTATATAAAATTTACATACATACATACTATATTTTTTTTTTTTGTATTAATATTTTATTCGAAAGGGGAACATAATTAATTTTTTTGGTTAATATTAGAAGGATTATTTGAACACCAAATTAATGTTAACACAAGGTTGAATTATGTATAATTTTTTTTCACTGTAATTTTTAATAATTTTTTTTTTTTCATTTAACATTTACTATATACAAATACATTATGATTTATTTAATGTTCAAACATTTAAAAAATATATTCGATGAAATGACATGTTTTTGATTCAGTCTTTATTTTAATAATTAAAAGTTTGTAATGAAAATTTACAAACAATTTAAACAATTTTAAAAATATAAATATTACAAATAACTATTCAAATGTAATTTATTAGATTTAATATAAAAATTTAAGAAGAAGTCTTTAAAAGGAAATTTGCTTCTTTGTTATATTATTGGAAAAACCGAAATATATATCATAATATTTAGTATTTGTTGATAATATTGGTTCATTAATAATTTTTGTTCAAGTTTTTGGTTGATTTTTTCTTTTACATAAAAATATAACAATTTTTTGGTACATATATATATATCTACATAACCTTTTTTACTTTCATTTGCTTTTTTTAGAATAATAAATATCAATTTTAAATATCTTTGGCATCATATCCCTAATTTTATTTTGGCATTTTCGATTTTAAAAACAGTCATTATATCATATTATTAACATACATATAGCCATTTTACTTTTTAAATTTCATTTTCATTAAAGCAAAAGGAAGACATGCTCTTTACTTCTCTATTAATACATACAATATGTAGCTTGATTCTGAGCATTTCAGAGTATTATTTAAATATAATATTGAATTCACGTTAATTTATATAATTCGTTTTCGTTACATCAATTTTATAGGTTCGTTTAATTTCGTGCGATAACTTGATATTATATTAAAATATACTTAATTTTTTTTTAAAATATGTGTCATTTCATAAGATCTCATTTTAATACACCTAGGTATATATGTACATATTTTTTTTAATACATAGATATATAATATAAAAATTAAACCATTGTTTATTTCCTAATTTTCTTTTTTAGCTATTGATTTTTTTTATGAATATTTTCTAAATTTGTTTCAATATTGGTACGAACATTTTTTAGTACAACGTTAGTTTTGTGCAATTGTTGACGAATATCTCGTTCAACTTGCTCTTTTAATTGATTTGCTGTGCGTAAACGTTTTAGTGTTTCTTCATATTGACGAATCGTGCGCTTTAATTTGGCTTTCAAATCAAAATTTTCTTTATATACCTGCGAACAATCATGGTCACTTGGTATTGTTAATATTTGTGATAAAGATATTGATTGTTGATTTCTATTATTATTATTTACGTTATCTAAAAAGAGAAAAATGTTAAATATACCAAATTATACAAAATATTTTAGTATTACCTTCAACTATCAATTCAGTTTCTTCATTTTCTGGCGATGTTTCTTTTTCCTCGGCATTAGATTGTCTGCCAGTATCACTGTCTATTCCTAAATCCGGAGAAGAATTTTCTAATCTTTGATTCCCTTGAGGTTCACCACTTCGTGCAATTACATTAATTTCTTCCGAAGTGTAACCGCAATGATTGTTAACAACTCTAAGTTTATCTTCTAAAATATTTTTTTCTTTTAAAACTGATTCGAGTTCATTTGTTAATTCCTGAACTTTGGCTTCAAATTTCAATTTTTCATTTATAGCTTTTGTTCGCTCTAATATTGCTTTTGAAACTGAAAGTGTTGTTTCATCTAAGGTTTTCCGCATTGCTCTGACTGATTTTTCATTTTCAATTAAATGATTTTTTAACTCTATTTCATTTTCATTTAAATATTCAATTGTATTCTCAGATTCGGTCAATTTTTTTTCAAGTTTATCAATTTCTTTTTTTGCGTCATTGTATACTTGTCTTGAAATCCAATCACGTTCGATGGCTTCCTGATGTTTTAGTTCTAATTCCTTAAGGTTTTCCTTTAAAAGGTCTTGAAGTTGTTTATGCATTTGAGTAAGACGTTCTTTTTCACTATTTTGTAAAGATTGTATGTGTTTTTCATGTTGTTGTTTAAGATTGTTTATTTCAGCTTTAAGATTTTCTATATGTGTTTCAGCCACTCGGACTTCAATAGTCAATTGATTACGTTCATCCTGAATTTTATTCAACTGTGCGGTTTTGTTTTGTAATTCCAATCGAAGATTTTCTTCATTTGTTTTTAGAATATTTAAACTTAGAGCTTGATTTTTTAAAGAAGTAAGCTCCACTTCCATTATTTCATTATTAATGCGGTACTCGTTCAATTTTTGGTTAGTTTCGGCTAGTTTTAAAGATTCTTTTTTCAAACGGTTATCAGCCTCAAGTAATTCACATTGTATTTCAAGTATCTTATTGTCTTTCATTAATATAAGCTGTTCATATTGAGAAATTCTGTCCTTAATATTTGACTTAGATTTTCTCCCCAAATCATTATTTTCTGTACTGCTACTACTTCTTGTTTTATTAATAGAAGTTTCTGAAGCTGGCTCATCTCTATTAATTAGTTTCTTTGCTTTAGATAAAGTATTTAGTGACTCCTCCAAGCCAATACGAGCTAACGAAACGTTACGATCTGGTTCAGACCATGTCTCTGATTCTGATTGATCTAAGTGATATGAAGATAATATACTTCGACGTTCCTTTTTATTTATTTCTTTTGATGTTGTTTGCGTATTTTTCTCTAATTCATGTTTCAATCCATTTGCTTCTGATTTTAATCTGCTGATAATTTCATCATTGATTTGTGTTGAATTTAGTAATGCATTGTTATTTTGCAAATTTCCAGTATTATCCAATATATTGGTTATATTACTTATATTGGCAAGACTACTATTGTTTAAAGAAAGTCCAGGAAGTGTAACTGCTGTTAAACTTCTTGATAAATCTAAAGATTTATCAACAGCTTTTCTCATGGCACGACGCCGCTCTGATGCAACAGCATTTAATATTTCTTTATGTTTCAGTAAAGAATCAAGAAAACCTGCTAATTCTTCTAGCCGAGCTGTTAAAATTACACAAACATCAGAACATTCTCTTCGCCATTTATTAGCTTTGTCAGCATCCTCTTTGGCTTCTTTGATTTCAGCTTGTAGTTTTGAAATAAAGGAATTGGATTTGAATATTTTTAGATCATCTTCAATGGCCGTTAACTCTTGATTTGATAAATTTCCTTTACTTATTTCTGATTCCGATAAACTACTAGGCAATTTAAACTCATCGTCCAATACAATCGAATCAATATTTTCAATTTTTTCAGTACTATTTTTGGTGGGATCATTTAAAATCTAAAAAAACGAACAAAATAATAAAAAAGAAAGTTTTTTGCAAAATTTATAAAAAAAAAAGCATTTAAATGAAATGAAAATTTGTACCAATTTTTTAGCCCATGATTCATCCAAACTGTCTTTAAAATAAAAGCATTCCGAGTCACTTAAAGATTTGTTCATAGAAGATAAGAGCTAAAAAAAAACACCAATTTATACTTAAAAAAATATAATTATTATTTATCTATATCCATATATAAATGCTACTGTATACCCATGTACGTATAACTAGATACAATACCCGTATTTGATAGTAAAACACAAACTCTTACCTCTTTATTTACTGATATTTTGAATGATGACGGCTGAACATTGAAAAAACATAAATATAAATAAGTGTTCTGATTTTTAATGAGTACATAGTCATATTTTATATACCTTTCTTAATTGCTCAATTTCACTTTTTAAGGATTTTATAGTGTGAACAAGTTTTTCAATATTCACAACAGCTTTCTCATAAGCTAAATTTTTCTCATTAAGTTTTTCTTGCAATTCATCAACTTCACACATCTTATCAGCAAGCTGAGATCTGCATCTATCTAAATCACCACGAATTTTGAGAACCTATATGAATAAGAACACATATTTTAAAAACAAAAACGGTTACATGCATATGTATAGGATAGTATACACATATGTAATTTTTACATTTATTTGTTGTTTTGAATCTAAAACCTCTTTTAATTCCAAATTTTGAAAATTCAATTCCTTACGACTAGTTTCTAAACGCTCAATTGTTTTATCTCTTTCAGCTACTGTTTCTTCTAGTTCTTTTAAATGAATCGTTAGCTCTTTAATTTTATCATCAGCAACTTTTATGGATCCTTCAAGTTCACGAACCTAAAATAATAATATGTTGTTCATTTTAATCTGTTATTCAAAATTATATTGATTCTTGCAAAAATACTTTTTGAATCATATCAATATTATCTCCATCTAAATTAGTTCGACCCATTAAATCATTCATAATGGTTTCATCATTGTTTAGAAAATGATTAGCTGATTGATCTTCCAATTCTAATATTTGTATTCTTTGGTTAAGTTCATCAATAATTTGTTGATTTTTCATTTCAGTTTCCTTTTGTATATTTTCCATATGTGTTAAAGCATCAGCAGCTTCCTTTAATAATTGTTGTTTTTCTTCAAGATCTTTTCTTAACATTTCCGTATCCACCTAAAAAATATAAAAAACAAAATTACCGGAAATATAAAAATCAAATTTAAAAATTATGTTTTACGTATTTTGTATTTTTAATTTGGCACTACAGATAAATTTTCGTCATAGTCTATTAATCAAATTATTGATTTACTATTTTAAGTACATAATACACAATATCTTAGATGGAAAAAATAAGTAGAGCGTTAATGGAAACTACACATAATGTGTAAATATACATAATTAAACTCAAAAGAAGCAAGTAGACTTGCAAGAAAATTTAAGGTAGGTCTTTTAAATGATTTTCATACAATTTTATCTGGGATTGTTGTATAAACATATATGTATATACTTATTTTATTTATTACCTTATTATCGATATATTGTTTCATTAATGATTCTTGTCCTTCGGGTGTATTCATTTGACTTAATCCCGGAATTTTTTCTTCAAGAAAATATATTCTTAATTTTAAATTGAAATTTTCTTTTCTTAAAGTAGCCATCTGTTCTTCAAATTCACGTACAGATCTACCTTGACTTGGTGATGTTGATCCATTGTTTTGATTAGTAAAAAATGGTGAACGAGATCCAAATGAAACTTAAATTGAAAAATGTAATACATATAATATTCAAATTTTAAAAATTACATACATATATATACATATATATATATTCAAAAAGACTCATAAAAATTTAATCTTCAAAATTCATTTGACTGAAACATTACAGAATTCAACTTACAATGGTTCTCTGTTGTCATGTCTTGCAATTGACCGGGGCTGACACTGTAATAAAAGCAAAAAACATTTATTAAAAATTTGACGAAATTTAATAATATTGGATTAATAAAATAAAAATTGATTAACTACAATACTGTTCAAATTGTAAATTATTGAATTTTAAATAATTTGAACAACAATATTATTTAAATAATAAGATACTACAGGAAATTATTACGTGACCTTATTTTCAAATCTATAAAATTTACAAAATATCAACAAAATTTTATTAATCTAATAATAACCATATAATTTAAAACTAAATAAAATTTTTAATTTTCAAGGTAATAAATTTAGAAATATATTGTAAAATACAGATCAATCACTGTTGGAGATTTTGAAATTATATTTCTAAATTAAATTTTAATGTTGGAAAAAATATAAAATTCTATTTTATTTTATTATTATGTATATATGTATGTATATGTTGGTATGTGTTTGTTTCCCTTAAACTTCTTTCTTTTTTAACTTAAATTTGAATACGTGACGTGGCAAAGAATTCTCTTTTCTTACAATACATACATACATATAATTAAAACTTATACATAAATGTATAAGTAAAAATTTTTTCGTTTATTTATGTACTTTGTAAATACAGTAGTGTATCATTTTTAAAAACTTATAAAATTTTATTTGTAGCATAATAACTCATAGCAGTTTTGCTAAAATATTCTGGATTGCATTGTTTGAATTAATAAATATGCTTAAGTAATATTCCTGTTTTCCTGGATGCACCAAAAATTTCAATTAAATTTTTTCAATTAAGTTGGAGTTTTTTCAATAAGCTCAGATCTATGAAAATTAAATTACAATTGCGGTAGCACCGTAATATTTGAAACAGCATTCGTTCAAATTACCTTCGTTTTATTTCATTTCATTTCACGTTTCCAACTCATTTTTAGTTTATTAATTACATAATATTATTAGTTATTTTAATAGTTTTTAAATATTCAATATTTTAAGTGTTGAACAAAAGATAATTAATCAAAATTTAATACTATGATAGATAATTTAAACAAAAATCGCTACGATAAGAGAAATTTTGATTTCCTAGCCCAAATGATGTTATAAAATTTTTTCACTTTTCTTAGAATTTTCTGTATATAAAACCGCATATAATTATTAAAAATTAAAGCCATATAGACTCTTGCTAAATTCAACAAACAACACTCAGACATATTTACAAAATTTTATAATAATTATAAACACATAATTTATGTGTTTATAGAATGTTCTTATTTTGTTCTATATTATAAATATTGCATATTTTATGTGTAAGAGCATTCAAATATAATATCTATCATAACAAATAATAATTTTTAATCTTATACGATTTATCAACGTGTGGTTTAGAAAAAAAAAAACTGTTGTGGAATTTTTGTTACAATTGGATAACATAACCTGTAAACATGGAAATAATGAAATTTAAAACGTAAATATGTGCATATGCAAATAAATAACACTATTTTTTGTTTTAAAATGATTAATGTAAAAACTTAAAGTAAAAACACTCTTTTTGTCTTATTTTATATTAAATAAAATCTTTTAATTTTTTCATACAATACCATTAAAGTATCTTCAAAAAGATTTTCATTTTTAATTCTTATCAATAATTTAAAATTTTAATGTAAGAATTTAAGTAAGGAACTGCTCATCTATTAATTGAAACTTTGGGAAGCCAAAAACTGTGTTGAATAAACAGTTAACACAGAAAAAATGTAATTGTAAACAGTTCTGAAGCATAACAGTTCAAAATATATAAGCTGTTTTAGTTAATACTATAGCATACATATACTTTCTTTTTATAAGCTTATTTGTTATTTCTTATGGCAGATTTAATTCAATAATATAAAAACTATTTGGATTTCAACCAAGTAAATTTTATGTTACATTAACATAAATTAATGGTTCATCTGAAAAGGATGGGCAAAGTGGAGAATGAGTTGTGTCGTCTATGCGTGGAAGACGATAAGATATGTGCTTTGTAAATGTGAGAATGTTAACCAGTTTATGACGTTTTTCGGAATTTCACAACTTCGGGTAGACGTAATCTATGAGATTCGTCAGGGGTCTAGAAATAGAACTCATATAACTAGATCGCGAATCGCGGCATTTCCCGTGAGATGAGATGAACGTATGGATCGAGGTGAGAAGGGCCACAGGGCTCATATAAAAAAAGTTATAATTAAGAAAGTTCTATAAAAAATAATGGTAATATTATTCCGCAACAACTGATTTAAAGCTGGGAAATATAATTTCTATTCAAAATAAATTCATCTAAAGAAAATTATTTTAGTTCTGAAGATTACTGCATCCAAGTATAATCAGTTGATCATACATACACGTTTTAACTCTTGCCATAGAATATATGTAGATGTTTTACAATTTTATATCGTTACTTTTCAAACTATAATCATATATTATGTCAACAAATATATTTATTACATTTATTACATATAATTATATAATTATATGCAATATGTAGTTATTTTCGAATCTTATATACATATTATGTACATATTTATAAATCTTTATTTTGGAAGTAAATTTATAATTGATTTTCTAATATTTTATATTTTAATCGTTCAAGAGTTTCTAATTACTTTCTAAATAACATAGGTGTATTATTAGAGAGCATTTATTGTAGAATATTTAATTTTAGATTTTCCCTCTATTTTTTTTTTTCACTTCATCTAAAATAAAATCTATAGATGCATATAGTCACACATGTAACAAACTATATATATATAAAAATATAATATGCGCTTAGTTATTTTTGTATTCTTAATTAATATTGTGAAGAGAAACAGACATAAGTTTTGTGTTTTTTTTTGTTTTTAGAGAACTAAAAACCCAAAAATAAATTCTAAACGTTATTATGGATATAATGTATAAATATGTACAAATAAATTTATATGTATGTACGTAATATACCTTTATTTATAGCGATATGTTTATAATATAATTTCAAGATGTATGAAATTTATAAATGAATATATTCTTGTAAGTTGTTTATTCTTCACAATTGAAAGTTGTAGATCGTAACTTTTACATATTTAATATTATACACACTTTACATACATATATGTATACATATTACAATTTCATGTCTCATTTTTTTAATCTTTGCGGTTTTATGTACATACATACTTATTCATCAGTTTTGTTTTTTTTTTTTATATAGAAAATATAAATATTATTTAGTTCACTGAAGTCAGAATAAAAAATTAATGAATAAAAAATTAAATGAAAAAAAAAACCTAAATTGATAAAAGCGAATTTTTTTTGTAATATGAAAAAAAAACTACTCGACATTTTGTTTTTATTTTTTATTTTATTAAAGAAAAACAGCGAATCTGATTTATATTTGGCAACCATATTGTTGCTTAATTAAAAAATTTAATAATATTATTTATATTACATGCAGATAGAAAAAAAACAGGTATTGTTATAATTATATTTTTGGCTATACTTAATTATATAATGTTATAGTGCAATAAATATTAAAAAAACAAAATTGAAAATAATTTCTAAAAAATTCTAAATTTTCGGAATTTTGCACAAAATAATCATTTTTATTTGACATTCCGCCTAATTTACGATGCTCCCAATCTACGTTGTATTTTTATAATGGTTTTTTGTTCTTATATTCTTGAATAAATATATTTACAAAATTTATTTATTTCAATATTTAAATAAAAACAGAAAAATACTTGAAAAAAAAAAAACAATTTAACAAAATTTTGATTTTTAAAAAATCTTAAATAATATAAAGCAGAATCAAAAAAAAAAAAAGAGTGTTGCCCCAAATAAAATTTTCTACTAAGTATATTTGAAAAATTTATAAAAATAATTCTCATTTTGAATAATACAACTATAAAAATTTAGATCAATATTTTGTTTCTGCAGTGTTAGATATTTTTTTTTTTTGCACAAAGTTGCAAAAATGAAGAATTTTCAACTTAAATTATATACATATTAAGATTTTAGAATTATTCGCTGAGTTGTTAAAGATGGATAGAAACTGTGCTCATGCTATTGCGAATTTATTCACTGCACTCCGCCTTACGCAGATTTTTTATAGGACAGTGATGAAACAGATATATTAAATTACTAAGAACAGATATATTAAAGGCGAGAGCGGGGAAAGGCTTCGATAACTTGCGAATAGCTGCAGTGGTCCGAGGAGAAATGTTCTCTTACCTCAATTCGGTTTTTTTGAAAATTCTACAAGTCTATAAGATTTTGAAAGCGAAAAATTTTAGATACCTAAGTTTAAATACATTACATATGTAAATTTTTTCCAATCTTTTTATATATATTTTTTTTTAATATTTAAAATATGTATATTATAGTGTACTCCAAAATTTATTGAGTCTCCAATTTTTATTTAAATACAAATAGATGGATAATTAATGAATTAAGGAAAACCCATTCGCTCATCCACATCATTCAGTTTATGAATTTTACTAAATTTTATATATATAGCAATACAATATTACTGCAAATTGTAATGATCCTAATTGAAACAACTAATTTTAATTAAACCAAAGATATTTCCTAGTTAGAAGCAAACATATATAGTTAAAATGTTTTTGAAATATATCGCACCCACGCAATATTAATGTATATAGAATAACTCACAAAACGTAATATTATCATTTTACACTTCCTTTATTCAGTTATTATTTTCATATTTATATTATATACATATATTTTTTTATAGTCTGTTCCTCTTTTCCTATATATTGTTATGTAGATATGAATTCAGAATGATTTTAATATACAAAATACATAACCGAATAAAGATTTTTGATAATTCAGTTCTAACTTAAGCCTTAATATAAAGCGCGTAAAGAAAAAATTCAAACTGCAAAATTTGCAAAAATCTGCACGTTTGAAAGTAATAGTTGTGTTGGTGCTGTGAGTGTAGAAGGAAAAAATTTCGCGAAAAATACGTAATGGAAAAAATTGGGAAAAAAATTTGATTTTTTTTTAAATTTTCAATTGCGCTCCTGTTATTCGCTGCTTATTGCAAATGCGTATGCTTTGCTAAATAAACTTTGTAAAATCCAGTAATAATTAAGTACATTGATGTAGATAAATAAAAATTTGCACTAGTATAACTAGTATGTCCCCTACTTTCTTGTCACAATTTGAAAGACAAAATCGAAAATTTTATTCTATTTTCTTTTTAAGTTTATTACCGGATATTTCAAATTGGTTTTATAATTTTTATGCTTTATAATAAAAATTATATATAAAAAAAAAACAAATATAAAATTTAGTAAAGAATGTGTATGTAACTTACCAAAATGGGCTTATGGTCCATCGTTTATCCGGTGTTGAAGATGATGAATTGTAACGAAATATTCCAGACATTTTTAATTTATTGAATTTTTTCGTTTTTCTTTTTTTTAATTAAAAACAATTTTTTTTCTTAATTTTTCTTCTTTTATTTCACTTTTATTAAATTTATAAGTAAATATGACATATTCATTTTATACGCGTTTATGTATATGTATATATTTATATATGTATACTCACTTTGTTATAGAATTTTTTATTGATTTACATTATTATACTTGTATATGAGTACACTTCTATAGATTTTTCTTTAATGTATTTTTATAAAATTATCCAAAATAAGTTTTATTATTATTTAGAAAAGTTTTAAATTTATATTCAAAGTTTATTCTTTTAAATAGAATGGCACATAGCTACATTATTACATTTTTCTTTTTTTTTCTTTTTTGAACAATTGTTTTAATTCTATTAATAAAATTAAAAATAAAAATTTATTGAATTTTTAAAAACAAAATCAATTCAATTTTCAAAATTAAGAAATCGAGCAAAAACAGATTCATAAAATATGTACGTTATGACCTACAAATAAAAAAATTTTAAAAATTATATGGTCTTAAAATACAATTATATTTTAAGCAAATTTTTAGCAAATTATAAACACTAATACAATAATATTTATATATATTGGTGATGAACCGCAAAGATATACTTTCGAATATAATTTATTTATAAGAATATTTTTCAATTTTACGAACTTATTTGAAAAAAATTCCATACTTATTTACTTAAGCAAAATATTATTTATTATAGGTATACATTTTATTATAGGTATACATAAGTATATGAATTGTACCGCAACGCCACAGAACAACGTAAAACGCATTTTGGAATCGCCTTAAATGGAATTGCACACAATGAAACTGTAATCAAAAACTGCAACTTCAAAATTATTTTATTTTCAATATTTGCAATCGCTGCCTGTTATATTTTTCTTATTTTGAATTAGAAGTTCTTTGAGTTTTCAGAAAATTCTGTTTTGGCATAGCTGAATGGAGAAGCAAAAAAACACAATAGTCATTAGTCGAATAAAGTAAAGTTATAATTATTTTTTTTTATTGTATGTTATTGTATTTTGCTGCTGCAGCCTTATTTTGTTTTATAGCGCGTTGAAGCTAACATTTTTTCAGTTATCAAATTTTGCAATTTTTAAATGCGGCTTCATTGTGTTTATGACATTAAAAAATTATTCAATTTTTTGAAAAAATAATTCAATTTTTTTTGTTGTATGTTTTTTCATTAATTGTTAATTTATGAATAGAAAAAACTAAATTTTCTTATATTTTCAAACTACAAAATAAAAAACATATGATTGTCAATTTGATAACAATGAAATTGGAAATTTCTTAGGTCATTCACTAGTTGAAGGAAAATTATATTTTTTTCCCTTTCACTCGTTGATGTAATAGTAATCAATAAATGAAAGTCCCTATTATGAACGAAATTTGTGACATTTTATTTTTAATTAATAAAAAGGAGTGATATTACGCTCCCGCTAAAGCTGTTTCCCTATCGAAATGTTTGTGGCAAGAAATCTTGTAAATTGCTTTGCGAACCCCATTCATTACTTTAGAATTACTTGTTTACAATAGCTTGTTTATTAGTGTGAATTTGAATTGTTTAAAGAAGGCATTAAAAAGAAAACAAATTAGCTAGTTTTAGCATTAAAGTCTTAGTGTTTAGTATTTACTTCATTGCAAATAATAAACAACAAATGATTTTTTTATTAAAATTTTGTAAAATTTCACTACAAATGAGAAAATTTTTCTCAAATTAATTTTTTTTTTTTTAGTACTCTTGAATTTTAAATTTCATGTCTTTTCATCTTTCAAAAGTAAGGTAGTAGACCTATATATTTGCCTATATACATATGTATATACACATTTATAAATTTGTTCAACAGTCTAGCTACACCGAATATATACTTAGATATCTGCATAGTTTATAAAGAACGGAAATATGGTTTTATAATTTAAAAATTTATGCATGCACTTAAAGTAAATTATTTTGGACTTATACTTTTAAAAATAATCAAAATCATGTACATAATTTTTTTCATTTATGTATTTTACTTACATACTGTTATGTACTTATTGCATAAATACATACATATGTATTTGAATTTGAGTATTGAAATTGAACATTTAATTTGAATATTAAAAGGAATAAATTCTATATATTTGTTTATCAATTCAATTACAACATGTATCATTTACATATATTACATATTTAGTATCTATACATTTTACATTTTATAGATTGTTTGCCTAATTTAGAATTTGGATTTAAAGTTTTCAAGAATTGAATTATGTATTTTATTCTATAATGATTACATGTATTAGTATAATTGTGATATATGTATAAGTATAGTCCGACCCTGACTATATATGAAAAAAAACTTAACTTGTTGACTATCACAATTATGTATGTTGTATGTACGGATAGTATATACGTAAATTTACAATACAAAGGAATTATTCCAATTCAACTGAAGTGAATTGACTTTAAATATGTAAGAATAAAACGTTGTGAACACAATAATGGATAAAATTGCTTTTTTTTTCTTTTTATTTTGTTTAAATTTAATTCAATTAATTTCAATATTAACTATTTTAAAATTCAAAGTTTTCGAAAAAAAATATTAAATGTGCATATATATATACCTATATGTACATTATATTTTTTGTTACTGGAATTAGAATACATATTATACTCTTTGTGAGCAGAAATAATACATACTACTTATATGTAACGTATATATATATTGTATGTATGTTCTTTAAAAATTAACTATAAAATTGCAAAAAGTGTATTAAATTTATGTTGTTCTTAATAAAAATTATTAAATGTTCTAAATATTATATACAATTTGCTATACTGTTAAAAAATACGTACGTTAATTTAATACAGACATACGTATATAGAAGCAATTGTGTTGTTAATTATTTAAACTGTGATCTCTGTTTGTTTCCCCCACCCACCTAATATATAAACTGACTGATCGACCGCATAAAAAAATTTAATTGTTCTTTTTTTTTTCATTATTTTTTTTTTTCTTTTCTTTCATTCTTATCATATCAAACAGACATTTAAAGTCAAAAGTGTAATTTATTTAAATAATATATAGGGGAAATTTTTTATTCAACGAACACAAACAAATAAAAAAAAAATATTCATATAAGCATTTTACCTACTATTATAATATGTATATAAATAATATGCATATTTGTACATATGTACTATATATGTAAAATACACTTTTGTATATATTATTGAAGACAAGTACTTATAATAAAAATTATACAAAAAGTTGAGTTAAATCAAATTAAAGAAATTTATAAAATTATTGTACTCGTACGCATAAAAAATATTTAAAAATGTTATGACTTTATTTTAATTTGAAAGAATATTTTACATTATTACATTGAAGTAAACATAAAAACTGATACATGCTTGTCTTAATAACTTATCAGAAATTGATTTCAGTTATTTCAATATTAAATTTCAGACTAGAATTGTCAATTACCTAAATCCATTTTATTTTTTTTTAACAGAAGGAAATACGGCTATATGGTTTTGAACTGTGGGGTTGGGCAAAGAAGACTCACATTAAGAAAATTCAAACCCTCCAGAACAAAGTTCTACGGGGCATGATAAATGTGCCATGTTATATATGTAAAGGCGACATCCACAGGGATTTAGGGATTCCTTTGGTTGTAAATGAAATTAGGAGTTGTGCTACAAAGCATAGGACTCGTCTAGGACAGCATGTAAATATGGAAACAGCTCGGTTGCTAGACAATGACGTTATGACAGAAAGACTTAAACGTACAACGCCTTTTGATTTAACACAAAATACCAATTTCCTTATGGAAAGTATTCAATTCCTGTACGGAAAAACCAGGTTAGCGCAGAGGTAGTAGATGGACTATAGAACAAGTCTTATCCGTTCAGAGTTTAGGTAATTTTTTAGGATTGGAGTCACGCTCCCCCACTGTCGGAGGAAAAAGGCAGGTAGCATCGTCCTGCTTCGTCTTTCGAGATTTTTTCCCCTACTAGAAAAAAAAACTAGAACAATAATTAACCTGTTAGTTGTGAAAAGCCAATTGTATATAAAGGCTCCATTGTCATCATTATCACAAAAAAGTGAATGAAAGGAAAAATGAGTGAAATGTAAAAACTACCTTTTACCAAAGAAAAAATAAGTGGAATGATAAATAGCTGCATCAATCATTGTTTTTTTAATGATGACACCCATTTCAGTACTTTTTCCACAGACTGCAACTTAAATGCGAGTATATTCGGGGGGTGCGAATTTTATTTTATGCTGGAAAGAATCATCCCTAAAATTATTTGCCACCTTATACGAAACACTCTGTATATATATACATGGCTAATAATATATACATTTATGTACATATATGTATGTAAATTTTGCTTTGAAATGTACTATTGAACAAAAAATAAATCAATTTATTATTTTAAAATTATTAGTCTAATCTAAATAGTGTAATACTATTTAAGTATAATATTCAAAGATATTTTTAAGAACTGTTGTTGTCATTTCAACTAACATTTTATACGAGAGTAAATTCTCGTATAAAATACTATACATATATATATGAAATGAAATTTTAATATTACTTATATGAAATTTCCTCAAGAACCTACGAGTATATACTTCTCCCATAGGAATCTAAAGATATAAAAAATTCGTCATGTGACTTATAATTTTAAAAATGATTTTAAAATAAACAAAAATATAAAATTACTATATTAATTTAAAGAAAAAAATAATATTTCTTAATAAATTATTGTTGAAATTTTAAATTAATATGAAAAAACAATAATATTAATTTAATAATATTAATTTCATAATAATATAATTATTAAAAAATATAAAATTTAATTGAAGTTCCTTGATTAGAGGTTATCCTTTATATATTATGTATTTAATTTTACAATTATAAATATTTTCTATGGTAATAGAAAATAAATAAGAGTTTTGCTCTCTTTAATTTCCTTAACAAAAATAACCAAAAATCCTTAATATGCCCAGTTATTTTTATATTATTTTAAATACTATAATTCAAGATAATGATAAAGTGTTAAAAAAAAAACTTTTCAAGTAAATATAAGTAAATAACAATAATGTTAATTTATTTGATGATAGTGATATTTACAGAATTACAATAGACGCTATTAAAAGATGCTATCGCTATAATATTCATAATAAAATCGTGATATACGTACTCATACATACATATGTAAGTATATGGCTCGCGTCACACGTGACATATTGTTCTAACAGCTGCTCATTTTTCTTAATAAAAGAACAAATAAAAAAATTTTCCTATACATTTTTAATATGTATAATATTTATTATATAGCAACCTTCAAAATCCTTTAACTAATACATGCATATTTGAACGCTGGCCATAAAACATATAATATGAATACATATGCAATTGTTTCGTTAGTTGTTTTCCTTTAAAAAATCCTTTTTTAAAAATTAATATCATTTTTAGATCTTAGTCGTATTTTTAAATCCGAATTCCAAAATTAAAGAGTTTTAATATTAAAAATATTTTAATAACACTATATTTAACTACAATTTCTAAACTGCGCTTTTTTTTATTTAACAGTAAATTTTATTTATACACATGAATACATATATAGAATATATTTTCATGTATATGTATAAAATTCAAAGTTAATGACACAAAATATATAAAGTTTGATGAAAGGATATAAAATTTCAGATACGTTTACATTTTTAAAAATCAAAGTTGAGTTGAATCATAAATAGAAATTAGGTTGAAAATTTTATGTTGAAAGACTTTTTACTATACAATAAAATTTTATCTGAAAAATTAATATAATTGAAAATTTCTTTGGAAAATTTTAAAATCACAGAATTAGAGGGAAACTATTAACAATTACTTGTTTTATTTTTTTTTTTTGCTTACTTATTATAATTTTAAATATTATGTGTAACGAATTTTGTGGGATGTGATTCATATGGTCAATTAAAAAAAAGTGCTTAGTGTTTACTTGAACACAAACAATATTGTATATTTAACCAAAATAATCTAACTACTCATCTTATCCAAATTAAAATTATAAAATTCTAGGAAATTTAAAATAAGGGTTTAAAAAAAATACAAAACGATTATATTTTACCTATCAGAAATATCATGGGCCTTTTATTAAGCACTATTATTCATATATACGAAATTATAAAATTTTTAAGAAAACAAGGTAGATACATATGTATGTATATATAAACATAAGTTTGATAGGGTTGGGATATATCATTAAATGAAGTATTTTTGAGCAGAGTTGTTTTTAACAACTCAGCAAGTATAGCAGGAATTGGAAAGTGTAAGTTTGATGTGAGTCGGATTCGTATTATATTTTATTTAATATTATAATTTGTAGTAATATTCGTTCGTTTCTTATATTTTAACTATATTAAAATTATATTTAATAATTTATTTCGTTAATATATGATAAATTTATTGATTAATACCTCAATTATTGTAATTTTTCTTTTTTGTAGCGGATTTATTTAATAAAATTATCTTAAGTATTTATAAAAATATTCTTATTAAAATATTCAATAAATAAAACAATATTTTTAATAATTTCAAATTTTTTTTCTAATTAATTTGTAAAATTAATAAAATACATTGTTAATTATATTTTCATTAATTTTTATTAATTAACTACAATTCATTTGAATGAAATAATTTAAGAATATTTTAAATAATGAAGTAAAATAGAAGAATTAAAATCGCATGTATTCAGAATCAACTATTAAAATGTCAAATATAAAAAGGATACTTGCAATAATATTCAATACATTGAAAATACAATGGAGAATTTAATTGTATTGGTACAAAGAACAAAAAAAAAAACAAAAATATAAGGAAAAGAAAAACATCTCTTGTTGGATGCTGGTTTATGACTAATCACAGATAACCTTAATAATATTTTTTTATCTTAAAAAATTTGCTTAGTACCAATGAATTTTTATTAAATCTTCGCGTGTGGTCTTTATATATGCAGTGTTATAAAAATAATTATAATCCCAAAAAATTCACAATTTATAAATTAAAAATTTTTTATTATTATGATTATTTTTTTGTTTTTACTAAATATTATTAATTTAAAATTTACATTTTAAAGAATATAATATTGTTCAGACACCCTTTGTGTTTATTTATTTTAAAATTTTTTTCATTTCATCAGTTTTTCAATTGGACAACAACAAACACACATTTTTATAAAATTTTATTGTTTATTCTTAAAATCCAAAAATTTACTTTTACTGTTTTATTTATAAACACATTTTTTTTTTTTCATTTCATTTTATTTATAACTTTTATTAAATTTTGAGAGACAAAAAAAATAAAATTTTATATTAAAAAATCATCAATTTTTTTCATATCAACTGTTCAATTACACAGTAAGAATAGAACTAGAATACGTAAAGAAAAGCGTTCTCTGTTCAGTAATGTTTTTATGATGATGAATAAGGAAATTTTTCATTGTAAAATTTCATTTATTAGAATATATACATACATATGCACATATATTTATGAAAATTAAAGATATACTAGGTATACACATACATTTAAACATATTAGCGAGCATATTATTATTATAAAATATTATAAAAAAAAATGAGCATATTTGTAGTGTAATGTGATTATTATTGAATGAAAATTCTGAGCAAATGGAGGGTTAAAAATGAGAGAAAAAATGATGGAAAGTGATTGATCATTGTTTGAACGAGTGTAATTACAATATAAATAAAATACGACTAAAATACTAAATAATGTTATATGGAATGTAGCTACAAACAAGATTAAATTAACCGAATTTATTATCAACATACAAACTTGTATAATCAAACATAATTTTTGATATCATATTTATGTAAAATGAAATCCTAAATTGAGATAATGCAACTTAAATTCTCTACACATGTACATTGTTATCTGTTTTGCTTATAAGTGCATATTATGAAATTAACATCAAAAACTATTTAATCTATTTTTTTTTTTTTTGATAATATTGTCATACGGAATTAATTTGAGATATGCAAATTGTTATAATTGATATATTAAGTTTAAGATAGCATCATTAAAGAATTTTATTAAGTATGTTGTATTGTATAAATTTTATGATGTTTGCAAATATTTTGTTGTAGATAAAATTTGTTGCAGTTTATTTTAAATAAAATAAAATAAAATTATTCTATATTAAGTATTGCTTTACAATTCATAAATTCATATAACGAAATATAACAAAGCATAACTAATATCGAAATTACTTCACAATATCAAGATGAACTTGATTTTCTTGATTATGAAGTGATGTTAATTACAGTTCTTTTACTTTTGACACGGAAAAAGTTCAAATTAACGTAGAGCGATTTTGTTGTTGTTTATTTAAGTAGAAAATCTGTAAAATTTTATAAAATAATTCATAATGACGAAGAATCAAGATCAATATCAGTGTGAATATTAGAAAAACATTTATAAAAATTGTAGGAAAATAGAATAGTTAAATAATACGATCTGATAGTAAATAATACTATCAGGATTATTGCTATTTGCAATAGATATTTCTTACATTCTACTCGTATTTCTTAAATTCTATATTACAATGTTACCAGTTATCACAAATTAAAAACTATCTACAATCTACAATAAGATATTTTAATAATTTTAATTATATCGTTTGAATTACACATATTGATATATTTTAAAAAATATTAAAATATCTTATATCTTGGACACAAACCAAGATATAAAATATTTTAATATTAGGTTATGGTAGATAACCCAATAAACAAGATATCATGAATCATGATTTATATTTTAGAGCGCTTTAATCGGTAAAGAGAAAAATGTAAAACAATTTAACGCAACAATATTGACAATTGACACGTCATGTATGCATTGTTCCTATTTACACGAGTATTCTTGCATCAAATGTTTCCCTATACTTTTATAATATTTGTGTTTACACCATATCATAACTATAATCTGCTTTTCACTTTTAATCATTTCAAGTCAATGTTACATTTAACTTTAATTAATTTTCACAAAATATTTTGGGAAAAAAATTTATTTGCTAAAATTAAAATCGCTCCTTGCTACGCATTTTGATAAGTAAAAAAACATTTTTAAGCGAAGTAACAAAAATCTTGTATTTTCTTTTTCTTTTGGAACAATTCTTAACATGTACATAATGTAAGTACGGTCTTTCAGACTGAATGCATACTAAAAATTTATTTAGAAATTTATTGTTAGTTGACGTGAATTTGACTTTATTTTGACATTTTGGTAAATATTACTAAAATCAATTTTACTTTTTGCAGATTGTTTCGAAATTCAAAACGTTATGTTTAAAACACCAAACGTTATTTGATTATATTAGATTTTCAAGTTGTTAAATATTTCAGATGATAAACAAAGAGCTTTCCGAATAATAATTATTTACTGTCTGTGAAACGCAATACTGCAAAAACATATATTTTTAACTATTCTATTAAATCAGAACAGTTTATACGATTTATGTAACTGTGCTACTCTTATTAATTTCTAAATTTAGCAATATTTATATACAAATTAGGTTAGAAACATAATTGCTATAAATATTGGAACGATATAAAAGCGCAATTTTTGCAAGTCTCATATACTGCGTTTATGAAAAGGCCTTTATAATAATGGGTAAAAAGGGAAATGTTTTTTTTAGATAGGTGGGGGTAATAAAATATAGAAAATTATTTTAAATTATTTAATTTTTTTTTTTATTAGTTTAAATTAATTTTTTTCTTTTTTTTACATTTTACACTTTTTTTTCATATTAATTCTCAAATATATATGTATATGTATTATATATATATACAAATATATATGTATATATATATAAACATATATATATACATATATTTTTAATTTTTTTTTTTTGTAGTATTTCATTATTTTGTTTTATACCATTTTTTTTTTTTTATTTATACATTGAAAGATATAGTTAATTCTAAAAGTGTTTTTTTTTTCTTAATGTTTTTCTTAATTTAATTTAAATTTTTTTTCACTTCTTAATACTAATATATATATATATATATATACTTTAATTTTGTTTTATAATGTAAATATTGATTTATTTAAGTTTTTTTGTTTTTATTTTTGTGTTGTTCTTAGTTTAAATGTTTGTTTTTTTTTTTTTTTTGAGACATTTTTATTATATTAAGTATATAATGTTGGTAATAGTTTTCTTTTCTTTATTCCTCATTTTAAAAGTTAAATTAAATTTTTTTTGTATTACATTTTGTATATATATGTATATACACAAATTTTTGTGTGTATATAATGTATACACATATAATATATAATATATTTTATTATAATAATTATAATTAGTACATAAATATATAAATTATAATTTAAACTTATATTTAAGGATCTTATAAAACTAGATTTTATTCATATAATTAAATTTTTGTTCTTCTTGTTCATTATTATTAATTAAATTTTCTTCTTCATTTTTTTTTTTTATTTAAATTAAAACGACAAGTTTTTTTTTAATATATGTATGTATATACATATAAATATATATAAATATATATACATATATATATGTATATACATTTGTTATTTGAATTTTTTTTATTACATTTTTAATAACATTTATCTGATTTTAGTGAATTTTTGTATCTTAACCTATTAAATTAATGAATTGTTGTTTTTTTTTTTTTGTTTTTAATTAATTATTTTTATTTTTAAATTCATTTAGGTATTTTTTTTTTGAGTTTTTTTTTTTCAAATTATGAATTTTTTAAATTGTTGTTTGTTTTTTTTTTTCTTTTTTTGTTATCAAAAATGATTGATGTTTTCTATTTCATTTCTTTTTTTAATTTTTTAATTTTTTCTTCAAAGTTTCTTATGATTTTTTTTTCGTGTAGCCTGCTGTAATTTTTACGTTTTTTATAATTTTACGCTAAATGTTTTATTTAATTTTTCTAATTTTGGCTTTTTTTTTACTTTATCGATTTTACTTAATATTTTTTTTTTAAGTGTTTTTTGTTCTGTGTTATTTATATTTTGTTTTGAGTTATTTTTTAATTTTTAAAGCTTTTTTTTTGTTTTGATTTAAATCAGTTTATGAACTTTGTTTTTTAGTTTCTTTTTTTTTTTTTTGTTGAGTTTTTGTACTTAATTATGTTGTTTGTTTGTTTTGATATTTGATTTATTACAAAAACAAAAAGAAAAAAAAATTTTTTTTTTGTTTATTTATTTAATTATTTAATTAATTTTGAACAATATTTATTAAAAATATAAAAAATAAAAGAAATAATATTAGAGATTCTTAATGAAATACAAAATTTCTATGAATATGGAAGTTTATTAAGACAATATTGCTAAATAATTAAATCTGAAAACGTTAAATCTGAATTTGAGTAGATGCTCTATGAATTTAAATTTTTTTTTTTTTGAAAAAACATTTATAAAGAAATATTATAAAAACACAATTGTGTTCTGAAAACAAATATGTTATATTAAACATAACAAACATGTTAATGAGCAAATATAATATTATTAATTGTGATCCATTCAAATTTAATATGTATCAAATTTAAATTGCAAAAGAAAAAGATTAATATTAACATAATAATTTAGAATTTCAATATTTAAATGTTTTTGCTTTAATTACTATATGAAAATCAAAAAAGCTTTTTCGAAATGAGAAAGAATTTAGTGATGGTTTAATTATTTAATATTTCAATAATTTTAATAATTTTAATTTCAAAAATTATTATCAAAAACAAAAGTACTAATAAAATTTTAAAAAATAATATATATTTGTATTTAAAAAAAAAGAGCTTAATTATTATGGATGATTATGGGAGTAGATGAATTGATAATTTTAATAAAGATTTACAGAAAAACAATAAATATTTAAATTAAAAAAAAAAAAGATATTGTATTTTTTTAGAGCCTTCTATTAATACAATTTCTCTTTTTTTTTTTTTGTTTTTTTTTTAATAAATCAGAAAAAATTATTAGTTATTTTTATTAAAAAACGATATTAAAAAACGAATATTTGAAACTCACATTTATGGAAGATTTTTGTTATTTGCTTGTGTCATAACATTAACGAACATTAAATTCGATTTAAATATCCGAAATAAAGTATTTAATTTAAAAAAATTAAAATTATTTTACTATAATCATATATTAATTTTAATTTATAGTAATTAACATCCATATAATGATTAGCTGTTTTTCGTCTATTATTAACCTTAAATTTTTTTTTTAATAAAAAATATTTATATTTTTTTTATTATATTACTTACTATTTTGATTTATTCGTTTCAAATTTATGACACAATTTAATTTTTTTTTTTAATTAATTTTCTATAGTTTCACAAAAATAAAGAGCAAGAAAACTTTAAAATAAAATAAATAAAAACATAAACGAGATTCATATGAAACACAAAAAAATATTGTTTTGCAAAATTAATATTATAATTAAATTTTTATAATATTATGATGTATGTATAATTATTTCCTTTTGTAGTTAAAAAAAAAAATAAAAATAAATTTAATCTTCTTGGGTCTTTATGCTTTTTATTTTCGTTTCATTTTAATGTTTATTAAATATTGTTTTTTTTTTTTTCGTAATTCAAATATTAATTACAATTTCATTTGTTCTGAATTTGAAATTTTCATTTGTTTTTCATATTTTTTGTTATATACATATATTATGTTTTAACATACTTCATATTTTGTTTAAATTTAATAATATGTAAGTATGTAAGAAATAAATAATAATTTTTTGTTACATATATGTATATTATTTGATATCATATATTTACATATATATATAATATTGTATACCAATTTTGGTATTTAATTACATACATATTTATTTATATTTATATAATTTTTTTTTGCACAACCAAATTGTTCATATTGTATTTTTTATTATTCATTTTAATTTTGTTTTTTTTTTTTTGTAAATTGTTAAACACATATTTTAAATAGTATGTAATTTATAATAAATAACCATTTAATAACGAAAATTTGATAAAAATTTTTTTTAATTTTTTAATTTTTTTTTATTTTTTTGTTTCAATTAAATTTTGCTTGTTTTTTTTTATAATGTAAATATAACAAAAAAATATAGTGAATTATGGAGAAAATAAAGGCAATAAAATGAATAATAATATATTGATAAAAGAATTAACATAATGTATACACTAACACGAAATATATATACAAATATATATATATATATATATATATATATATATAAATATATATATATATATATATATATATATATATATATATATATATGTATATAAATATGTATATTTGATATTAGGTATACATTTTTAAAAATACATAATTTTAATTATTTTAAAAAATCGTCTTATTTTTGTTTTCTTTTTTTTTTTTAATATAAATGTAAATATATATGTATATATATAGTTTATGTGTAAAAATAAATATTAAAAACGATATTTTTTTTAATTTTGTTACATTTTTGTTTTTCAATAATATTATTAAATTCACATTCCTTTTTTTTTTGTGTTTTTATTTTTTATTTTTGTATAATAGATGTATTATAGATTTTATTTCTTTTCTAAAAGTTAGCTGCGCTTTTGTTGATAAAACTAAGTTTTTTTTCTTTTTTAAATTCTTTGTATTTATTTAATTTTTATTAAATATTAGTAGCTATAAACGTTAATAAAAGAAAAAGTTTTTAACTTATTTAAGAAACCAAAAAAAAAAAATTAATTACTTTTGAATAAAACATTATAATTCAAAAAATTTTTAAATTTAAAAAAAAAATTATTTTTATTACAATTTAAAAAAACAATCGTAAATGCCACGTAACTTACAAATTATAGAATATATGTATAATATTTTGTATTTCAAATATACAATCTATATAAACGTTTCATTTTAAGATCATTTTTTTTTTTACTAGGAATTTTATCGAAAAAAATATTTATAAAATTTCTTTTTATAAAAAATCGTTTTGTTTGAATACACATTTACATTTCTTACATTGCTAAATTATAAAACAAACGTTTTTCAATAAAAAGAATTTTTTTTTTGTTACTTTAAGCAAAATAGAAAAGTATTTTTGTGAAATTAAGAATTACAAATGTTAATTTGAATTATAAATAACTTAATAAATAATTCATATATATTTTAAATTAATTATACAAAATTATTAAATGAAAAAAAAAAAAATAAAAAAAATAAATTTATATTATTTTATGTAATTAAACACATGCACAACTCTGACCTTTTACAATCCTCGCCTGAGCTATTACGATAATCGCATTTAAATAACAAAAAAAGTTCAAGAAATTGACTGAATTGTATTATAATATATTTTTGTACGCAAAACTATATATGAACAATAATTTAACTTGATATTTATGTACGTTTTAAAGTTAATTTTCATTACTTTAAATTTTAATGGATTTAAAATAATACAATTAACATAATAGAAAAAAATGTAAATATGAAAAAAAATATTTTATTAATTATTCAAATTATAGAAACGTTTATAGAAAAAAAATTCCTTTCGACCTTCAGTGAGCCCTATAGAAAGTGAAATAAATTTTTTTTCTTACATATTACCTATAAATACATATGTATATACATATACATGTGTATAGATTGATACACATGATTATGTATAAAAATTCAAATTAATTTTGATCCTTTTTCTCATTTCACTAATATTTTTCTAATTTTTTTACGTTCAGAAAATAATGTTTTTGATATTTTTAAACTTTTCAAAAACATAAATTTGAATTTTTTGGTTTTTTTTTTCGTAAAAAATTCCTAATAAGTTTTAAATTTTTTTTAAATAAATGAAAAACTAACCAAAAAGAAAATTTAATACAAAAAAATTTTGTTATGAAAATTTCCGCTGTAAAATTAAAAAAGTTTTTACTTAAGAATCTGAATATAATATAAATATATAAAATATATTATTTATATGTATATATATGTTTAGTTATGTATATTTTATGTATAATTTAAAGTTTTTTTTCTCCTTTTTACTTATGTATTTATATATTAAATATATTTATACATATTTACCTTTTTTTTCTCACAAAATATTTTTATTATTTTTATTTTTTTTTACATTTCACATCAAAATTACATTTTCTTATTTAAAATATTATGGTTTTTTTTTTTTGGTTTATTTTCTTTTAATTTTAAAGTACTTTTTCTTTTTAAATTAAGTTTTTAATATTCTATAAATTTAATTGAAATACTACACTATATTGCTATACTATAATTTTTTGTAAATGCTTAATAATTTTTTGTAAATTCAAATATTCGGATCTTCATTAAAAATATTTTCATTGTGTGTGTGTGAAATGTTGTATGAGATTTTATACATTTTACATTTTCACAGTAAATTGTAAAATATAAATTAAATTGTAGCTAAGAATAAAGTAAATTGTACCAATAATAAAGTAAAACAACATATATTTGTATGTACAATAGCTTAAGCTCTCGTTATCTATTTAAATTTCCCTAATAAAATTATTTTTGTTTCTTTTCTAAACTTTTAAAAAAAATTTAAAATAAAATTTAAAAAATATTATTTTTGAAATATTAATTAATTTAAATCTTGTCAAAATCTTGTCAAACCTTATTATAGTCAAACATATAGTGTAGTTTTTAATTAAAAATATTTCAAATGATTGAAATTCTTTTGCAATAATTTTGATTGAATTATACCACATCGTGTTTTTTGTATGCTTTTTTGCGTTTCACGCTTTTATGTTTTGAAAAATGTTTTTGTTGTCAGTGTTTATTTCAATATTTTAATTGTTTTTTAATTGTTTTTTGTTGCTCAATATGCTTTTGAGAAAATATTCATTTGGCAACTTATTATTTTTATAAAATTGTTTTTCTTATAATAATTTCTTTTATTGATACATTCAATTTATACGTTTTTTTTTATAAGATTTATAATATCGATCTTTCTAAATTCCCATATTTTAATTGATAAATTGTGTTATTATTCGGTTTATATTTCATTTCATTATACAAAGTTGATCTTTTCTCAATTTTAATATTTCATTTTGCAATTTACTCATTTTGTTTTTTTTTCTTAATTTTTATTAATTAATTTTACTATTTATTTTTTACTCAGCCGATTTAATTTTACATTTCTTTTTGTAAATATCTAAATTTTTGTGATTTCAAAAATAAGAATTTTAGCCAGTATAAAATTATTCAATAATATTTAAAATTTTTTTGATTGCAAAACAAATAAAAAACATTAAATATTATAAAATAATTTCTCGACTAAAATTTTAATATTTTGTTTTTTAAATTATGCGTTTTCAAATTACTTATATAAGTATTTTTTTATTTAATCATTTATTTTTTGGCTTTAAATTCTTTTAATTAGTTGGGTATTTCTTTGTTTCTTTATTTTGTTTTTAAATTTCATTATGTCAGAACTGTACTCGTTTAGTTTTGCTTATTTTCATGTTTTCATGTTATTTATATAAGAAGTTTTATCATATCAGATTAAATTTGTTTTGTAAAAATATTTTCTTTTGATTTATATAATTTTGTGCTATACATTCTTGCCAAATAACTGGTATTTTTTTAAAGCAAAATAATAGAAATAGTAAATTTAAAATATTTAAACATAATCATACAGAAGAAACAAAAATTAAAGCATAACCGAAAATATTAAACATGAAATAATGTAATGTTTTTTTTAATATTATGTTTGTTATTTGTAAAATAAACATAAGAAAATTAATAATTTATAATCTATAAGTTTGCATCTAAGCTATTTTTTTGAAATAAGAAAATTTTGCGAAATTGTGTTTCGCAAAATATATTTTATGTGTCCTTAATACTATCTGATTTTATTGGTTTTAGAGGCAATTCAAAGCCATATAAATAAATATTTTATATAGCGCTAATACAATCATATTTATATAGCTTTTAAACAATTGAAAAAAATGTTATTTTCTTTTGAAAATTAATTAAATAAATTGAAAAATTAATCAAAAATTAAATAAGTTTCAAAATCACATGCATACAGAAAAATATTCAGAAAGTTTAAGAGTTATTTAATTCTTTGTTGTAGAGTTGATTTAAAAAGCTTTTTTAAACTTTTCAGTATTTGAAAAAACTTTTACAAAAACGTTTAACAAATTTTGAAGAAATAATTAAAATATTTAAAAAAAGAAATATATACATTTTTAAATTTTTCTTTTCAATAATATTTTATTCAAATTATAATATAAAATATTAAATTAAACTGTTAGCTATAAAATAATAATTAAACTAATCATACTTTATTGTAGATATAAAAAAATATTTTCTTAAATTAATTGAATAATTTAAAATTAAATAAAAAAAATATAATCGTTGGTTTTGTATACTATTTGGTTAGTTGGTTTTATTAATAATTTTTTTTTAGAAATACTTCAAAAATTGTCCGTTTATAAGTAAAATTAAATTAATTAAATACAATAAATTAAATATTTCTTAAATATATTGTATATCTTATTTGTGTATGAAAATAATTCTCAATAATATTTGGCAAAAATTTTAAGAATCAAAGAAAACAAAATTAATTGTATAAAATTTTTGTTAAATATAATGTAAAAAATGCGTTTTAAAATTTGTGTGTTTTTATTTTTAATATTTTGTATGTTTTAAATTTTATTATTCGAATTTTCCCTAAAATTATACAGTTTTAAAACTAAATTATAATAAAATTAAAAAATCATTTGGGTTTATAGTTTGTTTTTTAATCAATAATTTTAATATTGATTCATTTTGCACAGATTGTGTTACAAATCCGATTTTTCAATATATAATTCCATAGTCTTCCTATATATGATTATTTTCGTTATAGAAATATTTTTATGCGTATATATATATATATATATATATATATAATAATATATATATTTATACGTTATTTGGTCAAATTTATCATAGAAAATGAATATGAAAATTTATCATAAAAGTTCCTTTTTTTCTCTTTTCATATTTAAATGAAAATAAACATTTAATAGTTTTGAATTTAAAGTTAAAAAACCAAATTTTTCTTTGCAATCAATTTGTGTTAGCTGCAAACAAATATACATATTAAAATATCTGAAATACATTTCCCTTTACTCAATACTACAAATGGCAAGCCCCGATTATTTTGCTTTTTATTTTGGATCCGGATAACTTCTAAATTTAAATATATAAGACGTGCTAAACTAATTAAAGTACTTCCAATATCTTCGATTTTCTATTTCCTTATTTTTTTTTAATCTATGTTTGTATGTATGTTTTTGATAAGAATATTATATAAAATACAATCTTTTATTCATAATATTATCACAAAAATTGTAAAATATATTTCAGATTTCGTTCAACTTAAAAAAAAAAAACGATATCTAATACAATGTATTGATATCACAAACGATGATTCCTAAATCTGCGAATAAATTATGAAAACATTTATTTTATTGCATAATGTTTTGAAAGTTTCTAAATTACATAGATAAAATACATGCTTCTTTTTGCTCGAATTTATTCATTAAATTGTATTAAATGGCAAATCAAGACTTATAATAACCCTATTTTCTTTCAGTTTGTATAAATTAAATTTATTTAGTTAATATATCAATCGCAGATTTGTCAAAAAATAGAACCATCATTTTTAATACAGATTTACACTTCTATTATTTTATTATATTTGTATTATCGCAAATTAAAATTCTTAAATTTAAAAAAAAAAACCAAATAAAAGAAAAAAAAATCGATACAGCTTTAAAATTTTGCTTTCCTTTCTTTCAATAAAAAAAAATTTGATCATATTCATTTTCTTGTAAATTTGGCCTTTGCTCCAAGTGTCAGACTTGTGGTTTATGTTTGCCACCACATATTCCACACGATACTCCAATCCAATGACAAGTTTTTAATGGAGGATAACACCATAAACAGGGGACGATAAGTGATAGCAATGCTAAACCGACCCATCTAAAAAATTAAAAGAAGTTTTAATGAAACATTTAAAAAACTATTTTCCATTTACCGTTTAGTGCAACCATTTTCGTTAACGCATTCGCATGGATGTTGGGGTGTTTCACCTTCTGAATCACTCATACAGTGATATAGCATACAACGAGCGCAACCCATACCTGATATACATTCAAGACCAGACTTAAAATAATCTGGAGCAAATTCGCATGCTCCTCGTCGATTCCATTCTTCAGTATAGAATTCATGACAAAAACGACAGCGTACACGATTTTTTATTAGCAATCCACTTCCACTACCACCACCACCAATACTACCACCTACACCACCAGCTGAACCACTTAATGGATCCTTAAGTATTGATACAGGTTCTATTATTGAACCTGGTGTTGTACATTCTAAAGCTGTTCGTTTTTTCAAACTACAAGTTGAATCACGACGTGCTGTTACAACAGCAGCAACTGGTTCGTCAACAACTGGATAATTGTAATCGTGAACCTATATTGAAATAAATTTTAAAAGTAGAAAAGAAAAATTAATATTGTTGAATTGAGTTAATTTTAAATAATTACTGCAGTTAATTGAACGTATGAATAGTTATCGCCCGGGGCTATAGTTGTTTGCTGATGTTCCCCATTTGGACTTGGAGGCAATGGAACTTGTGGTTTGTCACAGGATATGTAATGAATATTTGGTTGTTTTTCTTTGTTATTTTCACTCTCTATAGTTAAAAAAAAAAAAATTACTTTATTTTATTAAAAAAAAAGAAGCTAAAAGCGAAATATCTTACTGTGACTTCCACTTCCTTCAGGACTTGATTGATTTTCAGATGGTTCAAGAGGTAAATCAAGAGTCTACAAAATAAAAATTATACGATTTTTTTTATTTATAATATGTATAATATCATTGTATCAAACAGGTAGGTACATAAAATTTGTAAGAAATTCTTACCATGAAGACGTCATCTTCACCAACTGAGTCATATTTAGGTATTTGGGGCCATTTTTGAGATTTATTATTATTACGAGTCAGTCCTGAAAAGTACAAAAAATTTTTCCTCATCATTAAGAATTTGAAATTTTTAATTTTGTATAACGTCTATAATTACCAACACAAAACAACATTTATGTATTCTTAATTTAAACCAAAATATAAAGATATTATTTCAGAGTACATAATTTTGCGTTTTAATCGGAATTCAATACAAATTAAAAGTTTAGTTATAATATCATGAAAGAAAAATAAACTACAAAATGCTGATAGTTTTATGGAAAATTAAAAAATTTAGAAGAATCATCCTAAAAAATTAAGATTATATAAATTCTATTTTAGCTCAAATATTTTTTGATTGCAACAATCCTTATTTCAGTTCATTTTTTAATCTATTGTACTTAAATTCAAAATATTTTTCAAAACATTCGCCTACAAAGGATTTTCCTGTTGAATATTTAGTAAATGCCGTAATTTATATGCCGTAAAATTCTTAGTTGCATTGAAATCCTTCATAGATTTTTTCTAATTTGTTATGGCAGTGCTAATTATTTGTTGTTCATTTGTTATGGCTATTTTTTATTAAAATCTATGTCTTATTAAAACTCTAATCTATGTACTTAGTGCTTATATTTAGTTTTCTCAATTTTCGGATTTCATTATTTAATAATTAAAATATTGAGTCAAAGCCCTTGAGAAATTTAATTAGAAAACTGAAATTTTTCTCATTCATATGTAAATAATATTTAATCATTTTGGTAATATTTTAACTATTTGTTTAAACTAAATTATGTCCTTTTTTCTATTTCAGAATTCAAAAGTATAATAAAGTAATATTATTTGATTCAGTTAAAATTTTAACTAAAAACTGAATGAAAAACCCTTAATAAAATGAACTTTTTAAATATGAATATCAATGCAAATGAAATTTTTTTGAAATAAAAAAGGAAAATATTTGTAGCAAGCACAGTTTCTTAACAATGAATCGACAAATCAAATTTTTAATAGCGACCGATTTTAATTTTGTAAATACTATCATTCTGTTTATTTTGAATCAAAAATGAAAAGTTTACATTTAAAGTCACCACACACACTTATTTTAAAAACTTACCAATAACAAAAAATTGTTGAATTATATTTTCCAATTTATGAGGCAAAAAATATAAAACAAAAAAGAGCGTATGGTGTTAGATTTCGAGAAATTAAAAAAAAAAATAACAGACAGACTATATACAAGACAAAAAATAGAAATTTATAAGTATAGTAAAAAAAAATAATAGAAAATTATCTAAAAAATGTAACCGTTAACTAAAGCAATACATAATATCATTTACTATATAAAAATAAGACTATTCAGCTTGGAAAAACTATGTAAATATCATAAGTTTTACAAAGCAGTAATCTGATAATTAAATTAAATTCAGAAATTTATGTTTAAAATTAATACAAGCAATATTAATTGCAAGCCTAAATTGCTGCTCTTGAATTCAAAATTTTGTTAAGAAAAAATGTTGAATATCATACAGGCAGGGTGATCTTTCCTGTATATGATAATTTTTTAAAATCCCTTTTTTTAGTTAATTTAAATATTTTCATAAGATTAAATATTAAATTATACTAAATTTTTATTTATATCAATTAGGAAAACGTGCTAATATTTTTCAATATTAAGCCTGATCTTGAGGAAATACTAATATTACAAGGAAGCAATTACATTACATAAGCTTCGTGGATATGTTTTAATATCACAGAAAAAATAATTTTCAAGCAGAGAATAATCTTATTCTAACCAATAATTTTAATATAATAATTTTTTGTTAATACATTGAAAAAAAAAATATTTTTTATTGTTAAGATTCTTTGCATCCATTACAGTTTTAAATCAGATTTTTTGCAATTGATATTCAATTCATAATTTATTGATTTCAGTTATCAATCGATCAGAATTTTTGCTTTTGGTAGAATAATAGTAAATTTATACACAAAATCATATAAGTACATTTACATAATTCCTCAATTTTTCATAAAAATATTATCATCTTGTTAAAATTATTTAAAAAAGAAAGAAAAAAAGCTGTACAATTCATGCATATCCCAACTAAAATTTTAATAATAATTTTAACATTTTGTTAAAAAAGTTACTTTATTCCGAAAATAATAATTTATATATGTATGTACGAAATATTCTTACACAGTACTTTTAAATATGTTTAAAGAATTCAAGGTTTTTAATAAAGTCAATATTTGGTAGTTTTATGAAGAAGAATGAATTGAAATCACTGTTTAATAGTCTTAATCATACAGAATTTTTAATATCTTATATTATTACAATTGTTGTTTTTTGTCGCATTAAAAGCTTAGAAGAATCGTTTGTAAAATAAACTATATTCAGCCATATCATGAATTCCACTCGTAGAATCCAACAAATTACGAACTACGACTTTTAAAAATCACAAATTCCACTCGTACAGATTATGAATCAGTTGCAACACCATTTTTTTTTAGTGCCATATTCAAAGGATATTTTTTAAAAACGGAGTTTTGCAGTTTTTTTTTAATTTTTGAATATTTCTGAAAAGTAAAAATTAAGGATATATGAATTTTTATGGAATATGAATTCATTTCCCTTCATGGCAGATGTGTTAGAGGAAGGAAACTGAGAAAAAAATTTAACACGACCGCTCTTTTTAAAATACTTGTTAGATATGAATTTTTTTTTCTTGACATTTATTTTAATACAATTTATGATAACACTATTATGAATATACGGAACAGAATTTTAGTAATTCGGAATTGAATCTCATGATTACAAATGGAATACATGATCAGGCTGATTATAATTTTGAAGCATATATATTGTATGTATTTTTTTATACTGCTCATCAAGTTTTCTTTTTACTGAACATTATTGAAAAATATTTCATTTTGTTTTTTAAATGTATGATAAGCAAACAATTCAATTTTAAATAAATTTACTTAACATACATACATATATACTGAATATAAGATATTTAAGTATTGATTGCTTAAAGTTATATAACTTTTGAATTTAGTTATGATCCTTAAATTTCTATTTATTATATATTGAGTAATACACAAAATTCTATTCATTGTAAGTGCAATAACGTAGCAGATTAAATATAGCAATAGTTTTCTTCATTAAATGTTAACGTAGTTACAAAATAAGTTAAATTTATCTAAAAGTAAAATAATTTTAATTTGCAATTAATAATATTTGAATTTAATTACAGTATTTCGAAAAAAAAGAGTAAATTCATTGAAATTATACAACAATAATAACCCATTTGAAAGCAAGACTTTTTTTTACATTATATATGTTATACGTATATATACTTATGTAATATATTGTGTGCGTTTCATTTTTACAAATAACTTTTTTTTAATCTTATTTCAAAGAAAGCATTCTCAGAAAGCATTTTACTATTATTGAAAAAAATAGAACAATAAAAATAAAGGATTTTTTCATTCTTACTTTATTAAATAGGAATATCATGCAATTTTTTAAATAATATTTTCTTTTTAAATAAAGAAAACTAATAACAAAAAAAACATACAACAATAATTATATTAATTTAATTTTAAATTTTAATTAATTATTTTACATTTTCACAAAAAAATGTGTGTGACTTTAATTTTTTTTTTTTAATTTTTCTCTTATCAATCTTATAATTAATCTCTAATTATACATTAAATTAGATTACAATTAAAATAAAAATGTACATGTATATTTATATTTACATACATATATATATATAGCTTATATATAATTCATACCGTCAATTAAATCATTATATGCGCGAACAATTCCTTTATCAAAAGCTCGAGCATCAGCTGCAGTTTGAAATGTTAAACCATTTCTTTGTTTACCAGCACGCCAATGATGAAATGTTGGCATTACTTTGAAATACTTTAAATCACGATTAATAACACAACTTAATATTACCTTAAAATAAAAAAAAAATATAAAAATTTAGAAATACAAAAATAAAAATTGCATGTATAAGTATATATACAAAAATATTTTAAATTGTGTATATTTTAAAATTTATTTAAAGAATTTTATTATCTATATCTTAAAACTTACATTTTGATCAGAAATTCTTTGGCCATAGATTATATATTCATGTCCTCCAGTACCAGGGGGTAGTCTAGCTCTTTTACGTATTGATACATTCGCTAAACCACCCCCAGCTAATGGTAACCAACCTTCGGTGCTTTCGTCTCTTGTCATAACCTGTGCTCTTACTCGTACTAAATAGTCGCTGAAAAATATAAAAAAAAAAATAATAATATTTTTATTATTAAATTAATCTACGAGTATAAGAGTTTTTGTAATTTTCAAAATAGCTAAATTTGCAATTTTCTTGATTGTGTACAAGAAATATATTTTAAAAATATATTTAAATATATTTTATATCATTTTTAAGGTACTTATTGATATTGAATCACCAGATTAGAAAATAAGTGGCAGTTAAAATTTTAATTATATCAGATATATTTATGGTTTTTTTAAACATTCAAATCTTTTCAGTATTTTTTTCTTTTAGACCAAAAGTTATTTATCTTGAAATATCAGAAAAAGCAAAAACCAGTAATACATTAATCTACATAAAAATTTGTTGTCTACTTTTCGTTTTGTTTTTATTGGATTTTTATGTCAGACCTGCGGGAACCGTCAGAGTGCCAGAGAGAAAAAATCATATTTTTAGCACAGCTAAGCCATTTACGTATAGCATATAGGATATAAATTTCTGTTTATTCGGCCAGGAAGAAAAAATTCACCGCTACTTCCAGTTTTATAAAGACTAACCTGAGATTGTAATCAATAAAAAAAATCGAAGATTTGTGAAATGACACAGCCCATATCTCTAATTTATATAACACAGCTTTAAGGTAACAATTTTATTTTTTATTTAAAAAAATTAAATACTCAATCAAATTATTTAATGTGTAATTAATTGTAATTAATTAATAATTAAAATCTTTTATGATTATTAGAGCGAAAAATATCTTTTTCATATTTTTTATAGTAACAACAAATTTATAATTAATAATAAATTCAACAATTAGAGTATAGTTAATAACCATTAACTATATATATTTAATCTTATTTAATCTAAAAATAGGTAAAATTACAATAGAATTAAACTTTTATAAAATAATAATTTTAAAATAATTTATAGGGCTATGGTATGGTATGAGATCAAAGTAAAAATTATATTGCAGATATTATTAATAAATAAGGTACACAAAATATGTGTAGCCAGGATTATGTTACATGCAATGATATGCATATATATAAGTATATATATATAAGGTAACTGTAAAATGTATACAATTATATTAATTATATTATTCAAAAATTTGATAAATTTTTTTTCCATTTATAACTGAAAATTTTTTTTTCTTAAATAACGCATAACTAGACCTACATCCATGTACATGTATACATATATACGTATATATACATTTAATAACTCATTTTTAGTTCATCTATATATAAATGTCCTTTAACTAAAATATTATAAAAATAAAATTGAATTTCTAAAAATAGAAAATTTTCAATGTTCTTATTAAAAATCTATTCGTTGCTGCTTTCACTTTTTTTTTGGTTTTCTGTTTTTTTTATTGTTATATATTCACAACACTATGTGTGTTAAAGTAAAAAGGGGTATTCGACCTACCTTAAAGAAAGATTTTTTTCCATCCTATTCGAACTATTATTAGGAGTGAAAAAATATATAAAAAAAAAAGGCAGTATTTTAAAAGTTGGTCGTTGTCGTCATCATCAAAAACTGCAATCATTGAGTATTTACGCCATAACCTACATTTTTTCTATTCATTTTGTTTTTCCTTTTATTTTAAAATATGAATTGTAAAGTTTTCTCCCTTTTGGTTTTTTTTCATATTTACATAATGGAACTTTTATATATGCAAATATTAATCGAAAATTACGTACGTTATGTGCCTTAGTATAATAGTTACTTTAATAAAAAAAAAAACTATAAAATAAAATTTTTATTATATACATGTATATAATTTATGTAAGTATACATATATATAAAATTTTAATGTACATAAAATTGCATTTACGTAAGTATATAAATTTATATAAAATTATTATATTATTTACTTTGAACATGCACATACAAACATGAATTTTTATATATGAATACATGAAAAAGGGTTCTTAACCTAGATTTGGAGAATTCAATGACCTGAGTAGTTTCTTGTTTTTTGCTATTTTTTTTTTTCTTTTTTTTATTTTTTTTGTATTTCCTACCAAGATATATGAATGCAGTAATTTTCATTCGTTCTTTACATCTTTTTGAAATTCTTCCTTTTTTTTTTTTGTTATATTTTTTTGTAAAAATCTACATTTACACAAGTTATGAATATCAGCGAATGCAATATTTTGCAATTGAATAACAAAAATTTCATTCTAAAGTTGGATTTTTCTCTATTTATAGTCATACTTATGTTATGTACATATATATTTCTACTATACTTGTAAAATTTCTATGAAAGAAAAAATATTGTGTACACAGGTACTTATTTATTTAATTTTTTTTTTTTTGGTGTGTTGCTGACATCATAGATAACCTAAAAACCTAGTTTATTTTGTATACTTTACGTCATCAAATCTATTTTTAAAAGGATTTCAATGAATAAATTAAAAAAAAAAATTATAAATGTACCTATATTTTTATATATATACATATATATTTATGCAGCATTAATATGTATGTATATTTATATTTCAGATATAACAAAGTTTTAGAATTAATAAAACAAACTATAAATAGAAATATATGTAAATTTAAAAAATCGAAAAGACTAATATCTATAACTAACTCTTGTATATACTAACTTAATTATGATTTGAAAAATAAAATTTATGGGTATGTGCATTTTTTTTAATTAACATGTGTTTGTACTTTTAAAATTTATTGAAAATTTAATTAACTTTTGATATTGCATAATTATACAAATTGCTAAACTCATAATATATAGATGTAACTTATTATAGTATAATAAAACAAATTGAAATTTAAATTCAAATTTAAAATGTACTGTAAATTTGTAAATTTGTAAATTTTAAACTTTATTCACGATATATCCATTCACAATAATATTAATATGAACATTAAATGTAATTTAATTTTGTGCTAATTATGATATATGAAATATTATGATATATGAAATATTGTTGACGTTTAATAATGATGTTTCTTATAATTTAGATCAAAAATTTTTAAAATTTGAGTTTGATGTTCATTTCTTATAAATAATTTCTATAAAAAATAACTTATTTGTTAACTAAAAATAGATAGTTGGCAGTAATTGTAAGTAATTTTTAAAATAATAATTTTTAATAAATATAAGAGAACATTGTCACATCCCAAAATTCTGAAGTATTCACAAAAAATAAATACTTATATGAAAATCGATTAATTTTTTCTTATTAATTTTATTAAACCTTTTCAATAACTCATATTTTATTTTTAATATAATGCATATATGTATATACAAATTATATTTTCGTTATAAAAATGTAAAAGTTCATCTACAATAATTATACAAAATAAACTTTAAATACATATTCATACTTCCGTATATAGATAGATAAAATGATAAAATCTTGCAAAAAAAAAAAAAAACGCAAAAAAAATGCGAAAGGCCATTTCTAAAAATAACTCATATTTTAAGCACATTCAAAAAAAAAAACAAAATTAAAAAGGTTATAATGACCTATGAAAGAAAAACTATTTTATATTTACATTGCGTGAGTAATACTTACATACATTATTTGTATTCACATACATATGTCTAATATTTATGCATATCATTTTCATGTTATACATTTACTATATATCCATATGTACATATATATATATATATATATTTAAATCATACATTATAATCACCCATTAATAACAATTACAAATAAAACTATAGAGAAATATTTTGTTCAAAAAAAAAAAATTATTCACATTTAAATATCAAATATACAAACAAACAAACATACCTACAAATTATAAATATATATTATATCAATTTTCTTTTATTTTATTTTATTGTAGTTATATTATTGTTGTTTTTCAATTCATTATATAATGAAAAAATATTTAGTGAACGATTGAAAAGTAGAATGCGCGCAATTGCATGAAAATATCTAATATTCATTCTTTAAATTTTATTTAAGAACAATATAAAAAAAAAGGCATACATATGAACATCATATGCACGTACATACAAATATACATTCATACATGTACTATATATAATATCCTTGTAAAAAAGGAAAGCAAAAAATTTGAAAAAAAAAAAAAAAATTCAAAGTAAAAGAAAAACTTTTACACCAATTCCTTTAAATACTGAAAAAATATTACATATATACGTATGTATACATAAAGGAAAACTATACACATTCTATATTTAAACTACCACCTTTCTAAATTTACCATTTACACCATTACCATTATAAAAAATATAAAAGCTTCCTTAAATAAAATACACAATAAAATAATTATTGTGTATAATCAGAGCAGAGAGTCACCTAAAAAAAAAATTTCCACATAGAATAAAAAGAAAAAAAACAACAAAATAAAAAATTAATTCATAATTTTTTGTTTTTTTTTTTTTTTTATTTTAATACAAAAGACAAGCAACATTCAAGAAGTTCAAATTTTTTTTATTCTATGTGTTTTTTTTTATTTTGTGTATTGCATATATACCTACATTATCATAAAATACTTTCACAATATAGTTTTTTCTTTAAATTTCGGCTTATACATATACATAAAATAACAGCGTATATTAAGGATACAAAAAAAAAAAAAAATTAATCTCAAAAGGAAGAACATTATTGAAGTAGTCACGTTGTTTAGGGCCTTACAATATATTGCCAGGTTAACCATTACTAAAAATTTTAGTAAAATGGAATGAGTTCAAATTCTTCATCTTTACACCATAATTACAAATAAATTACATAAATTGTGTAGAGTTATGTGCAGTCTATCGAAGGAAATCAGAAATAAAAAAAAAAACTAAAGTAAATTTATGCTTTCAGAAAACTTTATTTTTAAACTGACCTTTAACTACTTACGTATACATATATACATATGTATGTTATAAGAAGAAGTGAAACAAAAAAAAAAATGGGTGAAATGTATGAGAACACTGATTTCGTACCCTTTTTTTTCATATACATATGTAGGTAATAAATGCGGACATAAATGTACAATTATTCATTTTATTTGTTTTGGTTTAGATTTTTAATTAATTCTGAAACTATTCCATGACCATAGTGATTTTTTTTTTTAAATATATATACTTGAGAAATTCTTATTTATGAATATACATATGTAGATATTCAAACGTAATATAGATTTGCATTTTTGCATTACTTACATTTATATATTAATTATATTAATAAAATAAACTAAATATTTAGATTAGAAAAATTTTTATATGTATATGCACATACATCAATTTATTTTGAATATATTAAGAATATAAATTCAATATACATATATACATACATATCTATAACTTTAATTTTTTTATTCTATTCACCCTAACCTTTCAAATACTATAAAATTTCCTCAATTTCATTTCTTTATTTAAAATCCAACTACGATTTTTTTCTTTATACGAGTAATAATAGTGCATAAAAAAAATAATAAAAACAAAAAAAAATAAATATCATTCTATACATCATTTATATTATAAAAAAAAAATATAGGTCTTTGTATCTTAAACAAAATGTTGCTATTTGGGTCATCGCGCAGCCCCAAACCAAACCAATTCAGTAAAAATAAAAAATAAAAAGAAGAAAAACATTTTTTAACACTCCTTTTTTTTCTCTTTCCCTTTTTTTTTTGAATTAAAATGTTCAAAGAAATATTATGAATATGACAACAAATAATAACAACAACAAATTTAGCAAAACGAAATAACAAAAAAAAAAAAAACAAGAAAATTAAAACAACAACTACACAACAACTTTGTTTCTTATAAAAAAAAATAGAACAATAACAAAAACCAATATATAGAAAAGCAAAAAAATTTTCATTGAAAACATCACGTTTTCCATAAAGAAAATGAAAAAGAAAAAAAAAAGCAGAAAATATAAAAATATAAAATAAAATAAGAAAAATAACACACTGAATATTGAGACATTTTCACTGAAAATAATAATAATAAAAAGAAAAAATAATAAAATATCATTGTATGTATTTGTGTGTAACTATACGAAAAAAATATTATTTTGAACATTTTTATTATTCTAAAATCGAGCTAAGTGTAATACTTTCGGGGTATACCTGATTGTATATGTTTATACACATATGTGTGTATACATATTATGTATATGTATATATTGTGCAACTTAAATCGTAAAATATTCAATATTTCAAATAAAACAAAGAAAAAATTAATAATAAAATTAGAAAAACAAAAAAAAAATATTCTGTGCTCTCCCTAAAATCTTAATTTTCTTGTTCAAAAAAAAAAAAAATGTAAAAAAACAATTGCAAAATATCAAAGGATGAAAAATATTCTATAACAATTTTCTGTTATACGGTATAATTTATCTATATATTTATACGAGTATTTAATAGAAAAAAAAAACCGAAATCAAGCAACAATTTGATTAGAAAAATTTTTCATACAAAATTATTACATTGATAAGTATATAAATAGAAATATATTTATAAATATATTCAAATGTATTTTAAATGGATATCATATAATTATACACACAGTATACAAATTAAATACTTAGTTGAAAATTGTTTAAAATTTAAGAATTAGAAAAATTTTAATTTACAAAAATAATGTTTTTTATTTTTCCACAGTATTATATATCCATTCATATAATAAATTTAGTTAGATAAGGTTCTTGTACTTTTATATTCCGAATATTTAACGAAATTATTTGATTTTTTTGTTTTAGAAAACCTCATATAACATACAGTGTCAGAGAAGTTTTATCATATTCAATAATACACTTGTCTCTTAATAACAATATAATTAAAATTTCTCAAAATAATACTATAGTTATTCATTTTTTATCGTAAATTTGATTTTATCGTGAAATTTCATTTTGTTTTTTTTTTTTTTATATTTGATTTTATCGTAAATTTCATTTTATCGTAAATTCTATTTTATCGTAAATTCTGTTTTATCGTAAATTCTGTACATTTCGTTTTATTATAAATTTTATTTTAATGTAACTATCATTTATTTAATATTGAATATTGATTTTTTAACTTAATTCTGCAACAGAAAATATATGAACAATCGAAAAGTATTTTAGTTTCTATAATATCTTAACAATATATGACACAATTTAAGGGTAAAAAAAAGTAGAAAACGACTATGAATGGCAGGCAATGATAAAATTAAATATTGACTTTTATGCTGATCCAGGGTTTCTTTATAGTTCCTACTTTTTGAATTTTTTTTACTTTTGAGTTTCTTTTGAATATTTTTGAATAAATGATAAAATAAGAAATTCTAAAAATTTAATAGGTTTTTCAAAATGAATAAAATTTTTACCTAAAGTTATGTAAGAAAAAGCACTGTTTTACAAATAAATTTTTATATTGATACATAATAATATGTCTAATACACAATATCAAATTACGTACAAATGAAAGAATTTTAATAAATTAAAAATTTTATTTTATATTAAATTCAAGATTTCTTGCACTAAAATCTCAAGATTTCTTGCACTTAGAGACTGTGTGGCAACATAGGATGTTTATCTGAATAATTTTCTTTCAAACTCAATTAATTTTTTTGTATAAAAGAAACTTATATTTCTTTTGTGTCCGTTTTCATACTAAAATCGAAATTGAATAATATTTCCAGGCAATATTCAATTACTTCTCCCAGATTAATGTTCATCAGATCGCATGTAATTATTTGTGCACAAGCATATATGCCTGTCTTAAATGGGAAACATAATATGAGATTTCAAAAAATTGCTCCTCTAATACCATATTTAATCATTGTTTTCAATAAAAAATATTTTTTTTTCACTTTTTGTGGTAAAATTTTGCGTAGAACACTATTCCAAAACCAGAATTTTATCAAGTAGGTAAATATTTAATCACTTCTTATTCACTATATAGTTTTAAGTAATTGAATCATAAAACGGATGTATTAAAAATAATTATAAGTAATTAAATTTATCAAATTACAGGATACTCAAATATCGAATTATGTCGATGAACGAAAAAAAAATTTATAAAGTATTTGGATAAAGTCTACCTACATAAAAAAGAGAGCAAAAAAACAAGAAAAAACATATGCACCTGATGTTGATCAAACTAAAGAATGAAAAAAAAACAGGAGGAATAACCAATGAGCAAATATATGCAAAAAAATTCAATAGCCTCGTTTATGAATTGACATAAAATAATGAAAATAAAACAAAAAAAAAATCTGGACAATATTTGATAAAACTTAAACAATGTTTAAAAAAAAATGTGAAAAATAAATTTATGGCTTCTTATGTCAGAAACAGCAAATTTTTGTAGACAGTACAACAGTATTTATGTAGATGCAATAATTTATTTTGTATAGAAGATGATTTTAGTTTAAGTAAGGAAAAAATTTATTGAATTCTATAGGAAAATTGAAGCAGGGCAAAATGAGTCTTAAAGTTTTCTGATATTTCGCACTTATTCAGCGTTCATATTTGCAGCGTTGAGTATAATTCTGGTTCTTACCCATAAAAATGTAAATAAAATCAGAAGTGCAAAAATATTTGTACAAATTTTTTATTGTGATTACAATATTGATATGAGAACTAAAAAAATTTCACTAATGTCCTGCTGTTCGAAAAATGTTGCCGCGCTCTGGATTTAATGTTATTAAACTCATATAATACAAAAATCATATTAAATTTCTTTTTTACATTTCTAAAGAATATCAATAGAAAAATTAATTAATATTTTTGGAACATTGAACATTGACTTAAGATTTTAAAATAATATACAATATTTTTAAAATATCTGTACTTATGTATATATGTATATTATGAAGTCGAGTAATATATTTGCGCTTAAAATATTCTAAACATTCCTAATATCATACAGAATCATATAGAAAAATATTTTTTTTTTTTATTTCAATTACAAATCTATAGTATATTAATTAAATGTTCAAATATTTAAACAACCTACATTATGAATAATAATTCTTTTATGTACTTAATATATAAGTAAATTTTTTTGGTATAAAATTATACGTAAATAAAAAAGATTAATTTACCAAGTCTATCTAAGAATTTATTCTCTTTAAATTTGTTATTTAATTTTTTTCTTGTTTCAATTTTTTTATTATAATTTTCACATCTGTCTGAAATTTACAACCTACATATATACTCGTATATATATATATGCATTGTATGGATTCAGAACATTTCGCGTAAATTCTTGAATAAATCAAAATCACCTCCATCTTCCTTTTTTTGCTTATTCAACATCTATATTTCCTTAATTAATAATTTAAATTTGATTAATAACACTATAGAAAATAAGTTATTTTTAAATATTTAATAAAAAATATTTCTATATTTAAAACATATTATAAGTATGTAAGATGTATAATGTAACTAATCATTATAAGAAAAAAAAGTAGTCTTTCAAATTTAAAGGAAAATGCTTTAAATTTCATTAATTAAGCCACTTATACTTTGTCATGATATTAAGGACAAAAGTATAACAAAAAAAAATCTTTTTTGTATATTTTTTTTCTCAATTTTCATTTAATTCAATAAATCAATTTTTAAGTATAAAATTATTTTTTATTATCGTCAATACTTATATAAAATAATCAAAAGAAGAAAAAAATTATTAATGTCGTCATCATTTTTATTTTATTACTCTTCCTCTTCTCTTTTATATTATTTAGTTATATAGTTACGTCATAACGATTTTCATATTTTGCAAAAATTTATTTTCTTCTATTATACAATTAATAAATAGATCATTTGCGCAAATTGTGATTTCATCAGGAAGAGAAAACATGAAAAAAAAACGCCATATATCTATACTTAAATATAAATATATATATTTGTACATACATAAATTGTATGCTACTTATACCAATTATATTCATATATATATATTTAATAAGTATAATATTTATAGTCATATTATTTTAAAAATTTATTGATACTCGTGTCCATTTTAAGTAAAATATAATATAAAAAATTATTTAGTAGCATCCAAAATATATATGTATGTATGTATATAGACATATATAAAAAAAAATTGTGTTGGTTCAATTGTGACATTATTTTATATAAACATGTAATATACACACGTACATACATATATGTAAATATGTAAAGAAACACACTCCCCATATACACAAAAATATTTTGAAATTTTTAATAAAAATTTTGCTATTGAAAATGAGATGAAAATTTTTTAGTTTTTTCATCTCAATTTTTTTTTTTTTTATTTATAAGATTTAAGTATACGCCAGTTTTAATATAATTAATTTTAAATTATATGCCAAACTAATAATAATTAATTTTGAAATATTGAAAAAAATTAAATAAAATACTAAAAAAAAAAAACTAAAATTATTCAATTGCAATTTTCAACTTATTCATAAAATATTTAAAAATTTATTGTGGTGAATGAAATTACAAAATTTACTTTATATATTGTATAAAATTTGTAAGTATATACGTGAACTATTAAAAATTAACTTTTTGGCCTAAATCAGAATAATGAATGAGTTACATTTTTTCACTGCACAGGTAGTCTAATTGTTAAAGGAGTCGATAAAATAAAATCAATATAATATAGGGTCTGAAACACAGAGTTGAAATACAACATTCGGAACGAAACTGCTAGACTCCATGTGAGCTAGTCCTTGAAAATTTTGATTTTCATATGACACCCTGCGCAGCCGTTCCCATGGTGGACATTTAAATTTTATAATTTTTAACATACAATTGTATTAGAAATCTAAAATATCTAAATTTTTGCATGTTTTATTTTAAAACAACATCTAGGCGCGACTTTTTAAATATATTATTTTCTTTTGAAATTATATTATTATTAAAATCTTATATTAAGTATATGTGTAAAGTTATGTAATATAAGCAAAATGTACGTAAACTCTAATATATTTTCATAATTTTTCGAAGATATTTAAATACAAAGAGACCAAAATGTATTCGATAATTAGGGCTTAAAAATTAAAATTGAATTTCATCGTAACAAAAATTTCATAAGAAATTCAGGAAAATCACATTGAACTCTAATTAAATTCAAAAAAAAAAATTATGTAAGAATTTGAATACCTATATAGTTATATATGATATTTATCTAATGCAAGTATATAATATGTAAATATATAATAAAATTGGTTATTAGTTATCAAATAATATTCTCGCATTTTATGGACAACAAAGTTATTACAAAAAAATATTCAATCAATTTATATTCGTATATAAATTTATTAAATAGACTGGAAATCAATTTTAATAATAATATTTACTTACATAAATATATTATACGAAAAAAAAAAAACCACAACTTTGATATACATGCATATTATTAATATGAACAAATGTACATATGTACATATATCAATATTTTTATAATTAATTAAATAAATAATGTGGTGTCTTTGATTCATTGAACAGTAGAGTGCCATGATAATTATAATGTAAAGTATATTATTTACACATCAAATAACTGAAAAAATGGAGAATTCTTTTTATAATAAAAGGGTAAAATCTATAATATGCATATACATATATATTTACATAGATAAATCCTTTAATTGACCTATAAAAAATTTAAAACACAAATATATTTTTATAAATGCATATGCCTTCATAGCAAATATATTTTGTACCTGTATTTAGCAAATATGTACCATATATAATATTTTTAGGGGGGTTAATCTAAAAATAAAATTTTAGTTATGCTTGTTGAAAAAAAGAAATATCGACTTTTAAACCTTTTTCTTTTCTTTTTTTCATTTTATACACCACAAAACATAATGTATATATATAATGTACATTAATACACTTTTACTATATAGTTTCCTTTTTATTTTGTTTTTAAATCACTCTGTATGGACGTGATTGAAGTGAACAAAAAATACATACATTAAATCATTTAATGAACTAAATTAAAATACAGAGATTCATAAAGAGATGAACCAACATATAAAAATTCCTATATATTACTAAAAGTATTAAAGGAAAAATCCCGATATGTAGAACTGGTATGGATAACAATAACTTTTCACATTATATGTAGTACGATGAATAATAATCTATTAGTAAGAATATCATTTTGGTTTAGGTAATCTTGCCAATTCTCTTATCGAGAGAGAATCCTGATGAATAACGACTGATCTCAGCCATTAATTGGCGAGTTTAAAATTTAATATTAAGTTTTGTTTTAAAATGTTCAATGGCACATGGCATTGATTACGGTTCGATAAATTGTAACGAATCACGTGTTAAACCTAAACCTAAGATAAATAAATCAAATAAACTAAAATTAAATACTTGTATTGGAATAGCGAATAATCAAATAACAATGGTCGAATTAAATTCATTCAAATATAAAAAAATAAGAATTTTTTTATTTTTTTTTTTTTTTTTTTGTATCAGCTAAATTTTAAAACTGTTTAATTATAGCTTTCGTTTTGACCTTTTAATACTTATTAAAGGAAAATTATATAGCTATGTATGTATATATAAATAGAGTAGGATATTTATATTCATATAATACATACACATGTATGTACATATGTATATATATGAAAAATAATAATAAAATTATCAAAAATACAAAATCCATTCACATTTAAAAGTAGAAAATATTAAAAACGCCAAAAATACTTTTACCTTAATTTTTTTCTTTTCTTTCCTTTTTTTTTTTTTGCAAAATTTTTGTTTATATCAAATATCCTTAAAATTAGTTGAAATATCTAATAACAAACAAAAATAAAAACTGAACTAAAAAAAATAGAAGAATAAAAAATTCGGTTTTGAAAGCAAAAAGAAAAAGAGGAAAAAAGGATGACGTGACTTTTTATTCCCAACTAATTTTAAATTCAGCTTTTCCGTTTTTTATTTTGTTTTTCTATTTTCTTTTTAATTTTACCAAAAATGAATTTAAAAATAGAGAGAAGACTAGTATAAAAATATTGCAAAAAAAAAAATTTTCAAAACCAAAGAAAAATAAGAATTGAATATAAGAAAAGTATAACTGTTTAAGTAACTGTATAATGATAAATAAAAAAATACATACATACACGCAAAATATAGAAAATGAGAAAAAAAATTATCCTTTTTTTTGAAAACTTAAAATATAACACAAATAGTCTATATTATTATACTTAATATAATATATACAAACATATGAACAAACACATACATTACATGTAAATATATATACATATGTTTTGATACAATTTTACATTCATTTACAAATATTTTTACAGTAAAACTCCAATAAACTGTTATAACAGTTTTTTACATTTGATTTTAAGATTTATAATTTTTTATATTTTTATCAAAAATTTATAATCATATAAGTACATAATATTAAATAATTTATTATTATTGTCAAAGCTTACTTAAATTTTGTTATATATATTAAATTTAAAAAAAAAAAATTTATAATAATTTAATTAACGAAAAATTTTATGTATAAATAGCAACATTTTAAATATAACAATAGCTTAAATTATAATGATTTTACTGTATTTTCATGTACATACATGAAAATTAGTTTTTCTTATAATTGTTATACATTTAGTAAAACAAAATTATAAATCCATGTATTTTATAATGTATAAGTATACGGACAATTTAACAGAATGTATTGACTGTCAGTTAGATGAGATTACATATGAGTATAACACTTTTTTATGATATGTATGAATATAAAAAATTATTTCCTTAATAGAACTAGCATTAAAAATTTTATTTTATTCAATAACAATTAATAATATGTTATAATATTTGTTATAATATTTGTAATTATACGTTATAATATTTTAATATACTTTTATTTTTTAATTTTTTGGTATATAAGGACACAATATTATTTGTAGATACTTAGGCTTCCGCAAAAAGTAAAAAAATACAAAAATTGTAAGTAATTTTTACATATTCAAATGCATTCAAATGAAAGGCCACAACTTATTCATTTGATCATTTTGTATCAAGTATGATTTCCAAAATTACTTGAAGTGGAACGATTTATTTAGTTTTCCTAAATTTCTTTTTCATAACATGAATGGGGAAAAAATTTTAAGGTTATAAGTGTTATACTTCTTGAAAATAAATTATTCGAGTATGAGAAATATAACACAGTTGACCCGACCCGTTCTTTTAAAAAAAATTTACTCAAATTTGCTTGTATTTTTATTTTTCCTCTTGTTTTTGAAAATTGCATTGTGTATCAGGCATTAAAAAAGTATTGCAAAAAAAGTTCGTACAAAATATAATACTAATAAATTACTTATCTTTTTTACTTACATCTATAAATTCATCAAATATAGTGCATAAGAAACTGCTATTATACTTTTTTTGATAGAGAAAAATAAAACGCATGTGCATACATATATGATATTTTCCATAATAACTTTTTACGTCATTATACTCAAAAATATCAAAAGAACATCAACTTTTTATATATAAATATATTTTAATTTAATTATCAACTTATAAGCGTAATATAAAAATACTTTATAAGTTGATTAAAAACAATTTTACCCCTTCAAAATGTGAGTTTGATCAAAATTTTCGAATTTTTTTTTTTGTTGTAAAAGAGAAAAGTATTAATGTTACATTGAAATTTTTAAAATAAATTTTAAGTACGATTTAATTTTGATTTAATTAGAATTCTGAATACCGTAATATACCGTAATAAACCGTATTAGAATAAATAATTATTTTAACAAAATTATTGAAAAATTACAAATTATAACTCAAAACATTTAACTATTATATTCTTATACAGTTTTATCTAGAACACAAACCATTTGTAAATTTTACCATCAAATAAATACTTATACGTTACAAGAAATATACGTTACCAGAAAACTTATAAATATAATTCAACAATACTGAAAACAATATTGTACAAATGTACCTTATGTATTTAAATAAATTTTTTTAATTATTATTTTTTTAATTAAAAAAAACATCAACTGTTGTTATGACGTATTTATGCTCGATTTTTAATAACTGAATTTTAAAATTGATTTTATGTTCAAGGGTTAATGCAAGTGTAGTTGATTTTGAAGATTTGTCTGAGTCAAATCAATATGACGTGTCAAAATTTAAAGAGACAATATTTTGCATATGAATACAAAAATGTATTTTAAAGAGGGAAAGGAGGGTACACTCGAAAAATGTTTAAATTATCAAAAATATGATTATAATGCCAATTAAATAATTTTGAAAATTAGTTACAATCTAAAGAAATTTGGATATTTCTTTCTTTTTTTATAAAATAAGAACATTCTAAATATATGGCCGAACCGTTTATGACAGTAAAACTAAAAATTTATTAATTTTTTACGATATATTTTAGGTATAATATACCTAAAACGGTACTTTAATATTTTTGTAATATATTTTTATAAAACTGTCTTTTTCTTTCTTTTATTTTATTAAATTTTTGGCAACATATTGAAAATTATTTCAAAGATTTAAAAATTTTGATAAGCGAAATTATAAATAGAAAGTTTGCGCATAAAAATTTATTTAGTAATTTTTTTTTCAAATCAAAAATTGATTGTTATCAAATGTGTACTTATTTGGTTTGATTCAAATATTCAGGAAGTGAAATTATTTATAATAATATTTTATTGTAAACATACATATATATATGCATTTACTCTAGATATCACTATTTATAAGCAGATGAATATAAAATATAATTTAGGAAAAAATGCACAAGTATTGTATTATGACATTTTTTTACGTAAGAATAAAACTTATAAGCAACAATCAATTTAATAAAATGAAGTGTGAAATTTATAACAAAAATATAGAGATAAATTGGACAAGAATATTTTCATTTGGAATAAATAGTTAATAAATTTGTTAAATGTGGAACAATATGAGAGCCCAGAATATAGGTGTCTAGGTTAATTGTTAAATATTAACTTTTATTTCCTCCTAAATAATTTCTTTTATTTTTTTTTTTTTGAAAGGTAAATTGATTTCTCTCTTTATTTTTTATCAACGATGCAAAATTCTAATAATAATTCGATTAGATGTAGTGATCTGTTTTTTATACCGAAATTATTTTCATATTTATTTTATCAATCTATGTGTACTATGAGTTTGATACATCAAATACGAGTTAGCATAATATACATATCAAATTAAAGTGCAAGAGCACAAACATTTTTATAGGAAAAATGCTCAATTTTAAAAAAAAAAACTCGCATGGAATAATTATGCAAAAAAGCAATATTTTAAACCGACATTATAATTTAAACATAAGTAATTTTTAAATCACCATTTTAAAATTTGCAAATATTTTTTTTTTTTTTTTGATAAAATTTTTATAGCAGCCCAGAAAACGTAAGCAAAAATAAATAAAAAATTTTTGTTTTACTTTTAAGAATTTTGTAAAATTTAAATTGCTAGTCGCCGCGCCGCAGCAGTATACATATGTATGAACATACATATATAAATTCATATAAGTATAATGATTGTACCTACATATGTAAGTATTTTATCTATAAATATTTTCATATTTATATGCATGTTCATATATATATATGTATATACATATAATATATTCATTAATATATTATGTACTTACTGCATGCAGTTTTTATTTTATTGATGATGACCTGATTTTTTTGTTATTTTCTTTTTTTGTATGTTTTCATTTTGTTTTTAAATTTGTACATTTGTAATTTTGCTTTTTTTTTGGTTTGGTTGAATCATCCATTCTTTAAATAGAATTTTTCTTTTACATTTTATTTCCTTTTTCTTTTTGGAGAAAAAAAAATATATAGAATTATATCCACACGTATGCACATATTTTCTATGCACGCTTATATTCACATACACTTACACATATGCATATATTATGTGCAAAATAAATTCATTAAGTAAAAAAAAAAAAAACAACAGAACTGGAAAAAAAAATTGAATTTGTTCAAAAAAAAATTTTATGTTACAATAAAAACATTTTGTCGTAAAATACAGTTTTATATTTTTATACTTTCATAATATAAATTTAAATAATATTCACATGTACATATACGTATATGTATGTAAGCACATTAAATGTGTTATACATTCTATTCCATTGATTGCTATTCACATATAAATTATGTATATGCAATCGAAATACAAACACACTAAAAATTTGAAACATTCTGAATGAAAATATTTTTTATTTAATTTTCGTCGAAAAATATTTTCTTTATTTAGTGAATATTATTCGAAAAATATTTGTTTTTAATAAGTAACAAAAATGAAAATTATTATATTAATAAATTTCAATACAAATCAAATTTTTATATTGCAAAAATACATATAGAGTTTTATTAAAAATTTTTGAATGTGAAAAAAAAGTATAGAAAGCGCTTCAAAAAAAAATTATGCTCTTTTATAAACTTTCTGAATTAAGCGTTACAAGTTTATAGCGAATTTCACATTTTCCGATCATAAACTACGTTTTTTTTTTACTTGATTTTGCTTTTTTTCTGCATAAACTTTAATAAGGTTGTTAAATTTGAAGATAAATTGTCAAAGGTTAACATTATATGCAAATATCAAAACATTCGACTTTGATAACATAAATTTGAAATTCGTTCTATAATGTAAAAAAAGTACTTTGCAAACTTTTTATATTGCAGCACTCAAGTAAAAAAAGCAGAAGTTTCAAAAAATGTTCAAAATGCTGCTTAAAAATTGATTATTTTACAATATGAAAGACAAGGACAATTTCAAGAAAAGAAAACCTTATTAGAAATTTTTTATTGTGTGAATGAACTCTTTTACAAAGCTTTACCTAAATAATAAAAAATTCGCCTTTGTTAATTAAAAAATCAATTTAAAATTCATGAAGCTAAAAATTTATGTAATAAAGAATAGTTTTCAAAATTTATTTTTTCAATTGCTACTTACAAAACACCAAAAATTTAAAACATATTGGACAATTAATCAAATAAAATTGAAAAAAAAAAAGAAAATAAATTTTTTTAACACCTCAAAATCAATATAAATATAGACTTTAATTAATTACAATTTTCAATATTTACAAAATATTATTAATCATTCATAAAAATTCATTTAAAAATTGTTTAATCAGTTGCTTTTTTGTTGATTTCTTATTAGGCTAGGTTAGTTATCATTGTATTTTTTATTGATCGCTGAAAATTCAATGTCATTCATTACATGAATGTAGATAATTATTCATATATATATACAAAGTATATATGTATATATACGAATATTAAAGTATATAAAAAAAGTATAAGTTGATGTCATTCATAAAATTATTTAAATTTGTCTCTTTTTTTTTTCTTTTTTACTTATAAAAATTTTATTTCACTTAGCTTAGTTAAGTACTAATTTTTACTACATGTGTATGCATATATAGTATATATATGTGTATATATATAGTAAAGAATTTTTTACATGAACATTGCATTTTATTTAAAATAAGTAATACAAATAATAAAATAATTTTTCTTTTGTTTTAGCTATGAATTGTACATTAAATTTCGTAAGTTAATCAAGAACAAGTAAATTTGTATTTTGAACAGTATGATTTTATAACATTTAAACATAGTGTACAACGTTCGGAAATACGTTTTCAATATTCATTTTTTTATTTTCTGTAAAAATATTAGTGAAATGCTGAAATTTCAAAATTTCAAATATAATTTATACAAACATTAAAAAAAACAATAAAAATCATTGCTTAGGCAATTACGAATAATATGAGTGTATGTCATAAGTTTTTTTTAAAAATCAGTATATGACAATAAGTATACGAGTATATATATATACGAAAACTGCGCTATATTTGTTTTCATAAACAAATGTTATTAACTAAATTTGCTCATGAACAATGCAAATTTTTCGAAATATAGCGAAATTTGTATGAGTAGCATAATCAAATCGTTTTAACTGTTCGACTTTTATATAGAATAGTTGAAAATATATTGCATATTAATCACGTTATGTTTTTGCAGTATTCCGTTTCACAGATATTGTTTTGTAGTATTGCGTTTATGAAAAGGTCTTATATTATTTAAAGTGAAATTAACTATACTATTTGTTATTGCATATAAAATAGTTAAATATGTAAAAAATTTTGTTATTAAATCATAATTAAAATATTAAAATAAAAATATCATTTATGTATATACATATATATATATGTATGTATTTGCTTTTCATAAATTCCTTTCCCTTAAAAATTTTATTTTATTTTTTATGTTTTTTAAAAAAAGAGAAAAAATTGTTGCTTTTTTTCTTTGTAGAAACAAGTTTAATACATTTACATAACTTATACATATGTATATGTACAAAATGATCCTTTTTTTTAAAATTTTGTTTTTTCATGCGCCGCTTATTGAAAATATTTAAGTATAAATGTATATGTATAAATGTGAGTATACAAGATATTTTTTGTTTATCAATGTTAATTTGAATGTAAAATAATTTTTAAAAATTTTAATTTTTAATTTTAAATAAAAATTCTACTTAAAATTCAATTTAATTTAAATATTTCAAAATTCAGTTTATATAAAATGAAAATGAAAAAAAAAATATGAGTAAATTTTTTATACTACATAAAAAATTTTTATTTTAAATGAAGGTCAATGTAAAAAAATAGTAAGAAGAAAATAAAAAGACTATTAAATAATACACAAATGTACATAAACATATATATGTATATATATTTTATATATACATACATACACATGTATATATGCATTTATAATCATTCGCATGTGTAAAAATATATATTTGTTCTTTTATCAGAAAAATTTTCTTTTATATTTTGCATTTATCCTTAATGGTATATTTGTATTTGTTTGAAAAACACACCTACATTATTTAAAAAATATTTTTCTCAAACATATTCATTTTGTTATACTGTCGTCGCTTTTCCGATTAAAAAAAAAAATAATTGAGACAACAAAGAATATTTATTTATTTTAAATTTATAAGAATAAAATTAATTGGAATTAATTGTTATAACTTAGTAAATTAGGTGTTTAAGAAATGCAAATTTTAAAATTTTTATTAACTTTTCTATTTATTTAATATTTGTATTTAATAATTATTAAATAATTAAAAACAAAAAGAAGAAAATCAGCTTTGATAAAGTGCGTATGTAGCGCACGAAATATATTAGCGAAAAATAAAAGTATTTTATTCCGAATAAAAGGAAGTTTTCTTTTCACACCAATAAAAAAAAAAAAAATTAAAAACAATTATTGTTAAATAGTTGTTCAATTTCAAATTTCTTTTTTTAAATTAAAAATTCAATAATGAAATTAGAAAATGAATGTTAAAAATTTGTTTAATTCTGATAAATATTTTATATACAATGTTAATAACAAAAAAATTTTTACAATATGCAGAATGAAACCTAACCAAAACTCTTTTAAAGTCGATGAAAATCCTTGTAAGATATTTTGTAAGTAACCCAGTTTATTATGCTGTATAACAAAAAAAAAAAATTAATCAATTATTATTTTTGAAATGTTAATTAATTACTTAAAAATAGCAAATAAATTCATAAAGAAATAGCTATACTAAAATAATTATGTTTGTTAAAAATTTTCACTAAGTAACTAAAGCTTTACTTGCATATGTAATCATAATTCACACAAATACATTCATATAATGATTTTGAAAAACAAAAGTTCTTATATTTTGTGAGAAAGAGAAAAATATATGTAAGTATAAAAATATTTTAAAATACACAAAAATTCAAAATAACAAAAAAAAAAATATATAATTGAGAGAAATACATTCATACTTGATAATAAAATATAATCAAGGGAGAGTGCGTATAAAAACAGTAAAATGAAGGAGAGAATGAAATATTTTTATGTGAATGAAACCATAGCATTCATTGATTAAATAGAAAATCCTTCAAAAAGCTTTAAAAAAACTGACGAAGAAGAAAAACAGAAAAAGAAAAATTAAAATAAAAATCCTTATAATGTTTAGTTTATTTCATTTTTAGAAAAATTTTATTGTATTTCTTACTTTTTTTTATAATTCAAGAATTTTAACAATTTTAAGTTTTTCTGTTATATTTATGGATTGTATATCTTTTGATAATCCAATTTTAATATGTACACTGAATCTTATAATATGCAAATATGTGCATATTGAATATAAGTATGCAATTTTTAATTTAGTATAGATATTTTTTTAATTTTATTTATATAATTTTGAATATACCTATGTATGTATATTGATTTCAATATCATATGAAATTTACTTATGAACTCTTTGAATTCAAAGATAAAACAATGGAAATTTGTATGAATTTTGAATTCTGTGACTTAAATTGCAAACTAAGCATATTTGACATTAACATTTGTAAAAAATCAAGTGTGAATATCGAAAAAAAAAAACAGAGATACGAAAAAAAAGAACAGCAACAAAAATATATAGTTAGCAATAAATTTTCTCTTTTTATAATTTTAAACTTAAAAATTTATGGCTAACTGCATTTCAGTACCATGATTTTATGCATACCTGTAAAAAAAAAATAATTCTTATTCATTCATTATTCATTTACTAATGGAATTTTTTAATACTTAATATATAAGAACAAAATACAATTTGTTAAAACGGAATGTTAAACGGAATTTGTTGAAAAACGGAAAGTACTAGTACCCCTGCGGCTAGAGCAGTAGTGAAATTTGCTACTGAATAAAAACAATGTGATTACTTACTTATTTCATTTTTTATTCTTTGGTAATTTTCTTAAGACTAACTTAATTAATATAATAAGTGTACTTAAATATATTGAGAGAAATTATGATGAATAAGACATTTTATCGTTAGATAACAATAGAATTCTAATGTTGAATTCTTTCGCTTGCATATCAAGTGCATGTAGTTGGCTCTTATATATAATAGATTTTATATATTAAACTAGATTTTTGCTAATACAAAAGTTATATTATTGTAAAGTAATAAAATGTGAACACGATAAATAATTACAAGCTATAAGTAGTTAAAATCGCAACATAAAAATGCAGTTTTCCCGAAAAAAAAAAAACATAATTTAAAATTGTAATCTAATTTTTTTAATTATTTCAGTTACTTTATACTTGTGACATTTCAAATAAATTTCAAGCATCTTTAGAAACATTTTGTTAACACATCTAAATTTTTACCTATTTAGTAATAATAGAAAAATAGAAACAAACGAGTTAGATATGAAATGAAAAACTAATATGATTGATTGTTTTTAACTCATTGTAATGTTTATATTTGTGGAACAAATATATACATATAAAAATAAATAAACACATACAAAAATATGCAAGCATACGCTATATAACATATATACAAATTTGAATGTGTATGAAATGATGAAAAAAAATGTATCGTTCAACTCCCCCTGGGAGATTTTCAGTATTATTTTATGAATGATTTTTTTTTTCTCTTTTATTGTTTAATTTTTTGTTTTTATTTTCTTTTATACACACATATATAACAAAAATACATATATATATTTTTTGGCTTATAATAGTGGTGCCTCTATCAAAGTTTTTATGCTAAGTATTTTCATTCTGTTTTTCCCGTTTTTTATGTTTTCTTATTTATTTTGTTTTTAATTTCAATTATTGTTTCGGTTTATAGATATAAAAAAAAAAACAAATTTTATAATATTCTGTTATACAAATATATACGTGTATGTACAATATTTATATTAAAAAAAAAGATTATAAATAAATTTGTTTTCTATTTTCGAAAAAAAAAAATAAATAAATAAAAAATAACCAAATGAATGAAAATTCATTTTTTCTTTTTTCAGTTTGTAGTATTTTTCTTTTCGCAGTAAGTATAAGAAAAAAATAATATAAAATTCAAGTATAAGTTTCGAATAACTAAAAATATTTACGCTATTGTTTTTCAATCATGCAATGAATTCGTTATAATACTCGCTTATCATTAATTACTTATTTCTTATTGAATTTAATAAATATTATATAGAGATTAAAAAAATTCTCAAGTTCAGATATGTATTAAAAAAATTTATTTAGGTATAAGTAGGCTAAAATGCATCAAAAATGATGTAAGCGTTTATTACATAACTGAATGAATACTTATAAAGAATATTCAAGATTAAAATTATAATACTCGTAAAAAAAATTTTATAATAAAATTTCGATAATCCAGACACAGTTAAGTAAGTAAATAATATTGAAACGTTAGCCAAAATAAATCTAAAGTACAAATATGTATAACAAATACTTATATTTGATTTGACCACAAAATTATTTAAATTAATAAAAATTAAAAATAAAATAAATACATTTAAAAGAAATTTAATGAATGTCTTCAGTAAAATAAACAAAATTGTATATAAATAAAATAAATAAATTTGTATTAAATTTATATTTTTCTATTTCAAGGTGCAAATAAACAAAAAGTTCATTAATTTGCCGAAAATAAAGAACAGTGAGTGCAATACAGTTTCGTGATTTTGAAAATGAAAATATTATGAGACAGCAGTGAATAAATATAGAATTAAAAATTGGGTTTCTTTTTTTATGTTTTTTAGAAAATAAACCTATTTCAAAAAAAAATTATGAAGCGAACTGCATACTTCTTCTGCACAAAAGAACTGAAAATTACAAAGAATGAATTTACTTCCATCATTCAAAAATAAGTATTTCCCGTAAAATTTATAAAAAATTTTATACTTGAAATTGAGTATCCAAATATAATTTATAAAATAAAATAATTCTATAGTGGACGAATAGCTCTTTCATAGTAAATTTCACCTATGGTTATAATATTGTATTACTAATTATATTTCGCTTTGTTTTCTCATTTTTAGCAGATAATGTATCTATTTTTAATTTTTTATTTATCATCAATTTGATGCCTATTATAGTATAACATATATATATATATATATATATATATATATATTGTTTATCTCATACTTTTGCACTTAATTAATTAAGTAAATATTCTTATAATATATAACAATATGTGTATATGTATTTATATATAAAATAATTTATTTATGATTTTAAAACGGAAGTTAAGTTCAAGTACGCTATATATATAAGAGAAATATAAAATGAATAAAACAGCATTTCAATTAAAACTATATATCTGCACGTATATACTTACAAAAATGTGTTATAAATGAGTTTAAATAAGTATATACGTATATAAGAATAAAATATAAGATGGTACAACAAAATAATTACTTTTAAATCGATTTCAATTAAAATGAATTAAAAAGGTTTTTTTATTTTGTTTTTTTTTTAATAGCAAACACATTAATTATTAAATTGATTAAAGTGTTAAAATTTTAAATGAAAACAAATTTGTTTTAATTATATTATATAACTAATATGATCTCCAATATTAATTAATAACTAAAGAGTTATATTATAATTTCAAAAATTTATTTAAATTATTCTATTTTTTTTTAAATAGGAAAATTGCAAGCTATAGTGTAAATACATTTTAACATGGGCACTTTTGAAGGAAATTACAGCAGCAGGTGCTAAAATGATTACCTCACATAATAAAAGAGTACCCATAATTAAAATACATATAAGTATTATATCTAAATAAATTTTTGATTTTAAATGAATGTGGTTCTGAATGGACAAATTGTTCTGTAAAAGGATTCTGTGAGATATTTAGGGCTATATATATAGTTGGACGAAAAATTAAAATTTGACATTCAGAATTTAAGCGTTGTGATATATGAAGAATATGCATAAATTGTCGTTGGCCAATAGAATGATTTTCAAAATAAGTTTTCAAAGAGTGATGTTGTATGGTAGCTATACCAGATCTTTGAGATCTAGTTAATAATTATTAATAAGTTACAGGATTAACAAAATAAAATTTTAACTCTTAATTTTATGTTATCTTCTTAAAATAATAATTCAATATAATATTGCAGACATACGTTATAAAGGCATTTTTCAAGGATGTTTTAAGCTGATGTTGTAGATTTTATCTTATAAATTGTCAAAGCTTTTGTTCAAATTTTATGTTGTACCAAAAACATTGTTTATTTTTTTTAAATCTAATCCTAATTACGTGCATACTATACATCCTTAATGCATAGGATACTTGTCTATATCTCATGAAAATTCTGTTTTGTAATTGCTATCAAAAGTTTAGTTTCCTGGTATTCGAAATTTGAAATTTTAATATTTTTTACATATTTAATAAATTTTAAGATTTTTTTGTTTATCTCTTAGGTATATGTTTTGCTTTTATATTTTTTTTTTATTTTCAATTATTAAATTCATACATGTATAATGTATGTAAAAATAATATACTCATTATTTTTTCCATAAAAAAAAATTTTAATTATTTTTGTTATAAATATATTTAACTATATTTTTTAATTATTGTATTTTGATATAAGAGAGTAAGTACACAATGACATATTTTTTTGCGAATTTAAACATACATTTAACTTACATTTAATGTTTATATATATATATATATAGATTTGTGTATATAGCTAATATTTTGATATGTAGTTGTGAATAAATATTTCTATTTAGCACAAACACATAAATGTAAGTAATATCAACATAAATTTATATTCAAACATTTTGCATACTTTAAGGCTAAAATAGAAAAATTTCCTTTTAAATTTAAATAAATAAAATTATTTAAGCATTTAAGTTTCAATTTTATTATTAGTACAAAAAAAAACATTGATAATGAATTTTCATCGCTAAATTTTCTGATACCTATTAAGTGCACAAAGAAATTTTAAGAGTTGCGCAGACTTTCTATTTTAATTAAGAATTATTAAAGAGGAAAAAGCAAAAAATTAATTTAAAAAAATATTAATTATTTTTTATTTATTAAATAATTAATTTATAAAATAATTATTTAAAATATTTATTGTAATATTTTAAAATGAATATTTTTATTTTAAAATCCTTTTTTATATTTTGTGTGAATTTTCGAGGATTTTTTATTTCTCTTTTTTTTTTTCCTTTTTTTTTTTACAATTTCTGACAGAACAAATAATTTTGATTTTTGATTCAGTTTTTTTTCTTTGCACACAATAAAATGATTTTAATACATATATGTATCAGTGTATATACACGAAGTATGTGTGAATATGTGTGTGTCAATATAATATTATTAATAAGTAAATTTTTATTAAAACCTATATGCCTATATATTTAATATACAAGAAGTATCAATATTTTGTATATAAGTATATAAATATAATTATGTGTGTAAGTATAATAATTCAATATATTAAATATTTTGAAAATGAATTACTAAAACTTTAGAAAATACTAAGTAGTTACTAATATTTTGTAAAATTGATTTTTTTTCTTAATTAACTAAAATTTAACATTAGATATGAAAAATATATTTTGTAAACAAACACATATTCCTATCGTACCTCATAATTTTAACCCAAAAATAAAATTTCACAAAAGTATTTCAAGAATTTTTCTTTATATTTTTCATTCATATTTCTTTTTTCGATTGTATTTGAGATACAATCTTGAAATAAATTTAAAATTAAAGAAAATTTAGTGCGTTTTTTATATTCACATATATTTATGAGATTATGACAAAAAAAAATGTTTATCATAAACAGCTTTCCAAATTTATTTTAAACCATTAACGTTAAGTTACAATATACTGTGTATAAGAATATGTAGTTCATATAATGAAAGCATAATTTTATATATATATATATATATATATATATATATACTTATATATATATATTATACATCCAGATTTTGCATGTAATAGAATTTTGCATGGGAAAAGGAAAAAAAACTAACAAAAGAAAGTGTTAATTGTTAACACTAAGTATAATAACAATGTATTAAATAATAAAAAATGTATTAAATATAATTCAAATAGTTGTGATTTGAAAGATTAGTTATAATTTTTTCGAAATGGAAAGTTATTAAGTGTAAAAAGAATTTTTATACTACACGAATACTGTATAATACTACATAATGTAAAAGTAAATTTAAATTATTCATGTTTTATTACTTTCTTGCGCCAAAAATTATGCAACACAATTCCATAAATTATTTATGTATATTTATACACATAATGCCATTTTTAACACCTTTCGATCGAATTTTTAATCTGAATAATATATATACACTATTTTTTCTTAAAATAGATCAAACATACCTAGATTAAGCAAATAGATTTAGATAAAATGAAAATTGAAGTATTTCTCATAGAATTTTGCTAATTTAAACTAACTTAAAAGATAAGTTAAAATAATTTAAAACTTGCAGTAAGGGCACAAAATATTCAAAAATACATTATTAAATTATTATTATCCTAGGATTGTATCAGTTTATAAAATAATTTAAAAAGTACGAATCAAAAATTTCATTGACAGAAATATTTTGTAACACATGTAAATAAGTAAATATGTAAATATGGATTTGTGTATCAAAGGATGTTTAAGAATACAGGAATGTATATTTGGCAATGTATGCACTTACTTTCATGTGTGTGTGTATGTATAACACGTTTGAAACTGAAAATCTTTTATCACATTTATACACATGTACAATATAAAGTATACATATATATATATATGTATAAATTCAATTTTTTCCCTTTTTTTTTATCAGACGCAAAACAAAAATTTTCTAATTTGCAAATTAATAATATGAAATTCATGAAAAATTTAAATTATTTTAAAACAGTAAAATACACCTAAAATTTTATTAAATTTTAAAAGGGTGGATTTTTTTAATTTTTTTAAAATATTAGCAAAATTTAAAATGGAAAAAATTTAGATACAAAAACAACGATGAAAAAATATTAAGAAAAAAAAAACGAAAAATGACTTGCGCACTCCGAATTAAAAAAAAAATATATTTTTTTGCGATATTTTAAAAGTCAAGCATTTTGAAACTTTAGCTTTAAAAACAGCAACAAATATTAAAATATAGATTAGGAATACAATAACCACACAAGTATACTTGGCTCTTTTTTTCATATACACAGATGCATTGATCATTAATTAATTTTTTTTTTTTTTAATTGTGCTAAATACTTAATGTTAATATTGTGTCTCAATTTTTACATTCAGTAATCTTAAATTTCTAATAATTGATTTCTTGTTTAAAGTACCGAACTATTTTAGCGAACTAAAAAATTTAGTTGTGAATCCTATCATATCTTGTTGCACATATAAGTATATGCAAGTGTATTTATTTTATTACTTATTTATTTGAAAATCGATTGATTAGTAAAAGAAAAATAACTAAAAAAAAATTGATTAAAAATTTAATAATTAATTTTTTTAATTGAACTCTTTAAAAAATAATGTCAAATTTTACTATTTATAAATACTTAACTAGTGTTTTAATTTTGTTAAATTTATTGTTAACTAAAAAAAAACAGAATTTTACAAAAGCCTAAAATAATTGATTTGCCAGCACATTAATTGAATATTTTAATGTAATGTAAGTATAAGATAATTAAATACAAAATTTAATTATATTTATACATACATCCATATATTACAATAACTAAAATTATTTGTTGATTGATAACTTTTAATGTTAAAATATTAATATCAATAAATAAATAAACTGCATTTTTTCACTTAATAAGTATATACTTGCAACTCTACCTATACTAACAAGTCTATCTAATGCTAATGCCTATATCTGCCTATAAATCAAATTGTTTAAAATAATTAAAATTAAAAAGTAAATTTAATAAATGTTAATAAAACAAAACTAAACAGTTTAGTGAATACATATAAGATTCTTTGCATGCTTATCTAACAAAGGTAGGTGTACGCATATTTCGAAACTATCGTGGCCAAGTATTTGTAAGTAATTTTGATATACGTAGGTACTTTGTACTTTTAATGATCATTTTTTCATTCAAAAGTCTAGTACCTACTTACTTAATTACTTAAATTTTAGAAATTAAATTTTTCTTGTTCAGAACAAAGTTATTAAAAAAAAAACTTTTTTTTTATTCAAATTTCAAATTTTTAGTGCAGATTTGCGCAATGTCCATTAATAAAAATAATATAACTTTTTTTTTTGCTGTTCCCCATTCTATTTTCTCTTTTTTTCTTTTTGTTTTTTTTTTTCTTTTCAATTCAGTTCAGTTCAGACAATTTCTACATTATTTCATACAAATGTAATTTAATGATGTTATATATAGAAAACATAGAGGAGTAGAAAAATTGTGAATTAAATCGCCTTGAAAAAAAATACATATTCTCAACAAAGAAATATTGTAGGTACCCATGTACCTCTATATAGCTGTTTAATAAATATATATATATATATATATATATATATATATATATATATATATATATATATATATATATATATATATATATATATATATATATACATATTCTAAAACGAAATATAAATTTATATACAAAATATTTTATTATATGTTTATGTACCTATAATAATATAAAATAATATATACGAATGTATGTATGTATTTTAGTTAAAAATTGAGCAAGGTTAAATATTTTCCTGAATGGACAAACTGGCTACATTAAAATAAAAAAAAATGATAAATAAAATATTAAAATAAGAATGAATTTTCAAAAAAAAAAAAAAGGAATTTAGCTATGAATTAAATATTTGGTTATTTTCAAATTATAATCAGATGTCGTTGCGATAATAAAACTATAATAGAAAAAAATAATATTATTACTTAAAAATATTTTCGTAATAAAATTTCAATTTTTGTAACATTTTTTTTTTCATTTTCCAACTCTGGTTTGGTGCCTTGAATCTCATGGAAAATATTGTTTGTAGTTTTAGTCTAATATTATTCTTTGTTTTTTTTTTTTGTTTTAAGAATCCATTAAGTAGGAAGGTAGGGTAGGAATTTGAAAAAATTTTTTCTTGTTTTTGGAATTTGAAAAATTAATTTTCTTCAACCAATTTTGTTTTTCATTAAAGAGATAATATGTACGTTTTTTTAATGATCATTGTGCCTAACATACAAAAAAAAATTTCCTAGGGTAGGTATGTAGGTACTGCTTAACATTGGGTGTCTAGGTAGGTACAAAGACAAAAAGAAAATTGTTTTTTAAAAGTACAATTTAAAGTATTAAATAATTTTTTTTTCTTTGTCGGCAATATTGCTTACCTTTCATGTCCCTCTGTCATGATTTGTTATAACAAACCTAATTTTATATCGTGATACGACAAATTTCACCATTTTTGGAGCATAAAGACATCAGCTAATTAAAATTTTCAATCAGCGAATTTATTGTTGACCTTTTCCGTTGTGTTACTTTTATATTATATATTTAATAAATTAAATTTTAATTTCATCAAACTCATATACAGATATAGTCGCAACGAAAAAAAAATATTCGTCAATTTTTTTTTTTTAATATAATTGTAAAATTAGAATATTAAAATATTTATTCATAAATGGCATATAAATCATATTCTAACAAAATAATTACAAAATATTCTGAACAAAATTTAGATTTTATTTATAAAAAATATTTTTCTTTTCCTTTTTACGATTTAAAAAAATGTATAGGAATTTTCTTTTTTTGCAAACTTATTTTTTATTAGAATTTGTTTTTTTTTTTTTTTTGAAAATTTGATGTAGTTTCTACGCATGTAGAGAATTTTTTCACATTTTTTTTTCCAGAAATGCTTTCCTTTTTTCATAAATTTTCTTTGATTAATAAATAAATTTTCTTTTAATTATATCACGCTAAAATAATTTTAATTTAAATATTTTCTTTCATTTATTATCTAAATATATAAATAATTAATTATAATTTTTATACAATATTTATTTTCACTATTATTCTTCACAAAAAAATTTTAACTCTTGAAAAAAAAAAATTTTTTTTTGTATATACCTAAATGAATTTTTATTTTAACCTACGCAACTTTACATCACGAAAGAATATTGAAGATTGACGATTCAATTTCAGAATATGTCAAATTCTCAAATATCAAAATGAAAATTTGAAATTATGTGTGTGTATATTTGAGATTTTGCCATTTTAGCTTCTACTCCGGTAATCCGGTATGACATTTATGACGTTTTCGAAAACTACTTTATCGATTAATTTTGTATGAAAACGGGGTTCAAATCGAAACACAAAATGCGAATTACCTAGTATGTATTATAACGAGACAATTACGATTAGTCATTGTACAAACATCTATTCCTATTTTTCACAATACAAAAGTATTTTTCATATAGAAATTTGTATAAATGTAAACGCTTTTTGACATCAGACTTTGTGGGACGGAAAAAAAATACAAATTACTCTATCTAGTGCATACAGTAATTCCTGATTATAGATCAGCTGATTTTTATTTTTACATTTTGACATAATATGCTCAAATTATAACAGAAAATTCGTGTTACTGTTGGTTAGAAAAACTCAGAAAAAAAATATTTTCAACGCGTAACCATTAAAATTGCACAATCTGTCTTCCAACAATTAAATGACAATTTATTTCTTGTATATTGCTTATAGAATCGATGCATTTGTGAAATGTGAATTCATTAAGGTCATTATAATATTGATCGCAGATAGAAGACGTAGTCATGCAAAAAAAATCTCTTAAAAACAATATACGAGAAGAATATTATATTGCAATTGTGCATGTTATCCAATATGTTGTGGTTTGATCAGTCAGTATTGGTGTACTTTTCTGATTGAGTGAACTCCTTACAACTTTTTAACGTCATTTTTAAATTGCATAATACTTTACATTTTTGCTAATGTGTCAAGTAAGTGACGTTTATAAATGTCAACTTTTCTACTATAGTGCTAATATACTTTCTTTTTGGTGATGTTCACTTTTTTGTAAGTACCAATAAGCGCATAAAGTAGTGACGGCAATAAATAAAAAAAACTGAAATGGCCAAGAAGAAAAACGAAGAATATTCAGGAGAAAGTGGAGACGATGCGGATTATGGTGAAGAACCCAATTTTGATGATCCTGAAGATTTTGTAGATGATGTTAGTGACGAAGGTAAGAAAATTATTCGAAATTTACTCACAGCCATGCTGGCATCTTGCTTTTAAATCTACTGTATGAAATACTATGCTAACTTAACCTCAACTTGTCAGAAAAATATACATAAGCAAAATTATAAATCAAATATATAAAAATATTTAGAATTAAAAAACTAACAAATTGTTTAATTAAAATTTAGAATTGTTGGGTGATTTATTGAGTAAAAGGCCATGTGAAACTGATGGTATGGAAAATGTTGTTGTTGTCGATAATATACCGAAGGTTGCACCAGCCCGACAAGAAAAATTAAAGACGGTCATAGATAAACTATTTTCCACATTTGGTGAAATAGTCAACACTTATTATCCTTTAGATGAAGAAGAAAATACAAAAGGATATGCATTTTTGGAATATAAAAATTCGCAAAATGCCGAAACAGCTCAGAAACAATTGAATAATCATAGATTAGACAAAAGTTATACATTTTCTGTCAATCTTTTTACTGATTTGGCGAAGTATATTTATTACTGAAATATTAATTGAAAACTTCTCAAAATACATATGTTCTTACAGATATGAAAATGTACCAGAAGAATGGGAGCCCCCAAAGCCACAACCTAATAAAATACAAAACGATTTGTACAATTTCCTGTTGGAACCAGATGCATACGATCAATATTGTGTAGCAGCCGAAACTGCGCCAAATTCTGTTCAGGTTCAATTTTGGCAAAATACCTTACCAGAACCCACTGAATTAGAGTCGAGGGAAAGATTTACCGACACTTTTGTCAAATGGTCACCATTAGGAACTTATATAGTTACTTTTCATAAACCTGGTGTAGCTATTTGGGGTGGTACTGAATTTAACAAAATTAACAAGTTTCCTCATCCAGGAACCCAATTTGTTGACTTTTCTCCTTGCGAAAATTATTTAGTTACTTATGGACCCTTACCAAAAAATCAACAAAATATCATTATTTGGGATATACGGTCAGGTCAAGAAAAAAGATCCTTTGTATCTGAGAACATGTCATCTATGTCAATGTTCAAATGGTCTCATGATGATAAATACGTAGCTACAATGGGTACAAATGTTATTCATATCTATGAAACACCAAGCTTTTATTTATTAGATATGAAGTCAATCAAAATTCCGCAATTGATGAGTTTTAGTTGGTCTCCAACTGATAATATTATAGCTTATTGGGTAGCGGAAACAGAGCAAGTTCCTGCAAAAGTAGCATTAGTTTATATACCTAAAAGACGTGAAATAAGAACAGTAAATATCTTCAATGTCTCAGATTGTAAAATACATTGGCAAAAATCTGGTGATCACTTATGTGTCAAAGCTGACCGTTACACAAAAAAATCAAAAAAAGATAATGACGTAAAATATCTTGGTCCATATCATACATTTCAAATATTTGACATGCGAACAAAGGACGTCCCAGTTGATAGTGTGGATATAAAAGATTTGGTTTTGGCTTTTTCGTGGGAGCCTGTAGGCACAAAATGTGCCATAATACACGGAGAACAAAGCAACGCTTCCATAAGTTTTTATGAAGTTAAGAAAGGGCAACAACCAAATCTTATAAAAAAAATGGACAAAAAAACTTGTAGTCATCTCTTTTGGTCTCCTCGTGGACAATTTATAGTTCTGGCTAATTTGACTATGGGGACATTTGAATTTGTAGACACGAACAATGACTTTATAGTCATGGGTAGCGGGGATCATTTTAGAGCATCTGAAGTGGAATGGGATCCTACTGGAAGGTATGTTGTAACTGGTGTTAGTTCATGGAAAGTAAAGGAAGACACTGGTTATAATATGTGGTCGTTCCAAGGACGAATTGTTCGAAGAACAATGTTAAAAAATTTCGTTCAATTTTTATGGCGTCCAAGACCACCTTCTTTACTAACAGAGGCACAACAAAAAGAAATTAAGAAGAATTTGAAAAAGTATTATCCGCAATTCGAGAACAAAGATAGATTACGAATGACACGTGCTTCTAAAGAATTATTAGAAAAACGTGCACAATTAAGAGAACAATTTATGGAATATCGCAACAAAAGAATACAAGAATGGAAAGATCAGAAAAATAGGCGTTTACAACTAAGAAACCGTATGTTTTTTTGGAAATATTTTTTAAATGAGAAATTTTTATTTTTTTCTCTTTTTTTGTTTAGATATCGATACTGATACACTTGCCACAGAAGATGTTGAAGAGGAAATTGTTGAATTTTTGGTAAAAGAAGAATTAACAACTCTCGAGTAGTTCGCCAGCATTTTTATACCAATAATTTTTTTAATAAGCGACTTGCATATTTAAGATTTGATCTTCTTTAGTAGTCAAATATTATATAAGGAAGATCTACAATTAAAGGATACATACTTCAAAACATAAGATTTACGAATAATTTTTTGTAAGAATTTTTTTCAAAAGAAATAAATATAGGGGCATACATTGCGCATATTAATAATATACATATTTAAAGTTAATTTCAAGTTTTTACTTTAGTTTTATGGTCATTCAAATTTAGAAAAAATTAATTAGAATTCTTTTCAAGTTTTTAGTTAAAATTTCGAAAGTTTTAAATTAAATTTACTCAAATTTTTAACAATGAATTATAAAAGAATTATTCGATTTATGTATGCAATAAAATATGTAAAGAGAAAAAATTTGTAATTTTTTAATCAATTTCACTATGATTAGCAATCTATGAAAGGAAAAGGTATCAAGAAAATCCACGTAAATATTTTCACAAAAAAATAAATTAAAATTTCATTATCTTAAAAAGTAATAAATTCTAATTTATAAAATTGACGTGGTTCATTAAGTTAACTCTCAGTTTAAAGGACAGGTACATACTAAAAAAGTTACATTTAAAGTTAAGGATAAGATTTTATTTTTAACTGCAAACAGTGTTTGATACATCAATTTTTATTAATAATTATTTCGTCAGCTTTTTTTAAAATTTCTAATTGAAATAAAGATTTTTCTACAGAAGACATTTTATTCATTTTTGATGTAATTAACCGCATAAAACATGTATCTTCGTCGTTTTCTTCACTTTTTCGCATTTTTTTTTGCAGTTTATCTTGTATAGCTTTCAAAGTTTTTATAAAATCTAGTTGAAATGTTTCGTCATAAGGACTGACTTGTTCAATTTTTGATTGTGTCGCTTCGTTATCAGAAAAATCCGACGTATCTTGAACTTGCATATTGTCGGTACTATTCTGTATTTCACTTGTAATTTCTGTACAAAATTCATTATAAAATGATTTCACATCTTCTATTTCAGGTTCATCGCAATATATTTCATTTTTTGGAAATCTTTAATATAAAACTTACATTTATGTACATACATATGTAAAACAAACTTTATATTTTATACATATGCATGCATGTATCTAATATATATAATAAACATATTACCTCCTCCTCGGTTTTATATGTTTGTCGATAAAACTCATCGAACTTTGAAAATCAGATCCATCATATTTTAGCATTCTTTTAGATCTAACATACTTGTCACGGAGCCTTATCCATCTCTTTTTCGCTATAATAATGTTTGAAATTGATTATATTTGTTTAAAATGGTGAAAAAAAAGAAATAATCGCGTCAATTGATTGTTGCTAATTTTCGTAAGAGTAAAAATAAAAATTTGCATAATTCTTCGTCCCTTTCTTTAACTCTATGAAGTAACACCAAACTAAAGCTTAAAAACTGTTACTTGGATTGGAGACTTTTAATTATGATTGCAATTTTGTTTCATTTTTGCTTATTTTATACGATTTAAGTGAATTTAACCTTTATTTTGGATTTTTTTTCTTATTTCAAAACCAAAACAACTTGATCGCTTTTTCAGAGTTGTTTCAAAGGAGTTTAAAACACTAACATTCAAATCGGTTATTCTATATGCTGTCTTTCATTTCAAACTTTAGCAATTAGAAAAATTTAAAATAAGTGATTGATATAAATGATAAGATTAGTACACAATTATTTGTAACAAATATTTGAACATTGGAAGCATTATAGCGTATAAATCGACTTTAGCAATTATTCCTTTTTGCACAACTTTCAGTAAAATTCACCATCGCAATTGAATTCCCTTGATAACGTCATCCATATTCGGTCCCTTTCAGAAACATTGCTATAATTGAAATTTTTTTTATTATATAGCAAATCAAAATCTTTAACTCTTTCAATGAAATCTTCGTCGGTTTTCATTTCGATTCAATTTTATGCGTTCCGTGATCCGTCCGCAACTTACTTTAAATCCATTAACTTTTGATTCAATATGACATTTGACAATTAACATGGTTACAACACGTATCGAATACGTCAGTTGGCTAGGTAGTAAAAATTAAAATTAATATACATATTGTTAGGATGTAAGTACCAGATATTTTTGCATCAGCTGATAATATGTATAAAAGTAAAAAGACAATAATTTTTGTATTAACTATTTTCCAGCCGAATATAAGAAAAAAACACGGTAGGCTCGTCACCTACATAGTTATACTCACTGACGCAAGAAACTGGTTCATGGTTATCTACGATATCATGCGCCAGCTCTATGCTACTTCAGGCGTGAAACGATAAAAAAAAATACCCGTCTAAACCACTCAAGACAAATATGATTAAGTTTTAAATAAAACTTTAAAAGGAATAAAATTAGTTTTTTTGGTGTCGGTCCACAAATTCAGTGGTGTACATATAAATTAATAAACAAGTATTTTTTGACAAACGCATACCATATTAATTTAGCGGTTGACAGTCACTACCCACGAAAATTCAATGCAGTTTATTAAAATTAAATGTCATTCAACCCGTTAAAATCAAATGTCAACCAAAAATTGAATCATATTTTTGTGGGAAGTGACCGTCAACCTAAATATCAACAAAAAATTGAATATTTCTAGTGAAAATGAACGTTAACCTTTTAAAATTAAATGGAGTGAATAGCAAAAGGATTTTCGATAATTCACCTATGTAAACCAGCATTTACACATACAAGTTACTTGCATGCAAGTTTGTATAATATTAATTGTCAATTAGTTGTTCGAAATGTCAAATTACTTGCTATTATGACGTAGGCGTTTAGCAAGTTAATTTTTGAAAATGTCTTTGAGAAGAAAACAACTAGCAATATATTTAATTGTTTATAAATTTTAGAAACCATAAGTTTGCTAAGTTTAATTTTTTCAAAACAAAATTCAAAAATTTTAAATTAAAAAAAAAAAAAAATCAAAACAACAAATTTTTTTTTGTGAATTTCTCAATATGTCAAATTACTTGCTCAAATTACTGGCAGCAAAATTTTCTTGCAAGTTGAACTGCAAGTAAACAAGCAAGTAGAAATATTTCAATGTGTTAGTAAAATTTTTGTATGTATTGCAACTTTCTTGCAAGTAACTTGTACGTGTAAATGCTGGGTAAGAAAAGTTCTAAATTAAATCTGAAGTCTTATACGAGGGCACTATTTATATTTCGGGTCCTGCCAATACTAGTGCTGCCAGGTGCAATCTGACACTTCCGTTGGAAAGTTTGACATTTTTTAGGACAACTTCACTCAGAACGTTTTGTCATTCGAGCGCGAATTGTTTTGTTTACAGTGACTTGAAAAATTCATCTCGGTCAAAAAATGGAATTGTCCCGTGAAAATTTTCGTGCGATGATTTTTTACGATTTTCGGCGCGGATTATCGAGACAAGAGTGTCTCGTCAACTTGTTTCGGCTTTTGGTGATGAAGCACCATCAAAAACCACTGTAAATCGCTGGTACCAAGAGTTTGGTTTCGGACGCCGTTCGCTCCAGGATGAATTTCGTGAAGGTCGGCCAAGAAGAAATAAGGAAAACAAACAAGCGCCGGCGAATCATTCTTCATCATGACAATGCAAGCTCTCACAAATCAGCTGAAACAATGGACTATTTGAGCACTCAAAATGTCGGATTGATGGGTCATCCGCCGTACAGTCCTGATTTAGCACCCAATGACTTCTTCTTATTCCCTCACATCAAAAAAAAATTCGTGGACAACGATTTTCAACACCTGAAGAAGCAGTCGATGCGTTCAAAAACCATGTTTTGGAGGTGTCTCAATCGGAGTGGAAAAAGTGCTACGAAAATTGGTTTCAGCGCATGCAAAAGTGTATTGATCTTCATGGGGAATATTTTGAAAAACAATAAAACCATTTCCAATGATAAATGTTTGTTTTTTATTGCTAGACCCGAAATATAAATAGTGACCCTCGTATACTAGAGCAGTAGTTATAAAAAAAACTTATGAATTCCTTTAGAACTTTCAATAAAACTATTATTTTCGAACGTGCTATTTTTGCAGATTTTGCAGTTTCAATTTATCGAATGTGCTTTATATTGAGACTTAAGTTAGAGCAGAATTTCCTATTTTACGGTACTAAAATTCAGCTAAATTTAAACATTTCACTTTTACCGTACTGTATTTCACAATTGCACAACATATTTCAGATTTTAATATAATACCAAATTGTAAATTTTATTAAAAAAATATTTTCTGCTGTAACAAATTCTTAAATACATATGTATATACATATATATAAAAAAAGAGAATATTTTTTTTTTGGGTTCAGCATTGACAATAAAAAAGCCTTCATATTAATTATGCTCATGAATGCAACTCTATGACTTTTTCAATTAATTTGGGCTTTGTAATAGACAAACCTGTGACATTATTTTCTTGCAGATAAGCTTTCAATTGTTTAATAGTCAAAATATTCAACTAAAATGAAAACAACAATTAAAATTTTTTCTAGTTGGAATTTAATAAATTACTTCTTCTTTTGATAAAAGGTCTTCAATCTGCTGACGTGTTGGACATTCCTCTGTTATTTTCTGAATTTTTTGCGCCCTTTCTGGAAGACCATCGCCTGGTCTCTTCTTTTTAGTTATTTCTAAATCCTAAAACAATATAACAGTTCAATTTTTATGAATTATAGACTAATTCTATGAAAACTATTTACCTGACCAAATATATCTGTCAAATTTTCTATTACTTTTTGAATACGTTCATCTTGTTGCTCAAAATCTGGAGAACATCCCTCCCCTAAACCTTCGTATTCAATATCAAAAGCAGATCCAATAATGTTTGCTTCAATTATTTCTAATGTTGGGTCCCTGAGTATATGTGGCGTAAATTTGATTTTTAATTTATTAGAGATTTTTTCAAAAATTTTAACTCCATCATCAGGAGCCTCCACAAGAGAATAACCTTGTAAATTCAATAACCTAAATTCATTTTCAAAAGGTAAGTAAACAATACGAAAACCATCATGATCGTTAAAAGAATTTTTCTTTTCTGTTGGTAACAATGCAATAAAACGTGGCGGGACTTTTCGTCTAGGAACTATAACACAAATCGCTACTTTTTTTCTTTGAATACACTTTTCCCATAGAGCCCGGAATAATGTTGTCGAGCCATTTATAATTCTTTCATCAGGATAAAGAAAGGAAGTGGTTTTTACAAAGTTATGGAATGATATACTTTCAAGGTTCTTGAAGCCAAGTAGACGCATTCCAGGGGCTAACGGACTACGCATTCTAGATACTTCTTCACAAGTAAATTCCACTTGACGACCTCCTATAATTAATACTTTCCTAAAAATTAAATTCAAATAAGCACACACATTTTCTATTTGAGTATGTGTTTTACAAACCTTGTATCACTTGGTTTTAAATCTTCTTCCTCATTGGATTTTGGAAATTTTTCCGTGGAAACATTTTCGTTTAACTCTTGATCAACTTCCATTCCTGATTCAATCGTCTTGGTTTTATAAACCCTTTTTACATCGATAATAGAGTTATTTGTTCTTAATAATTTCACACTTTTAGGTAAAACTTTTTTTTTAAAATAATTATATAGCCCTACAGAAATTTCTACATTATTTCCCAGAATCCATTTTAAATGATAAGTACAACGCTTTTTAGAGTTTTGCTGCAAATTTCTATTAGAAATCATTTTTATTAGTTCTTCTTTATTCGGCTCAGTAAATTGATCTATCTCAATATGTTGTACCATAGATAAAAATTCTTTGTAAAATTTATTGTAATCAAAATTCTCGCACATTGGTAAGAGCTCAAACTGAACATCGGTTTCATCCAAATCTTTTGCTTTCTGCAAACATTTTTGAAACTCAGATGAGCCTTCTTTGTATGGCTCATCACAGTTAGTAAAGTATATGATCGTTTGAGTACTTAATTTGTAGCCACATTGCTTAAACATATTTGTACATAATCTAATAGCATTCGCAATGCTTCCATCTTTTATTCCAAATCGTTTTGGGAAATCAAAATAATCAGGTGTTGTGAAATTCAAAAAGTATTCCATGATTTCTTTTGATAGCTCAGCAAGTGGCAATAAAACAGCTGTGTTTGGGGCTACTACTATATTTTTCATTCTAGTTAAATCTTTTGGTTCAGGAGAATTTTCTGTGTTCACAAATACTACTCCAATAAAATCTTTCCCGCGTGTTAGCAAACCTGATAAAAGGCTTTTCTGAACTATGTCCAATGTGTTAGCAAATTCATCAATATCATTATAAAGTTTTGCGTCGATTAAGAATGTAATTGCTTTACAAATTGCACATATTTACGAAAAATTGGAAATTAATAATAATTGTAATATGTTATGTACTACTTACCTTCGCGTCCTGAAAACAAATCTACGTCTTCTTCATCTGATTCTTCATCTTCATGATCATTATAAGCGGACATATTAACTTGCCTTTTTCAAATATTTAAATTCATAGAAAAGTCACGTTATTAAAATTAAATTAGCGATATTGAAATTTAGATCTAATCTTACGGGAATGTTAAATAAATAAAACGAAAAATTTTAACGTGTTTGTTTTTAAAGCGACTTAATTGTCAATTCTAATTAACTAGGAATGGCAAGATCGCAGTACTTTTTTACTAGTGTCAAAAGCTTTTGAATTTGATACTTTGTTTTCTTTAAAAATTTTGTTTCGTGTGTTTATGTTGAATTATAAGTAAATTGCTGGGACATGCAAAATGTGTTTTAACGTAGAAACTTTCCGGGAAAAGAACAGACTCAAATGCTCTTACTCAACACCAGCTTATATGATGACTTTTACATTAACGGTTGACATATATTCATTCCCCTTGTCGACAAACGAAAAAGTTTTTTGACTAACAAAATGAAACGAAGGCCAACCTTTGATATAAGAAGTTTCAATTAATTAATCTTTAAATTAATTCAAACTAAAGTCGTTGGAAAAAAAGCACGCTACCGCGAGTTCGTACATTAGCAAAACTTATTTACGTTACCTTCAAAACCTTAGTATGATTTTTTTAATCAGCGGAAAATGGTAACACTAACTGTTTATTCCTTCCAAATATCAATGTCACGTTATTGTCAAACATGTATAATTCTTTCTATAAGAGTTTCCTCATAGACTTAAATTTGCCAAGTGGCTACAAAAATTTTTAATAGTAATTTTTAAGGTATGTAAAAGATTTGAAGCAAAGATATTGTTCTTAAATATACATAAAACATCCGTTTAAATATTTTTGTAATATAAATGTATAATTTTTAATATAAGTTATTGAAATTTATGTTTCGATGTGTGAAATTTGCGCAACATGGCGATAATTGTCTAACCTTAATTCTTTTTTAGAAGAAGTAGAAAACTTAAGATGTCTCGTTTTTTTGCTACCGGTGGATCAGATTCAGAGTCAGAAAGTAGTGATGAAGAAGTTCAAGCACCAGCCTTCAGGCCGACTGCTCCGGCTTTTACTGTAAGTTTCTCAATATATATGTATGTGTATGCATATGCATTATTTATCTAATCATTTTAAATTCTTAAAAAAAAAAATATTTCAGCAATTTAGTGACGATGAAGAAGAAGTGAAGAGGGTAGTGCGGTCAACAAAAGAGAAAAGATATGAAGATTTGTCTAATTTGATAAAGAATATTAGAAACTTTAAGAAAATTAAAGATATGTCCAGTATATTAACAAGCTTTGAAGATCTTACAAGAGCTTACCAAAAAGCATTGCCAGTTATTATGAAAGAAGAGAATGGAAACACTCCTCGATTTTATGTTCGTTGCCTTGCTGAGTTGGAGGATTTCATTAGTGAAATTTGGGAAGATCATGAAGGAAGGAAATCTTTGTCTAAAAATAATTACAAATCATTGGGAACTTTAAGGCAAAAAGTAAGAAAGTATATTAAAGATTTCGAAGAGGATTTGACGAAGTTTAGAGAATCTCCAGATGTAGAAACAGAAGAAGAGGAAGAAAAACCTGAGTCTGCATCGGAATCTGAAGAAGAGCCAGCACAACCGACAAAAGTTGCTCATGTCAAAAAGGAATCAGTTGAAAAACCTACGAAACCTCAAGATGATGATGAATCTGATGATTCATATTGGGGGTCAGATTCGGAATCAGAATCTTCTTCCTCTGACGATGGAAACCAATATGTCAACATAAGAGAAAGATTTTTGAAAAAAACTACGGAAAAGGAGGAGAAGGAAGAAGATGCTAAAAAAGAAAAGAAGAAAGCAAAAGAAGTTAAACCACGTCGAAAAATTGCAGAGGATGATACTGAGGAAGGTGAATGGAACGTTGTAGTTAAAGGATCTGCACAAGCTGCGGAAAAACCTAAAATGTTTGCTAAAGATGCAGAAATAGACACAGGCGTAGTTTTAGCAAAATTATCGGAAATAGTAGCTGCTAGAGGCAAGAAGCGAACTGATCGTAAGCAACAAATTGAAATGCTGTACGAGTTGCTCGATATCGCAGAAGAACACAATTTAGGAAACGCAGTCGCTATAAAAATTCGTTTTAGTATTGTTTCCGCTATTTTTGATTATAATCCAAAAGTTTCTGAACCTATGAAGTTAGAGTATTGGGGAAAAATGTTAAAAATGATGCAAGAGCTTTTACAAACCCTATTAGCGACAAATGATATCACAATGACGGAAAGTATTCTGGAAGAACACGAAGAATACACGAACGCACCATATTTCATTAGAGGTTGTCCTTTAACTGCTGTAGAAAGGCTTGATGACGAGTTTACCAAATTGTTAAAAGAATGCGACCCTCACTCAAACGAATATGTAGAGAGGTAATTTTTCCTTTTAAATTTAATATTAAAAAAAAATTAAAATAATTTTTAATAATCATTTATATTTTAAGATTAAAAGATGAAGTCACTGTTACTAAAATTATTGAACATGTTTTAAAGTATTTTGAACGTGTGGGAACAGAAAATGAAATTTGTCGAGCGTATTTAAGAAAAATAGAACATTTGTATTATAAGTTTGATCCAAATGTTTTAAAAAAAAAGAAGGTAACTTACTTCATAACAAACTGATATGGTTTTAAAACAAAATGTTTTTTAAGGGAGAACTTAACAATACAGATACTTCTGTTGAAGTAATGGACAAACTGTGCAAATTTATTTATGCCAAGGACAACACTGATCGTATTCGTACAAGGGCTATTCTGGCTCATATTTATCATCATGCATTACATGATAACTGGTTTCAGGCTCGTGATTTGGTATTAATGTCCCATCTTCAGGAAACAATTCATGTTGCTGATCCACCTACATTAATTTTATACAATCGAATGATGGCAAATCTTGGTTTATGTGCATTCCGCCAAGGTAATATTAAGGATGCTCATCGCTGTTTGGTAGAATTAATGGTAACGGCCAAGCCGAAAGAGTTATTGGCTCAAGGATTACTGCCTCAGCGTCAACATGAGCGTTCAGCGGAACAAGAAAAGGTTGAAAAACAAAGACAAATGCCATTCCACATGCATATTAACTTAGAATTACTTGAATGTGTTTATCTCGTATCAGCAATGTTATTGGAAATACCTTACATAGCTGCCCACGAATTCGATGCCAGAAGAAGAATGATAAGGTAAATTTGAGTTACTATTATAAATTTCGAATTAAGTATGTTTAATCCTTGAAACTTGCACTAAGTCGCTTTGGCATGGCAAATAAAGAGATAATATTGCATATAGCTTAAGTTACGAAAGGAGATATAATATCTGACTTGCCGAGGGGAAAACCTACGAGGATAAGTTTTCCAGCAATGTAGTCGAACATATTTTACAATTTAAATTTTAAAATCTTTGGAAATTGTGAAAATAAATATACAGCCTAATTAATTTTCTATTTATAGTAAAACATTTTATCAACAACTAAGATCCTCAGAACGACAGTCTTTGGTTGGTCCACCCGAGTCCATGCGAGAACATGTTGTTGCTGCAGCAAAAGCAATGCGTTGTGGGAATTGGCAAGCATGCTCCAATTTCATTGTAAATAAGAAAATGAACACCAAAGTTTGGGATTTATTTTATGAAGCAGATCGTGTTCGGGAAATGTTGGTTAAATTTATAAAAGAAGAAAGTCTTCGCACATATTTGTTCACATATTCTAATGTTTATTCATCTATAAGTATACCTTCATTGGCCCAAATGTATGATCTTCCAGTTATTAAAGTTCATTCTCTTATAAGCAAGATGATAATTAATGAGGAACTAATGGCGAGTTTAGATGATCCAACTGAAACTGTAGTTATGCATCGATCAGAACCATCTCGCCTGCAAGCATTATCTATGCAATTAGCAGACAAAGTCACAAACTTAGTAGATGCTAATGAAAGAATATTTGAAATGAAGCAAGGAAACTTTTTCCAACGCGGAAATTTGGTAAGTCAATATGTGAAATGTGAAATGTAATATGAACTTTTGTTTAATGAAACATTTATTGAATGTTGTAGGGTAATAGAGATCGCGGTTATAACAGAAATCAACAAAACCAACAAAATTGGAACAATCAACGAAGAGATAACAGGGGTAATAGAAATAACAATCGTCGCAATCAAGGCAATCGTAATGAACAAAGAGAGCAACGAGAACGTGAAAATCAACAAATGCAACAAGTAATAGCTGAAGAAGAGTAAATTTTTAATTGCAAATTGTATATTGGTTGATTAAAATTGATATAATTTAAAATTTTATATTATCAATAAAAATAATGATCAATTATATTTTCAAAAGTATTTGGCTCCCGTATAAGAAATCCAATTTTCGATTCGGGGGCTTTTTGAAAATAATAAAATTTGTGTCGCTTGTTATTTTCCTTTATTTTATAATAATATATTTTTTACCATAAATAAAATTTCGACATATGCGGGTATGTGTGAATGAGCGTGGTAATGATTTTTAAAAGAGATCGGAGATATTTAACTACTCTAACTTAATGACATGTTATGCAAAAATAAATTTGCAAACCAATTTCTTCTTTGACTATTTCCTTGATACGTACTTAGTAAAGTACTTAATATGCCGCAAATTCTTTAACGTCAAAATTTTGATTTTAGTCTGCAAACTGTCTGAAACTAAAACTTTTACGGACAGAAATCTAGTAAACTTTTTACCCGTAATTGACTTTGAATTTTGATCATCCGTAAACGTCAAAACAAAAAAAAATTTTTTTTTAGATTTAAAATAAATTTATACTTACATATTAAAAATTAACAATAAAAATATTTTTTATATTATTTTTAACGTAATGATAGTCACTCAACACATCAAATTTATTTACTGAATTACTACGTCAGACTGTCTGCATGTAAAAAAAAAAATCTACACTTTTGACGATTAATTGACTTTTTTTAAACGTTTAAGAATTTAAACTTTGACTGATAGTAAAAACGTAGTAGAGTATCCGTAAACTCAGACAACTCAGATTTTGTAAAATTTGACGTTTAAGAATTTACCAATACTCTTTCCAACTTATCTCTATTATGAAAAAATAAATTTTCCAGATAAAACAAGAAGAAAAAAAAAATGATATTTAGGTGATAAACGGTGAACATCAAATAATGTAAACGTAAATTATGTATACAGTTTTTTTTTGTATATAGAGAGAGAGATGTTTTTCCAATTGACTAAGTATAGGCGATCCTTTTTTTTGGTTTATTTTGTTAAAGTAATACTAATAATTTACCCACATTTTACCATTTTTCTATGCCAGAAAACAAATTACAATCGAAACTATTTTATTATACGTAATACGCACATACTTTCCTGTTTAGAGAGAAAACACGGTTGACAGAATAAGAGAAAAAATATATGTAGTAAAAACATATAACTCATTTTTATTAATTGATTTGATTGAGTGTAAATCTCTTTAACTCATTATATTTCCATTCTGATGTAAAAGAAACGAATATAGTTGGCAATGTTGATCTATTTTAATTGACATTTAATGTCATTTGTGTTGCTTACACAAATTTTGCAGTAAAAGACTAAAATAAGAAAATTTCATCAGTCGAGAACAAACTTTAAATTTCTTTTATTACAAATTTTAAAAATAGAAACAAAAAAATGGCATTAAAAGTTTTAGTGGGGCAAAGTAAGTAAAAAATATATATATAATTATTTAATAATTATAGCTTTAGAGTAATGTGTTAAATTTTTTTCGTAATGAAATAAAATTTAATTTAATTACAATCAATATAAAAGAGACATGCAAGAAAAAAAAAATAAATTGGATACGCCCTGCAAGAAATGTCTATATATTGATTATAATATTTAAGAAAAAAAATGAATAAATTACATTAATAATAAATTATGTAATTGAAATGAAATTGTAAAAAATAAAATTTATTTTAAAATACCAATAAGATTTAAAAAAGAGTAAAAAAATATTGATTTTTCCCATGTACAAATGCCTTTGCGCAAATTGCAGATATGTCATGACGTCATTATATTAAATATCAATGAAATAATTTTGAAATTGTTTTTATTTACATTTTGTTTTCCAATTTCAAATCCATTATATTTAATTTTTAACGATCTGTTTTTTTATAAAAATTAACAAGTGTTCACCATGGGTTTTTTTTTAACTTGTCATAAAAATAATTATTACATTAGAAGATCTTTACCCAACTTAAAAATATGACTAATATGTTTTCATGACTAATTGTATATTTGTAAAGAATAAACGCATCCTTCAGTTATTTATAAATTATATAAAACATTTGCTAAATTTTTTTAAATTATAAAGGAATCGTTCATAGGAATTGCAATTCAATAAATATAAAAATTTACATTTGCATATTGCAAAAAATATTATCAACAAATGCCTCATCTCTTTAGAACTTAATGGAATACGTAGTTAGTCAGTTGTTGTTTTTCAATTTAAGTTTCCTTATAGAAATATGATTTACAACAAAAGTAAACATCACTTAATAAAATGTGTATGTAACTATGTGTTATAGTATGACTTATAAATTTTATGCATATTATTTAGGTTTTTATTGCTATTGTATTGATAACATTGGAAAAAAATTGAATTTTTTCTTTAATATTATTATTTTCTACTTTTAGAAATTATGAACGAGGTTATTAAATACAAGCCTCCAGCTCCAACAAAAAAGCCGGGAGCTGCTGCAACATCAGCAAAACCGCCCGGTGGTGTAGAATGGCGTGTTCTTGTTGTTGATAAACTTGCAATGCGTATGGTATCAGCATGTTGTAAAATGCATGATATTAGTGCGGAAGGAATAACTTGTAAATAGATATTTTTTTAAAATATGTGTAAAACATCGCTTTTATTTTAATATACATATTTATATTTTAAATATGACAAATTTAATGTAAAATTTTAGTGGTCGAAGATATACATAAAAAGAGAGAACCTTTGCCAACGATGGAAGCTGTTTATTTAATAACTCCTTCAGATGAATCTGTTGGTGGGTTGATTCGCGATTTTGCACATCCAAACCGACCAATGTATCGATATGCACATGTGTTCTTTACCGAAGGTAAGTAGTACATAATTGTTAAATATTTTTAAAAAACTTTAGAAAAATAACACATTAAAAATAAATACTATTAATGAAAAATTGATTTTACAGTTAATAACATTGTATTTTTTTTCCAAGTCAAAAAACATTCAAAACTTATTTGGCTACATGCTTATTCTTTGATTTCCAATAAAAAATTTCATTAACAACTCCTTCCATAAATAGAAATTATTTAATTTTTTAATTTTTTATTTTTATGAATCCTGTTGTTTTTTATATCCTTACTTTACTTCATTATTAAAGCTGATTAATGATAAAAATGACTTGGAAAAGGAAAATGTTAAGAATGCAACTTACTCTCATTAAGTAAAAAAAATTTAAATATTAAAGAAATTTTACATTTTATAAAATTAAATAATTTTACACATACATAATTTTGTAAATATTTTTTAGAGAATTGAATAAAAATTATAAAATAATTTATTTAGCAATGCCTGATCATATATTCCGTATGTTAGAACTTCGAAAAGATGTACTTAAATTTTTTAAATGCTGTGTAGAAATAAATATAGCATTTATACCGTTTGAAGAGCAGGTGATTAAATTTATAATCATAAAACAAATTGCAAAAACAAAAACGGTTTTTAATAATGGCTTTTAAATATAGCGAAAATTAATACATACTAACAATATTATCATAAATATAATATGGTAATGGTTTTTGTCTGCATACTGGGTACATTTTTCATATGATATTATATAACAATTCTACTTTTAATTTTTTTCTTGTATAAGATAAAGTGTTTGAGTTTTATTCAAATAAACATATTAATCCGTTCAACATAATTTTCATTTGTTTTGTTGTTGGTGATAATTAATTATAATTTTTAAATTGTATTAATATTCATATTTGATATTTCATCATTAAATACATAGTCCGCAATTTTTGAATTTTAATTTTTAAATAAAAATTCCTTCTTAATTTAAGTCTAAATATATTCTTTTAAATACTTCTATTAATTTATATCAATATATTAATTGATATGTAATTGAATAAAGTACATTTTAAAATTAATTTTTATAATAAATTAAAAAATAATATAAAAAGTTACTATGATTTTATTTTATACAATTTTAGCTGCATTGCTCAAATTATTATTTAAAAAATTATCCCATATAAATTAAAGAAATTTTATAAATGAATTTTAATTTCAATATATAATTTGTAATTTGTTTTTTTTTTTTAGAAATATGATTGAAAGCATATTTCTTTTATAATAATGAAATAGTTTTTCTTATGATTTGTAGGATGATTAAATCATATAAGAACTTAAGTAGTTCTAAATTAGTAACTAAATCGATAAAATTTGAACTTAATTTTAATAATATGCAGAATATTGTTTTATTTCAAATATTTTTTTTTTTGTGAATTGATAACACAATCTTAGAAATCTAAATTTACATTTTTTTAACTAAGTATTTTCATTTTAAATTTTTTTATTTATTTCTCAATATAACAAGATTTTTACATTTAACGAATTTATAAATAAAAAAATTTACGGAATTATTTTAATAATTATAAAAATAATTTCAATGTATTTATTCATATAATAATAATTAAGAATTTAATAATCATTATTAATAAATATGTTGAAATTATTTTGCCACCCCCTTTTTATAATTATAGTATGCCCTGAGGAATTATTTAACGATTTGTGTAAATCGTGCGCTGCAAGAAAGATCAAAACTCTAAAGGAGATCAATATTGCATTTCTTCCATATGAATGTCAGGTGCGAAATAATTAAAAAATGAAAATTTTTTAACCGTATATTATTAGATACATAATGAATAAAAATTAATATTCAAATCTATTTGAATAAAAATGACATAAAAAAAAGACATAAATATACTGCATCGATTAACATATTAAAAGAAAAACGAAGATAAAATCTTAATAAATAAAAACAAACAACCAAAAAGATTCTCCTTAAGTTTTGTTGCAATTTTTTGTAGTGTTCAATTTAATTGTTACATTATACAAAAACACAAATATCAAAATACGCCTTAAATTGTATGTCAAACAAATTAAAACAACAAATGAATGCGATATTTATTTTAAACTATATTAATAGTAATATTTGAAAATATATTTTTTTTTATTCAATAAGATTTCACATTATTTATTATACATTTGTTCATGTAATTATTTTTTTTTTGTAGAAATTAAAAAAGGAATTTAATTTCTTTTTATGTACATAAGTACATTGTAATTTGAAGAAAAATTACATTACAATTACAGTAACATGATACGAATGTAATTTTAAAATACAAATTATAATTTTCGAATTCACTGTGTGCATATTGATTTATAAATTTTTCATTTAGAATTTATTAAATGAAATTAGGCTAATTTTTTTTTATTTTCCTTCAAAGAAAATAATATTTTGTTTTTATATTTAACTTTTGTTTTATTTGAAACACAGTGTGTGAAAGGTAGAAAATAAAATTTATTTAGTAAATTAAATTAGTAAAATACGTAGAAATGAAAATTAATTGTAATAGATTTATCGCATAATATATTTTGAGTTTATTTTTATCTATTTTTATTTAGTTAAATAGCAAAATTTTCTTTTTTTGCGATAAATTGAACAAAATAAACTTATGAACTAGATTATGTAATTAATTTAATATTCAGTAATAGAAAAACAAATACGAAAGTACGTGAATGTACAAACGTACGTACATATATAATTTTTATTTTGGAATTTTTTTTTTGTTTAGAATTATAATAAATTTAATATTGTAATTTAAAATTCGCATTTATTTATTGGTTTGACATACATTTTATATTGGCGACATATCAAAAAGTAAACAAACGTTTACACTGACTCTATAAAATACTTTACGTCAAAATGTTAAGTTTTTACTTAGTACGTTTGAGTATTTTAATTAATTCACAAAATAATATGCATGAAAGAGAAAAAAAAAAGTATATATTAAAATGTATAGAAAAATTTGAGATACAATGAATTTGTAAATTATAAATGTTACACAATAATATCGATTGTACACAATTTTCCTACAAGCGCAGAATTTGAAAGTTTAGCGTACTAAGGAAAATTAAATTGTTTAGTTACTCTATATAAAATTTGAAATTTTTAATGTTAAATAAAAATACTTTTTACAATAAATACAATTATCCATATTCTTTAAGATGCATCCTTTGGTCTGATGCGTCCAAGAATTTCAAGAAAAAGAATACATTTATTTTCATTGTATCCCAATAAACTACTCGTATAATATACACTTTTCTATTGAATTTGCATGTTTTTGTGAATAAAAGCTTTTGTAGACACTTACATAATTAAAATACAAAGAATAAAGGAAAATAATTTTATTTAGCTTGAATTCATTTATATTTAAAAAAATTATATGAGCATTATATTTTGTGTTATATTGTTATTTGATTCCATATTAATATAATGTTGTAGAATTGATATGTTATTGAATGTTTACGTTTTATAATTTTATGTGTTAATTATCGTTACTTTTAAATATAAATAAAAATTTTTAAGAATTTCAATAAGTTACATTTGCGTACATTTTCTCATATTTAAAATTTATTTTCATTTTTTCATATAACTGAAAATATTCATATATATAACATAAAAATTTTGTGATGTTGCGGAGGTGGGCCACATATCTAGAGTAATTTCAGGTATATACAGAAAACATATAATTTTTACACAATAAATGTGCCTTCAAACAGAAACAATTTCGATTTTGTAACTTTAGGTACTTATATTAGATTTCGTTTTGTACAAAAAGTTTATAATGAAATTCTAAACGAACATTAAAAAATAACTTATAACTGATAAGAAAATTATATAATCCTATACAATGGTATGTACTTACATAATATAGTAAACTTTCTTTATAAATTCAAAAAAAAAAATTTTTGAAACCATTAGAGGTTCTTGAAAACTCGTTTGTTATTATGTAAATTTTACAGGAAATTTTGGTCTTTCAAAATCTTTTCTGGATATTCTGATTGGAATTTTATAATAGTAAATTGTTTTAAAATTAATTATTTAAGATTTAATTTTAAGCTCGTTCAACTTTTGATTTTTCAAAAATTATTCCCATTTTTTAAATTATTAAATCTGAAATAATATTAATATTTTTAGAAATATAAATTAAATCAATGTATATCTAGAAAATTTCAAAGTAATTTTTCTTTATTTGAAATTTTTTGTATATGTATATATTAAGAATAAATATATTTTCACTGTTAATCGAGTAACAGTAAGTCTTGTGATAATTTATAATAACAACTAAACATGGTTTCATTTATATTATTAATTCTATTTCACACATTATACATACATACAAAAAATCAAAAATCCAAATAAATTTTTTTTTACATATGTAAATTACATTATATATAAAAAAAATTGGAATACATACATACATATTAACATTAAATTACCCATTGAAATTGATAATGAATCATAATTATAATAAAATTTAAAGAAACACAACAAAATAAAATTGTTTTTTAAAGTGTCTACATTTAAGCTTTAAGGGAAAAATTTACACAACAGTCAAATAATAACTCTTGATATACTAAGTAATTCCTAACATGATTTTTTTCTTTAAATAATATTCTATTTATTTATTTATTTATTCATTTATTTATTTCTAATCATAATTTGCACGGCCTATTTTTTTTTTATAAGTAATTGCATACAAAGAATGAATAATTTAAAATTCATTAATTTTTTTTTTTTTTTAATAAATTAATTGTTATAAATTAGATAAATTTTAATTTGTTTTAGAAGAAATGTATATAAGTAGTTGATCTTTTGTGGCTGAATTTCAAATATTCTGAATAATTACGTCAAAAATAGAATTCACTTAAATTGAAGTGATGTTATAGCGTAAATTAATTTTACGTAGTTATTTTTTTATTTATATAATTAAATTCAATTAAATGGATTCGATTATAAAATTTAACATTTTACATAATTACATTTGAATTATATTTGAATTTATATTGTTGTTACTTTGTTATTAATGATGTTTGTATTCGCATGTAGAATTTGATATTCTAATAAAAATTAAAATTTTCATATTAAATGTATGAATAATATAAATATATTGGGTGTTTTACTTGTTAATTTGTAAGTAATTTTAATTATTTAATCTAATATGGGAGATTTAAGTGTCAAAAATAGTTTATTTTAATATATGTATATATATTTGATACATATTTTTTTCTTTATTTATATTTCATTAATATGTATAACAAATATATTTTGTTAAACTTAATATTTTCATATAAAAGTACATAGCAGGTATAAATTTTCTGCAATTGAAATTGTCACATAATAAAATTATATAAAAAATTTTCTATGATAATTATATTAGTAAATCATATCCGAATTTCCCGATATATTTATACAATATCCATACATAATCATAATATTTTATAAATTTATCTTTAATATGATATTCCTTTAATATTTTTATTGTAATATCATTTCTGAATTTAAAATATATTATGTATATATATATGTATACGTATTTTAAATGAAATATTTCATTGAATTTAATTTCTATTTCAATATATTTCTAGTATGTCCTTGTAAAAATTGGAAAAATTTCTTGATATTTTGAATACATGCACATAACTTTTATGTACTAATAATATACATTTCGAGAACAGGAAATTTTCTAATTCTTTTAAAATTCCTAAAGTGTCATTTGCAATTCAAATAAAAAAAAAACCCTTTCCAAAACAAATGGTGTAAATTAGTTCAATTAGAAAGGGGTTTTGTTCATTTACTTTCTAAAAATAAATTTTTTCATACACCTCATTTTTGTTGCTTTGTTGTTTTTTCATATAAGAAAATTTCCTTACATTGGATTGAAAAATTGATTGATTTTCTTAAATTTTAAGTATACAAAATAAAAATATTATGTTCTAAAATTTTTGTATAGCAAATTTATATACATACATACACATGTTTAAATTTAAGTTGAAAAATATTAATAGTGTAGTTTTAATTGGCAATAAATTGTGTTTTAAAATGTACGTATGTATATGAAATTATTATGTTAGGACATTTAGAATAAAAATTGTTCCTATAAAATTATTTTATTTTCTTATTACATTGAATTTTACAATTTTTTTACTATCAAAATTTAAAATTTTTTTTATTAATTTTCAAAAAATAAATTTTAAATAAATTAATAAATTTAACAATATTGTTATTTGTATATACATATGTAAATAAAGTTCAGAATTATTTTAATAGCACAAAGCCGAAAAAAACATTTTTGTAATGTTCAAAAAGTTTAAATTGTTTATTTCATGTTCAATTGGAGCATAATATGTATAAATTATTCATAGCCTATTACATATAAATGGCACATAATAGGTCTGTATATTTAAAAATAATCATATTATTGTAGAAATGAAGTCAGTATAATACAATATCATATTAAAGATAATTATTATGTACTATAATTAATTAATTTAATTTAATTTTTTTTTATAAAATTATATTATTGGATATTTTCAAGATTTTATTCTTTTAATCTGTGAATATTAAATTTTAAACATTTAAGTAAAGTTGAATGATTAAATTAATTAAAAAACAAACAAAAAAAAACAGAACATTACTTATCTATTCTTAAAATTTTCAAATGTAATTTTTAATAAACAAAATTTGTTTGTTCTTTCAGTATACTAATTAATTGCTGCTATAAACTTTATTATAATCTTTCAATATTTTCTGTAATAAAATACGAGCATATATTTTGCCCATTTTCTCGATAATTTTATAAAAATTGCTTTCAATTTTTAAAAAATTGTTATTTGCTCGTATTAAGAAAGCTATTTTATAAAAAAAAAAATTGCTATTTCAGAAAATCAGAAAATTTTTTATCTTTTTATTAAAGTGTACATGAAAGATTGTAATAGAGAATATGCTCGAAAAAAATTTCCTTTTTTTCTCTTCTTTATAAATTTTTTTATATAAATCTATATATTTTTCAGAAAATATTTAGTTTTGATCCAGAAGGATTTGTATATATTATTTTTATATATATTTCAAAATAATATCGTAAAAATATAAAAAATAATTTCACTTCATTGAAAATCATGGCAAAACAAAAAAAAAATAAATTTCATTTCACTTAAAAACATAATTTGATACAAATAAAAATGTTATCAGTTTATACAGGAATTCAAATTAAATAATTTCTCGCTATTTCTTCAATTTCTATCCCGTCACAACGTCTATGTATTTCTATTTTTTTTTTTTTTTTAGTTGTGTGCAATTTATATATACATATTTTTTTTTCCTTTTAAGTGTTTTATAAAATGATGTCTTCGATCACAATTATTTTTTTTTTAATTAAAAACAATAATAACAAATTGCAAAGCACGTTCCTACAAAATAAAAAAAAATTGTATATAACAATAAAATAAATTTTGTAAAAATTTTCACTAAAGCACATATAAAGAAAATTTAATTGAATGTATCCCAAATACTAAAAAATCACAATATTCAAAAATTTTGAAACAAACACATTAGAAATAATTAATTTTCAAGCACTTTAACATTTCTGATTTTAATTTACCATAAATAGTTTTATTTCCTAACAATTAATTCTAAATTATTTCTTCGACAATCTTTCCAATTTGACTTTGCAAGTATATTTTAATTTCATAAAAGATTTTTTCAAATCAATTAAAGAATATATTTCAAATTAAATTAAATTAAATTAAAAAATCTTCAATTAATAAAACTGAAACATTTGTTTTTTTATAAATTAAAAATTATAATTATATCGTAAAAAATTATATCGTAATTTTTTTACGATAAAAGAAAATTTTTACGATATGAAATTTTTTAAAACGCATAAATGAGATTGAGAAAGAAAAATTTAAATAAATTTGTAATTTTATTAATTGAAGTGGAGTAGGTAGGTATCTTGCATTTTTGTATAACAGCTTTCCTTTACTTTTCTCCACAAGTGCTTAAAAATTGAAATGTAAAGCGCTGGTGTTCTATAAAAAATAAAATTTTAAAGGAAATTTTAAAAATCATTTATTATGAAACAATTTTTTTTTTTGGCGATAAGTGATAAAATTTAAAACTTTTATTTTTTATTAAACATATATTTTAGCTTTTAATATAAATGTGCGTGCATTTTGTATTTAAAATGGCGATTAAAATTCGAATTTCAGTTTCTTTGCGATTTTCATTGTTTAACAAACTAATTGACTAATATACATCTTTAATATAACTGTTTCTGTTAATACATCCTTTCTGTATCTTTCTGTATTACCTATATATCAGGGAAATTCTATAAGACTAAAATCTTAATGCTCATAAGAATCTATCTTTTTCTTATCTTCTTATATTGGATGTTTGTAACATTTTATTACTTCTATTTCTATAGTATTAACCAGAGTTACAATTTTATGAACTGAATATTTGTAAAAATGTGTTTAATGTATATATATATACTAATATCAATGTTTGTATTTGACATTAAAAATCCTAACAAGATCTATGAATGTTTTCTTAAATGTTTAACATTTCCAAAAAAAAATATAAAATAAATCATTAACTTGGTAAATTGTTTGTTTGTGTTTCACGTTTGAATAATGTTAATGTAATAAATGTTTACAAAGCAACAAAACAAAAGACAATAGTAACAAATTAATAAAAAAAATTGTAATTCTTTAAATCCAAAATTTAATTTTGAAAAAAAAAAATATAAACATATATAAAAATTAATTTTTTTTTTTAAATTATTTCTCTTTAATTTGTCCCTCATAATAACTACAATAAACAATTACATATTTCTCATAATGACAAATTGACAAATGACAATGTATAGGTATTTTCTCTTGATTCCCCGGATACATTTCAATGCCTATATTCACCAGCATTTGCTTCAGTTCGGGCTAAACATATTGAACGTATTGCAGAACAAGTTGCAACATTATGTGCAACTTTAGGTGAATATCCATCAGTACGTTATCGTTCTGATTGGGATAGAAATGTTGATTTAGCTGCTTCAATTCAACAAAAATTGGATGCCTATAAAGCTGATGAACCAACAATGGGTGAAGGTCCCGAAAAAGCACGATCTCAATTATTAATATTAGATCGTGGTTTTGATTGTGTATCACCATTATTACATGAGCTAACATTACAGGCAATGGCCTATGATTTATTACCAATTGTTAATGATGTATATAAGTTTTGTCCAGGGCCTAATCAACCGGATAAAGAAGTTTTATTAGATGAAAATGATGAATTATGGGTTGAATTACGTCATCAACATATCGCTGTTGTTTCAACTCAGGTTACACAAAATTTAAAAAAATTCACTGATTCAAAAAGAATGTCAACAAGTAAGCAATTAATTAAAATATACACATACATACATTATATTGACAATACATAGTTCATTTAAAAAAGTATTAAATTTTTTTTTTTTCATAAAGGAATTAAAGTTTCTATTTCTATTTTTTTTTTCTGTTTTAGCTGACAAAGCATCAATGAGAGATCTTTCACAAATGATTAAAAAAATGCCACAATATCAGAAAGAATTATCAAAATATTCTACTCATTTACATTTGGCAGAAGATTGCATGAAATCGTATCAGGTTTGATAAAGAAAATGGTTTTTATTAAATTAAAAAAAAACTAACACCAAGCCTCTTAATTGCAAATTATCATCTTTTAATATTTAATTTTGTAAAAACAATAAGATTCAATCTTATATCTAGTTTCTTTTTTTATTGCTCAATATTTATAGCTTATCAGATATAATATTATAATAAAATGTTAAAATTTATTCTATTCACTTCTTTTTCCAAAGAGTATTGATAAACTTTTTATGCACTATTTAAAATTTTATTTTAAAGTACAGCACACACGCGTTATATTAAATGTTTTGTGATATAAAATATCAATTTTTAAATTGAGTTTAATTTAAAATTTTTTATTTTTGCATAATTATATGCATGCAATATAATATAGAACTACGTTGACAAACTATGCCGTGTTGAACAAGACCTTGCAATGGGTACAGATGCTGAAGGAGAGAAAATTAAAGATCATATGCGTAATATCGTCCCAATTTTATTGGATGCGGTAAGTAATAAAAACAAAATCATAGATGAATATATTAAATTTTTGTTTTCAAATAGCAAGTTACATAAATAATGGTTTATTTTAATTTTAGAATGTTTCTAATTATGATAAAGTTCGTATTATTGCATTGTACGTTATGATTAAAAATGGTATATCAGAGGAAAATCTTACAAAATTATTTACACATGCTCAACTCAGTCCAAAAGATCAAGATATGATTAGAAATTTGAATTATTTGGGTGTCAATGTCATTTCAGATGTAATTTAGATTCTTTAATTTATAAAATTATACTTAATATTTAAATTTTAAAATTTTTAGGGTAATCGTAAAAAACCATATTCAGTACCAAGAAAGGAAAGAATCACTGAACATACTTACCAGATGTCACGTTGGACACCAGTAATTAAAGATGTTATGGAAGATTGTATTGAAGACAAATTGGATAGTCGACATTTCCAGTTTTTAGCAGGCCGTAATCAAAATCCTACTTATCATGCTGCACCTACCAGGTTATTTAAAACTTAAAAAAATATAAAAAAATATTTTTTTTTTAATATAACGTTGAAAAATTTTAGTGCACGATATGGACACTGGCATAAGGATAAAACACAAACAGCCGTAAAAAATGTTCCAAGGCTAATTGTATTTGTTGTTGGTGGTGTTAGCATGTCCGAAATGCGATGTGCCTATGAAGTTACAAATGCAGTTAAAAATTGGGAAGTTATAGTAGGTTCTTCTCATATTTTGACACCAGAAATATTTCTCAATGATGTTGGTAGTTTATCTAAGGAAGATTAAACTTAAATATTCAGGCAAAATAACAAAAACAAAATATTTAAATTTGTTTGGTTATTAATAGAAAACAAAAACATAAATATATACATATATATAAAACAAAAGATAAAATAAAAAGTTTTCCCTAATATTTTTTCCTCCACTTTCATATTTATAATAATATTATATTATTCCTAAAAAACTATTAAAGTTTTATTATGTATATGTTTATAATGATATAAAATTTATTAAAGGAAACGAAAAACAAAAAAAAAAATACACAAAAAAGATTTGCAAAAACTTAATTTGTTTTTAAATTTTTAGAATAATTAAAATAAAAAGTTGTATTACGAAAATAAAATATAATTAATGAAGAAAAAAAAGAGGATCTTTAATATTATGCTCTAGACACACTACAGCTCATAATAACTTCATAGTTTATTATTATTCATAAATGTGATTTAAAGCAATATTTTAATCTATTCATGAACCAAAAGTAAAATATAATAAATTATCGTGAAATATGAGTTGTGGTGCATCAACGGCGTATAATTATAACTAAAACAAAAAATCATATAAAATGTAAAGTTATTTCAAAAATACTAGAAATATAAAAAAAAGAAAAACAAATATTAAATAATTAAATTTTAAAAGAAAAAAAAAATAAAATGTATAAAAAATGTATGAAATTTAATTCTGTTAATTAAAATATATTTATATGAAGAATAAGTATAAACGATATAGCAAAATCATATCTAATTAAAGTAAAGCACATAACAAAGAAACAAAATTTATTACATTTATTAATGATTATATAAATACCTGTTTTATTATTTTTAAAATATATTTTTCAAAAATTTCTTTATTTAAATATTTTGTTAAATGGTCAATTGTTAAATATTCAATTTTGAAAGTAATGTTAAAAGAAACAAGTAATTGACCAAATTTATAAAATTTATCTTAAAATATGTATAATTTTCTGATATTCTAAAGAATTTTCAAATATAATATGTTAAATAATATAGTAAAAAATATAGTTTTGTTACTTAAATTCTTATTTCTAGTATTTAACAGTTTAAATATTTCTTCTATATAAAATATTTTAATAATTTTTGTTAATAGAGATTTTGCCTCACTTTACAATTCGTTTTCTTTTATACTGTTAACAACTTAAAATTAAAATTAAAAATTAAATTTTTTTTTCTTGAATCCAATCATTTGATTGATTTTTATTATATTTTTCGTTTTATGCAATAAATAAAAAAATTGCATTTATCATATAAAATTTTTATTAGAGAAAAATATTGCTCTACCTATTTGTTTGTTACCTGAAGTTTTTGAAACTTCGTTTCATTTAAACTTTAATGGAACATTCCAAACTAGAAATATTCCAAAAAAAAGGGTCTTCTAGTAATACAGTTAAAAGAATTAACAAAACTTAATTTCTATATATTTTACTAAATGAATTTTCAATGAAACAAACTATGTAGCTATTTTATTGAACATCGTTATCAACCTTTTCTTTCTTTGATCATATCAAGTTTGTATTTTGTTTTCTAAAAACTATAATTTAATCTACAAATTCATTTTATCCTGGTCATGATAACAGTTTCTTAGCTTTTCAAGTAAAATTAATTTTCTTTTATAAAGATTTAATTGTTAGATAATATTTTGTTAGTTTTGTGCTTGAATTATGTAAGGTAAATGTATGAAAAAATATATTAATTAAATGATATTTTTAATTTCAAAATATATGTACTTAAAATGTGTTGATAATATGAAAAAAGTTGTTAAACTTTTCTTTTTTATGTTTGTGATAATTGCGTAAAAAAAAAAAAGAGATCGAGTGTTTTATTCATGATATCAATTTTATTTATAATGATATAATATTGTTTTAAGAACGTTTTTAAGATTATATTCTAATAATATGAACTTTGATTTTATTTATTATTTAAACAAGAAGTGTAAAAACAAGAATTTTTATTTGTCCATTATACAAGTTAAGTTTTGCAAACTAGAGTTTGTTTTTTAAATAAACAATTTTAAATAATTTTAATTATTATTAATTATATTGAAGGAATTTTAATTTGGGTAGATTTATTTTTTATGTCTTTTGTTTTCAGTTTTGTTTTTCTAACAAATGTGATATAATAATATATGTTAAAAAAGTTTAAAAAAAAAAAAAAAACTAAAAACAAAAAATTAAATAAAAAAATGAATTTACTTCACTTGTTAAAGTCAATAAAAAAGTTTTACAAAATTTTGTAATTTAGAAAAATGATTTTGCAAAGTAAAGTAAATTAATCTCATTATATTTCAGTTTGAAAAAAAAAAAATTGTTATAATTGTATTCCAACAATTTCCTAAATATATAATTAAATTATTGTATATTATATACTATATTAATGTACATATATATGACGAACAAATATAAGTATATAGTTATATTGCGAAAAGTGCGATAAAACAGAATGCAATATTTATTTGTTAATTTTTTTTTTTTTTGGAAAACAATTTCAAACAGAAATGTAAATTATCATTATTATAATACAAAAGTATTATGTATCAAATAATTCGTTACTAATTATAATATTGTCGTATAAGATATATAATATTGAAACATTATACATTTAAGACGCATTTTAATTAAAATTTTTAGGAGTTTCCAAAAATTAAATATATAATATATGTATATTTATATATATATATATATAGATATTTATATGTTTAAAATATTTATGAACATAGTATGAATACAATACTTATGATGTGTATGTAAATTTTTACATATGAAAGTCATAGTCGTTTGCATACTATATAAACAGTGTATAAATTTTATGTATTTAAAATAATATATTACAATTGACATTATATGAAAATAAAAGATTTATTATAAAATAAAAAAAAAAATTTCTCAAAGTATATAACATATTATAACATACATACTAAACAATTGCATTATGTTTGTATTTAAAAATACATAATTGTACATTTTATAAATATATACATATTGCAATATATTAATAAAGCTACTTAACTTCAAAAATATCAAAAAAAAATATTACGAAAGTCAATTTATTTATGATAAAAAACTTATGTATCAAAACAATTTACAATAAATATAATAATTTACAATTCATGAAAAGTCTCTAATATATATTACTGTTTTTCAGACATACCATAATATTTACTTATAATATATGAAAAAAAAAATTTCATTATAAATTACAAAAATTATCTACATTCATATATTATATAGAAAATGAATTAAATAAATATTCACATGAACAATTTAATAGGAAAATTTTAAATATACAAAAATTATACAAAAATAATCGCAATATAAATATACACATATTATGTACAAGTATAATATAATGTCTTCGTAATATATAAAATATATTATATAAATACTTTACATAGAAGATATATTTTAATTTAGGATTTTCGCTAAATGAAAATAAAAACAAAAAACAAAACAAAAAATGAAAACATATTGTATTTGTTAAAAAAAAACCTTGATACATGCATATATATGTATATATATATAATATATATACAAAAACATATATAATATATAATTATTATCAATTAATAATTATATAATCTTTAATTAAAATGTCTATTAAACGAAATCGATTATAATTGAAATTGATCAAATGGTGTATTTATTTTTTATTTTTTATTTTTTTTTGTTTTTAATTAAATTTTTGGAGAAATATAAAAATTAAAGCAGCTAATGAGTTTAGTTACAGGATGTCATGGCAATGTACTTCTTATCAATAATTTTATTTGGTGTTTTACATTTTATTCTTAAATATTTTTCTTAACTTTATATTTCCATGCAGATGCGCCAATACCTAAACCATACATCGATATTACAAGATTAGATTTCTTATTTAATCATCAAATTAATACATAATTTCACACTTTCATCTACCAAAACGAAGATGTCGCTAATAACTCAAATTATTTTCTATTTCGCCAATATTTATGCAATTATATTTGGAAAATACATAAAATTGAATCAAAACATATAACAAATTATTATGTACTTTATAACGTAAGTTATCACACTTTATTCCACAAATGGTACAAGTGAAACAATGTATGAACTATATTGGATGGTGTAGCCTGATATACGTATATGTATTTTACTTAGTATCGTTTAAAAGTTTTTAAATATCTACTGTATATTATTAAAGATAATGATTTAAAAATTAGCATAAGATTTATTTCAAAGGTTTCTTAAAATTTTTGTAAAAAAAATATTTTTTTTTGTGCACGCATTCTTATATAACGGAAATAACGAAAACATTCAATCTTATAATACTTTAAAAGTGCTCATCAATGACCCATCAAAGTAGATATTAGCAAATATATAATTTGCTTTTCTTTTTTTTTTTGCTCTACATATTCATGTAACTTTGTATTGAATATTATAAACTAAAAATTCTCATAACATTTAAAACTTACTAACTTTTAACCTTTTAATAGTCTCATTTTTTAAATTCTTTCTTTACCTTTAATAGCTGTTCAACAATCCCAATTACATATGATATAGGCTAATATACAAATGCATGTTTATTAAATAGAGTGTTTAACCAATTTTCAAAAACTAAAATACAAAAAGTATAATAAGTATGTATAAAATAAATATATAGAAAAATTTTTAAAATTGCTATTAAAATTCATAATCACCTGTTTACATTGCAATGAAGATTTTTTTTTTTGTTCAATTATTGGTTACAAAATTATACGTACATATGCACATCTGTGTATCCAATAAAAATTATATAATTTACTTTTGAATCACGAAATTCTAAAACGTTAACAATAAGAAAAAAATTGCAAAAAATATAAAAATTCTAAATCTGTTATTTTCTTTATTAAATTTCATACACAAAAAAAAAATAATATAGAAAAGCAACTGTTATTATTTTTATATTAGAAATTAAATCTCTTATATTAATGCTTTATAAATCGATGGTCCTAGAAAATATTCTATTAAAATATGTGTGATAAAATGTTAGTTTTTCAAAATTAAACCAAATTGCTATTGAGTTTTGTAAAATCAATATTAATCCGTTCCCTTCTGTTATTTTTATAATTTTATGTCAATAAATTTTTATTTTATGTCTGTATGATTATTAGTTAATGATTTCCTTTAATTTTACCAGGTTAGATAACTGTGAAGCTTACCGCACACTCACTAGTGTTGAACTTCAGAAAAAAATTAATTCAAATTTTCTGTGAATGTCCACTTGAATAATTTTTTTTAGGATCCATGGCTTTATAATACCACTTACTACATGTAGGTGTTGCAAACCTGTTCTGATTTTTTTTTCTTGATACCAACATAAACGTTTTAGACTGAAGTGTTTTGGTCTGTTCGTTGATCTTTAACCCCTTAATAAATGAATTATTAAAACAGTAGTAGAGCAATTAAGATTCCAGTAAACATAAATGCTTAAAAAATATTTTGTCCCATTCAAAAAAAAAAAAATTGCACATGCACCATCGACTTGTTTTTTCAAACCAAAAAATTTACAATTTTCAGAAGAAACTTTAATTAAAATAAAGAATAAAATTGAAATAAAAAAATTATGAAGATGAATACTGACTGTTGCATTATTATAAAAAAAAAAAAAATAAAAAAAGAAAAATTATTACAATAATAGTTTCAAGTACAGTTCTAATGTCAATGGGCCAGCCATTGAACACGATTTAAAAATAATGCAAAAAAAAAAAATGAAGAAAAAAAAATAATAATAATATGGAATATCAAAACAACAATAAAATAAATATAATTTAAAATAAAATATAAAAAAAAAAAAAGAAAACACTAGCAAGTAATCCAACAACAGAATTGTTAATAATTGGAGTTTGTCAGGCAGAAAATTTTAAACTATACTATATTATGTATGTAAACCTATTCAATACATACATACAAACCATACATAACTACGCTATGATACCACAAAATTATACACGAGAAAGCAATTTTCAATTAATTTCAAGTGATTTACTGGAATTTAACGATTAAAATTTTTATGATTTTATTTTGTTTTTTTTTTCTTGTTTTCATTATGTTTTAACAGTTTAAATGAATGGAAAATTGTAAAAAGAAATGAAACCAAAAAAAAAAATAACAAAAAAACAAAATGAAAAACTGTTAAGAAACATAAACAAATCCAGCTGATGAACAAATACAAAGATCTATATATACTTTGATTTATAACTGCATAATTCTATGGAAAACCCGTGAAAATCATCATATTTAAAAATAGTTTAATAAAATTTCCCGAAAATATTTTTCTATATAGATGCATGTATTTTAAGAATGAATAACACATTCAATACATAATATGTTCATTATAAGTACATACATATACTCATATGTACACCCACATGCATAATTTTTGACATTTACAAACATGAAAAAATTTCATCCATTAAAAAAAAAAAGAGTAATTTTTAATGTGGTTATAAATTTATGTATGTATAAAATTAATTGTTTTTTCATATGCAATAAATATTTTCAAAAATACAAAAAAAAACAATAAATTTAACCAATACATGAAAGTATATTCAATACTAGTTATAAAGAAGTTAAGGAAATTTGAATCGGTTACTAAGACTATATTTTATTACAAACTGTACAGTAAGCCTAACTTCCAAAATATTATTAAGTGTACATATGGGAGCATTAAAGCTTTTTATTTAATTTTTTTGAATTGACTAGGTGACAACCAAGCTGGGTTTTTCTTTATATTAAATATTGGCTATTGATATTTATTATTTATATTTCTTTTTAGTACTCAGTATTGATATTATTTTTGTAATGACTGATTATAGTTCCGAGGCATTTCGATGAAAGGAACGGTCTCATAATCACTATACTGTTCTGTTCGACATATCCAAATATCATATTGCATGGGAATACAATACAAATGATCTATAATACATTATACATATATAATGTAAATATTTATATTGCAGTATGTTCCAAAATGCATAACTAGAGTAGTTAATATGCAGAGAAAAGCATTTCTGTTTAATAGTAGCTACATATTGTGTCAAATAAGACATTTGCGATAATTTCTTCAATATTATGTTGCTTGTAATTTTTTTGTTTAGACCAAAAAATGAATTTCCAGTGCTACAGTAAATATTACAATTTAAAATGTTGAAAAACTGCTGTACTACCTGGTTGCAAAGAAAAATCTTTTTGAGTTTGACATAATATTCAAAGTAGATTGAACTTTTTTTTTACAGAATATATCAGATAAAATAAACATCCTCTGTAAATTTAAAATAAAACTGTCAGTATTACAAAAAGGGGCTCTCCCCCCCTACCCCGTCAACACCTTAATTAAAGAATCCAGCTTAAGATAATTAAGGCGTTTAGTCTGATAATTAGGCTCCTATTTTTATTGTAATGATTCTTTTTATAATTACTAACAAACCGGCGTAATGTTCAATATCTACGTATATTTAATATATTTACTAATCTTACTAATATCTGATTAATGTCAAAATATATTGATTCAATCAAAATGACAACGTCTCACTAACGCATTAAAAAATTGATTATTTTATCACCCCATTCCATATATGTACTTGCAATCAAATTAGATATTATAAGCGTATAAAATATAAACGGTAATACTATGAAAAAACTGCAACTACATATACAAATGCGAGTACAATATTATGGGACTTGGATCCTAAAAACAAAATTCAAGAGAAACATATATGCAATACTCGTAAATTTCGAATAATAAAATTAAAAAGAGTGTTGTTTTCTCTAGCAATATGATGTTTTTAAATTATTGTTACAAGAATACAAGAAAAAAATTTATTTTTTTTTCTTAATTTATGATAGTAAATTTAAATAGTAATACATATACACACAACAATATGGTACAACTACGAAGATCAGAAAAAAATATAAAAATAAAGTAAGAGTCCGAAATTCGATTCAACCCATACTTAAGATTAACTTAAAATGAAAAATTTAAATTCACTCATACCTAGATTGTAGATCATACTAATACCTAAGAAATTCTCTATATTAAATTGAAAGATTCAATGTTGAGATTCAATAGTGCGCCTTTGTAATTTTTAAAAAAATACATTTAAGACTTTTTTAAATAAAAACAATTCACAAAAAATTTAAAAAGAGAGTTATAGTTCAGTTGAAAACAAGAGAGAGAAATGTAAAAGCATTGCTCAGCTGGCAATGGAGATTGGAGACCAACATTTATTTTTTCTTCTAACCAGTAGAGAAATATTGTTTTTTTTTTCATGACTTTCATTGTTAAACAAAACAGTGAGGTATTTAAGTGACTATGCTAAGGGCTGGGGATAATAAAAATGAATTTAAGAAAATTTTAATATTTAAATCTGCAAAAAGAAGTAGATTCACTAAAATAGAATAAAGATAAACACCCCCGAGCATTATCGAAATGGAAATGCATGCCATTGATAAATAGTTGCGTTTGAAGTTTGAATGCGGATTTCGAAGCAAGGGTTAACTTTCACATGAGAACAGTCACTAAGACTAAAAAGTAACCTAATGAAAAAAGTATATAGTGAGGATGTAGTTGGAGCACAAAAATTCTGAGCTTACGACATAATAAATGAGCAGAAAACAAAAGAAAATTTCTGTTATTTTGCTTGATGTACTCAACGCCAAGAGACAATCTCAGAAAGCGAGGTATAAAAAGTTATGGCATTCTTAGATTTTGTGCGAAGATTTAGGAAATTTTAATAGATTCGACAATTAATTTCGTAAAGAAAATATTCTATACGTACGTGTAATTTAATAGAACATAAGAATATTTAAAATTAAAAATATCGAAAGAATATAACGTAAGTGTGTATTTCAACACTGCAATTTGAATAATTTCATCTTAAAACAGAATTTCAAAAAAATTCTTTTAAACATAATCTCATATTACATTATAATGAATTCAAAAAATTATTATAATATTTAAGGTGTGCTACCATCAAATGTATGTATGTAGGTATATAACCTATATATCAAATTAATAGTTTTAAGAACACACAGAAATCTTGCAAGTACACGAGTTTACACATACATGTATACATAAATAAGTTATGCACGTATATAGATTTTTGATTGTTTTTTGAAATACAAAAATGCATATATGTACATATGTGAATATCTGATGTATATATGTAATATTATTGTTGAAATACCTGTATCATTAATCACTACAAAAAAATGATTTGTTTTGTTTTTTTAGCACAGAAAATTTCATGCTTCTCAAACTTTTTTCTTCTTCATCGGCTTTCCACATACATACATACGTATATATACATATATTGAAAAATTTTTAATTTCAGAATAAAAGAGTTGCCAAATATCTTGTATCGATCGACATATGGACGTGATATTTACATATAATAAAGTTGAGTCAAACCAATGAATTGTATTGTAGCACTTTTCCCTTCAATAAGTGAAAATACTGCTTTTAAATATAGTCTATGTATATCTACCACACTATTAAAGTATTATTTTTATTCATGTACGAAACTACTTCTAGAATTGCATATATTTATGATGATCGATTTATGCAGCCTTTGAAATAAAGCAAAAATATATTTAAAGAGGGGTTAACATAATGCTCGATTTTAAGGGTTAATTGTATGAGTTCAGAAAAATATTTATATATTTTAAAATGGCATAGAACTTACCATTAGCTTTCTGCGTTTATAGAAATTTGTAAAAGCTCGTGGTTTCAGAAATATAAGGTGCCAAATATTTAAATTTTACAAAACAATGAGAGGCGGTATCTTGTAATGAAATGAACTATTTATTGGTATCTAAAAGCTGTTAAAATTCCTACCACCTGTGCTCTAGAAGAAAAACGACATCAAAAATTTGGAAAAAATGGATTTTAGATAACGGTAAATTTTAACGGCCATTTTGTTTTTTAAAAGTTTAAATATATAGTATGCTGTTGTTATAGAAGTCATTCACTATATTTCTGCGTTTGCAAAATTTAATAAATGCTTATGATTCCATTTTAATAAATAGTTTAAAAATGGCATTTTTAGAGTTGTGGGGAGGTATAACTTTTGGAGGGGAGGAGATATGTAAAAATTTTATTCTACAGAAATAAGCTTCTAGTAATGATCTGTGTACATATAAAATTTCAGATTTCCACACAACGGTGTAGGAGTTTTGTAAAAATGTTCACGGACGGACGGCCGTACAGAGTGAAACTGATAAGTACTTTTATTCAAAAAATTTTTTTTGTAAAAGTACTAAGAATATTATCGAATAGAAAAATTAGAAATGAATTTCATAAATGAATTTTTCAACTATAAACCAACGTAATAATATGTGTTGTGCCACTTACATTACCATAAAATTTTTAATATCTACATACTATATAATATAACATTTACGGTCACGGTTAATAAAATATTTCATTGGTAAAAGCCATAAGAATAAATCGGAGATAAAATATAAAAATTGTTTTTTTTTTTTCTTTATGTGTTAAAACTATCCAAATTAATATCTACATCTCACATATCCATCTTAAAATACATGTTTTTTTTTTTAATTTCAAAAAGAGAGAGAATAAAAAATTGCAAGTACATACTAGAATTAAAATAAAAATTAAATAGAAAAAAAATAACAAGACAATTAAAAAAAAAAAAGTAGTTAAAATTTATTCATTTTTTTTTTTTACTGGTTTTCATTTATTTTACTTTTTCTCTCATTTTCTTTGAAATTAACAATTTCTTTTTTGTATTATTTAATTTTTATTGTATTGTTAAAATATGAAGGTTTTTTGTTATTTTCTTTTTTATTTCTGTTTTTCTGTTAAATTACAAAAAAACTAGATACCCCATTCATCATATTTTTAACGTCAACAACTTGACATTTTTTGTTACAAATAAAAAAAAAATTAAAATTTCTTTAATAACCTAAAACCGAAACTCTTAAAAAAGTACCATACATAAATACTAAAAAAAAAAAATTAAAAAAAAAATTGACAAGAAACACAATTTAACTTACGAATTCTAAGGTATATATTAATTTTTTAAAAAATTTTCAAAAAAAAATTTTTGTTTACTAATTTTGTGTTAATTTACATGTTATATTTATTTAGGTACATGCATACATACATAAGCAAGTATGAATGTACACAAATTTGCAAGAAACAAACGTTTCCTTATTATTTCCACTGAATAAATTAAAAATGATTTTTGAACATACTGAAGAGAATTCTTGAAATATTGCGGGTTTTCGTTTATGCACGCTACACTGAAAGTTCTACATTAGAACTAAAATTTCTAAAAGTCGCGCAACGTTAAACAGTATGCAAAAATTTTCGCTCAGTTTTTTTTTTTCGTTTACGCAGTCTACAAATTCTGAAACTTCTAAATAATCAGTAAAAATAAATAACAGAAATTGAGAAATCACATTATTTATGAAATTGTATTCCAATACTTTTCGCCTTCCAATTCACTGCAAAATACGAAAATTTTAACAAAATTTAAAGACTTAAAGAAAAATTACTTTAATAAACCTTCAATATCGGAATCTGCCATTTTGAAATTTCAATTTGTTTTTGAATTTTAAATTTAAAAAAAAAAACAAGAAATTTCATAAGGCAGCGACAAAATTCATACTAAAGGTTTGCGCTATATATTTCTAACATTTCTTTATTGCAGCTTGAATTTCCGAACGCACTTTATTGCATTCGCGCTTTACTGCATTCGCACTTTATTCTAGTAATTTCCGATCGATCTATATTTTCAGTACATGTAGCGTGAATTTTCAAATATACTACAAGCTAGAACTATTCTAGAACTGAATAAACGAAAACACCTTATTTTCATTTGTAAAAAAAAAAAAATTTTAAATTTATTAATAAATTTTATGATTTATGGCAACTCATTTTATATACTTACTATATTAAACAATTAACACCAATCATTGGTCTTAGAAGGAAAAAAAAAAAAACAATTCTAAATTAAATTTAATACATGAAATAGACAAATATCAAGTGATGTTATCAATCTGTTTCACGTTTTCATTAAAAAAATTTTTGGAAATCAAATTAAAACTACTCAAATTTTTTACATTTTCGGAAATCGCAAGGTAACATTTTGTAATTTCCGAAATAACTACATATATAATTATTAATAGTTATAATAATTTGCAGTTCGGAAGTACTCGTTTATTTTCGTGTATAAAATATAATTTATATAGGCTTTTTTTTGTATGACAGCACGTCATAAAATGATGAGAAAATATGCTTTACACATGAATTTTAGAACTATATTTCGGATAATAGTAAAAGAGACTGTCAATTTTTGTTAACATTCGATTACCGCAATATATGCAATATAACATACAAGATGAGAGAGAGAGACTATGACGTCGATCAAGGAATTAATTATATATTGAAAATTTAAATAGAAAAACAAATTATAGGCATGGTTTAAAAAATTCCTTCAAAACAATTAAGAAATAATATCGACCATGACAATCATTAAGGTTCACTTGTCTAACTTTTGCCAAAGTAGTTTAATGAATACGTATTTTAAATTAACCCATTGTTGTACTTTATTAAAAAATTATTACCAGTTTTTCAAACTCAGAATTTAAAACATCGGTACGCGCAATAATTAATGAAAAACAACTAAATTATCCGAAATATTATATATGAATTTGTGAATTTTTTTAAAGCTGTTGTGGTTTTTGACCTCTTAAATTTTACATTATAAACGAATTATGAATTTTTGTAAAACAATATTTAATTTACTCGAAAAAAAAAAATATACTTGTAAAAATGAAGACACATGTATTTGCTATTAAAATATTAAGAAGAAAATAAAAAATTAAAACTAGTTAAAATGAGTTTGCTGTTTATCTACGGGCATTATAAATTGAGTTTAAAACAAAAAAAAAATTAAAAAAAATTCATGTTTTAATTTCTCTTTTTAACATCGTGTTGTGTTATTTTCCAATTTTTATGCGGCAATTTTTTTTTTATAAACAAAAAACAAAAAACTTTTCAATCATTTTTATCTTCGATTTCCTTTTTTGCACCCACAATATTCTTTTTTTGCTTTTTCCCTTTTTTTTTGTTTTTAACTACTAAATCGATAAGAAATTAAGAAATCTTATCGTCCAAATGGAAAAAAAAAAATTTACCATCTTAAGATTTACATAGGTACATAACAGCGTGCATATTTTTACCTTTATTGTACAGTGAATAACGGATCTTAAAGGGGGGAATATTACTTGAAATAGGAAAATGGAAACTTCCAGCTGCGGTTTTGATAAATTACAAAAAAAAAAAATATACAAAATTTCAAGCAAAATTATGAACTTTTGAATTTATTTTAATTACGTGAACATAAAATTATTGGATAGGAATAATTGGATTTTATTAAGTTTTATTTAATACGAAACAAATTGCAATGCAATTTTTTATTTGTACTCAAAATTTAGTTATGTCAACTAATTTCTGATTGACATTAAAATATTTTTTAGAAATTACCCATCTGTTTGCGTAGAAATATAATAACGCTGTAGAAATTTATTAAGGTACAAAACAAGAAATATTTATTTTACTCTCCTACAGATTTGTTATGAATTATTTAGAACTCTTTTTCGACTAAAAAAATTCCGTTTTTATTTGTCAGTTTTCCCTTCAAAATAATTTACTTTAACTACCAAAGCGTATCTCCCTTAACTATTAACACGAAACATTGCAGAGGAGATTTCTTTTTATTACTATAGGAAGAAGATTCCATTTTATTTAAAATTTATCCCTATATAATTTCGATTTTTTGTCCCTTAAATTTTCTAATTTAAAATAGTTTAACTTCTTATATTCATGGTATCTTGATCAACCATATGAAAAAAATAATTTTATTCTATTTCGGTTGCATTTATTATAAAAAAAAACAAGATAAAGTTCTTCCAATTATTTAAAATTCATATGAATTGTTTGAAGAGTTTTTATTTCAACATTAAATTTATTTGGTTTTAATCCTATGCCTTTTCAATTTTCAATGTTAACGAAAAATATTACAAAAATTTAAAACCAAAATATTAATTTTAAAGTTATTTTAATTTTTTAAGTTGATAGAAATTTGTAAATTCTAGGAAAATTCCCCATTCTAGGTAAATTTTGTAGTTATAATTAATATGGAAATTGTAAACTTCTCATTAATAAAATAAAATAAGAAAAATGCTGTAAATTATTTTCAAATAATCATTCTGAAATTACGCTATACTGAAAAATTGTAATTTCTATGTAAGAATATCATAGGTTTTTTGGAAATTTCCACTGAATGCATTTCGTGTTAAGTTGAAAAATCAAAATCTGAAAAAAATTATTCAATTTGTAAATGAAGAAAAAAAATTTAAATATTTTTTTTTTTTTCTGAAAATATTTTAATTTTGATATATAATAAACATATATATATATATTTTTTTTTTTCTTATGTTTTCATTCTTTATAATTCATATACATAACATATACATAATATTTTATATTAAGTACAAAATTCAATAATAATTGATTATTTTATTTTGTAATAAAATATTTTTAATTTCTTTATTTTTGGATTACCTAAAAATTGCTTTCATTTTTTTATAACTTTGTTTTTTGTTTTTTAATTTTTTAATTACTATTTTATTATTATTATTATTTATTATAATTTTTTATTATATACGAATTTTTCATTTATAATATATGATTTATATTTTTATCTTTTTATTTTATTTTTACTAATTTAAATTCTTATTTACTTATTTGATATACGAACATATTCATTTATATATAAATATAAATATAGTATTATATATGTATAAGTACAAATATTTATATAATAATAATATAACTGTTATATTTTATATAATAATAATAATTGTGACTACTATATGTTTCAAATATTTCAGGATCTTTTAATTAAATTTTTTAATTTTATTTTATATTTTTTTTTTGTTTGTTTTAACAATTTTTAATAATTTTATTAACTAAAAATTGAATTATTGCTTTTTCTTATATATTAAATCTAAATATATACTTAAAGTTCCACTTTCATTTTTTTTTTTTTTTTGAGATATCGAATAATAATATATGTAGTACTTAATTACTATAACAATAATAGCTTTGCTGACTATCTTTCTATAAATTTAATTAACATTAGAAAAAATATATATAAGTAAGTATGTATGTAATATTTTTAAGGGTATTCGAATATTGAGTTATATGGAAGAACGATAGATGAATAACAGTTTTACCTATTAATATGTAGGAAAAAAAAAATTTTTTTAATTTTTCATATTTTAAGCATTAAAAAAAAAAATTATTATAGCACTCATTTTTTTTGTTGTTGTTCATAAATCTATTTGAAAATTATATAATTTTTTCGTTTTAAACTTATACATCACTAATAAAGATAATTCATAATAGCTGGTAACATTTTACAATTTATTTATTTAAATGTATTGGAATGTAATGAAAAACAAATCAAATACACATATTATTAAGTACAAATCATTCAAATTATGAACTTCACCTATATTTTATAAGTAAAACAAATTAACTCCAATGAACTCTCTATAATAAATTATTAATGTATATAATGTATAAAATAATAGCTATTGTTATTTTTTCAAAAAATTTTCCTTACATTTGCAAAAATTTTTCTAAATTACAAAACTAATTTAAATCAATGCATGAATTACCCTTATTTTTATATTTTGTAATTTTTTTTCCTCTTTCTTTTTTCTTTGAGTTATTATTGTTAAATCAATTCCCTGCGCCTGCCATTTATTTCCTATTTTATATGTATTTTAATTATTCATCTCTTTTATTTGAACGTATCCAACTAGCAGGAACCCATTGTGGTTCACGTTCTAAAGAATTTATTTCAGCTAAAAGTTCATGATAAGCTCTTTCTGTATCATTATTAATTATAATCATATCAAATAAATGACCCCATCGAGCTTCCATATCACGTGCGGTTGCAATAATTTCTCTTAAATTTTCTTCTTTTACCGGTTCACCATTCCGTAATTTCATTTGACGTAATTTTTCTAAGCTTGGTGGTGCAACAAAAACAACATATGGTTTTAAGTCGGATGCTCTTAATAATTTTAAACTTTGTGGATGTAAATTTAAAACGCATATTTTACCATTAGATACCACAGTACGTATTGCTTCGAGTGATGTTCCATAATACGCTTTTTCATATTCTCCATGTTCAACAAATCTTCTTGCTAAAATATCAGCCTCAAATTGAGCTCTTGTTATAAAATGATAATCTTGTCCTGCAATTTCACCATCACGACGCATTCGTGAAGTATGCGGCACAGCTGCAGAAAAACGATCTAAATCTGACATTAACCTTTGAGCAAGTTCATGTCTTCCAATATTTGGTGGCCCTATCAATACAATTGGACGTTTATGTGTGGCACGAGGATAGTATAATCCCACTTCTTCATATGTGAGTATTTCTTCGACATCTTGCTCATCGTGAGCTGTTGTAGCATATAATGGATAACCAGCTTCCGATGTTGCTTTGTTTTTCTTCTTTCGCCCTTTTCGTGCACATAATAATGTTGCAGCTTTGTCCTTATTTTTTGGCCTTGATAAGCCAGCTTCTTCAGCAATTGCCAATTTGAATGTTTCTCTTTGATATTGAAAAGATTGACTCGGTATTAAACCGGCCAGAGTTTGGTCTTCTTCACCTTCACGATACGCCTGCCACCAATTTGGGTCTTCGCGGGATACTACGTGTAAAACGTCGCCTTTCTGAAAACTAATACCTAATTCACGACATGGAATATATAAATCATCTTCTGGATCATAATCGAAATGCGCTCGAACGTGTAATATTGCAGATTCACGGCCTGTCCCTGCCTGTACTATCATCCCAGCTGGTACTATTAAAAACGTCAACGTTCCAGTCATTGAACTGAGTAACGTACAAACATCGTTGACTGTCTTACCACGCATTTCAATACCATTTACTTCTAGTACTTCGTCACCTTCATGCAATAAGCCAGATTTTTCAGCTGCTCCACCCCGAATTATTCGACCAATAACTACGGCTTCACCTTCGTTACGAACTGTGGCACCTAAAGGTTCGGCAGATTTTTCGATTTGAATAATCCGTATATGATCTTTAGAACCATCACTTAAAATACCGAATGGCGAGCTTAATTGCTGATTGTCAGATCGTTTTAAAATGTTATTATTAATCATACGTGATGAATTGGCAGCTAAAGAAGAATTCTTAGTAGGTGATGGGATTGCTGGTAGAGGTTGATTTTGTTGATTAGATATTTGGTGTTCTTTTTGTGTTTGATTACTTAAGGTTTCAGCTGAGTTTTTGTAATTTCCATTTGGTAGTTGACCACCAAACTCAGTGTTAGAAGCTATTTTATCATGTGCTGATAATAGTCCTTCCATTTCATGACTTATTAATAAATTACCCAATTCAATGGCAGCTGTTGAATTTGACTGACTTAATAATTCAACTACATCTTTTGTTAGGGATTGAGCATTGGCACTAACGGGATTGGCTATACAGGGCTTTCGACGTTCTAATACTGCTTGGCGGACAGATAAAGCATGAGCTAAACCAGAATCTAAAAGTAAAGTCTGTGCTGTTGTAACGATGCCGGCTAATGAAGCCATATTTTTTTTAGTAAGCTGTGATTGAAGCCGTTCTAGTGCAGCAACAAATTCACCATAATCAGTAAATTTTTTTTGAATACCTTCATCATCAGTAAATGCATCGTTATCAACCCCAATAAATTCATTTGCTGTTTGATGCTGTGATTCAGCTGTTGTAGAAGAAGTTATACTGTCTTTCAAAAGAGCTCGTAACTTTTTTGAGCCTCTCAAACTTGATTGCAAAAATTCATTTTGTTGCGATATTCTCTCTTCTTCCTCACGTCTTCGACGTAACTGCTCCTGATATTTTTTAATACTATCCAATTGTTCTATTGTTGGTTGATCAATTGTTTGTCCAATTGGTTGTTGCTGATTATTTAAAATTTTACGATCTGGTACTTGGGGTGCTGGTGCACGATTAACCATTCTACCATCTTTTTCCATACGTAAATGATCTCTGGGCGGTGGAACTGGTTTTGATAAATCGTTATTATTTGTTTGATTATAATTAAGATTATTTGTATGGTGTATTTGATTCATTTGTTGTTGGGATTGTGAATGTAACTGTTGTTGCTGGGGAGGACGCGGCGGTGGATATCTCGGAGGGCCTTTATTACTTGCTATAAATGAATCTGGACAATCAACAGCCATTTCTCTATGTGGTCCAATATCTTGATTATTTGAAAGCATTGTTAACATTTCTTTATCGATTTCTTCAGTTCTTTGAAAAAAATTATGGCTATTTATGTAATCATCAGGCAGGCAAGGTTTAAGATCATCTCCGCCTATCATACCTAAGCTTGATTTTGATGATCTTCTTGATTTCTGTTGTTGTGATTTATTATCGTTTACGAGGATTTCCATGCGATTAATATTTTTATTTTGATGGTAGTTAAAATTTTTTGAAAACAAATTATTTATTATACGTACATATATTATTTTGAGTCACGGTTCGTTGATATAATCGAGGTACCTGTTTTATACCTGTTTGAATTAAAAACGTGGGGTGCATACGTAACTGTCATAAATAACATTTATATAGTTTCACTATCGTTGGTTACCCTTGGTATTTAAAACTTGTTATAACTTTCATTCAGTTCGACCATTCGTTTAAAATAATAATAATAATGAAAATATAATAATAACGAATCTCTTTTTACAAATACCATATATACGACTTTCTATAAATTTATTTTGATGTATTCCTTTTTTTTTTTTAATCTGTGATATTGTTTCGGTTGTATGTGTATGTGTTTGCACTAAAAATAGAGAAGAAGAAAAAAATTAAAAATAAACATTATTTTCTATACTTATATATTTTGTATATATATTTTTAATTTTATAATTAAGTCGCGCCCATGCGACAGAGACATAATTATTAAAAAAAAAAAAGAGAGAAAACCAGTAAATTTTGATAAAAACAGAAATACACAGATAAATTAACTAATCATTGTTATTATAGTTGTACGTTTAAAAAAAAAAAAAATTTTTTTTAAACAAAAGTTTGAGTATTTCAAAACATAATTATAAATAATTTTTGACTTATAACATATTGGATGTCAATGCACATTATGTACCTGTATGTAAACAGAAAAAGGTAACAGTAAGATTAGTATATGGGTAAATTTTGTTTTTTGTCAGTTAATAATAAACTGAGCTTGTATGTACATTTTATGTTATTTGTAAGATACAATCACAACTGTAAGTGAAGATCAGAAACACACATATACTTACACTATTTGTAGACAAGTGCTGTGTATGTATGAATTATAAAATGACAGAGAAAGAGAAGAAAAGTCATCTCGCAATAAAATGAGATTAGGTGTCGTGTCATTTTTGGTTTTTAATATTCTTATTTTTTTATTTTTGTTATATTATTTCTCTGGTATGTCCCCCATTACAAAGAATTTAACTAAGTAAATTTTCTAGTTTTTTTTTTTAATTTATAAATAATATTATAGAATTTATGTATTTTATGTTTTGTATAGGTATGCATGTACATACAAATGCAAGAACACAAATTTAAGATGAAAATTAGTTTGAAAAACATTAAATTCATTGCACCATATCAAATTGTAAATATTATTTTAAATATATTAATGGTTTTGTTATTTAGTAAAAACGTTAAATAAAAAAGGGCGTAGAAAGCACGGACGGATGTTTATATATATACATATACATATGTATATATATGCGAACAAAAGTATAAATAAATGAGGTTTTTTTCCTAAAATCATACAAAAATTTTACTGTCATTTTGTTGGGTTGGAGTAAAAATGAATATTAAAAAAATATTCAAAATCATTGACTTGTGCGTCTAATATATACCGTATTTCAATACTTAAAATTAATAGAATAACTTGGATTTTGACAAAGAAACGCTTTGAACTTCGATTTTGGCAAAGAAACAAATATATTTTCGGTACAGTTAAAAAGATAAAGCTACAATTCTCTTTATAGGCTAATTCAGAAAATGTGATGTGATCACCCTTCACTAACAAATTATTCATCCGATTACCATGAAGGTAGTTTAAAACATTAGCGAGAAAGTTTTTACTTTCCTGTCGACTTGTTAATTAAAAGCCGAATGCGTTCATCCGGGATTACATGGGTCTGCATATAAATATTGTTATGAAAGACAAATATGGTCATAAACGGGGTAATGTTGGAAAGGTCAAGGCAATATCTAAACCATTGCTGTTGGACCTTAGGTCTCAAAATAGGTATTCGAAAAAAAATTTGTTAAATATAGTTCAATGCAGATTAGTTCTAACATGCAGATTTTTTGTAACTGATATTTAATAGATTAGTCTTTTTTTTTTTCCCTTATTCACTCCTAGAAGGAGCATAGGATGATATCATGCACTAGTTTCATAGCGTCATACAGTTAACTAGGTAGGTGACTAGCCTGGCCGTAGTTTTATTTATATTACAATTATTTGAGGTTATTAATATTTACTGTTTATTTTTCTCAGTTTTTTTTTAATATCGAATATTATGAATATTTGAAAATTACTTGTATAATATTTATTAGTATTGTATATTAAGTTATAATAATATTGAATATAATTTTTATAGTGACCTGACCGGGGTTTGAACCCGAGACCCTTCGGATAAAGGACCGGTGCCATAACCACTGCACCAATGGTCAAATAGATTAGTTTTTAAGGTCACCGAAATCTTTAAATATGAATAAAAATATTGGTACATATAATCATGTGGGGTAAAGATCTCAACGCAGAATATGTTAGCTAGTACATGCATAGGTATGTTTAATAAAAACATTGTATTTGTCGATCAAAAATTGAATTTTTTTTTTTAAAATTGCATATTTATAGGAAAAATTGTTAAGAAGTTATTCGAGAAAGCTATAATTTTCACAATATTAAGATCATTATTGCCATTGTAAGTTATCTACGTATATTTAAATTTTTTTATATATACACGCAAAAATAAATTAATAAAGTACTCAAACGAATTTTATTAACAAAAAAGAAAAGTTAATTAATTTACTTTCAATTTCAATTGTAGAATTCGTTTGGAGTATAATTCAAGATACTAATTAAAAAAAGCAGTTTCTCTGCTCAAAAAAAAAATAAAAAGTTATTTTAAAGTTTAAATATTTACTTCAATAAGTTTTATTAACAAATTTTATCGAAATAAAAATCACGTAAAAGAGATCCAATAAAAAACCAAATTTGAATGTGCAAAAAATTTTTAAATTCCTTTTTGTTATCTGTTGATGAAATGTAAATATTTATAATATAAAAGTATCGTATATTTTTATTTTGAAAACATCGATATAATTTTAAAAGTAATTCGATGCCATTTTGGTATTTATGTAGTATAAATAAATACAATATAAAAAAGACTAAAAATCGATAAAATTATAGACTGAAATTAAAAATTATGTAAGCAGCTCATGATTAACCGAATTCCTGGAAAAAAATATTCATGTTGATTTAGTAAAAAGATTTTATATTTTTCAGAAATTATGGATCTCTAAGTTCTGCCATATTTCTATATTGTGGAACTGGTTCTGGAAGCCTGCGGTACGTCATTTTCATTTGAAGACAAACAGTTGAAAATTAAAGGAATAACTATACTAGGTAAAGAATACAGTTCATCTAAATGCAAATTAAATGAAAATATAAAATTTAAAAAAATTAAAGAGAAATTTTTTGTATTAGATTTGATTCAAAAAATTTTAAGAGTATATCCTTAGTAATGGTTCTTTCATAGGAGATAAAACTACCAAATGATCAAAAATATAAATTTGGCCATCAAGTATTTTCTCGAGTTTTGCGCGAAACAAAATACGGGAGGGAATAAATTGGCAATTGTTTTATTACACAAATACTTTTTTTTGTTTTGCTTTTGCCCAACAAAGAGAAAAAAATATGCGTATTTGCTGAGAATATTCTACATTGCAATGTGAATTCTAGAATTGCAATGGAATCGCTAACCAACCAACTTATACTACAAAACAGTTTACAACTGTTATGAATTATTAATGAAAACTAAATGTATGATTAACTATATTCAAAAATATTATTCTAATATTTAAATTGAATGTAATCTAATATTAATACAAAAATATTAACGTAAACCTATATAAAATTACAATTTAAATTCCTTTAGCTCATATATACTTATACATACGTTAATTATTTTATATAATTTATATCTTATTAATATGCAAATTTAAAATATTAAAATTGCTCTTAAATTTCATAGGTCAACCTAAACCTAATTAGGTTGTCGCGGCCATCATACAATCAGAGGATCTCCATGTCTCCATCCTCACGTGAACCAGCTCAAGTCCTTTATAAATCGATTTAGGTTCCTTGCATTTACATTCGGCAGGTCCATAATTTGGAAAAAGAAATGCGGTCCAAAGAGCCTCCGCTTTCTTCATGCCAAAGCTGGACATGAGCACAGAAAATAAACCAACGTCTCCTCTTCCTACTCGTCATAGCGAATTTCTAAGTATAGTAATAGCTATACTTGAATTCTTAATTTTGTATTTAATTATTAAAATATTAAAATTATAATTCATTTATAATTATTTACAAAATTTATGCATATTAAATTGAATTTAAAGTTAAATAATAATTATAAAAACAAAAAAAAAAACAATGTTATAAAAATAGTTTGTATGATTTTCATTTATTATTTTCATTCGGAAAGCAATATAAAAGTTACACATATTTATAAACATAACCATATGCATATACACAGAAAATATTCATAAAACTATTTTTTTAAATTAAAAATTTTAGTTATTTTTTTTTTTTTTTGAATTTCTAAGCACGAAATCTATAAGTATCTATAAGTATGTATGAATCTATGTATATCTAAAACAAAACAAAGATAATTATCAATGTTATTTTATCAACAATTCAATTACTCAATATATGAAAATAAGTATGATTGTATGTATATACAATTTTGTACTTATATTTGTACACAATCATCTGAACGTGTGCAAATATAAAATTCATTTAATGAAGTGTATATGTATGTAAGTACAAAATAATGTAGATAAAAGGTAAGCTAAAAAAAAATTAACAAAAAAAAAAATAAAATTATCAAAATTCTTTAAACATAAAATCAAAATTTAAAAAATATAAAATTACATACAGACATACTTACATAATAAACAAAAATTTTTACGTATATCAGTATAACTGAGGAATTTTTCATTCGAAAAGAATATTTCATTCGCAATCTACGTTTAGGTATTTTTTTTTTGAAATTATTCATTAAATCGGAATTCCACCAAATTACTAAACTTTAATATTCGAAAACGATTGATTTTACTTAATAAAAATGAAGATGAAAAATATTTTTTTTTAATGTTTGGTATGAAAACATAAACTTTTATAATTTAACTTTATTTTCTAATTTTGTTATACGCGTTCAATTTTTATTACATAAATTCGTTTTATATACACAATGTATACATTTGCATCTATATACAATATAAAGTGTACACTATTATTAATTAAACACCATCACTCTTATTTTATGAACATACAAAATTTTTATAATTATCTTTTATAATTAATGTTTGATTCTTGTATAACACTTATATAAATATTCATATTCATAACCCTATACTCGTATGTACGTATGCATGTATAATATACCGATATAATATTTATATTATGAAATATATGAATATAATTATTATTACTATTTATCGGTTTTAATGACATCAGCAATTTGTTATTATTTTGCAATGTTTACACTATTAAAGAATTTTTGTTTTTAATTAAAAATTGACAAATCTTAAATGGTATATATGTATATGTATAAGAGAAAAAAAAAGGTGGATTAAATTTTTTTTTTTTGGTTTTCAAATGCGCTCAGTTCAGCGAATTTTTAAGATGGTTTAGCAAAACAAATAAAATTTGACATTTGAACTTTTTAAAAAATAATTTCTTTCATATCTAGGTCCATAATGAATATGGTAATTCAAAAAAAAAAAAGAATCACTATACTTTGGAAAGTTACGTTTTATAAATAATTTTAACTATTAAAGCATTAATTAAGGCAATTTTCTTGATTACTTCCCATGGTTCTCCGTTCTTTTACAATTATTTATATAATTACAGTGATTTGTCGTATAGAAAAAATGAATGGAAATTCTATTCTTAACTTATTTAAAATTACTCTTAGGTAATAAATATTATATAATTAAATTGACTTTACATGTAAGTGATTTACATAACAATTTTTCGCTTTATAGAAAAGACAAATAACTAAATTATACAAATCAAGATTAATTTAAAATTATTATTTCTATTAAGTATAAACATTACAAAGAGCTTAAAAAATATAGCGATAATTTAAAAAAAGTTAATAATTTGCAAATGATTATAATTTAGTACAATATTGAAAATAAAATTACTTATATTGCTTATTGCGTTAATAAGAAAACAAAATTTAAGTAATAGTTTAATCACATAAAATATCTTTTAAAATTAATTTAGTAATAATTTTGAATAAGTTGTCTAAAAACAATTTGAAGAAAGCGAGAAAATGTTGTGAAGAATTCTAAAATACCATTATTTTAATTTCCATAAAAAGTGGAATCAGTTTACTTCTACAAATATGCGTTAAAAAACAAAAACTTAAAAGGCGCAAAAATATTCTTATTTTTTTTTTTTTTTTTTGCAAATTTTATAGAAAATAATTTCATTCAGTTATGTAAAATATATACAATAGATAGCAATGCTTTTGAAATAAGACTTATAGCTATTTTCGTATATAAATTTATGTATGTACTGAATTTGAAAAAAAATAATTATATACATATATATACATATGTGACTATTAATGTACACATAACTGCATTGATATTAAAATTTTTTGCTGACATTCCATAAAAAACTGTTGTACTTAAACCTCTTATAAATGAAAATAAATTTTTATAACAAAATACTAAATAATACAATTTCTAGAAGGCCATCAAATATGTACACCATGTTGTGAAGTTTTTATTTGCCTCTTTTATTATTATTTGTATATAATTTTATTTTAATTCAAATCCAAATTGATTTTTTATTAATTATATCCAATTTTCTTTAAAGAAAAACATAAAATAATTATGTACAAAAATAATATTGCATACCTAGTTTACTTTTTTTTTTTGTTTTACATTTGCTCTCTTTTAGTCTGTTTAAGGGTCTTGACCTTTTTTTTTTCTTTTTTGTTTTTATCGTTTCTTATTACATCCATTCGATTCTATAAATTTATGTAAACTCGATAGTTTATAACTTTTTTCAACTAAAATTTAAGGATTTCATTCATTTTAAAGTACTTGCCATATTTTATATTATATAATTTGATGTATAGGAAATAGAAATATGAAAAAATATTTTACTAAAGTAGTACAAATGAATATCATTGGTAAGATTAACGTTTCATACAAAATAAAATTTTTATTTACCATATAACTTTAATATTTAATATTAAAGTGAATGTATAATATATAAACAAAATATAATGTATGTATGTATATAAAATAAAGAATTATACGTTTAATAGAATTTATTACTAAACTAACATACTATTATCAATACAGAGTTTATGTAATAAAAATCACACAAAATGGGATGTAATACACGTAAAATTTTTAGTTGCAGGAAAATAAATAAGGAACGACAAAATACTAAAAATATCAAATTAATTAGTTTTGTCAAAACAAACACATAGAATTAGAAAAATAACTATATAAGTAGTTAACTAGTAGAACACAAATCAATAATTAAATGTTATTGCAATGCGCTAATATTAAAAGAAAAGAGTCGCTTACATACAATTACAACCATATTTTTGTATTGTTTTTGGGGAACAATATAAAATTAAAATTTAATATTTTCTCTAAAAAATAAGTAGATGGAAAAAATTCAAGTCATTTAGCATAATTGCAGGCCAATATTTGAATTTTTCTACATGTCAAAAACTCCAGTTTTCATATCAAAGATAACAAAATTAAGTTAATAATTTCCGTTTAATTTCTCTTCCGTTTAATTTTCTTAAAAATTGCTTGATATTTCTCTTAAAAATTAGGGAATAAAATATTTTTTAAAACTTAAATTTAACTTAATTTAATAAATTATATTTCAACTTACATACTTTTTTTTTTAATTGCTCATTAAGAACTTTTTAATCCATATTTGATTTGTTTTGTTTTTTTTTCACTCCATCCCAATAAAAAAATTTTTACACAATTCTTTTTTTAAAATTTTCGTTTCTTTTTTTTCGTTTTTCTTCTTTTTCGATCAAATCCATTGGAAACTAAATTATTGAACGTCTTAATACATAATGTATATGTATGTATGTATGTATGTATATTGAATATTAAGAAAAACGCAATTCAATTAATTTTTAAAAGAACAACAAAAACTTCCTTAAATTTTCTGCACTAATTAATTTTATTTTTGCTTTTTTTTATTTCTTCAAATAATTTTCATTATTTTTATGGAATCTTTTTTTTTTTATATATTATTTATTCTTTTTTAAGAAAATTCTTTTAAATATTTGCAAATAATTAAAATATCACAATTTTTGTAACTTCCAAAAAAAAAAAAAAAATTTTTTTTTCTTCTTAATTAAATTATTGAATGTAAAAAATAACAGCAAAAAAAAAAAAAAAACACAAAAAAATATTTCAGAAAAAAAAAACTAATAAAATAGTTCCGAACTTTTAAAAACTTGGAAATTTCGAACTTACCACATTAAACAAGTGAACAATACTACTAAAGAAAAGTTAAAAACATAAAAATAAAAATTAACCTGTGATGAGCAACGTACGACGACCAGAAAATCTCCAACAATTACCACCACACAATCTGTGTACCGCCATTCAAAAACCACACATTGATGAACAACGAACATACTCGTATATTTACACAAAATCAGTAAAAAAAAACAAAAAAAAACAAACAAAAAACACGGCTTTAAAAACAAAACGTTATTTTTCTTTACTTTTCAATCTCTACAAAATTAAACGTTAATTTTCATAATATTCTCTTTTTTTTCTGTTTCTTATTCTCTTCCTCTCTCTTTCTGATTTTTTTTTTTTATTTTTGTTACTCATTTATTTAAAATACAAGTATTGGTTTACAATTACAGGTGAAAATCTTTTATTATTTTAATACCTGTGCACAGTTTTTTTGTTTTTTTCTTTTTGCTTTTATTTTTTTTTTATTACACACACACACAATAAAATATAAACAAGTAAATTTGAATGTTGTATTAAAGTGCATCACAAATAACTGTTGAACCATTATAAATAATATGCACTAAAGGTCTGAGAACCTAATTTTTTTTTGTCTCTGCGTTTATATTTATTAAAATATATTTTATACATATATACATACATATATATATTTAAATGGAAATATTGTATTAGTCAACTAGTGTTATTGTTTATATTCATTTAAAATAATCAAAAAATTTATGTATATTGTAGTTATTAAGAATAATACAGAAAATGCATTCACCATTATTTTAACAATGAACTTTTAGTGTTATTAAGGTAAGTTTACGTTGAAAAAATCTTAATTAATGTTTTCAAATTGTAAAATTTTTCGAAAAATATTACTTTGCTTTAAAATTGCAGTATGGGAATGTGGTTATAGAACAAGAATCACTAGCACTACTTGATAATATTAAAATTTGTCAAAAATGCCCTATGCATGTGTGCAGAGGTTTACAATTCTTCTTTTAATATGAGGTCGAAAGTAACAATCAAATATTTAACTAAATTTTTTTGTCTTATTTTTCAAATAACAATATTCTGTGCTAGAATATACATCTTTTGATTGTAGAATGCATCTTTTAAGTTTTAGTTTCTGCGTAAATGTTGATTTCTCACTTGCATGAAATACCCCAGGCATCTTAATTACTATTTGCAGAGCCATACATACAAATTGCTCGAATTCATCAAAGTGGTAAATGTACACTTCAAGATTTTATCAGAAACTTAGGGTTTGATCAAGAGTAATCGGGGTGTCCCTCAGAAAGAGAACAGATATTATGGCAATAAATATTTGTCATTGATCCGAGCATTTGCAAAAATACAGTTTGTAAAATTTTTCTAGAATCTATTTTTTGCGTTTCAATTTCACAATTTTTGAAAACACCATAATCTACCTTCAATTATAACTTCTTAAAAAAAACAAAGGCTAAAAAAAAATACTTTTTTCAAAATATATTCTAAGAAATTTTCTTTATTGATTAATTGCGTTGTATACGACTCACGTGTGATTAAGGATGGCAGACAAGGAAATAATTTTGTCTAGACAATAATATCCTTATTAAAAATCTATTCATAAACAAAAAATAAGAAAAAGTAAAAATGTATTTGTAGGATTCGATGAATCACTTTGCAAATTATAATTAACAATAACTAATCACTTACACAATTTTTACAATTATTTTCTTTTTATTATTTTTTATTGAATTTATTGTAGGTATCCTGATGAAATCTTAATAGATTTTTATTAACATTGTTAATTAGGAAATAATATTACAAAAAGATTATAGAAAAAAAAATTTCCCTTTGATTTAAAAAAAAAATCCTTCAAAAAAGATTTTCTCATTTACGTTCTCCTAAATATATGCAATTTTAAAAATTGTTATTGATGTAACGGTAAAGTTTTTAAAGTATTAGCAATTTTTATAAATTATTCGAGGTAGGTATATGTATTAAAATTTAAAACAAAAGATTGTCAAAGGAGATATGATAAAAATGAAGAAAATTGAAATAAAAAAAAATTCTGGTATTTTACAAAAAGAAGAGAGAAGAAGAGTAAAATATCACAAAAGAAAAAATAAGAATTTTTTTGGATCTCCGGTTGCGGTTTTCCCAATCTTTTTTATTACGTCTGATTCTATGCGTAAGCATCATACGGATGACATTTTAAGCACAAATTTGGCAAGCAATAAAGACTAAATTACCAGTTTTTGTTGAATAATATTTAGTGATACACAAAATTCATGTACAATTACTAAGTATATGAATTTACAATATGGAAATCAGTGTAGATAATTAAAGAATTAAATTTTGAATTTAACAGCTAAAAGCGGTTATTGATTAATGGGTTCAGCTTAAATCTTCAATTCTTCTAACCATTTTCATTTTATTTTTTTTTCATCTTGTTTTTTTCTCTAAGATCATCATTAAATTTTTTATTTTTGTTTTTTGTCTGACTTAACTTTCAAAAGAGAAAATATGATGATATTAAGTATAAAATAGTTTCAGTGTTACCGTTTATTAATTGGAAAAAAAAAATTTTATGAGTATGAAATTTTCATTAATTATGAGCAACTCTATTATATTATATGTAGGATCAATAAATGTATATATATAACAATATTCAATTTCCAATTTTTTTTATAAAAATAAGTAAATAATTCAAAATTAAAAATATTCCTGCACCTTATTGGTATTATAGGAACCTATACGCACATATACATATTAATACATATTCTATTGTATTCTAATCTATTGTATAATATTAATAATGAAAATAAAAATAATAAACTTCATATATATGATGCGCTTAGCGAATTAGTAGCCTAGCTAACATTTTTGCAAAAATGAGTTTGTATGTTCAATATGTTGGAGCTGTAATGGCCTAAAGTATTTTTCTATATTTTCAAAATACTTAGTTTACTCCTCTTTTCACTCTATTTTGACATAAATCTATTTTTGCCCTTTAAATATTTAACATTTCAATCGTAATTTACTTGAAATGCCATTTTTAGAAGCAGGCCACTAATGCGCTAATTAAAAAAATTAAGAAAAATAAAAAAAAATAAATAGCTAATCATCATAAATCAAAGTGATGTAAAATTTAAATATTTATTTAAAAAACAATTAATTTTAAATTTACAGAAAATTCAAAAACAAAAATTAAAAATTGAATGATTTGGGATTTAAACTATAAAATATCTATTGATTAGGAGATATTCTTATTTTTATAAAATGACAATAGTCTGGCAACAAATGAATAACATAATTTCATTTGTGTAAAATTTTAAAATAGAATGTGTTTTATAAATTTCATCACTTTTATTATTTAAATATCCACTTTCAAAATATAAGATCACAAAATCAAGCGATGAAAATAAAATAAAAAATTCTGATCATATTTAATAAATAAAATCGGCAACACTATTTTGAATAAATCAGCAATATTCAACGGTATAGTATATTTATGTATATGTATACATATATAGTTAATCACATTTATTCACACATTTAATGTACACGATCTTATATTAAAGAGCTGTGCCATCTAATCGTTTTCGTTTATACAGCAAAGTTCAAAACAGATTGACTGTAAAAATTAGTAGTATTTTGGAAGTAAAAAGTTAAACATTCGAGCGGATTGTTCGAAAAATATAAAAAAGTTTACGCCAAAAAAATTTTTTTCCCATGTGCAATTTTTATTTCTTATTTTAATTGTTTTTACTTTTTTATTTTTTTTTTTACATAATTAGCGTGTCTTTCAAATTTCGTTTTATAAATTGTGGGATTAATTTTTTATTTGTTGCAATATAAAATAAATATAATAACATTTATTATTGATTCAGCTTTTACAAAAAATAAGAACAGTTAATTAAAAAATTATTTTTAATTTAAAAATTAATTTTTTTTTGCCGCAATAATTTTTTGTTTTTTAAAGGCAATAATCGTTTTAATTTGTTAATTTTTTTTTTTTTGGCAAAGAGCCTCTTTATATACATAAGTAATTAAATTGTTAGTCATTAAATATCGGAAAGATTGAATTGTGATATTTGAAAATTAAGATTTTAAAGTTATTTAAAATTTTTTTAAAGAGTATGTCAAAATAAAATTTACAAATTAAATAATAAGAAATTTACATAGGGTTATAAGTAAAAAGTAAAAAGCTTTTTTATTGTTTTTAGAAAATATACATAATTCAAATTACCTGATAAGTTACAAAGGTAAGTTGAAAAAGAAAACGTAATTTACTATATCAGATATTAATATTGTCTTAATACTGTCAATAAATCAATTTGAATTAGATGATAAGAATTTTTAATCATATATAGATTACTGGTATATACTCGTACAAGGAAGATTAATTATATAGAGTTGATGTGAATGAATTTATTATATTGTGATGTTGTATATATGGTGCCTTTAGAATACTTTAATCGGATGAGCTTTTGTGATATAGATTAAAAATTTAAAATATAAATTAATTTTAAATATGTATGTAAATATATCGATTTGGTTCCAGTCCTTAACAAAATTCTCTAATATATATAACATATGTATGTATATTTTTCAGTTAAATTTATAATATATATATAGATTACTGGTATTCTAATTGAGATCTAATTGGATTCCAGGTCTTAATAAAATTTATAATTTTTACAAATAAATTATTTGATGCAATACCTTCAATATTTTACATTCAACATTACAATTATAACAAAACCTATATGAAATTTTCATATCAATGAGGTTTTGTTCTTAATATTATTCGATTCATCTTTATTGTATTCCACGTATTAAGTTATTATTAAATTTTTCTTGTCAAATTCAACAACTTATATAAATTGAATAATTATTAAATATAAGTATACCTACTTTTAATTCATTTTTAATTTTCAACAGACAACATATCATTGCTGTGTCAATTAATAAATTTGAAATACATATTTAAAATTAATTTAATTATAAATTCTATATAACATTTTTGTTAAACATTATGTATGCAATAAAAATCCCAAAATAACATTTTTAGTAATAATTATTTGTCATATAATTACAATTAATTTTGTGCCAATAAGTACATTTAATAAGAAGGGGATTCCTACCGAATATTAATTAATTAAATTTATAAAAAGATTGCGATCATCCAATTCAAAAAGCTTTATTTGAATGACAACATTAAATGTATACCTTTACATACATATATATATTTATTATTAAAATTAATTACATTTTAAATTTTATTACAATATTTAATTTTATAGTTTTTATTAATAATAAAGATCAAAATGTAAGACTATAAATTTTGATTAAATTTAAAAAAGAAAAATTAGGAATGTAATTATAACAATTCTGTATTTAATTGAACAAAATCGAGTTTTAGTATATGACTGAGTATATCGAGTTCGTATATACAGGTAAAGATGAATCTGAGTAAATCCTAATACAAGACAGCTCCATTTCAACAGATTTTTCACAGTTTCGATACAAAATAAAGATTTCCCTTATAACTATATTTCAAAGAAGTTTCTGAAGAAAATTTGATATTGCCGGCAGCCAATTTTAAAAATTTTAAAACCTATATTAATAATTTTTTTCTCTCTCTTAAACGAAACTTTTACAGTATTCCTTAATTTTTAATTCAATTAAATTAAAATTAATCCGAAATCAAAGATTTTGAAATAAAGAAAGCGAATACATTTAAAAAATTATCATCTAAGTATATAAAATACATGCACTGTTTATTATTAGAAAAAAATATACTTGAATTGATAACAGGCAATAATCATACTAAGTCGGTTAATGCATTACGAAAGTAATTGCTGTTACGAAAGTAATTACACTTTAACAACGTAATAAATACTTGCCACAACAACAAGACCTGTTCAACAACAAATTTAATTAAAAATTTTACCAAATTTTTGATATTGACATACAAAATTCCCTAATTAGTATTCATTTAATAATCGTTGTCGTATAAGAGTGGAGAAACTCTAAGTTTCGCCATAAAATTTTTGCCACATCTGTATTTTACGAGTACCAATATCTTATATTTAATATCAATATTATGTATATACATATGTACATACACATAAAAAATTATGAATCATTTAAAAAACACAAAAAAAAAATTTTAAAACAATTTTAATAAAATATTTTATTTAAAAAAAATTAGCATAAATATTGTTGGCAAACAAGTTTTTGTTTTTATTTTTTTTTTGTTTATGGATATTTGATCAATTGATTTTGATTATGGATAGTACGAGTACTCAACACAGATGACGTTCATATGCAAACTTGCTTGTGTTTTATGATATTAAAATTAAATCTAGAATCTTAAAAGAGATTGAACTGAGCTATTTCTTTATGAGAAATAATAATTTTGGTATATTAAGGTAAACGTATAGGATTTTTAGTAAATGAAATACAAGTACGTCATCTTGTACCGGTTATTTTTTCATTTTAATTCGCAACATCAATACCTTTGTAAAAAAAAATTGATAATAGTTAATCGAAAATGATAACCAAGTTAGTTTTCAAAATTTTCCAAATTACACCATAATAGCGTAATAGTTTTAAATTTACGACATACAATTTCACAAAATCAAATTAAATAATTAAATCGATAGTTACCTATAATTTAACATGAAAAATTAAAAGTAATTTTACTTATACTGAAAATAGTTCAATTTTTTTTTTTAGTTGTTTATCAAATTTTTTAAATATTTTAAAATAATTATGACTGTTTATAAAAACATTATAATTATAGGTATTCACTACGATTTTAGTATGCAATAGAAAAAATGTTAAAACAGCTGAATAAACAAGTAAACATAAAATTTTTATGTGTATATTAAGTTAATATTATATACATGTATGAATATATGTGTATATATAATTAATAAATTGGATTTTCCCTCATATTTTTAATTAAATTGTTAATCTGTTAAATTCAAAGTTTAAAAATTGTATAATTGCAATCTTTTCATAATATTGTTGTCAACAAGAATAAAGTTTATTTCATAACATAATATTATTTAAGTTGATGAAATTTAAATAAATAATAATTTGCATTAAAAATTCTTTTTTAATAGTACAAGTAATTTTCGGAACAGGCAGGCATGAATAATTTTTTTTGTTTCCGATATTATATATCACGTGAATATTTTAATAAATTTGAAATATTAATACAAAATAAAATTTGTAATAGATACAAAAAAAGTTGAATGAATCAACATTGTATTTAAAATTTATAATTTATTAAATTTTAAATAAAAAAATAAACACTGCGGGCCATAATTGTTTTACCCTGCACCTTATAAAATGCACTTAAATAATGATATGTATGCATAATTTTTGGTATTAATTAGTTTTTTTAGCGAAAAAAAAAACTTGACACACTTTTTGCAATTTAGAAAATATCAAAATAAATAAAATATCGTAAACAATTCTTAATTTTATAATCAGCAAAAATTTTCTGTGTAAGGAGTAAATATAAATTATTTACACATTATTAAAACTTATTTGCAATTTAAGCAAAATTTAATTGGTGCTTTATTAAAATGAAATAAAATAATAATGAATCCGATCAATTTTATTTGAAAAACAAAAATTCAATCAATCAATGCCAAATAGAATAAAGCTTTATTTTGATTTAGAAATCAAAAAATTCCATAAAAATATAAAGCATGCAATATCAGAAGTCAAAATTACTTACATGCATAGAACCTATGCATAACAGTTTTTGAAAGTATTTATACAATTAAATATATTTATTTACTTCAAAAGTTTTACGAGATCTAAAAATTATTTTATTTTAGAGAGAGTACAAAAATTGTTTTAGAACAATTCAAAAACACTTAATGTCGAAAGATAAATATTATTATACAACAGTACAAAAAATATGTTTGACACAACATGTTAGATTAATTAAATCGAGAAAATTCATTTGCGTCATTGACAATTTTTAGCAAAAAAGTTTACCCAATCCAATCAGTTTACAATTTTTCGTGATTATAATTTAGGAAAGTATCTAGTAATTTTTTATTAATGATATGGATCTTATTATAAGTAGAGAGAAATTAACTACATGGTGAATACTCAGTGAACATCTTTACACAAAAACTTAAACTATATGGAATTAGAATCCGTTACAAATCTCAACAAGTTAGTGAAAAAAAACCCCTCTGATCAAAGTTCTTCATACTGTCAAAGGATTATTTAATGCTAAAAATATTAAACAAAATTATGCACTTATATGTTTCATTACAAGTAAATCAAGGTGCTGTTCCGATAAAATTTTGAAAAACGGTCAATCATATTCAAAGTTTTAATTTTTAATTTATGTTTAACAAAATTTTTATGAAATCGTAAAATTTAAATATCTACATGTCATAGAAATATGTATGTATAATAAAAATAAATTATTTTATTTATTTCAGAGACATAAGATTTATTTGCCACCTTATTACCATGCGGCCATTTATTTTATATGTCATATTTAGGTGTATGCATACTACATGTATGTGTATACATACATACATACTACACTTATAATATAATTCTACATAATATGCTCTACTCATCTATATTATACAAGCATAAAATATATACGTATATATATGAGTATATGCATATACGCGTGTATAATTTTATTAAATAAAAAAAAAAATTGGATAATCACGCGATTCGAATAATTTCATATACATAAATAAACGGACGAGCCCCCCTTTTAAACGTGTTAAAATTTTGATTAAATAAATTTCGTTTGTAACAAATCAAAAATTTCATTATTATTTATATTATTGTTTTAAATTTGATTAAATGCGAAAATTTATAAATTAAGAAAGCTTCCAAATATTTCTAAATTTTTTTCTTTACTCTAAATTTTGTGTTTTTTTTTGTAGATTTATTTTTATCGCCCGTCTTAACATCAATAATGCGAATACTAAATATAAACGATTCATTCGAAAATTTCAATGAACTTTTCAAAATAAATCTTTAAATCAATTTAAAAAATTTTCTCATAGGGCAACAAGAAAAAAAAAAAACGAAACACATGAAAGAAAAAACAGCAAGTAAAAATTAATAAAAAAAAATTTCATTTCCCCAATGCATAACAATTACCTTTTATATTTCAAATAAACTTTTAAACACTTCAATAAAAAACAAATTTCTTCACAGTTTACTGTAAAAATTTTCAAATATAAAAAAATATTTTTATTGAATTTAATTAGACTTTTGTCAGCAAATTAATGAACTAATATTACAGAGACCGCATGATCGCCGCAATAATATTTATTAAATTCATTACCACATTCATTCATGAATCAACACGTATGTAGGTGAGAAACTATATTATGTAGATATTCTATATAGTGTTGACAAATATTTATAATATTTCTGAAAATCTAATAGAATAAAGAACTCAATTGATCTTGTGTTATCAATTAATATTATTATCGTATATGTAGGTAGTCCGAAAAATTTGAAAATAATAGCTATAATACTGCACATAACAAACTATTAACGTATTGTGTTCTTTTATAATTACTGTTATGCCAAAATCGCTCTCATTGAGTCTTCAATAATATTAATCTCTATATATAATATAAACGCGTTTATATAGTGCTATTATAATGTTAATTGAAGTGAATGCTATTACCTGATTTGTTTGAGCAATAATAATGTATTATAATTGTAAAAAAAAACTGAAGAATATACATAGCAAAACATAAAATGAGGCAGAAAAATAAAATTGAAATAAAAGCGCGCTTTAATAATAATAATATATACTATTACTTATATGCTACTAATAATAATAATAATAATAATTACTTATATGCTACTATCACTGATTATGTATGTGGGAGTATGTATGTATATAATCCGGCATGATATTTGTTAGTACCAAGAAAACAAAGCATAACAAAGAAATTGTATGAAAAGTTCTTAATCACGAATACCTTTTAGAAAACAGCATAATATACAAACATGACAATAATTATTTCAGCAAAAGAGAGAAAGCGATAGTTACAAAATTCAATGAGAGACTTCGAGCAATTGTGAAAAAAATAATTTCCCATTAATCATAATTTTTTTTTTATTTCAATTATAAAAATAATATTGCATTAGGGTAAATTTTTAGTCCTTTTTAGCCTTGGTTTTTTTTAATGTTGTCAAACAAATTTTAAGGACGTGTGAAAACACTATGATTTTACTTGAACTTGAATTTAGTTTTTTAATGAACTATAAATTTTAATTTCAATATAATGAATACAAATTTTAATTAATAAAATATCAAGTTTCTTTCTTCTTCTTCTTATCTAAATCTTAATCAAATATTGAAGGTAAATTTCTATAAATAGCTAGACCTTTTATACAAAAAAAAATATATAAAGTCTATTTGATCTTAAACAAATAAAATATTGTCCGCAATTTATTTCATGTTTGTTTTTATATATTAATTATATTCAAATTGACAAAATTACCAACCCTACATGAAAATAATAAGACGAAAGCAATCTAAGAAAAAAAATAGAAAGCACAACGTGTTCAAGTTAGAAACAATGATTTATTTTTAGCGCAATTTATTTTTCACTTAAAAGAAAATTGTGTTATAAATTTTCTATTACGATCATTATTTAATTTTTCTACATGTATATATTGAAGTTATTTATTTGAATTAAATTTTGTTTATCAAAAAAAAAAATCATAACTCACATAACAATTTGATATTTTATAATATTATATACATACATACATATAAATCTACCTGTATAGCGTATCAACATGACAATTGAATTTACAATATTTTTTTATTTCTCTATTTAGAAAATCTTTGAAAGCGAAACCGATTGACTATTTCTCTTAATTCGTTAATGACAAACTTAATTCATTATGATATTACAGGATGCCTATACCAATTTATGTATAATTCCTTTCGAGAATTGTAGATCCAAAAAAAATAAAGTTGGGTCAAACCAATGGTTTGTATTGTAGCACTTTTCCCTTCAACAAGTGAAAATTCTGCTTTTAAATACAGTCTATGTATACCTATGAAACTATTAAAATTATTTTCATTCATATACAAAACTATTTCTAGAATTGCATATATTTAGGATGACGCATATATGCAGTCTTTGAAATAAAGCAAAAATTAATATAAAAAGGGGTTAACATAATGCTCGATTTTAAGGGTTAATTGTGTGAGTTAAGAAAAATAATTATATTTTTTAATTTCATGGAATTTACCGTTAGCTTTTTGCGTTTATAAAAATTTGGAAAAGCTTGCGGTTTCGGAAATATAAGGTGTCAAAAATTCAAATTTTACGAATTTCAAGAGGTGATAACTTGAGAGGGGGGGAGATGGAAAAAAATTTTCTTCTAACAAAATGAACTATTTGTTAATGTCTAAAAGCTCCTAAAATTTCAAGCTTCTACAGTCTGGGGTCTAGAAGAAAAATGACATCAAAAATTTGGAAAAAAAGGACTTTAGATAACGGTAAATTTGAACGGCCATTTTGTTTTTCTAAAGTTTATCTATAGTATATCGCGCTAGGGGAAGCAACTCACTGCCTTTCTGCGTTCGCAAAATTTCAAAAATGCTTATGGTTTCATTGCAACAAATATTTAAAAAAGGCCATTTTTAGGGTTTTGGGGGGGTATAACTTCTAGAGGGGGGGAGATAGGTAAAAATTTTGTTCTACGGAGATAAGTTTCTAGTGAAGATCTATGTACGTATGAAATTTCAGCTTTCTATCTTAAAGGGTGTAGAAGTTTTGTAAACAAAAAAAGTGTCCACGGACGGACGGACGGACGGACGGACGGACAGAGTGAAACTAATAAGCACTTTTTTCAAAAAATTTTTTGGAAAAGTGCTAAAAAACGTCACATTTTATATTAAAAATTGTAAAAACTCACATTAATTTTCAGTTTCAGGTACCTGATTGCTTTATTGAAAATACATCCATACACATAATAATTGTTGCTGAAAATACATTATACACATATAATTACTGTTGTTTTTGCTAATGTGCTATAATATTTTTAATGATTGCCAGATGTTATGGTTTAATGCTAAATTAGCAGTTTATTTATTCGCTAATTGTGAATCAATTATTGTCAATTTTTCAAATTCTTAAATTTATTTGCATATAAAATTATAAATGTATAAATTATTAATGTAAAAAATGCTTATTTGCAATTTATGCAAAACTAATTCTATAATTTTCTATTTTTATGCTATACTCGTATTTCGAACCTTTATATTTTTACGTATGTAGGTATATTGTTTTAAATTCTCTCTATTTGTAATTGCTATGCCAAAGTATATGTAATTTATGACTTATTTTTTTTTATTTTAAATTTTTTCAAATATCTATTTAATGATGAATCTGGAACCGAAGTTCTCATATTTAACACTAGTTATTTTAACTTTATCGATTTTATTTCAATCTTATCTGGCAGTTCTTTAATTTTACAATTTTAAAAAATATTTGTTCAGCTCAATACACTTTGCACGCTCAATTAATATTAAATACTTAAAATATTTATACATAAAAAAAAATAATTTTTATTTTACTAAAATATTAGTTGAATTGATTATTAAAATTAAAAAAAAAAATATGAGTTTATTAAAAATTTTTAAACAAAAGAAAAAAAAAATTATTTTAATGTCAAATATGAAAAAAAAAACACCTCAGTAAAGATAATTTTTTTATTTTACTTTTATTATTTATAGAATTAAAATGTTTTATTTTTTGTTATAAAAAGAATTAAAAAAAAATATTTAAACAAATATATATAAAGGTAACAAACAGATAATATAAAATAAATAAAGCTTAAAAGCCCAGCAGTTTTGAAATTTCATTCCATACGAAACGTTTTCGCTTAAAAAATTTTTTATTTTAAATTTTTTATTTTAAATTATTCTTGTTTTTTTTATTTTTACAACTCATTTATCATAACGTGTTAATTTTTTATTGCCATTTTTTACAATATAGAAAATTAAATTGTTTCATTAATTTTGAAAAAAAAAAATTAATTATTTAAGTTTTGCAGTTAATTAAATAATTTTTATTATTTTATGTAAATGTAAGTTGAAATTTTATTTTTTAATTTAAAAAAAAAAAAAAATTAAAATCGTGCAGATTTTGGACAAACATAAATCTGACAATAAAAATTATAAGATTTGGAAATTTTGTTAAAAATTTGGTGGCGTAAAATCAAGAGGTGTAAATTAATTTTGGATTCTAGTTTGGAAATTAAATTCTTTACTCTATAGCTATAAATGTTTTAGTTTCTTTACTTAGCTTTAATTTAAATTGTAATAATTTACAATATATTTTTATTAATTTTACATATGAGGAAATTTTAGTTTTAAATTTATTGCTATTGGGCCTTTGTGTACTCCTACTTTATTTTACAAGTTATTTAGAATTGTAGTTTTTTAAAAATTTCTCATCTGTTTTTAAAACAAAAAACTTATAATATAACAATAAGTAACTGAGATTTAAATTAATATAATTGCATTTGTTGAGTAAAGAATAATATAGATTAGTTTCAATGTTCTTGCAGTCGAAACAAATATTAGTGATTTCAAAATTGTAGTATTACTCTACTCCAGTAATACTGCAATATTATACAACTAATAATTATAACTGGTAAACTGTATTGTCTTTTAACACTGTTTTGCTACAATCTTGAAGTCAGAATAGTTATTATATTCAATCGTCCTTTCTCCAAAAACAACAGCGAAAAACCTTTTTATTCCATAAAACAATTTTCACATAGGGAATGAGAACAATTTAAGGCTATTTTTTTTAACTATTGGAGTTCTATTTTATTTTTTAATTTACTTTAAATAAGGTTTCTGTAGAAATGAAACATGTATGTCATGCTATTTTTCCTTAATATTTTTTATATGTTGAGATCAAATGTTGCATAAAAATTTATTTTGCAAAATCAATTCAAGTATTATATGTATATATATATAACCAAAATAGTCTTGCATTGAGCAACACATTGTAGTAGGTATTTGAACTACATGTTAAGAATTTTAAAACAATGAAAAAAAAAGATAAAATAAAATGTAAGATTAAATGCTAATTAATGTAAATGTTTGCATAATTGATAAGAATTTTAAGTACTAAGCCATTCTAATACTTAAAGTAGATATACATACATTTTACATACAACAATCACATATTAATGAATAAACGCACTAAATTGCATGTTATAAACATTTAAGTATAATCACATTGAAAATTTAATTTAAAATAATAAAAAGTTCATATAGTTGTCATAAAACATTTTATTTATATGAGCATACTATATGAAACGTGAAAGAAATAGAACAATAAAACCTACATTGTTGTATACACAGTTAATTTTTTACACGCCTACGTACCAATTTTTTTAAAGTGTTCATTAATGCACGAGGTGTCTGTTAGACAAATAGATTGGCATATTAGCATATATACTCTACGTCTACGTAAATCAAATTTGAGAAATAAAAATTTTATGCGCGATGTTTATCATTTCACCTTTTATAGTTGAAAATCAAATTAATATTTAAATTCAATTTATTTTTCATTTGAAAGAAATTTCCGCAAAAGTTAATGATTAAAAAACAAGAGTTAAAATTTAATTAAATTTTAAAACAACAAAATTTTTTTTCCTCGGTTCTCGAAAATTTTGAAATGAGTGGACAGTATGTTCTCTAACTATAACTCTCGAACCTTCTAATAAAACTACAGTTATGGTGAATATTTTTAATTACCATATGATTTTCTGAAAAATAATTTGTTGAAAATTCGGGAAATTTTAAATTTATCTGCAACATATAAATATAAAATTAACTTAAGAAGTTTTCCCGTCTTGCCACTGATTAATTTTCATATTAATTAGAATTCAAATCATGCCGTTTAGTTTTTAACATGGAATTAATGATTTAATGCAATATTTATTTAATTTTTCCCTAATGAATAATAAGTATGTATTTCATTTACATAGTTAAAGTTTTTGAATAGTTTTAAATAAAATTTTCAATAGTTTGAAGTGAGATCCCCTGACAATTACTATAAAATCATTTTGTAATAATATTTACCTGCTTGATTTATTCTAATTTAACTTTAATTACTTAAAGATAATTATTACTTTGCCATTTACAAAATTATTGTATTTGTATATGTACATCTACAGTTCCAATTAAAATTTTATTGACTTAAATTTTTCTTTTCAGATTAAATTTTAAAAATATGATTTCTTCAAAAGTACTAATCATCCTCGGAATTTTTATCACAAATATAATAGCGGGTTTGTAATTAACTATAACTTACTTCATATTTAATAAACTACCATCTGCATTTTGTACTGTTTTTAAAATTATTCTCTTTCTTTTATTTTTAGCTACTGTTAAAGAACTAGAAAATGAAAATACTTTTAAGTTTATAATTTTACACAATAACGATATGCATGCTCGATTTGAACAAGTTAGTAAATATGCGACAAGATGTTCGCCAGAAGACGCAAATAGCAACGAATGTTACGGCGGATTTGCAAGAGTAGCACATGAGTAAGTTAAATTCCTATATTTCCTTATATTACTAAAAACTATTTAAAAATAAAAAAAAATTTTTTTTTTACTATTAAGAGTTCGCAAGTATCGCAATGAAAGTGAAAATGGTGGTCTCCCCGTTTTATATTTGAATGCAGGTGATACTTATACAGGAACGCCATGGTTTACAATATATCGGGACAATATTACAGCTGCATTTCTAAACATTTTGTCACCGGATGCCATTGTATGTACATATATATTTCTATATTTAGATAAAACTTAAATATTCTATATTTTTAGTCATTAGGAAATCATGAATTTGATGAAGGTACTGAAAATCTAGCAGAATTTTTAAATGAAGTTGAATTCCCAGTTCTAACAGCAAATATTAAAGTAGAAAACACATCATTAGAGAATTCAGAATGGCTTAAAAATTCAACTGTATTTGATATAGCAGGAACAAGAGTTGGTGTTATAGGTTATCTTACTCCAGATACTAAAAACATAACAAAAGATTGTAGTGTTGAATTGACTGATGAGATTGAAGCAATAAAGTAAAATAAATTTTATTTTAAATAAAAGTTTTACACAGATTTACACACATTTTTAGTGAAGAAGCAAGATCACTTAGAGAAAGTGGTATTAATATAATTATCGCTCTTGGACATTCTGGATATCAAAAAGATCAAGAAATCGCAAAAAAATGCCCTGATGTTGATATAGTGATTGGGGGTCATAGTCATACTTTTCTTTATACAGGGAGACCACCAAGTAATGAGATTCCTGAAGGAATGTATCCAACACTAGTTAAAAATAGTAGAGGAAAAGAAGTTCCTGTTGTACAAGCTTATGCATATACCAAATATTTAGGCAAAATCGAAGTTGAAGTAAGTAATAAAAAAACAACATTTAAAATTACAATATACATACTTATATAAATTATGTACATATTGATATTTATTTTGTTAATAGTTTGATAAGACTGGAAACTTAGTAAACTGGAATGGTAAGCCAATATTATTGAATGCCACTATTCCAGAAGACTCAGATGTTTTAGAATTGTTGGAAGTTTACAGACCACTTATAACTGCTTTAGAAACACAAATAGTTGGATATACAAAAGTACCACTCGAAGGTGGTGGAGATGTTTGTCGTAAAGAAGAATGTAATTTAGGAAATTTAATAGCAGATTCCTTGGTTTTTATAAGAGTCAGAGAATTAAATCAAACATCACTTAATTCCACATGGACCGATGCCGCTATCGGTTTGATACAAGGCGGAGGTATTAAAAAATTAAATATTGATTTTTTTTCTTGGTTTTTTAATCATGTAAATTAAAAAAAACTTTTATATTTTTTAGGGATTCGGGCTCCAATTGAAAAACGACCTGACGGTAGTATTACTTTAAGTGATATTCTTACGACAATGCCATTTAGAACTAGCATGGAAAAAGTAACAATGAAAGGTTCAACTTTAAGAAGAGCTCTTCAACATTCCGCCGATGTATGGGATAAAGATTCAAATGGTGGTTTCCTTCAAATGTCTGGCCTTAAAGTTGTATATGATATGAGAAAAAAAGAAGGTGAACGTTTAAAGGATGTTCAAGTTTTATGTGCTGATTGTTCAGTTCCAACTTATTTTGATTTAAATGATGATGCATATTATGGTGTGATAATGTCTGAATTTTTGGCTGGTGGTGGTGATGGATTTGATTTTACAGATGCAACTAGAGAATTGTTACCATTAACCGATTACGAATTTTTAGTTGAATATATTAAAGATAAAACACCAGTATATCCTGGTATAGAAGATAGAATTGTTATTCAAGCAACGGGAGCTGGCTCCAGCATATGTGTGTCAATAATTTTATTAGTTATTAGTTTATGTTCTAAATTATTTTTTTAAATTATAGTAATAGTAACATTTTATTTTAGAATTTTGTTTTTTTTTTATAAATTTTAAATATTTTCCAAAATAAAAAGACTACAAAACTAAAAATATATCTAAAATAAGTAGAAAATTAAAAGTTACTTTTTTTGTAAAATTTTAATAAATATTTGTATAGTATGATTAAAGCTTTTTGGTACTTAATAAATTAAAATATTGCGCACTTTTTAATTAAAATTTGTAACATGCATCAAAATTGCCAATTTAAAATTATAAGGAATTGAAAAAAAGCAGCGTTGATGAAGTTTATTTAACTCAGCAAATTTAACAATCAGGTCTTAAATGAAGTCCTTTTGTCCTAAAACAAGAAATGCAACAATTGGTACCTAATATTAAAGAAATTTATTTTCATTCGAACTTAATAATATTATTCTTTCGTTATATTATTCCTATAGTTTTAATTAATACGAAACAACCGCTGAACTCGTTATGATAAAAAATTATAAAAGGTGAATGTAATTTATATGATATGAAATACACAGAGAGTTTGAAAATTAATAATATAATAGTAAAATATCGCAATTAGTAAGACTATCCAAATCAAGACGAAAATTACATCAATTTCAATAAAACATGAGCCATTTAATCGAAACTTACCCGAAAGTAGGTATTTTATTTTACACCAAATAAGCTTAACTTAAAACTGAAAGTACATTAAAATCTAGGAGCTGAAAATAAAAGCAACTACAATAATATAATCAAGTAATTTAGGAAATTTTAGTACATACATACACTAAAATAAATTACCTACTCAAAATAACAAAAATCAATATTTCAATGGAGAATTTATTTTTAAAATTTTTATATTTCAAAAAATAAAACACATAATAGAAGAAAAGGATAGATTTATAGAAAAGATTGAAACAGACATCAATTTAATATTTTATTTAATTTTTATTTTATTAACACAAATATTTTCTATTTTAATCCCACATGCTATTTTTTACATACATACCTATTGTGTCAAAAAATATAATTCTTCCTAAAATTATGAAATATTTAAACTAATGTTACATAGAATGTTTTATATGAATTATGTAAATTTTTACCTGTAAATTATTTAAACTGGTTTTACTGATTCGGAAGTGGGGTATAGGTATAGGTGGATTATCCTAATTACTGTTGTGTTTATTAATTCCTTTATTGCATACTTATCTTATTTTTTTCAAGGCCTCTTTCATAATTGATTTGTTTTATTTTTTTCTTTTTTCAAGCGTATTTTGAATTGACTAGAATATCTGGTAAAGTGATATTTTTTTTTGATATTTTTTTAGACATTTTGAAAAATCTTCTTATAAGAATTGTAAGGAATTTATTATTATGTATTTTCATTCTTAATTTAGAATTGATGTTTTTTCTCACAGCCATATATTTCCTTTTTCATCATTTATAGATTTATTTCAAAAATTCATTTAGTTTATCCATTTTGTATTTTATAGAGTAGACAAATTTTGTTGTCACTACTTGTATTTGTTATCAATTTAAAATAAATTTAATTATTTTTGTCTTTATGCCTTATAATTTTACATATCAAAGTTTTATTTCTTTATTTGCTGAAAGAAAAGCACTTGTAAACAAAATTTATATGACAGCTGATTGTCAAACTTGAATGTTGTATATAAGAGTTGACAGTGGTAGAAATTTAATTTTTTTCTTTAAGCCTTGATTTTCGTTTGAACGAAGTATTTGACGACAGATGTCGCGAAAGTGATTTTGAAATTTAAACTAGAATTTTATTTTATTCAACATCAAATTAAATTCTTAATAGAATAGATTTATTCACCGAGGATCTATTGAATTAAGTTTTTACATAATAATAACTATATTTTCAATAGTTAATTTAAAAAAAAATAATGAAATATAGAATTTATGAATATGTCTTTTTTCATTTCTCACTTCATTTCATACATTGTTAAAATTTTATTTAGGAGTTAGATGTGAATGTTCATTTTGAATGGTGAATATTAATTTTAATTTTCACCACAAATTTTTTTTTTTGTGATTTTAAAAACAATTTTGAAAAAATTGTTAAATTACTTAAAAAAAACCTTCAAAATATAGATTTAAACTAATTTTAATTGTAAAATTTAATAAATTCTATTCTATTTCATTAATATTTTACAACTTGCAAAATTAAAATTTAATTATTAAACGCATTATTAAACATTCCTGATCCACAATTAGATACAGTTCTCCCCGGTTAAATGCACCACGCTTAATTGATTTTCCCCTTTTATTGAACGAAAAACTAAGGCAACTTTAAATCCCTATTAAAATACACATGAATAACATCGTTTAATTGAGTCCCGTTTAATTGAACAACTCGCTTAAATGAATCTCTTTTTTTGGTATTACCTTATAAAAACTGTGAAAAATCCCCCTGTTTATTGACCTGAATTTTTGTTATGTTATGTGATATAAAAATATTATGATTTAAATATTTTGAATTTGAATTCATAGTTACATTACTTAGATGGATTTAAAATAAAGAAAAATTTAAGTTTTAAAATTTTGAAGTAAAGAAACATTTAAGTTTTTAAATTTATTGAAAAATTATAAAATTAACATATGGAATAATTTGTTTTTATTTTTGATATGAAATATTTATTTTTAATTTTTGTTATGTTATGTGATATAAAAATATTATGGTTTACATATTTTGAATTTGAATTCACAGTTACATTACTTAGATGGATTTAAAATGATGAAAAATTTAAGTTTTTAAATTTTGAAATAAAGAAAAATTTGAGTTTTAGTATTTCATTAGTGTATCCCCTATTTTAAATATAGCTTTTTACCTAGGATATTTTGATAAGTATATGTAATAGGATATGCTTCCTATTGTTTTTATTAATTTTATGCAGTAGCAGGATCAAATTCGTTTTTGCGCCTGATCTTCAATAGCGAGTATTCGTTTTCATGCGTAAACGATTCAGTTAAAAAAATTCGTTTTATTGCACCAATTGTTCAATTAAACGGGATTTTTTTAATTGATTTACCCGCTTAATTGATACAAAAAGTGTGCAACTTTTCTCGGTTCAATTAACCGGGGAGAACTGTATATCATAAATTCCGATATTTTACCTATTTTCCTGAAATATTTCTTACTATGTACATATATAATAAAATACATAAATAGAAAATGTAAAAATGTAAGTTTTTACACTTAATTTAGGAAATATTACTTATTTAATTTATTATTACACATTATTATTATTAATGCTATTTTTTTTTTGATACTGAAAGAATGAAAAATGGACGATGTGGTCAGGAACAGAAGAAAAACAACATCATCAATTTATTTAATTACATGATGAGGCCCTTCGTAATTAGACTGTATATCATCGATAATAAAAATAATGTCTATTTCATGTAGAGTCTTAAACCATTAGGAAAAAAGCCAGTAAAAAATCTAAGTGATTAAGTTTTAATAAAATTTAATAAAAATTGAAAAAATAAAAGGGAACAATCAGATTAACTATAATAGAGAATTTTTTTGTTTATTAAATTTATAAGACTCAAACATAAAAACGGTGACGACAGAAATATTATGATTAGAATTTTTTTTAATTTAATTACAATGAGTCATACAATTTTATTACATGTACATAAAATAATTTATTTCTAATTGTATTCGAAGAAACAATTTTAAAAATAATTATTTCAATTCGAAACTAGTTTTATTATAAACAACATATCAAAAAATTTTTTAATTGTTTTATCATTTTGTTATTTTTTTTTTTTTAAATTTTAGAAACATTTGTCTCCCACCAAGAATTTATTTTGCTGAAAAAGTTAATTTTTGGTTCATAATTTAAATAATGTGAATTAATGAACTAAATATCTTACACACTATTCTTTTAATACTTTTTGGAAACCCTTATTAATTCGGAGTTTATACTTACATATATATGCAATCATAACCTTATAAATAAAATGTTCTCTAAACAGAGCATTTTGCAGAAATAAGAATATATACGAGTACATATGTTTTATTAAGGAACGACTATATAAATGCCAATTTTAACAGAGTTTAAAAGGTTCTTTTCATAAATTGGTGAATTTAATAACAAACTTATGTATCTGTACCATAAAACTACACCTTATTCTCAAAATAATTAAAATAGCTTCAATAAAGCTTTATGTTAAAACAGGTTTAAAATTTAAACTCAAAAACAAAAATTATAAGTGAGTACAAATTAAAAATTAAAAATATATGAACAAAATTACCATCAAATTGAAGTAAGCATTTTAAGTTTTAAAACTGTTCATTCAAAAACTTTGTTTATTTTTACAAAAATTAATTAAAATAAATTCTTCTGCGAAAAAAAATACTTATTTGAATTAAAATCTTATGAAAATTTTTGAATAAAAATTCCAGTAGACGAACAATACAAGTAAAACAATTTTTAAACCAAAACAAAAAGTAAAAAATTATAAGTAAAAAATTTTAAACCAAAACAAAAAATATTCTGATATTTAAAACAATAAAACTGATAATATTTGACAAATTAAACTTCAAAACAAAGCAAAAAACATTTCAAACTAAACACGACGCTCTTTTATAAATAAAATGGCAATTTTTATCAAATTCTTAACTTAAGCTAAAATTATTATCTTATACAAAAAACATGACCACATCCCAACATCTATTCAAAGGTTTAATTTATCTACTTAAAAAACATCACATTCTCTATAAAGAAAATTGTGTGAACATTTGTAACTTTTTATAATTATCCCTCTTTAACCTAGACATTTAAATCGGATTATTTAATGAAAACAATGTGATACAGGAACCGTAATAACGAAAATTTAAAAAATAAAATTAGAAATTAAAAGCAGTCAGTCAAAATATATTAACAAAAAAAAAATATTTTTAATTCAGTTTCGTTTAGATTTTAGTTTGCCAAGACGGCGGGAACTATTAACTTTTGATCTGTCATTCATTCTACTAAAAATTGTACATACTTACATAGAAATAAAATAAAAGAGACAAGGAACTCATAATTTAAAAATTTTTTTTTTATTTTCATTTTATCTAAAAATTTTTTTAAGCAAACCATCGAAATTTAAAGTCATCATTAATAAATCTTTTAAAATGAAAATGAAAGAAAAAAAAAATATAATTTGCTTAAAGCAATTAAAAAATTACAGAAAAAAAAAGTTCTTAAAAAAAACGCAAATTTTTTGTTATACAAGATTTTTTTTTTTAACATTCAATTTCGGACAATCGCGCTATATAAAATTTGTTATTTTTTTTTTTTGACTAACGCAAGTTTACTACAAGTTTAATGAACTTGTCAATGAGTTTTATTTAGAAATGATGATGAAAAAGTTTTCTTGACCATTTTGACAATAAATTGACCTGTAAGTAAGTAAAATTTTTCTTAAAATAAAACAAAAAAGAATCATGATAATAAAATGGGAACGACATTTTTTTAACTAAAATAAGATTATGCAGAGATCAAAGAATTAAAATAATTTATATATAGAAGGAATAGAAAATTTTCAAAATATATAACTTGGGTCTATATAGATTTAAAAAATAATAGAAGTGTTTTATTGGCAATCATTAATTTTATTAAAATCATTGTGAATTTCGTTCACAATAACTTTTTATCTAGATCAATTCAAATTCAATATAAAAATTACAATTTATAATTTATTGAATTTTCATTGTGGAATTGTTCTCGTTCATTCATTTCGAGTTTTCGCCTTTTTTTGTTATTCTCAAACATTTTTAATTAATTATGACTTTATATGATATAGAAACTTCAAAAATAGCTTTTAAAAAATTTTAAGTTCATTATTCTTTAGCTACCTTTTTTCGAGAATTCTGTGGTGTTAAGGAAAATAAAATTCTTAAATATATAAATTATATTTGGTAAAGTAGAACAAGATCAACGAATTAAATTTAAGTTTTGAGAATTCGAATTCAAAATAAAATTGAAAGCTATAAAAATTGACTTGAGCAGTTTTTGTTTTTCAACCACAAAATTATTACTGAAAAAAGTAATAAAATGAAATTTCCGAAAATTTCTTTATTCAAATCACTATATTGTATGAAAAATGAAAACAAATTTTGAATTTGAATAGAAAAAATGTCGTAGATGAAATTCACTTAGACCAAATGACCGTTACAATGAACCGTTATTTCGATTAGCTTTTTATTTTTAACATAATTTTCCTCTTAAATGAATGGAAAACGTACAGAATTTCGGAAAATAAAAGATTTACGCAGACATTACTGGTTTTGTAGAAAATGTGCTACTTTACAAACAATTTATTAGAAATTAATTTCCCTGGTACGTTTTCAAGATTTTACTTAAACCTATTATCCACCACCTGTAACAAAATTATATTTAGATGTTTAACAAAATAATGTTTATACCCTTTCAATATTAAATAATAAATTAGAATGCCGCATAGGTCGAGGTCTATAACTCATCGTTTCTAATTTTTACTACAATACTGTCATGTTTTTAATATTGCAATAATCTAATAGTCTTCCATTAATTTCTTTAATAAAATTTTCTAATAAATTTTACTTAATAAATAAATTAAAATTTCTTTAAAATCCCAACTTAATATAATAAATAAAATAAATTTATTTCATTGTTATTTAAATATTAAAAATGAAGTTATTAATTTTTTTTTTCTTCTAATTCATATGCGCACCAAGTGTAATCAAATGATTTATAGGGACCATCATTATTTGCATCGACGTAATATGTATAGTTACCTATAGGTATTTGACTTGCCCTTTACGTTAAGAATTTTTATTGTATACAGATTTTAATTTACAATAAAAATTACAAATATTTTACCGGATTTGAATCTCACTGTCATTGCGATCAAAATCATATGATACCTTCCTTGGCTTGTGCATTTTACATTCATATATTATGATAACCTTTGTGTATATGGTACATTCGATAGAACATAATTCTTTAGATCAATTGCATAATCTTCTTTTAATAAATTCTTATATTACTTTGTTATATGGCGTCTTGTTTGCAATAAAAATGTTAGTTTTTTATATATTATAATATCCCTTACATATTTATTACATTTGGTTATGTATTCTTATATAGATTCCTGTATATTGAACATTCTTTAAGAGAAGTAAATGAAAATTCCAGTACATTGCCATCTAATTTATAATTTTCTATTCGAGAAAAGCGATTCATAAAATATTCATAGAATATTAAAAAATTTATGTGAACAAAATAATGCAAAAAAAAAATCAATGGGAAGTCGCGTTTCTTATGATTTATAAAAATAGAAAAGAAAAAATAAACAAAATGCTTTTTTAAAAAAATCTAAGTTTTTTTTAAAGGCTAAAAATTGCATTTATTTTAATTTTGTTTTCTATATTTTTATAAGGATTAAATTAAATTGATTTAACATATGAAAGTTACAGGTTATACAATCTCATAATTCAAAACATTTATTGTTGGTTTCGAATTACCACATTATGCATATTCATTCTTAACAATAATGCTCTAACATTCTTGTTTTTGATTATACGTTTAGTTCGTCTTATAGTTGCCTACAACGGGGATTTACATAAGTAAACAAAATTTTTGAAAAAAATTAGATTTACACAAAAATATTAACTATTAATTTGGAGAGAAGCCGAAAAAGATGCCGAACCCTTCGGTCCAGAAATAGGTATGTTTGCCAATAATTCACAAGAAAGAAGAACAGTTCAGCTAATAGGACCCCAACATACAAAATCGCTAAATGGCTTTTCAAAAAATTTGAAGAAATGGATTTTAGCTTGAGTTTTATCAAAAATACGAGAGAAATTTATAAAAAGAACAAAAAATTTAAAAACGGGATCTGATTAATTATGTTAAATATTTAGTTCGAGCTTTTTCCTATGTTCCACTAAATGAGGCATTAACATATATAAAGGTGTGGTTATACACACGGTCAGGAAAAGTTAATTGGAAGAATAAAGTAAAAGAATGCCACAAATTAGTAAAGCTTTGCATGGAAGAGAATAAGTTTGAATTTAGCAACCAGATGTACAGAGAAATGTGGGCAGTATCGATTGGCAACTCACTTTCACTATTTATTGCCGAATTATTTATGTCGAAATTGGAAAACAAGATGAACGGAGAATTTCTGAAGCCTAGAGTTATGAGATATGTTGACGACGTTTTCACAATAGTGGATAACTTATATAGAAACATGAAATTTGTTAAACAAAAATATAGGAAAATGGAGTTTTGCCTTTTTAGATATATTCGCGAAAAAAAAAAATCGGACAAAATTATATTCAACATCTTCAGTATGGAGAAAATGGAGTATGAAAAAAAAAAATTAATTTAGAATGTTATTTATTACAAATTAGTTTTTCTTAAAATTTCTCTTTTACAAATTTACCGACTGCCCGTATACAAGTGCAATATTGCCATTCATAAAATTCATAAATTGTTCATTTTAAATTTATTAAGCATTAATATTAAATATAATAGTAAATATACAAAATTTCAATATTTCTTTCAATGCGTAATATAAAGAACTTCTTTTATAAATCAAATTAAATTGACCATAAAAACTTTTAATAAAACAAAAACCTAAACTACTTATATAATTTTCAATTTTAAAGACACAACTATTTTGTTAATACTAAGTATTTTTATGTTAAGGAAATCTAAAGAGCAGGCATTGGATTCGATTGAGCGTTCATTTTTTCTTAAATTTATTTAAAATATTAAAACATAATGGATGATTATTGCAGTCTATGAAAAAAAAAACTCTTATTATAAAATTATACTAAATTGCATCATTAAATTTGATGAAATAAATAAAAACTCAAAACTTATTACATTGGGGGTACCATCATTGCATTTCATTTCACTTAAAGAGATAGATAAGTACATTTTATTGATTTGTTGTATTTTTAGAACATTTATAAAAAATTATTGAAAAAATTCCTGTTTGTTTGTCTGTCCCTTGATTTGTTTCAAAAATTTATTTTTGAAAATAGAAAACCATAATTTTGTAAGTGAATAGATTGCAGGGAAAGTAAACAATTTCTCTAAAACAAACTTTTTACGTCATAAGCCAACTGCAATGTATGTAGCTCTTCAAACAAATGTACGTCACAGTAATTGTCTCATAATCAACAAATGTACGTAACAGTAATTGTCTCATTATCAACACTTGAAACCGATGTACGAATTTTTTAAATTATTATTCAGAGACGTCTCCGAAATTTATGCAAAATTTAAAAATACATATATCAATTAAATATTTTCATTATTTTTTAAATTTTAGAAAGGGAAATGTGCTATTTTAAAAATCACTATGTTTGATCGACTACATTTCTTTAAGGATCATCTTTTTACTGGCTTTGTGGATTTTTGTTTTAAAGTGTGCATTTAGAATATTTTGCAACTATGTATAACAGTTTATAAACCAATTTATTTTTTATTTTATTGTATTTTTTTTTATTTAATATTATTATTTAATATTAAAAGAGTTTTATTTTATAATGAAAATATAAAAGAGATTTAATCCCATAGGCTAATTTATTTCCTCTATTATACTTTGTATTTATTGAAAATTTTCAATAATATTCTAAAGAGAATTTATTAAAGTAGCATAAATATAATTATGTACAAGTACATAATATATTTACAATTGCATACATTAATATATACATAGATACATACATATTTATACATTTTTAAAATAATTGAATTTATTTATTCAATTTGAAATATCCGTTACCAATTTCTGTTTTCGTTGTACCTTTTATAAATTGGATTTTGTTCTTTTTTTTTTTTCTCATATATGAAATTTTGTTTTTTAAAAATGGAAATAAAAAATAACCATAGAAGGAGAAAATTTGTAATTAAAATTGAAATTGTGCATTTAAAAAATCAAAAATAGAAAATTAACAAAAAAAAAAAAAAAAACAGAAAATAATTTTAAACAACGCACGTAAATTGAACGCGCCGAATACAACAGCAATAAAGAAAAAAAAATAAAAAAAAATTGATTATGTCTCATGGCATAAAAATTTTACTTTACATTTAAATTGTTGTGTCATAGTAAAATAAACTGTTATATGAGTGTATAGTTATAAAATAATTCAAAATTCGTTACTTACATTTTATATATGATCATGGTATATTGTTGAATTAAGAATCCGCACAAACTGTGTTCCGCCAAATTATAGGGTGTCCCAATACCCTGATTTTGCTTCCGTATATAGATAATCAGAGTTTTCTCAGCTAAAAGAAACATAAAATTGAAATGTTTTATATACATAGGTACATATATGTATGTAAGGAATATTTTATAGGAATATGGGATACTGGAGTTGTTGTTCCTTAAAAAAGCAATACACCTTCAATATATCACATATAATTTGTTTTTGACAATAAATTCAATAATTTCTATTAATTGTGTTGCAAGAATCAAGAGGACAATATAAGAATGTGAGTAACTTCACGAAAATGAGTAAAAAAAAAGTCTCTTAAAAATATATTTAGTTCTAATGGTATTAAAGAGTTAAGTCGAAAATTTAATTAAAAATTTATTATTGATAACATAAGATTTTAAAATATTATTGTTTTTTAAATTTTTTTTTCCCTTCTGACCTACGGTTATATTTCAAAGTCAACAACTATTAATTATGTCAAAGCTTCTCATAATTTATATATGTACATATATGTATGAGATACTCATGTGCGTGGTTGTAGAAATCCACGTGCACTAGTCTTTAATTTTCAAATTTTTTCTGACTTCATACCGATTTCCTTTTTTCAATTCTCTACTGTAACTTAAAAATATTCGCTCATATTTTAATGAACATGATCATAATCATCATCCAATTATGATTTATTATTAAATATTAAATAGTAAAAAAAAAAACTAAAAAATAAAGTAAAATTAAAAAAAAAATATTAAGCGTTTAAAAATCGAAAAACGTTTTCGAATATGCCTTCCAAATTAAAATAAAATAAAACTAAAAAAAAAACAAATAAAGAAGAATTTAAAACTTCAAGACGTTTAACGATGAAAATAAATTCATCATTTCTTCATCTACACAACACTATTCTATTCATTCATCCATACTGTGTATAAAAGAGTTGTACTGATCCAAGCGTGTTGAATTTTGCAGTTTCATATTTTGTTGCTTTCCGTAATACAAAAATTATTTATTTTTTTTTTCATGTCATGAGTCATTGCGTGGTGGTGATATGAAGTTGACAATTGACTTCCTCGCACCAACATTTCTCTTCTTTTATCCAATATATACAAACACACTATCTTACATTATCATCATATATGTATATGAAAGATATTAAAGAGCCTAAAATAGCCAAAACATAGTAAAAAACAGAGGAGAATAAAATAAAAAAAAAACATACAACACGCTATTTTTTTTACATCCCCTATGGGCTCTTCATGACACTCTTATATGAGTATACACACATATAATATTATTCATCATAAGGTAATAATTTAATGGTAAAGTGTAGTGCGAGCAGAATTCTTTTGCACGTTTTCAATTAAAAGTAAAATAAACATACAAATATAATAATAATGTAATAAGTAAGTATGTATTTTTGTTTTTGGTTCTTTAATTCGCCTTTTAATTTCATGACTCTCAGTTATGAGACGATTATTAAGGTAATCATTAAAAGAATTGAAAATGCATTGAGAACACTGAAAACAACAACAAAATTAGTTTAGTTTTTTCTCTTTTTTGTGTGTATTTTTTTTTTCTCATTTAAGAATTCAATAAATCATTCAAAGGAGATGAAGAAAGGGACATAGATTAAAGAAACAACGAAAAACAAAACAAATATGTATACTAAAGCTAATTTGAATGAGGGCTGGAAAAATTTATAAAGTATAAAACGTTTTCTTGTAGAGGAAGAAGAAATTGGTTTGCATTACATTGCTTTGATTTTTATCTCTTAAACAAATTGAACTGTTTTTATTCCTTACTTTTGAAATATTCATGAAAAATATTAGAGTAATGTTCTTCATCTATAAGAATCTAAAAAAAAAAATTAAATTAAATAAATTTCGATCAAACTAATGGCTTGTAAAGCAGCACTTTTTACTGGAACAAGTGAAAATAATTTTTTTAGTTTTCTTAAAAGTACCAAATTATTTTAAGTTATTGCATACGTTTAGGATGACGAACAAATAAAATTTAAAAATTAATTAAAAATAAAAAGGTATACTTTTTATACATGAAATATACGGTTAGGTTTCCGCTTTTTTTATTTTATTTATTAAGCACGCACAGAGAATTTTATAAAAATTCGGAAAAGCTTGCAGTTTTGGAAGTTTAAGGTTTAAGATAGTAAAGAAGATAATAGTTTCGGAAATATAAATTCAAATAGAGGGGATAGAGGTGGAAAAAATTCTCTTCTAACAGAAATAAATTACTTATTATATTTAAAATCCGTTAAAAATCCAAATTTCTACAACTTACCGTCTAGAAAATATTTATCTAAATCAAATATTTAAATACAAAAAATTTCTCTACATTATGGAAACTTGCTTCTTCTGAATTGAAAAACAAATTCACAAAAATTTCAATTTAATTTTCCTTTTTTCTAAAACACAAAGAATTCATTGAATTTTTTTATTTTCTTTCTCAAATAAAAAAAAAAAATTCTCACCTTCAAAACGCCTTGCATGTCCTTTTAATCAACATATACGAATTGCAATGTCACTTAATTAATTAGTTATTCTTCAAGTTTAGCTTTGTTTTTGTTCATTTTGTGCCTCTAATCTTGGTTTATATGAAATGTGTTATTTTAATTTCCAATTTATCATCTTCTTTTTTCTATGTATTTACACATATTTATATTTGTATATAAATTTGGACGTTGCAAATATTATTTCTATATTTTCACAGGCTTTAGAATTCATTTCATGCCATGCATTCCTATATATATATCATTATTATATTCATAATCTCTATTTTTTATTAGACACACGAATTAAAAAATCTTTCATCTATTCTTGGTCTATATACAAACATAGATGAATATATTAGAGCTTGGCTGTGAAATTTAATACAATATATTCTAAATTTCGTGTACATATAATATATTCTAAGGATTCAGACGATAATAAACGACTTTATATAGATAACCGCATTTTCAGAAAAACGAAAATTGACTATTCTATTCTAACAAGTTATTGAGACGTATGATGATATATATGAGAAATAAAGCATTATCCAAATAAAGAAACAGAAAGTGGTTCGTATCCATTACCTTCTTCATGTCAATAAAACATAACTAGCTATATTATGTTTTTTGTTATTTTTTTAATGCATGTTTCAAAAGAACCTTATATAATTATACAAGCGCGTATATATACTACATGTATATGTACAACTACTAATATACTATGTGTGTTTATAATTTTTACATTGGAAAGAAATTTTTCATTTTATTTTCACAGTAAACGTAAATTTATAATTTTAAGTATATAAAGTTTAATTTGTTTATGTGAAATTATAAAAGAAAAATAATTTTTAAGGAACATTATGAACTTCATATTTCATTTGCAATATACATATACAACACCATTCCCATAATACGCAGTAGTGAAATTAAATCTTGCAAAGTCAGAAGAAATTACTTCAAACAAAATATGCTTCCTTCAAAATCGTGGGGGGCACAAACTGGCTACGTTGGACCATCAAGTATTGAATTTAATAGTAGGTGTACTCGCTGAACATTGTCTCACGATGGTTCATTTGTCGAGATCTAAAATCTTTGCTTAAAAGAGTCTTTGCTTATAAAATAGTGGGGTTTCTGTTGTGGATCGACTGCAGTTGAGATATTTTGGGAGGGTTTTCGTGATCTCGTCCAAAGTTTCGCATCTTAATGTGGTTGCAGTGTTGCACATTGTCAAAAGCCTAAGTATAGGGCTGATGTAGACGGGGATGAGGATCACAAAAGATTTTATGCGTCGCATAAATGAAAAATCAAACACTTAACAGCATTTTATTAGAGGTGACCAGATTACTTAGAGATGACAAGATCTACTAAAAAAAAATCTTTTTTCTGACGTTTTTAAGGTGTTTTATATTTTATATTAATAATAATCTCTTATGTTCCATCAAACACAAAACCAAAACAATAAACAAAATAAAGGAAAAATGAGAAGAAAAAATCGTCTTTTATTTTCATTTGAAGGCAGCTGCCCTCAAGCAAAACTGACTGCATTCACGAATAAAAAATGAAACTGAAGAAAAAAAAAACTGAAAACTAAAAATAAATAAAATGAAGTTTTTCAAATAAAAATGAAATTTCGTGATGCTTGAAAATTCTTTAATTTTTCTTCGTTTTTAAGTTTTTTTTCTTATTTTTTTGAGAAGACATTATCATCTTCGAGGCATTTATCAAGTTATTATAAAAAAAAAAAAGTTAAACGAAAAAAATAAAGAAGAACCAAGGAAGAAAACAGCAACCTATCGAATCAACATTGCGAAAATTTTCAATTTAAGTGGTTTCTTTGACTGCCTTTTTTTTTACACCAAAATGAAAAAAATAAAAATATTTTCATTTCTTCTCGTTTTTTTTTTCGTTCTTGTCTTCTCATATTTTCTGGCATGAAGAAAATTATTTTTTTAGCACTTTTTTTTTTCGAAAATTTCTGATAGGTAAGTATGCAGGTAAAAAGACGCAATTTTTCTCTAAAAAAAAAAAAAAAAATGCACAAAAAATTTACAAAAATAATTTTTAAATTATGTTCTAATAAAATTATTTTTTTTATTTATTTCTTGCCACTATTGATTTCTAAACAGATGAGGAGCAAAAATAAAAAAAATAACAAAATAAATAAAAAACAAATCACGTTTATAAAATTTTCTGTTTAAAATTTTTAACTACTCACCATTGCCAATAAAAAACATAAAATAATTTCATGTCTATACAACCTGAAGCCTAATGATATCAAAAAGATAGACAACAAATTAATAATAAAATTAATTGCGCTAAGGAAAATTGTTATATTTTTATTTTCATTTAAAACATATTATATAATAAACCCTCAGAATTTCTTCTTGAGTTGAAGGTACTAAAATAAAATCATATTTAGTAGTTTTTTTTTAAAAATTTTATTCGAAAATCTAATGCAGGTTAATAATTTAAAAAAGAAAATGTTTATAGATATAATGTACATACATATTTCCCCTTGATAATAGAATTTTATGTTGTTCACCATATTATATGGGAAGTCGTATTAAAACCCATAATAAATTTAGAGCAATACCTTTACTAAAGTAAACATAATCTGTCAAACAGTATTAAATAGTCATTTTAAGGTGCTGGATCATCGATCACGGAAGTAAAAAACTTTACTAAAACGTCTAAGTCTGAAGTGAGCAAACGCCTTACACTCACACAGTGCTCCATTGTCCTCTTTCAGGCAAAGCCTGCAAACTGTGCCTTCCGTCTTCGAGAGCAACTTTTTCAGCTAGACCCCATGAAAAAAAAATTTATTTTGTGAGCGTACCAATTCCGAACGTCCAATTCTCATCACACTAATTTGGAGCGAATAATAAATATTTTTTGAGTTTTATCAATCACCTTTGTCTCTTTCCGTACAAAGTTATTGAAAGTCGATCATTGTCTTCGCCAAACTGAAACAGGACCCTGATCGCTAAAGAAACATCTACCAGCCCGACTAACCGCTTTTTAATTTCTAAGTGTACTGAAGGGTTTATATTAATTAGCACGCACAGTTTAATACCATATATTGTTGGCTTAAAATATTGATGGGGAAAATTTCGCGCATACACATCTACATATTTTCAATCAACACACCAATTTCATTTTATTGAAAATGTATTACCGCTGTATTATTGCCAGTAAAAGTAATGTTTCATATGGTTGAATCATTATTTATTATATGCATTAGCTTTATTATAATTGTTTAGGTTACATAGTTTGTTATAGTAAAATTTCCACTTCTGTATTAGATGAAAATCTTAAAATATCCTTAAAATTATGATGGCAAGCCTATAATCTTTCAGCGTTTTGTGTATGATAAATCTACATACATATACATATACATTTTCACATCTGTAAGTGCATATATACTTTAAATATAAAATTTTTTATTTATCTCATTATTAATTCAGTCTACCGCAAAACTCTATAATGTAATTTGCCATAAAAATATTTTATATAAAATTAATAATATTATTAATAAACTTAATTAATTCCTGTAAGAATCATTTTTATAATAAATCTATCTATATATATATGTATGTACGTATATAAATTTCAAGTTTTTCCAAATTTGATTGATTGAAGTTAAATTCTTTGAATTTTGAATTTTAATCATTTTATAAATGTATATACTTAGTAATATTGTCATATTTATGAGCATAATTAATTCTAGATAGCTATATTATTTAAACAGCATGTATACACTGCATGCATACGATCTGATCATGAATTTCATAATAATTTTTTGTTCAAAAATAGTATACGAGTATACATATGTATGTATAAAATTAATATGCACATGCTTTAATTTTTAATAAGAAATTTTTTTGATTACAAGTGCGCGTATCCAATTTCATTCCATACTTCAATTTCATTGAATCTTAAAGTGCTTATTTTTTTTTGTCATAATTTAAATTCTTCATTCTTCTCTGAATTTCTAATTCAATATTTTTTTTTTACAATATTCTTCAATAATAATTTTTAACTTTAATCGCGCAGTTTAGAATAGTAACGAATCATAAATTCAAATTAAAATTCTAATCATTTCTCGTAAGAATTACAAAAAAAAAAAAAAAAATGTTACCTTGCATTATGCGTTCTTAAGTACTTATCTTATAATATTAGAGATGGAATAGAATGAATGAATACGAGTATTTTTATAAAATTATTATGAATGAAAAAAATAATAATAATAAAATATCTAGAAAAAGAAAGGTGTTTCCGCTTCGGAAGAACATAATTTAATGGCAATATTCCAGAGTTATTAGTTTTTAATTTAATTATTTATTATTATTTTTTTTTTGTTTTATTAATTTTAAATTACAAAATTTATTAATATATTTTGCGGATATTTTTATATTTTATATATGTACAATTTAAAAATAGTTAATATATTCTAAAAGGTATTAAAGTGATTTTAAAGACTCCACACTCCCTAACATTGTTATAAGTTTGTGACTGGGTCTTAACACAATGTAAGAGAAAATTCTTACTATTTTATAAAAATAGATAAAGTTTAATGCACATTTGTTTGTGTGTTGATATAAATTTCTTCTGAAATATTCTTATATTATGTATGTATGTATCAATTATGACTAATGAAAAACCCAATGAAATTCTATACAATTTAGAATTTAACATAAAATTAATTCTATTTTTAAATATTATTAAAAAAAAAAGAAGAAATTATTTCTAATGCTTCTATGTTTTTTTTAATGGGATACTTATCAGATCAAAATTTTATTAATAATTAAGTGAATATATAGACAGGTAAACTAGCGGAATATATTCGATTGTGTGATTTGTAAAAGAAATTTATTCAATCAATGGCTATCGTATTTAAAATAAAAAGAAACCCAAAAGAGAATTTTAAAAAAATTGTAATAGAAATTTAAATGCATAACATGTTAAAAAGGTTCAATTAAACTTTTAATTAAAATTAATTTTTTTATAAAAATTTTTCATAAAATAATCAAAAGTTTGCAATTTGAACTTTACAATTTGGTGCTTTTTTCAAATGATGCTTATGTAGTTAAGAGTGTTATAGACCTATTAAGTTGTACATTTGAACGTTGCAATTATTAAAGTATTCCTTGTAGGAATCCGACAGTGAATTTTATTGATTTTCCTAAATCAAATATAAATAGAGCTGTTTTGGGACCGAAAAATTCAGTAAATCAAATTGCATTATGATAAAATGACTTCCGACATGACCTTTTTCAAATATAAAAGTATCGTCATCCCTTGTATTATGAAAAACGGTCTATAACCATTTTCCAAAAAAAAAAAAACGAGTAACTTATACTTGATCTCTGATTATAACTTCTTAAGTTTTTGCATAAGTTGAATTAAAAATGCCTGCTTATCTTATGAATTGGAAAATTTTTTAACCATATATAAAAGAATTAACTTGCGCATCTTTATAATCTCCTTTTTCCTTTTCTAGAAATAAATTTCATTATAATGTGCATAACTATAATAAACTGAAACTTTTTAATATTTTTTTCAAAATGACGAACTTCAAATAATAAAGTCTAATATACTTGATGACATAATTCAAAATCAATTTCTAAATTATTGATTTCGCAGTCTGCTACAGTTGATTCTTATATATAGTTTTGAACAATAGGTATTTTAAAGATTTATAAATTCAAAGTTAAAAAATAAGAAAAAATCAACGAAAATATTAAAATCTTAAAAAAAAATTTAAAAGAATTACAAAATTTCAATAAAATGAATTTAGAAAAACGCCGAAAACATAAACATACTCGTATATACACGAAATAATAACAAGCATCAACATACCAAAATAAAATCAACAAATCAGTCTGAAGATTTTTTAACTTTAGAAAAAAAAATTTTAAATCATTTCATTTTATTTTTTTTATTTTTCTTGTTCGATTCAGTTGATGTCGACCTCCACAATTCCTTTAGAACTTTTTCTTTACTCTTTTTCTTTTTTAAGGTTTTTAGAATACAAAAAAAAAAAATTTTTTTTTTTCTTAATACGTGATGTTTTACAAAGTATCCATCTGGTTCTGTCTACAAATAAGAATCTGATTAACTGTTGGTGGTACAATCATGGATCATCAAAATGAAAATGTAAAAGAGAACAGCAAATAAAATAAAGAATTACAAAAAAAAAAAAACATCAAAGTCCTGCTAAGGTATAATAAAAGTTCCAGGATTAGAGCTATAAACAAAAATGAAATTCCTTTTATTTCAAACCAGTTTAAATTTGTTTTTATATTTTTGGTTTTCATTTTTATTCTCTTATATTGGTTATTTGAAACGCGGCGTTTGCAAATTCTTTTTTTTTAATTTTTTTTTTAGTTCTTAGTTTTCAACTTAGCCTTATTTTAATTTCTATTCTCGTTTTTATTTTTGTGTTCGTATTTAGATTTCCATATATTTTATATAGATACAAAAATCTTTAATCTGCTTCAACACTTGAGGAACATCTTGGAGGATCACTTTTCAAACAATAAAGTTACAAAAAACTAAACAAAAAAAAATACAAAAATTATAAAAAGAAAAAAAACAAACTGAAATAACAAAAAATAACTTAAATTTCTTGGAAATATTTATAAATTTAGGATCAATATCACTAGGTCGGACAAAAATTAACAAAAATTACACACAAGAAGTAAAAAAAAAAAAAGAAAACACCAAAACAACAATATATGAACTTGCAATACACAAAAGGTTAAATAAAATATTTATGTTTATCGTTAGTTGGTCTGTCTACAGTGGAACGAACAGTTCGACGGTAGGCCAGAATATGGACAAAATAGTACACACTTTTTCTGTTTTCGACCATTTTGCACTGTATGAGGGCCCATATTTTGCATGTCGAATTTTGGACGGAAATGCACTTCTCCATGAGTATGCAGCTTTAATCAACTATTTTTAGTGGGATATCAGTTTGAGTGTGCTTTAAATTGAATTCTATTATAAGAATAAAATTTATATTTTTCTAGACATGTTAATTTAAAGTATAAAGCGTCTTAAAAATTTGACATTACATTCTAATAATCTTGTGCAATACGCTTTCGCTAAAAACGAATTTTCAAATTCATAATAATCCAATTTAAATAAAAAAATTTTTAAATTAAAACTTTTCACATTTTTCATATTATTACAAAAAAGAAAAAAAAAAAGTTTTCACACACTATCTACATTTTTGTTCAAATGCCGTAAATTAGAAATTCAGAAATTTAAAACAAAAAAGAAAAAGAAGACGGGAATATTAAAAAAATAATATTTCAAGGATTTTGGGATCAACAGGATCATGGCATTTTTAATTAAAACAAAAAAAAAATTAAACAACAAAAATATTGTAAGCCCGAATATTTTGTGTGCACACAAAATTTTAAAAAGAGAAACAAAAATTCAATATCAAATTTCAAACTGATCTTTTAGCCAAAAAGTCAAAAGAAAATTGTGGCTTTGCTCTTAAATTGAATTTAACCTGAATTGAAATAATATATATTGATATCATATGCTAACATTCTGAAGAATATATCCGAATTCCTCGAGATCAATTTTATATGAGCATGCATATTGTGATGTTTAACATATTTTGCATATTGATACACTGTTTGTATACAAATATTATACTCGTATTATTTAAAACCTGATATATTAAGATTAACTAAAATGTGTCAGAATATATTACTTAATTTGAAAAGTATAAGTCTGAAATTGCATGAGGAGTCTTTAATCTAAATATATCTATACACATTACGGCACAAGAACTATTATAAAGAATATTTATATAAGAGAACCGTTTTTACGCATATGTTGAATATCCGTACTTTTGTGCCAAATGGCATTGTCTCTAGACCTGCCAGAATCTTTTAAACATATTTCTGGCGGGTTTTATACGGTTCTCCAAGTCTTTTTAGCACCTCCACCCGTAGTTATTATACTGCCTAAGTAGCAAAATCAGTGGCATCTTTTATTTCTGTGTAGAGAAGGGCAATTTACTCCAGATCGTGTAGTTAGACCTGAATGTCTTTGTGTGGGTGGCTAAGATGGGCTATATCGTTTACATATTCCAGGCTCGACAGTAGTTTTTACTCCTCTTCTGACATTACCTGACACCACATTCAACAGGCGAGAAAGGACATCTTTGTCTAATTTCGAATTCCAATTTTATTGAATTGCTTAATTGGCCCTTTTGAAACCCCTTTACCTCCGACGTGTTTTGTTGATTATTTCGTTTGGAATGCCTTTATTTGCTAAGGAACCTCTCTGTTGATTGTATCAAAGACCTTTTGAAATCCACGAAAGTGATATACAGTGGTGAATTCTATTCGCCTAACTGTTCTGCGATTATTTTAAGTGTGTTAGACTAGTTAGACTAGACGATGCAGCTGCGACCCCTCTTGAATTACGCCCATTCCTCTCCTTCTATTTTACTTTCGATTCTGGACTGTTTTATATATACTTATTGTATTATAAGCGCGGGTGTCTTTATAGCTGCGTTTAGTTTTATTGTATTTCCTCAGTTCTTGCATTTTGCTAAGTCTCCCCTTTTTGGTACCTTTATTATTACGTCATTTTTCCAGCAGCACGATAATAATTATTTTGTTTGCTATATTCTATTGATTATTAGGTACATTATGTCTGTAATTATATCGGGGCTTAACATATTTTTAGCACCTCTGCTGGGATGCCATTAGCACCTTCTGCCTTGCTGGTTTTTAATTCTATGTATTGCATCTATTTTATTCCTTTTGCTTGGCGGGTTCAGACACATTCTCTGAATACTATTGGTGACTGTGTACTGCTTGTTCTGGATAGTATTGCTGTTCAAAGTATTACATTTCACGTAAGCATAAAAAATTTAAATAAAATTCTTTAAAATTAAAAATTTAAAATCAATGTTGAAATTTCAATTCATTAGCTTAGTTTCACATCCTTTGAAACTTTCATTTCAATTTCAATTTTTGTATACTTATTAGAAAAACTACATTTTTTCTGTAAGAGTTAACTTGCTATATGTATGTTAAAAATTCGTAAATTATATACCGATTCCATTTTTTACTTTTTATATTAAAAATTAATTAATGAATATTAGTTTTTTTAGAAATAATTCTGAAAAAGAAAAAAAAAAATTTCAAACATCAACATTATATCCTACGGTGCGCGTCAAGTTTATTTTTCATCAATGTCATTATTTTTCATAATAATCTATTATCATAAAGGTCAAAAATCCGACATACACACTTAATTTATATAATTTTAAAATAATCATAGCCACACTTTTTGAATTGAACTTTTTCACATAATACATACATACATACACATATATAGCATGATAATAATAAGTATATAACATTATTTTGTTGCCACAAGCTAACTAAATAGGTATTTATACACATATATACATATATATAATATGTACTTATAATTAAATACTTCATATGCTCCTATTTACGTTACGTATACAAATGTTGTGTTATAAAAAAGTATTGATGTAAGTATCCACGCACATATATGTTACATTAAACAAAAATTATATATATATACATATGTATATATATATATACCTATATACCTACAATAAAAAAAATATAACATCTTGTAAACATAGGAATTTTCAAAATCAGGTAATCCACCTCTTTTTCTACACCATTTTATATAGTCACATATACATACATCATACTTATATTAAATGTACAAAAAGAAAAATAAAAAACAGAAATAAAAATATAAAAAAAAAGTTCAATCATCAAAGTCAAGGCCAATTTCCAGGTGCAATTACAAGAAATATAAACATAAAAACAATAAAAAGCAAAAAAGAAAACAATAATAATAATAAAATAAAAAAAAAAACAAAAGAAACAATATTGCGTTTGTTACTCTGCGCGGATTGATGTGAAAAAAAGAAAAAAATATTAAAAAATAACAAAAAAAAAAAAGAAGAAAACTATTCAAACATAAAATGTAAATATGAGCACATCATTTCTTATACTCATATCTGTTTATATATTTAGATCTATGAATAAGTGTGTACTTTATGAATGTAAACCTGTGAAAACAGCTTGAGGTATGGAAACAAAATTTCGAAATCATTATTTTTTTTTTTTTTCAAGAAAATCAGTCCAAATTAAAGAAAAAAAAATTTAAAGCTTTGAATAGGCTATTAAAAAAAAAAAATTTCCTATTTAAAATTTCATTTACCTCGCGATCAACAAGCTAGGCTAGATATAGGAACGACCTATCGAAATTCCAATTTTTTTTTCCTTTAATTTTTTTTTTTTATCTTACTTTTTTTTTCATTTTGTACAATTGGAATAAAACTATTTTGATTTTGTTTTTTTTTTTCATATTCTCATTCTTTTATCTTGTATAACGATATAAATCAAAATTGAAAAAATTAACAAAATAGAAAAATAAAAGAAAATCTAAAGTACACCAATTCCAATGTACAATAACAAAAAAAGAACAAAAAAAAAAATAACCAAGCCGTGCGCATATTTATTCGAGTATTGTTGAGCCAATTAAACAAAAATAATGAATGATTTTCGTTCACATTAAAAATTTAACTCAAGTATAATTTTTTTTTTTTTTTTTTGAAAAAAAAAGGAATCCATCCACCATAAATCAGAGCGATCACGATCAATTTTAGAATTGATATTTCTTACGGCGAAATTTTTTGATTTTTTTTTTTTTTTACATTTATTGTTATTTTTAATATATGGGATATTTTGCTAGTTTAGAAAACAAAAAACAAGATATTGGGTATATTGTGATATAGATAAGAGTTTGAGAACATTATTGTTTTATTATATTTTTTATTAATTTTATTAAAATCATACATTAATATATATAACAATAAAGGTATGTGTATATAAATTTTATTTATTTATATTCTACGACTATAATATAAAAATTCTTGTGAATTCTTTTAAAATTAAAAACTTCTTATAAAATTCCAATTATATTCATATATAACATACTTTTGCACTTTTCAAATTAAAATTTATATTTTCTAAATAAATTTTTTTCTTTGTACCATATGCGATTTAAGAAATAAATTTTTGTTGTTGATTTTAAAACATTTTTCAAATAATTTTTCTTGGTACATACACACTCACTTACGCTGTTATATGTAATTTACTTGTTATACACTTAAAATAATTTAAAATAAAAAATAAAGTTGGATCAAACCAATGGTTTGTATTGTAGCACTTTTCCCTTCAACAAGTGAAAATTCTGCTTTTAAATACAGTCTATGTATACCTATCACACTATTAAAATTATTTTCATTCATATACAAAACTATTCCAAGGATTGCATATATTTAGGATGATGCATATATGCAGTCTTTGAAATAAAGCAAAAATTAATATAAAAAGGGGTTAACATAATGCTCGATTTTAAGGGTTAATTGTGTGATTTAAGAAAAATAATTATATTTTTTAATGTCATGGAATTTACCGTTAGCTTTTTGCGTTTATAGAAATTTGAAAAAACGTACGATTTCGGAAATATAAGGTGTCAAAAATTCAAATTTTACAAATTTCAAGGGGCGATAACTTGAGAGGGGGTGGAGATGGAAAAAAATTTTCTTCTAACGAAATGAACTATTTGTTAATGTCTAAAAGTCTCTAAAATTTCAAGCTTCTACAGGCTGGGATCTAGAAGAAAAACGACATCAAAAATTTGGAAAAAAAGGACTTTAGATAACGGTAAATTTGAGCAGCCATTTTGTTTTTCTAAAGTTTAACTGCAGTATACCGCGCTAGGGAAAGCAAGCCGCTGCCTTTCTGCGTTTGCAAAATTTCAAAAATGCTTATGGTTTCATTGCAACAAATAGTTAAAAAAGGCCATTTTTAAGGTTTTGGGGGGGTATAACTTCTAGAGGGGGGGAGATAGGTAAAAATTTTGTTCTACGGAAGTAAGTTTCTAGTAAAGATCTATGTACATATAAAATTACAGCTTTCTATCTTCAAGGGTGTAAAAGTTTTGTAAACAAAAAAAGTGTCCACGGACGGACGGACGGACGGACGGACGGACGGACGGACGGACGGACGGACGGACGGACGGACGGACGGACAGAGTGAAACTAATAAGCACTTTTTTCAAAAAATTTTTTGGAAAAGTGCTAAAAATCAAGTATTTATTAGCTTTGTTTAATATATTGCCTTACTTATATGCATTGCATACTTATAGGCGAATAACAAGAAAAAATTTTAATTTTACAAAATGTAATAAAAGCTTATTAATCCCCCCCAGAAATATTATGATATTATAGTCGTAAAATTAAAATTTCGTATGTAATGTATAAACTGGGAGTGAAAAATATTAGTTGTTTGTATGTGTATATTATATGGGAAAATTCATATATTTATGCGTTGCTGTTTGTTCGAAAAAACTACACTGAAAATTTTTAAAATGTCAAATGAAAATTTCTTATATTTTGTACATATATTTCTTTCGAAATCTTAATATACGCTTTATATACCTTTTTATTTGTCTATATGGCATAAAAAATTACTTTGAAACTTAAATAATGTAATTAATTTTGCCAAATAAATTGTTTTTAAAGTTTTTGTTTTTAAAAAAACTAAAATAAAAAATCTTAAATTCAAAAATGAGTACAAAATGAAATAATCTCTAGAATACTCGTTGTATTTTCACTTGGTTTCTATAAAATTTTTAATTCTTTCTCCTGAAAGATTTTAACACTAGCTTCGATATTACCTTTATATGATTTTAAGAATAACTTCAAAACTTGCGAAGATCTTCTCATATGACGTAAGTCAGTAAGAAAAATTGCAGCACCTCATTTAATTTTTTGTTTCCCCCCTTGTTTTTTGAATTTTTAGATAATTTTTTAATTTCATTCTTTGTGGTTTTTAATTTTATTATTTTTTTCTTTTCTTTTCTACTTCAGTTCACGTTTTATTACTGTTTTTAAATTTTTTTCTTATATTTACTGTATTTTTTTTATACATTTAATTTGGATTTAATGGTTTATCGTAGTCGTAAGTTAAAAACGATGAGTGTCGGTCAATTGAATGCGGTAACAGCGTGCTTTCTTCACTTAATGACATGAAATTTTCAATTTAATTCTTTATTTTATGTTTTTTCTTTGATTTTATTGTTTCGGTTCTTTAATGTGTGAGAAATTAGTAGCATTTAGTGGTTTTTTTTTTATATATTTTTTTTTTCTCTTTTGTTTTTTTGTTTTACCTTTTTTTAAAAATTAGTTTTTGAGTGGATTTTTTTTTTGCTTTTTTAGTTTATTGCATTCGGAAGTGATCATCACGTACATAACAAACTATTGTTAAAATGAAAATGCGTCTTAGGTCAGAAACAGGCTTTGTGCACGAGAAAATCAAAAGAAATTCAACATTTACTTTTCAAAATCTAATCATCACTCTTTGTAATTTCATTTCGTGATAAGTATGCATGTATGTAGGAGAGTGCACCCCCACATTTAAAACTTATATACTTTATTATTGTCTATATATATATAAATTGTATACACATACAAACAATTGAAATTTTTGAAAAAAAAGTAATTTTACATTAACAAATTTTTACAAAATGAAAGTAAAAAGGCGGAATGAATAAAAAATAATCAAGGTTTAAGATAATAAAATGTAAGTTGTTGTAAAAACAGCATTACCTAAATTAAAAGCTATTTGTAAGAATGAAAATGCAGAATTCAATTAAAAAACTTAATTATATCATATTATTTAAAATTAAAAGCTATTTTATAATACATGTAACCACTGTTCTTATATATAGTAAGTGTTTTAGAGTAGAAGACTTCAAATTCGATTATTTTTACAATAAAAAGAGTAAGAGATTTGAGTCCATTAACATTACGGCCATCAATTACAATACATATTAAGAATTAAAAGAGAAAAAGAGAAAGAAGATGGAAGATCATTGACCTCTTTTTTTTCCTCTATTTAATTTAACTTATTTCCATTTACCCTCATTTTAAATTTAACTATTATATTTTTATGTAACTATCTATACGATGTAGTCATTCACAGGAATAAGTACATACGCTTTGAATTAAGAGTTAGGAAAAACTATTTCTAGGTATATAAGCAGTATAGGAAAAATTATATCTTAATATAAGATCTCATAAGATATGGAAAAAATAAAACCAATAATATAAGATAAAATTTTATATTTATAGTTTCTGTTTTCCTTTGTTTTTCTCTTGATTGCCAAGGAAATCTTTTGAACTGTATATAAGAAAATCCATCTATGGATAAGTACAATATTAATTTAAAAATATATTTGTATAGATATTTGAACATATGAATATAGATATATGTTTAATACATTAATGAATGCTTCTTGTACAATAATTTATTTCATACACAATAATGGCAAAAATGTTATATACAATCATTGTCCTGGTTTTGTTAGTACATCTCAAATGAAATTAGAAAAAAATATGCTTATTATTAGTTTCACTCCATTTGTACGTGCGTAAGTTTATTTGCAAAACTTCTAAAATCTACATCCTTTAGCAGTAAACTGAAATTTTATATACCAATGGATCTTGTTGAGGAAATTATTTCTATAGAAGGAAATTTTTTTCTTATATCATTCTGCTTAGGTGTTATACTCTCTCAAAACATATAAAAAACCACAACAATTAAATAGTAAATTTTATATAATTTTTTTTATCAATTAATTAAAATTCTTGTCAGAAAATAATTTAAAATGACACAATTAACTATGTATAAAATTTCATTAACTGTTATAGGTTTTCTTTTATCCTAAATATATGCAATAATCATCACATAAGAATTGTATGATATTAAGGGAACAATGTACTCATTGAAACATTTTTTTTTCATATAAAAGTATAGTATTCTCAATTGGAAATGTGCTTATTTTCGTTTTTTTCTTAAGCTATCAATTGCATTTAAGTCCAATTGTCATAGATTATTAGATTGAATTTATGTATATATATATATATGTATATATATATATGTATGTTACAAAAATTAATTGTACTACGTTAATGTCAAAGAAAATACTATAGTAAATCTTTTTTCGAGAACTATTATGTTAGAATTAAATTGAATGGACTTGAACTTATTTTTGCACTGGTAAGTAATTTGTCATGACTAATTGACACAATTAGTTAGATATTTGTTTTATTTCAATATGGAGGAGAAAATTTATTGTACCAGGAATTATAATTTGTTTTAATTTTTTTTTTATTTTACATTTAAAATTAATTTTATTTACTATAAGTTGGAACAGACTTAGAATAAGTATGTAAACAAATAAAAGTAGCTAGAATTTCTCTTATTATATTTAATTATAGTTCTTGTGCTCTTTTTAATTGTTAATAAAATAATCGTAGATTCTCAAACTCTAACAAGAAACCGAACTATTATTAAATTTAATTGTGAAAGAAAGTTAAAAAAAATTTAAAAAATCAGATGAAAGAGGAAAAAGAGATTAATGGTAACCCTATAATATTTTAAATATGCAAGTATAGTGTTGTTGAATTGTAAGATTTTTAATCCATTTGTTGGTATTTTTATTTTTGTAGCACATAAAATTGTAAACAACAATATATTTCTATAGCTCATAATTGATTTACGTGCTTGATAAAGTAAGGAGAGTTGAAATTATTTTGAGAAAAAATTACTTGAAATACTGCAATTTAGTACATATTTTTGATATTACATAAAATATGAAAATTATTCTGTAAAATATTTTAATTTTTGGTTGTTTTAAAGTTAAAATAAGCATTTAAGCAGCAAACAAAAGAAACAAATTGAAATTCTTCATACAGCTGGAAGAACAAATAACCGTCATAGCCAAACGAATGAGTCAAGGTAGAAAATTTAAAAAATATTTCTCATCGAATTGTATTCGTAGCAGTGATTTATTACAGCTTTTTATTCGTTAACGATTTTTAGGTAAATAGCACTCCTACATATACATATGTATAAGTAATATTTGAAAAATATTATAAGGTTGTACTGTTCACATTTATTTTAATATTAAACGTTTTTTATCCCTTAAACATTCAAAATTTCAATTTGAGATTATTCAGCTGCAATTACACATCAATGAACACTAATAATAACTGCAAATAACCTATTTTTTCGGATTTTTTGTTCCTAATGTGTTTTTTTTTTTGTTGTGCGACTTATTAGGACTTATTTTTCAATTTTTCTCAATTTGTTTTTATATTCTTAACCTAAAAAGTACAAATTCTTCATCATTTTTTTCCAGTGATTTATTTCAAAGTTCTCATCATTTGTTTTTCTTATATTAGCAATTTCTATATTATCATTTCCTTCTCTAACCAATTTTTTTTCTATTGAAACTGTCATTTAGGAAAACTTTGAAGAAATAAGATAAAATGCTGATGATATTAACAAAAAAAAAAAATGCCATATAAGAGTAACGACTTCATTCTTTTTTAAGAATTTACATTTTTGATTCCCAAATTAAAATTAAACAAAAAAAAAAGAAGACTTAAAAATTAATTTCCGAGATATTATTTTGGACTTCTTGAGAATATTTTGGCATTATTGATCTCTAATATCTTCATCAGGTATCCGTAACCTAAATAGTTTTTCCTTTATTTTTTTTGGTTTCTATATATTTCAAAAAAAATAGTACTTCTTACACTTCTAAAGATAGAAATCTGCAAAAAAAAAAAAAAAAATTGTAACCTAAATTTTTTTTTGTGTGAATTTTATAAGAATTGTGCCATAAGAATCACAAAATTCGTGTCGTGTATTAAGCCAATTTACAATTGTGCAAAATATATGAAATTATAGAATAAAATCAAGGTCAAATATTGATCTAAAAAGGAAGATAATCCTATTATTAAAAATAGGAATATAGAAAAATAGAACAGGCAAAAATACTTTCAACATAACAAAACATATTTTTTTTTTTGTTGTTGTTTTGCGAATAAAATTTTAAGAGCCAATTTATGGAATGTAAAAAACAAAAATTTTAAATAAGCTAGAAAATCTACTAAAAATATTAAAGGAGAAGAAAACAAACAAATTAAAAAAAAATTCATAAACGTGAAGTAAATTTGAAGGTTTTTTCATATTAATTTTGAAATCAAAAATAATTTGAAAATAATTGGAATACACAATTTAAAGCATTAAATTCCGTTACGGGACGTAATTTTAGCCAAACACTATTATTTGGAAAAAATAATTGTAAATTTTATTACCGTGTATTTTTTAATTGTCAATTTGATTATTTAATTCTCTCATTTTTAATAATCAAATGAGAGAATTAGACAATCAAATAACAGCCTTTTTTAAATTTGTTATCAATATTTACTTTTTCCACACCATAAATTGGCTGATGCAGATGGGCCCTAATCTCGTTTGTCACTGGGCTGCTGTGTGTGGACTAACTGTCAACCCCCTGTTAGCTGGCTGTGGATTAGCAGAGCTAGTTATATTCAGCTGAAGATATAAGATGCCAAGCATAACTCCACCGAAAGTCAACAGAATTTGCCTAATTTTTACCAGGGTTAAGTTCCTGGGCATGATTCTTGATTCAAAGCTGAATTGGAAGTCTTATATTATGAAAAGAATAAAGAATCCAACTATTGCGCTTTACTCGTGCAAGAAAATCATCGGAAGAAGATGAGGCATGAAACCAAACATGCTTTATTAGCTATATACCGCGGTGATACGACTGGTCCTGATGTATGGTGTTCTAGGGCGGTGGTTAGGCTCTCCGTACACCTTCGACGTTTGCACATCAAATGATAAGCGAAATCTAAAGAATGGCGTTGGTATGTATTGCGGGGTGTTGCGCTTCTACCCAACTTAGGCTTTTGAGATTCTCTTGCATTTGCTGCCATTAGATATATTGGGCCGGCAGATGGCGGGCGATTGGAATCCGCATTACAGTATTTGTGTGATTTTGTTTCTCGCTTGCTTTCATTCGTGAAGAATTTTGCGATTTCGAACCTGCCGAGACAAATAGAATTGATAGAAAGGTAAATGGGAAGTTTACTCTGAGCAATTGAATGTCGTGCTCTCTTTGTCTTTTGCCGAATCATTGCAATGCCTTTCATTTGCAATTCGATAGTGTAATATGTATATCAATGGACAGTGTTAGCATTTTCACAGATAGCTGGGCCTCAATAATTTACCTCCAGAATATCCTCGATTGTGGGGCGTCTCTTAACGAAATGGCGGGCAGTTCGAATTAAGTACCGGACACAGTAAGGTGGTTGAGCTTGCAAGACATGAAAAAACTCTTGGAGTTCTACCTTGAATCGAGAACCTGGACACGACTCAAGGCACTCAAAACAAGCTGCTCCGCAACGCAGCAATGGAGTGTATCAACATCAGGTAGGCGAATGGAACAACGTGTAAAGGCATAAGTAAGTTGTGGTCAAGAGACGAGACGGAAGATACCGACAATATCTGAAAATATGCTATTGACGGCATAAGAGCAATAACGACAGTCGGTAACAGTCGCCGCCATAATTAATACATATGACTATATGCATGCCGCACAGCCCACTGTGACAATAGTCTTAATTATTCGTTAACTGATTAATTATGGATCTTTTAATTGAACTCCGAGATCATGCGCGATTTAAAGCCCCCTACATTATTTTCTTTAAACGTGTGCGAAATTCTTAGCATTGACTGTAAGTTTGAAAAATAATATTAAAGGGAAGACCGAAAAATACGAAAAATTGACCTAATATTTAGACACTTCAAAACTAGAGAGTTTTGGAACATACCATGCAGCTGGTTAGGTAGATATGAGAAATATGAAAATATTATGTTTATGATTTACATATAACTTCATATGTATACATATATTTAAAACTAAATTTTACATTAAATTCGTGTTCCTTTCGTGTTTTTTGATGCTCCTCCATATTGATGTCAAAGTCATGCAATTTTGATGACATCTTTTAATCAAAATTTACTTATTGTGAAATAATTTTTTTATTTGCATAAAATTCTCATTTTATTTTGTCTAATGAAAAAAAAAATCTAGATTTAAAAAAAAATTTACCTTAGAAATTACTTATTTAAAAAATAAAATAAGGAAAACAAAAAAAAAAGAAAGAAAGAAAAAATAATGTATAAATAACAGCAACAAATTATAAATTTAACTGTTATTTTTATTTGTATCTGTATACTTAAATACGTATTTACATTCATTTCTTTATTCTTATCCTACAGGAATATTTTGCATTTGAGTAACGAATGTAATTTGTTATTCACCGACAAACATCTCTTGAAAAATTAATAAAATGAAACAAAAAATAATCCCATTTTTTTTGTCTTATTGTTTATTTTCATGTTTTGCGAGGGTTTAAGTCTCTTTTTTTTCCAAATTTTTCTATTTATTTTGTTTTTAATTCATTCAGATATAGAATAAAATTTTATATAATATCGACCCGAAAGGCAATTTCAGTAAATGAACATTAGGAATGTATGTGTATGCATGTTTGTGTGTCATACATAGTACGTAAATTCGTACACAAAACTCATGCCATGCAAATAAAGTACAACAAACGAAGATCATCTAAGCCATTTTTGTTTTTTTTTTGTAATGTTACCTTTGACTTTTCAAATCACACATTAAATAAAAAAAAAAAATCACATATTGTAAATACATATGTGTGCATGTGTGTTGTGTGTAATGTATCTGTCAAAACCTATTACACATTATCATTTCATGTATTTCAAACTCACTGACTTCAAAAATTAAAAAAAAAAAGAGGAAAAAACATACAAAAACTCTAGGGAAATATCGAAAACAAAACAAAAAAAAAATAACCAAAAAAAATTAAATAACTTTGAGAAAGAAGTTAGCAACGGTTCTTCTTAATTATATGTACAATTGATATGCGAAGTTCATAAAGACAGTTCTGGAGGGCTGCACTTTAAGTTTTCATTTTTGATCTCCTTGGTTTTTTGTTTTCTTTTTTGAATTCATAGTTAAGTTTAAGGTTTCATGCATGCATGATGAAAACAAAAATAAAAAGTAGAAAAATAATGCGCGCTACTCCCTACAATTACCTTAGGGAATTTGCTTGTTTTTTGTGATTCTAAATATCACAGTTGTGTTGTGTTTTCTTCCTTTTTTTTTCTATTTTGCTTTTGTGGTTTCATTAAAATTTTGCCGTCCTATATGCAATCTATAATAGTCATAAAAGAATAAAAACACAGAGCAAACAAAAGAAAACTGTAAAACAAAATGCAGTCATGTGGCAGCTTTTATTATGGCATGAAATTTTAAAGTTTGGAATATCTTAAAATCTATAATATATAAGTAACAATATGAGCAAAATAGTAGAATTGTTGCGGAATTTAAAACATTTTTTTTATTATTTTCTTCAATTGCTTGTAAAAATTCTTTTTTTTTTTTTAACTGAAATTCTTTTTTTAGTTTCTTTTTTTTTTTTTAAGATTAAAAAAAAAATCTCCAGATTCAACTCTTAACCTAAAAAATACAAAAGACAAATAGAAAATTTTAAGAGTGGAAAAAAATTAAAAGAATTTGTCGTAAGTAGAGAATTTTCTTCTAATGTTCTGCACAAGCTTATGGTGCATAGTATCTTTTTCGTATGCTTTCGCATGTGCAAAGGTACATTTTAATAGAACATATGAAAAAATATATAAGAACAATAATATTATTGTTGACTTAAATTTTTGCATTGTTATATAAGTGTCTTTTTCATGACATTAAAACATGAAAAAATCAGTTAGAATTTTGATGACAATAATTTAAATTTGTATACATATGTGAATTATTTAGCATACATATGTAATTTTTATATTATCATTAAGGAGGGCTGCCGTTTACAATATTGATTATATACATTAAAAATACATTTTTTTTCTATCTTCAATTTGGGAGGATTATGGACTTTCTATACTTGTCTTTCCAGAATTAAACTTTAGTTTCACAAATAATTTTTTCCGAATATTAAATATTAAAGGTAATTAATATTTATTGCTTTTTTTTGTTGGTATTTAATATCGAATATTACGGATATATGTATATAGATAATTATAATTTTAATATTATAACATTTTATTTTATGTATATTGTATATTAAGAACAGGATTTTGTATATTAAATCTCGGCCATTCAGCTAGAGGACCGATGCCGCTATAAATAAGTCCATCTGATGAAAAAATTTTTCTTATCCCCGCAAATTTCACGTAAATTTCTTGGAGTATTTGCCGTATAGGTATATCGATACAAAAATCTATACTTCAATGTATACAATATCCAATGGCGATTTCAAACCGAAAACGCTCTTCGCGTTACATACTTCAATTGTGTTTGTGCCATTTTATTTAATTCTATATATATAAAAAAATTGTGCTAAATTACTTCTGTATCTCCTGATTCGGTTATAAATTTTTCTGCGTCCAAAATATTTTTTGTCAAATTCAATTCACTCTCGTTTTTTAGAATTAATCATCGTCAATATCTGCTATTAGTCTGCTTAAAGGATTGAAAACTGTTTGCCAATTTATTTCTTTTGATTATTGAATGTAAATTTATTCCTATAAACACTTTGTCTTCATTCGAATTCGTGAGCATTTTGAGATCACGGCTGCAAACTCTAATTCATAATCATCAATTCACCTTCTATTCTTTATATCACGTGGTTTAAGCCTTAAATCTTGTAAATTTACATAGCTACTCCTTTTAACTAGTCATTTGGAAGACTAATTAACTTCATTTTCATTTAGATCCTAACTATCTTAAACAATAATGTGATACAAAAATTTTTCAAAATTTCATATTTATAAACAAACTCTACCTATAGGTACAATTCATTGTTTTCGTTACTCCCTCGATAACATATAAAAAAGTTTATTTGAAAACAAAAAAATAAAAACATTTCTTTCGCATTTTCAGTTAAATTATCGATTTTTGTTTTGGTTTTTTTTTTAAGTTTCTTTTCTTATATAATTATATTCCCTCTTTTTTCTAAAGAACTCGATAGTATCGTCCGGTAACATCGTCATCAATATCATCATTATCACTAACCTTAATAACCAACATCATCATCATCACGACGAATACCCATCATATTTATTATTATCAATAGTTGCCGTTTGAATTTTTATAAACCAAGTATAAAATATGCATGCAAAAACCATAATATATGTATATAAATAAACAAAAACAAAAAAAGATTGAGTCGAGACTCGAGATTCTATAAAAATAGAATTTAATAACAAGAATGTTATAAAAGGATGATCACACAAATAAAAATAAGAAAATATTTGCAATGCAGATGTTTTATATTAAACTGAATTCGAAGATAGTACGAGTATGTTAATCAAAAAAGAGAGAAATAAATATGTGCATTTTTAAATAATAGCAAAGTTACAAAATCATTCATATGTATAAAATCGACCTTAAAAGACCTTTAAAGTTCATAAACATGTATGGTTGCTGACACATGTCGATCTTAATGATTTAAATCTAAATTCAAGTTGTGTATTTATTCGTTTGTTATTTTCGTATTTGAATTATTGTTGAACCTTTTAAATTTATAGAAGAGATTTAACTTTTAAGAATTTTAATATAAACTTAATCTGTAGAAAAGTAATATTCACTACATTATATAACTAATTTTTCTCTCTATATATACCCAAAGCATTTGATAGCGAGGCATACTATATGCGATGAAATTTAGAAATCTTCGGAAGAATCGAAAACAGTTTCAAGGGACTGGAGCTCAAGGAACACAGCTAACAAATTTTAGATATAAAAATTAAAATTCCTCTAGCTTAAAGAAACAATAAATGAAATAAAAGAAATCAATTTTAACTCAATTTCAATGCATTAATTTTCATTAGCAATTACATTACATATGATTTGATTTACGCATTATAATAGGTCTTTAAATACTATAAATTTATTAATCTCTTCAATATTTATGAACAATTTTTCATATTTCTCAATTCACATTTTCTTTAGTCATCTTATACTTTGCTCTACAAAATGTAATTCTATTTCAATTTATAAATGGAAAATTAACCACATTCATACACCCCCATCTTTTTTCTTTATTTTTTTCATCAGATGCTCTTCACTGCTTTTACATGTATGACTTCAAATATATAGAAACATAATTAACACTCATCGATGATGTCTAAGTCTCTCCTCAAGAATCAGGAAAGAAAACTTTTAATTTTTTGCTTTTTAGATTAATTGGTAGTTTTCTGATAAATAGTTTTTAATTTATTTTATTTTAACTACATAATAAGTAAAAATAAGCACAAAAAAAAACACCAACAAATCAAGAACAAGGTAAAAAACAATATTGTTTTTTATTATGATAACAATTTTTTTTATAAACTTTGTTAGTAATTTTGTTCATCGGTTCAGCCTTTAAAGCAAATATTATTGTAATTAGTTTATAATAAAGAATATGGAATAGAGTCTTTAACTATACATATCTTGAAATTCAATCACCTTTCATTTAAGGAGAAAAAAAAACTTTCATCATCATGATAAAACTTAGTTTTCTATTAAAGCACAAATATGTCTAAAATTGTGTATTGTAGTTGTACGTGAGTTGAAGAATTATAAAAAAAAGTAGTAATCGTTGTTAGAGAGGGAGGACCTCGCACTACCATTCACACGAAGCCTTGTCCAGCAAAATTGTGATCACTAGACCAGCGGCAACACTCAAATTAAAGTTCGATAGTACTTCATGTTATAAAAACTCCCTCAGGCCATCGTAAAAAAAAAGCTCTCAGGATGCGCTTCGTTTTCAACATCAGAGATGAACAGTCACAAAGAACATGTTACGTCTTCCGTATCCGCAACATCCAGACATACCCGACAAATATCCGTTGTAGTCATCTTCCCCAAGAGGCAGTGCTTTTTCTACCGCATCTCAACAATGTTTTCTTCCTTGTCATCGTTCTGGCCACCTCGCACAAGCGGGTTACCCCACACAAGATCTCGTCCCTCCTTTTGTGTTTCCTTATTTATTATTTTAATGAATTCCCTCAACGGCAGACGCATCGATGTATCAACTAGGACTCTTTTTGGTGAACAAAGCAAGGAACAGAAAAGAAATTTGTTCTTCGAAAAACTTTATTTTAATATTCTTTTTCTTCTTTTCCAAATATAATTAATTGAACATCAATCAATTAAACAAAGAAATTGAATAACCTCAAATATTTTTACTATTCTTTTTTTTCACTTAATTTATTGCGTGTAATTTTGCGTTTGCGTAATTTTTCAACGATAATGCCATTTGGCTCCTATACAAGAATTATATTAATATTTATATTTTGTTCCATTATTCCTAATTTTAGACAAAATGTCGTAGATTCCAAAATATCAAAATCAGTTTTTATAAAATTTATCGGCTAACACCTATCAATTCGAACATTCCCAATTTTTTCCACGAGCCTGTATTTAATATATGATACTATTACTTACTATAATGAACAATTATGATACTATTACTGTCTTAAATTTTAATTAACCGAAAGAAATAAGAGTTTGAATGAGAGAACTTTCAAATAATCGAAGTCGAAAAGTCAAAAGTTTTGTCTTTAAATTAAATTGAACGCGATCAATAAAACTTGCGATATAGACTTGTGAGTTAAGTTTCTGGGTTTTATGATCTACCACCACTTGAAAAAAAAAATATAAAATATTAATAGGATGAAAAACTTATTTATCAATTTCATAATTTAATTTTAAAGATTAAATCTTATAATAATGATGATCGTTATGATTATCTATAGATATAAACTTTTTCTACTAATATATGTAGTACCTTTAATCTCTAATTAAAATAACTATTGTGTTTATAAATCCTGAAGAGAAGTTCATGGTCACGGAATATAATTCAACTGAATCACTTTATAGAAATTTCTAAACAAATATAAAAATGTCAGGTTTCTTCTATTTTTTGAAATATATCTTAATAAGAAATCGAATGCAGCAATTTATAACTAAAATTCATAACTAAAATTAAATAATTTATTTAATTTTATTATTTAGATTTATATTGAGACAATTCTGAACGGTCACGTTATTCAATGCAGTGGATACAGCATAGAAGGGGCGAAAACGCACCACTCTGCGAATGCAGTTTTAAAACAAAGATAGCTGATTGTATTTTTATCACCATTAAATATATCATCACCTGTTTAGGATACATATGTAATTTTGATTATTGCGTTAATTATTTCTGATATTAGCTTTATACTAATAGACCCTAATAAAATAGTGATTATATTTTTTAGAAATTAAGCTATGCCTGCTATCTAATATTTTAATGACCTGTACTAAGGCCACCTACTATACGTATTTTTTTAAAGAATTGTTGATTATTTTTTTAATTTAAAATCTTAAAAGTTACTTTTTCTTAATAATACCCATACACACTGCATATGTACAGCACATACACACAAATAATTGACTATTATTATAAAATATCTTTTTCATGAAAAATACGACTTCTTAACTTTATTCGAAATTGAAAATTAAATAAAAATTTTTCTAATAAAATCCTGAAAATCTCAAGCAAAAAAAATTAATTTACAAAATTTACAATAAAAACAAATCAAAAACAGCAGTGTGTAATAGAGAAAAAGTTAAAATCAAAACTTTTAAACCCTTCTTTTATAACACCTCTTAATATAGAAGAGGCGATGATAATATTTTAGCTGCTATACAATTACCACCCATATTTTATCTTAAATATACATTGAAAATTTTGAAGTGCAAAAAGGCAACTCACTTGTTTTCCTCTTTTAAATATTATAGACACCTTGTTATCTTGGAGAGGAAATATGTATACTGTACGTAAAATGTATGTATAATATGAACATCAATGAGGCAAAAGGGGTACTATTAGAATTTATCCATTTACTTTACATTAAATGACATAATGAATGCGCTATACAAAAATAAAAAAAATCGAAAGAAGGAAAGTAACATCCTTCGAAAAGCAGTTATGTAATATGAAAGTTGTTTAAAGCTATGATTTTCTTTTAATTTAATATTTTTTTTATACTTTCTTATATTTCTATATAATAATATCATAGCCATTTAACATTTTCGCGGAAGAATATTAAAGTTATTTAATAACAAATAAATGGATAGAGAAAACGACGTGGATTGTTGGAACTAAGTTGTGATGTGAAATATAACTATAATAAAGACAAGTATCTCAATACACTTTAATATAAAATAAAAAATGTTCAGTTCCATAATACAAGAGTATACAAATGTGTGCATAACACAGATTATATACCTACTCATTGATACTCAGGATATAAAATGAAATAGAAATGATTTTGTATGAAAGTGAGAAAAAAAAAAACAAAACCTGGAAAAAAAATTGTCTACCTTACTACTCTAAGGTTTATATTACATTCTAATAAAATTACAAAAATTTAACGACGATATGAAACTATATCGTCAAATATAAACTTTAAAATATAAATATCATACACTCGCAAATGCAGAGGATGAATTCGTTATTGTCGGCTTAATGTTAATATGTAAGTGAGGTGCTGGCCGGGCACTGTTACTAGAAAAGGATGCCCAACAATTACAGAATCAAGACTACGGACGTCTAATGGGGATGTCAGGATATTTTGGTGATGGGGATGTAGAACATGCTCTCTGTTCCTGTCCATCCCTGATGTGGAAGAGGAGATCCTTCTTAGGGATTTGTTTCAACGACAATTTGAGGAAACTATCAGTAGCAATAGTTTGCGGATTTTTATTTTTCCCTGGAATGGTTGATCGACATAGGAGTTATAAAATGTTTAATTAGTTGGCCTTCCTATTGGCCTAGCGTATAGTATCGCATGAGTGATAACGCAAAACATAGACTATGGCATACTGTTATGAAATTGAAGTCTTATTTTATATTCACCATTTTTTAATTAAAAAAAATATTAATAATTACAATAAAAATAAAAATCATATTTTCCTTGTTGTTGCCGTTTTCGTCGTTGTCGGCACGCATTCTAATGGTCAAGTCAAGTGTTTATTTAGAAATTTATTTAGGAACATTTAAAAGTGAAAAACAGAAAACATACAAACTTACAATGGGTGATTTTTTAACTACATATTTAGTTTCTAAATTTAAAATAAAAAAAAAAAACCGTTTTTATAGTCTCATATACATATGTGCATTTCCATTACAACTATGTTTAATCTGGTTGAAATGACCCGGCCTTCCTTAATAAGTTTGTACTCATTTCCTTTTTTTTATTCCTTTTAATGGCATACATTGCTCATTGAGCCAAATATGACAAGTGTACTCATTAGCAAACTCATTTAATCAGTAATAAAATTCGCCGTCAAAAACAATTTTCGAAATTTCATCAATCTCTTCTATCGATTTTGAAGTCGATTCTTCAAAAATTTTACAGTTTTCCGATTTCAATTCCTTCACGAAATTTACACCATTAGCTCCTAATATAGTGTAATATCATCCACGTAGTACAGTTACATAGCTCAAATTGAAGTGAATAGCAAATGGTGATGGACGGGTAAATGGTAATCTTCTTAAACACTGATAGTTATGACATCGATAATTTCCTCTGAAAACAATCCACGCATGTCCGTCCTCAATCTACTACAACTTGAAACTGATGTTAACGTGAACTGAAATCTTGTAATTTGATTGAACTGAAACATGAACTAAAATCCAGGCTTGAAAAGTTTATTTAATTTTTCGATTATTTTCACAATATTTTTGTGATGAAGAATTAAGAATTTGCATTTTATGTACGTAAAAATTAAAGACATAAAAAAACCAAACAGTAAAAAAAATCACCCATTATGGAATAAAATAACAGATCTAACATAATTTTAGCCTTCAAATTTTGTATGTATAGTGTCTATATTTTTTTCTATATTTATCAGAATATTATGATTTTATTTATAAGAATGTTATTTTTGTTTTATGTTTTTTTTACTGTTGTTTAAGATTATAATGTTTGTTGTAGGCGGCATTATGCGGTATCAAATGTACACATTAAGGTTGTTAAAAGAATATACTATATAAACTTCTTATGAATTCCTATATATTACAAACATTTGTACAAAAATTATTATTATACATGTATGAATGTGAATGTTTATATACGAGTATGTTTTGCGTACATGTAATTTTTAAAGGATATTTTTTCTACATTAAGCACACTATTACATAAAGACATACAAATGTGCAGAACAAAAAAAATAAAGAAATGTATTTTGTGAAAATTTACAATCAAATAAGCAACCATTTAAAAAATAAATAACCTCACTCTTTTAATATTGCATATATCTATATACATACATATATGTATATGCATTTATATATACAATATAAAGATTCTAAATGAGAAGAAAAGTCGACTTCTTCAATAAGATAATGATCATTTATCTTCCCACGATTTTTTAATGTAAATTTTCATTTTCTAAAACGAACGAGTAATTTTAAAAAGTAATAAGAATTTTTAGCTTAGCAAATAATAAAAATAAAAAACACGAAGGGACAAACAGAATTGCACACGAAAATTTTTTAAAAATTTGTAAAAATCTTAAATTTATATACAAGAAAATAGTTTATATTTGTTTGTAAGTACCTTTATAAAAGGCATAAGTACACCAAGTTTGTTACAACAAGCCAAAACAAAAATATAGAAAACGCAAACAAATCAACATGATGATAATAAATGATGATATATTTCCGCATTTTGCGTTATTATTTTCTATCATATTTTTAGTAATATTGAAGTTACAAGTACTTGTATAGTTGAGAATTTTATATTTAATTGAAAAAAAAAATAAAATAAAATAACGAAAAAAAGAGCATTATTAGAAAAAAAAAAAAAGAAAAATTAATTCGAAAAATGTTCCCCCTTTTTCTTCAAAAAAAATTAATTTTCAACGAAAAAGAAGAAAAAATTAAAAATTTGAGTGCTTTGAACTTTTGAACAAATATAGGAAGTCAAACCACAACTTTAAATTGGATAAAATTATATTTAATGTAATTTTTCAGAACATCTGTTACTATAGAGCATAGTGCAGCATAATTCAAGCTTGTGACTACATGATTCTTAAATCAGGAAGATTGGCACTTCAGCAGAAAGATTCACAATAAACATCTTCCAAAAATTCAGAATTGACGTTTTCTCATTTTATAGCACATGGTTTCTAGAAAAGTGCCTTCCTTTCTTTGTATTTTACAATTGTATTTTACAACACGCTTATGTTACGTTCTTTTATGATTACTTTCATTTTTACTGCTCATTTCTAGATGTTCTTGCACCTTCAGTTTTCCCTATTTTTTCAAATCAATCACATTTATTTTTACTCATTTTGATCACTATTTAGCTTTTTGAATAGTTCCACTTTGTTTTAAACACCTATTTAAAGTCACCCACTATAAAACTCTTTTAATATTCTTCTTATTTTCAAATTGAGCTAAAAATTAAAATTAAAAGAAATTACAAATGTAAAATGTTAAGAAAAAATAAGAAAAAAAAATGTACATAAAATAATTTCTTAAACGCATTAATCAAAAGATACGAATTTGAAAGAAAAAAAAATCATTTTTAATATTAATTAACCAGTTCATTCCGGATGACTCCGGAAAGAATTCAATAATTCTATATTTGAACTTTCTCACGGTAGATTAATACCTTTAAGTTTTTACCACCTTACAGATTTTTAATGTCGTATTAAGTAAGTAAAGGAACATAGAATCTGTTCATTTCATTTACTTCCGCTTTACTATGTTGTGAATTTTTATCATAAATATTAAACACATTATTACACAATATAATGAAAGAGCTAAAAATTTTTAAATTCTTTAATAGTAATACGCAATCTTAGATTTATTTAAATATGAAAGTTTTTCCCGGTTCACAATATTTTAAATACGGATATCCTCTTTATAAAACAGATGCAATATTGCGCATTTTGCTAACCAACAGCAATCATATTATGTGTATAGGCGTTTTAAATAATTATGTATTTACAAACTAAAGAAAACTTTATGATTGGTCTTACCGTTTAAAATGAAAAATTTCTTACTCGTATGCCTATCTACTGTATAGGTAAAGGCTGTTAAGTTCAAATTAATTATTTTTGTTATTTTTTCCCAACATATTTTCTTATAAATATTGCATTTGGCTTTTCGCTACAAGAGATTTTCGTCAACTAAACATGAATAATGTGTGAAATCAATCTAAACATGATTTCAAGAATTGTGAAAAATATGATTTTATAATTCCTACATTAACCAATTTAATACTAACATTAATTTTTTAATTCAATATATATGTACTGGCTTTTTCTTACTAAAATAAACATTGTATCTCTTTATTTTTAAATAATTTGAAGCATTTTTACTATGTACTTTCAATTATTCTTCAAATAACAAAATGCAACGAAAACAAAATTTAAAAAAAAAAATACGAATATGTAAAAAAATTCTTTTTTTCCACCTCTTCTCAGAAGGAGAAAAATATTTTGAATAATTTTGCAACCCTTTAAACTTCATTATAAATTTCCTTTAATTCAACTTATTTCATATCGATTTGAAATTTTAATGAAATTCTTCAACAAAATTCCTTCATTTCAACAAATTCAGTTCAGTTCAGTTGTTTATCAAAACATATACATACATATATGTAATTCAAACATGAATTTCTTCCCGTATATATAATGTTTTTAGTTTGGAGCTTCTTTAGACCTATTCTATATTGTCTATTATATCAAAAACTTTATATTCTTTCTTTCCTTTTTATTCCAGAATGTAAAAAACCGAATATATAAAATTGAATCTTGATTAGTTTGCCCCATTACAAAATATATATATAAATATATATATATATATATATAATATATATATATATATATATATATATATATATTTATATATATTTATATATATATATATATATATGTATATATATATATATATTTGCGTGTAAATATAGATATACGACACATAGATAGAACAGGATATATCAAGTTGGTATGCATAAGTCTTGCTTATTTTGAAAAGTACAATTCAAATAGCTACATTTAAAAATCTACTTAATATAAAGGAACATGACGCCTATACGTACATATGTACTGCATATTATGGATCTTATTGTTAAATAACATACCCATTACATAGTAAAAATGTAACAAATATCCTCGCTGTTAATAAAATACTTTTTTTTTTATAAAAATATGCGAATTCTTTGTCTACTTATATAATATTATTATTTAAAAATTATAGCACCATTGCTCATTCCAAAAATTCTGTTGCAAAAATTCATCTCATCCTTTTCACTTCCATCCACTATAAATTCTCTCGGTTCAGTTGTTGTTCTCTCTACTCTCATTTTTTTTATTTCGTTTTTCCTTTTTTATTTAATAATTTTTCTTTAAACTTTGTTCGTAATTAAATTAGTACTTTTATTTCTTCTTTCAACTTCTTCACCGTCATAACAGTTGCTTGCAAAATACAAATTCTTTTTTCTTTCACATCACATTGAATTTAAAATTCGAGCTTTGTTTGTCTTGTTTCTACTTAAATAATTATCTTTATTGTTATCAATAATATTATCAGTGTTATTATCATTGACAGCGTCATTATTATCACTTTTTAATTTAAAATTCGACCATCTTAATCAACAGTAGCGTTTTTATCACTATATTATAATGATTATCAATTTGATTATATGTATTAAAAATAAATTATAAAAATATTTTTACAAACAAAATTAAAACTTAAATTATAAATATTTCCAAACAACAATTAAATATTAAGAAATTAAAAAGTAAAAAACATATTAAAGTAATAAAAAATAAATATAAAAAGAAAACTCATACTTAAAAATATTTTTATTAAAGAACTAGACATAAGTTAGGACAAAGTTACTAAGATATTACAATTAAATGCATTGCGGAAAGTGTTATCGTGTGCTACTGCATTTAAAACTTCTAAAAAAATTTATTTACATTTTTAGAGTTTTGTCTAAGAAACATTGAATTGATGTGAATAGAATAAAATATAAGTTAAATCTAACGTCCAATGTGGTTTTTGTCGATTGCCATAAAATAGAACAGAAGAAATTATTTTAATTTTTAACATTGAGTAATTGGTGAAATTTTTCGGAGTAATTGGTAGTAGATTACAAAGTGAAACTATTATTTTGTATGAATCTCTTTCCTAAAATAAAAAAAAAAATATATTAATTGTATTTAGGACTTTATATCTTCTTACCCTTATTAGGTTTACCTTTATGTCTTTTTCAAAAGACCTAAATATAAACCTAAAACTTTTGTTAATTCTAGATTTATTTTAAATTTATTATATAAAATCATATATATTTGATCAATTCTACTAGGATACCAAAAACATTTTTACTTTATTCTTTTTAAATTAAGAATTTTTTTAATTTTTAGGCCATCAATGTTTAGAACGTTTTTTCTTCTATTTTTTTTTTCAAATTTTGTTTATTGTATAACCGATGATACTCTGCTTATATTTTTAGTAGTTTACGTTTTCACTGTATTCTTATTATTGGTTTCCCTTTAACTCAGAGTTCTTTTTCTCAATATTTTCCATGGGTCTCTAACATTAGAGTTGTCGTTCTGAAATTAATTCTTAATTCTTTTCTTCGTCTTTCTTTTTACAATTTTTTTTTTTGGTGTTTTGTTTTTTATTCATATTTTAAAGGTGGTGGGGGAATTTCCTTTTAAGCTAAACTCAAGAATTCTTCTTAAGCATTTTTGTTCGTGAACTTGACTTTTAAGCATTTCGAAAAGAAAAAAAATATTCTTGCAATTTAAAAAAAAAATTAAGACATAACAGAACAATATAAATAAAATTAAAAAAATAAGAACAAGAAAATAAAAAAGAGAATAAGAATCAAAAATAAGAAAATCAAATAAAAATAAAAAGTTTTTCTTTTTAAATTTTCATTTTAAGTTCTCAGTTGTAAGGAATCTTTTGTGATAAACAGAACCTTTTCACGAATCAACAAAAAAAAAGAAACAAAAAAAAATTGAAATATAAAATATTCATATAATATAAAAAATTGAAATTTTAAAACTTTTAAAAACATTATTCTTAGTTCAGTTTCAGTAACAGCTAAGAGAAGACGATTAAAGTGATTAGATTCGAACTATTTTGTACCACATAAAAAAGTTGAAAATAAAAAGAAGCTGATTTTAGTTTTTCGTTAAGAAAATAAAATAAAAGAAGAAATTTTATATTTTATATTTTTGAAAATCGAATACAAAAGTGAACGAGAACCCAGTGAAGTGAAATTGTTTCTAAAAAGTGAAGTGAATTAAAGAAAAAAAAAAAAATTTTTTTTCTTTATTTTTAAATTCGAGTTTTGCTTTTGTTTAAAATTATTTTGTATTTGTTAGAAAAAATTATAAAATAAATATAAAATGGCAAAAATCGTACTATTTTGCTTATTGAGCATTGTGGCGTGCATATCAGGTTTGTAACATTTAATTAATTTTATATATGCAAATATTTTTTATTAAATAATTTGAAATTTAGTTTAACTTTAATAAAGAAAGACTTAAAATCGTATTTATTAATTTACAAACTGATAACCTAAAGCATAGGATTTTCGAATTTTTTTTTCAAAATCAAATGTCTTGCTATTCTTACGGCCTGATCTACTATCTCGCTATTTTACTCGGAAGTGAGTAACTATCTTATATTTGTATAATGTAATTTTCGAATGACAAGAATTATTCGATATTGCGTATCTCCTTTTTTCTATAATGCATACAAAATTTATTCACATTTTTTTTTAAAGTGAGACGTTTAGTGATAATTTGAGAAAAAATACAAAAATCAGTCAGTACAATTTTAAAAAACAGAACTTATTTCTTGCAATATCCAATTTTTTTTTGAATTAATGATTTATAAGTAAGCATTATCAAATATAAATCCCACCTTACAAAGAACTATAAAAATTTTTACATATATGTGAGTTAATTTATACAAAGAAACGTAGATGATAGCTAGAGGTGATGCTTACTTGAACAAAAGATATAAGCGAAAAACTTTAAAATAAAAAATATTCAATTTAAAATAATAAAGATTATTCTGAACTTATACTATATTCAAAACTTATTTGAGATTCTTTCAAAAAAAATTAAATTTAAAGTATATATTTCAAAAATCTTACAAATAATTTGGCTTCGACACCTTATTATGTAAATAGAGTAGGTTGGAATTATTAAAGTGACAAAGCAGAATTTATAAAAACTATGCTATTCAATATTCTTTTTAATAAATAAATTTTGAAATTGTTTAAAATTACAAAAAAATATTTAATATAGAATTAAAACTACATATATTTTTTAAAAATTTAAATTTTTTAAAAATCTAAATGAATTGTTGAATTTTAAAGAATTAAAATCATTTCTTAATTTTTTTTTTAAATATCCTACTTCTGACCAAATTCACTTTATGAGTAATAAATGCTAAATTGTGTGGCAATAAAATCTTGTTGGAATTTTCAAGTCGCGGATAATTTAAAATTTTTTTTTTTAATTTTACAAATATGTAATATTCATTCGTCGTTTTAGTTTAACTCACTAAAGTAATAATAAAATTTCACTGATGAAATTTTTGCACTTTGTAATTTATTCTTTCTTTTAAAATATAAAAATTTTTATTGACATCAAGAAAAGTATAAAAAATTCTTAATAATTATCCTAGACATTTAAAAGATGAAAAAAAAACCCATTAAGATGAGTAGATAAGATTGAAGAAAAAATGAAAATTTACAACTTTACTTATTAAAGAACGCTTTGCTTTTGAAAGGGGAAAAAAAGGAACTTATTACAAAAGAAATATTTTATAAACAAACAAAGATGAGAAAAATCACAACATAAATATTTATATAATTATGCAAATATTTAATATATATTTTGTATATATTAATGTTTCTTTGTAAACGAATTAAATGATCAATTTATATTCAATGTTATTTTAAAAATATGCATAAAAACAAAGAGTATTGAGAAGAGATTTGATTTTGTTCTTAAAGCATTTTATAAATAATGCGAAACTTTTTTTTTCATTATTTTAATTGCATGCCAATTGCTTGCTTTAAGAATTTGCTTTTTGTACTTTTACATTTTGTATTTTTTACCTTCTCTTTATTTAACCATCACAATACAATATTATCACTTTTTTTCATTAAATCACCTTTTTCTGCTATTTAAGTTGATTGACCGTAGACGTGAAATTTATTGTTTACCATAATTATTGTGATGTCCCAAGTATAACATTTACAATAAAATAACAAGGAAGTTTTAAAATAAAAAAAAAAAAATAACGATTATGATGGGAACTATAGAAAATCTAGTGTTAATAATTAAATTGCATATATATATATATATATATATATATATATATATATATATATATATATATATTCTTATAAAATTAAATTTTAAACAAAAAATTATTTTACATTAACCCTTAAGTATTGTATATTTAAATTCTTTACAATACATGTGCGAGTATTATATGCTTATCATTATAAATTCAGTGCGGGTTTTAAATGATATGCGCTCGTTATTATATGTATATTTACGTTAAATATATATTAATATACATACAAATACACAATGTATTTCTTTATAAGCTCTTTTAATATACTTCACATATTATATTATTCTTTCTTTATTATTTTCTCACCTGATGTGAATGTTCAAAATAATAAATACATAGTTATAATTTATTAAGGTTAAAAAGAATACAAAAAAAGGAACCACAGCTAAGATTATTTTTACTGTTTTTGTAATATTATTACACCATTAGTTTTCTAAATTTTATATTTGGGTACAAATAATGTGTGTTTTTTTTTTCAATTCCACTTCTAAAAGAAGACCTAACTTGTAAAATTTCAAATTTAAAAAAAGAATACTAAGTATGTAAAACAAGAAAAGATATTTTCACTAATAACAACTGTATAGAAAATGAACCGTAATTAAAACATTATATTTTTATATTTAAGATGCATCTAAAATTAATTTAACAAAACTCTTTTATTACCTCAATAATAATTCATTCTTATCAGCTGTTTTAACTACCGGTATTTTTGACTCCTGTATGCATGAATTTTAATATGTATGGGTAAAGGTTCAGAAAACTGAAAAATTAAACAAAGTATAAAACACCTGACTGCCTAAGATATATTCAAAAGAAATGTATAAGCATGTGCACAGATGGATGTATGTACATACATACATGTCTAAAAATATGTTAGAATTAAGAAATTTAAAAAATCGTTAATATTTATCATATATGAAAATTAAGAAATTATTGATATAAGGATTCCGGTTAATAAAATGTAAAACTAAAAAAAAAAATAGTAAGTGTATTGTATTTAAATGTAAATATATAATACAGAATTTAATTACATACCATATGGATGAATATATGCACCAAGTCAGGACTGGTTTTCAAATATTGTAGAAACTGGAACAGTATATATGTATTTACCACAAAATAAAACAGCCATATTATGCATGACAAAATAATTCCAAACCTAAAATGCAAAAACAGATTAATCTTGAAATTGTCGAGTTTTACCAGGTGAAATTACCTCTTAACATGTCGAAGGACCATTTTCGAAGATTTCCACAGATATTTTTAAGTAAAAGCTCGCAGGATTAAATTCGAAAATATTTTTAAAAAACTTTTATAGAGCACATCATAATCCTTCTCCGGTTTTTCATGTTAGAGAATATGTAATAATTGGTAACTTATTAAACCCAATTATTTACCGTTTGAACTGTTTAAATAAGGAAGAGAACTTTAGGATTTTTCTAATCCCTACTTTTCAGAGAATTTTTTTCTAATTACAATTATATTCAGCACAAATTTTTCCTTGCCTGCGCTCACCAATTAAATCTTGAAATTAATTATTTTTTATGCCATATACATAATATGTATAAACGATTTTGTGCAATTTTATCGGTTTTCGTTACCTTCTAGCTGGCTCTCGTCACTACCACCTTAATTTTTGTCATAATTACTGCTTTAATGATTCTCACCGCCAATTATCTTAAAAAAATTTTTGATTTAAGTTATTTGTTAGACCGTACTGCACCGTATCGGCTAAATTAAAATCCATATATGCATGTAAATACATATATAACTATCATATCACTGTACTTAATATATAACAAACTGGTTTAAATACTAATATCATTTTCTGTTGATTACAATAGAACAAAAAAAATTCTTTTATATCTCTGAAAAGAATCTACTCGTTCAAACAAGCAGCTACTTTTTTAACTGTAAAAACAAAAGAAAATTTTTATTATTAATATGATTATATACATAAATAAAAGATTTTTAAAGCCACATTGAAATACATATGTACAGGAATGTTAAGATGAATAAGTTAAAATTAGTAGTTTCTAGTAAATGAGGTATAAAATCTTGAAACAAATTTTGAATTGCTTAAATTCTTAAATATAAACCTGGCGAGCATTTGTTCTAGAGATATTTTTTTAATTTTCGAGATTTGAATAAATTTCACTAACCATCTAAACACAAAATTGAAATGAAGTCGGCTACGTATTCACCGGGAAAAAAAATTAGTATATCTACAACATTGCAGGTTTTATTCTTATTGAATTCTAAACTCTTTTTCTCAACTATTCGTAAAGAGAACTAAAGTACTTAATTTAAAAGTTACACTAATTTAAATTTTTGTATTTATTGCGAGTATATAACATAGCAAGAGAATGTCTTTATACCAAATTGTTCATATAAGTTTAAATATGTAACACAACAATGTATGACTACACAATTTCAATTGTGTTCTTAAAAAAATTAAGTTCATTAACATTTTCATTCACACAAAACTCTTATTTTATATGAAATGGTTTTTTTTATCGAATTTAAAATTATAAAATAAGAACCGAAAAATTGAAATCTAATATGAGGTAATTCAGATAAAAATTATGTATGATGGTAGAATGCTGCTAAATTTTTCTCAAATTAGTTTTTTTCATCCCAAAAATTTAATTGCAATGAAAATAACCACCTGCCTGCCACCTTCATTTATCTTTTTAAAAAAAAGTATTTTTTGATTAAAATCATTTGTATGCTAATTTTTACAGCATATAAGAATTTTTTACTTTCCTGAGAAATGTAATGAACTACAGTTTCAAGAATTTAATTTGAAATTTATATTTGTTTTTTACTTTGTTATCGAAGCACTCGGCATAATAGCACTTAATTTACATAAAAATTTAATTTAAATTATATAAAAGCAAATAAATATTTTTTGAAATTAATGACTCTGTGGATATCATATCAAATTGAATCAAGTTCGTTTTAAATTGAAATTTATGGTTTAAAGTTTTCTTCTTTAACTCAAAAAGTAAATTACTGCATTTTTCTTCTTTCCTTATAAAAATAAATTTCTTTGTTCACATATACATACATATTTTTAGTTTAGAATTTTGACAAAATTATTTTAAATATACGAAAGCTCATTGTCTTAAGCTCATTTTGATAAAAGTTATACATTTTTAACAAAGTTATATTATAAAATTTTACTTACATTTATGTACATATACATATATTTTAAGCATATTTATAAATATTCTAGCCCATTAGATCAGATTTTGTATTATACATACAGTCAGCAAAGTCACAGTTAAAGTCATAGTGAAAATTAAAATCGGATTCAAAGACAGAATAAAAGTCAGAATCACAGACAAAATCAAAATTTTTTTCCATTACTCTACTAAAGGTTGGCAAATGAAAAAAAAATTAAAATTGTAGTTGATTCGAGTTGGAGTCATAAACTTTAAAGCAAGTTTTTGCAAATTGCATCAAATAAACACCAGTAAATTCTATTTTAACAATTATGCTATAACAAAATACTTATTTTCTTTTGCTTAAAAAAAATAAAATCGTAAAATGATTTCTTCCTCTTCATTAATCCTTTGCAATTAACATTTAATTCTTAAAAGTTTTTTATTGATTTGAATCTAGATAGAGTAGACAAATTTTCACACTATTTTATAAACGATAAAAAAAACACTAGATAAGGAAAATTTTTAACAATATTTTTTTTTACACTTCCATACTAAAATTTCAAAATATAAGTTTTATTGCATTTCATTCGATTTTTTTTTTTATAATTTTTACATTATAAATAGAATTTAAAAAGAAATAAATGTAAAATATTATTTTTATTTGTAAAATATATTTCGGTTTTTTAATTTTAATGAATAATTATCAATGTTTATGAATATAACTTTAAAACGATTTAAGACACGCAAGGGCGTAAATTAATAAAATATCACCTTAAATTAAAAAAAGCCGATGCCGCAATATTATAACCACGTTTTATGAAACTATTCATTATTTAATCGAAGGAAACTCCATCCTTTCTTCAATCAATCTATTTATCATTATTATTTCAAATAATCTTTTCCATATTATATGATATGTATGTAGAATTGACTACATAATCAATATATGATTACCATTATCATTATGATCTTTGTATATCGAGGCAACACCTTCTTAATTTTCCTTCTATGATTTTCCATTTTTAAATTATTTTTATTTAATTTACGATGTAAATGTAGTATAGACAAATTGATATCTATAATTTTTCATTGGAAAGCAGAAAATTCTAAAAAAAAAAAGCAATGTTAAATAAAGGGATACACATAGTTTACATATAATAATAACTTTCTATAGGGAGAAAAACTCATTAAATTTAATTACACTGTCATTAATTTTATACAAAGACTATAAGTACTTACATACACTATAGAAATAGAAATTTATGCAAAAAATCTATAAATTTTATTAAATGATGTGAGTTCATTTGCAAAACTTTGTTGTTGTGTATTAGCAAAGGAAAATATATGATTGCGTGGAAAAAATGATGAAGCTTAATTGATCAATTCCACACGTACATAGAATAAAATTTAATTAAAATAACTGTAAATAATTTTAATTGGGTTCTCTAGATAATATTTTTTCTATATGTACATTGGTAGGTACATAATATTAGTTATTATTTTAATAAAAAATACACACGATTTTTCATACATAAAAGGAAATGTAAACTTTATCTTGACATACAAATTAGGTGCCTACATGCCTACATCCATAGTTTTCCTATAGAAATACTTATGTTTTATAAATAAATTTAAACATTTCACTTCTATTTTATATTATTAAATCCTTAAACATATAATTAAAATGATTCTATATTAATTGCATACTGATCAAATGAACATCTGCGTTATAAAAAAATTGGCCAAAAATTCAAATAAGAATTGAATAAAAAGTAAAATAGAAATTTTTCTACAATAAAAATGAAATTTCGTGATTTTTCCTAAGAAATAACACCTCCAAATTATTGAAACGAACCCTAGATTATGAGAAATTTCAAGATTTGTTCTTTAAACTACTTAAAAACGTTAGTTTCTATATCAAATACAAATAGTTTTTTCAATTACAGCAAATAATTCAGAAATAAAATATGTACCTGAATATGTATATCACTATTTTTATCACAGCAAAATCATGTAAAAATACCAATTCCGTATAGCACAAAGTTTATCTTCATTCAAAAACGGTAATATCATTGAAAACCGAATTGACTGCAATATCGTATTTAGGCTCAATTCATTTACTGATCTCTCTTTACAAATTAGTGCTGATTGCTTTGCCAAAATTAAGATGAATTTTTAATGCAAGTATTTATGTAAGTATATACATACATATGTATGTAAATTTAGTTGGACAAGAGTTTAGTCCTTTGTAATATAAAAAATATCAATGTTATATTATTAAAATGTGTAAATAAATTGATTCTGACACAAAATTTCTTTATCATTAATATTTTAAATAAAATTAAAATTAAAACTAATTCTAATAACAATAATTGTACAACTGACTTTTTTTCAAACATCTAACAAAGCGGTTAAATATATTTTCATTCTTTTGACATTTTTAAATAACAAATGTCATGTTGATTTTTAAAAACGTCAAAAATAAGAACAACAATTACTCTATGGTATTCACAATGCATAATTTTTTTTTAAATGTTAATTTTGCGTGAACTTACAATAGTATTCATGAAGAATTCTTACAATTTTTAAAATTTGTATATGAATTTGGATTCTATAGGATTCTTTTATGTTTAGCACATTATTCAATTAAAAAATTTTAAATTTAGAATTTATTTAGAAAGAAACTACTCCTTTAGGTATATGTATCTATACTATGTAGGAAAATAAAGAAACGAAGCAGCAGTCAAAACGATTAAATGGATTAAGGAACCTGAATGACAGCTTTCATTTTTTATCATTAACAGATCTGCGTAAATCCAACTCCCTTGGATTCCTTGTTTTTTTTTAATCTTTCTCTTCAGATTAACGTATACAAAACATTTTACCTTAAATTTATGTTCTCTAATTAGCTATAATACACATGAAAGCACATGACATTTGCAAAAGAACTTTAAAGATTTTCTTTTTTTGTTTTTAGTTTTTGTTACTTTTTTTCCACGTAAAGGTTTTAATTATCTTCAAACAAATTAAATGATATTTATATGTATGTATGTTTGTAATATAAAAATATTACCATTATTTTTATTTTATTTTTTTATCAAAGATCTTCGTCTATAAAATTTTCTAACTATTTTTACGTAAATGCATGTACATAAATAAATACGTACTCACATTTCGTTTGCATAAGAAAAGAACTAAAGTTTTTTTTAACTTTAATATAACAGAGAATTAAAAGTACAATAACATAAAAAGAAAAAAAAAAGGCGCAATCATGAGAAAACCTGAATCTTCACTAATTGCTCTTCGAGCGCTTAAGATCCAATTCATTTAAGTTAAAAATGAAAAAACAACAACTATTTTTTTTCCTTATTTTTTTATACTCATTTTTTAAACTATACACATAGTACATATCCAGCTTAATCTTGCAATTTGTATTATAACTCCTCTTTTCTGAATCTTAATATAAAGGCGCAACGCATACCTATACTTATATACTTACGCGAATGTATACTTAAGCACCATATAATAGCATTTGCATCCATGTATACATTGGTATAAACATATGTACATATATATGATTACAGACATTTTGAATTTAAAGATATTTAAGAGACGTGTAAGATCAAGATCAGGCAAAGATGAAATTTTTTTTAATCGCGATCAATGCCTCAAAACAAATCCATATAGATATATGTATGTGCTTATATAAAATAAGTGAAACTTTATAGAGAAAAAAATAAAAACCTAAAAAAAAACGACATGAAAAATAAATCGTATAATAAAAGTATTTTGCATAAATTTTATACTAAATTTAAAAGCAAAAAAAAAAAAATAAGAAAAAAGAAACTCGCGCTCCAGGATAGAAGATGAATTGAACTTTAGAAAATTGAGTAAGGAAAAATGTTTCAGATGCATTAGAATTTGAACTTCTATATCAAAAGTCGCAGTATTAAAAGAATTCTTGTATACGAATACTGTTGTTAAACACGGTCATTAAAATAAAAATGAAATTGCTTGAACCAATTTCTCTAATAATATGGTAATTGCTTTACAAAAAAATATTATGTCTTAAAACATTAGCATGTGACATTCAATTTTTACCGCTAACCGTATAGTAACTTATGTACATATAAGTTTTTTATCTTCCAATTATTTTAATTTTTTATATTTTTTTAATATCAACTACTTTTATAACTATTAATAATTATACTATAATAATGAGGCAAAAAAAATATGAGGTTATATAAATTATAATTAATAGAAATAATATCATACCAAACTTGTTAAAATTTAAATATTAGATCTAATTGAAAATATATTGTAATTTAAAACTGCATACTTAGTAATTATGATAGATGATTTACTAGGTAATCACTCCGAAATAAGAACAAACTAATTTCTAATTGAAAAATAAATTAGAAAAATTATTTGAATAATTGTAATTCTGAATAGGTGACTTTCACATAATATCAAACTCTAGGATTAAATCTACGATAAGTTAAACAGATGTTTACATATAAGATTTGAATAATCTGATGTAACTACGACTTGGCGTCAAAATTTAACAAATTTGCTATAAAATTTATAACTAAAATAAAAAATCAGCTGATCGCTGTTTAAAGCTCAAATAAAAGTTTAATTATTGCCATATTATTTTTAAAAAATCTGACTCAGACTCTGACAGTCAATCCGATGACATTAGAATAATTTCTAGTATTTTCCGTCACAAAATGTGTTTACACTTTACATACGTATACAACTTTCATCAAACTTAGATTGCATCTTAATTTACGTATATGTAAACATTATCATGTACTATAAAGGTAGTACCACAGAGTCTCTGATAGTGGGCTGTGAGCATTATACTCATTCAATAAAATAAAATACTTTTTTTAATAACTATTTTCAACATATTCGATTTATTCTACCAGAGGGGAAGCAAAACTGGAAAATATGTATATAAGGGGATTCAACCGTAATTTGTGGTGAATTTTATGGTATAAAAATATATTCTTATATACTCTTAATTAGGGTGCGTTCAACTGATTCAACTAATGACTAATACAAAAATTTAAAATATAAATTTGTATAAATACAAAAAAAATCAGTTTTATAATAATTTGAGTTAAAAGTGACAAAAGTATGTATACATACATATGTATGTAGTTATAGTAAGTAAATTCAGCAACTTATGACACATGTCAAATTGAATTATAACTTGAATAGATTTCCATAAACAAAAATATTAAAAAGAAAAAAAATTTTTAAGCATATTTTATTTAAATTGAATTTTAATGAATTTCTTTCCGAGAGTTTCAAATTTTTTTTTATATATTATGTACACTAAATTAAGTATCAAATTACCTACTTGTTAAAATACTATTTTTTCTTTCTTGTTTTTTTTTTTTTATTTGAACTTAAAGTGTTCAACAACGAAATTCCTCTTTCAGAGTTACCAACATAATAATTTTAAATGCAATCCAAAAAATGTAAAATATTTTCATTTCTATTTATAGAATTGAATTTTTTTTTATTTGATTAATTTTTGTTTTTAGTTTTATTTTGCTTTTTGCAAGTAATTGCGTCGTTTTGGTTTTTCTCTTTTCTTTCTTCTATTTTTAAAATCGTTAAAGTTCAGTGGCAGTAAAATATATTTTGTTGGTAGTTATGTGTGTAGATAGGGGTATGGGTGCATAAATTGTATACATACATACATTCAATATTCTTTTTCTATCTTTCTACTACTAGTCAACTAAAACTAAACATTATTGAATTTTATTTTTGATTTTATTATTGTTATTCGTTTTTCTTTTCTTTTGCACATAAATGAATACATGCACAATACTTAAACGAATTTTTATATAGGTAGGTACATATAGAATTAAACGATAAATTGCGCGCGCGTTTACTCAATTTGGACGGAGTTATAGTTAAAATAAAACTCAAAAAAAAAAAAACGAAAATGGTTAAAGAATACCATCACCTCAGTTATATTTTAAGTTATACATATAGAATGGAACAAAAAAAAAGAAATTCAAAAGTATATTTTTTTTTGGCTCTAAATAAAATCAATTATGGGTTTATTGGTAGCCCATCAGAAGCTAAATAAAGTAAGTCTGTTTAAAGAAGAGTTCATTGAAGATATTTTGTATAAAATATTTAATGTATATACAAGTACATTATATACATATACATTATGTACTTACTTACAAAATCAAGAAGACAAGTCGAGAATTTTTTTGTTTTTTTTTTGTTTTTTTTTTTTTTATTCTGTTCCTGTTCAAAATATATGGGAATCGAAAAGTTAAATATAGAATTTTTGTTTTTTGTTTTTTTTTTTTTCTTGATTACTCTCTATGTTATTGTTATGTTTATTTTTTATTTAGTTAGTTATTTATTTGTATTATTATAACAGTCATCATTACAATTTTGTTTTTCCTGCCTTTCGTAAATTTTTTTTTATTATTTTGCTACTTTTATATATTTAAAAAAAACAATTTGAATTCGATTAGATTTATTCTGCAAATGAGTTGAATTTGTAATTTTTTTTAGTATAATAATCATGAAGGAGCATAAAAATCAAGTCATACTTATATTTTATTAAATTTATAAACGAACAAAAAAAAAAAAAATTGTAAACCGGAAAAAGACTTGTTTTCATTTCCTTTATACCCATATTTTATTAATATTCATTTGAAAAAAAATTACCAGAAGAAAATTTTGCATACATATTTGTAATAATGATTATAGAAAAATTCATACTATATGACAGAAAGAGTGGGATTTGTTAACAATGAAATGAAGAATATGTATATGAAAAATTTTAATGGAATGCATATTCATTTATTATATATAATTGCAATAACATAGATCTTTAAGTAATAGTAACAATTAACTATTTATTAATAAATCAAATACTGTGAATGAATCTAATATTGTGAATGATTATTAATTACTTATATATTTCTCATATTAGAATTTCCAGAATACATTCTTAACATACACACTTGAATGAATAAATATTTCATTTGGGAAAAGTGAGGCAATATTTTTTTCAATTAAAATAAAAATCTATTTTTTCTTTTAATGTATATTAATTAATGTATATTATTTAAATAACCATTGAGTAATAATTATAGAATTATTAATGCACATTTTATAATTTTAAAAATTATTGATATTAATTTCTCTCATTAACATTGCAACGTTGCAACATTGCAAGCCTTAAATTTTAAATATTTCTTTTAAAAAACATGACTGACTTTCAATATTAGCACTTTAATTATCTTTATTAATGTGATATTTAAGAATTTAATGTTACATTTTATTTTGTATTCATACATAGGTACATATAGAATTACATAATTGATTTAAAAATGTATATAATGTTTATATTTATGGCATATCTATTATTTGGTTTATGAAAAAAAAAAAAAATTAAAAAAATTTATAATAAATTCTTACATAATGAAACAAAGTATATGCCCACACCTAATTTTGTTTTACCCTACACACTTTTATTCTATGTACGATTTTGAAAGTTTTTTCAATTCTTTTTGCACCTATACCCGTTACATTATACATTCTTGTGAAGGATATCAACATTTTTTTAATATTTACGGCAAAGTTTATATTTAAATTTTTAGGAAAATAACATGCTATCTTTATATTTTCGCATTAATAATAACATTCAACACTATTTCTTACCATCAATTCAACGAAATTCAACAACATTTTCTCAAATTCAGCCGAATCACTCTTGAGTTTGCAGACAAATGCACTCTGGAGTTTAATTTTAGTCAAACATAGCATAAACGCGTTTTCCTCAAGTATTTGTATATGTATAAAATGTTATTTTTAAATTTTCATAATTTTTACCTAGTTTGTATTATATTAAAAATATAATGTTATAAATTCTTGCATTTTGTAAATATGTACATTATAAATTGCTTCTTGGTAAGGAATGCGTAAATTATGTAAAAAAATTTTGTAAAAACAAAACAAGAAACGTTGCATGAAATTTTTTAATTTTATTATTATTTCACATGCAAAATTTGGATTTGTTCTGTCACGGGAAGCAGATGATATTAAATATATATATATGTATACGTGTACGTAATTAAAGATTACGTATATATTTTTCCTTTAAATTACTAATAAATTCGTTGTACCGAAATTTATTTATTACAAAAAGGAACACTAATTTATATTTTATTAATCAATTTATAAGTGTACCATATTTAATGTCACTACTGTCAAAGAATTATAGTAAAATTGCTTTCACCGGGATTTTTGAAACAAAAATCTAAAAAACGAAGTTTCTCGTTTTAATCTTTTGTCAAACTCATCTGTTATACATTGTAAAAAATAGTATCTGTTATACCAATTTTTTTTTCATTTTTATATTTTACAATGAGCCTAACCTATTTGACTCTATATATCTCAATGTTGAATGTAACAGAAAAATTTATAAATCAAATTCCTTATTTACTTTAATGACCCTTAAAGTTATTTAAAAAAAAAACGTGCTTGCAAATTTTTAGTAAAACAAAGGAGAAGAGAAAAAAATCAATTGAAATAATAAAAGCTCACGGTTCTATTGACACCAATTCTCGCCAAAATAATGATTCTCATTTTTCTCATAGATGGTCAAAATTATCTAACGTATGTAGATATACATATAAGTGGAACAGTTTAATTTTTTTCTTCTTATTCTTAAATTTTCTCAGAGCACGAATCCTTATTATTGCTAACAGAATCAATGAATCGTTAAATAGAAATTTATGTTAAATTCGTGTTACTCATTTAATGAAAACAAAAAGGAAATTTATGCTCTTAAGTTTTGTTCTCTTCTTAATTCACACAATTTATATTTTTTATTAGACATTTCCTCACTTATAATGTAATCTTAAATAATTTCTAAAACATGACAGATCTTAAGTTTAATGGTCTTTTCGTTACAAGAAAAATTTTTTTTTTTTTGCGTTTTTATTTTTAATTTTAAAATTCCAAATGCTATTCAAAAGTATACATGTATTATGTACCGTATTTATTTATAATTTTTTCTCTCGTTTTGTTTATACCGTGGTTTCTCTCCTTTAAATAAAGGGCAAATTTAAGCTGTCATTTATATTTTTCGAAAAATAAGAATTTCACGCAAACTTCATAAAAATCTCAAAATTTATTTTTTTATTTATTTTGCACACTCAATATAATTTCTTAAATTTCGTGCTTAAAAATCAAACACTTATGTGTTCGTTTGTTTCTACATACATTTTTATGTATTCTAAATTAGTTAATGAATGCTTTTTTTTGCTAAACATTGCAATCGTGCAAATGAAAAAATTAACAGAGAAAAAGTAGTTATTTTTTAAGCCTATTTTAGATATGTTAAGACGCTGAGAGTAATTAAAATGTCAAATTTGATAACAATTTTTGTATATAATATTGTAAGAATCCTTTTTTTATAAGATATTCCATTAGAATAAAAACAAAATAGTGAGTGCTCTTCAAAAAATTTACTTATTTTTTTACTTTAGTTTTTTTTTTTTTGGAAAATTACAATAATGTAACACGATGCTCTGTAAAATAATATGTCACGGAAATGAAATTAAGAACATGATTTATATAAATATATAAAAATAAAAATGTATAACAGTTAAATTTTTTTTTTACTTAATTTTTAATTTTAATCAGCAATTTACATACGCCTCTGTAGTAGTTTTTCAATTTCATGTGGTCAATTAAAGAGTAAATAAATTTTTCTCTCAAATTTTCCTTTATTTCATGTCATAATAAAGTTCTACCATTTGTTTTTCATATACAAATATGTTAGTGTTAGTTTTCTGGACATATTAATTGTTGGTATAACAATTTAAATGTTGGTATTAATATAAAAGATCGTCTTAACTATTAATAACTTTAGTTCGGAAGATTGTTTCTCCATTATCATTACATTAGTAGAGTAAAATATAAAATTAATACTCTCAATCAATTAAAGGAAGATTAAATTTAAAATTAAATTCAAATTAATTTTGATATTTGATAGAATATAATAGTTTCAGAATTAATTAATATTATATAATGTATTATTATCAAAGTGGAAACTGTATAAATCAAAACACATATATAATTATATATATAAATTAATATTTTATTAAATTAAAATATTTATTAAGGCGTAAAATTTGTAATTACTGCGTAATGCCGGAAAAAAAATTCTTCATTTAAAATTGAATGCTGCGGCAAATTAAATAAAAATAAAAATAATAAAATAATAGTGTTAATAATAATAGGGGAAAAAAATTGAAATTATATTAAATTATAGAAGATGTTCTGATAAAAAATTTGTATCATGAGAGAGAAAAAAACAAAACAGAAGAGAAAAAATATTCTAACTTTACATCTATAATTTTTCATAGAAAAGATAATTTTCTATTCTTCGAAATTTAGGTTGTGGAAAATAATGTGAAAATTATTAAATTTTATATGTACATGTGTATATGTATACATTTATGTATGTAATATATACTGTACATATAAAGCCTGACTACAATTAAATTTTTATTGAGTTCTTTAATTATAATTTTTTGTTATTCATTTTAATTTTTATATTTTTTTCTTTCTATCTTTCTTTTCTATATCATATTATATATATCTATATGAATATATATAAATGTAATATATTTTTATTCTAAAATTCTATTGACCCACAATTTTGGAAATCTCATCGTTTGTTGTATATTGCAATCATTGTACTTCATCATATTTATAATTCTATATAATTAATTTTTTCTTATTATGATTTTCTGTTTATTATTTCCTATTGATAATACAATGTTTACGTAGAATTTTAAATTCCAAGAATTAATATTATATATATGTATATACATAATATAGTTCTATTCCTTCTATTTGTTCTACTTTTTTAGGATAAAAATTATAAATACATACATATATATTTATAGCTATAAGATATTTATGACCTATTCCCATAAGCATAAGCACAAAATTTATGATTTGATTCAATCTCTTATTATTTTGTTGTTTATTTCAAATTTTCATTTCTTATATTTTCTACCCTGTTAACCCACAAAAATAACTATAAAAACAATCGATATATACACGTATAATAGTTTATTTTTTTGAATTGATTTTTCTATTCAAAAATTTTGATTTATTTTAATCGCACCAATATTCTATCAATTTCTATTATTATCAATTTATGACCTTAAAAATGGAAATATATATAGACATACATTATAACATTATATTTATAAAAATACAAGTTTTATTATATACAAAATATATATACGAATATTTGTATATATCTTAATATATAGGATCAGTTGAAGAAGATTTTAAAAATATATTCGTATATATATAGTTTGTGCATGAAACATGAGTAGGGTCATGATCTTTTGGTTTATTTGCAAAATAATTATATAATAAAAGAAAATATTCAATAAAGGCTATATATATGGGATATAGGTACATAGATATTCAATGTATTACGAATACAAAATATTATATAGAAAGAAAATTTATTTCTACCACAGTCTGTGTGGTTACTTTTATATAACACAAAAATTTTGTATCACTTTTACTTGATCTCAAATATTAAAAGTATGAAAGTTAACGAACAGTAGCTGAAATACATTTATCATAAAATACATACAATGTTTCTCTTCTTTACATAAAAAAGAATTATTGTTTTCTTTTTCTTCTTATTTTTCAAATTGTATACTTTATAATATTTGAGGTGTATTAGAAGTTTGTTGCTCATATTATAAAATTGAGAAATTAATAAAGGTATATTACTAATGCTACATAAACTACATAAACACAAAAAGCGTGAAGCGGTTGTCAAAATTTATATTGGAATATTTTATACGAAACCTAACCAAAATTTGACGAGGTGGCTACATGCTTAAATTCGGATTTTAATTTGATATTGTGCGCTGATTGAAGTAAAAATTTGTTGCATGTCACTTTAATTTATTTACAGCATTTTCAGCTTTTATTATACAACTTGTATATAAAGAGAATTATAAACTTTTACGAGAATTTTTAATTGAAAACTATTTCACTTCAAAGAGAGTTTTCATAATCAATGACTCTTATATTTTAGTCTCTTAAATTAAAATAAGAGCATTGTTTTTTTTTAATTTGAAAAATTCTGTGGAACCTTCAATTAATTAGAATGAGTCTTTAAACCTTCAAAAGATTTAAATATTATAATAAATGTTTTAGTAAAACATAAAAGTATCCTATTATTGACAAAATTATTTTGAAATTTGTATTTTATAAAAAAAAAAATAAGGTTTATTACTTTTCTCTTAAACTATATGTAAAGCCGCAATTTATTGGTTTACAATTTTTTATTTTCTTAAACAATTGCTATTATTATGAGCAGAGTGAGACTAGAATTCAAAAAACAAAATAAAAAAATAAAATAACAGTAGATTTGTTTTTTTTCATTACCATTAAAAGGGCATTGACAGAATAAATTATTAATGTTTTTAAGTTGCCCTTTTGAATTCCGAATATGGTGTTAATTTTGTGATTAGAATTTCTTTTTGTTTTTCTTGTAATTCAATTTCTTTACCATTGAATTGAAGTTCCAATAAAGTCTATAAGACAAAAGAACAAAAAAAAAAAAACAAAAATTTAGCACAAATTTTACAACAATTGATTTATTTTATGCATTCAAATGGAAAAATAATAAAAATTTTGAATATATAGAAAATTTCTCTAAACGATTGTTACAAGTTTTGCAATAATTTTGTTTTTTTTTTTTTTGATATTTTTTCTATATTTTTCTTTTAAACAATAATATTAAAAATTTTCTTATTTGTCTGTTTTGTTAAAGATTTTTTATTTTGAATAATTTTTGTCCTATATATTTGAATAGTTTGTCCTCATTTTAAATTTTTATATAAGAAATAAAATAATATCGGCACAAATTGGTGATGATAATGATAAGCTAATCTCTAATCATTTTGTATTTTCTTTATAATGTTCGTTTAATACAGTAACAATGGAATTTTGTTTAGAATTTAAAGACGGAGAGCTTATCATTAAAATATTTGTTTTAAAATATTTGATTCAGGTTTAGTAATTTATTATAACACTCATAACCCATATTTAATAATTTATAAATTTGAATACAGATATAAGATTACATTAAACAATATTTCAATTCAGAAAACTATTCTAAAAGCAAAAATATTCTAAAATAATTTTGACTCTAAAAACCTATTAAAAATAAATTAGCAAGAAGAGGATTAATGTTAAGAGAATGCTGTTTAAAATTAACATTATATTTCTGTTAAATGTGTATGTAAAAGTCATTAAATGCTGTTTTGAAAAAAAAAAAATTATTAAGAAGGTTTTTCAATACAAAACTTGAATTAATTCTATGTATAGTAGTAAAATTTGGATTGTAATATTTATTTCTGCTTGTGTTTCCAAAATAAACTCTCTAAACTCTTTCAATTAAACTCTCTCTCTGAAAACGTTTGAACTGAAATCGATTAAATTTTATGGAAATAATTTTAATAACAATGTCAGTGCCATTTATTTCAGTGAACATATTTTTTTTTAAATTTTTCGTAAATCTATGTAAACTATTCATGAAATTTCTTTTAAATCTAAAAAAATTATTGTTTGCTAAATATTTCATTTTCATTTCTCATTTCTATAACATAGATAAGCATAAATATAATCAAATATTTTCAAAAAAAAATATCAACTTCAAAATAATTTTAACTAAAAGTAAATTTAAATTTGGAATTGAATTTGAAAACTCAAAAAACCTTAACAAATATTTATAAAACAAATAAAATAATATATATATATATATATATATATATATATATATATGATATATATATAAAACAGGCAAAAATTAATATTAAAAAAAAACCAAAAAAAAGGAAACAGCACCTACAAAATCATCTAAATTAAATATGAATAAAAGATACCTTCTTCAAAAATTTATAGAAAAACCGACAATATAATGTCAACATAAATATCTTTTATATTGTATACCAGTCATATATGTATATACTATTTTAATATGCTTCATCCTTTATCCCGCCGGATGATAACTTTTGAAATCACAAAGAATTTTAAGTTGTATAAAAAGAAAAAAATCAAAAGTGAATTTTTTTTTTCTTTTTCTTCATTTTTAATAACAAGTCATCGTTCCAACTCCAATGTTTTCAAATTCAATTTCAGTTTCTTTTTCACAATAATATTAATAAGTATAAATTCGTCTCATCTCCTCTTGTTTCTTCTACATTACTATCTCTTTCTTTTCCCTGTTTCTAATTCTGCCTACATTTCTCTCTGAATTAAAATGTATAATTGTATTTCATACAATCATACATATATTGTATGGGAGATGTATTATACAATGAATCCGTGCATATTTTAATATATATATATATATATTTTTTATTTTCTTCCTAAACTTTTTTGTCATATAAATAAATCGCATGAACATGAGATGAATTACAAAAAAAAAAAAAATATTTTTAACTTTTTTTTGACATACAAATATGTACATATACACATATCTATATAGATTGGTGTACTTCTTGATTTCATTCTTCTCATTATTCCTAATAATATAGTTTTGTAGTTGTAGTCACGTAACACTTTTATTGCATACAACTTTTACAAAGAGAACCCTTAAAAAAAAAAATGAGCATCTCATGCTCATATCCATAAAAAATAATAAGAGTTACCTTTGCGTTTTTCAAACTAATATAGCAAAAAAAAATTTTTTTTTCTTTAATGATAGATTTGTGTCTTAAATGAACTGAAGAGTTGTAATAATAACACTTTTAATGAAACTTGACAGTTTTTCCGCTCTATACTCCTATATAGAATAAACCGATTGTATGTAATTTAGAAACGAATACAAAAAGAAAGACATTAATACTTTAGTTATTTTGTTTTCCTTCAAAAGACTTGTATTTTTGCATGAAGAAGATTTAAAAAAAATATGTGCCTACATAAACATGTAAATATGTACATGTATTTATGTTATATATCAGTGATTCTCAAAATAGGAGATCGCGACCACGAGTATGATCGGAGACAGTATATAAAAATGGTTGCGTTACAATGAAAAATTAAAAGATTAAGAGTAGGTAAATTGATTAAGGAGCATGAATAACTTTAAATCCGATAAGACTTAAAATCTATATATAAAATGTAAATATATATAATTAGTATATTGTATGTATTGCAATAAAATCAATTTGAACTAAATATTTTAGTTTTAAATCTTAATTAATGTATCTAGTACTTGAATAACTTTTTGTTTTTAATAGTTTATATATATATGAATATATATATATGTATATATATATATATATATATATTATATTATATATATATATATATATTATATATATATTAATATATATATATATATATATATATTATTATGATATATTAATATAATTATTAATATAATAATATACATACGAGTATATGTATATATATTTATTTATATATATGTATATATATATATATAATATATAAACTATATATATATACATATATATATATATATATATATATATATATATATATATATAATATATATATATATATATATTATTATGATATATTAATATAATTATTAATATAATAATATACATACGAGTATATGTATATATATTTATTTATATATATGTATATATATATATATATATATATATATATATATATATATATATATATATATATATATATAAAACACTTTTAATAGTACTAAATAATAACGTAAAAATTTGAAAGCGGACATTTCACAAGATCATTGCCCTTAACTTTTAATGGTCGCCTTGTCAATGATTTTAAGAAACACTGCTATATATAATGCTCTCTTATAATTTATAATACAAGTTCAAATTGAAATTCATCTTTGAGTGGAAATTATTTTTTGAATTATTATGCACACTTTTCTGATTTTTCATAAAAACTTGAACAATGAGAATGAATATAGGAATGCACAAATTTATTACATATGTATACATACATACATTTATATTATAGATATGCAAATGTAAAGGAAACAAAATTTGCGAAGGTTCACATGTTACTTTAATTAAAATACCATATTGAAAATCTTATCTTATCACTATTAAATTGTTGCACCAAAGTTGTATAGACATATATATATATATATATATATATATATTTATGTGCATAGCATATTTATAGTATTATAGAAATTTTTAAATATCTTAAAAATTAAAAAATATTGGTCAGTGGTATTTGTCTGTTCATCATGGGACAATTTAGGTTACCAATAAAATTTAAAAAAAATTTTCATTAATAAAATTTTATAACAAATTTAATGTTAAAATTACTTACCATACAATGCATTCCAAATTGATTTTACAAATAAATATACAAACATGTATATTCATATATAACATTCTGATAAATCGTTGAAATTTTATGTTGAAATTTTATATAACATTTAAAATGTTCTTATATATTTTAAAATTCAATTGTTCGAAATTTCAAATTAATCACATGATTTAACTGTATACATTGATTTTAAACTGAATATTTTATTTTACATAGGCATGTAAATGTGGTTACTTAAATATAAATGTTGTGTGTTAAAAATCAAAGAGACGTGCAATAATTCTCAAATATGGTGAATTGAATATTAATTATTTATATTCCCTTCTCTGATGTTCGAATCTATTGTATGAATGCATAAAAACAAGTATAAGGTTGGAAATTAAATATTTTTGTTAAAATAATCAATAATTTTGTTTCGTTTATGAAAAATAATAGAAAAAATTATAAAGTAAAAATTTTTAATTATAAATGATTATGTAGAGTTCTCCACTTGAATCTTTTGTAAAGTAATACGTATATGAAATATTTAGATTTAATTTCTGAAAACAATTTTGAAATAATTTGACAAAACATATAGATTGGTAAACACTAAGTAATTAGAAAAAAAAATTCAATAAATCAATGATTTTAAGTTTTGCAAGAGTTTTTAAACAATTTTATTAATCAAAAATGTTTTTACTTTATAGCCATTAATTTACTCTAGTTCAATCTAGGTTTCTATCTTTAACCCCATACTTGTCAGTCAGATTTGAATTGAAACTTATTGAGCAATAATTTCAATTTATATTTTAAAAATTTGTTTGAATTTTTATTATTCATATCTTGGCTTATTAGCCAATTAAATTAAAAATAATTATAAATGATTTTTTTTTTTAATTTTTACAGCGCAACGTATAACAACAATACAGTTAGATGGTGTTCAATATTTTATCAGTCGAATGAATCCATATTCACCGGAATTAAATTATTTCTTAGCATATCAATATTGTCGATCATTGGGATTACAATTGGCATCATTTGAAACAAAAGAAAAAGTTGAATCAATGACACAATATTTACAAAATGCTGGCTATAGTAAATATGATTTTTGGACATCTGGTAATCGTTTAGGTACCGGTATGTTCTTATGGATGAGCACTGGTTTACCATTTAATGCAACATTCGATTATTTTGAAAATTCATCTGATGCAATACAAGCTGGTCTTTTAGATCCAATTGATCATAATAGTAATACAGCACCACAAAGAACAGCAAGAGATAGGTCAGTTAGGTATAATTTTATTTTTTTTTGTTTTATTATATTTTTTTTTAATTAATTATATATAATATATTTAAAATTATTTAATATATTTAATTTATTAAATTACAATATATTTTTTGTTTTTGTTTTTTTTACATATACATTTTAAAAATTTACAGTAGCAGCGGTATGGAAAAAGGTTGTGTTATACTTAAAGCACCAAGTTTAAAATGGATGCCAGAAGATTGTTCAATTGTTAAAGATTTCATTTGTGAACAAACTAGATGTTATTATTATAACTATGGCAGTATTCCAGTATCATCAGCGCAGGGGTAAAACATTAAAGAACAATAAAAACACATGAAACAAAATAATAAGAAATTTATATAAAAATAAAAATAAAAATCCTACTTTAATAATTAAAATTATAATAACAAAAGAAAATTAATAAGAAAACTGTTAAATACGATTTCAAAAGCAATACAAATTAAATTCAAAATAATAATTTAAAAAAAAAAAAATAACAAGACATTAATTATAAATAATTAAATAAAAAAAAAAAAATAATTATTAAGTCACACACACACATTAAATTTTTTTACGATTAAAAATTAAATCTCGAAAAGAAAATTCTAAACACGTATCCTATATGTAGCCAAAATAAGACTTAAAGAATAAAAAAGAAATTTAGGTGAGCAAACCCCAAATTCAACAAAACAAAAAAAAATTATCCACCATTTTTTTTTTCTTAGCAAATAAATTGTATATTAAATTTTATTTTTATTTCAAAAAAAAAAATTAACATTAAATTATTTTAATTTTTTTTTTTTTTATTTTATGGGACTGATTATTGTAAACTAACATTAATTATTTAATGATAATGAGATTTCAATTAAGTGTAGCTGGTATTTTAAGCATCTGACATTGAAAAAAAACTTAAAAAATTCACAAAATATTTACATTAAATTGTTCTATCAAGAATTACTCGAATATTTAATTATGAATTATTGATTTTTTAGGCCTCGAAAGTGATTAATCTTGAATTTAATAATTACAACAAAAATTTCTTCAATGACATTTAAATGTGTCAATAATTTACGAAAAACAATTTTTTTTCGTATACTAATGTTAGAGAAACTTAAATAAATAATGGCATTTTATCAAAATTTTATTATATTAAATAGTTTTTCAAAAAAAGATCCAACAATTGTTAATTGTTAAGAAAAATTAATATAATAATGTTGTATTAAGTCAATACATAAACACGAGTCTATGGTAATTAAAATATTTGAACAAAAAATTTAATAAAATATTGCCACATTAATTATAGAATTTCTATATGAAAATATTTATTTATATTAACATTAATTCCAATTAATTATTTCACTCCTTTTAAATATTCCACTTAATTAATGTTAATTCTTATTAACATTAATTATTTATTTGTATTAATATTAAATTTAAAATTAATTCCATATCTAATTTTATTCGTAACCTTAAATTGAAATTTACTTTCAAATAAAGAATGTCAAACAATAAAAACGATTAAAGAAAATATATTCATCTGGCAATACTAAATTTATTTAAATGTCATTTTAATTTCAACTCATTGTTATTATTTTACAATCCATATTTATTATTTCAATATAACAGTTTTAATAGTTTTTTTTCTAAAAATTAAACAATTAATTAAATATTTCAACATGATTTAAGTCAGATCGATTACTAATAACTTAAGAGCTACTAAAATTTTTCTAGCTGAAATATTTTACTCACATTATGTTAATCTTTAAAATAAACATATACATACAAACATACATAAATCTCTTTTTTTTATATCTCTTTGGTGAATTGAAATAATTTTTGTTCTCCTTATTATTTACTGTCACTATGTGTCGTGCTAACTCCTAGACCTCAAATTACATACATATAATTATACGCATGCCAATGGGAATAATAATAATTATTTTAGAATATTAATTAAATATTTTGATTTAAATGAATACAAAAAAAAAAAAAAACAAAAAGAAAAATTTTAAAATATCTTGCAACACCATTTATTTTATAAAATTTTCATGTAATTGGTGGTTTGGGGTTAGCTTTTTTCTAATATTCTTTTTTATTATATTTGTTTAATCTATGTTGGTTTTTTTTTTTAGTTTTACTTATTGCTTGAATATTTTACATATATATATATACATGCATACATATGTATATAATTTATATAAAACAAGTTTAAGTTAATAAAAATTAAAATGTATTGATGAAATTATCATTAATCTTGTCATTTTAATGTCAAGTTGAAAAATCGTTAATGTCATATAAATTTTACACTGTATACATACATAAATATTAGTTTGCAACAGAAGAAGCATCTAATTAAATATTTTCTTATCTTTTTTTTTTCAATTTTATTACATGCCATTATTTAGACGTCCAATTACATCAACAACAACTAGTAACCCATCAATGTTTACATTTACAACAACAACCCCGTTACCACAATTAATGACATCTACTTATGCAAATTTAGCAAAAGCCCAATATAGAATGCAACAACAATCTTTAAATGAACCATCAAAAGTTGATATTTCTGAACCATCATTGGCAAGCCTTAAAATGGATCATGAACATGATTTAGACATTAATGATGATAGTGATGATATTGATGATGTTGATACAAGTGATGTTGGAAGTCATATTTATGATGAATCAAAACATAATAAACAATCATCATCAACATCAGTTATTCATCATCATGGTGTACCAGAAACAAGAGAATTACCAGTACATAATGATGTTGATGAACATAATAATGAAGAATCTGAACATGATATAATGCATATTCCAGATAATGAAGAAGAAACAGAAGAAGAAGAAATGGAAGAAGGTGGTGGTGGTGAAGAAGATGATGCACGTCATTTACATAATAATCCAGCTGAAAATGAAAATATAAATGATGAAAAACAACAACATTTAGATACAGTTCAAACTTCACATTCTGATGATAAACAACAACAGCAACAACAACAACAACAACAACAAGTATCAAGTACAGATTCAGAATTACCATCAGTTGAACAACGTTTAAAACAAATTTCACAAGAAATTGAAAAATTAGGTAGCAGTGAAGTTAATAATGATAGCGATTTAGGACGTCAAAGTTTTCTATCACTTTCTGATTTATTGAGAACATTACGTCCAAATGATAAAAAAATACCACAAATCGATTCAGATTATTCGAATACAATGAGAGTTTTAGGTGAAAGTTCATCGTTAGTTCGAAAACAAAATTCAAAAAAATAAATGAGAAAAATTTTTGAAAAGTTTTTTTTTTTTTTTAATTATTAGTTTTTAAAAAATATAAAAAAGAAAAAAGAAAAACGTTCGAATATACGAACGTATGCGATGATCGTAATAAAAATATTATACGATTTTTTGTAGATGCTACAAAATTTATTTACACAAATTACAAAATAATATAAGATTTTTTTTATAATAATGAACACATTTTAAATAAAACTCACAAAAGGTTTAACGTAACAGTTTGCATAATTCTTAATTACACATTCATTACAAAATTTTAATACAAAACAAAGAAAGAAAATTATTAAATTCACTCATCTTCAAAATACACTCATTCAATTCATTTACACTTCAAAAAACAAAATGGAAAGAGAATTTAGTTCATTAGTGGGAATGATTTAAAAAAAAATATACATAAATAGTTTACTAAATTAATTAAATGAGTCAATTGAATGCATAAATTTCTCGAATTGATTAAAATATTTAATTATACATTTTTTGTACTCGAAATATTTTGAGTAATTATTTTTAATATAAATTACTCTTTTTGAATCGAAAATGTTTTTTTCTTTTCAATATGCAAGTACTTTAATATTTTAAACAATTCAATTCATTTTAAAATTATAATTCATTCATTTGATTCATTTGATGAACACAAATTTTTATTAATATTCATTATGAATTCACTTAAAAATACTCTCTCAATATTGTATCGAATTCATAATGAATACAAAATAAATTAATCACTTCTCTTTTGAACTTTTTTTCTCTTTTTTTTTTTTTTGTTGTTGTTCATTTCATTCACATTTCATAAAATAAATAAAAAATAATAAAACGAATGAACTTTTATCTACCCACCAAAATATTTTTATGCAATTCACTCATATTTATACTTTTTAAATATAGAACAAGAAAAAAAAAAACTCAAAGAAAGGTGATTGGGTTATTTTATGGGCTTTTAAAATTTATACACACAAACAAACAAAAATTTTGGAAATTTTTGTTATTTTTCAATTTTTGAAAAATTTTATTGAAAATTTTTCCAATATGATTTTTATTTTTATATGAAAATTAAAGAGTATTGAAAATAATTAAATTTCTTTTCTATTTTTAAAAAATAAATTAATAAATAACAAAAAATACACATACATAACTATATATATATATATATATACAAATGTAGTAAGTTTTATAAAATAAATTGTTTGTAATTTTAAATAAATAATAATAAAAATTTATAAATTTAGTATATTTACCTCTGAACAAGGTAATTATAATTACCTATACATATAAAATATATAATATTAAAAATTAATTAATTTTGTAATTGAGAAATTTTATATTTAAAAATTAAAATGAAAGAAAAAAAAAATTAATTTTTATAAGGATATTTTTTCACTTTAAAAATATTTAAAAAAAAAAAACAAAAAACCAGGCAACATTTGTCGTATATAAGGATCTACAATAATATAATTTAGAAACAAGAACAAAATAAAATAAAAATTTAATTGTAATAAAATTGAGAAAAACAAAAAAAAAATAAAAAGTAAATTTGATTTAAAAATTTTATATTTCTTTTATTTAGCAATTTCAAATAGCAATAAGGTGACCATATTTAATTTACTATAGTTGAAAATTGCCCCTCCTTCAATATAACAGTGAGTTATGTAATTAATTCATCAGTTTTGGTAATCTCAAAATCCGAAAGAAATTAATTTCGAATTTTTGATTCTAGATTGATAACTGTTAAATCTCAACAGGATTTTAAGAAATCCTTACGTTTAGAACATCTTAAGCTTTCAAGCAAAAATACATATATACGCAAGACCGATTATAATATAAACACCTACTAAATACTCTAAATAAATTTCGAGTATTTAAATACAAATTTTTAAAATTTATTGAGAAAACTTTCAGAGACATCTGTACGTCAAATTTAATAATCTAATAATTTATTATTAAACATTTCACATAAACAAAATACAAATTTTTAAAATTTATTGAGAAAACTTTCAGAGACATCTATACGTCAAATTTAATAATCTAATAATTTATTATTAAACATTTCGCAAATATTAGAAAACAGATGTCACTAAATAAGTTAAATTTAATTTAAAATTTTAAACTCAAATATCTTACAACTATCTTTTTTTTTTTCTTTATATCCGCCGAAATATATGCAATTATTTTCATACTTTATCTAGACTTTATATAAATTTTTTATGATTTACGGTCAGTTCCTATAAAAATGCTTGTATTAAAATTTAATAGGAAGAATGATATTTTTGTGTGAAGTGACCAAATCTCTCCTGTATTATGTAAATGAATACAAATGGAATGACTACGAATGAAATTTTTAGTTATGAATTTTTAATAAAAATGATAACCTAATAAAAAAAAAAAACAAACATAATTTTAGGCGAAACACAAATTAATTTTCTTTTTTCTTTCTAAATTTTTTATTCATATTTTTTTTTTTTTTTATACTAAAACAACTTGTCTATGATCAGTTCTATAATTTATTGGGCTCATATCTTGTATATATTCAATTGCAGCTAAATAATCTGTCCAATTAGACATAATTTCAGCTTCTTCAAGTGGATTTGAATTACTATTCCATATATATTGATCACCACCAGTAAACAAAAATTTCGTAAACATAACTTTATAATTTTTATCTAATCTTATTGGATGATAAGTTTCTCCATAACATTCAGAGCAACGAACTTTTACATTAAGAAGTCGTCTTCCAACTGGTAAACTCATATTATATGTTACACGAATACCAGAAAATTGTAAATAACCACCATCTTCTTCAGCATCATAAAATGAAGCAGAATGTTGAAGTGCATTGACAAGTGTTTGTCCGGTAATCGTTGCAATTACAAGTGTATTATTAAATGGTATTGCAGTTAAAATATCAAGTTTAGAAACATTACCCCTTGGAATGGAAGCTTTAATTCCTAAAAATTCAAAAAAAAAAATGTAATTATTTTGAAAATAAGATACATTAGCAAAAAAAAGCGAATATTGAAATTAAAATTAACCTCCTGCTTGTATTATAGAAATGAAAACATCTGAACGTCGATATTTTTCCTTCAATTCTTTTTCACGTACATATAACATTGCTTCACAAATTAAATCTCCAAAATTACATTCATTTCTACGACATGCTGCTTTAGTTCCATTTAAATTATTCATAGTTTGTCCAATACTTTCAGTAAGAACAAGTAAACCTGGTCTATATTCTTCTAATAAATCTAAAACATCATTATCTTGTGGTACAGAATAATCTAACAATATTGGATTTCCATTCCATTCAATTAAATTTCCATTTTTATCAAACTATTAAAAAACAAAAATTATTAAACCTACATCGACATCATATATTACCAAAAAGAAAAAAAAAAAAATTTACAGTAACTTCAAGATGTCCTAAATATTTTGTGTATGCATAAGCTTGTACAACTGGAACTCTTTTTCCGGTTCCATGTTGTTTAACAACAATCGGATATGTATCAAATGGACGATCTGAATCTGGTTGATTTCCTTTATATAAAAATGTATGTGTATGTGCCCCAACAACAATATCTACTTCGGGGCAATGCTTTGCTATTTGTTTATCCACTTGAATACCAGAATGTCCTAAAGCTATTATAATATTTACACCTTCATTTCTCAAATTTTCAGCTTCTTTACTAAAAAAAAAGAAGAAAAATAATTTATCTTATATTTTTAATAATTTATTTTTATTTTTTTAAATTTGTATATATACTTAATTGCATCAATTTCCGGTAATATTTTAACTTTACCAACAGATGCCTGAAACATTGTCTCTGGTGTAACATAACCAATTATACCAATTCGATGTGATGCCAATTCAAGTATAATTGAATTATGTAAATTTTTAATATTTTGCATTTTTGGTTCATTCGATAAATCTAAATTGCTAACAACAACTGGAGTATTCAGTGATTTTATATATTTTGCAAGATTTTTTACACCCAAATCAAATTCATGATTACCAAGTGTCTACATAAAAAGAATACTATTAAAAATTTAATTCTACATATTTCATATTTATTAAAATTTATACTTACAACAGCATCTGGTTCCAAAAGATTTAAAAATTTACTTGAGATTTCATGTTTGTATATGGCAAACCATGGTGTTCCCGTAAAAGTATCACCAGCATTTAAATATAAAATTGGTTTTCCATGAGGATTTTTTGCTTTTTCACGATATTCTCGTATCCTATATAGTTTGTATAACAAAATAAAATTATAAATATTAAAAATTCTACTAAATTTTATTAAATAATTTATTAAATATATACGATAAGATTATTCATATCATATACGACATATATTTTGTCATATATACGACAAAATTATTATGTTTCGGAAATAAAAATATCCCCGGATTTAATATTAATGATTGAGTATTAATCAGTAAGTAAACAAATCTTTAATACTTATTTCAATTTAAAATACTATATTATCAAGAGTGTAAGTTCGAGGTCATAATAAGGTAATAAAAATAATACACTGTGTCTATACCTACATATACGTTATACATATTTATAACAAAAATTTTATAATTTATACTTTTACTTTCAAACACAATTTAGAATTTATTAAATAAAAACTATTCGAAATATAAGGGAAGACATTGATCTTTCTAAAATCCTATGCTTAATAATAATATCTAAACATTTATTAAATCTACCCCGAATGTACGAGTATGAACCAGATGAAAATAAAATTCAATAGTTACACAATTGAATCACTTCTTTAACATGACAACAAATTTAAACGTTCTCAGGTCATTATTTCTTTATTCTTTCTTAATGAGATAAATTGAAATTAATTTTAAGACTTAACAGGGTGGTACAATTGTAAATGCTACAAAATTAATTAAATTTTGATTTTGAAAAAAATTTTTGCCTATTTATGGAAGATTTTAAGGGGGAAACCCTTTAAAATTTTTAAGAATTTTTTTTTTTTAGATTCCACCAACCCTTCATTTTACGATAAAGCATAATCAAATGATGCATTTTTATTTTTCTTGAAATATAACGGTAAATTATCGAAACTCAGAAGGATATTAAAAAATTACTCATATCTTTAAAAGAAAATTTATCTTCATCTTTTCTCAACCGCATGCGTCAATGAAAGTATTTCCAAATTAATGAAATTTTAATTTTTGGCAACTCGTTTTTCTGAAAGCTTATTTAAATAACGGTATATAGGGCTTATCTAATTTAAAGGTAAGACTAAGGCTAAGTAACGGTCAATTTTTCTGTTATCAAATTAACCGTAAATAAATATTTTTTTTTCTAATTTTATTCTTATCCTTGTAAGGTATGCTGTTATAATGGTATACTAGCATGGCATTAAAAATCAATTTTTTGACTTGTGAATTTTCTAATTTTCAAACTAGTTAATTGACCCTTAAATTTTTTAATTAATTTATATATTAAATACAAAATCTCCTTACATCTTCTTCTCTATTCAATCTTTTATTCTAGAGAATTAAATACCTTAGATCTTGCTAAATTTTTTTCTGGCTAAATTTCTTTTATTTAGTTTTTTTATATTTTTTTTTTTTTGAGAAAGGTCGCTAAAATTATTATAAAAATTAATAATTTTAGACTGTCATATTATAATAAACATATGTTTGTGTATATATATTTATGTATATTGTATACGAATTTATTCTTATTATGATTAAATTTATATAGAATAAAAATAAAATAAAAAAAAATAAAAAAATTACTCAGCTGGACTCTTTGCACATACAAGTACATCATTATAATTGTAAAGATGAAACATTATATTTATTTTATATACGAGTATGTACAGTGTTTGCTAACATATAAGCTTAGTTATATATTTTATGAAATATTTATATTTTGAAAATTATTGATAAAATTTTAATATTTTCATTATATTGTATAAATATTTCAAGATCCTAACAAAATATATATGTATATATATATATATATATATTCTGTATAGAAGGCTGCATTACTATGTAGATTAAAATATATATACTTATATATAATAACAATATTTTTTTTTATATAGAAACTGACCTCAAGATTTTATAGACTGAGATAAAATTACGCATATACCTACTTATACAATAAAATATTATTGAATTATTTAAATAATATAGAGAAAGATTTTTTATTTTAGAAAAATATTTTCTAATAAAAATATGATATACAAAATAATAAATGTGATTTTATAAAAAAAAAAAACAAAATTTGTATTTTGGTCTTATCGGACCTTATGCTGTATATTGAATAGAGTAAGACATTATCCTATTATTAATATCCTAAATTACATATGATTTTCTATATAGGACAGCAATTAATGAAACTTATTAAGGTATGTAATTAGCTTTTATTTTAATTTTAATGATTATTGTGGCATTTTTAAATTTTATAGCGTACGCAACAACGAAATGTTAAAATGACCAGAATGATGAATAATAATGAAGGTGTATAACGGTTTGTTCCAACAATATCAACCCAAAATGATACTGAATTATTAAAACAACGTGTAGTTGTTTAATTAATAAGTATCGTGCCCATTTAAAAACAAATAGTATACGAGAAATGCGATTTTAAGAAAAAAGAGGCCGTCCCAAATTAAGATGAATAGACGGTATATAAAAAGACGCAGAAATTATCGATGTACGAAACTGGAAAATCTTATCGAAGGATAGATCGGCATGCAAGAAAAAGTTGCTGTAGGCGAAAACCCAAATAGGGTTGTTGATATGATGATCATTCCTATTGCACTAGTAATATTAACTCAATGGAAATTTCTTTATACAACTGCAGAACAGATGAATAACATAATCAAAGAAATGAGTTAAAAGGCAGAAAAAATTAAAAAAATTTTTCTCCTCGAACTGGACTCGAATCAGTGACCTACCGCTTTCTATAGACAGACGATCTAATATTTTCGTAATTCGCTCACAATATTGTATAGATAACCATGAACACCAGCTTCTTATGTTATTGAGTTTACTGAGTAGGTGATTGAGTTTACTGGGTAGCCTACCGTAGTTTTTATATTAAATATTTAAAGTTATTGATATTTATTATTTTATTTTGCTGATCATTTTAATATTGGATATTATTGAAATATGGCAATTAGTTAATATTAATTTGTTTTATTTTTATATGTAATGTTTAAATATATGTAGCTATATAATATTGAATATAATTTTTTTATATTGAACCGGAGGGACTAGATCAGACTGACCGGATCATCTACCAAAATGAATTTCTTAAATACAAATTAAAAATTCTTCCGTTATATACACACATTATGTACAAATACTCCGAATATTATATTTCAACATACACATATACATACATACATACATCTTTTTTTTTTTTAATTTCAAAAATGTAAATTCAATTTAATTATTAATTAATTTTAACACATACTTAATATTAAGTAATTAAAATTTAATTATTAAATTTATCTTACACATGAACTTGTCTAGCAAAACCACCAAAACATTGATTTGATTCTTTAAGATCTGGTGTACATGATTTTGTCATATTATAAATTTCTTCAAATCTTGCATGCATATCATTATTATGTAATAAAATAAATGAGAATTCATCATCATCATTATTTTTATGATTGTTGTTCTGTTGTTGATCTTCTGATATTAGAGTTTCATCCAATGGTGCTGATAATACTTGATTTTTATTAAAAATTGTAATTAAAACTATTAATAATATTGTAAATTTTATATTTGTAAACATTTCAAAATGATTAATTGAATTTTCTTTTTTAATTTTTAATATTGAAATTTTAATAATAAATTTTATTTCATTCACATTTGAATTATTTTAAATTTTTTTTTTTTTTTGGAATGTTCAATGTAAAAATAATGACAATATAAAAATAAAAAACTGAATAATTTTTTTTTGCTGTTTATTAAACCGATTACGAAAATAAAAAACAAAAAAAAAAAATTTTTTTTGTTATATAAAACCGCAATATTGACCGTATTTTTTAAACGACTTTCATCACTATCAAACTTATACTGAAACTGAATAAAATTCAACATATTGTATGATAAGCAAACAAAAAAAAAAAACAAATTTTAAATGTCACAATTCTCCACAATTGCAAAAAAAAATTCCCAACAGTGGCAGGCAAAAAGTAACGAAAATTAATTGCGAGAGTTTTTTATTGCGTGAAAGTTTTGAATTTTTTTCTCTTTTTTTTTTTCGTTGTTTTCTACTTTCCTCAAATATTGGTTTTTTTTGTTTGTTTTCCTTTCTTTCGATTTGAAGCCAGAATTGTAGTATCTGGCATTATATGAGTTTATGGAGAATTTAATTTTTAATAATTAAAACATTAAAAATATAAAATTTTTGCGAGATAAAATTATCTCTCAAAAATTGTATGTACAATAACACAAACGATCAGAAATGTCACTTTGTATACATGACTAATTCGTATTTGTATAAATAAATACGAACTTAAATTATGGAATTTTGAAGGGTTTTTTTTTTAAATTCTTCTTTCCATTAATTTTCGGCACAGATCAACTTACTTTTTTAGAACAAGCGTCACTCAAAAATAAGTTATTGTTTTATGTATTTTTATCTCAACTTATTTCAAAAGTATCAATAAGCGAAATGATGAAAAATTTTTTGAAATATATGACATGTTTACTTTACGTCACAAAAGAACTACAATATTTTTTCCGACTTTATTTTAATAATTAAATTTTTTTACTATTTTCGCGCTGCTTATAAATTTTACTACTTTTTTTTTTGTTCTTAAGGTAACCCTGTTTACGATTGATTTATATTAAAAGAGTAACTTTGATAACACATTCTTTATTTTAACAACTTTTTAAGATAATAATAAATAATAATTGTTTTACTTTGTATTTACGCTCATCAGCACTTGATATATGTATGTACGTATTAATTATTAATTAGCTCAATGTTTGTACGATTATAATGAAGAGAATTGTATTAATTTTAAGAGAATCAAGAATATTTAGAAAATTTATGTAAAATAATTTCTTAACTAATGGAGTTTGAATCCAAGTTACTAACTTTAAGAGTTGTTAAGCATTTCTACATATATACCTATATGTATATTTAACGTAATTATTTAAAATGGAACATATTTAAGTGATTAAGTAATAAAAATGTTTTTAAAAATTAATTATATAGTGCTTAAATTAAAGATTTCAAATACTTTTTCATTTTATTCTCTTAAGCATACAGGGGTGTTTCACATAAGGTGCCAAATAGTTTCAGTGATAATTCTTTAATCAATTTCCAGTAGAAAATTGTATATACTCGTGTATATACAGCTCGTGTATTTATACTCGTTTTCGAGCTATAGTCTGTTAAAAAAAAAGATACCAAATTCTTTCTGCATATCAATAAATGCTTATAACTTCGGAACCATGCGACATAGAATAACCATCAGGAGCTTGTTTTACATTCGATTGGTTCCTCTTCAATTTTGCTCTCTTATAATTAATTTGATATGAGCAATAGCTTTCGGGATAAAGATTATTATAGTCAAAATTTTTTTTTTAAAAACTCGAAATTTTTCGAAAATTGTTTACCCATATAACATATTTTCCTCTATTTCTGACAGTTTTACCAGTAAATGTTTTAAATGTGTTTTAAAAACATTCGAAAAATGCATATAGCTCACACACATTTCATACAAATTTCTTGTTATACAATCTAAACTAAAAAAATATTAAGTGTATGTTATATTTGTATAATAATAATAATTAACGGAAGTACATATGTATATACTATATTATTACATATGTATTACATTAAGTACATATGTATGTACTATATTCAAAAATATACTTAACTTTTACATCATTCATCAAAATGGTATTCAATGCGGTAAGTATAAGAATGAGCTTGTGAGTAATGTCAAATTTAAAGCGAAATAGTATCATACGTTCACCCAAAAAATTGAAATATGTGGGTACAATAATAATCCTTACATATATACATATATAAGTTTGGTATTTAAAATTAAAAACCATAAGAGCACACAAAAATTTTCATTGTTTTATAAAAAAAAAATAATTTAAAGCTTTTTTTTGCTAGCATTTGACCAAAAAACTAATCATATTGTTAAAATTATTCTCATTGTCGATTATTATTATCAAATCATTAATATAGGTTCTAGTTAAAAAATTGAAATTATTATTTTTATCAAAATTATTTTCGTTTTTGTTTTCATTACTAATTTAATTATACACATCAATTTTTTTTTTTGTGTAATTTAAATCAACAAATTAGTAAACTAAGTGATGTCTAACTAAAAAATTTTAGTAATTTTGCAATTTTTTAATTCAGAACAATTTTTAATAATTTAATTAACATTTTAGCAAAATTAATTAAGCGTTTCAATGAATTTTAAAAATTGTATTTTTTTTTTATTTTTCATTTATGTCCTAGGTTTTTATAATTATATTTAAAATTGTTTGGTAACTATAATCGTAAAAAGATCTGTACCATTTTATTAAGAAGAGTTAAGATATCAAATATATGCTTGTTATGAATTTTTTCGAATGGGAATTAAATGATTTTCTATTTTCTCCAAGAAATTCCATGAATTAATATCACATTAGTTAATTATCACAATTTTTATTCTCAGTCACAAGATAACCATAGAATGTTTCATATTTAAAAAAAAAATTTCATAAATACATATAGTATATACACAAGAATAATTAAATAATATTCATAAAAAAAAAACATTTTCATAATTTAAGATCATTTTGTTCTAATATTATCAAGAAGGCTCAGAAATGTTAAAAAAAATGTCTGATGTGGTCAGTACACAATCGATTACATATACCATTATATCAGTATAGATAGGAATCTGATTATATCATTATACGGTTCGGAATCCAAAAAATCGATTTAATACCAAAGTGATAAATTATCTAAAGTAAGTTTAAATTTAAATTTTCATTAAAATATGGTTCAGTCAAAACTGAGAAACACATAGTGCACAGACAGAAATTTTTCTAATAATTTTTCATTCTTGTTTCTTTAGCATATTGAAATACATATATTTCTCTTGAAAATTCAATATATAAAATTTGATGCCATCTGAAGACCTCTCTTTTTATTTTTAAGGTGCACCGCCGATACAAAAAATGTATAAACAACTACTAAATAGCAAGAATTAAAATTATGTACATATGTCGTTCAAATTATGCTCAAGTAGGTTAAATTGATGTAATAATGTGAATGTTAAATGAATTCATTAGTGAGAATAAAAAAAAATGATAAACAGAGCTAAAAAAGTATTTAACGAAACAACTAAATAACTATATAGAAAAATTAAAATTAACCATGCAAAAAATATTAAAAAGCTTAAGAAATCATGTTGTCATCTTTTTAAATTATAAAATTTTCATATTGTATGAATGATGTTTTTATACTTACTTGCAAAATATTTTGCAAAAATTTGTGACACAATTATTGTGCATCAAATAAAAAGAAAAATCCAATTTTTTTCAATGTTTTATTATGAATTATAATTATATACTTTTAGTGATTCCTTTTTAATCTTTAAATTGGAATCAAAGAATATTTATTTTGAACTCACTAAACAACATTTTTAAAAACATTGATAAACATTTAACAATTAATTAAAATATTAAAATATGAAAGCATCAAATATTATTTTAGTTTTCCTAAAACCAAATGTCTTCTCATGAAATCTTCCATGATAGGAATTTGTTTATTTCTAAAATTATGCATAATAAATATTAAAATTTAATTAAAATACAAATTATTTTATTTACCCTGTTGCCCTCCGAACAGAATCAATTGTTCTTTGCATAATTTGTTGCACTGAATATGAATCCCCATATTCTCTTATATAATGACAAAATGTATCAGTAAAAATACTACCGTGAGCTACACCCATTTCGGAAGTTGCATAACAGATCAATAAACGTTTTGGTATTACATTTCTATCAAATGGTGTTGACGCAGAAATACGTTCTGCATAAAATCCCGATTTACATGTATCGACAATAAATAGCTTTGGTATTTCACTTAAATACCTGTTACCTATAAATGGTAACATAACATGATCATACATACTTATATCTTTACCATCGGAAGTAACTATTGAACCACCTCGACCTCCATGACTACTAATGGCAAGAACGAAATACGAATATTTTCGAAAATCCCTTTTATTCACTTTAAAAATCAATTCATATGAAAAAAAATATATTTAAGAACTCATAACATAATTCATATATAATAACCATTATACTTACACTCATGTAGAATTTCGAATAGTTGATTCCTACTCAAATCTCTGTAATAATCTCTAACGCTAGCATTAAAACGATGAAAAGTACTTTGTAGAGTATGAATTTCATTTACCGATTCCGGTAAATTATTACAACCACCCGCAAAAGTGGAAAAATTGAATATAATTAACTTTCCTCGTCCCATTTAAAAATCTTCCGCGATGAAGTTTACTTTTAAAAATTTAATTTTACACTATTTTAATTCTGTATATTAGTTGTAAATATATAAGTATTTTAAATATATTAGTTTTTTAATAGATTTTAAAAATATCTGTGGAAAATATATTTACAGATAAGATAATCATAATATACTTTCTACAGTATTACCGTAATCATACATAGAACAATATGTCAGCGTACCAAAATTAATATGACTAAACACAAAGAATATTTATTGAATTAAGGAAAATAATAAGAAATTCCTTGTTTCTTTTCAAGCAATAATAATACAACATTTGTGTGCAGAAATTTGGTCTCATGTTAGTATTGGACAAATATTGATATTGCTTTACTTCTTAGCAATAACTGGTCTAACAAACTTTATGTTGTCTTATGTTACTGTTTTGTTAAAAAAACGATAATGCTACTTGTCAACCCGACCATCAAAATTGCTCTACTGCAATTGTATTAATACATATAATTCAGTTTATAAATTTTAATTGTTGCATCATTGCAACTCAAGCGTTTGCAATTGTTTTATTAATATTGTTCCCTTTTTTTCCTTTCAATTTTTTTATAATAAAGTTATTTACATTAAATTGAATTTGTTACTTTTATTATTTAATATTAATAACCTTGTACCGCCTATACAGGATTATAAGATTAAAAAATAATTTTTTATTAAAACACAATTAAACAAAATTAAATTGTTTTCTTAATGTTGTTCACCTGTTTATCTTGCATGGGGGGAGTAGATCGATATTTTTTTTAGATTATGTACGTATGTGCGTATAATAAAAATTACTAACATTGAAAGTTGTAATATACAATCATTTCTATTAATAGCAAAACAAAAAGATATTTTTGAGTGTTAATTCCATGAAAAAACTGTTCCATTTAGACATTTGTTTTATTACACAAAAGTTTAAAATCTATTATTTGGAATTTTGGAGTTTTCTTAAGAAATAAAGTAGCAAAAAAATAATTTATTGCTTAAAAAATCCACTTAAAAATAGCGTTATAAAACTCAATTTTAGCACATTTCCTGAGACATTGGAAGCGTCATTACTTTTATTTTGTATGTCAGTCTGTTCCGTTGTTTAAAAAACTTTTATATCCTCAAAATACAAAAATTAACTTTTATACATACTTTTTTTTTTCAAAAAAATTTTTTTTTTGCAAAAAAAATTTTTTTTTGTATTTCACTTTCTTTCAAGTTGCTTATTAATTCTATTAAATTAAATAAAGAACTAAAAGCAAATGTCAGGTTTTCGAATTAATCGTTTAAATTAACTGCTATATCAAATCGATTTTTCGGCAATTTTTGGAACAATTTTCTCTTTATAACAAATCGGATTCGTCTTAAATTCTTACGTTTTTATACGTATACATAAGTTTTTCTTTTTCTAGAGCGAAGTTTTTTATAACTCGAGCAAATATACTCTCCAAAATTTACAAAGTGTTAATTTTCGAACCCTATTTCTTCGACCCTGTGATCTGTATTTGACTATATTTGTATATTTGTACAAATTATTATTCTAAAACTTCTCTAGTTCATTAATTTATGCAAAATTACTTAATGGCAATAAGAGAATTTTTTCAATAGATCGTTTTTATTGCTTAAAACGGATTCTTTATATAGATAAAAATAACGTGGTTGAAATCTATAAAATAAAAAAATTTATGTTTATAAATCATGAATTTAAACCAAATAATTAAAAAAATAATATTTATTATAAACAAAAATTGTATTATACAAATAAATTAAAATATGTACATATAATTTTTGAATTTAATTAAAAAATAGCAAGTAGTAGATTTAAAGTGTTCATTTTAAGGAAGTTTTATCTTTTTATAAATTTGAAATCTATTATTCATACGAATCTTTAGATATTTTTTCATAACCTTCCCAATATAACATCGTGATACATAGTAGTACACAAATTAGGGATTTGAGAATCGCTGCAAATTATAAATAAAATATTATAGGAATTGAACTTATTAAAAACTTAATAATTTTGTTTGAAAAGATACATACCTGGTCAATTTCATTACTTTTTTTTTCGTTTCGGTCATAATATGTTGTAAAGACTTGCTATGACCCTCATGGTATAAATAATAGCAAAAAACTTCAGAAAAAATCGACTTATATATTTTCCCACCTTCATGAGTTGCATAAAATCGCATTGTATTCGTAAAATTAATATTATTTTCACTCGAACTAGTTCCAGAAATAGCAAATGAATTACCAAAACTTCCACGGTTCATGTTAATTATAAATAATTTCGGTTTATTTCTCAAAGTAACATTTTTTTGTAATTTTAATACTATACTAGTATTTAAATTGACGTATTTTCCATCACTAGTTTCAATATTATCGCCGCGATCACCTTTACTTGAAATTGTAACTACTACATATGAATAGTTTGAAAAATCTCTATTTTGATCTAAAACACCAAATACAATATAAAAATTATAAATTATTATTGTACACATTTATAATTATTTCAAAAGACACTTACATTCTTTCATTTTATTCTTTAGTTCATCCCTTGTAAGATCAAGGTATACTGATGAAACACTGGCACCAAATTTTTGAAAAGTATCATGATATCTTTTAACATCATCATTAAAATGGCTACCAAATTTTGGCATAGCAAAAATAATAACTTTTCCTCGACCCATTTTATTAGTAAAACAAAAAATATTTGCAGTTTAAAAAGTTTATTGATATTTTCAAAATGGGCAAAACTTTTGTACTAAAAATAGTTTATTTGCTTTGTCTAGTTTTATAATAGTATTTTTACAATAATCGGTATTTTCGTAATTGTGTGATAAGATTAAAACTTATATACCATAGATTTGCAGGAAAGAAATGATATTTTGAGAAACGAAAGCTTTATCGTGAGACTCCCAATAAACATGTATATCAGAAGAAGGTAGATACATACATAGATATCCAATCCAATCCAAATTAATCTATATAATATTAATATTGCATTAATAAAAGGGAAATTTTATTAAATGGACGTGGAAATGTGACATAAGGGAAAACTATGTTCGAATATAGTATAATGAAACAAATAAAATAAAAAAAAAAACAGTATGATTTTTAATATAATTTTTTTATTTTTAATTTATTTATTTTGTTATCCTTTTACTTTTGTGAATTATATAATAATCTTTTATTTAATTTAAATTATTATTACACTAATATTATGACAAAATTAACATGTTCTTATTTATAATTTGCTTTATTTGATTTAAGAAAATACGAAGGTTCTACAAATTTTATTACAATTTATATTTATTTAATATTATTAGTATATTTTTTTTTTCTTTTTTCATTATCATACTTTATAATAATTATATTCATTTACTAAATTAGTATATTTAATACGAGTAGTCAATGTAAAACAAAATAGCTTTACGAAAAACGCTGGCTAGAAGAAAATCAAAAAGAAGGATAACTAAGTTAATTTAATTACTTTTCTATCTACATACTAATAATAAAATGTTTTGAAAAACGGTTATTAAATTTTATAATTCAACTTTTTTTTTTAAACTAATAAAAATTATTAGTTATAAGTTTTAGAAATTGATATTTTTTTCCATAAATAAGAACCAACAACAGCCAAGTAATAATTTTATATATTTCATGTAACTATTTAAAATTAATTAATTAAAACAGCATTATTGAAATTCGAAAAATGGTATTCCACAAAAAATATGCAAGGTTTTTAAAATAAAAGTTAGGTATTTAAAAATAATTTAAAATTCAATTTCATAAAATGTACTTACTCTTTACCATAATATATTGTACATGTAGCCATTATTATAAAAACAAAATTAACATTTACATTTTAAGATTTTAGAGCTAATTTACAGTCAAAATTACATTAAAATTTGAAATGTAGTGTAAAAACATTAATTTACATTAAAAAAAGTCAAATTATTTTTTATAGTTTTTCATTTTTAAATATTTTTTTTTCTTCGTCAAATAAAAGTTAGCATGAAAAAATACATTCGGATTTGTGTTTTGAAAATTTTATGTGTACACCTTTTAAAATCAACTCTAATATAAAATCGTAATTTCATTTATCGTTTACAATTCAATTTTTAAGATTGATATATCACTTAGATTGCTGGAAATTGAAAAAAAAAAATGGGCACAAAATTTTATTTCAATTTTAAAATAATTTTGCGTGTTTACAACCCATAGTAAAGCAAGAACAAAACCATTTTTCATCAACACAATAAGGATGAAGCTTTTATTCAATTTTCAAAATCTGAAGAACCTTTTATAATAAAATAATTTTTTAAAATTTATATATGAATTTATGGCATTCTTATCTGTTTTAAAAAAGAGCACGCTTATGCGTTTTGTAAAAATTAAAATAATCTATTACTTTAATCAATTTCAAACTTCAATTTAAGGGCTAATATGTTTTGGTTTATACTTAAGTCTAAATTATCCATAAAAGGTTGAAAACTGTAATATGTGAAAAATCTATTGACTTGAATCTTTTGAATAAATAAAATCAAAGTTTTTATGAAATACAATACGATTTTATAAGAGAATTTTCAATAATTGTCTATGTACTTATGTTTTCCATTTAAGATTTTAATTTCCATTTTAACTTCTCCTGAATTCAAACTCTATATCTTTTTATAAGGTTGTTGGTACGGCGCATGTAATATAAATTATAATTTTTGAATAAAAACGAAAATTTTTCGGAAAAAAAAAGTGAAAATATGTTAATATAATTATTAAATAATAACGTATTTTCACTTCAATAACAAACTGATTAGTAACTTTAACAAGATTTCAATAGAAAATGAATTGAATAATATGTAGTCATAAATAGGTTTAATAACTCAAATAAAAAACTATTAACAAAATTATTGAAATACCGAAAAAAAATTCATACGTAATTTTAAAAAAAAATATTCAGCAGTTAAAAAAATAATTTCTTTACTATTAAGTTCATTTTGAACACATCATATTTTAATTTCTTCCTTCGTTTAAATATAAATATTAATTATTGTTTAAAAAAATGTATTTTGTTATCCTAAAATTTCATTTTTTCATAATAAATTTAATTTTAATTTTTTTTATTAATTTAATCGAATATCTTAAGGGATAATAATAAAAATGATATTATCATATAACAAAAACATTAAATATTATTAAACAAAACTTTGTTTTTACAAAAAAATTTCAAATATTTTAGTTAATTTTTTTTTCTTCTTTATTTCAATACGTTTACGTACTTATTCCTTTCGCATATAATTATTTTCCCGATAAATTTAATTCATGCTTTTTAAATTTATTTTTGCCATAAGTTTAACGCCTTTAAATAAATAAATCAAATATTTTTCTAATTTTGTAAATTACACAGATTAAGAGTAAAGAAAACTAGGTATTAAAAGTGAGGGAAATCAAACTTGCAGTTTTTTTTATAAAATATTAAAATTTAATTAGACCAAGTATCAGTAAGGCTCTTTCAAGAGCTTAATGACTAAAACTCTTCTTTGTGAAAAATTACCTATAATAAAAATTTTTCAGTATTAAAAATTGATGATTTTTTGTATGTAACATCATTACATGACCTGAATATTTTTATATTTTTAAGAACTAATTAACTAAAAAATTTGTTTAAAATTAAAAATGATTTGTGGAATCAATGCAATCATACTTAAAAATATTAATTTAACTTTTTATCTTCATACGTAAACGTTTGTAATGAATTAAAAAATATTTTGCTTTTATTTTTTTGTGATTTTCTTTATTACAATCTCTTATTATATGATGTATAATTACCTTAATTATAATTAATAATTATAACATAATTTATTATTTCTTTACATAATAATAAAAAAAAAAAAATAAACAAAAACTTGGATAGTAAATTTTGCTTATACTCTAAAAACTTTTTCCGTACTATTGTGTCGGGCTCAAACTAAAATGTTTGAACATAATCAGTTCTCTCAAATTTTGTGATTTTTTTTTATTTTCTTCTAATTTTCTAATTTATTTTAATTTAAATTTTTGTGTTTTTAGTTCAAATTTTATTATTTCTTTTCTATACCTATTTAACAGGTTTCTTTATTTAATTATTTTTTTTAATAATTATTAAATTAACGTTATTTTCATGAAGCGTACATTCTATTAATATCATGTTGATATCTTTCTTGAATATCTTTCCGTTTCAATTTAAATGCAGCTGTAACTAATCCCATATCTGGTGACCATACTTCTTTACATAATGTAATAGCAGCCGGGATTTCAAATTTATGTAGTTTGCCTAAAAGTAATAATTGAAATTTGTAAAAACAATAATCTTAAAATTTTTTATTTAATATAGCTATGTACGTATTCATAAAAATATTTAACGCTATCATGCAATATGAAATCACTTAACCGTATTTAGGTCTTTAAAATTGAGCTAATTTTAATAAAAAATTTAACAAGTAAAATTACAAAAGCAACTTCATGATTTTATAATTAAAGAAATCTGAACTAATAAATTCTGAATTAGTAAATTTTTTTGCTTCAGTAATAAAGCTTAAATAATTTACATACATTTTTTAGCATGTTCGGCAATCTCTTTGATAACTGCTTTCTCCATAATAGGTAATGAACATAAATCTTCAAATTTAGTAAATGTTATACCATTTCTTGTGGCAATTTCCTCTAAATGTTTTTGATTTGGTACAACTAAAGCGACACAAAATTGTTTTGTTGAATCACCATACACACAAATATTTTCAACCACTGGGCATGTTTTTAACTCAGCTTCAACTTTACCAAGTGAAATATATTCACCTGCTTGTAATTTAACTAAATCCTTTTTACGATCTTTAAAAATAGTTAAATTTAGGTTAAGTTAAAAAGAATAACATTTTTATGTATTTTCAAATTTTTACCAATGATTTTAAGTACTCCGTCAGGGTGAATTTCTCCAATATCTCCCGTTCTAAACCATTGTCTTCCATCTTCTTGGAAGAAATCATCTTTGGTTTTTTCTGGAAGCTTGTAATAACCTTGCGAAACACAATCCCCACCAATAACAACTTCACCCTATCAAAAAATATCAATTAGTTTTAATAATAATTAAAATTCAAGCAACTGAAAATACCTGTGGATATGGTTTATTTGTAACCCTGTAATTTCCTTCTTCCCAATTCACAAGTCTGATATCAGCAATAGTCAATGGTGCCCCTACTCTTCCAAATCCTAAATCTTGTTCTATATTTATAAAAAGCAAGGGGTGCATTATTTTCAGGAAAATTTTTGTTTAAAAAGAAATATTTACCCTCAGTTACAGTGGCAGCTGAAGTAGTTTCCGTTAATCCATAACCTTGAACAACATCAACGCATAAACAAATTTTAATTTGCTCATGTGTATCTGGAGATAATGGAGCACCGCCAGACATAAGCACACGAACACGTCCCCCCATCAATTTTGCTACCTTTTTAAATACTAGTCTAAAATTTGTTAAAATATTTTTTCTAATTAATTAAACAAAAGAGAAAAGCTTTAATTATCAAAATACCTATCAATTACTGGTGTTGTATAGCCTCGTGATAACCATTTTGCTTTATATTGATATAAAAATTGGAATAAAGCTTTACTAAATGGCGATTGCGCATTTACTTTATCATTAATTCCTTTTGAAATTCTGTCCAAAATTAACTAAACAAATAAAAGTTTTAAAATTAAATTGTTAATTTTTTTAACTTAGACAATAACTTACTGGTACTGTTGTCATACAAGTTGGCTTCAAGAGAGTAGCATCACCTTTGCATCCTTTCATAATTTTACTGCTGGTATCAATTAAAGTCAATGGAGTTGAGTAGCCAATAGCAACACCAGTTAGTAAACAAACACTTTCAGCAAGTAATTCAAACACATGTGCAAGTGGCAAGAATCTATAATAATAAAATAATAATAATAACAACAAAATCAAAATCGCAAAATTTTGCAACTTACCCAATCAGAAGATCGTCTGGTTCAATACGAACATTATCGCAAAATCCTTTCACAGTAGTAATACAATTTTTATGTGACAACAAAACCCCTTTTGGCGTACCAGTTGAACCAGATGTGTACATAATGATTGCAACGTCCTCAGATTTTGGAGACACACCCTCTACAATTTATTAATATTTATATGCATAAAATTTGTAAGTTAAATGAGCAAGAATTATTTACCGATTTTGCTTTCCGCTCCATTTTTAACAACATCAGAAAATGAAACAATTTTTACTCCTTCCTTAAATCCTGTTGTATCAGTTTTCTTCAATTGATCTTCCATATAAATAATTGTATTAACTTTTGTTACTTTATCCAATAAATGTTTAAATTTTGGTAACAAGTCATGTGTTGTAATAACACAATCTACTTCAGTTTCATTTATACAATGTGCAACACCATCATCACCTAATGTTGCATAAACAGTAACTATTGGAAGATTTTGTTTAAAACAACCATGTGCAGCAATCATCCATTCAGCGCGTGTTTCAGCAAATATAACAACATTTTTTCCAGGTTTTTGTCCAAGTTCACGTAATCCACGACCAAAATTTGTTGCCATTTTACCAGTTTCCATAAATGTTTTCCATTTATATTCACCCATTTTATATTTTTTGAATACACGTCCATTAGGTTGAAGTTCATCTTCTTCACTTAAAATTTGTCTAGTGCCCAAACATCGTTTATTTGAATGTAATTTTACACAATAATTAAACATTTTTTCAAGTGTATCAATGTTTGCCTGCAACATTTGAACATGAACAGAACGCGGTGGATCCGTTGAACGATATGTAATTTGAGTATCGTCTTGACTGGAAGCTTTTGCCTATTATGAAATTGAACAAATAACATTAATTTTTTATTTTTTTTTTTTGGTAAAACATTAATTAAAAATAAAAATTATGCACACCAAGAAAACCTGTGTTAGATAGGGGAAATTAAAGCATAATCTAATTCCTTTTATTATATTTAAACACTAATAGAAACTGTGGAGTTTATTGTGGTAAATTAAAAAATAATAATAAAGACGATTAAAGGTGCTTCTACACAGTCCAAAAAAAAAGAATTTATATCCCTGTTCATATAGAAAAAAGGACCTTTGGAAATTATATCAAGCCCTGTCAGTAAATCAAGAACACACATATAAGAACAAAGAAAGCTATACATATAAAACTTTACATTAGTAGTATTCAAGAATGAATTCCGCAACAAAAATTCCTGTACATTTGAGGTTAGTTTACAGTCATTAATAAAATTAAGTGACTTAAGAACAAAAATTCCTGTACATTTGAGGTTAGTTTACAGTCATTAATAAAATTAAGTGACTTTCCCTTATATTACAAAAAAAAATTAATATTAAAGATCAATTTTTTCTTTGAATAGCTTCGAATTTTGAGAATTCAATAGCTTCGAGTTTTAAGAGTTAATTTTAATACATTTTACCAATTATTCATTTAAAATATATTATTTAGTCTTAAAAAAATTAATATTTAGTTTTAAGTAGTTTTCGTATAATTTTAAAAAATCCAATTCGAAATAAATAAATTTTCTTAATTGAAATTTGAAAATTCTTAGGCCAATATTTTAGTAATTCAGATTGTCATTATCATGTAATTAATAAAAATAATAGTTTTAAAACGATTTAAATTATTCGAAATAAAAATTTTTCCCGAACTTATTTAAAAAAAATTTCTTAAACACAACATTGTATCAACTTATTTAAGAAGCTTTGATTGAAAAAGAAAACCAAACTAAAAATTAAAGAAAAAATAAACAAATTTAAACTGAAAAATTAAAATAGATTTTAAAAAATTATATTGAGTATGCAATTTGAAAAGGTACGAATAATCACCATGTCCATTTAATTTGTAATAATAAAAAATAATAATAACTAATATAAAAAAAAAAAAAAAATATAATCCAAAGCCCATAATGAAATTAAAATTAAATTATTTGCAAAATTTTATTTGTTTTTGCATTTGTGATCATATTTGGCTACATTTATTTCAACATTGTATTAAAATTTAAGTAAATATTAGTTTTTTACTAAATTAACCTAAAGGAATTAATTAATTTCTTAATTCTATGATTAAAAGATTACTTTTATATAAAAATTACATTTTAGAAAAACTTATTTTCCAAATACGGAAATATTTCCAATAACTTTTTTTTCCAAAGCCTATAAAACTATTAAAAATTTTGGACAATAAATTATGGGAACTTTTCAGTTTTAACAAAAATTAATATCATTGCTTCGAATTAAAAATTGAGGTAAAATACAAAGAAAAGAAAAAAGCTAATTGACATTATTTTCTAACTCTTAAAAGAAAAATACGCGGATTCACTTTGGAATTTTTCGATAATGTCAGACACGCACTGACATTTCGAAATTAAATTCTTAAAAGTCTTTTCACATATACTTACAAATCTTCAGATTTGTAACACATTCGCGTAATCTTTCAATATTCAAAATTTTTCTTTTATGCTGTTCTTCTAAATTATAATATTTTTGCAATAGTTATAAAAAAAACTTAAAATTTTTAACTATGGAACTTTAAGTACAACTGTTATTTTCGAACATACTGTTACTGGAGATTTTGCAATTTGGATTTATCAAAGATTCTTTATATTAAGACCAATGTTACAACTGAATTATGAAAAATCCACTTTCTTACAAAAATTAGCAAAACTTTTTTATAAAAATCATTTTTTATGTGATAGCAAAAATAGCATCTATGAACGTCAATAAATTATTCTAAATTTTCGAAAATAAAAAATTTAATTGCGATAATGTTAAAAAGAGAGGATAATCTATATACATACATATATAGCTGTCTTCAAGAAAATTTACATTTTCTGTTCATATTTTATAGTTGAAACTTTTATTCGATTCATTTTATTCGATTCTTTTATATTAAATTCGATCATTAATTAGTTTTTAAATTTAATCATAAAATGATTAATAAAATAAGGAGTTCTACCAAAATAATATTTTATATCCCGTAAAATTTATAGTATATACTTAAATTTTAATACTAAATCCCACAATAACCAAAATAAAATACAAGAAATAAGATTTTAAAAACAATTTCCAAAAATTAATAAAATTATCCATATACACATTACTTATGTACAATTATAAATTTGAACGTGTTATAAAAATATAAGTACAAAGAAATTTCTGTGTTCATTTTTGCATTTGGTTTTTCTAGAAAATTGCGTTTTTAAAGAAAAAAAAAAAATATTGTATTTTAACCTCTGGATCATTTGGATCATATTTGTATTTTTCTGCTGATTTATCTTTCACAGGTGCAGCCTGAATAAAAATAAAAAAAAAATATAAAAAATAATGTACAAAATCTAAAAATATTCAATTGATTTGATAAAACTTGTGTTTAATCTGATTCAATATTAATTAATTTTAAATTTTAATTAATAATTATTATTTAGACATTAATTTACGATTATCAGATTAAGAATCTATTCAAGGTATTGAAATAGAGTTATGAAAATAAATTCAAATTCTAGTAGATGATAGATGGCAGTCTGAAACGAGTAGGGAATACATTATCAGATGTGTGCCCGACTTAACTTTTGATTTAATTTTATAAATTGTCTTTAAAATTTACAATTTAGTCTCTTGATTTATTCAGATTTAAAACATCTGCGTCATATTATTACACCAGAATATTATAATCCTATTTAATATTAAACATTACCAGAATTAACTCAATACTCAAAATAAATTCTCAAACATTTTGAAAAAATTTCCTTTTTTTTTTTTGCGCTATTAGACTATAAAACCTACAATAGGTCGATACATAATGTTTAAGAACTATTATATTATAATTAAGCAAATTAGGAAAAAACAACAAAAAAAAAATTATTAAGGAAATTAAAAAAATATCAAATATATAAAAAAAACAATTCTTAAATAACAATTTAAAGCAAACAAAATAAAAACCTCTACATCATCTGCCTTATATTTATTTTCATCTGGTTTATCACGAAGACGTAAACCCTGTCATAAATGTAAAAAAAATACAAATAAACAAAACTGTATACAATTTTTTTTTTTTGTAAGAAAAACATATTAAAAAAAAATTTAACAATAATAATTGTTATTAGGGCACTCATACCTATTTAATATACGCTTTATAAAATGAAAAAAGCCATTGTTAAAATATCACTCAAAAAAATAGTAACTTTGAACTTTCAAATCTCAAGAAAATTATTCGGAACTTATAATAGGCAAATTTCGGAAAAATTATTTGGAAATTTAAGCAATCATACAAAAAAAAATAAAACAAATTTCCCCCAATTTTAGGGAAATTTTGAATTTTTTTTTGGTTTTCTGTTAATAATATTAAATTTTCAATGAAATTCTAAAATAAAAAAACAATTTGCATTCAAAATTAATAAATGTTACGGTTATAAAGCAAATAAGTGTAATAAATTTCCTATAATCACTAAGTTCTATAAATTCAATCCTTCCAGCATTAAAATCTATAATTTTTCTTTATATAAATGTGTAATAAATATTATATTTAGTACACCTAGTTAATTATAAACGCAAAAAAAAAATAAAAACGTGGTGGATTATAAAATTTTAAATGATACCGCGCCTTATCTTAAACTTAAAATTTCCTATGTCTTTTTTAATTCTATAAAGTTTTTTTTTATTAATACTAAAATCTTTTATCTTAAATTCAAAAATTAATTAAAAGCAAAAAAAAAATAATATAAGTACTTAGTAACTGTATTTATGTATACACATACCAGCAGGGGTACTAATAATAAAACTAAAAAAAAAACAAAATAGTTTGTTACTAGTTAAAATTCTCAATGAAAGGTATCAACCTTTGCCTATTAATTGAATTGGGTCTATAAATAATTTTTGATTAAAGTATTAAAGTATAATATTGTAAAGTAAATGATTAAAATTTGCAAAATATTAAATAAATAAATTTTGAAAATATTTCTAATAACACTTGTTAAATTATTAATTTTCACATTAATTATAAAATAAAAATTCTTCTTTTAAATCAAAAATGCAATTTCTTATATAAGTATATTAAGAATTTATAATTTCGATTACATAAAACTTTTTGTAATCCGCTTTAGCATTTAATTGATTTTTAAAATTTTTATCATGCTCGCAGTACAATTTTACAAGTACCTATTGAAATTATCATGATTCTCGTTATTAAAATGACATAGATGTACATATAATTACATAAGTCATAAAATTTAATTAAAAAACTACATTGACTATTCATATTTTAGAGAACTACTTAAAATTTCTAACTAAAGAACTGAAAAAATTTAAATTGAAAATACTTAATATCGTTGTAAAATTGAATACAATCTAAAAAGAAATAGGTAAATCTAGTTTAAAAATAAAATTTCTGATATTTGAGTTTAATCATATGGTATTACCGTCTCGAGGACCTTAAAGATAATTATATTTATAAAGAAGGAGAAAAAAAAACAAAAAATAAGTAAGCGTGCTAAAACAAATATTAGTTCACGAGTTAAGAAAATGAAAAATTAAATAAATATTTTTAAGTAAATATTTATATAAGTAAGTATAAAATTAATATCTAGTTCGTTTCTTATAGGATTAGTGACAAAAAAGAACAAAAAATATTATGAATAAGCATGATTAAAATAAATTTAATTTTTTCGAATAAATTTTAGAAGACACAACATTAAAATTAAATATTTATCGGATATTTATCGGATAGTCAAAATTTAATTTAAATAAAAAAAAAATTTTTAATAAATTCTTTTTTTCAAGTTTCTAGTGCAACTAAAAAAGAATTTTAACAAAATATTTTTGTCTTCTCTAATTTTACAATTATTTTAGTTACATATTGTTCTCAACATAAAACTTCCTTAAATTATACACTTATATTAGGAAGTTAAATTAAAATAAATAATAATAAAAAGGAAAATCAAGTAACTTAACAGGAATAGAATACAATTAATATACCTTAATTCTTCTTGATGCTTGTCTCCGTTTCCATGGTCTTTGTAATACCAAATATACAGGTAATGTTATTATATCGCATACAAATGCGAATACCTTAATTGCTCCGATTGCAGTTTGCACCCAAAAACTCTCCATCCTAAAATATAAAATAATAATAATAAAACTATTAAATTCAATTTTTTTTTTTTTTTTTTTGGAAAATAAAAAAAAATAATTAATAACAATTTTTTAACATTAAAATTGCAATAAAGAAATATAAAATTATTGTGTGAAATTATTAATTAAAATGCAACAATAATAATAATTATTGAGTATAAAAATTTTAAATTTAAAGTGAAATATAAAATATGTATTTAAAATATTTGAATTTATGAATAAGCAAAATAATTTTGAATAAAAGTGCTGATAAATTTAAAAAAAAAAAGCAAAACAAAGCAAAATCAAATAAAAATGTTATGATTCATTAAACAAAAAAAAAAAAAAATATTAAAATAAAATGCATTAAAATTATTAGATTTAATATGAAAGCTGAACCACAATTCAAAAAAAAAAAATATTGTAAGTAATAAATTATGATCATAAAAAATTGTTAAATAGTGTTTTACATAAGCCAACCATAGACAAAGAAACAAGCAATTTTACACTCTTTTTAAACTAATAATTACTTTATTTTTTATTTACTTATAATTTTTAATTATGCGGAAATAACGTGATTTAATTGTTTTAGTTAAATTAAATAAATAAAATTCCAAATATTTTCAATAATTTTTGAGTATTTGCATACAAAAATTAAAAGTTAAAACTTAAAAATTATTAATTGATTTGTACTATAATCAGAATTTTTACTTCTTCTTTATGAAAGAGTCAAATCAATACTGTGTACTTTAATTATTATTTCAATTAAATTTTAATAACATTTTGATGAAAATTATCAATAAAGTTTTATAATATAGATTATAATTATTGATTAAAATTTAAAAAGTGGATTTTAATCAGTATTTAAGAAAAGAAAACAAAAAAAAAATAGTAATATAATAATAATAAAGATTATCATTTGCAAAAGGTGCATACTTGTAAATTTTATGATTAAAATTTTCAATGTTACCATATTATACGAAACGAATTGCAAAAATCATAATATTTCAAATATTAAAATAATTAGGTATTGCCACATATATGATTTTAATTTTTGATGGAATTAATGTGCAGATAAAAATATAAGTATACTTATATATATATGGAGTAAATATGCGTTTACACAATAAAATTAGAAAGAGCTAGTCAAAATAAGAAATTTGAGAATATTGTAAATATGTTGTGATAGTTATCAATATTTCATATATGTATACTCGTATTATGTACTTATACGTCCATGAATATGAAGCTGATTTAAGATTTTTTTCAAATCACATACTTAAGTCAATATATTATTTATGTAAGTAATTGCTTCGATTACAAAAAAAAAATTAAAAATAGAACTATTTGAGCTTTTAAACTAAGAGTAAGTTAAAACATTTTAATACAAATACTCGTAATTTCATATAAGTATTTTGAAGAAATCAAAAGATTATTGAAGGTTGGTTTAACGGTAAATTAAAAAAAAATAAATAATTTGGTAAAATAATAGAGGAAAAGAGATAAATATATTGAAAGAGAAATAACTAAATATTATATAATATCGAAGATGAAGAAAAATTAATTCGAAGACCTTGAAATTTAAAGATTGGCTGCATAATTACCATTCCAAAATATTTTGGAAAATATAATGGAAATCATTCAACAAATTTTTTTTTTCTTTTTTTTTTGCTAAATGGTTAATATACCAATATTTCGTACAGGGTAAACTTTTAAGTAATTAATCATGTTTATATTTTGTTTATATTGATATATAACAATAAATACTAATTATTTATTTTTAAATAAATACTTAAATGAAAAAGTGAATGAAAAAATAATAATTAAGGAATAAAATTCATACTATTTTAAATGAAATTACGAGTACACATAAAATTTTACAAATATTTATTTTTATATATAAGTATATTTTATGTTCAGTAGTTACATAAATAAGTATTACTGAAGTACATTCTTATTTAAGCAAAAACATTGGATAAATATCTGGAAAAAAAATTGGAATAAAGATGACATCATCCCAATTATCGATAACTTAAAAGTTTATAATTTAAAATTTTGTTAAAAGTGCAAAAGAATTGATAATTCAATTTATAATTGAATAATTTCATTAGCAATACCTGTTGAATTCGCGAAATTAAAAGAATATCATTAAAAATTATTGTTGTAATAAATTAATTTTTCTAAAATTCTTAATTTTACAAAGCAATGTAAAATAAATTTAAAATGTGATTATAATTGCAAAAAGGTGTTTAAAATGGTAGAAAAATTAATATTGAAAATGTTATCTATATAAAAATTTTAAAATTCTGGTTTAAATAAGCTATATAAGAAGAAAAATTCTTTGTTATACATAACATTCTTATACATAACAATCACGTTACGTATCTTAAAAATATTGTACATTTTATATGACGTTTTAGCATTTAAAGTACTAGCTAAAGACTTTGAAAGCATTTGCTATATTACTTTGTTCAAGAAGACTTCAAAAATTTGTTAAATAAAATTCTAACTCTAACAGATTTAAATCGCAATCGAAAAAGCCCAAATTTAATAATTTCCATGTCCTGCTCATAATTAAAAATTTTATATATACAAATACATACGTATACATATTTTATTTAACAAGTTTTAACTATGAAATACAATAAAATTATTAGTTTTTGTTTTTTCTAAATAAAAAACATAATTACCATGTCTATAACACTGTCTCACACTTTTATTGCGACCATAATCAATTTAATCAAATGATACAAACTTTTCAATACTTATATACTTAATATGTATAATAATATTATGTACATTATATATGCACTTGTATTTAAAATACATATCTAATCTATATATAAAATTGATAATTGAGATTTCGAACAGGGCACAATCCAAACTCCAAAGTCACTAAACTTTAATACGGTCTCAATGAATTTGAATTAAAAAAAAAAGGCTGTTATCTATCAAGCTTTACATGTGTACGCAATTTTCGTTTTTTATGTAACATTTAAAGAGAATAAAGTTTAGTTTTTAAGACTAAGCAATACTTAAGTATATTTGCGATAAAGTGAATAAATGAAAGCAAAAAATTCATTTTTACCGGCAAAAAAAAAAAAAAAATTCATACTTTAATTGAATGCCACTGTTTAGTAACAATAAGGAAATCAAAAACAAGAAAACAAATTGAATATTGAAACTAAAAAGTTTTTTCTATATTAGAAAAAACTTTGACCCGTATGGTCTGACAAGCGACTAAACTTTTTTCATATTTTCTTTTTGAGTACTAAAACTTATTATCGTTGCAAAAAAAAAATTTTTTTTTTCATATAATACATGTTGTATAACACTTCTATAATATATGAGTACAAGTAGATATGTATGTATATATGGTGTTTAGGGTTATTTTACTAGGCGTTTGGTTTTGAAATGAAAAACTCAGAAAAATTAGAAATTTACATGCTATTTTTATCTAAATCATCAAATCTACCATTGGAATTTGATTTTTGAATAAAATTTCATATACATATATATTATATGAATGCTACGAGTATATTATGTACGTTGTAGATAATCAATTCGAATGAACCAAATTTTATGTCACTAACTACTTCACCTACATTTTTTTTTTTTTTGGAATATCGTAAAATATTATATTTGAAAATAATTAAATATTTCATTATTACTACAGTCGAAATTAGACGGTTCAATTAACAAATGTAAAATGTAAAATTATTTGCTACCCGAACGTATTTCCAATTATTGTTTATTCAATTTTTTGATATTTGGATGCATTTTTTGAGTGACATTTTCTCTATGACAATTCACTTCCCAAATATAAATATATGAAGAAAAAAAAAAACGGTATCGAAACAAAATAATCACCCGTTATATTATAAATGAAAGAAAATTTCAATTGCCTGAATTAAAAATTAGAAAAGCTTATAATATAATTCTCATGTAAACAATAATAATAATAATAATAATGACAATAGAACGAATCATATTATTATATAAGAATTAAATGACAATTATTGTAACAAAACGATGACAACTAAAAACGTAAGTAAATTTTCAAGTACCTAATCTAGTTCTTTTGTATTTTTTTTTAAATGATATCAAAACAAAGTCGATTTTTTAAACAAAGTCGGATTCATAAGTGCATACACGTACGTAAACATAGAATATACACGTGATAATACAATAAAAACAATGTAAGTTATATTTTTATTATATATATATATTGTGAATGGACTTTGAACTATAAATTGTTTTAATAATTTTGAAAACCGACACAATCTATTTGACAGTAAAAAGGTTGTGATTTAATATATATACATATATATATTTAAAGTAGATATTGAATATAAAATTATAAGGAAATGTAATTTAATCTCATATCTTGTGTATAAAAGAAATCATTAAATTCTAAATAAATAAAGTGAATAATTTTTGTTTTTAAATAAATAATTATGTGTAATATGCTTATATATAAAAACCGATGACATAAAGAAAATTTTAAAGGGTTGCAAGAGTACAAAAATAAAGTTTTTTTTTTCGAACTATTAAAAAGGAATTGAAACAAAGAAAATTGCATTAGCATTTGAATTTAGCATTTGAATGAACTATTTTTGTGATAATTAATTGAAATGTGATTAAAACTTAATGTTTATTAGCCTTAACTGCAAATATTTGAGAGAAATATTTATGATTGTTGTTATTTATATAAGTATGTAATTTAAAATATAGAACAATTTTAGAAGACATAATTATACCCCAAAATTATTTTCATGTAATGGGAAACCTATCAAAATCATAATTATAAAAAATATTCAATTATTATTCAAATATTAAAATTATTCTATATAAAATATTTTCAAAATACGTTTAGTCAGTGAAAAATATTTAAAGTTTAATGTATTCATTCAACAGAATTTCAAAGCGGAAATAAAATTTTGTAATTACGGCAATGATCAAAGATTTCGTGACATGACTATTGTGAAAATTGTGATATTATCAAAAAAAATTAACTTGTGAATTCTTGTACTTTTCAAATATAATACTTATCTTAAATAAGAAAAAAAAAGTAATTATGTATAAAAAGTACTCTGAATATACCATATACACAAATAAATATAAGTATGCAAAACCAAAGGTGTATTAATTAACAATATTAAACGTTAAACATAAAAAACAAAATTAAAAAACCAATCAAAATATGTAAACAATTTGATTATAATTAAAATTGATGATAATTTCATTAATACGTGCTATACAAATGTAATTAAAATCTGAGAACGTAAAATAATTGTATACAGGGTGTGTCGTATCTAAGTACACTGTTATATACTAGTGTACGGACCCTTATGGGTAAACAAAATTTTTATATGGAGACAATATTCACAGCTTAACTGGTTCCGATTTACAGATACTTAAATTCACTCTTGACCGTTTAGTAATGATATATAGCATTTATTAATGGTATATTAAATATAATTTGGAAACCACAGAACAAGGACTTTAATTATAATCTGTTCACATCACATGACCTTAAAATTCGAGCAATTTTGAATTTTTAATTTCGTATTTTTAAAAAATGTTAATTTTTTAGGTGACGTAACATTTCCACTCTTTCTACTATATATTTAATTTATGGTAGTATCAAATAACTGTTTCAGTTCTCAAATAAAGATTTATGTAGAAATGTTGAATCAATAATATTTATAAATTAAATTAAATTGAAATAAAAAAATATTGAATGATTCTCATTTGCAATTTTGAAAATAATACCAGATGCCAAAGAAAGTTCGAACCTAGATCCAATTGATAAAGTAAGCTCAATAATATGCATATCTCAATATTAAGTAAGACAATATAATCAATTAATCAATATTAGCATGAATTAATTTAAAATAAGGGTCAATACGATATTTACATTGAGTATACATTATATTTAGGGAATTTATATAAATAGTCCAAAAAGATAGCGCTACCTATGTAAGTACGCCTTTTTAAAGGAATTATTGTCACTTACATTTATTCTAGTTGATGTCTTTTGATAAGAGATATGATTTTCTTGAATTTGAATTAAAAAAATTTAACTCGAAATTTTTTTTGAGAGTATTTTAGAGGAAAACACCCTAAATTGTCATTTGTCACAAATTTTATTAATCTTTATCATCTTTCAATATATATAAAAAATAATCGAAACACAAAATAATTATTAAGCAAAACAAAAAATATTAAATGAAGTGCGTGATTATATGTAGTTTTTTTTTAATAATAAATTTTTTAAACACTCACAAAAGTATTAAAAACTCGAACATATTTAATTTTTTCACACATAAAAATTATTTTATCAATTATTATTAGATACACAATAATATACTAAAGAATTTAAATGTGAAGAAATAATTAAGCGATTATAAATTTGTTAAGGTAATTTTTTTTAATTTATAAAATACACTTTAAATTCTATTTAATTAATAAAATACAAATATTAAATGTCGTGTAAAATCATGCAAATTTAATATTTAAGAACTCATTATTATTACGATCATAACAATTATCGCCATGCAAATTTTAATTTTAAAAAAGGTATAACAAACTAATTATTGTCTTCAACATGCAAATTAAATACTTTTTTTTTTAAATATTAATTAAATTTCATATTGTTTTTTTTTTTTTTAGATTAATCAAATTTTAATTTAAAAAATAATTTTGATTTTGTTATTTCGATAATATGCTTATGTTTTTTTCTATTTTTTAATTTATATGACTTTGGTTTTTTTTTTTTTGATTTTTACTTACTGGGCATCATCTTCGATAAACATTTTGATGATTTGTTATTTATTACAGAACAACAACAACAACGTCTTGGAAAACCCAACAGTTAAAATAAAAACGAACAAAACTTGTATACAAAGTAGTAGTAAATAAGGTAATGAATAAATTGGTAAGTAGTAGTAGGTTAATTTAAAATAGAAATATTATTCTTTCTCTTTTTTTTTTTTATGTAACAATGTTAATTTATTTCTCCAATTAATGTATATAGAGAATTAAAATTTTTTTTCAATCACCAAACACAGTTTTTTTTTTCTTAATTATTTTTTTAATTTTTTTCTTATCTTTTTTTGTCAAATTTGTTTTTATTTTTTGTTTTAGTTTTTCAGTTAAAAATATATAAAAAAAAAATCTCCAAACTCTCCAATTATTTTTTCTCCAAAACTCTCCAATTTAAATTTCTTTATTTTTATAAATTTTGTAATATTTTTAATGTAAGAATGAATAATTAGCTTTTATATACCGAATTGGTATTTTCAATAAAATTATGCCCCAACAAAAAATAAAATACAAAAAGCTTAAATACACATTTGTATGTATAAATATGTATTTCTATATTAATGCGAAATATCTATGTATGTATATGTTTTATGTATATGATGAAAAAATATCCTTAGAAGACGTATATAAATTTTACACCTTTCTCCTTTCAATAATTTATTTAAAAAATATTATTTTATGTATGATTCAAAAAAAAAAAAAAAATATTACAAAAATAATTACAAATTTTTATTTGAAAATATGAAAATTTAATTTTTTTTTTTTTTTTCAGAAAATTAATATGAAAATAAATATTAAAATGATGATTTAAACACGCACTATTACAATAAGGAACGATGAATTAAACTTCTAATATTTTAAGAAGAAAAAAAAAAATAAGATTTAATTATTCTTGTTAATTAATTATGGTTTTTGAATATCTTCAATATACTTTGGATGATCCTGAAATGAGAAAAAAGAAAATAAAAAAAATTAAATAATTTTAATAAAATAATTTGTTTAGTTTTTTTAATTATAAATACATAAATGGTTATTAAATATCAAAATTAATTTTAAAGAACGAAAATTTAAATTATAATTGCAATCAGCCCAAATTATTCAATTCTAAGACTACGCCGAAATATAGAATCAAAACCCGTGTCAGTGGAAATTGCAGTTGCTCTTCGACGCACGTACATATATGCGAAATGTACTTTGCCTTACATGTTGGTTAAATTAAGAAATTTAGTAAAAACTAAAACTAAAATCTATGACAATTTCAAAAACAACACAGAGAAATGAGTTTTTTTCTAGATAACTAAATTACACGTATATGAAAAGAGAGATGAATCTAACATGCATACATATATTGAGCTAACAATTTAAGAATTATTGAATTTTAATTGGATATTTTCTTCCTTTATTAATTAATTGCAAGAAAATTAAAAAAAAGCATTAATTCTGTTAATTTTATCATTAACAAAATAATCAAAATTTTAATTTTCTGAATATTAAAAAATACAAATTAGAACAGTAATACAAAAAATATAAAAATTTTAATGAACAAAATTTAATAAAAAAATATTTCTTCTTCCATACCGGTAAAAAAATATTCATTCATCAGTTTTACATACACATATTTATACACATTCATAATAAGAATTGGAAAAATACATAATCAGAAAAACTTAACATAATAAGAATTTTTAAATTGGAATATTAAGAAAATTATTCCTCTCACATACTTAGTATTTGAAATAAGATATTCAACTTAATTACTGAGAATGTTTAAAAAAAAGGAAATTTTAAGGTTCATTACACCCCTACTTTACATTTTTTACTTAATATAAATTTTAAACTAAATCATATGAAAATTAGAACACACTAAATTGATTTTAATGGATGGTATATTGTACAATCTAATTTCAGTATATATATACAAAAATAGATACTGTTTCTCCCCTTACATAATTATACATAGTTCAGTAGATTTTGTTAAAATATATTTCCTCTATAGTTCCTCATTTTTTTTTTTGCTATTTTCAACATTCATAAAAATAACTTAAATATATTTAAGAAAAAAAAATGACAATAGAAATACAAAATTCTAAAAATAATTCTTATTCTTTCACCTTTTTTCAAAAAAAAAAAAAAAAAAAAACAATACTTAAAAATATATTTTTTAATATTCATTTAGTCAAATATATAAATAAAAAATCCCACGTTTTAGAATATGGAGGGCATAAATTTTCAGACTTTGCTCTTTCTCTCTCTCATTAAAAACATCAAAAACAAGAAAACCTTCGTTTGCTACCAAAGTAAAAAGTTCATTATAGAAAAATTTTGTTATTTTCTCTTTCAAATTTACGATATCATCATTATTTAAAATTTATATATTTTGATAATTATCCGTTTATATGTATATATGCATGTTCATAAATATGTAGGATATTTTCAAAAAAAAAAAAAAATTTATTATTTTTAAGATTTGGTTCTTTCATTTGTTTTCAATGGTTTCTTTAATAATATTAACCTTGAAAAATTTTTTAAAAATAATTTTTTCCTATACAAATATTTTTATATAAAATTTGCCTCTTTTTCTGCGTCACAAATTATTTTTTTTTTTTGTATGTATGTATTTTTTAATATAATATTTAATAAAAAATGAAAAAATAAAATCAATAATATTTAATAAAAACATTTAATTCAATTTACGATAAGATAATATGTTGGATCAATTCACAATACATACGATATAATAATACATAGGTAATTAGTTCAATTCAAATTTTTATACAATTCTAAATTAAACAAAACAAAAAGTGTATAACAATTAAAATTAGATTCATTAACTCTTGTGAATTGACGCAATATTTTGTACTAATTTACGATCAATAACACACCAGAATTGTCTAGAAATTTTCTTTGTTTGACAGATCAAATAAGCAAAGACAAAAAAAAAATATGGTTAAAAAAAAAAAAACAAATAAAAATGTGCAATAAAGAATGAAAATGAATTTTTTGAAATTATAATTAGGAATTTTTAATAGGACATTTTTTTTTTTAAAAGATCATTAAACTTCAATTAAACTTGAGGCAAAAATAAAAATGATATTTCAAATATAGGAACAAAGAAATGTTTGATCAAACTTGATTGAAACTAAATCAAAATTTCTTTGTTGTAAAATTGTAAACTTAAATGAAAATTACTTACATAATAAAATTTAGCAATCTATTAAAAAAAAATATTTTTTTTGGGATCAACACAAAAATTTTTTTCACCAAGATGTTCTCAAACAATTTCGATTCAATTTTTTTTACCTTCTACTCAATGATGAATGAAAAGTTTTTTTTTAAAGATTTTAATTTGAAGGGAAATTTTTGAACTTTAAAAAAAGTCAATAACAAAATCTCAATTAATTTAATAGTGACATTAAGTACATTATGTATATATACATATTGGTATATATATAGTATGTATGTATATTGTTTAAAAATAATCGTTCATGGAATCGTCATTGGACAAGAACATTAAGAATTTAAACCGAAAAAAAATAAATAAATAAATAAATAAACAAAATTATTGCTTTTATAGAACGCAAATATCATCTGCTGATGACGGCAACATATTTGAAAATTTTATTTTTCTCTTGGAAAATTTCACAATTGGAATTTAAGTGAAAATTTATTTTTTTTTTTTTTAATTTATGAACCTAAAATCTTTTCTTTTGTTTATTGTGACGTAATGTTAGAGTATTGTATAATAATTTAAATCTTACCACAAATTAAACATGACAATTGAATGTAACTTTGACCATGGACTTGATTTTGATTTTAAATTTTTGATAAAATAAATTTATGTATGTATGTATGTAGTTATTAAATTATTATTAAGATTTAATAATGAATTTGAATTGCTTTCTAATTAGAAATTTTTATATTAACTAATTAAATTTTTATAATATATTGAGGGAAATGTAAATTTAGCGAATGATTGATGGAAAATAATTTAAAACTTATGTTAACAGTGTAAAATATTATAAAGAATTATTGTTATATAATTGTTATTATAATGAAATAATATATCTAAGAATGTAAAGTAGGATCTTCGAAGAAGTTTTGAAAAGCTAATGCACAAGAAAAGGACAAGAGCACAAAAGGAAAAGACATAACAAAAAAATAGGGACTAAAAAGTGATTTATTTGCGTTCTGCCTAGATAAATTTTGAAATGTATTTTAATTAAAAAATTGAATAGGTATGTGAAATTTTATACTAAATTTACGCAATGTAGTCGGTAAAAATTAAAATTCTATATTCTTGCCCCTTAAAATTTTATATGTTCGCTTTTCGCTCTTATTTGCATTCCCATTTTTCAAAACACAAGGATAGCAGCACTTTCTTATAGAATAATTACTGAAAATGCTACAATACTAAAATTTTTTTTGTAAAATTTGAGTGCTACTAATATATAAATATATATATAAATATTGACTTATCTTAAATGAAATTTTCGCATTATAATATTTTGAATTACGTCAAAATGTGTTGAAATAACACACATTTTATCGTAAACTTAAAAATAAAACGCAAAATTTTTGTAAATTTTACTTTCATCTTTACGTTTTTATCTTTACTATCACATATATATATATATATATATATATATACGTATACATATATAAATTTCTACATTTAAAATGATTTCCCTTATTTTTCATTGAATCATTTCATTTACAATTAAAAATCTTACGTTTTTATACAAAAGCATCACGAAATTTCAAAAATAAATAATTTTTGGCAAAGAAATAAACTCAATATCAACCTAAATTTACAATTTTTTTTTTTTTGCTTTTAAAACAAAATTATAAGAATGTGTGTTGATGTATAGAAATAATATAGCATTTAAATACACCATACACTAGAAAAAAAATTTAAAATGTGTAAGACAAAAAAAAGAGTATAAAAATTGGACAAAATGTAACAATAAAAAACGGAAATTTCTATTTTTAAAAATCAAAATCTTTGAAAAGTATGAAAACAAAGATCTCATTTTAAAAATTTTTTTTTCTCTTCAATTTTTTTTTTCTTATACGATTAATCTGTGATACCGTATAGCATTATTTGTAGTGGATAAACCACATACTTATATATACCGCCTATAATACATGACAATCAAAGAAAAATACAACAAATTTTATATAACTTGTATAAAACTATGTGCAATTTCAACATTAATTTATAAATAACTATTTAATGCATTACATTTTTAAATATACATAGGAAATTGAGTGTGAAATAGCAGTGGCATTTTTGACTACTTTTTAATATTTTATAATTTTCATTTTATACAAGATTTATAATTAAATCCAAGTTTTAAATTTAGAGCACGGAAATAAAATATGCATTAAATCTTGATCTTGATAAAGTAAAATTACTACTTATAATAAAATTGATTGCATGATGGTATATCGGTATAAATATAATTATTATATTATGTTTGAAAATCAAAATTCATTAATGTCAATGTAATATATTTATTCGTCAATTCTTCATTTTTTTAAAAAAATATGAATATAAAGTATGAAATATTTTTTGACTAATTGCCAGGAATGTTGTATTTTTTTTCTCTTAACATTATATTAGAACATTAATCATTTTTGGTAAATTATTGATGACATGCCATTTGAAATAAGCACCATTTAAGTATATTAATTTGATTATTAAAATTACTCTGTCATTATTATAAAGTAAAATAAATTTTATTTACTAAGTAATGACAAAATTACATTAATATGAAATCTTATAATCACCTCTTTCAAATATAATTTTTACCGTAAATCATTTTACATTTCAAATTTGTGCAAAAAAAAAAATTTTCGTTATACGATATTTAGGCCATACTAGTTATAATAGTTTGAAAACGACTACACTCAAAAAATACAACAATTAAATTAAAAGATCACAATAACTTTAAATAGCATTAGACAACGTGTATTTATAAAAGCTAATTATAAAAGAACGAAATAAAATAAAAAAAAAATTAGCAAATTTGAATGTGTAATGTTTTACATGTGAAATAAAAGCGTAACTATATACTGCAATATAATGTACGAGTATGTTTGTATATTTTGCTAAATTCGAAAAATTATTTTTAGATTTCATTGCATATGTATGGGGAAATCAGAAAATCGCGTGATTTAATTAAAAATTCAATGCAAAAAAAGAGAGTACATGAAAAAAACAAAAAATATTTTAATGGTTTGTAAATCAAAATAAAATTTTTTTTAAATTTATTCATTAATAAAAAAGAATATTTTTTATCCTTCTTTTGTAAACAATATTATTTTCCTTCAAATTTTGCAAAAGAAAATTTACGATATCATTGCAAAATTGTTACACTGTTTCTTAAAACGGAAGTGTAACGTCTATATTTAAACTAAGTGAGGTAAACAAATGCCATATTTTGTTTAAAAAAAATATTTTTAAGAAAAAATCGAGAAAATATACTATTCATCCATACAATCTTCAATTTTTTCTTGACTTCAAAATTCCAGTAATACGGTATTAATATACAATTCAACTTACATTCATCAAATTATATTTTAACACAGTGTTACTAAACTTTTACACTTTATAAAAATTATAAATTATATAAATTTATTTCCATCAATATGAGATGATCGACAGCATCATCAATAAATACCAACACAAATACACCATGTGTAGAAAAATAAGTAGAATCCCATATGTATACAAAAATATATTATGCGAATTAAGAATTCCGAATTCAAAAAATATCAAAACAAATAAATAAGTATATAGGTATAAATGAGTTCAAAAATCTAATAAAATAAACACACCATTTAATCGATTTGTATTGTTGTTTAAATATTTGAATTCGCAAAATACCCCAAATACATTCACAAATTTTGAAGCTTAAACATAACTATTCAAAGAAAAGAGTAATATATTGGCTATAAGTGAGAATTTGTAATTCGCATATTTTCATATTAATAATCAATGGCAAAACACAAATGATAAAAAAAAAACTTGTTTTAAATTCGAAGTTAATAGCACGTCCGATTAAACAAAAGGGACACAAGCACACAAAAATATTAAATATAAAATAAACAAAATTTGAATTTTCATAATACCATCGTTTAGTTTTAGGTAAATAAATAATTACGTTTTAAAATTCCGCGCTTAAAATCATTTAATTTTAAAGCTTTTCTTTTATAAACGTGATTTTTTTTTTCAATAAAAATACAATTTTGTTTTTACAAAAAAATTTCAATTATTCCAGTTCAAACAAAAATAAACTAATTTTTAAAAACATTCACACACTTATTCAATTTTTATTTTTTTTCATGTTATAACGACCCAACTGCATACAATTAGGGGAGGGTATTGTTTTCGCATCGAGTATTGCTAGTTTATTTTTGCATTCTTTTGCGTACACGTATTTCATATATTTGGCTAAGCTGATTTGCAAAAAAAATTAATGTTCAAAATTAATTAATGAATGTGACCAATTAAAAAATCCTTACCTACAGGAACTGTTTTATATTTATTTACAACTATGTTTCAGAAAATAACAGATTTTCTTGAATTTTTTTTGACATTATTATTGATCGATTATTAATTAAGTGAACTTCCGAAGTAATTAACTCTGCTACCGTTTGTAAAGTTTTACATTTTTTATCATATTATATAAAGTAATTTTTGCTAACATTCAAAATTTCAAATAACAATAAATTTATTGAAGTTGGCTAATATTCAGAGAACACACAATTTTATCGAATATGTGCTGAACTTACATAGAGCTTTGTTTTGCCATATTATAATTAGATACATTGTATGTGATAATTAAAAGCTTTTTGGCAATTAATCTAAGACTTATATACAAAATCTGTTATATCAAAGTAAAATAAATTTAGTGTTATAAATAGTACATTCAACTAGCTATTATAATATGAAAATATTTTTTTTTTTTAGTTTTTGTAAATGGGTTATATGAATAAAAAAAGTGTTGAAGGTTTCTATTATAACTTTTGAACTTTATAATTTTCTCTATTCAATTTTTAATTTAACGAAATTAAAATTTGAATTAAGATTTACGTAAGTATTATAAGATATACGTAACTATTCTACAATAATAGTGTACTCAAATTTTTTATTTGGATTTGAATTTGAAAATTAATGACGAATAATTTCAATGAAATGGAATTTTTTTAACAGATAACTTTTGAATGATTCAAAATATAAATTTTATTTGAGATTGTTTAATTCAATTTACTTATACGAAATTTTACTATATCGTAAAAACCAATGAATCAAAATGCAATTATGTACATCGTTTAAGAACGAAAATAAAAATAAAAATCAATTAAAATACGCTTCCTATATATTTTCCCTTTACAAATATTATATAACACAATATCGTTTTGGCCGGTCAATTTACTTTTTTTTTTTTATTATATTGTTATCATTATTGTTATATTATGTTGTGCTATACAAACACATAAATATAAAAAACATGGTCAAGGTTACTTTTTACAAAAAAAATCGCAACTTTTTTTCATTGCATCGCTGTTAAACACTTTAAAAAAAAAATTATGATATATAAAAATAATGAATATTGTGATAATGATGATTTGTGATTGATTTAAGTGTCCTCTGTGTTAAGTAACTTTATATTATGTATATTTCTATCATTTATATACATACTTCTATGATTAGTATTAATATAATAATATATAACATGGATTTTATTCATAATAAACTTAATTGAATAAATATATACGAATATTTGTACATATAAATTGAAATTATGTTATAATAGTAATTGTCTACAAGTTTACTTGTACTAAACACAAATAGTTAGGTACGTATGTATAACAATTTAATTCTTAATTTAATTTTCATGAGAAGAATATTATACATATTTATAACATTTATATGTATGTATGTATGTGCACATAAAATACTTTGCATAACAATAAATAGAAAACAAGGATAAATATAGATTTAATTCGCTCAACTCTAAGATACTCCCATGTATTTTAAAATTTGGAAATTATTAAAATATTTTTCGAACACTAAGTACAGTCACTAAAATAAATTCAGAAATTTTATGGACCAATCCTTATTCCATAAAACTAATCATTGTCATCAATATTAGGCATTTTCTCGAGAAATACTGGCCGAATATCTAATATTGATTGCATTAATTTCAGAACTATGTTAATATGTGGTACTATAATTATAATAATTGTTATACCATAAAAGTATTATTAAGTAAAATTAAAAATTATGATATCGTAAAAATACTATATCGTAAAAAAAAAAATGTCGTAAAATTTGAATCTCTTAAAAACAATGCAAGTACAGTACTTATTGGAAATTTAATAATTATAAATGTGTAAATAAATACGTAATAAATAGTTAGATATATTAAGCGGAATTTTTAAGTGTAGTAAATTAAATCAAAATAATTTTCATGAGAATTTAATCAAGCTACAAGAATTGTTTCTTCCACCTTAAAGCAAACTAGAATCTAAATCAGAATGCCATGATTATATTTCAGAAATTTTATATTTTAAACATTACAAACAAAGTTGACAAGTTCTGAAGTTTATACATTCTGAAAATAATTTACACATAGTTATAGCTAGTATAGATATGTATGTGTGTAGCAACATATAAAAGAAAATAATTTTATTATACGAGTACACTAACACATAAAATACACAATTTTTTTGTTGCACTTTTTATTTTCTATTATTGGGGTTATTTCTATAATATTATACTTTTGAATTCCATAATTGAGATTGATGATTGCCTTGAATTGAACTTGAAATATATGGAAAAAAAAAAAATGGAAAAAAATCATTAAAAATGAACATACTACATAAAATGTAGTAAATATGTATGTACATAAAAATTTCTAAGCTACATATTTACAAAAAAAAAAATTCAAAAGAGAAGACTGAAATTCAAATGGAATTTTTATTATTGAAATATTATTCATTTATTTATTAAACACAAATGCAAATTTTAATAAAAAAAAAACATTTTACTCAATTTTAACGGTTTAATTACTAAGATCAACGTTTAAATTACTCAACACTACCGTATATACTTTGGACGTGTGTTTTTTCAATGAATTTTATTTATAGTTTTAATTTTATAATTATACTAAATGTGATCATTCGTAGTAATCACACAATCGGTATTAAAATGATTAATAAACAATTTAAAAATAAAAGTTATGAAACATAAAAATTATTTAAACATATTTATGTATACATAATTATTGAATGTTTTAAATATTAAATTTAAATGTAGAATTTATTTTGCACGCGAAATTACTCAAACACTTTAATACGATTTTACTGATGTACTCTGTATGAAAATTTATTGCAATTTCGGAAATTATATGCAATACACACATACATACATGTACATCAATTTAGATACCAAAGATTTTTCATTTACTTGAAACCCTTAAAAAATGAATTTTACAGACTTGCAAAAAATTATCATCATGCCATAAGCTTTGTATAAGTAATAATTTAGCAACAATAAATTTGTAATCATGATATAATTTTATTATTCAACAATATTATAATTTATCAATTATATCAATTAAATTTTTCTAAAAATATACAAATGATGTGACATGCATTTAAATAACAAATTTAACTGAACACTTACCAAACGGTAAGCTTTTTAATTATTTGCAAGCAAAAAAAAACGAACACATTTACTGACACATAAATTAAATTAGGTGTTTTGTTGTTGACCCATTTACTTGTATTACATAAGAGAGGGTAAGGTGGTGAAGTAATCAAACATTTGCATAAGTTTAGATTTTAATAACAAGTTTACTTTTTGCAATTTATTTATTTATAAATTTATTTAAATCTAAACTTAAGGAATCTTAAAGATTACAAATAGTTATTATACACAGGACTCTACTAGTTTCAATATAAATTAAATAATATTAAATTATAATTTTAGTTTTAATTAAGCACATTCAATGAGTTTCTATTGCTTGCACTATATACAAAAATCAATAAAATTTCGATTTACAAATTGCAAGAAAGAAATCATAATTATTACGATCTGAATTTTTTTAATTTTCAAATTATAAATATGGAAATTTATGTATATATGTATGTGTATATATGTATGTACTTTCACATATCCTAAATTCTTTACATTATAAGTAATAAGGTGATTTCCTAATTAAGTATTTATTAAGAATTAAATATTAAAATATTAAATTTTTAATCACGACATTAAGATGATTTTTCTCTTAGTTTCGATGAAATCACGATAAATTTTATTAAATTTTCTGATAAAAATGATAAATTACACGAACAATAATTTACTATTACAGTAATTTGTTTTTATCTACATACGTATGTATAACAACATGTACTAAAAATTTCTTATAACACGATTATTCATTAATAATATAATGATCGTATATCTATAAAAAAACTTTTTTAATTGCAAATATTTTAATATTTCAGTTTATAATCAATCACTTACTTTCATAGGATACATAGAAATATTTTCTTTTAATATCAAAAATGTAAGAACCCTTACAGGTGTTTATCTACTAAACACTTTTCTTTATGTTATAAATTACAAAATATATTTGAAATACTTGAATGAAATCATACATATTAGGTAAAAAATAATTTTCAAATGAAATTCTTAACAACTTTTTTCAAAATAATTTGTATTTTACTTAATTTTTTAATTTCACTTTGTTAATTTTAAAATTCATATTTATTTTTTTATTCTTAAAATATGTATAATTTCCTTTTAAAACAATTTATTATTAATTTTTTTCATTCAAACTTTAATCATTAATTTTCAATAAAATATTTTGTTTATAAACAGGAGAAATAATTAATAAACTTCTTCTTCCGACAACACTGTAAATATTAATAATAAATAAAATTTTGTAAACAATAATAATATCTAATATTCTGATGTTTATATGAATGCAGAGGACTTGAATCATCAGAGCAGAATTTCCCATTATAAAAACACATACACACATACATAATAATATTCTTGAACACATGTTTTTAGATCATATAATATGACGTATATAAATAATTATGACGAAATAGTTAGACAATCATTATAAGTAAACAGTATAAAATTAAATCATTCAAAATCTTTTGGATTATTCACCAATTCATTTGAAACTATTCAAAATAACCCTCCCCCCAACCACCTCATTTATTTAATTTAATAATAATAATTTTTGTTATACGCAATATTTTCAACAATAATATGTTTGTATGTAATAATATGTGACATTCACTAAAAAAGCTTTACTTAATGATTTTGTTCAGCAAGTTTGTTTTAAGTTCAAATCTTACCACTTTTAATGGATTCTAAAATCATTTCAATCAAAAAACAAATTAGTTTTTACCACGTCAACATTATTATTGTAGAATGGAACCACCAATTTCTTAATATGTGAAAGCAAAATAAATACAATGTATACAAAACAAAAGCACAAAATGAAAAATGTTAAATGATTCAGCATAAGAGGATACCACCAATAAAAGTGACATCATAAAATTGTGGCCTGATCTAAAAACAAGCACAAGAGAAATCAAAAAAAAAAAAAGAACAAAATTACAAAACTTTAATTAAATAAATATGAAAAAATATATAGAAGGGAGAGGAAGATAGAAAGAGAGAGAGAGAGAGACAGAACAAAAAAAAAATATCAAAAATGTAAGAATTTTTTCAATATGCACTACAAATAAGGCACAAACAACATTACACATTCTTACTACTAAACGTGTTAAAATTATTCATTTCTAGATAGTTTTCATCAATTTGTAATATATGAATGTAATGATATAAATATGTATGTAAATGTTTGAAATATTTTACAACAGAATATATTATAATTATAATTAATATAACATATGTTCATTTGTGTAGAACATGTAGAGTGATCATGCATACAAAATTATTTATCAAAAATTTTTTTTTCAAAATTTGCGTTATGTTGTTTTTAATAACAAAAATGTACAAAAAAAATTAATTATGTATTATGGAATGTATTTACCCCCTTTAAAAAAAAACTACAAAAGCCATAAAAACAATTCATCATAAAAAGCAAGTGTTATTTCATCAATTAAGTTGAAATTTCAACAAAATAGGAAATTAGACATGTTTTTTTTTTTTAAATTCCAAAGCTATAACTAATATTTGAAAAGTAATGCCATAATTTTTGATGAACTATACTAACATCGCAGAGGTGAAGAGTCGTGACAATATCATTAAAATAAATTTTAAATTTTATTATAAAACCAATTACATATTTTAATTTTGCAAATATTTTAAAATGCTTCTCCAACCCCTATTTAGGGAATTCCCATTTTAATATTCAATCATCAATTACATATACATACATATTTTTAGTTATCACCATCAATCATTTTTATTTTAAATATGACTTTAATTAAAAAATCGTACGATAATTTTTCCACATAGAAAACCTTAAAAAAAAAAAAATTTAGTTTTGACATTAATAATAACACAGCATAGTAAAAAAATATTCAAAATATACAGTAGTGGCAAAAAATAATGAAGCAAATAAATAATTTATGGAACGGCATTATAGCTACTGTTCATTTAAAACAAACGATATAAGTGAAGCACAGTTATAAAAGTATTTCTGTTCTCATTTACCAATCTAGTTTTGCATCATATTGCATAAAACGCAAATACGCAAATAATTTTGGTCACTTTATGACTTTAATTAAAAAATTATTCGATAATTTTCCAGAATTTGGAATTGATATTTTAATATATCGTTTCCAAATTCCTTAAAACAAGAACTTGAGATTTTGTTTAACGGTAATTTGAAATTTTTGTTAAAAAAATCATTTTCACCAATTAGTTTCATACATGTTGTGTTCAATAAAAATGTTTGATTCAATTTATCATTACAACTGTAATGAACAAAAAACTGTGCTTATTTAATTAATTAAAAATTTGTAACATTTTTATTATTTAATACAGTGGCGGTATTTTTCTACCATCACTGTATTTTAAAATGCATTTAAATTTTTTAATTTTTACTAACTTGTAAAAGTTTTTTTTAACTCCATTTTTTTCTATCTCTCTCTATAAAACCATAAAATCAATTTTTAATTAGCAATTTCAAAATGAACACATTCAAACAAATGTACAATGGGTAATATACAGTTAAACATGATCAAATATATTTACAATATATATGAATGTATGTATATATATTTATTATACCAATTTAAGTTCAAATTTTAAAAAAATGTATTAAAAAATTATAACAGTAGGTTAGGTACAATTATATACTCGTATCATTACGTACACCTGCACTTGAATGATATTAATAAGTAAATAACAAAAATATATATGTATATGTATACATATAAAACTATTCATTTCAATGTTATATCTTTTCACATATCATGCAAAATCAAACTTGAACTTTTGGTATACATGCAAATATGTATATAATATCTATGTATACATTTACTGATAATAATAGAAAACTGCATATGCAGAGCGCAAAATATTATTAGATTTTGATATTAGAAAAATATAATTTTTCAAAATTTTTAATTAAATATTTAAAAAAAAAAAACTATAATTGAACATTTTTATATTATTAAACCACAGAATAAACAAATATTTATTTACAATTTAAGAAAAGACGTAGGAATACTAAAAAAAATACAATTTAAAAATAAATGAAAATTAAAAAAAAACATCAGAAGAATCGTTAAAAATAAAAAGAAAAACAAAGAGAATGCATTTTCAAAACTAGGTCAAAAACAATTTAATTGTATGATTGCGGATTGGGTATTTTTTTTCTTCTTATTTCTTCTTACTATTGATTGGACTTTAATTTAAAACCTAAGTGAAATTTTATACATAGCGAATTTTATTCTGTTTCTTATTTTTTATCTTTTCTCTTTTTTTTTTTTTTGTTATTGAATAAAACTAGTGCATGCATAAAAATTTAAATTTTCAATGATAACAAATTTTCATAATATGTTCGCGATATTTCAATGCAATTTAGTTTAAAAGAATCAATATAATTAAGTTATTTCAACTCTTTTATATCTGTTTTTGGTGTCTAGGGTCATATTGTAATAGATATAATTTATTATGTATGTACATATATGATTTTTGTAATTCTAGTTAATTATGAAAATTATCACTTTAATTTAAATATAGCAATAGATTGTATAATTAAAATCATCAATTTATTTTTTCTATTTTTGTATTCAACAATAAAAAATATAGAGAATTATTATTTACTGCAATAGTAAATCGATTATAGGAACAATAAATTTCATGTAATAAGACTTAAGATGAAAAAATTTATGTTTTAGCAAAGAAAACTATATATCGTTTGTTTGTTGCAACAGTGACATAAATCAAAAAGTATTAGTTTTAGTTTTTTGGAAATACACAAACATACAAGTATTTAAAGAAGAAAAAACTTCAATTCTCTAGCTTGAAAATTCTCGATTGCCAATGTGATAACAAACGAGCGATATTTATTCACATTCTCAATTTCAAAATTAACAATTTGATTTAAAATAACAATCATTTTATTTTCCTCTGTTCTAATAATATTCAAATTTTTAGGCTATTTTCCTCTGTGTATAGGCGCAGATAATTATCGAACAAAGCTTTTAAAAAGAATTCCAAATATAGTTATTAAATGCAACTTAAAATTATATGTCAATCTTATTTAGACTACAATAAAAAAAAATTATAACAGTAAAAATTAAAATAAGTATTGTTAAGCTAAAAATAGAAATTTTTTTAATAAATTTCGTGAATTATACCTATCTGGCAATATTTTTTTCATTAAATATAGGAAACCTATAGAGGACACAATATCAAAAGGTATTCAAAATAAATAGTAAAATATAAAATATATTGAAGTGTTAGAGCAATGACCCAAATTATAACACAATTTTATCATATATACTGACACATAAAATGTATTTATAAATTAATTTTAGAACAAAAAATTTAAATTTACTATTTAAATTTTAGCATAAAAATCGGCAAGATTGAATATTAAATAATTGATCAAATTAACATAACACGTAATACAAATGTATGTTGATTTGATTTTAGAATCTTAAATGTATACAGAAATAAATATATCTTAGTTTAGAGCATTAACAATGAATAAAATTTTTGTTCAGAACCAAGTGTCAAATCTCAACGGTTCACTAATTTTTTTTGTTTATAAATTCCCTTGCTATGCGACATTACCGGGTTAAAGAAAACTAAAAACAAGATTAAATAATATTTTTTTCTTCAAACCTTTTACTAGACCTTTCAGAAACTGGTTGTTTGAAGCTTCTTTTTTTTTTTTTCGGAAGTTTATAGAAAAAAACGGAAACCGTTTAGATTCAACACTGATTCAATGATTGCTGAATAACTCTGTATTTGTTAAAAAACGAACAAATAGGTACACATTATTAAGCGAAATGTTGAAAGTTTTGTTAAAATAAAAATATTGTTAAAAACAGAATTAATGATGCAAAATTTTTTTTTTTTATTTTATAAAACGCAAATGAAACTGGTTAAGAAGTTTGCGGTCATTTCATATTCAAAGAAAGAAAATTAACTTTTTCTTTATCGTAATTTTTGTATTCGTATATGAAAGTATATACATACATACATATAATATGTACTCGTATGTACATATGTATATAAGGCAAACAACTAAAGAAGAAATAAAATATTTTAACCATATTTAAAGTCAAAATGCATGACATTAAACCAAAATCTAGCAAAATGTGAGAATACCTAGGTTATTTTTTTCTAGATTTTTGTTATATTTTTCTGCTATAATAAAATAGTATTTTTACAAAAAAAAAACTCTTGTATTGTACATAAAATGCATAACTTTTCTCCGTAATATAAAGTGAAAAGTTTAAAAGAAAATCTCAAATATAAGAAAATCATAAAAACAATTTTATGGTTAAAAAAAAGAAACAAGAAATAAATTTGCAATGTCTCTGTCGGTTTTCTTTCTCTTTTTTCCTCATTCGAGGTGCAATTTTTTCTTTTTTTTATATTTTCTCTTTGTTTTTTTCTAATACCGTTGCTTTTTCTATTTCTCTTTTTGAAAATCGCATGATCTTTATGTAAACGTGTACCTACTACATAAACGCATACAAATGTAATAAATAAATATGTAATTATGTACAAATATTAATAGTAAAAAGTAAAAACAAAAATATAAAAAAATCGGTAATGGTATAATATTACTACGAATCTATGAATGAGAATAGTAAAGAAAAAAAAACAAAATGAAAATAAAAAAAAAAATTTACAAAAATGACATAAATAGAAAACAAATGATAGAAAAAGACAGAAATATACCTATTTTAAAGAAAGAGTAATTGACTTTCTATTGATTTGTATATTTAGAAAATAATAGGTAATGGTAAGTAAAGTAATTTCAGTTAGGTAGGACATTGACCTGAATGTAAAAACAAAACAAAAAAAAAAAGCAATAAAAGTTGATTTGTTGTTTGTGTTGTCAGTTTTTAATAGTGTTAATTTTGTGTTAAACAATAATATTTGCAAAAAATTCATAATGCCAAGAAAAATAACTTTAGTTTATTTTTATTTTGGTTATCATATCCGACTCATTTAGCTAACACGTACACAGAATGTACTATTTTACATAAATTCTTATGTAAATTTTTAAATTAATTTGTAACAAATTGTTTACATTGTTTAATATGTAAATTATTTAAAAATGTAAACAATATTTATTTTATGTATAATCGTATGATCATAATTGCAAATTACAAATTTGAACAGTAGTTATTAGTTAGTTATGCAAAATAGGTAAATTTAATATTATAATGAAGGCGTAATTAGAATTAAATAATTATGATACATTCTTTAATGTTGTATTAATTATATATAAAACATACATAATAATAATGTGAAATAAGTACCTATAGTGTATGAACATGTATGTTCATGATTACAACTATAAAGAATGTAAAGTACCTTCAATGCCATATTGCAAAAAAATCGCTTTTTAATTTAATTCAGCTAACATTTATTAAGCTTTAAATTGTGTTAAAATATAAAAGCCCAATGATTAAATTTTTAAATATTTGTATATACTTGTAAATGTATGTGTATAGGTATACACATGTGTACTGATATTGGTACTTAAGAAAGCGGGGTTCAGTAAACTTTTTATTTTTAATAAAAATTCTAATTTCCGGTTTTATTAATTTTTGCACTGGCGTCTGTTTTATTCTACATACATACATACCTATATATACTTACATTTAAATGTATGATTGTACAATAAACGCTATTATTATTATATACTCCATGTGTTTTTTATTTTCTTAATCAGACTTTCACTTAAAAGATCAAGGTTATTCAGTTCAATATTTCATTAAGTAAAATTTTTCGAAGTGTGTTTCTTCCTTTTTTTTGTAACATTTCAAAGTATTAAAATTATTAATTTTCATTAATTAAATTTAAAAACTTTATAACAAATTTTGCATACTTTTTAAAAGAAATGCGAAATTTATGTAGCAGCATGTAAAGCTAACTAGTTTACAATATTTTTTCGGTGAGTCTTGATTACTTTTTCAATAACATACTGTCCTTGAACTTGTGTGGAAGTTTGAGTTATCATGATTCGACTAATAAATACATTCAACCACTTTTAATCAATTAAGCTACCATAGTTATATAAAGGATTTTAACACATTATTTAAAACGTCTTGTTTTATACAATCGAAATAGTCACGCAATTAATATGTGTATGTACATATTACAAATATTTAATTTGTACAATTTACACCATTAAAATATTCATTCGAATTAATGTTAAATTTCTTCAATATTATTATACTTTCCATATTACAGTACAAATTTAAAAGAACGGCTGGCTTAATATCGAAAAATGCTGAATTGTAATATTCTAAAATTGTGTAATTTGTAAAGAAAAAAAAAATTGTTTACAAAAATATTTTAATACAAAGTACAATAAAAATGAAACGTAAAAAAAAATTTTAAGTAATGACCTTGATTTTTTTTTTTCTTTTCATTATTAAATAGAGAAAAAAAATTAAACCAAGAATTAGGTACACATTCCGGACTAAGTAGTAAGAAGAGTAAAAAAGAAAAATGAAACATAAAAACATACTTGACAATTTTTTGTCAACACATCATAAAATTAACACAATTATAATGATTACATAATGAAAAAAAGAGAAAGAAAATTATATTATGATAAATATTAAAAAAAAAAACTTCCCCAAATATTTTATATTAAAATTATGTTCTAAATTTAATAAAATTGATTTTAATATTAAAATTTTGACAAAGGTAAAAGGTTTTCACTATGATCGGAAGAAATGAGAATGAGTGTTCATTTATCAGAATTTATCAGTAATTTTACCAATCAAATGAAAATTATTTTTAAATAATTTTTCAATTTTTAATAATTCTTACCTATTTTTCATTTACAAAAAGGTAACAAATTAAAAAATATGTAGATGTAAAATTTCAATATAAATTTCCTCTTCATCAAGGAAAACCCTACATACTACGTGAAAAATAATTTATATATTTAATGATTTATAATGTTATACGAGTATATGTAGCTTTCTACACATATTTACTATCTACACATTTCACTTATTGTATAAAAATCTTTTCAAAACAAATCAAAGAATTCGGTCATTGAAATTTAATGTTTAATTTAAAAGACTTAAAAATATCATGAAAATACAAAAAAAAAAGTTATTTTAATTAATAAAAACAATTAATTTTTTTTATATTTTATGACATTCTTTACTTGTTACTTTGACTTAAATATTATCTAGTATACGCGTTCAAACATATACTTGTCCTTAAATATGTTAATGTCTTTGACACATAAATATGAATGTTTGTATATATGTATATGTATATACATATATGCAAAATAAATTATTATATTTAACTATTCATTTAACAGTACTTATTCATATTCTATTAAAATGTATAAAAATAAATTATTTAATTATAGGATTTTCTTTTTATTATGTACGAACAATTAAAATAATTCTTAGTCGTTTTTGAGATTATACTTATTAATTATATTGGGTATGTTTGCATGTATATTCAACAATAATAAATGTGTGATTTATTTAACGCTATTTTTTGTATGCATTTTATAAATGATTGCAATAAAATTTCAAAAAAAAAAAAATTTATGAGGGTAATACCATTGCGTCTGTTAACAAAAAAAAAAAATTAAATACTAAATTTTACTAAAACTTTCTTCTCTTTCAATTATTGGGAGAATCCCTTATAAAAAAAATTTTATTTCTAAATTTTTTTAATTTTCACACCAATACTATTTCTACATCACTATGAACATACATATGTATAAGTATACGATATTATAAATTATGCTGGTTAAAATCTCAAGATAGTTTATGTCATCATCATCATCATATAAGATTAAATTTAAAAGTCACATAAGTATTTCCTCAATGAAAAAATAAAATAAAAAAATATTCAACTAACTATATATATATTTATTTATTTTATTCTTGTAATCACTGTATTTTAAGTGATTTAGAATTTGAACTTTGAGAAAATACAAAAAAAAAAATTATTTCTATTAGAAAGGAGAATATTATAATGAACCCACTTAAATTAAGATACATATATATATATATATATATATATATATATGTAATTATATATATATATAAGATATATATATATATATGTAATTTAAATTCTACTTTGTATCGTATATGAACAATTGAAAAAAAAAATAACAATAATAATGTGTGATTGTACACAATTTAAAAATGACATTTAATTCTTTAAATGAAAACATCCTGTCACGCAAAATTTAATTAAAAAATTATAAAAATTCAATGTATATACATAAGTATGTATGTATGATTTTTTTCCTTTTGTTGTGAATTTTTATGTTACGTATATTTATGTATATACCAGTGGGATCGTGTAAAATCACATTGGTTATGGCAGCCGTCGGCAAATTTTTGTGGGATACGGGTTAATATGTACTATGTGAGTATATAAGAAACTCATGTAACATTGATAATAACCAGATTCTACTTCGCACATGTATACCTATATCATTCTATATTAAAATATACAATATTTAAATAAAAATTTTAATTAAAATTTATAAGTATTAGAATATTTTTTGCAAGTACACACTAGTGATATAATCGCATATACACAACTGGACATTAATCAGGGGATTAATATAACACTTTCAATAATATTCACGAAAATTATTAACGTATATAGCTACGTACAAGAAGATAAAGTTAATTTCCAAATAAAATTTCCTAAAATTGAATTTATACTTAAATGATTGAATTTAGTTTCATAGCTAATAAATTATAATTTTTTAAATTTATTTTTATTTCGTTTCGGTTTACATAATTTTGGCAAATTCATTAAAATTAAATAAATTTTTTAAATTTTTCCATTGAATTATAGGAGTATCTTAAATTCTACTTTTTATACTTATGCAAATTTTAAATATTTAAAAAGAAAATTCCAAATTTCCAAGTTGTCAATATTACAAGTCAAGTCATAATTTTTTTATGATTAGTTTCTCAATTAATTTCTAGCACAAATCATAATTTAAGCTTGATTTATTTTTGAAATGTGAAAAATATGAGAATTTAGCTTAAAAAAAAGCTTAATATGTATATATATACATTTATGCAACCAAACTAATATAATTTTATAGTAATTGCCGTAAACTTATAAAAAAAATTAAAATTTTTACTACCTTAAGTTTTAAAAATAATTCATTAACTATTTTCAAATGCATACTTAAAAGAATATGATATAAAAATAATGAATTATTATTTAATAACAATTTATTGTTTAAAATTTCAATTTAAATTTAATATTTCATTTTTTTTTTTAATTTCAAATAATTTTATAGTGAAAAATTAATAAGCATAACATGAAAGCGTCACCGTTTTATATAACATGAACATTGAACAAAAAAGTTAATAAATTAAAATATTAATTTTGTTGGTGACAAGCATTTCTAAATGAAAACTCAAATCGATTTAAATTTATATTAACTTTTAGTTTTTTTTTTTTTCAGTGTAACTAGTACTAACTACACAAAACTGAATATAAATGGTGTACATGTAACTTAAATGATTTGCAATAAAGTCGCCAATTTATTTCAGTACCTATGTATATATTTTTTTTTAAATTTTTATAATTATTTATTTGTAGTCTGCATAAAATTAGAATACGTTAGGCAACTATCTAAATAGAACTGCAATATATGTATAAACTTGTACACATATGTAGGTCTTTTTAAATTTATTTTGAAAAACTAAAAAATTATTTAATTTTTGGTAGATATTTTAAGTTTTATAGAATGTAGAAAATGTTTACATTTGCATTAGTATTTCTCATACGTTATTCACATCAAAATTAATTTATTCTTAAAATATTTAGAACATAACAGCAACTACTGTATAACATATAACTACAGTAACTGTTATATAACAGTAATTATATAAAAATTACATTTAATTTAATATACTAATATAAAAGTATTAAAAATCTGTACGCAATATGAATATCAAAAATTCATTTAAATTTGAATATTTTTGCAATAATCTATAGAAAGGGCACAACGAATTGTGCCCTTTTCATAACACGCATATACAAAACAAACACATACATTTGTATTATGTAGATATGTAGGTATTTAAAAATTTTGACAAGCCTCTTTTTTTATCGCAACTTCCCGTTTTACCTTAAACTTTTTTTTTTACATTTCTCTTCTTTAAACTCTTTTTCAAATTTCTGTATTGTTTTGTTTCTCTTTTTATTAAATTTATAAAAAAATATTTAGATTTTTCTGATTTTTTTTTGTATGTATGCACATTTCAAGTATAAAACTATTATCATTTTACAGTTATTATACAATAACTGTACATACATACATATATACATAAATATAAGCAATTTAATTCCTTCCTCTTTCATCTGACGTCTTTTTTCTTCTTTACACAATCATGGCAAATCATCAACAAAAAAAAATATTTTAAAACTTGTGTAGCACTAGTGAGTGCTCATATAAAATAAAAATCATTCGACAAAATCAAAGTCCACGTTTTCTGTTATTTTTTTTTTGTATTTTATTTTTTATTATTTTTTTTTTTTTTGTTATATTCTTGTTTAGCGTGTTTTGTTTTTTTTTTTTATATATTTTGCTTCTTTTTATTAAAATTTTCTCTTGTCATGTGCTAGCAAAAAATATTTATGAAAATATAATAATTGCTTGCTTATGAAAACATACGTTCACACATCACTTTGTTGTGTTATCATATCACACAAGTTTTCAAATGTAATAAACAGAATGTTTATATTTGTATTACAGTGTGCAGCCCTATAGCAGATTTCAAACACGTGGGATGATGGTTTTTTATACCCTGCACTTCGTGAAGGGTATATTAACTTTGGTATGGAGTTTGTAACTACTTGAAGGAGTCATCTGGGGTATGGACATATATATATATTCTTGCTCAGCGTAAAATTCTGCGTTGATTTAGACATGTCCGTCCGTCCGTCCGTCCGTCCGTCCGTCCGTCCGTCCGTCCGATCGCACGATAACTCAAAAACGAATAATGCAATCGACACCAAACTTTCACAAGTTGCTTCTTTTGTGCCAAGGACGAACCCTATTGTTATTTGACCAATTCGGACAACGGGTTCGGGTAGCTGCCATACAACTCAAAGAGTTTATTTTAATTATTTAAAAAACTAATAAAGGTACAAATATAAAATTTTGTATACATGTGTCCAATTATATTCTACATATGCTCTAAAAATTTTAATGAGATAGCTGCACCGGTTCGGGTGGCTGCCATACAACTCCAAAAGCAAATTTTTTATATTCGGCAAAATAATAAAGTCAGATTCATGAAACTTGGCAGTCGTGTGTCCAATTATAGGTCAAATATATTTCTGAAGTTTTGATGGAATTGCTTGACAGGTTCGGGTACCTGCCATACAACTCCAGAAGCTAATTTTAAATATTCGGCAAAATAATAAAATCAGATTCATGAAACTTGGCAGTCGTGTGTCCAATTATAGGTCAAATATATTTCTGAAGTTTTGATGGAATTGCTTGACAGGTTCGAGTAGCTCCCATACAAGTCTAAAAGCTTATTTTAAATATTTGGAAGAATAATAAAGTCAGATTAATGAAACTTGGCAGTTGTGTGTCCAATTATAGGTCAAAGATATTTCTGAAGTTTTGGTGGAATTGTTTGACAGGTTCGAGTGGCTCCCATACAAGTCCAAAAGCTTATTTTAAATATTTGGAAAAGTAATAAAGACAGATTCATGAAACTTGGCAGTTGTGTGTCCAATTATAGGTCAAAAATATTTCTGAAGTTTTGGTGGAATTGCTTGACAGGTTCGAGTGGCTCCCATACAAATCCAAAAGCTTATTTTAAATATTTGGAAAAGTAATAAAGACAGATTCATGAAACTTGGCAGTTGTGTGTCCAATTATAGGTCAAAGATATTTCTGAAGTTTTGGTGGAATTGCTTGACAGGTTCGAGTGGCTCCCATACAAGTCCAAAAGCTTATTTTAAATATTTGGAAAAGTAATAAAGTTAGATTCATGAAACTTGGCAGTTGTGTGTCCAATTATAGATCAGATATATTAGCGAAGTTTTAGTGGAATTGCTTGGCAGGTTCGGGTACCTGCCGTACAACTCCAAAAGCTAATTTTAAATATTTGGAAAAATAATAAAGTCAGATTCACGAAACTTGGTAGTTGTGTGTTCAGTTATAGATCAGACATATCCGTGAAGTTTCTATAGAATAGTTTCACAGGTTTGAGTAATTGCTATACAACAATGAAAGGTGCAGGGTATAATTCAATCGGTTCATACCGACTGAAACGTTTTTACTTGTTTTTCATTATGTTTGGTAAAGCTACTGCCGATTTTCTGTTATCGCTGTAAATTCGTTTGTAAATTTCAATATGTGTACATATGTATGGGTGTACGATAGTATATTTTAAAAATTTTTTAAAAAAGTGGGTAGGCAGGTACGTACTTACAGTAAATATAAAAAAAATTTTGAATGGAATGAAGAATTTTTCATATTTTGAATGAGAAAAGTTTGTTTTACTAAAAATTATGTGTAATATTTATAATAAATAAAAATAAAGGAAATTTTTAATAAAATTAAAATATGAATGTATTTGAGAATTTACTTTTAATTTTAAAATTAGAAAATATTGTCTACGTATTTATTTTTTTTTTTTTTTGAGTTTTATTTTGGTTAAACAAATATTTCTGTTTTCATTTTTTTATGCGAATTTTTAAATAAAATTTTCTAATACTTATACCTATAAAAAAATAAATTTTTACTAGTTAATGAGTGGGAGGGTTTGTTGTCATTTTATACTTAAGTATATTTCATACAATATTATGTAATATATACAATAATATGTATAGGATGTATGTACCTATGTATGTATGTATTCTTTTCCAATGTACTAAGGTATATTTCTAAACAAATTGCAGAAAACAATAACCATTTCAATTATCTCTTGAATTAATTTCGTTCTATATAATCGAAAATTCTTTGTTAATATTGATACAGTGGACAACTAAAATAACCTAAAAAGGTTGTTTGGATTAAAATAGTGTTATGGCATCCAAACATCAGTCATTTTATTAACACGTTTGAATAAAATATAGAAAATCATTTTATATGTACATATTATAATGAAATTAAGTTATAAAAATTTTTACATAAAATTCATGACATATGGTTGACTAATTTTTGATAACATTTTAAGTATAATTTTAAATTATTCATTTCGGTCTTAAATTAACGAAACGCCGGCAAAATTTTAAGTTTTAACAAAGCTATAATCAACATACTTATAAATATCGAACATACTTAATATAAACCTTTTGTAAATAAAAACATTACGTGAGTAATTACACAGGTGAACCTTAAATAACAAGTGTATTTATTCCATTATTTATAATAATTTTAAATATACATGCATATGTACTTACAAAAGTATTGTTTTACCTACACTACATCAATAGTAGGATACGGATATTGTAAAAACTTATCTGCATGTAAATATGTTAAATAAGAACACACGGCTAATAAATCAATTATAAATTTGTTTTTATTTTATCTTACCAAAAAGGCGATAAAGCATTAAGTTTAATCATTTCACGTAAATGACATATTTATTACTTATTCTAATATCAAAAAATTATAAGTAACAAAAACTCATACAAAGATAAAACTGTTATATAACACGAACAAATAAATCATTAATTGATAATTAATTTTAGTAATAAAATTATAATTATGTAATTATTCAATCATAATAAAGTTCTATAAATTTCGGTCTTTATGTTGTTTATCTTAATAAATTTTGTAATATAAGAGATAAAAAATATTCAAGTTTAGTTGCGATTTAAATATTTCAATACAGTGCTTGTTTGAATTAAATTCTCACAATAGGTACTATTTGTTCGTTATTTGAGATTGTCAACTTTAAACAAAAATTTTCTAATATATATTTTATGTTTTAGTTAAATTAAAATTTTATTTATGAAATTATGTTGTGAAATTCGATCTACCCTTCGATATATAAGAGAGTTATACTCATATGCCAGTGTATAACGCAAAGTTTCAAATCACACTTGCGACTTGACATGATTAGCAACATCGTTCATAGCAATTACTAGCTTTCTCTTAGTAATCTTTTTATCCTTACAAGAAATGAAACAAACACGTCATTGTTTGTTTGCTTTGTCTTATTCTCAAATTGCCAAATATACTGAATATCGAAATACAATCCAAATTCTCGGAATATAATCGAAACATCCGCTATATATTAGTATATTATATTTAGATGATATTTTTTCAACAAGTACTTAAAATATAATCTTATAATATTTCTATTATACATACATTTATTATAAATTCAAACATAAAATCAATTAATGATTGACTAAGAATATTTTGATTACTCAAGAGAAAAATGTTATTAGATAACCATTCTTTATATAACTTCGATTTCTTCTTGATTTCTATTATATATAAATATTGTATGTATCCGTACATATATGTACAATTTATATTCTCAATAATATACACATGTATTATTTGTTACGGTAAAAGTATATATTTGAATAATGAAAAAAGTTTAAAATTTTAGTTTTAAAAATATACTCTTATCTTTAAATCTGATAGTTTTCGAAAAAGTAATGTAAAAATCATTTAATGAGCAAGCAAATGTAAGCTACATTTGCTGCGACGACTGGTAAAATAATGATCGGATTTTAGCAATAACTAAACTTCTTGCAAATTTCAATAATGTTGCTAAATTAAATGCATTTATCAAGTTAGTATGCTTAAATTTACATTAGACAGAATAAATATAAAAGAGATAAGTGCAAATACATTTTAATATACTAAATGTTATACAAAAAAATTATTACAATAAAATATAACAGTAACATTAATACCGTAACATATGCATAAAAACTTCTCATTTTTTTGGTTTGTTTTTCTTTTCGAATAAAATTGAATTTAAATAAAATTTAATTGAAAGACACTTTACATACGACGTTTAGATATAAGTTAATGATATGCGTTAAGAGTGATTCGAAACGAAATAAAAATTTTGTTTGCACTTTTTAAAAGTGTAAAAATTTTTGTAAATTTTGCTCTCAATATTTTGATATTATTTATCTTTACATTTTTTATTCTTATACTTTATTCTACACTTTATATATACAGTACAGCAATACGTAGATATACATTTTACATTTTAATATAAAGAAGACGTAAATATATCACCTGATAGACAAGTCAATTATGTATGTATGTACATATTTAAGTACATTCGTATATTAAAAGAGAAATGTACATAATTTTTGAAGGTCTTGCCTCGTTATTGTTCTCCCCTTTTTGTATCCAATATGATAAATAAATTATGTGTAAAATTTATACATACATACATAGTACACAACACATCCCTACAATATAGTGTTATATACGTATGTATGTACATGTATGAATTAGTTGATGTTATAATAATTTTTTATTTTTTAAATATTTTTGCGCATGCTTTTTCATTATAATCATATCTATTTCAATTTCAATACACAAAAAAAAAAAAAAAAAAGAAAAAAAAATTTAAATTATAAAAAAGTAGACTCAAATTTTATACAATGATATCTTGTATAACAAAAAAAAAAAAAACAAATATAATTGGATAGCCAGTTAATTCATTTTTTTATTATTATTATTTATTTTTATTTTAAAGCAGCTGACGTTCTTTAATTGTGTTCCACAGTATATTATTCAAAAAGATATTTTATGTGTTTTTAGAAAATGTGAAAATATGAAAATTTAAAATAAAAAAAAAATTTTGTTGTTTTTTTTTTCTTCTAAAATACAAAGTAATCAACGAACGGTGCAAAGTACAAAGTTTATTATTTGCGACAATTTAGTAAAGAAAATTAGTATACATGCATAAATATATCAATAACATAATAACATACTTTATTATATGAACACAAAATAGTCAATTTTATAAAATATGAAAAAAAAATTTAATAAACGTAAATATCTAAAAAAAAACATGTTGCATTGCTACTTCTGTTTTTTAAGTACATATGTACATACACTTCTAAAATATAAAAATAAAGTAATGTCATCTATATATATTTCTATATATATATACTAAGTAGGATATACACATATAAGTGAATATAAGTATGTGTGAATCGTAAATTGTATTTAAATAGAAAATTGACTGTTCTTAGTTTTAGATATTATGTCGCACATATAAAAATTATACAATTAAGTAGGTTAAAAATATACAATTATAGATTTTATACATAGGTATACTTTTATTTTATGCATTATAAATTATATTTTGCATAAAATATATTGCATTCTTCTATAGGGTTAAATAAATCAGAATGATATAATATTTTAGTTTATTTAATATTTTTTTAATAAAAATTTATTTATAAGTACCTACTTGTTATTATACTGAAAATAATATTACAGATAAATATTAATATTACAGTAGAATTAATACGAAAGATAGCCGAAACTTAATAAATTTTATTCTTAATGCAAAGATTTCGTTATTATATAAAGTTTTCATAAAAAAAGCCGAAATTCTACTACCTAAGAAGTTGTTATCAAGTGCAGTTGTTCAATTGATTGTCCATTATATTGAAATTTCATTGTATTTTTAATAAATTGCATTCTTATCGGAATGTTATATGCATCTTATTCAGAATTAAAAATTAATGTATTTTCTTTACTAATAAATTTTGCAAATCATACTTTTATTTCAATTATTAAATCTTCTAAGTTTCATCATACCCATTTTCTATTTTAAAATGGAAAAATTTTACAAAAATCATTTTAATTTCTTCTAATTTCCTTTAATTTTTTAATAACCTAAATCTTTGTTATTACAATGAATTTGAAAACAATTTAATTGGAACACTCTATACTTACTGCTATCATTATACTTAATAATTTTAATTGAAAATTTGAACACGCGGTGGAATGACGTAGAAACCTACATTTTATTTTAATTACATTTCATTTGACACAATTTTTTTTTTTTAAAGTTATCTCCGAATTTAACCTAAAAATCTTAAACGCATATAAGTATATAAAAATTAATAAAAAAAAAAATACAAAATTATAATACTAAATAAAAAAAAAATTAATAATAATATAAAAATGTAATTATTGTAGTATCATGGATCCTTTTATTTAATCAGTAGTATTTATGTATGACAACATTGTGTGTACATACACATGATCTTTGTACACATATACACATAATTAATTTACTTAAAATCAATATGAAAAGCCACAGAATAGAAAAAAAAAAAAGATGAATGACCTGATCTAATTCTAAAGTTGCTAACATTGTTTTGCGGTTTTCTTTTTCAATATTGATAGTTGGTTATTTTTTTTAATAAAAAAAATTTTATATTAATATTTTTAATATTTCTCACCTTTGTATAACATATATATATTATATACAAAACATGCACTTATCACACTCTTATACTCGTATTATTCTTAATTGTTTTATACGTTTTCTGCTCATATAAGTATGTAAGTATATAATTATTTATATATTTCGCAAAAGTATCGTATGACATTAAAATAAACAGACAATATAAAAATTAAAGGTATATAATTATAAGTATTAAACAAATATACTTTGATACTATTTAAATATATGTAAATAATTATAACAGATAATAAAATAACGACCGACCAAAAGAGTATATTGTTTCACAAACATATTTATAATGAAAGAATAAGTAAAAGAAATAAAGATTGTATGCGATTTTATGTAGTTAAAAATTATATTTATAAGAAGATATATTATGTATTATTAAACTTATTTATAAATGTTGTTGGCAGGTTTATGAATAGTCTAATTTTTCTTTTATATTTGCCACAATCATTTAACTATAATCAATATTTTTACGAGTACATATTGAAATTTTTGCAAAAAATAAATTTTAATTAAAAGAAAGAAGATTTTTAATCAATTTAATTTTAAAAATATGTACATAACTGTTATATTTACACCCGTTATGTTATAATTACTATGTTAAATCAACTGTTTTAATAAAAAAAATTTTTAAAAAATTGTTTTTGGATTCTGAAAATTTTGTAACCCTCTAATTTTTAATAAAATTTTTTTAAAACAAAATCTTGACCTTTAAATTTAAAATCGATGCTGTTAATTTTATTACAATTAGAGAATAACAATTTTAATTTTACTTTATTATTCATATAATAATTAAAAATCAATAAATGGGAATTAAAAGACTTGGGTCGTTTTAATCGATCTCTTAAGTCTCCGGTTCCAGTATCTATTCCTTTGTTATTAACAAATTATATACTCGTAATTATTTCAGTGATAATTTTTTTCTATTCTGAAAAAAAAAAACAAACTTCGAACGCAAACTACATATAAAATCTTTTATATCTTGAAAACCACGTTAGCTATTCCAAATAAATCCAAATTAGTATAAGTATATAATGTATCATACATGCATATATGTATGTGCTCATTAATAAAAATGCACTCTGGTGCATAATATAAAAACCGGTAGTGAACTCTATCGAATGTCTTTTTTAATTAAACAGAAATGAAATAAAAAAAAAAAAATAAGACAAAACAATAAAAATAATCACAAATAAGTACAAGAATCTAAAATTAATAATAAATCCGTCTGAATTCCTTTTTCCATATACATCAACTCTCTGACCATTCTTTTTTTTTTGTCTTTAAATTCTTTGATTTTTTTTGTCTCTTTTTTATTGTTTGACATAACTAAGTATGCTTTTCCAATACAATATAAATATATGTACATACTTCATAATATAATCTTAGATTTTATATACTTATGTACATATTTTCTTTTTTATTTCTGATAATAAAAATGTATCTATTCAAGACCGACATATAAAGTACATATATGTGCATTCCTATAGGATAGCAATAGATACTTACATAAATTATACAATATTAAGTATATATATCTTACCAACTTACAATTTTACACGCTCGAAATAATCGTATGACATTGAGGGGAAAAATATTTTCCATTTAAAAATATTTTTTTTTTTTTACAAAATAAGAATAATAAAGTGAAAAGTCAAATGAATATATTTCAATTATGAATTGGTATTAGTGAGTGAGCTGGTACACTCTTATACACGTAATATTGTTATAATATAATAGTTATTGCATAGTGATAGTATTATAATATAACATAACCAAAGAAAATAATTTCTCCATTGTATACTACTTACAAAATGTATAAATGTTAAGTATTTAAATATAATTTTATTTAGGTAGGAAGAAAACTTTTCTATAAAAAAGTCTTTTATTTTAATAAGTTACCATAGATAATATAACAATAAGTATATTGTGTAGGTATTAATCTGTTTACTAGACTTTAAAGCATAAATATCTTATGTATTTATAAAATATGATATACATACTAAAATACATATATTTAATATAAAAACTTATATGTTGTAGTGATGTCACACCACGTGGCTGCACGTGCGCATAAAATGGTTTCCCAAATTCCCTCATACCAAAAACATAAAAAAAAATATTGAAATTAATTTTTGTTTTGTGCAATATTATATATGTATGTATATATAATTTTATCTACATAATAAGTATGTATTTTTTTTTGCATTTCCTATTTAATATTCCCCTTATATGCATGTACCTATTCATTTATGTATATTATTATCTATTTTTTCTATATATCGAAAAATTTTCTCCAGAATATCAGACCATACGAAAATCAAAACAAACAGAAGATAACATAAAACTGAAAAAAAAGCAAAATTAAAAAAAAAAAACAACCATAGGGTACTTTATTGTAAAATATAACATTCACACGTTTGTAAATTGGAATTTTTGATTTCCTATAATAATATATGTAAGTATAGATTAGGTAGGATCATAGACTAGGCTTTAGGTATCAACTTTTATTTAAAATAAATTGATAAGAAAAATTTAATAGGTAAAATAATTAATTTAAATTAACGATTTAATGAATTACCTAGATGACACGAAGGATCTAGTTACTAGAACTTTTTATATAATTATTCATACATATATAAGTATATGTATTTGGCGTAATTTATTTTGCTAAACATTAAAATTAAAAGAAATGGAAAATTTTCACAAAGAAACGAAAGTAATTAAGTATTACGCACCCACACAGTTTTTTATTGAAATAACATAAAACCAATATACATACCTATATTCATATATGTATATACATTTACACAAATTTAATTCTTATAAGTAAGAATTTTTAATTCAGAAGTTTTTAGAGCAACAACAAACATGTTGTATGTAGCAAAAAACAATTATTTTATTACTTAAATTTGCTTATTATTAAATTTATTAGAATCATTAAATATTTTATATTTACGTTCTAACAATAGACAAATAATCATTTTACGCTTTTAAGAAATGGATGCTGTAATGAGATCTCTTATAAGATTCTTTGAATTGATTCTGATTGGAAACAATTATGTTATTTACTTAAAAATTTTTAGCGTTACATTTTAAAATGTTATGAGTAGGTACACCTGCCTGCCTATGAAACAATTATTCTTTTTTCTAGCATAAATGTAAAATGTTTTAAAATAACATCCAATTAAAAAAATTTTTTAATTTTAGGCATAAAAGAAAAGAATATTATGCGATTATGTGTACAGGATACATACTACAGTTAAAATTATGGAGAATATAGTCTTAAGATCCTTATATTAAATATACATATATTCATATATTACCTTATTAAACACTTATTTCGATTACCAGATGCAAACGATTATCGTAATTATTGATTGTGTGCACAATATTTATAAACCGCGATTACATGTTATATTAATAATGTTGCCTTAAAATTTTTTAGTATATTTTAGTAAATTTTTTAGTATATTGACGTTTAAAATACATACATTACTTGTTAAATAAAATATTTACCTTAATTTCTTCTTCTTTAAATTAAGACAAATTTATAAGACTGAAATATTAAAAAGGATATCAATATTGCGGATAAGTAGAAAATAAAATTTTCATAAGATTACTATTTTCATTAATAAAATATAATTAAATGATTATTGGTGGACATTTACCCTACCTAATGGTATTTATTTTAATTATTTTGATATTTTTTAAACTTAAAGTATTTCAGGGCAGTACATAGGTAGGTACTTATTGTATGTAGTCAACACGATTTTATTTTCATGTCAAAATTTATGGCATAATATTGTTGTTAAAAATTATTTGAATGGGCTTAAGGGGTATAATCAGCTCAATTTGGGTAAATATTTAATTATTAATAAAATTATGTTTATTCATAAATAGGCACACAATAATGATTATTAATATAAATTCTGATATATATATATATACATATATAAATATGATTTAGGTAGGTAGGTAAATAGGTACCTACATATATGCAGTACATTCAATTAGGAATTTTTTTTTAAATATGCAAACAAAAATTTTATATGCCTATTTACAAGATACATTGTACATAAGTTCATATGTAAAAAATTTTAGTTATATAAATATGTAAAATTAACCTCAATCAAATAAATAAAATCATATATGTGATATATGTAGGTACATACATACACATTGAAATATTTTACAATTTTATATACAACAAATAAATTGATATTATGTTAAAGATTTTTTTGAATATGCAAGATTCTCTTAAGTATTACATTAAAAGTATACCTAGAGATTATATTTTGCTATGATTGATAAATGATGAGATGAGGAATTTATGACACACATAAATAATGTGTGAATTATTTTTCCAAAAAAAACTTAAAAAAAAAAATAAAAACAAAAAAGTAGAAAATTTTTTACGTACCTTATTTTTTTTTTTTTGCCTTTTTTTTTTTATTTTTTTTTTATTCAATTTGAATTACATGTGTGTGAATGTATATATATATATGTATATTATTTAATATTTTCCATTAAATGTAGATATTTTTTATTTTAATCAGCACTTAATTATTTTGTTTTATAAATTGTAAAACATAATTATTATAAAAAAAGACACATACATATACATATGTAAATATTAGGAAGGTTGGTATTTAAAAAATTTTTTTAGCAAAACTTATTTTCTTTTAATAAACAAAAATATAAAAAAAAAATCAAAACACGCAATTATTGAAGTTTCGTATTAGAAAAAAAATTTTCACCTTTTCTTTTTCTTGTTTAATAATTTTTGTATTTACGTAGATTACGTATGTGTGTAAGTATGTATGTAATCTTATGAGTTGTTATACTAGCAAAGCACAACAGTTTAAATTTTTCTTTTTTGTATTTTTTTATTTTTGTTGCCTTCAAATTTTTCACAATTTATTGATTTTGGTTGGAAAATTTTTTTTTGTTTTCTCTTTATTTAAAAAAAAAATTTCTCCAGAAAATTCTATATTAAAATTTTATTATTTTGCAATAAGATCTTCTTAAATATTGATTTTAAATATAGATATTAAATTTACACTTTAGTAAAAAAAAAAATTTTTTTTTTTTTTATTCAATAAAATTGCGATTTGCGAAGCGCGAACTTTTCTATATGAAATTTCAATAGGAAATGATACAATACGGTGAAAATATTTTTAAAACATTTAATTCAACGTTTTCGAAAGTGTTTTTTTTTTTTATTTTAATAAATTTTACTTATGTGTTAGTTAGGCACTTTTTCTTTTTTTTTTTTTGTTTTTATAATGTGAGATTTGTGTAAATAAAATAAGTTAAAAAGAGAAAAATATAGTTTATTGCCGGTATAACTATCTTTGTTTTATGCGTTAGATAAAATGTCAAAAAAGTGGCGTGATAACTGTCAAATATAAAAGAATCGTCCTTCTCTCTTCAGAAACGTAAAAAAAAAAATCATTATATTAATTAGTGTGGTCACTATGTTTAGAATGTAGTTAATGAACATTATAGGCCATTTCATGATTAAAAATTTCTTGTATACATATGTGTATGTATACATACATATATACTTATAAAGATTTAACTTTTTCTAAAAAAATTCAGTTTATTGATTTAAATTAAATGATTTTAGTACTATTAGATTATATATTACTTAACAAATTTGATCGAAATCTATTCTTAAAAATTACCAGTTCACCACTCATTTCTTTTAACGCTAAGATTTAAATGACCAGACTATCTCATTCATATGATGTGCTACATTTTTTTTATTACCTTCATTCGACTATTTTCTAACTTATCAACATATGTACATACTTATGTATTTCGTCAATATTAATAGTACCTTTCCAAATTTCCTTAGAGAAAAACCATAAATTAAACGATTAAACAATGTGGAGATACTTGCATATGTAGGTAATTCATATTTTATAATGATTTATAACCTTAACCATAGCCAAGGTACATGTTAGAACCTACTGGATGAGTTTTTACACGGCTAAGTTTAAAAGAAACAATAAAACATTATTATTTAAGTGTGGGCTACATTTTATATTTATTTTCCAACTAAAAATAATTTCGTATTTTGAAATTTTCAATAAATCAAAAACATTTCTTCACAACTATTTTTAATATTTTATTTATTTTCTCATTATAATAAAACCATTTATGAGATAAAGAAAATAATAACCTTTAAAGTTCAGAAAATCTATACTCGTCTTTAACAATTCAATTTTAAAAAATTAAAACTTAAGATATAAACAGATTAATTTTTCTTTTAAATAACAAATTTTTAAAAGAATTTTTCTAAAATTAAATTTTAAAAATTATATGTTAAATTAAATTAATTTTATTCCTTTAATTTTTGTTTTTGTATTACATTTTTTTTTAAATACATTAATGTAAGTATGAATAATACAGTTAAGATGTATGTTAATTGATAAACTCAGTTCTTAAGAAATTAAATACGAACAACTTTTATTTTTAATTCTAAAAACCCAAATTACGTAAAATAATGTAATTTCACCAATTCTATGTTATTTCGTCAGGTGTTTCCTCTTTAATTTGGTCCATTAGAATATTTTCCAAATCTGGTAAAATTTCTTCAGGCTCCTTCCGTATGGATGTTATTAAATCAGATTGAAGTGTTGAACTAGTTGTATTTGTTAATTGTATTTGTTTTTCTAAAGTTCTTGGAATTTTTGGTGGTGGCCCCATATTTACTGGAGGTGCTTGAGACGTGGTCGCAATTCGTTTTGTAGATTTATGTTTAGGTGTTTGTTCAATTTTTTGATCAGTCAAACTGTTATTTGATTCAGAATTAGGTTGCTTTTGTAAGAGAATTTTTTTGAATGAAAAACATTTATCTGTATCTGGTTCAGAATTTGTTAATTTCTGTTGGTTTGAAGAAATGGTGGTTGCTATAAGTGGTGACTCAGTTGAAGTTGATACTAGATTGAATGTAGGCGCTAAGGTTTTTTGTTGTATAGGTAAAGGTTTCAAAAATGTATCTTGTGCAGGAGTAACATTAAAAAAATAATTTTGTAAAAATATTAAAACCTGAAGCGCGTTTTCACTGCTCAGCCTCATTTTATTCACGTTATTTAAACGTTGAATTCTTCTACGAAATTCTTCAGGTTCACTTACATTTATCTGACTCTCGTTTTTTACCTGATTTTCTAGTAAATCAGATATTTTGAGAAGAATGCTATCAACATCACGATTATTATTTACATTTATTAAACTGGTTCTGCTTTTTGTAACCATTGACGTACCTAGTGCTGGAGTTTCTACAATATTTGGAGTGATTTTTGATAATTCTTTCGTTTTTAACTGTGTTGTTAAGGTCGAGGGTGGAGTAGGTGTGATAATCTTTCTTAAATTTTTACGATCATATTCATCTCTTGTCATAAAAACTGTTTCAACCACGATATGGGCTGGGAGCCATCTTACTTGACCATTTTTTTGGAGTGATGATTTAGTTGTAGGTTGTATTACCTTTTTTATTTGATTGGTATTATTTAAAGAATCTTGTGAAATGGAAACAGCTTTTGAAGGTTTTAGTTGATTCAACGGAACAATCGTGGAAACCTGCAAAAAATATTTTAAATTGAAATTAGTGGATAAAATTTTTACGCATAAGTTAGCTGGAAACATTTACTTACAAAAGTCGAATCCGCCTTCGCACTAGACGAAGGCAAAATCTTTTTAAGAGAATTTTCTTGTTGCAATTCGATTTCATTTTCAATTAAAATATTTTCAGTTGTAGAGATCCAACTATCTTCTAAAAGGTCTGTGCTAACACTGCTTTGAGATGATGGTTCAGTAATCTTTTTGTTTTCTCTTTTAGAATTTTTTGATGTAGAATTCTTTAAATTTATATCATTAGCTTTTGAAACAACATTCACATCATCTATTTTTTTTTGTTCTACGGTTTCAATACTTTGAACGGTTTGATTTAAGCTTTTAGTGATTGATGTTTTCCTTGCAACTTTTTCTGTATTATTCGGGATATCTACGATATTCTGATTATCATGTGAAGGCGTAGGTGTTCTACTTTTACTTTTTAAATTACGAAATTTTTCTAGGGCTTCAAGCGTCTCATTTTTGTCGCTAAAACTTGATAGCGTCCGAGAATTACTTGAAGCTCGAGAAGAATTTGTTTCTTCATCTTCGGAATTATTTATGCTTCGGGGCATAGATCTCGCACGAGTCATTCTTTTCGAATTATTTTCTCTTTTTGTGTTGCGTTTGCTTACTCTATCATTAAGAGGCAGCGTTGTAACAAGTCGTTTTTTTGGCTTTTCATTATTTAATATTTGATTTTCTTTTGATTTGCTTTTGTCATCAACTTCTTTTGTCATAGATTGCGAATTACTGTCAAAGCTATTTTCAGATTCAGTTAAATTATCTTTACTTTTTGATTTTTGTATTTCTTTTAAACTTGTTCCAAGCGTATAAACCTGTTCAAGGAACGACTTTACTTTGTCGACAATTTCATTCCCAGAAATTTTTTGAGCTGAATCCTTTTGCTCATATGCACTCTTTTTTAATTCAGCAGCTTCAGTTGGTTCAGTTACTTTTTCCTTTTCAGAGCTTTGCAATTGCTTTAATTTTTGTATTTTTGTTTTAGATAATCTTTTTACTTTTACCTTCAACAGCTTTACAATACCAAATTTTTTCAACAAATTTTTATTCTAAAATATTAAAATTATGTTAAGAAATGTATTGTTAAAAAGAGAATATTTTTCACTTACATTTAATTGTTTTTCTCTATCCCTTTTTCTTAAATTTTCCCGAACAACCTTTTCATATTCTTTCCTGGTTATTTGAATTAGGTTAGATTGCCGGCGACGAATTATTCTTGCACTTCTGATTATAGGTTTTATTTCTTTTGCAGTTTTTGCGTTGTTTTGAACAGATTTTGTCGTGGATATTGATCTACTTCCTTCCCGCCGTTTTTCTGATTTTGGTATCAACATAGATTCATTCAAGGCAGATGCCAACATTTTAACATCATATTCTTTACTTGTTCGTGTTCGTTTACGTGTTAATGTTTGAGAATTATCTGAATTTGACGGAGCTTTCGGTTGCACAAATATAGGATCTGATGTTTTTTTTTCAGTTTCGTAATTGGGTTTTTTCTTATTTACAGTGTAATCTTGAACTGATGGTTTCTTAAAAATATTGCTACTGGATTCTTTAGTAGTTTTGATATTTTCATCGCTTGGACTTTGAAGCGGCTCAGTGTCCTTCAAAGTTTTATTTTCAGGCACACTTTTATCCGTTGCAATACTAATGCTATTGGCAATATTTTGATGAGATTTAACTTCCGCATTTTCATTTTCTGTATTTTTTTTCTCCCCAGTTTTTCGAGATTTCTTTTTTTTTGAAAAGAATGCTGATTTTCTCATTTTGGATCTCTTTTTCTTCGGTTTCGTTGATTCAATAATTGATATTTCCGTTATATTTTTAACTACTTCTTCATTATTTGGTGTATTGATTTTATTTTTTACTTCATTTTCGAGAATTTCATCGAACTTTTCATGTATACTTTTTTTAAATTGATCTGTTTCTTCTGTCGTAGTGACATCAGGGTCTGCAAAAACTTCTTTGTGGTTGTCAGGTTTATTGCTGCTATCTAATTGTTCAAGCTGTTTAACATTACTTAGTTCTTCTTCTTCATTTTTTTGGTCCTCATTAATTTCCGGAAGAAAGCTCTTGTTAGATTCATTGTCATTAGTATAGATTTTAAGATTCTTATCTTCTTCATTAACATCTTGAGGAACGCAACTTTTACCCAAATCACTATTTTGCGAACTTTTTCTCTTTTCTAATCTTATTAGTTTGTCTGAAGTGTCAGTTGAAGATGTTTTTATGCGGTTTGATTCTTTTACGTCATGTGAACTGGGTGGAACAATTTCTTTTTCTTTAGAACTTTCTTTCTCGCTTTGTGTGTTTATAACAATTTTGTCATCTGGCCTCTGAGAACCCATACCGATGGTTTCAAAAGATTTCCTATTAATCTTTGACAATCTCTTTAAATTATTAGACTCATTATTGCTTGTTTTTTGATTTTCTAATTCTTTTTGATTTTGTAACACCTTTTTATCAACGCCGATATCCGACATAATATTTTCAGGCGAATCTTTCTTATTCGTTGTTCCTTTCAAGTTTTTATCTTGTTCATTTATAGTTTCATTGTTATAAAGTTTAATATTACTTGTACTTTCTGAAACTTCATGGGACTTTTTTTCTTTTTCTAAAGTTTTTGATTTATTAAGCTCTTCGTCTGATGATATTTGTCGCGTTTTTTTGATAGAGCAGTCATTTGTTGATCTGCTATGTAGCGTCGTTTTCAAACCCTTATCTTCTTCAATAATTAGTTTATTAATGATATTTTGAGTGAAATGGCTATTTTCCGAGTTTCTCCTAGTTTTGCTTTCTGTTTCATATTTGCTTCCTAATTTTTTATCGGTTAACTCAATACTTGGAATAAGTTTTTCATCTACAGATTTAGCTCTTCTGCTCGTTCCTTTTTCAGTGCTATTTATTTTTGAATTTTTATCTTGGTTATTAAGAGGCGATATAAAAGGAGTTATATCGCCACAAGAATCAACATTTTTATCTTTTGATGTAACGTTTAGAACTTCCTTTTGATTATTTGCAGATTTTCGGTCATCTTGTTCAGTAAGACAAGGTTTTACTTCTCGGCTATTCCTAGTATTATGCAAATTTTTATCTTCTTCTGCGATTTTTGGGATACCAATATTTTCACTGGAAACGGTATTTTCTGGACAGTATTTATCCTTAATAGTTTTTTCTAATCCTATTGAATCATCACGGTTTTCTTCATTGGATAATGCAATTTTATTATCTAACTCTTTTTTATTAACAGCAATTTCTTCTTTCTTTTTACTGAGTTTATGTTTTTCGACACTTTCATCTTTTACTTTCAAATTTTTTTTATGACTTGAACTATCAAATTCATTATCGAGCATTTTCTCGCAGTGTAAAGTTTCTGAGGCACCTGCTTTGTGTACGCTATCATTTAATTTTGTTTCTTCACTCTTAGTGGTTTTTAAAATATCGCCTTTTTTATTAACAACTCCGCAAATATCCTTTTCAGGACAACCAGATGTTCTTTTACTTCTAATTTTAATTCTTAAACTTCTTGATTCGTTAAGCTCATCGTCAAGAGTTTTATCAAATTCTACTTCCTTTTCGTTTTCACTAACCACGTTTTCATTTCCATGTGTGCTCCTGTTTTTTGCATTTATAGAATCTTTGTCTTTTTCATTCTTTGTTTGAAAACTACTAATTTTAGTACGACCACTTTTTCCAGATGTTGTTTTCATAACATCTCGTAAATTTTCTGCCTTTTGGTTTTTATCAATTGTTTTTATATCTTCTATATTATGTTTATCAAGATTATTTTTTGTCTTATCATCACTTTGTTCTGATTTATTTTTATTTATTTCAGTGCTAATTTTAATATCTTTTTCTTGTTGTTTTTGATTTTCACTCGCTGTTGCTGATTTCTGTAGTTTTTTCAATTCACTGCTAGATTTTCTCTTATGTTCTAATGCTCCGAAGGTTTTATCGACTGATCCACCGTTTATCAATTTTCCGCATATTTTTTCGGGACTCTCAATATTTCCAAAATTTTCATTTTTTATGTTATCAATTTCGGAAACAGATTCCTTGATTGAACTAATATTTTCGCCAGTTTTCTTATGTTCATCCGATTTTTCTAATTTTTCTAAGTTAGAAACATCAACAGAAAGTTTTTTTATTTGATTAACATTTGCTTCATTATTAGTAACATTTGTATCTGCAGAATTTTGTTTAGTTAATTGTTGACTTTTTTCTGTATTCTTGTTATTCTTCGAATTTTTATCTTCGTTAAGAATTACTTGCGAAGAATTGTTTTTGCTAGAAATCGTTTCTTCAGTATTTTTTATATTTGAATGTTCTCTTTCCGAATGCTCTTTTCTATTTGCTTTTTTCTCTCCTGTTGATATGTTTTCTAATTCTGATGACTTTATTTTGAAGTCTGAAGTTTTTTTGCCTGAAGCAATCTTTTGATTGCCCTTATTGGTTTCTATACTGCTGATGTTATTTTGTAAGTTTTCATGTTGTTTCCCTTCACTTTGAATATCTTGTACTTTTTTCTCAACACTTTTTCGGCCCCTAATTAATTTTTCGGAAATACCGTATAAATTCCCTTTCACGTCGCATACTTCAATTGCTTGATTTTCATTAATATCGGCGCATTTACTTTTTCTAGTGCTTTTAGAGTCAGTATTCTTCTTATTTGATGAACGTGAAGTTTGTGCAAAATAAGACAATTTATTTTGAAAATATAATTCAATATCAGTTTTGGCAGCTTCTGAATCCTTCTTTTTGTTGTCATATTTTGGTTTACTATCTAATTTAATATTTCGATTTATCTTTCTACGTTTTGAATTTGCCTCTAATGGTGGCGACCCTATTGTGGAATTGTCGCTCTCGAAAATCTTATCACTATTACCGGATTCAGAATTCGAGCTAAATAAAATTCGCTTTCGTCCAAAACGAGTTTCTTTTATGTTTACTGATGATGGAATACTCATAATATGCTCTACTTCCTTATCAGTTTGCACATCAATTTTTTTTTCGCGCCCTTCGAGTTTTACTACGTTTTCATCAGTTTTCTTTGACATAACTTGTGGATCTTTGTCTTTAGAAAGATTTTCTTGTTTTGTCGCGTCGATTTTCTTATTTGATCTTGTTCTTATCAAAGTTTTTGTATGATTTTTTGTATTGTCATCTGAATTATCACTTAGAACTGATTTTTCCTTTTTCTTGTCCTCATTATTTAGTACAGATTGATTAATTACATCAGTTTTTTCGCAAGATTTCGACTTATCGACTTCAGAAATATTACTCTCATTATAAAATATACTCTCTAGCTCGTCCAAAAATCCACTTCTAGAATTCTTCCTTTTTTCACAATTCTCGTTTGTACTTACTCTCTTGCCTTTTTCAATACTAGTTCGTTCTTTCGAGTGCTTTCGACTTCTTGAAGTCGTATGCTCAACGTTAATTTTTTCTTTGAACTCTAAACTATTAAGTTTAGCATCAGAATCGGTATTTTCAGTAGAATTTTTTTTAATGAAAAAAATTTTATCGCTTTTACATAAAACTACTTTTGCAGGCTTTATAATGCCTTTCCAATTGGTTTTTGTAGAATCATTTTTAGAAAGCTCTTCCAAACTTTTATTATTTTTTGGTGATTTTTTGTGTGATGTAATACTTTTTAAATCTTCTGTATTATCAACACTTTCAATATTTCCTTTTTCTGTTTCAGATTGAAGATCATTTTTTATATTTAAATCTTTAACAATTTCTTTAGGCTTTAAATCGGCTTTTTTTATTTTTGAAACTTCTTTTGTAGAAAGAGAAATTTCTGTTTGTTTTGTTAATTCACTTTGCGCAAATACTTTAACAGCTCTATCTTCTTCTTTTTTTTCAGGAGAGCATGAAAGTGTATCAATACCGTCATCACTTTTTTTTATATTTTCTACAGATTTTTTACGGGGTGTTTTTGGCATTTCCATTGGCTTATCTTTATCTGAATGTATACTTTCCATTACACTATCAATCTCTGCAAGAATATTGTCGATTTCATCAACTTCATCAAGATTATTTTTTTGATCGTCATTAATCGGATTCTCATCATTTTTATCATTGAATAGAAGTAATGATTGTGTCGGTGAGTTGAGTTTCTCATTGTTAGGTTTACTGTTTTGATCAGAGTCACATTCTGCAATGTCGGAGCTCTTTGAATATTTCTCTTCAGGTGATGTTTCAATATTGATTTCAATATTATTGTTTTCTCCATCATTTTTTTCATTTTTTGTATTGATATCATGTTCACTAGCGATGCTTGATTCAATATTAGTCACGGGTTTCACAGAAATTATCAAATCTGAGTTTTGGCAAGTTTCATTTTTCTTTACATTTTCATCCACAAATGGTATTACTTCACTTTCAATTATCGCTTCCGTCGATATTGCATTATCAGGGAACTGTTTACTTTTATCGGAAGCGCAATCGTTAGTTAAAACCTCTTTATTGGAGTCGGTGTTGTTATTAAATGCATTTTCTATAATTTTTTCATTAACAACTACTTCTCTTTTTTCATTATCATCCAAATCAAAATTACCTTCTGATTGATTTGGTTTTTCAAAGTCTAAATGAACGGGTGACTTTGCTGACGAGCTTTTAACTATATCATCTTTAACAGTTTTGTTATTTTTTTCTTCCTTTGGTAAACTATTTTCAGAAAGTTGATCTAAAATGAGGGAAAAGAATGAATGAGAATAAGAGCAATACATTTAATTGATTGATGCTTACTTTTTTGAATTCCGGCTAAATCACAGTTATCATTTATTTTATTTTTTTCTTCTTTTTTATTATCCGATTCAGTTTTGGTCACATTTTGTTTAATTTTTTCTAAATTCGTTTTCTGTTTAGGAGTATTGGCAGATTTTTCTGCACTGCTTGATTTTTCATCGTGATTAGAAATAGAAGATTTTGTCGATTTAATTTCGTCCGATTTCACGACGGAATTTTCATTGACATCTTCTTCCAAGTGTTCCAGAGTTTGGGCTTTCAAAATGTCATTTTTCTTTTTTGAGGTCAGACATTTTTCATTTTTGTTACTGGACGATGTGCATGCATCAACTTCATAACTACTCTCAACCTTTTCACCTTTTTGCTTTTTTTTCAGCGCAGTCGATTCTGAAATAACAAAAAGTAAAAATTTTATCAAATAATACAAAGTTCAAATAGCTTTAATTTACTTTTTTCTAATTTGTCATCCAAATGGGAATATTTCTTCGCTTTATTTTCCTCGTCATGTTTTTCTTGGTAACTGGGAGCCTTACTTCGTTCTTGACTTTTTTGACTCGTGGATGCTTTTGCATTAGTTGTTTCGTTTATATGCAGATAGTGCATACCTTCATTAATAATATTGGGCTGAATATCAAGCTTAATTGTTTGCGAAACCGTAGGACTTGAATCACATTTATCTTTATATGGTGATTCTTGTTCTTCATTATTAGATTCATCCTCGATGTACTCATTTAATGTTTCGACTAAACCATCAAAACTATCTTTATCACTATCATCAACTTCATTTGATTCATTAGTTTTTACTATTTCTTCCCCGGCAACTTGACTGTCATCTATTTCATCTTCAACTGCCAAAAGTTCTTTCTCTAGAGATTCATTAGATCTCGTTAAAGGTGACATTGATTTATTGGCGTATCGAGAAAATTTTTTTACATTTAAATTCGGCTTAAACATTGGACCATTACCTTCCTTGAAACTATATGATGGATTATTTTTGTTAGTGAAAAACGATTTTGATACTTGTCTGGCGGTTATTTTCGGTATCGATTTGTATGTTTCGGTTTTTTTTATTGGAAAAAGTTCAGGATTTTCTTTTTTGTATTTAATTATTTTTTCATTGAAATTGCCAAATATATTTACAGATCCCCGCAAGGTGGGCAATTTTAAATTTCCAACAAAATTACTATTTGATTTTTTAATTGCCACAATCTTATTCAAAGATGAATCAATAGATTTATTCAAATTTAATTTTGTATATGAACCAAATAAATTTCTTGAAACGCTTTGTTTCGAATATTTTGTAGTTTTTGTAGCTTGAATTAAATTAGGCTTACGTGTAGCATGAATTGATGTAGTTTTTGGAGCAGTACTGAATGGAAAACTTCTGTCTCTTATTGCTGACGTATCTATTGTTTTACAACTTATTACTTTTGCTACAATATCCGATCGCTTTGAATTAATGGAATTGTGTGTATAATTGTATTTAGAAGACCCTTTATTAGATTCTTTATGAGCGAAGCCGTCTACTATTTCTATTTAAGGAAAATTAAAAATATTTTTCAGAAATCTTCAAATTTATTAAAGTAAATATCACATAAAAACAAAATATAATCCTTACAGGAATACCTTTTTGAGCGTTATATGTTGTCATTTCATTAACTTTCTTCACATTAAGATTTCTTTGGAAATCATTCCGATATCTGCTTACTAATGGATCTTCTTCTATAAATTCATCAAAACTAGTATTTACCGGGAGCAAGTCAAATCTATCGTCTTCATTAACTGGTAAAAATTCTTCGATTTCCGTGTTATTCAAAATTTCTAAAAAGAACAGAAGTTTTAAACTTTGCATCTTTTCAGAAGGTGTATGTAAGTACACATAAGGTACATTAAAATTATAAGGGAAATACTTTTTTAAGGAACATGATTTACATAAGTTTTTAATTCTGATATGCACTCTAGTTTTTAAAATTAGAAAAATTAAATGCGTCCAAAAACATTCGAGTATTCCTACCAAAATATTTCGCAATATATTTTAAATAACTTTAAATCAATGCAAACACACTAAAAGGATAAATCCACAATTTTTCATTGCTTTATTCTAAACTTACGAGGAATTGCATTTGGATATTCTTCAACGTATTCTTCCAAATACTCAACTTCTTCCATAATAGCTTAATAATATTATTTGCTTGAATTAAACAATCAATTCCGCAACTTCCATATTACATATTGATTTTCAACTTTTTTTTACAAAACTTCTGATAAATTTTAATGCGATTATTACTTGAAAGTTAAAAAAAAAATGGTCGAAATTTACTTCAATATCTTTTCCTTTTTTAAATTACGCAAATAAACCAATTCAACTATTTTTAATCTAAATAATTATTCTAGTTTATTAAAATTATTTTTTCATTTATTTAAAACAATTAAATGTCAATATTACTTATAGAATTAAATTGAAAAAATAATAATAATTTTCTTTTGCTATAAAAATATTCACCACTTCGCTAAAACAATATGAAACCGTGGGGGGAAAAATCGTTTGTCAGGGGTGTAATAGTTAATATAATAATTAATCAATTTACCCAAATGTTTCTACGTCAAAAATTATTTTTAGGCATGTATCTGCGCTTGCGGCGTTTAGCAATACGTTCTTTCAGCCAAGAAAGTAAAGCCACTGAACAGTTTGCAACACTTAATTTTTGCTTTAAAATATGACATTTGATATGAATCAAGGCTGTACGTTTTACGTTTTTTATTTTCAAATTTTTAAAAAGATAAACAGAATGGAGAATAATGGTAAGTAATAAAAAGTTCTTATGTTTAATAATAATAAAAATTATAATTTAAATAAACTGTATTTGTAAAATGTTAACTATATTTTTAATCTTATAATTTACATAAATATATATGACATACAAATGTCAAAGTGAAACCGCTGCATAATGAAGCATACTTTTGTTTCACTTCAAAATTTTTAAATCGTTCAGCGTTGAGCAGAAAATTGGTTGAAGCACTATAATAATTTTAAAACGCTTAGGATGACTGAACGTACTCCACATTAACACCTAAGAATTAAGGCTTTATATATCAAAATAAATCTTTTATAAATCTACTCTTTTGTTGTCACAAGTGAATAGTAAATTACTAATCGGTGGTTATTCTATACACAGATCAAACTTCATATTATAGGAAAACCAAGCGTAATAATTATAAAGCTTAATAATAATTTTTTTACAATTGATACTATCCAATTAATTTATACAATTAATTTCGCTTTTGCAAAACTTGAGTTGATCTTAATATAATTTTTGAATTTAATGATAAAGTTATTAAAAATCAACTTGATATATTAGTTTAAAATAAATTTATTACAAATTTAAATTATTGCAATTATTAAATATTGAATTTATTGCAATTCGGGACACTAAAATCTTGTGCTGTAAAACCAAAACTCTCTGTGATATAATATACTGCTACAGGAGACACATTTATCGTTTACTTTGTGAAGCTTTACTTTTTAATTGGGCTTTTTTTGCCAGCTTTAGCAGCAGCTTCCGCTTCTTCTAATTTAGCTGTCTCCTCCATTTCAATAGCACGAATTTTTCTTCTACCCAAAGGGGTCTTGGACCACCAGGACTCAAATGCTTCCTCTTCTTCTCGATAAACTGGTTCTTTGGTACTGTATTAATAGGTTACAATGTTAAAATCAAATTTATAAGCAGTTTTTCAAATTGTTGATACACACACATGCATCCATATATGTATATGTATGCATGCAAACGTGTGGATGAGTGAATTTAAATGTGTACCTTAATGCATTTATTAGCTCAACATGAGTAAGAGGTTGCGATCTTAACTGAAGTTTTCTTTTACATGTCATTACCTCGTCAAGGCAGGCAGCAATAGCACCAATTGTCTAAAATTGTTTTTTTTGTATTGTTTAATAAATTGGAAAAAAAAATTGTAGAAGATAAGATCGTACAAAACCATCGGATATTTTTCCCATTACACTATAATCAAAGCTACCAAGGCCGGGAGTCACATATTCCCTGTAAATAAAAAGTGATTCGGTTTAGTGTTTGTTTAATTAAGAGTTTATGGGTTCGGGTGTTTGAAAAAAGCAGACTTTAATTAAATTTTGCATTAATTCAACAACTGTTTCAAACAACTGTTCAAATCCAAAAAAATTTTAATATCAAGAAGAAATATTCTTCATTTTAAAAATTTTTTTGGAGAGTTCAGATTCCAAAAAATTGTTGATTCATTTTGTAAAAATTGTTGATTCTTTTTAATTAACTACTTTGTAAGCTCTTTCCAAGCAAATGAAAGTGCTCCATAATCTGGTCTTGGTAAGTATATAAAACGATTATATGTTTGCTGGAGTAATTTTTGATCAGCTTCCCATGGTAAATTAGATGTGCCTATAAATATAACTCGATCTTCGACATTTATATTTCTTATTATTTTTGGAAGATCTTTTTTTAAACGTTTTGGATCCGTGCGATCGGTTTTTGGAACTTTCTTCATAAAGGGGCGTTCCGCATCACCCATAAATATAACTGAAGGTTGCAGTAATCGAGAAACTTTTGATATTAGATGAAGTAACATTATAAGACCTGATTTTCCAGGATATTTTCCAACAATATTTGCCGGTGTTATATCGAAAAGTACAGCTCCAACTTCTGTACAGATCGCATGAAGAAGAGCCTTCTTTCCGACTCCTTTAGATCCAGTCAGTAATATGGAACGAATCGTTGGACAATAATTACGTATAGTATCTGAACCCAGTGGCAATATACAGTATTCAATCAGTAATTGCCTTATATCACCAGGTGTAGGATTTGTACCACTACGTTCTGCATATGCTTTATCACCCAAATAACTACTCAATGGAGTTTCAGGATATTTTTTTATTATCCCATTTGTTACCAACTCCTCGAAAAGAGATTCGGTGGTACGGTCTGGTGTAAGATCTTTTTCTTTTTTCTTTTTACTTTTTTTACCAGATCTCCTTGCTTTTTTTGTACTTTTTTTTGCTTTTTTACCACGGGCTGCACGGTCTCTATCTAAAGCAGCCTGTAGTTGCTCAAGTTCTTGACGCATTAAATCATCAACTATTTTTCTTAATTCTCTCTCAACTTCATTATATTTTTCTGTATATATCATGTCATCATAATGCGTTTGCTTTGTGTTTTCGCTTTCATCTTTATTTTTCCAAACTTCTACAAACCTGGAAAGAATACATTTAATATTGATTATTGCATTAAAGGCTCTATAAGAGAAATTCAAATGAAAAGTACTCTTCCGCCCCGGTTTTAAGATCTGGCAAAAACACGGACGGTGTTGGATGAAAGCCCTCTTCCAAATTATCTTCAGCAATATTCAAATCGCCACTGCGAGCGGGACTCTTAGATTTGTCTTTAGTTTTTCTTGATTCTTTTGATGAAGATTTTGCTGAAGATCTACTCATCTCACTTTCAGTCCCTTTATTCAGAGGGTTTAAATAACAGAATTAAATTCTAATTAAGAAAGTTGAATTTTTTGGCATTATCATATTGAATATATTACCCTGTCTACTACTAAAAATATGTCTAGATCCTCCACTATCTTCTGAAGGAAAATCTGGAAATTTTCCTGTTTTCTCGTAACTATCTTTAATCCAAGCTCTAATATCATCAGCCATATCTTCCATTAAAACAGCACCCTGCTTATTTTTAATTTCTTCTTTTACATTTTTTAAAGCCACTTCAAATTTTTCTCTATATTCTTCTTGGGTTTTATACCGTTCCGCAATTATCTAAAATTTTAAAAATTATACATACATATGTATATGTATACGTATTGTAACCATATTAAAATATTGGAACATAAAAAAAAATTTCCTACGTCGTTCATTTTTTCGATAGCTTCAGACTTTTTCTTACTTGCTGGTGGTATCATTCCAATCAAAATCATTTCTTCCATTTTGCGTCGTCTCGTTTTTTTGCGAGCTGCATAGCCTCTCCAAGCTTTTTGAATTTTCATAGCTGCTATCAACCCCGATTCAGCTTGATTTCTTAGTTCGGACTTACCCTTTTCTTTTAAAATTCGAATTTCTTTCATAAAATGAGCTCTAATAGTAAAAATTTCTTATTTAAATATCATATTGTAAACACGTTTAATTAAGAGAATTTGAAGGCTAATCTAGTTTGCATTGTTACCTGAGCCGACCTTGCCGAGCTCTTTCGTGAACCTGAATAATTTTAATTGCTTGTAGTTCATTTAAACGTTCTTTAGCTGAGCTATCATCAAGCCAGCCAAGCTTATTTAAAATTTCATTCATGGTTTTCTTACGTTCTTGAATTTCTTTTTCCCTTTCCCTTTTAAAGTATCTTGGAACTCTTAACTCTACGTCCATTGGAGTTAATTTAAGTTTCTCCATTACTTTGTCGTTGTAACTAAATTCCATCATGTCAAGATTAACAAGATCATGCTTTATTTCTATAATTCTTCCTAAGCAAGCATCTAAAAGTTTCCGTATAAGTAAACGTTTCTGTGGTTGAACCATTTTATCATAAGCCTCTTCCAAATTGTTGGTGATCCTAATATACCTTATAGAGTTTAAATAAAAACATAATAATTTAAGTATAGAAGTATAATAATTTAAGTAATAGTTACTATATTATAGCTAATATAGTAACTATATTAGCATATAGTTTAATTTTACCGAACATATAATTCAAAAGTTGTTGTTTGAGCCTGTGACTTATCAGCAAATGGATCAACAGTTTGATTTTCGGAATCAAATGAAGCTAATATCTCTAAATCTTTTTGTGATTCATGCCAAATATTATTGTAGAATTGATTAGACATGATTGAATGTTTACTTATTCAAAATTAATTTATAAAGTAGCGAATCACTATAAGGATAATTGAAGATTGATATTGAAATTTTTATAGCTACAAAATTTTTCTTGCCTTACTTAGTTCCTTGTATGGTTTCTATGCTACACTGTATTTTTTACCTAATAATATAGTTTTCCATAGTAACATAGCAAAACGAGAAAAATTACGTATAGTTTTCTTTGGGTTATTAACGGTTCTGTGTATGAAGCGCTATTTTCTTTATAAAATGGCGTGAATAATAAATAATTTAAAACAGTAGGGATTTAAATAAATTTTTACAAAATTTCAATGAAGAACTTTTTACAAAATTACAAATGAAGAACTTGACCGACTTGTTAGTATCAGGAGATCAGAGGTTCGGTGCAGTGAGCATGAAATTCCCTAATATTTCTTGCAAGTGTTAATTATATTTTGTTTATTTTATAAAAAAAAAAATTACTGAACACATTTTTGTATTCATAGTCATAAAAATTTACAGGAAATTCTCATATTTTGATAATGCGAAATTTGTGTGTGTAAATTGAAAAAGTTCAAATCTTATCTAATTTTATTATGTTGTAACTGAGAAGCTTTTGATAGCCTTGTAAACACTAAATTAGAAATAAAAATACTATAAGTATACTTTATCAATTTTTAAATATCTATTAATAAAAGAAGAAAAGCAACAAAACTTAAGATAAGTGCATATAATAATATTGTTAAAAAAGCTCTATGAATAATGTTGTAGGTTATCGTCGAAACGCGCCCCCAAAGAAATGTTAAATGTAAAAAATGCTATGAGATAAACAACAAAATACATAAGTAAATATGTGTATATTCACAAACACATAATCATCTTTATTCACAATTTATTTTATTCTAACATTTTTTGTGCTCAGTTTAGAATATTTTCGAATACACTTTCAAAATTTAATTGTCCGTTTTGAACATTAAAATTTATTATTGTTTAAGATTACATTTGTAATCTTAATACGTATGTGAATATTTTCTACTTCTCTATTTTAAATAAATTTAAACTTTTCTGTAAAAGAATATTATGAATTTTTATGAGCATTATTTTCTAATTGAGAAAACTTTTTCAGAAAATTTGAAATATGTAATATCAAATTAAATTTAATCAAATAAATAATTCAATATTATTGATTAAAAAGAGGGGGTTGGGGTGATTACCATCTGCAACGAATGAATTTCATAAAAGTACTGTAATCCTGAATAAAAAGCATTGCAGATTAATTTGCGTTTATGTAAAAGACAAGATTTTTTTCACATAATTACTTTCAGACATATTAAATGTAGATTTAATTGCAACAATACTTGTAAAACAATATACATACAAATGTACAATGTTAATTATTGACGAATAAAGTGAATTGCAGATTAATTTTACATTTGTATAGATTGGTAAACATCTAAAATTTACATTGAAAAGAGATTTGTTTCACGATAATAATATGTGTATAAAAGAGAGAACTAACATCTAATATGCAAAGATTTAAAACAACAATTTTTATTTATCGTATTTTAGTATCACCGTAACATATGCATTTTGATTGATAAAATTATCAAATCTAATATGTATACATCACAAACAGATTATTTTTATTTTAAATATAATGAATTATTTGGTTATTTATAATTATAACATATTTAGAATTTCTAAATTAAGTTTATGAGAAAACCTGTATTGGTTACTTTACATGTTATCTATTACTATATACTTACTTTGCAAGTTTATGTAACATATACATGTACACATATACAATATCTATTTGGAAATTATGTTATGGTTATTGAACTAAATTACAAATTATTGTACTATTTATTTATTTGTTCTTTTTTTTTTAAATAACTTTTAAAAAGAGTAACTTGTTTTTTATTTATAGATTTAATTTTTTATTTATGAATATTACATGTATTAGCATAAACAAAATATTTTGTAATTTTAATTCATATAATTATGCGACCTTCTGTACAGATTGTAATTTCTAAAGTACATAATATTAATAGTAATTTTCTTTAATAAATTATAAATTAAGTATCATTTGAAAAATATTAATTTATGCATAATAATACTGCAATTTAATACGAAATCAAAAATTCAGTTTGCAGAATTAATATAAAAATATTGCAGAATTAATATAAAATATACATATACACATGTTTATGATTTTATTGTCTTAAGACACAGAATCGTCATCGAAATTGTATTAAAGTAGTAATTTTAAAATTACTACATACTTAATTCACTTAATAAGTAACACTTCCTAAATTGTTCAGTAAAAATGTATAATTCGAATTAAGAGTTTTTTAATCTGGCTCAATTCATATTTTATTTTTAATATAGCTTAAGCAATTACGAAACAAATTTTAATTCAATTTTGAACTTATAGTATTCAACTGCAATAACTTTGCAAATGTTATCAATGATTTCAAAATTGTAGTAATAATGTATTCAGCAATTCAGCAATTATAACTCATAAACTGATTTATATCTAGATTTCGTATTAATACAATTTTGAAGTTGTAGTATTTAGTTTAAAAAAAAAATGATACCCTAAGATTGTACCGTTCAATTGAATAGCAACAAGTTTTTAAAAAATACACTGTTCTCTCGAATGTTTTTCGATTTGCTTCTTTTGTTGTAAAGTTCATAATGATGATAAGAATCGTATACAAAATTTATGGGTTTACGATTGCAAGCTTTAATATAGCAAAATGAATGAAGTTAAATAAAAGAAGAATAAAAAATAAACAAAAACATTTAATTCTTCTTACGTGTAATATTTTTGCTTCATTTTGTTTGTCTCTTTTTTTTTTTTCTAAAAAATTCAACTCGATACACGTTCTTTTATTTTTGTTATTGGGGTTTTTTTTCATACATACTTATTTTTTGTTTTTCTTAATTGTTTAGTATTAAATTAATAATCGTTCATATTAGATGGTTTTAATTGTGCTGCGGTAACTAAAAAAGCTTAATAAAAAAGAAAAAAGAAGATAAATATAAAAAATAGCGTTTATTTTATTTATTCACGTGTTTTGTTTTTTTAAAATCTCTTTTAAAATACAATATACCTTATTTCTAAGAGAAAGTTTTTGAATAAAATTTTTAATGAGATTCTGTATTGTGTTTTTTTTTTAAAGTAAATAAATAACTTAAATAAAATGCAAATTTGATAAAATTTGAAACTATAATTTGTTTTGATTTTTTTATTCGGCAATTTTTTTTTCCTCAACTGGTTATTATACCTGAAATAAAAAAGTGTTAAATAAAAGAAATAAAATAAATAGAAATATTCAAATTATTATTGAAATTCGCGGAATTTTATCTTAAAGAGTGGGAATTAAAAATTTTAGGTGAGTGAATCGAAATAAGATGAAATTAAAACGTTTTAACGAATAATTTATGAATTTCAATAAAAAATTACAATTTCTAACTTGAAAAAAATGAATTCAAATAAAAATTAGAAATTGCTGATAATCTAAACTTGCTAATGAATTCCAAAATAATGCAGGTATACTAGTTTTAGGATGATAACAATAAGCGTGTTTAATAGTAAAAAATTAATGTTATATACGAGCTTAAACACAAATCTAACGCGACTTTTATTAATTGAAAATATTAATGTATATGTATATGCCTGAATTAGTTAAGTTGATGTTAAATTTACATTTGGACATATTAAGAAACAATGATACTAAGTAAAACGATCAATTAGTTGAACTCAATGTAAAATTATTTAAAATTCCTATAAGTAATTAGTAATTACCTATGTAAGTAATTAGTAATTATTTAAAATATAATTAATTACCTATAGGTATTAAAGTATTAGAAAATTTCAATTACTTTAATTATTGTGAATAATACTCATATATGAACCAGTTACGTTAACCATCCGTTTAAACCGTTATATATATACAAAATGTATATATAGGTATAATATACATACTTTTATCCATACTGATATACTTAAATATTTTTAAGTATTATTGAAATGATGTGCAAAAATCAAATTATAATTTTATCAAAATACATAATATATTTACATGCGATAAGCATTTACAGGTGTAGGAGTATAAAGTAATAAAATACGTGACAAAGTAATAAAGTGATTAAATTTTAATATAAATGTACATACATACATATTATACATTTAGTAATCTTTATATGGGTTTTTTCCCTAAATATTTTGGCAAAAAAATTATATGAAAAATTTTCATAAATATTATGCAATATGTATGGATATGTATGTATAGTTGTATAGCAAATTGCGATTTATTATCAATTCACTCAAAATATTCAATTTTATCATACCAATGTATATTGTAATTTAGATAACATATGTATGAAAAGTATCCATAAAAAATTTACAGAAGATTAACCAAAAAAATTTTATTATTGCAAAATTAAAGAAATTTATTTACCTCTTGTATATATACATACCTCTCGTACATATGTGTGTACATAGTATTCAATTGTAAAATTTTATTTCAAATATTTTTATATGCAATTTTTATTTACATATTTTCTTATACTTAGTGCAAATATTTACATATACATATTTTATATATTTATGTATTCCTTATAATCTCATTATCCGTCTTAGGTGAAGGTTAAAACAAATTTCCTTTTAATTATTACCATATTATATGAATTTTTTTTTATAAAATAATAAAATAAAAAAATAAGCTACCTACCCACTGATATTTTCAAGTGCACCTACATACATACACATGTATAATTAAAATTAAAAATTTTCTTAAAAAAATAATTTTTTTACTTATTTTATTATTTAATTTAATGTGTTATACATTATACTTATGTACATACATAAGTAGATATAACTTGTGACAATATCGTTTAACGTTAATAAATTATAATTATATATTATTGAGAACCGTAAACGTTATTCTTTGCATCTGCTCTATAATTGTTTCAATGTGCCTTGTGTGATATCATTTATGTACTTACGTATGTAGGTACATATGTATATTGTGAATTTAATTTTGGTCAAACAGGTGTCATATAATTTTTTTTTCTTCATTATTATTGTTATTGTTGAGTTTGTTGTTTTGGATGACATTATTTTAAATCGAATGTTTTTGGTTATTTTTGATTTTATACATACATATATCTACTGTCAATTTAAATATATACATACATTTATATACTTGTCTGACAGCAAATATTATATTTTCTATTTTCAAAGAAAAATTTTATGTTAAAAATAGTCAGAGTAACTGAAATAGAATTTGCAATAAATAATATAAAATCAAAAATACAAAATAGTTATAAAAAGAAAAAAAAAATTCATTGAAGGAAAATTTTATTGTTCGGACAATTTGGCAACAATTAAAAACACGTGATTACTTTAATATTGACATTTTACAAAAAAAAATTTATGATTAGAGGTTTTCCTTTAAAGTTTTTTTTACTGATAAATGTGTGTGTATGTATTTGTACGAGTATGTTTATTTTCTTGATTTGAAAGAAATATGTTACATCAATTAACTTTATAAGGGATCATTGTACTTTTACTTTTTAAAGAAAGCTTCGATAAAATACAGAATATTTTTTTCAATATAATATTTTTCTTATTTTACGTTTATGCTAAAGTAATTTGCATTACATTTAAAAATGCAATTTAGTCATTTATACTGCCCTCTATGAATTAACGTATATTTTGACAAGTGTATTATAATACGTTTTACGTTACTTTTTTAATATATGTATAAGCATACCTATAAATAATAATATAATATGTATCCGTTTAAGCTTACTCTAAAACGGATACATATTATATTCAACCTTATATACAAAAATTCAAGGTCGGAATAAATGATAGAGAAAAGATTGCGGAAATTGAAGCGCGTATAATATATAAATACAAGCGGTAATGTGAATTTTATATTTCTTGACTTTTCAAAATTTATTTTTTTTGTAGTCAAAGTGAATTCTACTGAGTTCGGCCAACTATTTTCTCGTCAAAATTATTTTTACGTTATGTATATGTACATTTTTAAATAAATGTTAGGTACACTTAATAAATAATATTGTTTGTTTATACATATGTACATATGTACGTATGTAAATCGTTTGTGTTTGAATCCTTTTTGTTTTCAATAATATGAGTTAGTAATATAAAAATTTAATTTTACTGCAACTCATAGTGTGAATGATTTGTTGAACGTTTTTGTCGAATTGAAATATAAAGTAAATAAAATCGTAATAACTAATATATATTGAAGATTAAAATAGAATTTATTACAATAAACATTTTATAATTTAATATTTACTTATGAGGATTATTGTGTTTTTGTAACCTTGAATTTCTATCGCAAATATAGATCATGATAACTTCAAGTATTTTATTACTTTACATGCAATTTACAATGCAATTTACTTAATATTATGAGTATATTTAAGCTTATATAATCTTACAGTTTTCAATAAAAATGTAATAAAAATTAGAGAATTGTGTATTTGTTTTTTTTTTCATAATTGTTACTTATATTAAAAAAATTCTTATTAAAATTATAATTTATTTGTTTTTAATAAAACTGGGCTTGTAATGAAGACTTGCATTTCTAAAAACAAATAAAATTAAATAATTAAACCTTTTAAATTATTCAAATATTCCATTTAATTATACTTTGCAATGTTTGCCTTATATAATATATGTATGTAAGTATACTTATTTAAATATCATAATTAGGGCCTAATACTTAAAAGTTTTTTGTTTTAATTTTTATTTAATTGCATATTTAAAAGAAAGTAATAAAATGACACAACATTCTCTAATTTGATTATTAACTTTTAGAAATTATAAACTTAACTTTGACAGACAAGTAGATCTATTGAGTTAAATAAAATAAAAACTATAATTAAATATTTTCAATTGTTATGTAAAATTTTACTACATTTAATATACTCGTATGTATGAGTACATATTGTAATCTTCATTTTGAATTTCATGTTTGCTTATATTTAAAACTTAATATACATACCTTAATTCTTATAATTAATCTTGAAATTTCCTTAAAAGAAATTTCCCGATTCATTTACTAGTTTATAAAAATAAGGATTATTTACTTTATTTTCAAAAAACTTTTAGATATGTTTAAACAAATTAGTTTATTTTTTTATAACGATCTCACCATTTATTTATGGATAAATGAACTTACGTATATTATCATATAATAATATAAAATTTACATAATAAATTTTGAAACACAACACAAGAAAAAATAAAATAAAATTTATTTTAAAAGCTTCGAAAATTTTTTATTTTTATTTCATTCATTACCATTTTGAATTTCAATTGTGCAATGATGACGATTTGCCGCTTTTTATCATTTTATACCCTTGCTCTTGAAAATATTTTATAAAAAGCGTCTACCGTTTGCAATATTTTATTTTAGTTTTTTTTTTTTCTTCTTTTTTCGGCATTTTTTTTAAAATAAATTAATTATAAATTTATCTAGAAAATTTCTTGTTGTATTTACTTGAACTTTGACTACTTTAAAATTTTTTTTTTGTTAAGCGCGCTTTTGAAATAAAAAAAAAAACATATTTTCCGAAAACGTCAAAGCCTTTCCCTTCTTTATGTATAAAGTTATGAGCCCTGCAAATTTTCTTTTATAATTTGGAAAATATTTTGGAATTGTAACAAAATGTAGATAACAAAAACATTCAGAATAAATACAATTTTTTATTTTAATTTTTCCAAATTTCAAAATATGTTCCAAGATTAATTTAAATATCCTTAAAATGGCAATTTGATATATTATTTTATTTGAACATTTATTTATACACAATGGTTATGTAAATATCATTCATTGCTTATAAATAAAATTATACCTAGTATAAGTATTATGATTTGATTACCTTCCATATTGTTGTTATTTAAGTTGTTTTTAAAGATAAAAAAGGAGTGAAGCAAAGTTACAACTGTAATTTTTCTGTAAAAGTTTGTTTTAACCGAATATTTCAACAATTTAGTTGAAAAATAAGGGAGTGTGTGTATGCAAGTCGATTTTAATTAGCACAAGTGTGGACAACTGCTCCACAAACAAACTATTGTATAACAATCTGTCGTAATAAATGTCGTAACACATAATTCAAATTTCATTTCTGGTAATTTTTTTTCGGAGTATGTATTTTGAAAAAAAAAAATATATGTATGTATATGTATATATATATTATAATTTTTTAATTAATACCTCATACAAAAGCTATTTGACCTTCCAAACTATTTTAAAATAAAATTAGTATTATTTGTATGTAAAGGATTTTATATAGTTGTACATACATATATTTATATATATATATAAATTATAATATCATATGAATTTATACATATATACATACATATACTTTAGACGTTACGTAGGAAAAAAGAAAATAACGTAAAATAAATCAAATTTTTTAAATATTTTGTAAAATTTCCAATATTTTATTTGCCAAAAAAAAAAAATAATAATATGTACATATGTATGTGGAAATTAATAATTTAAATATTTTTATTTAGTAAAAATTAGTAGAAAAATTTAAAATTAGTATTAATTTGACATTTTTTTAACCTCTCCGTTTTTTTATAGCGAATATGGCTATGAAATTATAATTAATAAGAAGTGGCGTATTGTTTGTACATACATTTATATGCATATTGATTGCTGTCAAGTCTTTAGTTCAATAGGTTAAAAGGCGCTAATTAATAAATTGATGTTATTATCGTAAAATCCATGCAAGTATTTTTAGTTTCAGAAATATATTTTACTGAAATGCAAGTTAAGTGTAGTCATAATTTATATTTCAATTTTACTAACATCTGCATAAATATTTAAGTAATTGACTAATCAAAAAATTCAATATCTAAAGTTTAGCATTTACTTAATAATTTAGCTATAATACGAGATTGATAACATTCGGGTATACCTATTTACAAGCATATTTTACCAATTTTTGAAAACTTTTATAGGTATATTTTTATATTTGCAAACATCCGTAATCATTTACATATGCACATAAGGAAAAAACGAATAAACATGCATAATGAAAATACTAAAGCTTTATTAATGTTTAGTATTTGTTTTAAAAAAAGAGGGAATTCTTAAAATTCTATTACAATGCTTACTTATCTCTCCTTATAAATGATCGTAAGTTATTAATAATTATATATTCAAATCAACTCCTACATAAAAAAGATGTGTCAAAAGTATATTGGAATCATTTTATCGACCAACATCATAATTTGTTCTTTATGCAGAAAAAACTTGATAAATTGCACATGAGGCAAACTGTTTTCTCTTTCCGTGTCTTGCAATTATAAAAAATAAGAAGAAAAATACATACTCGTACTAATAAAAATATTTTTTGAATGCGGCAAGCTCTATTAAATTTTTGTCTTGGTCGTCTTAACCTAGCAGATATCAATACGTTAATATTGCGCATTGTGATAAGTATGTAAAATATTTCGGTTGCTTTTGATAATAAAATTTTTTAAAAATAAAAATATTATTAATTAAAATTTATTTGACATTAATTTTTTTAAGTTAATTTTAATATAAAAAATTTTTCATCATTTTGTACTAAACGTACATAACATATCTAGTACTTTTTACTGACCGATATTCCACTGATGTTTTTGACTGGAGATTTGACATTTTAACATTTTTTTTTAACTTTGTTGAATTTGAAATGTTTTCGTGGTGAATAACAAAATCCAAATCCAAAGTGTTTATATTTTTTTGATAATAAATAAAACTGAGTGTAAATAATTTTTTTTTTAAATTCTTATCAATACTTAGAGTAGTAGAATGATTGATTAAATCAATTGGTCAAGATTTGATCATAGTCAGTATTTTCTGTTTAATTGACCGCTTATGTTATTGTACTTTGCAACGTGCTATAAGTTTTTATACTGGAGAATTGTTATATCACCAACATAAAAAAAACAAAAAGAGAAGAAAAAAATACATATTTAAAGTTGCTTATTTTGCGATAAAACCGAATAATTAAATTTTCGATAAATTCAAGAAAGCAATTCGAGAAAAATAAATCCTGTTTAGAAAATTTGATTTGTTTAAAAAAAAATAAGGAAATAAAATGTCTGAAGCACCAGTAACACCTCGCAAAAGACTACCGTCTCAAAGTATGATACAAGCGTGGGAACTATTAGAATCATCAGAAAAGGTTCAAAGTATAAATTTTTATAAGTTAACAATAAAAAAAGTTCAAATTCTAATTATAATTTTATCTTCGAAATACCTGTCATGTTTTATATCAATGTTATCAGAAGTTCAGAATATTTCGTTTCTTAGATAACAATTTTATTGATAAACTATTGAAAGCTTTAACTTTTTCTTATAATGTTATATTTTCTTTTTTATATTAATTTTCAGGCTATTTCCATGTCTGCCGGTAACCAAACGGATTTAATTGGTGTAATAAATGCAGGAACTAACCATGTATCATTTTCGGTAAGTTGAAAATATAATATGTAATGTTACATAACATAAAGTTTTAAATAATTAAATAAAAATCAATTTTAAAAATTTTGTTAAGGTTTATACAACGCCAGATTTTAAAGAATTGATCTCTGACAAAGTAGAACTAAAAGTTCTAATACCACAAGATGGTTGGTTTGAAATTAATCCAATTGATATTATTGAAGCTATTCATACTTGTACGGAGAAGGTTTGTAAAAGACTTACTGATTTAGACCGTCATGTAAGCGAAATAGTTACAATAGGTATAACAAATCAACGAGAAACAACAATAGTTTGGGATAAAATAACTGGTCAACCATTACACAATGCAATTTCTTGGAATGACATCAGAACTAATGTTACGGTAGATAGAATTTTAGCTAGAATTCCAGAACAAGATAAAAATCATTTCAAAAATATTTGTGGTAGGTAATAAAATGAATTTTATATTGAACATGATAATCAAAAGCTAAAATTATTATTCTAGGTTTGCCTATAGTTCCTTATTTCTCGGCTCTTAAAATTCGATGGCTAAAAGATAATATTCCAGCAGTTAAAAAAGCTTGCCGGGAGGGAAGGTGTTTAGCAGGCACTGTAGATTCTTGGATTGTTTGGGTAAGTATAATTTTTATTTTTCATTAAAAAACGCAATACTTATCTTCCTAAAGTATCGTAGTTAATATTTTTTCTTCATATTGCCCATATTTAGAACTTAACTGGTGGGGTAAATGGCGGACTTCATGTAACTGATGTTACAAATGCGTCTAGAACGTTATTAATGAATATTGAGACTCTGCATTGGGATCCAGTAAAATATTTATTATTCTTAAAATTCATTTTTATTACAGCATACTTTCGCTGGTTTTAGATTTTAACAAAAACATTTTCAATTCATACCAAAATGTTGCCAGAAATAAGAAGTTCTTCAGAAATATATGGTCAAGTTAAAGATAATAGCGCTATTCATGGAATTAATATAAGTGGAGTAAGAAAATTTAATTAAAATATTGAATTATAAGTGGAAGTAAAAAATTATCTTTTACTAGATTTTAGGTAACCAACAAGCAAATTTATTAGGCCAAATGTGCTTTAAACCAGGACAAGCTAAGTCAACTTATAGGTCAGGGTGTTTTCTTTTGTGCAATACTGGGGAAAAGGTAAAAGCAATTTGTATTTTCTTTTTTTTTACGAATTTTATAACTTTTGCTTTTAGCTTATTTTTTCAGAGCATGGTCTTTTAACAACTATTGCATATAAATTGGGAAAAGAAAGTCCTTGTACTTATGCTTTGGAAGGTGCTGTTGCAGTTGCTGGGGCTGCATTAAAATGGTTGCAAAATAATTTAGAAATTTTAGGAAATGTTGAGGATGCTGAAAAATGTGCTAATTTAGTTAATTCTACAGCAGATGTTTATTTTGTGCCAGCTTTTACTGGTTTATATAGTCCTTATTGGAGAAAAGATGCAAGGGGGTAATTTTTATTTTGATTGGAAGATGAAAAAATTTGCTCAAATATAATTTTTGTAGAACAATATGTGGCTTAACTCATCAAACAACTAAAAATCACATTATCAGAGCTGCCTTAGAATCTATTTGTTTTCAAAACCGTGACATCATTGAATGTATTACAAAAGACTGTGGTATTGTTTTAAACAAATTGTACGCTGATGGGCCACTAAGTGAAAATGCATTACTAATGCAACTGCAAGCAGACATTTTGGGTATTCCAGTTTGTAAGTATATTATTCTTTTAAGATTAGGAGTGAATTTAAAACTGATGAATGTTCTTAAATTGTATAGGTCGGTCGCAGTTAGGTGATACTACAACATTTGGTGCAGCAATGTGTGCGGCACAAGCTGATGGTATTAATGCTGTGAAACTAGATTTAGGAAAAAGGTAAATGATCATTTAAATAAACTTAGATTTAAATAAACTTTAAATAAAATGAATAAATTTATTTTAGGCACTATGAAAATAACTATTATGACACATTTTTACCAACAACAACTGATGACGAGCGTGACCATCGTTATACAAAATGGAAGAAAGCTATTCATCGTAGTTTAGGTTGGGTGAAACAAAAATCTAGAAGAGCTATGACTGAAGAAAGATATAAATTATTAGCTTCAATACCAGCTGGTATTTTCATTATAACATCGTTTATGATGTTAGTGCATGCCAAATCTAGATAAATTATCAATTTTCAAGACAAACGTAGAATATTTACAAAACAAGTAGATTTTGGTAATTTAAGTAATTATTTAGAATATTAAATTTATTCAATATTCTTGTCAAAAATGCTATGTACATATATAAGATTTCAAGTACGATTACATAAATTTTACAAAATTTTTAGAGCAGAGATGATAAAATTATATCATGACATTTAATCAGTTTACAACGTATTCAGTTTTCGATCTAGTGCTTTATAAGTTTTAAATTTTTTTTAATTTATATAAAAAAAGCACAAAATCCTTTTTAATATTAGAAATTAAAGAAATACATAGTTAAATTAAATAAATATTAGTTACTTAAAGGAACATTATGTTGAGAATTTTATATTTTGCAAAGACTTAAAAATTTGTTTTTTTTTTTATATGTTATTGAAAATCAAAAGACAAAATTGAAATTTACTAGTTCAAATACTTACATACATAATTTATATTCATTCCTTCGATAATGAAAATAAATTTCTCTCTAGAATTTTTCAAAACTTAAGGCCTTTTGTTGACAATTTAGCATTTCATGTATGTACTTAAGAATGTTATTTTTTGATTAATTGTAAAGTCATATTGTAAAAAAATTTGTAATTGGTTGTTTTTTTTATATACAATTTAATGAATTTAAGTTTTAATATACATAATATATTTTAGTTTATTTTTTCACAAAGTTTTTTATTGAGTTTGATTCCATATATTATTGCAAATATACAGAAGTGTTTTTCATAATTTACTGACTATAGGAAATAGCTGAAATTATAGAAAGGTACAGATGAAAAGAACCATAAAAAAATATGTTTCAAATTAAGGCAGAAATTCATCAATTTTTGCAAGTACTTTAATACATATACATATATATTTGCAATTTTATTCCTAGCCTAGAGCCGAATCATAAAGAACAAAGTGTATAAGAACTTGTAACTGATATGTTTGGGTCTATATTTCCACAAAAATATTTTTTCACATTCGAAACTGTGTCTAATCAAAACACGCAACAACGATATAATAACAGTTAAAGAAATAACGATAAAGATGTAAAGAATTTTCTTAATTTCATGGTACCTCTTGAAATAACTTGTGACAAGAGGTAATCTATTATCATCTCATTTTGTGGAAGTATTCAACTAAATTTAGAGTGAAGTCAGCTTTAATTTCAAAATTTACAATTTATTTAATGGTAATAGTATGATAAGGTAAGGTGAATCACTTAAGTTATTAATCGGTAAGAAATGTAAATTGAAATATTATTTTTTAATAATACAATTTTGAATTGTATATGCAACGAAAATTACTGTTTTATGGTTTATTACTTTTTTTTTATTTAATTTATATTTTTTATAATATGTATATATATATAAACATTTTTCTAACATGTATGTAAATATTTATTCTGTTTTATATTAATTTATAGCTAACAATTATTTTATAAATTTATTGAATAATTTTCTATGTTTTTATTCTACCAAAGTTTTTTGTATTCTAAAATTTTTACTACTATTTTTTTATTTTCTTATTTAATATGTTTATTTACAATGATATTTTTTATAAAACGTGTTTTTTTGGTAAGTAAAACTATTATGTATTTATTTGTAGTTTTATTATGTTTTTATTTTAAGTTGGTATAACTTAAATACTTTGTACTTAAAAATAAAATACCTACATTATGTATGTTAAATACCAATTCAACTCTTATATTAAAATTTTTTGGTTTATTTTAAAATATACATATTTATAAAAATAAGGTAAAAAAGAAGTTTCGATAAAAACAAGGTACTAGCACAATATAAAATATTTTTAATTTTAAAATATTTTTTAAATTTAAATATTATAACAATGTACTTTATATCATCAAATGTGTTGTATAAAAATTTTTTAGATATAGACTTTTTTAATAAATTATTAATAGCTTAAAGTTTAAAGACTTTAATGTCTGGTAGATAAAGGTCTTTAAATGATTGAAGGTCTAGAATGAATTTTTTAAACTGTTAAAGTTTAAACAGTCATACCTGCTTTGCTAGAAAATATTTCTTTATCGCGCACTTTTTAGAAAAGAAACTGTGTATAATGGAAATAACATTTTTTAAATTTAATGCAGTTGCACTTTTGACGATATCTAATAAATAATTATAATTTCAAAGGTTACATTCATATATAAAATGTAATAAATTTTATATTAATTTTAAAAAAATTTGTAATTACTTTAGAACTTACTTATTTGATTACAACAAATTGTTAATTTTTATATTTTTAAAATATCATAAAGGTAATTTTTAAATGTAATTATATATATAATGTATGTAAATATGTAAATTGTGTATTAATATTTTATCTACGCATGTTATTATGTATTATCATTATGTATTATGTATATAAATGCAATATTTTATTTTATAATCATTTCTAGTTAAATCTAAAATTTTTAATAATGAGTATTTTTTATTTCCCATTTTAACTGCTTATCGTACTAATTGAATCTAAATTAATTGATATATCACCTAATGAATCACCCCAATTCACTGTTAAATTATTTATTTGTTCGTTCATGCTATCCTCGATAATATTCGATATTTTGGGATTTTGCAATTTTGAATTTGGTGTACATAATAATGGTATCGTATCAGTTCCTTGAACATGTTGTTGTGATTCCTCATTTGTATCATTAACAGGAAATTTTTCTTTTTGATTTTGATCTTGAATAATTGGACAAATATATGGTGATCTTATCAAAAGATACCAATTCTAAAAATAAATTAAATAAAAAAAAAAATTATAATTATATTTTACTGCATATATATATATAGTATGATAGTGTAAAATATTATATTATTTTATACATACCATAATATTACATGATATTATAAAAATAATTGGCATAATATACGTTTGACGATTTTCCATTGCAATTGTACCAAAAAACCAGCATAATGCGAATGCTGGTTGAAAAAATAACCAGAATTTAATTGATCTTTTAAAATCTGTAAAATCTTGGGTGTCAGCTGAACTTTGTAATGATAAATCAACAATTGATAAAACACCTAAATCAAATTTTGAATCATAGAAGTCATTTTTTTTGCAAGGTTCAGTTGCCTAATTAAAAAAAAAAAGAAGTTAAATAAATTATATTTGTAATAAATTGAAAACAAAATTATTTATGCATATTGTATTAGTAATAATTAAATAAGTATTAGTAATAATTGAATTTACTCTGAATAAGTATTAATAATAATTAAATTTACCCTTTCTTCTATTTCACAACATTTATCTGTTTCAATAACAGTTGCAGCATTATTTATTTCATGACATTTTGCAGCATTCTAAAAATATTTTTAATATTAATAATTTGTAGAATCTTAAATGTATACGCTTAATGTTTATATGTAAGATTGCATTAATTTTAATTTACCTCAAGAATATTTTCAATACTTTCAGCTATTACTTCACGTTGTTTTGTTGCGATTTCTCTTAAACATAGGGTTCCAAGTACAGTTGATGTTAATATAATACCTGATATTGGTATCATAAAGTTGACAATCATTCCACGATGTACTGACATCCAACAGAATTCAACAGTCTCATAACTTGAACTTGATATTGCACAAGAAAACTGTATATAAAATATGATAAATATAATTTTTTTTTATTATATTGTAAGCATATATGTAGGTATTTTTGTTAAAATATTATTTTTGTATAATATGCAAGTTGTATTTAATTAAAATTAGAATAAAACTCCTGTTTTTAGGATTAAGAATTTGATGTAGAACAAGAAAGTTTCTTAAATTTTTCCTAAAACTTTTTGTTTAATTTAGAATATTTAAAATATAAAATTTTTTAAAGAAGTTTACCAAGGAAGTTCATTTAAAAGTAAAAAAAAATCTACATACGCCTAAAAGTTATTCTATGTGTAAAAATCCTAATGCTTATTTTTGTAACAGAAAGAAAATTTTAACATTAATAAATGTAGAACATAAAATTATTTTTATTGTTTTATCACTTTAAAAAACCTATGACCGTATGGTAACTTCTTTTTATTATAAGGATACTAAAAATAAAATATTTTTATAATGAATTGAAATTTTTAATATATTTTTCCATAAAAATAGAAAAATACAATGATATATGCATTTAAAATAAAATTATATTTTTTTTTTTTTTTTTTTTCTTTTATTTTCCACAATTATTTGTTTCAATTTACCTTTACTGAACTAAAAATAATTAACTTAAAGAATTTTTTAAATCTATATTTTACTTATATTATACATATCCATATTATACTTATAATATCAAACTAGACTATTTAACAAATTATCTACCTCAAAATGCTCAAAATTTAAAAGCCATTTTTTTACATTTTTAACAAAATGGTTTAAATTCCTAATAGCACGTATATGTTCAGGAAGTTTATTAAACAAGCGAACAGAAGTTATGTCAAAAAAGTTTCGATAATTTGTAGTTCTAAAAACTGGAACATTAACTAGAAATCTCTGATTAATACGTAAACCATAACGATTTGAAGCTCTACTGTTTAAATAACCCCCTCTTAAGTAAAAAACCTTTAAAACCCTGTAATAGTAAAGTTGTCTAACTGGAAGAATTTTTAGATTTTTAAATAAATCCATACTGTGAAATAAACGATGCCTGTTGCAAATTTTTCTAATAACATATTTTTGCAAAATCAATAGTGGATATATTTTATTTTTATAAGTACCACCCCAACAACTTATTCCATATTGTAACTTAGAATGAAAAATGCCATAATAAAGCATCAGTAGAATTTTTTGCGAACACATTTTACTCAAACGATAAAAATTACGCAAAGTAGACCGCAAATAAGATTTTAGAGCGTTTGTGTGCACAGACCAATTCAACATACTATCAATAAATACACCTAAATATTTGAATTGATTGACTACTTCTACTGAGAAACACTCGGAGTTACAATAGGCAGAATGTGTATTTCCATCATTATGATCAGTACAGCTATTCATAAAAACATTTTTGCAACTAGATGAATGAAAAACAAGATTGATATCAACAAGTTCCTTCTGTGTAAGATTAAAAAACATCAATTTAGTTTTATCACTTACAATAAGCCTATGTCGAAAGAACCAATATCTTAATAAACTAAGATCCTTGTTGATTGCACAAGTTAAATTAAGTGGACTATTGACAGAATAAGAAATAGCAAGATCGTCAGCAAAAGCTGTTAAATTACCCTCAAATTCCAAATCAAACAGTGAATTTATATATATAAGAAATAGTATAGGCCCCATAACTGATCCTTGTGGAACTCCCAACCTAATATACTGAATACTACTTAGTTTGCTACCAATTTTGACTCTTTGTGTTCTACATTCCAAGTAAGACTTAAACCAATCAAACATAAAACCACGAAAACCTAGCGCAAATAATTTATTTAAAAGAATTTCATGATTCACCATGTCAAAAGCCTTAGTAACATCAACAAACAGACCCGCACAATTTCGCTTGTTATCTAGGCCTTCATTTATAAACGAGCAAAAATTTAATAACGCATCTTCAGTTGATACACCTTTTTTAAAGCCAAACTGTTTCGAACTAAAAAAGTTCAATTCATTTAAGTATTTTAAAGTTCTAACTTTTATGGCTTTTTCAAAAATTTTAGAAATTGTAGGAAGTAAGGAAATAGGCCTGTAATTATTTGTGACAGATTTATCGCCTTTTTTAAAGAGTGGAATTACAACCGCAGATTTTAACTGGTCAGGAAAAACGCCCGAAAGAACACTAAAATTGAAAATATAAGCTAGAACATCTATAATATTAAAAGCAATTTCCTTTAACAATTTATTGGAAATATTATCAATCCCTACAGAGTTTGAATTACTTAGAGACCGGATAATTTGGAGAAGCTCAAGAGCCGAAAAGCTATCAAAAACGAAGCTGTTACGCATACTATTTACTTCCATTGTACTGTAATCATTATTAGAACCCAGACCAGAAGACAATTTTACAGCAACTGAAGAAAAATGATTATTGAACTCATTAGCAATTAGAAACTCATCTGTTAACAATAGTCCATTATTCATCAATTCCAATTTCTTATTATTACTCGAGTTCTTGTTGAGCAAGTTATTAACTAGCCTCCACTCGTTCTTTATGTCACCATTACATCTGATAAATTCATTATGATAAAATCTATCTCGGCATTCCGCAATATCTTTCTTAATTACCTTACACAGCTTATTATAGCGCTTTTTCAATTTCACATTAGAATGGTGCTTATATAACTTAACTCTTAATTTGTTTTTCAATTTTACTTTTCTCAACAAGACATCATTCATCCAAGGTTTTAACTTTTTATTTTTCACACTTGGTCTAACGCTAAATGTACATTGGGAAATATAGCTGCTTAAAATTTCAATGAATTTATTGTATGCCGAACTAGCATTTGATTCATTGTAAACAGCATCCCAAAATTCAAACAGAAGCATGTTATTTAGTCTATTATAATCTATTTTTGTAATGGAAGCAGTAATAGGAGTGTTATTTGCTTTATCAACCTTTAAAGACTTAACAAGTAGTCCAGTCATGCAGTGATCTGTAATTTCAAAATTAAACACACCCTTTTCACACGACTCCAAAGGAATAACACCAAAACGAGCATGAATATGATCTAAACAAGACCCAGAACTAATTCTAGTAGGTTCATTAACAAAAGAAAACAGTCCGTTATCGGCTAAAATTGAAAGATAATAATCAACATTTTCTGTATTGCTTAAAGAGTCTAAATTGAAGTCACCAACAATTATCAAATTAGAAGAATTTATATTTAAAAGCAAATTATTGAATTCATTAAGAAATACATTAACTGAAGAACTGTGTAGCCTGTATACACACATAAAAGAAAGAGAGATATCATTAATTTTACAATCAATTTTTAAAATATCAGCAGATTCAAGACTATAATTTGTAATATTTGAATACGAATAAGTATTTTTTACGAATACACCCACCCCACCATTGATATTTTTGATCATTGATTGAATATTTGAATGATTGAACATTACGCTTTTATAAGCTCATAAATATTTAATAAAAATAAAAAAATTATTCATTGAATCTTACATAATATTTTTGTATTCCTCTTACGAAACCAATATTAAAATTATTGTATGCGTATTTATATTTTTCGCATTCATTTACATTTTAAACATAAAATGATGTGCATAATTTAATAGAAATATTTTATGAATCATGAATATAATTATAAAAATATTTTAATAAGTTCATTCACATATCCTGTTAAATTTTGCAATATTTTAAATTTTTTTCCTTACTTTCATAATATTGAAATTTGAATTATGAAAAATTTAATAAATATTTAAATTTTAATAGATGTATCCACATTTTATTAAAAAAGGATTATTTAAGAATATATTTTACAAATCTGTAGATTGAAATTTAAAAGTAACGACCTATATTTTATTAAAATTATTAAATAAGACTAATTTATTTTCTACTTAAAACTAAGTTAAAAAATTACAACTTTTTTCTATAATATGAGGCTCAAAAATTCTCATGTTTAATTGGAAAATAGTATTTTTTTTTTTGAGTTGCTACAGTTTTATAGTAGAAATGGATTAATACAAATATTTGTAGTTTAATTAAAAAATTCATAATATTTTTATTATATGTTATAATTTTAAAACTTACCAATACGTATATAGCTGGTGCACCATATGCCATAAAATAATTATATTTTAAATTAATACCACAATCATTAACTATATAATCATATATAATATATATATATATTAGACCCCATATTGTTGTACTTAAATGAAAATAATGTAATAAAATTGCAATAACACCACAACGAAATTCACTACGTGTTGCTTGTACACCTAATACAAATATTAAATTTGCAATTAATAGCGTAAATACAAAATTGAAAAATATTGAAAATAATGCATTCTGACGTCTCAAACGTCTATTACGTAATATCATTAATATTAAACATAAGATTTGTGCAGCTAATGCCAATACTGATCCACCAATAACAATTGAACTACCAATACCATTACGAATTGATTTTTGTGATCCATAATATATATACATAATATTATCGATAAGATCATGTCCTTTAAAATCATTATCACGAATACTATAATCCACTATATTATTATTATTATAATTATTATTATTATTGTTGCTGTTTGATGATAACGATGATGATGATGACGATGATATTGGTATTTCATCAATAATATTTTCACCTCCTGATGGTGATATATTTTCAAAACTTGATGATGTTGATCTATGTGGAATATGATTTCTGAAAATATAATAAGTAATAAATTTAAAATGTTTTAGAAATATATAAGATTTAAAGGAAAAACTGCTTATACGTTGAAATAATCTGTTACGAATCAAGTAAATTTATTCAAAGTTTGCATTTAATTTTAAATTGAAATTTTAATTTTCGAAAAATTTTCAAATAATAAACAATTTACTACATGAATATTATATGATAAAAAATAATATTATTTAAAATAAGAAATTTGATAAAATTGTTTTCTTAAAATTAAAATTTACTTTGAAAATTTCTTAGAAGAATATAATTAAAATCGTCATAAAGTCAAGGATAATAATATTTTGTTACATGATAAAACCTTGTAAGTGATTTAACCTTCATTTTCTCTAATATATGTATATATGTATATTTTATAAATTCTAATTAATTGGATTTTTATGATATTTGATTTTTTGATATATTAAGATATAATCATCATATTGCAGAAATATTGTAAAATAATATGTACATACATATACTGTAATTTTATCTTCGTTAAAAAAAAATATATATAATATATATACACAAATATGTATACCTATAAATATGTTATTATCTATGATAATATGTTGAATTCCTGTACATAAAGAATGAAATAACCCTAGTATGTATTTAACATTTGTATATAAAACAACCCTAGTATGTATTTAAAATTCTGTGATAATATGAATTACTACTATTTGAGTATATTTGAGTATCAATTGCTGAATACAATATTTATTTAAGTAAAAAACATACAATATAAATATATTAATACAATGTTAGTAAAATTTTAATATCACAGTAAATTAAATTTATAGAAATATGAAAATGATTATTTGAATTTAATTTTAATATATTTATGACATCTAATTTAAATTAATGGGGCTATCATCAAAATATGCAAGTTTCAGAATTACAACAACTTGAATTATTTAATAAATTGAATTTTCAATATAGCGAATTTAAGTCTATACGTTTATTACAATGTATATTTTTTAAGACAATTTTTTTCATTTGTTTATAACTAAAAAATTCAGGTTATTAAGTGGTATTTGTTGAATTGTATAATAATAAAGTTATACAACAATATGGACATTAGGGATTCAGTACAATAGATTGTAAATTTGTACAACCGGGATAAGAATGCATTGCGATCGCGTATAAGCATTTATCTATTGTGCTTCCTTCTGAAAGCGGGACATCATACTCTCCCAAGAGGTGGACTGATGCCTTCTCATATTCTCCTCATCATTCAAGTACACTAGGAATATTATTTTAATTCAAGAATATCTAAAATGACATTATAAAAGGTGAAGCATTATATATAAAAGAAATATATTTATATTATATATTTTAGTTAAATACGAAATATTTAATTTAATATTTTATTGCTATTTATAATAAATTTACGAAATTTAATTTTTCTTATGTAAAAAAGTTCTTTTATAAGCCTCACAAAGAGTTTCTTTATAAGCTTCATAAAAAAATTGTTGTTATATAGCACGTTTACCGAGTATAAGTGCCTATATTTCACCTTTAAGTACTATAAAAATTAAATTCATTTTTGTGGCTGTCGCTACAATATTTTATTACGAAATAAAAGCATAAAAGCATTTTATAAAATTTTGTGAGAAAAAAAAATTTTTTGTTTTTATATACAAAAGGGTTTCAATTAAATTAAATTTTCACTTGAATTATAAAAAATAATTTTTTTTTTTTTTGTTTGAAAGTGGTTAATTTATGACACTTTTGTGAATTTAATAATTCTAAGAAAATGTAATTTTTTTTTTTTTTGTGTTTTAAATATAATTTTCTTGGCAAACTATCAAAAAGGTAAAAATATAACTTTTTAGTTCAAAATTTATTTCCACAAATCCGATTAAAGGAATTTGTAAAAAAAAAAAAAGTGAAGAATTAAAAAAAAAAGGTGGTATATGTGTCACATTAAAAATAAATGAATTGTCATATATGTACATATATATATATATATGCCTAACGTAACAATATAATACAAGAAGGATATGTAACCATTATGTTTCCAAGATATTTGCAAAATGATATGACATTTAAAGTAAAATAATAATAGAGAATTTTTGTATCAATGTGTTAGAGAAAGATATTTATTGATACCGTTAATGGAAACTTTATTGAATTTTTAATTGAATTCAGCCCAGATTTTTATATGATTTGAAGTATACTGCAACATGTATTCTGAAAGACATCTGAAATGCAATATATAGAACTTCGATTAATATAGAATTTAGTTTTGTTTGTTTGATTGACGATTTCAATATAAGAAGTATGAATGTATGAATGTGTGCACATAAATGCTACTGTAATTAAATTAATGATGTCTATAAATTTTTTTAAAAATTACTAAATTACTATTAAATTAATTCAAGGTATATGTTTTTTTTTATTATTAGATGAATTACTTCATCACTTATTTAAAAGCATCACCTATCATGCAAACTAACATTGCACGAAAGAGCAAGACAATAATTATTTAGACGCAGTCAGAGCGTCAAGCAATATTAAATTTCCATCATTTATGATAAGGATGAAAAAAAAAAATTGTTGCAAAGTTAATATGGATCAGAATTTATTAGTATCGGAATAATTTAAAATAAAATTTAATGGTAATTGAACATTTCTGCCTTTAGAATGTTATGTTGATAAAACCATTAAAAGAAAATCCTCCAGGAGCTTAAAGTTTAGATTAAGTTTTTAAAAAATTTGTAATATTCTACTTTAAAATTTCTTTTAATGGTAAATTAAAAATATAGAGTATGTATTAGCTAAATTTTTCCAGAATATAAATTTGTTTATAGAAAATTTGGAATTGGCATTTTTGAACTAAGTATCAAATCGAATTTAAGCAGTTTTTTTTTGCCATCGATTTAATTTTAGGAATATTAATAATATAAAGAGTGACAATGGAATCTAAAATTTTAATTTCAACATGACAAGAGTTCGAAATTGCAGTCATATACAGTTGACTTATAAGTTGAATTGTGTATTAGTAGAATATCAATGTAATTTTGAAGTCAGTGGTTAGTAAAATATTGTTATGGTATCTTAGTATGAAATGGTAATTCTTAATTTTTATTTAAATGCAAATATTTTTTGAACATTTTATAACATTTTATAACACTAACCATATATTATAATACTATATATTTTCGTGTGTATATCAGTTAATTAAAAAATTCATTCTCGCCTTTTTTTTAAAGAACCAATCTTTTAACTTATTTTTAACTTTTAACACATTATTTTGTATAACATTTTATACTTTTTTTTTCTCATAAAATTAATATGCTTCACTTTTCGAAAGATTTAAATGTAATTTGACCTTTTAACACAATATTATTATGTGTTATACATATACATATACGAAATGTATATATGGAAGAGTGTCAATTCTTGACATTAATTGGCTTCCTTTCGTATATTATATTTTCTAAATTGTTTAGAGTATAACATGAATTCTTCACTTTTAATTGGTTTCCTTTCGTTTTTCACAAGAAAATTCATGTATAATAATAATAATAATAATAATAATTTTTTTGGTATACCCGATGATAAGAAAATGAACATGAACATATTATGTACATACATATGTGAAATGATAAGAATAATTAAATAAATGTGATAGTCCCTAATATAAATATAGAATATAATATGTAGTATAAAAATGAAATTCTATTCCTATTAAACGGGAAGAGAAAGAACAAGAGGAAAAAGCAAAAATAATAAATGAATCCTATTTCTTTTGTACCTTTTTATTCACTTAGTTTCATTTTTTCTATACATATATACAAATATAATATGTACCTGTGCAATATATGTATACGTACATATATATGCATACTTATTAATGTAAGCATTTAATATGTACGTAATACGCAAGAGGTTCATTTTTATGATACTTTAGTGGGCCGATAAAATTCTATTTTTCCTCTTTATATCCTTTTTTTTTCATTTTTAATTTTTCTGTTTTTTTTTTTTTCTCGTTTTTCTTCGGTACTTATGCTCTTTGAGAATTTTAATTGGAACTCACAATTCCATTAATGCCAAAACCAGATTTTCTGGGCACATTGTATAATATTAAAGTGGATACTCCAACTCATAAATCCACTTCAACATTTTTATAATAAATATATAAATATAAAAATATGTCTGTATGTATAAAGTACAGGTATGTGTGGCAAAATCTCTTACATATGTGTACATTATTATGCTTATAATTCTATATATACATACATATATAAAAATGATAATATCTTATATTTGTGTACATACGAGTATAAATGCTAGAAATATACATAATAATAATAATATAAAAATATAATATATAGTATTTCGAGGTAACAAGGCCTACCAAAGAAAAGCTGTTTAACAAAAAATGGTAGTACTGCAGATGTGAATAATGAACTTTATATGTTTTAATATTTATATAGGAATTATTCGTTGGATGACCTGACTAATGACCTGACCAATGGTGCAGTGCACTGGTCTTTTAACTGAATTTAACTGAAACAGTGCAATTATTGCACTGGTCCTTTAAGTGAAAGGAGTCGAATTAAAAGCCCAGTCTGGTCACTAATGTGTATTGTATATAAAAATAAAAAAAAAAATTAATATTAACTAATGACCTTATTTCAATAATAAAATTTCATGTACCAAGTTTTGATCATTTGAAATTCTTATTGTTGAGTTAGAAATTCTTATTGTTTTTGATTAACAATTAATTATATGGACTCATTATATATCATATAAAATACCATATAATGTAGCGTTTGTATATCCGTCAGCACATTCGCTCTTTAATCGATCTCTTCAAGTGATAAATCGAAAATTCTATGAAAACTATTTACAAATTTGGCAATTCGTGTAGTTGCAACACTGTGTTCCTCAATTTGAAATCCAAATTTTAAATTCAAAATTTTACTATGTACTCTTTTTTAAATATTGACAAAAATTAAAAAAACAAATTCATAAAACAATTTTGGTGCAATTTTGAATACAAATTTTTTTTTATAAAATAGGTTTAATTAACAAATAGGACTCATTACACTAAAGTACTATAATATTCACACATAATATTATGTAGAACATAAAGGTGCTTTTACACATTTCTTTTTTTCTGCTTTTCTAAAGAGTTATTCTAGATTACTAGATTTTTATGGTTTAAAAATTAAAATTCCTTAATATACACAATATATCATGCAACATACATATATGTATGCATATATTTATACTACGTATATATATGTACTTATACGATGTGTATATTCATGTACAACCGCTCTTACTAATATTGAAATATGTATTTATCTTTTTTAGAAAAAGATTTAAAGGAAGGAATATCCTTAGTATATAATTTAAAAAAAAATATAATATTTTATTGATAGAAATTATAAATATATAAAATCATGATATATTATGTATATACGATATATGAATAAATGTATATTATATTTTGTGTTATGAGAAAATTTGTTAAGTCGAAAAATCGTGTTTTGAGTAAATATAGTTTAAAATTTTGTTTGAATTCTTTAAAAGAATTGAAATTTCATTCTTATATTTCGTTCCGTAACAATGGAACTAAGCAAATTAATATTAATCAAATTTGATAGAATGATAAAACTTATTGAGAGAATTTTGATTTTTTACATAAACTCAAGACACAAACTTTACTTGTAACCACAGATATGTACAAATAATATTTATTAATATATGAAGTTATTTTAAAAATTTTTTGAATTTTTCAACATAATATTATGGTATATAATATAAAGTTGGGTCAAACCAATGGTTTGTATTGCAGCACTTTTCCCTTCAACAAGTGAAAATTCTGCTTTTAAAAACAGTCTATGTATATCCACCACACTATTAAAATTATTTTCATTCATATACAAAACTATTTCTAGGATTGCATATATTTAGGATGATGCATACATGCAGTCTTTGAAATAAAGCAAAAATTAATATAAAGTGGGGTTAACATAATGCTCGATTTTAAGGGTTAATTGTGTGAGTTAAGAAAAATAATTATATTTTTTAATGTCATGGAATTTACCTTTAGCTTCTTGTGTTTATAGAAATTTGAAAATGCTTGCGGTTTCGGAAATATAAGGTGTCAAAAACTCAAATTTTACAAATTTCAAGAGGCCATAACTTGAGAGGGGGTGGAGATGGAAAAAAATTTTATTCTAACGAAATGAACTACTTGTTAATGTCTAAAAGCCCCTAAAATTTCAAGCTTCTACAGGCTGGGGTCTAGAAGAAAAGCGACATCAAAAATTTGGAAAAAAAGGACTTTAGATAACGGTAAATTTGAACGGCCATTTTGTTTTTCTAAAATTTAACTATAGTATACCGCGGTAGTGGAAGCAAGCCACTGCCTTTCTGCGTTTGAAAAATTTCAAAAATGCTTATGGTTTCATTGCAACAAATAGTTAAAATAGGCCATTTTTAGTGCTTTGGGGGGGTATAACTTCTAGAGGGGGGGAGATAGGTAAAAATTTTGTTCTACGAAAATAAGTTTCTAGTAAAGATCTATGTACGTATTAAATTTCAGCTTTCTATCTTTAAGAATGTAGAAGTTTTGTAAACAGACACACGGACAGACGGACGGACGGACGGACGGACGGACGGACGGACGGACGGACGGACGGACGGACGGACGGACGGACGGACGGACGGACGGACGGACGGACGGACGGTCGGACGGACGGACGGACGGACAGAGTGAAACTAATAAGCACTTTTTTTCAAAATTTTTTTGGAAAAGTGCTAATAATTGTATATAAGTATGTGTATAATTAATAATGTATTTAATTTTACAAGCCGATTTAAAAATTATATACCTCATTATTTTGTACACATATTTTATAAAGATACAGATAATGTACTCGTATGCTGCTCATAATATGTAAACTTTTTTTAATTTTGGGGAACTAATTTAGGAAATTTAGTATAAAATTCTTCTATAACTATGTGTATGCGTATAAGAGTTCATATATCAGCACTTTACTTTTCATAATAATAAAATCTAAAATATTAAAGAGAAAATTTTATAAGTAATAAAAAATACCTTAAAAAATTTTATAAGTAAAATTTTTTTAGGTTAAAATAAGAATGAGGGAATAAAAATTTTTTTAAATATAAAATAAAAATATTTCTAACATCTATATTATTACAGTATGATTATATTTGTGAAAATGAAACCTTATATATAGTAATACATTTTAGACTAAGATTAGAATTTTTTTTTAATGAAGTGATGATCGTAAATTTTAATAAATTTTTATATTTATTAAAGGTGGAAAATGCGACAAAAATTTTTTTTTTTTGTAAGTTGAAATTCTAGTAAATTTATGTAAAGTTATGGTCATCATACATATGTGACTTATATATGTGAACTATGTATGATTATTTTGTGTATGGGCTTATGTAATTTATACATTATAAATTACGTACTATTTCTTTTCCTAAAGTTTAATTTATGAATTTTCCAAGAATTTTCTTATGATATTACAAATGATACTCATTTGAATATTATTTTAGTTAATATGTATGTGTTCCCCTTCTTGGAAACTTTAAAGTCGAATTGTCAAACGATTATTTGAGGCAACATTGCAAAAATTCAAAGAAAATTTTTCAGAGTCTCATGGAAATGTTTTTTAAATTTTCAATAAAAAAATGCTATTGAATAATTTTGGCCTAATTCGGATTAGTTTCTATACTAACACGTTTTTCGTTCTCTTTTTTTTTGTAAACCCCTGCTTGGTTTAAAAGTATAATTGAATAATAAGTGTACATTCTCAATTTAGTTTAATTGCCTAATGTATTTAATTTCCTGGTGCTACTTCGAGCTAATTCGACCTAATATTTCTTTTTTATAAACCTAGTATAAACGTAATATATTCGTAATTTTAGTACTATCAAATGTATAATGTAGCCAAGCGTAAAGTCGATAAACACGTATATATATTTAGTTTTATATTAAGTTTAGTAAGAGATGTAAAAACTTCTAAATTCCAACTCGAATAAACAATAATAGCAACATTTCTAAAGTTTTTTATTCTGGATTTGTGTTTATTAATCATATTCAAATATATTTTTGGATATACTTTTACTATTATAAAATGTTCATAGAAATTAAGAGTATAGGTTGGGAAATTTTAAGAGAAAATGGAAATTTTAAATGGGTATAACAACAAAAAAAAAATTTCTTTTATAATTAATTTGTAACATATTTTCCATTCTTTACAAAATTTTTAATTAAAACAAAAAAAAAGTTCAACTTTTAAAATTTTCTTTTTAAAAATTTAATTTTGTATAAATTTTGTATATTGTCGCATGTGTGTGTAAAAAACTTAGAACAGAGTTTATAAATACATAAGTAAACAATGTAAAAACAATAAGTTTTCTATTTATTTTTCTTATTTTTGTTTTTTGTCGATAATTAGTGAAAATTGCAATTTATATTTACCAAGAATGTTAATTATAGACTTTAGAAATCTTTTTTCCCCAAAAAAAACAAAACTTTGTCAGTCTATTGCTGTTCTAATTTACAAGAGAAATATTTCTCGTATAATTTTTGTATTTAAAACCTTTTAATTAAATTAATGAAAAATTTTAAAAAGTATAAAAAAAAACAATAAATATTTTATTGTTGAGAATGGTAAAAATAAAAATATTTTATAACAAAATTATTAAACTATATAAACTTTCAATTAATTATCATAATTAATTAAAATTTTGTGTAAATTAACAAAAATTTATGCGAATTCATTATATAAAATTAATTTGTTGTAAAAAGAGAGGCGGGGGAGGATGATAATTAATTAACATTTTTGAGAATACTTATATTTTCATTCGTATGCTAGTATCCGTGGGTATAATTTCTCGTGCGGGTAATTTATTACAACGGAAATTCCGAAATTTTGTTAACCCGATAAATGAACCTGATTGGGAAATTTCATATTCAAATATTATATAAGTTAATTATGCCTTTTCTTATTACTTTATTATATCCCTTCTATATTACAGGAATTTAATTCAATGTGAATTGAATACATTAGCTAAAGAGAAGCTACTATGAATGATTGTCAGTCATATTTTTAATAATGAAACTTGTTCCATCAATACTGATTAAAAATTATTCTTTTGATTTTATAAAATTTTTAATTTGACAATAATATTTCAGATGTCAGAAATTAGAAAATTTTTGATTATAATGGAAACAATTGTAATTAACATCAATTTTCAAATGAATATACATAACATAGGTAGAAAAATTACTCTCATATTCATTTATAATAAATTTCATTTTTCAAGGTATTAAATTTCGTATTAAAATTTCATTGTTCCATATTATATAGAATCAGCCACAATGAATATGGTTCTACTGGTGCTATACATTTATTTCATTAAACAGAACGCAAATTAAGAAAGATAAAAATCCAATTTGCGTATATTTTGAAATCAAAGGATTAATTTTACATTTTCATTTAAAAACATACGCGAGTTAACAATTTAATTAAAATTATTTTTTAAACAGATTTTACCTTTTATTGCTTAAATAAAAAAAAAAGGAAAAAATTCAAATGTCTTAATGAATTATGTGGGTTGGCTATATGAATTTGTTCTATGAGAGCTTTCTAAATTCCTTAATTCAAAGCACATATACGTACATACAGATATAGTTAAAGAGTTATCAAAAATCTTTTGTATTTGAAAAACATTTCTTCCTAATGTATGTTTGACTCTTTTTGTTGTTGTTGTTTTCATTATATTAAATTAAAATTTTAAAATCTAATTTTTTTGAAAGTATGAAAATTTAAAAATAGTTTTCCTTTTCAATGTTATGATTTGTTTAGACTAAAATATTAAATACAGAATTTGCCTGTAGCATATTTAAAAAAAAAGTTCTTCCAGAATAAAGATTGAACTACATTACTCTAATTTATTTAATTAAATATTAAAGAAAACTTCGGTAAGTTATAACAGAATAGAAGTCTGACATTTTACAAAATTTGAATTTATTGCTATCACCTTCTCAGGAATAAAATATTTGTAGATAATTGAAAAATGAGACTCCTTCAAGCTGCCACGTGTAAGAGAGAAAAGTTTTCAAAAATGATAGAAAAACTGGTTTGAGATATGTATATAATTAGAAGAGCGCAACATCGAGACGTATAGAAAAATTTTAGCACCTATATTTTAAGATTTTAACATTTCTCCTTTTGAACTTTACAGATATAGGAAGACAATATAAAATTGATGAGCACATATTTTTTTTTGAAATTTCATTCGAAAATAGTAACAAGTAGTTAAAAATTGTTATATCACCTGTAGATTCACTATAATCATTAACATTTTTAAATAAATAAATGAAATAATTTAATTGAATCTACTTTCTTGTTTACATTAAACAAATAATTTAGAGTAAATAGGTATGCTTATTTGAAAAGCAAATGATTATCCATTTTAAATTTAATATATAGTTTAATTACAGTAAACAATTATAAATATCATTACACGTATATTATACATTTTCCTACATTACTCGATAGTGGTTTGGATTTTATTATACATACATGTGTATTTGTTTTTCTTATATAATAATTGTAGTCTTCTTATCAATAGAAATTTTTCCATTATTTTTGTAATTTATATCGAACTCTTATCATATAAAATTTATTTTTTCATTATATTGGCGATTAAATCAATATTATTTACAGCTACATATTATGTAAGAGAGTTGTTTTCAAATTCATGTTATCGATTTGACGCCTAACAAAGTTTGCAATGCTCTTCAAGTGTGCGATACTAGTTCTATTATTCACGAGTATGTTTTATTTGCTTATGTTAAAAAATCTATGTCATTATATTATTATTTACTATATTTTGAAAGGTCGCTGCAAAAGATTATAAACCATATTTTCCAGAACAAGTGTTATTTATCACGCCTACATAATGTCGATATTAGCAAAATATAATATCACTAAGAAATTATTGGACGAGAAGGTAGGAATGAAAATAAAAAATTGCTTATTCTACTATATTTTAGAACTTGTTTTATACATACTTAAATTGAAATCTATTTTAGTTTTAAAGATCACAGAATTTTTATGGTAATTTTTTGACGTCAATTTTTGTAATCACTCATACTTTATCACTTATTTCTATGTACATATACTATTGAATTATTGGTACATTAAGAAAATATACTGTTAAAGGGCAACATTACAGATATGCATATACATATTATGTATATTATTTTTATTCCCCTTAGTTAACAAAAATCATTCGTCCTTTCTAATTTTCTTGAAAAGGAGATCAATATGTCAATGAAAAATGAATGATTTTTGTTTTTTTTTTTCGGTATATTTTATATGTATATTAAAAATTATGAAAGTAAATCAATATTCCCCTAAAAACCCCTACTATGTATGCGGACTTATGTTTTTTATGTTGATTTTCATAAAATATAACTTAAGATTCTAATATACATATGTATATACATATGTATATGTAAGTATATATGGATATGCTAAAATTGATTGAATACCACTCAAATTTTATTTTACATCATCCCTTCAAAAGTTCTTGTGTTTAAAACGAAAAAAAAAATTACATATATGGGTAAAGTTTCCCAATTCTTTTATTTTACAATTTTTTTTGGAAAATTGAACCTTTTTAATTTAGTGTACATATATAGGTATGTAATATTAAAATAGTATAAAAGCATGTGTAAATTTTCGATTTCATTCACTTTATATACCTATACCAAAATTAGTATGAAGTGTGTCAATATTATAGAAATTATGCGAAAAAGGATGCAACGTAATTTAGCATTAGACAAAAAAATATTTAATGCGTACAGGGGTTACATATTCGTTTTATCAAGCGTTATGTTAGATTTCGCATAGTTATAAAATAATTCGCTGAGGAATGAAATAATCTGAAGCTCTAGTCACTGCTTAACAAGATAAGAATGAAGTACTTTACAACATCGAAGTATTAAAACAATAAGATGAAGACTTTCCTTACATTTCCGTTACATGCTGGTGGTAGCAATGTAGAGAGAGCTAAAAACTTTGAAAACGAAAACAAACATTTTTAATGAGTTTAAAACGCTTTTTAAATTGGTAAAATATGAAAAATATGCAATAAAATCCAATTTATTTGAAAAGCTATGGACTTAATTATTATTTTGTGTATAGAATCCCTATCCAATAACCTTATTTATGTGCGTTTTGCCAAATTAAATTCCACGCTTTTTACATTATGTTTTATGGATTTTGATATACAAAATGGATATATATATATATATACATGAAATAAAATACTTACATATTTAATACTTTAATTTTTCGATTGACTTCTTCTGGATCCGGATATATATCAGGTGGTGGTGTTGGTGGTTGTGTTGTTAATATTATTGTTGTTTTTTGTGTTATATTTTCTAATAATGATGATGTCTTTTCTATTTGTGATGATAATGATATTGATGATACCGATGATGTTGATAATGATGATGGTATTGATGAAGATACTATTGATGTTGGTACTTCCTCTATTTTTGTGGTTATTGTATTTACTGATGGTATTAACGTTGTTATTGTAATTGATTGTGATGATGCTGTTATTTTACCCACATCATATACTGATTGAAATGTTGATGTTGGTATATCATCATCTAATTCATAATATTCAATCAATTCTGGTGGATTATTTGATATGTTAAGTAAATTTTTTAATAATGTGCTATCCAAATCGATTAATGATTGTTGCTGCTGCTGTTGTTGTTGTTGATTATTAAATATTGTATACGTTGATGATGCCGATGATATTGATGATAACGATGGAACTGATGGCAATGATGTTGGTAATGATGAAGATAATGATGACGACGACGATAACGATACTGATGAAGATGATGACGGACTTGTTGTGTAATTCTCCGGAAAAACTGTTAGCGATAAAAGAAACAAAAAAAGAAAACAATATAGTCTATTTGTTTTTATCATTAAATCGAAAATAAAATTTAATAACGAAAAATATTTTTAATATTAAATTTGGCGAAAAGTAGAAAATTGCATAAGAAATGGAGCAAACATCTAAATATTAGTTTACCTTTTCAATAATTTCAGTAAATTGGGGTTTGTCCATGATCAAATCGACTTTTGAACTATTTATATTTGGAGTATTCCTAATCCTAAATGTGTATGTAGTTTGCAAATGGAAGACTTGTTTTTTTTGTATTAATGAACTCTTTGGTATAAAAATTCTGTTAAGTTTATATTGAAGACAACGCTTAACCTACAAATTTAAATTTTGAAGATTTGACGTTTACTTTTTATAATAATGTGAAGCCATCTACCGAATGAAATGTGCATATCCTAATTCTCTGGAATACTTATTTGTATGATACTATTTATAATACGAAAAATTAAATTTACGACAAAGTCTGGTGTCAAATCACAATTTAACAGTTTGCTTCGAATCAATCAGTTCTTGAATCACCTGATCGTTTTTCAAAATTTTTGCTAAAAATGAATTTCCTCCAAATTACATTTAAAAAATCTGACAGTAAATATGATGAGAAAATGTTAAATTCTAATATTTGTCACCAGGCTACGTTGATGTCAGAATTTTGAAAACTTTTACCACAAAAATTCGATTTCTTAATAAAAATAAGTGTTTGAAATAAAGTTAATAAGCACATTAATTACTACTTCTTTCGTTTCAAAATATTCTTGCTTTTAATAAAACAATTCAATTAATTTTCTTTTTAAATATTATAATATTGATTATTGATTATTTCCAAAAAATTGTGTATTTTCCACTTAATTTAACAATATAATTTACATAATTTAATGCGGTGTAGTGGTTTTATTTTTGTAAATATTTTACGCTTCAAATTGAAGATATTAAAATAATAAACAAAATTAAGAAATGAAATTGGTGGCAATTTAATTAAGATAAAAACTTTTGACAAAATTTCAGTTAATTTAATATTCAATAATTTTTAATACTTGTATAATACATAATTTGTGGAATACAATAGAATAACAAAGTTCAATTTATTAATTTCAAAAAACAAAATTATCTAAGTGGTTTCATGTCTTTAAATAATTTGAAATAAAAATATTACTGCAGAAGAACTATTTATTAGTTTATTACAATTTTATGAAAGATTTGCATTTAAAGTAAAACCAGAGTGAACAAAAGAAAAGTTTCAAAGCAGTTAAGAATTCATAGACAGTTTGTAAGAAATAGTTTAGGTGGAAGCCAAAAGTGATTATTACATGGCTTTTATCTGATACATTTGTTAGTGGTCACTTTAATTAAAGACATACATAAGTGAGCCTTAATTGATGTGTAGAAATTCGCATTATGTACCTATACGATTTTAATTTTGATTACAATTTTCAAATATGCAAATTAATAAAATTTCTCTAAAACATGCTAAGATCAAAATATTGAAATTTCCTTATATTTCTTTTTCCAAGAAAAACTTTCTTTTTGTATTTTGCGCCTTATTACAACTCTTTAATAAAAAATCGTATTAAAAATGTTGTTAGAGATCGCTGTATTCTTTATATAACACTTATTTTTTATATTTTTTACAACCACTTATAAGAAAAGTATATGTACATATTAATATTTACTCTTATATTATTATCTATGGTTTTTTATACGTATATGAATTGTGAAGTACATACTTATATACAAAAAGGTTATTAAAATTCATTAAGATTTTGGGTATAAAATTTTTCCTCTCTATACGTTTTTATATGTATTATTATACCGTTTGATTGCTTTATAACGATACTTAAAATCTTTTTGAATCTCTTTTTAATTTATATGATTGACATAATTTTTTATAATACAAGTAGGTTATTCATTCATATGTGTATGTATGTATATACTGATTATCTAGTAACAGGTGTTATCCTCAGAATAGATAATATATTAAAAAAATATATGTATACGTATATGAGAAATCATGAAAAACTTCCAAAAAATTTTTACTTCAAAAAGTATTTTCTATGTTTATCTATTTTTTTACATACGTATACATATATTCATATATTCAATATTATGTAACACATTAGAGGTTGTTCACACACTATACGTAATAAAAATTTTATACATCTCCTTTCCCCAATTTGTATCAAATTTTTCATAAAATATGAAATTTATTTCCATACCTAAAATACAGATAGTGACAAATTGATCTTCTCTCCCCTAGAGTAAACTCATCCTACACTTTTATAAGTTTCATGTAATGTATGAACAAACCGTTATATGAATGTAAATTATTGTATATTTATTTTGTATAAAATATTTAACATATTGTAGAATCATTAATATGATAATCAGTAATAAAATCCTTGTGTGCACTTACTCTGTATATATTAACCCAAAAGATAAGAGTACCAATTTTATAATAGATACTGCGTATAAAAGGTATATAATATGTGGATGTAATCATAATTTTTCATTAGTGCACGCATATACAGTTATTCTTATAAATATTTGTGCAGATTAACAGTTTTCATGAAAAAAAAAAATCTATTATTGCATTAAAAAATTTTGAAAGTCTGCCTTTAGCTTTTATATCTTATTTCTAATATAAGATTCCTATTTTATATTCTAATATAAGATTGTTATCTATTATCTACTTCTCCAGTTATTCCTACTTTTCCTACAGTTTTATGATAAATATTTACCGTTATTTTGTTTTAGGTCCGTTAGTTTGTTTTTCTCGCTTTCACAAACCGCTGGCTTTCATATTTTTTCGAGTGCAACACAGGAGAGCGGAAGAGGAATCGAGAGAATTAACGAGTCAACATGTATTAAGAATGTGGAATTACTGTTGTATAATGTTAGAGGATAAGAATAAATTGAATGCAGTAATGAAATACAAAGGAAAATGCTTAAATAAATATGATAAAATTTACGATATTCATGATACAGAAGAAGCCCAAATAGAAAACAAAAGAAAAATATAAGAGGAAGGCGCATTTTGGTGAAATAGAGAGTATGAGCTAACTTCAAAAAATGACACTAGAAGTCCCAAGGTTGAATTCAATATGTGATGATTATTTGAGGTGCCAGAAACGAGGAGTTTACTGAAGTGATGAATTGGCGGATCCACCTCAATTCCCATGAAGAACTCCAATAAAAGAAAGTACATATATGACTACTTCCTAAAATTAAACACGGTAAAGAGAGAAATTCATTCTCTATTTGTCCGTGAAAGTAATACTCGCCTAAATTGAGTTTGGCATAGCATTTATTTGATTTTAACATTTTCATTGTGTTTGGTAGCTTTCAGTTTGAAGTTTGATTTTGCACTGTATATTATGTACATGGTCGCGTAATGATGTTGTCAGCTAAAAATGGCAAAAAAAAAAAACTGAATATTTTTAATGTCATTCATGGATCAGTTAGAAAAATTTTAAATATTTTATAAAGTGTGATGAATGTACTTTATATTTGTATGCTTACACTCTTGTTAATTTTAAAAGTATACTAATTACTTAGTATACTTAGAAAATACTTGGGAATAGATAAAATTTTTGGTATTTAAAACAAAAGATATTTCATGGTGTCATAGGCACATAAAATTATGTCAATAACATAAGAACCGGATAGAAGTTTATTTTTTATTAAAAAGTACTATAGCTAGTAGCTATAGTACCATTTATTTTAAATTATATTTTATGAGTACCATAAATAACTGATTATAAATTTATTGCATATTTTTAGTATAAACTCATGAATAAATTTATGTAATTAGTTGTAATTTAATTTTTTAAGTTAAAATAATTTTATAAGAAAGTTATTTTCATTCACTATTTATAGCATTTAAGAAGATAATCTTGCACTTTAGCTTTGATAACAAATGAGTATGTAGCGGACAAAATATATGTTCGAAATAAAAACAAGTTTTCAATTAATACAATAAAAGTTATACGAGATTTGTGAGTTTTTTTCGACAAATATTTTAGGTTTTATTGTATAATTGAACCTAGATTAATAACACGGAAATATTTGGCAATAAAAGTTTTAGCGTTCTTTTAAATTTTTTCAACAATATCGCAATATCGGATTACTTGACCAGAAATAGATTTGATATACTAATTCGTATAAATATAATTCGAATATGAGCCAATAACAGAATTTTCTTCAAAAAAATCTTCTTTTCATCGGCTAATTTTGAATGTTTTTTTATATATCTTCAAGCATCCGTTTATAATATGATGGTTATAGCTCAGAGCGAAAAAATTAAATCAGTAGGAAATTTCGCTAGCAAAATTGTACAAATAAAATTTTATTATATAGTATATATGTATGTAAATTAAATTATATTTAAAAATATATGTATATACCAACATTTATTTAATTATAATTAACTTGAAAGATATTTTTGGATTTTAAAGATAACAAATACCTTTGAACTTATTGTTTGAAATATTTTGTAGAAAAAGGTTTCTTAAGAATGCTACGGTTTTAAATAGTTATACAAAAGCTGTAGATTGCCTGTATATATATAAAGTATTTTTTTTTTTTACTTTAAAAATTTAAATTAATTTAAATATTATTTTTCTTTAAAATATTTTTCATAAAAAGAATTTTCAATCAAAACATTTAACATTTAAGAAAACTATTTTTTATTATAAAATTTATTTTATATTTCTATAATAAAATTTTTCAATTTTTACAATTAAGTTGTACTTCTTGAATCCTTTGAACAAAATTTAAAAGTTTGATTTTTTGATTAATTTACCTCAAAATTAGATATTTGACTACAATCATACAATTTTTTTATTAAATTATTTCTGCATAATTTCCTCTTATACTTACGTATTAAATCAACCTTTAAAAAAATTTTCATTTTTAAATACCTTAAATCTTAAAATTTTGCTATTTTTTTTTTTTCAAGAATATTTATGAAAGAATATTTTAAAAAGGACAAATTTCATAAAAGGAAAATTTTTGAATTTTTTAAATTTTCAATTGCAATTCAAATTTTTTGCTTTTTTTTTGGAAATCTTAACAAAAATCAGAAAAAAAATGGTGAAACAAGAAAATTTCGGAATTCAAAACAAAAAAAAAAAATGGAAAAATAAAATAAATCACAATTTTATAAAATATCATATTAACTTGATTAAGAAGAGGCAAAATGAAGAAAAATGAAGAAAGAATCATAAAAGAAATTATTTTACCAGAAAAAAAAAGGATAATATTCCGAATTCTTGTAAGGTTGACCGCACAAAATAAGGATTGATATTAAATTATGAGATTGTTTTTTTTTTCTTTTCTCATTATTTCTCTTTTTAAAGAAAAAAATTTCAATTTAATCAAGAGTTGGTTGAAATTTTCAAGATGCAAATTACATTAGAGTTCTTATAAATTACAAAAATTTTTTTTTTTAAATTTAAAAATTTTAATTTCATTTTAGAATTGAGAAAAAATTTGAACAAACATTTCATTTTAAGGAATTGGTTGATAATTTCTCACATACGAAAAATGTAAATTCGGCCCTTTGATGAATGTTCAGTTCACGGAATCTAAAATATCAAAAAAGCTGATAAATGCGTTTTATCAAAATTGGTTTAACTGAAATTGAGACACATACGAGTGAACACATATATGTACATTTCACTAAAAATAGTTTATTTACGTATCTCCGCGATGAAGAAATGCGCCTCCATTAAGAATTTTGGTGTTAACATAAAACCTTCATTATTGGACAGAATGCAATCGAAATAAAATTTAGCAAATATTTGTGCTTATATAGAAAAAAATTCGGAATGAATAAGCTTTTCCAATTTAATTGGTGAATTATCATTGAGGTCTTCAAAATTTTTGTAATTTTTCATATTATCTCACTTACTCTTTAGTGTGTTTTAATGTGTAGTAAATGGAAAATTTCAATTTTTATATTAATTTTTAAAAACTAACTTAATTCCACGCTTAAAAATATTTTTCTATTATTGTCCTAATGAGTTCTTGAGACAGTAAATTAACATTTCTTTAAAAAATAAATTCATGGTAGCAGTAACTAACCAACTTCTATTTCTTATTAGGAAGAAAATAGAAAAAAAAAATTATCCTTAGTTTTCTTTTGTTTTTTTTTTCTTTTAGTATTCTCGTTTATTCATTAAAAACTCTTAAGAAATTGAATTGAATCCTTCATGTATAGTATAATTTGAGTGTACTTTCAATTTATTATATAGGATTTTTGTTTTTGTTCATTTTTCTAAACAAATACTTTGTAAGAAAAAGTAATAAGAAAATAACAACAATATGAACAAGAATTAAGAAGAAGAAAAAAAAAAACGGAATCCATTTTTGTTTTTTTTTATAACAAAATTAAGGATTTTTGTATTTTTTTCTTGCATTACTCCTTATGATATTGCTGTTATCCTTTTTGTGAACGTATAATTCTTTTTTTTTTTGTATTTAAGTTGTTATGGTATTATAATGTATAGTTTTGAAGTGGTATATGATTATTATATGAGAATAAGAAAGAGAATAGAATAAGAAAAAGCGAAAAAGAGAAAAAAGAAAGAAAAATGGAATGTTAGGTTTCATTTTGCATAATTATAGGATACTTTTCATAAGCAATTCAATTTAAATTACTAAAAAAAAAAAAATGTATAGTGTTTTATAACATAAACCGTAAAATTAAAAATAGCTTAAAGGGACTAAATGAATTTTAAATTAAATTTTTTTTTTTACTAATTTTTTGAAAGTACATTAATTTTCATGACTTTGTTTTAATTCAATAATTATGTATATTTAAAGATGTATGAATTTGATTAAAACTTTTAAAGTTTATTAAAATAAATTTTGCAAATAGATTAATTATGTCAATGTTATAACAATTGTTCATTTATTTGTCAAAACTTTCTTGAGATTATTGATTATGGTTGTTGGTTATAATTTGAAAATTAATATTATTTTTCTCTTTTAATAATTAGAAAACAGATTTGCAGATTTTTTAGAAAATCGATTAACATGGTGTTATCATCGGGATTTTTGAAGCGAGATTATGTACATGTAAACATTATCCAATTCATGTTATGTTCGATATATGTATATCAAACATATATATAGAATGTGTTTTATAATTGAAATTTTTATTGTTGTGTAGTTTGTATAGAATTTCTTTTAATAAAAGCATTGTACTATAAATGCTCAATCGATTTGAATTATTGGTTTGGTATTAATTTTAAAATTTATACTTAAAATTCAAAAATTTATTATAATTATAAAATGTATTCATATTACAAGCATCTCATTCATATTATGCTTAAAATATAATATATTAACAAATTATATTCATACCGCTAGAGGCTACAATAAATTCCAATGATTAATTATTTGTATATTTATGTATGTATATATGAAATATAATAAATATAATTGAAATATTATATTAGTCATTCAAGTGTAATAAAATTTCAATTTACATTTAATTTCAATAAAAACATAAAATAAAATTTATTTTGATGAAAATATTTTATTAAAATTATTTAATACTTATTAAAGTTTTAATGATCAAAAAAGTTTAATTTTTTTTTTCTTTTCGTTTCATTTTTATTCGAAAATATTAGAAAATTAGAAAAGTTTTATTTTTTTTTTTTATGTTTTCAAGTTAAAATGATTTTCAATAAAATTAATAAAATATTTATTTATCAATAATACATATACACATTCTCTCATACACACAAAAATATTTATATACAAACAAAATTTTATGTTAATAAAAACAATATTCTGTTATAATAGCAATGTTTTATCGTAAAACTGATTTAATTTATATTTTGTTGGAAATTCTTTTTTATTTATTATGTGTTATTTTAAGAGAACGTTCTAGAGATAATACGAGTATAAAAATGAAATGGAATGAATTAAACACATATGTTTGTATATGTTTGCATATAAAATTCATAGCAAACGTGACTCAGAGAAAATTTTTAGTATAATTACGAATATAGAAAATTTTCGATGAATAATAAAAAAATTCACCAAATATTTGTTGTTGTATTTAATAACATTATAAATTTTAATGTAATTTTAAAAAAAATAATTTTCTCATTGTATATTGTAGATTGTAAGGAAGGGGTAAAAATGCACCGCGACCAACGTAAAAAGATCTATTGTGCTTCCTAACTAGATGTGAGATAAGCCCGTACAACATCCCCTTGAAAATCACCCTCCTGATGAATTCGGGCAACTTGAAAGATCCGGCAGGTTATGCAGTTTCTTTTCAGAGTTAGTACGGATTTCTTCAGTATTTCACTTCCCCAGCAGGTGAAGGCCCTGCAATCTCCCAGAAGTTGCACCGGACCCTCCTCGTATTCTAAACTTGCAATATTCCGTTAAGATAAGAATTCTTATCTGATTCTAGACCAACCCTATGATTTTATAAAAGCTCCCCTGATTGTAATCTCCCAGAAGTTCTACAGCCTGTTGAACCCTAGGAAGGTCTCTCCAACAACCCAAATGCCATCTTATTTCTCCACGAAATTTTCTTATTAAATACACTAATATTTTAATGGCAAGTATATTACGTCTTATTTTTTTAAATTGTAAAAAATATGCTTAGTATCTGACTTAAATATTTAAATCATTTATATTTCAAATATGAGAAAATATAATAGTCAAATTAAATCAATTTTAAGTGCTCAACAAAATTACACCAATTCAAACCAAGACTCTCTTAATTTCTTTTTATCACTATATCGTTTGTGATTGCTTTGTGTACCAGTTTCACAACTTAATCGAAATAATCTTTAAATTTTTTTGTTTTTGTTTTTTATTTAAAAATAAAAAATTTTATTTTTATGCAATTTTTAAAAATTAGGATAATAGATAAAAATAATTTCTTCTTTAATCTAGTGTGCTTTTATGTTTTAAAAAGAAAAACGAAAAAAAAAAAATTAAATTATCTTCTGGGCGAAAAAAATAAAAAATTAATTTAGTTTTAAATTGCATATAATCGGGTGATTAAAAGAAAAATGAGATAAGTTTAATTAAGATTGAAATTTTTTTTTTTTTTTGTTTTGTTTTCAAAATAGAATTTTCATTAAAAATTAAGCAATAATAATTATATAAAACAAAGACCAATATTGTTGAGGATTACAATTTGAGTAAAAAATGCAAGTATTATTGGAGAACATTTCCATTTGGAAGAATAAAATTAATATGAATATTTTAGATAATTCTAGATAAGGACGAAACAGTCGAATCCATATCAAAAAAATTTTATAAATTTATTCAAAAATTTTTATATTTTAAGTTGAATTTGTAGTTCCAAAATTTAAATTAATATATGCATGCCTTGTATTGCTATTATGAATAATTTTGTATTTTCTTTAAGAAATAAAAGTGACACAATATGCTTAATTTCCAAAAATTTCATTTTGAGCCCTATAAGCTTTCCTATTTTCTTTTATTGTAGATAATTGTAAAGTTACATATACGTATAATAAATTTAAAATCATATAATATTGAATAAGTTTTTAATAATATACTATATATTGTTGAAAATTTTGTAATTCCAATGTTGTAATGGTTATATTACTTCCGGTGGTAAATCCACTAAAATTATTCTGTAGTATGTACAATGTGGTTAAATATCATGCAGATTATAGCTATGTATGTATTATATTACATTAAAAATTTCATGGAATTTTTTTTTAAATTTTCTTTTAGCATAGTATTACAATATACTTACATACATATATGGTTATGGTTTTCAAAATATTTTTATTTTGGTTAATAAACTAATGAGTTGAATGATTACAAAAAAAAAATGAAAAATAAAAGTTTTCTATATATCGGGTATGTTAAAATTTAATTTAATTTTAATAATTTTAAAGAGTTTTATAATATCAAAAAAAAAAAATACAGACGATTCTCTATAAATACATTCGTATTGTAAGTTAAGAAGTTAGTGGTTAAAATTTAATGTATTTTTGAACATACTGGAAAATAAACTCATGAATGCTCAAAATTGAGTGTAATTTTTAATTTTTAATTTAGTTTGAATTTTCAAAAAAAATCTAGACAAAGATTGCTTTAAATTTTCATTCATAAATAAAAAACAAAAATACTAGAATAACTGCAATAAACAGCAGAAAAATAGAATCTAATTTTTATTCAATCAAATGGGTTTATTCTTTCTAAATCTTTCCTAAATGCATGTATTGATGAAATAACAATTTTATATTAATAATATGACCTACTCTATTAAAAACATTACATATATAATAAAAATAATGCAATAACAAAAAAAAAAAATTATAGAGGAAATATTTAAAAATATATTTGGCTTTTTTTTTTGCTATAAGATAAGTAGCTATTTTCATCTCAAATATTTATTTTCATAAATTATTAAAAATTGCATATTTTTAGGGTATTTTTTTTTTTTTTAAAGCTATTTACAAAATATAAAAAAGAAATGAAAAATTAATAAAAGAACAATTTTTAAGCCTATATTTAAATAGAAATTTTGTTTTTTCTAAATTTCTTTTTTTGCTTAATAATAAATATATATAGATATATATATATATATATACATATATGTACATATATGACTGAACGCATTCTATTTTAGTGGAAAAAATGAAAACTATTATATTTTTTTCTCAGGATAACTTAAATAATATGAAAGGAACTGTATTTTGTATATATATATATTATAAATTGAGGTTATGCATACAAATGAATCAAACGTTGTTTTTTTTTTTATTTTTGAATATATATTTGCTATATAGATAGGCTAATATTATAAAGAGGGGCTGTCGATTTTGTTTTTTCATAATAAATTATATAACAAATATTCGCATATATTATATATTTTGTATTCATTATGTGTATATACATTTACCATATACATTATAATATTTTATATGTTATATATTTGTAATACTATATATGGATTGCAATATTATTGAAATTTTATTTCCCTATATTAATAAATCTAAAATTTTGTTTTTGAAAGAGAAACGAGGCTAATAGAATATTTTCTTTTTATAGAATTTTATATATGAATGTATATGAGTATGTGCATATATTTTATATAATAACAAAATAATATTTAAAAAATAGAAAAAATGAAAGTGGAACGTATGCATATGTATGTCTTTATTATTTTTTGAAATAAAATACCAAATAATATTATATTATACGAGTATATAAAATATATGTATACAAACAAAAAACTGATTTCTATGTTACGTATATATATTTATGCTAAATTTATATACTTATATATAGTGTATATATATATATATATATATTTGTGTGATATACTATTTAGTTTCAATGAAATATGGATAATATAAACATTAATTAAATTTATTTTGCCTATTTAAGATGTACGTGATCTCAAATATTAAAAAAAAAATTTTTTTTTTCTTTTTGTTTGATTGCAGAAGAGAATAAAACTTTTATTTATATGAATTGTATAGATTACAAAATAAATAAAAAAAAAAATGTCATATATCAGAAAAGAATTTAGTTTAATTTCATTCTAGATATTTTATATAATATTAAATTGATATTGATGACATCAAATGAATATGGGTATATACAGAGGGATTCAGTAGCGTGGTCTCTTATCTCGCGGGAAAAATAGTTTAACAATTTAATGAAAAACATCTTTGCTTGGGGGGTGGGGGGGAGGAATATTTTTAAATCGTAATTTTAATAATGATGGAAGTTACAGCCCTTTAAGTCCATTCATCTGATCCTGAAACCAAAAATTTTCAACTGGGATTTTGAGGAACAAATATTTATTTACGGTCTCCGCCCCTCCACCTACCCCGCCGGGAACTATTTTTCTATAAAATTATTCCACCTTTCTGCTCCAGAGAGATTATATCACGTTACAGGTTCACCCTAAAGCGTAGTATGCCCTACAATGACATATAATATATAATGTCATTGTGTTTATAATATTTTTGTTTCTTATTTTAAAATTTTATTTTATATTGTTATCAAAATAAAAACAAAAAAAAATTTAATAGATTTTCAACAATAACAATTAAATTTTTTTTTAATATTAAAATTTTTGATAGATGGAGGCGTTAATTTAAATCAATAAATTTAAATTAACGCCTCCATCTAAAATTAATTTAAATAAATTGATTCAAAATCAATAAATTTTTTATTCTTAAATAAGAAATGGTAATAAATACTCAGTGTAATATATATAACACAAAATATAAGTAAACAGTATAGGTATAACTATACTTTTGATATATATCACAATATTGCAATGATACAATATAATATAAATAGACAAATAATCGTACGAATAGGCAACTGAATCTAGTTAGCAAGTTATTTAAATTTTCTATATTCTTAAAATATTGATGTCCCTATAAATATGCAATATTTCTCCAAAAATTTATATTTATGTTTATTTTTAGCTACATATAAGCTAGCTAATTCTCCTTTTCTATAAAAAGAAAAAATTCAGCCGCACTACTTTTTGAATTTATATAAAATTTTTATATAATGAATTCTTGGAAAAGTAAAACTTTAATGTTTAAACATTCAGTTATAAATGGGAATAAAATGAAATTTTAAAAAGTTTTAAAAAATAAAGCGGATTATAAAATACAGTGTTTAAAGTACATGAAATTTTAAAAAATTTATTTTTAAATTTTGAATGTTAATTTACTTTTATTTTATAACATATTTTTAGTAATGCATTTTATTACTGTACGAAGTTTTCAATAGTAAAAAGTATGGATATAATATTGAAAAATAATCCTTCCGGCCTTCCCCAAAGTTTGTATAAAATTTTTTTAAATAGATAGTTGGCGTTGTCGGTGCAGTAGCGGTCCCTCGTAAATCATTTAGCACAAATGTGCCATTTTGTTAATACTACCCCGATTGAGCGTACGATTATAAGTGGTGTGCCTAAATCACCTGGTTCTCTTGAGGAACCTATTTAAATCCCCGATTCAATATCTCGACCAGTCCTGTCACAGTTGGTCTGCCTAACGTGACTAATCTAGCGCCACCCGGAAACTTGAAGAAATAATGATAAATAGTCTCGCTCTTGCCCATTCCCCGGTAGATGTCGTTCCTCGGTGTCACATCTGCCTGCCAAGGGCAATCCTAGCTTATCCGTATGATCTCTTAACTGCCAGTGTCGTGCGTACAGTCAGACAGGTAATGTCTCCCCGATTGCATCCAATTTCCTAAAGTCGTATTTTGGCATTTTTTTTATCCTCCCGCATGTGTACAGGGCTACCGTCCTCAGTGGGCGCACAATAGATAATGTTTATATAAATTTATTTTTACTATGTTCATAGGAACAAAAATCCGTTCCACTATATCCGTGGCTTTGTTTTTCCCAGTAAAAGGAATGGAAGCATCATAAATAAGGTTGAAACATTCATATTGTATCAGAAGTTGAAAAATTTCTAAATTTTCTCATAGAATTTAGTGCTCATTTTAGACTTCAAAGTTAACAATTATTGTTAATTCAATTACTTAAAATTATCAAATTAATTCAATAAAAAATGAAATTTAATAATGAAACTTACCTCCAGATTCGGATCGATCAATAAAATTAACACATATAGTGCATGAGTATAAAAAATAAATAATATTTTTCTGTGACATTTTGAAAAACACTTCCCGCTATTCTACCTTTTTTTACAATTGCATTAAATTATTTCTCTCAATCACTTTCTCTCCTTTTCTTTTTGTACGTTTCTCATATAATTTGACTTCCTTGAGTGAAGTGTTACCGTAGTAATATAATTTAAATTTTGTTTTTATTTCACCATTTTGTTATTTTGCTATTTTCTATTAACATTTTTTATTTTCTATTATTTAGAATTTTTTATTTTTTAATAAAATTTTATTAAATTTTTATTTTTATCATAATGTTTCTTCTTCTAATTTTCAATAAGAAGGAAAAATTTTTTTTTTATCTAATATATTCTTTAATTTTAACACGTATTCATATGACTTTTATAATTTACATTTTTATATTAAACAAATTTCCTAAATTATTCTAATTTTATTTTTCATTTTTTTTTTTTGTCTTTAAAGGTAAGTAGATAGATGCATGTATTTCAATTTTTCCACTAAAAAATTTTGTACATTTATAATGTAATGTTTTTTTCTTATCTTTTTTTTTATTTTGATGATTTTGATGTTTTTTTTTCAGTATTTTATTTTTCTGTTCTTTATAGCCCAATTGTGAGATGTTATTTATGATCTAAATTCGAATATAAAACTTAAAACGTGAAAATATTTAATAAAATGTGAAATTGTATTATACGGTATAAAGCTACTTTTATTATTTTTATGGTATATGTACTTATAATTGTATGTTTTCAATAAGGGTTGCCATCTATTGATAATAGTAAGAATTAAGGAGATAAAATAAAATTAAAGTAATATTTATGATAATTTTTTGATTGATTGGAATTCATTGTATAAATTAATAACCATGTTTTTTAAGGCAATCGTACTCATCTCTCTGTCAAGTCAACAACAAGTAACTAGTGTTATACAACGAATTATTTGTCATTTTTTCAGTTAATAAAAGATCTTTCTAATTTGTATGAATATTTTAAAATATTTCATAATAATTTAATAATAATATTTATGTTTTCTGAAAAAGAATTGTGATTAAATTAAAATTTATAAATAATTTTTTTAATTTAAATTCAATGAATACTTAGTATAACAATTTTAATGAAAATAAGGTGAAAATTGTATAAATTCCGAAATGGCTACAATCAAAATTTGTAACTGAAAATTAATCGTATTATTTTTCCTAAAATTTGTTCTACAAACTTCCCGATATATATATATATTTAAGATGAAAATATTTTCAGAATGAAGAGTTAAAGCTACACCACATGCGTAATCAGCAACATTTAATAGAATTGCACTCGCTACCGAAACTATTCCAGCGAGTTCTCTTCAGCTCATTAAGTGTTCTAGTGTAGAAGTTTGTTCAGTTGGTATATACGTAAGCTAGGCCCATCCACCGAAATTTTAATTCAGTTTATCATGTCAAAAATATATATATATATCCGTAGCACTTTTCTTGTAATTTCTATAAAGATAAAGATGTTTTCAGGATGCAAACTATGATAAAAACCATTTATGTTGCCATCAAAAACCTTCTAAACGAGCGTTTTCCTGTACGTCGCTAGGTTATCTGTGAGCACATTTATTAGAAGTTAAAAAATTTTGACGGTAAAAAAAGAAAAACAACATCAACAAGATTGAGGTGAAAGGATTCGGTTATTAACAACAATATTCTTTTATAGGCGTATGAAGCTAATCAAAAGAAATGGTAATCTTTTTGTAACATGTACACGCATTAGGAACTTATAAACTTTAAGAAAAATATAACAAATTTGTCTCTTTTTGCAAAAATTCTGAATAAAGAAAAATGAAAACGAAAATGTCGAAAAAAGAACAAAATTATTTTTTTCTATTTTTCACCTTGAGTTATCGTTTTTATTTTGTCAAATTCTGAAATTGATGCCTAAATTTTCTTAAGAAAAAAAAAATGTATATCAAAAAGGCAACCAAAAATTTATAATTTTTGTTTCATTTATATTTGTTTTTTTTTTTTTTTTTTTTTATAAAAGAAATGTGCTTCTTTTATTCTGTAGGCAACCGTCCTTTTGTTTTTTTTTTTTTTAATACGAGCAGTGAACGTGAAAGGATTTTCTTACTAGAGTTGATATATTATGAATTCTTCACGAACTTCGTAGACTTTATGTTTTTTTTTCGTTTTTGTTAATTTTGTTTCTTTTCTGTTATATTATATATAACAGTGCTTGTATGTATGTACATATGCTATCGAAAATTAAAGTTGGTGCGGAAAATTTTGAAAAGAATTTTTCAGATTCTTCTCAAATATTTTGTTTTGTTACATGCGAGCATACCCTAACGGCTGATTGTGCCTTTACAAGAACAAAAAAAAAATAATAATAATAAACCCAAAAGAAGAAAAATAATAAAAACAAAACGAAAATAAATGAGAATTTTTGTGATATTTTGCTTCTTTTTTTTTTTTGTTATACTTTTTGTTACATTTTTATCGTTGTCTCTTACTGTTGCTAATTATATTTACGCATTCATGTGACATATATTTGTATCTTGTGTATATATTGAGTTTATACGTGCTTCACATTTAATTTGTAATGTAAATTTCAAACAAATACGTATATATATATATATATATATATATGTATACTTGTGCTACTATACATATTTTATATTTTTTACTATATTTTAGTTTAAAATCCACAAAATTTCATATACGTATACGTATACAGTTATATAGTAAATGTATATTTGAAAATGAAAGAAAAGAGAAATTATAATATTATAACAGTGATACTTATTATGACGAGAACAAGGATCGTTATATTTGAAAGAAATGGGGAAATAAAAGTGGTAAAAAACAAAAACCTAAAATTTTCAAAAAAAAAAAAATAAGAAAATAAAATAAAAAATAAATTAACTTAAAGCAAAAGAAAATGTTGAAGGTCTTTTAAAAAACTTATTTTGAAATCTTGATATACAAAAGTTCTAAGTTCATTTGACACTAAGTAAAATCGGAAACTCAGTGTTATTCTGCTACTGTAGTTACTGTATTCAGTCTATCACATAATTATATTGTATTATACAATTACGAGTGTATAAATTTAATACTTCAATATGATGGCAATATTAACCGAGCGCTCAATGCCTTGCCTAGAGTACCTTCCTGAGACTCACATTTTTCATGAACCTCCAAAGGTGTCCCTTCTCTTATGAATCAACGCTCAAGACTAATTGAGAAGGTACATCGGAATTATCTTTCCCTTCCCCAAAGAACCTGCAAAATCCTCAGTCTCTAATCCCTTAACCCTTGTTTTGGATGTGACGTATCGGAACTTGTTTTAGGTGCGGTTCTGCAACAATATAGTGGAAATATCTGGTAACCTCTTTAATTTTTCTCTAAAAAACTATGCGAAATATTCTGGCTGTTTATACAGTTATTTAACAGATTTTTCACTAAATCGATTTTCCTTACGAATTTACGTTTTTCACGGAGCATAAACCCTTGATTCATAGTCTAATTTCCAAAATTTAATACGACGAAGCAGTGAATCTTGTTTAAATCTTAGATAAAATTCTTAAAATAATCTTAAATTCGAATTAATAATGCAATGAATAAGAAATAGATAAAACTAAGTTAAAATATTTTTAGAGATTACAACTCTTAACTCCTTAAATGCCGTAAAGTAAGAAACAACAAAAAACTAAAAGTGTAAGGAAGAACAAGAAAACAAAATTTAATTATTTAACACAAGAAAATGATAAAAAAAAAGAGAAAAGATAAGAAAAAATAACAGATAAAATTTAGTTGAAGAAACAAAAGCTTTAGAATATCAAGGATATTTCTCTTTCTCCCCTGTATTTTTTTGCTTTCAAATTTTTTAACATCCAAATTGTAAAAATATCATTGTCAAATGGAAATTTTTTGTGACGGTGATAGTGACGATAGCACGCTCCTGGTAATGATACCTATATTATGGTGGTATGTGATGCGATAAGGTAAAATAGAATGCAATATTATTTTGTTTTTGTTGGTGTTTTTTTTTGTTTTTTAATATTTTATTTTTCTGTTTGTTTTGCTGTTTTAGAGATCTGTAAAATTAAGATTCGTTGTAATTTGTGAGCTCATCTTTTGTCGTTTTCGTTCATTATTTGTTTTGATTATTACTTTTTTTTTTAATGTATATTTTTGCTGTTGTTTTTTTTTTTTTGTGTTTGGCACTTTATTTTTTTACAGTTAGTTGTGTTTTCTTTTGTTATCCTTGATATTTTTATGGTTTTATGAACGTTTATTTTTTTTTTTTTTGGATTCTTCTTTCTTATGGTTTAGTTTCTTGTTCTTTGTTTTTCTTTTTATTCTTTTTTACTCATTCATGAATGGGGTATGTTTATTGTATATCTTATGTTTTCGGCACATCACAATCTTTTATATTTCTATATTTTCTTGTTTAATATTTTCTAGTGCTTGTTTTCCCTTATTTGTTGTTATTGTTTTTTTTTGTATATTTTGCTCCTTTTAGTACATATTATTATTTATATTTTTATATATAATATACATAAACATAATGAATATGTAGTGACAATAATGGAATATATTTGTGTATATTATATATGTATATATAAACATAATAAAATTTTTGGAAAAGAAAAAAGGGAAAAATAAAAAAACAGTTTGGAAAATGTGTTATTTTTTTTTTTTATGTAACTTGTATAAAATAACAATGAACTAGAAAATCAACCAGGGGCGTTACTTAACTGACACACTACTCTGCTAACTGAATGATATTTTTTTTTTCAAAAAGTTTTATCATTTAAAATAAAAAAAGGATGTACCTTAAAAAAGATTTAATTTTTGGTTAAACAATTTTTAAATTGAAAGATTTATTTATAGTAATATTGTGTAATGATTTTGCTTATAAGGCATGCATTGAGAAATAAATAAAGGCTGTAAGCCTGATATAAATGCTGGCAAATATAGATAATAAAATTTTGTGTCAGACAGATTTTTTTTAATTTTATAAATGTGGGGGTTCAAATGGATATTATAGATGAAGGGACTTGTTTTTTTAAATTATTAAATTCCAGTTAGATGAAAGTTTACACTGTTGAACTAAAGCAATTCAACATTAAAAGATAATTAGAATACAATTTACAATATTTTAATACTCGTCTTATATCCTACATTTTACTTTAAATTTACGAAATACATAGTAATATTCACAATAATAATTATTATAATAATTTGCATTCTACATAGTATATAAAAATTGGAGAACCTTTAATATTGAAACACTAAGTTTGACAAAAATAAATACTAACAGTTAATCTGTTTCAATTCTAATTTGCTCTTTGAATAATTTATTTAATATTGCAATTTCAATTGTCTCTTATACATATTTCGCTCATTTACAATGAAGAGAGTCACCATAATATTATTTAAATTTATGTTATTTAGTAAAACATTTTCGAAAGCTTGAAACAAAACGTGTTTGCATATTATGCAGAGTGTGAAGTAAAACAAGCAACTCTTATCGTATGACAAAATAAGACAAAAATATTTCGGAAGAATGTGCGAGTACAAACTCATTTGGAACCTGTAGTGTAATGCTTTTACTGTAAAAAAAAAAAATGCTCAATTTTTACTGTAAACTCAATTTTGAGTTGAGGGCTTTTATTTTTACTGTTATATTTTTTAATGTATATATATATACAAAATTATTGCACTAGGTTATAATTTCTTTTTATATTATTTTTACAATAATGGCATAACACATAAAAATATTTATGTTTCTGCAATTGTCATATCATATATATATATATATATATATATATATATATATTAAAAATTCTATAACATATTTACAGTTCTACATTCTTGTTATATTGTAAGAGAAGAAGGGGTGAGGGACGATGAATGTGGGTGTAATATAAATATTTTTAAGTTTATGATTTTTAAGGAAAAAAAAAATAACAATAAAAAAAATATAAAATTATATAATAATAATTTGTAATGTGCAATATTAATGATAAATTGTAGATGTCGCTCTAATTCTTTAATTCATATTTTTTTTTTGTTAAATATACTTATAAGTATATATTAATGTGTTTGTATATATTGCTTTTTTCATATTGTTTATATTACTGCATAAAAAATTTTTTTTCCTTTTCTTTGAACATTATTATTGTTATAATAATGATTGTTATGTTATACATAGTATATATAACAAATTATTGTTATTATTATATAAAAATAAAGCAATTGTTAATGCTAGTAATGCCACTTATGTTGTTATTTATTATTTTGAAAAAAATTCTTGAAATGAAGTTTTTATTGTTTTTTTTTTTTTACTTGTTCATATAATAAAATATAGGAATAAGAAAATTATATACATACATATAGTCGATTTAAGAAGAGATACTTAAAAATAATGAAATGAGAATTTTGTGGTTCTTCAGTGTTTTTTATTTGTTAGTTATATACGAGTATATCATAATCTATATATATAGAGAATTAAATTGTTATAATTTTAAAAATTTAATTTTCAAAAAACAAAAAGGATGAATGGCATTTGAATAGATATTATTCTTGTATATATATTTGTATAACAAAATTTATTGTTTTAATATTCCAACATTAAAATAATAATAAATATTATTTTTAAAAGAATTTCAATTAAATTCTCTCTGTCTCCTCTCCCAAATATTGTATAAATGTTATATTGCTCTATATTTTTATTATTATTATTTTCATTTTGTTAATGACGTTTGTGATGTGTTTATTTATAATAGACTTAAGTGGAAATACATACATATACATACATATAATATTTTTTTAAAAGTATGTATATAGTTATGCAAATCTCTGTATTTAGGTAAAGTATTTTTACTGTAAATATTTATGTATAGGTATTAAAGAATTTTTGATGTTCTAAATACCTGATAATGATTTCTTTTGTTTTTTGATTTTTGAAATGAAATTTTATTTTATAATAATAACAATTAAAATAGAATGTTATTTATATGTTCTCTATTTCATTGTACAATTATAATAATATTATGTCAGTTGATTATATGTCAAATATGTATGTATATTTATTTGTTATATACAGGACTGTACATACTCGTATATGCATATACAGGAGTAAGATCATATACAAAGTAAAATGTATATGAAACGAATTGTGTATATTTGAATTTAATGTTAAAAAATATTATTAAAGAATTTTGTGATAGTGTTATGACGGTAAACATATGATATTGATATAGTGATAATGATATCATATAGTGATATGATAGTATTATAATATTAATAGCAAAAGTGTATGCTAAAGAATTCATAGAATTGTGTGTTAAATAAAACAAGCAAAAAACAGAACAGAAATAAAGTACTTAAACTATATTATATAAGAAGAAAATAAGGAAATATGAAAATAGTTTCCTTCTCTGTTTCAGAAGAGTTTATACAATATAGGCATATTTAGTTTTAGGCAATTTCCATACATACATGTGTGTACTCATAAAATATGTAATGTGAAATGGGATTTTTTTGATTCTTTGTTTTTCTATTTATTTATTTATTTTTGTTTTCACTAAAAAATATATACAAAAGTTTGTTTTGCTATTTTTATTATTATCATTTTGTTGTTTTTGTGCCATTTCCTTTTTCTTATATGTTTGAAATCCCTCTGTTTATTATTACTTGTGAGAAGAAGGAAAAAAAAAAAATTTTAGTATAATAATAAAAAACAGGAGAAAAAAAAAACGAATAAAGTAACAATTCGTTTTATTTTGTTTGTTTTTTTTTTTTCTTTCTGTTTTTTTTTTTCAATTTTCATTCACAATATTCTCCTATATTTTACAATAAATTTCAACTCACTTAATAATAAAATGTACACATATATATATACATATATAATATTTTCATTGTTGTTACTCTATTGAATATTTTGAAATAGAATTGCGCCTAAATATATGTATTTTTATTTTTTATATAAAATTTTAAAATAAAAATTTATAGCTATGTTATTACTATGATTTTATAATATTATTACTTTTGTGTACATACATATATACAAAACAATTTTGAACATATCCATAAATATTTTTATATGTACATACGTATATTTTTATATAATATATAAATAGCGGGTACATATACATATGATTTTGATATTCAATTGAAATTTTACTTTGGTAAATTGAGTTTTATGTGAATTTTTTTTTTAAAAGTGTATACCTTATATATTCGAATATTGTATAACATATCATATATACATGTACATAATATACATATTTATGGAATTGATTTAAAAAAAAAATACATTTTTTTCATATTTTTTGGGATTTTTTCTAATCGTTTCATATATTGTTAAAGGGACATACATATTTTGTTTTCATATAAATTTGTATGTATATTGTATTTTATATTATATAATAATAGAGACATCTATTGAGAAAATGATGATGTGTAAAATATTTATGATTTTAATAATATATTCTGGAAAAAAGGCAACAATATATTTGAAAAAAAAAAAAAAAATTAAAATATACAATAATAATAGAGTATAATTTATAAAATATTTATTGAAAAATTTTCAAAGAATATTATTTTCATATTTAGCCCTAGCTATAGCTATATATATGTAGATATATATTATTTTTTTTTCGGTTATTTACATTTAATATTTAATTCCATTAATCTATTTAATGTTTATATAATACAAATAATAATATAATAGATTATACAATTATACGGGAAATCTGTTTTGAAGCTGAATTAGTATTTTGTGCCTGGATGTTTTCAATAAATGTGAAATTTCATATAGAAAATATTATTTATTATTTAAATTTGTTATTAACAATAAATAATTATTCATGTATTTTTTGTTGTAATTTTTCGTTACACATGAATAATTGGAGATTGAAAAATGTAAATTAATTTATTGATTATAGCGAAAAAATGTGTGGGTTTAAGTGTGGGTATGAATTTTGTGTTGGTGTTTCTGTTTTTTTTTGAATAACACAAACAGCACGTAAATTTATTTAAAAATACTAAAGTTACTAATATTCATATTACATAAGAATTGTTATATAATACTATTTTTTTTATCCTACTTCGGTCATGAAGAGCATAAGGCTGGTACATGATTATTGTAAATAACCACGAACCAGTTTCTGACATCATTGAGTTTACTAGGTAGGTGACGAACCTACTAGGGTAGGTTAAGACCATAATACTATGGTCTTATATAATTTACTATTATTCAAATATTTCATATAGAATAAAATATTTTATTTGAATATTTTAAATTTTAATTATTTTTTTCGAAAATAATCGAAATAGCTTTTATTTTTTCAAGTACCAAAAGAATAAAAATGTAATGATTTAATTATGACAATAATTTTCACAAAATTTTCAATTCCAATGAAAAATTATCAATTGAAAAGCAATGCAACAAAAGAAAAAAAAAGATTTCATTAGAAAATTATTCAGTATAATTGAAACATGTATAATTATAGTAAAATACCTATTTCGTATTTAATAATACAAACAATATTGAGAATAAATTATTTTCAATTTAAAATTGAAAATTAACTAGAATAAAGTATAAAAATAAAGTAAGAAAAATAAAGTCAATTTATTTTAAAAAAAATCACTGAATACATTAAAAACTTTATTGTGTTTACAATTTAATTTCATAGAAATTTTATAAAAATTAAAATTTTTAAGAAATATCAGGGTGACTGGTTGAAATATGGCTTCAATATTCAATAATAAAATTTAATTCAATAAAATAAAGGAAAACAAAAAAAAAAAAAAATGGTTGATTACATATATCTATAGAACAGCTTTTTTTGTTTATAAAATCATTCACAAAATACAAATAAATTAGTGAAAAGGCTCAGTATATGGAATAAATTGAATTGAAGCCTATATAGAATTGGCAAATACACAATTTCATATGGTATTTAAAAACTAATATTTAATTTATGGAAATTTTTTTTTTTGTGTGTTTTTATTCTTTTTCTTTACGGTAGACAATAATTTCTAAATCGAGCATAAATTTAGTTTTTATCGCTCCCAGATTTCAAACGAAAATTTCTAAATTTTTCCTCATATAAGCTTTTTCCTTTTTTCACAAAAAATTTTTTTTTTATCCGGTTGAATTAGCACGCATATTTTCTTGTAACTTTTTTTGTTTTTGTTTTATTATTAGATTTTCCGGATAATATTTTTCATATATCTTCTGTTTTTCGTTTTCTTTTCATGTTCTTTTCTTGTTCTTGTTTCACGTTATTAAAATGATCCTTGAATAAATTAGGTTGATTATTTTTTTTTGGGTATGGTTTATGTCCTATAATAATAATATATAATACCATTTTACATACATTTTTCTTAATATATATTTAACATGCTATATAACATATATTATATAAAATATATGTATAAATTATAGTATATAAGATGTTCCGTTCTGCGGTTGACCATTTGACCTTGAATAATGTGAAAGAATTATTGAAAAATTATAAATAACACTATATATTATATGGAAATTGGCTATAATGTGTAAATAAAATCAATTATAAGGTGATTAATTAAGTGAATTTTTCTATATGATTATAAAAATTTTGTTAGTTTTCAAAATATTCTTTGCGTATTTCAAATATTAAAAATAGAAAGTTAAAATGTGTTGCCGATAAATGTGAAAGTCACTGAGTCAATAAAGCTTAGATTTTATATTGTGTACTCTATGGTACATAAATGATTCAGAAAAAATTAAATAGAGTTCTAAACTTAATAAAGAGTTATTGAGCATAAGGTGTACGAAATATCTTAAAAAAAATTTTTATAGAACATTTATTAAGAGGCTATGTAGTGCTTCTTTTGCGAACATTATAACAGAGGTTCTTGGTATAATAATATATAGAAACATGTTTTGTATCCGCTTCAGCATTTAATTTTTTACTTTAAATTTTTTTTTGAATTATATAGATTCTATTTGAGTATAGTTGAAAATGTTAATTAAATTAAATTAAGATTAATTTCAGCACACTTTTTGAATTAATTTTATTAAAATTGCAATTAATTTTAATTTAATTTTTCTATTAATCTTCTACTTTATAAACCTTTTTCATTTTAATAATTTAAAAATATTGAAATTTTTGAATAATGAAATTAATTTTCATATTATATACATAAAATCACTCTATAGTTATGTTGCTAACAATTTAGTATCCAAATTTTGCAATTGTAAATTACAACGATTTTCTATATGTAAAATAAATAATAGATTCCTTCCAAAAAAACCAAAAAAATTTTAACAAAATGAAAGATTAAAACTCTATTTAATCTTTTTAATCTTTTTAAGAAAATTTAAGAAAATGAAAGAAGACAAATTAATTAGTTTGAATTAATTCGCTTAATTACCTGAAGTGGTACCCGAACGTTTTTTGAACAAAATAAAAATTGCCAAATTCTCATAAAAGTAGTTTTTGGTTAATAATCATTTAAAAATAAAAGATTTTAAGGATTAGATAAGTGATGAACCTTAAACTGTAGAATTTAAATATAAAATAAATTTATTGCATACTTTTAGGGAACGTTAAAATTTTTTTAGTATAGTCGATTTTGAAAAATTGAAATTATACACATAGCAGTATTATATATTTTAAGTATAAATTACTTAAAATATATAAAGTATATTGTATATATATATATATATGTATTTATATACGTATATTGTTAATTTACTTGAATTTCAATTCCAAAAAATAAATTTAAAAAATTTCCTTAAATTTTAGAAATAAAATAATTTTTGTATGAAATTTTCAGCAACTTTATATTAATTTCGGTATACAATTTAAATGTATTTAGAAAAAAATTTTATACAGGACACCTTAAGATTATAGAATTAACAAAAAAAAAGCAAGAAAAGAAAAACAACAATAATAATAATAAAACATAATAAGAAAAATTTAAAGCAAAGAAACAAAAAGAAAAGACAAAAATTGCGTAGGTGATTGTTGTTTTTGGGATAAATTAAGATGACTTTTCTTTTCAGTAACATATTTCTAGACACACATATGTATATACATACATAATATATTTTATACATAAAATTACTTCAAATAATAGGTAGGAGTTTATAACGAGTATATTACATAGAGAAGTCATATAGCTATACATAAATTTATATATTATATACATATAATAATAAAAAATAATAGCAAAATAAATAAGAATTTAATTTAAAATATTTTTAAAAACAAAATTAAAAAAATAATAATAAAAAAAGAAACAAATATTATTACAAATTTATAAAAGAAATGAGAATAATTTTTAATTAAACAATTTCAGAATGAAAAAAAAGTAAAAACAAAATAAAATAAAAAATATCCCTTTTAACAATATTACGTGTTACCGGCCGCTATAAACAAATACTGAATCTGAACGTTAAAATTATTAAAGAATGCAAAAAAAATAAAGGATGAACAAAAGACAAAATTCACTTCTATTATCTTTATGTTTGCATGTAAACAATAATAGTATAAATAAGAATAAAAAAATTATGTCCCATTTTAATTGTGTAGCATCTAAGATTTCTAAATTATGAGCTACTTTTCTTAAAATTTAAATGATAAAAAATTTACAAGAATTTTAAAGCTGCTATATAGAAAGCAAAATTGAATAAATTATTTTTAAAATATAACCAGGAATTCAAAAGCATATTTCCTTCATTTCACTTTATATTATGGGTAAGCTATTTTTCAATATTTAAAAAACAAAGAAAAAAAACAAGAAAAAGGATAATTTATTCAAATTGAAAATTTCCTTATCTTGTTTCGATTTTTTGTTACTGTTATCATTTTTTATATATTGTTATTATTATTCAAAAATTTTATTAAAGAAAAATAAGAAAAAAAAAAAATTATAATTAATTTATTATTTAAATTTATAATTTTAATATTTAAAAAAAAATATTATAAAAATTTATTGAATAGAAAAGAAAAAAACATTTCTGAATTTAGCTAGTAATTAAAAATCATTTGGCTAGTAATTGAATGAAAAAAATATTGCCTACATTTAGGAGCACTGTTTATTTACTTGTATTCTTATTATTTTATTTATGTATTTTGAAGAGCAATACCCACTAATATAGTGCAAATAATTAATATTGTAATCTTATTAAAAGATCCTTAACCTTTTGACTTGTTATTGCCAATTTAGAAAAAAATTTTCACAAAAATTCTTTAATAATTTTATGATAAATTGCTCACGTAAAAAAAAATTTTTAAATTTTTATGTTTTGTGAAAATTTGTTTTTTTTTTTGGGTTTTTTAAATTAATTTTGAATGATTAATTATTTATTTGGACATTATTTATATTTACTTTTATTATTTGGTTTTGCTTTTTATTGTATACAATGTTTTATTTTTGTTTTTGTATTTCTTTTTTTTTTTTTGATTTTGTCCAGGACAACTAGCTATTTTAGATTGTAGAGGTGTTTATAATATTATTTTGTTTGTTGAATGTTTATTTTGTTTTTTCTTATCTTATTATTTTTTTGATTAATTTTCGTATTATCTTTAAATTTTCAATTTTTATTCTATTATTTTAAATTAAAATTTAAATTCTTTATTTTTTCGTTTTTTTGTTTCTTTTTGTAATTTGTAAGAATTTTACGCTTTATTTTATTAACCAAATTTTGTTTTATTTTTTTTTTTGTGATACTGAAATTATTTATTCTGTTTTTTTTTTATTTTTCTTCGAAAATGCTACTGTAACTACGCCCGATTTTTCTTATTTTTCCTTCTTTTTTTTTTGTGTTTATTTATTCACTTTTTTTTTGTTCTTTTTTTTCGCTTCTTTTTATTATTATTTGAGTTTAATTTTCAAATAAAATTTTATTTATTAAATTTTTTCATATAAAAGAATATGATTTTCCCGAGGGTTCAACTTTTGAACAATTTCACCGACTAACGACAACTAGAACAACTCTGATAATAAATATAAGAATAACAAAATTTATATTTTTGTTTGTTTTTTTTTTTTTTTGTTTTGTATATTTCTTTTGTTTTTGAATATTCTTGAATATAAAATATTTCGTAGGGGGCGCAACAAAAATAATAATAACAAAATTAAAAATTTTCCCTTTTTGTAATAGAAAATTTACCATATTGTATGTATTGTATTTATATGTAGTAGAGAGAGAAAAAAAAGGAGAATTTCCCTTTGGAAATTTTCTTCCATTATATTACTCGTATATGATTTTTGAAATATATAGGTATATATGTTTGTTTTGCACATTATAATATCTATAAATACATGTGAATATACATGAATGTAGTGTATACAAGACGTATACATATAAATATAGTTATTTATTAAAAATAATAGGATATCTTTTATTATTCTATATAAATGCAAAGATTTATGATATAAAAATAACCATTCTTTCTTGAATGTATAATGTATGTATATAAGAGAGAGAAGTCATGTGCCATGTGCACTAGAGAATACAAAAAATATAATAATACACCTTAATGTTCAAAACAATAACAAAATAAACAAACAAAAATAAAAAAAAAAAAATAAATAAATATAAAAATAATTGAGTGTAGAAAGCCGCCTAATAATATGCTATATAGTAAATATATTGCTAGTGAATTCATTTTAATATACAAATGCATATAGGTATATACATATAAGTGTCATTATATTTTATTGTAGGCACAAACATTACACGTACACACGCATAGTTATTATAGGACAATATATATTAGTGTGTATAGACTCTTTGAACTCTTTATATATATGTTAAAATAAACTTGATAGTAATAAAACCAAATTAACTTTGTTTTTGATTTTTATTTTATTTTTGTTCTTTTGATTTTTTCACAGGAAATCTGAGGTGGAAAACAAAAAATTTATTCTATTTGTCATTTTGTTTTATGTATTTTTTTTTATTTTTTTATGAGTTTTTATTTTTTTGTGTGGAAAAGGAATATTACAAATTAAGAGAATAGAACAGAAATTGAAAAATTGAGTTAAATTAAAATACTGGCATATAACAATTTGTAAATTGTGTGTATATAGAAAGTGTTGTATGAAATTCACTTCGAAATAATGTTTTTTTTTTTTGTAAGAAATATGCACCTTTTTTTATATTGTAGTTAGTAATTACTAAAGTACAATTCATTATTTAACGCAAATATATGAGATAGTCTTTATGGCTGTTTCATAAAGATAGTTGATATAGAAATGAATTAAAAGAAAATTTCCAATTAAAATGGTAGCCTAATATGCTTTATAAAGTGAAAAAATTAATAAATCCATTTAAATTACTTTTTAATTTTTATTCATAAGAAATCATGGTGGGTTTTTTGTGAATTAAAATTTGACAATTATTTTAATAATTAATTGAAATAATTAATTGAAATAATTAATTGAAATAATTAATTGAAATAATTGCTTGGGTCTATTTATTTGCAGCAACAGGTTGAATGTAATTTGGACAAAAAAATGAATCAGAATTGTTAAAAAAATAATTTTTAATCTATTATCTATGAATATTGTATGGTAAGGTGACGAACGGTTGTTTGAAGTTTTTTCTCTATATATTTTGATAGAGAATAGAAGAAGAGATAAAAACTTTTACATCTCTGCCATATTGAGATGGGCTTAACCAGTTTGACAAGTATATTGTGATTTATATTTGCATATTTTCAGGCACAATCACATTGTAATGTCTGTATATTTTGTTAACTTTTTTAAATATTTTTTTTCAAGTATTCAATAATAAAAATAATTAATCAAATTACATATTTTATCTATACTGGCGTATTAATTTTTACAAATTAGTTTTCTTTGGCAACAAGTATAATAATACCATTATAATTTTAACATTAAGTAATAATTGATATTATAAACTTAATAAATGAATTTAGAAGTCAATATATATAATTAGAGCTACTATGTAGAAACAACAACTCAATAAAGAATCTCAAAAAAAAAAAATTATAAAAAATATCAAACGAGATGAGATACCGACATACTGATAAATTTACTTTGTGTCTCTCTGTGACGCGTTGTTATTTTTCAATAGAGAATATCATTTTGCTACGCAGGATATTTTTTTATTTTCATATCATCATTTGTATATAACTTACTATATTGTAGATGTACATATGAACAAGAGTTTTTTTATTATATTTGTATATAAAAAAAATAGCAAAAAATAAAATGTATTTTATTGTTTTTGCTTCAAATAAAATTTTAATCGTGCCCCAATTGCCACCATATCTATTTTTGAAAAAGGGAAATTTAATTATGCGTTATATATTGACTAGATATTTCGTCTCCTGTTTTATACATATGTAAGATATATGTATGTCTGGATGTATACATGTGAGAATATTTTCTTTATTTCTCTTTTTTTGTTACCTTACCTTTATTTTACGTTTTTTACCGTTTTTATTATTTAAAGGTATTGGAGTTTTTCTCAAAGAATTATATTCTTAAATAGAGAGAGAAAGAGAAAAAAATCAATAATTAAGGAAATTTTCTTTGTATTATACTTTGAAATAGAGAAAATCAAATAGAGAGTAACTAAATAATGTATAGATAATTTTCATAAAAACAAAGTGAAATAAAATCTGAAAAGATTTTTTTAATAATGACTAAGTTCAGATTCAGAGTTCTAAAAATCGGTCCATAACCATAAATATGAATTCTTATAAATCGTATGTATATAGTTAGGTATGTATGTATATACATACACATGTATATTATATATTTGTGGTAAATAATATTAAATTTAAAAAATATTTGTTATCTTTCTTTAAGTCTTCATTATTAACAATTTCTAAATGTTTATCAGTTGCTATATTATTCATTTACTTATTTATTTAGTTTAGATAACAAATTGACAAAAAGCAGCTAGAAATAAAATCCCCTTGGCAATTCATTAATATTTTTTTTTAATAACAATGTTACCCTTTTAATTATTAATTCTGAGCAAATAATTGCAAACGCAAAGTTAATCCTAAAGTACATACATAATTAATAATACGAGTACATGTGTAATTTGAAAATAAGCAAAATTATAATTTTGTTAGCTATGCTTAATTTTTCTGTTATTAAAAATTTTATATTTTATTGTCTAAATTTCAAATTTATTTATTGAAAAATTTTATAAAAAATATTTGAATAATGAAATTGTGAGTTTAAAGATTTTTTAAAATTAAAAGTGGATTTGAAATGAAAGTGTGGTCTTAAATATTTCAAGCACTTGATTTTCTTAAAATAAATTAAATGTTTTAAAAAAATAAGTAGATAGATTATATTGTATGTAAATACATATGTAATTTTTGAAAAATTTTATAATTTTGTATGGCAAATAATTTTAGAAAATTTTCTCAATTTTTAAATGATAAAGGATATAATATAAAATAGTATAATATGTATGTATGTACATAATGCATGCTATTCATTCTGTTAACGATTTATAATTTTTGAATTTCTTAATAATTATACCTAAGATTTATTTTTATTTTATTTAAATTTTCATTTAAGAAGTAGCTATTAATATTTCTGTCATATAAACATAATATATATGTACATTCATACATAAAAAAATATTTCTCAATATTGAAAATTTCAATCAAATTTCAAATAAAATTCAAATAAACTTTCATTTAGAAAAAATGATTTTGGTGTAAAAAATTTTATCCTTTACAAAATATTACCATTTGCTTTTACATCGAATTTCGCTTGCATTGTAAGTTAAGAGATTTCTAACAAATTTTATATGATGGAATAAAGATGGTGGATTCTACATACATATACATATATGATGCGACGACCCACACCCTTACTATTTTAAACTCTTATATAAAGTAATCAAAATAAAAAGAAAAAATTGTTTCAGGATTTTGTGAGATTTAAGAAAATCAGGTAATTATTAATCAAATAATGAAACAATTATACAAAGCATATTTGTTTAAATCGATATGAGAACAATTTTATTTCATGAAGTGTCTCAATAAATATTGAAATAACTGGTTAACAGCACTTAAAAATTTTTACCTTATTTGAGAAAAAATTTGATTGAAACTAAAAGATTCCTATTACTGAATGTAACGTAAAATTTCCAATTCCAAAAGGTTTAATAAACTTTTTTGGACTGCGCCTAATTTTTGTTAAAACACTGATGAAATAAAAATATTTTTTCGCAAGTAGCACCAATGAATTCTTTATATTTCAAAAGCTGCAATCCTGAAATAAAATTTTGAATCAAAAATAAGTTCAGTATAAAGTAAAATACTTTTATTCAATATGTATTAATCAGATACTTAAATTTTTATTACAAAAATAATTCAAATTTCTAAAGAAAATCTAAAAAACAAAATTAAATTTCTATCAACTACATACATACATACAAATACTTGATCGATGTTTGACTAATATTTTTTTGATAATATTGGATTCATCGATCCAATATAGTTATGCCATTTTTGCAATTGATATAACTTTGAAGGCAGTAAAATTATATGAACCGCTATACGATATTATTTTACAATAACATCATAATCGAGCTCATAATATACAAATTTTCAATAGTAGGGTTTTAAAATATACATATCTTATGTACGTACATTTATAAGGAAAATTCTATGTCGCATACAATACAATATTCATACAACAAAAGTTGATTAAAATATCGTTGCCAATATACATATAATGGTACAAATTTCAAATGTGCTTTTTAGGTATATTTCTCCTCAATAATAAATATATATTCATATCCACAAACTGAACTGCGTTAGATAAAATAAACGTTTGTCTATGAAAAAGAAAATGAAAGAGCAGTTACCACATCATAAATTGAAGATTTTCTGTTGAGTCCACCCAACAAAACAATTACAACTAAAAAAAAAATGTTATAATATTAATGAAGAATACTTAATATCAGATACATTGAATATAATCCAAATTTTTATAGAAATTAATAATTTATCTTCATCTAATACTTAGTATTCTCTGTAATAACAAAATAATTATTTTAAATCCTTGAAAAATACAATTTTATAGCAATTGGGTGGAAATTTTTAATATTTATTAAAGGAATATTTACTTGATTACATAATAAGTATAAAATCCAATCCATATTCATTACTAATAATCAAAATTGAAATCGGAAAAAAGTAAAAATTTTTGATACTGTGATTCATTTAAAAAAAAAAATTTATTCAAAATAAATTTAAGCTTTGCCATTCTTAATACACATTTTAATTTTAATGCTGGTTTGTACTAGTTTAGCTTAGTTTCGACTTTTTTCTTGCTATTGCATCTTCTACAGCTCTTAGTTGTTTTAATAGTTCTTCTCTTCTAGTGATTTTTTTTGTAGAATTTGCCATTGAAGATGAATTCGAATTTGAATTATCACGGTCCATAGCAGCAGATAAACTTGATGCACCCAAATTTGAAGTTTTCTTTAATTCGATGGATATTGGTGAACGTTTTTTGGACATTTCACTTTTTTTTGTTAGTTTTTTCTCTGCCACAATTTTTTCCGAAACTCTACCTGAAGATTTTTTAATTGGGGTTTTTCCACGCGATGAGCTTGAAGAACTTGATGAATAAGAGGAATCACTTTCCGAACCACTTGAATCAGATGAACTTGATGATCGGCGGCGTTTTAAAGATGGGCTAGGTGTTCTTATTTTAGTTTTAATATGCCTTCCTGGAGATTTGTAAGAATTATGTTTACTACTATCATAACGTCGACGACGAGTATTAACAGATAATGATCTACTTGTATCAGAAGAAGAAGCAGATCTTGAGCTACTGGAACTAGAGTAGGACGAATTGCTGCTATAACTTCTTTCACGACGAAGTGATGATCTTTTATCTCTATCACGTCCACCAAGTGTCTTAGATCGCATCCATGGATCACTCCATTCATTTCCCCGTCCCGATGGTTCTATTCTTTCAACTATAACTTCTCTTGTTGGTCGTACACGCCGTTCATCTTTATACTGTGGCATTCTATGTTGTGGCAATTCTCTATATCTACTTGAACGGCCATATGAGTCTACTTCTTCAAAAGTATTTGCACCCGGTATACGTAAAGGAATTCTATGCGGTGGGCTGTAAACTCCTGCATCATATCCATATACAGCCGGGGATGTACGGGATGTGTAAAGCGAATTGGGTTCTGGGGAAGCTCTGTCCCTCATATAAAAATTTTCCTTTTCTAATTCATCCGATGATACAGTAAGATTCATTTTTTTATCTTCGAAATCCATGTACTGTTCTTTACGCTTGTCTGCCTTCCTCATCATTTCTTTTGCTGTACGTAGACCTCGTTCCCAAGCACTTTCAACTGCAGGTATATTTTCAATGCTTGGATTAGCTCCCGGGGGTGCTGATCCCATCATTCTATGTTCTGTATGAAGGTTACTAAAGTTTGGATGATGCATATGTGGCGGTCTGTGTAAAAGTGTTGATCGTTCTTGATACTCAATGTAAGGTGGATAGTTATTGGAGTGAACTGAGTTTGAAGCGATTGGAACTGGGCGTATCATATCAAACATTGTATAGTTACCTTTATCAGTTACACCTGGGTGTAAAAATCTACAACTCATACCCCAAGTACAAGCTCCCCTGGTGTAAAACCGACATACCGGTTTCGGTTCGCTTTCTTCTGGTCTTTTTTCGTCTTCATCGCTTACTTCACCTTCTTCTAATTCTTCACCATCCTCTTTTTCTTTCCGTAAGTTTATTTTGGCATTATTTTGATCAGTTTTGGCATCGACCTCATTATTATCTTTGCTAATTTCTTGACACTCACCCTCTTCAGCTTCAAAATCTAAAGCATCTTCGTCATGTTTCTTTGCCAAATCGTCAATATTTTCTGCAGTTTTGTTTTTCATCTTAAAATCATCAATTTTACATATATTCTCGCTTGATTCTAAACAAACTTCCGAATTCTTTATTACATTTTTCTTTGCATCCAACTTTTGTCTTAAATCAACCATATTCGTTTCTTTGCGATTAGATTCTTTACAGATTGTTTCCTTCTCTTTATTATATGCCTCTTGCTCTACAGAGCTATTATTAGAAATCTCGCAATTCTGTAAATTTATCTGAATAGGCATGTCAGATTCTTCCTTCTTATCATTTTCTGTTTCACTAACATTGCTTAATTCTTCATGGTTTATGTTAATCGACCCATCTTCTTTTTCTTCATAACTTTTTTCAAAATCACCGCATTCTTTCATTTCTGATTCAATTTCGCGTGATTCGTGACTTAAGTTACTGGAACATCGCGAATTATCGGGTGACGCCGAATACTCCCTTACACCAGAAACATCCCCATCCCCACTCAGTACATTTGAAGCAGCACTGTTAACGCTTTGAGAGCGCTGGTGATCAAATTTGGGTTCTTCATCCATTTGATCATCACCATTTTCACTTGATGATAAAGGTGTTGAAGAACGCGATCTTTGCGAATTGGAACGGGTATCGTCATGTTCTGTGTTTGGAGTAGAATTTGGTGAATTTTTCGCCGATTCTGATTGTTGTTTTGCATCATTATTTGAATCAAATACAAATCTATTTGGTGTTCCCGAAGAGTTCCGGTAATCTTCACAGTCATTTGATGAATCTGATGCAGAACCAGATATGCCAGGCGTCGATTCTTCCGATTCCATTATTTACGTAATAAAACCGAATATATAATTTTAAAACATACCCAGATAATTAATTTATGAAAATAATTACTTTTTGATGAAAGACTTTCCCCGAAAATTTTAATAGATATTTATATTTTCCGAATTATAAACAAGAAGTAAGTAAATGGCGAATGGCGAATGTCAGTAATTTGTTAAATGTCAACCCCATCGTCAGCGTTGAACGTCAAATTTGAATGTCAATGCCGACAATTATTAATTCGATTTCTCTAAAAGAGCTGCCATAAGGAGATAAACTTTAGAAGTCTAAAATATCTGGTCATAAAGGAATACAAACATTTCTGGAAAATAAACATTGCTTACCAAACTCCGTCTGTAGGACTAAGTGAATAAATTTGATTTAAATTTTCAGGTAGAATAACATTTTATCAAAAATGGAAAGAAAATTATAATAACTCCGAGAACAATTATTTATATTCTTTTTACTAATAATATTATTTATATTCCTGTTATTATAAATTTGTTATTAATATTCCGAGAACAAAACTGATAAAATGAATGTAGCAGAAATGTAATTAGTAAATTTAAATATTAATTGGAGATATGTATGTAAACGAAAATAAATTTTTTTAATGGTAGGTTTTTAAACTTTTTTATTGTTTTCTATTCTTTAGACATTATTAGAAAAAAACTCGTTCATGTTTCGCGAATGAAAACAAGAGCTAAACCTTCTGTAAGCGTAATTGTCATTTTTTTCACCACTTACATAAAAAATAAATTCACCATACAAATATAAACAATAACAACCAATTTTTTGACGTTACAAACGAGTGAATACGTGTTGTCGAATTAACAGATTAATAAGCTGGAATAGAGTAAGAAGTGTTATAAAGTTATAGAGAAATTTTTGTTTCAGAATTAAAATGCAAACACAAGACGAAAGAAAAAATGCTTTGCAAAAAAAATTGGGCAAGCTATTGGAAACTCGTTTGGACACAGACAAAGTCAAATTTTCATTCTTTTCCATTTACATATTTTAAAGAACCTTAATTTTAGGAGACTTTAGAAGCTTTAAAAGATCTTTCAACTTATTTGCCGGAAGATATGGTTATTACGGATTTAAATTTACGCTATGAAATTGAAAAACATGGAATCGAAATAAACAAAAAATTTTTGGAAGCTTTCCGGGCTGTAAAAGACGCTATTGAAGAAGTTTGTGATGAGATTGATGATATAGCAGATTCTGTCAGCAATATGAAAGCAAATCTTCAAAGTTCTCAAGTATTAACAAAGGATCTAATATTACAAACAAATGATTTACAAAATGAAGGAAGAAAAGTTCAATTACAACAACAGGTTGCAAAAAAATTTATAGCACATTTTCAACTTAGTGTAGAGGAGCATAAAATTTTGTATGGTGCAAATCGGGATGATGCCATCACAATGAAATTTTTTGACGTTCTAGATCGTGTGCAAGTAATACACAATGATTGCCGAGTCTTAATACAAAATAATTTTCAAACATTGGCTCTGGACATAATGGAAGAGATGACATTGCATCAAGAAGCAGCTTTGGAAAGATTATATAGATGGACACAAAATCACTGCAGAAACATAGATAACAATGAAATAGGGAATTTAGTTATTATAGCCATGAGTAGACTCCAAGATAGGCCAGTTTTGTTTAAGTATGTCAATTTAAAAATTAATAGTATTTCTCAAATTTTATTGCCTTAATATTATTTATATTTCATATTGCAGATATGTAATTGATGAATATTCAACAGCTAGACGGTCAGTATTAGTTCGAATGTTTATTGATGCTTTAACAATTGGTGGGCATGGTGGACATTCTAAGCCAATAGAAAGTCTAGCACACGATCCTAAGAGATATATTGGAGATATGTTTGCTTGGCTTCATCAAGCTATCCCAACTGAGAAAGAAAATTTAATGTTGTTAGTCAAAAAGTGCGAGCAGAATGGTAAAAAAATAATAAAATATTTTGCATAACGTTTTTCTGGCTTTATACATTTATTTTAGATTTAACTGACCAAATCCAAATTGCTCTTTCACATATTGTTGACGGTATATGTCATCCATTAAAGGTCCGAGTTGAAACAATTTTGAATTCAGAAAGAGATACCATTATTTTATACGCACTTTCTAATTTATTACGATTTTATCAAAACATAATAAATCAGGTGAGAAGCATAATTTTTATCTTTATAAATTGAAAGAACAAATTTATTAGCAGCAAAATTTTTAGGTTGTTAGGGGTGGAAATTTAGAACAATGTTTGATAGATTTACAAAAATACAGTGAGCAAGTGTATTTGAATTCATTAGCAACACAGGTTAAAACTATATTACAAGGATCTTCTCCTCAGGGAAGAGGTTTGGATCCACCTCAGCGTGATTTAGTTCCACCACAAAGTGTTGGAAAACTTTTGAATATATTGAAAGAGATTTTATCAGTGGCAAGTATGGTTGAAGGACGTCAAAGTGATATTGTAAAAATTGTTTCATGTGTTATTGATCCATTATTACAATCTGTGCAAGAATCAGCATCTCATTTACCAACTGTTGATATGGCTGTTTATTTATTAAATTGCTTGTATCATATGCAAAGTGCTTTAGCTGTTTATGAGTATATGGATGAAAGGGTAGAGCGTTTACAAGCTCAATCTGATGCACAAATCGATACATTAACTTCAGAACAAGCTTCTTCTTTGGTAGCAAACTTAAATTTAGGTCCAATTTATACGATTTTACAAAATAATAATTCCAAAATTGAAGTTAATTTATTAAAAATATTTATGGATAAGTTTTTAGCATTTCTAGAAATGCCTGAAATTCTTCTTTTACCTCAAATTAGTTTACTTTTAAGCTCTAATCATAGACAACTTGTACAGAAGAGGTCTTTTAATGTAATCATTGCAATTTATAAGCAAATGTATGAGAGAATACAAGAATCAGCATACCATACAGATGTTGCATCAGTGAAGTTAAAAACGCCAGAAGAAATTTCTAAAATTTTATTAGGATCATAAAATGAAATAAACATTTTGCAATATTAAATAACAAAAGTTAAATACAATATAATTTTTGACGGCATTCACACCAGTTTATTGAACTACTATCGCATACATAAAAATAGTATTTTTAAACTTTAAGAATATTCTATATGTAAAAATATACGAAAACAATTTCTTAAATTATTGTAAAAAAAACAAAAGGCAAATCAACAAAAAAAATGCTGCTTTAAGCAAATATTATTCATTAATAATATGTTTCATTGTTGAAAATTTAATTTTCATCTGGAAAATTAGACACTGGTAAATCCATGTCGAAGCATTTACAAGAGCAACCTGTTACCGGGCATTCTGTATTCTTTTGAAACCACTCCATTAAGTGTTCGGTATGACCACCATGCCTGCAAGTTTGACACCATGAAAACCACTTTGAAAAAGGTTTTGATTGCCAACCTAAGCTCTCGTGTTCAGGAGAATTTTGCGATGAAATTGCTGTTGTAGTACCCATGTGTAACAAGCATAATGAACATCTTGGTAATGGTTTGCGACAACTTGGACATGATGATAATTTATTGACATGTGAAGAAACATTTCGTAATCTAGCATCATCAGTTAAAACTGATGAAACAGATTTTCCGCAAAAACTGCATAGTAAAAAAACTGATCGGGATGTTTTTCCAGGTGATTGGTTTTTATTCATTTTAATTTCCAATTCAGCACGCTTTTCCCATAACCCCCATATGTCTAAAAGTTCCAAATAACTAGATATCCAAAAATGAATTCTATAATCAGTAATTTCATCTACGTGGAAATATTCTATAGCAAGTAACGACACTGTTTGTACATCTTCCGATCTATCAACGTACGCTTGCATTAAATTTATTGTTTCAGGGCATTCTCCGCCAGTTAAAAGTAAACCATTTAGATCACCATCATGAATACATTTTTGGATGGAACTTTTGATAAATTCAATTAACTTATTATCATTTAAATATTTACATGCAAAAGCAACACGATCTGCTAATGATATTCCCTTTTCATTTAAAATAACATCAAAGTTTTCATTTTCTATTGTAAGAAAAGCAAATATTGTTCTTAAATGTGGATCACGAATTTGAGAACTCGCAGCCGCTTGTTGTTGTCGCCATGTATTGTTGGAAAGATCCGAATCAAAACTAGATAATGCTATTGCAGCCATTCTTAACATACTTGGATCACCCGTTGCTAGATCTGTGGCTTTTAACAATATATCACAGGCATAAGATATTTTCAAAAAAAAAACTGCTATCATTGCAGCTTTTGTGTGCTCTTTTTTTGCACAAAGTTCGGGAAGGAATTTGTTTAGTAATGTAGCATCACTATCAAAATCCCAGCCGCACAAATATTGTGCCTGAGTTCTAGCTTCATTACGGTATGTAGTGAGAATGTTGGTTGATTTCTTTATAAGTTCAGGCCATGAAAGTGTTAATGTTTCGCTGCGATTCGTAAAAAGGCTTTCACCTATTTGATTGGAATCGATACCTGAAGAAAAAATTCTTATTTTTAATAAATAAAATATTTTACTATTCACCTACCTAAAATATTTTTAAGACCGGTCGGATTATCTTCTATTGTTATTTTTTCTAAAGTACGCCAAACTGCTTTTAGTGTTGGGTTATTAGTTGTTTCTCCATTTTTACCTCGATCTGGTAGAAGTCCATAACGTTTTATAGCTCGATTTCTCATGATTTTTGATATATCATCTACTGAACTCTTGTCGTTATTTAAATCTTTAACTTCGAATTTTAAATTCGTGTTATTTCTCGGATATGAATCCCACAAATTATTTCGGGGATCAATTGACATTGCTGTTCGATGTGGTATACTAAAATCTTCGATTGTACTATCTTCAAGAAGAATTAAAGCGTGATCTATATAGCCTGGCATCCAAGAAAACCCAACTAAAGTTTTCGCTTTGCTATATTGCGCACTGTAGACACCGCTTGTATTATTTCTTAAATTCCCGGGTAAAAAGTTTTTTCTTGTATAATATAATTCATTTCCATTTTCGATATCAACTGGATATATATCAAAAACTTGTAAATAAGGTGCTCCTCTTGACATAGCAGATAAAACATTTGATCTTGTAGAGCACCAAGAAATTTGTGATATGTTTTTTATTGAGGTTTGTATTTGAGTTAAATTTTTATCCAAATTTCTTAAGTCCCATATACCAATTAAAGAGTCAACATAACTAGCCAAATAATCACCACTTTGGGATAAAGTTAGACCATTTACAAATCTAGTATTAATGGTTGATGACGCATTTTGAAAACTTGATGAGCGTAAATCATAAATTCTAATAGTTTTTTGACTTATACCAGCAATAAGTGCTCGATTTGTTTTATCCCAGCACATACTATGTGCAGTATCAGAGAGTCCAATACCATTTAAACCATTATTTACATCTTTTGTTGATTGAGGTCGATTTATATCGAATATTGTAATACAGTAATCTGAGCGGTTTTTGTCGTGTCCAATTGCAAGGATATTTTTATCAGCTTCATTCCATGCTAAACATAAACATGTTCTTTGTTGTCTTGGTATAAATTCTTCTGCAGTATTACCTACTTTATCAATTTCAAAATCACAAATTCCTACTTTACCGCTAGAAAGACCAACAGCAATTAAGGGCTTGTCAAAGTACGATGGCTTTATGCAGCGAATATATTGATACCGATCCTCACGTGTTAATAGACTTGCTGATACAGTTGTTATATTATCATAACGAGTTTGCGATGATCGATTTTGTAAATTTAAGTTTTTTAACTGATCTGTTGTTTGTATAATTGTAGGTGATGATGGGGTTGCTGAACTTTTAAATTCATACAGATTTATTTCAGAGCCCCATGAAATGAATTTGTTCGATATATTTGGAAAACAACAAATGCCATGAACAGTCCCGTTCATGGTGAAAACGGGATAAACACTTACAGAGTAAAAAGAAAAAAAACAGCTTTGCAATTATGAAAACAACTGATTTTCCTACAATGTTTTTATCACGATGATGATAATATTTCAAACATTGGAAAAAAAAAACAAAAATGCAATCAAAATATAAAAAATGTCAAAAATACAAAATAAAGTGGACATGTTTCGAAATTAAAAATGTTTAATATAACTTGCAGCGCTATCTATGGGCAAGTATTTAATTTTTGACGGGAATAACTTAAATACTGATAACAGTGATGTTCACATTTTATTTGATAAATAAGAATTTGACTAACTGTTAGCTAAAATCCTATGTATTGTTCCTAATTTTATTCTTTTTAAACTAAGTGAGAAACTTATATCATTTCCGAATTATTCTAAAGAAGAAAAAAATTCGTGTATTTTTTTAATGTTAACTAATATCAATTGATAAATCTAAATTTATCAATTTATCTTAATAAAATGTTTAAAGTAAAAGACACTAAATTTTAATATTTCGATTGCATAAAACTAGGCAACAAAATAAATGATTGTATTCAATGGTCAGACTTTATAATAATAATTACGGTAACAGCTAAAACTTTTTGAAAATGTTCAGATTTAGAAGGAAATAAATAATAATTTCTTAAATATTTTCTTAAAATATTTTATTAATATTTAATTAATAATAAATAAATTCCACAAGTAGAACTGAGGTTTCAATACCTATCTTCTCAATTAAATACATTACGCTATTAATAATCCTTATACCTTACTACACATTACCTTATTTGAGTGCCTGTATGTATGTATGAGTATGGAACATAAACTAAAACTTAATTACTATTCAGAATACTATTTAACATAAATAGTATTCCGAGTACATGTATGTATGTATACAAATATAATTTTTCGATATTTAGTCTCTCTATTAAAATTATAATGAGGAGCAATAAATGCATTTAGAAATACCTACATAATATAGATTTTATTAGAAAAATACTAAAAACATAATACTTAGAAAATTATATTAATATACTTACCCTTATATACATACTTTCATACTCCATTCAATACTACGAACGTAGTATTTTTTTTTTTGAACATTGACTATTATGTATATTTGCGAAATTTTTACATACTCACTATTATGCGGTTTATTTGAACTGTGCGGGAGGTAATTTGGTTTCTCTCTTTTACGATATGTGTAAAAATTTTAGAACTCGCAAATAATTGAAAAAATAAAAAACCGGTGTGTTTTATTTATGTATAATATTAAAAATTTATATATACATATAAATAGCATATATAATGTACATAACAGAAAGTAAATAGATACATATCCCTAATATGTAGGTATTTATATATGTATACGTATTTAGATTGGAAAATATAAAAAAGCTTTAACTTTCTAAGTTTTTCATTTTTCTCCTCTTTTTCATATATGTAAATGTAAATGTATTCATTTTAAAGTATAAATAATGTAAATATGTATATTTTGCATATAAATTATTTGTTTAGAGCATATACATATGTACTTAAATATATATATATGTATATACAAATTTTGTAATTATATTTATACAGTGATGGTGTAGTAAATTCGGTTTAATCCGAACAAAATCAAACTGCCGTTAGGTCTGACATAAAGGATTCTTAAAATCGGAAGTGAATGTTTAATTGCATATTTAAATGTTAGTTTATCTTAATATTTGCAGTTTTGGCAGTAAAAAATTTGATTCTCGAGATAAGTTCTATAAACATTTCGAAAAGCCTGACGTTCAGTTTTCGTAAATTTCTAAATTATGTGCAAATAAATAACGTGGAAAATAATGTGGAAATTAGCCAAAACCCGATATTAGGAAATTTGTAAAAACCCGATAGGATAAATATTAGCTCTTGCAACTTCGTAAAATTGATTAGTTAGGTTTATCTGGTTATGGTTTCAACAACTTTTGAAATTTTCATTTTTTAAATTAGCTTATGGTATTCTTGTAGAGTAAAGATTAACTCTTTAGCATTTAATTTTTATCACTAACTGCGAAATTAGCTAAAAAATGGATTATCGGGTTTTGACAAATTTTCGAAATAATTTTATAATTATTATAATATTGTTTAATACTAGTGATGATACCGGGGAAGAGTAAAATAAAATTTAAAAATTCTGTACATTTGTATATTCAATACCAAATAAAACTTTGCAGTTCGTTCTCTTAAAAAAGCACAATTTTTCGAAAATATCATTTTTTATTTTTATTTTCCATGCTTATTATTTGCGAACCGTTTCGAATACCATATATAGTTTAACCCCTGTAAATGGATCTGTTCTTTATTATTATTTTTTTTTTTTGTTATGCTAAATATTTCTATTGATATTGTTTTCGAACCGCGTTTTGAATGCTCTTAATGGTTGTTTTTGCTATTTAATTATTTTTTTTTGTGTATTTATATTGGGATTTTTGCTTACTTTGTTCTTTTTTTTCCTTCTTTGCTTATGTTGTTGTTTTTATTTTTTATCACAAAAAATTTTGTGTTTTTTTTTTTTTTTGTTTTTAATTTCGAAAACAAAATAAAAAACTTTTTTTTTCATTAATTTTTCAGTTCAATATCACGGTTTGTCTTGTAAGGGACACATCCAGATTCAAATAGAGAGAAAATAAATAAAAATTAATATTATAATAATCGTATATTTTTTAAATAATAATAAATGTATGTATGTATTGTATTGTATTTTACGGAAATTCGTACGATAATGTTACGGTAATACACACGGATACGGAATATATATAATATAAAGGAAAACATAAGAAAATAAGAAGTAAGAAGAGAATTAGAGAAAATATGAGAACATAAAATGAGTGAAATAATTTAATAAACAAAGTGGATTGGTGTTTATACTCGTAGTAATATTATAGTTTTTTTTTCAGCAATATATTTAATGAAGGTGAAAGAAAGCAATACGAAATTACGGGAAAAAATTTAAATATAATATTTTTTTTAGTTTGCATATTTTTAATTGCTTAAAAAGAAATTAGTTTTTACTACTTAAAAAAGCAAAAAGGAAGAAAAAAGAGAAAAACAAACAGTCGATTTTTTTTTGTGTGTATTTGTGAATTGTAAATTTTTCTTATTTTTCTTTTATAATTCAAAAAAAAAAAAAGATTAAAACAAATAAAAAATAATAAGTACTCAATTCCTTGTTTATAATTTTTTCTTTTCTACTGTCATGTAAAATTTTTGAGTGATTTTCATATTTTCACTTGAAAAATCTTAGTTACTATAAAAAAAAAAGAAATTTTGAGTACTACTTATTATTTTTTTCTGTTTTATTCTGTTATATTATTTTAAATTACAAATTATTCATATACATACATATGCATCTATATGATATATGTACATATGTACTCGCATATATAGGCATACTTACATATTGAATTTGTTTGTAAATTTTTAATGAGTGCTTTTTTCTATTGCTAATTTTATCTTATAAATTTCAAAATGTTATGGTCATAAATTCTTTATTTTGAAAAACTTTTGTTTATTATTGATGCTTTAAATTAAATATAGTATTTTTCTATTATATGTATGTATGTATGTATATGTTAGTTGTAATATGCATTCAATTGAATTTAATTTTGGAGTTTTGTTTTTTTGTTAATATTATTGTTATAAAATTACATTAAATATTTTATGTGCAAACACGATTTCTATATTAGGAATTAGTTAATTTCAAAAAAAAAAAAATTGATTATTTTATTTAATTTTATAGTTTTGCTATTTTTTTTTTTCTATAAATCTTAAAATTATAACAGTTTTATAAGTAATAAAGTAGAGAGCTAAAGAAAAATTGTAATATTATAAGTTAATAAATTAAATTAAATAATAAGTAAATATATAATAATAAAAATCAACAACTAAAATTAATTTATTTGCTTCCAAATATATAAATATATATATATAAATTAAATAAATAAACTAAATTATATCAAATTAAATTAAATGTTAAATAGATTGAATGGAATTGAATTAATTGAAAATATGAAAACGGGACTGAAAATAAATAAAAGCAAATAGCAAAAAAAAAAGCATGAAATAAACGAATATTATTAATAAAAAATTGAAAAAAAAAAAATAAACAACAAAAAATAATAAAATTTTTGTGTAGTTTTTTTTTTAAGGCGCCTTTTTCACCATACTTATTTTGTATTAAGTTTGTTTGTTTATATACAGTACAATATGTACCAATGAAGTGAACAACAAAAAATAAATAAAAAAAAAAAGGAGAAAAATTAAAAAATAATAAAAAAATTCGAAGCAAAGTTTAAAATTTTAATAAAATTTTATAAATTAACTTGGAAAAAAATACAAGAAAAAAAAACTAGTGCAATAACAAAAGCAGAAAACTTGTATGTACATTTTTAATATAAAGTATAAAGTAAGTACTCGTATATAAGCCACTTGTTTTTTTTTGTACATAAGTAGATTTATAGTATATAAATATAATTTAACTATATACCGTAAATAATTAATTCATATTATCGTACATTTGTGAGGTTAATGTTACAATTAGATAACTCGCAATTATTGGTTTAGAGATATTGTTATACAAAATTTAACAATAACAAATAATTTATCATGAAGATGTGCAGTTTTGGTATTATAATTTTCAGATATTTACGAACACTTTTAAGCTTAGATATTGATCGCAGATTAAAGAGCTTTCAATTTTATGACGTCTAGGTTAATTATCTAAAAATATAAAATTTTCGAGTTATCTAATTATAGCATTAACCACACGATATATATTATTACATACATTTTTATCTATATTTATACATAATATGTGAATTTATGTATTATTGTGAAATAATATAAAAAATTTTTTTTCGGAATATTATTATGAGAGTTGGGTAATATTGAGTTTTGAGAGTATTATGAGAGTTATAAACACAACACTGTAAAACAATAACTGCAAATATAACATATTATATTTCATTATATACTATGTTTATGAATGGATCTAATGTCTGTATACCGAATTAAAATTTATTCTTAACTCATATATTTTAAAATGGTTTGGAGATACGCACCATTTTCAACAAAACAAAAAAAAATTGTTTTTTTTTTAAAAAACTTTATTTATCATTTGAAAATTATCTTACTGTTCTAAAGTAATTTTTTCGTTTGGTTGGTGGTTGTATTTATAACTTTTTGAGACATACATCGTATACATGAGATACATTCGTATACGCATGTATACGACGTATACGTAAGGTTCAGATTTTGAAATCCAATTGGCTTCTCTTACATTAAATAAAAATTATTTTGTTAATTAAAATTTTCTTTAAAAAATTTAATACTCTTTAAAGCCAATGTATGAGTTTTTCTCCATTCAATTAATGCACTAAGTTCTACTATGCATTTTTAATACCAAACAAAAATTCATAATAATTAAGTAATATACTAGGTAATGGTCGAATATATTACATTTTATTTTTTATGATATGTGTGACATTGTAGCGTGTGCTTAAAGTACTCTAAAAACAAAAAAAATTTTTTTTAAATATTAAGTATTTTTTTTGATTTAAAAATTTTTAAGCGTATATATATATATATACAAGTATATGTATATTATAGAAACAGGTTTAATAAACTAATTCGATAAAAAAAATTATATTTAATTAACGAAATTTAATTGTATTGAAAGCTTATAAATTTGAAAAAAAATTTTCAAGATTTTTAATAAAAAAAAAGGTGAATATTTTTAAAATTATTTATTGTATTGAAAGTTAATTGATTTATTGGTTTATAAATATATATATGTATAATATAGATATATATACATACTTAGTTTGTTAATTTCAATTACTATTCTTAACTAATAAATGAAAAAAAAAATGTTTATATAAAATTTCTTTTAATAGGCATTTTTATTTATTTTTGTTGGTTTTTAGCAGTTTTCCAAAAAAAAATTTTGAAAAATGTGTTTATTAGTTTCACTCTGTCAGCCCGTCCGTCCGTGGACATGTTTACAAAATTTCTACACTCTTAAAGATAGGAAAGTCGAAATTTCATATATACATGGATCCCTACTAGAGACTTATTTTCGTAGAAGAAAATTTTTACCAATCTCTCCCCTCTTGCCTCTAAAAGTTATAACCCCTCAAAGACCTAAAAATTAAAATTTTTTATGTAATTATTGTAGCCAAACAAAAAATATTTTTTAAATTTCTGTAAACGTAGAAAAATACTGGCTGGTTTCTTCTACCACAGCATACTATATTTGAACTTTAAAAATACAAAATGGTCTTTAAAATTTACCGTTATATAAAATCCTTTTTTTTTTCAAACTTAACGGTAAATGTAATGTCAAAAAAAAATATAAATAGTTTTCTTTACTCACGCAATTAACCCTTAAATTCGGTTATTATGTTAACGCCTCTTTAATTTTTTTTTTGTTACATTGCTCATCCTAAATATATGCAATTTTTGATTTTTTTTCTTATATGAATGATATGTTTGTTTTTAATAGCGGTAGTCTCACTTGTTGAAGGGAAAAGTGCTATTTTTTCAAACCATTGGTTGCAAATTGTATTCTGCAATAAGTATACGGAGAAAATATAAGAAAATAATAATAAGCAGAAAAATACTACAATATATTTTTAAAGAATGAATTTTCAAATTTATTATACAAAATTTGATTGATTAAATTTAGTAATTTTTTCATTTATATAAATTTTACTTAAATCAGTTTAAAGATATTTAAATTTTATTTAAATATTTTTGTTTTAACGGGATATTATATTAAGGTATATATAAAAAATAAACTAAAAAATTAATGCAATTTAAATATAATTTGGTTTATTGACCAAACCAGAAATACTGATGATTATTAAAATATAAATATGAACACTCTTCGATCTAAAATATATGAACACTCTTATAATAATAATCTAATATAAGCAATTAAGTAATGTACATGTAAAGACTTCAGTATTTGTTTATACAAGCAACTGTACAAGTTTCTGTATATGAATACATTCATCTACTGTTTAATACATATACAGTTTAATTTAACAGCATACATATACTGTTTAATTGAAATTATAGAAAACACTTTTTCTGCTTTTATAAAACAATAAAATTGCAATTATAATTTAATTTTTTTTTTTTTTAAATAATGTGAGAATACACAAACGTATGGATGAAAAATTTTATATAAGGAAAAGAAATGAAATATTAGATAAAAAGCTTTGAATGCTATATAATTATATTGGTACAAATACAAACTATAATAATTTAACATATATATATATATGAAGATTATGAATAATAAATAAGCATATCTTGCAAAATTTACTATACACATAATATATAATAATTTTTAAATACAAAATATGTATACATATTTTATTTTTCGTATTATTCACACAAGTATATCATGTAGATTATGTGAATATATATATATAGGTATTATATAAACAAATGTATATAATATATTTGAATTTTCAATTATGTATGTAAATCCATATACAAGGCTTCTATAATTTTAATTGATAATTTACGGTAGTCTGCTAGTGATTGATTGCATGAAAATTATATATGACGTACTTAAGTATTCGTATATGTACATACATGTATTTTCGAATGAGATAAACACAAGTATATTATTAGAATAATGTACTTATATATTCGTATATGTATCTAAAATTAACATAATATTAAATAATAATACCATTTCTTATTTTATTTCTAAAAACGTTTTTATACTTGCTTAGGGGTAGAAATTTTAAAAAGAAGATTATTATTTCTTAACATGTCGCACTCGTATTAAATTTTTATTTTTCAGCAAGATATTTAAGAAATTCATTCAATATTCCGAGAAAATACGGGAATTTTCAAAAGTTTGAGAAAGAACAATAAAATTATTTTACTTGAAAAAGTTTCCAAAACACATTCTAAAATATATGGAGAAATAACCCATTTTGTTCATGTAAATTAATTAATGTGTATGAATTGTTAATTGTAAACTTAATGGGCTAGGTATATATGTATAATGAATTGGTAAAATTTCTCACATCCAAATATATTATTAAGGCTCTTCTGTATAACAAAAATAGTTTAAATTGCATGATTCTCATTATTGTGGGTGCCATACAATTTTCAATAAACGAATTCAACGGCAATATAATCATTATTTTCTGTAAAAATCTTTGAGGTTGTATGAATTAGAGCGTCAGATATGTTTAAAATAATTCTAAGCATATAAAAAATAAAATCCTGTAAGAATTGTGTGGCAATTATCATGCAACTCTCAAATCATTCATTCGTAGGAGTATCATGTATAGAGTTGAAAAATTCTCTTAAGGAATGAGTTAAAATATTTGAAGTTTTCGTTTTCCAAAATGAGTTTAAGACATATGCGTTTAATTGTTGTTAATTAAATTTCTAACATGATTTTAACATGTATGTACATTTTTTTATTTTGGACTACATACATAATTATATATTTATTTTTTTCATAAATTATTGATTAATAAAATTAAGAATGATTTTCTAATAGAGTTTTCAGTGTATAAAAGTTATGCAGCTCTTGTTATATGAAATGAACATTGAATACAAAAATTTTATTTTATAACTTGTTTTTTTTTCTTGTATTATTATTATAAAAAATGTTTTTAATCCATATTTTGTAATAAAAAATATTTGTTAAACACAATTTACACAAATTTTTCAATAAATCCAAGTATAAAAGAATCGAAGAACACGTATTCAGCTTTATTAGTTTGATAAAAATATGTGATTGTAAGAATTTTATATAGTAATATAACAGTTTTCCTAATACGTATGTATAATAATATAAAGATTACTTGTAATGTGAAACTATAAAACTGACATGTAATTTGAGGGATTTAAAATTTGTTATAAAATTAAGTTGTGTTTTATTTCAGAAAAAATTTAATTTTACTTTTAATATACATTTATTAAGAATACGGGTTTCCAATAGGATTATTTCAATTTGTTTTCAATCTTACAGGTCTCGAGTATTCTAACAATCGATTTTTTAATTACTTGACAATTAATCACCTATTTAGTTTTGTTTGTCTGATTGCATGGCATGCCGCTTCCGCCCTGACTTTTTCTGTGACCATGGCATTTAGGTAATCATCGAATTCCAGAAAAAGAAAGGATCTTACCATACCGTGTATCACACATTTGTGGATCTATAAATTATTTGTAATTCAATATGAGACGACTTTTTTTTCACTTATTATTTATTAATATTTACAGAGAAGAAACCCCACATAAATTCTCAAAATTTCTCTATTATCAACCTGTTATTTTCAGAAAATAATTTAATAATGTATAAATGTTATTGAGGACTTTACCATTACGGACACGAATTTCTCGATTATATCAGGGCCGCGTTTACATCTACAAATGATTTATTACTTCTAGTTCGCACTTAATAGCTTGAAATTGGAATGCTCCTATTGAAAAACCCTGTGTGTGTATATTGAATATGTGAGTTGCAAATTCGTTAGAAATATATGTTTAAAAGTTTGTTCATTTATAATTATTATGAATACTTAGTTTGGTTTTATGTACAGACAAATACGACATACATATAGGCACATGCATTTATATGGTGAATTAATAATTCAATATGTTGATTGTGGTTTTGTATAATTTTTAATTTTTGTTTTTGGTATAATAATAATAATTATAAAATATTAAAATTTTTGTTAATATCGAAAAACAATACTACAAATTTTAAAATTGAAATTTTTGTGGTTTGGTTTTTAATTTTTGTTATTTGCATTAGTTTTGTTGTTGCTATAAAATATCGATCATATTTGAATTTTCATATTGAAATAAATTATTAAGTTCAAGTAAAAATTTTAATTGAATTATTTTATTTTGCATGCTATTCATTATGTTAGCAGGCACATATATGTTACTTATATAATACATGCATCTTTATGTAAATATAAAAAATTTGGAAAATTTTAAATATTCGTGTAGTTAAAAAATATAAAATAATTTAAAATTTAAAATGTTAAACGAAATATAATTAATTATAATTTTATTATATACAACAAGGTGTTCACTTCAATTAATTAAAAATTAATATGAATAACTTTATTATGTTAATAGAATTTGAAATTTCTATGAGAGTTTCTACAAGAATTTGGAATTTTTCGTTTAGAAACTTTTAATGTATTATATTGTATGAGAGTTTGTCTACCTTAATAAAAGTTTATTCAGCAATACGTTTTTTGTACCTCAGGTAGTAAAATTGGCGCTGATGGGATTTATGGTTTGGCATTAAGTCGTACTTAATTTATGATAAAAAAAATTTGCAAATGACAAATGTAGTAACGAGTAAATAATACAGAAATCAATTAAAAAGCCATCTGTTAATGAAGCTATCGATTATATGTTATAAGTTATTCCATGTACAAATCCGGGTTTTTAATTGAATTTTGATATTCTATAATTTTATAAGTGTTTGAAGTTGTCTTTTCCAATAATATCCAAAATATTTTGAAAATTAAAAAATAAAAATTTGTATTTTTTCATGTAACCTATTCATATTATGAAAATAATTTTATTATGCAGGTTTTTCGCCATCATTTAATTTTTCCTCATACTGCGGCATTATACATATTTCATGTCCTATCGCAATTTCATTGTCTATTTCAATTATTGTTCTGTTTTCTTTAATTCATTTGTACATAATATTATTATTTGTATTCTTAATTTGATTTCCTTTTTTTTTTAATATTAAAATTCCAAAGTTATTGGACTTGTTTTTAAAAAGGGGCATATTTATAAGGGCATATTTGATGTGTCCCCTATATATTTTATAAATTATTAAATATTATTTTTAATTAAATACAAAATTGTGAATTCAAGGGTTAATAAAAAAATTTTCTTCTACTTTTAATTTAATGGAATAAACCAGTCATATTAAATTTATATATGTGTATCGTATGTACATATATATTTACATGAATAAATTATTTTATTAAATTATGAATTTGAAATAAAAAAAATTTGAATTATTTTTAGAAAATTTAAGAAGATAGAAGAAAAACATATTTAACAATTTTTTTTAAAAGGGAAGAAAAAATCATTGCAAAGAAAATCAAAATCAAAACAGAGAAAATATTGAGAAAATATTGTAACAGGAGTAAAGTAATTGTAAATAATAAAGAGAAAAAATGAGCTTTAATTTTTCGAGATGGCGCACAAAATTTCTTTGTTTTCAGCACCAGGTTATAAGATGAACTTTTACTATTCTATTTTGTTCACTTTTTAATTCTTTTATACTTACAGAGTATAAAGTTCCCCTTATTATTTTGTTTGCTTTTCCCGATTTTTATCATTATTTCCGTTATTTTCTTTTTTTTTATTTTCGTTTGATTTTGTGTTTTTTTTTTGCTTTCATATTAATTCTACTCTGTTTACATACAAAATATTACAAAAATGTTATTTTTCTTATTTTTTTTTTTCTTACTTTTTATGTATTATTTTTGTTTTTATATAATATTTTTAAATTACAAGACTTGAAGTTTTTTTTATAATATGGTATGCAAAAGAAAAAAGAATAAAGAAAAATCAGGAATAGAAATAATTAAAATGGCGATACGGAATTTGAGGTGAAAGGTGTTCAAATATCTGAATACCCATATAAAATTTTGTATTATATGTGGGTACATATATATATATATATATATTGTATATTTTCTATATATTATTTTTTATTTTACCCACAATGAATTTATATTTTTATATACATATAATTTAAGTGTCAGTGTTTGGCGGTAGTAATAAAAATAATAATTATGTGTGCAGTATGTACATACATATATACATTTTTTCGTCATAACGTACCTTCTTATAAACGTAAATATATAAATATACTATATTAATATTACAATAGGTGTATATGAAATAGAATACAGATAAATATTATATACTGGAATATTATTGTCGAAAAAATTCTTAAAATTAGATGATAATTATAATAGGAAAATAAAGGAAAATGAATTTTTTTTTATTGTATAAGCAATTTTTATAATTTTTAATATACAAAAATGACTTTTAAAAATTGGTGTACTTTAATAAAAATCATTGCATACTATAAATAAATAATCTATAAATTAAATATTACAGGATGTCACGGATTTTTATATAGAATATTAAATATAAATTTTATTCAATTTATTACCGGTAATGAAATATAGAACCATAGACAATAAAGTCGACCCAAACAGTAGGTTGTAGAATAGTATATTTTTCGTAAAGCAGTGAAATATATTTTGTTTTCAAACCACTCACCTCCCATTTACATTATTCTTCTAATATCACATTAATATTCTCTCTTTGCATAATTTTAGGGTGCAGACAAAAATCAAATCTAATATTAACTTTCGATTGGTAAGATCAGTTAAGTAATTACATTATAGTTATTTCTGACAACAGCACATATACATTAACTTCATTGCTTTCACAGAAATTTGACGAAGCTCTTAGTTTGAAAAGAAATTAGCTCACGAAATGCGATTTTGAAAGGCAATAGCTTTGGAGAGATAAGAAATATCAGCAATATTTTCTTCATTGAAATAATTACTATTTATTATTGTCAATAATTCACATATTTATATACACTTGTTTGATATATTTATGTATATTATACTCTCCTGTATATTTTACGATAACTATAATATGTATATATGTATATATATCTAATTAAATAATATTATTTGCTATTAAATTAAACAAATATAGCTTAAAAATTTTTTAAAGTATATTTAAATTTGTAACATGTAATTCTTTTATAAAATTATACATGTTGTATATATATATATATAGCTGTTATCTATATTTTATAGAAACCATAAGATCTGTTTTATTTTTTAACAATACTAATTATTAATAATTAAATTATTTTGTTTTACGTATAATAATGTTAACAACACCTGATCATCACTTTATAATATATGGGTGTTTTATATTTCCCGATCGATATTTTGTGGTAGAACAAAAATTTTTTATAGTATTGAATTTTTTATTAAATATATAATTCTCGAATTTAACAATATTATTTTTTTGTAATTTGGTTATTAAAATTGAAGAAGGTCTAAGTAAAATTTTGTAATTTCGTAATTTTATTTCAAATTCTGTTCAGCTTAATTCTGTTCATCCATTATTATTTATTTACTTCAATTATTTCCGAATAAAAGCTGTAAATAAAATTAAAAAAAAATTTTTGTCGAAAAATTTAACTTAAACCGGATTTTTTTTTTTATCAAATTACACGATTTAAATTTATATGCTATGTGTGGTCAAAATAAATTATAGAAATCTGTAGTTTAATTAATCTGTTGCTATCTGTCCACGGGTTATAATAAAAGAGAGTAGAAATTTTTACTCAAAAATTTTGAATTTAATTTATTCGAAACCAGATTTGTTGGTTTCATGTGAGTAACAATTCACGTTAAGCCTATAATTTTTTTAAAAAAATATAAAATTTTTTCATAGTTTAGCTATTCCTTTATAATATTAAATCTGCAAAAAAATATTAAATTAGAAAAATCGGGAAAAATTACATAATATTGTCAATATCTCTATTTTGCTTTTCTACTATTGATACTAATTAGTATTTACATTCTGTTATACTTTTAAGAAAAAAGAAAAAAATACGTTCCACAATATGTTTGTAATGTACATTTGTATGTACATATACAACAGAACATTCTCAAAATAACTTAAAAAAAAAAAACAAACAAATAACAGCAAAATAAAAGAAACACACAATTGTACTGGCAAATTCAGTTATAAAGAAAAAAGTAAATATTTGATTTTTTATTTTTAATTTTTTTTTCTATTCTGCTTTCCAATAAAAAAGATGAAAAAAAAAATTTTTATAAAACAGGCTTTTTAGGTTTTTTTTTTCTTAATTTTTTTTTTTTTAATTCTATTTTTATATTTTCATACCTGTTGTAGATTATGCAAGCTATACGATGCAGGTGGTATTTTTGTTGATGGCAATATTTCATTAAAAGCACAAAAAGTAATGACGTAAAATATTGAGAAAAAAAATTAGAAGCAAAAAAAATAGCTACTACTTAACTGCAAATTAAAAGTTTTAAATTTTAAAGGTCAATATTAATGGCGTAATAGAAAAATATTGAAATTTCATGATCAATAGAAAAAAAAAAACAAATATTCTAAGATCACCTCGAATTAAATTTTTATACTATATTTAATTTAGAGAATATTTTTAATTTATTTTTCCGTTTGTAATATATTTGTAATTAGGTTATTGTATTAATAGTTTGTTAACTAACATTTCGGTTGATATTGCAGTAGATGATATATCTGCAGACGACATATGTGTAATATCTTGCAATCAAGAAAATGCGCAGTCCAAATTGAACCATCTGCAGCTAGCATCCCAAAATATTGACCTAGAAATTAATACCAACAAAACCAAAGCAATGTAACATGCACCTTGTATATGACAATCCAATCAAGCTAGACAGCCAAGCCATTGAATGCACAACTAACTTCTGTTATTTAAAGATTTGCGGCAATTAACAAATGAAGAGCCTATAGTGAAACAAATCACCCGAAGAAAATGGAAGTGAATTCGTCATACATTAAGAAAAGAAGAATGCATAACAAGAACAGCGCTGACTTGTTTTACTTAGGCAAAGTATAGTTAATCATAGAAATAATAAAATGGCGGTTATTTAAAACCACACCTTATTTTTCCGAAAGTGAAAAAATTCTCCTACTTAACCGTCTAATTTGACTATAATATTAACACTTTTTTTAATTTATTTTTTTTTGCTCATCCTAAATGTATGCAATAATTTGATATACATACGAGTATTTAGGTATATTTATAAAATTAATTTCAATAATCTATAGTAGATTTTAGATTTTAAAAAACAGTATTTTCACTTGTTTAAGAGAAAACTGCTGCTTTGCAAACCATTGCTTTATCCCACCTTTATTTAATACTAAAGCTGTTAATTATTTAATTATAGCTTCACGATAATATTAAAGCGCTGTCCATTTAATAATAGTTTATGAAAAATATTAGTTTATATATTTTTTTTTCTTTTTGATTAAAATATTTTTGCTAAATAACAAGTTTCATTGAAATTTGTAAAGTAGTTTGATAAAAAAAAATAACAAGTTTGCATGCGATTAATAATAAGAAAATATGATTATAGTTAAAATTTTAATTAATAAGCCTACAAAATACTATAAGAATTTTCAAATCAAATTATTGCAATAATTCCAAATTACTTTAATAATAAATTCAAATAAAATTCATCTAGAAATCAAAGTTTAAGGTTTAGTTAAAAAAAAAATTTTTTTTTCTTATTAAAAGAAATTTTCTAAATCAAAGGCTTAAAAAATATTCGCTATACTTGCATTATTTCCTTATTTTTTTCTCTTTATTGTATTTGAAAAATTTTTATATAGATTCCGACTCATGCATATTATACAAACTATTTCAAAAATGGATTAAATTGTAATTTTATAAAGTTACACATGTAACATGCATACGTTCTAAACCGCAATATTGTATTTTATATTTCACACCTATATAACGTATATTTAGAATTTCGATAAAGAATTTAATTGAAAAGGCTTCATTATAGTTGAATATTTTTATATAATAAAGAAGAATTCCGACTAATTTAATAATTGAAATATGTAATATGTGCTATGTATTATTGATTAATTGAAATATTACTTTTCGATTGGTTAAATGGTCATGAGGCACTAGCTTATGTATCATTATTGGATTTATCGATATTTTGGATACTAAAAGTCCCAATTTGGCATAATTTCAGTAGTATACCAAATTTTTTGACTTTTATTCTTCCTTTCTTTCATTTAGAATTAATTTTTTTTTTGTATCAATTTAAGACATTAAATTTTTCTACTTCTCATTTCTTGGACCTTAACTATAATTAATATGTATATACCAACCTATTTGTAAAAATATATACAAAACCTGTAATTGTTATTGCGTATAATGACGCGTAACTAAACTTCAACTGATTTTTAAATTATTACTGAAAAAAAAAATATATATTTTTTTTTATTTCTGTCATAAAATTACAATAAATGTATATTGACGGTAATATAAGATGTTTAAAAATGTTAAATATAATGACGATTTTATGATTATTTACAAAAATTTAAATTTATTTTGGTGGAAAAATGGGTTTGTTCTGTTTATGAACTTAAGTTAACAATAAACATAATAAAGATAAAAAATTTTTGATAAAGATAAAAATAATTATATCAATATATATTAAACAATAAATTATATAATTATTATATAAAAAATAAATTGGGGAAATAAAATATTCTTTCATGTTTAAATAAATTTATTGTCTCAATTTGATTGATTCTGTTTTTGATGGGGGTTTTGGTTTTATAGAATATATATATATATATTTTTTTTGTGAGTTACATTATAAATTTATTATTCTGGTAATAATATCGAAATTGTGTGGGATCTGATATTTAATTTATTATTTCTAAATATATTATTCTCTTATAATTTTTATATTATTGCGGTGGATTATAATTCAAATAATAACATTGTTCATTTTGCAATATGTTTCAATATAAATTTGTAATATACTCTTAATAGTTTTAGAATAAATATGAGCACTTCTTAATGTTAAGTAATATTTTTGTTATATTTCGTGTCTTATATAAACAGTCTTAGGTACATAGTATTCTGATTAAACAATTTCGGTGGGAACAACAACTAGTATTAGAAATAAATAGTATTTTAAGAATAATAATGATAAAATAAAAAATTTTATCATTATTGTTCTTAGAAATAATAAATTTTTTTTCATTCTAATAACTTAAACAAAAAATATTTTTTTTTTAAATTAATATTCATTGCATATTTATAGGGACTAACATTGAATATTTTTAGGCGCAAATAATTATTTAAATCTACTTTCATTAATTTTACTTATTTTAATTAATTAAACCATAATTTGTATACTTTGTATAATTATTATTATCTTATCTTTTAATAACTTATATTATAGTTTATTGTCAATATTTATTAAACATATTATAATCCACCATAATATTATAAAATACCACATTGTAAACTTTATATGTGAAATCAAATAAATAATATAAATTTAGCAAAATATATATAGAAAAAAAAAATTTTATGTTTATATTATATTCTTTAGAGATTAACTTATAATTTAATAAATTATTTTGTATTATATTGTAAAATATTAATTATATTTATTTTGTTTATACAATTTTGAGGGAGATCAGATATCAGATATAATTACAATTAAATAAACGAAATAGTCCTGTTGAAATAAACTTATTAACATATTATATTTTTTATATACAATATTGTCATAATTTTTGTAATTTCCCATCATACATTGTATTTAAAAATGGAATAGGTTTCATTTTAGTTTATTATTTTTTTGCCCTATTCAAAATTTTTATTATTTCTTTTTATCAATTTCCTAAAAATATAAATTTTAATTTTTGATTTATTTGACTATATTATTATAGTATGTATGGATTTAATTTTAAAATTTAATCTTAATTTTGATTTGTCTCTTAAAATTTTCTCTTTTTTCATGTAAGCACACCATTAATTAAATTCAATAAGATAATTCTTGAATACAATTCTCTTAAATAACAATATTGTGTGTATATTTATTTTAATATATCATGAAATTTGTGTTTATAAAAAATATTTTATTAAATAATTATATAAAAAAATATACTTAATATATCAACGATAATATTATATAAGTATGTATTTAAAAATTAATATTACTTATATAAAAATGCATACATAGAAATATTTCTCTGTTATTCTATTTTATTTCTCTCTTTATTTCAATAGTATATAACAAACATAAAATATTTTCTCTTAAAATTGTTAAACTTGGCTAAATTAATTTGTGTGTGTGTGTATGTTATATCAAAACATATATACACGGTATTTTTTTGCTATGCTTTCCCCTATACTAAAAATGTCATATATTTTGTTTTTGCTCTTCTAAATCTTAAGGGACTCTATATCATCAGTATTATTATTTTTTAAAGGGTTTGTATATAAAAATATAGGTACATTATTTTGAATACACACAATTTTATTATGTATATATGTATATATATAAATATTATGTATAATTGTATATATTTTATATTTATTTATACGCACATGTGTTTTGTACATATATAAATAACAATAACGAACAAATTTTTACACATTCGCATATAAGATTCGTTCTCTTTTTCATTTTATTTTTTTGTTATAATTTTTTTTTTTTTTTGTTGTTTCTTTTACTGTCAATATTATTCTTCTCTCCTAATCATTGTACTGTGTATAATAAATTATATGGTGGCCTACATATTTTACGATAGGAATAAGCAAAAAAAAATAAAAAAAAAGAAAATTTAACAAAAAAATAAATAAAAGCAAAATATGAAAAAATTAAAAAAAAAAAAACAAACGGCAACACATTCAACAGTAGAGCTATAGAAATTGAAAATTTTTATAACGGAATTTTTGTCACTTCGTTTTGTTGGTTCAACAGTAACGGTCGTTGTCGGTTAAATAACAAAAAAAAAAATTGAAAAAAAAATAAGTATATAAAAATATATTTAATTATATTATAATATTATTAAATATATTAATATATTTTACGTTTCGGAATTATTTTAGAAAAAAAAAAATAATAATAAAAACAGAAAAAGAAAACGGAAAAATTTATAGTGTATAATAGTTAAAATATATAACGGTAATAAAATACGTGAATAACATCAAACTTATTTTATGAGAAAATTTAATAGTATAACGGTATATATTTAATAATATTTTTTTTTTATTAAAATATTTTAATAATTTTAAAATTTGTGCATTTATTTATAAAAAAAAAATATATATATAATTTATGTGAATAATTTTAGAATATCCTTAATTAACTTCTTGGATCTTGGAATACCACGAATATTCATTTTTAAATATTTTTTAATTCTGATTCGCTTAACTGTTAATATTGCCAGAAGGTTATCCATAATCTTGCAAAATACAATTAACTGTTGTTTTTTTTTCTTTGGGGTTTTTTTCTTGTTTTTTATTATAGAAAATGCAACAATTATTATATAGAATTTCTTTAAGGCAATCCTATATTTATCCTTGTTTAATTTTTCTGATTTTTCTCATATGTTGAAAACTTTTTTCAAAAACATTCTTTTATACAATATTTTTAAAATTTTTTATATTTTGAAAATTTATTTATAATTAAAATTAAATAATAAATATATAGATATAATTAAATTAATGGCAGGTATATAAGGTATAAAAAAATTATTTTAATTTTTATGTACCCATTTACATGTATAATTTTATATACGCGATTCAAAATTAGAAAAAAAAAATTATAAATAAAATGTAAGTTCGCGTAGTACTCATATAACATTATTTATATATATTTATTTAATGTACAATATATGTAATGTATAAAAATATAAAAATTCATATTTGTTTTATTAAAAAAATATTATACTGTTATAATGTTCTAATAGAGCTACTGTAATGTGTATTATAAGTTATAATATTATGTACAAGCCTTGTATCATATTAATTTGGCTAAATGAATATTTTCTTTTAATAAAAAAAAAAAATTAAAATAAAAACACTTAAATACATAAAATTTGTAAGTGATTAGATTTTATGAAAATTGGATTTTATTAAATTAGAATTAAAGTTGAAATTTAATTTTGATTTTATTCCAATAGAGGATGTTCCGCCATTTCAACTGACTGGAATTTGTTTTTAAGACTTACAAGTTAAAAATATCTTAAAGAATCCGAATAAAATTTATACAAATATCAAATTATGCATAAAACAAATTTTATGGAATATTAAATGTGAATTTTAAAGTTTTAAATTGAAAAACAATAACCAAAAAGAGAGTGAAACGGGAACTCTGTTTGAATTAATTATTGTCGAATTTAAATTATAATTTAATTTTTTTATTAAAAATTATATTTCAATTAAGTTTTATTTTTGGGTTTTCGTATTTCTTTAAAATAAAAATATTTAATTTTCTTGTTTTTTTGAATAAAAATATTTTCCTGAAGGCCAAATAATTATAGCACAGGACTTGTATATATATAACAATTTATTATTTATATATGTATATGAATATACAAATATTTTTGTATATTACAAATGTACATATATATGTTTATATGTATTTTACTCCCCAATCTATATTATATTATTATCAGTTGTATTTTTATTTTTTTTTATATTTTTATTGTTATCCTTGTTAGTTATGTTACGAGCATTATTTTATAATACTTTTTTATCGTACATACGTATATATGTTTACATATATATAAAATGTATATAGTAAAAATATATTATATTATATATATATATATATCATATTATATATTATATATAAGTATGCATATAGTAAAAATTTAACGGCAACTTGTTGTTTGTTATAATGGATTCAGGATATCGATATGTACTTCGTATATATATACATACATATATATAAAAACAAAAAGGATAATGGTTATATTTTTGTGTTATTTATTTTTTTAATTTTTTTTTTTTTAAATTATTTTGTTATATTTTGTTTTTTGTTTTTTTTATTCATGTATTGTTATTTTATGAATATTATTTTTGTTGTTAAAAAATACAATTTTCTTTTGTTATAATGTGAATTTTTTTCTATTTTTTTAATTTTTATTTTAAATTTTTTTTTTGTTTATTATTCCGGTTATTTTTTGAAGATAGTTTTATTTTTTTAACTGTCATAATATTTGAATTGAAAAAAAAAAAATTTTTTTTTCTGTTGTTGTTAATTGTTGTCAAATACATTTTTATTTTGGATTGATAAAATATATAAGAGTGTAATAGTGAAATATAATTTTATGAGAATAAATATAATTATATAAAAAATTATTGAGAAAATATATGGTATGGTGTATTGTAACAATGAAGGGGAAACGAGTATAATCTAAAATATTTCAATAAGAAATAATGTTAATTATGATTTTTTTTTTTTAAATTTATTTTAAATTTGTAAATTATTTAATTATTTTCTCATTATATGTATATGACATATACTCAAATTTATATTTTTACTACCCGAATGTAGTATAAACATAATTAAAATGGAATTGAGAATTAATTGAGTATTGATTTGCGTTAAGAAATGCATAAAATTTAAAAAATATAAATTATACATAGTTAATTGTTATACATTATTGTTCTGTACTACTCGTATTTTGTTAAATTTAAATTTTAATTGCATGTTATTGGAAGTTTTGTGTATATCACGTCCGTTTTTTTCATATTTTTCAATATTTTAATTTATATTTTAATTTTAGTAAATGTAGATTTTTAATATTATTTTAAGTATTTAAAATATTAAGTACGATTTGGTTAAAATAATTCATTTATATTTACTTAATTATAAATTTTCTTATTTTTAATAATTTATTATAACTCTTTAATTTTGAAAATTTCATATACTCCTGTGCTAGTACTTAATTATCAAATAGGTTATTTTGGTGGCTCTATTATGCCACTCAAAATTGTTTAATTAAAGAAAAGCGAAGTCAATAATTTAAGCATAATTAAATGAAATTGATTTGTAAAAAAGAAAAATTATAAATTTATAAAGCAAAATAAATCAAACAAATAAAGTGTTAAAGATTTTTGAAAAACGCCCCAATTAGGTTCTTATAATCAAAAACAGACTAAGTTGAAATTTAATCGTTGTTAATTTTCTTTTTTATATTAGTAAACATTTTTTTCAAAAATTAAATTTTAACTTCTTATTTAAATTTTTATGTTGAGTTTAAAAATTTTATTAAAAAATTACATGAAATTGTTGTTTTTTATAATTTCATTTTTGTTATTTCAGCAACCAACATATTTTGCTTTAAGATTCTGTTAAATCTTGAAAGCTACAATTGTTTTTATTATTTAATATTAACTTTGTATTTGACTTATTAAAAACATATTTTTTTTTGTTCATTAAGGAACTATATAGTACGGTTTCTACATAGTGTTGGGCATATTGTAATTTGAGTACAAAATAATTACAATATTTATTAAATTTACCAAAAATTATAATTAAATTATGACTGAATTAAAAGTATAAATTAATTCAAGTCATATAACACCTGCAAGGATATTATATTTTAGAGAAATTTAATTTCTATATTTGACTATTCTTATAATTATTAACCAGTCTATTTCTATTCCAAAATATTGCATTTCACTTAAATTTAATAAATTCTGACATAAAATGATTTCTAAAGACCAATGTCTTGGATTGTCTCCTGTTGTTTTTTGGCATAAACAAAATCAACAACGAATTTTTCCTACTTATATTTTTAACCAATTCTATATTGAATATATTATATGAATAAATGACTTTGTAAAATTCATAATAATTGCATGAAACCCATATAAAATTTCAGTAAATAAAATTATTAAATATAGTTTAAACAGTTTTTCCGTTTAAATTTCTATACTAGGACAAACTTTTATTTTTAATATTTTAAAAGAATTAAAGGTAGATATACAATATTTTCCATTATCTTCAAAAAATTTATTTATTTTTAACATTATAGAAATTTATTGAAAAACCAATAATTGGAAGAAGATAAAAGACAGTAAAAATAAACAAAAGAAAAAAAATTTCAAAATTAAATCAAATATAGAAAAAAATTAAAAAACAAAAAAAAAAAAACTTTAAAAATACCTTAAAAAATATTGATTGAAAATTTTATAATAAAAAACAAACAAAAAAAAAAAAGAATTTATAAACAAAGTAACTGGAAAAAGAAAAAGAGAGAATAAAACAAATATTCAATTCTTGCAAAATTAAGTGTCCTGGAAAATTCTATTAATATTTCTTTTAATAGAGAAATAATAACAAAAACAAAAGTGTTAAACAAAGACAAGAAGAAAAAAAAAATTATTGAAAAAGTAAAAAAACAAAGTGACAAAATTATTCCTGAAATTTTAAAACTAAAATTTATTTTAATAATTCCACCTTAGAATTTCGTATTTAAAATTAAATATTTCAAAAAACAAAGAGTTGTTAACCATTAAGTTATTTAACCTTTATTTCCAAGGTAAGTTCAATTGCAAAGTTGTTTGTTCTTGAAACGCAGACGATTTCATTAAATGGGTTGTAATTCGGCGATTGCAATTGCATTAGTTTGTCTACTATATAATAATGCCCTTTTAAATATTAAAAATACTTAATACCATAATTCAGGCGCTCAGCGAATTAATGGTCTATCTAACATTTTTGCAAAAATGAGTTATTATATTCAATAGAGCTGTAATGGCTTAAAAAATTGTTCTATATTTTCAAAATACTTAATTTGTTCCTTTTTTCATTACATTTTTACATAAGTTTGTTATTGTCTTTTAAAAATTTTCTTATAAATTAAATATTTAACATTTTTGCAAGAGGAGCTACTAATATGCTGAGCGCCGCAATTCTAAATATACATTAAATTTTTTTCCACAATGTTAGATTAATTTTTACTTGCAAATTATTGCAGAAATAAATTAGTTGGCACAAATAGGAAGTAATCGCCTACAAAATCTTATTTTACATAGATTTAATCTTTTTATATGCAGCAAATAAAATTTTTTTTGGTACTTTTCAAAAAAATCAGCCGTTTTTTCATTTTAAAAATTCTCTTATACAAATATAAGGTTTTATGATGTGAAAATTAAGATAAAGCATACATTCATTTACACTCCGATTATGAGTATGCGTACTAAGTTAAAACTTTTTTTTATTAAATTTTTAAAAATCTAATTTCTTTTAAATTAAAATTTAACTCTTTTAATATTTTCCATAAATACGGAATTCAAGAGCAGAAAAATTTGATTAAAACTTTTATTTATACACACTTTCTAAAGGAAATGAAAAACGTGACACAAATTTTGACAGAATATGACAGATAAATTATTTAAAATAAAAAAGATAGAAAAAAAAATTTTTTTCTACACTAATTTTAAATTTTTATCTTCAATTTAAACTTGTTAAAAACGAAAAAAACTTTTTAATTTTTTAAAAGGAAACCATGAAATAAAAAGAAAAGGATGAAATTTTTTTTTTTTAACTTTTTAAGTATGATTTGATCTCTATCACCTTTTTTTTTGTCTTTAAATTGTTTAAGAAGATGACAAGTTTTAAACGAACCTTTATTATTTTTTTCTTCTAAAATTTTTTTAGAAGAACTTTAGCTTATGTTTTTTGTAGTAGTAGTATTGGTACAAGTCACAAGTTAATAAAGTATATGACAGTTTATTGTGCAACGAATTCAAAAACAGTGGAACTGATGTGGTCAGCATGTATTGATTTCAAATTGTAAGGGCGCTAGTAAGCTTTTAGTTACCATATCTAGAAAAATGTAAAATTGGCATTTAGTAGAGTTTCATTTTATGCCATCCGAATTTTCAAAAAATAGTTTATTCACGCTTAAATACTCTGGTGAAGTGCGTTCCCACTAAAAAACTCTAATGACAATTTTAAATTATTTTTTTTGTAAAATTCTTAAATTATTGTTAACTTTATTGTTATTATATAAATGCGAAAATTAAAAGGGTTCGTTGAATTTTCTAAGGTTTCAACATATTATATTTTTTAAGTACATAGAACAAAATGTAAAATAATTTAGAACCTAAACGACTTTTATATAGGCTGGTGTACTTTAGTGTTAATAAACATCGTTTGAAATAGTACTAGAATGAAATGCCAATATCCCCCTAGTTTTCCGGTTTATTTCTACAGATGTAGAAATCTTCGAAAACTGAAAAATAGTTAATTTTAGAAAATTATAATTAGGAAAGAAAGCACAGATGAATATGAGATTTCTTCCAAAATTATTGTTTTTTAATTTAACAAAGAAAAGTTTAACTATGTAATAACACACATTTAAATATTTATGAATGAAAATTAAAAATTGAATTATAACTAATAATGAAAAACTAATTAATTAGACCAAGAGATTAGATTTGTGAAATTTACTAAATTTAAGTATACTAAAGAGAAAGTATACAAAGTCATTCACTATATTATTGATACGAAAGAGAAGTGTATTCTATGAGTATAACAGTATTTTAATTTTAAGTTTCTTTACACACATTCATACATTGTATGTAAATTTTTTATAACATATTCGTAAATAAAATTTCTATTTTGTATACACATTTATCTCAAACGCAACATATTAATATGACGTATATACAGATGACATGAAAACTCAGAAAAAATTTACTGTCATAAAAATGAAAAACAGAAAAAAAAAAAGGAAAGTAACGAAAAAACATAAAAAATTTCTTTTCTATTTTTAATTTTTTATAAATTTAAAAAAAAAAACTTGTTTTTTTTTTCTTGTAGGTCCTTTTTTTTTTTTTTGAGGATTCAATTTCCCAACAAAAATGAGAAAAAAAAAGTGTAGAATGAAATTTTTTTTCTATTTAACAGAGCAATAAAATTTTCTTTTATATTCTTTTTAGTTTTTTTTTACTCTATAGTTTCCATTTAATGTTTCTCTTCTTCCCATATTTTTTTTTTGTATGTGTCTTCATTTGTTTTATGGCTGGAAAAAATTATCGATTGAAATTTTCTATTCAATTTTTATTTTTGTTAAAAGTTTGTAGTTCAAACATTTTAAGTAAAAATTGTGTGTTGAGAAAAAAAATTTTTCAAAGGCTTTAATGTTCCTTAAAATATAAAGAAAAGACTAAGAAAATAAAAAATGATTACTCTCTTTTTTTTTTGTATTCTCGATTAGAAACGTAAAATTTAATCATTGGACCAAAAGTGTTTATAGTTTTTGGTTTTTTTTTTTCAGGGGGTCTAAAAGTTAATTGAGTTCAAATATTTTTCACAAAAATATATCAAAGGATTGATTCCATTTATTGCTGTCTGCCCATAAATGCATTTATAGTTGAACTTATTAATCGTAAAATTCAAATAGTAAATAATGTGAAAGAAATTTTGTCATTAAGTTTGAATATTTGAATTTTTTTGACATTTTTGAATCTTACACTATTAATTTTTACAGTAACAATATCAAATATTATAACAGATTAAAGTAATCAATATAAAAAATCAATTGATTACTTTCTCACTTTTGAAATTTAAAAATTCAATAATAAGTTAAGTTATTTTCTTAGAAATCCAAAATATTTTTTTATTAAAAAATTTTCCAAAAATAATACAACAGATTCCACCACTTTTATATAAGAAAGAATATACGAAACTTATAATGTTATATAATTAATAAAATTTTGTGATAGCTGAAATTGTAAACAAGCTTGTTACTACAATTTAACAAATAGTTATGCCAAGTAAATAACGTAAGTTCTTGATAAATAAGAAAATGTAATAAATTTTTGAATTGTATAACAGTTATTATAAATTGTATAAAAGTTATTATGAATTGTATAACAGTTTATATAAATTGTATAACAGTTAATCAAATATTTAATTGGTATTTTTTAGTCTATTCATAATTTTAATATAAAATTGGTATTATTATAGAACCCCAAAAAGTAGGCAATAAAATTTTTACTAATCAAGAAAGTATAAATATTTGATTATTTAACTTTTATACTATCCTCGTTTTAATTTTCTATTGAAATTTTGACGAGAGAGAAAAATAAATCCAAAAATTTTGTTTTTTCCATTCAAAATTATAAAATGTATGTATACATATATATATATATATATATATATATATATATATATAAAGGTTAAGAATAGAGGAGGTATGCCTTGAATTTTAATCCTTCCTTTTTTTTGTAAAGGATTTTCCCAATTTTTTTTAAAAGCTATGGTGTTTTTTAATAAAGAAGTTTTGTTTTGTGTATAAATAGTTGTATGAAGAAAAAGGGATAAAAAAAAACAAAAAGGCAAAAAAAAAACGAATTAAAATGGGGAATAAAATTTAATGTTGAAAATTTTTTTTTTTGAAATTTTGTTTTTGTCTAAGTCAATTTTCTTGTTAAAAGTTAGTTTCCCCCCCCCCCCCATTTTTTTGTTATTTCATTTTTTTTAAAAATCTCAATATTCTTATGAAATAACTTGTTAAAAATAGAAATTAAAAATATTTTTGAAAATTATTTTTTGTGTTTGTATGAGCACGTTTTGTATACAAAAAAAAAAAATCTGATGTGGTCAGCACATAACCGACCGCATTGTGTATTGTCTAGTTAAATGAAAGTGTTACAGAATATAAAAATGTCTGTTAAATACTTCTTTCCAATTTTTAGGACATTAGTAAGCTTATAGTTAACATACTTAGAAAAATGTAAATTTGGCTCTTAGTAGAGTTTCGCTTTGTGCTACCCGAATTCCCTGAAATGCTCGCCAGTTAGTTTCGGTAACAACCAGAACTCAAATATCAAATTTCAAGAAATTCCATCAATTTGTTCTGTAGATATGGTGAAAAATGTAAAATCGGCCCGCAAATCAGTTCTCGAGCCCTGATCTTTCCAAAAAAGTTATATGTTCATTGTTTTAATACGGGGAATTCATATATTAAATTTCAATGAAATCGGTTGATTATTTCTCTTTATATACACAAAAGTGTATGTTTGGCCCGTAGTAAACATCTAGTTGCCGATGCCTGATCTTTCCAAAAAATTTACATGTTCATTGTTTTAATATGAGGAATTCAAATATTAAATTTCAATGAAATCGGTTGATTATTTCTCTTTATATACACAAAAGTGTATGTTTGGCCCGTAGTAAACGTCTAGTTGCCGATGCCTGATCTTTCCAAAAAATTTACATGTTCATTGTTTTAATACGGGGAATTTATATATTAAATTTCAATGAAATCGGTTGATTATTTCTCTTTATATACACAAAAATGTATATTTGGCCCGTAGTAATCGTCTAGTTGCCGATGCCTGATTTCTTCCAAAACATACGAATTTTTGCGAGTGGTCGAGCTGAGCTTATATATAAAATTTCAAGTAAATCGGTTGAATACTTTCTTCAAAATGTTCAAAAATGTAAAACAGGCCCGCTAAAAAGTGCAGTTCCCGAGGCCTGATATATACCAAAAGTTGATCGATCCGTGCCATGGTGGAAACAAACTTACATATAAAATTTCATCAAAATCGGTTCAGCCGAACTTGAGATACACGCGTGCACACACAGACCGACAGACGGACAGACCGACAGACCGACAGACCGACAGACCGACAGACCGACAGACCGACAGACCGACAGGTTGCTAAAAATAGTTTATTTACACTTCCCTACTATGGAGAAGTACGTTCCCACCGAAAACTCGATATGCAAAATTTGTTGCCATCACATAACCTACCTATTGTTTACACAATACGGTCGGTAAAAATAAGGATATTCAACAGGTTTTTGTTTTTTTTTTGTAGGCTTTTTAGATTTTTTACTTTTGTTGCTATCTTTAATTAACAAAATGTGTTTTAAAATATTTATTCAAAAGAAAAGAGATTTAATATAAGGGTCTTTGAACAATATGAAAATTTCCTGTGTTACTATAGGGAAAGATATTTATTAAGGATTTATTGTATTATACTTAAAATTTTTCGAATGTTTTCTTAAGTATTTTAATGTTTATTTAATTTTATTTAATTTTAATTGTTAAGGATTTGTTAATAATAATGTTATTTTTAATATTTATTGGTATTGTATAAGAATTTTGAGTTAGTATACGATGGCCAGATTTTGTATATAATTATCAATAAAATTCAAAATAGGAAATTTATATGACGAAAATATTTAACAAATAAGGGGGAAAATTTTGTTGAGGAAACATGTAATTTAGACTGATATTTTTTCGAAAAATGGTATTTAAATTAAATTGTATTGGTTATAGTTAATTTTAAATTTTAAAAATTTTATTAGTATTTAATTCTAATTAGTTAATCATTTATAATTAATATTTTGCATATTTTGATCGTAAATTGCAAATCATAAAATTTTTTAGCTCAAACCTTAGAAAAATAGATGAAAATTTTTAAAAATAATTAAGGCAATTCTGAATTTCTGAATTTCATATTTACTAATAATTTGGAAAATTGTGGCAATATTTTAAACGAAATTTTTTTCATTAAATATATTTATTTTGGAAAACTACGATATTTTGAAACCTTGTCAATTTTTCATAAAATCTTGTTAATTAAAACTAATAATAAATTTTTGAACTCTAGAGTTAGGTACTTCATAATAATTTATAGTTTATATAAACCCGTTTATTATAAACTAAACACAAAATTTTTTTTTATTAAATTCGTAAATTTCTAGGAATACATGTTGTTTATTTTCTAATTTTATTAATTTTATTACAATTTCTTGAAAAACTGTCATAAGTTTTAATATGAATGACAATGAAATATTTTTGATATTTAATAAAATTTACAATACAATAAAATTTTCCCATTTTAAATTAATCTTTTATTTGAGTTTGAGTAATTTTGTGGTTTTAATTTTTGAAAAGTAAAAGTTTTCTAAATGGTACGTTTAATAAAATAAATTTTTTAATAATATTTGTTGGAATTTTATTTATAAATGTGTGTAAATTAAATTTCGATATTATTTTAATTGAATTTATAAGAATATTAAATAGCAAGAATAAGTTATATATGAAAAATACTTATACAAATTTATGTATGTGTTTGTAATTCAATATTTATTATAAATTATATTAAAATTCCTTTTTTTTTATTGTACTTCTAGTCTTCTTATCATTCTTAATTAAAATATAATTAGAATTGAAAATGAGCCTTGGTTGTGTTACAAAATTTATCGATCATTTTTTTTTTACTTTTTTTATTTTTGTTATATAGTGTTTCAATATGGGAGGTATTGTTTTATTATCAAGATTTCAAAAGTTTAAATACTATATATTTATTTAGGCTTCTATAAAATACTAATTTCTTTTTGGAAATTTTCTTAATTACGATTTTTCCATTTAGCACATTTCGAACAAAACGCTTGAGTTTTAAATGAAATAAAAATGATAATATAAAATTAGGTTTAAGTCAACAGAATTTATTACGAGTATACGAAATATTTAAAAATTTTAATTTTCAAAATATTTTGTTGTTTATTAAATAATATTTCCATTTTTTTTACAAAAAATTTATCTAGATTTTATTAGAATATGTGATTTCAAAAATTTTCTATATAATTTATTATTAAAATTAATGATTTTTCAAGGTTTCTCTCTTGAACTTATAATTAATTGAACTACCTTAAACAATAAAAATTGAAAAAAAGTACAAAGTTTCTGTTTTTTATTTATATCAAATTTGCTCTTTGTTCATGTATCAGTGGCCACAAACATAAACCGCCTAACTTGAATTCAGACAAAAAAAAAGTTATACATACCAGCAATTTCTCCATTTTGCGTTTTATATGCTTACAGATTTTGGTTGTAGAACTACAGCTGCAGCCGGAGGTATTATCAAATACACACATCGTCTAACTTAAAATGGTAACTAGGTACACTTGCAAAAATCGCCTAAATCAAGTTAAGATCCGAAAACATCTTATTTATGTTTTTTGAAGAACCACTTATTTCAAAATAGGTTCTTATTGAAAAATCAAAATTAGTGACAATTTTTTTAATATGTACATATATGAATTTTTATAGTGGGTTATGTTGTTATTTCCTGTAATATTTTTAAAAATTTACCGTATATTTTTGATATATCGTAAAAAATTTAGAGTATATGCAATAGCACATTTACTAAAATTTTCAATTCATTGCTATGTTATAGAGTTGAAAATTTATTTTTTATATAGAAAAAATAAATTTATTTTGATACAATGAAAATCTATACTAAAATAGTATTCAAATAATATAGGCAGCTTTGTGCAAGTAAAATTTGTAAGATATTTTTTTTTGCTTTTCAAATTTATTTACATACACACAACATTATATAAATCCTGTAAGTGGCTTCATTTAATGATTATTTATACTGATAAGATGTCAAAATGAATAAAAATAAATTTTTAATAAAGAAATAGAATGTTAAAAAACAAGAAAGATAAATCTATTTGTTTACGCAATAAACGCAAATTCTGTTTTAATATTTTTATTCATATACACATGTATATTTTTGTAATAATGTTCGTATGTGTTACATATACTTAACATATTTTATAAATATATGAAAATTTTCATTCATAAAATATTGATTTTTCTTTTTCTTGTATATAGAATATACAAGTTGTCTAGATTTTAAGAGTATACTGAAAATAATTCTAAAATATGAAAAAAAATAAGAAAATGGTGAAGTTTTTGTATTTTTGATCGAGGGCAAGAGAATTTACAAAATTTTTTGTTTTAAATCGATTCCAATGTGTCTCTTGTTGTTTTATCACATATTTTGTTCGAATATAATTTTCAGAAATTATTCCTATTTTCTTGGGTTTGAAATCCACTAGTGAAATGTATTCATATAGTGTAATTTCTAATGAAAGAAAAATTACTCATTTAATTTTCAATTTTTCAAAATTTTATTGAAAATTATTATTAAATTTTGGAATATTATTCTACAAAATAATTTTGTATACTTAAAATACTTAACTAATTCTGTCTAAATATATTTATATAGACTTTAAATAAATTTTCATTTTGTGGTAGAAAATTCTATACAGCATTATTATAAAAGTTCTTATTTATCTTGAATACAAGGAAAAATTAAAAGGTTTCAAAAAATAAATTGAATATAAAAATATTTTTATATAAAAATAAAAGAAAAATAAAAGAGAAAATTTTTTTTTTTTAATTCAATTGAAATTTTCTAATTAATTTCATTCGATTAAGTGTAAATTTGAAGCATCATGGGAATTTTATGAAAAACAAAACAAATGAACAAAAATTTTTCTTTTCTTTTATTTTTAGTTTTATAAATATTTTAGTGATTTTTTTGAAAGAGTTTAAAATATAAGAAAAAAATATTATCATATTGGGAGGAGTTTAAACAGAATTTTCTTAATTAAATTTCTCAGTAAAATTTTTATTGTTATTTTATTATTTATAAAAAATTTAAGAATTTTTTTTAAATTATTAAAAAAATTTTAAATTTTAAAATTTTATTGAAATTTTTTTAAATTTTAATGAAAATTTTTAAATTTTATTAAAAATTTTTTTTTGATAAAGCGTTTTTCTTTTAGACGCGTCATATTTTTTTTGTCACTTTGCACATTTTTTTGGTATTCTATTAGACACGAAATGTGATGTAACAGAAGAAGCGAAACTCAAAATTTTTTGATGTTAAAATATTAGAAAATTATTTTTATAGTAAACTGGCGACAGAAAATGGTATAAAAAAATAAATAGTCAATTAGAGAAAGGAAGATGTTTTAGATTTTTTTTTTTGATTTTTGGGTAAAAACAGAGGCAGTAGGGACGAAAAAAATTAATATATAAAAATGAAATTTCCATCTACTAGAATTTTAAATGAGAGCCAAATATCTTGCTTATATCGAGTCTCCAAAACTTTCAAATCTCCAAAATTTTCAAATAATTTTTAAACGTTTCAATAATGCTCGAATATGCTCGCCTTTATTCAGAAATATAAAAAATAAATTATTTTCTCAAGCATAATATTGTAAGCTTATAAAAATGATCCGGCTGGTAATTTTTAATAAACAGAATTTTTTATAAACTAATATAAAATATTGTTATCTTATTTTTAACTAAAGAGCTATATAATTTAATTTACATCTTCTTTACATACACATATTATATATAAAATGCAAATAAAATCGAATCATTACAATTCACACGTTTTCTATAAATAAGTAATAAGAAAAAAGAAAACTATAAATTAATTACATTACACGTTCATTCTAATTGTCTAAACTAACTAAAGCGAATATACTAAATTCTTTATATATGTCTGTATATACATTTCCGTATATATGTATTTATAAATGAATATAGATTTATTAGTTATATTGTTCAATGTATTTTGAGATAAAAATGTTAGAAAATAGAAAAAAGAAAATAGATGTTTTTAACAAGTTATTCATAGTATTTTTTAACACTTTTATTATACTATATTTTATTTCAATTTATATATATATATACATATATATATACATGTAAATCATCTGTTTGATATGTTTAATACTCTTATATGTTTATATATCATGTTATATTGTTATAAATTTTCTTTATATTGAAAATTGATTTAAGCATTTATAACAATAATAATGTTATTATATTATATAATAGATTTATATAAATAAAACAAATGTAAGAATTAAGTAACTATATATGTATAATAAGATTTAAGTAAATTTTAGAGTACATTTAATTTTAAAAGAAAATGTTATACAATTGTTATCAATTTGTATACTAAATTTTGAAAATTTTATTTGAAAATTGCGCCCATTCTATTGTTCTAATTTGTCTGTTTTCAAATATTTTATTTTGCTAGAATAACATTTTTTTGGCCTTATTTTAAAAATTTAAGTCTAATTCAATTTTAAATTTCGTTTTAATTTGTATACGTGTAAAATTTTAAAATTCATCCTAAAAATATGCAAAGTTCTACATATTGTGCTAATTTAATAAAGGAAAATGGGCTCAATTAACTACATTTTCCAAAGTTATATTTTACCTTGGTTCAACTTGCGATAATAAAATATATATACAAACATATATCCGAATACTTAGAATTCAAAAAACAATTGGTTTTTGAAAAACAATTAAGTCTTATTTTACTCTTGTAAAAAATTCAACATTTTTCTGTTATGGAAAATAAAATTTTAAGTAGATTATTATTAATATTTTCCTTTTTGCCCCTGTATTCAAAAAATTGCTTTGTATATTTCCTCTCTCTTTTTTACTCATAAAAATATTTTGTTTTGTTGATGTTATTTCGATGATACAGCGTATAGGCAATCTTTATGAAAAATAATACAATTCATGCGTTAACAATTTCTTCCGGTTTATGAAAAAGAAAAAAAAAATGTAAGATTATTAAAAAAAAAAATAAAATAAAAAATCTTTGAATTTCATTTTAATTACTAAATAACGATATTAGGAATGAGAAAAAAAAACTTATTTCAGCAAAAATTTTTTGTTTGGGTGTTTGATGAAAATTTGAATTTTCTAAGATATTCTCTTTGTACATATACTTATGTACGTAAAGTGTGGTATATTTTATACAATTTCATTCAAAACTTGTTTACGTTAATGAAATTTTTATCGATACTTTGTAATTAAACTTAAATGAACGCAAAATATTAATTAAAGAAAAAGAAAAACATAATAAGAGAAAAAAAAATAAGAATTATTTTAAGCTTTTCATTAGACAGGCATAATAGAAGTTCACATAAATTTTCATTAATATTTTTCTTTAAAAGAAAAATCAAAATAAAAAATTAATGTTGTATTTCAAGTTTTCAAATAAAAAATACTTTTTATTGGAATTTCTATTATAAATAACATATAATATACATACATATATAGATATAATTGAAGTGGTATACCTTGATTTGAGAATTTAATTAAGAAATTTTAAAAAATTATTTTGGTGTTTCCGAAGCTTATTTTTAATAAATTGAGTGAATAAGATGAGAGTCCAATTGAAATTTAGTTTTATAGATTTGAATATTATGCTTTGTAATTTTGATTTATGCTTTGGGAAATCGATGTTATTTATGTAAATTTAAGAGTAATAGTAGAAAGGATTCGAAATTGTTTTTTTTTTTATTTTTCAAATTTTTTAACATTAGAGTGTTTGTATACCTTATTAATCTGTAATATCTTGAGAATATGAGAATAAAATATTTACTTTTGCCTATATTTTTACCTATGTGCTCTATTGGAGACTCTACTGGAAATAATATAAAGGGTTGAACATAATTAAAAACTAAACGGAACGATTCCGTATAGAATATCCGATTGGCACGGCAAAAAAATTAGATTTATAGAGAATCTCTTTAGAATGGGTTTCGGATTTTGCTGTTTTACTATTTTTTTTTGTATATTCAAAAAATTTAATGCAGTCAAATTTGAAATATTTAAAATATTTCATATTTAAATAGTTTAATAAAGATTCTTTTAGAAAATATTAAAAACCATAGACCATCAAAAAGTTAAAAGAATTTTTGTAAATTGTTGATTTTTGATAAAATTGTCCTTAACCTTTTTTTTTTTTTTCCAAAACAGTTTTTTATTTTTCATATAGGTTTTTTTCAAGTTTTAAATAAAACTATGCATGTATATGGGAAAATGAAAGGAAGAGTTTAGAATTTGCTTTCGGATTAACTTTTGGATTTCTAGAATTTTTTATTTTTTGTGTGTTTTATATAAAAAGTTTACATATTTATAAATATTTTTCCTTTAAATTTTATGAAATTTGTTTATATATTTACAAGTTTTTCTAAGAATTAGATATTTTACATTATTTTAGACCCAAAATCTAAAAAGTTTATTTTCAAATAAAGTTGATTATTTACGTTTTTTTTTTACAGAGTAGTATGCTGTACAAACCCAACTTTTTTTTGTAAATATTTCAAGAGTATAGGTTAAATAATTGCTTTTATTAAACTAAGAAGATTAAATTATTAAAATTTTATGCTATGTTAAACATAACCATACACATACATACTATAATAAATAAAAATTTTATTAAATAATTTTTAATTTAATTGAAATGAAAAATAATATTGAGCATGCAAGATGAAAAAGTTCTTAATTAACAATTTAAAGAATCTCAATTTCATGATGTATGAATGTAAATAGTCGAGGCATACCAACAAAAAAATAATTGAGTTAAAATCTAAATTTAGACGATAGGTTTTAATCTGATACTTTTTAATGTTATTGCTTTCGTAACATTGTACACAAACCTGGTTTTAATGATTCTCTTCTTGCAATGAACGATATTTAATATTAAAACTGCAATATAGAATTTTTTTTTAATAAATGTATTGTTTTGAAAAATGGGTCTAAAAGTGACTGTGTAATCGACACCAAGAAATGTTGCATTCCAAGGAATTTATGGCCCTCTCCTCTTTTAAGGGAGCAGGAAAGAGATCTGATCTCATTGAGTCGACCAGGCTTAAGGCTGGTGTTTGGGGTTCTCACTGAATATTATCGCACCATGGCTTATCTGAAAAGAATTGGTAAAATGAGGAGTAAGCTTTGTCGTCTGTGTTTGAACACGGTAGAGCATCTGCTATGAGAGTTAAGTGCTTTGAGTGAGACTTTATCACCCCTTCCAAGGCTCCAAGGACGTATTTCTGAGATTTTTCAGGAGTCTAGGAATAGTGGTCATGTAACTGGATCGCGAATTACAAAGTGTCATATATGGGCCGAGTTGAGAAGGGTCATAAGGGTCCCCCCTTTGAAAAAAAATTGTTTTGTAAATCTTTTAATTTTAAAACTAAAACAAAGTTTTGAATTTAAAATCATATTAAATTTTCATATTAAATTAGATAACTAACTCAAAAACATTTTATGCAATTTTTCGCAATATTTTTGTATAATTCTTGCCTGGATTTATTTAAGAATCTTATACGATTTTTTTTTTTCTTTTAACTAAATTATATGATTTACGTCCTGGTTGGAAAGTCTTGACATAAAAATGAAATTAAAGGATAATATGCATTTATTAATAATAATCTTAAACAAATATGTATACATACATAGACACATACAGCAGTATATATTTGATTTCATATCAGTTGACCCAGAAATATGAAGAAAATTTTGTAAAGAAACTAAATGGGGAAAAAAAAAAAATTGTTGAAGAAAGTAAAATTTTATGTAAGAATTTTACGCTTAACCAACCGAGAATTTATGTAGTAGTAAATTTTCATGGCCTTGAAAAAAAAAAGAATTCTTCTTCATCCCATAAAATATTCGTTTTCTCTTAAAGTATATATTTATGACTACTATATGTGTATTCATATATTCAAAAGGAACTGTAAAAAATAAGATATAGCTAGAAATATGGCTAGAAATTTTATAAAATAAAGTAAACTTTCTAAAAATGCCTTTTGTCTAAATCACATAGTATCTATATATACATGCGGGTTTACAGATTACAGAAGTTGTGGTATGAATTGTGGAAAAAAATTATTTTGCAAACAAAATATACATGGTATATATGTACATATGTTGAGTTTTATGAATAAAGTTAAGAGTTGAATAAAGAGAGTATATACCACAGTGTCCGTTTATTTATAAAAAAATAATATCAATAAATGTAGATAAAACCGAAAAAAAGGCTTTCATCTAATAATATTTGAATAATATGTAAATATATGTATATACATATTTACATACCATAAATATATAGAAAATTATATAGAATAAATAATTTATCGTTTGGCCTACGTATATTATACAATATATAATTTAAATGTATATAAGAAACTATTCACGTCTCGACTCCGTTTTGCTACTTTCTATATTATTTTATTCAATATTTTCATTGTGTACATAGAATAAATATTTAAGTATAAACTGTTTACTCAACCATATATATCATATATAACATGATTCAATAAAATATTTATACATATGTAGAGGGTGATTTCGAAAATATTTTCATCTTTGTTTAGCTTGAATTAAAGTTGAAGTAATTCGAAAAAGTTCTGTAGAAACAATATTGAAATTTTGAAAAATTTGGTGCATATATTCTTTCAAAATTCTACATATAGTGTTTACCATTTTGAAAATATTTTAGATAAAAAACTAGATATATAATTTGTAGAAGAAATAACTTTCTTTTCTTTAATTTACGAGATCTTGGGTATTTTTAAATTGCTATTCAATCGATATTAAAAATTCTGTATACTTAATTTTTAAATCACTCTCTATCATATTATATACGATGTGTTTCATATAGTAAATAAAACATCATATATTACTAAATATTGTATCCTTTTCAAGAGGATATTATAAAATTAATATATGTATACATACATATTTACTTATAAAAATGTAATTATGATAAAATTCATTAATTGATCGATAATTCGTATAAAGATATAATAGAATTTGTGTCATACATGCATACATTAGTAAGTATGTATATAATATGAGTTGAGTCTTCAACAAAAAAAAAAAAAAAAAATTTAATTTAACACTTAAATGAATATTTAATTAGCAACATAGGCATACGATTTATAAATTAATGTGTAAGTTCGTATGAATAAAAATAAATTATATTCTATAGAGATTATATACTGCAATATTACACTTACATATGTATAATATAAAATACGAAATATTGTCAAAATGAATGAAAAGGCTAATTATAGTTTACAAAGATGAAAATGAAAGCAAAAACTTTTGATATTCTTAATTTATTTTTACAATCATTGTCAATTAATCGATTCAATTATCAAAACACAAATCAAATTTATTAAGAGGATTTGAAGGATTTTGAATATTAAAAATGAAAATTTGGGGGGCAGTTTCGTATTTCGTATTATGGAATTTTTAACATCGACTCTCCTGCAGCAAATTCCTATAATAATGAGTTGAGAAAACTATATGTAAATGAATTAAACAGCTAGAAATAGGCGATTTATAATTTTCTTATCCATTTAGAAAAAATTATGCTTTAAGAAAAACTTAAATAATATCGCTCAGATTACAATAAATCAAATAAATATTTTAGTATGTTAATTTATAATTTTAGACAGACAGACACATATATGATTTTTATGATAAATTTTAAATTAATTGTCGTAGCAGAAAAAGTAAAAAACATGCTAAAATTAGTATTGTATTTGTTTGTTTGTTTGTTTTTTTTTTCTATTTTGACTTGTAATTCATTATTATTCGGCTTAAGTTATTAATTTACAAGGATAAAATAATATTAAATAAAAAAGTTATTTACGCTATTAATCAGTTAATTAAATTCTAATCCTGTTAAATACGATGGGCATTAAAATTAATAGTATTAAAGTTGAATAACTAATTTTTATTTTGTATTTTCAAATCAAATATTTATTGGTTTTATTGATAATATTTTATTATATTTAATTCTATTTCAATATTATGAGATAATTTTGTTAAAATTGGATTTTATTTTTCAAAGAAAATGATAATTTTATCTTGGAAAATTATTTTAAGTTCTTAACATATTATTTAATTTAATTGAAGAAAAGTAAACTTACAGTTTATACTCCGAAGACAGGTTATTGTTGTTTTTTTAAAGTATGCGTTATATGAGAACTCAATTTGAGTAACATAAATTGGAATGATATCCTATATTTAAAGATTTAAACACTATTTTATTATAAAAGTTATTAGAATTTTTGATATATGTATTAGTATGCTATTAGATACTATATAAGCTAGAACATATAACATATTCCAGTAGTTGTGGTTTGTTTTTGGTTGCTACATTTCAATTTGGTTGCTATAAACATTTGTCTTTTGGATTATGGATTTTTGAAATGAATCCCTTTTTAAACATTTTCCAAATATTCATACTTTTTGTTTACCGTGTTTCAATTGCCAAGTATAACACCGACAACAAGAAATACAAAAGCGTAATAAAAATTAATATATTTTGATCCTCTTAAAAGCTATTCAGCATATACTTGTTATAAAAATGGGAAAAAAAATGGCAAAAAGACAACATTTCTCGTTTTGCTCTTTTTTTTTTTTTCAAAAAAACAAAGCTAATAAAAATGTAAAACAGAAAAAAAAAACGGAAAAAATTATTTCAAAGTGAAAGTTGTCTTTTTACTTTTCTTTTTTCTAACATAATCTAAAGAATTAAAAAAAATGGTTTTGCTCATGATTTTTTAAGTAGCACATAGAGTAGTTACAAAATATAACTAAAACATTTTTTTTTATCTTTCATTTACAGCGTCATACTTACCATTTCAACTTTTTCTACTTAAAATCCAGCAACGTTAAATGAAAAACATCTAGAAGACAAAACAAAAGGAACCCAAAAACAGAAAAAAAAAATTTTTTTTTTTAAATCTTCTTTTTGTACCTACTACATTCCTACATATTCTGTTTTTGTCGCCCCTAAACGATAGGCAAAGTTAAGTAACAAACAAAAAACAAAATATCAACCTTAAACATCCAACTTTAGAAATTTATAACAAAAAAAAGATTAAAAAACCAAATCGTAATACCAATATCGGAATCATAATTAAATTCTACGTCGAAGAGTGCGGAGAAAAACTGACAATTGAAAAGTAAGAGAATATTAAAGTGAAGGACAGGAAAGAAATAATTACAATATTTTATATACAAAAAAAAAAAAAGACAAAAAAGAAAGAAAACCTGTGCGAAAAATTATTGAATTACAGTTGTAAAGTCCACTTTTGTGTGAGTCATTCGTGTATAATAATAAAGATAAAAATACAACAATAGGAAAATAAATAAATAAAAGAAAAAGTAAAAGAACAAACAAAGAGACCAAGAAACCAAGAAAAGAAAAAATAAAAAAAAATGGCTGATGAAAAAAAAGAAAATAAAGAGAATGCGGCGCCTGCTGCCGCCGCCGAAGAAGATGGCTTAGGTGCTGATGAAAAAGCTGAAAATAAAATGAAAAATCGTTTAAGAAAAGGTGCTCTCAAAAAGAAGAATGTGTTCAATGTTAAAGGTCATCTTTTTATACCAAGATTTTTCAAACAACCAACATTTTGTTCACATTGCAAGGATTTCATATGGTAAGTAATTTTTTTTTTTTTTTGGTTTTCCTTTTTGTTGTTCTGGTATTTTTATTCTATATTTTATATTATGTATAAATTTTTATGTGTATTTTATTTTTAAATATTGTTGCCAAAGTTATGCAACGATTTAAAAATGAAATGTACGTAAAGTGCTATTTTTTTGATACATGAAGAGATTATGAGTTTTGTAATAATGAAAATTTAAGATTTTAAACAGAATTTTTAGAAGAATTAAATTGAATGTAATGAGTTTTGGCAACTTTAAGTAAAACGTGGTCAAACTACGAAAGTAGATAGACGAGACCATTGTAAGATACTTTTTGGTCAGATAAATCCGTTGTGATACCGCTGGATTTCTATATTATCATCCTTTCATGAATCAGTTCACGCTTTTTATAGACCGGTTTAGATTCCTGGCATTTGAATTCGCCAGATATGTAACTGACAAAACAAATCCAATTCAAAGAACCTCTACATTTTGCATGTCAATTAAAAATGATTATTTATCGACTGTGAGCACTAACTATCCCGTCCTATTCTTCAGTATCTCAGATATTGAAATTAATCTAAAATTTTGAAACTAAAACAAGCATTTGGAATGTATTCATACCAATGCCAGACTTAAATTTTATGAATTGTAATAGTTTTAGTAATGTTTTTTGAATACTTGATATTACAAATTTATTAAAATAATATTATCGGGCAGTGTGTACTTAATTTTTATATTGTATATATTTTAATAGTAAGAATTTACGTACTACCTGCTACTTTGTGTTGGGATGGGAAACATAATTAAAATACTATAGTTCAGAATTAAACTAGTACAATTATTATAGCATTCTATAAATATGCTATTACTAAAGCACGTGCACATTACCTGATACGTTATATCCTTATTTCGAAATTAAATAGATTTCATTTTAATAAAAAAAAAATATAATTAATTTTCTATTATAGTGATAGATATTTTAAGTGACCTTAAAAGTAAATTTTGGTCTAGACATTTAATGAGTTATTGTCGATATTTGTTGATCCAATAAAATAAAGTCATATAAAATCTAATAAAATATTTAAATTAATTTTTGTATATGATTGCTCTTTAATTTTACATAATTTCATATGATTTTAGAAAATCATAATGATTATTTCAATTGTAATCGTTACCCTTACTATTAATAACTTTAATATCTCTCACTCATGTAAATGGAAAAGATTTCAAAGTGACAGATTTTTAGATGAGCCCTTAAAGGCTTAAAAGATGTCAAGTTAGGTACAAATTTTCGACCCATTATTGTAAGGCCTGTTGATATGCGAACTGGCACCGGGTAGCTTATTCATTCCCCAATTCAGATATTTACCTAACATCGAGGTGAATATCTTTTTTTGAGGCGTTATAGATATATTTTATCATTGAACCTCGTGAAAATCGAAACGTTATTGGAAGGTGGTTTTAAAAACTCTAATTACTGAAATATATATATATATTTGTTGTATAGAAATTTATTTTAAGCCGGAACAGCATAAATTTCTTTTTTAGGATGCTTATTTTAATTTTAACTGCTTTTAATATCTATAAAAAAAAAATTTATCCCTGCAGTGAAGGTTCTTTAGATAAAATTGATATCATCGCGATATCATCGTAATTTTATTTTTTTTTTCATTTTAAAAGTTTTACAACCTTATTCTATATACGCTTTCGTATAAATTTTATATTTTTTTTAGTTTTATTTATTTTTTCTTTTTTTATTTTTAATATATTCTGATGGATGATTTTGAATTATTTATTTGTAATAAAAATAAAAAACAACAAAAGAGAAACACAAAATAGAAATGAAAAATGAAATATTCACTGCTTTTACAATAACGTGATTGCATAGATATCCTGTGAATAATGTGAATACAAGAAGAATTTTAATAAAAGGATGAAAGATAATGTTTCCTTTTAAATTAAAGTTCTTGTTATCCCTAATTTTAATTTTAGATGAAATTCTAAGAAATTGAAAAGATGAACTTCAAATTGAGATTTACTTAAGAAAATTTTATTGGGAATGGTTAGATGGTGGAGTAAAAAAAATGATTGTATACCGTGATTGTATTCGTTATTGTGTCCGTAACGATAGAAAGTAAATACTCCAATATTGGTTATTAGATATTATATACTATTCTTCTTATTTAACAATATAAACTGTAAACAGACGAACTAATTTAGAAAACAATCATATTATAAATTAGATTTATTGGAAATTACTTAAGAAAACTAAGAAATAAAAATTTTTATTTTTACATTTGAATGTAAATTTTATGATGATTGAATTTTTTTTTTTTCTGGAGAAAAATATACATAATACATATATTTTCTAATGTAGTTTAAGGAGCAAAAAATTCAAGTAAGACAGATAAATAAATTGAATAATTCCTTGTTTTTCTTTTATCTATAAGTATGTCCAATTGGTAATGCAATTTCTTGGGTAAATATGGATCCTGTTTATTTTAATCGTAGAGAGAAACTAATATATTCAATTTTTAAGTTTTTGTTTTGTTATTTTGTTGTTGTATATTGTTAAAGGAGTCCTGGTACCTACGGAAAATATTAAAATTAATAATACGATTGCAGAATTAATTTTTCGTCGATAATTTATGCTCTACTATTGCTAAACAATTGAGCGTAATTAAACATGATCCTTCCTATTATTTATTTAAATAGTTTTTTTGCTTTTTAAGCTTTAAACTATAAAATAAATTTTTATATTTTATAAATTGCCAGTTTCGGTTTAGCTTAATGATTTATAATATTGAGTATTTTTTGTTTTACTTCGTTTTTGGATTCATTTAAGCACAAATTAATTAAAATTAATTGTTGCTAAAGAAACTTTATCTGACCATTGGTGCAGTGGTTATGGCACCGGCCCTTTAAACGAAGGGTCTCGGGTTCAAACCCCGGTCAGGTCACTATGAAAATTATATTCAATATTATATAACTTAATATGCAAATACTAATAAAATATTATACAAGTAATTTTCAAATGTTCATAATATTCGATACTAAAGACTAAGAAAAATAAACAGTAAATATTAATAAACTGAAATATTTAATATAAATAAAAACTACGGTAGACTAGTCACCTACCTAGCTAACTCTCTATGACTATAGAAGCTAAAGCATCATAGATATCATGCACTAGCCCTATACTCCTCCTAGGAGTGAAGAAAAAAAAAAAAAAAAAGAAACATTAAGATATTGTATATTAGTTCTCGAACTAAGTATATTACGATTAAGGAAATATAAAATTTAAGCATACTATCATTCGAATGCCACGAATTTCACGATATCAGGTTATTTTCAAATATAATTGATTAAATATCTAATTGAGCCAGTAGTAGACTTCTTTTTGCAGGCTGTTCTACTTTCATTTCATGCTTACCTAATAAACTTTTAATTATGTTTTAAATTTTATTAATATTAAATATTTAGTGATAAATTAAATTTAATTTTGTGTTAAATATTTCAATGATCTATACATATTTATGCACATATCCACATATTTTATAATCGTTGATGGATTATGTGTAACATACAATACGAGTAACATACAATCATGCATAAATTCGAAAAGTTATAAAATTTATAATAAATACTAAAACGATTTCGAGGAGAGAAATTTTTTTGTTAATATTTTATTGGTAATATACGTAATATGACACGAAAAGTTAAGAAAGAAAAAGAGTGAATAAGAGTATGAAGAAAAGTCTAAATAAAATTCGAATAATTTTCAGATGTAATAAATTGAATAAATATCGAAAATTAATGATCTGTAACTGTCAATGTTAGACATATTTTATAGCTAAATCATTTCTCTTAATCTCACATATAAAATGTGTATGTGCGTCTGCATATTAATCTAGTATAAAATTTTCTAATGTGTTTATGTGTATTGTATGTACATACATATGTATATACATGAAAAGTAAATTGTATAATAATTTTCTTTTACAATCATTTATTATTTTTCGGAAAAAAATTTGTTTGATGAAAAATATTCCTTTTGTTTTAATTTTTCTAAGAAATTTATGATTGAAAACGTTAACGACATAATTCTTTTTTTGTTCTTACCAATAAATTTAGATTTAATCCCAACTTTTAAGCTACTTTTCTTTAATAAATTTTAATTTTTTTTTAAATTTTACTATATTTAGTTAGTTAGAGAGGAGAGGTGACACCCCCATCGCTGCCGCCCAAAACCAGGCCAGTAGAAGGCATATTGGCATCCCTCCACAACACCCCTCCTTGTTACATCCATTGAAGTTCTTTGAAAAAGTTTAGCAGATTACCCGCAAGCAACTCCTTCAGCTCCTCCGATCCGTCGTATTCCGGGAAAATATTTGATAAGGAAACAACTAGCCTCCTAGTCATCTTTTCCAATAAGCAATATCCTGTCAAAATGCCAAGTGCAATGCTAAGATCTGCCTTGTCTTAATGTAATATCCTCACAGAATACTCTTGTACCAATATTCCTGGATATCTTAGAACTTTCCCATCGCAGAATCTCTGGTTGAAGTCGCAGTGCCTTGGGTACTTCATCTCATGCCAACCTTTACACCCTTTCGAACTTTTTGAGCTCCCGGATTAGCACACCGTAGGCCACCACACCAATATCCCATACGTGAGAATCGGTAATCCCACATCATTCAAACACGACAGCCGGAAAACCATCCCATCCCCATTAGCTGTCCTACGTTCGGTTCTGTGTTGGGAAGATGCACGTCAACCAGCACTCTGAGCCTCTTTTGGCCAAACGTGGTCCAAGCCGCATCAGGTCCATCGGCTCCTTATCAAAATCTTCTTTATTCTGGCCATATCGTTTATACCCCCTTGCGATTCGCAATAAGTCTTTCATGATTTGCTCTGTGCTTTCCTAATAGCACATTTAAGAGCCCTTAATATATCGTCGTAAGCATTCTACTTGGATGAACTGCTGCTCCTTTTTGCGGCATTTTGCAGCTGTCTCGCGTTTATCTACATTCAGCAATTTCACTAGACCACCACGAAAGTCTTTAACATTTTTTCAGACCGCTAACGGGACAATTTGCGTCAAAAGCGCCACACATAGCTACTCTTACGTACTTAATCATATAGTCATCGACACTACTCAGTATCAAGCGATTTAAAGTGATCAATACGAGAGGGAAGACTCCTCTGAGGCACACCAGTTAGAAATAGTTAGGGTCTATAATCTATCGTATTTTTTAATACGAAAGTATAATCCCAACCTCTAGCCAAATATGAATTTTAGTAACACTTAGATAATATAAAAGAGACACATATCATTCGTTCATATCGGTACTGCGCAACACGGTATGATGCACCGTTTGGTGCTAATGGCTTAATTTTTCCGGCGGCGGCGGCAGGTACTCGCTGTCATACATTTCTTCGTAGGAGGATACCAAAAGAGGCCGATAATTTTTCTTTCTTTCTTACCTCACAGCAGTCGTATCATCGTCACTGAAATCATTTAAAAAAAATAATTTTACATCTTTTTTTGCCAAAATGCGCTACCTTATTTTACTTACGGCAAGTTTGCATTAAAAATTAATCATTTTTGTAAAAGCGATCAATTTTCCAAGATTGTTGTGTAGACAACAAACTTCCTGTAGCATTAGACAACATATTAAATATTATTTTATTTTAATGAAATACAGTCGAAACTTTGATACAGAAATGAATTTATGAACAGATCGATGCACAAACAGTCTTCGAGCTATATATATATATCAACTGCAGTTAAATAATATTAGAGTAGTTTCAAATATTACTGGAACTAAATAGTTTATTCAAAATTATTAGCATTTTCTTAAATTAAGGAGTCTAGCTGGTAATTTTCCCTGATTTATAGAAATTGGAATTTTCAATTAAAAAAAAAATTTTGTTCGCATTTTTATAAAATTTTAAATTATTTATATTTTTGTTTTTCATTTTAAATATTTCAATTGTTATAAAAACAAATTGTAATTGTAATTTACGTATATAGAGTGGTAAAGGCTTCACATATTATATTTTCTTTCTATTAAAATATTTTTGGGGGATAATTGGAGTCGTGCTGTGAAATTCAATTTGAATATATTTAATTTTACAAATTGCATGATTTTTGGCGCATGGGTATAATTGAATCTTTATAGTGTATATGTATATATATGTATGTATATTGTGCTTTGATTTCTAAATACATAACGATATTATTAATTCAATAGTGTTTATTAATAATTTTAAGTTTTTTGTTACCTTGTTGGATAATAAAAACGTGATTATTTTCATGAAAATTGTAATTTTTTTTTTTTTTTTTTATTTATTTTTATTTTTCGGTTGCAAAATTATTATGCGATATAATTTTATTATATTTCTTATACTCTTTATTTGTTTTTTTTTTTTTTTTTTTTTGGTTTTTCATAAAAAAAATGAGAAGAAAAATGTGTTGAATAGGTGTAAAAATCGTATTTGATTACTTTAACTTGATGCTGAATGCTGTTAAAAACAAAAAGTCATTCACTTGTTGGTATTTATGTATAGGTATAGGGTGTGTATGTATGACACTAAATTATAAATATATATAACACAAATTTTACGAAAAAATTAGATGTGTGAGTAATTTAAAGATTTCGAATATTATTATTGTATGCATATAAAGTTGTATGGAAGTTGGGGTAGTGAAAACATTTCTCGATCATAAATTATGGTGTATAGGGGTTAATAAAAATAATAAAAATTTGTACGTGGATAACAATTTTTTATGTTTAAAAAAGAAGAAAATAAAAAAGAAAAGTTTGTGTTTGTATTGTTCGTTGCTTGTGTGCTATTATTATGAAAATTTTAGTGTTATATTTTTATATGCATAAAATTTTGTTATATTACAATATGAAATTTTCCGTGATATCTATATTATGTATTATGTAGAGGGGAATGAAAAATGAGGTGTAGATATTATATTTTATAATATTATAGTAGATTTTTACATATAAATTTTTTACGATTGTATGTATATAAATTTACATATATGTTGAATACTTATGAATATGAATTTACTTTTATAAAAAAAAAAAAAATATTACTTTTGTATTAAAATAAGGTGATAATGACCTTGTGAAACATTTGATTTTGAATAATATATAAAGTTGGAAAAGGTATATAAATTTTAAATTTGTAAATATACAATTTAAAATTTACAAGTAAGAATATTTTTCAAAAAAAAAAAAAAAACTTCAAGTAATAATTAATATAGCTATACGAAATTTTCGTAAAATATTCAATGTATTTTAAGAAATGTATTTTATAAACTACGTAAATAATTTTGTGGCAAAATTTCGTAAATGCAGTCACATGTAATAGGGTGAACGAAGTTTACGCATGCTACCGCGTCCTCGCAAGTTAATAAAATTTTGAAACCATTGAATTTCATTATTTGTCCGCCTACACATACTGATTCGACTACCTCCAATATTTAGTTCTTGTCATTTAAAATGTGTTGTTGTCTTCTTCTTATTCTTATAACTATATTAACATTCTATATTAGCTATATTCTCGGTGTATAGGGATAAATTATGGTATATATACCAAATCACTCAAAAGGCTCTATATATACCAAATCACCCCAAAATAGCTGAATTGGATAGCTGAATAGCTGAATCAAAAATTTGGCATGTTATTGATATTATTTCTTTGCAAATAATTCGCAAATAGATTATAGAATCTAATTGAAGCATAGTATATAAAACAGTTTAAGTATAGCTTCTTAATTGATAATCGATTTTCGTTTTTTTATTTTGTTTATTATTTAAACTTATTTTAAATAGGTTATCATGCTCAAGTATGGGTCCAAGATGGTTTTATCACAATTAAAACTAAATTTAACAGAACAGTTACAATTTTACTCAGTATAATAAGTAATCCAATAATTGACCTCTGACATAACATAATGTTATATTTTTAGTGAAAAATTTTCTTATAAATATGGTTTCGTGTTGTTTCTTTATATTTCCGTTTATTTTAATAATTCTTACAAAATACATGCTGTAAATTGTTTTTAAATATATTAAGTATTTCAGTTTTCAGTCAATAAATGTAAGTCTTCTTTTAATAAAAAATGTGCAAATCTCTAACTTTCTTAAAAACTAAATAAAAAAGAGGAAGTAACCCGATGAATATCTAAATGAAAATCAGTTGATTAATGATATAAATTTTAGATATAACCGTTAAAAATCTAGACTAAGTACCTTTATCGTCTTACTAAAAAGAAAATTTATTTTTTATACGTATATTAAGATTTAAGTAGAATTGCGGGTATATGCTTTTTGACTTGTGGTTTTTTATTTTTATTCAAGAACTAAATAACAGTTTTTAGACCGTTTTTGTTATTGTTATCAAAATAATCTTTTTGCAAAAAAAAATCCATTAAAGAAGAAAAAAAAAATAAAAGAAATTATATTTTTAATTTGACGTAATTTGAAATTCCCTTTTTAAATACAAAAATAAGTTATAATGCTGTCGATAACTTAAAGTATATAATATAAAAGAATAATATAGGCAGGATTAAGTTAGCTGCCTAGTTATTAGTTAACTCAATGATTTATGAAACGGAAGAATTTTGGCTTCAAAAATTCAAATAGAAGGCCATCTTCCGTATTTGGAATAGGTTAGGTTAGGTTGCCGTGGCTCCCCGAAGAGCACACATGGGGCAACTAGACCTGTTGTGGTCCCGCTGGATCTCTTCCCTCCCACTCCTCATCTGAACCAGCCCGAACCCTTTAAAAATAAGGAACATTTGGATTTTTCGCATTTGGAATAAGGAACAAAAAAATGTGTGCAAATTAATCTTATAATTTAAGATAGAATCGTTAATGGATATGAAACTGATAGCAACTTAATCAATTCTTTGGAACAAAACTTAATTATTTTCACATCAAATTTTTTTTTAACCTACAAGAATATAAAAAATTATGTGAGCTTTATATTCAGTTACCGTTAGCAATTTCATAAGGTAACATTATTATAAGTAAGGTAACATTATGAAATTTTATTAAATTGCTAACTGTAATGAACAGACAAAAAATTAATAATCAACAGTTTTATTGAAGAAAAAGACTCTTTTATTATTATTGAAATTAAAATTAAATTCTATTTTGTTCTTTCTTTTTTCACAAAAAAAATTTCAATTAAAAATGAAAAAAAAAACTGACCGAAATAAAAAAATAAGGACATAAATTAATGACTTGTAATTTATATGAAACTCAAAAATGGACTTAAGTATAGTAAAGGATAATTACTTACAATTTCCATTTCTTTTTCTCATTTTCCTCTACTATAAAATTGTTCTTTGTGTGTATATGCGACGTACAATTAAAAGCAAATTTTATACTTTTTAACACTTATGCAAATTAAATTTTTTTTTGACCCATAAAATATTGAATTTTCCATTCATAATACCAAAAGCTGTTCTGGTAAATTGTGAGGAATTATGAATTATCATTAAATATAAATAAATCAAGTTGTTATCTACTTGTCTAGTGGATAACTAAAAATAAATTTTTTTTTTTTTTTAAATGTTTTAATTTGCTTAGTGCTTACAATTAATAGCGCCCTTATTGGGAAATGTAGCAAAAACCGGAGCCGGTTATACTTGAATTACATGTGATTTGATTAATTTTTTCTAATTAAAGGTCCCCTATGATTATTGCTAATTGAAATTTTGATTATTTTTGCTTCGATAAGAATTTTTCAAGTTATACAAATTTATTTGTGCATTTGTTTGCATTAAATGTAGCTGTAAAACTTGTAGTGTTTCCAACTTTTAGATTTAGACAATTACATAAGAAAAGAATAACGTAATGGTAGATCGAATTTCAATTTGAGTTACCTACTAATTCTCAGATTTGCACTTAAATAAATTGAGTCGTATGCAGAATTTTAATAAATATCCGGCAGTCGATTTAATCAACTAAAAATGTGGTACATTTTTTTTTTCGTGCTTAACTTATAAATTGTTATTTATTTTAATATTGTTTTTTTTTTTTATTTTCCTACAATTGTAACTATACGATAAAAGACAAAGTCCTTCATAATTTCCTTTTGCTGCTTTTCCATTCTTATTTTGTTAACTTTTTATTTGTAGCATAAAAATAATTTTTTATTGCATTGTCCTTTTTAATTTTATTATTCTTATGCAGTAATACCTACAAAATTATAAAGTTAGTACATAAAATATTTTTTTCCTTTTTAAGTATTTTAGTAAATAAAGTGGTGGTAAAAGAAATTTAAAAAAAAATGTATATTTATATTTTGTTGTTCTACCACTTTAATTTCAATATAAAAGTAAAATAAAATGTTGCGTCACATATTGCATAAATAATATTCTCATATTTATACACACATATACATACGTACATACAATATTTTCTATACGCATTTATTTTTCCAAATAAAATATTCGAATATACTGAAATAACTGAATTATTCTTGAGAAAAATAAAAAAAAAATTAAACCGGTTATAATTTTACTATAATAACTGAAAAATTACCGAAGATTACCGAAGATTGACGATTCATCTTTATTTGGTTTTTCGTTTCTATTTTCACCTTCTTTCTTTTAAGTTTTTTCTTCTTCATGTATAATTTTTGTTGACTTTAATAGAGTATAAAAGGTAACAGATGTTAAGTTTTGTTTTGTGTAGGGTCATAGAATAAAAAATAAGAACACGATAACCTTTTCCTTATTTTTGTTCCTTTTTTATATTATTATAAAAGCGTTAGAGAACATTGTTAAATATGCATATTGTATAGTTTTAGAAAATGAAAGAAAAAGGTAAATAACATTAAGGAAGAATAAAATATAGACATTACATACACACATACATATATGAAATAGTATAAAAGTGTGGATTTTTTTTTTAAGTTTACAGAACTGTATGGACTTGAAGTAAAGTGACTGAGAGGATTGTTTCTTATTAAGAAATAATATATATGAATTTTTTTATTTTTGCCCCATTTTTTTTTTTGTTTCTAAGAAAATTTCATTTTTCTTCGAGCACGCATACTCTAATTAATATTCCCATATCTTTTATGGTGATAATTATATGAATAAGGATTTTCTAAACAGGCTTAGTATAATAACTTACGGGTTAATGTACTACTTAACTAAATTTCAAAAGGGTAGGAAAATTATCAGATTTTAAATTTTTGAATTTAAAAAAAAAATATTTGTAAATGGTATGTTGAGGACTAAGAAAATTCGAAAATATTTGCTGATATGAAAAATTAAGTTTCTTAATTTTGTTTAGATTTATTTGTAGTTGCAAATAAATCGACATTATTTTAAAATAAAGTGTTAATTGAATTTTTAACTAATTATTATAATTAAAACGTTGTTCTCATATAATAATCAATAATGGTTTCTAAAAGTATAGATTCACATATATAAATATACAATAAAATTATTTATTTTTTTGTTATTGTATACCTAAGTAATTTCGATGTCTGCCATTTATGTTTTTGAATACACACTCAAAGGTATTCATACATGTAAGTTTTATGTAAATTTCTCATAGGTTAACAAAATTTATGTTGCGTATAAAAGTAAATATTTCAGTATATATTTATTTTTATCTTAACTGTACAATTTATTTATACATATTTCTGTTCTGTCATCTATATGCATACATGTATGTATAAGTTTTACATTGTAATGTCATTATAAAACTGGTATAACATACTCAATCTATATAAATAAAAAATGTGTAAAAAATATTATGGGGTACATGATTTTATAATAGGGTTGGTTTCAAGCATATTTATTTTCTGGTTTAAGAATTTTTATTTTACACCTGTATTTTGAATATATAAAAATATATAAGTATGTATGTATGTACTAATGTGCATAAGCGAATAAAATATTTTTTTTTTTTTTGAGAATTTTCAAATGCTAAATTTAGTAAAATGTTTTATTTATAAATTATTAAAATAAAAACAGACAGAATCAAAGCACTTGAGAAATTTTTTTTTTGTGAATTTCAATGAAAATTTGTTGGTGTCTTAGGTTTTTAAAAGTAACATGTTCTTTTGTTGTTTGTTTAATCGTCATACTGCATTAGAAATCGATATTCTTGTTTATATGATGAATACGGGCTTAATTGTTCAAAAAGATGCTTGATAATGATTAGCTTTTAACAGGTTTAATATGACGAACAGTTGCAATCTTAAAATTTCCGGCATTTTAAAGGTGAATATTTGACCAATTCAGCTAAGAGATAGATGAGAGCTAAAAAATTCGAAAAAAACCTAGCTTATTTTCTTTTGGCTATGTTATATTTTTTGTAATGTTTGCAAATTTTTCTTGTTGTTTATAGTTTGATTAAGGAGCTCGTACAATATGCAATACTAATTCAATAAGAGTTGAATTTTGGTCTGTACTTTAAAATATTTTGTACGTGAAATTTTAAAATTAACTTAAAAAATATTTCATGAAAAATTTCAATAATTTTTTTTTTAATAAAATACATTCAAAAATGTTAATAAAACGCGATGAGATTTGAAAATAATGGTAAAATTCACAAAAATTTCTCATTCCATTTTTGATTTAACTTTTTTATTTTTGTGTTATTACACTTAAATTATGAGAATTTTAAAAACACGCCATTTTGATTTAGATTTTAATTTCCTTTTATTTGAAAATTTAATGTTATTCCGAGTAAGTAAGTTTATTACTTTGGTTTTGTTTTTTATTTTTATTATTTTTTTTTTATATTTTGATTATAATAGCGTTTAATAATGTATAATAGCCTGCAGGTTCTTTTTTGTTGTATGGTTTTAAATTTTTTTTCTAATTTTTTATTTATTATATTCCTTTAATAAAGTTATTGCTTGTTTGGTGGTTTTGTTTAAATTTTAAAAATTAATATTCTCATAAGCTAAAAGTAAGTTAATGCGGTTTTACAAAAAGATTTTATTGTTAAATTTTTTTTAATTAAAATTGTTATTTTGTAAGGTAAAAGAGTTAAATAGATCTATGATTAATATTGTGGTGGATGTCAGGGTGAAACAGTACAGAAGGAAATGAGGGAGCAGCTATGACTATATTTACAGTGTTTTCCAGACTTGTTTCACGGTGGAAAAAAACGATGTTTATTATGTGTTCCTTGGATTGTAAATTCAAATGAGTTCATTAGAGACAAAGAACGCAAGCCATATTTGCTTAATTTTATAGATTCATAATACGGATACTCAATGGTAGATAAAATTATCTCTCCCGTGATTGACATTTTTTGGACTAAATTGGAAAATCGTATTGAACTACATTCCTAATGTATGAAAAAAATCGGAATAGCACATGAAAACAATCGGAACAAATTTATCAACTGAATTTCTTCTCCGAATTTTTTGTTAGTGTTTTGGCTGTTTTACTTTTGTAGATCGCAAAGTCAATTAACCCGTGCGCTGTAAGTTTTTTTATTGCCATTGATTTATGGCAACTTTTAAGAGTTTTGTTGTTTTGATATTTTACTTGTACCTTTTTACTTTTTTATACCCGTACGAACGTATGATCGAAGGGTATATATTAAATTTCCCTTACCGTTTGTAACACTAAGAAATAACGGACTGAGATATAGAGTCCAGTGTATGTTTTTGATCAACGTCGAATTCTGAGTCGACTTAGCTTTGTCTGTCCGTCCCAGCGATAACTTAAAAACTAATTGAGTTAAGTTCACCAAATGTTCACAAATGATTTATTGTAGTAAGTGCCAGAACCATATTTAAATTGGACATGATCCAGGTACTGGTTCCGGTAACTGCCAAACAACTTCAAAATTTATTTGTTTATATCTAAGAAACTATGAAAGTTGTGCTAATTTCACACAAGCAAATATATTAGTAGGGCCGATGTCGTTGATAAAAGTCGTTGAAATTTTTTGGCTCTTTCTGGTAGCTGCCATAAAACATCAATACCAGTTTGGCCATTCTTTATTCAAAAATATTGAAAACAGAGTACTGAAATTTTGCATATGGTAATATGGCTAGTTAAAATGATAGTTTGTTCCATAGTCAAGTATATGAATTTGCACATTTATTCGCATATAGGATAACAAATTCGTACGGGTATCACAGAGTTGACAAAGTCAACTCTATTTCTTCTCGTTTTTAACTGGAAATAAATGCTTGATGTCTATTGTTAATTTTGGCGAGAACAACTCTTAAGTAAAAACCGATGCGCAAATAACTTGGTTTATCTCTTTCTTTATGTAGGTTGTTTAACCTCTTGTCTGTCTAACATCAGTTTAATAAATTTTATTCAACTTGCAAAAATTGCTTTTAAAGCAAGAATTTTGCGTCCCCCTTAGTCTAAAAAAAAATATTTCCTTTTTCTTAAAACAATTTTCACATTCCCTATTTTCAATTTTTTTATTTCTTTTTTCTATTTTGTTGTTTGGTGGTTGGAAAATCTTTAGTTGGTTGGTTGGTTGATTCCTTAACAGTCATTTACCTTCTATATTTCTTAATTTTTTTCTTTCTTTTATTAAATTTCTTTTTCTTTCTATTTTTTTTTTCTTCTTTTTGACGTCCTTTTAAAAGTTCAAAGTGAAGGAAAAAGTGACTGAGACGTTCAATTATTTCTTTTTAGCATGATTTTCTTTGTATACGTTCATCAAAGAGAAGAAGAAAAGTGGGGATAAGTAAAGGTAAATGAAAAGAAGAAAAGACTAAGTGTAAGAAAAGAAAATAGAGAGGTTATAATTGAAAGAGTATGATAAAGGGACAGAAAATATTAAAAAATGAAATTATGGAAAGATAAGAGAAGAAATAAAATTCATGTAGGTTGTATCGGTGTAAGAAGGTTTCGAATTACATAAGCTACTGAAGAGTCTGTCAGAAATCGGTAATTTTTTTTTCTCAAAGGAACAAGGGAATGTCCTATTGATAAAACGATAGATTTTCGTTTCTGCGTTTGGTGTATAGACAAAAAGTGAGAGCAAAAGGAAAAGATAAGATATATGTTTTTAAAACCAGTACATTTTAAATTCATAATGAAATACCGTGTATCTTTAGTGGAAGATTTTTACTCTTTAGCTCTTATTTATTTTTCCGTGCTCGTCTACTCCCTGATTTTTTGTCGAATCTGTTTAATTTAAGAAGCCAAACATTAGACAAACATCTACGTACCATACATTCATAATACGGCAAACTTCTTCAATATTTGGCAGAATTATACTCACAGCACACATTTGTCTTCATTAATAGAATCTAAAATCCATCTTCTAACACCAACTGGTTATTACAATAGCTATTAGGGACCGTTATAATTATGTCCTTAAAGAAGTATGTAATTCGTAGAAAAATGGACGAACGAAAGTTAAAGCGAAATTTTATCTATTAAAGGAAAAGAAGATTTTAAAGAAAACGTAGACAAAAAGTGGCAATCATTTTACATTTTTTTCTATTATTATTAACCTTTATATGTAAATTGGAATTGAAATGCTCTAAAATGTAAAAGTAGAAGAAAGAATACATGAAAAAATTTACAAATCTAATTTAAGTTTTTTTCTTCTTCAAGTGTTATCTCTTGATGATTCACTTTATAACACGTGTGCCATAAAGGTTTGAAATAAAGTCCAAAGAAATAAAGCTGTATCAATAAATTTTACGGTATCTGTTTAAAATTTGTAAACATTTATTCGACAAAATTAAGTTTTTTCAAGAAAATTCTTCCAGTTGTGAAAATCATAACAACCTCAAGAGACCATGGACTTTCTTAGGTTCTTATGGACGGAATCAAGTTGCATATTGGCGGTAGGCTCGTGCCTTCTGTATCTTGTATATGAAATAAATGAGTTAATATGAGTTTTCGGTTTTACTTCATACTTGTAAGCGTTGAAATAAAGAAACTCGTTTACAGACAAAATTGAACGATTAAATGAAGATTGAAATCGGTTGAATAAAAATTTCAAGTAAGAAAATTGGTAAATAAACGTGTTTAAGATATATAGCATTATTGTTCGAAAATGAGCTTTCTGATTCGCTCTCTGAGTAGCGTGACGTTTTTTTGTGAATTGAAATAAATTGTAAGTAAATTCACTTGAGCCTTTAAAATTCTGTACTTGATCTGAGACGATATTGCGTAACAAAATTAATCCTAAACTCGTTGCGTAACATGAAGTCCAGGAATGAAATTGAAAAATTTCATCTCGAAACTAAGCATAAGGAAAGATTAGAGGAGAGAGTCTCTTAGGTACCCAATGGGATTATACACCATTTAGTGATATATAGAGGATTTCGTTGGGTTCATGAAATTCCTAAGTGGAAATTGTCGGTTTAAGGGAAACCTTCGAACTTTGAGCCTAGAAAGCGTAGCACCTGTAGATTCTGTGGGGAAGACCTCGATGCTCCTTCCTCTGGAGTTTCGAGTTGTGGCTCACAGAAAAAGCGAGTTTCTAGGTGGCTGTTTGGTCGTGAGACACAATAGATCTAATTTTTTATTATTCGTCGTAGAAAGTAATTGGCCGCTCCTCTTGAAATATATGAATTAAAATATTTAAATTGAAAATTGTATTTAGATTAAATCAAATTTTACAAAAAAAAAACTTCCAGTTTGAAATTTTTATTTAATAAGATTGTGTGTTCAGTGTTACAGATTTTGTCATAAAGGTATATTGAGAAATAAACAAGCTCACTACTTTAGTGTGTTCCATACTTTTACTAAACCAGCATTGTAATTTTCGATGACAAAATTTAATTATTTCATATTAAGGGAAAAATATACTCGTAATAGCAACGGAATCTCTTTGGAACTATTGAAATTATTATTTGTCTTTGATATGAGACCGTCAATATAATTAAAAACTTTCTGTCCACAGCTTTAATTAAATAAAGTTGTAAAAATTTTCGTTTATTGTTTGTTTTTACAAAAAAATTTCCTTTATTTTTTTTTTTTGTTTTGTATAACAAAAAAGAGAAATACAAAATGCCTAGAGCTTTGAACTATAATAATAAAATGATGATTATTTTTGTAAAACAGGACAAATGGATGTACTTTAATTTATATTTGATGGGCGGGTGTACAGGGAGAATATTTTATAAGGCAAAAGAAACTTTAATTTTTTTTTACAATGAAAAAAAAAACCACTAATAAGTGGTTTTCCATGTTATTGCATACTTTTAGGTAGTTAATTAATTTTTTATTATATTTTGAACAATTTCAGGAACTTTTTTGTTGTTTCTTTTTTTATTTTTGTGGAATTTCTTTTGTTATAATTGTAAAGTGTAGAAAAAAAAATGTAGTTGGAAAATTATTTTACAAAACATTTAAAAAGTGTTCTTTTGGAATTTTATTCAATAATTTATGTTCGGTTCTTAAATAAATGAAATATTCAATTGAAATGCTCTAAAATTTTATGTTCAAATTTTATATTTCATTGCTGTACGCAGCTATGTGTTCAAAAAAAAGGTCAAGTATTGATGCTTTATAAATTTGATTGATTCAGAATTGGAACGTTTAAATAAATTGAAAATTTTAAGTATTGAAAGTATGAAGAAATTTTATATATAATTTACAGTTGTAGATGGAATAATATTGTAAGCAAAAATCAATATTTTGAAATATGTTTGAAACTGAAAATATTTTTGAGTTTTGTATTGAAAATTTTTTTGAAAATTAAAACTGTGGGATTGAATAACCCAAGGAGAGAAGTACGTTATACAGGGCAAATTTTTCAATTTGCAAAATTGTAATATTGTATTTTTGCGTTAATTTTATATGCGCTTTATGCAACCCCATATTCAAATGGATATTGTGGCTAAAGAATTAGTAAAAAAAACTTTGTTTGTTTCATTTTCCCGTACTCAGCATAAAAAAAGGGGAGAAAACTCTACTAATGGCATATTTCAAAGCATGGTTCAAGTATCTGTCTGTGGATTAGATAGATTTACTTTCATTTCGCACAAGGTTTCAACTAAATAGACTAGATACTATTGTAACAAAAGAAACGTATTGGACACAACTAACTCATTATATACAGAACTCACACATTTTAAGTTATATTAAATTTTAAGAAAAATAATTTTTTTTAAAAAAATTTAATTGTAGGAGAATTAAATCGTGTCTTCCGCAACAATCTTTTGTTTTTTTTATATTTCAATAAAAAATTTTGGAAAATTTCATTTAAAATTTAAATTTTTAAATCTCCTATTCCAGTTTAAATGAAAAATTTGAAAAGCTATTCCTTTTTATATAATGCCAGAATATCATTAATAAGAAAAATAAATTATAAGGATAATTTTTTAATTAAGAAATTATTGTTTTTTTTTTTTTATTCAATTTTTAAATTGAAAAGAAATTAAAATATTTTATAATGAGACAAAAGCAGAATTAAATTAATTTTTTTTTTTGATTCATGGCTCCTTCCTGTCTTATTTTTTAATATTATTCTTGAATAATTTTTGAATAATTTCCAAAGAAAATCTTTACATTCAGGGACTGACTTAATAAAAAAGTTTGTTTCTCGTTTTCAACCATTTTTATTTTACACCCGTTTCAAAATTCTCTTTATTTCTTAAAAATCTAATCTTTTTTTTTTTTGGAATTAAAAAATATTTTTAACATAAAGTAGATTGACATAAAATGAATGTTAACTTATTTGTAAGAAAAATTATGACAATATACGAGTAACTGTTTGTACTCATTGTCTTTCATTTGTTCCAATGGTTATGCACAAAACATAATAATAACGTCATATAATGAGCATAATAAAAAAGTTCACATAGACATATACATATTTGAAATAGAATAAAGTGAAAGGATGTGTGCATATAAATTCCAAAAAATGAAAAAAAAAAATTAACAGAAATCAGAGAAATCAGAAAAAAATAATTTATTTATGAGAAATACTCGTAATACTGAAAAATGTAAAAGAATGAAAGAAAAAGAAAACAAAAAAAAAAAAGTATTAAACGAAAAGCAAGGATAATAAAAAAAAATATCTGTACATTCTCAGAAGGATAATAAAATCGAATTTCGTTGAGAAAAGTAAATGAAATTGTTTTCGGTTGTTGTTGTTGTTGTTCGTACATCAGTATTATCTTAAAATATATGAGATTTTCTTTTGTTTTATTTGTATGTGTTTCTTATTTAAAAATAATGTTACATAGCCATTTTTTTTTTTCATATGTTTTATGGTTATATTAGAGTTACCAACGCTATACAGAAATATTTTATAACTTTTGTATAATAAATGAATATAATTTAAGAGAAAATTTGTTGAAAAATTTTATTAGATGTGGTACAAATACAAAGTATTGTATTTGTAAGGCATGAATGAAATCGAGAAATTATATTTTAATCTGAAGAATCAAATTTTCTTCGAGTACAATTATTTCGTTAAACTTTTCTTATATGTACTTAAAATTTTGTAAAATATTTGTACATATAGCAAAGATAGCAACAATATAGGATTAAAATACGGAATAAAAAAAGTATTTAACAAAAAATAATTCGATATTCGGCAAAATTCTAGATTTACAGGAATAAGTATTAGAAAAACAGATGAGAACAGAACATTTTTTTTTTAAATACAAATAAACAAATTTGAGTCAAATTAATGACCATTGAAACATCACACATTACTCTTAAATATGTTTATGAAAATTTAATAACTTTCACTTTCATTGTATTTTACTGTTGCATATCTCTGGGGGTTAAAAACTACTAGTGTTAATAAAACATGTAAAAACTACAAAATTATGTTCTTCAAAACAAACAAAACCTCAAGTTTTTCTAACATTTCAAATAAAATCATCAAAATTTTTAAGTAAATAATTAAAGTAGGTAATCCTTATAAATCCTTCTTTTATTTTCCTTTACATTTTTATTGTATATTACAGTAATAAGTAAATTTTCTTTATTTTTTTTTTTATAATAATAATAATAATGATAACTAAGCTTATTGTTTTTGTTACTTTTACTCTTTTGTTAAGAAATTTATTTTGAATGTGTTACACCATTGTTATTTACTTTAATCAATTCTCTCAGACTTAAAATACATATATTCTTTTTGTATAATTTGTGTATTGTGTGTACAAAATATGATTCGTTTAGCAAAATATATACCTTAATGATTTTCGTATAAAAATTAATAATTTTTCAAGTATAAAAATGTGAACATATTATTATTATATTGTGTTGTTCAAATATTGATAAGAGCTATAAAAATATAAAATTAGCTTGAGGCAATTTTAATACAGAAAAACAATATTGTAAGGGGGGAAATAAAAAAAAAATATTAATTAAAAAATTTATATGTAAGCTATATTATTTCGAAAAAAATAAAATGTCTACCGGAATAGTAATGAAGAAAATTTTACGATTATACGATATTTTGTTATTAAAATTTATAATTAAAAATCTCATATTAAATGAAAGAATAATACTGTAATAGTATTGTTTATATAAAAACTTAATAGGAAATATGTCTAAGGTTTTTTAGTTGTAATGCGTGGCTAGAACATTATTATTAAAAGTTAGATTTGTTTCAAACAAATAATGGAATATCTCTGATGCAAAAGATATTTGAAAATATTTTAAGAAAATTATATAGCAAATATAATTGTCGGCAAAAAATTCATGTTCTGTATGTTATCGATTGTTGTACCGCTCTAAGATATTGCTGAATTTGAATTAAATATTCCTATCATGTAATTAATATTTGACTTAAAAAAAACTTGTTGTACTAAAGAATGCAGCGAGAAAATAAAATTTATTTTATCATTGGTATTTCTACTTTATAATATGTGTTTATCTTAGCATATATTGTTAAAATTATATATAGAACTTTTGCATGGATAAAAATTATATCCTTGGATTTCTTTTTTTTTTCTATTTTCTTTTTTCTTTTTCTATTTAACATTCTCAAAATAAATACCATTTAACATGCTCTCATATAAATAACATGAAACGATTAATATCCATGACGGCAGATGCTGTTCATCTTTTTCTGCAAGGATATAAATTATATATAATTTATCAGATAAGAAGGATATTAATATTATGTTTATATTATTTACTTACTTTTTCTATTTGTTTGTTTTTTTGTTTTTCTTATTTCTCTCATTTTTTGTTTTTTTTTTTTTGGTGCCTTTTATTGCTTACTTTTATGATAATAATCGCATATGTTTATACTGAGTGTTAAATAGAAATTTCCTTTTAATATATCAAAGGTTATACATTTTATAAATTTTGTTTCATTTTTCTATGAATCCTTTTATGTAATAGTAATGGTAATTATAATAAAACAAGAAAGACCGAAGGATTTCAGTATATTTCGATTACAATTTGAATTAATAATTATAATTTAAAGTATTATATTTATTTTCTAAAAAATTATTTTAAAATTTTTTAGTAATTGATAGGATAAGAATTGGTAAAATTATGCATTTGGCTCATTTCTTAAAATTAGTTTTTAAAATAGGTTTCTAATTTAAGTTTTTTTTTGATTCCTACTTTTATAATTAGCATTTTTTTGCTCTTTTATGATATTTACTGCAGACAGGGAGCTTTAAATGCAACTAAAATTTATATCTGTTATACAAAAAAAATTATAATAATTCAAAATTTTTAAGTGGCTTTTGATATCGTAATAAATATTAAAATAACAACATAATAAAAGCTTCAACAGCTTCTTCAATAAATTTTTGTATAATTATATGGCAATATGTTTATGTATATTTTTTATTAACTGAAGATGACCCAGAATTATTGGTATACTAAAATAATTTATTACACGCAACAAAACAAAAAATTTAATGGAACTGTTTTTAATAATAATAAAACTATAATAGTAGCCATGTCTCTTAAGCTGTATTATTTTAAGAATTATTGACCTTTACATAGCTATAAAAAAGTTTGAGATTAAAAAAAAAAATTCTGAGAAATTAAAATTTTTTTTTATATTACTGCTATCACTATTGAAACTTCTTGGTATTACCCTCATTTATTATTATTTTTGAATATTTAAGGACTAATTATGAAGGCTATTATTAACCTTGAAGAAAGAAATGCCTTTTCTTTGATATACATTAATATAAAATTTTTCTATTTAGAATAAAAAAAATTTCCATTTTTAATGGAGAAAATAAATAATCATAATTTATTCTAGCCCTATATTTTTTATTTAGAAATCCGAAATTTCTTTTCTTCGGCCTTTTTGCAATATTTTCTTTAAAATGAATGTTAATTTTTTTTTTTTGAATTTTCAATTACTATATAAGCTTCTGTTTTATACATAGTCGTTTCATATATGAAAAGGAATTTGGGATTCTCTATAATCAAGTGTATGTATAAAATATTAAATGTATATGAGTTCAAAAAACTAAAAGAACAAACAATTTCCTTTTAGTTATTAACATTTACATAATTTATGTGCATATAAATATGAAAAAAAAAAATGTTTTTTTTTTTTGTATAAATTTGTTATACTTAAGGTTAGGATAATTTTCCAAGGTATTTCTTACTTTGTTTTTATTCTTTATTGAAAATATAATAGTGTAATGTAAAACAAATAATAAAGATTCACAAATGTATGCGCATTCTAAAGTGTGTAACTATTTACTTTAATTTATTTATATACATAATACTTATCTATAATACTGTCTATTTGTATACTATACAATATATGAGTAATATGTCTAATAATGGATTTAAAAATGTATTTTAGATAAGCTTATTCTAAATATTTTTTTTATATAATTTTATGTTCACTATGTTTATTGTTTTATATTTGGAAAACGGAAAGAGAAACAACAAAAAATTTACATATTTTCAGAGTTATAACAAAAATTATTTATACGTAAGTAAATGTATAATACCATAGAAAAATAGGTAAATGGATTACTTATTTCTCTATGATAATACTCAGTTATAATAAATAAAATGTGTGCTGATCAGCACATAATCAACTGCACCTTGTATTGTCTAATTTAGTGAAGTTGTTTCGTTGTGAAAATGTCTTTTGAAAACTTCTTTTAAAAATTCGTCAGTTGATTTTGGGCAGCTAACGACACTCAAATAACTGCTGACACCTGATTTAAGAAAAAAAATGAGGTGGTTTGTTTAATGTGAAGACGAAAACTAAATGTAAAATTTTAAGTTAATCTGTTCAATATTTTTTTCGAAAATTATTTAAAATAGGGTTTTAGAAAAAATCGATCCAGTTCCCGAGGCCTCTCATGTTCAAAGAGTTGATCAATCCGTTATATAGTCACAGTAAATTCAGATATAAATTTTTATTAAAATCGGTTTAAATTAAAGTGAGATATACACGTATGTAGACATCACAACGGAAAAATGGCAAAAATCTTGCTAAAAAATCGATTATTTACGCTTCCTTCGATTATTTGCGTTTCCATCGAAAATTTGACACTCGAAATTTTGTGTCATCATATAACCTCCATTATTGTATGCAAAGTGAAAATCTTTGAAAACTATGTATGTCTATTTTAAATTTTTTCTCTATTTCATATTTTGTGTAGGAATTTTGAAGGTTAGAATCAATGTCTTAAAAATCAATATTCTTTTACTAATGTTTAACATCCCTGTTGGAAGAAAATTTCTCTTTCAATAACAAAATTCGATTTAAAGGCAAGTAAAAATTTTTAAAATACAAAAACAAACAAGAATGATAACAATACTGTGAAATGAAATTTTTAATATAGACAAAGGAATTATGTATCTCTTGGTAAAGATTATTTAAATAATCACACGTGTGCTTTCAAATTTGTTCGTTGAATAAGGAGAAAAAATAAGAAAATAATGTTTTTCGCAGAATAATTTTTAAAATAAAAAAAAAAATCCATTGGTGAAACTTGAATTATGTTGGAATAAAGGGCAAAGGCGCGCGAATCTTCTTTCCAAGTTGGATGTTAAATCTAATTTCTTAAAGGTTTGAGACTTTCGGTGTTCTATGAATACGCTTCAGAAACTGCTACCTGAAAATGCTGCACAAGTGATTAGGGCAAACATTTTGGAATTAACCTATCCAAATTGCTTTTTCACTATTTCAACGGATAACGGTAAAATTTTTGCAACTGTTACTATAGTCACTAATTTGTTTACTGGTTACTGCATATCAAAATTACCACAGGCACAAGTTACAACCACGTAAGGTCCATTTGTTCAGATTCTGCCATGAGGAAGAATTTGTTTTTATCTCTAAATTTGACTTAGAATTTTTTTTTTTTTATTTTTGTGCACATTTAACTTTTAAAACGGTTCCAAATAAAACAAATTGGATTTACTCCCAAATATATGCAAAATTTTAATGAGATAACGAAAAATATAATTTTAAAATGAAAAAGGAATCTTCCTTAATCTCTTAACACAAAATTGCCTTCAAATTTTATTTAATATTTTTATACAATTATAATCGAAACACAAAATTCCTAATCAACCATAATTGCCTCTCTGTTTTTCAAGTATAGAAATCAACGTCAAGTTTACATCTTTCTCTCTTTTTCTTAAAACTCATTTTATTTTGTATTTTATAAATATTTGTTTTAAAATTACTTTCTATTAAAATCATACGAAATATAATTATAAAATCATTATATACTCGTATAATTTCATTTAAATTTTTGATTTTCTAATTACCTATGCATAATAAAAATATGTCTGTGTATGTTTGTGTATATATATGGTAAAAATTATTACAGTAATTAGAAATCCCTTCAAGTTATAACTGTAAAAATACAAAAAAAAAAACAAAAAAATTAAATAAGAAAAATAAAAACAAAAAAAACAAAACAGTATAATAACAAATTAAAAATTTACAACTTCTCGTAACCCAAAAGTATTCTGATTGTTTTTGTTTTTTTTTTTTGAAATTTTGTTAACCTTGTACGAGTATAATCCAAACATAAAAAGAGCATTATAATAAAATTATGGAAAACATTGTAATTTAACTTGAAAATTTTTGTTTTATTTTCCTAGAATTATAAATAACCCAGCCAGCTAAAATAAACCAATCCCAAACGCAATAACCTCCTTCATCAAGGAATTTTACGTTATTTGCTGTTCTTTGTAAAAAAAAAGAAGTGAAATGAAAAAACTTGCTGTCTATACCTTATCACTGATTCTCAATTTTTCATGTTGTTTTTTTCTGTGCTTTTACCGACCGTATTACATATGATAAGGAAGGTATTGTGATCACGCTAAATATTTAGCAGGACACTAAGTCAGTCTACGAGTATGTGCGTCAATATCTCAAATTCGGTGAAATTGGTTTGGAATAAATTTATTAATGTCAAATGGCTAAAAATTTCCGCCAATTGGACCTACTGCAAACGGATTTCACCTTTCAATTCCTTTCTAAAAATTTATAATAAATAGTGTCAAATTATATTTTTATTACGAAACTAATTTTGTTCACATGAAAAACGATGACACAACGTCTGCAACCTGTACGAGGCCGGAAATCAAATAAATTTTAATTAGTATAAATACTGTTACATTTTAAGAAAAGTTTAGTTGAAATTTCGGTGTTAATATTAGTAACATTATTTAAACTGTTTAACTGAAAGGTAAAATTTACCTTTCAATAAAAATCTGTAATATTGTGTGAAATAAATTTATTATTCTGCATAGAAGTTAAAAACAGTTTAACAACTTATAAGGTCTTTCTAACAACAGATCTAACAAGCAGGAATTTTGGGAAAAAGCAGGGAGAGAAATCCACAGATCTGGGTCCCATTGCACTAATCACCAACAATTTTGTCTCTACTTTCTATTGATCGAAGGAATGATTAACATAATTTTCAGAGAATCCTATTCTAGAAGTAGAACTTTTGCTAAGAATAAAACTTACAATTTTTAGGTGTAATATTAAGTTTAATTATAATGTAATATTAAATAAGGTGAGGACGTAAGCATATCAAGCGTCCTCGGACGTTGCCCATCGATATTTCAGACTGAGACATTGCCATAGAGTTGTGTGCTCTGGAATGTATCAGGAGGAACATGAGAAGGAGCAGGATTTTTATTATGTCGGACAGTAGGACTGTTCTTGGGGCCCTCTTTCCTAATGTAGTGGGAACCAGGCTTGATGTGGGTGCCGGGACACTACGAAATGGACGAGAACGAGAGAGCTGATGGTCTTGCAAGGGATGGAATGGCGGCTCCCTTCATTGGGCCGGAGCCATGCTTTGGGGTGCCCAAGACAACGGTCTTGCGTGCCCTCAGTGAATAGAATGAGCGGGCCAGAGTTGAACACTGGAATAGCAGCCTGGGCCTATCGCACTCTAGGAAATTTGTGCGTCCCCTGGGACAGGGGGACAAGATCTGACCATGCTCAGTCGTCCAAATTTGAGGACATTAGCGGGGGCTCTCACTGGACACTGCCTCTCGAGGGTCCACCTGAAAAGGGTGGGCAGGGTGGCGGATGAGGTCTGCCGTTTATGCCTGGAGGAGGACGAAACCATGGAGCACTTACTGTGTGAGTGCGAGGCGGTTGCTCACCTGCGACTGAGATGCTTCGGGGGGAGTTTTTGTGACCTCGGGGAGGATCTCGCAACTTGATGTAGCTGCCATACTGCGGTTTGTCAGTAGCTTATTAATAGAGCTAATGTAGGGGGGATGGGAATCACAAAAGATTTTATGGGTCGACGTGAGGGGGGCCTAAGGGCCTCGGTCCCCGTGGAGAGAACAAAAAATAAATAAATAAGCGAATAATAGATTTTGTCACGATGTTGTGTAACTATTCCTTTTCCCTAAAAACGATTTGAAAATATTATTTTGGCAAATACAAAATGCGGTCGGTTATGTGTTGATCACATTCAATTTCATTTAGAATATTTTATTTAATAAATATATTGAAAGTTGTACGCTTTGTAAAAGTTCTTAATATAAATTATGTGGGTAGCAATGAGAAGATAAGTATGAGTTAAGTGTTAAGCATTAAAAAAAAATCCAATGTAGGTGCAATTTATAATGTCCGTTGAACTTAAACCTTTCTTTTTTTTTTATTATTTTTTGGTAAGTACCTATATGAGAATGTATGAGGTGTGATGTTGTAATGTGAAACGAAAAAAGGATCTAAAATTTATTTTATTTTACACAATTTTTCTTTTTGACTGATTTTGTTTTGGGGAAAACAATAAGTCGCTTATATATTTATTTATTTCACATTTTCAATATTAATTATCGCAGTCCGTTGTCAAAAGTTTAATTCTCAAAATGCTGTTCCAAATTCTACTTGTTTTATACATAAATCTATACACGCAGTTGGTCACTACATAAACACTAAAAATTTTATTTAATATAATGTTAATAACATAACTTTTAAAAGGTAAATCCGATATAACATTTTATTAGAATTTTATTTATTTGACCAGAAAATTTATTTTTTATACAAAAAAAAAAGCTAAATACAAAAATTTTTAATAAAGGTGTGGATTTTACTCAATATCACGTGGAGCTTTAATATGTAAAGTATGTGTATAATTTGTGAAGATGAAATTTATTATTGCATTGTTTACAAAAATAAAATTTTCAATTTTTACTTTATAAAAAATTCAAGAGAATGACGTAGTTTTGTGTACACGTTTTTGCTCATATTATTTGCAAAAACAAAAAGCAAAATAGTGGAACTTTATTCAGATTTTAGGAAACAAAATATTTTAGGGGCCACACATTTATTTCAGTTATTTGTTTCAATTACTTTAGAAATATATAAAAGGCTTGTATTAAAGCAAGTCTAAAGTAATGAAAAAGGAAATATACAATGAGTTTGAAAATATGGACTGGTTTCATTTTATTTTAAAAGTGTAAAAGTATTAAAAATAATCCTATTGTGCTCAATATATTTTATAATACTACTGTAATTCATTAATTTGAAATTTTGCTATCACAATCCCGTGATAACCAGGCTGTCGTTGAGCGTATGATTACACATGGCCTATCTAAGTCACCCGGTTCTCTTGTGGAATCTATCTAAATCTCCAAATCTATTTAAGTACCACACTTGGTCTGCTTATTTTTTCTGCCCATAGCCGGACAGTCGCAGAAATATTCTACGTTCCACTGTTATATTAAAAAATAGTTTGCTAAACCTGAACTATAAAGAAAATAAGATTTTTATCGTGTTGGGGGGAACTTGGAAATAAAAAAAAGTAAAAAAAGAAAAAACCATAAGTGCTGTAGCTATCGTTATTTTTAAGCTTATTTCAACATAATATTTAATATTTTTTTTTTATTTTCCTTTTCATTTTTTTTTATTGCTCATAGAATTGCTAGTTTCCTATTATATAAAATAATATTGGAATGCCGCCATTTTATACAGTTTATTCTCTTTTGTACTGTTATTTTTGTATAATTTTGTTACGGTTAATTTAATTTTTTCTTTTCTGTTTTTTACATTTTCTATGTAACTACTCTATAGAGAGATTTCAACTTACCTGTTTACAATTATCTTATATATATACGATGTATAACAGTGGTATACTTATTATCCTTCTTTCTGTTTATTTTTTTACTTTTTGTCCCACATTTAAAATTATAATAAAGTTAGATTTTCATTACCATTAAAATATAACAATAGAATAATATGCTTACTGTTCATTTTATTTTCTATTTGCTTTTTTTTTCGTTTTTGCTTTTGAAAGAATGTGATCGAAAATGGTTTGCTGGTATTTAACCTAAAAAAAAAAACAATATGTACTCGTATGTAGAATTTAATTTTTTAAATGTCTCTTGAAATTTTGAAATATTTTTGTATAAAGAAAATAATGTAAAAAACAAAAATTAAATAAAATTGTGGTGGTCAGCAAAATTTTGTTTTAATTTAAAAAGTTAATTTTACAGAAGTTTTATTGTAAATATTTAAGTTGTGGTTGTTTGAAGGTACCAAATAACTGTAGGTTACTATTAAATAAAATTTTATTTTGTTTAACGATTCCGTTTGTGAAATTTTGCTATGAAATAATGAAAAATAAGGCTATACTCAGCAGATTTAATCGCGCCTGTAGTCATTTTTGAAAAATGGGAAAGTTGAAGTGGAATAGGAAAAAGTGATTGTGCCAGTTTCAACTAGAAAAGGGCAGGAGTGCCAATTTTTTTTTATTAAAAACAGTACTGAGTGAGTGGGAGCTTTTATACCTAAAATTGTTTGTTTGTTTATCAACCTGTATGTTCCAATATATTAGAAACCGGGTAGTACAACAACACCTTATAGTTAGTTGGAAAATTTTTTGTATTTTTTTTCAATATGTATAGTTAAAAATGTTTTTAATGTGTGTTTACAATCATGTGTCCCATTATATACGTATGTACATGTATAATAATCTATTATTATTAAATGACATAAAGAAAAGTAGCCATAAATAACGTTACCATTCTTATACAAATACCTACTTAATTAAATTTGTTTGACACACTCATACATTCATACAATAATGTATTGGATATACAATAATATTTTCATATATGTATATAATATGTATGTATATATTTTATAAATATAATATTTATGACATAAGTACATTTTGTATAATTATAATTATGACAAAATAAAATTAGTGTATAACGTTTGTATGATGGAATGTTAACTAAATCAATATTGAGGAATAGAACTTATTCATTATAAGATTGGAATAGAAGTTTATGTTTTTTTGTATTTGCTTCGAACTACATAATATTTTATTAATAAAGGATGACATAATTTATTTTTTTATTTACATGTACTAGTCTGTACATTCACAATTCACATACATGTTCGTGTTATTATGTATTTATATTTAGTAAAAAAAATTTTTTAATAAAATGATTTAAGAAAATAAGATAAAGAAAAAAAATGTATTTTATTAAAATTATTTACTTATTTTATTATTGAAAATTTTTAATTTAAATAATATATAATTTTTGTTTAATTAATTTTATTTCCGGTAACTAGATGTAAATTGTAATTATTATAATTAAATATAATACTTAATCTGGTAATATTAAAAAATACAAAATTAATATCAAAAATTATAAAATATTTAAGCTGATACGAGTAATAAAGTAAGCTATCAAAAAATTCACCATAACAATAGTTCAAGATCGGACACTTCCAAAATTATATTTTTCGGAAAAAATTTATATATCAAAAATTTAAGACTGGTCAGTCGAATAATAAAAATTCAATGGTGGACGAATTTAAAACTTAATTTTGTGAGACCATGACGCAACCCTGTAATTCTAATGGACTATATTATCCAATAAGAGAGGAAAACAAAAATAATACTTCTTTTTCATTTCGTCTTCCATCTTTTTATTACCCTACTGGGAAAGCAAAAATTATGTCAATAAAATTTATGCTTTCCTAAAAAATTTGTTATTAGTTCAATAAAACTAAAGTATACCGCAATATTTACAGACTATATAATAAGTGTACTCTAAAAATATAATAAATTTAATGCATTTTGATTTCTAATATTTTAAGTGTTATCACCATTTTAATAACAAACTCCCAATATGTTATTCATTTTGTATATATGTTATACGTCTTTTGTATTTTTGAATTATACCAAATTTTAGTTAAATAACAATATAAACAACATGTCAAATATGTGTTGAAAATGTTGGAATATTTACCTTGTTAAGTTTAAAATCTTTATGAAAAGTATAAAATCATTTCCATGTCGGAATACATGTGTTTATGTGTGTACGTTCATATTTCGACTAGTAAATAAATTTATCCATATATAGATATTTTTGTGTTCTGAATTGTTTGCCTATATGTTTCATAATATGAGCTACTTGTTGAACAACAATTTGTGGAATTTAAAATCAAATTTTTCTTCCTGAATTTTAATTGGTATTTAAATTAATATATGGAAATTAGTTTTTGAAAATTCTCATGTTAATTAATGAAAAAATTTTTTCACAATAACGAGAATCAACTCATGGTTAAGGGTAATCTAATTATATTTTTGGTAGTGCATTTATACTTTGTATAATATATATGAAATATGTGTGTTTAGTAAGCAATTTTAAATGGATGCTAGTGTTAAATTGGATTTTATTCAACTATATTATATGGGATATTTGTATATAAAATGTTTACATTAAAAGAATTTTGTTTGTTATTTGGAACTTCCTATTTGAGTATTTTATAAGTTTTTTGTGTGTTTTTGTGTATTTTTGTGTATTTTTTCAAGTTCAATATTTTAAAAAAAGACTTTCTAACGGGATTAATGCATATGAAATTAATCCACACACTGTTCGTTGGAAATAAATTTAAAACACAAAGAGTAGTGGTGGGTGGAGAAGTTTTAAGTGATTTTGGTAACAAATGAGGTCCTGGGAGTTTAGAACGGCAAGCGGTTTAAGAAGATAATTAGGTTGGCTACGAATCAGTTGAGAATTCCACCGGAGTCTTGTCGAATAATTCGAATAACAGACTCAGGCGAAACTTCAGTGAGCTGAACCTAGAAAGCGAAGGTAGTTTCAGACTCTGTGAGCAATAGAATGAAAACTCGTTAAACTTTGTGGAAGGGTTGCTATGCGCTAGTTCGTGCGAGAAGAGAAATACTAGGGTGCTTCATTTGTACATCGGTGGAGTTGCAGTTTTCAGAGAATTGCAAGGTACTTGAGTTAGTCAGGAAATCGTATCTCAAGCAAGTAATGTAGGGGCGTGCCACGCATTTAGTGGAATCCACAATATATCTTTATGCGCGGCCGTATCTCGTTTGAATAAATCTACATCTAAAATGTGGAATTGCACGACCGTCGGGAATGCTTCTGACGTTGAAGGTGACCTGATACAAATCTAGGTCCAAATCAATTAAATTAAAATTAATTAACGAATTTGAATGTTTCAAATAAGTTTTAAGTACATCATGTAGTGTTTTGGGTGTTTTGTATTTGTAACAATTCAAATTAAATTTTTTACTAAATCATTACAATTGTTTGAATTACATGAATCTAAGTACATAATTTATTAAATATTTTACCCACATTTATGTTTATGTAATTTTGATAAATTTTATATAGTATATAAGTACATGTATAAGCTCCTCATATCACATTTGTAGCGAAAATGTGTTTTACATTCATTGCACTCATTCTTTTCCCGCTTAAATTAGAGCTTCTGTTACTTTCTTGCTATTATTAAATTTTCATTATATTATATTTGGAGCTTACCTGTTATTCACACTTAGTTATTCGGAATTGAAAAAATCTAATCATATTTGATTTCGTTTTTATTATTTTTATGTTCATTTAGCTTTGACTTTATATGTATATGGAAACGTGAAAACCTTTTAAAGGATTTTTGTGATTTTCTTTATAATATTTTGATTGTTTTCAAATAAAGAAGAAGGTAAAATACTTTACATTACGGTTATTAATTTGGATTAACTTTGTATTAACTATTTTATTATTCTTGCAAATAATTGTTATGTATATGTTCTTTACGTTTTTGGGGACATTTAATGTTCCCAATTACTCTCAACTACATTCTTCTGCGTAAAGGAATAATTGAGACAAGTGGTTGTAAATTTATTTCAGTAGATAAATTTGACATTTATTTTTGATTTAAAAAAAATTAATGTCAAAATCTTGATGTTTTTTTAGCAGCACTTTCGTGCAGATAATCCGGTCCACTTACGATGAATATATTTTTATAACTGGAACGTTAATAATATGTTTATGGTAATTTTAATCACCAAACATGTGTGTGCCGAGTGCCCATAAATTATTAGGCATAAAATACATACGCACCAAACAGACTTATTATTTTTTGTAAAAAGTTGAATATATTTTCGTTTCAAAATTTTTAGATACACAATAAATACGTTAAATTAAAGAAGGAACTAGTATTGGTAATAGTGGCCATCAGTATCCACTCCATAACACATTACATTTTACTGAAAGCACTCGAGCTTTTTAACGACGTCCAACCGGCCTGCCTCCCAAACATCCGACACTAAATCTAAATTTGTATATTGAATGAGTTTTTAACTTTTGATTCAAATTTAAGAGAATTTCATTTATAAATACGTGAAGTAAAAAATTATAGAAGAAAGGTTTTTGATATTACCAAATCACTCTAATGTAATCCTTTACTTAAGATGAAGAATAATATAAAAGAAAGAATAACTTAGCTTCATAATTATTATTGTTAATAATTGCTTTAAAAGAAAAACAAAACAAGAAGAAAAACAAATTTAAATAATAGCTTTAGAAAGAAAACTTACTTTCTTTTTTTTTTCCCAGTAAAACTTTCTAAAAACAACAACTGTGAAAGTGCTTTAAAGTTAAGATTCTTATTACAATTATATAAAAGTCACCTGGTTGTTTAATTACTTTTGGAAAAAAAAAAAACTTTATTCAAGTTTTATATATGTATGTATATGCACTTATTCTACTTTTATTATATAAGGTACTAATACAAGGACTACATATATAAAAGAAATGAAACAAATGTTGAGAAAATTTTTGTAGAAAAATTTTCTAATTACATTTAAGAAATGTATTTGAAGTTTCTATTTTTTTTTTATAAAAGTTTCATTTTAAAGTGTGTTTTTGCTCAAAATTATTGTTCTTTTCATGCACTTTTAAATAATTTTCTTAGTATACAAAGCATTTTGTTTTCTTTGAAATTCATTTACAGTTATAAAATCAAGATGGATGAATGACTGAAACCATATACTACGAGTATAGGAGTTAATTAAATATACCTTCTTTGATAACAAAATTACATATTAGTTTTTCTATATATACCATGACCTAATAAGAAGCTATTAAAATTATAGTTTTGTTCATTAAATTTCCAATTTTTTTAGTTACTGAATAATTTCATTTTATTAAATTTTCTCATTTTAAATATTATCTTTTATTTCATAGTTAAATGTCGACAATGTTAGTCAATTTCTTAAATTATTAAATTTGATATCGATCATCGGCCAATAAAACTTTATTAATTGGCCAGTAAACCTATGAATTGAATTTTAACTGTAATTTTTGGACTGTTACTGTTAATTTACTGTATGCCTTCACAGTTTGAAAAAAAAAACTGTTACTCTAACTGTAAATATAAATTTTTTTTTCCTATTCTACATTCTTTCATTCTTTCATTCAAATTGATTCTGCCACAGATTGTGTTTTTTAGCAGAACAAAAATATCGGACTATGTTTATAGCTCTAAATTATGTAGATCAATGTTTCTCTATGGAGGCCGTATAGTCCTTCCAGTGGGACAAAGAGCGTTTTAAAGCAGGGTAAAAAGGAAATTTAAAACTGGGGGCCGGCGAATTTTTTTAGTTAATATTTGTATATTAAAACTTATATCATAGGCGCAAAAGAAAACACAGTCAAGTATTTCCATCTAATCAAACTGCTGTATGTTATCAATTCGTTTCAAAGCTCTCAAAAATTTTACTTTTTAATATGGAGTCAGATATTATAAGAAAATTGGCTTATTTACATCAGAAAAAATCTCATTAAATAAAACTTCTCAACAAGATTATTGATTTTTTTGAGGGGTCATGAGTAAAGAATGGTTGAGAGTCACTGTTATAGATTGTAGAAGGAAAAGTTTGTTTCTTTCACTTATTTATAATCTCACTATAAGTATAATTTGATTAGAAAAAAAAAAATTAAAAAAAATTAAAATATTTTTTTTTATATTTACCAAACAAAAAACAAACAAAATTTTTTAATAATAAAAAATTTTTAATTTTTTCTTTCCAGGTGAGCGAAATTAAAATTTTCATTTTTTCATTTTTATTAGAAAACGATTTTTAAATATCGAAATTAAGCAAATTGAAAAAAAAAAACAAGGTAATTGTTTTTTAATTAAAAAAGTTTTCATAATTTTTTTCCAAATTATTGAAATTTCTAAAAAGTGTTTTAGAGAACACAATAATTATTAAAATCCAAACAGGATAATCGAAATTGAGAGAGACAAGATTTTTAGTACTAAATTAATTGAGCAAAATCAGTTTTCTTATGGGGAAAATTTCACGTCTAGTGTAAATTGTTTTCATTATAAAGATTTTTCAAGTTTCCATTAAAATAGTTTCTAAATTTCGGTATTAAAAGTAGTACCGTTACTTACAGTTATTATTATTGTACCTAAATTAGTAAAAACTAGAAGAAATTATGAAATATAATAATCAATAAAAATTCCTTTCATCCCTTTTTTTCTATCAAAAATTTTCTTCATTTTATAATTCATTTTTGTCATAAATTTGACTTCAATTTTTTTAAAATTTAATATGAAAATATAGATATGTGTACCCTTTAGTTGACAGTGAATGCCACATATGTACATTAAATATCCGAAGAATTCGAAAAGTTCTGTTAATGAGTTTCTCCGAATATAATTAAATATACGAATGAGACCATAAAATTTAAGAGAGAACGAAATTTTATATCGAGGCAATAATCGGGAGTAATTTAATAGAAAATTATATATGAGTATAAGGGATCATTATTTTCTTCAGAAATAAATCACAATGTTTCTTAACTAGAAAATTTCATATTTTCTCATAAGGTTTTTAATATTCAAATAGATTAAGCTACAAACCATTTGTTTTATCTTTGCTCTTATTTCCCTGTATATGGTTGTTGTTTTAAACCAACCTAAATAAATTACTTATACGAGTACCACACTATATATGAATATAAAGAATTTATAAAATCATTTTGTGCACCTTGTATGTTACAAAACAAAAAATACATTTTTAATCTTTGTTTTTTTTGTTTTGCGCTCCAAGTACTCGTATAATAATAAAATGTTAAAAGGAAAATTCTATGTTTTTGTTGTATGTATTTTACAAAAAAAAAAAATTTTTTTTTTTTGAAAACTTTTTGATGAATCTACTTATTTTTGGAAAATATATTGTAAAATTTTCCGAAAACAAATGGAAAAAAAATTACAAGGTAATAATTAAATTAAGGTTTTTATGTAAGTACATTTTCTTAAGATTTTTCATGTATAGATAAGTGGATTTAAAAATATGTCAGCGTTTAATTATTATAAATTCGAAATGAGAAATTAATTTCGAAATTAAAAATATTTTGAATAAGAAGAATTTGGGAGGAGTTTTGAATTTTTAATGAATGGCTTAAGGAGCAATTTATTATAATTTAATATTAATCAAAAAATTTTTTCATATATATTTCACATAATCTTTCTCAATTGTCGAGGGGGACACTGGGAAAAGGCGTCAATAATTTTGGCTTGTGATTTATAGAGGTCGATTTTGTAGCCACTGGCCTTTGTTCGAACACATTGATTTTTTTTTTTGTTATCGTAGTTGTCTTAAAATGAGAATAAAAAAATTTAAATATTTAAAATGTCAAATAATTTTGTGTGTGTAGGAAAACTCTGTTATTAATAAAACAAACGATTGAGTTCACAATAGAAGCTTCAAAAATGCATTCAATCGTAAAGAGTAAGAATGGCTACTCGTGCCTTCTAGTGTTGAGTAGCAAAATTATAAAAAAATTTTAAATAAGCATATTTTTGTTAGAAATTTTTTCTTTTTTTTGGTTTTTCGGTAAATTGAACTAAACATGAGATCTGCTTTTTTTTTTTTTTTGAATATTTTCTTTTTTATATTATTAAAATTTTATGTTTTTATAATAAAGTTATACAAAGTTGAAAAAAAAAAAATAAAATAAACATTCTTTTCTATCTGATTTTCAGTTAGCTGGGAAAGTAGAATTATAAAATATTGTACTTTTTTTTTATACAAGGATGTGGAACCTTGTTAAGAGTTGATATAAAATTTTTGATGCAAATATTATTATCCTTTCAGTTTTCAGATTTTTTTTTCGCCTCAACTCAATGTACAAAAAATCATGTTTGGTTTTTTTTTTACTTTTCTAACTACTCTTATAGTATATATAGAATTTCATAGTTTTTCTTTATGTGCGTGCAAATGTACGAAAGTTTTAGGTAAAAGTTAGGTAAGAGTTTGACAACCTTATTTGCATCTTGTAAGAGAAAAAAATATTATGAATATTATTTAAGTTTTTTTTTTTAATATTATGTAATTTACATAAATTATTTATTTATGTATATATTTTCTCTAATATGCACAGAAAAGAAATTATTACGAAAATTCGAAAATGTCATAAAAATGATAAAGATCAGTTTTATTTTGTATACTGACAAAATCTTTATGAAAAGAATGATATTTAATTAAATTAAAATTTTTATATAATCTTGAAATGTCCAGGGAGTGGAATATGTAAAGTTCAAATTAGGTTTGTGGAATTTATTAAAATCCCGTAAATTTCCTAAATAGTGAAAATAGAAGTTTAGACATGTAATCATCGAATAACTCAATTCTGAAATTCAATTGCAATCCAATTGTAACTTGAAATTAATTTGCGGTATATAGAATTTAATATTTGTGTTTAAACTGTAATTTCTTTAAAATAGAGATTTTTTGTTTGACATACCTAGTTTAGACTTTTATTGCTTTTTCTTCAAGTTATATTGAAATTTTGATATAATTATATTTTGCTTTTATTCTTATTATGTAACGTTGTCATGAGCTTCGCCAACGCCAAAATGTTAAAATTTATAGAATAATAAATTTTTTAAAATTATGTGGTTTGATTTGGTTAATTGTGTCTATACACAATTTCTAAATATTTACTTAGTATTAAAATTTACAAAAAAAAAAAGAAATATTGGTTGTGGTTTAAAAATAAACAGGTTTTTATTGATACAGGATAAAAAATTTAAAAGGAAAATAAATTTTAATAATGTTGGCCAAATAGAGCCATAAGAATTTCTTGGAATAACAAGGAGATATCATTTATTTTTCGGTATTTTTAGGGTCTCTTCATGTATGGTTTCTAAAATAAAATAATATTTTGTTACAATTCGAAAATGTTATCTTATAAAGGTCATAACTCTATACCATGATATTTTATAAGTTTATAAAAATATTTTTTAAATAGAAATTTCTTTCTCATTTTTATTTTGCTCTTTTTACTCTATCTACTGCCATATTTAGGTTAAATTTATTTTATTACTTATATAAAATATGTTATATTTTGTTTTCTTTCTTTCTGAATAAACAATATTAAAAAAAAAACAAGTGTGTTTTCATGGAAGACATTTGTATAGAAATCGCAGACCCTAATAAATAATTTCTTATTTATTTTTTTCTTTTGCAAATAATATAATTGTTTTCATATTTATTAAATGAACTATTCATTTACCCTTATGTATTATATTAGATTTTACATTTCTATTTATTACGTATTTTGAGCCTATTTGTCGCCAAAAACCTATATATGTATATATAAATTAATAGACAAGTTATAATATACCACGTACGTTTCTATAATAAAAATCAATAAATTTTTTTAAGAATTGGAAAAAATTGAAAATTAATCAAGGACAAAAATATTTTTTTGTCCTTGGCATATTAACAATTACCGGTAGGTGTTCTCATTAAAGTAATTGAAAATAATGAATATTAAAGATTGTATAGGCATAGAGGGTACTTTTGAGATAAAAAATAATAATGGAGGAGAGAAAATTTACCACAATCAGTTGGAACCTGTAGCCATAAAGGTGATTACTGTTAAAGTTAATCGTTCGTCTTTATTTGTTCGAATATTTTGGTTGAAAAAATCACAGCGGGTATAAAAGAAAAAAAAAAAATTGGTGTTAACAACAATTTTTGTCATTTTTATTAATTTATTAAATAAAATGTCAGTCATTCAGTTCATATTGTTCTTACACGATTTCGAATTATTAATACTGACAACCAAATCATACAATCCATAAAATCAAATATGTATAAAATAAATATGTGATATTTGAAAAAATTTTATTTTCGATAGGAAAAATCAAATGAAGCTCTTTATATCACTTATAAGGAGACATCATAATAAAATTGCGTCTTATGTTGACTGAGTGGAACTCAAGCCCAATTACATATTTTTCTTAAAATGAGAATACTATTATGAAATGTTAATAAAATGGGAATAAGAGAGTTTTTATATTGTATAAAGCACATCGGTGGTATATATATATAAATCTATTTACAGCTGCATATTCTTATTCACAGGTTGCCATGTCTTCCTGACCCCTAAAATGTTGTAATAGTTTGCAAAGAAAATATAAAATATTACTGTAAATTTTTGTGAATTTCAGAAAATAAATTAAAAATATTGAAAATTTTAATACAACAAACACATCCAAATATTTTACAACTGAAAATCAATAAAAATAAGGTTCAATTCATAGTGTAGTTCAAGTCGTAGGAAATTTTAACCGTAAAATATAAAATATACTAACATAATTCTACTTAATTAAAGTTTTGCAATATTTTTATACATAAAAATATAAAAAATCTAATTTTAGCTTATTAAAGACGACCATTTTTGTAGTGAGTTTATTTTTATTTTATTAAATGAATACAACCATTCAATTTATAGATGTTTGTTATACTTATATATAGTGAGATTTTATTTATTATCCAAAAGAAAAATCACATAATTTACTATTTTACAATAGACTTATACATTTTATATTATGCCAAAAGTTATATTAGTTTATAACTTTAATAAAATAAACAATTTATAACAATGGTGTGTGAAAATAATTCAATGATGATGTTTGTAAAATTCATTGTATGGCGTATGTGACGCTTTACTTTATCATCAACAATATTTCAATAATCAACAATTTTTATAATTTTTTACATTTTGTATACAACTTATACAAGTATATTTAAGAATTTGATATTCATTTGCAATAGGCAATTTCTTTGAATTCATGTTATGCTAAATGGAACTATAAACTGTAAAAGGAGCAATATATTTTAATTTTTAAAATTTTTTAATTATGGAAGTATAATCTATTATACAATTCTATTCCTGAATATACAATTTTGTTTTTTTGCAATTAAGCAATATTTACATTACAGATAATAATGTTAACTTTAATGTAATAATTTAAAAATTTTTATGTGTAGCTAGTTCGAAATGGCTAATTATTAAAAATGTGTTCAATATTTAATTCTTCACATGTACATAATATCTCATAATATAGAAATCTAATAAAATAATTTTGATTCGCTTCTTATTATGGAGACAATTTTCTCTTTTTAATTTATTGTGTAGGAAATTTTTTTTTTTGTACGTTTCAATTAACACAGTAAATTCAATTCTGTTTGCTTTGTTAAAATTTCTCTTATCATTATTGTAAATAATAAACTTGTGAAAAGAAAAAATATAGAAAAAAAAAACTTGTGACTATTGTGATTTAAGAGCGTTAATTTAATTTAAAAGTTGAAAATGATTTTAAAAAAAAATATTCACTTCACATTAAAAAATGATGGAAAAAAATATTTTACAGCAAAATTGTTATGAACTTTTGAACAGAAAAGAATAATTCCGGACTATTTATGCCATTTCGATTTAATTTTAAAAAGAAGCAGGGGTTTTAAATTTTTTTTTTGTCTTTTATACAAATTATAAAGGTCATACATACAATATACATTAATTTATTTTTAACATTTTGTAAAAAAAATTTAAAAGTACTTATTAGTTTTAAATTTTTCGCCAGTTTATCTGTTTGTCTCTCCATAAAGTGACAAATTTGACTCTTATACCGTAAAAGAGTATTGCTAAAAGTAAGAGTCATATACGGTAAATGTCAACGGTAATCTAAGGCGAAATTTACCGTTAAAATCACTTAACTAATTTTGGAATTCTATCATTATGTCAACATTTTTTATTTAATTTCTATTTTACCCCCAAAAGTATGCAATTTTTTTTATTGCATAAAATTTTTTTGCTGAAGGGAAAAGTGTTACTTTTCGAAGCATTGACCCGAATTAATGTCAAAATTCGTAACATAATATATAATTTATAAATTCAAAATCGTTTTGTAAAAGTTAAAACCTCGATAAGACTTGTTTTCAACAAAAATTTTTGATATTTTTGACAATATTTCGAGAATATTATAATTTGAATTTGAAAACTTTAAAGATCGCTTTATTTAAACTACAAAAATAACTTTATTATAATTTGTTATCTTAACCTTATTTATAATTTCTGATTGCTATTTTAAAAAGTCCCATGTGTGACCATAAAATCTTATTTACCGCAAAAAGATTTCATTTTTTAAAATGGTAAACGTTTTTCTAGTTATGTAACACCAAATTGAAAGTTGTGACCGAAAAAATTCTATATATCATTTTCTTCTTCCTCATTCTTTATAATATGTAGATATTTTTTTCGATAATGTTCAAATATTTATTATCAAAGCTGCCTTTCATTTCATAATTTGGACATTTTTATCTAAAGTAAAACGAAAGGATATAAAAGGAAATTGCAATAAAAAACAACAAGAGCAGAAATAATTAAAGAAAAAGAAGAGAAAATTGATTTTTTTTTCCCTTTTATGTATGTATTGTACATGAAAATGAAAAATAAGGATGAAAATAACAACTAAATTAACCTTATTTTTTTGTAAAGGTCTTCATTACAATTTATATAAAAGTAAAAAATATTGTATAAATACTTATAGGAAGAAAGTAAATTTTACAGTGGAATTAAAAATTCCAAAAAAATAAAATAAAAAGGTAGACAGGATGTATGTTTTAAGATGAAGAATAATATTTAAAATTAGTATTTTATAGGGATATCCTTAACTTTATAGATCTATGTAAAGTAATAATTTAAAGGTTTTCCTTAAAATTTATTTTATTTATTTGTATTATAGTGATAAAATTTCAAATTAAAATTCAAAAGCGAATCATCATGGTTTCTGTAACATTATTTTAGTAAAATATTAAAAAAACGAGAGAAAAGTAGTTTGGTCTCTTGAATAATTGAATTTTCTATTATAATGAATTTTTTACACTTAGATATTGGATTTGAATTACATTTTATTATTTTAAAAAAATATTTAACGAAAATATTATACCTATAAGTATGCTTTATAAACTACCGCGAAAAACGTAAAATTTGGTCACAATAAAATTTACCATCTACTGAAATCTACTGGAAAATAATTATGTACATACTTACATAACCGAATGGCGGACATTAAAAAAAAAATATCAAAAATTTCTTCTCTTCTAACATTATTTTTTATTTTCTGTTTTCCTCAATCTAAATTTATTTTCTTTTTATTTGATATTTTCTTCCTTTCGAACTTTGAGGCTGGGATACTTTATATAATAATAATAAGTAATAAATACCTACATAGCGTCCTGTTTAATCTTAATGTATACTTGTGTACTTTCTAGAATTTGTTACACATCACACATATAGAAATTTTCATTTCTATGGAAAATTATTTTATATAATAGGATTTTTAAATAATTTTTTTTTTACTATTCAAGTGTTATGATATTTATTGGAAATTAATGAAGTAAATTAAGTTAAATTAAATTAATAGATCTATAAAATTTTTGGGAATTATTACATAACTTGTTTAAAAATATTAATTTTAAAAAGGCTTCGAAAAATTGTTGTTAATATTAAAATTTCTGAGATCATTATTATATAAAAATCTGGTGAGACTTTAATTTAAAAACTTTTCATTAAAAGATCATAATAAAAAAAAACTGTTATACATATTCAAGATTATAATACACGTTTACCAGTTGTCATATGAATAGTTGAAAAATTTAAATTTTACCTATATCACTTTTTAAAGAAATATTAAGGTTATTTTATTAATACTAAACTTAATCTAAAACTTATTTTGGAAAAACTATATTCAATTGACTCAGCTTTCAGTTTAAATGATATAATTAAATTAAATAACTGAATTATGATTGTTTATTTGAAGGACAAAAATTTTTCCTTTTAATATCAAAATTATTTTATGGGAAAAAAAAATATCCTTTTATTTTCTCTCACTTGCTCTTACTGTGATATTCAATTTAAATTAAATTACGGTTTACGAAATTTAAAAATAATTTTATGTGTTATACATGAAGGAATTGAAAAAAAAAATAAAAAATAGAAGAATAAATAAGAATAATAAAGGTAACGACATTACTTTGGAGATTAAATAACAAAAGTGCATAGCAAGAAATTTAAAAAAAAAGAGAGAGAAAAAAAAAACCGATACAAAAATAGAAAAGGATTCAAGAGACAGAAATTACGAATCAATTTTTTTTTTCTAAAATATTTACAGAAAACAAAAACATCTTTTTTAAATGTTTAATGAGGTTGGCGACGTTACAGTTAAGTGGCTAACAATTTAAAAGAATTTCTGCCAAAAATTCACTTAACTGATATTCACTTTATGTATAGTGGCAATGAAAATGTCCTTTTTTATAAAATAGATAAAATGTAATTATATTGGTTTTTAATTTTTATTATAACAGACTGTTTGAACAATTTCATCTCGAAATGCTTCGAAATGACTAATTTAAAAGAAATTTGAAGTTGCGACTCAATCTAGTGTAGAACTCCACTTTAATTTTTAAAGCGCATTGTGTTAACCCAAAGATTTTATATACCTACTATTGTAATTTAGTCAAAATACAATACTATTCAGAGAAAAATGGCTGATTTCAATTGCTTCGAGATTACGAGCGGTGTTTAATACTTTTACATTATGTTATTGTGAATATTGTAAATTAAAAAAATCGCTTTCGGAAGTGGCATATTAATAAGTACTTTATTTTACTTAGCGCAAATCTCTAAAATTAGGATGGAGTTATGGCCCGTCGAGCCACGTCCTATATATTCCGAGAGCCTCAGTTTTGTAGCCCTGGCCGCCGCAAGGCCAACAGCATGCAAATGCTAGAGAACAAGTCTTCTCAAGCGCTGCCGTCGGCGGGGTCCTCAGGGCACGAGTTTGGGTCCCCGCTTGCCGCCTCTTGTACCACCATACAAAACATTACTATTGGCCGTACCACAGCCTTGTACAGCCAAACCACCAGTTGTGGACTCAAGCCCCAGGTTCGCCCAAATAAGGACTTGCAGGCAAAGAAGGCCTTGATAGCCTTGGTTTCCACGTACTTGACGTGCGGGATCCACGTTAGATGCTATATCTCTATAATAATGTTGTTCAAGATAGCCGCAGTTCTCTAAAATTATGTCGTTCATTAACACAAGAATTTATGACAAATTTATTGAAAATTCAAATTGAAATTAATTTAAAAACAAAAAAATTGTTGTATACAAGCATACTTTGAATTTATTTTTAAGGTCAATTTCATCGTACTTATTGAATAAATTTTATATAAATCTATACAAATTTTATATTATATTCATATTATTTGTATATGACAAAATACTATAAAGTAATTGCCTATATTGGTTTTAATTAAATATATTTATTATAATTATTGTCTATATTATTATTAAATAACACCTGTGATTCAATTACAAAGTAATCCTATAATTTATGATTAATGATTGCTTTTTTTTGTGAAAGAATTTTTCTTAAATTGAGCAACTTTGGTTGAAAAAGTATAATAAAAATTTAATTTTATTGGTTTATTTTATTTTTTAAATGATTTTTTTATTTAAATTATTTCTTTGTTTAAAATTGAAGGCTCAGATGTAAAAAAAAATTTGCAAAAGTAGAGGATTTTTGCTGTAAAATAAATAGGAAAGTGTGTTTATGTACATATGTAGACTTTTTTATATAATTATGTATTCCATTAAAATTGAATGACCATGTTGAAAACTATTTGTGAGAATTATGAAAATAAGACAAGAAGGTTTTCAAAAATTAATTAAATTAACATTAAATAACTATTAAATGAAAATCTTAAAGTAGCTCCTTAAATAAATAAATAAATTTTAATCAAATTTTCTTAATTGAAGTAAAGTAGGTGTAATCGTGTACGAAAGAGGTGAGGAAGAGTTAGCTTGAGATAACGATTGCATTCTTAACACCAAAAGAAACTCAAAGAAGAAAAAAACCAAAAGTTCTGCAGACATGTAACCGCCACTAGAAATGAATAGTACTAAAGCAGGCAAATCTCCACTAAAGAAAAATTTTGTAAAACATAAACCTCCACCAGTAATAGCGAGTAAAATTATTAAATATTCGCCGTTAACGTTATTTCCTAAAAGAGGAAATTGGAATGGCATAATAAATTGACGAAACCAATCAAAGTAATAGTTAGAAAACTGCGTCCATAATGTGAGCCACAGGTTATTAAGTGTTAACTTATGCAAAGAAGATTCAAATGCACGAATGCAATAAACAAAATTAAAAAAAAAAAAAAAGAAACAAACGTAAAATCTATAAAAATGTTACCCTTTTTCATGATTATAGTGAAGACATAAATCAAATATATAAAATAGAATATCTTGAGCACATAACAGTAAAAATTGAGCCTCTTAGAAGTGATGGGTCCATTCCTCGCATATACACAAAGATTTTGCCAAAAAGGGGCTAAAGATTTTAAATGTGTTGATAGTCATATGATGGCGTAAGAAGAAAGATTTTTTTTTTGACCAGTTGCGCAAACTGCAGTAAGATACACCCTGCTAATTACCGAGGCTGTTTAGAAGCTGTAGAATTACAAGAAGAGAGAATGAAAAAGAATCGGCTCGAATCGGCCCTCTCGACTTATAGGAGAGAGAGACAAATGAGATTTTTCGATTTAGCGTCAAGTGCTGAGACAGCACATCTGTGCCTTCAAAAAACACAAAAACACGATAAAAAACACTTAATGGTCAATTTGACTAGTTTTAGGACTTTGTGAATTTATTTGAATTTTAGGTTCGGTTAAAGTCCCTGACAGGTCTGACGATAGTTAAAGTACGCTTATATTTTCCTTTCGATAATTTTTCAACACCTGCATTCAAAAAAAAAAATGTTCTGAATTAAAACCTAAAATTCGAATAATTTTAACTTGCATATGGATAGAAGAACTTTTAAAACCAATTTTAATTTTTCACTTTTATCCTCATTTGTTCCTTATATATAATAATTTAAATTAAATACAATAATTTATTAGGACTATTAATCATTTTGCTTGTATATGAAATTTAAATTTTCCTATTTGATTCTTATATAATTCTGTATAATGAAACCCCAAAACAATAATAAGTAATTCCTTTAATAAACGAAATTAAATAGAAAATACAACATAAACCAAAAAAAAAAAAAACAAATAGATTCATTTAGAATGAATCCTTTCATTTTTTTTTGTTTATTTTCTTCATATCTAAAATCGGAATATTATCCTTTGTGTGTATATTCATAGTAATCAACATGTTTTGAATTATAATCATGACGTAAATAAATCTGAAAATAAAATAAAATAAAAATTCAAGTTAAAATGTTGAATGAAATGAAGAAGAATAATATAAAATTATTTTACTATAGATTTACTATATATTTGGAAAAACATTCAAATTATATTTTAGGATAAGAGAAACAAAAAAAAATTATATTATTGAAAATGAAAATAGATTTAGTCCGAGGAATCTTTGAATCCTTTATTTGATTATCTTATTGTTTTTTCTTATGTTTTTTCTTTCTATTTGCTTTTTGTTTTCTTCTGTGCAATATTATTGTATTACATTATTAATCTTACTAATTTATCTCTAAATCGAAAATATATATACATAGATATATTTGTACGTTTATGAATAATAGGAACAAAATTATGTCATAATTCGAATAGCAAAAATTTCTAAACGGAAGGTTTTTTCAGACAAAACAACAACGTAATACATAAGTGGGCTGCAGTATTTGAATTACATGAAAGGACTGAAATTTCAAATTGCTGATAATTGCAGAGCAACTGCAGTTACAAATAATTTACATGCAAACAATGAAGGGTATTGTTGTAACCATGAACATACAAGAAACTTGAAATCAAAATAAAGAATTATGCTATTATTAAAGCAGTGACTGAATAAAATTAAATTAATTTTGTTTGAACTCTCTCTCTGTTTTAGCATATTTAATATACATATATGTGAACATGTATAGACAGGGACGGCTCTATTTTGTTCGGCGCCCTACGCGGTTTTCAAAAAGTGCCCCCTTTAGCTTTCAAAGTAATGAGCAACATATACAGAGAACATTGCACATAATAATTTCGCTCCCTGTTTTTCGGTGCTCATGATTACTTTGCATATATGGTAGATCCAACGCTGTGTATAGATTGTATATTATTGTACATTATTATATATCATATAGGAGATATGATATATTAGAAATGAATTATTTTAATACATGGTTGATTGTATAAAAATAAATTAATCCCTTTAGGCAGAATCAGAAAACAATTTTATCAAAATATACGAGTATTTATAATACATACGTACACATGTATGTGCACACAATTATGTGTGTTTATATAAAAAAAATAAATTTTGAATAGATTATTTTTAAAGATGTAACTGTACACTACAGTAAATCTAATACACATACTTGAAATAAGAGATCTATAAAGAAAATCTAATGAGAAGATTGCGTTTTCCTGACAAAATTTTACTTGTAGGTATACATAATATGTATTATATAGAAAATTAGAAATACAAATCTAATTTATACAAATGTCCTCTATATAATAAGAGCAATTGCGACTTAATACTTTCAGAACGATTACAAAATATAATAAAGAAAAATAATATTGACTTTAGAGAATGAGAATGGAAGAGAGTAGGACTAAAAAAAAAAACATTTTTTTCTTTTCCTGCCTAAAATAGTATTTCTATATAGCATATAAATATGAAAGGAGTAATAAGGATAACAATAAAAGGATTTTCTCTTATTATTTTTCAATTCAATAAAAATGTAATCTTATTAAATTAAGGGTTTTGTAGTAGGATGTATATGTAGTTGTAAATATTCTATTATTTATTAGGTTGTGTTTATATTAAATAAAAATATTTCTGTTAAATAAATTAACTAATTGCAACATGACAGACTTAGAATGTTTAAAAAAAACCAAAACAAATCTCATTTTACTTTCAGTTTATTAAGGGTGGCCCACTACTTTTTTTAATCTACAATTTAAGTTATGAAAATCTTATTGCGTGTATTATGAATTAAAATTCTTACAAAATGGTTGATAAATTGCACATTCAGTTAAAATACAGTATGGATACAATCAACAAGAGTCAACTACATTTCATTTCGTGAGAAAAGAAAAATCTCTTAAAATTCTGTTTCTAACAAATTTAAATTTGAAAATTTCAATAACAAAAAATTTTTTAATTTATTTTCAAAGCTGAGTGAATTAAAAAAAAAATCACCTAATTTTTTCTTTTTCAAATACACGAGTTTATTAAAGATTTTATAGTTATTTTATGATTTTATTCAAAACTTTAATCAAAAACTCTGTAAATATGATTCATGTAGCAAAAAATTCAAAAATACATGAATTTAGTTCATTAACAACAACTTAACTATTCTCAATGTAAATTCATGCAGCGTAGATATCAAATATTTATTCTTCATATGAAGTACTAAAAAATTAATAATGTAATTGATTAAATTGCAAAAGAATTATTGGAACATAAAATTAAATTCATTCCTTTATTTGATTTAATTTATTTTATGTATATACAGATTTATGAAAACCTTACGTAAAATAGAAAAGGTACTGAATGATGATGGCAAATATTGTAAAATTGACGATTGTAAATAATTGCAAGTATTTTAAAATTTATTAATTTTAATTTTATAATATTATTTCTACTTTTCTCAAAATTTTGCGTTTAGATTTGAATTCAACGATTCTGGTAGAAATCATCTACTCTAGTCATATTTAATTTGGGAATTGTTATTTTAAAAAACCTCTATTAAAAATGTTAAACTCTTATATTAAAAAAAAATCATTATTCTAAGCGAAAAAAAATCTTTTTATAACAAAATGTGATGCATTGAATATTCAAAAAAATTTTCATAAAAACTGAACTCTTTGAAATATATAGATATTTGAGAGAATATCTGCTCGTGAGAGATAACAAAAATTTTTGCAATTTTCTCGCGAATTTCTTTGTATATTATTATATTGTGCACGTTGTATGAATTGTTTCGAATACATGTATAGCTTTATATATAAAGTCAAAGTATATATAGAAATAAAAAAAAAAAGTAATAATAAAAAGCCAAATGAGTTTATATTATTGCCAATAATAACATGTACATGTGATCCGAAAACATCTGGGTTTTTCTCTTTTGTGTTTTTGCTTTCTTTTGTTATTATTTTATTAAAACTTTTTCTCTTAAGGCAAAATTTATTTTGTTTATTTTCTAGTATGACTTTAGGGAAAAATTTTAAGACAAATATTTTCATTTTCATAATATAGATATTTTTAAATAGCATAGCAATATAAGCTTGGTATAGCAATAAATACAAGCTTGGCATACCAATATGTAAAGTTTACATACATTACTAAATATATATATGAATATATATATTTATATAATAATAATATATAAATGTATGTGGGTATGAACGCAGAGTACATGTGTTTCGATTGCATTTCAGAATAAGTTGATAAGGCAGAAAATAAGAAAAGAGGAAAAAAAAAGGTTAGTTATTATAGCTGATCTAGTACAAGGTATTCTCTTGCATATATAGAAAAAAAAATCGATTTTCTTAATAAGGACATGACTAGAATTTTTTAATTATTTTTTATTTTTCATTTTTTTTTTTTGAGTTTGTATAAGCAATATAACAGTTTTAATATTTCTATATGTTAGTTTCTAAATAGTTTTCTTCTGTCCTGTGTCTTTTGTTTAGTTTTTCTATTTAGTTTTAGTATTCTATTTTATATTTAGTAAAAAGCACGAGATTTTTTTTCGTATTTTTTATTTCTATTTTAGATTTTTACCAAATTTTTTTTTAATATAAATATAAATATTTTTGTGATTAGAATTATTATTGTAGGTGTTATTTGAAGGTATAAATATTTAGTAAAAAATTATATATATAAATTTAAGGCTTACATATTTGTAAAATACAACACTTTATTATTTATAAATATATAAAACTTATATAATGTAACTTGTTGCTAATATCAATAATAGAGGCTTGACTTGAGGCGATTGCTATGTCGTTTATATTGTGTTTGTAAAATTGAATCTTTCGCTTAGGGCTTTTATACTTACAACTAGAAAAATATAAAACAATTTAAATTCGTGTAATTGACTAGAAGTATGAAACTACCAGTTCAAATTACAATAAATATTGGAATAAATTTTTCATTAAAAGTCTGAACTGCAACATTGTCATTGAATATTAATACAAGTAATTAAATATTTGGAAATTTCTGACGTTTTATTTTTCTTTCAATATTTCAGCTCATTAATCAACATTTCGCAGTTATATTATAAATTGAATACTTTTAAGCGCACTCTCAGTAAATAATTCATTTAGAGGGTAAACATAAAGAAAATTTCTCATTTGTGTTTTTTTTACGACAAAATTATTACGATAAAATAATTTAGTCCTCACTAGAAAAAAATAACATTTTTTTTTTTAATTTATTCAACCTGTTGATAAAAAATTCCAAAAACTGAATATAACAAATATAAATTATTGGATGTTCTAGCGTGATATAAGGAAATTCAAAAATTGTAAGGAAATAATAACAAAAGATAAAGAAAAAATAATTTTAAATCCTATGTAAGGTTGCATGCAACAATCAACAGGAATTTAATATTATATCATAACATAGGATCTTATATTAAAACCCATGTACATACATATAAAAACATAAGATGTGTGTTTATAGTATTCTTAACATTAATAAAATATTTATATAGCAAAAAAAAAAAATTATTCTTTTTACGTATTAAGTAGACTTCTTTTCATGGTAGATTAAAGGTGTCTTTAATTTTATTTGTCTTTTAAAACCATGCAAAAAACAAAAAAAAAACAGATATAACAAATTAGATAATAAATAACAAGAGGCACTCAAAATATTATTATTAAAAGAAAAAGAAAATCTTGTCGGCCTTTTAATTGAAAATGAAAATATTCGTGACAACATGACATAAAAGTTAGAAAATTGGTATAGAATATTTATCATATTAAATCTACATACACAATATTATTTATGTTATCTATGTATATACATAAATAAGTAAAGAGATTTAACATAAAAGAGAATTATACGAGTGTATATAGCGTGCCGTTTAATAAATATTCGAAAATTTCCTTAAAATCACAACATAAAACTTAATAGAATAGCAATGAAATGAGCATATAAAAATTCTTCAACAAACTTAACATAATATTTTATGATATATTTACTTGATATAGTACAGGGTGATTTGAGGGGATTTTCTCTGGATGTTTCATGTTTTTTTTTTAGGATATTAATTTTTCCCCTTGATAATCATCTGAAAGTATATGAAAAGTAATTAAATTCATGTGAAATAAATTTTTTATCTCTTCCAAATTTTAGACCAATAAGACTCATAGCTTAGTACAGTAAAATACAGTAAAACGTTAATAATGAAATCTGTGGCTAGTTTTTTTTCGAAAATTAGCGCTATTATTTGAAATTTATGTTTGACTTGTTGATTTTCAAGACTAGTTCTTTGATCCAGATTTAAGAATTATTCCTTTTTATCGTTAATTTAAGATTTATATTAAAATTATTCTTCAAAGTCAAAAATTTATTTTCCAAAGTTAAATATTTAGTCCTTAGAAATTTGCTTATCTAAAGACGCCTTGTATATTATAATACTCTTGATGTAATAATATGTTCTATCCTATATTCTTTGATCATGTCTACATTTTGGCGAGAAATACCATTTTATGGTCATAAATTATTTTTATTCACACAATAAAATGCCATAAGAAATTTATTTTCATTGGTAAATTTATATAATTTTGTTGAAGTTGGAATTTCCTTTCCCATTTTTAGTTTTTCTTTGCTATTATAATATAGGAAAGGATTTAATTGTTTATCCTCTTAAATTGCATTTTATATGTAAAAAAAAAAAACAAATGATAAATAACTTTTCTTTTAAATGAAATTTTATTTTCGAGGGAAAAATTTTAGATTTATATTTTCTGTATAATTTTCATAGAACATAACTATATACATAATAATTAAATTATGAGTATTTTAAGAAAAAATGAGAAATAAATAGAAAAATCAAAAAATAAAAATGATTTATTTTCAAAGTCAAGAAGGGTAAGCTTGTAAATTATAGGAAATTAAATTGAAAATAATTAAGAAATTCTATAACTTTTTCTATAAATCATATGAACAAGTTAATTTTGAATTAGGTTGAGGATGTGCAGAATATTATATATGATTGATTCAAGAGATAGATTTGAACTCTCGTATTACTGAAATTCCAGGGTATGAATAGTCAACAATTAAATTCTATATTTAGAGATATTTTGTTTGGAGTTTTTTAAAAATAACCAGGTTTTATTGTGGCTTTTGAAGGCAACATCTGATAATTTATTAAAAAAAAATTAGGATCACAAATGATTTCTAATCGAAAAAAAAGTTGAAAATTTTAATACAAATGCTTCAATTACGATAATCGTATACGTTATAGTATTTTTAATATTAAAACTGTCTATTCCTCAAAACAAACGCAGATTATAAACGTGTATTTATGATTTCCTCTCATTTTTTCTGTAATCCTTACACAAAGATGTTTTTTTGATTTACTAAATAGAGAATAAACTGGTGTTTAGAAAATTTAAAAGAATTGAAAAATATTAAATAAAGGACTTAATCAAAATTTTATTTCCAAATTCAAGAGAAATTCGAGAAATCAATTGGAAGATAAAATGAAATGCGTGAGTATGTATTAGAAAACAAAAACAAAACAAAAAGGATTGAATTTTATTCATCCTTTTTCTTTTTTTTGAAAAAGAAAACTTAATTTTCTATTATTATTTTTTTTACATTATGTAAGAATGAATGTTACAAAATGATTTTATTTCAATGTTACATACATTCTTTTTCTTTCTCTTTTTAAAGCCTCTGTAGCATTCAAACCTATTGTTACAATAAAATATCCTTTTTAACTTCGAAAAGTATATGTGTACTCTTGCTGCTATTTTATTTTCTTTTCTGTATACAAACATACATGTTATTCTTTTGTTGTTTTATTCCAATTGAAATTTTTGTTTATTTTTCCTGGAGGACCTCAATCTGTAAAAATATTTGTTTGAATTTCTGATTTTTCTCTTCATTGTGTATAACAAGTCCGATATTTTGTTTTTGATTATTTTTTTTTTTAATTTTCTTTTTTGAATGTCCTAAAGCAAATTATGTATATTTTTCTTTGGAGTTTGAGCAATACTTATTAAACTAAGAAAAATAGTGCTGCACTAGCATTTCGAACTTTTGCAAATTGCAAGTAGATTTTCGTAGAGGAACCACAGAATAATGCATTTTTGGTTTAAGAAATTGCCGGTTTAACAAATTGCCGTACTTTTTTTACTTTTGACATATTGTAAATCAAAGCGTACTAATAAAATCTGTACGAGATTTTAAGCTCTTTTGAGGTGGTGGTTTAATAAATAAAAATAAATTAAAATACTTGAAACTTTATTTGGAGGATACCTTATTAGCAACTTTGGAGAATTGTGTATAAGTAGGTTTAAAATAAGCTACTTGGGAGAATTGTATATATATGAGTTTCTTTCATCTAAATTATGTTAATTTCTGTTCTTTTATACTTTGTTATTTGGGAAGGGGGAATGAATTGAGTATGTTATTATTTCAATTTGTCAATAAAGGTTGAGATATGAAAACACAGTACATTTTGGGTTAAAGGTTGTAAATATTTTATTGCCGACGGCATTGCACATAATAGTGGAGGTTATGTAATGGAACCAAATTTCGGATGCCGAGTGGGTAGTGGGAAATTACTTTTATATAGTATAGGGAAGCTCAAATAAACTATTTTTGGTTCGTCAGTCTGTCGATATGTGGGTCTGTTGATCTTTCAGTCAGTAGATCTGTCGGTCTGTTGGTAAAATTCCATTTGAATCTCATTTGCGCTCTTAGTTGAAAATTAAGTTTATACTTAACTCTTAATATAGTCAAGTATATTTTACGCAAAAAGGAATTTCAAAAACTTTTTTTGACATAATCATTTTGCAAATTTTTTTTTCTTTTTGAGCGAAATTTAAATACGAATTTTCAGTTTAAATAGTTAAAAAAATTTTATCTTTTGTAGCAGATTTTATTGAATATTTTCTGCGAAAATGCATTTAATCATAATAACATTGAATTTCATATAATCCAGAAATTTTATATCATATGTCATAGGGAATTAAAAGACAAAAGGATATCACCATAACGAAAAGCAAATTATTTCATCAGTTTTCATTCACGTTGTTCAAATTTTCAATAATTGATATAACCAAAAGGATTTCAAAGGAATCGAGGAAAGAGAGAATAAAAAGAGAAATTAAATATTGAAATGAAAAATAAATACAAAAAAAATTGTTTTTTTTTTTTTTTTTTCAATTCCGAATGAAAATAGGAGCATATTTAAAAAAAAAATTAAAATTTCATTTATATGATAGTGTCGTTGTGTTTTTCGAATGAGCAGAATTGTTGCAAAATAAATTTATGAGCACGAATCGAGCTACTAAAAAATTTGATTTTTTATGCTTGCACAACCATTTCTAATCTGTGGTAAGTATAGATAATATAACAAGTAAAAACGTTTCAGTCGGTATAAACCGATTGAATTATACCCTACACCTTTCGTTATTGTGTAGCAATTACTCGAACCTGTGAAGTCATTCTATAGAACCTTCACGGATATGTCTGACCTATAATTGGACATCCGACTGCCAAGTTTCATGAATCTGACTTTATTATTTCTCCAAATATTTAAAATTAGCTTCTGGAGTTGTATGGCAGGTACCCGAACCTGCCAAGCAATTCCTCTAAAACTTCAGAAGTATATTTGACCTATAATTGGACACATGACTGCCAAGTTTCATGAATCTGACTTTATTATTTTGCCGAATATAAAAAATTTGCTGTTGGAGTTGTATGGCAGCCACCCGAACCGGTGCAGCTATCCCATTATAATTTCTAGAGCATGTGTAGAATATAATTGGACACATGTATACAAAATTCTATATTTATAGCTTTATTAGTTTTTGAAATATTTAAAATTAACTCTTTGAGTTGAGTCGGACAACGAACCCGTTGTCCGAATTAGTCCAATAACAATAGGGCTTGTCCTTGGCACAAAAGAAAAAACTTGTGAAAGTTTGGTGTAGATTGCATTATTCGTTTTTGAGTTATCGTGTGATCGGACGGACGGACGGACGGACGGACAGACGGACATGTCTAAATCAACGCAGAATTTTACGCTGAGCAAGAATATATATATATGTCCATACCGCAGATGACTCCTTCAAGTAGTTACAAACTCCATACCAAAGTTAATATACCCTTCACGAAGTGCAGGGTATAAAAATGGATGAAAAAGCATTTACCTGAATAAAAATTAAATTTTAATTAAATGAATCCATTCTTTTTTTGTTTTCCATCTAACTCTGAGGTAGATTAGTCGTTTTACGTTCATAAATGTTTGTTGCATCTTAAGCGAACATCCTTTATATTCCGCCAAATCAAGTGTGTAAGACTTTTATTTCAAGTAATAACATTTTCGTGATGGTATAGGCTTCCAGTCCGTAATGTCAATGGTTTTGTTGTAATGTATGGCTTTGGTTTCTTGTAATGTAATTAAATTATAAATTTAAAGAATTTGAATTTTTTCTCATGATGTTCAAAAATTAATGTAATTTTAGGGGAAATAATTTTATATAAATAGTTGCTGTCAGTGCGGTTACTATCATTTTCTCTCTCTATTGAATACTCTCCCTTGCATTGAATACATTAATAATGTGTGCACCAATAGCTTCCTCTTTACTAATAGTACATTACTTTTATATTCATATGTGCTTTATTAACACAAACAAGCTTAATTTTAATTTAATAGTTCAGGGGTATTTTATAACTTCTAACTTCCCACTGAATTAAATACAGTTGATTAAATGGAAATTTTACTAGTATTGTAATTGGATTAAACCATTTTATTAGGTTAATTATATATTTGATGTTATATACCATAAAGATAAATACATAAAGTGTGGATTATTTTTGTGCAAAACACAAAAAAAAAAATCAAAAATTATTATTAAATCAACCATTTTTTTCTAACAGCATTAAATGTAAAATTTAAATGTATTTAAAAACAAGAAAAAAAAATATTGAAAATATCGATCGAAATTTTTATATCACGCGTTCTTGACCATGATTACATACATTTGTGGGCTTCAATATTTACAGTAATTTGACACTCTAACAATAATAATTGTTATCAACCACTTTCAATGACGTTTCGCAAAATTCCTTTGTGTTACCTATATATTTATTTATAATGTTAAATCGTTACGGTAAAAATGAAAAATCAAAACATTTGAATTAAATTAAAATTAAAATTAATAAGCTTATTTTAAAATATAAAAATTGCAATTTGGTAATAATTCAGGTTTTCGAGTTCTTATCGCAGTGACGTCTTCCCTGAAGTTATACTCGTACTGTTTACGGCCGTTGATGCCTTTGAAACTTATTGTGTGCTAATGTTACTATAGGGTACTGTAATACTTATATTTTGAGTTGTTATTTTTCTCCAAGTTTGGATGTCTGCAAAGGGTTTGAAGTTCGAGTCATTGTTGAGTCAGATTTACTCTATTTTTGATTTGCATTCATCATATCATTACTTAGTTGGATAATTTTCTTATTTTGGGCGATTTTAATATTTCTACTGTCGCTTGGTCGCCGTCGGATTCTGATAAATTTTTTGACAGCCTCTGGCTCTGCTCATGTTTATATGAGACTCTTTTTCTTGGCGTTCATTATTGAAATTTGCAGCAAATCAGTGGCATTAGGGAATGTATGGTTTTTTTTTCTGATTCTTTTGATTGTGGGGTGATATGCCTGATGGGGAGTCGAATTTTAACATGCGTAGGATTGATTTCGACTTGCTGAATCAACTGATTACAGAATATAAGTAAAAATTAAGAAAAAATATTAAAATAAATCTAAAATACTTGAATTTAAGTGCTACATTTGCCGTAACATTTACATATTTAAAAAAATACAATTCCAATATCTTTTGTACACCTTTTGCTATATAGCTATTTTTTCATATAATCCAATATTGTTTATTAAGCTTTTTTCACTTTCAAAATATTGATTGAAACTTATATTTTATAACCTTGCACATACATATAAGGGTTACGGTATGACGGAGGGTGTATTTTAACAGAATTTCAAACACTTATAGTTTATTTTTAAAAAATAAAATGAATTTAAAAGGTTTCTACCTTTTTTTTTAAATTATATTTGATTTTTCAACCTCGTGAGTTTTTGATTCAAGAGGTTAATTAAAAAAAAAAAGAATATTATTACTTTGTAATTCAAAACTTTTTTAAGGTTAAATTTTTTTTTTAATTTTGGAATTTTATTGGGAAGTTTTAATTGTTTTTGGATGATTTATAATTGTTTTAATAAATCAAAGTTATTACCAATATAAAAATCAGTGGAGGGTAAATAATTCTCCAAAATAATTTCTGCTCAACACTTTTATATTTACTGATGCATTATTTCAAGAAGAAGAAGTCAATATTGAATTTATTTTCCGCTTATTATTACAATATTTTTTAAACATTTATTTTTAATTTTATTTTTTGTGTTTGATAATTCTTTTGTCAACCGACGTCTTTACTCTGTGCCTCATATAATTTGCTAACAGTGATATACTTACGAAGAATTCCAAAGCACTTCGAGTTCTTTCCGATTATATACATATATGATAACATTTGCTCTTTATAGAACTTTTTCGAAATCCTATACTCCACAATGACTAATATAATATTAGAAATCCTATAGCAAAATGACTAATTATAATATTATTGTTTGAAGGCTTGGAATAACTATAGTTGGGACAATAAAGACACCGAAATTTGAAATTTTTTCTATCAATTTCAACTATATCTGAAGCATTTTTCTTCAGTTTGAAAAGTAGCTGAAAAGCCTATATTTATTTCTTTAACCATATCATAATCAGAGGAAGCAGAAGAAGAGGGGAAGAGGGGATTCAGAGAATTGGCGAAGAGGGGGCTAACACACCTCTTCTAGGGCCGCAGCCCTTCTGCGGCATCGGACTTAATACTATTCGTTGGGAACTAAGAAAGGAATCGGAGTGGAGGCGATTGAAGCTCTGGAGATATCTTCCGTTGCTGCAGTAGGCAAATGATCTCTGGGAATTTATGACTAAAAGCATTTTAAGAAAATTTTTGGAATGGAAAAGCACCACATGAGAATCCTAACCGGGCTCTTGTCGGGTCACTGTAGACTTAGGGGCCACCTCGGCAGACTGTGCCTGGAAAGAGAGGATTCTTGCAAGATCTGTGAGGAAGATAAGGAGACTTCGGTACACATTCTGGGGGAATGTGTTCCTCTCGCTCGAACGAGAAGGGAAATACTGGGGCACTTTGCCCTAACAAAGGCCTCCGCATCTCACAAGTTGCTCGAGTACATCAGCGCGGTAAGTCTCGAGCGGATGCTGTAGAGCCACGCCTGGCACCGAGGGGGGGGGGGGCACAATAGATCCTTTATGTGTTAACCCGTGTTTACAATCTACAAGCTATTAACCATATCATAAAACTATTGTTAAATATAGTGCATAATTTTTATAATTGACTTTTAAAAATAAGCCTGATGGATTAATTTTTCTTTTTGTACTCATTCACCTACATCCATCTCATATTCTTATGCTTTTCAGAAAATATTGTCCTATAATGTTCGGAGTAGATATTCTATACAACGTTACAATAGTTTTAAATGATTTTCCAAATATTTAATAATCTTCTATATGTTAATAAATTTCTTTTCTATTCATCGCGTATATAATACGAGAGTAAACATTATATAATTGTTCATTTAAATTTCTCTTCCTCTTAATACTACAAGCATATTAGAAAAAATTAAAAAATTATCTGTAAGTATTTAAATTTAACAATGTCATATTATTTGCTGAGAAAAATAGGAAACTATTTGAAAATGTTCTATAAATTCGATAGGAATAAATATATATGTATATTGCTTTAATGAGAATGCATTTTATTCAGATACATGACGTGAACGTTAACATTGTATTTATGGATTAAGGAATATTGGTTTACAAATAAATTTATTTTGCAATTTCCTCTTTAAATAATAATGTTTAGATTATTTTGAAATTGAAATTTTCTAATCCTTTACATATGTTATAATATGCATATGTACATGTATGTAGCCTGAATTCAAGAATTTTTCAATCTATTTTCAAATTTTCATTTTATTTTGAAATTTAATTTCGTTTTTTTTTCATTTAATGGTAATGTAACGAAAAGGCAAAACTGTTGCATTTCGAATGTTAGTTTTGTTGATCTATGATGAGAGCATGTTATGATCAATTGGAAAAGTTTTTAATATCAAAATATATATGGTACATTTTCATGGTTATTTCGTTCTTTATCAAATAATAAAAGTTTATTTCTGTAATGAAAGTTTTTTTTTTTCTTTTCCATTTCATAAACTTGAAATGAGAATTTTTTTCTTATAATGTGTATGTGTGTTTGTTTACTTTTTACATTTTTTCACATTATTTACTCTTAGTTTAAATGTTTGTGCATTTGTCTATTGTATGCACCGATTTCATTTTCACTCGTTGTTACTCTTGTTATTTTAACTGATGTGTAAATTTTTGTTATAATTTTTCTTTTTTCATTTACACAATTTTATTTATATGTAATAATGTATAGATATGTGTATTGTATATATATGTGGTGTATTCATATACTGAATTCTCCCACTCCAAACTTTATTTTTTTATAATTTTTTTTCTAAAACTAAAATAAAGTTTTTTTTTGTATATTAACCCATCGTTGATTGAATATTGGAAAAAGTTTTCATTCTTCAAATTTTTCCTTGAAATTTTTATAATATTTCAGAATTTTTGAAAATTTGGTATAACTATGGGAGATTTTGACAAGAATTTTCTGCTTAATTAGAAAATACTAAGAATAATTTAGTTTCTGATATAAAATGTGATTTAAAAAATCGCTCGGCATTGTCTTAGTAGAGAAGACTTTGAATTTCAACTAAATACTTAATTAGATCGAATATAATTTCCAAATTTGGGCGAATCACGATTAATTTCGATTTTGCAGATGCACTAGTTTTCCTTTTGAGTAATAAATATTTTTTTTTTGTAAAACCATTGGTTGATAAAGTAGTAAAATTACCATCATCTTATGTATGTACCTATGTATAAAAAATAAGCGAAAAATAAAATGTTTCTAAAATAGAATTAAATTTTTTTTTCTATTTTCTATTCAACAGTCGAGTTACTTTTCTGAACAATAATTTATATTTCCTTTATTTAAACTACTACGAGTAGTATAACAGAATGTGTGTACAACAATTTCATTTGTATGGACATTCATTGTGCTCACAAAAACATACAACATTTTTACAGTTATTTGTTCCAATATATCTTCCATTCTATATACTCTTTAAGTTTTTTTATGTAATAAATTTGTAAGTAGATATTTATGTATGTACATTTTGTTGTATTGTATCTTCATGTACATAATTGTGTGTTATTTTCCTTAGTTGCATGATTGTATTTTTTTCTTTTTTTTTTGATAATATCCTGAAGGGAAAACATATTATATGTGTCATGTATGTATATTATATTATTGAAAAATCTATATATACTAAATAATTATACATATTATGTATATGGGTATTTTAAGTATATATATATGTATATGTACATACGATATATAGCTAAGAAAAAGTAAAGAAAAAACAAGTTAGCATTTTTTATAGTGAACAGTAAGAATTTTTTATAGTGGTTAATAAGGACGGTAAACTGTAGGATAAAAATTTTTAAAAATGAGAAAATATGGTGTTGACCATGTCAACTCTGTAATACCCGTACCAATAATATATATATGTATATATACATATCTAATTTTAATAGGGTTCTGGCGTTTACTATATTAAATTATTTGTGTTTACTATAATAAATTATCGTTGGGACGGATGTACGGGAGGACAGAGCTAATTCGACTCAGAAGCATATACTGGAGTCTATATCTCAGACCATTATTTCTTAGCGTTATAAACGGTAAGTCAAATTTAGTTTAAACAGTACGTGTAAATTAAAAACAGCGAGCTTTTGTTATGAATTTAAAATTAATTTCATTATACTTTATAAGAATTTTTATATACGGATATCCGGCTAAAAATGTAACAAAAAAAAAAATGGACAATATGCACTTTTTTCACAACAAATTTAGAAACGTATGCACTTTTTATAGTACGTAAATGGTTGGTCATTCATTGTAAAAATGAAAAGAAAATAAAATTGGTTAAAAGCTATTTTCCATCCATTCATTCTTAAATGTACATAAAAGTAATCTTATATTATTACTTAATGCATGTGTACTTGGATTATCACACAAAAATTAAAATTTGGGTGAATGAAAAGGATTTTTCTTTTTAAATAAAAACGCTTTTAAATTGACAATTTATTTTCTTAAACGAGATTTTAAAAAAATTAAAAAATCTTTATTTTTTTGTTTGAACTTGTAGTTTTGTAAGTTTTTCTTTTCCAACATTATTGGAGGGTCGAATTAAATAAGTTCGTTGAAAATGGTACGGTATTCTGTTAAAATTTAGTTAATAATGAAATAGAATAGAAGAATATTAAATAATATAAAATTTTTCTCAAATTTTGATAATTTAGGAGTCTTAAACTATATTAAGAAGCTTAAAATTTACTGTATTTGTTTTAAAATTCTAATCATGAGCTTTGGGTGAGATTCTCATGATATAGAAGTTCTATAGTGAATGTTCAAAAAATCGGAGCGAATTCTAATATCTTTAATATTTTTCCAATCAGTTAAGAGTTTTTGCAAATTATTTTTTCGACAAAAGCTTAATTGAAATTAACTGAACTAGCCGTAATAGGAGGATCAATAATTTTGCTTAAATTTTTTACTATTAATGGCAAACCTGGGATAATTTTTCAATTGCACAAAATAATTGTGCAGTTTTGTACTAATTTTAATAGGTGAATGAGAAGTTAAAACATTTACTGTATATGCATGTTGGGATATCTTCATTAAAATCTTTGTGTTGGAAATTTGATAATGACGTAATACTGGAATAAGTTAAAAAGTTAAATTTAACGCCCATGTAAATGGAGATAAATATGGATTATAAAAGAGCCTATAAAAGGTGAAGAATTAATGTTACGAGTTTCAGTTTTTTCGGAGAAAAAGCAAAATGCTAAAATAGTTAGCATAGAGTGATTTCCATTATTTTTTTCGGAAATTTATCTGCTGACACAACACCCTTTAAAATACGTGTAATTCTGCTTCATAGAACGTTTTTGTTTTAATAAAAAAAATTGGTTGACTTAATTCGTTTCGCCCATTAAACAAACAATAAACGCCTCCAAATAATAAACAATGAAATTTTTTTTTTTTTTTCGAACAAAAATAATGAAAGAATAAATTAAAAATATTGTGGTTATTTTCTCACATATTTGAGGTAATAGGCATTTAAGAATTTTCAACGATACCATTTTTATCTTATATCTAACAATAATTATTATAGTGGGAAGGGTCAGGCAAAATATTCCTTTTAATATCCTTTTTTATTTGTGTTTGTTTATGTTTGCGTCGTTTGTCTTATATATTATCATATTTAGAATCTAATTTCAATAAATTATTGAAAAATATGTGTAAGTCTAGGTTTAAAATAACAAAATATTTTTTTTTATTGAAATTTTATTTTTCTGTTTTGTAAAACGATGTGCTTTGTGTTTCATTTATTTAATATTAGGAATTGAAATTATAAGAAAAAAAAAAATACATTCTAGCACGTATATTATAATAGCGAGTAATTTATATTCGGAACGTGACTTTAATATTATCTTTTGCAATGGTATTCACTGAGTTCCACTGATATTCCAAAATAAACTTTTTAAAATTTATTTTACATATTTTTCGAAATTTTTTTTTTTTTTTCAAAATATTTTTATGGTGATTTCATGTAAAAAGTCCGGAAATATCAACAATTGGATATACTTATATATCAAATACAAAATATTATGAGGCTGAGTTTTTTTTTTCTCTTTGAAATTTAATTTAAAAAAATAGAATATTTTAAAACGACCTTTTATAATGAAATGAATAAAAATTTAACAAAAAAAAAATTAAAATAAAACAAAATGTGTGAAAAAGGAAAAAAATAGAGAAACGAAAGCAAACTTTTAAGCAAAGAAGCACGTTTTAGTAATTTAACAAAGCGATTTTGATAGCATTTTCTAAAAGGTCTTTTCATTATACAATGGATACTCTAATTTTAATATCTAACTCTCATATTAAAATTATAGTGAAAAAATAAAAAAAAATAATTGAGGATAATAAAAAGAAAATTATATTCATAGGCATTTTTGTAAGGATAAAAACAATTGACATTAATTGACCCCTAATTAAAAAGAAGAAAGAAAATTAAAATAATTAAGAGAAAAGCAAAAAAATTTAACATTTCTATAGTAAAGAGAAAAGTAGAGAGAATTTGTAAAGAAAATTTTTAAATTTCATTAAACTTTCGGAAATATAAAGGGATTGAAATGCAATGATTTAGTTTTTTTGAAACTTGTTATCGGTATTAGAAACAGTATTAGTGACAGTTAGCAGTTGACAGGTGATAGTTGACAGATGGAAGTTGACAGGTGACAGATGACAAGTGATAGTTGACATGTGGCAGATAACATTTGACAGGTCATAATTGACAGATGGCAGTTAAAAAGATGACAATTGACAGTTTGACAGGTGTTAGGTGAAAGTTGACAGGTGACGGATGACAAATGACGGGTTAAAGCGACAATGACAATTGGGACATGAATCGGCGGGACCTATTATGTTTAGACGTTTATTACTTTATGTCTATTTATCATACAAGAACAAGCAATAATTTCATCTGGAACTCATTAATAATTTCAAAATTGGTGTATGCAGATAAATTTTTTATCACCTTTATTTAAAAAAAAAATTTTTTTTATTTTTCAATCATTTTTAAGAAATTATTCTAAAAATAGTTTTAATTTTAATTTGACTTTTTAACTCGGTCGGAAAGAAACTATTCTTCTGGACCATTAAACATTATAAGCTCTTTGATGTTGATTTCAAAGTATTGTAATTGGAAATATTTTAAATTTAATTTTCTGTTATTTATTTTTATCAATAAAATATTGTCAACAATTTTCAATTTAAAAATTAAAATTTCTTTTGAAAGTACACAAGCTTTAAAAATAAAATAAGAATTGCTGAAATTTTAAAGTTTTTTTTTTTTAAATTCTAAAAATATTGTGAAAATTCAAAAGATTTAATTGAAATGAATGAAAGGCTTCTTAGGCCTATATAATAATAATTCTTGGTGGTATCAAAAGTATATACAGTGGAGCAATAAATACAACAAATACTTAACATTAACTCGATTATGTCCGCAATACAGATATTCCGTAGTGATGAGGGTTTTTCAACTGTTAAAAGTTTGCAACTTTTTTTTGTGTTAATTTTGTAGAACTTAACTTAAGTACAAACTTAATTTTGTAGACTGCAGGAGTAATAAAGAAATAATCAAAATTATTTTTACTATCAATTATAACAAGCTCTATTATTATAATGAGTTCTGTACAATAAACAAAATAATTTGAAACCCATATTATAAAAGATCCTTAAATAAGTTAAGATGCACTTGAAACTAATATTCCTTATGAATTTTTAGTAATAAATAAAGTTAATATTGTTATATTAAATACATAAATATTTTGTTGAAGATAAGTGCCATAACTGTGCATTTATAATAAAACTCTAAGAAAGAAGGACACTTTTTCTGTATTGAAAAAATTTGTCCTTTTTTTTTTACTTTTCTTGTTACTAATTCTTTATTTGAGTACCTTGGGAATAAAGGGAATCGGTTTTCTTTTTTCTAAAAATATGGGAGTGGTTTTTCTTTAATATTTTCTTTTCTCTTCATTTTTTTTGTACTTTTACCTTTGAAATTTTGTTTGAAGCCTAAGAAAAAGAAAAAATCGAATTTGTTTTTTTTTCTTTCTATTTCTGAAAAGGGGGAGTTGAAAGGAAATAACAGAAAAATCTTTCCTTTTCCTTTTCAAAATTTGAAGGATGTCTTATTATGGATGAAAGTTTATTTAGGTAATTTTGATTTTTTTATTTCTTCTGATTGTTAAACAATTATTATATTCATTCCTTTGGTTGGACGAATCATTGAGAAGTATTTTATTCATGAATTGTTACATTAAATTTTAAAGATTTACAAAAAAAAAATGTTATTATACGTATATGTATATATATGTATATAAGTAAATATATATAAAAAGTTTTTAAAAATAACAATTTTTTCAATTCTTTCAATTTTAGGTGAGTTTACATTTAAGTGTTACTGAAAGATTTAACGTTTCATCATTGCTATAGATGTGAGTGATGGTAAAAATTTTAAAGTTACATAGAATTACGTAGAGCTACTGGATTTTTAAATTAATATTTTTGATTGATATTTTGTAATTTTGATGAAAATTGATTTATTAATAATTTTTTAAATAATTTCAATATATTTGGATCTATTTTTTTTTAACATGTAAATATTTGAATGAGTCCAAACATGTTATTTGACTACAATGAACCCCATATGGGAGAATAGTTGGAGAAATGTTTTGAGAAAAAATTGCAACGTATTATCACACTAAAATGAGCATGGTATTCATTTCGATTTTGTGCTATAAAAGCTATAGCTAGTAGAGGAGTAAGAATAAATAAGATCTAAGAAAAAAAATGTCCCATCTTTAACGTCTAACATGTTACAGTTGTATTTTTAAAAGCTGTCAAATTTTAAAATTTTGCGAAATGTAAATATAGTTTTAAATACAAATTAGTTATTTTGTTAAAAATTTTGAAATTTTGAACATTTTTCAATCAAAAATATTGTAAATTATCCTTTTGTTTATTATATTTAATTTTAAAGGGAATATTCTTCCACTAATATAATCAACTCCTTGGGTTTTTCGAAATTGCAAAATTACATTTGCCTTCAATCATATTAGTTAAATTGACAAAATTTAATATTCTTAGTGTGTTTAATACTCAAATTTATTATTATCATGTGTATTTACTTAAATAACTTGTCATTATATAAAAAAAAAAAGAAAAAATGAAAGAAACAAAAACAAAATATTAAAACTAATTACAAAATTCTCTGTTTATGAAGATTCATCAAGGATTCGTTTATTTTTTTTTTGCAAAATTATTTCTAATAAAAAATTCATAAATTTAGAAAGAACTTAACAAAAAATTTCGTTTAAGGTGGAAAATAACAAAAACAAAAATAAAACACAAAAAAGAAATGTTAAAAGCTTTGTTATTTGCGCTTTTGTATGTAAATAACTGTAAATTGTAAATTTCAGCGGTTTTAATGATTGGTATAATTAAAGACACCCACAAAAAAAAAAAAATTTCACATCTGAAAATGAAGTAAAAAAATGATTTTGTTTTTTACTCGTTCTTATAAAAATTTCAACATGAATGTATACAAAAATGTGTAAGTGTTAGAATATATCCTTTTTTTTTTGATGTTGTAGTAATAAACACACGTGAGATATTACAAAAAATGTGGATTAAAATTTCAAGCTAAATTTAACCACAAAAATTTTACAAACTTTATGAAATGTGTGACAAAAAGTAATAAAAATGAATGACATTTAAATGAAAAAAATTACATAAGGAATTTTAAAAGTTCAACAGAAAGAGAAAAAAAAAATCAATTGTTGACATGAAAAAAAAATTTTTTTGTTTTTGTGTGTGTTTTTGTGTGTGGGCTCTTTAAATACTCAAAGTATGAGTGTTATGAAATTTCGTATTATTTTGCAAACTCAAAGACGAAATTTTTTCAAAAATTTTAGGATTTATGTTGCGTTTCATAATCATTGTTATGATCGCCTTTTGAATAATCGGGTAAAATTTTCAAAAAAAGAAAAAACAATTTGAAAAAAGTATTATATACCATCTGTTACGAAACTTTTACAATAATCAAGATAACTCGTTGAAATTTTTTCTTGTTGAATAGTGAGGAAATAATCATATTTGTGAGGAAATTATTCCTTTGACATAAAACTTTCGTTGATAATAATTTATAAATTCAACAATAGCAGAAAAGAGTGGATTCGATTTTTTTTTGCGCAATATTTGAAGGTTTTTTTTTTTTTAAATATTCTTGTAGTATATGAAAATTTACTTTTTCTTTAAAAATCTAATTTTAATTAGCATATTTTCTAAATCAATTATCCTTAGTTTTGATTCTTCATAAACGCCGACTCGGAAAATTCTTAAATTTTTGTAGTTTACAAATAATAATATGTAATATTATAGAACAATATTTTTCGGCTTATTGAGCTTCAAATTTTGAAAAATGAAAGCGTTTTATCAACCGTTCCATATTCTTTAATTTATTGTAAAAAAAAATTTCGTTAAACAATTTTGTGCTTTCTTGAAATAAATTTGTTGATGATATAGCAATATTTTGTCGAAAATCGAATAATTTCCCCCAGCATTAAAACCGGCTTTGCGGAATACTCTTTTTAAGAATCAAATAATTTTATAATTGTTGGAAATTGAACGGTTTATTGATCATCAATAATTAATAAATTTGATCATTGAGAAACTAATGAACAGCTTTCGACGATCAAATTTTGCCAAAAAATTAAATTATTTTTTTTTGGTTGTGAATTTTTTTCGAAAAGAATTTATATACTCCTTAAAGTCCACTATTCTTATATTTGTATTTATTAAATCACAATAATTATAAAATTCAAATCAAATACCATAAGAAAAGCTATAAAAAATATTTATTTTTTCATTTTTATATTTTTATTGTGCGATACTAAAATAAATTTATTTCCATAATATAATATTTTCCAAGAATAATATCTTTATATAATTTCTGACCGATTATACTCTTGGGATACTTCTACCCTTGTTCAATGTTCAATATTAGATTCATGAAATATTTAGTAATTTTTTTTTTAAAGGAAAGGTGATTATTTTTAATACATATTATTCTCAAGAGATTTTTTTTATAATACTTTGAAAGAAAAATTTATTTGATTAGAAATTTTGAATCTAAATTAATTACCTTTATTTTAAGTAGTCATTTCTGCCTAAATATAAATTTTATTGATGATTGTTTTTTTATCCAGTTCGTAAATTTGTAATTAATTAATTAATTATTTGAATCTGTAAAATATTTGAAATGATATGGTGAAATTTTGTTTTTGTATATATCTACATATATGACTTAGATTTCAAGAAAGCTTTTGACACAATTAAGTGCGCTACGATATGGAAAACACTTAAGGACAGGAGAACCACCGACAAAATAATCCGCGTAATCTAAGCGCTGTATGAAGAAGCCGAGCTCGCAGTACTATATATAGAGGAAAAAATTAGCGAACCTTTCACAACCCAGTCAGGAGCCCAACTGTCACTGATGCTCTTCATCTATCGTACTAGACATTGTCCTACAAGTCGTTTGCTCACAGAGAGGAGGTATAATCTAGAATCTCCCTCAACACCTTGAAGATCTAGATTATGCGGATGACATCTGCTTTCTCTTCCACAAGATCAGTGATATGCAGAGTAAATTAAAACACCTTGAAAAACTTACTAGCTATGTGGGTTTAGATATAAACATGGACTAAACCAAAGCGATAAAGATAAATACCACTAGCACAATCGGGCAAGGCAGCCATCACCGATATGGAAAGGCAGCCAGATATCCAGAACAACTAAGCTCAGATTATTCCGGGCCTATATTGGCATAGATTTGCAGATTTGTACAACGGGAGCAACAGTGCACCGCGACCCCGTATAAGGATCTATTATGCGCCCAGGAGCTCCTTGGTTTGCTGCAGCCCCGGAAGACTTCTCCAGTGCTCCGACCGCCTTCTTTCTGATTCCTTCCTTAATTCCCAACAAATAGTATGTGGTCCGATTCCGCAGAAGGGCTCCAGCCCAAGAAGAGGTGTGTTTGCCTCCTTCCTTGCAAGTGCATCGGCGGCCTCATTTCCTGCCACGCCCACATGGCCCGGAACCCAACACAGTGTGACCCGGTTGCATGTGCCTAACTCATTGAGCTTTTCAAGACAGCCCCATACTGCCGCGGAGGATACTGAAAACGAGTTCAGCTCTCCGATCGCAGCCCGCCTATCAGACATAATCATTATCTCCTGTCCCGGATGCCCTCTTTCCAGATTGAACCGCACGCACATTTCAATGGCGTGCAACTCAGCCCGAAACACACTCGGAAAAGTTCCCATAGGTTCGGAGAATTTAGTTCTAGGCCCTAATACCCTTGCACCCGCCCCAATACTGGTCTTTGACCCATCTGCGTACCATCTAATAACGTGTGTTCAAACTGGGCGACCTGAAAAGTCACGCTTCCAGTTCCTTCTGTTACTCAACAACGAGGTAAATTTTTTCTCGAAGATGTACCTCCTTATATAAAAGAACTTTAAAAATCAAATAAACATCATTCAAAAATGCATTGAACCATTAGCAGTAGTTTTGATAATTTCTTTATTAAATTCATAGTTTCTAAGTGAACACATCAAAATATTTATTATTCTACCTACACACAAATATATTTTGATTCATTTCAATTTATACATGCATTTATACATGTACATATATAATATAATTTCAATTGGATTTGTCATTAAAATATTATAAAATTTGTTCAAAAATTTATTAAATTATGTGCACTTATTGTTATCTTAGGGAATTGTTATCCATTATACACTGAATTCCTTCATATATTGTCAATTATTAAAACATTATAACGTTTGAAATTCCAGTCAGGCAACAAGAATAAAAGATGAACAAAATAATTTTCGAAAAAATAAAACATAAGAAATAATTTTCCAATATTTTTGATATCCATACGAGTAATATTATAAAATAATTGTTATGTTCTTTTAACAGTAATCTTAAAAATATTTATTTCATTTCTTTAGAATTCGGAAATTATACAAACTGCCAGATACTCGTAATATAAAATTTGAACATCTACTCATTTTTATCATTAATTTATGACGCAAGAATATTTTATATAATTTCTAACATTTTTGATTCAACAGAATCACGTATTTGCTTTAAATTTAATATACAGTTTTGTATATGAAGTAGATACACGAGTACATGTATAAAATTTTATTGTGAACCTAAAGTCATACTGTACGAACTCGTTTTTAAAATCTCTTTCAATTTTTAATTTAATAATTTGATGCAAAAGAATAATTTAACACAAATCATACATTTAATCCCTTGTTGTTTTGCACTGTGCTTGAAACACTATAAAAACACTTACCTTACAATAATTTTTAAAACGCATACATCTAGGTATTAAATAACTTTTATGCCGTAAAAATGGGGACATTGTATATTAAGTAAAAACTTTTGTTTTAACTTATACTGTCATCGTACACAATGAATGGAACTAAATAATACATGTATGTCCTCTATAAGTTCCAGCACACAAATACGACAAAGAAAAAATTTATTTATTTTTTTTTTGTTTAAATTTATACATTGACTCCTTTTAATGTTTTGTAATTTTTTTTTATAATAAATGGAAGAGTAGCAGCTAAAGTAGCAATATGATATAATAATAATGAATAAAATACAATACTGTTATCGTATACAAGTATGGAAAATGGAATATTTATGTATGCGTATAATATTATACAAGTGAAATAGTACAGAGTATGTTCTGTAGCAAAGGGATTTGTTCTAAAAAATTAAGGAATGTAAGTCTTCTCCTATTTTAAAAATTTAATTTTATTGCTGTATGAACTGATATCAGTAATAACTTGAAAAGAACTGTCAGAATTTAACGCAATTGAAGAAGGCAGAAAACCAATTAGAATTATAAAACTGTGAATAATTTAACAGGTAATTCGAACTGTAGTATCGCAAACCCTATATTTGGTATTAATCAACTGTAACCTCAAAAATTTTTGAATCCAACTTTTGAGCCTATCTCTCAAATTCAAACGAGATTTTCATGATCGTGCTTTCACTCACCTTCCTATTTAAAATCAATCATAATTTTACAATCTTGTATCTTTGAATAACACGCTTTTTAACAAAATTTTTTCTTACTCAGTCTGCCAAATGCTTTTGAGCCACTCTGCAGTGTGTACTCTAAAAAATTATTTATAAAAATAAGTGTATAACGTTTATGTTAACATACTCTTTGATTGTGTTAACATACTCATATTTAGATTGTGCTGGCAAATATAGTGCTAATATTAACTATCAAAATACGGGTAATGCTTATAGTTGTAAAATTTTTATGAAACTAAGATTGTCAAGGAAAAAAAGAATGATGGCAGTTAGTGAATTTTTATAGAATGGTCTTAATATTTGAAATGATGTTTGATTATTTTATTTTTGATTGTCATACTAACATACACAATCTATTCGAAAAATTTGTAAATCAAAAGTATTTACACGTTAATTTTGATTTTATTGAAATCAAATAACATTTTTATCCGCAGTTTCATATCTGTGTTACCTTTATACATTGATGTTTCGTGTTAGATTCGGGCAAACATTCAGAATTGTGTTAATTAAATTAATGTTAATTATATGAATTCTCGAACACTACCTTATAGCTATATTTTTATTTCCAATTATATGTTTTGAATTTTGAATAGTACTCGAACAGAAACCACAGGACAATCATACTGAATACTCGTATTGTATAGGTACATCTAAATATAAGAAATATAAAAGCGTTTTAAAATGTTACAATTTAATGAAAGGACACTAATAGCTTTTCATATGTACAATAAATTATTTTATATGTATATTTGTGTATAAGTAGTATATAATATGTACGATGTATACTTTTGTATGTGCCTACACATTTAGTGGTTTTTAATGTTTTATTTTAGAGTAAAACATTTTTACTCTTTCATTCATTCATTTATAAAAGAACATTATGACAATGACTAAGAATAATGAATTGAATGACTTATTTATGTTTTTGGTTAGAGTTGTAGTCATTTACAATTTTGCTGTTTTTTGTTATTCAATTATTAATTTGATATCATTTTTACTTTAACATTGAATAAAACTCTACTTTGCAGTTTTTTCATTTTAATTCTACAATATTGAACACAAATAATAGAAGATTAATATAGGTGTAGCCTCATATCTTTAATGTATCAATTCTTTTAATAAAATTCTAAATTCTTGAATTCTTGAATATTCTTGAATAGTTAAAATTTAAATTACTGTTTACAAGTTTAATAACAGACTGGTTTGTGGAAGTAAAAGTGTGAATACAGCTACTATATATAGTTTAAAGTTATTTGATGTAGAAAAGTGAAAAAGATGAATAATTCAAGAGAATAATAATAAGAAATATTTAAAATTTTTTAACAGAGATGAAATAAAATTATTCTCTTTTATGTGATTAATTACAGTTTTTGTTTACTATACAAAAGGGTAAAAATAAAATTTTCAATTTCATTTGAAAAGAAAATTTCTATTTTAAAAAATCTCTTAACTTTTTTACTCTTTATGGGTAACTATAAAAATTTATTATGTATTTACGAATATAATAAAGAATAGCTTAATCATATTCCGAATAAGGAAGAATAATGGTGTTGTTTTTATTATTCAAACGTAAAATATAAAATGAGGTCAACAGGTTTATATGCATGTGCATGTGTTTTATTTGTAGTTTATTTAAAGAAATAACTAACTATAATAAAGAATATGGAATGCATTAAAACCTAAAAAGTGTTAAATATATAAAATGCTTTATGCATAGTACAAATTTTTTATAAAACTTTTTTTTGAAGAATATTTTCTTAGAAATTAAATAGCTAACTAAATAAATCTTGCATAGCAATTATTATGTTTTTTCTCTTTAAATTTTGATAAATTTTTTTCTCAGATTTATATGTTCCTTTGAGAATTTGTCTTAAATTTGTTATTTTTTTGGTTCTCTATCTTTAGATTATGGATTCTATTTCTTTTATTCTCCATGCTACATGAAATTTTAAGTTTACGAACATTTTCAAAATAATAAAAAAAAAATGTAAATTTTCAATAAAAAGTGGATTTTTATCTAATTTTAACCTACTAGATTTAGAAATTTCAAAATATAAATAATTTATTTCAAATTTTTAATGTAAAATGGTTGGAAACTCGGTTAAAACAAAAAAAAAAAACTTAATATGTAAGCGAAAAATCAAATAAATTACTTGAATTGGAAAAAATTGCATATAATTAGGCGAATTTTTTAATTAATTATTTTTAACAAAATTGTAATTTGCGTTTTGAAATTGATACATATAAGCTGGGCTATAAATGAGTGATTATAACACTATGTGATTTTTTTTACAACACTTTTATTAATAATAAATAATTTTATTTAAATTCAATTATTAGATTTAATTATAATTTTTATATTACAAATTTATTTGAATTTCATTATTTTATTAGAATTACTATACAGAGTGGCACTTCACATTACACTCATGCACTATAATTAATGAGAAATAGGAAAACGAAACAGTTTTGCTTTTATAAGTAAAAAATTAGCATGGTATTTGTACGAGGACTGCTATACGAGACCTTGCGCTTACGATATTATTTTAGTTGTAATAATAACTGCTATATAGCTATACAATTTAAATTTATTATAATTTTTTAAATTATAATCAATTCTAATGTCATATTTATATCAAAATTTATTTATTAATTTTATTTAAAAAAATTCCGATCCTATTATTAACAATACAACCATAATGACTAAATAATTATTATTTTTAAAGTCATTGGTCTTTCATATAAAAGTTAGTAAGTCTCTTATGTAAAATATCTTGATCTCTTTCAATTCTTTCTTCATTTTCGTGAGAATTTAAATTTCTTTGAGAATTATTTTGTGACATAGTCTTATGTTTGAATTCTTACTTATAATCTCCGAATGTTATAAAAATAAAATTTAATATATTTAATTTTAAACTGAAATTTTTTTAGAAATATATTCCAAAAAATATTGGGGGAAAATTTTCAAGTAGTTATTAAGTTAAAATAATAATAAACTGTCGTCAACATATTTTTTTAGAACGTAGTATTTATCAAATATTTCCTGAAATTTAAATTCTAAGTAAAATATTTAAAATAAAAAATTTTTAAAACTTTTATAAAATCCATTGAAATTTTTCTTATGCTGAAAATTTTAATTTCCATACATAATTATTTTTTTTCAATGTAATCTTATGATGAGTACCAAATTTGTTTAATGAAAATTAAAGATATTGTGTCTCACAACAAATCTACACGTTTACACAACATTTAGAAATTTAGTTGTAATAAGGTAGGTATACGAAATATAAGACCTTTTTCTAATCAGTGCGTTTCAAGTGCATGGAATGCGAAGCGATTAGTCAATTTTTTTCACCTCAACCAGTCTGTATAGAATAGTCTTTAATTTTTTCTTATATAGCATGAAAATATTGTAGTACCATGCTCCGCTATAAAACTTGTTATAAGGCGTATCTTTTTCCCATCTGTGGGTACACCTAAACTTAAAGAAAGAATTTTATAAAATGGAGTCTTGTATATTATTTTATAATAATAGGTTCATTACATTTTTATAATTCATAAATATGGTAATTCTTGAAGCTAAAATGTCGAGGGTAGTAATTTCCCTTTTTGTAATATTTAATAGAAATTTTGACCTTTGATAAAAATAAAATATTGGAAATTTTTCGTATTATTTTCGATTTTTAAATGATAAACTTTTAAAAATACAATTATGTTTATTTTTTGAAAATTTTTCTAAACTTAGTTTATAAAGTTCTTAAAGCTGCCTACTTTTATTCAATTTACATAAACATTCTTTATAAGAGATTTTATAGTAAGAAAGCAATAAGTTGAACTGCTTTTGTTTAGGTGTTATTGAAAAATATTTTTTTTTTTTATTTTTCGAAAACTTTGTAAATTCTTTGAACCGTTCATTATATTCAAAAATATTACGAATGAATATGTTTTTTCTTCTTTGTGTTTTGTGCTTTTTTTCTTATTATCTTATTAATAAGGTATTATCATTGGGCACGCGAACTATACGGTTATATGCCATTGTATTCAAAAATGGTCATTCCAAGGAAAATTTCAATATAAAAGAAATGCGAATATCGTAGAAAATTTTTTTTTTCTTTTCATTTGTAATTTTTGTTTCACTTTTTATAACATTTGTGTGTTTGTGTATACCTTTCCAGTTATAATGGAAATAAAATTTTTTTTCGAAAATCCAATTTTCTGACCTTTATATTTTTTTAAATGTAAAAATTGGATTTAAGAAGCCATTGAAATTTTGTCCTTTATATTTAAATAAAAAATTTCTTTTTTTAAGAAGTACATTGCATATTTCATATAATTCTACTTACGTACATGTGTTTGTAATAAAAGTGATGATTTTTCATTCAAATGTCACGTAAATTTTTTTTTTATTTTATTATTTGATACGGTTTTTAATTTTTATTTTTCAAGAATTTAAAAAAAAAAAAAACTTTTTTTAATTAAATTTGCGGTAAAATTTTTATTATATTTTTTGTATACTTAGTTTTACAATTCAATATTACTTACACAACAGTTTAATACTTTTGTAGGTGAAAATTTTGAAATTGGACAAATTACAGCATCAAATTCAATAGTAATAAAGACTTAGTTTTATTCCTTTTATAATAGGTTAATTAAAAATTAATTATTTTAAATTTAATTTCTATAAAAATTGTATATTTAGTATAATATGTTTAATTAATGCGAATCAAAAGGGATTTTATTTGTATTCGTATTACGTTTTACTAAAATAAATGTTCAAATAAAGGATTAACATTTCATATAACATTCAATATTTTAATATAGGCAAGTAAAGTCATCAAATAGAATATTAATACTGTAATAAACTGTTAATATTCCGTATTACATCAATTTTAATTAACGTTAAATTACTTACTGATGTGAATATAAAATTGATTTATAATTGGCTTATTTATAGTGTAATATTAGAAGAATTATAAAAGAGACTCTGGCATAATTTGAATTAAATTCAAAATTAATTAAAAATGATTTATATTAAATTAACATTTGAAATTAAAAATTTTAATGCTATTTATTGAATAACTTACATAATATCTATGACGTACGAGTATCTATATGGTATTTAATTTTCCATTGACTATTTTCTATCATTTTTTAATTATAAATAATGTAGATTTGTACAACGGGGGTAAGAGTACACCGCGACCACATTATAAGGATCTATTGTAAGCCACTCTTCTAGTGCGTGGCATTCCCTACAACATAACCTCGAGACCCATGCTCCTGATGAGCTCAAACAACTTGTGAGGTTCGGAAGCCCGCAATTTATAAATAATGTAGAAACTGATGTTGATTAAATAAATTCATTGTTGTCCAAATTATTAAAATAAGGGAACAAATCCGTCTGAATGTGAGGATGAAAACTGATTTGTAAATGTCAAAACCAGTATTTATTATAATGACAGATGAGTGTAACATTGTTAGGCCAATAAATCAAAGGAATTACCAAAGTTGATTAACAAAAAATATTGAAAATAATTTGATTAGTAATAACATTGAAGATGAAAATGTAAAATAGAAATATAAATTATACAGTTACCGTTTCATTACTGCCAGCAATCTTGTACCACTTTTTTATTGTGTTTGTATTAAAAGCATCTGTAGTATTTTTATTAAAACTCAATTAAAAATTTGGCAAAATATTTACTCTAAATCATTAAAATCTATGTGTATGTATGGACTCTTGTGAGTTGAACTGCAATCGAGTTTGATATTATATTCATATACATAAATATAATATAATTTCAACAAATCTGTGCTTTTATCAAAATATATTCATATATGTACGAGTATATATATATATGTACAATGCATACTTATAAATTTTAAATTGTGCATTTATTTTAACCTCTTCCATTATTTACAATTCACTTTACTTTACTAACGAACCATTCTTTTAAATATTTACTTTATATACTTTTAATATATTTTGCATATATAGTAATATTTACTTTCATACATACATACATAATATCGCAAAATACGACAAAATTTAAAAACCGGAACTACTTTTCTTGTCAAGTATTCATTTTAAATAATAAAAAACAAAAAAAAAAAAGAGGAATGAAAAAAACAAAAAAAAAAAACCTTTTTAAAAAGTGAGAAAAAATAAAATTTTTTTTTTATGTTTTTCACTTTTGACATTGACACTATATTTTTGTTTTTTTTTTCTTTTCACAATTTTTGACATTTTTTTTATTTCAAAAATGGGAACGAAGGTGGTCTTTTTGAAATAAATGACAGAGAAGAAAGCGTCAAAATGTAAAAATTTTGTGAGAAAAAGTTTTTCAATTCTTTTGATAGCGTATAGCTCTACAATTACATACATATACGTATATACAATTATTATTTTATTTTTACTTTTGAATTTCTAGGCTCCCTTATTATTATAGTTTGTTAAGTATTATGTACTATAAAAGTGTTGAAAAAACTGTATTATTTAAAATGTTTTCTCAATGAGAATTGTAAGAAAATAAGGTTGGGTCAAACCAGCGATTTGTAATGTAGCACTTTTCTCTTCAATAAGTGAAAATACTTCTTTTAAAAACAATTTAGCTATGTACTCAATTAGTAAAGCTGCTTTCCTTCACAGGGGAATATATTTAAAAAATTGCATACATTTAGGATGAACATTATATTCTTTGAAATTTAAGCTCGAATTTAAGAGTTAGTTGCGAGAGTTAAGAAAAATAATTTGATTTTTTACCGTTAGCTTTCTGTATTTATAGAAATTTGAAAAAGCTTGCAGTTTCGGAAATATAAGGTGCCAAAAATTCGAATTTTAGAAATTTCGTGAGGCGATAACTTGAGAGGGAGTGGAGGTGGAAAAAAATTTTGTTCTAATGAAATGAACTAATTATTAGTATTTAAAAGATACTAGTTATCAAAAATGTTGCAACGAACGGATTCTAGATAACGTTAAATTTTAACAGCCATTTTGTATTTGTAAAGTTCAAATCTAGTATGCCGCGGTGAATAGTATAATTTTAAAAATATTTTTAAAAAAAATATTTTAGGTTTTGCTAGAATCATTACTTAAATAATGCCATTTTTAGGGGGTTATAACTTTTATTGGGGGCAGATAGGTAAAAATTTTCTTCTACGGAAATAAGTTTCTAGTAAAGATCTATGTACGTATGAAATTCTAGTTTTCTATCTTCAAGGGTGCAGAAGTTTTGTTAACGGAAGGACGAACAGAGTGAAACTAATAAGCACTTTTTTTCATTTTTTTTTTGGAAAAGTGCTAAAAAATGAATATTTCAATATATATATGTATATATATAGCAATTTAAGATTTCAATTTTAATATTTTAAAATTTTCAATAGTTTTAAGTACATATGTGAATACTATATTATAATGTATTAGTGCTTGTACATGAATAATATTTTTAAGATTTTAAAGGCCTTACACTTAAAAATATTGCAAAATCATTTGAATTTTTTCTCACATTTACGATTTCCAAAAATTTTAAATTTTCTTTTTTTATATCTTAAATCTAATGTATTATAAATTTATTTGCATAATTATAGGGGATATAAAATAAATTACAATATTTTTTATAGATAACCAAAAGTGCCAAAAATTTATGTTTACTTAATAAATTTGTTAAATAAACATAAGATTAAGATTATGGGAAATTTTTAAATTGTAGGGGCTTTTATTATTTAAGAAAACAATGAAAAATTATATAATTTCCAAGAACATTGTTAGAAGGTTAGAATAGCTTATTACCAAAACGGTTCTTGTATTATTTATTATGTATTTGGTGTTACAATTATGTATGACCTTCATTATTAAAATTATGAAGTGGAGGGTATACACTATCTTAATAAATAATTTATAAAGTAAAATTAATGTAAAGAATGGCTTTTGGAATATAAAAAAAAATTTTCAATTTTCATTATAGAAAAAAAATTTACGATAACATTTGATTTCATTTTACTGAAAATTCTGATTAAGATTCTTTAACAAATCAATAATGGTTAACGTGATTTATTTGTGAATTTTTAACGGTAACAAATAGGTATTCTTAATGCATAACGTACAATATAAAATTTAATTGAAAATTTTGAAACAAAATATTACTCTTGTAGATATGAGTAGTTTATGAAACTTAACATATTTAACTACTATCAAATGACACACTCAATATCGTAAAAAAATTCTTTTGGGATTCGATGCAGGCTTGAATATAATGCCTTATCTATTCACAAAACTATATTAAAATTGAAATTTTCTATTTTTATTTCATAATAGTGTTCATATATGTTTCCTTAAACTATATTATTGTTATATAGACCTAACATTAATTTCCTATTGTTTCATGATGCAAAATATAATTAGAAACAGTTTTGTTTTATCCTTGTTTCCTATATTTCATTACATTTATACATATATTCATGACATTATTGAAATTTAAGGAAATGTTAAAAAGAAATATCGTTAATTTCTCTCTCTCTCTCTCTCTCTCTCTATATATATATATATATATATATATATATATATATATATATATATAGCAAATATATTAAGGATATTAGCAACAGAATGACACAGCAATTGTAATTAAAAAAGAAATTGTATAAAATCATTAGAAAATTACAAAAAAAAAAAAACAAGAACACACGACAGAACAGATTATTAATTTCCCGTTACATAAACATAAAGTCATATAAAATTAAATGAGATTGTTCAAAATTGTCAGGATCTATCCGTAATATATTGTTATTGAAAATATTAATATTCTTATAAAAATTATATATATATATACGACTATAAATATTTAATTGAAAAATTATTTGTGAAAAATCGGAAAAATCAATTCTTCCTACATAAGGGAATTGAAATCTTAAATAATCTAAAAAAAAAAACTCAACAGCATTGCAGAAAAAAAAATTATTTTCAGAAATGAAAACTTACAATAGCCTGCAGGACATTTTGTATTTTTGCTACATCTTTATACTTATAGCATTTGCCCTTATGAGTTTCGGAAAAATAAAAATAGAAATTTTAATAAAATATAAATGTATATTAATGACATTAATTTCACAAAAGTTTTAAATTAGCCCCAAAATATTACATGTACTATTCAACTATTTATATGAGCCGATTGCTATTAAAATGAAATTCTTGTTTTAAAGTATTGATACTTTATAGAGTTTAATATATAGAATTAATTGGCAGTACAATATTTCAGTTCTTGAGTACTTTTTTATAACTCAATTTCTGCTGACAAGAATTACCGATTTACAGGAGCATAACAATCAGCAAAGTAACAATTCAGTAATTTTTAAATGGTAACTTCAATATTATTTAATTACTCGTAATTTTAGTATTTAAAATAAATTTAAAGAAAAACTTTAATCACTTTATTGAACTCTTTCGCTGGAGGCTAGACCAAACAAACTGTAAATATTTTAAATATTAATTTAAAAGAAATAGAAAATACGATCAGACATAGTATTGCTCACATCAAATCTATTTTATGTTGCTTAAATTAAATGACTATTTAATTGATTCTTGTATTTTTGTTATTCTTTAATATTAAATATCTAAACAAAATTAAAAATTTAAGTGTAAAAATATTAAATTCAATTTAATATATAAAATAAAGTTAATTAAAAACAAAATTAAAGAAAAGAGAAAATATAAAAGATGAAAAATATCCTCAAGGATATTTTAATAATTAAAATTTTTGTTTTAATTTTAAAAATTCTTTAAATTGTTTGTTTGTAGATATATATGCATATATATATATATATATATTATTAAAATTTAATTACGAAAATGTTAGTTTACTAGAAAAATACTTTTTAACACCCTTTCCTTAAAAAGTTTTATTTTTGTTTTAGTTTTGTTTTGTGGTTCTTTTCTTTTTAAAATCAAATCACTTCACGTGTTTACCTTTTTAGGTGAGCTAGATTCATAAATATTTTCAAAAGTAAGGAATTTTTTTGTTTTTTAAATAATTTTACAAGAAAAATATTTAATATTTATAAAATAAATTTTAATTAAGATTCTTGAGTACAAGACTGTTCAGAAATCAATGTTTTTCTTTTTAACATACAAAATTAAAATTTTATTAAAATACTTAATTATAGTGTCTGATTAATTTTAATAATTTTTTTAGAAATTCTTGAATTTTTTATTTGTGTTATGAAATCTTGAGCATTGTAAATGGTATAAAAACGTGCTATTATAAGTAGAAATTGAAAAATTAAGTAGATCCATCTCATATATCGCAATCATCATTTGACCTATAAAGTTGTACAAATCTAAGTAGGTTCGAAATCCACAATTTTATATTGGTAATTAATTAAGATTTAATAATATTTTATGGTAGTCTGATCTTAAATCTTTATCAATATTTTAGATTTCGAATTGGAAATCGAGTTGTTTTTTTAATTATACAATTAAAATTCATAATACCATTAAAAAACGTATAGCATTCGTTTCAAGCCAAATCTTGAAATTGAATAATTTTTTTCTAATGATTTTGATTAATTCAACACATTGTAGCAAAATAATCTTCTTATAACCTACACGATACTATTTTTCAATTTTTCTGGCTCCGTTTATGGTTTTAATGGAATAATTTAATATGCTTTATGATTTTGACATCAGGCATTATAAATATTTTAAATTAACTTTGACAATAAAATTAAAATATTGACAACAAAAAAATTTTTGTTTTTTTTTTGTTTTGAATTTCAATGAAAAATTTAATTTTACTAAAATCATCATGGTTACAATATTTTTTTGGGCTAACTGCATGTATCTGTGAAACTAATTATTCTGATTCAAAGTATAATGGATATTTTGTTGAAATAATACACAAAACTATTGTTACATAGTCAGATTTATATTAAAAAAATACAGCGATAAATATACATTCGTACATAATACGTCATATTTATATATGAAAGTTGTGTTCGGATCTGGATGTGGCAGATGAAAATTTAAATAATTTGCATGTATAGAAAAATTTATTCCAGAAAAATATGTGGGATCATATTAATTTAAGTAAATATTGTTATTATTTTGTTAAAACCTTTATAATTACATAAAATTACATTTCACAGTTTTTAGGTACATTATATAGTGACACTATGTTATAACGTTGTATAATAATTTCGAAATCATTTTAATGCAATCTTTATTGTGAATAATATCGTATTATATATGTTAGCATATTCTTGATATAAAGTTATTTTTGTATACTTATATTTTGTATATAATATTTAGTAGAATATCTACTATTAGTAGAGTAGTTATAATCCATGTAAATTAATAGAATATACCGTGAAAAGTAATATTCTTGAGAATTATTATTCTATCGATAATACTCATGTCAACCAACTCGCATATACCATACATAACTGAAATGTTGTAGAATGAAAGATCTGAAAAAATCGTTTTATATTACAAGGTATTCTTGTACTTTTCAATGAAAATATTTGAGCAGCATAGAATTCAGCAGAAAATTAAGTTTCTTCTATTTAGCATTTTATTCAATTTCTTTTTTTTTGAATTCTTAGTATGTACATGAACTTTGATGTTATTTCAAAAAAAAAATCAAATGAAATAAATATAAAGGAAAAAAATATTTAAAAAAAAAATTTTTAGAAAAAAAACATGCTATTCTATGTCAATTAAAATCAGAATTGTAATGAAATTTTTCAAAATAAAATAAAAAATTTTAACCCAGTACCATGCAGTGTTTCTTTGATCAATAGAACACAATATAATGTCTTTCATATGAAAAATCTTACTGAGTAATTTAAAAATATATGGGAGCAAAAATTTTTAGAAATTTAAATACGAATAATTTAATTTTCAGAAAATTCCGATTTAAAGAGAACAATAAATACATTTTGTTAAAGTGATATGTTGCATTCTGATGGATTGAACGAAAAGGTGTTCAATCTCTAATCTTCGTTCTTTTGTTCATAAATTATAAATTTAACAATTAATTTAAAATTTATTAAAAATTTTAGCAAAATTTCCAAAAGAAAACTAATTGAAAATTGATCTTTCATCTTTTCTTCGAACCAATTGTTATACTGTCTCGAATGATGACAGGACAGTGGCAAAATTTTTAAATTAATATTTCCACTTATAGCAATAGTATGGATTTATTTTAATTAAATTGACTTATTTTAAGAATATTAGTCCAATTTTTGGGGAGTCACTTACATTAACATAGCAATTTGCAGCTTCATTTAGGTTGTATACTTATGTATATATATCAATATTATTTCTTCAGGAAATATTTTTCTTAACAAAATCTGTTCTGTGTTACCGCTCAATGGGTTAAACAATCATAATAATATATTTCAAATGATTATTACATTAATATTGCAAAATAATACGGTAATAATTTTATAAACTAAAATTTTTATTCAATGCATTCAATTTTATATTTGTACATGTGTAGCATGCAAACTAATATACAAATTCTAAGGATTATCATTAAAATTAAAATTAAAATTTAATTTAATTAAAAAATATTTTACTTAACATGAAATACGAGTACATACATATATACTCACGTATCTAAGTATACATAATCCGTAATTTTAATTTTTTTTTTTATATTTTATTTATTTTAAATTATATTTATGTAATAAATGTGTACATACATATATATATTTACTTAAAATTGTAATTTGATGTGCAATCGTAAATTAAAATTTCAACCGAGAAATTAGATATAACCTTGAAAATTAATACTATCACACCAGCGAGAGAAACCTTTATTATATAAATTGAATATTATACCTAAGATCTTTTATAAATTCTTTGTATATGTGTTTTGCATCATGTGTACTAGCATTAATAGCATTAATGTATTATATACATTATATACTTTACTGTCATGGTATTATTTTGTACACACTTTTCAATTCTTTCCTTTTTGGTGGGTAACAATATAGTATATAATAAATACAAGATACATACTATGTATATACAATATATTATTATTGTTAGAACAATATAGTTGCTCTGTTATACCATTATATTTACTTTCAAAAGACTATTATAGTTAAAAAATAATAATGGAAAAAAAATAAATAAATAAATAGAAAAGTTTTTATTTTTACAATATTTACCCTAAAAAAATTTTTTTTTAGAAATTAAGGAAAAAAAAAACAAAAATAAAACAATTGAACTACATTTTTTGATTGAGGGTTAGGAAACATAGAAAATGAAGATAATTAAAAAAATTAACATGCAGGCATACATACAAACATACATACATGTACGTGTAAAGCATCCATTTAAACATTTTATATGTTTTTAAAAAAAACTTTTTATTCTGACAGCTTTAATAAAAAAAAAAATAAAAATAACTAAAATATTGAAAAAGTTTCTATACTTTTATTTTTATATAAAATAAAATTTGAAAATAAATTGAACATTTTAATTATAGGAGTGTCGCTTTCACAATATTTTCAACCATTTCCAATTTGTCAACAAGGAAAACGAAATTAGCATGAATTTTTTTTTTTTTGAGTTTCTATCGAATTGAAAATTTCTCCCATATAAAATTAGAAGCTAATAAATACAAAATCAAAATCAAAAAAATTTCCTAAATGAAATTGAATGAGAAAGACCTTGAAATTTTAAAAATTTTCATATTGTTCATAAAAATATGAGAGATGGTAATGATTTAGGATAGACCCCGAAAATTAATTCTTGTGTAAATATTATTCAAAGATGTATTAAAACTTATTACAAGACGTGTTGGAACATAATTAGGAATAAAAATTTAAATATGTACTTGTTTTTCCATACAGCAAACTTTATTGTATTTAATTTCAAATATTTAAAATGGAGAAAAAATGAACGAATAAAATATCTGAAAAATTGTGAATTTTTCACATTTTTTTATTGTGAATATGTATGTAGTACTTTTATGTAGCAATTTAATACTATATATAGTAATTTTGGTGTCAAATCACTTTTAAATAAATTTTTCATTTTTAAATTATGCAATCTTAAAAAATTTACAGCGCAAATCGTATGTATCTTGCTTTATCATCTCACTTTATATTCACTTTGAAATCAGAATTTTCAGTATTTTCTAATTGATATTTCATTTTTCAATAAAAATACTCATTCCAATAAGAATACTCATTTTTAGCACTTTGCCAAAAAAACTCGTCTCTCGTTAAAATTTACCGTTATATAAAATTCTTTTTTTCCAAATTTTTGATGTTGTTTCTCTTCTAGACCCCAGGTTGTGGGAGCCTGAAATTTTGGTAGCTTTTAGGCACTAGCAAATAGTTTATTTCGTTAGAAGAAAATTTTTTCCATCTAAAGTGCTACAATACAAACCCATTGGTTTGACCCAATTTTATTTCAATTTCAATTCAAAATGAATTTATGCATTTTTTCTCAAATCATCGACTGAAGGTCTCGCTTTCAAAAACAATGTGAAAAATTTTTGTATAGATTTTCGAAAAAAAAAGAGATATACAATACAAAATATTTCTACCCCCTCGAAAATTATACAAATATATGAGAGTTACTCATTTTTTCTCACTTGCTAAATAAAATAGCGAGATATAGACGATCAGACCTTTAATATTAACCAATTTTAAGTTACTTTAAAATAAAAGTTATGATCTTCAAATAATTTTATTGTTCGAAAGTAATTTTTTGAGAAAAACTTATACTAAGATTTTGGGAATTTTTGTTAATTTACAAAATGAAATTTGAATTAAAGCACAAATTCACAAAAAAAAATTTTAAACTTGAAGTTTTAGAGTTGTTCGATACTAGTAACTTTGTCTTTTTAAATCATTTAAAAATTGATTATAGTTCGAAGTGAGTAGCTCACAAGATTATAATTTTTATTGTTATTAAACCGCAGCGCGTGTCACAAAAATGCCATGTTGAAATTTTAAAGAACTCGAAAAATTCATTACAAAATGTGCAATAATTTATAATGAATATAGTCAAGCGTATGCAGTTATTAGATTTTATGCTTTCTTCACCCAATTTTTTTCCAATTTTACAACCATATTACTTAAAACATTGGATAAAATTCAAAATAGAATGTAAATTTTTTAAAATTATAAATTTTAAAATAAAATAGAATTACAAAAAAATAACGTTAATAATGCGCTTAAATATTCTTTTTTTTTTCTTTTTACGTTCTTAAAATAAAAAGTAAAAAAATTTTATGGCTTCGCACTTGGTGTTTAAAGTTAAATGTTCTAAAATCACCATTTAATTCTGGGTTACATGTTTCGGTTATGTAGAAATAAAAATATTATTTTTAAAACTCTTGTAATTGATTCAATTAAACTTTCTTCATCTTTTCGGTATAAAGTTGAATAATTACATTTAAAAAAAATTTTTTTATTTTTCAATTGTGTCTTTGTATACATGCAATGACGACTTTTCTTTTTGTTCTTATTACGCAAATCTTTTGTAATTTTCAAATAAGATCAAAATGTCGTCAGTTATAAGAACATTTCCCCATATTCTGGCTTTGTCCATGAGTATGAGTTTTGTGTATAACATAAATAATTGAAAAAATTAATGTGTAATTACAGTAAGGTTACCTTTAATATTAATAAGATTTAAATATTTCATTTTTAGTTTTAGCTAAAATTCTCATAGTTATCCAATATTTGGTAATAAATTTCATTATACAAGAGAACAGAAAGAAAACATGGAAATTTTTGTTAAGTTCAATTTACTACTAGAATAAAAATTTAGTAGCAAAAATTATTTTAAAATCTAGTTTACCATTTTTACTCTATATTGAAATTTTGTCTCTGAAAGAAATTTTATTATTATGAAGCTCTATATAATTGTCATGACCGCTATATAGTGTTAAAAATTTTCAATAAAATAAATTTTTATATTGATTCTAGGTAACAAAATCATCGCACTAATTTCTTAAATTGGGAATGTTAATCTCTAATACATAAAAAACTGGTCTAATAAATGGATTGTTAAAAAAGAACTTTTATAACCTTATAGGGCATAAAAATTTGCAAAATATGCAAACAAAGAAAATAATATTTTAGTGATTTTAGAGAAAATTTTTTTATATGTTTTAATTTGGAATTGTTGTCAGCTGGGGTTTCTTTTTGTATGTTTCAGAGACAAATTTTAATTAATCTAAATAAGACAAATAAGACTCATCCTCAGTTTTATTGTACTTCAATATAAAGCAAGTCTTTTTTCAGAAGAAAGACATTTTCTATTCTCAGTATCTTATAATTTCTCTATTACACATTCCTTTTCAGTTTAAATTTATTTAAAAATTCATCAGCTACTCCTTTGATTTTAAAGAATTATTGTTAAACGTCAACACTTCTGACTTATTGCGATTGATTAATGTAATTTCAAAGTGTTTAGGTAATTTAATTCTTCGTGTGTACATTGCCTTTCATTAGACATTTTTTGGTGAATTTTAAAATGAAATATTTAATTTTTGGCTTTTACGCTTTATCAGAAAAACCGGAAAAACCAAAAGAGAAAAGAAAAAAAAAATTTATTTTTCTTAAAATGAAATTTTATATAAAAATTTTTTCTTCTTAACAAGAATCCTTATTTCTGCACGTTCTCATCATATTTTTGTTAATTTTTCGCAAAATGAAGGTTTGATTGTTGTAATTGGTTTCTATATAGCGAAGGTTAACATTTTACTGATTGTATTTTAACTTTTATTTTTCTTATTGTGTGTGGTTTTAACATTTTATTTTTATTTTTGTTCTTTATTAAATTATACTCGTAGGATTGTAAAAATATCAAGTGGGTATCTCTGTTCTTGTAATTTCTTTTTAAAAATGAAATCAAGGATTCTTTTAAAAAAACAAAACAACAAAAACAAAAAAATCATTTTATTTTGATTATTTTACATTTTAACAAAACTTCTTTGCATTTAAAGGAAAATTTTCGTATTAAAAGAAAAAAAAAAAAGTAAAAAATAAGAAAAAAGAACAAAAACATCTTCAAATTGAAAATTGAGCTTCTTTGTATTTATTTAAAAATCAAAAGAAAAGCCTTAGAAAATGCTTCAAAAAGATTTTTAGCAATTGATGGTATCTAGATATATATATGTATAAGTAATTGTACTTTAAATAATGAGATAATTTATATATAAATTCTTCATCAGCTTAAGTAAATTTTTGTGTGCGTTTGTGTACTTTTGCGTGATAGTGTGTGTGCGTTTGTAGGCGTAAAATATTGAATAAATGGATTGATTTTAAAATATAGGAAAAAAAAAGAACATTATTCGATAAAAACTTATTTAGAGAACTACGTAAAGTAATTTTAATTTACATTTTATTAAAGTTGGGTTTTTAATGTAGCACTTTTCCCGTCAACCAGTGAAAATCCCAACAAGTGCTTTTAAAAACAATTTTTGTACTTACTACATTATTAAATTTACTTTCATTCATATACGGCTATATATCGAGGATTGCATAAATTTAGGATGAGCGATTTATGCAAATTTTTAAAAGGCATTAATATAATTCTCGATTTTATGGGTTAATTACGTGAGCTAAGAAAAGTAATTGTATTTTTTAATGGCATGGCATTTATCGTTAGCTTTTTGCATTTACAAAAATTTGAAAAAGCTTTCAATTTCGAATATATAAGGTGCCAAATATTCAAATTTTACAAATTTCAAAAGGTTATAATTTGAGAAGAGGTGGAGGTGGAAAAAAAAATTCTTCTACGGGAGTAAGTTTCTAGTAAAAATCTATGTACATATAAAATTTCAGCTTTTTTATCTTCAAGAGTGTAAAAGTTTTGTAAACAGACACATGGACAGACGGACTGATAGAGTGAAACTAATAAGCATTTGTTTTCAAAAAATTTTTGAAAAAATGCTGAAAAAAAAGATTTCTCGGTATTTCTAGATAAATATTTCAAGGGCTTATAATAATATCTTGAAGAAGTTAAAATATTTTATACAAATTTTATAATATTCTTAAAATATTTTTGTCTTTAATCAAGTTTTTCCTTAAATTATTTACATATTTTAAATATTATAAGAAGTATATAATAAGTATATAAGAATACAGTATATAAGAATACTACATTATTTATATTATTAAAGCAAAATTTACTTTCGGTAAAATATAAATTTACATAAAGGAAGTAATTTAAGCAATAAGGGAAGATTTTTTTATACAAATTTATTGGAAAGAATTTCCAGATTTTGTGCTTGAAATTATTGTCAAATAGATCTATAGAAAATTACCTATCGTAAATTTTTGAAATTTAATAATATTTTTAATAGCAAACAATACAAATGCAGTAATATACTTATAATATAAGGTAAATTTTGAAAATTTTAAGAATTTTTACTTTTAAAATTAAAAAATTCTCAATAAACCAGATATTTTACTTCTAATTATTTCCTGTAAATATTTAAGAATTAGTAAATATTGGATTAAATAATTATGTGCTTAAATTTATTTATATAATCTTCTAAAGATAAGCAATAGCTTTCTTTTCGCAAAATAGTACACGCATCTCACACAGTTGTACTTTTAATCTTAAAATCAAAGTGTTATTTGTGATAAGATGACACTCACTCACTTTCATATCACTTGGCGAGTAATAACACGAGTTATACGATCGTATATTATATAGAGTTCCCATGCACTGTGATTAATGATAAGGAAAATTGCAATGTAACAAAGTTTTAAAATTTCAAATTGGTCAATTGGAATTTAAGTTTTAAGTGCAATATAGAATTTTTGAGCTTTTAATAGTACGAGTACTAATAAAAAAAAAATCAGTTGATTTTCTTCAAAATTTCCAAATCTTTTCCATCAAAATTTTGTATTCAATTAAAATTCTTACATTGTTGTAAAATTTGTTCTTTTCAAATAAAATTTATCTTCTTTCTTTCGATTTCTACCTTGAAATCAATCTCACAAAAATTTGCAAGAAAAATAAAAAAATTTTTTATTTTTCTTCTATGAAATTTTTGCTTCCATCTTTTTTTTTTCGTAATTTTCGAAATTATTTTCGTCGATTTTCATCATAATACACTCAATTGGTTACATATTTTCAAGTGTCATAATGTTTATTGAACAAAAAAAAAATAGGTATATAGGAGCTTGTACATATATATATATATATATATATATGTATTTTATGAAATCTATGATAACATGATAATAAAGCAACTGGAATTTTGAAAATATTCTGCTTTTCTTTTTGTTTCTCCATTAAATATGGGGTTTATTACATTTTTCATAAACATTTGTTATTTTCTTATATGTATGTATGTGTAATTCCATTCGTTACGCACCTATGTTAAATGTATGAACCTGTAAGAATTAAGCAAAAAAAAAAAAATTCAATAATACAAATATCCTTGACGCCATTTCAACGATCGAGTCTTAGCAATTCAGCAAAATGTAAAAGAAATAAGAAAAAATTATAAAAACAAAACAAAAAAAAAAGACAAAACTTGAAAAACTCGTGTAAATTTTTTTCATATTTTCTTTTTCAAACTTTTCTGCATATATACACACATACACATATACGAGTATAACAATATTTGCAACGTTTTCTTTTGTTTTGGTTGTCCTTTTTTTTGAAAAGGGATTCAATCTTAAGTATATACATATACAAGATAAATAAAATACCACATATACGACTTTAGTATTGAAATTATTATTCAAGAAAAGCTTCAATATTGTATGTATGTTAAATTGTTTCTTAGAATTCAGGTACAAATCACTTATTTATCCCTTAATAAGCATTTTATTTGTTTTATTATGTGGCCGCAATATTATTAGGATATAGCGAGGATTTAAATGATTCAGGCGAAAAAAAAAAAAAGAGGAAAAAAAATTCGAATGAATAAATCTGATCACTTTTTAATCTAATAAAAAGAAAAATATTTTATTGTTTATAGGCAATATTTTCGCAAAAAAAAAATTACATACCTTGCGGATATTATTAATAAATTTTAAATTTGAAAATGAAAGGCATGCATTTTCGTAATACCCATACATGTGTGAAAAAGAAAATCTTTTATAAAATAAAAAAAAATTTATGTAAATTTTTATTAAATTAAAATATTTAATATTGTTACCATATTGTCCTTTACATTTAAGCATTTTTTAATTGCCTATGAACAGCAGCCTTGAATATATAATTATAACACCGATATTTTGATAGCATTTATGAATTCGAACAACTTTGACAACCGAAGTGAGCACATAGTCTCTCAGCCCTTTGCTTCTCATGCAGGCGAGGGCTCCGCATTCTTCCAGAAGGTGTATCGAGGATAACTCGTCCTGCCCGCAAAATCTGGAAACAACTTCACTTTCTAAACCCAGCCTCCTAAGACGATCCCTTAGTAAAGGACTCTCCAGCGCTCCGAACGCCACCTCTCCATTTCCTTTCTTATTTTTAAAGTATATAACTCAAAAAGCTGCCATCATGAAAGTTTTCGTTTTCCTAATCAAATGTTACATGATTCGTTAAAAGATTTGATAAATAATTTCATGTAAATATGAATGTGATGCGAGCAGGAAATATGGAAACTTTTAAAAGACCATATATCTAAAAATTTAAAATAATTTGGTTTCATTTCAAATAGTTGAAAGTTCCTTTTGTGTTCTTAGAGCATCTATTGTTACAAATAGCTTATTCGCACTGTCTTATTCTTTCATATACTATAAAATTATAAAAGTAAGACTATTTACCCCAAAGATTTTTATGTTATAATTCTTATATAATTGAATTAAAAATTTAAAGAGAAATAAAAAAATAAATTGATTTTGATTTTAAAAAATTTCAACCTAATAATATAACAATATAACATGTATTTATTATTATAAATGAGGGCGATAATTGTAAATATTTAATATTGTAAAAATTATTTATTTCAACCCAATTACTTTAAATCATTGATTATATTCAGAATATATTCTAATACAACAGAAACATATTATTATACTCGCACAAGGAATGTGAGAATTTTTATTGTTATACGTTTTAAATTTCCCTATACGAGAACGTTATTAAAATCTATAATATATTCAAACCTTATTTTTACTATGTATATGAAAAGGATGTGTTATCACAGATTCGGGTTTGCATATATCCTATATTTTATGTATATTGTAATAAATCAAAATTATTGAAGTAATTTGTCATATTTAATTTTAATAGGAGTATGAGAAGAATATAAGAGTTTTCTTCATTTTTCTTTTAATTTTTTGATTATTTTATTTGTTTCCTATATATTTTTCGAAAATATAGCTATAAATATTATCTTTTTGAATTCAACATACTATATTAATATTTTATCACATTTTCGATGTTCAATTTTTATTCTTTATATTTTTTTTTACAAGAAAATGAATAAATAGCTATTTTAAGTTCAAAATTTAATTTTTAAATTAAAATAAATAATACTTGCTAGCTATTAATAATTTTAATATACTATTAGAAATTCATTTCTAAAATTTTTTTAATTTAAAAAAAAATTGCATATCTCACGGCGAAGCACTCTATTGTATAATATAAAAAAAATATTGTAGAATTTAATTTTCTCTCACAACTTTGGGTAATAACTTCACTAGTGGGGAATTGAGTAAAATTTGCTATGATATGATAAATTAAAAAACGATTACTGTCATGATTACTGTCATGGCAATTATTTTCAAATATTAAGTTATTCCCAATACACAATACAAATTTATAATATCTGTAATAATTGAGAGTTTTATTCAATAATGTTGTAAGCATTTTCAAATTACTAATAAATTTGAATGAAAGGGAGCTTGTGGAGAAAATTTCAATTGAAATTTTAAAGTAGTTTTTTGTTAGAAAGCATTTTTTGGTGACAATAAATTCTGATTTAAAAATATGAAATATAAAAAATGTGAAAATTTTTACAAAAATTTTTTGCCAAAAATAAGCAAAAAAAGAAAAATTTAATAAATTCGTCTTTCAAATTTGTGTTTTCAATTTCAAATATTTGGATAGAACCATAATATAAAATATACACATTTGGAAAACTCTTTTTACTGTTCACATCTTGTACTTACACCTTGATGTACATATTATTATAATAATAAAATATTACGCATATAAAACAAAAAAAAAAAAATGAGGTTAAAATCCCCATGAGATTTCACTTTTATTATAATAATATTATGTATGTACGCTAAAAAAAAAAAATTTTCCACATAATATAATATAAACAAACATACTCATGTATAATATACTATAGTAGAGTAAATAATAGTAATAGCTTATGTCTGATGAAATGATTCTATCCAAGGATTATGTTAACAGTCAGCCTACATATATCATTATCATCATTTTGCATATACATATATGTACATATACGAGTATTTGTTTTATATGAAAAGGATTTACTTAATTTTTTGTTTTTTTTTTTTTTTTGTTCATTTTTGCTTATATATTAAAAATCTTTTTTTGTATATTACACAATACAAATTATATATAGGGTGATAAGGTAAAAAAATTATAATATTATAAAACAGTGTTGAAGAATCAAAGATATAGAAACAGGTTTAAAAATTGGAAAGTTAATAATTTTTTCCGGTTTCCGAAAGAAAACTCTGTCTTTCGCATATTTCAAATGTTGAGTTGTACGGATACCTTAAAGAGAAACGAAAAATTCTGAAAATAGCAAAAATAGAGACAAAAAACGATCGAAAATTATTTTAATTCACATTATTTGAGAAGCAGTTTTTATGTTAACTTTGGTCTATTCAAAAATTTTATCTACTATTAACAGTCGATGCATATTTAATAGTACATTTGCAATAAAAAAACACCTTGTTTTTACCTATGAATATAAAAAATATTTTCTAAGAATAAAAGTAAAAGCAAAAAGAGAAAGAAAGAGATGAATAAATTGAAGTAAAACAGAAGATAAAAGATAACAAGGCTACACATTTATCAAAACGCTTTAAGAAATTTTTCTCTTACATTTCTCTATATAAAAATGTGTAATAGAAAAAAATAGAAAAAACGAAAACAAAATCTCAAATAATTCTGGTAGAAAATATGATGATGATAAGGATAAAAAATTTTTATAATTATGTTTCATATACTTCTGAAATTTACACTTTTGAAGATTGAATTTAAAAAAAAAAAAAAAAAACAGAGAAGATTTAAAAAATTTCATTTGTTTAAATTACAAAATAAAAAAGCAGCAACCAGAAGGGTTTCTGGTTAAAGAAAAAATTTTAATAGCTACCAGTGCAGAAAATTTACTTTGTGTCAAAGTCTTTTGATCAACAGCATTATTTTGAGATTTTTTTGTTATAGAATTAAAATATTTTTTGCTCAAGTAAAGCACAAAATACGCCTATATGCTATAAATTGTTTATGGAAAATGAGTAGAGAAGATCTTTGCCCTACGGTGCAACCCTATGACTAAGCTCCAAAACTTGCCAATGAAACTCCTATACGTCCACAAGGCTGTCGTTGCTCTTTCGATTACCCTAACTATTCATAGAGTTCCAAGAGAGGCGAACCTGGGATTACACATTACGTTCACCAAATATGTTTAAGTTCCCTGCTCCAACGTTTTGTGAACGTTGCAAATAAGGTGCTCTTGCTGGAATTTATATATTAGTTCCATGCTTTTGCGCCACTCCTCCACAACACTTAAATTTTATTGTAAAAGGTCAGAAATCGTGTTTCAAAATTTTCTCGGTCAAAATAAAGGCCAAATTATCAGCGTACGCGCACAATCTACACTTCAGAGGCCCTAAGGCTAACGATCAAGTCATCCACCGTAATAGACCACAGAAAGAACATACATCGAAAGGACCACAGAATCTCGCCCTGAATGCATGCTTTTGTAACGGAGATATAGAGCGCGTCATCAGCTATGTTGGAATTATCCTATTCTGTAGCATGCCGCTAATCCATTCACTCGTTTGAATACATTTTAAAAATTAAATAAATAATTTAAAAATATTGTTTTTTAAAAACTCATACACTAATTAAATGTAAAAAAAACTTTAAAAACTTTCTTTAAAATCATGTGTTTTTTTAGTATAAATTTGTATACTCGTATAATTAAATAATAGAGTAGAATTTTTCAAGAATTTTTGTTCTCTTTATGACTACCAACACCTTATGCTTGATTTTTAATTAAAAAAATTATGTAAAAATTTAAATTGTGAACATAATATAAAAGTTTTTTAAGTAAATATTTTTATTCTTAAATATTGGATATAGTTATAGTTAGGTATATTGGGAATTGTTAAAATAATAATGAAAAAGGATTGTGAAAATTTGTTTGCTTCCCCTAAAAGTATGCAATTTTTTTTTTTAAATTAAATTTTCTATGTACATATGTTTGTTTGCAATTTCAATATCATTGTGCTTGTAATATTATTTAAGAAAATGTGGTTTTAAATAAATTCTCGGTTTTTTTTTCTTTTTGTATTTTTGGGTAATTTTCTGCACAAATATATTTTGTATATTTTACAAATTCTTTGTTTCATATTTAATATTAATGCAATTTTTTTAGTAATTTTAGGTTTTATTGTGTGTACAAACAGAAATAAGCATATTGTAGGTTTAATATTAATTAATATTATTTTGGTTTTAATGAAAGTTGTATTTGATAGTTGCAACTGTGATGAAAACGACTCAAAAATCATAGAAAATTCTTATGATGAAACTTGACTTCATAATATTTCAAATGTGAAATTATTTGGGATGAACAAAATTTGTGTCTAAACTTTGGTAATTTAGTTTAATTAATAATTGGGTATACGTTGGTTAATACTGTATTTAATTTAGAAATTGAATAATATTAATTTAATTCTTAATTTTAAAAATCATTAAAATTAAATTATTTAAAACTAACAAGTATTCAGTGATATTATTTTCCGTAAAGTTAAGAAAAAAACCGTAAAAAATATAATCATAAATAATTTTTGTTAAAATATAATTTCTTAATTATAAATTTAAATAATTTGATCTATTAACTCTTAAATAATCATTAAATTATTTGATTATAAATCTTTTTAAATTGATAATTTCTATGCAAAAATTTTCTATCCACATAATATCCAAACAAAAGGCACAATTATTATATATAACAGAATCTATAATATTATAGGCTGTTCTCTATTGTTACTGTATTCAAAATCATATTATTAAATACATGTTGCATATAATATGTATAGGAAATCTTAAAGATAAAAGAATATTAAGTTTCCTTAAAAGAAAAATTGAAAAGGATAGTTTATTATATTTTAATTACCTAATAATTAGAATATAATTAGTAAAGAGAAATGACAAAATTACTCTTTAAATACTTAATTTTATCCTATATAACAAAGCATTCTCAATGGAATAAAATTTTACACACGTGTTTGTAAATTTTATTTTTTCATACAAGGAAAATTTTCTTTTATTTTTTTTTTTTTTTGGAAAATCATTTAAATTTTGTGTAATTGTAAAAGGCAACTGATCCTTTTTGTGTTAATATGTGTCTTAAAGAATTTATCTGAAAAATGGAAGAAAAAACTAAAAGGAAATAATAATAATTAAAAATCAACTATTATTAAGCTCACACTGTTATATCAAAAAGAAGGCAAAAGAGAAAATATACTTTGTAAAAAAAAGGACATTTTTCAAAATAATATTATTGATGCTATGGAACAGAAATTGAAGTGTTGATTTTTTTTCCGAGCTATATGACTTCTTTAAAATAATTCCATTTTGAGAAAGAATTGGATAGAATTTCGAATATTTTATATTATGTGAAAATGTAGGGATATTTTTCAATGCTTTAAAAATTTTTTTGTACAGACTGAAGATTAGACGGTGGGTGTAAATATTGGAAGATAAATAATATAAAAAATTTACTGAAAACGAATAAGGTTTGTTAATATTTTCTTCCGGGATCAATAATAAAAGAAATTCTTTTCATACATTATTATTAATACTTTTCGGTCATACAAAATTATTGATTTTATTAAGAATATGTCTAGAACTTAAAAATACTTTTATATTAACAATACCCATATTTCCAGCACATTTCTTATTAAATGCAGCAGGTTATTTAAAAAAAATATTTTCTTATTTCCTTATTTCATTATTATCAAAGGGTTTAAGAAATTTTAATAAATTCTCTATAGATTGCCTATTTATTGATAATATTAAAAGTTTGTCTAGTCAATTCTTTTCTATTTATTAATAAAATTATGAAAGGATTGTCTAAGAATATGTCATTTTAGTTTTTAAAATTATCTTTTCTAAAATAATAAAGACAAACTATTATAGAATCAAAAAAATTTTGTTTTTATTATAAAACGTAAGTGGCATTAAGGAGGCCAATTGTTGTTAAAATTTAATTCACACGTTCATAATTTTTTTTATTGTAATTTTAATGCTCTCAAAACAATATGAATTTCTTTTCATCTCTTGAATAATAGAAAAGACAAAAATTCTCTTCAATGAATATTTTAAAGTGAGAAAAGAAATTCTTCTTAATTATCTTAAATTTTTATTTTAGTTTTACTATTTTTTTAAACAGTCTGCATAACAAAATTCGGATAAAAAATTTCTGAATAGTTTAAAAATCAAAAAATTTATTTCAAAATTTAAAATTAATTTAGAAAATTGAAACAAAGAACAGGTCACAATTTCCGTTTTAAATGAACAATTTTTGTTGAATTCATTTTCTGGATGAGATGTACTGATTAAGTTGTGATGCTACCCTTGGAACCCGATAAGTGAAGTATATATTTTGGCCCTTATGAAATTATCGAATTAATGAAATAACTTAATATTATTAAAATATTAAATTTGAGAACATTATTGGTTTTAGATCTTCATTCATTCTATATAATTTTCTATTAAAATTTAATTTTTTAGTTTTTAAAAGTATGAGCACATTTTTATTACAAGACTCACATTAGACAACAAAACTCTTAACAATATGATTTTTATAGTAGTGCTCAAACAATTTTCAACCATAAATGTTTGGTAACTTATGGAACAAACCACTTTCATTCTTAATTTAGAAAAATAGTTTATCTTTTAAGTTTCTCTAATAATAATAATCATACGTAAAGAATATAGGAAATTTCTTTTGTTATATTTCTACAGACATATATGTATAATTGTATGTATATAACAGAGTAACAGATAAAGTTTTTGTTTTAAATAAATAAAATACAAAATTAGATGAAAAAGAAGAGAAGAGAAACTTAACTAATTTAGTTAATTGATTTAAATGCTTACAATATTTTCTCAATTTTCGAGCGATTGTTATACCCCTGGGTCCTGTGTATGCCACCACCACCACCATTATGTGTCCCATTATATTTTAAATTTCAAGTATATTGTTTATATACATATACATATACATATATATATATATAGTGATATTATTAAACCATTTTATAAAAATTAGTGTCTTGGTCTGAAGGTTACAAATTTTTTTTTTTTTTTTTTATAAAAACAAAATTCATTTTTGTGTCCTGGTTTTTGGCAGTATGACGAACTTTTTATTATGATATCCTGATACAAAATTATCTGAAAAAATTGAATAGCGCATGTCATTATAAAAAAACAAAAAAGTTTTTTTTTCTTACTTATTTTTGTTTGATTATTTGTTTTTCATTTTTTTTTTTTTTTGTTTCTGACAATTTATTTTTATTGTTATAAAATATTATTACTATGTATGTGTATAGAATGAGCATATGCGCTTTTATTTAAAAACTTTATTAATAATATGATTAGCACTTAAAAGTAAAATGAAAAGAAACTATATGAGTTAATTTTGTTATTGGGATTCTCGCGATAAACTAGATTTGATTCATTTTTGAATAAGTGTTATCATATATTTTGAGCCAAATTATTATTACTGTATTTAATTTTAGTTTTTTTAATTAATGTGAAGCGAATTGCTTTTCGTGTGAGCCTAATTAAATTCCGAAAACTCCCATCACATTCTTTTGCAATCTCAGAACGGCCGTCTTCTTGACAAGGAGATGCAGTGGGGTTAGTTTCAAAATCACTTCCATTGCGCCACGATTCAACATGTCTTCATAGCTCCCGTAATACAGATTCAAGCAAGTCTTTGCAAACGTTCTGGATTCCTTATTGCTGTTTCAAGTGTAATTTTTCTGCTACAAACCGCAACCCCAGGAGCCACGTTTTACCTGAGATGGTGCTGTACATCATGAGCGCTCAGGTGGTCTTTGCACTTGTCACTTCCTCGGTGTCTTCGCTAAAGAAGCTTGCTGTTGAGTATCACACCTAAGTATTTCATCTCAGTTTTCCGTATACATGTGCTGTATAACTGTATTGTACGCAGATGCCTGTATCGTGTTGCTCTGCCACGTAAAAATACATTCCGCCGTAATATAACGTAGCAGCAGCCGGTGTCTCCGACATGCCCTCGTAAGAGAATCTGAAGCTAGTTCGAATCTATTTATTATGGGTCGTCAATTTTTCCTTATACCGTACCATAGCTTTATTGAAAAGCCTTCAAATCTCGTCCCTCAGGTTTTTTAACTTTAGGTTTGATTCAAATTCCTCTATCATGGACTCCCCAAGCTCTTATGGTCCCAAAAATACAGAGTCAAAATCACAAATAAAATTTCAATTCAATACTATTAATTTTATTATCGTTCCATATCAAAGGATGGATATTTTTCTAAAAATTTATACATGTACAAACATAATATATAAAATTAATTTCAAATGCTATAGAAATAGTTTTCCAATCAATTTAAATTCATACCATAATAGTCAAGTGTTTTACTCTTAAACTATTAATAAAATTGTTTTCAGATAAAACAGCTATAGATTGGTGGCCTGGAATTGTTTTCAAAGAAGAGAACATTTAATATTCTTAGAAACATGAATTATTATGCCTTGCCTTGTGTTTATTGTATATAATGAATAAATTATATTGAAAGTCGATTAGAAATTATAATTTTTTTCTAGTTTTATAATTCTTTTATAACCACACTGTCGGATCAAAGGTATATTAAAATATTTTCTTAATGTTTTATTGGACGGCATTCAAAAAAAATATTTTCATTTTCATTTAAGAAATTAATATTATTGGAAAAAAAATAGAAAAATTATTACTGAGATCAAAATTAATTCAAAAAAAATTTACAAATGAAATTTCATAGAAATTGGGACTATATTTAATTTATAAGCGATAAAGATTTATTGAGCGAAAAAAACGAATGTTGTTTTTAATTAATCTAATGCAAGAATTTTGCGAGAGATTAATCAACATTCCCGATATCAATATTTTAGTGCTTTTCTATATAAAATTTTAATTTTATTTCTAAATTCTATAGAAAACTATTTAATTAATTATTATTGGTTAAAGTTATGCGAATAAGGCAGCTGAAAATGCTCTCTATATTAATTGATATTCAAACTAGAAAACTATAGCCGCTGGTCTATCTTAAACTTTAAATTTATAAATAGTGATTTCAATGTTGAATTCCCCCTAAAATCAAGTTAAAAAAAAATAATGGAGGCATTTAATGAGTTAACAATAATTGTGGCCTAATGTGAAAATATTTTTAGAAGCGTTTATATTTTAAAAGCTCTGCGGAAATAAAAATAACAGATAAACTTATTTTTTCCGAATTATACTCGTAATTCCAACTGAATTTCTAAAATATTATATAATGCATATTAAATTTTTTAAAGGATCAACAGCTGCTCTTTAATTCTACATTAATTTTATCTCTAAGCAAAAAATAGAGAAATATAAAAAAATTTAAGACCCATTAAAGAATTTTAAGAACGTAGCTATATTAAAAGTTTTTTTATGTCAAATGATTTTTTGTGAATTAAAAATATAAAAATATTAAAAGAAGTTTTTGAAAACTTCTTTAATAACTTTTTTTTAAAAAATTAATTTTCCTCTTAAACAAGTTTATAACTATTGATTTTTCTTTTTGTTTTGCCTTTTTTCAGGTGAGTGTCTCAATATCAATCATTGAAATTGTATTTTTTTTTTAAATATAACAAAACATGAAAGCAGAATAACTTTTTAAAATAAATTTAAGGTAAGAAAAACTTTGTTTGAAATTAAAGAATCAAAATTTTACCAGTATTTATTAGGAAACCAATACTAAAAATAAAGTTGGGTCAAAACAATAGTTTGTAATGTAGCACATTTCCCTTCAACAATAGTGAAAATACTGTTTTCAAAACAATCTTTGTACCTAGACCTACAGCATTATTAAAATATTTTCTATTCATATATGAAACTATTTCAAGGATTGCATACATTTAGGATGAAAAATTTATGAAGTCTTTGAGAAAAAGAAAAAAAATTAAGGAAGTGTTAATATAATGCTCGATTACAGGGGTTAATTGCATGATTTAAGAAAAACAATTACATTTTTTAGGGGGATTCACCGTTAGCTTACGACACTCATAGTAATTTGAAAAAGCTTGCAGTTTCGGGAATATACGGTGCCAAAAATTGAATTTTACAAATTTTTGAGAGGCGATAACTTGAGTGGGGAGGAGGTGGAAAAAAATGTTCTTCTAACGAATTGAACTATTTATTACAGCCAAAAAGCTGTTAAAATTTCAGACTTTTGCAATCAGAAGTCTAAAAGGAAAACGACATCAAAAATTTGGGAAAAACTGATTTTAGGTAATTGTAAATTTGAACGACCATTTTATTTTTTTAAAGTTTAACTATAGTATGCCGCGATAGCAGAAGCAAGTCATTACCTTTCCATGTTTGCAAAATTTGAAAAATGGTTATGATTTCACTGCAACAAATAATTAAAAAATGGCATTTTTAGGGTTTTGAGTGGGATATAGGTAAAAATTTTCTTCTACGGAAATAAGTTCCTAGTAAAGATCTATGTACATATAAAATTGTAGCACTTATCTTCAAGGGTGTGGAAGTTTTGTAAACATGTCTACGAACGGAAAGAATGAAACTAATAAGCACTTCTTCTCAAATTTTTTTTTGAAAAATACTAATAAAATGATGCAGAATTTATGTGCTTCCTTATATAAAGTGTAAGAGAGTAGATAAACATAAATTCGATAAATTACAATAACGTTAGATTGACTAATTTTTTTGCTTTGTCTAACCCGGTAGCCTAAAGTAAAACCATGCCATCTCTTTGTTTTCATAAATTTCACTATTTTAATTGAGACTTAAATTATTACCAAGCAGCTAACTTGGTATTAAAATTAACTTGGTATTAAAATTTGTATCACGCCAAAAAATATTGTGTTTTTTTTCCTTCGTCAATTATGCCTTTGCAACATAAATAACCTAACCTAATTAAAAACAAAATCTTACTCAATAATTTTTTTTTATAATTAGACTTGTGGTTTTATGTGAAATTACGCCGCCCTCTAAACACCCTCTATATAAATAAAATTATTTGAAATAAATTTTGTAAAAAAAAAATAAAATTAAATTATATTTAAAATATTCTTTTAAAGGGCATAATTATACTTAACATAAAAATAAACAAAATCCAATGTCAACGCGGTCTTTTTTCGAAACCCAATAAAAGGATAATAATCAAAGTAAAGCAAATAGACTTAGATAAATCTTATGTATATATGTATATTATGTAGACAAAATAAACGTACACAAGAATGTAGATTTATAATGATGACATATATTCTTTTAATATCCTCATTTTTCAGTTCATTTTTCCATTAATTTGAAAAGGATAAAAATTCTTAAAAAGGATTGAGTTGAAAGAAAAACGACAGTAAAATGTACTTTAATTCTTTCCTCTCAAAAAAAAAAAAAAAATAGATTTTATCTGTAATTTTTTACGCCCTCATCCTTGGAATTACCAAAAACATTTGTATTGTATTGACAAAAAGTATGAAAGAACAGGAAAATAGCAAAAAAAAAATAAAGGAAAATATGAAAATAAAATAGAAAAAGCCCTCATTATGCCATAACCATGATGGAACAAAACAACTTTGCGTTTCCCAATTATTTTTCTTTTATAAATTTTCTGTAAAGAGGAAACGATACAATATTTGAGAAATGATGTGTTACAGAAACTTTTAAAGAGTTCAAGATTTTTAGGTAATTCTCCTAGATTTTAGTTTATTCATATTATTCTTCATAATGCTATGGTTCTTGAAAAATTGGAAATCGTAATTTTTTTGGTACTATTTGATCCATCGGCAGGTATACTTTTTCAATATTACAATACTATATGAAGTACTATGGCAATTTAGAAGCACGTGTTGACTTTATACTTTAATAAACCTTTAACTTTTCAAATTAATATTGTTGTAATGAATTTCGCCGTGACACTGGGAAAATTTACATTAATAACCAAGGTGGTGCTATACGTTTTTCAACTTACATTGTTTACATTATACGTAAATATTGCATAATAATTAAAAATTTTTTCATTTAAAAGGAACTTAGAGAATCCAAATAACAATACTAATTATTTTTGTAAGGAATTCCCTATATGATTACAAAATAAATATTAACAGAAAAATAACAATAAAAAATGAAAGAGTTTCTACATATTTTGTTGAAACGCAATATGTTTTGAATATTTATTTAAAGAGAAAATGTAAAGAAAAAGAAAATAATTTTTTTTTTTTGCTTTTTAAAATTTCTTGTTCCCTTAAAGAAATTCCCTATAGAATTTAAAATATACTTCCTTTTTTTAAATGAAATTTTTCTTTCAATTCAATCAATGGGAAAGAAATGATGTCCATACAGAACAAATACATCTAAAAGTGATATTTTTTAATGAACTCGACAGCCTCAACTTTAAAAATTTTAATTTGAATATACTGCAAGTATCTATTTGTATATCGTTGATGTTAAATTTTTGAACAAGAGTTTAGCCACCTTTTACATTTGCGAGGTGTTATCGAAGACAACCTAAATGTCCAGAAATGCACTTATGTTCTAGTGCTGTGTTTAGGATGCTCGTCACCTGGTACAGAGCAGTCTTGCAACACCGTGGCTCTGATGTGGTGGTTATAATTAGTTTTTTCGTTGTTTTCAGTAAGAAAGACGTGAGACTAATTGGCGTGAATAACTAGGGTACCATATCTCTTTTCCTCACCTCGTGGGTATAAACCACACTAGCCACTCGCCAGAACTGAGGAACTTATTATTTTTATATAATGAATATTTTTATTAAGAAGGGCGGGATCTCCTGCAAACCGTGGTGCAGATGTCTCGTTGAAATCCCATTCACTTCAAATTTTTTTTACTATTTTTTTTACTATTTTGGTAATATTAAAACACGTGCCGAGTTAATACTTTAATAAGCCTAAAACTAAAATTTACAAGTGTTCAATTCATTCCTTTGAGCTTAATTGATTACAAGCACAATTTAATTGAATTTTAGATTTTTATTTAATTTAGTGCTTCGTCCTGCTAATTTTAATGAGCTAACATTTGGTCATGCTCATTTAAAATGAAAATTTGTTTTCTTCTTCATTTCTGTTCAGATTTAGTTTTAATTAGGATTTGTGGCGAACTAACGAGTGCGCAATTAATTTTTTATGAAAATGAAAATTTCATTAAATTTAGAGATTGTTCTCTCTCACTCTCTTTTTTCCGAAAAAGTTGATTAAATAACTTTAAAATTTGTGCGGAATAAAAATGCGTTGAAATTTTTTTAAAATTTTTTCGTACTCAAATATAACAAAGTTTCATTGCAATTGAATGTTCTATTATTATGAGTACGTTTACAATTTTCAATAACATTATAAATCTTTCCCATCATACCAGGATTGGATGCGATTCTCTTAACTTCCCTTTTTGCAATTTTTTTTTTTCGAAAGATGTATTGTGATTTACTGCAAATGTAAATAAATATTTTATTATTTTTATTATTGTTATTTTTTTTTTTGACAGAAATTATTGTGTTGTACACATATGTACAAACAGATATGTAATGAAATCACACACTTGTACTTTATAAGAGACATGTATATGTAACGGAAAATTTTTTTCAACATTCTCATTTTATTGTTAACATCAAATTTAAAAATATGGTGGAAACTGTAAATGTCATGAATTTTTTATTTTATTTTCAATTCAAATTATTTGTTCTTTCTTGTATTAATTTTTTTTTTTTGCCAACTTTTAAATTTATGATTATGTTTTTTTTGCATTTTATTTTCTTCTTTTTTGTGTTTTGTTAATGGTTCAATAATTTTCATTTAAAATTCCATGATTTCAAATGAAATATTATTCCATATGGTACCAAAGAGAGAGAAAAATAACAAAAATATAAAGAATATTCGAAATTAGGCAGATTTTAACATTTTATTTAACGTTAGGTACGCATAAGTTGGTGCAAGTCGACTTGGAATAAGGCACAAATAAAAAAGTAGGTAATGAAAAAAATTAAATATAAATTTGTGTGCGCTGTCTGATGAATTTATTTTCTGATGAAATTGAAATGGAACATTTTATTTAAATAGCCTTAATAAATTGTTAATTTTAAAGCAATAAAATTTCTTTAAATGTTCTTTTTTGTTTTCTAATTTTCACATAGTTTTTATGTATCCAAAATTTCATTAAATTCAAACATTGCTATGAAATATTAATCGAAATTTGATAGATGGAAATTTCATTATATGAAATTGCAAAACATCAAATATTATTATTTTAGAAGAAATTGATGATTACAGTAAGGAGGAAGCACTGTGAATTATGGTCTAAATATTCAAAAGTTTATTTGGAAAACAAAAATGCTTTCTTAGAAGCTGGACATTATCTGGATCACGCACATTATTTTCTATAATTGATTCTAACTTACTAATAAATTAATTTTAAATATAATTGTCTAAATTAAATATAATTAAGTTGTCAAAAATCGGTACTGAATTTTGATAACAATAAAATATACATATATATGTATATATATATATTAAATGAAATATCATTTGCTATTGTAAGAAATCATTTCGAATTTTAAAAATTTTGTATTATTTAATAAATATAAAGAACAAATTTTGATTTCTGAAATGAAATTTAAAAAAAAGAATCACAAAAATAAATTGTCTAAATATTTGAAATTTGCAATTTAAAATTGACAATATTGAAAGCGACATCTGATTGTCATACTGTCAATATTTTCAAAATATTGTGAATACCTATATAGTTATAAGTTTTTTAAGATTAAGGAAAAAAATTTGGGAAAAAAAAATTATCAAAGTAAAGCAATAATATTGTTATTGACAGTAAAAGTGGAAACGTGTTGAATTTATTTTATAGAAAATTAATGTTTTGATTTTTTTGGGATATTTTCTCTTTGCAAAATTGTTTAAATATTTCATTTGAAATAAAAGTTAAAGTAAATATTGTTGTAAAATAAAAAAAAAAAAACAAAAAAGTTTTAAATAAAATTAAAATGAAATTATTTTGAGAGTAGCTACTTCTGTATTTGACTTAAAACTAACACATTGAAAAAGTAATATTTAAGAAGTAGGCTGAGTTAATATTCCTAGTTTTAGACTGATTCCAACAAAATAAAAAAAAATGATTTATTAATTTTACTCGGTCAGTTTTTCTATTGATTTGTTTGCACAACTCTTCGCTCTTTTAAATGGAAAATTGAAATTTTTTATGGAAATACGAAAAAATTATTTATCTGGGAAAAAATTTACCTGCCTCCCTTTCCCTCAAAGTCATAAGAATACTATTTTTTGACAATTTATTGTATCGAAACCAGAAACTTATTTTCAATTACACAAAATCAGAATTAATAGTGATCTGTTACTGTAACAGAGCATCGTGAAACACTAAACACATACCTTCCCCCCTTCTTTCATGTTATTGTCTGAACAAGGTAGTAAAATTTCAATTTTCAGTTTCTTATTTTTCAAAAATTTCAAGTTCTTTCTAAATTTCTGTAAAAAGAAAAGCTGACGGTAGCTAAATATTTTAAAAATATGACTATTTGTCTTAACTTACATAATTAACCGTCGAATTTGACCATTAAGTCAACGCTTATACTTTTTTAATTTTTTTTTTCTCCAAAAGGTATGCAATTTTTTCATATATTAATTTGATATATTACCGAAATAGCAATGTATTTTAATCTTAAATCACCTAATTAACTGTCAAAGTCGACCATTAAGCCCACGCTTTATCAGTCCTTAATTTATTTTCTCCAAAAAGTATGCAATTTTTTCATATATTAATTTGATATATTAATGAAATATGTAATTTAAATAGATTGTTTTTAAAAAAAAATTGTCTTCACTTATTCAAAACGAAACTGTTACTTAATAAACCATTGACTTGATCCAAATATTCATGTATGGCAAATAAAATACATTTGTATTTTATTTGCCATATTGTGCAACCATAAAGCATCGAGAAGATTTACTTCCTAGAAAAATAGAATTAATTTTATTATTAAACCAAAAAAAAAAAATTTAACTTGTATTTAATAAAGTATATATAGAAAACCCACTACCTTAATATTTTAATAATTAATTATTATTAATATAATTTCAATAAAAATATGAAAGCTTTAATTGCTCAACATTCTCGCATATAATCCAAAAATGATTAATGATAATATAATACATATATACATACATATATGATTTTATTGTAAAATCGAGAAAATGTTTTAATAAAAAAAAAAAAAAACTATCAACATAACATTGGCTTGGAAAATAAAATAAAAATAAATAAAAAAAAAAAAAATTATTCTTCTCATTGTCATCCTCATCTGGAGATCAGTCGCCATCAAGGATATTTTATGAAACAACAAGTGAAAATTATTGAATATACCTACAAGAATTCTCAAAGTTCAAACTTTTAGAGTACACAATTATAACAAATATAAAAGTATAATACAAAAAAAAGAAAACAAGCAAGCAAAAAAAAAAATTCTTATTAAACAAGGAAATTATTTTAATAGCGGTAAAGAATACCTCCATAAAAAATGTCAATTTTTTCCTATTTCTTTTCTTCAGCTTTTGCTCTTCCTTTAATGTCCTTTTGTTTTTTGTCTTTATTTTCTCAAAAGCAGGCTACTAACAAGTATTTAAATGCCGATTTAATGGTTATGTCAAAATGACATTCGATTTTCTTTTTCTTATCTTTATTTTTTATTTTTTTTTGTTTTTTTGGTTTTTTTTTTTAATGTACTTTATTTTTGCTAGTGGGTTTTTATGTATTTTCTGTCAATAAAAAAAAAAAATTTTTTACATGTTTTTTTTTTTCCCTAAAAGTTTATTGATTTATGACGCTGTTATGAATTCAAAGACAAAGTACATCAACTGCTTTTGATTCTTATACAATACTATATTGAACAGCAATAACAAACAAAACAATGATAACGTAAGAGTATTGTTGATAAAAATAATATCGCAAAAACAACAAGTTCCATGATAATACAAATTAATACGCGTGTAAGTATTGTACATATAAATAACATAATATGTGAACTATATGTATATACATACAGGCAAATGTATAAACAACATAGTTTATGACATGAAATGATTTAGTGATTTCAGATGAAAAATACGACAAGAATATAAGCAAAAAAACAAAAAAAAAAAGAAAGGAAAAATTATGATCAAATATTGAAAATTTACGTTTGCACATGGAAGAGTTTATATTGTTGAAATTTTTTCGCTGTTATTGTTAACACACACATAATGTGAATATATAATATTATAATATATGTATTTGGTGTTATGAACACCGAGAGAAAATAATGAATTTATTTCTCTCAAAATAGAACAATTAAATATTAAAATGAATGATAGTATGAGAAAATAATTCTTTATTAATTACTTACTTGTTACTATTGAATGAGAGATATTAAGTATCACATCAGTAGAATTTACATTCTTAACTCATTTCAATTTAATATTCTTAACTCATTCTTAAAAACTCTTTTGGTTTAATTTGTTTTTTTCCGATTCTATAAGAATGAAAACGCAAATAAAGTATAAAATGAGAATTGTAAAATTTTATATTTAAAAAAATTGTAAACACTGACCTGCAATATAAATAACTTAATTTTTGATAACAAAGGAATAGTTTCAAATAATTTTTGAAATTTGCAATTTATTCGTTACAATGTCTTCATATAGAATACATTACTATGTCTTTACCTTTAGAAATCGTTACTATGTCTTCGTATAGAATATGATTGTCTACAAATGCACGATCATAATTAATTCCACTAGATATTTCTAATGGTCCATGAAAAATCTCTGTATTATTTTGCTAAAAACGACGACAACATCATTTTGAACTCTAGAAAATTTTTCTCTTTAGAGAACACCGTGTATATAGATGTAGTCAGTAAATCGTAATGTCAATGTTAAAGTTCAAATGAATGTATTTTTTTTTTTCAAGTGTAGGTTAAAAAATATGTAGGAATATAAATACGAATATATCCTTTTTAATATTACATTATTTTGTTTCTTTTTTATTTATGCTTTTGGGAAAATATGCAATTTTAATATTTTACAATTTTGTTTTCTTTAAATATAATTTTCATTCTCTTCCTATACATTCATATATATACATTGTAGAAAAATATAATAAGATTTAATATCAAAATGCCAGAAGCAAAATAAAATGAATAACGATGTTTTCTCTTAATAAAATCTAACATTTACAGATCGAAAATTCTTGTATATTATTATGTGTATTAAAGAGAAATAAAAAAGAAAAAACAATAATAAAATAATTGTTTGCATAATTGTATATTGTTTGATCGGGTTCCCGTTTTAAAAATTTTATTAATGGGTTCAAATTTTTAATGCCAAATTCAAGTCGTTTTTATGCTTATGAGTTAAATAAATATTTTCATATTGTGGCGACTAATATCGCTAAACTAAAAAACAGGAAATCGCCAGGTCTCGATGAGATTTACAATGAGATGATAAAATATGGAGGATCGAATCTTTGCAGCGAAGTTACAAACCTATTCAACAAAATTCTGGAAAATCGTCAAGTGCCACAAGAATGGAAAGAGAGCCTAACGATTCCAATTTTCAAAAAGGGAAGTAGACAAGTACCAGAGAATTATAGGGGAATAACTTTATTGAGTAGCATATCCAAATTATTCACTAAGATCCTTGCAACCGAAGTATCCTCCACTGGTATAAGCGAGGAACAACAAGGCTTTAGATCAAATAGATCCACAACAGACGCTATTTTCATATTGAGACAAATATCAGAAAAAGCAATCGAATACAACTCGCCTGCCTTCATGTGCTTTGTCGATTTAACAAAAGCCTTTGACAGAGTCGAATTGCATGATGTGATCACCCTTTTAAGGAGAAGAGATGTCCACAACAACATAGTGGATGTAATAGAAGAATTAAATAAGAACAACAAAACTTCTATTAAAGTCAATGGCGTCGTTTCATCTCCGGTAACAATAACGAAAGGTATCAGACAGGGTGACAGTCTAAGTCCAATATTGTTCAACATCGTGATGGACGAAATAATTAAGACTGTCAAAAATGAGGGTAGTGGCTACAGAATAGGCGACGATGAAATAAAAATTATATGTTTCGCCGATGACGCAGTGCTTGTTGCTAATGACGAAAACAACTTACAGCGAATGCTTTATGCATTCGAAAAGATAGCAGGAAAATTTAATATGAAAATCTCTGTCGAAAAAACAAAATCAATGACCTTCTCAAAAACTCCACTTCGATGCAAGCTTGCCGTCTATAATAAAAGTGTTGAACAAGTAATGGAGTTCAATTACTTGGGCTCGATAATAACGTCATCCCGTGACCTCAACAAAGAAGTGACAACGCAAGCCAGAAAAGCCGCCTCTATATCCGGGTATCTAAGAGATGTGATATGGAGAAATAGAACAATGAGCATCAACAGCAAGGTCCGCATTTATAAAACATGTGTCAGACCGATATTAACGTATGCGATAGAAACAAGGGCTGATACAAAAAAAACAAGTAGTATAATGAATACAACAGAGATGCATACGCTCAGATCAATAGCAGGATATACCATGTTTGACCATAAAACCAACGAAGAAGTGCGACAAAAATGCGAAATTCAAGGAGTAGAAAAATGGGGACGCAGAAGAAGAAAAGAGTGGAACCAACATGTACGCAGAATGCTCCCAGAAAGCATAGCTTATAAGGTACTCAGTGGCCGACCAAACTCAATGAGGCAACCTGGTAGACCGCCTAAGCGTTGGTACGAATGTTGGACATCTGGATCAACCGACAATCAATAGAAAAAAAAAAAAAATATGTATATATGTGTATATATGTATATATGTTTTTTATTAAATAATTATTATATATAATATATAAGAGGCTAAGTGGTAAAAACAGAACAATGTTCTATAATAAAGAGGAAGAAGAAGATAATTTTAACAATAATATCTTATAAAATGTCCACATAAATATTTATTTCTTAAGTAATCTTTAATATTTTTTTAAAAAAAAATGCAATTAAAGTGTGATGTCAACTCATAATTGAGTATTTTTTTTAAGAGAATTTAATACCGAAATTTTAAAGAGATTTCAAATAATTGTTAATTTTCTATGTAAGAGAACATTTATTTAGAGTAAAAATATTTCTCTCGTTTACAACTCTAAAGTAATTTAAAACCTAAAAGTTTTAATAATAATCTATAAAATGTGTTGGTATTATTTAATTCATTGGGATTACATAAAATACCATCCTCAAGTGCGTATGAGAAAAATAAAATGTTTTTTTTTTTTTTCCTTAAAAGAATGTAGGTGAAATTTTTTAATTATTTTTCTCTTTTTAAAAATTTTAGAATTTAATGTAGATAGATTTTGTATCAAGTATACAAATAATTAAAGCATGGGAGTACAATTACTAAATCCAAACATGGGAGCATAATTACTAAATTCGAACAGTTACTACGCTAAATTATTTAAATATCACTAAATAATTCCTTCACATTTATAAGTTAATAGACCGCGGAATGCTATCTTAAGAGATTATGTTAATTTCATAAATTTTTGATTCAATTAAAAATATTCGAGATTCTCTCTGTAATTAACGTGTATAATACACTATGATTTTTCATTTCATTCCAAATAATATTTCTCATTAATCCTCAGGAATCTTTAAAACTGAAAAAGGAACATTACTTTAACATTTATTTTTAGTTCTCTGACACACTTACAAAAAGCTGTACAATAATGCATTAAAAATACTCTATATTTAAAAAATTATTATGTAAAATGATTTTGAAAACTTTATTAGTCAATAATGAAATTAAATTTCTTAGTAAATTCTTAGTAAATACAAAATATTTATATGCAACTATAAATTTTTAATGCACATATAAAATTGAGAAGATAATAAGATTTTAAATATAAAATACTCATTTGTATAAATATCGTAAATATGGAAAAGAAAAATAAATCGTAATATAAGAATTTTTTTTAGGTCACTTATTATCCAGAGAAAAATTTTCATATACCTATGACCAACACATTCAGAAATAACTGGAATAATGTTTAAAAGGAAAAAAGAGAAAAAGGAATTGTAGACTATGAAAAATAAATCAATCGAATTTTTAATTAAATTTTATACAACTATATCGAAATCAAAATAAAATTTTAAATAAAATTAAAAACTATATATGTATATGTATATATGTAGGATTAAAAAATATTATGATTGAGGACTAATTTAATATGGAAATCAAAATAAATCTCATTTAATTCACAGAAAAAAAAAATTTTTCCTAATAATTCAAAAAAATATTTGGAATTGAAAATTGCTTCAAAAAGCAATTATACGATGCAATTTAATAGTGTGGTCCAATATCAGTACATTGCAGAAAAAATTGAGTCTCTGAAACATAATATTATAATTGAATACGCATCATTTAATGAGGAACAAGCTTTATGACCATTTAAAATCATTAATTCAAGATTTTTTCACTTAATTATTTTCTACTATATTCAATTATTATTGAAATTATACGGAAATGCAATTTCTACTCACACAAATTCCCCAATAATTAAAGAAATTTCTAACTCAGTTAAAAAATTAATTTTACCTATATTTTGTAATAAAAGCTCATAGCTGCTCATGTAAAGATCATAACAAAAATTTCTCTATCTCACAATAAACCAAAATCTCTCGCATTAATTTATTTTGTATAAGGACACAAAAAAAAAAAAAAAATTATATTTGAAACATTTTTAATGCTCTTTTGCATAACATTCCATGAATATAAAATAACTAGACAAAAAAAAAATAAAGGTCTTGGATTTAAAAATAATAACGTACACAGTTATGCAAAACACAAAAAAAAAACAAAAACAAGTGGAAAAAATTTCCCAAAAAAAAAAAAAAAGGATATACGATAAAGAAAGTATTTTGACTTCATTTCATTTCACTTAGAATTTTAATATTTTAGTATTGTGAGCTTAAGTTCTCATAGCTGCTCATATTGTCTTTCTTCACTATAAAATTAGTAATTTTTTTTTGTTTGTTTTGTTTTATTTCTCTTAGAAAAACCTTGAATTTTTGTGTATAATAAAGTGTTTTGATGACGAGGAGATGATGCAAAATATTTTTTATAAAGGGTAAAATATTTTAAGAATCAAATGTAAATTTATTTTAAGGTTACAATACAACCAAAATGGAATTTAAAGTAGAAAAATGTCCTTTAAATGACAAAGCATTTTCTTATAATTTTTGTTTTTTTTTTTGGAAATAATTTGACATAGAAATCTTGAATATGTACGACAACAAAAAAATCTTACAAAAATGTCATTTTTGTTAAAGATTATAAATATAATTTATGAAATATTGTAAATTTATTCGAATATTTATATGTGCAATTATTAATTTCTATAAGTAGGTGTATAAATACTTTAAGTGAAGGTTAATATTTACACGTAATTTTATTTTTGGTTCGATAAGTACGTACAAGTAATGAGAATTCTTATTGAGAATAATTGACAATTATAAATTCAATGAAAATAAGGTTTTTCCATAGGTAAAAATTTTCATTTTACATAAAGTCTTCGAAAATTTATTCATTTGGTTACCTTTATTGTAATTCTGAGACTTCAAACAAGAGTTCTACCCAAGTTTTTAAGTGATTCCCAATTTATAAACAAATGTGTATAAACAAATTTGTATAAACATTTTTTTTATGACGTAACCAAGGAATTTAGAATTGATTTAAAAACAAAAAAAAAATTAATTTTTTTTTTTTATTCTTCATAGAAAATTTTTATTTTCTACGTTAATATTCAAATGGCGCCATTTTGAATAAAATTAATGTCCTATTCATGTAAGTAATGTGGTGTACCACCTACAGTTGTCTCAAAAAATTTTTGGTCGCATGTTTCCTTTTGTTGCTTTTTCTTTTTGTAGTTGTTGTAGTTTACAAAACAGTAAAAAACGTGTTTATAATTTTTCATCTCACGCAAGGTACAGTAACCGAACAACACAAACATGTACACAAAATATTTGGAAAATTTTTTTTTTTTTTTGTTAATTTTTTTATTCAAATAAATTTCTGGCTTTAATTTGTTATCTAAGAGGCTCATGGTGGAAAATTAAGAAATTCATTTTAATTTTTATATGGATGTTTTGAAATTTTTTGTTTATAATGATCTAAGAGAGAAAACATCAGTTTCTTGTATATATTTTTTTGAAAGGCTAATCATCTAGTATTAATTTGGGATATTTTAAGTAATTCTTTATAATTTATAAGAGATTTTAATGAACGCATGTGACAAATGATTTTGAAGAGCCTCTTATTTTCATGATTTTCTTAATGATGCAAAATTATTTTAAGTATATTTGAAATACACAAGATATTTTTTTTTTGTATCATAATAAACACTCATTTTAATCAATTTCGAATTATTAATTAAATTGTATTGAATGTGACTACATTTTATGCTTTCGATAAAATTTTAAAAAGTGAAAAATTTAAAAAATATTTTTAAATTCTTAAAATGTCAATATAGAATATTTTAATAGAAGAAAACAAAAAAAAACACTAAATTAAAGAGTAATTTTTCACTCTTCGGCTCTCTAACCTCTATATGATTTTTTCTTTAACAATGAGTGACAAGAAATTTGTGAAAATCAATACTTGTGGGTGTTTAATTGAAATTTATTGGAATTAATATGTCAATTGTCATTTATTATATGTATGTATATAAGCTTTAATATGTAAAATCTTAAATATTATGTTTTGTAGCACAAAAAAAATTATAAAAGTTCAGTACATGTTGCATAAATAATTTTTGAGTAACATTAAGAGATTCCAAATACATACTCGTATTTGTCAAATATTTGAAACTTTTGGTGAATTTTATTAGATTGCTTTTTTGTTTTTTTGATAATTTCCCGAAAATTTCATTGGTACAAAAAAAAAAATTCTTGTCACATACATAAGCTATACGTAAATGGAAAAAAAAATCTAAAAAGAAAACAAATAGAAAAGTAAAAAAAAATGTTCGTAGGTTTTTAATGAGCTTTTTGAGTGATTTTCCTTTAAAACTTTATTGGACTTTAACATATTTTGACATTCGAATAAAATTCGGACCATTTTTATTTTATTTCTTTTATCTTTTATTTTTATGTATGTATGTATATTTTACTTTTTGTTAAGATTTAACTAGTCATGAAGTTTTTATATTGAATTTATAAAACATCAATTACAATATTATTTGTTTATTTTTTTTAGCACTTTTCCAAAAATTTTTTGAAAAAAAGTGCTTATTAGTTTCACTCTGTCCGTCCGTCCGTCCGTCCGTCTGTCCGTGTGTCTGTTTACAAAACTTCTACATTCTTAAAGATAGAAAGCTGAAATTTAATACGTACATAGATCTTCACTAGAAACTTATTTCCGTAGAACAAAATTTTTACCTATCTCCCCCCCTCTAGAAGTTATACCCCCCCAAAGCACTAAAAATGGCCTATTTTAACTATTTGTTGCAATGAAACCATAAGCATTTTTGAAATTTTGCAAACGCAGAAAGGCAGTAGCTTGCTTCACCTACCGCGGTATACTATAGTTAAACTTTAGAAAAAGAAAATGGCCGTTAAAATTTACCGTTATCTAAAGTCCTTTTTTTCCAAATATTTAATGTCGTTTTTCTTCTAGACCCCAGCCTGCAGAAGCTTGAAATTTTAGGGGCTTTTAGACATTAACAATTAGTTCATTTTGTTAGAAGAAAGTTTTTTTCCATCTCCACCCCCTCTCAAGTTATGGCCTCTTGAAATTTGTAAAATTTGCATTTTTGACACCTTATATTTCTGAAACCACAAGTTTTTTCAAATTTCTATAAACGCAAAAAGTTAACGGTAAATTCCATGACATTAAAAAATATAATTATTTTTCTTAACTCACACAATTAACCCTTAAAATCGAGCATTATGTTAACCCCTGTTTATATTAAATTTTGCTTTATTTCAAAGACTGCATAAATGGTTCATCCTAAATATATGCAATCTTAGAAATAGTTTCGTTTATAAATGAAAATAATTTTAATAGTGTGGTGGATATACATAGACTGTTTTTAAAAGCAGTATTTTCACTTGTTGAAGGGAAAAGTGCTACAATACAAACCATTGGTTTGACCCAACTTTATTTTTTTCGATAACTAAAAATAAAATTCACTTTTATTTGATTTCCAAAAAGTTGATATGATTTTTTTTCTTTTTACTAACTTTGAAAATGACAGTATTAATATTGAATTGAAAACAGTGTATTAGATAATATTAAAATAGGAGTAGAAATACAAAACACATTTTCAATACACTGAAAAAAATAAAACACATTGAATTTAAATTTTTGTAAGAGGCAACAAGAACAAATTTTGAGCAAGAAATATTTGATTTAAATTCATAAATTCTCGTTGCATAACTAAAATTTGAGACTATAAGATTCTGATAGCGTATTTCGCTATTTTACTTCCCCAAGTGAGAAGAAAATGAGTAACTACTCGTATCACATATTATTGTAAAATATAATTTTCGAATGAGAAGAATAATTCCATATTGCGTATCTCGGTATTTTCTAAAATTTATTCAAAATTTATTTACTTTAATCTTGAAGTTGAGACATTTCAGAGTCGATATATTCAGAAAGAATACAAAAATACAATTATTGAAAAAATGTAATATCAATTAGAAAAATGGAGAATTGAATTCTGATTTGAAAGTGATTAAAAAGAGAGATGAAAAAGAGTGAAAAAAATGATAAGGCTGTTAAATTATTTTTAAGAGATTTTAATAGAGATCTGAGTTAAAAATTTTTACTGTGTATGAGAAAAGAGAACAAAAAAAATATGCAATTTTTATTATTGTTTCTCGGTCTTGGGGAACAATAAAAAAGAACAATATTGAAAATTTTACTTAATTTTTTGTATCGCGTTAAAAAATGGACTGCATTGCATACAATATAAAGGAAGATTATGTGACCAAATATCATATATTGAGATTTAGACGGAAATTTAGAATTTAGATTTTAAGAGAAATGTTTTTACATATTTACTCATATATAGAAAAATAATCAATAGTTAACATAAAAGATTAACAGTTAACAAATATCTGACATTAAAATGATATCAAGTGTCGTACAGATTTATTATGGAAAATTGTTGATATTTAGTTTTTAAGAACAATTCTGACCAAAAAATGAAAATACTTTAATTTTATTTGTATATAGCAATTATTGTTATCCCTTATAATAAGTATTATTTTCCAATATAATTTTTATAATTCCTTATAGTCTTTAGTAAAACAATAGAAAAATAAAATGTAAACAATTTAAAAATAAATTTTTTTTTTCTGCTTTTCCTTAAGAAATGGTACACGTGGAAATTAATATAATTTTTAAGGTCTTTTCATTTATTCATATTGTCCATATTTAGAAATTCGGTCATCATATAAATTTTTTGTATATATATATTATATAAACATTATACAAAGGACATATATAGTATTTTTGATAAACAATCTTAAATATTGATAAAAATGTAAAAAAGCAAACAAGTAAAAACAAAAGAAAAAATAAAATTATTATTGACATAAGCGAATATAAATGAGATTTTGTGTGTCCTTCTGAATTTCTATTATATATATATATATACATATATATATTGTTATTTTCCACGAAAAATGAAAAGGACATTTTATTTTGTTATTTTTGCTCATTGTTTTTTGCACATTTTTCTTGCCGAATTTGGTATCCTTAAAGTCTTGATAAACTGAGAAAAAAAAAATTAAGATGTTACTCGTATTTAAACAAAAACAAGAAAAACAAGAAAAAATAAAATAACAAGCTTCTTAAGACAAAAAATAATAAAAAAAAAAAAAAACAAAATTAGAGAGAAAAAAATTTTTTTATATTTTTGTCCAATTTTTTCTTATTTTCACATTTTGTTTGTTTTTTTCTTGTTTTATTTTTATTTTAGGAACAGCAAAAAAAATGTATGCATTGTTTTATTAATCGAGTTAGAAGTAAAGGTTCAAGTTGACATTTTTAAGGGTTCCTTGACAATAACTATAATAATTTTTTCATTTTTGTTTCCCATCCCTACCATACAACTCCTTTTTTTCCTTTTTCTTCACATTTTTATCCTTTTTATTTGAAAAAACAAAAAAAAAAATTTTTTTTTATAGTATAGTGATGTTTTAATGAAGGTGCTAATTGCAGACTGCTGTAGCCTTCTTAATATTAAATGGAAAAAGTCGCAGAGTAAAATTTTATGTTTTTACAGAAAATTATATTTTAAGAAAAAAAAAAAATTATTTAATTGGATCCTTTTGTTTTTACTTTGATTTTTTATATTTTTGTTTTTTTTTCCTAATAATATTTTTGTGTTGAAAAACGTCTTTTCTCTTTCCACTTCGAAGAAATAGCAAAAAAGGAAAACAAAGATTTATTTTTTTAATTTATTAATTTAAGATTTCAAATGAAGATGACATGAAATTATTTGGGATGGCTATGGGTTAGTCATGTTGGGTTTTTTTTGTTGTTGTTTTTTAACAAAATAATTTATAGAATTTTCAAGGTTAAAAAAATAATATTTAAACGGGCTTGAAGGTTAATTTTAACCGATATTTTACGAAAAATTAAAAAAATAAATAAAAGTACGAAAAAAAGGCTTCTTTTCACAATATTTTTTAAAATTACTAGGAATTAGAAATAAGGATTTAAAAATATTACCTACATTTTTGTTAAAATTTTTTAGGTAAAAAAAAATATTTTGTTATTTAAAAAAATTTTTGCCGTAAATATTGAAAATTTTTGAAATAACAATAATTTTAAAGTAATTGATTTTGTAATACGTAATACACATGCATGGGTACGGGGTAGTCTAGGCTCAATACAGTTCCCAAAGCATAGTGATAAAATTACTTTACACAAACAAAAAACATCTAGTGACATTTTAATTTTTGGACACTTGTTTTCGAATTATAGATACCTCAAATTTTGAATTGGCAAGTTGTTCGTCTAAACTCATTCTATCATCTAGCTTTGGGAACCCTGTATACGGTAAATTGCGCATATAAATATTATACAAATATATGAAGGATATACGAGTGTGATCTTTTGCAAAATTTTTATTTTCAAATCTGCCTTTTTTTTATTCAATTCAAAATTTAAACTTTAATTTTTCAATTTTTTTATTTGAAATTTTTCAAATACAAATTTATTGTGAAAATATTTTTTTATTCGATTTTAAAATTATTTTAATAAACACATACGGTTCGTGTTTGTAAAACTTATAACAAAAATGCATATTATGCTTGAAGATATTAGTAAATAAAATCAATTACAAATCAAATATTAAGTGTATTTTCCAAAAATTATAAAACTTCTTTTAAATATTTTGCAGTTTTTTCAAAATCACTTTGAAAATTTTCAAAATTTTTATTTGATAAAAAAATTTTTTATATTGCTTTAGGATATTACTAGAGATTTTTTACAAAAGTCACATAGATATTTTATTTTACACAAATTTATATTATATATTATAACACAACACACATGCTATATGGGATTGCCGAAATCTCTTAAACATTGTTATACATACCTATATCATAATATATTTACATTATCTTTATTTACTTTATTGAATATGTGCATTAAAATATTATATATAAATTTTATGTTGCTGTGTGTGACTTTGGTGTCTCGTACCAAAGTGCACTACTATATACCATTGTATCGGCCCTCATGAATAGACAAAACTTTTCTATAGAGATTATGCTTACAGCTAAACAGGTTCGAAGTAACAGCGGCTGTGCTAAAATCGAAAAAAGCTCCCATATTACGGCACAATATTCATAAAAAAGCCCTTATTCTGAGGTTTCCAAATCATATTTAATAATGTGTCTGTGTTACATAGGCACGGAGTTATACTTAAAATTTCAAAAAGGAAAAAAAATCAGTCGAAATTGACTTTAACTCCATGTTGCTGCCAATTTAAGCCAAGCCTGTTGAACTCCATACAAATCATGTGAGCATGGTCTCCATACAAAAGTTTTGTCTACCCATGAGGGCCTATGCAATGGTATATAGCAGAGTACTTTGATACGAGACACCTTATAGGAACTATTATTATATTTCAAAAATTTCAAAACTACTTCAAAAGATAAAAGTTTTACGAAAAGAAAATAAGTCATAGAAAATAGAAAACCTAAATATTTACATATCTATGCTTTATAGGCTTTACTTTAAAGTTTGAATAGTTTTAAAAGATTTTTTTTTAATTCCGAGATCCTTTGTGACAATAAATTATTAATTATTAACTATAAAATAAAAATATACTTTGATAATAATTTAATAAAAATGTTTAATATAATTACTTATAATATTTTTTTTCTAATATTAACTAGCATAACAGGAATTCACACAATATTCATTTTGTTCCACACAATATGAAGTTTTAAAAGAGAGAAATGTTTTTCGAATTAAAAAGAGAATAATTTTATTCTGAGAACACTATCATGCAATAATCTTTCTTGTTCTCATTCTACTTTCGTAAAATTATTGTAAATAAAAATATTGTTCGAGTAGTGAAATATTTTTAACTTTTCTCAGTCACAAACACCAGTTCCTGTACTAAAGAAGAAAAGACTCTACATTTTTGTCAACATATAAGCCTATTTGAATTATACTTTAATTTTTATGTTAAGGTGTTTTAAAGTGTAGCCGCTATACCAAAAAAACAAAACCACTAGTAATGTTTTTAACGCTCAATTTATCCTTATTTTTTCAATACTTTTATTTTTATTATTTTATTTTCTATATTTCTACTTACTTATAAAAAACATTTACACCGTCCTGGAGCTATTACCGTTGTATAACCAAATGTTTTCATATTTATGTGTTAAATTTGATTTTCCACATGAATTACATAATAATTTCAATTTTTCTATTACTATGCAAAATGGTGTTTAGATTTTGTCACGTAGAATCTAATCAAATAAAATTACTTTTATTCTTTTAGATTCTACTTCATTTATATCTACATTGCTTGAAATTTATTTTTCTAAAATTCAAATATAATTCAATTCAATGCGTATATAAGATGGGATAAATTTTTGGTGACATATGAAATTTATTTTCAATTGTTTTTTGTAAGATATTTTGCTGAATTCTAAACATTAAATGTTAAAATAAAATTCTTGATTACTTTCTATTTAAATTTGAAAAATGTTGTTATTATTTTTCGAACAATATTATTTGCCAAAATTTAAATAATTTAGTAAATGAGTTTGGCTAGTGTTTGGAAGTGAGTTTCTCATAGGACTGAAATTTATTGTAATTTATTTACCTATTGTTTAATATAGTGTTATTAACTGTGCAAACACTTTAATAATTTTTATACTAGGAACAAATACACAAGTATTGAATCGGAATAGTAGCTATCTGAGCCTTACAATCAAAGGGAATGAAAATTTAATTCAGTTTTAGAAGTTTTTATTCATTTAGTGCATTCCTGTACGTCTGAATATTTACAAAGCCAGAATACATACCTAAATTGTTGATATTAATATTAACCTAACTTCAATTCAATATTTTACTATTGAACAATATTAAAATTCATTGTTGTGATCGAAACCATTCCTCATATTATGCTATAAATATTATACTAACATAACAGTTATAATTTAGTCTACTACCATTATCGTTTGTTCTGTTGTCATTAATTTTTTTATTATAAAATAATGTTATAATTAATTTAATTAAAAACTTTGTACTATGCTTGTCTATTATAAAAAAAAAATAATTAATATTTTCTTAATTAAATTTTAATTTATTTTTTTTTTCATAAAATTTAATTTAATGCTTAAAATATACATGGCTTTAATATTAATTTAAAAAAAATAAATAAAAAATAAATTTAATTAATGTACATAAAAAATGTTAAATTTTTTTAAATAAAATTTAATCAGCAAAAAATCGATAATTTATCTCTAATTTTATTTGTGTAATTATTATTCATTAAATTGATTATCATACAAAAATTGGCCTTGACAGTGCATTAATAATTTGTCACATAATTAAAACTGAATACATAAATTTATAAATATCATTGATTCACGGCTTGAGCTTTATATGTAAAATTTAGATCACAAACTTACTTTAAACCAAAGGTGGATTAAGACTAAAATAATACCTGGGCAATATTGCAGATTATTGAAGAGAGATATAAATTATAGGCAAAGGAATTCCTCCACTCCTCCCACCGCAGCCAACCATAGCTTGTTGTAGCCTTCCAATATCCAACTTAAACTATCCTGTTTCCAAGTAAATACCGGGAGATATTTCTCAAGGAGTTGGACGTGAATTTCCCCAACACTGAGAAACCCCGGGCAAACTATCTGCACCTCTTGACCTCAGAATATATTTCGGCCGCCTCCTCGTCACCCTGCCCAAATCTACACAAAACGGGAATCTGATTTGCCTATTTTGTGGAAAATAGTTTGTAAACTATTTGTTACAGTTGGAAAACTTTGGTCTAAACTTGTCGACTTTATCACTAATTATAATTTCAGGATAAATACGTCACACTAACTTTTTGAACAATATCACATTTTCGTGTTGAATGAAAATAGAAATTAAGTATAAAAATTAATAAATTAAAAATCTAATTATCGGGCCTCTAAAGTTAAGGGTCCTAAAAAGCTGCCTAGATTTGGTAGGCCTTAGTCCGACCCTGCTTTAAGTGATTCGTACAATTATTTTTGAATTTTTAATATATTTTTAAAATATTATTAAATTAAAAACTGTGAAATGCTTGTATTAATTTTTAATCCCATTTCAAACAAAGAGAATTATTTATTTTACGTGTGTTCATTTTTATATTTTCTTGCAATGGCTCATTATTTTCCCAAAAATTGATTAGATCCGTATGCTACTGATTTCCTACGATTTTATATTTAGATTTGAACTCTGCAAATGATGAACCAATCTTGTTATTACTGTTGAACAAAATCAAAATAATTTTTTTTTTGATTCAAAAAACATTATTGAAAGAATATTTTCAATTTTTATTTTAAATTCTTGATAAAACAATATAATAAAAAAAAAACCTCAGCAGGGGTTCCGTTTTGTGGAAATTTATTAAAATGACAAAAAATAATGGCAATAAAATTCAAATTTAAATTTATTATTCAATTTTATTTAATTTGTTTTTTTGTTTTTTTTTTTTTTGCCATTTTCGAATAACAATAAACATAATTACATTTTTCATTCATTTAACTTTGAATTGCTTTTGTTTTATAAAATTTCCAATTTAAAATTATTTTTCGTAATTATGTCAATTTAAAATAATCATTATAATTAAAAGTAAATCACAAATGACATTATTTAAGGTGAAGATTTCAATAGGATTTCGAATATTTTCGGTTTCTTTTTTAAATAAAGAAAATTTTTTTTAAATAATATTCTACAAAACCACAAAAACCAAAGGAAACTAAAAATATAATGTGAAAAATTAATATACATACATGTATTATATTCGACAATTAAATATGCAATTTATAGAATAAATAATTATGAATTTACCAAAATTACGAATAATTAAGAAACAAAATTTATTAAATAGAAATTCATTTTTACCACTTAAATTAAGTTAATTAGGTAATAAACTGCTTTAATATAATCAAGTAAACCATTCAGATTCACAGCGACATCTCGCACAAGCAAAATTATCTCTCTACCGGATTATGAAGACAGCGTACACAGACAAGTTTAATATTGAGTGAAAAATCAATTAAAGAAGAACTCGGTATATTGTTATATAACAACCCAATGCTGTGATAAAGGTTAGAAAATTTTTGAAAAGAAATAATTCAAAAATTCAAAAATATTTTGTTGGAATTTCGGGGATCATTATCTTATTGTATATTACCAATTTTCTTATTGTAATTTGATTACAAAAGATCAATATAATTATTATTTATAATAAGAAACACACGATTTTCAATTATAACTTAAAATTTCAAGCCTCGAATCCAAATAGCCGTATAGACAAATAGACAAACAGACAAATCAAATCCGTTTATAAATAGACTATTAAAGTAAATATGCTAAACATAGTATAGATTAAGTACAGTAAAATAAAAAAGAAATTTTTTCTTTTGTTAGAAAATTTTTATCCTTAATTTTTATTATAACACAATAATTTTAAATCTTAAATGTAAATGAACAATATTAAGAGAATAATCATATATGTATATTGGTGTGTATTATTTGGTAGGACGTAGATATAGAATAAATGAGGTAAAAAGAATAACTTATTAATATATCTATTATGTTTTATACAAGTGTTCTTTAATTGGATAAGCACAATTATGAAAATTTTTGATATCAGTCACGTTTTTAATATAAAATTTAAAAAAAAAATTTTCAATACAAGACCATAAGTGCATTTTGTGGTTAATATAAAATATAGGTAGATACTACTGTTATATAATTATATTTAGGTGAAATATAAAAAAATATTTCAAATCTTTTAGTAAAAAATTTATCCTGATTCGAATGACGAAATTTTCCGATTTATTTTTTATAATTTAACATATTAATTATTTTTGCTCTGCAAATTGTGAAAAAATCTTATACAATTTTTTCAACAATACAAATTTTCTGATATCAAATTTGGCAATTTACATAATTAAAATCTGAAACTAAAATCAAAAAAATCAGAAATAATGAAAAATGCCTTCAATTTTAAACTTGTGGACAAAACTATACATATATTGATTAAAACCAAGTAATCTTTAAAAAATTGCATATATTTAGGGGCAAGAAGAAATTTTTGTTCTTTATCTTAAGAAATGTAAATCTATAACAGTCGGAATGAGAACAGACCATTATTGAGGTTAATTGGTTTTACTAAGGGAATAAACAAAATGGATACATACTTGGTAAGATTTATTTTTAGAAAAGTCAGACCGAATAATTTGCAAAATTATAATTAAATTCATACAAAAATTCTACCCCTCACACGTTAATATTTAGTCAGACTATAATATAAATAGTTGGATATATTGGTATATGTGTTTATAATTATAATATGTTGCGGTTAGTTTTTCATTACTTCAAAATTTTTTTTATAAAAGTATGTATGTCCTTCTATCAGACTATTATAACTAGCTCCAAAAAAATTGTGAGCTCCAAAAAACTGTGAGCTCCAAGAAAAATTGGTCATAATTTTAAAAAATTCAAAAATTCACAAACATTTTTGTATTTTTTTTTTGTGGTATGATAAAATTTAAGTTACAATTTCCGTAATAAAATTAATGATAGGAACGAGATACTTACATATAATATAAAAGTATGTATATAAAATAATTACAATAAAAAAAATCTAACCCCCTTTGCCGCACAGATTATACAAAATTTTGTAACTTTAAAGGATTTATAATCGATTCAATTTGTTTTTTTTCTTTAGTTATTTTGGCAGATTTTTCTACAGAATATTAACAATGATGTTAAGTAGTAAATTTATCCATATAAATATATTCTATTATCCTTGATCCTTGAAACTTACATTTTATGTAAATATTTCACATATTTTTCATTTTTACTGTTATTTATTGATTTTTTGTTTTTATTTTTGCCAAATTTTTTTTGGTAATCCTTTCTAAACCAAAACATAAATTTACAGAAGACTTAAAATTTTCTTGTAGTTTTTAATAATATGAATATGGTATAATGGTAAGCTCTTATTATATTTTTTAACCTTTCAGAATATTCAAAGCATATTTAAACAAACTAATTACTTTCATTATCTCCGACATTATTTTTTAAAGACTCAATTTAAAATGTTTAATAAATTGAGTGTATATATGGGTGTTATTTTTAGTCGAGTGTAGTTGAACAGAGTCATATAGAAAATATTTAAAAGGTTTTTATTTATATCTTAACGAGAATATATTTATATTAACACTGAAGGTTCAATTTGAATTTGCTCGGTATTTGATTTATGCTCGATAAAATTTCAATAAGCTAAGAAACAATATTTAGAAATCATCAAGTATATTTTAGACATTTGCCCTATATAAAACTCCTATAATGTAATGGAATAATTCATTTATGCAAAATTTTGAAAATTTTAGATCCCGGTCTTTTTGGACTTTGCAAGCAATGTTCTACTGTACGATTAATTTAAAATTTTTTAATAAAAAATACCAAATCCATCGTATAAAGAAGCAGTTTTTTGTTTGTGTAACCGGAAGGATTTTCATATTATGTTATATTTGCCTGTTTCCAAAAAAAAATTTCAGATGACCCGATAAATGAAAATGACAGAAAATTTCCTCTTTTTTTTTTCTTAACCCCTAAAAATATACAATTTATCCTTTTACAAGCTTTTATTCTAAAAGGATAAATTTTGTAAAAATTCGAAAAGGAAATTTTACATTATATTTTTCATTTAGTATGTAGTAAACAAAAAATAGATGATCGGCTTTTATTGTTATATCAAAATTTAAATATATTTCTATAATTATATCCCATGTATGACAATATTTTAATCTGATAATCTTATTTTGTATTATGCGAGTTTTTATACATAATAATTTCGAGTAAAAAATATATGTAATGGAAAAATGGTCTAATTAATAAAAATAAGGATATTTTATTAATGTTATTAATGATAAATGAACATCTAGTACGTATGAAATGAACATAATAATGGAAAGTAAATTTTTTTTTTTAGAAGTGCGTAAAACAGATTAAATGTACTCATTTTAGAATATTAATTGTAATTATATGTGATATTATGCATTTCTAATGTTATTTATTAATTTTAATATTGTATAATTTGAAATTTATTACTAGTATAATTGAAAAATTATTTTTATATATACAAATTATATTGAACTTATCTACCGAGCACACTCTCTGCTATTTAAAGGCTCTACTATTGGGCTCAAAATATAATATTCATAGAATGAATATATCGAATATTTTTTTCGCAACGAATTCGCCCGTAAAATTTAAATTAATTAAAATTTATCTAATTCTTTTATTTTTAATATAAAACAATATTTATTTGATATTGTATTTTTCATTGACTTTGTATAAATACAAAGCATTCTGATTATATGTTTCATAGCATCATCCAAATCCGCGTTACCATTTTATAAAATCCGCGTTGTGGTACCATTTTACTCTGAAAAATCTGATGTTAACGAAAGTTTATATATATTAATCTAAGCAGACTTATATTACCATATTTTACTAAGACCTCTACCATAATTAGGAGCACTGGTATAATGATTGCGACTCCATATATATCTATTCTTTATTATGAAATTGTTCATTATTGTAACGTTATACAATAGATTTTTTTGCAGTAGAGTACTTACAACACAAACATTTTCTTGAAGCTTCAGTTTCTCAGGATTTTAAATTTCCTGTTGTAAAAGTAAAATTTTTAATTTTCAAAAATATTTTCCTTTAATCCAAAACCAAAAAAACCTTTGCATAAAAGATTTCGTTTTTGTTTCAAATTTAGGGTCTTACATAACTTACTTTTGTTTTTCTTAACCCCTGAAAGACCCTACTACTTTTGTTGTACTAACCCTTAAAAACTTATAGCAATGTAAGAATTTTTAAAGAAAAAAGTAGAAAAAAGTGTGGTATTGTAAAAAAAAAAAAAAAAAAAATTATCATAATGTGTAAATTTTTAAATTTTTTGTTTTTACTATGGTTAAGGGCGATTGATTGATTATCCTTTTAAGCAGTGACTAACCATTTCGAACAATAAAAAAAATGTAATTCTCTTTTATTATTTTTCATCCCATTCTTTTTTCCCTTTATTAATATTTTATTTTGCTTCTCTTTGCCGAAAAAAAAACGAATTGTCACATGACGTTCATTTCTCCGATAAAAAAATAACAAAAATAACAAAAAAAAAATAACAAAAAAAAATTTTTAACAAATTGACGAAAACTGAAAAATGAGTACAACAAAAACACAAAAAAAATGTGTTATAAGAAAACAAAAGGATTTGATATCAAGGATATGATACTCTCATTAATAAAATTACACTTCATCCTTTCAAATATTTCACATTAACTCTATTTAGCATAAAAAAACCAAAAACAAAACAGAAAAAAACAAAATGTCCTTGATTGAAGCCAAAATATCATTTTTTAAAAAATTATTCTGATTTTTCTCTTTTTCTCTCCTTTTCATATTTTCATCTTTAAAATTTCTAAAATCGATATTGAAAAATGAAAGAATAAGCGAGGGTTAGGAGGGAACGTACAATAAGTACACATAATAGCCTTGAACACAAAATCAAATCATTTCTTTGACAATATTTTGTTAACGAGAACGAAGTGATTTTATTTTTTTTTTTCATATTTTCTTCTTTCTTTTTTCCTGAAGGTTACGATTACGAATTTTCTTCTTAAAAGAAATTTTTTCGATATTAAGATTAAAAATTGAAAAATAAATTTTTTATTTCTATTTTTGTTTTTTTGTTTTTTATTTTTCCTCATTTTTGTAACTAGATATTTTTTTTTTTTTTATTTTAAAAATGAATACTAATAATTCAGATTCTGTGGTTATAATTGTAGGTGTTTAGTTTGATATTTTGGTTTTTTCTTAGAAAATGAAAAATACAAAAAAAAAAAAAACAAAAATGAAACCAGTTAAAATGGTGGTAAGTAAGCCTTTAAAAGAAGATATCAAATTTTGAATGAATTAATCAATTTTAAGCTAGAGCTTCTTATTTTAAATTCCTTTATAAAATAATATGGAAAGCATTATTTGTTTCGTAAACGTATTATGTTAAAAAAGCTAAAACAAGTGTAAACTAAATTGATTTAAAATTTTAAATAGAAGTCATAGTCAGAATGCCCAGATATGTTGGAAGTGAAGTGTAGCTTAATGGAAATTTCTTCATACAACTACCGAACGGATGGATGACGTAATCAAAGGAACGGGTTAAAGGCAGAAAAATTAAAAAAATTTTCTTCTCGAACTGGACTCGAACCAGTGATCTACCGCTAACTAGGCGGACGCAAGAAATTGCTGCCTAAATGTTCTTCATATTGCTTTATACTGTAATCTACATGATTACTAAGTATTATTAACATTAATTAAGATGCCACATGCGTAACTCTCATATTTGAAACACACAATCACAAGAACATATATATAAATAGATATTGTGTCTATTACACATTACTTATTAATTAAACAACTACACGTTGTATTGGTAAATTCAACGCAAAAAAGTAATTAATATACATATTTAAAAAATTTTACATCCTTTGTCGTTCCATATAGGGTACGCAGAATGTAAAAGCGTGTAAAGCATGCAAAGCGTACATTATGCCTTTATCTTTATAATTTTTAATACTTTATATAAAAATTTTTGTCAAAGGTAAAAGAATTGAGAAGGCTGAAGCCATTGAGTTCCTGTTGTTCATCGTCTGCACTAAATATGGAGTTCCAATTACTGATGCGAGTGGTTATGTAAAAATAAAAATATTTATAAATTTCTATATAAAATTTGTACTTAAATTTTTAAACGTCAAGACTCCGTATTTAGTTCTAAAAACGCTACTAGGTTCCGCACTGACTTACACATTATCGCCAACTCCGACTCCGACCTCGACTCCGACTCCGAAACCGACCCTGGCTCCGAAACCGACTTTGGCTCCGAATCAGACTCGTATTCCGACTACAACTCCGACTCCGACTATGACTGCAACTGCAACTCTGAGTTTAATTCCGACTTTAACTTCGACGCTGACACCAATACCAATTCCGGCTAGGACTGCGACTTAGACTACAGCTTTCACTCGTCCTCTGAATTCGACTTCTTTTAAATAAATTGTAATAAATTTTCGAATTTCCTCTTACGTTCGAGTAAAGGTAATGGCAAGTAACTAATACAGCTTTAATAAGCATCACACAACTGCATATACTCGTCTGGCAGTGTATTTCAAAATTTTCATATTCATCTATAGATTTTAACAAGTTTCTCATCTCAAATACAGGCCACATTACTTATACAAAAATTAATATTGTCTAATAGTTCATTGAAATTTTACGTTCATTTATTTGCGTCCTTCATAAATAAAGTTTAATATTTTGTAGTATCCGAATCGTCTCTGAATTTTAATAAAAGAAAAAATATACTTAAAACTTTTCTAAACAAAAAAAAAAACAATTTACTCTTTCTCTCTCTTGTTCCAAGGTACTCGTATTAGTCGTACGACTTGATTAGGGAGATTGTACTTAATTTCTTGTCGCCTCAAAATTTAATGCCGGCATAAAGAATTAAACGTCACAATTTTTAATTTACAAAGACAACAAAATTACATGTATCCTTTTTTGTTTTTGTTTTGATTTTCATTAAACTGTTATACATCTAAAATATCGTCTTTACGTAGAGCCCTGAAAAACAGAATAATAAATAATAAAAAAGAAAAAAACAAAATAGCGTAATTAAAATTAATTACCAACATCTTTTTTAATATTTTTATTTTGTGATTAGCATCAAAATTTATACAGGGATAAAAAGTAACTTACCTGTTAAAGGATAAATACCTCTTATACATAGAAAATTAAGATTTTAGAGTTGAAGAAGAAAAAAAAATATCCTTTTTGAATTTTCGTTTAATTTTCCTTTCCAATTTTATTTTTATTTCTCCACTTTAAAATAAACCTGTTGTATTCTTTATGTTTAAACGATTGATTTAATTTAAGATAAAATAAAAATGAAATGCAAAAAAGAAAGGGATAGAATAAGAGTAGGGAAAATGAGGATGAAAACAAAAAAAAAAACAATTTTTTTTTCTTATCTCTGGCAACATTAATCTTAAGTTGAATAACTTTTTTTTTTCCTCGCCCTTCTTTACACCTTACCAAAATATCAGTTAGTTTTTACAACATAAGTATTGGTAATGGTGTGGTATAGAAGTATTTGAAAAAAAAAACAAGATAATGAATAGTTGGGATGGTCAAAATGAAAACTGTTTTTGAAAAGTTTTATCAAAATAGAAACAAGAAAAATAGAAAAAAAAAAAAGAGTTATAATGACTCTAGATATGAGAAAATAAAAATTTTAACCAATTTTAGGGTTCTTTCGAATATTATTATAGAGTAGACTATTGCAGCATTATCCTTTTTGCTCAAGGATACGATTATATCTCTATTTTTTTTTGTTTACTATAAAATTTTTTCTGTATTTTGTAAATTAGTTTTGTCTTAAAATATAATCAGGGAGAGAAGATTTAAAGAGTTAAACATTGCTAGAAAATTTAAGGTGATATGGGAAATATGGCGAATCAACATTTTCCCTATAATATAATGATGCTTCAAATGTATTAATTCTATTAAAAAATTATATAAATTTCAAATGAATCGTAACAATATTAATTTTGTAAGGACGAAATTTAATTTTAACTCAAATTTCGTGATAATTTGTCAACATTTTTTGGAGATTTTTTTTTATGTTAAAAGCTACGTAAACTAAACTTTACGTTCTCTTCGCTCCTGAGAGTAGAATAGGGTTGGTGCATGATATTGTAGATAACCATGAACCAAGTAGGTGACCAATCTATTGTATAATGAACCCACTATGTTGGAATTATTTCAGATTTTGGGTATTGTAATTCATTCGTTTGTAGTTTGTATTTTGCATTCCAAACAAAAAATTAAGAGGGTTCCAAGAAAACAAGAAACACTTTACACATGTGCTCAGGTAGTGCTCCTGAACTTCCCATATAGTCCTATAAACAAACTCATTTAACATTGTAAAAAATTTTTCAGAAACTTTGTACTCAACTTTATACTAAACTTTATATTCAACTTATATGGGATTAAAAAGGATACTATTATAGTTTTATGATAATCTAAAGGATATTATTTATGTTTGTTGGAATAAACTATTTTTCTTAGTACGAGTGAATATTTTTAATATTTTCCATATTTTCGTTAGCTTCGATAAAAAAAAGGGTTCTTTCTTTTTTTTTTATTATGCACATTTTTTTTTTATTAAATAAAAAAAATTATACAACCAGAATATTTAATCTGCTCATTGTCTATAGGAATTTAGAAACTTTGTATTATATTTTTCTTTTTGACCATTTACTCGTACAACAATAAAAAAGGAAAATATTAAAATTTTTTTTTTTCTAGAAAAGGCCATTCAAAAATGGAATATAAAAATGAATGAGTTTGAGTTCGAATAGAAAAAACAATATTTTCGTATAGTCCAATTGAATCCAACTGAATCTTTTCATTTATTTATTTTTTTGATTTTCGGTTTTTTTCATAAACGCCACAAATTTTAGACACTTTTATAAAAATAATTTTATTTTTTTTATTGTCTACTATCCTTTTTGTAAAGTGCAAATAGCATGGTCCTTTAATTTTATAAAAATTAGAAAATCTGCTTATGCACCGATGATCACTTGATCTGAAATTGAAGAAGATTTTTTGGATTTTTAACAAAACAAAAAAATTGTGCTTTTCAAATAGATTCAATTTTAATAGCGCAGCTGTATTTTTAAATTATTAAAGTTTTTGTTTTTTTTTTTTGTAAAATTAAAGAGATTCGGATTCCTAACGTATTATGTTTGATCTATACTAAATATTAATATAAATACAGCTCAAATTTGCCAAATTTGATTAATTAGAGCTGAACCGTTCTTCAAAATTGCCCAAAAAATAATAAAAAATATTTGAACTATTTTGAACTTTTAATATTCGATTAAAATGCATACAGAATCTGACACCGTCTTCGGGGTTATTTTTTGTTAAAGCTCATTTTTGATTCCGATCCCGATCTCGACCGTAAGCCAAAATCCGACTTCGATTTCGACTCTGCCCCTGATTCCGGCTCCCACTTCGACTATAACTCTGAATTCGACTGTGACTTCGACCCCGACCACGACTCCGCCTCCGACTCTGGCTCGAATTCGGACTCGTATTTCGATTACAACTCCGACTCCGACTGCAATTCCAACTCCGAATTTAATTCCGACTTCAACTCCGACAGTCACACCAATTTCGATTCCAGCTTGACTGCGACTTAGACTACATCCTTCACTCGTACTTTGAATCCAACTTTTTGTAAATAAATTATAATAAACTTTCGAATTTCCTCTTATTTTCTAAAGTGTTTCTTCTCTTTAAAGAGAAAAAGAGAAATATTGACGTCTGATACAAATCTAAATATATTTGTTAGTCTATCTGATTAATCGTACATTCTAACTGACATATCCGTTAGTATATTGGTCATAAAATAAAAATTTTATATTTTAAATTTTACTTAATTTTATTTTTAATTTTATAGAGTCAAAATATAAATAAAATACACTGTCACAAACATTTGACATTTTTATTACAAACAAAAAGAAAAACAAAAAGTTATTAATCATTTTAAATCAAAAAAAAAAAAATTTAATGAATTATTTTTTTCCTTTTATACTTACAGGGGCTTTGGAAAACAAGGATTTCAATGTCAAGGTAATAAAAATTTATTTAATATTCATGATTCTTTTTATATATTATAATATGTACTTAATAAATACACAAACACTTTACATACATAATTAAAATACAGAATTTATTATTAATCATAAAAAAATATGATTATTTCTTTTATAATGTTAAGTTATTTTCCTTAAGAATAAACAATAATTTTGCTCCGGAGTTTGTTATATTATAAAATAAAAATTATTTTTATATATTGAACATTTAATGGTAGCTGCAATTGTACACGGGCCACATATCAATTTTAAATTATGGATTTTTTTTTTATTTATTTTTTTTTAATAGCATTTTGCACCCATAAAAATTTTAACGATTTTAATTAAATTGTTGCAAAATGAATGTTTTAAAAACGTAACAGAAAAAAAGAAAACTCATATGTTTTATTTGAGCATTTAGTCACGTTTACGGCAGCTTATACAATTTCAATAAATTTTTTAAGTATATAATATATTTGACAAAAATTTTTAAATATGAATTTTAATTGTCTTGAATATTCATTTCGGATATTTTTAATATTTTTTTAAAGGTGAATAGTTTAGTGGTGAATAACAGAGAATTGAGTTAGCAATTTAAATATGCTTGTATTATTAACAGTTAAGGTGAATGAATAAAAACTTATATAGGCCGTACCATCAGTACACCTGAATGGATACGTTTTTTACATTGATACTACTATATGTCAGTCAATTTCGCATCTTCAATGGAGAGTTTTGATTTTCATAAACTATTAAAACATAATTATTATTTTAAAGTCTAATAATTATTGTACCAGTTTTAAAACAAAAATAATGTGAAAATTGGAACAAATTTAAAAAAAATTCTGAAGTTTCTGGTATTCTCTTCATACGTTTCATAATATTTATTGTTTTATTAAAAAGTTAGACTGAGCCTTTAATATCTTATATTTTATTCTTAGAATAAACTTACATATGCTAAAGTTAAAATTTTAATTTTTAAATAATTTATTAATGAACTTCAAGTTTATTTAGCATAACACACCAAATGTCGTAAGCAATCTGAATTTTGTATATGGCAAATATAGTAATTTTTAATTCCATAATTAATTTTACGATGATTTTCGTTAAAAACAATCCCAATTTCTCAAAAATTTACAGAATAAGATTTTCTGTAAGTATTTATGTAAAAATCAAGGTACTCGTATTTGGAATTTTAAAAAAGCAATTAAATACTAAAGCTCTTTTTCAAAGAAGTTTTGTAATAAAATTTTTAATTAAAAATAATTTCTTGAATGTTTTTGTTTGAAAATAACACGTTACATATAAAATTCTTTTGTTATTTGAAAGTGTTAGTAGATTTATTTTTTAATTATGAAAAATGAGTAATTATTGAATCGTTTTGTTTATAATGCTTGTGAGAGAAACTGAAATTCTTCTCTTACATAATGTAATTTAAATACAAATAAAACTAGTTTTGATCGAAAACTTGCGAGTTGATATTAACGTAATTAATTCTCTCATTTTTCAAAGAGAATATAAAATTATGAACGCCTAAGTATATGCAATGTCAAAGTTTAGTATTAAAAAAAGTTTTTTTAACTAATATTTTATTATTTTTGCTCATATTTCTAAAATATATTTTCAAAAATCATTTAATTTAATAATTAATTTCACATGAAGTGTTGTAAATAAATGTGATAAATCGATTTAATAATTTTATTAGAAATTTCTTAACAAAATCTATAAATATCGATTGGAGATTAATAAAATCATAACTAAGTACAGGTTATTCTGGTAATTTTCAGTTATATTAGAAAATACTTATTTGAAACGCCGGATTAAATACCTTACCATTCATTCTCTTCTTTTCCCCATGAAACTTATTTAATCCAGTGTGTAAAAAATCATTTCACTTCAAAATTTTAATTCATTCGAATTTTATCAACTCATGAGAAAACAATTTTAAAATTCTGAAAATTCTAAAGATTTTTCTTTTTTGGTATTTCTTTGTTATTTTATTGTTATCAAAAATTTATTATATCCTTGACTTATAAATTAATGGTTCAATGAATGTTACCAAAAAAAAAAAAGGAAACTTCTTAATATCCTGTTCTATTATCACAAAATCAAAAGAAAATGTGAGAGAAAAAGAGAAGTAAGAAAAATTTACAAACTGTACCTAGAAGGTATACAAGGTAAACTTTTTCAGAAGAATTATTCTTCAATTAAAATTTAATTTTTGAACAATATATTTAAGGGTATACGTACCACATCCCATATATTTCATCTTTTTATAATACATGTACGTAAATATACACATATAAAAATCATAAATACGGTATTATACTATTATTTTTGGATTTAAGTTAGGCACCTTTCAAAACATAAATATGTTATGTATGGGTATGAAAAATCAAAATAAAATTTTATTTAAGTTTCTTATATCTTTCTTAAAGTTAAAATTATTTTGACGGGAATTATTTATAATCAAAATTGAAGTCTTTTTATATTTTATTTTTTTTTTTTATATATGAAAAATATATGAAAGAAAATGTTTTACATTAAGGATTTTGAATTAAACAAGAATAGATGTAGTTGACCGTGTCAATTCTGAGATATTTATACGAGTAAATGATTTTAAATATCGGGGTTAATTGAAATACGGATTCATATAAACTTGTTGCTTTTTGTGTCTAATGCCATTTTATAAATTTAAGGTAATTATCATACAAAACCCATACAGTCTAAAAGAGTTTTAACGAAAATGATTACTAGATCACCAAATTCGTTTGTTTAAAATTTCAACTTTGTAGTTCTATAATAGTTTCTGAGCTATAAGCAAACAGCTTATGAATTTGTATGACATCTACCATAAACAGTTGAGAAATTTAAACGGATTTTATAAAATATAACAACCCTAACAAAATTATTTGCTTGTAAAAATTTTCAAAACTATGCGCTCAATAATTTTTGAAGTTGTATGGTAGCTACCCGAACCAGTACCTCTATATCATCCAATTTCAATAGAGTTCTGGAATTTGCTAAAACAAGTCATTTGTAAAAATTTGGAAAGATTAGCTCAATTAGTCTTTGAGCTATCGTTGTGGCGAACAAACGGACAGACAGAAGGACAGACATGATCAAATCCACTCATAATTGAGTCTATATCTTAAACAATTATTTCGTAGCCTTACAAACGATAAGGCAAATTCGGTATACTTTTCGGACATGCATTAGTACGTTTATAAAAAAAAAAAATGAAACTAAAAATATCATAACAATTCACTTAAGGATTTGCTAGTTTTTGATTTTGATAAATGATCTGAATAATATTTAAAGTAAAATATTTGTAATATTAATCAATAAAATATTTATATAATATTAAAATGTAAAATTGTAAGAATTTTCAAATTCTATGGAGCTCGCATGAAAATAACTTTACAAAAGATAAAATTCCATAAATACACTTAGGATTTTCCAACATAATAAAATTAACTTTGAAGTCAAAATACAGCTTAATCCTAAATTAACACCATTTTATTTGAAAAGTTAAGAAAAATTTCTTTTATCTTTTTTTTTATTTTTCAAAGATCAAAAAAAAATTCTTAATATTCTTTAAAGCATCTGTTTATATAAAAAGAGCGACTGGATACTACCTTTAATGTAAAATATAATTTTAGAACAGGAAAAAAAAAAAACCTTTTCTAAACTCTTGATTTCAATTCTAAAGCATTAATTTTTTGTATTAAATTTTGCTAGAAAATTGCTTGATACAACTGCTTTATACAATAATAGCAAAAAAAACCAAATCCAAAGACAGAAAATTCGGAATATGGTTTTTGCTGCAACTAAATTTTGAAGCATTGGCCTCTTTACTCTTTAGATGGAATTGCTCTATGAAAATGTTCTCATTGTTTACGTTTCTCTTTAAAATAACTATGTATATACAAAATTACAGACTCATTCTTGATCTACATATATGGGAATATTTTCCTATTATATGTGTCCTTCTGTTTTTTGTTTGATTAATTTATATACATATGTACATGTAAATTATTAAAATTAATTCAAATAATATAAAAGCTTTAAACATATTTTATGAATTCATGTAATTTGAATTTTGTAAAAAAATTTTAATAAAAAAACATAAAAAATATTGCATTTATTAAACTTGTTATTTGTATGGTAACAATCAAACAAACATTTGAGCAAAATTTTATACAAATTTATATTCAAAAAAATTTTAAATAATTGTAATCATATGCAAAAAAAAAATATATTTAAATATAAGCATATGGTGCCTACTGATATGCAATAAATAATACATGAAATATTTGATAATATTTTTTAATAAGAAGTAGCTATAGCTAGTAATTTATACACACGTGTATGTGCCCATAAATTTTTCGAATAATTTTCACAGTTTTTTTTTTTTATTTAATATTTATTGTCATATAAGTAATTCGAATTTTTTTATTGTTGTAAACTTTTAGAAAAATTTCGAATACAATATTCGTTCAATTGTAAATATGGTTGATTTCAATCCATCAACCATAGATTTGTGTACGAATTATTGTAAAATGCTTGTAGGGACCAAATAATTATTCAAAAGAGTCTGTAGCAAATTCTGTTGACAATTCGTACTCCTTTTCATATGAGTTCTTTAATGCTTCAAAAGTCATTACTTTTCTAAAAATATTTTTCTCATTTTTGAATCATAACTTTTCCGAATTGCACATCCGTCAATGAAATTGAAAAAATCATGTATTTTTATGCCTGATTTCGGTCCAAATATTTCTCAAATTGAAAATTCTATATTATAAATGAAATTCTCATAGTTAGTTTTCAACCATTGGAGATTAAAAAAAAATTTATAAATATGAAAATTCTAACATACATAATTTTTGGCAACAATTACCGCGAATATGGACCCATTGAGCAAGTAATATTGTATTGAATATTTTTGATTAATTGCAATTTAAATTCTTTGTGTCACATATTATGCTATAGTTAGCACAACATGAAATTTTTCAATACCTTAACTGAATATACTATATTACATTTCACATCCACACGTGACTAAGTTAACAATAATTGATTGAAATTCGGCATTTGTTTCGTTTCAGTTCTTTATATATATGTAGTTTTTTATATAGAGAAATGAAACATACATGGAATACAACTCGAATTTTTATTCCTCAATATTCAATTAAAATTCTTTTTCGATTATTTAACACTGTTCGTGTTCCTTTTCAAAATCAGATTAATTTTCAATATCACGATCCTACATACACACATATTAATATAAAGTTAGTGTAAATTCTATAATTTTTTAACTTGTATATGAACACATCGGTGTACATACATTCCTACATCAAATATAACACTTGTACAAAAGATTGAAAAATTAGATAGGGTAAAAAAGAAACAACGAAAAAATGGTGATTTTTTTTTTATTCCTTTTTATCTTCAATCACAAAATATACGGTGACAGTTTATTTGTTATTATCGTATTGATTTTATGTCCTATATAACGGTAATTTTCTACAGTGGAACTTAAAAATAAAATAATAACAAAACAAATCAATTTATTAGTTTTGCTCACTTTCATATATCCTTTTTAGATCATACAATGTCGCCAATTTTTTTGTGCTTCGATTGCAAATAATAGGAAAGTTTTTAATATTAAAATGAAAAATTTTCTTTATCAACTAAAATATGAGAGATTTTCAAATTGTTTGTGCCGAATTTTAATGAGTACCTCCTTGATTAAATTTAAAATTACGATTACAAAAGCTGACAACACTGTTGAATTTTAAAAAGAGAGAGAAATCTGCTTTTTTCCCACTCCTGTACGTTTGTGTTAGCAAATCGAAACGTATAAACAATATTTGCTAACCGGCCGATAGACTCTGAGCTTAAGATAAGAAAGTAGAAGTTGGTGTTATAACCATTTGGTAATTGAAGCTAAGGTCCTATTATTTAAATAATTTAAATTCTTTCAGACAAATGACCTCAATATATTTTGAATTGATTCATCTACGAAAGCTATTAATAATTCAGTTATTTAACATTTAAGTTGTTTATTTTGTAAGAAAAATATGTTTAAATACACACTTATTATACTCATACACACACATACATACAAATGTCTGCTAATATTATTATTAAAATTGATTTTTATTTAATACTATATTTCCATTTTGTTTTGTTATGATGATTTCAGAATGTCAGTTTGTGGTACATAAACGTTGTCACGAATATGTCACATTCAAATGTCCTGGAAAGGACACCGGAGTTGATTCGGTGAGTATATTGAAATTTAAAGAAGAAAACCAAAAGAAAAAAAATAATAATAATATAGAAAATTTTTGCTTGTAATCTACTTTGTTTTTTTCATTTTACGTACATTCTGTACAAATATAAAAATATTTTTTCTTTTCGATTTTATTTATTTGTTTTTCAATCTGAAAATTCTATTTTGTTTAGAATTTTCTATTTATGTTTATGTACAAATTATTTTTTTTTTTGTTTTTCAATAAATTTTTGTTTTCAATTCAATATTTTTTTCTTATTTCTTTTCGAATCTTCAATATTATAGTTCTAGTATGAATACAGTGTCGAATATAATTATTTTTTGTAATTTTAAGACGAAAGGAAAATATTCAATTATTCTTGAATTGCCTACAAAAAGTGAGAGAAGAACTCCAAAACATAAAAGATCTTATTAGAGAGCTCAGAAAATTACAGAGATAATTAAATTTGAAGAGTGACTGAGACAATATTTCTATTTTCGAATATCTCAATATTCTAATATTCCAAATACCATAAATATCTAAATATCACTTGGTCGGGCTTTTGGGCAATTTAAGAAAGAGCCGACACATAATAAATCTTTTAAGACACAATATATTTTTTATGAAATATTGTGTATGGATTTGACTGGCTTAAAGGAATTCCTCTTTAAATTTAACTATACATTTGAATTCTTATTCAATATATATATAATATTTAATTCGGCACTGTATATATTCATACATATTACATTGTATGTTATTATTACATTGAAAACAATTTAGATAAAATATTGACTTCAATATTATTTTATTCATTTTTGTTTTTTTGCCTCTTTAAATAGTTTAATTTTATTTATTATTGCTATAATATTATAACAGTATGTTAGAATAACATATTATATTATTTAGATATTATATATGTATAATTTTAAAGAAAAGTTTACCCACTAACATACTCTACATAATTATAATATTATTTTGTAAAAATAAGAATAATCTATTGCTACATTTCACTTTTAAAGTATTGCTATACAAAATTTATATTTATAATACCTATATGATATATTGAAATTTGAACAATAATTATTTATTAATGTAAACAATATGTGATACAATATAATGCAAATATACAATTGTATTATATTGTTAAAAATAACATAAATACATACACATTATACACACACATGCTTTGATAAAATATACAAAATTTTTATATAGGATTCTACATGGTACGGGAATTAGAATGAATGCCATTCGAATAATACCAAAAATACCTAACCATTAGTAAAGTATTAAAGTTGGAATTTAAAATTATATTTATTGAGAGGATATATGTATGTATATTGGAGAAATTTTTTCTTATTGCTTTATTACTCGTATCATTTAATTTTATATTATGGCGTTAAATTAGGGAAGATGATAAGATAAATCTTCTTGAATTGTTATTATTTCTATATTCAAATCACATTCAATAGGATTGAAGAAGAGAATGAAAGTAAAAAAGAAAGAGTAATGTGCAATACAACAGTAACTATGCAATACAACAGTAACTAACAGTAGCTATTAAGAAAATAATTTTTGTAAATAATTTCAGTTATTGTCAACGCGTTTTTACAATGTAAGTACAATATAATTGTGCTACTACCACGCAGTGTAAACATTAACAAAATTTTTTATCTATTCGCAATAAAATTCGTTTTGTGAAGGCATGAATTGATTAAGAAACAATTCGCCTTTGTAAAATAAATTTTAACACTGTAACTAAATAGCGCCTAATACATAATTTACTGCTTAACATTGCTATCAACTGTGACAGTTTAATTATTTAAAGAGATTATACTTTTATATCCTTTTTCTCTCAGTTCAAAAATTTGAAAGATGAATACGATTAATGAAAATCTTTTTATGTAGGCATTTTATAAATTTTTGCAAGACAAATTTTTTTTTATCATTTCAATTCTTTTTCGCTTATATTAAAACTGAGTATATTAAAATAAAGGCCCTTTTGTATATCAAGCCTTATAACAGAGCAGTAAAAATTCCATTTAATATAATTTTAATTTATTTTCACATACATACATATATGTACGCATTTGTTATGTAATTTCTAAAAAAATTTTTCATGTATGTTGATTTTTTTTTTTGTTATTGAGTAGAGAATGAAATTTTTGTCTGAAAATTTCTTATCTAAAAGAAAAATATTTATGTGTAGTATACCAGAAGTGAATAATATTCTAGAAGACTAAATCCTTTGTTAAGTATATTTTGTATTAAAATCATTATTTTTAAGAACAGAAATAGATAAACGCTTAAAGGAAGAAAAAAACGAAAGAAATAATAAAAAAAAAAGACAGGGAGCAAAACAAAAATGATATAAAATGAAAGAATAATAAGAGAGGGCATGTAAAATTTATTTGTAATTTGAAAGGAATTTACAGGAAATGAATCTGTAATTTTTCAAAAGGAAAAAGAAAATAATTTTTTTTTGTTTTTTGTTTTGTTCATCAAAGAAATTGTAAAACATGACAATAAAAAAAGCAAATGAAAAAAAATACCAAAAAAGAAAAGTTGTTTACTCTCATACCAAGATAAACGTACAATATGTAATGTTTCTGAAAATGAATCCTTAAGTGTAAAATTTTGTTTCGGTTCATTTTTGTTTCCAAATTTTTGTCCTTTTTTTGGTTTTTTGCTGGAAAAAATTTAATTTTCACTTTAAGAGAAAGTGAAAGATTTTCTGAAAAGAAATATACTTTTAGGATCCTTGAATAAAATTAATTTTTAAAAAATTTTCGAATATTTTTATATTTAAACAGAATGAATAGGGTCAAAATCTAAGATTTATTATTTATACGTAATTAATTAATTCGCCTATGACATAAGCTGAAGTATAGAAACGTAACTAGATTTAATAAATATTAAAACTAAATTCATAAATATTTTCAAAATTCTTCTAATAAATTGTGGTTTTCATAAAAGTTTAGAAAATCATCAACAATGTTCTTAACAGATTTATCAATATGGTGTTATTATACCTAACGCAATAAATTGAAATTCTTCTATTATTGTAATAAGAAAATTGAAAAATAAGGATAAAACTTTTTCCATATTAATATTAATTTTGCACTACATTACCCTCGTATTGAAAATTTTTTAAAATTTTTTTTTTTGAAAAATTATTATTTTTATAATATTTTGTCTATAAAATTAACTTTGAAATTTATCATATGTAATAATATATATATATATGTATGTAGGTAGGTACACCTATAGCAAAAGTTCGATTTATTTTCTAAGAATTTTTATTAAATGAGTTTTTCAAAAATAAATTTCATGATTCATTTAATGATATAAAACATAATATTTGTTATTGTTTCACAAAATATAAATGAAATAAAAGAAAGAAAATAAATCCATTTTGAAAGTCAAGTGACAAGAATAAATTTTGCAATTTATAAATGAAATTACTCAATTAAAATTATTTGTTTTTTTCATATTGAACTTGGGTGAATAATATTTAGAATGAGATAAAGATTCTTTACAAATATTTTATCAATAATTTTTGAAAATTCTCTTAAAGAATTTTAATCAGTTCAGAAATCAGGCCTGCTATACCACATAGATTTTAAAAATAAATTATAAAGCTCTTCCTGGATAATGTAACCTCACCATATTTGAATATAGGCACCACAATATCTTCTCCCGTACTAAATTTTTTACATGCAAAATAATATAAATCTCATTTTGTCTCCTATGGGTCCTTTTTACAACGTCGAATAAGCTAAAATTTCATTATCCTGTTAAAAAATAAAAAAAAAAAATTACCCTATAATATTATTAAATAAATTATAATTATTTCATTATTAATATTATTATGCTATATGTAATAAACATCCGCCATTCACTTTAAATTTTCCATTTGTACAACTATTTAAATGTATGCAAAATTATACCAAATTATGGCTAAAAGATATCAAAATATAGAAAGAATTTTTGATTAATTAAATTCCAACAAAACAAAAAAAAAAGAAAAATTTCACCACAATTCATTAATTATTTTAATTAATTTTTGATGAAAAAAATAAAAAATAGGATTGCGAAAAAGCAAAACATTCATGGATTTTGACTACCTATACTGGACCACATTTTTGTGATCATTGTGGTGCTATGTTATACGGTGTATCGAATCAAGGCTATAAATGTCAAGGTAAAAATATTATAAAATTTACAAATGATTATAAATTATAAAATGTAGAGCTAACTATGTATACAATAGATTCAAGTATATGCCACGCTATAATTTATTCGTGCTAAAAAGTTTTGCACATCAACGTGTAGTTGTAAATTTAGAATATTTTTTTTTTGTTTTTTAGATATAAAAATATTTTAAGAATTTTTATTGATCAAATTAAAATTACTTTAAAAGTTTTTTTATAACTTTATATTTGATCCTGAATTTAATAAAAAGGAAAGAAGAGTATAGTTACACCGAAGAAATTATTTTTTTTCAATATTATTTTTCCTTATTAATCTTAAATTCTCTATGGTACAGAGTAATACAGTTGATTTACAGCTAATTTTGGGGACAAGTAAGTACAAAAATAAATTAAATGCAAATGAAAATATCGAACAAATTCGAAAATGAAATTTATTTTAAAATTTTTGTGGCAATTAAGGATTAACAAGTCTATTCAATGAGTCTATATCTTGCCTATCCTATTGCGATTCCGGAATAGTTTTGTTTCTGAAATCAAGTTTATTTTAAATTTGAGACTTTGAATGTGTAATAAATGCAGCCATGTATGTTTAAAAGTATGTTAGACTCAAATTTGTGAAATGTACAAGGAACCATTTTCCAAATATAAAACTGGCGTAGCAAATGCAAAAGCAAATTAGGTGATCGGCCATTTTGTAAAAATATTTTTACAACGTCACCATTATATAAAAATAAAAAAATATATGTATAAATATGTACTCGTATAAGTAAATGCATTTAACATTATCTACATATATGCTTATTTTCAATTTTCTAGTATAGCTTGAAGCTGCAATTAAATTTGCGAAATTATACAGTATATAGAATAAAATCGTATAAATCATATAATGAAATAAATTTAACACCTGAATTATCGGTTAGGAGTTTTTCAATTTAACGGTCCCATCTTCTATTCAGATGGGTCCAAAACAAATGAAAAGGTGAATTGGTGTGTGTACGGTGTTGACGTAAACATCACAAGGGATTTCGGGTACTATCCATTAATATTTCAGACTGAAATATATGCTTTTAAATTGTATGCTCTGGAGTATATTAGTACGCACCTCAGAAGGAGTAGGATCTTTATGAGTAGTCAGAGCTTTATGAGTACTAGCATCCAAATTGCTAAGCAAATTACTTATGGAGCACGTATTACGTGATAGCGAGGCAATAGTTCGTTCGAGACTGGGATACTGCGAATCTGGATGTCTGCAATATGGCAGTTTGTGTAAACGGTTTAAATCGTTTCCATTTTGATTTTAAGAAACAAAACTTTGAAAATCAATTTGTTTTCGTGTCGAGCTTACTTAAATAGAAAGAATAATAATATAACTGTAATAATCAATATTGCAATTAAATTGTATTTACCTACAAAAATACAATTTTTTCCGGGAGTCAATAGGTTAAAAAAAAAAATTTTTTTTTTTTATCCTTATTTAACGCCCCGTTAAATTTTACCATCACCTTTATGAAATATTTTTCATTAAGGGAACATGAGATTTATATTTTAATAATTTTCTATTTATTTTTCATTTTATTTTATTCAATTATCTACACATATATACATATTATGTATACATACATTAAAATAATACTACATATGTATACCAAACACAAATCAAATATTTTATTTGCATAAATACCTATCCACCTTTTATACATTATTTATTTCGATTACATAATATAAAAAAAGAGCATCAAGCACCTAGTATATAGAATATTATAGGTACACCTAACATCAATAAATTTAATGGATTACCCTTTAGGCTTTATATTATCATATTTTGTTATTCCTCAAAAATATACACAATATACGCATATATAGGGAGATATCCTCGTATACATAAAGGAGCTTCCCTCTTTTTATTTATATTTATTAAAGAGGGATCGATACTCTTATTTTATGTTATGTTTAAAAGTTCGAAAATTCAAGGATTATATTACAAAATAAAATAAATTGTTTTTGTGTTACAAGGTACCTTTATTACCTTTATATCAGCTACTATTTATACTGTATACCACTATATATATTATGTAAATGCTTTATTATATCAAGGTATCATTTAAATTTAGAGAATATAGAGGGAAGGAAAAAAATTCGTTACGAAAATTTTTTGTGTTATTTTCTTAGAAATTTTAAATAAAAGAATAAGCAAAAAAAAAAAAAAAACCAAAACTGAAAAATATCCTACTCTAGTATCCTGATTGATTTGATGAATATTTAGATAGACTTTTTTAAGACTTTTAAGAAATGATGAAAAAAAAAATTATATTTTTATTTTTCTTAAAAGTCGATATTGTTATTATCAATGAATTGTTGTTGTTACTCTTCTTCTTCTTCATTCGTGTTTTGTCTTCGGTGTATATATATGTCGCCATTGTAATAGATACGTTTTATATAAGAGACATGAATTTTTCAAAACAGGATGAAAAATTATGTTATATTTTAATTTTTATGTTGCCAGCAATTCACATTCATAAGCTTCTTATGAGAAACTAAGATAATAATATAATTTTTGTTTTGTAAATAAATTGAGCCCTCGGCTAGAGGAGTTTTGTTTATTTTAAATTGACAAAAGTGTGAAAATTATTAGGGAGAAAATTCTAATTGATTGCTTTTTTTAGGCTGGCTACTCAGTGAGTTCCTAATGATCACAAAAATCATTTAGAATCGCTCTATCTCTTCTAGTTTAGCCAGAAAACGCGTTTAAAGTTTTGCAAAAGATTTTTTTAAATATCTCCAAAAATATTTTTGCCACAGCCTATTGTCATATATTAGCAGAATCTGTGGATTCCCAGTGATCACAAAAAACACTTAAAATCGCTCTATCTCTTCTAGTTTAGCCAGAAAACGCGTTTAAAGTTTCGAAAACTATTTTTTTTAAATATCTCCAAAAATATTTTTGCTACACCCTATTATCATAATATTTGCAGAATCTGTGATTTCCCACTGATCACAAAAAACACTTAGAATCGCTCTACCTCTTCTAGTTTAGCCAGGAAATGCATTTAAAGTTTTTAATTGGATTTTTTCAAATATCTCCAGAATAATTTTGGCTACGGTTTAACATCATATATTGGCGGAATCTGTGAGTTCCTAGTGATCGCGAAAAACCATTAGAATCGCTCTATCTCTTCTAGTTTAGCCAGGAAACGCGTTTATAGTTTTGCAAAGATTTTTTTTAATATCTCCAAAAATATTTTTGCTACAGCTTAATATCATATGTAATGTATGATATTATAATGGTACGTCAATTTTAAATTTTTTATTCTGGAATTATATCAGCGAATCTTCAAGATTTTGGCCAAATTTCTAAGAAGTCGTCTGTAATTTATTCTGATTTGTATCCGTCTGTAAATTAATTGAGACAAATACCTCTCTACTACAAAAACTGTGCTTCTGTTTCGAGATCTGACTGCTGAATACTTCTTTTAGCAGTTGCTGTACAATTAACACTATAGATATTATAGACTACTATAAATATTTTGACTAAAAATAATGTCAGAAAATTATATAACAATATATTGCTGGTAATATATAAAGTATGTATACCTTAAAGGATATAAGAAGATATTGATGTCAAAATAGATGTATTTTTTCATTTAATTTAAAGAAGATTGTTTAGAAATTTTTTCATACTCAATTTAATACACCTGAAAAAATATATATATATTAGTATGCGTGTAGATGTTTTTATTACAAATATACACCTATAAAAGGTAAAATAATTCAATTGAAAAAATTTTTTTTTTTTTTCTGTTTTCAGTTGTTTGAATTATTAAAATTTTTTTTTGTGGAAATTTTTCATATAATACTTTGAATTTATTTATGTGAATTAATTTTTCAGACAAATGCAGTGTCTATCCCGATAATGTAATAAAAAATTTATGAATTAATTATGATTCAAACAATAATTCAAATTCATAATTTACTGAAAATTTCAATTTTGCAATGAGTTTAATTGAAAGGAGAAAATTCTCAAACATATTTGCAATTGATTTATTAATCTTCATTTTGTATCTCACATCAAGAGGAATATCAAAGTAGAATTAGCTCATTTGAGCTTTTTTTGGTGGATATTCATTAAGTTTTCATAATATTACGAAAATTTTAAAATCTCAATCAAATTCAAAATTTCGTAAATAAAGTATAATTTAATTTCTCGTATATTCACTGACGTTTTAAACAATACGATATTAATAATACGAAAAAAAATTCTTCTATTTTCAAAATTACTGACAAACACAATCTTATCCATCCGATGGGTACAGAAAGCGAGGTGCAAGAATAATTTATTTAATTTGGTATTATATAAAATATAAACGAATGAATAATATAAAATTAAGGAAAGAAACCCCTACAAATTAACTGAATATTTTAAAGTTTTTCATATTTCAATAATTTTAATGTCAGAAAATCACACAAATTTGAGTAATTAATCACATAAATCTTATAATAACGCACGCTAAGTTAACAAATCGTATACACAAAAATGATGGCATATTTTCGATTTTTGCCCGAAAATTATGAAAACTTAAATTTATTTTCCAAGATGAAATATTGGAAAATTTCTCTTCAATCTTCAAAATATAATATAATGCCAAAAGAAATTGTTAAAATTAAATATTTAATACCTAAACGAAATTTTAAAGGCTTAAAAACCGAGAATAAGTTATTTTTAATTTAAAAACAAAAAAACTTTACAATAATCCTTAAGAATTTCGATATTGTCACGTAAAAATTCAAAAAACTTTGTTATTATTCCTTAAAATACAACATCCTTAAGATTAATATACAGAGATGCAAAAGCAAAAAACTTTTGAAACAGAGACAAAATTTGAGAAGAACAATGAACAAACAACCAAAAAAAAAAAAAGTATTGTTGAAATTTTTTTTATTAATAACAACTTGTCTTTTGTATATTAAATTTAATTTGCATAATAATTTTATTTACCGCCATTTTTGCTCTTCTTAGTCATTACATAATTTCATAATCACTTGTTTTTTTCTTGAGTCGATAGAGATGAGACGAAGAAAGAATTTTTTTTTTCAATAATAAAATTATAAAACGTTTATGCCTACACAATAAAGCAAACGTATAATCAAATATGTACGTATATTTGTGTATATGAATACACCACCCTCCGATTTTTCGGTAGATATAGCCCACTTTATTACAAAAACGTATATATAGAGCTAAGAACTTCATTAAAACTTAATAAACTTTTTATAAGAACACAAAACAAAAAAAAAAGAACAAAAATAAAAATTATAGCAGATTTTTTTTCTCTAAAAATAAAATAAAAAAAAAAACTTTTAATTAAATTTATTTATGTAGTGCTAAACGAACATCCAAAAACAATCACATATACTCGTATATATATATGAATTTTCTATAAACATAAATACCTATACGTGCTAAGACTCGATCCGTTCTACTTCTCTCGTTTTCTTTGTCTTTTCATCTTTTTATGTTTCATTCGCATTATTTTATCATCATTATTACTATATTATCATATCATTATTATTATATGGTCTTCCTTTATCGTATGTTCATTATTATAGACTAATTTATCATAAGACAAAAAAAAAAAAAATAGCCCTATATAGCATTAAATTTTTATTGTTTAAAATAAGATTTTTTAAGTTATTTTAATTCCGATATAAGGAAAGATGGAACTTAACAGAATCTTATACATATTTGCTGTTGGAGTTGATATTGTAAATAATAAGATACATATACGTTCCATGTGGGAAAGTCATATTGTGACATAAATATTTTATTGTTTTCCTTTGTTTTGAAGGCCTGCTCCAAATGATATTTTGATTTGAATCCCTCTTCCAGGAATGACTAAAATGCCGTTTTTCAACTATCGCACATTTTCACTTCGCATCATTTGGTTAATCTCGATTTCTGATTAACCCGTTATACATTATAATAATAATTATATGGTACATAATATAATAATATTATTTAAATATGATCGGTATGACTATTTTTTAGTAGTCTTTCCTACACCATATTCTATATACATCTAGCCCGATACAGGTCTTTTTACTATTCTTATTAATATTTCCTCTCTTTTTGCTCCGTTTTCGGTTTAATTTATCTTGAACGGTATATACTAAGTTATCCTCATACCAACAGTGGTACTAAAGTACTTGCGGTCTCTATTTTTTACAAAAAGTTTCTGCTTTTGAATATTTCTGTAAAAAATTAGTAATACGAATGATTAAATGATTTAACCTGAAATTTCACCAGATCTTATTGTTTGTTCGGCTGATTGTTGCTTCTTTGAATTCCAGTGCTGTAAATAAAGTAACATTGAAAAATTAATATGCTTCGTTGTATAAATATGTATATTATTATTTATGTCTGAATTTCTGGTTCTTATATAACTAAAGTTAATATAATTTTTTTTTTCCATACCTTTGCTGATTTTTCTCTTATTAAATTTATTAATTCTTTAAGAGCAGCGACAAGAAAAAAATTTTTTTTTTTTTATTTTCAAAAACAACTAAATTAAATTTATAATGTATATTAATATATAGACCAACTCCTGAATATTAGATATATATAGCATATATACAATAAGTAAATATATAATGGCATATTATGTAAACTCACTTAAATTTATACCGTAATTTGATATCACCTTTTGTCGTGGTAATATTCCTACTATTATAGATGTATTTCTATATATAAATTTTTTTTCTCTCTCTTATATTGCTCTTTTTAGCACTTTTCCAAAAAAATTTTTGAAAAAAGTGCTTATTAGTTTCACTCTGTCCGTCCGTCCGTCCGTCCGTCTGTCCGTGTGTCTGTTTACAAAACTTCTACACCTTTGAAGATAGAAAGCTGAAATTTAATACGTACATAGATCTTCACTAGAAACTTATTTCCGTAGAACAAAATTTTTACCTATCTCCCCCCCTCTAGAAGTTACACCCCCCCAAAACCCTAAAAGTGGCCTTTTTTAAATATTTGTTGCAATGAAACCATAAGCATTTTTGAAATTGTGCAAACGCAGAAAGGCAGTGGCTTGCTTCCCCTTGCGCGGTATACTATAGTTCAACTTAAGAAAAACAAAATGGCCGTTCAAATTTACCGTTATTTAAAGTCCGTTTTTTCCAAATTTTTGATGTCGTTTTTCTTCTAGACCCCAGACTGTAGAAGCTTGAAATTTTAGGAGCTTTTAGATATTAATAAATAGTTCATTTTGTTAGAAGAAAATTTTTTTCCATCTCCACCCCCTCTCAAGTTATCACCTCTTGAAATTCGTAAAATTTTAATTTTTGACACCTTATATTTCCGAAACCGCAAACTTTTCCAAATTTTTATAAACGCAAAAAGCTAACGGTAAATTCCATGAAATTAAAAATATAATTATTTTTCTTAACTCACACAATTAACCCTTAAAATCGAGCATTATGTTAACCCCTTTTTATATTAATTTTTGCTTTATTTCAAAGACTGCATATATGTGTCATCCTAAATATATGCAATCCTAGAAATAGTTTTGTATATAAATGAAAATAATTTTAATAGTGTGATAGGTATACATAGACTGTATTTAAAAGCAGAATTTTCACTTGTTGAAGGGAAAAGTGCTACAATACAAACCATTGGTTTGACCCAACTTTATTATATTTACTTTTAAATTGTTGAGTTTTTAATATCATAAAGAGAATAATGACAAGGCGGTTATTGAAGTTAAGATCAAGTTGTTGTCATCATGGTTTTTCTATATATCGTATGAAAAAAAAAAATATAATTTTTTTTTTCTAATAGGAAAAAATAATGGTGAAAATATTATTTAATTTCAGAATCGCTTTTAAAAGACATTTTGGCGTAGTTTTTCTTATAATTTTTATATTTTTTCTTTAATTTTTCTATTTGATACAAGTTGATAATATGGCAAATAATAAAATAATTTCAAGTTCTAGAAAATTGTCAATATTTAAACTCAAAAATGCCTTTGCAATTTTGTTGTGCCTGTCGACTAATAATATAAGTTAAATCTTTCACAATAAACGGAATAAATTTATTAATTAATAAATTAAATACACTCTTGATATAAAAATCGAGGACTAAGAGCAAAATGTTGGGGTTAATGCAAAAAAGTATAGAATGACAAAATAAACTAGGGTAAATTAACTTTCAATAGGGCAAACTAAATTTTTGCTAGTCTAATATTTTTAGATTTTAGAGTAACGGAAAGCATTTCAATTCATTAATTACGTTTCGTTTAACAAATAATGGGAAATCTAAAAATTGCTACTAAAGCTCGCAAGAAGTAACTCAACAAAATTCCTTAACAATATTATGAATAAATTGGGCCTCATCTTTTCTCATTTTTAAAGCCGTGCCTTTCTACTTTTATTGTTGTAAAGTATAAAATATTCGACAATAAAAATTCCATATGAAGAGCTTTATAAATATTCGAAGAGAGAAAAATTCCATATACATTTGAGAAAAATATGAATAATTTGCTCTTTGTAGTTGAAAACAAAATTTTTTTGCACCTGGCAATCTTGCAAATTAAGAAAAATTTTCTGTTTTTTTTTTTTTATTAAAATTCCACAATTTAAACTGAACTTGATAAGTGACATTCTTTCAAAAAAATTATAACGTTTATTGAGTTACTATAGGTAACGGAAGAAAAAAAATTTCTAATTCTTTTCTCTTTTTTTTAATATTTTTATTAAATTTGTTTTTATTTTTACCTTTCATGTGCCTCATTCATTCCTGACTAAATATATTTTTATTTAGTTCTAAAGTTTGTGTGACATTTTTCTAATATTAAGGTGTCAAAAAGTGTTGCGATATAAGGTGCACGTTATCTAATGTTGCGTGTATGTATATAGTATGTAAATAGTTAAACATATTTTTAATATTTTCACATATGCTTTTCGAAAATGGTGTCACAAAAATTATGAATATAATAATAAAATTATAAATGAATGTGGTTAGCTAATCATTATTTAAATTTTATTCGCAACACAATATAAAATCTGCCAACAATATCAAAAAAATTGTATTGTAAATAATAATACAGATTGCAAAGACACTTGCAAACTAAATTAGTTAAACTAAATTAGTTTACGCTAAAGAGGGTAATGGCTTGAAAGTTTGTTAAAAGCTTTTTGCTTAAATGTCAGTCTCTTAGTTAACAAGATAAAATACATTTTGTGGAACAGTTCCGTCCCCCGGCAATAAAATTAATAATAACAATTAGGTTGACTAACTATCACTATCATTAGTCTAGATTAATTAAAAACGATAAATTTAAAAAATTATTCTAGCTTATTAAATTAAAAACTTTTTTTAAAAAAATTCTCTTGCTTTCTCATAAAAATCATAGATTTCAACTAATTGTGCTCATGGTATCGATCATCCGCCTCAACTATTCTCAAATTTATTTTCCATATGCATCAAATTTTCAATTCAATTTTCAAGATTTTTTATTAAAAACTTGTTGAACTTGTACCCATTATGAATATTCCTATTACTAATTTTTTGAAGGTTTTTTTGAAAACAATTAAATTACCATTTCAAAAAAAAAAATTATTCTTACAATGTACTGTTGAACAAGTAGAGCTCTGTTAAGTTGACTCATTTGCCTCTTTTTTTTTGTTGTACAAAGTATAATAAATTAAAAGATGAAAGGAGAATTTATAAATTCATGCAAAGATTGCAAAAGATTAAAATGGTAATTAAAATAGAATAAATTACAGATTTTCAAGTGAAAATATTTGCATGCAATTATTATTAAATATATATGAAAAGTATATATACGAAAACTAAAATAAAAGAAATCAAAAGAGGTTATTTTAAGTGTATAGTTCTGAACTCCGATTATATTACTCTTGAAAAGGATAAACTTATAAGGAGATTAAATTTTCCTTTTGATCGAAAATATACCACACGTCACAAGAACAACTACAACATAATAAAATATTCTTCAAAGTTTTATTGTTGAAAATTACTATCAAGACGACGAGTACATTTATGTAAATACTTTAAGAAAACTTTATATTAGTCATTAAAATCTTATGTGTGTTATGAAAAATAGTTTGAATGTTTTATATGGAAAAAATTATTTAAATCAATAATGTAGTAAAAAATTTTTTTATAATTTAATATTAAAATAAAAATAATTGGATTTGAATATGTAAAATCTTGGATATCGTACTTGTATGATTGAATTATTACTTACGCAAGTTGCATGACAGCTATAATATTTGTATAATAGCATTATTTATTACCATATTACACAAGTGATTTTCAGCATTTTTGAAGTAGCTTGAAAAAAAGATATTTTCGTAAAAACAAACTTCTTTATATGGAATAATGCTTTTAAAATTATTGTTGTGTGCAATAATAAATTGGTACACAAGAAATTAAAAAATCTGATGTGATCAGTAAATAATCAGATATCGGCCGCAAACGTATTGTTTTATTTAGCATTAGAAAATGTTGCCTACGATATACTTCTTTCAAATTTTAAGGATGCTATTAAACTTTTAATTAACATATCTAGAAAAATGTGAATTTGGCTGTTAATAGAGTTTCACTTTATGCTATCCGAATTCTCAGAAAAGTTCGTCAGCATACCTTCTGGTAGCAAACTGAACTTAAATATTAAATTTTAAGAAATTCCGTCAGTTGCTTCTTTAGATATTGTAAAAAATATAAAATCGGTCCATAGTTCGGCTTCCGAGTCCTGATATTTCTAAAAAATTTTAAAAAGAATTCATTATTTTAATATTCCGAATTCATATAATAAATTTCAAGGAACTCAAATGTTTATTTTTTTATATGCACAAAAATATATATATATACTTCCATTTGCTAACACCTGATTTCTTCCAAAAGTTAGGTGACTTCTTGGAAAATGGTTCAGTTCCAAAACTTAACATATCGCACCAGTTAATTAGTCCATGCCATATCCGAAGTAAATTTGCATAATATATAAAATTTCATGAAAGTCGTTTCTCAATCGCGCTGAACAGCCGTACACGTGACTTGAGAAACTCTCACGTCCAAATAAATATGCAAACCGACAGGCCGACCATACGGAGAAGTATGTTTCCACCAAATATGCGAAATTTGGGTTGATCATATAGCTATATATGCTATTCCTTCATTGTATGCAAGACAGTCAATAAAAAGTAACTCTCTCTATTACCAAAATGCTTCAGTTACTATATTCCGATTGTTTTTAAGCTATATTTGAGGAAATTGCAAAATTGTATAATGAAATATGTAAATTTTCTTACGTTAACTTCAATATACTCGCCCACAAGTCAAGTTATTCACAATAATCATCTTAAATTATTTAAGAACTGATGACCATTAAAATAGGAATTAGTATATAAGTCATCCTTAAAATGATTATTTTGTTAATGCAAAATTACTTATAAATTTAAAAAAAAAAAATTTTTAATGTAAGTCTACTTATTCTCATAACATAATTTCACAGTTGAATAACTTTCAATGCAATTGATAACTAAGATTTTTTATAAAAGTTATAAGGAAACTTTGAAAACTTTTTCCTATAGAAAACTATTTTTCATAATTATTTTTTTTTTCTATTTTCCAAGAGAAAAAACTTTTAAATAGAATCATTATTATGTTTTTTTTTTTATTTTCCAAATAAACTTATTTTATTATAGGTAGTTAGATGACAAAAATAGTAAAACTTTACAAATTTTTTTTTTTATTTCGTTTCTCTACAAAAAAAAAATAAAACTTTTTTCTTTTATTTTGACAAATTTCAATTACGTCAATCTTTTTTTTTTTCGGAATTTTAATGATACGAATATTTTGTCTTTGGAAATTTTTAATTGTATGAGCAATTTCAGTCCTAATTACTAAATACATGAAATATTTTTCATTTAATAGTGTGGATATGGTTGGTTGATTAACGTACTCGGTGCAGCAAAACCACCGCACTCCAATTAGAACACATTTATGCTGTTATGCTACCACTACTCCGTGATCGTCAGATAATCATTAAGAGTACGATTATAAGTGACCCAGTTCTCTAGAGAAATTTAGACAACATTTGCTCTACCCAACGTGATCAGTTTGCTGACGCCCAGAACCGGATATTCGCAGATCTAGCGAAAATGTACATAATATATTAACTAATTTTTGTGGTCTCATTCAATTTTACTTCAAATATTCTAATTAAATTTTTTTTTTTATAAAAATTAATATAATAATATGAAAGAATTCTGAATGATAACAAATATTTTTCATATTTAAAATTATTTTGAAATGTATTTGGAATTAAATGCAATTTTTTTTTCACTGAAAATAAAATATGAAATATAAAAATTGCATAATTTTAGGGGTAAATTAAGTTTTTTGAGTAAATATTATCAGAATTACAATTTCTTATAACTTTGAAATTCAATTCTTGAAATTCCAATAATTTTAAAAATTTTTAATATTAAAATTATCACATTTTTTTTAATATATATAACATTAATTTCAATAGTTATAAAAATATAGCTGTTCGTATAACAAATTCTTTAGAACATTTTGAACAAAATATTTCGTAAGTATATTCGCATAACATTTTAAGTAATTGAAAAGTAAAATTATATTGGCGAAGTTAAAATTGAAATTGATTACACTATATTTTTTGAAAAATACCCAGTTACTGCCTTACAAATCATTGCCCTTAAAGTGATTTAACGAAATTAAGAAAAATGTATGGTGCGAAATACCTTGTGCGCTAGATATTGTACATATATATAATCATAATTTTTACGATATTTCTTAATATTTTAATATAACATTAAACCTTTACTTCAATGTTAACCTACATTACTCTTTATTACTCTTAACTTATGTAACATATTATAAAAATTAATTTAAATGGTTATAGTTTAAATAATTTTCTAAATAAATTTCAAAATGAAAATAATTAATTATACAATTAATTTTTTAATATATAACCTTCATTCATTCTTAATTTTAACTGTTATATACATATACATACATATATAATACATTCAGATAAAATTCAGTATTATCTTTAAGAAATTTCTACTCATAGAAAGGTAAAAAATTTTGTGTTTAATGAATTTGTATATTAAGGTAAATTTCATATAATTAAATTAAATTTTTATATAATAATAAAAAAATCTCTTTATTATATTCATTTTTATAAGAATGAAATTTCCTGATGAATTAATGAAAAAATGGCAAAAATATTAATATCTATATTATAATTATATTATACTCAAATATATTTATATAGCTGTGTATGAGTATATGTAAAATATATATCCTTTTTGTGATAACAAAGCACTTTTAAACAAAATCAAGCAGTAAAAAATTACAACAAAAATGAGTGAAGAAAATTTTTACATTATTGATAAGATTTTAGAGCAAAAATTTTAAATGAATCTTAAATGAAAAATTTTATAATCTTAAAATTCAAAAAATTAATTACCTTGATTCTAGTTCATATAAAATGTTCTGGATTTAGTTTCATCTTCACAATATTAGAAGTATACACGTGTTGGTAAAGCACATTTAATTTATAAACTATTTTATAAAGTGATTATTATTCGATGCATACAATTCAATATTGGAAATGACAATCTAATATTGTGGTATAATTAAAATAATATTGAAAAATCAAGAAAACACTAAGAAGATGAAATGGTATTTACTTACCATTGATTGAAATTTTTGTATTTAAACCCGCGATATTTAAGCCCTGTCATAAATCTAAATTACATTACTCCACACAATCAAAATTCAACTATATAATTGCAGTGATATGGAACCTGCCCTAAAAATAAGTCATTTTATTTATTAAATTCTTTTCACTGTCTTATATTTACAATAATTAAAATAAAAATATTTTTTTTAGTTAAAAAACTAAAAAATTTCTATAAGACTTTAAATGACTCATCCTTCTGAATTATTTATTTGCTTCGGGTAAACATTATACCATTTTATTATAACTACATCATCTTAAAAACAACACTATATTTTATACATAAAATATTAACATAAATAATTACATAAAATATAATATACTTGTTCTGTTTTGATAAATTAAGCTGTTAACATTAACGTTATTTAAAAGGTGCGCTATTGTAATTAATTTTATGATATATATAGTAAGGATGTTATTCATTATAAAAAAAAAAAAACAAAAAGAATATTTTTGATAGCACTTTAAACATTTTGATTGTGTATACTTTAGAATTTTAGTAACAATTAGAGGATTTAATTCATTAGAAAATTTTGTGTATATTCACACAAAAATATTTCAAAAGAAAAAAAATAATCTTTTGTTACTTAAATGTTTTACATATAATTAAAAGGACTTTTTTGTAAATTATTCTTGAACACCATATAAGTCTTTGTTTTTATTTTGGAAATATTCACAAATTATTTAATGTAAAAATTGCAACATTTTATAAAAAGAAAAAATTATTATTGTATAAAATGTTACTGGTAATTAACTGAAACAATTGAACAACACTAATGGAAGATTATTGTACTTGACAGTATATAAGTGTCATGATAATAAATTCATCATTTTTAATTTTGTGACATAAAATGTTGTTTAATTAAAAGAAAATGTTAAAAGTGAAAAAAATTCTTTTTTTTTTTTTATTAATTTAATTGAATGATACTTAAAGTCTTTGATAAAATGTTGAAAATTAAAATAATATTTTATTTAGATTAAGAATTAATTAAATAATTATAAATGAAAATTTTTTTAGGAAATCTGAAATGAACTTTGTTCCAAGTCATTTATAAAACAAAATATTTGAATTAACTTTGGTTGTTGTCGAAAACATCATTTCGAACGAGTTACCTTTCGAAAAATTTGTATAGTCTCTTTCATAAATTACTTTTCATGTTAATTTGAGAATCCATACTAAATAAGAATTCCTAATCTTAATAAATTTCTTTGTTAAAATAATGAAGAATTTTCTGCCTTACTCTATCAATGGTTAATTAGTTTATCTTTTGCCCGCAAAAATTTATTTAAATAGTTGTTTTTTACAGTTTGTATAGCAATACTGTGGAAACGTTTTTTTTAAAGATTTTTACAAAATAATATTTTCTATATACAACGTTTTTGAAAAATTTCAATGTTTAAAACCTAAATTCCATTTATTATTTTCTATTTCTTCATTACTTAATATTTTATTTCATTATTTTTTGTTACATTATAAAAAAAAAAAAACTTTTTAGCAAAGTTTGATTCTTTAATAGTTTTTTTGATTAGGTAGCGACGAAACCACACAGCTTTCAAGTTCACACATATTATACACCGACATTTTGTGATCAATGCGGTTCTCTATTACCAGGAATAACTAGACAAGGATTAAAATGCAGAGGTATAAAATAAAAATGCTGTTTTTGTTTGATTTTTTTTTTTTTTTTTTTGATGGAAAAATTCAATTATGCATGTTTTTTATATGTTTTTAATTATTTAATAAATGTAATTAATATTTTAGTTATTTTTCATTCACGAAATTTTATTTAAAATATTTTCTAAGCACATATGAATTTTGTTACTAATTAAAATACACAAAAAAAAAAATTAATATTTCTGCATGTTTTTTAAAATATAATAATTAAAACCACCACATTTTTCTTGAATAATTAATTCTAATAATAAGTCAACTCAAATATTCTACATGTTAATGGCAAAAGTTCAAAGAAGAACCATAACTGTACTATACGTTACTTTCATATTGGACATACAATAGGACATAGGTACTAAATAAGTGTTCTTCATTTATAAGTAAATACTAAAACAACAATAAATAAAATTAAAAATTCTCATTATTTAAAAATAAAATTACAACTGTATTTAAAAGAAACAGAAAGAGTATACCTACCAGATATAAACGCAACAATACTCAGCTACAACTCTCATTTGAAAATTTTCTCCAAAATTTATATGATAACATCAAAGTCTGTTCAGAGTAACAGAATTAGCTTTTACAATTGAATATATTAAAGTTACATTACGATATCACATATCTTATATTTTTAACTCATATTTCAGGAATTTTTTAAAATATTGCCAGAAGGTTCTTTCCTTCTAACTTCAATTACAAAGAAATTCTTATTAAAATCAACATTTTTTCTTTTTTTAATTTTTTATAATTTTTGCGATAAGAATAAAGTTACTATTTAAGAACATTGAATTAAATCAAAGAGCATTATCCTGTGATTTATTCTTGTGTAAAATTTTAACAAAATTTAATGTTTTGCATTTTTTTTTTTTTACAAATATTAAATTTGGAATATTCAGAATATTTAAAAAAAATTCTTGTGAAATTTTCGTCACCCCTAAAATAGCAATCGAAATCCAACAGTTTTACGATAAGCATATTTGACGAAAAAAAAAAAAAAAATTTAATGGACGAGGGAAAAAAAATATTTTCTCAAAAACTTGAACCTCTATATCTCTCTGAAATTTGGATCTTCCTATATTATGCTCTTCCATTTCTCACACTTTGTATTTAATATACTTGGTATTTATTTGATAAAGGAAAATTTTATCCTTTTTCAGATTTATTCTGAAATTTAAGGAAATTCAAAAATGCTAAAAAAAAAATTTTTTTTTTTTCACTTAATTTTATTTGATTTTCTATTTTCATATTGTTGCCTATATCGTTTTTTTGATGTTCAATGAATAAAATTCAATTTCGATCTTCATAGATGAAATAATGGAGAAAGGAAATTCTTTATTTGACTATATAAAGGTTAAAATAATTCCTTTGAAAGAAGGTATTCTTGCATGAACGATAATTTGATAAGGAATATTAAGAATTTTCACTTCTATTCCACATTATTATAATGGTACAAGATAGAAAACGTCAATTTTTACATATTAAATATAAGGATTTTTTTGTTTTTTGTGTATTTAATATGAAAATTATTTTGATATTTACTTAATTTTGTTTTAAAATAGCTTGTCTTAAATTTTATTACCGTAATTATTTCTTTTCTAGAGCGTAAAAGATAGAAAGAGGTCAGAATGTTGTTAAAAATATTTTTTTAGCGATTTGCATATCATTAGGCGAATGAATTATCCATGAGTCATGACATAGTTGAAAAATATTAAGCAAAATTAAAATTAACTCTTATTCGTTGTTCCAATTTGTTTATTCGAAATTTCGTGCTCGAAAGTTTTTCAATGTTTATGATCTCTGAGTATCTGCACTTATTTTCATTAGATTTTGCTTAAAAAATTAATTAAATAATTAAAAATCACAATATTTTAAAGGTATTGTATATACCAATAAAAAATTTTTAAATAAACAAATATTCTATAAAATTCAATTTAATTTCACATCATTTAGATTTTATTCATAATGTTAACTGGACTAAATTTAATTTTACTAATTATTCTTAAATTGTATGCGGTCCAATTTCAAATGGTATATTTTTTTCTAATATTCTTTCCAATATTTTCACCATTCAAAAACAAATTATAATCAAGGACATTTTTATAAAATAATTTTTTTGTTTGACACGTCATCAAATTTAACAATATTGTGCGAAAAATTAATGTGTTTTAGTTTTTGTTTTGTTCTTCTGATATTATACAAAAACCTTGAATATGAAATCCCAAAGTATAATATCATTATGAGAATTCATTTAAAATAAAGGATCCTTCAATATAATTTTGTTGTTATTTTTGTACTTTTTTTTGTGTACATATAAGTATTTGTTGTATGATGTTTTATAAGCATAAAATTAAGATAGATTCCATAAGCATTAAATTTCATTTAATACGGTAACTTTAAAAGATTATTTAATTTCAACTCCATAATAATTGTGAAGATCAATTTGCAGCTCAGTTAGTAGAGTATCCGTCTGAGGAAAAAGCAGTATATCACTGATTCAAGTCCAGTTCGAGGAGAAAAATTTTTTAATTTTGTTTTGCTTTGAATCGATCCTTTGATTATACGCAATCCATCTGAGAATTCTTATTCTGAGAATAAATTATTAATAAAATACTTATTCTACTTATAAGAAATACTTATTCTGAGAATAAATTATTAATAAAAATAAAGAACTACACATTGTATTACTTGTAATATAATAAATATAATTTAAAAATTGCATAATTTTAAGAATTTTGACAAGTAATTTTTCTTTATAATTTAAAAATTTATATAAATTCTTCATGTAAATTCTTTAAAAATATTTTTTAACATACAAAAGCCAACAAAGTGTTAATAAATGATTATATTCTTAAACATAAATATATATGTATATATATATATATATATATATGTACGTGTATGTACACTTATGAATACATCTTTAACAATTTAAATTATATAAATTTTATTTACAGTATTTGAAGTGGAAAATTAGTTTTTATTATACCGCAAAACTTAAATTTTCTCATAAGTTGTATTTGAATATTACATACATACATTTACGTGAAAGTGTACATACGCGAAACAAAATTACGCTGTAGGGATAAATTAATATTGTATTAATACATTATATATATACATACATACATAGTATATGTATTCGAATTTACTTTTTATACTAAATTATAATATGATATTTTTTCTTTTAATTTTATTCAAAATTAACATAATGTCGATTCTCTTGTGTATTCAGACATTTTGGCAACAAATTGTACTCGTACATATATATATATAGACATTAGAAGCAGTAAAATATTTTAGTTCACAAAATATTAAATTAAATTCATATAATATTTGGCTATTACAGTTCATATTTAATATTCATATAATGAAGAAGAATTCGTATTAATAAACTGTTATGCTGGATCTAAGCTATTAGAAAATTTTTACAAAGTTTTCAAATTCCGGCATTAAGATATTTTTAATAATTTAATGAAATTTCTTAATTATAATAACAATTCGAACATTAGATTGTCAAATTATTTTTTATAGTTACCAATTTTAATTCGGATTGATAACAGTAATTGTTATGATAGTTTAACAATAAAAATTTATTTTCATTTGTATCTGTCAGGCAATATTCTGATAACAAATATTAAACAATAAAAAAGTTTGTATTTTGTATTAAATTAAACCGTATAACAAACAAACTATCTGTTATACATAATATAACAAAATAATCTGATCCTTCGCCAATTTGTTTTACTCAAATAAATCCTTTAATTTATTAATTCTAAGACGTTGGGTAAATTTAGTAAAAAATATCATGAGTAAAAAATTTCTAACACTTTAAATTTTGAATATTTCTCCCAAATAAAAAAAAAAAATGCTAATTTAAGCTCTCACAATTCTCATTCTCTTCTAATATTCACTCAAACATTTATTAGTATTATAAAGTTAGCAGAACAAATTGTATTGCAAATTTTTAAAAGTTACAAAAATTCTCTTTACATTGTAGAATTTTTAATTAAAATCCAATTATGTTATTTCAGAATATTACTCTTATTTTATTTAATTTAATACTTATATATGTATACTATTTTTAGAATTCTCTAAAAAAATTTTAATTAATTTGAATCTTCAAAGTTATCGTACACATTCCCATTTGTCATATACATAACAACACTCAAAAAGTTTTTTAATAGGTACAATGACACTTAAATAAATTTTTCGAAATTTTATTTCTCATATTTCTCTTTTTTGTTTTTTTCTCTTTAAAAACGCTACAGAATACCGTTACAGAGAAGGTATTCTGTTTTGCTTCAGTTTTGGTTGTCATTTACATAAACCTTTTGTTTTTTTTTTTCTAAAGTTTTATAAAAATATTTAAGCTTAATTAATTCTAATTTATAATAATAATATGTCAGACATTAAATGATACGTAAATAAAATGAAGAGAGAGAGAGAGAGAGAGAGAGAAAAAAAAACAAGAAATTTTAAATTTCTCTAAAGGAATTTTTTTTTTTTTTTCGAATAATAATAAAATATTAGCAACGATATAAATCATATTAAATGTGATGTCATCTACACCTTCAATGTACCCAAGAATTGTGTGTAAAATTATTTTCATAAAGCACACATAATATACGATGTAAAAAAAAGTCTTGTTGATCTAAAATTAGCTTAAATAAATAAAAAATTTTCCAAATTTTATTATAAAAATTGTTGTAAATAATTTTTGTTTTTCGGTTTTTTGTTATTAATATAAAATTTGTCTAGACTATAAAATTTCATTGACATGACAGAAAATTGAATCCTAAAAAATTGGAAAAAATCCTTTAATTTATGAATAACAGTATATTTTTTTTTTATCATGAAAATTGTGCTAAAATTCGTGAAAGCTTTGAAATACAATTGTTACTTTTTTTTTGTTTTTTTTTTTGTGTAAAATATTCATACATGGAAGAAATGATGTTGAAGCAATAGCTTTGTTTTAACAAAATTACCAAAATAGAAATTGAAAAATTTTTTCAAAATTATGATCCTTTAAAATATCCTTTTGGAATATTTTTAAATATTGTGGACTATTTTGTAATTGTGATTTCTTTCTGTAGGCTGTAGGTATGCAAATAATTTATCAACTATATTGTTTTTATAATTTCATTACCACTCCGATAACATAATTTTTAATTCTGACACCATTTTATATTACAAATATAAGAACAAGGTCTTATTGTGCGGGTCATCAAAAAACATTCGAAATATTAAAAAATAAATCAAATAATGAAAATTCTTGTATAAAATAGTTTATTTTTTTAATTATTAAAAAATTTTATAAAAATTAAATTCTTGATATAAGATTTTACATTAGAATTTTATTAATTTTTTATGAATTATTAAAAAACTTTCGAAATGTGCACTTTTTCAAAGTAAAATTCTTATTTTTTTTTATTTAATAGAGCCAAACTAAATGAAATTATTTTTGAAAACTTTTTAATTAAAAATTTCATTATTTTTAAAATTTCATCATTGCAATTCGGAATGCTCGTCCGGGATTCGGAAGAAAATAGAAAAAAAAATAGAATTTTATTTTTCTAATTTTCAATTCTTTATTCAACTAACTATTTAGCGAGCAATTGTATAACACAATGAATAGCCTTTTAAATTGAAAGTAGTTTAATAGCCCTTAAAACGGTATTGTAATTCAAGAAAACTTAATTAGAAAGCTATATGTAATTTAGTATCCCCACTAGAGTTATACTTGTATAATGTTTAGAGCAAATTTATTAACATTATTTCCTATATACAATTTATATATGTTTTATATATATTTTAGATCACACAATAGAATAAGTATATATAAAAAAAATCATAAAAATTAAGAAAAATTTACGATATTAAGAAATCTAACGATATACTCAATGTATATTTTTCGAATTCCTGTTTAATATGAGAATTATTTCCAATTGCTTGACTTTACTTCATAAATAAACAAAATTTTTTGCATAAAATAATATGGATACAATAAACACCCACACTTTTTCGCCTTCATAATTTGATTATATTTCTATGACTTTTGAACTATGGCTCTTGTAATTTTAATTTTAAAAGTAATCTTAAATGAAATCATTCCAGCATGTTAACCACTATTTTCTGTAATAATAGAAATAGATTAGTAAGTTTCCTTGAATAATCAACTTTATTAAGATTCTACTGTATTTGAAAATATTTAAATTATGTGAGTTTTAATTCCAAAAAAACCAAAATTATTTATTATGAGTAAAAACGCTACGAAATTTTCACATTTATTATTTACTCCATTTTTTTATAAAAAGCCATTATTTCTGGTATTTTCATCTAATACAGAATTTGGTATTATAAAATTTTTTTAATATTTTTCCAAAACAATAATAGAACCATCAATTTTTCTACATAAGAATATCCTGAACAAAGTTGCACTCAAAAAAACCACATTGTTACAAATTCATATAACATATTATGATATAACAATATTAAGCTTTCAAGTTGTTAGAGGTGTTCTTAAAATTGCAATTGTTGCCATTTTAATTTAGAAAACAAAACAAAGGTAAATAATAAATGAAAATTCATTTTGAATTCAAATAACATTTTTTAAGGTATGTGAATAAAATATAATATGATTATTTACTTTTATAGTATACACAACAATGTTATAATATGTAGGGAAAACAAAAACAGCAAAAAAAAAGAAAAATGAAAGAAACGTAGGATCAGGACAACAAAATTACAAAAATTTTTATTTGATTTTATTTTGTTGTTTCGTGTGGGAGAGCATTTAATTTTGTTTCTCTAAATTTGTTCTACTCTTTCAAGTAGAACAAAATGTTTTAAAAAGAATTTTCATTAAAATTTTTTACTCTTTATTTTTTTTTTATTAGAATTTACTTGTTTGCTCTCTGAAATAGAGCAAAACTGTTCCGGCGAAATTTGTAAATGCAAAAAAATTTTTGCCTTAATTCAATTGATTTTTACAAAATTTTCATATGAATAGTTGCAAAGTGTCTAGTAAGTGGTAAAAATTTCAAGTTTTCAAATCTATTGAAATTTACAAATTATTTAAGGAAAAAAAAATTTCTAAAAACTCAAAATTGTGACCCAAATTACAAAATCTAAAAATATTTTTGCGACATTGAAATTTTTGGCTGCAAAATAATAATAATTTAATCCTTTTTACCGACCGTATTGTGTATACAATAGGTAGGTTATGTGATGGCAACAAATTTTGCACATCGAGTTTTCGGTGGGAATGCACTTCTCCATAGTAGGGAAGTGTAAATAAACTATTTTTAGCAACCTGTCGGTCTGTCGGTCTGTCGGTCTGTCGGTCTGTGTGTGCACGCGTGTATCTCAAGTTCTACTGAACCGATTTTTATGAAATTTTATATGTAAGTTTATTTCCACCATGGCACGGATTGGTCAACTTTTGGGATATATCAGGCATCGGGAACTGCACTTTTTAGCGGGCCTGTTTTACATTTTTGACCATTTTGAAGAAACTATTCAACCGATTTGCTTGAAATTTGATATATAAGCTTCAGCAGCAGTGCGTCAGCAACTAGACGTTTACTACGGGACAAATATACATTTTTGCGTATATAAAGAGAAATAATCAACCGATTTCATTGAAATTTAATATTTGAATTCCTCGTATTAAAATAATGAACATACAAATTTTTGGAAAGATCTGGGCTCGAAAACTGATCTGCGGGCCGATTTTACATTTTTCACCATATCTACGGAACTAATTGATAGAATTTCTTGAAATTTGATATTTGTATTCTGCTTGTTACCGAAACTAACTGACGAGCATTTCAGGGAATTCGGGTGGCACAAAGTGAAACTCTATTAAGAGCTAAATTTACATTTTTCTAGGTATGTTAACTATAAGCTTACTAATGTCCTAAAAATTGGAAAGAGGTAATTAACAGGCATTTTTATAATATTCTGTAACACTTTCACTCAACTAGACAATACACAATGCGGTCGGTTATGTGCTGACCACATCAGATTTTTTTTCTTTTTCTTATATTTTCGTTTAGAAGTTTAGAATATAAAGCACAAAAATATTTTCCTTTTCTAATTTTAAACAAAAATCTTAAATTTTAAATAAAAATTTTTTCAAATATTTCAGAGTTCTCAATGAATTTTTAATTTTAATTGAATTATTTTTAAAAGAAGCTGATGAAAAATTTATAAAGTGCATTCTATTTTTGGTCTTGTTTGAAGTACAATATATTTTTTGTTCCGTCTAGAATGAATTGAATTTCTATATGCATATGGAATGTAAATTTTAAGTACTCGTAATAGAAAATTTAAATTTCATAAAATGAGTATTGGAAACAAACTAAAAATTTTTCTTCAATAAATCGATGCAAATTTTGTAAATTTACGATCTACGATTACTTTTACTAGAGGCAAGGAAAACAATATTTAAAAAAAATTGTTTGTAAATTCTTTAAATTAATTTAATATTCTTTTAACTTTTGTAGTTGCAGAAAATTTATATCTTTAAATACACTAACTTATATTTTTCTAATAAAGAAAAATTTTTTTATTAAATTATCTGCATATTTATGTACATACATATGTAGTTATAAATGTAAAAATTTTAAAAATGCATATTATCCTTTAAATAAATTAGATTTTCATAAATTTAATAAATTTTTAAAATATTTTATATATACACATAAATACACGCAAATACACATATACACAGCCTCCACAATAATATTGTATATAAATAAATAACCTACTGTGAATAAATTTCAATGTCTTTATGTACACATTTTTATTAAATTCAACCTACATACCTGATCCGTAATATTCAAAATGTCACGAGAGAAAAAAAAATTGTTTTCTTAGAAACTTAAATAACTTGTTCATGAGTTCAAAATAAATTCATTATTATATTTTATTATTATATTCAATATGTTTCATTATTACGGTAAAGTTATGTCTCAACTATATATAGAGTGAGATGGAAAGGCAAATTCAGATTAATATTTTCTCAAGATATATATGATTCGAATTAGAAAAAATTTGCATAATATTATGAAAACACGTATTTACTGTTAGAGCACTTATTGTCCCGAAATATATCAAACGAAGAACTAATATTACTTCAAGTCAAACGATGCTTGAAGGTTCATCAAGGTCAAGGATGCTCATGAAGGTTCTCTTTTATCACGATATTGTGTTATTTCAATTAATTGTAGAATTTTTTTCTGCGTTTTACAGCCTATAATACAAGCTGTTAATATTTTCTTTTTCTCTGTTACTATCTCTCTGCGTATTTCATTATCACATTTAATTTATTTCGTTGCATTATCATGCGCCTCTCTTAGTGCCTGCTTGAACTAACAGTAAATTTTTGTATATCATATTCCAAAGATTTGACCTTAAAACATAGATCCTTTCCAATTCTTTGGCTATTGTTTTCTTACTTTTTGTGTGCCTTTAACTTATTTGCTTATTCTCTATTACTGCTGATTCTCTATAGCTGTCGATGAGATCCTAAAATTATGTAATTTCATGTCTGTTGTTGTACAGTTATATTTTACATATTTTGATTTTCCAATATCTTAGTTATGCTCTTCTTCCACTTTACTATAAATTCATTTATTCTTTAAATGCGGGTTGCCCTATCTTATTTTTCTATAAGTGATTGTAAATTTTCTATTCGAAACCTCATTAAGTTAATATGGAATTTAAAGTGTACTTTATATATGCATCGAAGACAGCATATTATGCATATCATAAGGTTTTTGCTTCGTTTTTTTTTAAATTTCGTTTTCTTCAAGGACTTTTATTTTATTTTTATAATCTAATGTCTTCTAACAAAATTTTTTTATACATATATATATATATATATATTATATTATTTCTCTTATACAAATATGGATTTAGAATTTTTAATATTCATCCTGGCATAAACTTTTGACAAATAACAAAAGGAAACCGTATAACTATATATAACAAGAAAAATTGTATTTATTTCTTGACCTCATGCCAAGGATAAAAGTGCATTTTCTCGTTTTCTTATTTTATCTATTCATTTACTCTTTTTGCTTTCATTCTCTACAGAATTTTTTTTTTTATTATTTATAGTCTTTTATTTTTTTTTTTTGGTATTGTGCCAAAACATGAAATTTTCAACCATGAAATTTTAAACTAAAAATATCCTTTTTGTGTAAACACGTACATATTTATTCCAATACATACATAAGTATATGTATATTCCATATAATATGTACGAAAATATTTTGTTGAAAAAGTAATAAAAACCTATTCAACAAGTTCCTTTATTTTTTTTCATTTTACACGTAATAGGTGCAATATTCTATAGTGACATACAGACAAAAAGGACGAATGTATGCACAAAAAGGAAAAATTAATTTTTAAAGATTTTCTTTTCTCGATTATTTCATGAAGGTTTTATGAATTTTCGCAAAAGAATAGAATAATTTTTTGTTATTTGTTTCAGTTATGCACACTAAAAAAAAATTGAATAATGTTGAAAACGCCTGAATGTATGCAATTTTTTGTATTCTCATAGAATATGTTTTGATGAAAAGAAAATTCTTTTTTTTTTATTTCATTTTTTGAAAAACTGAGCAAATATGTTTGAATAAAATTATTTTAAGATTTACACGAAAATTCAAAAAATATAAGAGAATTATAGTTGAATATTTTGATGAAAAAACTTTATGATTTTACATCATGCATATAAGAGCACTCAAAGAAGTGAAATTCTACATATTTTTTATAATTTGGCAACTTGATTTTAATATTTTTGAAGTTTTATTCTTCATGTTAACAATTATAGTCTCATTGATTGTTATAAAGAGATTTCTTCATTAAAGTTGATTAATCGACTTAAAATAAGAGTTCCTTGTAACATTTAATCACGCTCTAAGGAGCAATTAATAGCGCAATTTCAATTTACAGCATTAACAGTTAAATTTCTACGATGTTTGTGACATTAAAGGGAGCTTTATATAAATGATTTATTGGTAAAGAAGAAAAATTGAAATGAAAATGCAAACGAAATTTTAAAATCAATCTCATATATTCAAAACAATGAAAATCTCCTAATTTCGTAATTTATATATAAAATGGAATTTTTTTTTGTTATTACGATAATTTTTTAAAATTTTGCACGACCTTGGCAAAAAATTGAAAATTTTTTAAAATTTTGCACGACCCCCTACCTTGGCAAAAATTGAAAATTTTTTAAAATTTTGCACGACCCCCTACCTTGGCAAAAAATTAAAAATTTTTTAAAATTTTGCACGACCCCCTACCTTGGCAGAAAATTGAAAATTTTTTAAAATTTTGCACGACCCCCTACCTTGGCAAAAAATTAAAAATTTTTTAAAATTTTGCACGACCCCCTACCTTGGCAAAAAATTGAAAATTTTTTAAAATTTTGCACGACCTTGGCAAAAAATTAAAAATTTTTTAAATTTTGCACGACCCCCTACCTTGGCAAAAATTGAAAATTTTTTAAAATTTTGCACGACCCCCTACCTTGGCAAAAAATTGAAAATTTTTTAAAATTTTGCACGACCCCCTACCTTGGCAGAAAATTGAAAATTTTTTAAAATTTTGCACGACCCCCTACCTTGGCAAAAAATTGAAAATTTTTAAAAATTTTGCACGACCCCCTACCTTGGCAAAAAATTAAAAATTTTTTAAAATTTTACACGACCCCCTACCTTGGCAAAAAATTGAAAAATTTTTAAAATTTTGCACGACCCCCTACCTTGGCAAAAAATTAAAAATTTTTTAAAATTTTGCACGACCCCCTACCTTGGCAAAAAATTGAAAATTTTTTAAAATTTTGCACGACCTTGGCAAAAAATTAAAAATTTTTTAAATTTTGCACGACCTTGGCAAAAATTGAAAATTTTTTAAAATTTTGCACGACCCCCTACCTTGGCAAAAAATTGAAAATTTTTTAAAATTTTGCACGACCCCCTACCTTGGCAGAAAATTGAAAATTTTTTAAAATTTTGCACGACCCCCTACCTTGGCAAAAAATTGAAAATTTTTAAAAATTTTGCACGACCCCCTACCTTGGCAAAAAATTAAAAATTTTTTAAAATTTTACACGACCCCCTACCTTGGCAAAAAATTGAAAATTTTTTAAAATTTTGCACGACCCCCTACCTTGGCAAAAAATTAAAAATTTTTTAAAATTTTGCACGACCCCCTACCTTGGCAAAAAATTGAAAATTTTTTAAAATTTTGCACGACCTTGGCAAAAAATTGAAAATGTTTTAAAATTTTGCACGACCTCCTACCTTGGCAAAAAATTGAAAATTTTTTAACATTTTGCACGACCTTGGCAAAAAATTGAAAATTTTTTAAAATTTTACACGACCCCCTACCTGGCAAAAAATTGAAAATTTTTTAAAATTTTGCACGACCCCCTACCTTGGCAAAAATTGAAAATTTTTTAAAATTTTGCACGACCCCCTACCTCGGCAGAAAATTGAAAATTTTTTAAAATTTTGCACGACCTTGGCAAAAAATTGAAAATGTTTTAAAATTTTGCACGACCCCCTACCTTGGCAAAAAATTAAAAATTTTTTAAAATTTTGCACGACCCCCTACCTTGGCAAAAAATTGAAAATTTTTGAAAATTTTACACGACCTTGGCAAAAAATTGAAAATTTTTTAAAATTTTGCACGACCCCCTACCTTGGCAAAAAATTAAAAATTTTTTAAAATTTTGCACGACCCCCTACCTTGGCAAAAAATTAAAATTTTTTAAAAATTTTGCACGACCTCCTAACTGGCAAGAAAATTGAAAATTTTTTTTATAATTTTGCACGACCCCCTACATGGGAAAAAAATTGAAATTTTTTAAAATTTTGCACGACCCCCTATCTTGGCAAAAAATTAAAAATTTTTTAAAATTTTGCACGACCTTGGCAAAAAATTGAAAATATTTGAAAATTTTACACGACCCCCTACCTTGGCAAAAAATTGAAAATTTTTTAAAATTTTGCACGACCCGCTACCTTGGCAAAAAATTGAAAATTTTTTAAAATTTTGCACGACCTTGGCAAAAAATTGAAAATGTTTTAAAATTTTGCACGACCTCCTACCTTGGCAAAAAATTGAAAATTTTTTAAAATTTTGCACGACCTCCTACCTTGGCAAAAATTGAAAATTTTTTAAAATTTTGCACGACCCCCTACCTTGGCAAAAAATTAAAAATTTTTTAAAATTTTGCACGACCCCCTACCTTGTCAAAAAATTTAAAATTTTTTAAAATTTTGCACGACCTTGGCAAAAAATTGAAAATTTTTAAAAATTTTGCACGACCCCCTACCTTGGCAAAAAATTAAAAATTTTTTAAAATTTTGCACGACCACCTACCTTGGCAAAAAATTGAAAATTTTTGAAAATTTTACACGACCCCCTACCTTGGCAAAAAATTGAAAATTTTTTAAAATTTTGCACGACCCCCTACCTTGGCAAAAAATTAAAAATTTTTTAAAATTTTGCACGACCCCCTACCTTGGCAAAAAATTGAAAATTTTTAAAAATTTTGCACGACCTCCTAACTGGCAAGAAAATTGAAAATTTTTTTTATAATTTTGCACGACCCCCTACATGGGAAAAAAATTGAAATTTTTTAAAATTTTGCACGACCCCCTACCTTGGCAAAAAATTAAAAATTTTTTAAAATTTTGCACGACCCCCTACATGGGAAAAAAATTGAAATTTTTTAAAATTTTGCACGACCTCCTAACTGGCAAAAAAATTAAAATTTTTTTTATAATTTTGCACGACCCCCTACCTTGGCAAAAAATTAAAAATTTTTTAAAATTTTGCACGACCCCCTACCTTGGCAAAAAATTGAAAATTTTTTAAAATTTTACACGACCCCCTACCTTGGCAAAAAATTGAAAATTTTTAAATATTTTGCACGACCCCCTACCTTGGCAAAAAATTGAAAATATTTGAAAATTTTTCACGACCCCCTACCTTGGCAAATAATTGAAAATTTGTGAAAATTTTGCACGACCCCCTACCTTGACAAAAAATTGAAAATTTTACCTTGGCAAAAAATTGAAAATGTTTTAAAATTTTGCACTAAACCCTACCTTGGCAAAAAATTGAAAATTTGTGAAAATTTTGCACGACCCCCTACCTTGGTAAAAAATTAAAAATTTCTTAAAATTTTGCACGACCCCCTACCTTGTCAAAAAATTGAAAATTTTTTCAAATTTTGAACGACCTCCTAACTGGCAAAAAAATTAAAATTTTTTTTATAATTTTGCACGACCCCCTACCTTGGCAAAAAATTAAAAATTTTTTAAAATTTTGCACGACCCCCTACCTTGGCAAAAAATTGAAAATTTTTTAAAATTTTACACGACCCCCTACCTTGGCAAAAAATTGAAAATTTTTAAATATTTTGCACGACCCCCTACCTTGGCAAAAAATTGAAAATTTTTTAAAATTTTGCACGACCCCCTACCTTGGCAAAAAATTGAAAATTTTTTAAAATTTTGCACGACACTCTACCTTGGCAAAAAATTGAAAATTTTTTAAAATTTTGCACGACCTTGGCAAAAAATTGAAAATTTTTTAAAATTTTGCACGACCCCCTTCCTTTGCAATAAATTGAAAATTTTTGAAAATTTTGCACGACCCCCTACCTTCTCAAAAAATTGAAAATTTTTTAAAATTTTGCACGACCCCCTTCCTTGGCAAAAAATTGAAAATTTTTTTAAATTTTGCGCGACCCCCTACCTTGGCAAAAAATTGAAAATTTCTTAAAATTTATAATTTTATAACGATATTTATAATTTTTTGGCAAATTCTACCAGAAAATTGAAGTTCACAATAATGTATTTTATAATCTACATAAAATCATTCATTTGCGAATTGAAATAATGTTATCTTACAACTGTTATACTTGTATAACAAAATCAACTTGTAACTATTTTACATATTTTGATTTTTGTAAAATATCAAAACGTAAAAAATTTGAAATAATATATTATGGTATATGTATAGGGAATCGTGAAAAATCCCAATAATATAAGAATTTTGGAAAAAAAAAATTCCAAAATTTTTCTGTATTATTTACCTATTTTTACTGTTATATTTTCTTTTATCCATTATTGTGTTTTTTTTTTCTCTTTGTATTTTTGATTCTTTTGTGTTTTCATCCATAAATTATTCATGAAAACCATTTTTTCTCTGTATCTTCTTATTTTGATGGAAGCAACCATATTTTTTTTTTTGTGTAAAATATTTTTAAGGATTGTAAAATAGGCATAACGTTATTATCACAGTGGTTTAAAGATAAAATATAAAAAATGTTTGTTATTTTGCTTCATTTTTTTTTTTTTTTGGTGTGTTGGAGGAAAAACAAACATAATATTATTAAATTCGTTATAAATTTTCTTTTACTTTATCGCTACATTGAATTTTATGATAATATACAATAATAATATTTTATTTCTATTTCGAAATTCACGCATATACATATATAAATTTTTAAAATATTTAAAATAAAAAAAATTATGGTTAGAAAAGTTTTTTTTACAATATTTTTTGGTTATTAGTTTGTATAGTATTAGATTCCTTCGAGTCTATATAAAATTGTCTTAACAATTTAATATCGTGCAAAAATCTTACAACTAACTAAAAAAATTTTACATAAACTTGACAAGTATGTCATATGTTTTAGCAATTCTAGTATAGCTTGTCAAGATCGAAGCATTTAATATGCAAGAAAATTCTCAATATGGTACAGCAACAATAGAATAATTGAAAATGCAGAAAATTTTTAAACTGAAACAAGATTTCAAGTTGTCGCAACTGCAATAAAGAACACCTATTACTCTTTTCTAAAATACATAATGACAGTGCAGATATTTTGTGTCCCAAATTCAATGTCTCACATTTATAATACGATGAAGAATATTATGGCAAAAACTTGAAAAATTTTGGAATATTCAGAAGATATTCAACATTTTCAACATATTGTCATTTAAGTGGCTTTAATTTTGCCGAGTAGTATTTAAAAAATTACAAAAATTTTTACCATCATAATTTATAATTTTCATTTTTTTTGCAACAAAATTTCAAAATTTTTATAAATTCCTTAAAAATATTAAAAGGTAAATTTATTCTAAAAAGCAAAAAAACCAAAAAAAAAAAATTTATTATGAAAGGGAGATGTAAAAATCCTTGTATTTTATTTTCATTGTACAATGGTAATATTTTTTTTGCTGGAGTAATGATTCTTTTGGATCTTTGTTTTAAGACTATTTAATAACTCAAACTGAAATCAAGTATTTTATTTTCAATTTTACATATTAACATAAATTTACATACATAAATGACAACATTAAATTTCATAGATTAGATTATTTACAGTTATTATAATAATAATATATTGGACACATTTTAAATATGATTTTTTGGTTACAATTTGCAAGATTTGAAATATTTACAGTGTAGCATATTTTTTGACTTATCTTCTTATAGTCATTCCTTAGACAAAATTAAATAACAAACAAAATTGGTGAATTTTATAACTATTGAGCACAAAGAAACTACAATAATTCCACGTTTTGTGACCTTTCATTTTCCTACATTTCATATTGCATACATTTCACATTCCGACGTAAAAAATTTCATATTGCGACGAATAAAAAAAATTTACGATTTCCTTTCACAATACATACCCTGTATGCTGTGTAACACTGTAAACACGTTAAAGGCAATATTATAAAAAATAATATCCCGTATAAAATATATGCAGCCTTTAGCATCGCAATCTACACATCCAACAACATCATATGATACAGAATCCTCAATAACGCTAGATTCTGATTCTTCGTAGACATTGAAAATTCTAGATTTTAACAGTATTGAATGTTTCTTTTTCGAATTTTAATGAATATTTTGTTTTTGGAATTCGTACGTTTTTTTAATTTTAATGAATTTGTTTTTTTAATGTCAAAAATTTAATTGAATTGTTTACGTTTTTTTTAATTTCTATGAATTTTTTTAGTCAAATTCGAGAAAGCAGTACTGAAGTAATTTTTATTAGAATATACGAGAATATTATCAGGAGTAAATTCTATAGAAACTATATAATTTGATCCGTATTTCACTATTATAATTAATATAGTTAGCTGTTAAAACTTTAATAATGTATAAAGATCAAGATGTTCAACAAACTTAACTTCCAAAAATAGTACGGAACCTTATACTAAATTCATTATATTCGAAACTCTATTTTGGTGATATTTTGCAATACGTACTCTCTATCAGGAAACACATCTGGTTCCATTAACTCTAAAAGACACGAGCTTAATTTTTTTTTAATTTTCTACTTAAAAAAAACAAGTTCTGAGTAGATTCTTTTAATTGTACTATTTTTCTTAAAATGCATTATTTGAGGAATATTATAAAATTTGTCTAATATTAAAGTTTATTACGAATATTCTGAAATTTTCATATATGAGTTTTGTAGTAAATTACAAAACTATTAAAATATTTCAAATTAATCTTCATTTTCTGCAATTAATTTTATCTCCTTTTCCTAAATATTTTCAAGATTTTCTTTCAGAAATTTTAAATATTTATACAATTAAAAAGTTTAAGATGACTTTTTAATTAAGTAAATTAAGATGAAGGTAAGTAATATGTTACATGCATGTTAATCTATGTACATAGCTAGTTTTAAAATAAATATAATGTAGTTAATGTTATGTAATTAATATCCTTTTCACTTATTTATACATTATTGTTAATTTATTATAATATCTATTATGTGTATTTAATTAAAATTAAATATGTACTATAAAAGTAAATAAATTATTATTTATATAAATAGAAATTGCTTTCAATTTATTATCCTTAAACGTTAACAATAATATTAATAATTAATAATAATGAAAATTGAAATTAACTATAAATATACGACTATACATACGTAGTTTATAATAAATAAATATTACAATTATGTATTAACAAAAATTTATATTTGTATTATAGTTCGTAATCGAACATGTTGTATTCAAAATGTTTGCAGTGCAAACATAAACAATACCATACCATACTATATCGAACAACAATGAAACATTACAATGATTAAAGAGTCACATTAAATATATTTTATTCAAAAAACTTAAGCGTTTCTAAAATATTCAGCCCTATCATGAATTCCAGTTACATAATCCTACGAATTACGAACGTAGGAAAACGTAGCTACAACGTAGACTTTTGAATGATCACATACTCGTATGAATCAGCAATGGCAGCACCATTTTTCCGAAGTGTCCAAATCATTATTTTATTTCAATTGTCAAATGTTTATTTATATTTTTGTGTTGCTATGCTGTTTGAGTTAACAACTTTCAAATAAAAGAGTATTTTTTAAAATATCATTTTGGATGAAAGTTTTGCAATTTTTATAGTTTATGAATTTTTTAAATATTTTTTTTAGCAAAATATATGAATTGATTTCTCTTCATGGTATAGCTGTATTAGAGTAACTCAGATTCAAATAAAAAACTCTAAACTTTTGAAAATTTAATACGACCCATTTTCTCTTTAAATTGCCAGTTACCTGTGATTATTTCTTTCGTAGGTTTTTGAGAGTAATTTTTACTACGAATGTAATTTATGATTTATCATAAATTACCAAGATTCGGACCTGGATTTTAGTTATTCGTAATTTTCCGAATTTCAGAGTTACAAACGAAATTCATGATGGGGTTCATTATTCAAATATTGCTATTATTTTTAAAAATATTCGATTTGCTCATTTATTTAAATTGATTTCAAAAATAGCCCAACATCGACTGTTAAGGTTTCTTCGAATATTTTTTCAAGAGAATGCATTTTAGCTATAAAATAACCAAATATAATTTTGACAATAATGCTAAATTTCATGAAAATTAGCTTAATAATCAAAAATTAGAAAAATTTAACATTAAGCACGAATTGGAATCATGGTATTTTCGCATCGTATATAAATTACATTTCAAAGTTTAAAATTAATGTGCATTATGCTTTATTTAGATTTAAATGAGATTTTTTTATTAATTGTTGAAAAAATTCAAAAATTTTCATAAAATTAAAATTATATTTTAATTTTATTATAATATTATTTTTTTGTTCTCCTTTTTAAAAATAGCATGTGATATGAACGTTCATGCAAAATGTAAGGAAAGTGTACCAAATTTATGCGGTTCTGATCATACTGAAAGACGTGGTCGTATAAGTGTTGAACTTTCTGTAACTAAAAGTATTTTAACAGTTGTTGGTAAGTATATAAAAATATTTATGTATTATTAAATATTTAAGATCATTTTATCGTAGTCAAATTAAATAAATTTTTTTTTTAAATTTACGTTTGAAAAAACCAATTACGTATAACTTTTAATTTTTATGAAAAACAACACAATGTGCAAGGTGTACTGATATACAACGAAACTTTCAAAAGTATGATATTAACAAACTTTTAGTGAAAAGTGTGTGAAAACAGTATTTGCCCTTACTAGTTTAGATATAGAAAGAATTCTTCAGTGATCGCTATTATTCTTTGTTTAAATCTTATTCCTTATAGTTTCTTAAGATTGTACAAAATTTTTTATGGGAAAACTCAATAGCTGCTTTATTAATAAAAATACATCCTTTCTTTTTTAATAAAAGAATACTGAAATATTAAATTTTAATTTAGTTTTTTAGTTCAAAATTAATTCAAAACTTTTTAATTTCAAAATCCTTTTGTTTATTCCTATTTTTTTATCCATAAACCCTTTATCATTCCAAATAATAACAACGATAAAATTGCCAAATACAAAAATTATGCTATTTTAAGAATTTTTCGTTTTAGAAAAAAAAATCTAAATTTAATTAGAAAAATATAATTTCTCAAAAAATCATAAAAATTTTATATTTAAACGGAAAATTATTTGTTAAATTTAAAAATTAATTGCTGTGCTGCTAAGAAATTTTTCTTTATAGCAAAACGTAAAACTTAAGGATTAGATAACTTAAAAATGGAAGTAGAAAAAAAATTGTATGCTACCAATAACCACAAAAAATTGTAAGAAATTAAGGTATTGAATAAATAGTGGTACACCATTTTTATTTACTAAATTCGGACAGTGTTTTTAGCCCAAATGAGCAAACGTGGCCGATTCCTCTTGTTTAAAATTATTTTGGCTCCACGGTTCATTTCTTTTCGTAATTAGTCATATTTGCCACTTTTTCTAAATCTTGAAGAAAAACTTTAATTTTTCATCGTTTTCAAAGCTATTTTATCCTGCACAAACGTATGTTGGAGGGATAGATTCAAGTGTACGTTTTTGATCAGCGTTGAATTCTAAGTCGATTTAACTTTGTCTGTCCGTCCCAAATTTTCACAAATGATTTATTATACAATGTCAATGTGTAGTTAATGTCAGAACCCTATTTAGAATTGGTTTTAAACTATTTTTCTCGTTCTCTTTATAAAATTTGATTACGAAAATTTAACAAGACCTTAAAATTAGGTTATAGATTATCTATAATTCTATTGGTATTGGGAATTTAATGTTACAATTTACTTATTAGATTGTATTTTTAGTTAAAAAATACTGAAACCATTGCATATTATGAAATTTGGACCCTCATTTTAAAATTTAGCATTTCTTTTTCGAAAAATTAGCCTCTTAATTTTTTCATGAATTTCAGCCCTGAATTAGATTTTTCATTTCCAAGTAACTTATTGGAAAATTTTGAAAATGTTCAAAGATTTCCAATAATATGGCCCGAAATAATCAAGAGTTTGAAGCTTCTGATTCTAATTCATGCGAAGAAGTGAATATTCTTCACGAAAATTTTGTCATTTAATTTAGAAAACTAAAATATTTTTAATTCAAACCAAATTGAAACTGGAAAAATAAAAGCAAGAAAATTAATATAAAATTAAAAATAAGAAAGAAAATTATTTTAAGATTAAATAAACATTTTATGAAATTATAAAGAAATTTTAAATATGAAATATCTAAATCATTAAAAGTAAGTTAGATTTGTAAAAACAGTAAAGCAACATTTAGAATTTTAATTTTAGATTTTAGAATAGCTCAATTTTTTATAAGTAGTTCAAATTTTACAATTATTGTACATAATATTTTTGCAACGAAAACGAAACAAATTCTAAGAAATCATTAAAATCCAGTAAATTTTCTTTTAAACTCATAAACAACTTCACATTTACTTAAAAATCTGTTATATTGTTCTATACCACACATAATATGTATGTACTTTCTGATTATACTCTAAAACCCGCAGAAATTCAAATAGAAGCTTTTTTTTTTTATTTAGAAGCAAAAAGAAAAATTCTTAGATAACAATAAAGATTACAATTCCCAAAAAAGAAAAATAAAAATTTCAAACTAACATTAAAAAAATTTTAAAATTTATTTTCAGTTCTTCTCCTTTTCTTTATTTCAATATTCGAGCATGTTTTCCATGAACGCATTTATTTGGTTTTTAAAAAAATATTCGTACTTCAATTCTAGTATTCTGAAAAATAAGAAGGTCATAACTGAAACACAATAACTGAATTTTTATTGTATAACTTCATTCAAAATACAAAAACAAAAACAAAATGCCAAAGACTTGATGCAATTCTTAATTCGGCTCCACAATATGAAGTGAGAACAAAAATATTTCCAAATACACCCGAAAAAAAAGGACAAAAAAAACCATAAGAACAAAAAATTTTTCAATATTCAAACCAAAAGAATTTTTTATGAAACAAAAAGCATCAAGGTATTCATTTTATCCAGAAAATATAAAAAATTCCTTTACATAGAAATATTCATCCTTACCAAAATCTTACTATATTGCACATACAAAGTTTTCTTAAAGGATAGCCATATGAAAAATTTCATTTTTACATTCTTGGTTTTTTTCTTGTTTGTTGAAATAAAATTGAAAATAAACACTGTTATAAAAGTGTGTATTCAATATTCTCAAATGAAATCCTAGGATAATAGTTCTCTTGAGTGCAATTTATCCTGTGAATCCTGAATATATAAATACAATAATAAAAAGCAAGTACAAAGTCCATTGCAATGAGACAACAAAAAAATAAAGTTGGGTCAAACCAATGGTTTGTATTGTAGCACTTTTCCCTTCAACAAGTGAAAATTCTGCTTTTAAAAACACTCTATGTATACCTATCACACTATTAAAATTATTTTCATTTATAAACGAAACTATTTCTAGGATTGCATATATTTAGGATGAACCATTTATGCAGTCTTTGAAATAAAGCAAAATTTAATATAAACAGGGGTTAACATAATGCTCGATTTTAAGGGTTAATTGTGTGAGTTAAGAAAAATAATTATATTTTTTAATGTCATGGAATTTACCGTTCGTTAACTTTTTGCGTTTATAGAAATTTGAAAAAACTTGCGGTTTCAGGAATATAAGGTGTCAAAAATGCAAATTTTACAAATTTCAAGAGGCCATAACTTGAGAGGGGGTGGAGATGGAAAAAAATTTTCTTCTAACGAAATGAACTACTTGTTAATGTCTAAAAGCCCCTAAAATTTCAAGCTTCTACAGGCTGGGGTCTAGAAGAAAAACGACATCAAAAATTTGAAAAAAAAGGACTTTAGATAACGGTAAATTTGAACGGCCATTTTGTTTTTCTAAAATTTAACTTTAGTATACCGCGATAGGGGAAGCAAGCCAGTGCCTTTCTGCGTTTGCAAAATTTCAAAAATTGTTATGGTTTCATTGCAACAAATAGTTAAAATAGGCCATTTTTAGTGCTTTGGGGGGGTATAACTTCTAGAGGGGGGGGGATAGGTAAATATTTTGTTGTACGAAAATAAGTTTCTAGTAAAGATCTATGTACGTATTAAATTTCAGCTTTCTATCTTTAAGAATGTAGAAGTTTTGTAAACAGACACACGGACAGACGGACGGACGGACGGACGGACAGAGTGAAACTAATAAGAACTTTTTTTCAAAAAATTTTTGGAAAAGTGCTAAAAAACAAATATAAAAAACTTTTTGCTATAAAAAATTATTTTGGTTGTCTCTATGGTTTTACTTTTTAGACACCATCTTCATTTTTCAAAAACCAAAAAAAAATTATTAAAGTTTATCTCATAAAACCGAAACCACCTTCCAAAACCTAAAGAGCAATCAATTTCAAATTTTATTTTCATTTACTAAATATTAAATTGTCATTAGTTCGGAATATATGTAGTACAAATAATTAAAATAAATATTATAAGATAATGAAAATATTTATTTGGTTCAGGATCAAGGGATACTTGATTTTCACAATGGTTCAATTCCATAATTCCGAAAATATTTTTATTCGAAAATTTTTTTCAGTGTTTTTATACTATAAATATTAATACAAATTGTATCATGCACACATACATCGATTTTTATAAAAAAAAAAAATCAATTGATTTCATATTGTTATGAAAGTTCACTAACTATTCAATACATTCGGCTACATTGTTTCAAATTTCCATTGTATTAAGAAGTTTATATGCGAACAAATATGTTTTCATATTCTAAGAAAAATAAATACAAATGAGAACCATAAATTCTTAATTTATAAATTTCAATTTCAATTCTTGAGAAAATACCTAAAAGAGTTGTTAAAATTTACAAAATGAAATTTAATACTTAGTTCACTGTTATGTTATCGAATTCTTATAATTGGTCCCAATTAATTGAAAACTCTTCAAACGAATTGTATCACCCCATGAGCTCAAACATTTTGTGTTTAGAAATGGCAATTATGCTAACTAGGCATTGTTTAATAAATCGATTATGAAAGTGCAATTAGTGACTTAAAAATGTTATCTGTGAAATGTTGTTGAAAGCCCCCTGTATGTCCAAGAACAAACATAGTGCTACCTATTTATGTTTAATTGTATTTTCTAAGATGCTAATAAAGCGAGAGAGACCGGACCCTGTCGACCTCCTTGCCCGATACGCATGCTGATAATCATTTAACCACCTTCTCTTCACAACTCTAGTTCGGACATGATTGTCTGCTATCTTCTTCATTGTCTTTAGCTAAAATGATTTGAAGTTAATAGGTCGCCATAGCCACCGGCCGGGGCTCTAGTATGTACCCGAGAACCAAGCTACTCTTGAATATTCTCAACTCCAGTTCCCTACAGGAGTACTGGTGAAATCTTCATCCAGTCCCAGCTCCTTATATGGTTAAGCCGGGCCTAGAAATTTGGTTAAATTGCACATTTTGTGGGGAGTATGGAGACATCTAAGTACACATGCTGGTAATGCTCTCGCTCGTAGGAGAAATAAAATACTAGAGGATTTCGCTTTCACGGCTCTTGAGTTCCGGTCTTCCGGGTCTCACATGGTGCTCGAGTTCATCAGGAAAGTGGGTTTCGATCAGTTCTCAATATACGTGGTTGCAGTGCACTGTTACTCTATTTATACTAATCTACAAGTCTGCCATCTACAAAACAATCTATGCGGTTGTGTAAATAACTTAATTGTAATAATTTCAAAACTTTATTGTAATAATATTTTACTTCTTAATTACTAGATTCTTATTACTTCTTTTCAATTAATTTAAAAAAATTTGAAAAATGTAGATTTTATTATTTTAATATGGTATATTCCTCTCATTTAATAAAGGATTTTAATTTCTTTGAAATTTCACTCATTTTTCATAATTGAAAAAAAAAACAATTTTTAATTATTTTTAATATGAAATCAAATATTTTGCATAATGATAATTTCAATTTGAAATTAAATTACGATATTTTACGATTCAAAATTAAATTCCATTTTATTTAAGTAGTACAATAATTTATTCTACAATAGCTGTTTACTAATTTTCAAATATCTTTCCTTTTTGTCAAATTTTTCTCTATCGAAATAATTTTTTTATTGAAAATATGAGTTAATTCAATCCACATTTATATTTTACCAATGGTTTTTCTCCATTATTTTTCTATTTGTATTTTTTAATGCATAGAGTATTCCTAGAAATCATTTATTTAAAAATTATTCTATACACTTGTAAAAAGAAGAAATTATTTATGTTAATGTCTTTGGTGTAGAACCATAAGATCCAATTGTAATTATTAGGAAAAAGATTTAAAACTTCTTTTGAAAATTAATTCAAGTAAAAAAAGATTTTCAAAATACGATATTAAATATTTTCTTTTTAGATTGCTATATAAAGTTTTAGTCACAAGTCAATGAATTGTTCAAGATAAGCTACTTGATAATTATAAAAAAAATTTGCTAAAATTTGAAAATATAATTTGAAGTACAATTTCGAATCTATATAATTTCGAATAGAATTTCCAATGTAATTTTGAAACACCGGGAGAGACACTATAATTAAACAGATCAAAAACAAAATATTAAGCTATTTACCCACAACTTATCACAATTTCTTAACACTTCTTTAACACAATACTTACTAAATTACGTCAAAACACTTAAACAATATCTTTAAACCCAATAAAATTTTTGTTTACACATATAATAAAAAATATTTTAATATACTATATAACAGATTTAATCAAGATAAGATAATAATATCCTTATTATTTCTCTTGTTATACATATACATAGAATCAAAAACAAAAACCCGAAACTAATTCTAATTCTCGAAGCACAATAGACCTAATTGACTTTTAATAGTCTGACAAAGCGAAGACAAAGCAAAAACATCATCAGAATTAAACATAAAAAAAATAACACACATAATATTCAAATACAAAAGAAAAATAACAAAAAAAAAAAAATAAATAAAACCTGTTACAAACTAAGAACCACACCAATCCCCACCCGCCCTCAAGATTTTAAAGGAAATGAAGAAAATTATAAATTAGCAAGTAACTTTCGTCAAGACTTTAATCATTAAAATATATGCAAACAAAAAAAACAATAACCAAAAAAAAAAAACTTCCCTTAAGAAATCCAAAACGACGAAAGTATGAGCATATTTCCGAAAAAAAAAGAGAGTAGAAAAGAAATTTGAAAAAAAAAAATTAAAATTAAAAGAGAAAGGGAAAAAGGGACGAATACAACATTTTGTATTTAAATTAATATTCTCTTTTGTCTAAATAAAGAAAACACTTAAGAAAGAAGAAAGTGAAAAAAAAATGAAACAAGAAGAAAAAACAAATTTGAAATGAATATTAAAAGCTATTGTAGAAAAAAAGGAACAATTTGCATCATTTTAGGCGCACAAAAGTACGATTTAAAGCTTTTTACATTAAAAACATTTTACAGTTTTTTTTCCACTTCTTTCCACTCGCCACGGTTATCTGTACAAATTTTTAAAGTGAATATTAAAAATTGTACAGAGCATAATACCGATTTAATTATGTTAGACCAGAAATTGTCAACTAAAATAATTTACGCGTGAGAGAAAATAATTGATTTGTAACACATTTCACGCTCAATAACGCTCTTAAACTGAAATCAATGTAAAAATTTTTGTTTCTATCTCTGAAATAAAAATTTAAGGCATAACATTTTTAAGTTTAAATTTTTACCATAAGTTGTAGTAACGTCTCTCCTCAACTTATCACCATCAAAACTAAAAAGCTCGAAACTCGAAAAATTTTAATTTTTGGCTTATTATATTGCTGAAACTGCAAAAATTTTAAAAAATTTCAATAAATTCAGAAAACAGAGGGTAAAATGCCATAACAACAAAAAATATAATTATTTTTCTTAACTTACACAATTGTTAACCCTTAAATTTGGGCAATAATGTTCACGCTCCCCTTAAATTTTTTTGTTTCTTCATCCTAAATGTATGCAATTTTTGAAATATTTTGTTATGTGAATTAAAATAATTCTAATAACGTGGCAGATTGTTTTAAAGATCATTATGTATTCTTCTTAGAAAATTCTGCGAATGATGCTTAAAATGATTTTTTCACACTTATTCAACTTTTCGCAAATTTCTGCAACAAAAGTTCAGAAGACAATCAAACACTGCTATAAAAACAACATCAAATATAAATCTTCATTTATTTGAAAGTCCAAATTCTATTTGAATACGGTTTCTCATTCAAAAAAAAAGCGGAACTATCAACTAAGAGTAATAATTCACTTATATTGTACCATGCGGTCAGTAAAAATAAATTAAAATTTAAATAAGTAGGTTAGTTAGTCTAGAATTTTTTTTATTTTTCTCCTTTTATCGATTTTTATATAGACACACTACAAAAATATCATTTGTAAAATATTCCAGAAAAACATTTTTAAAAACAATTGTCGTGACCTGAATAAATTTCAAAGTTAAATAGAAAATAATTTTTATTTATAAATAAATTATTTTTCCTTTCTGAATTATTTCAGAATTACTAATATAAGTGCTATAAGAACCGAATTATTTATGTTCAGTTAATATAAAAATGCAGTGTCCGTACATTAGTGTTAATTATAAAGAAACATTTAATAACGCTTAATTTGTTATTAAATTTGTTATTAAAATATTATTGAACTTGAGGACATTTTTAAGTTTTCATCCGTTATAAACAGAAATTAGAAAATGTCTTTGTTACATGGCGGTATTCCAGTTATGACCAACTCAAATATTGGGCCAATTTATACGGGTATCATTCATCAATATCGAATAAACTTAGGGGGTAGAATATTTTTTAAATAATTTTTCCAGTTCTTTGTAAGAAAAACTTTTCAATTCCATTACTTCATTGCGATTATTCAATTCATTTCATTGAAATTATAGAATCACGCTATTGAACTTTATCAAAATTGAAATTATTGAATAGGTAATGGTGAAAGTTCAAAATACCTAGAAGCGATACGAAGAAATTATTTCAAAGTTTTTCTTTTTTATGAAAATTTATTGAGCTTCAATTACTTAAGATAAATTAAAACTACTTAAATAAATATATTTTATAAAAAAGTTAAATAAAATTGGTATAATTGAAACAATTTCCACTTATTCCTATTTTACATACGTACATATATATTATATATTTCTTTCCTTTTCCCCCGTTTATCTTCTCAAACAAATTAGAGACTCACTAATTAAATATTTAAAAGTAATTGAAAAGTATTAGTAGTTTATATTTCTTTGGAAAAGAAAAACTTTCCCTTCTCAATGACGCTCTATCTGTCTCTCTCTGCCGTTCTCTTTTTCTCTCTATCTCTGTTATTAAAGTTTTCTTTCTTTGTGAGTAAAAAATGTCATCAATTTTTTTCTTTTATTAGCGATTCCTATTTAAAACTTTTTAATATTTATTTTTCTTTTTATTTTAAATTATAGTAAAGGAAGGCGCCAATTTAATTCCAATGGATCCAAATGGTTTGAGTGATCCCTATGTTAAAATAAAATTGATTCCAGATGAACAGGATAAAACAAAACAGAAGACAAAAACAATTAAAGGAACATTAAATCCAGTTTATAATGAAACATTTACATTGTAAGCAAAATTTATATAATATTCTAGTTAATAATAGTAAAATATAATAAGGATGTTGAATGGAAGAATACATATATATATACAAATAAATGTATAGATATGGTAGATACTATTTTGTATACTTCAACTATATTATGTAGTACTTTAAAATTGAGTGGCTAATTTGTTTGTAAGAATAACCACCTTAATATAATTTACTTTTAAAATTGTAAGATTAATAGTAATATTTAAATAAATTTATAGGTACCAAGTATTCCACTTAATTTAAAAAAAATTTATCGAAGACAAACTATTTAGTAGATTCTTGAAATTGTAGAAAAATTAACTGGCGAATAAGAGTAAAATCAATAAACTTCAACTAGAATGTCGAATAAAAAAGAGTATAAGATGAACGAGGAGTTACTGATTGAGAGCAATTTTAAACAGAAATTATTTTAGAAAAGGTTTTGTAATACTGTAAATGACAAAATAGATTGATAAAAAACTAGTGTTTTCGAGGGCTAGAACTAAATCTAATATATAATCGAAGACAAAAATTACTTGTCAACCAAAGATGAGTAATTTTAAACTATGGTCTACGAAACTACGAAGGAAATAAGCGGCTTTCAAAAATACATTTATAAATACAGGTTCATTCATGAATGTTTGCGTAAATTCATATAATATTTATTTAGTAAACCTTAAATTCTGGGATACTCGGTATTCTCCATCTACTTATGCTTTTTTTTTAATGAATATAAAATTAAATAAAAAAATATAGTATTGCAAATTATGCAAATTTTCATCATTATTTTAATTTGTTTTTCCCTTTCTTTTTTTTGTTTTTACATATAAAGCAACTTGAAGCCAGAAGATAAAGATAAACGAGTTCTTGTAGAAGTATGGGATTGGGATAGAACTTCACGTAATGATTTTATGGGTTCATTATCATTTGGAGTTTCTGAAATAATCAAGGTAAGATTATTTATTTATTATCATTTTGTAGAAAAAAAAAATTAATGAGAAGTAATAAAAAAAGGTTCTGGTTAAATAAAAATTTGTAAACTAGTTATTTTTATATTGAGCAACGCTGACGAAATAGAAGAGTTATTATAGTAAATTTTATTAATTAATAAAATATTCAATTAAAGCATGAATAAATGTTGACATCGGAAAATTTTGCATATTTAAAATAATTGACTACCGCAGAATTTTTGTACAATTTTTGCAAGTTGCTATTATTTTGATCATTGATAATATTAAGAACTCTAGCAAGACATATGGTTGAAAAGATACTACAATTTAAAATCCGAACTCGTTAATGCACTCAATTCCCTTTTACCAACCTGGTTTGCAAACAAACTACTTAGCAATCGAATTCACACGAGGAAAAAACAATCGAAAATTCAAATTCAAGTAATTAATATAAGAAACCTTGTACTGTGGGTCTTGTCATGTAAACGAATGTAAACTTGTATGAGTAAACGAAAAATTTTCAAAAAAAATTTCATTTTGACCACGCCTGCTCTTCAACCCTGCTGATCTATAAAAATATCCAACTGATATAACCAAATTATGGTCGCGTTTTTTAATGTCTTCAAGTTTCTTATATTGTTTATTTTTTTCACTGAAATAAAAATCCACCTAGAACTTATAATTTCCTACAATAAATAACATACGATGGAAAAAACATTTTAATTAAAATCTGAACTTGAAGCATTTTTCAAAATGAATAGACTCTGAAATAGGAGTTTTTTGTGCATTTTGTTCTAGAATATGAAAAATAACTTTGAGGCAACACAAATATGGAAAAAAAATACTAATTTTTTTTTTTTTAAAGAAAAAAAGGAAATCATAATTCATGCTGTTGATGTTATACGAACATTATTGATAGAACTTGCATAATTTTTAAAAGTAGAATAAGAAAGTAGCAAATTTTTTTTTTCCTGGAAGAGATTTAAAAAAGAATGACGTAGGAAATGTGAAAAGAAATTTTGAGAAAATCTAAAATTAGAAATTATGAAAACAAGAGGAAAAGGAAAAAAAAATTTCCTCTTCGAAATTAATTACGGATGTTAAAACAAAACAAAGATTTGAAACAAATAATTGGTTACTATTTAATTAAAAAGAAAAGAAGAAGCATTCGACAATTTATAAATTCTAAACTAGATCCATATTTGGAACCAATCCCACAGGTTTAAAAGTGCCGATATAAATTCTTTTTATAACAGGTTGACAAATTGTTTGCAAAATTTCCTGCATTATATTCTCGTATACATTTGTACAGCCCAAAAAAAATTAACCATTATTCCAACATTGTTCTTACTTTACGTTGCCTTTAGTTCATTTTTAAGTGATCCACAAGACTTCCACCGACCCGAGGTTTTTACTTGTCTCAATTTTCCGTTATGAAAAACAAAACCCTACCCCGGAAATAGCTACTATTGCACAATACAAATTTCTAGTTTCCTTTTGTGGAATGAAGTAGAATAATAAGGTAGTTCATTACATAGGACACTTCTCTAATTCTCAAGTATTAAAAATTATTGATTTTTTAAATTTTTAATTAAGAGTTTTTCTTTTACATTTTTTTGCTTTTGTGAATAGGAACCAGTTGAGGGATGGTTTAAATTATTAACAGAAGAGGAAGGTCAATATTACAATGTTCCATGTACTGATGAGAATACAGATTTGGCTAAATTAAGAAGCCAAATGAAGGTAAGTAAATATTCATTAAATAGAATTATGAATATTAAATGTAACGATTTATGTGATATTTTTATTCATACCCTTAAATTATAGAAATCATCTCAACGTAAACCAGCACCAAAACAAGCAAGAGATACTCCTCATAATATGAGCAAATTGGATATGATTCGTCAATCTGATTTCACATTTATTAAAGTACTGGGTAAAGGATCCTTTGGAAAAGTAAGTTATTTTTTTTTTAACGGAATGAGAAATATTGTTGGGTTCATATATTTATTTTCATAATATTAGTTTGGCTTGACCTCGTAGAAATGTAATAAATTGAATCGATTTGATTAATATTTAGTAAAGGGTTCATAATTTTTTAAAATAAAAAAATATAATTTTAACTCGTTACTGAGTAATACAAGAATTTGGGGAGTAATAATTTTCCGGTTACCGAATGGGATCGCATTTCATCGAGTGGAACAATGATAGGTCACAAATCTGTACGTGTGTGGTTTATGGCTGTAAAGGCTGCTCCGCACTCAAGTGTGGAGAGACACAATAGATCCTTACGCATGGTCAAAGTACGCTGTTGCCTCGGTTGTACAACATATATGTAGATATGCAACATATATGTAATTATTGACATATGATCCATAAAGAATTGACATTCAAACTGCATTCAAAGTCTAGAAAATGTTTTGAATCAATCACATTGATTGAATCAATGAATTGATTAAAATCTCTTCATTTAACTTCGTTTAAGTTTTTTTGTTCCACTTATATTAATGATGCAAGTGCATTGCTAACTGAAATCTAAAAAAAAAATTGTAAAAAATCTTCAGAGTAATTTTTTTTTTCCAATTTTATTATTCATTCTCACATAATTGAATCAATCATAGTCATCCACAGTTTACTCGATATTTTTGATTAAAATTACATCAATTTATTATATTTTTTTTATACAAAAAGATCTTCGGTTTTATTAATAAAAACCAAACTGCATACCCAATGTTATTCATCATTTTTTTCCGAACACTTTACAACGTCAATGGCGTCTTCATTCTCAATATCATAATTTTTATATCCTTTTCATTATTATCATCTTTATTGTTTTCTCACACTGTTATTTTCTTTATTATTTAAGTAGAATAAAAAATAAAATTAAATTAATAATATTGTTTTTGAATAGGTTATGCTTGCTGAACGTAAAGGTACTGATGAGCTGTATGCAATAAAAATTCTTAAAAAGGACGTTATAATACAAGATGATGACGTTGAATGTACAATGATTGAAAAGAGAGTTTTAGCATTATCAGATAAACCACCATTTTTGGTCCAATTACATTCGTGCTTCCAAACTATGGTAATTTATTTTTCTTGTATATACAAAAGTTCTTATTATTTGCATCGTAAAATTATGAACTTAAATTTATATATCAATAGTACATTAAGTAAAATCAGATCTTAATTTTGGAATTTATAAAAATAATCCAATTATAAAATATTTGCAAAATGTAAAATTTTAGGATTTATGCGTAATAGAACGGATTTAATGTCAAACTCTAGAAGTATTACTAATTGAATTAAGAATATTCAATGTTTCCCAATCTTTTGAAATGCAATTAATTCTTTTTCAACGGCATCCCTTCACTAATAAACCATGAATGGGTGCCGTGATGCAAACTGTACTAGATTCTTCCAAGAAAAAAATCAGCTGTATAACCTTATCAAATTCAGGTGCTGCCTCATGTAAATTTTGTGAGGACAGTGACGAAACCGGCATACGCATTCTTTGCGACTGTTCAGCACTGGCTGTTCGAATTTTTTGGACTAGATTTCCTATAAGAATTTAGGAATCACTGTCTAATTCAATTTTGTACTTTAAGTACTTATACTATATCGGCGGGAACATAGGGGAATTATAAAAAATTTTAAAATAAATTAACAACTTATTATACTTGGGTAAATTGTATTATATTTATCGTAATATTTCAGAAATAACAACAAAAATACATTTTGGAAACAAAGTTTTTTTTTTAATAAAAAATGCGTGATTCTTCAATATTTTCGTTCTATTGATAAGTAGAAGGAAAGTCTTTTATTTTTTAAAAAAAAATCTAATTCAACAATTTTATTTATTTTTTTCGTAAGTAAGAGAACACAATTGATAATAATAGATAATTGAAACAAAATTACAAAGAAATTGTAATTTCATCTTTTCTTTGTATAAAATTTCTTATTAAATATTGTGCTCATAATATAAATGCCCCTATAAACTTGTATAAATTGATTATCATCATATATAATATAAGAATGATTTTGCATAAATAAATTTCAATTCTTCTAAATATCGTTTAAATGAAATTTTGTATTTTTTTTTCATAGTTGCAATGTATGAAGCTTCGATATATTAATCTCTACTCACATACTCATTAATATTAAATCAGTTTATCAATCGAACACTTTAAAAGTATATCAAAAATTATGCAATTATTATATTTTATTATAAATTTAATATATTTTAATTAATATTTTTAATTTTTTTAAATTAATAACTTTAATACTATAAATTACCCTCTCAACTTAACTATAGAAATGACTATGCTATTATGTGAATTTGTTTCCCTATTACTCTTACGGCGAACTCTTAATCACACCCTCCTACCAAATCTTTAAGAAAATGGGGGTGTAATATTTGAACTCAAATATAACGCCCCCACTTTCAAATCTTTTAAAAGAATTAATTACGTTCATAATATTATTTTGTTCGATTATAATCGAGAAACCTATTTCTTTTAAAAAAATATATATACATATATTTACATTTAATATACACAATTACAATAATTATTTTAATTTTTTAAATTTATTTTTGAAATCAAATATTAGGATCGACTTTTCTTTGTTATGGAATATGTTAATGGTGGTGATTTAATGTTCCAAATTCAACAATGTGGTAGATTTAAAGAACCAATTGCATGGTAAGTTCATAATTTAATTATTATTTTTTCATTTTCAATTTTCTTATAGTGAGTAAAAACATTATATAGAGCTTTCCGGTTCTAATCTTTTCAATTTCAATATTTAAAATGCGTGAGTTACACGCGGACTTGTAAACAATTACAAGTTTCTCCCACGTTAAGAATTCAATATTTTTTGTGACAAATGTATAATGAAAGTCTAATACGTTTGTTTGGAAAAAATTCTAATGGAATTGGGTGTTTTTTATAGAGATGTTGTCAAACTTTGATTTAAAATAAAAAAAAAATCACACCTGAAATCTTCTTAAGCACCCTGCAAGCAACCTTAAAATTCACCTTGAAAAGTTAAATATTGTAGTATATTGCATTTAGAATTTTAAAACTGAAATTATCTAATTTCTGTAAAGAGTTGAACAAGTTGCTTTTAGTTCTTGGCTATGCAAAATATTTTTTTTTTGCACTTTTCCACTTTGAATTCCTGGGCATACAGCCATCACATTAATTATTTTAGAATTTCTATTTGAAATTTCATAAAATAAATTTTTCTACAAGAATAATTCAAAAAATTCTTCATAAGCAACAAGAATAAGCCAAATAAATTGAAATATGAAAAAAACTATATAATCCTTTGAAAATCATTTTAAGAAGATTTATTTCCACTGTACGAGTATAACTATGGAATTTATAAATTACTAAACATTTTAAGCTTTCAACAAAAAAAGTGGCAACAACAAAAGTAAAACTTTGTCCTGTTGCACATTCCAGAGTACGAGTATTTAAGTACTCATAATTCACCATTAAATTTTTTTTTTTCAATTTTAATTAAATTCCAACTTATTATTTCTGCTTGAACTGGTCATTTATTTAATGTGAATCCATTTGATATAATTTGAATAAACAAGAAAAACTTTTACTCGGTTAGAAACTATTTTATAATTTCAATTTTTTTTTTTTAATTTTACTAATGTTTAGAATTAAGTACGCAAACATTTTTTTATGAGCTTTTTATTAAAATTATTTTAAAATTTTGTTAAAATGCTCCCAGTTCTCATCATTATATACTTATTAATTTTATTTATTTTATTTTATATATGAGTTTAAAATTTTAATTAAATTTCCAACTTTATTTGAGTGGGAAATTTTCAAAAAAAAAAAAATTTATTTCCTTTTTTTTCTATTCAACAGTTTCTATGCAGCTGAAATTGCTGTTGGATTATTCTTTTTGCATAATCGTGGTGTTATTTATCGTGATTTAAAATTGGATAATGTTCTATTAGATCGTGATGGACATGTTAAAATTGCTGATTTCGGTATGTGCAAAGAAGGTATCAAAAATGATAATACAACAAAAACATTTTGTGGTACACCCGATTATATAGCGCCTGAGGTAAAATTTATTTAATTAAGAAAAATTCAATAACAAAAATTAATCGATTATTTTTGATTATTAATTATATTTATTAAATTAATCGATTGAATTTTTTTCTTGTTTTCCATTAAAATTTTCAATAATCAATTAAATTTTCAATATTAATTTATAATATTTTTAATTTTCATATACTGTTTGGTTTTTAATTATAAAATTTGAAAATAATTTCACAGATAATACTTTATCAACCATATAATAAATCGGTTGATTGGTGGGCATATGGTGTTCTATTATATGAGATGTTAGTTGGGCAACCACCATTTGATGGAGAAGATGAAGAAGAATTATTTGCAGCAATCACCGATCATAATGTTTCCTATCCAAAAAGTTTGAGTAAAGAAGCAAAAGAAGTATGCAAAGGAGTAAGTATTAAATTGTTTTTTGTTTACTACATTTTAAATTTAAATGTAGCTGAATAAATTTGTAATGCGAGCAAGCCATATACTATATGGTATTACCAACACAAATGCTTATTTTTTTTGTGCAACACAAATTTTTGTATTTTAAAACAGATTCAATATTCGGCGCCATTTAATGAACTGATTTTTTTAAAATATAAAAAGGTTTTGTTGTGACAAATATAATGACAGACAGATATCGTCATTCATTGCGGAACATCCTAAAGAGAGTAATCTGAAAATTTGTATTATATTTACAATGGCATAAGAGTAACGCACTCTCGAGAGTCACACTCTATGCGTAGTTGTAGTTGACTACTTTTGTAAATCATATTTTCGATTATTAGGGATATTGTTAGAAAAACTTGAATAAAACAAGTAAAAACACTATATTTTTATTAAATTGTACACATTTAAAGTTAAAGCGCAATTAAAAGAAAATCAAACATACGGTCACAATTTGTGTAACGATTATAACAATTTCAAACGTAAAACGGTTACAGTACCAAAAATATAACAAAAAAATTATTCTAACTGTTATATAAAAACAAAAAAATTACTAACTGTTATACACATATATATATTTTCTTTTTTTCAGTTCTTAACTAAACAACCACCGAAACGTTTAGGTTGCGGTGATAATGGAGAGGATGATGTTAGAGGACATGCATTCTTTAGGCGTATAGATTGGGAAAAAATTGAAAATCGTGATGTTCAACCACCATTTAAACCGAAAATTGTAATAAAAATTTTAATTTTTATTTTAATATCTTCTATATTAATTCTGTTATACATATGTTTGTATATTAGATTTCTATTTATAATATATTTATATATTTTGTTATAACTTGTTTAACAACATTCTTCTCATTCTTTTTTTTTTCTCATTTTTTTTTCTAAAATAGAAACATCGTAAGGACGTTTCAAATTTCGATAAACAATTTACATCAGAGAAAACTGATTTAACACCAACCGATAAATTATTTATGATGAATTTGGATCAAAATGAATTCATTGGATTCTCATATCTAAATCCAGAATTTATAACAATGATTTAAAGAGTCACTTTTATTTTTTCTTATAATTATTATCATTATTAATTAATTAATATTATTGAATTTATGAAATCTTATAATTATTATTAAATTTAAAAATTAATTACATAAAAATATTATGTATAATAAATGCTCGTAATACACTTAAAAGAAAAAATTAATTTAATCTGAAAAATAAAAATTTATATTTTCAGTTTGTAATTTTTTAATTTTGTCTCTAAATATTTATGAAATGAAAATTTTTCGAATCCTAATTAAAATCAGAAATCTAAATTATTTTAAATATACATATAAGTTAATCCAAAAATAAAAAAAAAACAAAGCAAAAAAAATATGAAATATGAACAATTAACATGTTGGGGAAAACATAAATCGCTAACAAAATTTATGAGTATAACAAAAACCAAAAAAAAAAAAAAAAAAAAATTTTAAATTGAACTATTACAATATTTTATAATTGTAATAGTTCAATAATAATACAAGAAAAATAGAAAACAAAAAATCCGAATCTAAAAAGAAAACAAAAAACAAAAATAACTTTGGATTACAGTTAATAAATTTTCATTGAATTTTATTGATTCACCCATACTTTAATCTGGTCGAAATTTCGTAAAAATTTAAGATCAATTCCCGAATTTCTTTGTCCATTCTACATTCTTCTATAGATTTTCTATATATATATTTCTTTAAATTTATCGAAAATATGAAGCAATTAATTACTAATCGAACAAATACTAGTCTAATACTAGTTTAATAATAAATGTTCGAATTTTTTCAATATTCGAATATCTCATTAATGAATTTCCTTAATTTCAGAATTTTTCTAATATTTAAATATTTCTAATTTTCGAATATTAATCATATATATATATATAATAACAGTTTTTCGAATTTTTCTTATATTCGAAAATTTCCCTTAAAAATATTTCGAAATAATTTCGAAATTTTAATTTATATTTGATAATATAAATCAAATAAAAATTCTTAATTATTATTCAAAATATGCATTATATAATTTCCTGTTAGAAATTAATTTTCTATAAAAAAAAAAGTATATTTTCGAAATTTTAAAAAATTATATCAAAAAAAATATATCAAAAATTTTAATTGATAAGAACTGAATTTTAATTGTAATTAAAATAAAAATTTTATGCATTTTAATCATATTATTATTAAATCCCTATAAGTATGCAATAAAATTCACAAAATAATTATCTATGAAAAATTAAATCAAAAAATAATGCAAAATTAAGCTAATAGCATCATTAAATCACAAAAAATTTAAATTATAATTAAAATGTCTTTATTATAAAATCATTTCATTATAATATGATGGTTTCCAAAAGCAAAAAAAAAAAAAAAAAACAAATAAATACTAAAATTCATTTGAAATAAATTAACTGTGTGCATAACAGAATCTATAAAACTAAAGACTTACTAAACAAAACTTAAAGTAGTAATATTCTAAAAAAAAACAAAAAAAAACAAAAAACCAAAAACATAAAATAGAATTTACAATTTGCCAAAATAAAAGCATTTTTTCTTTCTTCTTCTAAAAAAGACAAAAAAACAAGGATAATGCAACCTAACAATCAATATATCTACTATATTTTACGCAAAAAAAAACAAAATAAACGAAAATTAACAAAATTTAAATATTGATCATAATAATTTGAATTCTTCCAATATGCTTGAATATCCGGGCTCCAATTCTTTTAAAATCATAATTAATGCACTTAAATTCTCTTCAAACATGTAAAATGATTTTTAATTCACAATATTGTCCTCCCCCCCCCAAATATACACGATATTATAATATCAAAATAATTAAAATTTTATTTAAAATTATTTTATTTAATTCTCATTTTACAAAATTTTTGCGCCTATTGAATTTATTATAATACATATTATATTTAATATAAATCTAATTTGAAAATTATTCTGAATTATATATAAATGTGTAAATTATAATAATATTGTTAAATATAGATGTGAAATATTTAAATAAATTTTTTATTAAAAATATAAATAAATAATAAAATTAAAAATTTCTTGTTCATTTAAATTTCCAATATATTATATAATAATTACATTATCATTATATATAATATTATTATATATAATATTATTATTATATAAATATAATTTATCTGTGATTTCAAACAAGAAAAAAAAAAAACACTAAAACAAAAATGTTAACATTTTACTTATATATTGAAAAAATTAAAATATCCTTTTTCTCATTTTCATTTTTTATTCTTCAATTTAATTATTTCCAATTATTATATATAATATCTTAATACGAGATATAGAAATATTTATTAATAATTATAAAATATACAATATTAGTATTATTAGTATAAAAAGCTCGGGTAAATTATATTAAAAATAATTTGTAAAATTCAAAATAGCAAAAAAATATTTGAATTGGAAATTAATATACAAAGAAGAAAAATAATTTACTGCGAACAAAATAATATCCCAGTTTAAATATTGTTTTTTTTTTTTTTGTATTATTTTTCTGCATAATATTTATATATTATGTATATAATCGGTCTTAATTTCTGCTTTTTTTCTACTAAAAGCCGGAATCTGTTTTCACTTTTTACTTTTGATTTGTGATTTTCATGTTTTTTTCCTCAAGCAATTATCTTCTAACTCCGATTATTAGAATATTTAGTATAATTTTCATGAAAGCAACTTTGATATTAATAACTCAAATAATTATTATTTTATATAAAATATAGCATTTAATAAAAATTGTGATATAAGTCATGTAAATTTCAAAAAAAATTAAAGGCAGCTGATCTTTATATTATTTTAAAAAAAATCTATATTTTTGACAATATAGCAATTCGATGGCAATCTTATAATTAATAATATTAATAATATTATTCAAATTCAGTTCGAGGAGAAAAATTTTTAAAATTTTCTTTAAAATTTTGATTTGTTTCTTTAATTACACCATCCAGCCATTTATTCTGGATGCATTTATAAGATGAAACTTTCTTAATACTAATTTTCAGCAATAAATCAAATAATATTTTATTTGCAATTATACACTATTTTATATAATAATAATATTTTCAATAAATATTTCAATAAAATTGAATTTTATAATAAATTAACATGTATAATTAATTAAATACAAATAGGTATAAAAAAAAATTGATTTTTTTTTTATCACATCGAATTTTGTGTTTCAATAAAATATATACATATTATATACTCTTTGGTATATTATAATTTTATATTTTTCATATTCTCATATATTATAAAAAAAAAAGCATTTTTAAACTGGGATTTTACACATTAAATAAAATATAATATATATATATATATTATAATATTTATATATATTATAATATATATAAATAATATATATATATATATATATATATATATATATATATATATATATATATATATATATTATAGTATATATATATATATATATATATATATATATATATATATTGCAATTGTATTTAAATATAAAAAATTTAAATATTTACCTACATTTTATCTTAAAATTAAATATGAGAAAAAAAAACAAAAACATTATACATGCACGCTATATATACACGCTATAAAGAAAACGAATTGAATTTGAAAACCGCTTGATTTGAAACAATACTCGCCCCGGTATTGATAAAATCAAACCGAAAAATTATTTAATAAAAAATATTTTCCGCATCAATATAGATTTAAGAATAAAAAGAAAAAAAATAATATATGTATTTGAAATTTTATTATTATAGTACTAAAATTTTAGCTTAGCTTATAACAACACAAATGAATTCATAACAAAATTTAATATTATAATCATGACGATCTAAGTACTAAATTTAATAGCTATTTAAAATAAGCATAATTTTCGTGAAAATTATTATTACCTATGAGTTTTAAAATGATATCAAAAATCATTTAATAAAATAAAGTTCTAACAAATCAAATAATTGAAAATTTATTACTAATGTACATATACATAGTAAATATGAATTTGGAGATTTCACTTTTATAACATCAAAAAAAAAATTGATTCGAGGTTATAAAACTTAACATAGATCGCAATTTAGATTGCAAATCAATACATTTATAAATACATTGATATATTTACAAAAAATAACATTCAAAGAAGAACATTTATTTTTTATTAAATTTTAAGTATTATATATATTATTAAAATTATTGTATAACAATTATAGTATAAAGAAAAATATTAAAGAAAAAAAAAACAACCAAAAAATAAAAAACAGAGTCTCGATGTACCACTATAGAATATTAAAAATATATATATATATATATATATATAATTACTATATACCATATAATAACTAATTTATAAATACATATATATACATATATATGTATATATATATATATATATATATATATATATATATATATATATATATATAATATATATATATATATATATATATATATATATATATATATATTATATATATGAAAAACATATATATAATATAAACATATATAGTAAATGATGAAAAACAAAAAAAAAATTATATTTAAACAAAAAAATAAAAATCCTTTAAATATTATACCTACTATATATATTATTATATTAAATTATAAAAAAAATTTAATTATATATATATATATATATTCATAAATAGAAAATTCAATATTTTATTTATTAAATATTCAATATTATTATTATTATTATATTCATGTAAATAATAATTTATTATTATAATTATTAAACAAGAAACATAAATTAAGAAACAAACCAAAAAATAAAAAATATTATATAGAAATTGCAAAAAAAAAAAAATAAATTAAATTAAATAAAAAACTAATATAAAAACATCATTCCAAACAAAAATTTTCAGTGATACTTGTATAAAAGAAATTGTTTGAGAAAAAATATAACATCAACACTTAAACCGATACAAAAAAAATAAAACAAAAATTGCAAGAAAATTAATTTTAAATTTAAATTAAAAAAAAAATAAATAAATTTAATATATTATGACAATCTTCAAAATACTATGATAAATATCTTAGATATATTACAACTATTGTAAGGGATATATATATATATATATATATATATATGTAGATAACAACTATTATATTACATTTAAATAAATAAAATTTAATAAAGAAATATTATATTTCTGAGAAAAAATAGAAAACTAATCATAAATTTAATTAATTAATTAACAAAAAGAATAAAAAAAGAAACATAGATAGAAAATTAAATATTATTTAATAAAAAAAGTATAAAATTAACTTAAATACTAACATATTTATTATATTTAGAAAGAACACAATAGAAAGAATTCAAATTCAAATTTATAAATTATAAAATATATAATTATTTATATATAAGTAAATAAAATATTAATTTTATTATATATTTTATTATTTAACTTGAAATAATTATGAATTTTTTTTTCTTTTAATGTCAACATTCTATATATGATTTTTATTTAAATAGCTTACAATACATAGAAAAGATAATTTTTAAATTATGTTTTGCCATAATTAAAATAAATAAGAAAAAGGGAAAAACAAACATTCCAAAAAAATAATAAATTTATTATGTAAAAATTGATATTGACCTTGTATTAGTAAAAATTAAAACTATTAAAAAAAATATTAAATAAAAAAAAAGGGTAAATAAGGATAAACAGGAAAATCATATTATAAAAAAAAATATTATATATATATATATATATATATATATATATATACATATATATATGCATACATATATATATATATATGTATATATATATATATATATATATATATATTTTACAAATCTATATCAAAAATAATTATGTTAAAATACAACATTTTATAATAATAATTACATGTATATAAATAAAATGTATATTTTTATGACAGAGATTCATTAAATTATAACATAAATATATAAAAATATATATGATATATGTATACAAGAATTCCAAATAATTTCATTGATTAATAATAATTAATAATATTTGGAATTTTTCGTAAAAGTATATATATATATATATTATTTATTATTTAATAGTTATTTTATTTTGAAAGAGAAAACAATTACCGCTATTAATTAATATACTTATTAACAAATGAATAATTAGTAAATAATAAAATTATTATATATATATATATATTTCTTATAACAATATATGTGTTTAATGAACAAATTTAAGAATCTCATTTAAAATCAATTTCAAAATATATACTTATATCTATAATTGAAAAAAAATATGTAATATTATAAATATATTTAAGATAAATTTGAAAAAATAAAATTACTTTTGATTAAATTAAAAATTAATAATGATTAGATTTAATTGACGTAAATCATACTAATTAATAAAATAATATTTAAAATAAAAAAAAAGATTTAGTCTAATTTTAAAATTTATATATTAATCGCGTATACTAATAGTAAAAGAATTTATAAAATTTTAAGTGTATTTAAATTTTAAGAACAGAAATGACAAAAAAAAAAACACAATATTTCAAAAAATAAAAATTCTGCGACATAAACCACCAGAAACAAAAGAAAAAAATTTTTAGAAAAAATATAATGATAACTTAAAACAGGGTGATTTAAAAACCAAAAATCAAATAAAATAATTTATATAGAAACTTTACTATGCAAAAACCTATATATATATACATAATACTATACTTAAAAAAATCTTACTATAATCCAGACTGAAAATCATATTATATAAATTAGATTATTGTACATAATATCAATGTATATTTACAATATACATTATATACAAAAATATTATGTATATAAGAATTTTATAATATGTGTATAAAATTCAATTCTTATAATATACTCATATAATATTATATTATATATAAATCTATAAATACACAATATGTAAATAAAAATATATAAAGATAAAAGCATTTAAATATACTCGTAGATCAACAAGATAACATAAAAAAATTTTTAGTACCTAGCCTAAATTCTTAATAAATTTTATCATTACTATTAATTATAATAAAGACGATGGTATTCTGAAAAAAACAAAACCACCTATACTATAACAAATATTATATATATATATATACATAATATACAATTCAATAATTTTATAAATAATTTTTTTCTTTAAACTTTTTATTTTAACATTTGAAAATTATAAAAATATAATTAAAAAATCAAAAAGAAAAAAAAAACTTTTTTCTTAACATTTTGAAATTGTACAACATTTTATATTTTCCATTTTTTAAACTATTATACATAGATGAAAAATATTATAGCATAACTTCAGGCGAACATTAATAAAATTCTATTAGAAAATAAATTAGATAACACTTGAATAATACAACAATACAAGAACAAAAATAAAGGGAGCGCGTTAAAAACAGTCAAAGAGAAAATTTCAAATTAATTTCAATATTTGTTAAAAATAAAAATGAGAGAATAAAATATTTAAAAATCTATTGAGCAAATATAGAAATATTAATTTATATAAATTTTTTTTTTTCATATAAAATCACAATAAACTAAAAATTTATTTGTTATTTTATAAGTGCAGAGGTCTATTTATTATTATTATTATTATTATTATTATTATTATTGCAAATAATTACTATATTAAATAAAATTTTAAATTATTCAGGTTATGTCAAAAAAAGAAAATTCAATTTATTAGATTATTTTTATTAAATATTTATATATATGTATGTAGTTGATATATGACGTATATATTTAATTTACTATATTATGCAATTATCATAAATAAATCATTATTATTTTTTCTTATACATGTATAGAATTTCGAATTTCGAATCAGGATTATTAAAAAAACAAACAACCACCATCTTTAAATTTCTATATATATATAGAATAACTTTTTATATATATATATATATACTTTACAATTGTATTATTGATATATATACATATATATATCATATAACATACATTCAATATATATTTTTATATATATATGCATATATATGTATATATATTGATATATATTGATATATATATATATATACATATGTATATATATATATGTATATATATATATATCTGTATATATATAAATTATTGATATATATATATCAATATATATATATATATATATATATATATATATATATATATCAATAATATGTATTGTATGTATACAATTTTAAAGTATATAATTATATATACATATATATATATATATATATATATATATATATATATATAATATATATATATATATATATATATATAAATTATTGATATATATAAATATATATCGATATATATATATATTGATATATATTGATATAAATATACTTCAAATTGTGAGTCAACCATTATAACATTAAATTTTTAAAATTAAAATTATAATGAAAAGAAAGAATTTACTATTGCCATTTTATTTCACATAAAATAAATCACCCTGTAATTTTTGCAAAAAAAAAAAAAAAAACAAGAATAATTTATAATAAAAGGAAAGAAAAATACAAAATTATTAGACTTTTGTTTTTTGATTCAATGAAATAAAAAAGAATAAATGTTGCCTTCATTTTAATCCTATATTATATATATATATACATATATATATATATATATATGTATATATACAAAAACAAAACATTTAAACAACATAATATTATCAAGATTATGAACACATATACATACATACATACATAGATAAAATGTTATCTAAAAAATATAAATACTGTTATAAATTAAACAACATAAATACTTTACACTACATAATTGTTATTATACATTATACACCTGTTTTCAATTTCTTCAAATTTATTTTAATATATAAAAATTAATAATATATGATTATTATTATTAAAAAAAAATTATTAATATAATATTAAAATATTAAATTAAGTTAAGAAAATAAATGAAAAATAAATTAAAATCCCAATGTTACGAATTCAAAAAAAAAAAATTAAAAAACAAGCAAAAAAAACTTATGATTAGAAAAATAATTTAATTAAAGAATAATATATTAATATAATAAAAAAAATATTATTATATAATAATTATATTTAATAATAAAATTTTAAATAGATATAAATAATCAAGTTTATTTCTCCCAAAAAAAAAAAAAAATTCATAATTAGAGTATGAAAAACAAAGTAGAAAAATTTAAATTATAATTTTATACATTTTAACATACATTAGTACACTTATACATGCTTTTACATACATATAATATATAATAGTTTATAAACGTATAGAAATCACAGTAAAGATTACTAAGATATTTAATATTAATAGTTATATAAAAATAATATAATTTAAATTTTAATAAATATTTAATTATTTAATTATATACAAAATATAAATTACAATTTACTTTACAAAAAAAAATGATATTTAAAATCAGACATTTAAAAAACTTAACGTTTTAAGTCTGACATTTGAAATTTGACGTCTTGAAAATGTTCTTCTCGAATTTATTCGAAAATTACGCCATCTTACAATGTATAGATTAAAAAATATATTTAATAGAAAAATTTTGCGTATATTCGAAATTTTAATTTCAATTAATTTTGTGTATAACAATTTTTGAAATGAAAATTAAATTCTATAAATAAACAACGGACATAAAAATTAAATTCATTTTAAATACATAACATATATGTATGTAGCTGGAATTCTTATTATATCTATGTATAATTTATATTAAAGCGAAAAATATCAAACATTTTACATTCGGATTTTAAATCTAGAATGAATAACAACAGAAGAGCAATATTATTTAAATATTCATTAATTAAAATTTTAAGATATTGATGAAATCATTGATAAAATAATATCGAATAAATTAATTATATTACAATATATATAAATAATTTATTCCAAAAAAATAGCAATCTAATATCATAATAACGGCTATTGATTTTTTTTTTTTAGCAAAATCTCAGAATAATTTCAGTAAGAGCTTATATTTTAATTATAATTCAGAAATCTGATAACTTTTATATTAATTTTTAATTATTCGGTTATTAAATGTTGGGAAAATAGAGAACATATACACTATTATATAAAAGGATTATCAATTCTAATTAAATTTAATTTATTTTATTTACAAATAATTATTCTACATTTTTGTTATAAAATATGACACATGTGAGGAAAATGATTATTAAAAAATATTCTCTATTAATATTACAAAAGTCGTCTTGTGTTTTTTTTTTTTTTTGTTTTCGACAATATTGAAATAATCAATTGATAATCGAATTTTTAATCAATATTGAATAATCGAATTGAATTTAAAGTGTTTGTTCTATACTCTTGGACTTGTTTCAGATCGTATAAAAGAATCGGAAATATAAAATTTTTAAAATTGGAACCTGGAATAAAATATTAAAATTCTTAATTTATAATAAATTTTTATTTTCAATTTTTTCATTCATCTCTTTTTTTTTTCGTTATAATGGAAGAAATTAAATAAAATATCAAAAATAATTTAAAAAAATAAAAAAATCAAATTTAAATGTATAAAAAGAAGAAAAATTTTTAATAAATAATTTTGCGTAAAAACTTTTAGAGAAATATGAAAAATAATAATATTTAATTAAAAATAAAAATTAAAATATTAATAAAATTTAATTATATAAAAATTATATAAAAAAAAAAAGTATAAAAAGTCGTACCTACTTTAGTACTCAAAAATTCAAATATGAAGTATTTTATTCAAAAAAAAAAAAAAAATCAAACCTACATTTGTAATACATGGAAAATAAAAACTAATTTTGAAAAAGAAACAGAATATTCTTAAAAAATTATAAGAGAAAAAATGAGAATAAAAAATTTTTAATATTTATATATATATATATGTATGTACTCTATAAAATACGTGTTTATAATACAATTACATAATTACAATATTTATATATAATTAAAATTTTCATATTTTTATTTCAGTATATAAAAACAAAAAAAACCAAAATCCAAAATTTGTAATCTATTTTTAAAATAATTAATAAATGTTTTTTGAATATTTATAAAAATAAATTATATATTTATCTATATACTCGTATATAATATATATATATATATATATATACATATATTAAATTAAATGTCAACATATAATTAATTTTCTAATTAAAAAATACCAAGAAAAACAGAATTTTATGAAAATATTCGAATAAGAAAAAATATTTTAAAAATAAATTTAAAAATTTAAAAAATATTTAAAATCATAAAGAAACCAAAAAAATAATTGAAAACTATATAAGAGAGCAAAAAATATACTACTATATATATACTAAAATATATAAATAAAATTTAAAATATATATATATATACATATATATCAGAGCAAAAAAAATTAACACTATTTATTTAAAAATTATATAAGAAAAATAAGAAAAAAAAATATGAAAATATTTAAGAATTAAGAAAAAAAATTTAAAATTTATTAAAGAAAATAAAAAAAAAAAAATACATAAAATGGATAAATAAAAACTATTATTATATCTTCTTTAAAAATTCTTTTATTATGTTTTTTTTTTTCGAAATTTCCGTTTTTATAAGAAATTCAACCGTTTACTGTAAGTGTCTTTAGCTACCCATGCTTGTAGTAAAATTTCTCTTGCTGTCAAATTCAAATATTCAATTACATTTATACAGCATAATTGTTATACATTAAGAAAAGAAGAATACATAACAAGAATAGCTCGGGCAAATCCTCTAGCGGGGTCCAAACCAAGAAGTAGTCCCAGAAAAACATGAAGAAGAACAGTACTGCAAGAACTAAATAGATACGAAATCTCGTAGAATGAACTAGAAGAACTAGCGATGAACAGAGAAGAATGGAGATTTCAAGTTAAAGCCCCAAGGTCCCAGCATAATTTTTATTTAAAACAAATTTTGACAGATATGTCAAAAAATGTCAAAATCACAGGAGATTATTTATTTTTTTTTTGTTTTTTTAGACATTTTACACATTTTACACATTTAAGAAAAAAATTAAAGTCGGAGAGTATAATACTATTTAAATTTGGTAAGGGGAAATATTCTGAAATTTTGTTTTAGCTTTCAAAAGTCATATTAAAGATGCCGTGTCATAGTAGAATAATATTAATTTTTTTAGAGAGAAATTTTTTAACGAGAAGGGGGGGGGGGGCGGAGGGGGTACCCATTGTAGCTGTAAATATCGGTGAGCTGCTTAAATAAACTGAACTTTTAACATTAATCCCAATGGAAATTTCTTCATACAACTTCAGAACAGATGGATGACGTAATCAAAGGAACAGGCTTTTCATATTATTTCATTATCATACATTTATACTCTTTAATTCTATGAAAATATTTAATAAAATAAAAAAAAAAAATATTGTAATAAATTAAAAATTTTATTTATTTAAATTTTATTTTTTTCACATTGCATATTTTTTTTTTTCATTTAATAAATTACATAAAATATATAATAAACAATATTAAATTTAATTTAAAATTATTGGAATAGTCTAGTTAAAACTGCAAATAAAAATACTATTAAACCAGTTGATCCTCCTTTTAGTAAAGAATTTCCTATTTTTAAATAAAAAAAATTTTTTTTTATATAAAAGTTTTAGAATAAATTATGAATAATTAAACATGACAATTCGAATTTATTGCTTATTAAATAGACAATTATGTATTTTGAAAATTTATGAGGCATATACTAAATGTTCAATAATTTATTTTACTGAGGCAATTTTTGAATATTACAAAATGTTTGTTTATTATAAAAATTACTATGATATTTTACATTTATGTCCATATACCAGAGTGTACCTTATTATAATGAGAATGAAAATTTTACTTCATCTATTTAAATTTGCTTTTGAAATTTATTTAAATATATATATATTTTTTTAATTTAATGTGTTATTATACGTGAATATTGAATGTAAGCAAAAACCAAAAGAAAATTACTGAAACAAAGGAAATTATATTTAAATATTAATGTTTGTACGTATATAGGTATGTATTTATATATAAGTGTATTTACATGTGTACATATAAAAATTAATAGTCTAATATATATATAATTTTATATAATTTATAATATATTATTATGTATAAAAAGTTTTATTGTAATTTTTTACACAAAATTATCATAATAATCAAATGATGATTCAACAGATGATGATATAGACGATGATGATTCTGATTTTAATAATGATGCAAAATAATCAACATAATGTAAAATAATTTTATTTATTTTACCGCTATTATGTGGTTTTAATTTATCACCATATTTCGTTAATAAATCAATAATAACACCATTTGACCAACCAAAACCAACTTGAACATCATATTCACCACCGCCGCCATGACCACCGAATTTATTAGCATCATACTAAAAAAAATTTTAAACAAATAATTATAAAAATCTTTATAAATTAAAAAAAAAAAAAAAAAGTACTTACTTTTTCATACATATGCTTATTATCAAGGTAAGCAGCATAATTTGATTGTACCCATCTTGTTGCCCATTTTTCAGCTAATGCTTTTGATTCAGTTGTATTTAAATTATCTAATCCAATAATTAATAAATGTTGCATTGGTGGCCAAACATTTGGTAAATCCCATTGTTCTCCTGTATTTCTTATCGTATTTGGTACACCACCAGGATATTTATCAACACCAGTTTCATTTAAATATTTTAAAATTTTTTTAGAAATATTTTCTTTATCCGATACATTAAATGATTTAACCCAAAGTGGTGATAAATTTGTTGGAACAAAATAATTTCTTTGTTTTTTATTAATTAAATCATAATCTAACCATGATCCAATTGTATCATTCCATAAAATTGCATCAATTGATTTTGCAATTTCATCAGCTATTTTAGCAAATTCTTCTGATTTCAAAGAATTTTTAGCTAATGCATAAAAATTTGAAATAATTTTTGCATTTTGATATAAATATGCATTTAAATCTACAGCAATTATATAACGTGCTTTTGTATTCGTTAAATTTCCATCATTTGTTCCATTCTCTGTTATAAACCAACGTCCACTAAAATCCATACCAGATTCAGCAGCTGCTTTAATATTTGCATATAATTCATTTTTTTCTTCTTCACTTTGTAAATTTTTTGCTAATTCATAATCTTCTCTATATGATTCAGGACGTGGTCCTAATGATTTTGCAAAATAAGAACATAATTTATGACCATTAATATCATGACAATAATTATCCCAAAAATAATTAAATTCCTTTTCTAATAAATTAACATTTCTTATAGCGAAATCAGTATTATTTGTTATATCAACATATGATTTAATCATTGGTGCTAATAATGGTGGTTGGGATCTATTTAAATAATAAATACGTCCGCCATTTGGTATAAAACCAAAACGATAAATTATTGAAAGAAAATTATCTAAAATACCTTCGACGGTTGTATACATTTCACATATTAATAAACCTTTAATAACCCAATATGAATCCCAATAGTAAAATTCTAAAAATCTACCGCCAGGCACAATTACTGGATTTTTAACTGGTATTATAGAATACAAATATGGATTATTTTCAACTTCGGGTTTCATTTTACGACCCAGAATTTTCCAAATATCATTCAATTCTTTTCCCCATTGTCTTAAAGCATCATTCTTAACTGATTCTAAAAATTTTGGATTTTCCTTCCAATCAGTTGGTATCCACACTTCTAACTCAAAACCTTTTTCGTTGAAATTTTGCTAAAAAAAAAATAAAAATTAAAATATTTTTTTTTAATAAATAATTTTATTAAAATTATAGCTTACATTAACGAATTCTCTAACTTCCTCTGTATTTGGATTTGAACGATTTTCCATAAAACTATCAAAATTTGCTAGAACTTTTTCAGGCGGAAACTTAAGACTCATATCAACAAAAGTTTTTGAATCCTTGAAAATTTTTGCTAGTGATACGGTATGTAAAAGCTTCCCATGACAAAAAATTTCACTAAAACATAACGGAAGATAAAAAAATAAAAAGCTTTTTAATATACAATTTAAAAAAAATATGAAAATTAAAAATTAAAGGCAGAATCATAATAGATTATCTTTTGTAGTATAGATGACGCTATAATCGCTAAAATGAAATATTTTCTCTACAATTGATATTTATGAGACAATTCTGAATTGTCTCATTAATATAAATTAAATATAAATTAATGAGACAATTCAGAAAGGACAAGTGCGAAATGCTAGTACGATAAGGTCAGAAACGGTCTCAGTATATATTTCAAAATTCTTAATAAATATTGTTGTATAATGTTTTCGGCAAAAACAAATATGTACACTCTAGCCCGTATGGTTAATTTTGAAGTGCAATAGATGTAACCCCATTTGGAATATGGTACGAAAATGCTGAGTTAAGTGCCGGTATAAGGTATAGGATATTCGGTCGGCTAAGGTTGACTAAAAAATTTTTTCTGTTTTATAGAACAGTTCGTGTTAACTTTGACCGTTATAATACTTTAAGTATTGAATACTTTCAGTATTCCTAAAAGCAACGGTATATGCTATGGGGTACATATGGCATCATTTTGATATTTACTTATATCTCACTATACACCTGTACTCATTTAACTCTTCCACTTACTTAAAGAAGTGAATAAGTCAGCAACTTAAAAAAAAATAAAATTTGTTTCATTAGCATTTGTATAAATTTTTTTTTTTTTTGTGTGTATACACCAACCCTACTTTAGAACAAGTGTTAAGTTTACTTTCGATAATTAAAATCAAATTATTCATTATAGATTATTGAAGTTTGTTTACATTTCAATCCTATGTTGTCTGTAAACATTTTCTGCTTATTAATATTGTAAATATGTTGTTATCACCTGTCAGTTATTATTATAACTAATTTAATATATAAAAAACTACTTTTCAATAGAAAAACTCATTTCTGATAAGCGATTCTATTGTAAATTTTTTGTTTTTGCAATGTCTTATTATTTAAAATGATTTCAATTTATTAATTTTTTATGTATTCAGAGAGAAAATTGTAATTCCGAAATATACATATGCGTAATATATAACAATAGGTACTTAATGGTTAAGAAAATTATTTATATAAAAGTTCTGATAAGACAAAATAGATAATAAGATAAATTAATAATTATAATGAGCAAAACTTATGATCATATTCACAATAAAGACTTTTAAGTTTTGTATATGTAAAGATGTTTGTAATTTAAAATTAACTTAAAATTTTTTAATCAATGAATAGCTACTCAATTTACAAAATAATTTCAGGTCACTATATTAATTTAAAAAATAATAAATTCAAGTGTTCACATATTTGTTTTAAAAAACCATTGTTTCATTTATTTGTCGTCACTTTAATTAAATAATAAACAATTAAAAATTAAAAAAAAAAAAAATTAATTGTAAACAATTAAGATTTGAGTTCAATCAGTTAAATCAATTTAATTTTCAATATATTATGTAAGAAAAATCATATATGCCTTAACAAGTAGTTTTTTAACAAAAAATGAAAACATGACAATTCCGCATTTTGATAACATCTTCCTTGCCGCCCCGCATGTGAACAAAATTCTCCACTTACGGTCGCCGTACGGTAAATAATATCTATATATATATTCATTTTTACTGTGTGAATTGTAACAAAAGCCAGTTCCGTCACAGAAATACCCATGGCTCAGCCTGAGCTTATACGCCGTTCATTTCCCGAGTTTCAACAGAATTTCATTCATGACCACAAGCCACAGCAGCGGAGAGTACACACCCATAAGACGTCTTTCTATTGATGTATCTGTCATTCCACTGCCAGCCGGTCCCGAAAAAAAGATTCTAGACTACATCATCGACATTATTCAGCGAACCACCGACATCTCCACACCAAACTAAACAAGCTCCCTTTCTCATTTAGGAAGGACATCAGAGCATTACTGCATATTGAATGGAGTACTTCGCTCAGACTTAATCCACAAAACATGCCTTATCAACAAAACATCCTTCATAGCTTTCAATACAAAAGGGGTCAGACTAATCAGTCTAAGATCTTTTTGGTTTTTATAATATAATTTGATAAGGAGTATCAAATTTGGGATGAAGATCACCTTTACAAGTCCGTCTTTCATTGATTCGTTTAATCTTCATGCCATCACAGGGAAAAGAATGTTAAGAATAAAAAAAAATTTAAGAATTTTCCCATAGTTTTCTAGATATTTAATTGATTTCAATAAAATCGTGTAACATGTATAATTATTTATACAATTTGAGTTATTTTTTAATTAAATTAAAATATTTTGTATAAATTAAATTAAAATTCAATTTAATATATTTTATTGGAATTATTAAAACTGAACAAAATTATTGTTTTAATTCATACATGACTATTGTTAAGTAACTATTAATTACAACGGGTTAAATATTTTCTTGTTAATGAAATCTAATATCGAAACTAAATCGTGTTACATTAAAGTAAAATAAATTTTCATATTTTAATTATAATAAATACTTAAATATCCTAAAAATTCTTTAATTTACAATAGGAAATAAAATTCACCATAGAGCAAATATTTCATAATATACTTAATATATTAGTTAAAATTATAAAAAAATTTAGTTAAATTTTAACTAAAAATAAATATAAAGCAATATTGTTAAAATATTACAATTTTTTTAGCCTTAATATTACTTCCTATACTATATGAAAAAGAATTTATTAATTTAAAATTTTTTTTACTGTTTGTATAATAATGCAGATGTTTTTTATGAGATGATATTCGTGAATATTATTGTCAAAACAAAAACTGTTATACAAATATTTACAAACCAATTGGATTATAAAATGTAGTAGTTTTTACTGAGAATTTGAGTTAATTACTTGACTTTGATACATAGCAAAATTTCTACATCAATAACGCATCTGCATTCATGCAATATCATAAATAAATTATGTATGTATAGACTCAAGGTTTATTATTTTGGTATAACGCAAGCAATAATTTACAACATATGAAAAAAAAATTTTTATTTCTATTTTTAACACTCAAGGTTTCAAAATATTTACAATTTATTACAATTTTATTACTCTAATTTAATTTAATAATACCAAATATAATAAAAACATCCATAAAACTTTTAAATTTTACCCGTTCTTTTCAACATATTTTTTTGGGAGAAAACTATTTGATTGGGACTTATGCACCCCCTTATCTCTGCATTTAAAAATGATATTCATAAATGATGACAAATTTGGAATTGTAGAACGTACTTGGTTTAAAATTTGTAAAATTTTAAAATTAATTCTAAAACACTGCAATTTTTAAAGTCATATTTTCTTTGACAATAAGCAACTAAATTGTATGGAAAAATTTGAAAACAAAACTCATATTAAGTTAACATCTTGCATTATTAATTCTAAAATTTTTTTAAAAATTTTTAAGATTTGAAAATAAAAAATGGCACAATATAATTATAATAAATCTTGTAAATAAATTAAATTTGTTTATTTTTTAAAATTAAAAACGTGTTGTTATTAGAGTTTTTTATATTCAACAGAATTCTTTATTGCAGTTTGTTTAATAGTAATGACAATAAAACCATAAAGATAAATTATTAAATTATTATATATGATATACATTATATATATATATAATTTTTGTAATTTAACACTTTTGAACATTACTGTTAAATTGTATTTTGAAAATATTTTTTTAATTTACTATTGTTTATTTTAATAGTTTAATTGTTTTTGTAAGGTATATTCATGAATAATCGTTGATAATTATTATGAATTAATGTATGTATTACCACAAATCGATTTTCCTATGTAATAATAAAATTGTAATAATTATATTAACTTATAAAATTAAATTTAATCAGGAAATTAGAAAAAATTTTATGAATATCTTGAAAATTAGGATACAAAAATTAATTTAACGCAAAATTATAACAAAATGTCAATTTAAACTATATTATATGACACGAATTGTATATTTGTGTAATTATTAAAATTAAAATAAAAGTAAATTATAATTTTTAATGTGAATTTGGCCCTTAATAGAATTTCGTTTTATGCTATACGAATTCCCTGAAAAGTTCACCGATAGGCCAACAAACCGACAGACCAACAGACCGACAGACAAACAGACCGACAAACCAACAGACCAACAGACCGACAAACCGACAGACCGATAGACTAACATACCGACAAGCCGACAGACTAATAGACCGATCGACCGACAGATCGACAAACCGACAGACCAGCAGACCGGCAGATTTAATATTGTTTCATGTAAATAATAAATTTACATTATGTGCTCCTTTAAGCTTCAATATTTTAATATTTTTTTTTTTTGTAATTTTTTACTTGCTTTCATTTTATTTGGTAATTTCAATAGTAAAATTAATACTGACTATAATAAAGAATTTCTAAAAAGAATTATTCAAAATTTATGTAACGAAATTTACTTAATATTTTTTTTATAATAAGATTCTACAATATTTTGACACTTAAAATTAAATAAAATTTAAATTAATTTTAAAAAGTAATAAAAATAATAAGCAAGTATTGGTATTTGCATATTAATTGTGCTGTAATTAAAATATTGATTTGGAAAATAATAATATGGAGACGATAAACTATTATTGCAAAAAGAACATTCTTACAGTCACATGACAATTTTGCAGAAATATTTTCATTTTAATTAAATTAAATATTGACATATCTATTCGTATGTCAATTCTAGACAACACAATCACTTTTTAAAACTTTAAAAAAATTGAATGTTCCCACAAAATCTTTGTACCACAAAACTATTTTACTTCCGAATATAAAAATCGATATTAATCAACTCAACCATTCCTTTACCTAAGCTGATTGTAAAAGTTCATTAAACTGAAACACTGACAGCAAATACATAATAACATGACGTACACTTAACAGATACACCACTAGCATTTTATTGTCAAAAAAATTTTTTTCAAGTTTATACATTGACCTTATTCTTATGTGCTATCATAAAAAAACAACGAAAAAGAAATAAAACTATAAAATCATTGAAAAGTATGGATGAGTAGACAGACTATAGTGCACCGCTGTGCTAACAAATTTAAATTAAAATGATTTTTTATGTGGGTGTGTGCATTTATTGCATATAATAATATGTTTATATTATTTAAATTTCAAATTTCATACATAAGTATTTATATTTTATTTCACCCTTTTTATTGGACTAAAACAAAATAACTATCAAAACATTGTATAACATACGAAAAATTTTAGTCCCCTTTAAATAATTTTTTGTGTAAATTTTTCAATGTCAATTTCTATTCTTGATAAAATCAAGTCATATATGTATGCATGAAAGTATATAGATGTTAAAAACAAAAAACAAAAATCAAGAATGGAAATTTTCCATTCAAATATTTTATTTTATATAAAAAGTATTGAATTCATGTTCAAAAATTTTCAATTATAACATTTTCAATCACCTTTTTATGCCATTTTCAAATTAAAACTCTCATTTTTTAATTAGATATGTTTATTTTTTCAATACTCATATTTTATTTAATTTTAATAAATTTGCTTTTACTCATTTTCTCTCAATATACATACATATTATCATGTAACAAAAATTTTGGGATTTCTGCTAAATTGATTATATTTCTAAGCCCAATAACTGATTTCTAATTACTGTTACCACTTGCTATGACTACATTTTTTTTATATTTTTGCAAACAACCATAGATGCATTATACGAATAAATTACCTGATAATTATACATAGTACGAATCGGCGACAATATGATTTGATTGATCAGCAAAACACTAACATATAGAAGAATCCCCTTAATTATATAATTAAACAATTAAGAGTACTAAATTTGTAATGCAAATTTAAAAATTTCAAAAACCGTAAGAAACACAACATTTACAATTTTAGCAAAAAAAAAAAAAGTTTTTTTCCTTTTTTTAATATTATTATTCAGATGGAATATTTTTATAGATTTTTTCCAGAAAATATTAAAAAATTTTAATTAAAACTTATATGATGGGTTTTTTTCTACGTCTTTCTACATTCACTCATATGAGAACATTACACAGATGTGCATTTAATAAATTTTATTAAAGTTAATTAATTATTCACAATATCTGCAAATTTTATTTACTTTAAACTATTCCTTTTTCATATTATTTTTAAAACATGAATTTAATAATAAATTATAATTAAAATAATACAATTTTAAATATTAATATTATACACGTTTTGTTATCTCTTAGATTGCATTCAAAATTTTTCCTCGAAATTGTTCAATTTTTAAACCAATATAATAATTATTTTGCATAATTTATTCAATATTTATCTATAATATTATTAACATAAATTAACATTAATTAAAAATTAAATTATATGTATTATTATATTATAAGTATAATAATTATATAATCAAGAGAAAACTGTAATTAAACTAAGCTTACAATTTTGCTTCAAACTATAAGCTTAAAAAATCAGAAGGAATAAATCCATTTCATTTTATCATTTGTATATCATAATGTTAATTAAACTATTTTAAGAGCTATAACAGTATACTATAATTTGTATTTATGTTTAATTAAATTTAATGCAACATATTGTTATATTAATACCTGTTATTGTCCAAATGAAATTTTAATATTAAAAAAAAAATTTTTGTAATTTTTATCAAAGCTAAACTTCTTGTATTTATAAATATATATGTTAAATGTGATAACTTCATACTTAATTATTAATAATTTATTTTAAATTATTTTTATATTGTGCTGATATTTTATATTTATATCGTGAGCAACGTGTAATGCGACAAAGAAATTTGTGACCAAAGCTAGATTTGTGTCGACTAAGGGATCTAATCTCTCTCAGACGAAAGGATATCAGATGCTGTGGTAGGGTTTCTGACAGGCCATTGTCTGATTGGCGAATATGCAAGGAGAATGGGCAGCTTCGTAAATGATTTTTGTAAGAGCTGCTGTCACGAAGGGGAAGGGGTCGGTGACTGACCCACCTTCTTTGTCCATATCCGACCCTGGCAAACTCCAGGCAGAAATTTCTTGGGTATTATTTCTTTGGGCGCTCTACAGACTTAGCGAATGTAAGTGTTAGGAATTTGAGGTAATTTTTGAGAAGTTCGGGCTGGTTCGAATGAGGGGCGGAAAAGGAGAGACAACCTAACTTAACCACTTGAAAGAGAAATATATAGTAATTATAACACATACTAAACTACGCACTCTATATGTACTAGAACTACAATATTTCAAATGTAAATAAATTAAGAAAATATTTTAATAATTTTTAATACATAATTTCAATATTCCTTTTTTATAATTTTCTCTATTAAAATTATTTTCAATTTATTATTTTGAAACTCACCTATCACATGAATAACGATTATCCGAAATTGTTGAATTAACATTTAAAACACTATTTAAATATTTTAAATTATCTTCATTATTTTTAATTTGATCACTGGAATTATCAATCTCGGTATTATTAAAATTTTTTTCAATTGCATAATTATAAGTTTTTCCGAAATAAAAACTTATTAAAATAATTATACCAATTTGTAAATTTTTCATTTTTTATAAATTTTTTTATTATTTCTAATTTAGTTCTCATATAAACTAAATTTTAATATTTTTAATTCGTAAGAAAAAAAAAACATCAACTCTTTTTTTTTATAAAAATACTAAACAGAATTATTATGAACTCGCTTTATATATAATTTATAACACTATTATAATATTATCAACTGTTATAACAATAAGAAGAAGAAAAGAAGAAAAAAAAAAATGTTGATAAGATTTTTAAATTTATCCAAAGTTTATTTGATTTTTTTGTTTTTTTATTAAGGAATCACACAATAAAGTCAACCACCGCCGCTTCTAATTAAACTTATGCAGTGCTGAATTGCAACTGAATCAAAAAAAAAGTTTCCGCATTTGTTTTATTCGTCAACAATATCAAATGAAATTATTATCAGCTTTAATTCTATATAAAAGTTATTTATAGGTTGTCTCTATAATATTCAATAAAATTTTCTAACTTCGACTTCGTTTATAACATTTGCTCGAGTATTATAATGATCTGATCTTTATTCTATAAAAATTATTATTTTGTTAGCTGGATTGAACCGTTGTAATATACATACATACACATTTACATTAAAGTATACACGTTTTTTTATATTTCGTGTTTGTAAAATTTATCAAAAGCATAATAGCAAATTAGAATATTGGCAGATATTTGTACTCAGTAAATTAAAATTTAATTAAATTGTTGTTCATAAAAAATTCTTTTTTAACTTTTATAAAGTAAGTGCATTTCTCAAAAAACTTTAATATGAATGAATTCGAAATATTATTTACAACAAAAATTATGAGCATTTAGATAAAGGAGTGTTCTCTTGAATTGCTAACAAATGGTTTGCATACTATTAAAATTGTTAAAAGTATATACCTATTCGATTATTATACACGAATACTTGAAGCTAAATAACATTAACAATAAAGACCAATAATAGACCTTTTGTATATCGTGATATCGTAGTGAAAACTCTGCTATATTTATCTTCATAAACAAATGGTGTTAATTTAGTTGTTCATAATCATTATTAAATTATCAGCAATATCGTAAAATTTTTATTTTCATCACCACGTTACTATTCTTTGCAGTATTGTGTTTATAAAAATTTATGATATTCTCAGGTAAATACTTCAAAATAAGCAAAAAGTCCAAGTAACGGATTCAAGTCGGGAATAAATAACCAAGAATCCATCTTGATATATTCGTTAATCCATTTACATCTATTTTTTTACTGATTCAAATTCGAGCTCCATTTACTTTTATAAGACAAAAACTCCAATAAACATTTATTTTTAATTTTATAGTTACTAATATTTGTCCCATTTCAATAGTTAATTTTTGAGAAGTTCAAGACCGGGAAAAGCTTTTCTTTTTTGTATACATACTTAGATAGTTTGGTTTTAGCTCATTAAAATTATTTTTTATTATTTTTGTTTTTAGTTAAACCAAATGAATATTGTTACAATTCTATTTAAAGTACTTAATCTACTGTCATTTCCTACATTCTGCTCAGAGAAAATAATTGAAAATTTGCAAAAACAAAACACTCACATACACATTTATATTTAATACAACAAGCTTTTATGAATGGATTGAGGGGTGTGTACAACTACGTTAGAATTTTTTCACTTTGGTTATTGTTTTTGGGTTTTTTTTTTTTGTTCTCTACTATGTAGTTTTGTTTTGAACACAATATTTATAATAATAAAAATTAAGAATCATTGTTTCCGTAATTTCTATGTCTACTTATTATAATTACAAATTAGTAAAATAATTTTATCATTATACACAAAGAAAAAAAAAATTCGTTAAATATTCTTATCTAACATCGTTAAATAGTGCTAAAATTATTATAAGAATAATATTTAAATAGTGTGTTAGATGTCGTAATAAATGTATATTGCAGAAATTGTAATTGTTAAATTATTAAAAACATACAGTCAGGCCCATATATAAGGAACTTGTACCAAAAGGAAATTTGTCATTTTCACATATACATATATAATAGGAGTTTTTTTGGAGTTTGTTAAAATTTTGTTAAAACCTTTCGATGAAAAATTTCAAAATCGCCTATAAACTACAAAGCATTTGTGCTCGATAAAAATAAATTATAATAATAATTCAAGAAAAATAAATCAAAGAGATTGAAATAAAAGTAACAAACCTTACACTCTTTTAAAATGGCATACTCAGCACCGGATCTACCATATATTCAAAGAAAATTTAATTCCAGGCCTTAATACTATCATCAATCTTCCACTTAGCATAATCAAATTACAAGAAAATGTTTTATTATGTGCGACATGCAATATTGTGGAAAATTATGCTGGAAGGGTGAGCAAAAGGGAGCGTGTGACTGCACTATTTGGAAGTCACGTAGAGCGCCGAATAAGTTAGAACCGAATTTTGGTATATTATATAAATTTTTTCTTTAATTTTATTACAATAAACTGGCTTATATTTAAGATTTCACTTGTTACAGTAAGCACTATTCAGGAAGCACTTGTTACATTTGCATTTCTAGTAACAACAGCACCATAAGTATAAAAAGTTGATTAATCACATGTGTATTTCAAATTCAAGCAAATATCGTATTTTAAAATTTATAATAAATACTTTAATAAAATAAAATACAAAATATCTTATAATTTAAGCAGAAAAGAAAAATCAAAATACAAAATCACATTTCCCCATTTAAAAAATTACCATATTTCTTTTTTAATTATACCGTATTATTGGAATAAATTGCAACTATATTAACATTATTATAGTAATACATAAAGTATAGGGATGTCAGTCAATTTAATCACGAAACTTTAATACTATACTATACAGAACTAATTAAAGCTCAGCTGATTCTGATGTTTGTACAATTAAAAAAATTTTATAAAAGAAAAATGAAAAAAAGTATGCTATATACGAGTATATACATACTAACAATTTTTTTTGTTGTTTTTTTTATTGCAATTATAATATAATTCAACAGCAATTATAGTAAATGAGTATTTGAACAGGTGTAGAAAGCAAAATTTTAATTAATAAGTATGTTAACATAAGGTATCTTATGTATATATGTATATATTAATTTTCATGATGAATATAATTATGTGTAGTTTAATGTAAAGCATTATAAAAAAAAACAAATTATTCTTAATTCGATTTAATATACATTTTAAGATCAATTATAATGATGAAAAAAAATTTTTGTTAGACAAGTAATAAATTACTACATAGATACTTTTAAATTATTCTAATAAATTAATACAAAAAAAAAATGTCAATATTCTGTTATATTATTCACCTTGAATTGAATTATTTTTGTTATATTAGATAAGATTCTTATATGATTTTTAATTTAAAATTTAAAAATTTTACAATTTGTTTTATAATTTTTAATAAATTTTTACAAAACATCAACTACTTAAATTTTAATTAAGTGCATGTCTAATATTAATATTAATAAAGAATAATTAATTTTTAATTCTATAATTACTATATGTGAATATTTAGAGATTTATAAATCCAATAGAAATGAAAATTTTATCGTAAATATTTTTAAATATTCTGCGGAGAAAGCTAAGTTTCTTTATCTTAAAATGTCATAAAACTACGCAACATAAAATTTAAATTACACAAAAAAAAATATGCAAATAAACTGTTATAATATTTATTACAATTTTATAAATTTTATTTCATTTATTTAAAGCTTTTAGAAAAACCTAGCGAAAATCCCATATAAATTATAATAAAAAGTGGATAAAAAATTTCCCAAAAAAATTCAAGTAATAAATTTAATTACAAGATTTCCAAAGATTTTACCTATTTACAATTCTTAATTTTAATTTTTTAATATTTTTTAATTTGCAAATAAAATTTTTACAATAACTATAAATCTTGAATTACAAATAATATAAAACTTGTAGCAAAACTAGCAATATAAAACTTGTAGCAAATTTTGCATTAACTTGTAGCAAGACTATCAAAATATAATTGTGAATCAAATGGCAAAACTAGTTACATTAAGTTGCATAACCTCTGATGGTACTAGTCATAATAGGCACAGAGTTCTTCGAGTTGGAAAATTACTTTTATGCATGTACATAGTTTGTTTTCAAACGCATTTAGGTCCTTTAATATTACGAACATCGGCTTGTGTTATAGTCATTTTGATCATTCCCGTGTAATCTACATATATGTATGTAACTGTGCTAAAATAATTGTTGTAATTATGTATTTGGATTATTATAAATTGTAAGATATACATATAAAATTTTAAATTATAATAATTGATCTTATCAATCTGAAGGTTATTGTTTTAATTTTACATTTTATCCTGCAACTTCCAAATATTTTTAAGACATTTCAACATACAAAAATCTTGTTTTAATTTTTGATTAAGTGATTATAGGCTAAAACTTAAAGACAAAGTATTTAAAAGCAGTAAAAGCAAAATAATTAAAATAAATATCATTCTTTTTTTTTATTTTTATTTTTATGACATTCATATAATAATATAAAACTTTAATATTTTATAATAAAAAAAAAACAATAAATAATTAACATTTTCCTCTCATTGAACCATATTTCTCCATAACACTATTACAATTCACAAAACTTTCGCAAATATTCTCTAATCAAAATGTGATATTAAAACAAAAGGTGATAATTCTTTCAATGTTTTCGCCACCGGAACACATACTTCATCCCTGAAAATTAGTTTTATTTAGAGCAAAATTCTTTTAAGTAGTTATAATGCAAAATAATTTACAATAATTAAGTAATTGTATAATGGGAATAAGAGCACCACATAGGTTCAAACATTGTACAAACCAACTATATATATTTAGTTTACGATGATAGTAACGCTAGGAGTGCTACTATAAGAAATTTTCTCAAGCTTTACTTCACGCAAGTAAATATAAGTACATTAACAATATTGTATTAAATTTTAAAATAATATTGTAAAATATTGTACAAGAATTATTATTAAATTGTAAATAAAATTAATATAATAGAAGGTCTAGAGACATTACATACCAACATTAAATTTACAAACCATTGTTATCAACACAAAAAAAAAATAAGGACACCTACAATAATTTATTACGCACATAGGTTAATATAAATAAAATTCATGATGAAATAAAATTTTAATATTTAAATTTTTTTTTTATTTAAAATAAAATTTTTAAGAATTATTTACATATTACGTTTACTACAGAACAAATAAAATTTTTCAATTATTATTGTAATTATATCATACTTATATTCTAAAATAGAAGAAAAGAATAAATAAAAAATCAAATAAAATTTGATTTGGTGTTGATCTTGTTGTTTTTTGCAATTCTTTTAAGTTAATTTAAATAAATTTTTAATATAACGATTCTAATATTTCGAGAATTAATTTTTTTTTTTTTTTTGAATAAACTTAACAAATAAAACGCAAGCATAAAATGTTCTTTTTGGTTTATAAATAATTAACATAGAGAATTCTTATGATATTTTAATATTATTTTGTTTTTTCTGCATTTTTTGATTTAATATTATAAAATAATATATAAAATTTTTTAAAGCTTAAATGTTTTTCCTACAACTTAATAGATTAAATCGTTCTACTTAAATTTAATAATACAGTAAAGCATTCCGAATATTCTTAATTTAAAATTTATTATCATATTATTTTTATTTTAACCATAATGCAGATTACGTTGGTATAAGCTTTATTTAATAATTAAGTACACATTTCTATTCTGTGAAAAAAATAAATCTATAAAATATCGATTTACTTATGATAGTGCTTAATAGAATTCCCTAAAATTTTTCATCAACTCTTTTATTAAATATTTCTAGATTGATCGTCTCACATTATACATTTAAATTGAATTAATTCTAGTAACCAATCGCGTAAATAATATTTTCGCATTGAAATATAATGTAGTTTTTAAATTTCTACGAATTTGATTGTTTGTGAAAATTCACTTTGAAAATATCTTTTATTAATTTAATTTGTTTGTGAATTTCTTTAATTACTATGATTACAAAAAATTTTTTTAGACAATTAATTTTACTTATAAATGATAAGAAAAGTTTCAGTTAAGAAAATTTCATGTAAAAAATATGTTAATAAATTAATGAAAATGTATTTAGCAACAAGCAAATTCATACAATAACAATATTCATATTCGATATTCTTAATTTTACTTAAAATTAAAAATATTTTTTTTAAAAATTTCAATTAATTAAATCAATAGCATGCTAATTACACATTAAAATTTGTCTAAATTAGCTTATTTAAATTTTAGGACAATATTTTTGGTAGCCTCTAAATGCTTTTTTTTAAATACATAATAATATTCTTAAAACATTTATCAATTAAAAAAAAAATCACACCAAAAGCAAACATTTGGTTTAAATTTAAAACCACCAAAGTGTCATTTGGATCCTTTTGATGACAGAAAGTTAAAGGGCTAAACAGAACATAAGACACAGTACAAAATATTTTACAAATTAAAATATGTATTTTCTGCCTGCAAATACTTCCGAAATGATTACCAAATCCTAAAATAAAAAAAAAAATATATTAAAGATAAAATTTCGGCTGCCATTTAATGATACAACTTACCTTACCAAATATATTTACGTATACTAGGTAATACTAATGTTGCAACCAGCATACTACCAATTAATTTACTTGTTGAACTGAAAATATTTCCATTACTTTTATCTGAAAATAAAATGAAAAAAAAACATTATAAATTAGAAAAGATTTAATTATGACAATCTTATTACACTAAATATGATGGTAATTTTTAGAAATTTTAGAGCGGGCTTATAAATTATTGATATATATAATTATTAAGGTTTGTGATATACTACAGCTATATATTATTGTTGAATTTTATGTTAAGTATTTGTATTTACCTAGAAATTGAAAAAGAAAAATAAATAAACCCCTAGGAGTGAAAAAAGGGCTAGTGTATGATACCATATAGATAAACATGCTCCAGTTTCGTGCGTCATTGGGCTTTAATTAAATAATGTACATTATCAGATACATGAAAGTCTTACACAATTCATTAATTAATAAAATTTTATTCTAAGCACAATATTGTATTTTCTGTAATAATTACTGTATTTAGTATAATTAATTCTCAATTATATGATTATCAATTAAAATAACAATTTATCGCAATGTATTAATGTAAATCTATTATTGGAATGGAATTTGAATTTCAAAATTTGAAATATTGTTTTAAATCTTTAATAAATATTTTATTGAAATTTATTGTTAATTCTTTTTGAAAAAAACGAAAAACTTGTTGTTAATATAAACTTGAATAAATCTAGTTTTACAGGGTATAACAGGTAATTTATAATATAAATTCAAAAATTATATAAAATTGTTATTGGTACTTAATTTATGAACTTACTATATTTATTTATTTATTTTTACAATCGATTAGCATTCGTTCCATATTATGATGTTCCAAACTGATGTACAATGATTATAAGAATTTTATTGTTAAACAATAATTCACGTTTGACAGATATTAAACATAAAGTACATAATAACAATGCATTTAAATTATTGTGAATTTGATGATTTGTTCCTTCTTAATTATTATTATCCTTATAATTATTATTTGATTTATTAGTTGATTGTGCGACATTATAAATAATTTAATTTTAAAACAATTTTTACTAAATATATACATATTTGAATATTATTTATAATACAAAACATAAAATTGTTATATATTTAATAATTCTATATACTACAGCGAGGTGGGTTTTATTTATTCGTAACAAATATGTGCGTTTTTTATTTGTTTCATGTTTTGTCTTTATTATAATGTTTTTTATTATTTTTAAATTTTTAAACACAGCACTGAGATGACTTATTATTTTATTGTCACTAAATATTATTTGTGAGCTTTTCAGTTTAATGAAGAGTTACCATTCACTGCTGGCTTTAATAAATGGCCATAACGAGTTAATAATTCGATAATAACACCATTTGACCAACCAAAACCAACTTGAACATCATATTCACCACCTCCGCCATAACCGCCGAAAATTTCCGCATTATACTAAAAAGAAAAAAAAAATAGGCTATTAAATTAAACTCCACTAAATCTAGCAAATTAAAAAAGACAGTAAATTTACAATGAATATCATAACACAAAAACTTTAGAAAACAATAAACTAAATAAAGAGAAATTGTTATACAATCAAGAAAATTTTAACTTTTCGTACCTTCTCATACATATGCTGTGATGATTTATATGCCTCGAAATTCGATTGTACCCATCTTTTAGTCCATTTCTCGGCTAATCTTTTTGCTTCTGGTGTTCCTAAATTATCTAAACCTATGATTAATATATATTGCATTGGTGGCCATACATTTGGGAAATCCCATTGTTCTCCAGTATTTAATAATGTATTTGGAACACCGCCAGGATATTTATCTATACCAACATTTTCTATATATTTTAAAACACGTTCAGATATATGTTCAGACTTAGTGATATCATAACATTTCATCCAAAGTGGTGATAAATTTGTTGGCACAAAATAATTTCTTCTTTTGTTATTTATTAAATCGTAATCAAGCCATGCTCCAACATCTTCATGCCATAATACAGCTTCAATAGCCTAAAATTAAAAAATTATAGTTGATTAATTTTATAAATAATTGAAATATTTGAAAATTTAAAATAGAAAAAACAAATTCGAGATTTACTTTTAAAATATCTTGAGCTTTTGCTTCATATTCAGCGCATTTTTTTACATCCCCAGCTTTTGAATAAAATTCTGCAATAATTTTCGCATTCCAAAACATGATTGCATTTAATTCAACTGGTATAATAGATCTTGTTTTTAAATCTTTTAGCATTCCTTCATTTGTACCATTTGATGTTATAAACCAGCGGCTTGAAAAATCCATACCAGATTCTGCCGCTGCTTTTAATTCACTATATAATTCTTGTTTTTCATCTTCTGTTTCTAAATAATGACCAGTTTCAATATCTTCACTATATGATTCAGGTCTAGGACCACTCGATTTATCACCATACGCAACTAAACAATGTCCATCAATAACGTGTGAATGATTATTCATCCAAAATTCAAATTCATATTCTAAAGTTTTAACTGAGTCTATAGCAAATTTATCATCGCCAGTATAATCTACATATGATTTCACCATAGCTGCTAATAAAGGTGGTTGTGATCTTTTTGAATAATAAATACGACCACCATTTGGTACAAATCCATAACGTTGAACAATTGATAAGAAATTTTTTAACATTCCTTTGGTTGTATCAAACATTTCAGAATAAAGCAATCCACGAATAATCCAATATGAATCCCAATAATAAAATTCTCTAAAACGACCACCTGGTATTATAACTGGATGATCAACATGAATTATTGAATAAAGTTCAGGATTTTTAGCAACATCAGGAATCATTTTACGTCCTAAAATTTTCCATAAACCATTTAAATCACTACCCCATTGACGAAGATCCGGATCACGAACTGAATCCAAAAAACGTGGTCTCTCAGTCCAATCAACGGGATCCCAATTTTCAAATTCGGCGCCAGGCTCAGCGAAATTGTTCTATTTTTATAAAAAATAAAAAATTATTATTTTTCAAACTGATTCTTCTCAATATTTATAGTTTGCTTTATTTTTAATAATATTAACGAAAATTTACCTTAACAAACTCCTGCAAAACATCAGTTGATGGCTTATCAGCATGTTTTTGCATAAGTTCTTCAAATTTCTGTAAAGTTTGTTTTGGTTCATATTTCATTTTCATGTCAACGAATGTCTTTGAATCGGGATACATTTTTGCCATTTGAATGGTATCCAGTAGTTTGCCATAACAGTAAACTTTGCTGTAAAATAAAAATAAAAAAAAATTTAAATAATATTAGTCCAATTTGTGTGAAAAATGAATGTAAGAAAAAAATCTTGTTTTAAGATGTCGTTAGAACCAGAAATGAAGTGTTCACAATAAGGGAGGTTAGTTAAAATCATAAATTTTATGATTTTAATATATGCATGAACCATACATATTATACATACATAAAAAGCTACCACTTAATAATTTGTCATCCGGTTTAATATATTTTACAATTTCAAATACTTTATGCTATTACCTACATAATAGTTCTTATCATGACAGTAATTATCATTTATTTTTTTTCAAACACATAGAGCTATTTTAATTTTGCAAACCTTGTTCTTGAAATTTTTAAATAAAAATTTCAACATTTAAAATAAAAAATAATGAAAAACGTACTGCAGAGCTCAATGTTCGTCTACGTACACAATGCATAAAGGTCACTATAATATTTTATTATTTATAGTTAATATTTTAGCGGTCTTACGGCTCTGTATAAATTTTATAAGTGATGGTCCGAAAAAAATTAATGGTTTGAACTAATGTTGTTCATAGTCGATCTTGTGTCAACATGCTAACATTAATTTTCTTAGCTTAACTAAGTTCAATTTTATAACCCAAAATTTGGCTATATTTAAGTCGAACGTTAAAAAATTAAAGCAACAGCAATTCATAAAAAGAAAATTTATTTTGTAAATTTTAATTTTTTTTTTGTCCAGGCAGCAAAAATTCAATTATAAAATTTAAAGCTGCATATCATTTTAAAATTCTCAGCTGGCAATAACTTTTTACCTATATTTTAATTAAAATAAAGAGTAAAGAGATTACCGACGCCTTGTGGTTTGTATTAAGTAGTTATTTTTTAGTACTAGGTAGATTATTCGATAATAATTGCTTTTATTTTATTGTATTTCATATTCTTATTCATAATGTAATAAAGTTCCGTATGCTTATAGTGTTAACATTTTTTATGAATAATAACCATAATTATACTATGGGTTCAGTCAACCAAAGAACAATTGAAAATTAATGAATGTCACTATAGTACATACTATGTAGATACATGCAAATTATAAATTTTTATTAATAAATTATTTTTAATTCCTGAACTTTTAATAATGATTTGAATTTATCGCTGTTGTAAATTTTAAAAGCTTTCGTAAAATTACCAATAAATATTTAAGTAACTACAATAGAAAATTCGGAACAGTTCTGAACCTACATAATGGATATTCTTGTACCAATGTCAAAAGGAGTTTACATATTTTGGAACAAATTTTATAAAACAAATAAACACAGAAAGAAGTCGTAACTTGGCAACTATAAACCATCACTATCGACTTATCTAAATGAAACACATCTATTTTTCGCACCGACATAACTTATGAGTTCAGGGCAAACACAATTTCTTTTTTTTTTCTTAACATTATTATAAAAAAAACAAATAAAACACTAAAAAGAAAAGATTTTGTATTATCAACATAATGAATTTAAGAATTATAGGAAACTGAATACAAATAAAACTAAAATGTCAAGATAAGAATATACGAATGTTCAGAATTAATCTTAAATATAAGAAGTTTTGTTATTTATAATGAAGTTGACAACCAATATACTTTTGTCAAAAACAATTTCTAACGTATATTATGATTTTTAGATGGAGTGGAGGTGCTAGGAACCATGGAACCGAAAGAAAAATGTGGATGCTCTGACGATACATGAACAAAGATTAAGCGAAATAGAGAATTAATAATTGAAATCCAAATAAGCTCCACGCTCGGATTAAGAGCACAATACAATATCATTGCTAGAGAAGTTGAAAAGTCTGCCAGGAAAGACAAACGCAAATACTAAAACAACATTGCCTCTACAGCCGAAGCAGCAACCTAACAAAATAACATAGACGCCATCTACTATAAAATAAAAATGCTCACCAAGAACAACATCAAAAATAACCGGCCAATCAAAGACAAAAATGGTAACCTCTTAAATTCCGCACCTGAACAACAACAACGATAGAGAAAACACTTTGAAGAAGTTGCCTCCTCCGCAATAATAGGTTCACAGCAAATGGGTGCGGTCGAATCTACGCAAAGTCAACATCCCCGAATAAGCAAGGCAGGGATAAGAAACGTTGCACGACCCAAGAACACATAGCAAAAAACAATAAAGAAAGAAATCATCACGGCCGACATGATATGGGCAGAAATAAAACGAATGGCTCCTAACATAGTTCTTTGGAGAAGCTTTGTGAAAATTCTATACTCCCAAAAGTATAAAGCAGGGAATAGAAAATAATAATTTCAACTCAGTTCGAAAGTTATTTTGAAAATACAAAATAATTACCGACCGTATTGTGTAAACAATAGGTAGGTTATGTGATGGCAACAAATTTTGCATATCGAGTTTTCGGTGGGAACGTACTTCTCCATAGTAGGGAAGTGTAAATAAACTATTTTTAGCAACCTGTCGGTTCTGTCCTATCTCAAGTTCGGCTGAACCGATTTTGATGAAATTTTATATGTAAGTTTGTTTCCATCATGGCACGGATCGATCAACTTTTGGTATATATCAGGCCTCGGGAACTGCACTTTTTAGCGGGCCTGTTTTACATTTTTGAACATTTTGAAGAAAGTATTCAACCGATTTACTTGAAATTTTATATATAAGCTCAGCTCGACCGTCCGCAAAAATTCGTATGTTTTGGAAGAAATCAGGCATCGGCAACAAGACGTTTACTACGGGCCAAATATACATTTTTGTGTATATAAGGAGAAATAATCAACTGATTTCATTGAAATTTAATATATGAATTCCCCGTATTAAAACAATGAACATGTAAATTTTTTGGAAAGATCAGGGCTCGAGAACTGATTTGCGGGCCGATTTTACAATTTTCACCATATCCACAGAACAAATTGATGGAATTTCTTGAAATTTGATATTTGAGTTCTGGTTGTTACCGAAACTAACTGGCGAGCATTTCAGGGAATTCGGGTAGCACAAAGCGAAACTCTACTAAGAGCCAAATTTACATTTTTCTAAGTATGTTAACTATAAGCTTACTAATGTCCTAAAAATTGGAAAGAAGTATTTAACAGACATTTTTATAATATTCTGTAACACTTTCATTTAACTAGACAATACACAATGCGGTCGGTTATGTGCTGACCACATCAGATTTTTTTTTATTAAAATATGATGCTTCTTCATCAATTTTTTATTTCATAGTAAAAATTTATATTAGGATCACTTACAACTTATACGATAGCATAACTTTCAAATTGTTTTTTTTTTTTTTTAGAATATTAAAACTTACCTAAAACATGTTGGAACTAATTCTAATGATTCTTCGGTACGATTACATAAACTTATTCGATTTTTTAATACTGATGCTGATGAATTTAATCGTACACTAGTATATAGATTTAACATAAATAACAGTCTTACACGTAAATTATTTCTAAACATTTTGTTTTAATTTTTAAAAATTTTTTTATTAATTAAAATTATTATAGAATATTTTGAATTTTTCTAAAATTATAAATTAATAATAAGAAATAATGATTATTAAATTTCGTTGAAAAAAATTTTTTTTTAATAATTGTTATAATTTAATTAATTTTTATTAAATTAAATTACAAGTTTTGTATAGTTATAAATGTTTATATTGTGAAGGAATGACTATATATATAAGGTATGATTAAAGACAAAATTAACTTTTACTAGAGTATAACACTTAACTCGATATTTCACAAATCATCTCAACTTCATGAGGATAAGCAATTTTGGTTGTTTTTGTCAATAATTATCACTTGAATTGCTTCATAACACAAAGATTTATGTAAAATTTATATAAACTATATAAATTGTTTCAGAAATAATAAATTTTGATTAATTGAAATAATTTTTGATTGTAACCTAAAATTTTTTATTCTAACAATTGAGTAAGATTCAACTAAATAATATTCTGATTGAAATCAATAAAATCTAATACGATACACAAAATTCGGAATAATATAAGAGCAAAATAACAAAAAAAAATTTCCATTGCACTATGTTAAATAATGTATTCTATTCAAATTCATATTTAAAACAATGAATTTAAATAAAATTCTTTTAAGAAACTTTCACATTATTCAAAATTATTTTAACAATCACATAATACGTATATAATGTATACACATATCCATATTTAAATTAAAATAAAATTTGCTCAATTCTAAGAGCTACAAAATTGAATCGAAATAATTACTGTGAAAGTTTAATAGAAAACATTTTATTCAATACATTATATTTTTAAATCAAAAGGCTTTCTTTCAAAAATTTTTGAATTGTAAATACGATGAAAGTTTATTATACTCGTATGAATAGAATAGAATTCGTTTAAAAAAAAAGACAAAAAGCTTCTCTCCGAATTCGGAACGGAATTCTAACATAATAATAATAATTGTAATTAAATGTTTATATATATTACATAAGTATACTCTCTTTACATTCATGTTATATTTATAAAACAATGATAATAATTGTATAATTTAATTATATTATTTAATCATCAATCATTTTGTATAAAAATTTAACAAAATCATGAAAAATATAGTGTTAACAGTATAATTTGATTGTAATTCTAAATTGAATTACAAAATTTAAATTTCATTAATTATAATTGAAAATTAAAAAAGATTTTAACAAGTAAATCAAACTAAGTATAATTATTTTAATTATTTTATAATTTAAATATGATGATTTGGAAAAGATGAAAATAAACGAAAACCAAGTTGTTTTAATTTTAGTAACTTATGGTTATATGTGAATTATGCTATGTTAGTAAAATTATGTTTAAAATTTTCAAAATAAATTTCATGAAATGTCAATTTCTCTCTTTTTAGTCATGTGAAGTATAGAATAAAAAATCTTTTATAAGAACATTATGAGAGTTTTCCGATTTATCTCAAAAATCCGAGATCAAATCGAAAATTCCACTCAAAACTGTTATACTGTGGGTAATATGGGTGATATACCGTACGAGTAAATGATCAGATAAATTAAAGGAGAACAAAGATCATTCATTCTTCTAAATCACAGTTTATAATATTAATGAATGAATATTAAGCATTGCCAAAAATTATGTAATGACATCTGTTGAGAAAATGTTTAAACTCTTAAAGAATGAATGAAAAAAAAAAATCAAAGCACACGAAAAATAAAACCTATACACATTTTTTACTTACTAGTTTGACGGTTCATTTGTTTGTCTTTAATTATATAAAAATAAATATAAAAATAATATTAAAATTAAATATTAAAAAATTAAATATTATAAAATAAAGTGTTATATTTGAAACATACATATAAAATTGTGATACAATATCTAATTAAAATGTATAAAAGTTAAAGATTTTTGTAGAAAATTACATTTTTTTTAAATTAACAACAAGATTTTTTTTAAATAATAATTTGATTTTTTGAAAAATAATGTTAAATTTAAATTTCACTTAATTAAAATAAAATATAAAAATAATTTTTAAAATTTTGCAAAATCAAAATTCTACAAACAACAAGTCTAATACAGATATAACACAAATTTATTTGACCTATTAAAAGTATTATACGTCAACTATATTAAAATTGATTAATCCTTTATTATTCGTATATAATATTCCTACGTAAATCATATTATTTCGTCGTAAACGTACGTCTATAATTTTATATTATAAAAATTCCGTAGACCTTTGAATTTAACCTTCTACTCAATAATCAACACTACTTTTTTTTTGGTAAAGAAAATGTTAAAAAAAAAAATTGTTTACCAACCACCAAAATACAAACTTCAGTATTGATAACGCACTAATTGTAAAATTTTAGAACGCTAAAATTTTCTCATCCATAAAAAAAACATTAAAAAATTAATCATTGACTTTGTAATTTTTTGCACACTTGCTTTTCTTTCTTTATGGTTTTTTATTTTTCCAGCGATAATAAAGAAAAATTTTTTTTTTACCAGATTAATATGCCACCTATAGTCAATTAATTTTATTATAGTTCGCATTTTAAATTATTTTTTTTTAATTAATGCACAATTCATTGTATGTGTAAAATTTTATACACTCGTGTTTCAGAATTTTGCGAACACGAGCAGAATAAAAGAATAACAACCCAACTCTTAATAAATAACATTAGTTTATGAGAGACAAAAAAAAATATTATTATTGTTAAAGAAATTTTGTTGTTGTTCTTAGAATTCCTCCTCCGCTTTGTCATACAGTTTCGAAATTTTTAAAATTTTACGCGAAATTTCGCCTCCATAAAATTAATTAATAAGTAGTAAACAATGTTGATTTCAAATTTTTAATATTTAACGTAAATGAATCCTTTAATTAGCTTAATAACCAATTAATAATATCGTTTAACATTATAATTTATTTAAAAATAAATTTCCGCAGAAATAGTGTAATTTATTACAATATTTTCAATTAAGTCACACTTTTTATTCAACAATATAATTTAAGTATTATACGTATGTACTGAATATTATGTATGTTATTATTATAGTATACGCTTTTATTTATTATCTCATAAATAACGATTTAAAAAAATTTATATGACGCAGATCTTAATGTGATTCACATGCCGCGCGAATATTGTCTTCTTAAAAATATGAAAAAAAAAGAGCTGCGTTTTAAATATTTAATTTAACTTCAATCACGTGCACTACTATTATTTAATTTAAAATTTTCTATTATATATTTAATATAATATATATACTTTATAATATACTAACATACATACATTAAAATTATTTTATAATACAAATTCATTGTTTCCTTTTAACAACAATATTTTCTTAACTTTTACAATACAATATATAATTTAAATAATTTTAAATGTTTTGTATGCACGTATATTATGTAGTTAAAGTAAATTGTAATAATTTTTATAAATAAGTATATAAATATCTATTATGTATATTATTGTTTATGAATTCATTTTAACATTTTGATTCGTGTTATATATAAAAGTTTTTATAAATTTACTGTGAATTTAGACTGTCAGAGCAATATTTAATTAAATTGCACTTTATAGTAAACATTTCTTTTTGTTGCCAATATTGACATTCACCAATTTTATAGCAAGAGTTCAAATATATTTCTAAACATCATTATATACATAAAATTTAGATATATTAAGATAAATACAGTAAAATGAGCTAAAATGTGTCGTATGTAATTCATATGAGGCAAATATAAATTCAGAGTAAATCTAGGTAAAAATCATATTTGGACAAAAACAATTTGTTTCTACCTTCTTTACGTCTAGAAGAAGCATAGGGCTAGTGCATGACATCATAAATAGTCATGTCTCATTTTCTTTGCGTCATAGAATTTTAACTAAATAGAGGTTACTAGCCTGCCGTAGTTCTTTTTTTTTCATTTTATTAGATATTTAGGGTTATTGATATTTATTGTTTATTTTTTGAAAGAAATTACGAGAGAATAATTACTGTGAAATCTATCACTATCTCAAATTCTTTACGTGAATTTGACAATTTGGAATTACTGTATTTTTTTTTTTTAAAAAAATTTCTCATGCCACTGTCAGAATGTTTTAATTCTTAATATAATAAAAGATATTTTTATTCCAAAAAAAAATGTTAGTTTATAAATTTTAAAAATAGAAAATTTAAGAAAATAAAAAGCAAAAATTTTCAACTAAAAATGTATATTTGTTTATATGAATTATGGTAGTATGTATAAACATGCATAATGCATTGTATATAAGGCCATAGAATGTACATTCCTATTCTGAACACTGTTTAAAACAGTACATATATAGATTATTGCATAAGGTTACTTTAAAATTAGGAATCTTGTCTCATAAATTTTACAAAAATAATTTAAATACAGAATTTAATTTTTAAAATTTTCATTCAATTAATGAAAATTTTAATTTCATAAAGATTTAATCCATGCGATGATTTGATTCAAGCTATATATTACTACATTTCCCAATAATTATACATATTTTATAAAAACTAATTCCCTAATATGCAAATATATAATATTTATGTCTTATATTGCAAAAAAATCTTTAATCTAATTACTACTATATCAAGATTTAAAACTATTGCAATTTATTATTTATTCGTATATTGATTATTTACTATGGTAATTAATAATTATTAACAAAAATTTATAATAAATCATTTATTAAATTCAAAAATTTCCTATAGACAATAGGATTTGATTTTCTCAATTTTTTATTGAACGACAATTATTAAAATTTTTGATAAAGAATTTACATTTCATCTGTTATCAAATTTATGAAAGTATGGAAAAATATTTTTGATTATCAAGTTTTAGATAGAAAGAGGAAATCATTTGGAATTACCCAAAACAAAATTAAAATTTTTATACCTTGTTTTCATAATTTATTGAGTTAATCATACAGACATACATATACTCATATAACAAATCTTAAAATTTTAAAATTATAACCCAAAAATCTTATACTTATTATCAATTTTATATTTTGAATTTTAAAAAAATTTCAAGAAATTTTATAATTTTAATTTTATTAGATGTTTGTTTTAAAGAATTTCAAAACACTTGTATAAATAAGTATGTAATTATATAATTAAATATTTCATAATAATCAAAATTATTTCGTCGAAATAATTTCTAATTATAATTTGATAATGTGAAAATTGAAATTAATATGAAATATTTATTTTTATTATTTTCTATTTATAAATATAGCTATATATATAAAGTAGTAAATGAAACAATCACAAACTCTGTGTAGTAAATTTTGAGACTTTTATTAATAAAGTCGCTAATTCAATTTTGTTTCAATTATTTTTGCTAATAAAATCAAATTAATTTTAGTTTTATAACTCAATTTCACTCGTACAGCAACTTTATATTACAAATGTTTAATAGCTATACACGTACATGTATAAAATTTAGTATTTTTGATTTTATTTTCAATATTTTTATGTTTTATTAATAAAATTTAATTCAATTAAATTGAATTTAATACTTATTACTATACATAGTATGCATGTTTGTAACAACAATATTATAATGATATTTTTCCGTCTTCGTAATAATATCAGTGACGTAAGAGTATGTACAGATTTTTCAAGTATTTTTAATTTAACAATACGAGTATTATTGTTTATATTATTATATATGCATACGTACGTATATATATTTCTAATTTTTATCAGAAATTCAATTTAATTGCTCATTATTAAAATAAAAATATTATTTGTTTTCATTTTCTCTATATAATAAATAAAAATTGCATAATATTATTTTAATTATTTCAATAAAAAATGAAAATATATTTACAATAATAATTGGTATGTTTGTATTTTTTATTAATTTTTCATTTTATTATTATTATCACCGCGAAAATTAAGAGATTATTCACTTTATTTTTCTCTCATTGCAGAATTTGTTATAACAGTTTAACAAGAAATTATGTTATACACATATTATATGTTTTCATTTGTTTATTAATCAATTATAAAGTTATAATTTCTTAATATATATATAAAGCACTATAACTGCCAGGGCTATCGGCTTAATGTTCTGATAATTAAAACAGATTCTTATAAGCGGCTGATTTTTGATTAAGTAAAATTGGAGCATCGGCTTTTTATTCCACAATATCAAATGAATGTTATTATTTAATTTAAAAAATATTTTTTCTGAAAAATAATTAGTTTGTTTGAGCTGGTTAGCCAATAATTGTTTTCTATAGAAGTACATACATTCATACATTAATACATACATACATGCATAAACTTGAATAAAATTTCACCCCGAATTCTTAAAAAAGTGTGTTCTAACTAATCCCGTAATATATCGTGAACATTTTTTATTATTTATTATAAACACAAACTGTTTGTATGAATTGATTTGCTCTTATAACAACAATCGAAAATTGGAAATCAACATCATTCTTATGATCAATTTTTAACAAAATTACCAGAGATGAAAGCATATATAGGCAATTTAACACATATACATAGCTCATATATTTTATACCCTTATAAACATATTCACGTAAGTAAGCGTAAAATTTTATTATTAAATGCATGCGTAATTATGGTTTTTATTCAACCGAAAAATATTTTTTCGAATTATTTTATTATATTTTGAAATTTTAGATATAACAATTACAGATATACGTTTTTATACTAATTTCACCTTGACTTTGTATAATTTGCAAATATTATACTTGACTTTGTATACAATACAAGTATAATGTACTCGTAAATTAACATATTTTAACAAAATTAATTAAAATCATGTGGTTTTTAAATTTTTTTTCCTTTTATTTTTTTATTATAATATATTCAAGATTATTTCTTTATAATTAGTACAAGAAAATCTTCAAAAATCATCAATATTGTTGTCTGAACAAATTATTTTTATTTAATCATCTTTAAAAATTTTAAACGCTTATTCTAAATTATAATTTGAGTATAGAGAATATTGCAAATACCGTATAACAAATTTAACCCGTATGTAGTGTAGAATTAGTTTTGATTTTATGAAAAAAAAATTTAGGCTTCTCGTATATGTATGTACGATAAGCGTAGGATCGTATGTAACAATATACCTTTGGATATTTGTTATAGAATAAACGGTATTAAAGTGAATGTTTTAATGTCTGTAGATGTTTTGCATATGTTATAAAATCAAGATACTTAATTTGTTATCATTACTGAAGAAATACCTGCACACCTTACTTATTTTTGCACTATATATACTTGCAAAGTATATATATATATATATAAATGTTATCGTTTATAATAGTTTTAATTTTAATTAATACTTTCTTTTTAATATAATACTCAAACAATTAAGAAACGAAACCTGCCCAATAAACTTCATTTGAAATGCTTCCTTAAACATATGCTTTCAATAGAATTATAAATAATTTTAAAAATTATTCTAAAAAGCAAACGTGTACCCATATAAAACCTATAAAGTCTTTATTTTAAAATTATCTAATCAAAACAACAGTTGAACGCCAATTCAATTGTCGTAATAGATTATACGACACTCATATTTCAATCCCGCCACAGAATTTTAATAGAACTATTAACAGAATAACATAAAAATTCCACTATACATAATAAAATATTAAATTTTTTTTTAAATTTATGCTTTGAATAATAAATATTTTTTATTTTCTTAACAAAATTAATTTTATTTCCTAAGGAATTCTCATTATGACGTATAACTTAATCGATAAATGTATATAGATAAATATATAATATTTATCTATATTTTCATTAATTATTCTGATATCATTTCCGAAAACAAATAAAATGATTTTGCATTCATCTGTTTCCATAATATTGTCAATTACTTCCTAATGCGTGTGAGAGTTCTAAGTATAGTATGTGGCATAAATTAAAAACGATATTAAAATAACAAATTAAATATCATCAGAAATAATAATTAAATTATAATTTTAATCACACTCCTGGTAATATTTAAAAATATAATTAATATAGAAAGTGAGTGTTGTTAATTATTAATTTATTGGTGAGTAATAATTTAATTATACTAAAATATATTGTGAGATTTTTTTGTAAAATATGTACGTATATAATATATTGTAACACATACATATATTGATAAGTCAAAATAAATGAAAAGTTGAATCAACAATAAAATTTGTTATTATTTATTCTAAAAATTCCGTTTCTTTCGATTGTACTATAAGTAAATAATTATTGTATATATATATTTATATATATATATATACTTTTATATATATATATATATATATATATATATATATATATATATAGATATATATAAATATATATATATTTATTTATATATATATAAATAATATAAAGATATATATATTTATATATATATATCTATATATATAAATATATATATCTTTCATAGATATATATATATATATATATATATATATATATTTATATATTTATATATATATATAAATATATATATATATATATATTTATATATACATATATATATATTTATATATTTATATATATATATATGTATATATATATATATATATATATATATATATATATAGCATAGATAAAGCAAAATTTTAATTATAAATTCATAGAATGCATTTTAAACAAAAGAATCAGGAAGCTTCCCATTTAAGATTTAAGTTTTATGTACTCGTATTATAGTTTATGTGCAATGTATGCATGCATATAACATTCTATATTGTACTTCCCATATTATACACAAATTTTAAATTAGATATTATGAATAGTTAAATTAAATAAAAAAGAAATTAATTAAGACACTTTCTTCATGAAAGCTTATCTATTTTAAATTAAATTAAAAGCTTTTATAATTAAATCGAATATATCACAATTAATTTAAAACTATTTTTTAATAGCTCATTATTTTTTTGAATGAAAGATTATTGTTTGTACTGTAAAAATATTAATTTTAACATGAACTCAAAAAATATATTCGTAATTAATTAATGTTGATTTATTTATAATTAAATCGAAATATCACAAATCTAATACTATGAAATGTAAATGAATATAAAAGGAATCTAAAAGTGTAAATTCTTAAGGAAGACAAATTTTTTGACATGTATGTATAATTTAATAAACAAAAACATCACTTCCTATAAGTAGTTTACAAACATTTTTCAAACCATTAAAAAATTTATATTCCAGTGAGTGTAGTGTGAATAAATTCAAAATTAATATCCAAGGTATTAAAATCAAAATATTCATTTTAATTTTAATAGTAAATATTTTCTTAAGCAACCACAAATTGATTTTATATAAAAGCAAAAGTAACAACAGAAATACAATATAAAAGTTAACATTTAATACCATAAGAAGTTAAGGTGACAAATTATAAAATTGGAATTGCATTTGTCTATTATTTCTAAAAATAATATCAATTTTTACCACCAAGCGTTGTGCTCCTATGTAATTTGAATAATTTAAGTCTTTAATTGAAACTTATTGAAAATTGCCAATAACAATAATAATATATTAACACAATTACATATTTGACGACATAGTTCAATTGGCGCGACATATTGTACTAATACTGAAATATTGAAAATTTGTAAATCTATCGATACACGTTGTGTTAGGACCCTATCATTTTATACTCTACTATCATAGTAATAAGGTATTTCTGAAATTTTTTGAAATGATCCTGAAGTAAATGTGCTTAATTCACAATCTTAAAGCTTTTCAAAAATTAAAAATATTGTCTTATGCTATTATCAGTGTTCGTATACGTAATATAAGGTAGATATATTTTAATTATAAAGGTTTAAGTTTATTAAAGTTTATTTAACCTTTCAATGATTTTTTTTTTCAATATATTATGTATAAACATATTTAAAATTATGTTTAGAGCTTTTAATAAAAAGAAAAATATTCTTAAAACACTTGTCATATCAAAATTTTGAATGAAAGTTTTATAGGTATATCGTATATGTATATGATATGTATACAAAATAGAAAATAAAAATGAGTGATTAATCTTGACCTTGTAAAATATTATATGTATTAAGTTAATTACAGTATTTTTCTAAAGTATAGTACCAAAATTAATAAAAAAAACTTTATTTATAAATTAATTGTTATATGACCGCATATATGCATGTAGCATTTCAAAATGTAATTTATTATTGTTTTTCAAAAAAAATTTTATGTACAAGTTGTACAACAGCATATACCATTGGTTTGGGGAGTTAAAAATGGGTAAAACTTTTGTTCCGGACAAGGTGCCAAATCTCAAAAGTTTCAAAAAATTTCGTACGAAATTATGGGATTAAAGAAAACTGAAAAAAAAACAGAGAAAGGCAAAAATTTTTTTGTTTCTAAAGTTCGAATGCCAAATTCCGGAAATACATAAATTATAAAATCAAGTAACAAGATGATCTTAAAGTGTTTACTAGGACTTTCAGAACTGTTTGTTATAAGTCTCAATCTTTTCCGGAACGGAAATATATTATAATAAAAAAAAAAACTTTAACAAGTAAAAATTTCACGAAAATTCTTTAAAAAAAATCTCTGTAGCTCGGACACCCTTGCGATTTGGTATTTAGTCCAAAACAAAAGTTCTACCTACTTTTAATCATTTAACCGATGTTTAGACAGAGTATATGTTGTCGTATATTTTTTGAATCACCCTGTATATGTATACAGGTACGTAAATGTTAAACTACAACTCTATTTTTATCTATAAATCTATAACTTATACATTATTTTTAATTATACACATTGCATTAGTTTTTAAATGTGAAAGAGTGTATTTAAATCTACAATTATTTTATAAAAGAACAAAATTACATAATTACTGTGATTATAATCATAATTATTATAATTATTGCATAATTTAATGCAAAATTTTCAATAACAATAATTCATACCTACATATATATTTTAAGTGATTGTTTATTAATTTTTAAAATTGATTTCTAAATGAACTTTAAGTTACTTATATAAAATGTATTTTAATTTAGGAATTAATTGATCTGATAATTGTTATTTGCACTTAATATATTAGAATATAATAATAATCATAAGTACTTATTCTAAATTATGAAAAGCATTAATTAAAAAAGCATTAAAAAGGAAAATTTTATTAAGATCATGTATATTTGAGTTCCTTAACCCTTTCCACTCTAATGTCGAGTATCAGTCGATATTGATTTTGTTCCTGCTTCACTGCCGAGTGACACTCGACATAGTTTAATACTTCTTTTTGCGGACAATTTTAAAAAAAGTAGGATTTTTTTAATTAAAATTTTTGATTAAGAAAAAATCAATTTTATTTATAAAATATAAAAAAACCCCCAAGAAACACAATTTTATGGCATGGAGCTGGTGGAATAAAAAGAAAAAAAAGGTTTGGACAGGAAAGTGTTAAGGCTTATAAGGAATACTCTAAATTTTATTATAATGTCTTTATAACATTCAAATTATATAAGTAATTTTAAACAGTTTCCCAAAACTAAATTCAGGGAACTTATCTCTCTTTATTTTATATATCTATATTAAGTCAATTTGTCGTTAAAGTACTCGTACCTATATATTGTAAGTAGTTAATCTACAATATAGAACACAATTTGTGAAAATTTAAAAAAAATATGTAGTCAATATATTTATTTTATTATTTTTAAAATATTATTTTTTAAGAATTTATATTAATATAAGATTGTATTCATAAAACAAACATAGATCAATTTTCTTAATAATATATCAACTCCGTATAGGGAGGAAATTGTGCTCATAACGATTTTTTATTTAACAGGCTCATAGGACAAACACATTTTTCTTATATAATAAAAACTTTTTTGGCTTAGCTTTGAAAATTTAAATATTATCGTATTATTATTTAGTAGCTTATCGTATTGACAAAATACGCTGCATATATATGCTTTTATCCTGCCCGATTATAAAAAAAAAATATACATGTGCAATTTTAAAATGAGTTCTAAAATTATTTAAAATTAATTTAAGAAATAAACTACATAGAATTTAAGATTAAAAATTATTTATATTTGCATGTATAATTGCATATTTTCTATAATTATTTTAAAAATATTAAAAATTAATGGACAGCCTGCAATAAATAAGAAATATTTTTATATATAACTTCATTTACGTTTATTTACTATATATACAAAACTTGTAATTTATTTGAAATATTTTTGTTTTTCTTAAACAATGTTTGTAAAATTCAAGTTGCATGTTTTTAAAATTTTTTTTCTTTCAATTTTTTATTATTTACCCACAAAACAATAATTACAATAGAATTATTATAAAATAATTAAAATGTAAAAGAGTTCTTTTTTAATAACAATAGTTATTATTATTTTTTTTTATTATTATTAAAAAATTTTAACTTGTACTTTTGTTTTTTACTACTTTATCATTAGTAATTCTAGATTTTTATTCTTTATAATTTTTTTTTGTATATTTTTTATGTATCACACAATTACAAGCGTTATCGGCACTTGTACATTATTAATTATATAAAATTATTTTTTTTTCTTTTATCGTTTTTGTATGAGATTTTATTATTGTTATTTCAATTACAATTTCAAATGACACACTCTATAAATCAAAGAATTTTTTAACACAAAAAAAAAAAAAAATTCTTTTTTAAAAATTAATTAATTTATTCAAAATTTCATAATTAAATTCTTTAAAATTCTTTAAAATATGTTTTTTATATTATTTCATTTGTTTCTATAAACTATAATTTTTTTTTTTCGCAAAAAATATTCTAAAAACAAAAAAAAATTTTGTGAAAAAGAATTATGCCGCGAAAAAAAAAAAATAAATACCGTGAATTTATAATTTTTTTTTTTTTTGTTTCTTTTTTCTATATTTGAATAATAATTTCCGTTATAATTTTTATATAATAATATTATGCTTATTTAAATATAAAATAAATAAGCAGCAATACACCGAGTAGTGAGTTTTATTGTGTTGAACGTACTAAGTATTTTGTCGAACTGAATTCATTTATTAAAAATTTATAAGCTTTATACTATATATATATATATATATATATATACAAAGAGAAGGAAAATAAGAAAAAATGAGAAAAAAAATAACAGAAAAAAAAAAATCACTCATAATCGCAAATCAAAATTTTGCTACAATTCAAATCGCTTTATTCATGAGTGCTATTTCAATTGCGATTTGCATTGCGGGCGCTGCTCGCTCTCATATAAAATTTAAATAATAAATTATTTTTATTTCTCTTTTTTTTTTTATTATTATATGTATAGTTTAATTAAGTTGTGATTTGTGTTTTTTGCAAGAGATTTTTTTTAATACAAAAGAGTTAGATTAAGCTTTATTTATTTTTGTCTTTTGGCTTTGTTGTTACTTTATATCACATGGAAAAGAAAATAAAACGCGTCAACGCTGTGCATAATTTTTATAAATATGTTGCGTTATAAAGAAAATTTTGCGTTTTTAGTTTTATATATTAATTTTGTTTTTTTTTTTGTCATAGATTAAATTGAGGAAATATGTATAAGTAATTGTTATGGAATAAAAACAGAAGTTTTTAACCTAACCTAACTTAAATAAATTTTAACAATATAAAGATATTTAAAGATATTGAGAAAAGTCTTTATTTGTTAAATTCTAAATTCTATATTAAGATTTTTATATGAAAATTTAAGAATGATGAAAGGCAAATTCAAGTATGCGCATTAAATTTCTCTTTCACATTTCAAGACTTCTCATAAGCCTATACAATATTAATCAAAGACGATCAATTAATTTTCAAATGTATAAGATTCTGTCAAGTGAAACCCGTCAGTTACATTATTATACGATACATGTGTATATGTATATGTTGCGATAAATTGCAGCATTATGATGCTATGGTATAACGTCAAACTTTACTCTACTATTTTTAAATAGCACGATCAAATATTACAGACGTCATAGTTTTGTAATAAATTTATGCTTTTACAGAGTTTGGTTCTTAAATCTCAATCAATATAAAATTTAGTCCGGATATGTATATATGTACATACAAACAATATACATATGTATGAAAGTTATATAAGATTTAAAAAAATCGTGATTTATTATTAAATACGTAATAATTTTATTTATAATTTTTTTATATAACTATTTATACATATATAAGTGTTATATGTATAATTAATTTACACAAATATCTTTTATTGAAATCTTATAGTTTCTGTATAATGGCGTTTATTGTAATTATTTAAAATAGTATACTTCTAATCTTATGTATATGTGTAACTGTACATATGTACAATATGTACATAATTTGTATAATAAATGAAATAATTAATGAATAGAAACACCTGTTAAATAAATTCTTATAAAGCATATTTTATATTCTAATTAACAACTAAGACTTCAACTAAGACAAAAATAATTAGAATGTTTAAAGAAAACTTTTAAGTTGATATTTAAATTAGATTAAACTTTGATTTTTTTAAAGTAAGTTACTTTTAAGAAATGCTTTAAATTTGCATTTCAAATTGTATTAATTCAATTAATCCAACCAATTTAAATGTGGTTATTAAATAAATTTCAACGTCTCTAAATGATTGTCAATTAATTTTCATTTAAAGAACGTTCTCTTTTTAGAATTTCATATAAATAGAATCCAAGCTTTTTTCTAGTTTTTTAATTACTATAAAGTTAATGATCTTATGCGATATTCTAAACTATATATATATAACTTATTTAAAGTAAGTCCCTGACATCCAAATTGCAATAAACGCGATTGCTACACATTTCAGTTATTATCGTTTATAAGCCGAATTTTATATGACAAAACGGTATTTTTGTAATTTGGATGTCATGGTCTTTTTCAAAATGAACTCTTTTATTTATCTTATTAATAAAAAACAACAAAAAAAAAATAATTTAAGTTTTAAAAACATTTTTTTTAGCAGATTTAAAAATAAGAAATTCTTGTGTTTAAATCATTAAAATTATATGCAATACGAGTATCAATGCGGATAGCCTTCAAATTTTAATATTACAGAAATTCTTATTTTCTATTTTTAAACCTTGAATATGAAAGTGATTTTATGCAGATATAGTTATAATTTTTTTATAATTAAAATGTAATCATTCTGAAATTTTAACCTATTTCAATTAAATTGATTTAGAGTGATTGTAGAACCGGTTATTTAATTTTAGTTTGATTATTCTTAATGAAAATACAAGAATATTCATAAATAATAAAAGTTTTTCATATTTTTTAATTGATTTTCATAAAAATTTTGTGTTTGTTATTATAGAAAAAAATATTAAGATTTTTAATGTTTTAAAAATATTTAACTTAAACCCAGTTATATTATAACATTTATAAATTGTTATATAGTTTAATCTGTTCTTCTTAAGTGAATATACTTAATTGGGTTTCTATTAGACTCTGGTTTTAGAATTACTTTGCTACAATAATATGCAAACTATAACCTCAAATGATCTATTTTAATCATTTTACTTTTATTTAATTACGTTATTTAAAAGTAGTTATTCTAAAAACTTAACCATTTCATACGTAATACGTGTAACTATATTTAGCACAATTTTAATTATTACTTTTATTTCTAATCATTGAGTATTAATTCAATTTTATTAATGTATACATATAATTATTATATAAATAATTTAAAAAAATAAAATCTCAACACATATATGCAATATAATTGTTAAGAAAAACGTGATTCTCAATAATCTTACTAGCAAATACATATATGTATATGAAATTAGCAATAACTTTATAAGATCTTGAGACACAAATTTCAAAATAAACCATATTATATGTATGTATAATTAAAAAGAAAAATGTATAATTAAAGTTTGGGTTTTCCCCATAATAATAAAACTGAAAAAAAAAAAATCTGATGTGGTCAGCACATAACCGACCGTAAGGTGTATTGTCTAGTTTATTGAAGATGTTGCGAAAGATTATGAAAATGTCTTTATTTAGCACGCTAGTAAACCTTTGGTTAAAATACTCCAAAAAATATGAATCTGGCTCTAAGTAGGGTTTCAATTTATAGCATCCAAATTCCCTGAAAAGCTTGTCAGTAACTTGCGAAAGCAAACTGAACTCAAATATTAAATTTCAACAAATTCTTTCAATTAGTTGTTTAGATACGCCGAACAATATAAATCGGCTCCTATTTCGGTTTCTTTCTATTGAACTTCTCGTACTGTCGACCGAGGTTTATATTAAAAGTTTCAATTTAATCTGTTGAATGATCAAAAATGTAAAACCGGCCCGTAAAACAGTTCAGTTCCCGGGCAGTCGAATTAGAAATACACGCGCACACACTTAAATCGACAGACCGATATTTTGCGAAATTTGTTGTGATCATATAATCTCCCTCATTGTATGAAATTTAGTCGGTAAATATTAGTATGCATTTAATTATCCTGCTTTTTATATTAATACAAAATTATTATATAGATATAGATATACATTTCTATGTATGCGTTCATTAGCATATGTATGTATAAATCCAAAATGTAAATATTTCTTAGTTAATATTTTGTTTTGTAATATTAAAATCCGTTTTTATTAAAATTGTCATCCTGGTGGCAATCTATAGTACGTACAAAGTTTCTCAATATAAATAGGTGGGCGTGGAAATACAAAAAAAAAAACTTGCCTTTTATTTAATTTTTTGACTTCCTTTTTTTGCCAACCGCATTACATACAATAAAGGAGGCTATGTGATGACAGAAAATTTCAGATGTCCGGTTTTTGGTTGGAACATCACTTTTCTATACTAGGGAAGCGTAAATAAACTATTTTCAGAGAGATATCGGCCTGTGTGTGCACACGTATATCACAAGTTCGGTTGAACCGCGATTTCGACAAATTGATCAACTTGTGGAATAGGTCCGGTTTCTTACCCTTTTCGCATGTAAAGAGAAATAATCAACCAAATTCCTTGAAATTTATATTAAAATTCGTGGTGTTAAAATAATGAGCTCGTAAATTTTTTCGAAAGTTAAGAGTTCGAAATTTAAACTAAATGGCGATTTTACTTTTTTTACCATATCTACGGAGCTAATTGATGGAATTTTTTTAATATTATTTAATATTTTAATTCTGGTGGTTATCGAACCTAACTGTGAACTTTTCACGGAATTTAGATGGCACAAAGTGAAACTTTACTAAAGGTAAGTATGTTTCGGTCGGGATATTCAAATGAGTTTTTTGATTTTTTGATGTGAAAAAATTATTGAGAATCACTGTTCTGATACATGATACACAATAAATTCAATATTATTCAATATGTAAGAGTGATCGTTTTGATAACGTGATCAAAATTCTCAGAATAAATATTTTATAACAGTAGTCGTTATTAAATATTCATTAATTATTCATATTCTCACACTTATTATTGTAGGTAAAATACAAGTTTTATCAAATTTGATTGGGAGATCAATTGTATTTTAACTAAGTAATATATGAATATTTTGTGTTAATTACCAGTTATACCGTAGTCTCTTTTTTAATAAAAATAATGGCTTTAACCTAACATAATCAATCAGGGATCCTGAATTAAATGAACCTTAAAAAAAGCCATGAATTTGAACTTTATCTATGTAAATATTTAAACTATCTATACATTTTGTTTACCACCTCCTTTAGAATTATAATTAATTTTTGCTTTCATGAACTATAAAATACTTAAAATAAATCATTTGTAAATTTTATATAGCCAGGTGTTTACATCAAAATAATCTTATCATACGTATGGATATTTCTTATTAAAAGAAAATAAAATTAAAATAACCTCAAAATTTTATCCATGAAAAATTTTTTTAATCTTTTGCAAACTTTATGATGTAATCAACAATTATTGAACTGTAACTCGGTAAACAGCGACATCGTTAATTTTTTTCAAAAAACACACAAAAAAATAAAAACAAAATCTTCAATAATTCCAATTTCAAATTGTCATTACGCAAAATCTGAAATTTCCAACTACGTCACAATGTTTGCGTATATGCAGAGAAAAAAAAATTTTAATATAAAAATTAAAAAATCTTACAAAAAAGCTTTAAAAAATTTTCATTTTTGTCTTGTACGAAAAATTAAATATTTTGCATCTCTTTTGAACTGCCAATTTTATGAAATTTCAAAATTGTTAATCGAAATTTGACATAATCATATTAAATGTTTGACGTTATAGAATTAAAATTTTGACGTCGCAATTTATAGTTTTGGTTTACGAAAAACAAAAAAATAGCAATAATAATAAATAACACCATATTAAATTTATGGTGGTCAATAAAAAAGTGTTATTTACATTGTTCAACTTTGTTTTTTTTTTTTCTGAGTTTAAACACTTTAGAATTTCATTACCTTCTTGTGGTTTTACTGATTAAACTTGACAAAAAACAATTAATTATCTAATGTTTATTACACAGAGAGATAATTGAATTGAATTTGAGCTTAAGTTAACTTTAAATTATTAATAATAAATTTTTATAAATTAACCTTAAATTTAATTTAAAAATCGGTCGTAATATGAAGGAAATTCGCGTCGTAAAGTAATAACTACAGCCAATTTATTTTGTTAAAACAGATGCTCATTTAAAATACACCACTCTGTGTTACATAATATGTATGTAAGTCGTTATGTAAAACTCGATCTATATACCACTATGAGCGACAGTTATTTTTTTTTTGAATTGTAATTCTATAAGAACGTATTTCGCGTGAAATCAGAACGCAATAAAATGAAGCCAAAAAACTGAGGCTTTTTGTTAGTCAACTTTATTTTTCCATCAAGATTTCGTCATTTTAAATGGGTTCTGGCAGGTCATTTTAAATGGGTTCTTAATGGACGTACGTCATAAAACTTAGTTTCTATAATATAGAATCTCATTAATAAATGGCGGTAGATTTTAATATTATTTGAAATTACTTTCGAATGAAAGGTGTTAAATTGTTTTGCATTCGAACTATTTACAACCGCAAATTGATTTTATGTTAATTTTGAAAAATATTAAAAAAAAAAACAAGAATTTTTTTTTTGTATCTATAAAATTCTTATAACGTTTTCATTTAATTAAAATTTTCGATAATAAAAAATGAAGATATTTTTTTAATTAATTAAATTTTTTATCGTAAAACTAAAACTTTTGACCTAAAAAATAATTGGAAGTTAATTACTAAAATTTTTTTTAGAATTAGATAAAAAAAAATTCTTTTTTTTTTTTTTAATTTTTAAAGTAATTTTTTTTTTTATAAAATTCAGACGAAAATTTTAACAATATCAATAGACCTATATTTGATATAGGTGCCACAAAACACTTCTCTATAGGCATTCTTCTCAAGTACTCAAGCGAAAAACGTGTATACTGTTAAAATTTTCAAGGAATTTTTGCAAATATTTTCCAAATGTTTCCATGAATAATAAAAAAAATGTTCAGACTCAAATTTTGGGTTATTGAAAATTTCAGAATAAATTCTACAAAACAATTGATTCAGCGCTTGTGTTATACACATGATAATTTCTGTCAGTGAATATACGCATGACATGACAATAAAATCATTTAAAAAATATCAAATAAAATTCAAGTATTTTCACTAATATTTTTCTGTTTTTTTTTTCTACCCATTTTTCAAGCTTACATTTACAATGTAAATTGAGATAAAGTTCAGTAAAAGATTAGGATTATCTTGAAACCGCAATAATTGTGATTATTTTACACATTAGGTGATTTAAAAACCCCAAAAAGCCAAAAACGTAACAAATCTGATCTGATGAAAAATTAAAAAACTAAACGATACCTGGATTTTTTTTCTTCTGTTTGTTTTTTCGTTTATTTACTTTCCACTTCATTTGTTACATTAAAGACAGAGAATAAAATTAAAAAAAAAAAATTTTAATAAAATAAGAAAAAAAATTTTTGTAAAACGACTGTGCCATCGTAAATGACACACCGCCGTTTTCATCCAATCAAAAAACAGAAAAAAAGCTTTTCGCTTTAACCTGTTACTGTAATTTAATTTTTTTTTTTACTTTTAATTAATTACTATGATTTTTTTTCTTTGTGAGTAACGTGTTTTAAAACGTTTCTTTTGTAAAATATACTTTTCATATAAATTAGAAAGAAATGAAACTTGTTTTCAATTAAAACAAAATATGAAAAATTTTTCAATTGTCCTACACAAATATATAAAACGAGTGATAAAGAAGAGCTTTAAATTTTTACATAGTGTTTAAAATTAATTAATAAAAATAATAAAATTAATTAATTCAATATAACTAAAAATAAAAATTCGAAAGCCATTAATAAAAATTTAGAAACTTTAGAAAAAAATTAACTAATTTGCAAAAAAAATTAAGTGAAACTTGAAGCACGTTTCACTTCTTAATATAAAAATATTTTTTGTCTTGAATTTCATCAATAAAATTAGTCGCAAATTTCATTTACTGACCAACGTAAATTAGTAAAAATTATGCTGTGGTCTATGAGAGCAGGAAGATCTTCTTTGAATATTATTAAAATTAATCGGTAAATATACCTAATCGTAAATCTAACATAAATTTTATTATTTAGCAATTAAAATTTCAGATGACGCTCAATATTTTTCTGCTTCAAATAAACTGAAATGCAAATACATAGCTTAAATCAGATCTTTTGTCAGTACAATAATAGTGGATTTATTAAAAAGTGGAATAAAAATCTGCATCTTTATTATATAAAATATCAAGTAAACAAAAAAAAAAACATGATGACTTTTGTTTTAAATGGTCTATTTGAGGATCTAATCTTGGAGGGTCAAATCATATATGATACCAGAGGTCAAAATATAATCTCAGACCGTTTTAATTAAAAATGTTGATATAATTGCTTAAAAAACTAATTTTGTAAGTAATGTCTGTGTAAGTACGTGAAATTTCCTTTCTTAATCGATCTTTCTTTGTAGGTTTTTCGTTTTAGAAAATAATGTTGAACCTATTAGAACCTATTATAATTTCTTATGTTTCGGTAAAAATTTGAGAAAGAATAACCCAAAATTTGCTCTCTCGTATAGAAAATAATAGAAATATTAATTTATATAATGAATTGTGTTAGGAAAACAAAAGAAAACAAATATTAAAAAAATCACCCTGTATTATTGATTTATAGAATTTTTGGTTGTTTTTCTTTTGTTTAATTCTTCAAATTCAACACGTGTTGCAATTTTAATTTTCTAATTTAATGTTTTTTTTTTTGTTGATATTTTTAATAATAATTATTCAAAATTCGATATAGCGTCATTATTTTTTATTTATAGTTGTTATTTATGAAAGTTTACAAACTATGGTTTTCTTGTTTTGAATTAATTATTCAGCCTTATTGTGAGGTACCGCAAAACGTATATAAGTACATTAATTTGAAATGAATTAATAAATTGAAAAGAACTTTTTACTTTTATGAATTAATTTTTAAAAATTTGTTAATTAATTTAATAAAAAAAGCATGTCATTAGCTTTAGATATTCAGAAAGAATATCTTTCCCCTCACCAATTTAAATTAATCACCTTCCTGCAGTTTTAGTGAAATTTTAAATCGCGACATATTATGGCTATCAGTTTTATTGTCCATATTTAGATAAAAACATATTATCTAAAACTGAATCCTTACTGTTCGCGACAATATGTGCTACGTATTGTAATAAATTAAAATGTGCAATGAATAGTAAACATAAATATATTTGAGTTTAATAGTCCACTGGTATATAACAAGAAAAATATTAATAAATTCATTTCCGAATATTATTGGTAATTAAAAAATTCTAAAAATTTATTGAAAACTCTTAAAATTTAGTTAATTGAAATTAATTTGCAAAGCTTAAAAATAGTACAGCCTAGCTATACTTTATAGCTACACAATATGTGATTCAAAAAAAAAAAATTCTCACAATTTATTAGAAAAATAAGTTCTACTGCATTACCATACTATTTTAAATTTTTTACATTACACACTATAAACACAATAAATTGCATACTTTCAGGATAAGCAAATGTAAAGAACTAAAAATCTTATGTTAAAATATTGCATAATGCGCTTTTCTATCATGTTACTTTTAAAATATTTCATAACATAAAAATAAAATATTTTCTAGCATGCAACAAAAATTTATCGCATAGGATAGGTGATTTTAGTGATAATGAAAAATAAATAAAGATATATGTATGTGTGTAACTACTAATTAATTAATAATTTAATATGAAATTTCCGGTTTTTGCTAAAAAGCTTTAATTTTTTATAAATATAAAACAAATAAAATGAAAATGGGTATGCGAGAATTCTACGGATTTGAACGCTTTTTCAAGACAATTTAATAAATATAATTTGTATAATGAAAAATTTTTAAAGGAATATTTTTCAAACACGTATCAATTTATTATTTAATTAATAAATTAAAATTCCTGTAAAATTGAGGCCAAAACTATATGATTTATAACACTTTATTTTTTCAGAATTTTTAAGGGACTTAATTGTACTACAATTATTCTTTATTGCTCTAGAAATAATTTGTTAATTTTTTGTATTATTAGCACAAATTTAGCTATAATATACATGGGATATTAAAACCGGAAGTGATGTAATCGGAAATGTAAAAACATTAACTGCAATAAAATAAATTGTTTATCTATACGTATGCATTACAAATATTTGTAGTTGAATATAATTAGAAATTACCTACATTGTATTTTATTTTTGTGTTTGATAGAATTATGGCTTTTAAATCTGAAAAAATTTTAATCGTTTTACAGAGCTTTAATTCTAGTTTGGCAGAAATTTTACATGTGCATTTTCTTTTGTACGTTAGTATTGAAAACATCTAAGTGTAACTTAAAATTTAATTGTTGTACTCGTATGAATTAAAAGTTTGTTTTAGATATTAAACTTTGATTAGCGCATTCAGATACTGCATATAGAACCTAGCAAGTTTTGTTTTCAATTTTAAAAGTCTTCAAGGGTGACCTTTGCCAAAAATTTAGCTTTTTTTATGGAAAAATGTAATCACGTTTTGATTTTAAAGTGCAATAATAAAAAATAAAAAAATATTTGCAAAATATATGTAAACAAAAGACAACAACAAAAATATAAGCAAATTTTAAATTATTGAAACAAAATTTATTCTTGGGTTTGTTTTGCCTTCAAAATATTGTCATTAGCATCTAAAATCTAATTTTAGAAAATAAAAAATTAAAAAAAAGTTTTAAACATTATTGTAAATACATTTTTCTTTCTGTCTCTTTCTCTCTCTCTCTCTCTGATGTAATAACATTTTACCATATGGTGGATTTTGAAAACTATCCAAAAAAATAGACAATTTTGTTTTCATACGTTGGAAGAGGAAAACATTTCACAAAATTAAAAAAAATTCTAAAATAAGCTACCCCCACAAGTTGAAGGCCATTCAGGTCAGTAACAAGAAAAAAAAAAAAAAAAAAAACAGTTTAATTTTCTTTTTCAGTAACAAAACGTAACATTTTAAGGAATTTTTTAAATTGTTTGTCTACTTAGACAGTAGTTAGACGAAATGTTTGTCATTTTACTTATTTATTAAATAAATAAATTGAAAACAAAACCGCTTGAGCAAAGAAACAAACCTTTTCTAATTTTATTATAACTATAGGAACTCTGATATTGGACTTCCTAAATAAATCAACAAAAAATTATTATTGAAATCCGAATATTTCAAAAATTAAAGGAAATTCATAAATTAAATCGGAACCTTTATAATTTTAGAAGAATTAGTTTTAGAAATTTAGCTTTATAATTATAGAAGGTTCCATGTTAAATAGCAAATTTTTATTACAAATAAATTTCTTAGAATTTTATAAGGCCAAAATATTTTACTTCGAACAAATTTGTTATATTTACATATAAAATTAACATACATTAAATAAGTATTTCATTTAAACATTATAACGGTATAGCATTCAATATAATCAGTCAATGAACTCAATTATTATTATTTATAAAACATTTTTTATTTTTATTTGCTAAAATCTTGTTATCTATATCATAGAATGAAATTATAAAATGTAGCCGTTGTCTATTTACGCAAACGCACAATTTATACGAATAAATGATTCTGTGGTTACAAACAATAACTTTGTAATTCTTCGAATTGTTTATTTCAACTTGAAATAATTTTTTTGCGAATATAGTTTAATTTTAATTTTATTTAAAATTTAATTAATTTATTTTGACTAGTCCCAAGGGTATGAACAAAATTGTAAAATGTTAAAATAATTTTTCGCAAATCTTGACGTGATTTCGAATTTAATTAATCTTCGTAGACAATGTCTACTTCCAGCCGCAAATTTTATTATTCAAAATAAATAAAGTTAACGTTGCTTATTGCAGAAAATAAAAGCAAAAAACTAATTCACCTCCATTTTTTTTCTTTTCTCTAAAATCTAAATTATCTTTACAAATCCATAATTAAATATTGAATAAAAAATGAATTATTGTTGATTTTCTGTTATACTGAAAACGTGTCTTCAATATCATAACATAATTATTATTAATTTATTAAATTACAAAATTTTTTAACGTTCATAAAATAGTTTTGATTTTTGCAATTTCATTGAGATTTTTTGTGCAAAATACAGTTTTAGTTACTTTTTTATTTGAGCTTTTTTTATATTTTTTTTTTTTTTCAAAACACAACCTTCGAATTTTTTAATAATTTTACGTGACGGTCCATTAATTCCACTACACTTAATTATTTTATAGCAAAAAAAAATTAATTTTTTTTTCAACAAAATCGCAAAAACAATCATTTTTTGTTTTTAATTTTTTTTTTATTAAATTTTACATGAAAAATAATTTTATAATATTTTCCTGATTTATTAAAATTCTTTATTTAAAAATTTTTTTGAATTTTTTCTTTCAAATATAAAAACTTTCACTTTCTTTTCTATTAAATTCTATTTTTATTTTTAATTATGGGAAAAATATACGTTTGTATGTAATGTATATGTATGTATGCTTGTAAGAGCAAGAATTTAAAAAAAAAAATTAAATTTTTACAAAATGCCAAATTATATTTAAAAATTATAAAATTGCAAATGAAAAAAAAAATAAACAATAACGAAGCGAAACAACAATGTCCTTTCCAAATTGTTTCGTAATACGTATACATGTACGCCAGCACGCAAAAACAAAAATATTATGTTCAGCGGCATATAAAATTAAAGCCAAAAAAAAAATCTGATGTGGTCACCACATAACCGAACGCTATTGTTATTGCTTAGTTTAATGAAAGTGTTGATCATGAAAATGCATTTTGAACACTTCTATTCAGTTTTAAGGCAGTTAGCAAGCTTTTAGTTAACATACCTAGAAAAGTGTAAATTTGGCTCTTTTCGCTTTGTGCCACCCAAATTCCCTAAAAAATTTACCAGTTAGTTTTGGTAACAACCAAAATTGAAATATCAAATTTCAAGAAATTACATCAATTTGTTTCGTATAAAAAATGTAAAATTGACCCCCTGTTCGGTTTCCGAGCCCTGATCTTTCCAAAAAAAAAAAAAGACTTACAGCTTCACTGTTTTATGCACACCATGAATTTAAACATGAAATTTCAAGGAAATTTGTTGATAGTTTCTTTTTATATACTCAAAAAAGTAAAATCGACCCCCAAAAAGGACCAGTTCCCGAGGTCTGATATATCCTAAAAGTTTATCAATCCGTGTCCTATTCAAAATAAACCCATATATAAAATTTCATCAAAACCGGTTCAGCTGAACTTGAAATACACACGTCCACACACAGGCCAACAGACCAACAAACCGACAGACCGACATTTCTCTAAAAATAGTTTATTGATGCTTCCCTACTACGGAGAAGTCCGTTTTCACTTTATTCGACATCCGAAATTTGATGCCATCATATAACCTGCCTTTCTGTATGCAATGCGGTCGGTAAAAACAAAAAAGGAAAACAAAATGTAAGAGAGAAAATTTTTGAATAAAAAATAAAATTTTTGCGAACTAAAATAAATTTTCTGTTTACGTAGTAAAAAATTGTTATTATTAAATTGTAGGCTCAAGTACCTATATGAATGCACTCACAAATATAATTTTGGATTTTGCTTTTGGCACAGAAAATACTTGAAAAACTGTAGAATAAAATTTTCAATTACTTAATGACCCGTACCCAAATACTTGGAGTGACAAAAGAAGTCAACTAAAAATTCACTAAATTTTGAAAATTTGAATTTTTCGACGGCTATTATGTAAACTATAACACCGTTTTTAAATACAAATCAGGGGTTTAGATCTTAACTTTTACTTCTGTCGAAAAAATAAAACTAGCATTAATCTTACAGCTTTTTATAAACTTTAACTTTGAGCTAATTTAAGTATTAAATTTTATTTTCAAATTAATTATAAATTATATTAATTATATAATATTAGGCTACTTTTTTAAATTAATTTCAATTTCCTACATATTTCTATAATTTCAAGTTTACTCATTTCAATGATAGTGCAATAACAAATTATATAAACAAATTCTAATTCTACTACTGATTAATAATTAAATAATTAAATAAGTAACATTATTACTGAATAATTTTTTAATACGTGCGATTTTAATCTTATCCAAAATTCAAATAAAATATTTAAATAAATTTCATACTCACAAAAACGTGAGTACAAAATGTAATTTTCAATTTAATTAAATTTTGTAATACTTAACAAGAATTAAGTAAAGAATATTATTTACAAATCAAAGGCCATAAAATTTTTGAAAAAAAAAAAAATAATTTTGAAATTTAATCGAATTTTATCAAAACTATTTTTATGATTTCTTTTTTAAAATCAAATTATTAACAATAATAAAGTAAAACTATTCTAATTCTATAGCCTATATAATTTACATAATGCAATAAAATATTAAATATTTTATTTACATTAATAATGTTGAGAACATATAGCGAAAAAAAAATAAAATAAAATTTCAAATCAAAAAAAAAATGTAGGCATTCTCACAGTTTAATTCAATTTAAAAATTATAAAAACGGATAATAATACTTTTAATATAATTTAATAATAAAAATAATAAAATAATCTACTTCAGTTTTAATTAAATTAAAGTGAAGAATCTATTGTTTTATATACGTATAACTTTTATGTACAAGTAAAGTATACAAGTAAAATAATATGAGAAAATTTGTAATATTATTCAACAGAATTTTTTTAATAAAATTTCGCTCATATTATTTCATTATTTTCGGCCTAAGAATTCAATTTTTAAATAAGTCAGAAAAAATAATTGTTATACTTTGTAAAATTTTAAGAGTTTTCAGCTAAGCCATTTAAAATTTTAAATAAAAACAAGATTTTATGAAAAATTATTATTAAAATTTTAATTTTAAAATTTTGAAGAACCTATTGACTGCGTATGTAACACATAGTATTTACTTATAACGCTTAGCATACAACGTTGCATTAAATATCGTTATAAGTTCGTTATTAATTACTATATTTTTACATACATAGTTACCATTCCTTATAGATCTTAATTCTAGTATAAAAACAATAATGTAGTACAATAATAATATTCAAATTTTTCTATTACTTTAAAATATTGCGCTAACTTATTCATTTTCAATTTGCGGTAAATTGATTTAAATATAATTAAAATTAAAAGTTAATTTTAACACCCCAAGTAATAGATTAATTTAAGTATGGAATAATTACAAATTATATACATCACATTAAAAATTTATGAACTCATATAAATAAACTTTATTAGAGCTCATTAATGTTAATTACTTAATATGAATTCAAAAACACGAATTCAAAAAATAAAATATCTTTAAAAATTAAAATCGTTATACTTATAGCCGGATTTATTAACTCATAAATTTTATTATAATATTTCTGGGTATAACAGGATTTTCTCTTCCATTTATTATTCATTTTTTATTTTATTTTTTTTTTTTATTTATTTTCGAAAAACATGTTTTATTCGGTAAAAAATGAAGAATAAACAAAATTTACGCAAGTAAGTTCTGTTTAAATTTAAAATAAGTATAAAAACTTATAAGCATCTTTCTTATTAAAAATATTAATTGGTAGATAGGTACGTAAGATTTTATTTATTTTTAAATATTCTACATAATACCGTAAATTTAACATACGCTTATACAAATATTATTTCGATAATTGTAATACAACTGAATTACTTTATATTCCAGCGTTAAAAAATATCCCAGCATTAAAATATCTACAAGAAATCAATTCAAATTCCAAAATGCGGCAACACTATATTTTGTACACAATCAAAATTTAATTTTTATTAAAGAAACAATAAATATACTACATACAATTAAATATTTTATATATGCGTTTATAATAGTTAAAAAAAACCGGTTTTAAATTGTCTTTTTCTAAGGATATAATTATAATTTAAATATAACACGATTTACAGGCACGTCTCGTTGTAGAATTTATTGATTAAAATTAATAATTTTCAATAAAATAATTGTTATACAACAAAAATATGTGCATATATGTGCAAATATTTGCAATGCATGTATATTTGCAAAAAAATTTAATCATATAATGCCTCCTTAAAATCAATGACTTGCAATTAAAAATTTGTTTTAATACTAAGACGCGAATATTACGAAACCGGAAGCGGTTAAATTGTACTTGTAGTCCATTAAAAATTAACTACAATATTTTATCAGAATCAAATTATCCTAATCTTATTACCACTACTTTACTTAACTTTAACCTATATTTTATTTTTTATTATTCTGATATTTTTTACACACTCTGTTATTTTTTTAAATTTGTATAACACTTTATTTGCACAAATAATAATTAATGTATGATTATAATACAAAATAAGAACAGTTTTTTTTCTTGTTGTTTTTGTTTTTTTTTTTTCTACAAAAATCTTTATTTTTACACAACATTTATTTTTTTTTGTTTTTTAAATAAACAAAAAGAAAAAAAAACATTTTGTCAAGTTTATTGTCATAAATTTATCTCTATAGATTATTTTGGTTTACTGGAGTCAATGTGAGAAACAGAAAGGATAGATTGGTAATTTAATTAACAAAAATTTTAAAATTTAATAAAAAATAAGTAATGAATATTAATTCTGCTGGTACTTAATTCTCTGTTAGATATTATGGGTGTGCTTACTCGATCTAACAAAACAAATGAGTACGTACTACCGTACTACCTATACCAAAAATATTGCATAATTTGCGAATTTTAATAAGATTATTACAATTTTTATACTTAAATTTCACAATTAATTCCAAATTGAATCATACTTTATATAATATTTGGCAAAATAAGTTAAATTAAAACAAAATTCTGGATTTTTAACCCCTTGGTATCAAACATTATTCTGCGTAAACTCAATTCTTTTGGAATAAATAGGTATGTATAAAAATTTACTAAACCAGGACTATTGAAAAAATTCATTGCTTAATGTTCTAATAAAAAATTAAAAATACTTGTTATAAATTCTGTGTTTTTGATAATTCAGTTCTAATTTAGTACTAAATGTGTAGTATGGTTGAAAATAATATACTGATCGTGCTGTCAAAAGTAGTACTATTTTTACAGTATGTTTTATAACTACAACTGCATGGTTAAGATTTTTAAAAAATACGCGCAACAACTCAATTTTAATTTTACTGCTGCGGAAACTATTTTGAAATTAAAAAAAAAACAATGTCGGATTTACAGGATTTATTAGAATAAAATTTCTTTTAAATTTTATTATTTTAATAAAAAATTTCAATTTATATTTCAGTATGACAACACTGACAATCTTAGAATTTTCACAACTAAAAAAATTTTTTTTCATTTTTAATTACTAAAATAGTAGTTTTTGCAGTTTCGTATTTCTGTTTTCTAAGTTATTTAAGTTCTAAGTTAGAAATGTGACAGCAAATTATACCTAAATTTTAAAAGTACTTTATATGAACATTTACTCGCTGCTCATACAATTTTCATAGTACTTCCATACAAACATTATTCTGTCAATAAAATATTGGAAAAAGTACTGCAGAATATTCTTTTTTTTTCATAAATCTTACACTGATATATATGTATAATATCTACAATAAAATAATATGCTTTAACTAATCATTCTGTTTCTCACTTTAATAACAATTTTTTAAATTTAATTTTACAAAATTTTAATGTTAATTTTAATAATTTTTTCAAGAGAATAAAGCGAAAAAACTTACCCAAAACTCATCTTGAAATTTGTTGTTGAGTTCAAAATGTGACGTTGATGAACTTTAATATGAAAATAAATTAAATTAATTAATTTTTATATATTGTGAATTTGTTAAATATTTTTTTTTAATATTTATAACAAATTAATTAACGCAAGTTTTTTTTATAAAGAAAAAATTTAAAAAAAAGTTTGGCTAAATAAATTCTAGATTTTAATTTTCAATCTTAAAGAGAACTTGTTCCTTTACAAATTTTTGTTATGTAAGTAAGTAGATGATTTTTGTTTTTTTAATACACCACTCAAATTATGTAAATCTTTAATAGTTTCACTTTAATGTAAGTTTTTTTTTTTGTAAAAAAAATACCTATTTTATTTTCATATCCAACTGTTTAGCTATTATTTGCGTAAATTCAACAGGTGATTTAGAAAATATTCAAGGTTAGAATATTTAATTTGCAAATTAATTTAAAAAAGAAAAGAGAATGTGAATAAAATTCAAATTCACAATAGAAAATTTATTAAAAATTAAAAATTACCAATAATTTTGTTAAAAAACAATTAAATTAAAAGTTTTTAATTTAATAAAAAAAATTGTTTTATATTCCTTATTTTTATATTATTTTTTATTTCTTTAATTTCAAATTTTTTATTTTTTATTTTAATTTCTTGATTTATTAAGAAAAACACCACGTATCAAGAGTACCGTATGAAAATCAACTGTCGTTCAAATTTCATCAGTTATGGTTTTTATATTAAAAAACTATCAAAACTTTTTTCATATACAAACAAAATTATTTTAAGTTTTTACGATATACATATCTGAATAATCTGTGCTTTTACGATATTGCAAATTTTGTTTTTTTTTATTTAAGTATTTTTATTGATTTACATGTGTGTTTTATACACAATGTTAATTTGTATTTTAGTTTGGTTGGTCATTTTAGTGCAAAAAATGAAAGGAAAGAAATTTCAGCAATTCTTAAGCTTTTGTGCTATAATGCATAAAAAAAACAAAGACTTAATTTTTTGGATTGATACGATTTGTATCGCTCGAATAATTATATTATAATGCATATGTATATTTGTATATCTATTACACTTTCTGTGATATTAAACTCCATACGTAACAGGAATAAATTGGTCAGAACTCTCAGTGCTTAGAATTAAAAAGTATTAAAACCAAAGAAGTGTCGAATATGTGGATTTGGAATACAATACAAACATGCGGAGCTGTTTTGTACTCGTATAACCAGAGAACTCGGGATTTGATAGGACGTTACCTCCTGGGTTAAAATGATAAGGAAATGGGGACTTCTTTGGATATGATTGTTAGCATATACAGCATAATATACTTTATATAATTGCTAGTATATTTTATGACGAAGAAGGGAAAATATTTAATATAATACTTTTCGGAGATACGAATTAGCACCTCCGAACGGCTAGAACTCATAGGGGATGTCAGATGTGTTTAGAAGCGTGTAATATTTTGCCGTGAGTTGCCGATTACAGATAGACTCTCTTATTGTCCTATTACACGTCTGTCGTGTTAGATATTGTCGTTCTATGTATTCGTATATAAAATAATTTTTATATTATAATAAAAAGGGCAAAAATTGTACATTACTTTTAAATAAATAAGCGCATGTAAGTACTGTTATATATTTATTTTTTTTAATTATATCGGAATTGACTCAAAATTAATTTTTAATTTTGATTTTCTGATTAATAGAAAGCAATTAATCAAAGTACAATTTATTTATCAATAATTAATTAATTTTTTTTTTTTTTTTAAGATAAAATGACTGTACGATGATTAGACTAAAAATTAAATAGATAAAATTAACTATAAATATCTTCCTTTTTTCGCAAAATAACAAATTCATGTTCATTAGAATTACAAATCAATATATGTACTTATATACGACTTATATCGTATATTACTATCACTAAAGTGATTAAGTGTTAGAAGAGTAGTATTGTTTGAGATCGCGTACATAAGCATAATTTCTATAAGATAACATTAAAACGTGTTTTGTATTACCTTGAAATTTAAATCATAAAATGTTAAATAATAAAATTTCAATTTCGCGTATACAAAATGTCTAAAAGTTGTTAAAAAAAAAACTTGTTAATTGCTTAATTAAATGATTACCTAAATTTTATAATTTATGCATGAATAAATAATAGAATAAAGTGTGATAAAACCTACACATATCTAAATTTTACTTATAAATGTATTATAAATTAAATTCAGGAATTAAATCCGCAATCACAGAATTTATAACCAAATTATTATCGCCCTAAATGACAGAATCGCTATTCTTATACTTACAATATTCTGAACATAATTCGAATATCATCAGAAATGTTTATAGCATATCTTATCTTTAAATCTGTAATTATTGCATATTGTACATTAGTCATACTGTACTTTAACCTAACAATATTATACACATAATATTGTTGTTGATTACTTTAAGAAATTCAAATATAAATCGCGAATGTATGGAATATACGATAAGATTACATTAGAATTTTAAGTAAGTAAGTATATGTATGAAAACAAACAGATAATTTAAGAATAAATAATGAAAGTGAGATTATCTTTGAAAGTAATCCCATTCAAAACGAATTTGTATTTATAGAATTAAAAAAGAAATACGGCCGAAATAAAATTAATCTTAATAGAAGAAGTAAGTAGCAATAAACATAAATGCAGAATGTAATTATGGAAGATAACATAAGCGATAGCAATTCTTGTAACTGACTAATTCTTATTAGATATGTCAGAAATTTGAAGTCAAATTAATCTTTATTCGATGTTCACCACCATATTATCAATTATGGAAAAAATTAGCCAAATACAAGGGAACCACATTCTGTTAAACTTTCTAAAAATATTTGTATAAGATGAGTTAAATTTTCAATTAGATTTAAGAATAATTATTATTTAATTAATTTATAGCTAGTTTTAATAAATTACATTTTAGTTAATCTGTATTTGTTTTGTTTCTATTTCTGACCATCTCCTTATTCACCCACTCATAAATCATTCCTTTAACATTTATACGGGGACAATGTGATGTTTACGCTATTAATGATTGTTCTAAATACTTGTCTGATATATGAACGGTATATTTTACCATTTACCGTACTTTATTGATTTATTGAAGCGATTAAAGCAAAAAAAAATATAGTATAGTGCAATTGCAGTCTACAAATATTATTTTCTAAGGCAGATTTTCTTGAAGCTCGAGAGGCGATTCTATAGAGGAGTCTATAAGAAATTTTCTATCCTTTATCATTTTCATATCTAAAATATTTACGATAAGCTAACTATTTGAATACGTTGTCTTTGTTACTATATTGTTTACTAGATTTATATTATAGTTTGTAAAATTTGTTATTTGCAATCTTATTTCATTATATACCTAATTAAATTTTATTATATTTAATAAAATATATTTATTCAATTTCAGTAATCACTATATTCAATATCAAAAAGTTAGAAATAAGATCTACAAATAAATAAAATTTATTAAAATAAAGACACTTTTTAAAGTGTCTTCAATTATTTTATATAAAAATGACGATCCCATAACTAAAAAATTGTAGGTTTAAATTATTAATATAGTTTTTATTGTTGACTTTTTACTTTCCTAAATGATTTAAATTTAATATTTCCTATTTAAAATTTAATTTTTATATTTATATTATACATACAATGTATATAGTTACCTATATTTTTTATATTATTTCAATGACACCACTTTCAATTTTATTTTTTCACATAACACACATTGTCGGCATTCACTTGCATATTGTAAAATATTCTACAATATAAAAAATATAGTAGAAAAATTGTGCAAAATTTCAATTATTTAAATTTTCTGAACTCTTGAACCCTTTTTCATAAAATAAATTTACTTATTATGTTTTGAATACTTTTAATGGGTCACAAAATAGAGGTTCAAGTGTACACACAGACACAATGTATACGTATACGAATATGTTACTTCATATTTTCGCTTTGAAATAAAGAATAAATCCATTTAAGTACCATAAATAATTCTGTAATGTATTTAATTTTTTTCTCTAACATTCTTGATATATTCTCTTCTTATTGAACTGATTCTATTGATAAATTTTTATTCGATTCCTTCAATATTACGGGCATAATTAAAATATCTTATTTAATATTAAAATAAAATTTATATTTTTGCTTGAAATATAAAAGAATTTTTTTTTGAAATATAATTTTATGATATATAAGATTTAAAAAAATTTTTTTGAATATAACGTAGGTACAGGTTCAAACTCTTTCATTGAATAATGAGAAATGAACTTTAATATAAATCACAAATTTGCAGATGAAAGAGTAGATGTAAGAGAAACGGAATAGGAAAGAATGCAGCTTCAATAATAAATATTAAAGCGTATAATGTTTATTATTGGGCTCAAGGAATTGAATTAAATCCTTTCAGATACAAATTATTGCTCTATTGTGTTAATTCAATTTGATCGACTCAATTTTATTTCTAAGAATGTTAACCAAGAACAATGATAGAGCAGAGAAATAATGTTCTAATCAATTCTTAGAATTACTGAAAGATTTTTATATTATTCCAATAAAAGTTTAAAAATTTACTCTCAAAATTATTGAGTTCTCAGATCATTTTTTTTGTTGAAGTTCAATTTTAAAGATTAAAATTTTTTATCGTATGATTATGTGACTTCTGTCACATATTCAATGAACACATTTTATTATGTCACTTTTTTGCCAAGATGATATTAGCTTTCTTTTAGTTAATTATCATATGGAAAAATTTTATAGCACTATAATGCAAATTTTCTTTATTTCACATAAACACCAAAGTGTTCTAATTTAATTTTTATGTTTTTGTGAAAATAGTAAACTTCATTACTATAATTAAATTATCCTAAAATACTAATTAAATTAATTTATGATTTAAAATTAAATCTAATATTTGCATTTCCGTAAAAAAAATATACTTATTTCTAATTGAAAAATCTATTTGCATCAGAAAATCAAAATTCGTTTTTTCATCATTATCAAATACTTGCATGCTAAAAATAAAAAATTCTATTTAGGCATATGGCGCTTCATAAATAAAAACTTCATAAGATTAAAAACTCTTATTAAAATATATGACAATTTTGCAATTGCCATACTTTACTTTAAAATAATATCAATGCACTAAACTAAACAATCCTACCGTTCCATAAAAGAAGAATCCATTAGACATCACATATGTACATATATATAAGAAATTGCTGGCAAATTTGACAGCCCAAGAGAATTTGATAAGTTGATAAATTTGCCGTAAAACCTCACAATTTTCGAAATCAAATTTTTATGGCACAAATTTTCGGACAACATTAAAATTTGAAAAATATTCTGAAGGTGTATTTAATTTGTAAATTGAAATTTCTCTTTAGTAATAATTTTTCGTCTGTATTTCGTATATCTCTACAAGAAGAATAAAAGGAAATTTATGAAAACTTTTTTAGCATCTCAATAACTCAACAAATTATCTATAATTGTAACAAAAAATTAATCGATAAAATTTAATGAGTAATTACGAGTAAATCAAAAATTAATTTCCTAAATAATAAATTTTTACGAACCACAACTTAATATATGTAAATTCATTTGAATCTAAATCTTAGTCAGACAAAAAACTTCAAATCTTATAAAAAATCAATAAATTAAGTGACATTAAATTTGAAAATACTAAAATTCAAAAGAAATTTTTAAGTACATACATACGTATTTCAATTCAAGTTTTCATTTAAGGTTTCATATTTCACAGTTCGGTAATAAAAAACTGGTTTATGTATAAGTAACTAGGTATAACCAGCAAATTTGGAAAATATTGAATATAGGTATGTAATGTAAAAAAGAGAAAAATTTTTTATACAGTACTTATGTACACATGTATATTTACAGGCATATACCTAGTACATGCAGTAACTTGTTCGGAAAATTGACTTTATTGAAAAAGTTATAGGTAATAAACTATTATAATCTAACATTTTCCTAATAATCTATTTATGTACATACATATAGTATGTACAAATTATTGAAAAAAATTCACTCTTTACAATCTGGTCACATCATCGTCTACAACTTATTCGAATACACAATTTTAATGTTTATTTAGAACTTTTTTGTAATAATTAACATTTTTTAACAAAAATTTCAGTTTTCTAACTCAAAATTTCATTAAACCATAAATCTGACATCCATCTTTGATAATACCGTTAATACCGTAACTGAGAAAAAAATATATTGCTAACTGATAGAACTTTTTCAATCAAATTTTCTCAATCCCAAACAAACCCTAGAATTTCGTGTTTTATCCTCTCCTCTCTCTCTTGAATATTCCTTCCTCTCTTCTAAAATTCATTATTAAAATAATAACTTTAAACATAAGTTATTCTAAAAAAATTATACTAAATAATCAAAAACGAAATAATTTTTAAATTATGTAAATATCAATTAGCAATTTTTGCCACTTAACATTTTAATTAATTTAAATATGTACATTTACATGTATATATGTGCATATATGTATGTATGTGTATATAAATATATAATATGAACGTACGAAAATAACATACCTAAAATATTTTTGTTTTTATTTTCATTCTATTTTAATCCAACGTGAATACAACGAACTCAAAAATATTATTAAAAGCTATTTACAATTTTATCGTAAAAAATGATACGGCAATGAAAATACGAAAACAAATACAAGAAAAAATTTATTGCTACAAAAGTAAATAAAAGCTTTTGAATTTTAATTTAACAATATTTAAACACAATAAAATGTTAAACGTGTTAAAAAAAAAAAAAAAAAAAAAAAATTAAACGTGTTAATATTGCACCGAATTCTTAAAAAACCAATCCTCCAAAAATTTAATACATATTATATTCCAAGTTTTTAGGGCTAGCAACAGACACAACAAATAAATTACAATAAATTGAAATATTCTTGTTTTTTATCTATACCGTATAACCACCTATAATAATTAATCATCGATATTTTTTTTGTATTAATTTTAAGATTTAATACATTTCCGCTCTTGTATTTATATTTACGATATTATACATCAATATAATGTGTGTGCATATGTCAGTGTATTAATAAACATATGGTAACATCACGTTTTCAAAACAAATAAGTAGAATAACATAAGCAACAAACAACCAAAGCAAAAAAAAAAAAAAAAACGAAATAGAAAAACTAAAGTAAAAGAAATAAACTTGTTTGACTTCTTTTCTAAAAATACATTCTGTATTTGTGTATTATGCATTGTCATTTTGACATACATAAATGTGTTAGTAAAGGGGCTCGCCTCTTACTAACACACATCCATAAATACTCATATCATTTTAGTAAAAATTTACTTTTCATTTAATTTCTATATTTTTTTTTTTCTTATCGTAAAATAATATTGTGTCAAATGAATTTATGTATGCATTACTAATGATTGCATTCACTAAATGCATTATTGCAATTATTGAAGCTTTTTATCATGGAGTTTGAAAAGCTTTCTTTATTTATTGTGCGTTATATTTTTGAAATTAACAAAATTGAATCGACAAGAAAAAAAAAATTACATTAAATTGCATAAGAGGTCATAAATGTCGGATAGAATATTAAATTTTTAAATAAATTCGCTTTATAGATTTTCAACTTATTATTTTACAGAGTTACATAATGGAAATATGTAGGTATGTTAATATGTATATAACTTTAATATTCTTGTTTTTGCATTAAGCAATGGAACATATACTTAGCTAAGTAGATCTATGTATATGCAAGTGAATGTACAACATATTATTTTCATTTTCTAACTTTCGTTTAGCTTAAATTGCATGCTTGCATATTTATGTAAACAGGTTTATGTATACATATTATATATGAATATACATATGTACATTGTTATGTGATATTATATATATTTGAGTACATTATTGCATTCATATATTAAATATTCATAAATATATGTATATGTATAATATTTTATGCTGGCAGTCACATGTTCACGCGATATATGTACATATACTTTTCGTATACCACATAGCCGATTGCCTGTCGTTCCGCTAGAAAAGAGATATTTTTTAAAAATATATCTGTATATTATCGACATATCTATAGTATGAGTTCTATAGTACAATTGTAGCCTATAGTATAACAGTTTAGTATAAATATATTTCCATAATTAAGTCCATATATTACTTATATGCATGTGCATACAAATGTACTTTGCATTCCTTATAATCTTAACGTGCAGATCATATTATGGATGATCACATGGTTGGTTTAATACAATGCGTTATCATATACCCAACTCGTTACAATATAAACTTACATAATCCATATTTGTTCAAATTATGTATAATAAATTATAATATGTTATAATCAATGTACATATATGCATATGTATGTATTGAATTTCTTAAAACCCGATTTTAACATAAAAAATTATTAAAAATAAAATGTACTTGTACTTAGTTAGTTCTTGCTATCGCATTTTTTTCAAAAGCCCCAAAAGAAAAATGCGGTTATAAAATTATGTTTATAAATACATACACTCATAATGTACATATGTATGTATGTACGTAATTAGGTATACTTAAGATTTAAAGAAGTTTTTTTGTTTTAACCAATTCAAGATTTTCTACAAGTTTCTTTTTTAAAATAACAAGACTCGTTTATTCATGGTAGTGGATTAAAATAAACCTGTTTTATGAATGATAATGAATTTCAGATTTATGTGAACATATGTATGTATGTACATATATATAGGTATTTATGTATGTATGTACATATAAGAATAAAACATAGAAAACTAATACGTAAATTAATATTCACTTTTAATTATACCAATAATTCATATTTTTTTTTAAGATTAAATTTAGTCTATTATTTTATTTACATATATTTTCATATATAAATATGTATGTTATTAAATACATACATATGTACAAATGTATTCTTATACATATTTACACATAAGCCTCAAAGAGCAAACAAGTTTCAAATACCCACCCGAAAAAAAATGATTTTAATATACGACAAAAGTTATTTAGTGTCGGTATTAATTTTATTATAAACTCATAAATCTACGTAAATACATTCATAAATACATTCGTTTACATTGTATGTACATATGTATATACATTTGTTTCATATTGTATGTACATATGTATGTACAAATAAAAATTTATTGTTCCAAATGAAACCATTTATGTATGTTATTTTAAATATTCCTTCATCGACAAGCAAGTTATACATACATATGTATATGTATAATGTATGTATATACATAGCAAATAACATTCAAATTTTTGAAAAAAAAAAATTTCAAATAAAATTTTAAGAAAAAGAATCTAATATGGATCTTATCTTTCTTCAAAAATATTTTTATCTAAAAGGCAATAAAAGAAGTTCAAAAATCCTATTACATTGGACCGTAAAATCTTTTATAACAATTTACATGTATAAATGTACATACATATGAACAATATGATTCTGTGAAAGCAAAAAATAGGATTTAGACTCCGAAAACTGTCAAAATATAAGCATATGTGTGTATGGATGTACATATACATACATACATGAGTGTACTACATGCGTATAATTATTTAATACGTCATGATATTGACAATGAAGATTATTTGAAAATAATTTGGAATTTAAATCGTAAACATTATTTACAAACATATTATTTACATATATACATATGTATTTAAACATGTATAGTATGTATTACAGAGTTCTCGTACTACGTGTTTTTGTTAAATATTTTTAATATATGTATGTAGGTTTATGCGTAAGGAAAATGGAGTTCTTTTATTTGCATATGTAAAATATTTTAAACCCACTGATAATGTTCGGTTGAATCTGATGTAATTTTTATCCCAAGTTACGTTTATCTTCTACATTTTATCTAAAAAAAAAATTTACGATAAAGCAAAAAGATGATAAAATTTGAAATTTTTAATTAAATGAATCATTTTCATGCTATATAATATACATACATATGTATATACACATACACAACATGCTTACTCTTGTATTCATATTTAAAATACACAATATACACGTGTAGTAGATTTCAATAAAAATAAATATGTAATAATAACCTAACCTAACAAAAAATCATAACAAGAAATTAATAGAAGAATCAAAAACAATAAAAAGGCTACCAGACAAATATACGATATTCAAAACTTATGTATACTTTATAGTGACGTCACCTAAGAAAAAAGTACAGTTCTGATAAAATTAATACAGTGATGTTTTGTTTAACGTTAAAGATACGTTCTTAAAAATAACGGCATTCATTGAAATAGTTATAAAAACTAAACTCTAAACATTTTCAACAACAGGGTCTACTAGGCAAAGAATTCTTAAAAGAAAAAGATTAACCAGGGTTGCCCTTTAAAATTTTTGTTCTAAAAAATCTCATTTTCTAAAATAAAATCAGATTTCTTAAAAATAATTTACAAAATAAACGTAAAATGTATAGTATACCTGTTCAGATATTTTATTGATATATATACATACATACATACATAGATGAAAACAAATTATTTTATTTTTGATTTTCATGGTTTTGCACAGATTTGTGGTTGTGGTTGTATAAATAAGAAAAAATACCGTATTTTTTCTAATGTGTTGTGTTGGAAAAAATAATTCACATTGCTATGACGACAAAACTTTTTTTCTCTTATTTTAAAAAGAGTATTATACTATTGTATTACAGAAATAGATCCGTTATATCAAACTTTAATAATTTGTTTTAGTAGTTTTGGAAAGTAAGCATGCTTGTAAGTATGTAATGTAAATGTAATACACCATCCGTTGCGTTTGCAAAGGGTTTACCAATAAAATACTCTAAACACATGCATGTGTATAACATTGTAAATGCATAGCTCCCGAAATAAAAAAACCTGCTTATACACATGTGCATACAAACATATATTATGAAGGAGTAGTTGAAAGGAAAAGTTATATAAATTTATCCGAGTAGATTCAAATGAGAAATAAACGCCGAATTTTTAAAAATTAAAGATTATTTTGTTTACTCCAATATAACAGGAGATATAATAATATGGCTTATAATGAGTATGTGATAAATTTGCATATGTATGTACATACATAGCATTGTTATACAACAATGACAAAACTGAAAATTTTTATGAGAAAATTGAGACACATTGAAATTTTCATATCGTAAAAGTTATTAAGAATTTTTTACTTGTTTTTATTAATGACTTTAAATTCTTACGCACATTATTTATACGTGTATGTATGTATCCCTGAGTACTCGTTTCCCTATACATATATGTAAGTATATACGGCAAGGTTGTTTTATTCACTCACACGTGTTTATTGAGTAAAGAGTTATGTACATATAGGTTTGTATGTACATATTCACATAATTTGCTAATTGTTTTATAAATTTTTGCATTGTACATTTTTTAAAATGATGATGTTCTCATTCATTTCATTTGTAGTAGGTACAATAAAACTATCACTTGTTTTAAGTTCAGAATGCACATATCTATATACAGATTTTATATGCATACAAGGCCTATACAACTTTTTACACCGCAAATTTTATTTCACAGATTTTAATTTAAAAGTTTGCATGTGATTTTTTACTTTTAAGTCACATGCAAAAAATTTCCCTGACATTTTTCTTTATTAAATTTCGATTTTATTAATTTCTAACAGTATGCATGTACTAATATCTGTATAATGCAATCATAAATCCATACGTATGTAAATACAGAAATGTGTATGTATTAAAATCTAGGTTATGTATTCACATGTCTGCAAATATACGAACTCAAATATACATACCTGCTATAAATATCAACAAGTAGTTTATTTAGTGCAAATTTATTTTGATAAATTTTTAAGACCTTGATCATCGATTTTCGCAATATTTAAATTGTAATAAACCCACTTATTATTAAGCTTGTATTTAAAGTAATACACAATATATATATATATTTGTTTATGTAAATGTAAGTATGTACATATTTATAACACAATTAAGCAAAAAACTTATAAGTTAACATCAACACCAAATTTAATTTTATTTGATTTTTATTTTTTAAATTTTTAATAAATGAATAACGTTTTACATTTTAACACCAGAAATTAACATTACAAACGAAAAAATTGTATCTTTAAACAAAAAAGGATTTTGAACTGCAGCAAAATGAGTTTACTGCATATCCCTTTTTGTTATTTTACGGTAGAATTTTGTTTTTTTCTTATATACTTTACGATAAAACTCTTTTGAATATATTGTATAATTTTTACGATAAAAAAAAATAACACTTGTTCAATGTTGTAATTAAACTTTTTTTCGTAGAAGATATTAATCATACTCTCGCCAGAGGAGAAATGAGACTAATCTAATTTTTAATTTTATGTTTATCATCAACAATTCAACATAACATTTCAGTATACATACATATTCCGTTTAGACATTATCATAGTTTATTACATTTAAATAATTTTCATATAGAAAGTTATGCTTATCTTATGCTTTATTGTTATAAAAGGAAAATTATTGAATTTTTCTCTATTTCTTGAAAATTAAAAAAACTTATGTTAACAGCATACTTGCTAAAATTTTAGAAAAAAATAAATGAAAAATTTGTAAAAACGAATAAGAACGACAGCTAGCAATTACATTAAAAAAAATAGAACGAGCTCTATTGACTATAATCTAAATTAAAATTTTCACCACAACTGCATTGTATAATACTATGTAATTGTGGTGAAAATTTACTTAAATTTTTATTTTGTTTTATCCTTTCTCTATTGGGGAAAAGCGAAAATTCCTTAAATTAAGTACTATAACTATTTTATATTGGCCAACAGATGGAATAGACGTGGAAATTCGAATAAAATATAAAAATTACAAAATCCATTTATATCGAAAATCGTATTATTTTTTCTTCTACATGGTTGACACGCACACTTGAAAATTATTTTTAACAAAAATTATTGAAACGAAAGAAAAATAATAACTCAAACAATAATGTCTTACGTAAACACATAAATGGTGCATTTCGTACTTACTTGCGAATTAAACAAGATAGTAGCATCAATTATGATTTACTATTTAATATTCTTACTAACAGGCCGATCGTGTAACTCGCCTTTTTACTCACTTTTAGATCAGAATTCTCTGTATTTTTTAATTGATGTTTCACTCCTCCAATACAGATTGCTCATTTTCTTAATTGGATTTTTGCAAATTATCAACTGAACTTCTTACTTTCAAAAACAAGGTGAATAAATTTTGTATGCACGTTATAAAAAAACGAGATACGCAATACCAAATAATTCTTCGCACTTGAAAATTACATTATACAAGTATAATCATACTTACTCACTTTCTTCTCACTTTCCGAGTAAAATAGCGAGATAGACAAACAAGCCCTATACATTGCTAATAGAAAATTGTATTAGTATAGAATTTTATACAAATTTATTGATTAAATATTTCGATGTTCTGTAATAAAAACGCTTTTAACTTTAAAAAAACCAAGACATTTAAAAACTCAAATTTAGTTCGTTCAATGTAGTAAAATAATACTGAAAAGTATGTTGGAAAGTTGAGATTCGTATTTTTAGAAATACAAATACTTCTGAACACTAAACATATTATGACAATGACATTTTATATTATTTGTAAACAAACTTATCAAAACACAATATTGTATTCTATTCCGCTATTCTGGTCAGAGAATACGAAGCAGAAGTTCCAGTTATGTTGATTTGGCAAAGTTCAAAATAAAAGATAAATCAGAAGTAAATTTCTACTAGAAAACGTGGTGCATCTATAAATTTCTGTAAGTACATACATACATACATATACTTTTAATTATGCCTTAAATTTTCAATAACATTATAATTTTTTATTTTGGCACTACACTTAGTAACGCTCGTATCAAATACGACATTAAAGCAGGCTGTTAAAATAAAAAAAAAATTAAAAGACAGCAATATACATGTTTTTTTTTAGTCTTAATTTTTGTAATTTAATTGTGTAGTATCTAGAGCTACCTAATTAAGATCAATAAAAAATATTTCATTACTGAATATTAAAAAGTAAAGCAATTATATTATTTCAATTATTAAATATGAATTACAACAAAAGTACATATTAATGATTCCCTTTATAATTCTAGGTTAATTTTCACTGGTTTTTATAAGCTTGATTGCCTGTTTGTAGCGAGATGAAGCAAGAAAATTGTTCTTCCACGAAGCCTTCTTCAATTAAACCAAAAAATGGTCGAGTACGAAGAAGACCCCGTCATAATAAAGCAATTCTTAAGAATGTAGATCAAAAAATATATAATTCTTTAATAGATATGGGATTTGACAATAACCAAGCTACTCAAATGTGTAAAAAACTGAGTGAGTCGCAAGCAAAGAAAAACTTTCAAAGAAAGGAAGAAAACACTAAAAATTTTTCGAACGCAGACCCGAAAATCAAAAGTCCATTACCAGAGGTAAAAATAGAAAAGATTCCAATTGAACAAACTGTATTTAGTAAGATAGACGGGCCTGTTATTGTTAACATTGCTGAAACAAATTATCCCGATGTGTTCCTTAGCTTGCAACAGAAATCAATAATTCAAAATGAAATAATGGAAACTTTATTAGAACAAGAAGATAAAGATGTTAAACCACAATTTAGAGGTTGTTCAAATAAACCTGGTTGGCTGTCTATAACTTGCGGGAATCAAGAAACAGCAATATGGTTGATTAATAAAATACCTGAAATAAGTAGAAACACAAAAATTAATCTTAAAGAATTAAAGGAGACTTTAAATCCTGAATTAGTGATTGTATATTTTCCACAAAGTTTAGGGGAATCTACCAGCAAAATCCTAAGACGTATTTCGGCACAAAATTTTGATCTTATGATATCTAGTTGGAAAATACTAAAAAGAAAAACTGTTAGTAATATGGTTCAACTTACTATTCTTGTAGATGCAGAATCTATTAAAAAACTTAAGGAAATCAATTACAGACTTAATTGGCGTTTTGGATATGTATATGTTCGTGTTCTAAATAAAATGAAAAAACACCTTCAAACAATTTTTGTCAGAACTACGGAGAAAGGAAATAGCTCATTCCTTAATCCTTTTAAAATTGAACCAGACAAATGTACACTGAACTTTAATGAAGATAATCATAATAAAAAAATTGAACAAAGTAAAGCTTGCGTTAACGAAGTAGAATGCCCAAAGGGTCCAATTGATTTTATATTTAAATGAAATTAAGTTCATTATTAAAACTTTGATTTATTAAAATGTTGAAAAAATTAATAAAGACTTGAAATTTTGAAATTTTTAAACGGATTTTGAAATATTACTTTAAAAATTCTTACAGTTTTTCTTATTCTTACATTAAAAATGATTGCGAATGAGGGATTTCGTAAAAAAATTTAGCATGCGTTATCAAATTTCAATTCACAATTTTTATTTTTAAGAATACAAAAATCTAAAAAAAAATTTTGGAATTTTTCTTTTGCAAATCTACTCTATTATTTTTAATAGTAAACGAGAACACTATCGCACAGCTGTTAACTATCAACATGACATTTCAACAATATAATATGTTTTTTAATAAATCACCTGGGTTTGGTTTTTAAAATTCTTTATCTCTTTCTTTCAATAATAAAACTCATACTTTCATTGAAATGAATCATCAATAGTTCTTTTTGCATACAAAATTTAAATGAGAAAAAGAGATAGCGTTATAATTTTGAAGAAATAAAAACAAAATCTGCAGAAATTTTTTGTTGACAGACAAATTTTTGTTTTTGCAAAGTGCGGTTCATATATCGGATGTTTTTATTTTAATTTTAAAGTAGTCCTGTGCAAAATTTTAATCTCCTCGGTATAAGGATTCTGGCATGTATATGTCATAAATTTTAAATTTTCACATATTCCTGACTTAAGAATTTGCTATTAGTGAAATTAGTGAAATGAAAATGTTGTTAAATTGAAAATTGAATACAAATTTTATAACCTTGAAATCTACGTTTTTTCTTTTGTTTTGTTAAATTATCGGTCCAGTACATTTCGGTCAATATTTAAAAAAAAAAATAATTACAAGAAATTGTATCATTTACACTTTGAAAGTGTATATAAAAATCATTATTTTTAAAGGTTCATTTCTATTGGTAAAGTAGAAATAACCAAAAAAAGGATTATTTTGTGTGTTTTGAACAACAAAAACAATAAAAAAGAAAATCTATGCCAGGCTTCCATTTAAATGAAATTGGCGAAATGGTTTTAGATGAGGTTGATGATGTTGGTGTGGTTGATGTTTATGATTTAGCATCGGATATTGGTAAAGAATGTGAAAAAATTATTGACCATTTTGGTCCTGAAGCAGTAACTGGTCTAATGCCACGGGTTATAAATGCATTAGAATTATTGGAAGCACTTGCAACTAAAAATGAAAAAGAAAATGCTACTATACAGGAACTTACTGATCGGATAACTCAATTAGAAAGTGAAAAATTGGAAAAGGCTGAATTTCGAAAGAGATTTGAAAAGGTAAGTTATATATCTTTTAATACTTAAATTAAATTACATTAAGTATTTTGCATTTTTTTTTTAGTTAAACATTTACAATAAACATATTAGAAGAAATATACTTGCTTACATACTTACATGTATCTACATTATGTATACTTAATATAGTTTCTTTATATATGAAAATTTAAATTGGAAAATATACATATACTACTACTACTACTTACCCTCTTATATCTACCCATTCACTAAGGAAATCTCGATTTAAATTTTACTTTTATTAAAATTAAAAATATCTTTTGAGCTTTAAATTTGCAAAAGTAATTGTCAAAAAAAAAAACTTTTTAATGTTGTAACTATTTAATTAAAATGAATCAACTGTTGAGAATCAGATGATGTCATTATTATTGAGAGTTAATTAATTTAAAAGCTTTAAAAACAAAATAATAGCTAGGTATAAATATTTTAAATTTGTACTAATGTAATTCATATCCATTGTTTTTCTAACTATCGTAATAACAAGCTTTTAATTATGAGTATAAAATAAGTAGATCTTGATAAGTTCTACAATTTTGTATTTTGAAACATACAAATTATGTAGAAGAATAATAACATTTTAAATTTGTATATTTAAATATGAATATTTATTATTACATATGTCATAATATTTTCTTTGTCAATATAATGTAATACATATATCTTTATTATACTTATGCATATAGAAATAGAAATATCTTCAAAACATAATATTAATGCTTGCTCATCCATACACAGAGTTTTTACTTATAATTATCTCAAGCGATTGAACACCGTTTATTTTATAAACTTTTTTAATAATAACATATGAAAATAATCATATACTTACTTATTCCCGTAATATAAAATTTTTCAAATAGTATTGTTATACTTACATATTTAATTCACAAATAGAGTGTGGCCTATGTATGAAATGAATGGCATACAATTGTTTTATATACTGTACTTATAATTAACAATTTTAATTTTAATATTATATAATAACAACAAATTTGTTAGTAAATTAATTCAATAATTCGCACAATTATTATGAAAAATTATAAGTAGTAAGCTTCCTATAAATTTATTCATATGTACATATATATTTGTAAATTAAAATAGCTCCTTAGAACGAAATTTCTAAATTTAAAACTCCTTTAAAAAAGAAATTGGATTTTCTTAAAAATTTAAGAACGACAAATACATACATACATAGGAATTGGTAGATAAAAGTACCATACTTTATTTTATTTCCTTTTCTGTTTAAATTCCTTTTGTATTTTAGAAAAAGGATATTTTATGATTTTTCATATATTTTTATATGATATGTTTTCTATGGCTCCAGTATAAGAAATATAATTCTTCTCTATCTATTCGGTATATAAATCACAATTTTTTTTTGTAATTTAGCATTATACTTACTCGTTAGTCTACAGACATGTTTTTTTAATTTGTTCGTATGCCATGATACAATTAAAAACTTTTATTCTTTGGTTAGATTAAATTTTTTCCCTCGCGACTTATCAAGTAGCCGGTTATTTAATAATAATAAAAAAGAAACTTACAAAATTTTTAAAGTCACAAATTAAAGCGTCAGGATAGGTAAAAAATTGCCCACGAAAAATAAAGTTTTATTTTAAAAAATTAAAAGTTTTGTTGTTTTTACAATTTACACCAATACCCACAAAACAATTCAACGAATAAAAACTTTTGTAACATTGTTGTCAGATTAATTTTCTTTCGCTGTTTTTTTAATAGTTTTTTCTTTCTCTCTTTATTAAAATTTACTCCTGCTGATCCTTAATGAAATAAAAAAGAATCTATTTTTGCAACAGCACGTTAAATATGGTTAAAATAAAAATAATTTGCTAAGGTCGTCATATTATAAAAATCTCTTGTTAAATTATGCATAAAAAATTCATTAATTTTTGCATGTAGTCAATTTTTTTTTTTTTTGCGAATGAAAATAAATTTTTCATTTTTAGCCTTAAAATCTTAATATTTAATGAGATTCATATCAAAGTTTGCTATAAGTTATAAAATAAGTTGCAATTTTTTTTTAATACATGACTGAGGACTGAGGATAAGATTAAAAGAAAATTTGTTCGACAAGTTATGTGAATTTTTCTCCCAGAGTAGCAAGGCGATTTTAAATGGTTCCAATGGTAAAATATCACATAAAGTTATTGGACAAAATTATTTTTCATAATATTAAAATAAAGTTTTGAGTAAATTTACGTCGTTATACACTACAGAAAATTTATTAGATTGGTTTCTAGAGAAATGACACAAAAAAAAAAAATTATATTTTTGAATTTCAGTGTTGACCATCAATTATTTTTGCAAAAATAAATTTTTAATCTTATTTACAAGTTTTATATTTGCTTAAGCATATTATTTTTCATTTATAAACTATAATTTTTATGAAATGAAAGCAAAGCATTTATTTTTGGCCGATTTTATTTCGAAAATGCTTATAAATGTGCAATTTTTAAAATTTTTAGTAAAATTCTAGTTCATCTCTTGTTTAATCTAAATAATTAAGGTCATATTGAAGAAATATACTTCTTGCAACTTAAGTAAGTAAGTACGCTAATTTATTTCTTAAATTATATCTTCTTTATACTTAACCTAATAATTTTTCTTGCTTCTCTTACAAAAGATTTTTGTATATTTTCTTTTTTTTTGTTAAAAACTTTTTTTAATTAACCAATTATTTATTATCTCCCCTTAAAAAACCAGAAAACTGTCAACAAACTGAATTATTTTTTATTTGTTTTTTTGTAAATTTAAGCGTTATATAATCAGCTTTAAAACAATACAAGTTTCAGACTACTTCCTTTTTTCATTTTTTTTTTGTTTGCAAGAAAGTTACATACCTACTTAAAACGGAAAATAAAAATATTGAAAGGAGATGGGTTCATAATCTTAATTAACGCTCTCTGTTACTAAATTTTTTTTACTTTTAATTATTTTTGTATGTGGGTATCTAGAATACCAGATTCATTATGTGCCGCTATGGAAGAGAAATTCGCCATACAATTTTGCATTTTACTACAAAAATTTTTTTATTTCTTTATTCATTCTTACATTTTGTTATCTATCTTGTATAATTTAAAGCTAATTAGGGACAATATAGCGAGAAAACAAAATATAAGATGAGAAGAAAAAGGTAGTAAAAATGGCGGAAGTATAAATAAGAGAAAGAAGGAGAAGAAAACAGAACGAAAACAAAGCAATTTTTTTGTTATAACAAAAATTTTTATCTTCTTATTCTGTTGATTTTTTTTTTCCTTTTATTTTGAATAATTTGATAACCAATTTTAAATTAGAAGAATAATAAAAAAAATTCCAATAATCCTGTAAAATTTGTTTATAATTTTTGACAATTATTATAACTTCTTTACAAAAAAAAAAGAAAAAACTTCAAGCTGAAGTGGAAAATATCAAAATTTAAAATGAGGAGTTCTTATTTAAAATCCAAAACCACATGTATTGCTCTTAAAAATTTCAATTTATATTTTAAACTCAAAGATTGCAGGGATCGTAAAACGATTAATATGAATTTATATCAATAAAATTTTCAGTTCATTACCAATAATTTTGAACGTATCGGAATATATATAACTATAATGATTTAAAAAATATGAGATTGTTATTGGTTTGCGCCCCAAAGATATGCAATTTTTTATATTTTTAAGAATTCAATAATAAAACTTACAATATTTATTCGATATTGTGATTGTGCATATCATGTACTTCAATAAAATTTAATTTATACTTAATTTCATTATCAATATATTTTTCATAACGTCACAAATTTAATGATGGCTAATTAAAACAAAATTCATAGATATTCAAATTTAAATTTTTTCCATTTCTACGGAACTTTTACCAAAAACAAAAAATTCTAAAAAAAAAACAAAAATTGGATAATTTCCAATTCAATGTGACAGAGAAATTTGTCAGTAACATAAAATAAGTTTTCATAATTTACATAATATTATGTCAGAAAAAAAAAAAGAAAAATAAAAATGGGAGACAACACAATAAAAATGTTTTGCATTTATTGCGACAAAATTGAATTGAATTTGCTCAATTTTGTTTATTTATTTTAACTTGGTAAATAAAATTATATATATATGCATACATATTTATATTAATATATATAATTGGTAAAATTTATACTCATGTACAATTATAAGATGTGCATGTATATGTGCCATTTATTTTAAACCAATAAAAAATTAAATGGAATGTAATCAAGTTGGTTTCGAATTTTAAAAATTTCATAAGTAAGAAAAATACATTCTTTCAAAGTGTTTTAACAAAAATTTGCGGGTTTAAGAACAAAATTTATTAATTTTTTTTAGTTAACTACAAGCCAATTACGATTTTAATGTTAAAAAAGCAGAACCAAATCATTTTAAAGTAAAAAAGAATGACAAAAAATCCCTTTCACTTCGAAATTATTGTTAAATTTTAACTTTTATTATACCTTTAGGTTAGGTTAGGTTGCACGACTACCCGAAGGGTACATTTACTCCACCAGGGCCCGTTGTGGTGCCGCAGGATCCTTTATACCTTTACTCACTTAATATTATATTAATATAATATTAAATAAGTTGATTGTCTTAATAATTTTAAAATTGTATATTGATCACTCTAAATAGTTCAGATGTAGAAAATTGTAGATTAAAATTAGAACGATTTTTATATTCTGGAGAAAGAAAATAAGTTGTTAATACTTGCTTTGTAATAAAATACGAGATTTTATTAAATTCACTTTTAAAGTACCTATATGCTCTAAAACTTTAAATTTAATTTTAAAAGTTTCATAATTTTTCTAAAACTTTTTTTCTATTATACTGATACATGTACGTATATATAAGTTTTCGATCTATTTGTGTTTATAATTATAAAATATATATACACGTTATATGTATATATGTGTGTGCATTATATGATAAATAATATTAAAATAGTTGTATGTATATATGCAATTAATAGTAAGAAAAAATATGTTATACTGTTATAATGTTATATTGTATAGGGTACATACCTATGCATCTGATATATTTTAAAAAATTTTACTTAATTAATTATTTCTTAAAAACCAAGAATTATATAATAAAAATAAATATTATTATGAGAAAATCTTAAAAGTGAATAAACTTTACTTCATACACAACTGAAGTACAGATATATATACACATTTTTACACTCACACTATTTGATTTATATATATAAGAGAGTAATATTTCTAATTATGTATTAAGGCGACATTTTGTCTTTTCCCACATATTATAAGTATGATAGAATGAAGAAAAATTTTTTATTTAAAAAATATAGAAAAATGTAAGTATATATAAGTCATGAATTCTTAAATAATTTTATTTAGAATGAAAATAAACAATTAAAAAGTCATGTAGGTACTCATCCAATAATAAGAAATACAAATGTTATAAACAGAATTTCTTTAAACTTTTTATATATTAAAATATATAATATTGTAGGGCTATAGGTATACAGAGTGTTTCACATAAGGTGACAAATAGTTTCAGTGATAATTCTTTGTTCAATTTTCAGCAAAAAATTGCATGGGCGGGGGAAGGGTGCAGATATATTTGTTTTCGAGCTATATCCTGTTAAAAAAAAATACCCGTTTTTTCCTGCAGATAAATAAATGCCTATTACTTCGAAACCATACAACATAGAGTTATCACTAGGAACTTGTTTTACAGGTGATTCATAGTTCTTTATTTTTAGTTTTAGATCTGAGCCATAATTTTCGGGATAAAGCACGTTAAAATCAGAATTTTTATTTTTTTCTTGAATTTTTTTTGAAAAAAAAAATACGAAATTTTCGGAAACCTTTATTATTATTTGTTTTTTTTTCTCGATACGTTACGATGAGCAGTAAAAGTTAATTCAATAACATGTTCCTCTATCTCTCATATATTATTATTATCTTTCAGATCTTAGCTCGAAAACGAATATATCTGCATCCTCCATGCCCATATACAATTTTTTGCGGGAAATTGATTCCTGAAATTATTTGCCTCCTTATGCGAAACATCCTGTATATAAAGTTCTTATAGCAAAATTTACTGTAGTTATAAGTGAAACTTGTTATATAGTATTTGAAATTATATATACATATATATATATATATGTACAATTGCAGTTATACATACCATAGTAGTTACATAGAAAGCCGAACTAATTTCTAAATACAGGTTAAATTTTTATTACTTAAAATATTTAAACCCCATAATTTTTGTCATAACTTTTGTTCATATTTATGATTATTATACACTTGCAACATCCAAGTATATACTTTTGAGCGTAACTAATTATAAATAGATTCTATGTTATGTTGTTAATTAATTTTATTCCGAATTTAAAATAATGCTCTGCGATTGCTCCGGTTTGTTGCGGACTAGAAGACGCATTTTGGGAGGATATCGGTCTGATGGATTGGAGAAATTCTCGGGAATGCCCATATCGTGGAGGGTTGCCGATCGGCCTTCTATTGACATAATGATTCTTAAATTGTTATATTTTGTATTTTGTTTAAAAAAAAAATTCTATCTATATAACAAAAATTAACCTTTTTAAATTCTTTTCCTTCTCCCTTTTTTTTAATAAAATTATTATGAGCATACTTGCAATTTATATTCAATTTTTATATTAACTTAATGTTAGAAAATTTTTTCGTCATTTTAAATTAATTTATAGCAAGGATATTTAAAATTTAATAACGTATTTCCATTTTATATTTGCTTTTAAATTTAATTCATCGTAAGTACTTTGTTTTTTTTTTTTTTATTAAAATAAGAAAATGAATATATATAGGATCCTACTTATTACTTCAATGTCAACCAAACCAAATTAGAAACGATATAGTAATAAAGTCATTATATAGGCACATATACACACATACAACTTCATACAAGAGAAAATAATTTTTAAGGATAAAATTACTATTTAAAATTAATTTTTAATTCCTAAGTAATTGAAATTGTGTTGGAATTATTAAAAAAATTTTTTTAGTTTATTTCGTTAAAATGAAATTTTTTAATTATAATTCTATTACGTAATTTTAATTTGAAATATTGAGAAACCTTGTATTTTAAGGTTGATGAGTAATGATACCCGGTTGGCTTAATGGGCTGAATAGCATATCTTATATACAATATACATGTAATTATACTAATTTTGCATTCCAATTTAAAAATTAGACAACTTACAAATTTATTCTTGTTATTAGAATTGGAAAATAATTGCATTTACGTATTCCTACATTCCTTCCTACATAAAAAAATTCCTTTTTTTGAAAGTTGTGTTAAATGCACTCATATAGAAATATGTGTGCATACCTTATTTTACATCTCTTATTTTTAAGGGATTATGTGTTTTGAACCAAACAAATATTAAATTGATGTACTATGAAAGCAAGAAAAATTAAAAAAAAAAAATCCATTCAAATTCTAAACGGATTGAAATTTTGTTCATTTTATTAATCGGATTTCGAAGTATTTATTTCTAACCAAAAATTTTCTATTTTCACATGTATACAAAAAAAAAAAATTTAACATTTTCTATTTTAGGTACAAAATTTATGAATAATGTAAGCAAATTTTCTCATAAAACGTTAATATTTTATTCGGGTTTTTGTTTTTACGATATAGGCAACAAGATATAGGAAAAAAAATAAAACTCTTAAAACTTAAAATAAACATGTATAACAGCAATTTTTATACAATTTTTATGATTCTGTTAATCTTTTCATATATAAGTATATACATTTTTACATAAGGTCTTATATAAAAATGTATTCACTAGATTCTATACGGGGGCTCATATTTCATAATTTAGATTCAACGTTCCAGATGTTTAGTTTTAATCAATTTATTTTCTTATGATTTTATATTCATTACTTGTTTTCTACCACTTATAACCGCAAAAAAAGCACAAAATCAAAATAATCTTAGCATACGCCAAAAAAAAAAACAAAACAAACAAGTCCTGGAAATTTTTATATACGTACAGAACCTATAAGAAGAACCAAAAAACAAAAAAAAAAAATGTACAATATTTTTTTCTTTTATTAATAGAAATTTCTTTTATTGTTTTCAATAAGCTAAAAGATTGTTGTAAATGTAAATATGCGGAAAACCAATTTAACGTAATTTAAAAAGTTTTTTTTTTGTTTCCCTTTAATACCTTTATTTAAGCACCTATACACACAATTATATGAGTATCTATAAATTTTTATATATATAAAAATTTTAAATATGTATGCAAAATTTATGATTTGATCGAAAAGTTTTTCTCGAAAATTTGATCGAAAAATAACAAAGTAATAAAATTAATGAAATGGAGTTGTTCACGATTATTGAATGTATATATATGCTTATATAGGAATTGATTGTTATAGAACTAGATTAAAATAAATATGATTTTTTTCTACTAAATTTGCCGGACATTATGTTTAAAATTTTCAATTATTTAAGATTTTGAGAAATTATGAATTTTATTATATATTCAGAATTTTAAATATAAAAACGATATTAGTTCAAAAGATATTATTAGTATTTTAATACAAATTTTTTAGTAAAACGGTAACACTTATTAATAGAGTACGAATGATGCTGAACAAATATAATTAGTACAAAAAAAAAAGTGCCCTTTTCACGAATTGTAATATTCGAATATATTTGTTTTTTGAATTCAATATACTAAATTTAAGAGTTGCCGTTTTCTATCATATTTCAAATATACCATTTTTAAATTATAAAATTTGCTGCTAAGAAATATACAAAAATTTTATTATAAAGGCTGACGATTCTTCGGAAAATTGCGAATATCGTTTAACGTAAAATTTTGAAAAAAAAAACAATATGGCTGCACATTCTTAAACACTTCACTTTCTCAAAAAAAAAAAGCCATAGAAAGAAAATAACAAAACAAGAACAAAATTTACGGTAATATAAATAAACAAGACAAAAAACAACACTAAAATTTTTACTTTAATTTTTTGTTTTCGCCTATTTCCTTGAAAAGTAAGTTGCAGTCAATTGTTATACGAAAAAAAAAATTACACCAACAAAAAAAAATTTTTTTCTTTATAAAAACATTTCTTTATAACTTACTCCTTCCGCCGGCTTCCTTTTTTCACTTTCTTTTACTTTATATAACAACGACTATTTTAGAGAAAATTTTTTTCTTTTTTTTTGTTGAATTTAAAAACTTAAGCACGTACCAATGAATTATAAGAGTGGAGGAAAGCATTAAATAAAAATAAATGAAATCTTGACATAGGTTAGGTTAGAATTAACAAAACTTCCTAGATTTTTTTTTCCAAAAAAAAAAAAAAAAGGAAAAATATTAAAATAAAATAAATAAAAAAAACCAAACAAAAAAAAATTGTTTTCGTAGAACTTTTACCTCCTCTTACAACAAGATTTATTGATAGTTGAAAAAGAAAAAGAAAAACGTTTTTCAAAGCTTTTTTTCTTTTGATTTTTTTTCTCTTTTTTTCGTTTGTGGAATAATTTTCGTTACGATTGCTTAAGTCTTTTATAAATTTGAAGTTTTGAAATAATTATAAATAATTTGATTGGCATTTTATTTTTACAGTTTATTAGCAAAAAGGTTTTTGCTTTTTTTTTATAAAAATTAGAATAAAGAGAGGAAGTCATGAACCGATAAATTATCAAAATTACGATAATTTTTACGATTAGTTAAGTTTTTTTTTTTTGAAATTTCCTTGTAAATTTTATTTTTTTATTAATTTTATTTTAAAAGATTTTCGATTAGGTCGGCAAACTAAGGAAAAATAAATTTTTAATAAATCGTAATTTGTATTGAAATTTGGCAATCACAAAGTAAAGAGACGAATTCTATATCTCATTAACGGTATTATTCGGTTCGGGCGGCACTATTAAATGCACTTTTAAAAGTCATATTTCAAATTGTGTAAGTGTTGCCGTTTAAAATCTAAAAATTAAACGAAAATTTCTCTCTTTTTTCATCCCACTTTTGTAATCATCTGATTAGGAGTGATAATTTTTGATCACTCACTAAAATTGCGTGTCGCTTCACTACTGTATATAAAGTCAGTGTAATGTACAATTATATACTTTCGATGTCCGAATCTTTTATGATTTTAAAAATATTTTTCTTATTATGTCACTTACTTTTTCCAGATCTGAAGCATTCAATTCAGATATTTCATTATTTATTTATTTTTTTACTTACAAACATTAATTAGAATATAAAAATCATAATCAATAAAACATTAGCTAATAATGTTAAAGAAGAATAATGTTATTACCTCCTTCGTTGACATTTTTATTATATGTGACTGTAAATTATCCATTGTGTTCTTTTAGATCTTCTGTAAATTTCTTTAAAACTAGTTCTGCAGGTATTCTAATTATTCTTAAATATACGAAATTGCAAATTTTTTACCAACAATGTCATTTTTAAGAAAAACCATTTTTAAAACACAGTTTTAAGCAAAAATTTAATAAAGTTATATGCGCTTATCCACGTAAATTTATTTAGTAAATAATTTCTTACAAATAATAATTGCTTTGAATTAAAAAATTTAATATTATGAGTAAGAACATAAAAAAATTTTTTAATTTTTTATTATTTTTATATTTACGCAACAAAGAAGAATAAATATTTTTAAAAGGCATTGTAAATTTACCATTCCAGTTGCCATACTAGAACATAATGTTTATTAAGACCTGATTATAATCGTAAGTGCAGTATTGAATTTTTTAGTTAATAAGGGGGCTTGTGTTCGCGCATTTATCTGTTCTATCGTACTAACAAAAATTTTTTAATATTACTATTAACTGTTACTGTTAACAAGGTGAATAGGAAGAAATTTTCAAAACAAACAATTTTTCTGCTATTCTCAAAGTTATTCGTACAGGTGTCGTAGAATTGACATGGACAACTCTACTTTGTTCCGCTTATTTTTCATTCTGTTTTTTTTTTTTTTTTAATTTACAAGGTCAATGCTAAATAAAAGAATTTTTTTATATATTTATTTTTTTTTTATTTTATATTTATTTTTTTTTCTGAAAAATAATGTTTTCTTTAAATTTTTAATGGATTCTTTGTGTCCGTGAAAAAAAATAATGTTTTAGCAGAAGAAAAATAATTCTATATATGTTTTTATAATTCTATATATTTGAATATATGTAGTAAAACACACATATTTACATTACTGTAGAACACTTACATTCCTTCGCACATACACCGTGGATAGTACAATAAAAATAAGAATTTTTTTCTCTTATTCTTCTTTTCGTTTTTTGATTAAAAATCGCTTATGAATGAACAGAATGATATTTTTATGATTTTTTATAATCGAAACACACACACATACACTTAAACACACGCAAAGTAATGAAGAATTTATTTCCTTTGTATTCTTATTCTCCTATTTTTTTCTCTTTTGAAATATAAAAGCTATAAATGAAAATTTTCTTATTATTTTTTTTTTTTTTTGTTTTTAATCTTCATGGATCAAATATAAATATTTTTGAAATCAGGACTTTTTTTTTATGACCAATCAATCGGGTTTTCTTTATTTTTTTTACTTTTTTATTATTTATTCTTTGCGTTTCTTTATTTTCATTTTATAGTTCCTCCTTAGTAATAAATATGTGTTTGTATTCTTTAATATTCTCAATATATATGTATACGTTCTTGTATCTATTTTGAATCTATTATACTTATGTATACGAAAATTTAATGTTCATGATGACGAAAGTCCCTTTATTTGATTGAAATTTATAGTACATATAATAAAATCTATATGTTGTGCCATCATTTCGGTAATTTCATGTCCATTGTAATTTTTATTATAGGTTACCTTCTTAATTATTTGTGCGCTCGGTCATAAGAAGTAGAAGTAGAAGATGAAGAAATTAAAATAGAAAATTTTGTTAACAAATTTTGAAATCTGAATTCTGTGTTTTTCCTTTTTTGCCCTCAATGTGTGGGTATAGTGAAATTTTAATAATGGTTATTGCTTTAATTAATTAAAATCTTTAAGGTTTCCATTATATTGCATTAATTTATGCAATATATAAATGATTTTTATATATAAAAGCTATCAAAGTGACTTCATTAAATAGTGAAATTTATTTATTAAACAAACAATATACATACACATATAATGTATATACTTGTGTCTTTTTATTGTCCTTGACTTGCATATTAAAAAGGATATACAACTATTTTTAATTCTACTATTATTTTGTATTCTTGTATATTGTAGAAATTTACTTTCTTTTCAAACGCAAAACTCTTAATCTCATATGCTTGTTTGTCTATGTGTTTACTAAACTTTCATATTAGAAAACGTAAATTTTGTAGATTAGTAAAAATCTAAGGAAAAAAATTATCATGAATAGTAAATTTTAGTAGAATTTTTTTTCACAACATTATTCTTTTAATATTACCCCTAAAAGTATGCAATATAATAATATTTACCCCTAAAAGTATGCAAAAATAATATCGTAAAATTGTTCGAAAACATATAAGTAAACGCACTTATAAAAACAAGTTTAAGAATCAAATTTTAAAAAGAAATTAAGTGTATTTTTAAGCAGATAAAGACACTAAATACAGATTGCTATTGTTATATTTGTTTTTTTGAATTTGGACTGTTAACTCCGAATTATATATATATATCTTTCGATTTTATATCCATACAATAAAGCATATACTCCAAATATACATATACGAGCACTTAATCTAAACTACCTTAAAATCTCATACCTAATACAATGCTATAATAGCATCATTTATAAAATTTTCCTAAATGTTTATCATGGTAGATTTTAGAACTATTTTAAAACAAATAACAATTTAAAAATAAACATGATTTTAATTAATAAAATCTTGTGTTGCAGAATAAAAACAAACATCGAAATCAAACTAAAAACTTCATTTTTAGTCATTTAAATCTATTCTGAATCATTTTAGGAGAATATTTTTTAATGATATTGTGATTTATGGTATTAAGATGGAATCAAAATGCAATTTATACAATTTTAATTAAGAAAGAATTTCGTTTTTTCCTTTACATTCTTCATATAAGAATAACAATAATAATGAAAATCAGTAAAAAAGTAGTAACAAAAAAAAACAAAATACAAAAGTTTTTTTTATAAATTGTGGTTTGGGTTCATCGGAAGCCTTAAAACTCATTCGAAAACAAAAAAAAAATTCTTTCTTCCTAAATGTGTACATGTATATGTATGTATATGAGCAAAGGAATGTATATATATTAAGTATTATTAAATTTTACGTTCATTTAAATGAAATCAGTGAATTGAGAGCATTTCAATAATCATAAATGACCTAATGTGTCTGCAGTGCAATCGAAAAGACAATTAAAATGAAAATGAAAAAAAAAATAAAATGCTTCTTTTTCATTGCTTTAATTTTTATGTTTATCCTTTTATCAAATGTTCAGACATAGAAGGGTGGTTGAAATTGGAATGCCTTTTTTTATATTTTTCATTTCGCTATTAACCCAATTTAGTTTTGCTTTGCTTTACTTCAAATGCTTACGATTTTTTTTTTTTACTGAGTGCATTTCCCTTTTTTGTGTCAAAGCTTGAATTTTGTATTTTTTTTTTCTGCTTATGTTTCATTTCTCCTTTTTTATATTTCTCATATTTTTTTTTCGATATTCTCTAGGATATTTTTGCTGTGCAACTGCAATTTATTTTACTATCTATGTTTATAAATATGATAAGATTTGTGTATATATGTGTGTGTATTTTTATTTATTACGACAGTAGAATATTTTTTGTATAATCCAGTTTATTTCTGGCTTATATCCGTTGAGATGTAAACAATTTTTGTTAATTAAAAAAGAAAATTGTTTCTCATTTTTTTTTTAATTGATTAATTTTTCCTTAGCGCCTTAATCAATTTTCTTTTTTTTTATGAAAGTAATAAAAAACAATATTTAATATATTCACATAGATATGCATATATATATATATATATATATATGTGTAGATTAGATAAATGAATAATTGTTTATTTTTAAAAGTTGATGTAAATTGGAATTTTTTTGCCATATTATTATTGGTTGTTTGAAAAATATAAGAGCAAAATTTGAATTATTTACATTACTACAATAGAAATTTTTTAATATTGCTGCTTCTGTAATAAAAGAATTACAGAAAATTTTTGTAGAAAATCATCTAATTTGGTTATGTTTAATTTTTCGATTTCTGTAAGAAATTTTTTAAGAGAAATCGAGAATAAATTTATTTTTCGGTTCACTGTTATGTCAATAAATTGTTAAAATTTACACTAAATATACAAATTCAACATATATACATATAAGTATACACGATGATATTTGGTTCTGAATAAAATCAAAATTTAAATTTTATTTACACGTCAAATATTGCCACGAAATCTAAATTTAATTTGTTGACATTAAAATGACGTTTGATAAAAACCGAATAAATCTCCAAACGTTATCGCAAACAGAAAAATTTGTTATAGATCATTTAGATTTTTCAAATCAATAAAATTTAATAAAACTTGCAAGACATTTAATTTTATCAAACAAAATTTGATATCAAACAAAATTTGATATCAAACAAAACTCACTATCATACTCATACAAATCAAATTCTAATTAAATTTTAATCAAACTAGAAGAATGTTTGTTTGATTATGTTATGCCATAATTTCATGAATTGAAATGAAATTTAAAATTTAAATTTAAATTATTTTTTTGAAAATGACAAGAAAATAAGAATATTTTTCAATTCTCTTTTTTTTTTTTTCTTTCCCGGGTACTTCTCATTTATTCACATGCATTCGTTAACACTAATTATTATTTAAATTATTTTTATATATATATATACTCTTTAAATGCGGTATTAAATACGAGTAGACATATCATATAACATTCATAACTACTCGTGTGAGTAGGTATATATATATACAATCATTTGTATATATATGCAAAGAGATAATGTTCAGTTATATTTTTCAATCAGTTATATTTTTAGCAAAATTATTTATTTAAGAACAAAATGTATGTACTCGTATATATATTCACTATAATATTATAATAATTAAATATGTTCATATATATATGTGCATTCTACACGTAATTTAAGTGGATACATATACTTATACACAATACTAAGTTATTCTTGTATACACTTTTAAATATTAATATGCAAAAGAAAATTTTATTTTGCAATTTCCAAATTAAAGCACATATGTGTATGTGTTATTATGTACATTTAAGTGTAATTTAAAAATAATATTAGAATTACATAAAATTTATGAATTTTTTTTTTTTGTACATTAAGTGTGTTGTTATAATTTTTTTTTTCCTCATATACAAATCGAGCATTATTTAGATTAAGCATAGAATGAAATTGAAAAAAATTTTAATATTAAATTTTAACAATTTAAAAAAATTTTTTTTGTTAATTTGTTTTCGGAGTTCTTGTGACTTATTTATCATGTTAAATACAATAAACATGTTAATGAATATTTTAATTAAAATGTGAAAAATTAATAATTTGAAATTTCTTTAAATAATTTTAATATTATAAAACTATTGTCTATGGTGATAAAAATTTTATTCTTGCAAATTACAAAATATTTTTTTAATTATTTTAAGTATATTATAGGACAACAAAATTATTTCAATTTTTCCATTTGATATCCTGTATGTGTGTGTGTTTTGCAAATTATATTAAATAAATAATTGATCAAATAATTTTAATATTTAATTTGTATTAAATATTTTTTGTCAATAAGTAAAAATTATGCACCATTCCTTGAAAAAAACATTATTTTAAAATTTTAATTTAACCTTGAATTTGAATATTATCTGATTTTTTATAAAATTTTCCATTTATTTTTGGAAAATTCGATTATATATGATGTGAATTTAAAAAAAAAAAAATAAAAATCAATTTTATTTTGACATTCATATAAATTTCAGGAGGCATAATAATTCACCTTTGATTTATAATGTTATTATACGATTTCTAAGTTAGTAAATGGAATTTAAAGTGAAATAAAAATCAAAATATATGATTTTGTCATAAGATTTTTCCAAGAATAATTTCTTATTTGTATTTTTTATTTTTCTTCTTATGAAAAACAAGAAACAAAATATGTTTACAAAATATTTTTTTTTTTGGGATTTTTTCATATTTTCCATTCTACAAGAAAATTTTACTTAACTCGTCTTTTTATTCATTTTAAGAGTAAAGTAAAATGTTTGTAGTATTTTTGTATTTTAATCTTCATATTTATTTTTAGATTTTCAATTTTTTTTTATAAATAAATCAAAATGATTTTTAAAATCAAATGGTTTATTTAAAGGTCAAGGATTCTGTTAAATAAAATTCAATGCAAATTTAAGAAAAAATTTTTTTTTGTAAAATTTAAAAAAATGGAAATAGAGAATTAGGGAATACTCGTATTAGAGTATTATTTAAAAAAAATTCACAAAAATATTTTATACTAGGATTTGTGGTTTGCTTATTGGTCATGAATCATTTCATTTTAAGCATCTTGAATTCGAAATATTGAAAATATTTGTTATAGATTGTTACGGAAAATTTATATTGCATTATTTATTTTGAAAATGTAATGCATGTTATTTAAAACACGTGTATTAATATAACATTTTTCAATTATAATATTTTTTTAAATTAAATTTTTCAATTGAAAAAACCATAGTTGCATATATATATATATATATATATATATATATATATATAGGTATATATATATAGGTTATAGATATATATATATATACCTATAAACCTTTTATATTTTTGTATTTTAAATTTAAAAATATTTGTAAATATAATTTTAGCTTTCCAAAAAAATATTGCCCTTATATAACTATTTTTCGAGTGTCATTAAATTTTTTTTGATATTTGAAAATTTAATTAAAAAATTGAATTTTTATTTTAATGCATATAGGATAGGTAATGCTTTTTAAATTTATTTTATATTGAGGAATGTTGAATATTAATTTATTGCATACTTTATGGGGCAATATTGAGTAGGACTGAATATTGAATAGGTAATTTAATAAATTTTTTTTGTATTAGAGTTAAGAATAAAAATATAAGTAAAATGTTAGGCACATTTTATTCCGAACTGTATAGCTCAATATAGAAATGAATAGTTAAAAGAAATGTATTAAGTGCATATTTATTCTGGTATAGATGATTTTTTATTTTAAAATATTCTATTAATATTGTTTGCATTGCATTTAAGGTTACTTAATACACAATGCCCTTCCGAAATAATCAGGAGTAATTTGTAATCAAAATTTAACGTTTATTTGATGCTTCAACGGCTTGAGCTAATTCTCTGAACAAATATCTTATTCAAACTGATGTAGATATTAGTGTTATATTGTTTTTATCAATTTATCTAATTAGATTGTTATATAAAGTACGAGATAGCCTTCTATTTGAAATTTAAAATGAATGCTTGAATGAATCAATTTGCTTTGAATTGCTTTAAACTTTCATTTAGAAAAAAAAATGTCAAATTATTAATATTTATATATTTGTTACTCATATGTTATTTAATTTCTTCCTGTATAATTCCTTATTATTGTTTCTAATTCCTTATTTCATATAAAAGAAATATACTATATTAAAAGAATTACAAAATGAATGTTATAATTGTTATACTTTAAAAGTGTCCAAAATTTATATTACATTTTTTAAATTTTTAATTATTTGTTCGAAATTGAGTATATTTTATGTTATGTGTATACTCTAGTAGCTATATATTTGAATATTATGTACTCTTGCCCCATAAGGTATGCAATTTTTTTTTTTTAAATGTAAAATTTTTCATTTTGTCACAGGGCTTAATTGCAACATAACTGTATGTTTAGCTCTAACTATTCATTGTATTTATTAAGAAACAATTATAATTTAAATTGATTAAATGAAAAATTCCAAATATTTTGCAAAATATTGTTAAAAATTTGCATAATAAAAATACAAACATTTTTTTATTTTCATAATTAAATTATTTGCAATGATAAAATAGCTGAATTGAAAAATTTTCATAAACATTTGGGGTAAAACTTGAATATTGAATTTTTTTTTGTTTTTTATTGTATTTTAAAGTCTAACATTCTCATTTATTCAAATGTTTTCAAAATTTATGAATTTTTATGAAAAAAATTTAAAAAAAATTTCAATTCAATCCTTTAAAGTTTTCATGAACTATAAGTATAAACTTTTTTCGATGTTTAAGCAACTTTATTTATTTTTTTTTCTTTAATTTTCGAAAAAATAAAATTTTGTTGTTTGTTTTCAAACAAACTAAACTTTTAGTTAAGGTTATTTTATTTTATTTTTTGTATTTTATTAAAGTTTATCCATTCAATTCAAATATGACTGTTCATTTTATGCTGAGTATATTATGAGAGTGGGCGTTATATAATTTCCATGTATTTTTTTTTCTTTAGTTGTAATTATATGAAAAAAAAAATTTTTTTTTTTCATAATTTTGAACAAAACTTTTACACAAAAAAAAATTTCCGTGTTTTATTTTATTTTTATATTCCTTTTTATTGTTCATTTCGCATACAATAAGAGAGGTTATGTCATGGTATCAAATTTCATATGGCGAAATTTTGGTGCTAGGGAAGCGTGATTAAATTATTTTTAAAGAGATGTCGATCGGTCTCTTTGTCTATGCAGATCAGTATCTCAAGTCTAACTAAATCGAATTTCACAAAAATTTATATTTGAGTTTTCATTGAGAATGAGAGAGTTTGATCAACTCTTAGGGTATGTCAGATCTCTAGAATTTGATCTTTACTACTGGCCGATTTTATGTTTTTGACTAAAACTAAGAAAACAATCTTCATATTTTTCTGAAATTTTATATATAAGCTTTGTTTCAGAGGTAGGAAAACCACCTAATTTTTGAGATTATTTAATTTTTTGAAATGAGATGGCGGAAATTTGGTGTTTACTACGGATCAAATATATATTTTTGCATAATGAAATTGTAAAATTTTTTGGGAATATCTGGGTTCGGAAACCAAACTAGGTGTCGAATATGCATTTTGTAACATACCTAAGGAAATAATTCACGGAATTTATTGAAATTTAAAATTTTTAATTCTGTTTGTTACCGGAAGTAAATTTTGTTCGAATAAGTAAAATTTGTCTTCCGTGAAGACAAATTTTTCACGGAATTCGGATAACATAAAGTAGAATTCTATACTAAGAGCCAAATCAATATTTTTCTAGGTATATTCAATAAAAGCTTATTAGGATCCTTTAAATTTGAAAAAAGTATCTAATGGGCATTTTTATAATCTTATGAAAAATTTACTTTCATCTGCACAATATACGTTATATTGCGGCCGATTATGTGCTGACCAAATCAAAATTTTTTTCTTTTGTTATACATATTTTGTTAAATTTTCATCTTATAAATGAAACATTTATTTAACTATATTTATATTAAATAATTTTTTAAATTATTCTGTTACTTTGTTTCTTTTATTTCCTCTCATAAAATAAAAATACAAGTTAATTATAATAAACGTGTTAATATCAACTATTAAATATCGATATACATATAACATAAATGTATATATGTATATTGTATATGGGAATATAGAACTGTATTAATATTTTTGTTTTTGTCAAGGACACGAATATCCAACAGGTTCTAAATTAAAATTTTTTATTATACTTATTATACTTATAATAATTTATAAAATACAATGTATAAATGTATAATTATTACTTTTCTCATAAATATACTTTCCCATTTAATATCGCTAAATTACAAATATACAAAAAAAAAATTATAATGGTTATAGTTAAATGAACATTTATAATAAATATACTGTAAAAAACAAAAATTGTTAATTTTCATGACAATTACACTAAAAGAAATATTTATTTTGTAATTTGAATAATTTTATGATATGTTAAACATTTCCTGTTAGAAATAGGAGCTCATTTAAATAAAATAAATTGAAAATAATTTCTTCTTGTTGTTACGAAATTACGAAAAGAGAAAGGGGATTGAAATTATTGTATTTTAGAATTTGGTGTATAAATATTTTGGAATCACAATATTTTATTAAAACGATCTTGTATTTAATAATCCTTTAGAACATAAATAAGAAAATTATTTTACTTTAAGTTTTAAACGTAGATTATTTCATAAAGATGATTTGGAAATGAGAGTGTACAACTGGATTTTCTTAATTTCCAATTTTAAATATTTCACTATTTTCAAGGAAATTAGGAGGCAGCAATACTAAAGAATCAAATTACATTTTTGTAAGCACATCAACTGCAAAAATACAAACTTTTCGTTAAGTAGAAATTCCAAGAAATTTTCAATTTATAGATTTGTAAATTTTTTAGCAATATTTGTGGAAAAATCTAGAAAACTTACAAAAATTCTAGAAATTTTCAATTATTTTTTCAAAAAATTTACCCAGAAAATATTTTTAATATTCTTGATCAGAAATTGTTTAAGATTAATTTTTTGTTACTTACTATCTCAAACATTTGTTTATTTTTAACAGTGTATAACAGTGTTTATCGTAAAATAAATTTTCACATATAATATAATTATATTACTTAGTTATTCGGTATTATATTACAGCATAATAAAAATGGGACAAAAAAACAATAAGAAAAATTTAAAATTAAATAAAATAAAGTAAAATTTTTTATTTTTGTTTTTGGAAAGACTCACCTCAAATTACACAAATTTTATATGACATTAAAAGTGTCTTGTTTGCCTATACCCAAAGTTATTTATAATGTATTTGTGGTGAAAAAAATTATAATTTTGTTAAATTAAATGACACGATACACAATTAATCTACTTAAAATTTTTATATTTTAATTTTTATTTTCATTTTTTCTTTTTCTTTAAAAGCAATAATACAGAAATAAAAAAAAAAATTTTTTTTTTTTTTAGTTTAAATAAATAAACGTGCAAGGTATACGTACAGTATAAAGTGATAATGTTCAAATACAATATGAGTATATTACGTGTCTATGTACATTTAAAATACTACACCCATTAAACATTACATATGTATATATATATAGAATACAAATATTGTGAAAAATGTAAGCGTAATATGAGTAGTTATTTTCAAAGGACTATAGTTTGTATTCATTTATAGTTAAATGATTGTTGAAATTTTTATATTTTGATGTACATTTTTAAAAACTAAAAAAAAAAAAAGTGGGAAATGGAAAAATAAAAGTAAATATGTATATGAAAACGGATATGAAAATTTACTGTATTAAATTATATCCTGACTTGTGTTGGTTTTTCTTTTCGCATTTTACTTTTTGCTCCACATTACATGTTTGATGAATTTGTCCTTCTTCAATGAAGCACATGTATGGTTTCTGTTTTTTTTTTTTTTGTTTTCAATATATATAAATATTATAAGGTTATACTTTTAATATTATGTTTATAATATTAATATTAAAAATAAAAATATAATAAAAAAAAAAAACGAAAATGACCCAGTGGAATTTTCCTAGAGATTTCGGAAATGTGGCAAAATATGTGTAGGCCTTTTCTGGAAGGAGCGTATATTGAAGCTTTTTTATTATACAGCAAACATTTGGTTCATCTGCAAAAATAAAAGAAAAAAATTTTGATATTCTCAAATCTAAATTAATTCTCAATTTCAATTTTGTTTCAACATCATTAAAATAAATCATATATGGAATAAAAAATTAAGAAATATTTTTTATTTTATATAAAAATTTTGTATATTGCAGGACAATGAAATGAGCTTTAGAAATAATAACGGGCAAATTTAGATTTTGTGTATGTGTTTTTTAAAAATTTTCAAAATTTGGATGAATATAACAAAGAATAAATTTATAATTTTCAAAAAATTAAAAAACACATTAAGATTTCTTATTGCTTCCTTGTCTGAACGCTATTTGAATTGAATTGAGCTATATTACTGTATAGTTGCCATATTACTAATCGAATTGGTTTCAGCTTAGGAATAAATTTTCCAAGTTCAGATTAAATATCTAAATTGAATTTAAAAATCATATTACAGCATTGTGAAACCCTAGATATAGCTAGTTCAAGAATAAAAATTTCAACAGAAAATTCGATTACATTTGACCCTAAAAGTATGCAATTTTTTTTTTTTAAATAAATTAAAGAATAATGATATTAAACGTAATTGTCAATTGCTCAATAAAATAATTTTCTAAACATATTTTTTCGGAGAAAACATTTTTATTTATTGTGGGTAGAAGGAACTAGTGAGTTTTAAACACATTCTAAGAATTTTTATTAAGATCAAACCACACAATACTACCATATATATAAGATATTTTAGTATGTTGTTTTTTAATTCAAGCAATTCATTCGGAGCGTGATTCAAAAAATACAATTTATTTAAAATAATTAAATATTTTTTTTACTATGTATGCATGTATCCTTTAGTTGCCTTTTAATAATGAATATTATACTTAAAATAACAATAATATGTGATATTTTCTGCTCGTTTGGCTTTTTTTCTCATATATAATACATATGCATATAGTCCCCCTCATGTATACAGGGTGAACCTGTGACGTAGTATAATCTCTCGGGAGTAGAAAGGTGGGACAATTTTATGAAAAAAATCGTTTTTGATAGGGGGTTAGAAGGCGCAAATGGATATTTAAACCCCAAAATTCTGACTATAATTCCTTCCATAATATTGTTAACCGATTTTAAAAAATTAACATGCAATAGAAAGCTGAAAACTGACTCTTTTTTTTAAAAAAAGAATCAGTGTGTCATTTGAGGCAATATTTAGAAAGTTATTGAGAAAATAATTTAAAAAGAGAAAAAAAAAATGTCACAATTTTCACAAACTGACCAATTATTAAAAATTTTACCCTATTCAATTTTTTTTAGAGGTTCACCCTGTACAAGTCGTTTATATAATATGGTTAAATATATAAATTATCCTCTACGTGGGTGTTGATTTAATTTCATTCTGTTATTTCTATTTTACTTAAATTAACTTTTTTTTTCTATATTTTTCATGACTTTCGGGTATTTTTTTTTTTGCTATATACTAAGCTCATCGTTACATTAAATGTTCGATTGATAAAAAAAAAAAAATTCTAAATGTTTCCTACCAAATATTTTCAATATACTTGATGTTTGAAAAAGAATTTCAATAGCTTTAATAAATACTTGGACATGAAACACATAATAAATAAAAAATAAGAATATTCTTCAGTAATATTTACTCATACATACATACATACATAAATTTGTTTTTCATTCAATATTACACATATAAAGACGTTATACTTGTTGGCATGTAATACTTGTGTGTCATTTATTTCTTCTTTTTTTTTTTGTTAATAAAAAAATATTGAAATAAATCAAATGTCTGTATACGTCAATAAGTCTATATATATGTATTAGATGCTGTTGACGTTTGTTTTAAGGTCGAAGAAAAAAAAAATAAACTGAAAAAGAAAAAAATAACAATAAGAAAAACAAAACTTGTTGAAGAAATTAATTGGGTTGATTTTCTACGAATGAAAGAAAAATAGAATAATTTTTTTTTTTATTTTCTCTTAAGGATATCAAGGACCATAGTATTGTATATATATACATAGATCATTTTTATATTTCATGTCAATCTCCAATTGCGTTATTAAGTGAAAAATTTACCATATATTGCCAAAATAAGCAAATAAATGTGAAAAATATGGTAATTTTTTAAAAAATAAAAACAAAAAAATGGTCTCTAGAAAATTTTGAGGTTTTGAATTTTTGTTTTGAAAGCTTAATAATTTAGATTTATTGACTCATAAGAGTAAAAAGACTAAATATTTTGTATAAACATAGAAAAAATAAACAAAAAGGAAGTGAAAAATTTTCCGATATATTTTAAAAATAAAAATCCTTTACTATTTTTTTTTTTCCTTTTGAATTTTTAAAAATATTTTCAAAATTTTTATTTAGGTCATTGTATGACGACTCTATGCGCATTTGGTATTCGATAAATTTTGTTTTTTGTATATAAGCATTTTATTTTTATCACAAACCGCACAAAATGTTGAGAATTTGTTTTTTGTTTTCTTTTCACGAAAGATATTCAAGCGTTTTATTTTTCTGGACACATTTACAAGTATGTTCCAAAAAAAAAAAAAAGTTGATAATTCGGGTCAAACCTCAGGTTTATAAAATATCACATTTTCTTTAAATAATCTGAATTTTTAAAAAATTAAGTACATATTTTATTGCATACACGTAGAAGACTAGCAGCAAATTAAATGAAATCTGCTAGGAAAAAACAAGATCAATTTTTTCATTATAAATTTTTTTTTATTATAAATTTTTTTGGCTTTCCATATTTTCGTAATTAAACACATGTACTACTTTAACTCTTAACGCATAATAAAACCAATTGCTTGGGGTCTCTTTAGTGATACCAGCAAATTTGTTAAAAGAAGTGCTAGAATTGAAAAAAAAAAACAAAAAAATAATTATAAGTTTTTGGCTCAATTAAAATTAATTGCCACAAAAAGTTTAGTCGAAATCATTAGCAGAATCTTTAGTTTTGCAACCCAAGTAGAATACAAAAGAGATTTGTGGGCAAACAAATCTTAAAAAATATTATATAACATTTAATAGAAATTTATATATAAGTACACAGTTGTAAAAGAATGCTATTTACGTAATCACATGAGTCAACATCCAATTGCTAGTGCCGCTTGCACTATTGTGTACAGTTCACTAATGTAATTTTTGTAGTTTTTAGCAATTGAGGCAGATAAATGAGAATGTGGGCATGTTTATGATCTTAACTTATTTTTTTTGTTTTCAATTAATAATTCAAGCTTAAGTAAAACTGTCTATTATTGCCACACCCATAAAATTTACAAAATAATACTCGTCCGTTAAACACCTCTGTGCGTTTAAAAAAGTTAAAATAATTGAAAGACTAATTTTACAATTGTCAACAAATTATCTTAACATAATTAGATAATAAAATTAAAGTAAAATCGAAAAAATATAAAATTATTTTGACTCCCTTTTTTTTCGTATTTTATTAAAAAATTCTTGTGAGTCACAAATACCAATTCATATTTTATAGCGCATAGACAAAGAATGGTTGTTCATTTAAATTTTTTTGAACAAATTAAAATTTAGTTATGTATGTATGTATGTATGGAAGAAAAAAATGTCGGTATTCCCCTATGAAGTGTGATGTTTAAATTTGAATAAAAAAAAAATTTTTTTTTTTATAAAGTTTGGCAAAATAATTTTTAACAAAAATTGGCAAAAAATTTTTATTATTCTTTAAACACCACATTTCTCTTTCAGAAACACAATAGAGACAATTATTAAATGAATTTATTTAAATAATTTTTTTTTTTGAATATTTGGGAGAAAAATTTTTTTTTTGAATAAGAAAAAATGACATTGTCAAATTATTAATTTTATAGTTTTTAAAATAAATGAAATCAAATGAATTTTTTAATTTTGAAATTTTTACTTAGTAAATTTTCCGTAGTACAATTTTACAAGTACAAAAGAGGGAGAATAGAATAAATTTCAAAATCAGTAAAAAAAAATTCTGTTGAATATAAAATATAAGAGAAGAATTTTATTGCTACAATCTCGAACAAATCTGAATAATTTAGTGAGTTTTACAACATCATTTTCATTACTATAACTATTATTTGAAATAAATGTAATTGAAATAATAATAATGAAACTTAAAATATCAAAATAATAATAACAAATGGAATACAGTAAAACTCCGTTAAATGTACAAGATGTGCTCGAAATTTTCATAGAATCGAAAGAAATACTGATTCAGCATTTAAAACTTTTCGAATCCCTTTAAAAAAAGTTAATTATTATAATTAAGTATACAACTCTGCTAACGACAAAGTTATATTTCATTGGAAATTCAGGAATCATTATATTAAATCATATGTGACTTATAAATGGGTAGTACCATTAACAAAGCATCAAATATATTTTAAATTTTTGATCAAAGGCTGTTTATAATAACAAATTAAGTTTTGATTAAAATTAATTAATGCGTTTCAAGAGGCGAAGATACAAAAAAAGCAATCAACTTTACTATGATATCAACAAGACTGTAGCACCTCTGTCTAAAAAGAATAGTGTTCAATATTGTAGGAAATTATTAATTTTTGCAATAAATAAAATTATATAAGAAAAGGATAGAATTAAACGAAATATTACTGTATCCCGTACGAATGTATATTCGAAGGGTATACTAAATTTACCTTACCATTTGTAACTCTAAGAAATAATGCTCTAAGATATAGACTCAAGTGAATGTTTTTGATAAACATCGAATTTTGAGTTGATTTAGTTTTGTCTGTCCGTCCGTCACGGTGATAACTCAAAAACTAATTGAGCTAACTTCATCAAATTCACACAAATGGTGTATTATAACAAGTGCCAGAACCCTATTTAAATTGGACATGATCGGTGTACTGGTTCGGGTAGCGGCCATACAACTTTAAAAGTTATTTGGCTGTATCTCAGAAACTATAAAAGTTATGGTATTGAAATTTCAAACAAGCAAATATATTAGTAGGGCCGATGTGTTTGTTAAAATTCGTTAAAATTGCTTGGATCTTACTTGTAGCTGTCATATAACTTCAATAGTAGTTTGGCACAAACAATATTTTGAAAAAACACAGTACTGAAATTTTGCATAAATTATTCTGATAATACGGCAACTTAAAATCATAGTCTTTTCCATAATCAATTATGGCGTATTTATTCGCACATAAGATAACAAATTCGTACGAGTATCACAGAGTTAACAAGATCAACTCTATTTTTTCTCATTTTTTAACTTTAATTAATCAATCCCTTTTTATGACACTTTCTTAAATGTACATTTAATTATTAAGATATACATAATTATTTCTTCACAAATATATGTTAATAAAAATTATATTGGTTAATCTTTTCATATTTATAAATAATAAAAATAAAATATCCATTTGTACACTGTCTTAAGTACATATATTATTTTTATGCCATAAAAACCATAAAAAAGAAAAATATAAACTGAAAATATAAAGGATTACAATGTTAATTACTTGTGTACTTTTATAAAATGCTTTCATTTTTTATATATTTTTCTATAAAAATGAATTATATATAAAATGTAACATTGTTATTTTTATTTTACAGGATTTATTTTAATAACTCATCAGTTATATCTCTTACCCTCATATAGATTTCATGTACAATAAAAAAACACTTATACTATATCAAACATGAGTAACAACAGAAAGAAAGATTTATCTTCTTCTTCTTCTGCTGATTCTTCTTCTTAAAGCTCTCTTAAAGTTCTTTATACAAAATAACATTCTGTACTTGTAGACCATTTAAAACTAGTATACAATAAAATTGCAAACTAAGTATTAGAATTGATGATTCTTGTTGAAATACAAAAAAAAAAAAACTAGAATGAAGAAAAAAAACAAAAACAATTTAAGTGGAGGAAAGCAATAAGTCATTCAGCACAATTTAAAGCCTCAAGGTATTCTCGTTTTTTTTTTTTTGTTTTTGTGATCCTTATGAAACTTGAAAAAGAAAACAATTATTTAAGGTATACGCATAATATAATAACAAGACTGCTATACATGCACAAACTTATATATTTGTGTATCCGTTATGTTTATAATAGAGTAAAGTCTGGCGAATGAATCAGCAATGATGAGTTCTTTTTTAGCACTTTTCCAAAAAATTTTTGAAAAAAAAGTGCTTATTAGTTTCACTCTGTCCGTCCGTCCGTCCGTCCGTCCGTCCGTCCGTCCGTCCGTCCGTGTGTCTGTTTACAAAACTTCTACACTCTTGAAGATAGAAAGCTGAAATTTTGTACGTACATAGATTTTTACTAGAAACTTATTTTCGTGGAACAAAATTTTTACCTATCTCCCCCCCTTTAGAAGTTATACCCCCCCAAAACCCTAAAAATGCCATTCTTTAACTATTTAGTGCAATGAAACCATAAGGATTTTTCAAATTTTGCAAACGCAGAAAGGCAGTGGCTTACTTCCCCTAGCGGGGTATACTAAAGGTTAACTTTAGAAAAACAAAATGGCCGCTCAAATTTACCGTTATCTAAAGTCCGTTTTTTCCAAATTTTTGATGTCGTTTATTTTCTAGACCCCAGCATGTAGAAGCTTGAAATTTTATGGGCTTTTAGACATTAACAAATAGTTCATTTCGTTAGAAGAAAATTTTTTTCCATCTCCTTCCCCTCTCAAGTTATGGCCTCTTGAAATTTGTAAAATTTGAATTTTTGACACCTTATATTTCCGAAACCGCAAGCTTTTTCAAATTTCTATAAACATAAAAAGCTAACGGTAAATTCCATGAAATTAAAAAATATAATTATTTTTCTTAACTCACATAATTAAACCTTAAAATCGAGCATTATGTTAACCCCTTTTTATATTAATTTTTGCTTTATTTCAAACACTGCATATATGCGTCATCCTAAATATATGCAATTCTAGAAATAGTTTTGTATATGAATGAAAATAATTTTAATAGTTTGATAGGTATACATAGACTGTATTTAAAAGCAGAATTTTCACTTGCTGAAGGGAAAAGTGCTACAATACAAACCATTGGTTTGACCCAACTTTATTTCTTATCAGAATAAAATGAACAAAAAAAGTTTTTAATTCACTATTAATACTAACTGTCATTTATCATTTTAACATTTTTTTTTTAACACTACGTTGTTTGCTCTTTTCTCTTGTTGTTTGTTTTTTTGATTGTTATTATTGATTTTCTCTCTGTATATCTCTCTATCTCTTTCACTCTGCTTTCATTAATATCAATTATCAATTTTGTATATGTACTCTATTTTCTTTTTGTACTTTCGAATTTATCGAATTTTCTCTATCGAGAAAATATTCCGTTACAATAGTCATTCTATAATTTGAGATTTAATTATCGTTCACCACTCACCAATCGCATATAGGAGTCATAAGGAGAATTGATGTACGTTCTGTACGTTCTGATTGTTTTTGGTTGATTGTTATTTTTCAACATCTTTATATATACATTATTCTAAAATAATGAGAATCCCGGCACGTGTAAAAGGATATTTTCTTTTACTTTTAACTTATTCGTTTAATCAAAAGAAAAAAAAACGTGTGTTTAAAGTTTTTTTTCTTCTGTTTTATGGGTTTTATACTCTAAAAGTGTGAAATTATTATTATATAAGCAGATGTAGGTATAATAAATGACAATTTTTATAGTTAATGAAAAAAATGTACATTTCTACAATTAAATAACAAAGTTATTATTCCAACAGAAGCATATAACATTCCTAACTCCATTAAATTAAATAAAAGAGTTACACACATTTAACATACGCCAATAGTAGATGGCTTTGCATAAATTTAAAATTCTATTATAAATTCAATTTTACTGTTAATAATTGCAGAATTTCTATACAAAACAGCTTTTAATTTACTATTTACTCTCAATTATTTGTATAGTAAGTTGGAATTTTATCTATTATACTCTTTAAGAACCATACTCATTAATAACTTACAATAATATTGAACTTAGACATAATGCAACAGATAACCTTCCTTTTATACTTTAAATTTTTATGGTTTTATTATAAAAAAAAAAGCAACAATTGTGAAAATATGAGCTCAAATTTAATTTTATTTAGATTTAAAAACTTTGTGAAACATAAAAATTTTGTTGGAAATAATAAAAATGTAAGTGTTATAAAAAATATGTAAATGTTCCATGAAAATTATATTATACTCGTATATATATTATAATATTCATTACAATTGCTCAATTATAATAAGATAACAAAGTGGTCTGGTTACTCTTATAATTTATAAAGATTCTGTTTAATATCTTTCAGAGAATGACAGCCATAATAATAATAATAGTAATAATAATGAGAACCATTTACCATATTATTATTTGCATTTATGAATATTTATAGAAAATTTAATGTTATGTAGAAAATTTACGATTACATGTTATAAAAGTGTGCACATTTTGAAATTTAAATTTGAGCATAATTTTAGTTGTACAAATAGTTAAGCATCTAAGTATGTTCAAATATTGTTTTCCCACCAAAATTATATTAAAAGCTTAATAGATAAAAAAGTTTTCCAAAAATTGAGAAGAAAATTCAGTAATATGGAATAACATTATGAGTTTGCAATGTTTGTAGTATGAAAATTATAAATTTTTTTCGGAAAACTAATACAAAAATATTACTTTTATGTTTTTTACTTTCTCTTACAATTGAAGTATACGTATAACAAATTTTTATTATTCAACCACTCACAGCTCATGAACAATTCAAAAATAATTACATTAAATTTAAATTTAATATTCTACTACATTAATTTTTTTTACAATCTTTTACCAAAAAAAAAAAAAATTCACATTTTCCTATTATGATTTGTTCAATATTGAAAAGAAAACACAATCATTTTTTTTTCCAAATCATTTACTGTGTATAGTGTGAGTTTTTTTTTCATTTCGAAATATTAGAATGATGCACAAAACTTAAAAATTTTAACATAATTTTTGATTTGGAATTTTCAAAGAATAAAGAAAGTGTGTATTAAAAATTGTTAATTAAGTTCTACACTTCAATGATGATTTTCAACATAAAATTATCTACTGTATATAGACCGATCTTCTTTATACGGAAAAATTGTGATTGAAATATATCACATATCTCTTATATTTTCAAAGAAAAATTCATTGATCATTGTGTAATAACAATATTCATATTGATTATAAAGCGATCTCTAGCTTTTGTTTTTCGAGGACATAATGTTAAATGATGCCACCACCATTTCGTAAACGTAATTAAGATTGCAAGGTACCTTTATTAATTTGACTCATCCAATATACGGCAATTTTGCTTATTAGCAATAATAACTTTATTCAAAAATGTATGTGCCTCATTGTTGGACATGATTTTACAATAAAATAATATTGAATTCAAGTATAAGTTCAGCGAATCGACAACTTCGATTTTCAACTAAAACTATAGATTAACTAGAAATCTTGTATTACTGATTTTTATGAAAAATTCTAAATATTTATTATTTCTTTTGTCTCAATCTAATACAAAGTACCGGGTAATGTTATATAAGTCACATTACAGTGAAAATTATCCTTGAATTTTTTTTTTTATAAAATTCTTACATATACCCATATTTATATACGTACATACATTTTTATTTATGTATAATGACATTGTTCAGACAAATTGGATTTTATCTCGATCACGACCAATTTTATATGTACATTGTATTTATTTTTATACATCCATATGTATTTAACATTGCGTAAAATTTATCGATGATAGTAACATTACAATTTATCACACATACAGAAAAAAAAATGATATAAAATAACAGAAGCTTTAAGAAAAAACAAAAATGAAAGTTGAATTTTTTTTTATCCCTATAACGAGTGATAATGATTACATGAAATGAATGAAATAAATCTTTTATGAAAAAAAGTGTTTTTTTAAGATATAAATGAGAAATTTTTGCGCCTTATAAAATTTAAAAAACAATACTTTAAGGTTTTCTACGTATTAAAAAAAAAAAAACAGTTTGCTTACAAAGAAAATAGGACGAAAACTTTTGCATTTAACTAGAAGTTGAGCAAGTTGATTTCAAAATCGGTGCACGTTCACCTCACTTAACTATATTTTCTCTTTAATTGTTATATTTCTCTTGATCTGAATATTTTTCTGCAGAAACTTACGAGTAGACATCTTCTAATTCATACACTGTAATACTTTTTTAAATTTTATTTTATGTGCACACTTTTTTTCTAATAAACTTTTTCTCTCGCTCTTTATTTTCTCTTGATTATTAAATGTGATCAATTATATGGTTACTCTCTATATTGGATCAATGCATAGCATATACTGCCTGTTTATATACCCCCATACTATTGATTTTAGCTTACTGTAATATTAATATTTCTAGGATCAGATAAATTTAAAAGAAATTTCCCTGTTTTGTTAGGGTTTATATAGGTTTTGAGAACACATCGTATGAAGATAGGCAATGTTAGTAGACTTGAAAACTTTAGTAATCTGATAGAATAATTTCTGACATGGTTTTTATTAATCAATTTGTTTCGACGAACATTATTTCGTTTTTGTTTTTTTGGGCAGAATAATTCGAATAACTTAAACCAAATATTAATCATATATGTATATACAAAATAATTGCTTGTTTTTCTAATAAAACATATGAATGTTACAAGTTGGTCCACGTTCCCCGAATATGAGTAATTATAATCGAATTCGGGAAGTTTTTATTCCATATATATAAATTTTCATAACCTTACATCTGTAAGGTACAAATACCTTCCAGCAATTACATTACAACAGTTAAAGAATTACATAACATTTGATAAATATTAACATTCAAATGAATTTGAAAAGGAAATTCTGTTATAAGAAAAGTATTTGTATATTTGTATTTAGTTTGTTATTATTATTTTTTATTAATATATAAAATGTGGGAAAATGTAGAAATAAAGTTAAAGGATATTGCAAAAAAAAAATACCATATTTTTTCCCTACCAAATAAAAAGAAAAGGAGCAATGTAATGATATCGTGTGCGTATGTATGTTTTTTATTTTATTTTTAATTCACCATTATATTAAAATTTCAAATGAAATTCAATTTAAAATAAAATTTTGATTAAAGATCATAAAAATAATGGGAATATAAATTTATTATATAAAATAGAAATATTTTAATAATCGGTTTTAATTTTTCTTTGTTTGTATTTTGGTTTTGAATTTTAATTGAATGGATTTTAGTATATGGTTTGCTTGTATATTAAAATTTAATATTTTTTTTTTTTTGTATAATAAAATTTTATAGTGAAAATATAATTTTAATTAAACTCATTAATTAGTTTCTGATAGTATTGTATATGAAGATGTGAAATTTTTTTGCATGCCTCTGCTCATCTGAAATCACCGAAATTTTTGTTAAATATTCATTTATCCCTAATCATATATTCCCGAATTCTTTCGTATTATATATATATTTTGATATTTTGTGATTTGCTGTCCAAACTCTTTGGATATGACAAATCTATTACGGCTTATCAAAGACAAAATTTTGAATTTAGAAATATAGATAAAAGAATGCACACAAGATGGCCCAGTTACAAAAAACGAAAAATCAATTATGAATTTCTACATATTTTATTATAATTTTCTTCTATATACCTATCTATTTTTTCATCGTTCTACATCATCAATAATTTTTGATGCAAACATAATATTAAAAACTTATTTATATAGAAATTAGTTCAATAACCTTTATCATAATGAAATGTATATCTACTATATAGATAAAAAATATTTTCGTTGATTCTATTTATAGTTCAAAAAATATTATTTTGCACGCGATTAAAAAATTATTTAGAAATTTTGTCCCGATTCTATGATAAATAATAATATCATGAGTGTATCATGAATTTAATTATGATTATACTTATAATTATGCCATGTTCATTCCTTAACTTTAATATTTTTATTAAAGAAATTTAAGAAAATTGAAACAGTTAAAAGAAAAATGGTTCATAACGGTACCGTTTCACATGAAAAATTGAGTTGATAACCGAAGTAGTATAATAACGCTTCAATATATCTACTGTAAATATTCTTCTCTATTCAGTTCAAATATTTTAGGTTTTAGATTGCAATGTTAGTTTATCTGAATCACTGTAAGAGACGGCGGAGTCTTAAAAACTAAAAACTATTGAAGAAGTCTTGAAAGCATAGTCATTATAAGTTTCCTTCCTCGCCGTGCAAACCGATTATATCAATTATAAACTACCAAAAATTATTACTTAATTGTTAGATCATAAAATGTCTCATACTATTTAAAAGAAAATATATACTTAATTAAAGTAAAATTTATTTTCAAATTGAATAAATTAATTGTTAAAACAAATCCGATTTATTAAAGGAAGCATTTTAAAAAAAAAAAATTTTTCTTCAATAATTTTTAATAAATAATTTTTTTTTATATATTCAATTTTATGTTCATTTTATTTCCTTTTCATATCACAGACTTTATCCTTATCAGAATTGCAATTAATTTTTTTTTATAAACAAAAAAAATTCTTCTTAAGGCGACAGTTTACCATTTAAAGGTCATCTTTATTAAACGAATTAATATGAAAATAAATTCTGTTTTATTTTTTAATAGAAATTTCAAGGAAATTATAAAAACCTTTTTCTAATTTTTAATTATACAAAGAAATTAATTAGCGTAATCGGAAAATTTTTTTTTTACCCTTTCATTAGAATTTTTCAATATAAAATTAATTATCATTTATGCTTACATATTCCTAAATAAATATATATGTATATATGTATATGTAAATGTAAATTTTTTGCCCAGCCAGATTTGTAAACAGTAAGATTAATAAAAGGTTAAAAATCTTTTTATTAGACTTAATTCTTCACTTAATGTGATGATAATATGAGATTTTAAGTTTTATACATTAACTATTTTTAAAAGAGATCATCTTATATTTAATTTTATTAAGGATAAATTTTTAATTGCAAATATTAATATATACATAATATGTACATATATACAAAATATATATAGAGCAGAAATAAAATGAAATTTTTCTATTTACCCCCCAGATTTTTCTTTATTTAATTTTATTTTATAGATTTCAATAAGGCTTCAAAAAAAAACGAGAAAAAAAATAGAGTTGACCTTGTCAACTCTGTGATACCCGTACGAATTTGTTATCCTATGTGCGAATAACTAATGTGCAAAAACTAACTATGGGGCAGACTATGACTTTAAGTTGCCGTATAACCATATTAATTTATGCAAAATTTCAGTACTATGTGTTATTCAAAATACTGGTTGTGCCAAACTACTATTGATGTTGTATGGCAGCTACCAGAAAGAGCCAAGAAATTTTAGCGAATTTTATCAAGCACATCGGCCCTACTAATATATTCACTTGTGTGCAATCTCAATATCACAGCTTTTATAGTTTTTGAGATATAGTCAAATAACTTTTGAAGTTGTATGGCAGATACCAGAAGGAGCCAAGTAATTTCAACTACTTTTATGTGACACATTGGCCCTATTAATATATTCGTTTGTATGAAATTTCAGTACCGTAGCTTTAATAGTTTCTGAGATATAGCCAAATAAATTTTGAAGTTGTATGGCAGCTACCCGAACCCGTACCCCGATCATGTCCAATTTAAATAGGGTTCTGGCACTTACTACAATAAATCATTTGTGAAAATTTGGTGAACTTAGCTCAATTAGTTTTTGAGTTATCGTTCGGACGGACGGACGGACGGACAGACAAAGCTAAATCAACTCAGAATTTGACGCTGATCAAAAACATACACTTGAGTCTATATCTAACACCGTTATTTCTTAGCGTTACAAACGGTAAGGCAAATTTAGTATACCCTTCGAACATACGTTCGTACGGGTATAAAAAGGAGATTTTTAAAGGAGTGTTAATTTTTTTTAAGATTTCCTTTTTTTTCTTATTTGTTTAGTATTAGAATATTTACCTAATACTCTAAAAACTATTTTTTGCGGAATAAATGAGTTTTACTCTCGAATTACCCTTAAATATTATAATTTTTAATATAAAATTTCAAAATTGAAAGCTATTCTATTGCCTTTAAAATTTTTTTTTTACAGAAAATTCATCAAGAATGTGAAAAGAATATGAGTATCCTGTTTGTGTAATAATATAAACTTCGTTTTGAATTGAGCACTGTAATGTACGCGTAAATTTGTCACCATTATAAAATTCTCAAATTCCATATTATTTCTAAGTAAGGCTCATTTCAAATCTGTTAAATCTATAAAAAAATTTCATTTTTAGCACTTTTCCAAAAAAATTTTGAAAAAAAAGTGCTTATTAGTTTCACTCTGTCCGTCCGTCCGTCCGTCCGTCCGTCCGTCCGTCCGTCCGTCCGTGTGTCTGTTTACAAAACTTCTACACCCTTGAAGATAGAAAGCTGAAATTTTGTACGTACATAGATTTTTACTAGAAACTTATTTTCGTGGAACAAAATTTTTACCTATCTCCCCCCCTTTAAAAGTTATACCCCCACAAAACCCTAAAAATGCCATTCTTTAACTATTTAGTGCAATGAAACCATAAGGATTTTTCAAATTTTGCAAACGCAGAAAGGCAGTGGCTTACTTCCCCTAGCGGGGTATACTAAAGGTTAACTTTAGAAAAACAAAATGGCCGCTCAAATTTACCGTTATCTAAAGTCCCTTTTTTCCAAATTTTTGATGTCGTTTTTCTTCTAGACCCCATAATCTAGAACTTTGAAATTTTAGGGGCTTTTAGACATTAACAAATAGTTCATTTTGTTAGAAGAAAATTTTTTTCCATCTCCACCCCCTCTCAAGTTATGGCCTCTTGAAATTTGTAAAATTTGAATTTTTGACACCTTATATTTCCGAAACCGCAAGCTTTTTCAAATTTCTATAAACATAAAAAGCTAACGGTAAATTCCATGAAATTAAAAAATATAATTATTTTTCTTAACTCACATAATTAAACCTTAAAATCGAGCATTATGTTAACCCCTTTTTATATTAATTTTTGCTTTATTTCAAACACTGCATATATGCGTCATCCTAAATATATGCAATTCTAGAAATAGTTTTGTATATGAATGAAAATAATTTTAATAGTTTGATAGGTATACATAGACTGTATTTAAAAGCAGAATTTTCACTTGCTGAAGGGAAAAGTGCTACAATACAAACCATTGGTTTGACCCAACTTTATTTCTGTTAATGCGTCTTCAAAACGCTCGATTTGAATAGATTTTTTTTTTTCAACTTCAAAACTAGAACTCATAGAAAACTTGTTATTTTCTGTTCACTTTTTTTCTCTCAATTTTAATTTAATTAATTAAGGTTAAACGATTTTTAATTATACATCACTAAATTTTCTTCCTTTAACTAAAAAATAAGTGTAATTACATAAAAGAGATTGAATTTCGCACTTCCCTTATATTATTTATTAATTATATAGTGTCTAGAGTCATTTATATAAATTTAACATTCAATTTATGTAATTTATTTATATTTTTTTTTTTTTTATTCTGACGCTAAATGTTTTTGTTCAGGATAACGAGAAAAGAAGAAAAAAAAAAAGAAAACTAAAAATTTAACAAATATTTATTATCGCTTTAATGCATTTTTTACTGTTATATTATTTTTTATGCATAAATAATAATGAATATTCATTTTACATTTTTTCAGTATATTTCCAATAAATGTTCATAGTATCTGTCCGGTCGTGTGTCTGTGTATAAAACTTTACATAGGATCCTTTTGATATAGGATCCTGACATTTAAAACATAAAAAGAATTTGTTGAGGATTCTCTAGAAGAAAATTTTTACCCGGTGATTTCTAACAATTTTGGCTCCTCAAAATCGTAAAAACCCAATTTTTGAAAATTTTAGTGTTAATCCACTAGAAAAATTCTACAAACGTAGAAAAATAAACGGTTTGTTTCTTTTATTAGGAAGCAGCATAAAAACAAAATTATTAATAAAATTCACTGTTATCTTATTTTCCTCCAAATGTTTCTTTTAGACATTAAACTGTAGGAATCTGTAATTTTTATAGATTAAAATAAATATTCTAATTTCACAAGTTTACAAAATTCGTCATTTTATTTCCCCCTAACTATATAAGAGATTCCGAATTTCTACAAAAAAACGATCGGAAAATGTCTGACCATTAAAAAAATATTTAGTTACTTTCAGATTTAGTTAATCTTAACTAAATCTTAATAGTCGCCGAATTCGTGAAAAATGTTAATACGTTTTTTAAATATTTGTTTTCAGCCTATAAATATGCAAATATTATGATATCCTTTGGTACAAGAATACAGCAATCCCTCCTATAACGTAATTTTTGGGACCGAAAAATTTTTACGTTAAGTGAAATCACATTATAGGAGGTCCAACTAAACTAATATGACTAATATGTATGTACATACATATGTATGTATGTACTTGATATTTGCCTAAACTAGTAAGTTGTCTGTTGGTAAAGAAATTTAAATGAAAAAAAAATACATTATTGCATATTAAATTATTTTAAAATTACGTAAAACGAGGTAAAAATTACATTAAGTGAAAATAGGTAGGAAAAATAAAATTTACATATATCGAAATTATAAAGTAAGAGGTTACGTTATAGGAGGGATTGCTGTAATTTGAATAAATTTAAAATGTTTTTAATTTTTTTTAAGTATTGTTTTCAAGGAAATTTGCTACTTTAAAACCATTGATTTGATCCAAATTTATTTGTATTTAAATTTCCAAACATAATTTTCATTCTAGCTATATATAAATATTTTTTTTTTGTGTTCATTCAACTTTTATTTAATTTAATAACTATTTATTTATGCATATACATGGATATGTAAATATATGCATAAATAAATTGTTACATAGTTATACGATAGTCTTTTTTTTTTGTTAACCATAATTATTTTCATCTATATTGTACACAGATGAGCACTTTCATAATTATATTTAAAATATTAATGACAATATTAAAATAACTATAATATAAATTGATTTTCTATCTCCTAGAGACTTTTAAGTAAATATTGTATCTATTTATCTATAAAACACATACTTAGATAATATGATGTAATATGTATAAGGTATTTTTTTTTACATAAATATCGATTAATTTCTTTAACCCTAATTCTAAATAATATTCTTAATTATATAAGAATCCGTTATATAGTTCAAATATAACAGGGTGATCGATACTCAATTAAATTTCTGAAACAGAGTAATAAAATGAACCCAGGCAAAGAAAATATAATAACCTTATAGATTTGAGTTTTTTAACTTTAAATTTTGATGTTTTTTAAAAAAAAAAAATTCTTTTTTTAGTTTGAGAATTGAAGCAATTAAGTAGGCTAGATGATTTCATACTTTGTGATGTTAGAAATGTAAAATCTTGGTATTTACAATCTCCCGATATTTGTAAAAATACAATCTCTTAGTATAGCTCTATATTTTACATGAAAAACATTAAAAGCTCTGTATTCCAAGTGGAAAACGAAAAAGAAAACTTTGTATTTTATATGTAAAACGTAAAAAACTCTGTATTTTACATGAAATGCGTAAAGAATTTCGTATTTTACATGAAAAACGTAAATAACTTATATTCGACATAAAAACGTAAATAACTTGGTATTTTACATGAAAAACATTAAAAACTCTGTATTTTCAGTGAAAAACAAAAAAAACACTTTGTATTTTATATGGGAAACATACGGAACTCTATATTTTACATAAAAACGTAAAAAATTTGGTATTTTATATGAAAAACGTAAAGAACTCTGTATTTTACATGAAAAACTAGAACAACTCAATATTTTACATAAAAAACGTATAGAACTCTGTATCTTACGTGAGCAGTATAAATAACTCTGAATTTTATCTTAAAAACGTCTTAAGATTTTGAGATTAGCCTGCGTTTTTTACTTTCTATCGGTATTTCGTCAAGATTCAGAAACTTTTACCTCACGATTTAAGAACAAAATCAAATATTTTAAAAAAATTTTCAATACCATTTCTTTTTTGGGAATAAAATCGGATCTCGTATACCCTATGTATACACGACGTGTAATATTTCCGTAGTACAAATACGTTATATATTACGAGGTAAAGTAATTAAAAAAAATTTAGATTATCTCAGTACCTTTACCTATATCAGTAAGTAATTATAAGCATTTATCGAAACATTATATCTGCTTTTTTCATTTTAGAGAACATATATATATACAAACATCCAATAAAATAATAAGTCCTTGTACGCCTATTTGAAATATTTTCATATACAATAACATTATGTTGTATGAAATGGCACAAGGGATTATTTTACTTGTATTGTATAATATGATTGAATATCAAATTCTAAAATATTTTTTCGATTTAAAATTATTCCTGTTATTTGAAATTATAACAATATAATAATAAAATACATATAACAATATGATTATTTCGATATATTATATATTTTTGAGAATTATTTTTGAATTTGTAACACCCACGTAAAATATTGATTTTAAATATTAATTCGAACAAATATATATATATATTCTATATTGAAATGCAAATTGCAAACTCGTAATATTTAAATAGAAATGAATTTTAAATTATATACATACATATGTACACTAATTATTTGTAACTAGAAATTGAGTAAATATTTATGAGGATTGAAATGAAAGTAAAATGGAATTTCATTATAATTAAATTTAGATTTAAAATAAGAAATGACCTCTAAAACCTTTAAAATTAGAAAAGCGGATTTAAAGAATTTTCATATTATTATGATTATGGTAGTATACGGAGTCGTTCCCTCTGCCTGTCTTATAATTTATTTTTCAGTCTACGTATTTGCTCAGATTTCTTTTGAAGTATATTTCATTTATTACTATGTGTATTTAAATTACTTTTCATTTAAAAATTAAAATTTGCTTTTTATATTTTTTTCCCATATAATGATGTAACAAATTCCAAAATGGGAAATTTCATGATATTCCAAAATCACTTTTTGCTTATTATGTGTTTTATATGAAAAATTTTATTTTTACTAATAAACTGACCATTTACGACTTTCACCAGAAAATTTACAAATTCACCATTAAATTTAAAATCATCAGTTTGTTAAAAATGCAATTGTATGGGCCCATTTTTTAAGAACTAAAGAATGTCTTCTGTGTAAATTTGTTTAGCATATAATTTAAAATCAACTTTAATAAAATTTCGAAGAAAATTCTTTTCTTTACATAATACTTTTATATTAGCATTCTTATATTTTTTATAATATGATAAAATACGTCATATTTGTTATTTTATAATCATCCAAGCGAATCATAAGCAAACTGTATATACCCCCATGAAGACGGTATGAAAATGTAATTTAATATCATCTATATATAAATTATAAAATATGTTGAACTATACGTAAAAGTAATTTATTTTATATTATATATTCGCGTATTTTAAACTAACTAGCATTAAACTATATAAATGCAATTTTTATTAAACATATATGGTAATGTTTTCACATAAGTGTATGGTTGTGTATAGTTATAAAAATAATATAAAAGCAATTATGTGTCTGTAACATTACCACCAAAATGACCATTAACAAAAATAAAAATATGAAAGTTTTTGCTTGAAATTATTTATTAATAATGGCTCTGTTCCCAGCAAAATGTGTAACTATAAAAAATTTTAGGCTAAAAATTTAGAATTTGAAAAAATAAAGTCAATATTTACCGGGATGGTAATTAATCTTAGTTAACACAATATGAAAAGATCACAAGAAATTGAACAAAACATTTCAAGATTGAAGATGCAATTATTTGCAAATGCAATTACAGTGGCCAAATAGAAGAATTTTACCATTTTCTAATTTTCTCTATCCGACCATTTTAGAAAAGCGTTTGATTGTACTTAATTTTAAAAAGTATTACACATAAATTTTTAAAGTACCCGACAAAATTCAGGTCCAATAAAAAGTTGGACAATTAAAAAATTAATAATTTAAATTTAATATCATTAATTTTAAGTATGTATCATCACAAAATATTAAATTTAATATCTAAAAGCAATTGTTACAAGTCATTATAGATTATAGTTGGGATATGGAAACTCTAACCATTATTCACGAGATTATTTATTTATTTATTTTTATTTTAAACGAGTATAAATTCACTTTATGCTTTTATAATTAACTATATAAAAAATATTTTATAAATTTACATTATGTTGGCATTTAATTAACTATATTGTACATGTGTTATTATTGTAAGTGTTATACTCGTATATACAATATTAGTGTAAATTACAATAAATTTCATATTCTATTTGTACATATTTGCTTAAACACGTTGTAATAGGTCATAAAAGTTATTCAATTAAATTTTGCAATTAATATACACACATTGTACATAAATATGTGGGTATAATAATGTAAAAAAAATGTAAAATGTTTTCGAATTGTTATACAAAATGGAAACAAAAGCAAATAAAAAAATGTTGTTTTATATTTCAAAATTTATTGAATATATTATTTTTATTGCAAAATTACATTTAAAAAATAAATTTTTTAAAGTTCGTGTATTATTATTCAATCGAGTATAATAAATTTATAAAATTATGAAATTCGCCTAACATATATGCAATTTTTGTTATTATATTCCACGAAGGAAATTATGAATTGATTTGTTATTTTTATTTATTCTAACTATTTAGCTATTTTATAATTAAAAATTCAATTATGTTTTGATTTAAATCAATTTAAATTAAATGTATATACATTTGATTCCGTTTTGATTACAATTTTTTTATTTTATTTTTAATGATTTTATAGAGTTTATTGCAATATTTACAAAATTTTCTATTTAAATTTCAAAGATGAAACTTATTTAAATAATGTTAATTGCATAATATTAAGGGAATGATTTTGCTACTAGTACATGTTTTGAACAACGAATTGGAATTTAGATTGTAGGTTGTGCATTTGTGGAAACGGTGTAACAATGAACCGCGTCCACGTATATAGACCTATTGTGCTCATCTCCTCCACCTTGAATGCTGGAAATCGCCGTACAACACTCATTCGAAATCCACCGTATTCGAACAATTTGTAAGACGCCAAAGATCACAACTGCATCGTTAAACTTGAATTTAAGTGCTACTTATGCAAATATTTAAGCACAGTGCGTTGAAAAATTAAATGTTCCTTTTTTAAAAATTTCTTTAATATTTGAATATTTTGTAATTAGTACAATAAAATATAAACGTTGAAGAGAATAATTTATTAGATAATTAAAACTAGTAATTCGATTCACTAACTTCAATTATAAAAATCCTTTAATATACATATTCTTATTTTTTCATAATATTGTGTTTGTAAAATCTTTGAATATTTTTCTTTCATCTATACTCTGAATAAAATTGTAGTGGAAAAATTTATCATTGTTTTTATTTAACTTTAATTTCAAAAGTTTTTTTATATATTTAACAAAATAAAAAATATAGAAATGGCGATTCAATATACTTTATTTCTCAACGAATAATAGTAGTGCTTTAGAGAGCGAGGAGACCCTTACTATATCATGAAAAAAATGTTAAATGCTTCCTTTGTTTGTACATTTCGTATTTTAATTTCTCTTCTCTTTGTTATTTTCTCTATTTTATTGTCGTTTTTCATAATATTTATTTATGCGTTATTACAATTGACATTTGTCATCTATATATATAAATATAAATATATATATATATATATATATATATATATATATATATATATATATATATATATATATATATATATATATATATATATATTTCATAAATAAATTTTATATAACTGTGAATTTTTTTATTGACTTTAAAAAAAAAAAATTATTGCTACTATACTGTGAATCTTTCTTATCAAGTGTGTATATAAAGTAAACAAAGTTATAAGTGTTATACTGTTTGGGAGCATAATTTTTTTATTATTTAAAAGAGAACTTCATAAATATATTCTCATTTAATTTAATTGATTATATGATAAAGTTTTTAAGAGTATATTTAAATCGGATTATTTTGCTTTTTTTTCTCTCTTTATGAGCTACTCGGTGAAATATTGAATTATTAAGATTATTAAATGAATAAAACTTATTTTTTACAACAATTTTAATTTATATAACATTACAAGATCTTTGATATTTTTAATACAAAAGCCAATTAAATATTTACCATTGAAAATCAAGCAGCAGTTTGTAATTAAGTTAATTAAATTTAAAAAAAAAAAATCAAAAAATAGGGTGAATTCATATATTAATCTCTTATATTTCAAATAGTTCAAATTAACCTCTTATTTCACTTACTGAAATAATAAATAGCGAATTAAAAACAAAAAACTCTTTTAATTCCAAGTAAAATCCATTTCGAAATTAAAGTATCGAAATAATATTTTTTTTCTGAAAATACAAATTACACCTGCAGAGAGAATTTTCATGCGAAAAGATTTCAATAGGATTTAAAAGCTTAAAAAATGTAAAGGGTCAAAAATATATATATATATATATAAAATGGAATTTTGTTAATGGTACGTTAACAGTATATAGTCGTGAAATATTTAATTCAAATCAAAAGAATTTGAGTTCATGATATTTAATTTAATTTTTAATTAGTACTCTAAAAATCTATGTCTATATTTAAGTGTATACTAAGCTAATAAAATATACTATATAATTATATGACATATATATACAGTGGGTTTCGCATAAGGCAGCAAAAAATCGTATAAGCGGGAGGGTTGCAAATATACTCGTTTTCGAGCTACAGCCTATTAAAAAGAAAAAGATGCAAGATTTTTACTGCATATAAGTAAGCGCTTATAGCTTCGGAACCATGTTACATAAAGTAACCATCCGGGGCTTCTTTTACAGATAATTGATTGCTTTTCATTTTCGGTCTTACAATGAAACAGATTTGAGTCATTACTTTCGAGATAATGTTTGTCGAATTCAAAATTATTTTATTTTAATTTTTTTTTAAAAACTCGATATTTCTAGAAAATTTTTTGCTATTATCCGGTATTAGTAAATTCCGTAGAAGAAAAAAGGATTAAACTAAATTCCACAAAATAAACAATTAATTGCAAATTAAATAACAGTTAATATAGAGAACGTTTGTATTTGATTATGAAAAGTAATAAATTAAAATTCAAAAGTTCACAAGGATTTTAAAAATTTTTTAATTCAAAGATTAAATGAATATGACGTATTTAATTATACGAGGATAAATTATTTTCCTTTATGTGGTTTTTATGATGCTTAGTAATTAAGTATAACAGAATGGTTTTTACAATATTTTTGATTATATTACTCCCACAGTTACATATTTTTCATAAAAAAAAACGAGAAGAGGTGTACATTAATAACATTGTTTAATGTTAACAGTGTTAACATTGTGGTACATCTACAAATGAATGATTTGCGTATACGTTGCATGAAAACTATTCAACTTCATATAATAAATATTTTTCATTAATTTTAAATAAATTCATTTCAAATTTAGCCCCTACTTGAGTATTTTCTGAGAAAAAACCTAAAAAAAATTATTGAAATTTTTACATTACATGTTTTTACCTCAACCTCCATATTAATTCTTAGAATTCAAAATAATATAAAATCTTAACAATATTTCAAAATTTTCAAGAACTCATTAATAATTTTAATTAAAAACTGAATACTTATTTTACATTTATTATAAATTTTCAGAATTAATTTCATTGAAATTATTTCTGAAAATCTTTAATCTATGATAATTAAATTTTAAAAAAACAAAGTTTCCAAAATATTTAATTAATTATGCAAATATTTAGAATTTTAGTTAATAGAAATGAAATCAAAGTTCATTTCCTCAATTTTCATGTATTGCTGTTCTTTTTTCACAACTCAGAATTTGCAAATATAATAAATAAAAACGTTTCCGTTGATCTTAACTGAATTAATTATACCCTACACCTTGATAATCTCACAATCCTATACCTCGATTTAAAACTAAATTTAAGGGTAATATGAAAGCAACTTCAAACTGTCAAGCCATTTAAACGAAACTTCCAGGATATATCTGAGCTTTAATTGGACACATGACTTTCAAATTTCATGCAGCTATACTTTTGTTATTTAATGATAAAAATTTAAAAAATTTTCTTTAAGTTTATATGACGACCTATTATTCGAATTGTTTTAATAATAGTTGCTATTGGCCTTGGCAAAAAAGGAACAATTTTTGAATGTTTGATGATTTTTTCTTTTTTACGTTATAGTACGAATGATCAGACGAACAGAATTCTAAGCTGAGCGAGAGTATATATATATATGTACATATTCATACTGCAGACGACTCATTTAAATTGTTTTCAACTCCATATCAAAGTTAAAAGCCAAAGGTGTAGGGTATAAAGAAGAAGGAAAATTAATGTGACATAAATTTTATTGTGAATACTTATTAAGTCTCGAAGGGTATGCTAAAGTATTTAATTAGAATAATTCGAAAATATGTAGACGAAATAAATAGAATTAAATTTGTTCCCTACAGATTAATTAATTAAGTCATAAAGTATGAAAAAAAAAGTGCAAATATTTGATGAATAGTTTTAAAACGATGAATTGTTAACGAAGATCGTAACTCAATTATAATATTCCAAAGAATTAAGACATTGAATTAAGGGATTGTCTAATTCGTAAAAATTCTTTTTCAAATGTTTTTGATTACAGTCCAAAATTATCAAAATCAAAGCGTAAATTTAAAACCAGTTGAATAATTGAATTTTTGCAAATTTCCTGTAAAAATTTGCAGAAGCTTAAGGAAAATATCTAAAACATTTCCAGAAATTTTTATAAATTGTGTTATAAAAGCGCTTGTTACCAATGCGACTTATCATTGAAAGGGTTTTCATACCGATTTTTTAAAATAATGGTATAGAAAATTTTCAATTATTTTTTGATATTTTATCCTTTTTTTAAGGTATACAAAGGATTAATACCCCAAAGTATACAATACATATAATAATATTTAATTTCATGAAATTATTTGTTAATTCAATGTAGTACTCGTATCTCTGAAATGCTTTTAGTTAACGATTGAATAATATTTAAAAAAGTCGCAGTATATTTTGTTTCTTATAGAATATTGTGCTTAAAATCGCATATTTGACTTCAATTTTCCAAGTCATTCAAAGGATTCTTAAAATTTAATAAAATTATTTAGAAAATAATTACCTAAATAATATTGCATGCTTCAGGGCGTAACCATTTTTTTTTCTCTCCTTTTTTTTTTTTAAACCATAAATTTTAGTAAATAAACATAAAATGATAAGAAAATTCATAGCATCCTTGCTTTCAGCATAAAGTTATTATGCGAGAGAGTTTGATGGAGAAAAAATCCTATTTACTTTTTATTTTTCTTTTCTGTTTTTTTTTGTTTTTACTTTATTTTTTCCCTTATTTATGTTATTGTCATCTCATCTTTTCTTTTGTTTTACGCCGAAACTTTATGATTATACCGTAAATGACTTTTTAATATTAATGTAAATACGAAATTGTTTATTTAAGAGAACATCACATTTAATTAAACCAAAAGATTTTCAAGGATTTTAAATGAAAATAATCCATAATTTTTAAGATTATTATTGACTGTTGTACGGTTAACAATAATAAAAATAATAAAATAAAATATAAAATTGTTTGTTGTGTTGGCAAAATTCTTAGAAATTTAATTTATCTGTTTTTTAAAAGGAATAAGAAAAGGGAGAAAAAAAAAAGAACAAAATATCTTAAGTGGGTTCTTTTTATTTAATAATTTTTTGAATTAGCATTGCTTGTTGACACAACAATTAATTTTGTTGAGTGTACCAAAGGAATAAAATATAAGAATTATTATTATGAAAGGTTTAAAATTTTATCTGCCACAAAAAAAAAATTTTAATTTCTTGCGGTAAATGAAATTTTTAAAAGAAATTCACATTGTTAGTGAAGTGCGTAATATTTTTCTATAGTTGAAATTTTTATTTGAAAAATGTAAACCAAGATTATAAAACATTTAATTACGACCGAACTTCTTTGTCTAGTTTATAATTTAAACTTATTAAATGATTACGATATTACATGTTGTGAAGTTTATTGAAATTTTTAAAACCCAATTCTACCAAGATTTCTCTCTATCTTTTTCTCAAAGTGAACTAATAAATTATTGATTTTAAAAACAAACACTTAAAATTAAAAAAACTTTTATTTAAAATTTATTTTAAAAATTTATGATTAATCAACATCAGTATTATTTATTTGCTTTGACATTTAATTTTATTGCCTATTCGCTTTTTTGCTAATATTTTCGTAAAGCAAAATCAATAAATACAGAGAAGAGCAAACGGACTTCGGATTGACACCTAAAAAAAATGGGTTATCTGTGAAAAATACAAATATCTTTTATATCAAAATCTATATTAATTTCACATTTTATGAATAATGATAAATATACCTTGGAACTTTTTACACCGCACACGCAAAATGGACTCAGAAATTTTATACAAAAGAATTTTCTTATATTTCTTCTGAAAATGAAAACAACGACAAATAAAAATTGGTAGAATTCTAATAAAAAAGCAAGTTTTTTCCATATCATGCTGTAGTATATTCGGCTCGAAAGAGTGTATTGCAATTAGTTGAACAATGGTTGTATAGAATCAATGGACTATTTTAAGTGTAATATCCAATATCTAATGTTCTTACATAGAAGCCCTTAGATTCCGAGTGACTCTATTCTTCCTACAATTCCCCTAAGTTGAGGCCTTCATTTTGGCGCTGAACTTAGATAATAATTGTTCAATAATTGTATCCTCCTCCGCACATCGTCATGATTTAGTGCCAAACCCCTCAATTTGAGTTAAGGTTATGCCCGATGCATTCGGTCAACTGCGAGGGCATCATGGCCCGACCCCTGACATAAAGAACTAGATCATCAGCTTAGCGCTGTACATTATATCTGCTATGAGATAGCTTGTGAAAAAGACCTTCAAAATGATAAGACTGCGCTATGCGGGCAGTCGTGCATTACCCGAATGGTGACAATGACGGCGCCTCTCCAAGCCGTGATTCACCGTAATTTACCCAAAAGTAAGAGCCTCGATTCGTTTGTTTGCCCCTAATCATTCATACTAGACTCTTCGTACTTTTAATATGCTTTTTTCGATTACTGTACAAGTTCATTTGATATACAGAGTTTTTAAGCTTTGGGTGTAAATTATTAAATTGAAAATAAACTTGAATTTTTTTTCACTTATTTTATTTTTATAATCAACTTACAACCCTAACATTAATTTACAAGATTAAAATATTGTCTCACTTTTACTTATAGCAATATTTGCAATTGTTTTTTTTTTTGTTTTTATAAAAATTGGAAATTTTTTTCCTTTTATTACACGAATTGATGCGTATTCAAAGAAAATCGTTTGGAAATATATTGAAGCGGAAAATTAAAAAGAAAAATTTCAATAAACTTTATTATAGTTGTATAGAGTTTTTCAATAGAGACTCTGAAATCTTTTTGTATAAAAATTTAACGATTTTGTTATTGTGATGCTCAATCGTAGCTGAAGCTCTCCCATCAGAAGATTAACCCAATTACATCTATAAATCTGGATTAACCTTTACATTTAATAGACTAAAGATCACGATAGAGCATTTATTAAGGTGTGTTAGCCTGTTAATACCTAACATTTTTGGAATTGAAAGGTGTATTCCAACAGTCTTCCTCCTTCTCGCAGTTAAATTTACACAAATGACTCAAAATTCTAGTTTTGTGCATATAATAATTAGGTAGGTAGTATAATTTATGAGAATTGAGTGTCCTTTCTATTGTAAGTTTAAGGTTTTCGTTGTAATTTTAGCATCAAATATGTATTGAAAAATCTTGTGCTTAGAACGTGTTTTCTACAATATTCATTTTCTTTCAAAACTTTTCTTCTTTTATACAGAAAAACTAAAATTTTTCTATGTCTTTTAAGAATATTCATGTTTATATAAATAGATACGAGTATATAACAGATAACAAGTTTTACCTATTTTTATACAGTTGATTATTCTCAAAGGTAAAAGTTTTCAATATCCTATATAGCGATTATTGTAGGTGTAGATATAAAAACATAAAGATGCTTTCATGTATACCGGCACATACAAAATTTAAAATAACTATGCATATCCTTTTAATGTAAGTACTTTACTTTAAATTTGAATTTACTAAAGAAGGAATCAAAATTATTTTACGCCTACAATCTGATAAAATTTGTACAAGTGTAAATACAAAAAATACAACTATTTATAGCACAGTCAACAACAGTAAAAATAATCCTTTTTCTTTGTAAATTTTGGATGGATTAAAACGTATAACATACATAATATTATAAGATTTAAATTGTATTCTGTAAAGCAAAAAAAAAAAAATTTGTATTATAGCGTCTAAATTTTATACGGTATTATTTAGCACCAACCTTTAGCAATGCTTAATATGGTTGGTTTCATATTATTCTTGAGCACATATGTAGTAAAAAATTAAATGTCTAATATTTTATTTTATATAACATTCTTTGACATGTTATTCTACAAAAAAATTCATGTTCATAAAAACTTTATAATAAAGACGAAAACGGAGAGTTGACATTATCAATTATAAAATATATATATTGTGAGGGTATTTCCAAAGTCCTTTGAATAAAAATGAGTAATATTTTCTGTAAACTCCACTTGGTAGCATTGAGTTCTCATTTGAAATCTGCATCTATTGGCCTGACTTATGACATGACAACCCCGAGTGGTTTGTTAGTGAGTCCAAGTTTTCTTTAATTTTGTAGATTCTATTCTAAGTTCATTGTGACTATTTTATTTGCAGATTTTCTTAGAATGTATTCGAGAATTTTAGAATTCTGACTGACTCCCGATGGTTCATCTGAAAAGGATGGAGTCCGTAAGGCGGAGATTTTGCCGTCTCTAACTGGAAGAAAACGAAACGGTAGAGCACTTATTGTGTGGATGGAAGGCGGTGGCTCACCTGCGATTGAGATGCTCAGAAATAGGCTTTATAACACCTATGGTAGTCTTGTAGCTTAAGGATATTGCTATACTGAAATTTTTCAGAGGCATAGATATAGTAATAATGTAAGTGGAAATGGGAATCACAAAATATCGTTTTGGTTATTATAATTATGTATGACGAAGTTCGATCAAACAAATTAACATCTATACTTACAAATTTAACAAATTAGATGTATAAAAATTAAATTAAAATTTCCTTATAATTATACTTGGAAATCTTGTAACATTTCTAAAGGACTTTTAAATTACAAAAAAATCTTTTTAACATTAAATACAAAGTGAAAAGTATAAAATTCTAATTGTCATAAACCGCAGCTGACCTGCAAAATATTCTTGAAATTGAATTCTTTAGAGTAATTTATTTATCGAATTTTTTGCTTTTTTCTTTTCAAATTAAACTTCAAAAACTAGAAATTCAAGTGGTTTAATTACGATATTGAAAGCATCTGAATACTTTTTCCCTCTATAGTATATAATCTAAATAATAATCTAGGGAATAAGAAAAACAAGGAAATTAAAAAAAAAAAATTGAAAGAAAAAACAAAATTCTAAAAATAAATACAAAAAATTATTTTTTTTTTTCAAAATAAGAGAAAAGTAAAGCTGAAGCACTTCTCTATTTTGTGAATCGTAAAATTTTAATCAACTTTTCTGATATAACCATAGGGTTATTTTTAAACCTAAATCAGATGGTTAAAGGTTATATGATAAACGTAATAAATAATTTTGATTTTTGTTGTTTAGAAGTTATTGATTAAGAGTTAGCGTTTAATTTCTTTGGAGGAATTACTATACTGGGAGCTTGAAAAATTCATTTATCGATCTATAAAGGCTTAATAAATTAAAGGTTTAAATTATGCCTATTTCCGTTCTAGCGTAAGATTTTATATTTTAAGAGAATTTCCAACAAAATTTTTTAAAACGAATGGTTTACTATGCATTTACGTTCTTATACAAGAGATCGTATTAGGAATTTCAAAAATTCACAAGTAAATTGTCTTTCTATGGAAAATATATCTCTAGAAAACACCTTCTCACCTATTTTCCTTCTTCGTATATAGCTCTTATTTCTTAAAAAATTCTGAAAATGTCTACTTTAGATCGTATATTATGCTGAAATTTAGACAAAAAAAAAATGAAATTTTCAGCCGCTTTCGTTGCCATTTTCAGAAAACTTATTTCTTTTTTATGATATCTTTGCCATATGTATGTATGTGCAACAAGACTTGGTAACATTTATTCAAAGTCGAATAAAACTTAATCCGATTTTTAAAAAATTAGAAAAAATAAATTCTGTTACTAGTTCTTTGCGCTCTTTCCATATTTTTTCGCAGTTTTTATATAAAAAACAAAAAAAAAAACGACCGGAAATGATTTTTATTTTTATATATGTAATAAAATTGTGAAGAACTTATATTTACCGACCGTATTGTGTAAACAATAGGTAGGTTATGTGATGGCAACAAATTTTGCATATCGAGTTTTCGGTGGAAACTTACTTCTCCATAGTAGGGAAGTGTAAATAAACTATTTTTAGCAACCTGTCGGTCTGTCGGTCTGTCGGTCTGTCGGTCTGTCCGTCTGTCGGTCTGTGTGTGCATGCGTGTATCTCAAGTTCGGCTGAACCGATTTTGATGAAATTTTATATGTAAGTTTGTTTCCACCATGGCACGGATCGATCAACTTTTGGTATATATCAGGCCTCGGGAACTGCACTTTTTAGCGGGCCTGTTTTACATTTTTGAACATTTTGAAGAAAATATTCAACAGATTTACTTGAAATTTTATATATAAGCTCAGCTCGACCGTCCGCAAAAATGTGTATGTTTTGGAAGAAATCAGGCATCGGCAACTAGACGTTTACTACGGGCCAAATATACATTTTTGTGTATATAAAGAGAAATAATCAACCGATTTCATTGAAATTTAATATATAAATTCCTCGTATTAAAACAATGAAGATATAACTTTTTTGGAAAGATCAGGGCTCGAAAACGGATTTGCGGGCCGATTTTACATTTTTCACCATTTTGAAGAAAGTATTCAACCGATTTACTTGAAATTTCATATATAAGCTTTGCTCGATCATACGCAAAAATTCCTAACTTTTGGAAGAAATCAGGCATCAGCAACTGGTCGTTTACTACGGGCCAAATATACATTTTTGTGTATATAAAGAGAAATAATCAACCGATTTCATTGAAATTTAATATATGAATTCCCCGTATTAAAACAATGAACATGTAAATTTTTTGGAAAGATCAGGCATCGGCAACTAGACGTTTACTACGGGCCAAACATACACTTTTGTGTATATAAAGAGAAATAATCAACCGATTTCATTGAAATTTAATATTTGAATTCCTCATATTAAAGCAATGAACATATAACTTTTTTGGAAAGATCAGGGCTCGAGAACTGATTTGCGGGCCGATTTTACATTTTTCACCATATCCACAGTACAAATTGATGGAATTTCTTGAAATTTGATATTTGAGCTCTGGTTGTTACCGAAACTAACTGGCGAGCATTTCAGGGAATTCAGGTAGCACAAAGCGAAACACTACTAAGAGCCAAATTTACATTTTTCTAAGTATGTTAACTATAAGCTTACTAATGTCCTAAAAATTGGAAAGAAGTATTTAACAGACATTTTTATATATTCTGTAACACTTTCACTTAACTAGTCAATATACAATGCGGTCGGTTATGTGCTGACCACATCAGATTTTTTTTACATAAGATTAAAAATTATTTTTTGTGTAATAAAAAAATTTATTACATTATGCTTTAGTTTTATTCCCAATTTCCTCTCTCGTCTTATTTTTTTGTTTTTTTTGCTCTCAGTCCGCCAAAACATGACTTTGGCATCTTTTAGATGATTTTTATTTTTTTTTTATTAAACACACACTCTTTTATAGTAATTTACAGTAAAAGCAGTAAAAATCAAAGAAAAAAAAAAACAAAATATAAAATAAAAATCGATTAACATCACAGCGTTTTCGAAATTAAATTTATAATGAAAATTTTCTTTATTATGTAAAAATAAAGAGCAAAATGTTAAAATATATAATAATATTGTTAACGTGTATATATGTGTTTGTGATCATTTGTGTATAGAAAAATAAAAATTTAATTAAATACCACTGATATGTACATATATACCATTTATATATATGCATGTTTAATACAAAGATCTGTATTACAACCATTTATACACAAATAATTTGTAACCAATAAATATTTACATGTTTAAACAACGTGCGAAACAGATGTGAAAATTTTTGGTTTTCCATATGTTTAGAGATGATTAATTGATTTTATAACAAAAACAAAATAAAATTTTTAATAAAAGTCAATTCGAAAGTTAATTAAAAAATAAAAATAACAAAAAAAAAAGAAAGGAGTTCTTGAATTTTATTTTTAATATTGCTAGAAGGTGTGAGGTTTCCAGATAAGTGTGTTAAAAATGTCACATGTTTGTTAATGTCAATCGATATTAAAATTTATTTAAAAAAAAAACTGGTACTGGGTCTTTTTAGCTTATTATTTTTTAATCAAAATTTTTCGAATTCCCGTTTACAAAAATTCGAAGACATTATAAATTTAATTATTCTTCAATGAAAGATCTGAAATCGGGAAAAAAATTTCGTTTCATATAAGAAAAATGGAATTCAGCAAAAAATTTCGATGCATTTGAGAATACAAAAAAGTTTTTTTGGTATACTAAATCCTACATTTCAATTTATACGTCCGCAAAACATTATTACTAAAACTACTTTTACTTGCAAAAAAAAATTTGAATAACTATAAACACTCAAGTTTATCTAAACTAACTGAATTATGCCCTCTACACCTTGAAAATTCGAGTATAAAAACTGAATTTTTTTTTAATCAATCAAGTTATTCCGTCAAAAATTTTCAGGATATATTTGAGTTACGACAATTAGACACACGACTACCAAATTTTAATGCATAAGCTATTAGCTATTTCGATTTAATAGTAGGTAACCGAATCAATATAGATATTTCATTAAAACTTTCAGAATATATATATGTATTAGAAATAATTAAAACAAATATTTGAAATATAATCTCTTTGAATTGTTTTGTAGCTACTCGAATCCGTTGTTTGATTTCATTCAATTACAATAGAGTCATCATTTTTCGCAGTAAAGTAACAGCTACCTGAACGTTTGACAGTGTTTTTGCTTTATTCATTTTAGAATTATTATGCGATAGACCAGATACATACGTATGTTTAAGGCAACGCAAAATTTTACGCTGATTTAAAATATTTATATTTTTTATAGATATTTATACTGTAGACGACTTTTTCAAGCGATTACCTGTTGGTATTCTAGACATTAGCAAATTATAAAAAAAAAAAAACAATGAAAGTTTAAGAAATCTGTTTTTTAGAATTTAATTAAATTTTATGAAAATCAATAAAGGTTGCATATTTATAGGGGCAACAATATTATTAACAATAATATTGTAACCTTAATGTGGACTTTAGAAATCGCGGTAAGCATGAAATGCTGACATGCATATTTTCAGGACCAAAATGTTGAATTTCAAAGTTTTTAATTTAAATTACAACTTTTCTATATATTTTTCTTTTTTTTTGTGAATTTAACAATGTTTTCCAAATTTTTGGTTTTTTTTTTTATTAATTTCTTATAACTATTTTTGTTTTAGTTATAAAATTAAATTTTTTAAACTTTTTAATTTAAAATGTAGAATGTAGGAAGCAAGAATTTTTATAACAAACTTTAATTTAAATTTTTATTTTATTTTTCAATGTTTCAGCAAAAAAAATTTATCAAAAAAAAAATCAAGAATTTTTTTAAAACTTTAAACAAAAATGTGAACAGATTCGACAAGATGTTAAAAATAGAAAAGCAAATTACTCAAATAAAAGAGCAATTTTTCAGTCTGAAATTGATAGGTACATATAATGAACATTGTGTGTGAATTTTTCTTTTTATATATATAGGACATTTTTAATCTCATATATCTCCCTATATACTCTAATATGATCACATTCTCAATTGAAATTTTCATCTCTGTTTTCATATGAAATGTATTTATCTATATGTATTGATAGTTTTTGTGTATTTGAAACGAAAAGGACAAACATTTTTCCAAGATAAAATGGTACGAGTAAGATAAGAATTCGAAAAAGTATATTAGTTATTTTTACCCACATTTTTTGAATTTTAGCACATACATAAATGGTTGTTATCATAACGAGGAAATATTTCCGATTTCTCATTATGAACATTTTGATTTAAATTAAAGAAAAAAGACTCTTATTGTTGAGAACAAAAGCGTGGAACAAAATTTTAAAAAAATATATAAGTGTATTAAATATTGCTTTATTATTAATTTATATCAGACGGTTTTGGCGGTTTTCATAATTTTATTAAGACTTTATTTCTCTTAAGATAAATTGATTTACAAAAATTTTTAAAACTGATTTCTTTTTCTATCGTATACAACATAGACTCTTCAAATAATAATACCTAAATGGATTTACAAGGATTTTATCATAATAAAAGACATTTCTGTGGCGTAACCATAAACAAATTCCTGTTTTTTTTCAGCACTTAATCGTTATCTTATTTGTAAAAGTGTCGAAAATAGACCTTTACTTTACAGTATATTTTTAATTTAATACACTCATTAATCATTTAAAATGTCAATAATCCTATATTTATGCACACATATGTAAATAAATACGAATGTATATACGAGCTTAGGATACCTTTTTATTATAGTCAAAATAAATTTCAATAGAAATGTCAATCATGATTCTCTTTATTCAAGCATTCTATCTTTCAATTGGATTTTAATCAATCAACTATATAGACAATATTTATTAGCATATTTTAACATTTAAACACATACATATATTCAATATTATATAAATATATATATTCTACAAACATATACTCTATTTTAGGACTACAATTACAAATTTTTTGAAAATTTTTTAAAATACCTTGGCAAAAACCTTAGCAAAAATTAAAAATTTTTTGAAAATTTTTTAAAATTTTGCACGACGAAAATTTTTTAAAATTTTGTACGACCCCCGACCTTTGCAAAAAATTAAAAAATTTTTAAAATTTTGAACGACCTCCGACCTTGGCAAAAAATTAAAAAATTTTTAAAATTTTGAACGACCCCCGACCTTGTCAAAAAATTGAAAATTTTTAAAAATTTTGCACGACCCCCTACCTTGGCAAAAAATCAAAAATTTTTTAAAATATTTAAAATTTTGCACGACCCCCTACCTTGGCAAAAAATTGAAAATTTCTTAAAATTTTGAACGACCTCCGATCTTGGCAAAAAATTAAAAATTTCTTAAAATTTTGTACGACCTCCGACCTTGGCAAATAGTTAAAACTTTTTTTAAAATTTTGCACGACCCCCGACCTTGGCAAAAAATTTAAAATTTTTGAAAATTTTGCACCACCCCCGACCTTTGCAAAAAATTAAAAAATTTTTAAAATTTTGCACGACCGCCGACCTTGGCAAAAAATTAAAATTTCTTGAAAATTTTTTAAAATTTTGCACGACCCCCGACCTTTGCAAAAAATTAAAAAATTTTTAAAATTTTGCACGACCCCCTACCTTGGCAAAAAATTGAAAATTTCTTAAAATTTTGAACGACCTCCGATCTTGGCAAAAAATTAAAAATTTCTTAAAATTTTGTACGACCTCCGACCTTGGCAAATAGTTAAAACTTTTTTTAAAATTTTGCACGACCCCCGACCTTGGCAAAAAATTGAAAATTTTTGAAAATTTTGCACCACCCCCGACCTTTGCAAAAAATTAAAAAATTTTTAAAATTTTTAAAATTTTGCACGACCCCCTACCTTGGCAAAAAATTGAAAATTTCTTAAAATTTTGAACGACCTCCGATCTTGGCAAAAAATTAAAAATTTCTTAAAATTTTGTACGACCTCCGACCTTGGCAAATAGTTAAAACTTTTTTTAAAATTTTGCACGACCCCCGACCTTGGCAAAAAATTGAAAATTTTTGAAAATTTTGCACCACCCCCGACCTTTGCAAAAAATTAAAAAATTTTTAAAATTTTGCACGACCGCCGACCTTGGCAAAAAATTAAAATTTCTTGAAAATTTTTTAAAATTTTGCACGACCCCCTACCTTGGCAAAAAATCAAAAATTTTTTAAAATTTTTAAAATTTTGCACGACCCCCTACCTTGGCAAAAAATTGAAAATTTCTTAAAATTTTGAACGACCTCCGATCTTGGCAAAAAATTAAAAATTTCTTAAAATTTTGTACGACCTCCGACCTTGGCAAATATTTAAAACTTTTTTTAAAATTTTGCACGACCCCCGACCTTGGCAAAAAATTGAAAATTTCTTAAAATTTTGAACGACCCCCGACCTTGTCAAAAAATCAAAAATTTTTTAAAATTTTTAAAATTTTGCAGTACCCCCTACCTTGCCAAAAAATTGAAAATTTTTTAAAATTTTGGCAAAAAATTGAAAATTTTCGAAAATTTTGAACGACCCCCTACCTTGGCAAAAAATTGAAAATTTTCGAAAATTTTGAACGACCTCCAACCTTTGCAAAAAATTAAAAATTTTTAAAATTTTGAGCGACCCCCTACCTTGGCAAAAAATTAAAAATTTTTTGGAAATTTTTTTAAATTTTGAACGACCCCCGACCTTGGCAAAAAATTGAAAATTTCTTAAAATTTTGAACGACCTCCAACCTTTGCAAAAAATTAAAAATTTTTAAAATTTTGAGCGACCCCCTACCTTGGCAAAAAATTAAAAATTTCTTAAAATTTTGCACGACCCCCTACCTTGGCAAAAAATTAAAAATTTCTTAAAATTTTGCACGACCCCCTACCTTGGCAAAAAATTAAAAATTTCTTAAAATTTTGAACGACCCCCGACCTTGGCAAAAAATTGAAAATTTCTTAAAATTTTGAACGACCTCCGACCTTTGCAAAAAATTAAAAATTTTTAAAATTTTGAACGACCCCGTACCTTGGCAAAAAATTGAAAATTTCTTAAAATTTTGAACGACCTCCGACCTTTGCAAAAAATTAAAAATTTTTAAAATTTTGAACGACCCCGTACCTTGGCAAAAAATTGAAAATTTCTTAAAATTTTGAACGACCTCCGACCTTTGCAAAAAATTAAAAATTTTTAAAATTTTGAACGACCCCGTACCTTGGCAAAAAATTGAAAATTTCTTAAAATTTTGAACGACCTCCGACCTTTGCAAAAAATTAAAAATTTTTAAAATTTTGAACGACCCCGTACCTTGGCAAAAAATTGAAAATTTCTTAAAATTTTGAACGACCTCCGACCTTTGCAAAAAATTAAAAATTTTTAAAATTTTGAACGACCCCGTACCTTGGCAAAAAATTGAAAATTTCTTAAAATTTTGAACGACCTCCGACCTTTGCAAAAAATTAAAAATTTTTAAAATTTTGAACGACCTCCGACCTTTGCAAAAAATTAAAAATTTTTAAAATTTTGAACGACCCCGTACCTTGGCAAAAAATTGAAAATTTCTTAAAATTTTGAACGACCCCCAACCTTGTCAAAAAATCAAAAATTTTTTAAAATTTTTAAAATTTTGCACAACCCCCTACCATGGCAAAAAATTGGAAATTTCTTAAAATTTTGAACGACCTCCGACCTTTGCAAAAAATTAAAAATTTTTAAAATTTTGAACGACCCCCTACCATGGCAAAAAATTAAAAATTTTTTAAAATTTTGCACGACCCCCAACCTTGGCAAAAAATTAAAAAATTTTTAAAATTTTGAACGACCCTCGACCTTGTCAAAAATTGAAAATTTCTTAAAATTTTTGAAAATTTTGCACCACCCCCGACCTTTGCAAAAAATTAAAAAATTTTTAAAATTTTGCACGACCGCCGACCTTGGCAAAAAATTAAAATTTCTTGAAAATTTTTTAAAATTTTGCACGACCCCCGACCTTTGCAAAAAATTAAAAAATTTTTAAAATTTTGAACGACCCCCGACCTTGTCAAAAAATTGAAAATTTTTAAAAATTTTGCACGACCCCCTACCTTGGCAAAAAATCAAAAATTTTTTAAAATTTTTAAAATTTTGCACGACCCCCTACCTTGTCAAAAAATTGAAAATTTCTTAAAATTTTGAACGACCTCCGATCTTGGCAAAAAATTAAAAATTTCTTAAAATTTTGTACGACCTCCGACCTTGGCAAATAGTTAAAACTTTTTTTAAAATTTTGCACGACCCCCGACCTTGGCAAAAAATTGAAAATTTTTGAAAATTTTGCACCACCCCCGACCTTTGCAAAAAATTAAAAAATTTTTAAAATTTTGCACGACCGCCGACCTTGGCAAAAAATTAAAATTTCTTGAAAATTTTTTAAAATTTTGCACGACCCCCTACCTTGGCAAAAAATCAAAAATTTTTTAAAATTTTTAAAATTTTGCACGACCCCCTACCTTGGTAAAAAATTGAAAATTTCTTAAAATTTTGAACGACCTCCGATCTTGGCAAAAAATTAAAAATTTCTTAAAATTTTGTACGACCTCCGACCTTGGCAAATAGTTAAAACTTTTTTTAAAATTTTGCACGACCCCCGACCTTGGCAAAAAATTGAAAATTTTTGAAAATTTTGCACCACCCCCGACCTTTGCAAAAAATTGAAAATTTTTAAAAATTTTGCACGACCCCCTACCTTAGCAAAAAATTGAAAATTTCTTAAAATTTTGCACGACCCCCTACCTTGGCAAAAAATTGAAAATTTTTAAAATTTTGCACGACCCCCTACCTTGGCAAAAAATTACCAAAAAATTGAAAATTTTTTAAAATTTTGGCAAAAAATTGAAAATTTTCGAAAATTTTGAACGACCCCCTACCTTGGCAAAAAATTGAAAATTTTCGAAAATTTTGCACGACCCCCTACCTTGGCAAAAAATTAAAAATTTCTTAAAATTTTGTACGACCCCCTACCTTGGCAAAAAATTAAAAATTTCTTAAAATTTTGAACGACCTCCAACCTTTGCAAAAAATTAAAAATTTTTAAAATTTTGAACGACCTCCGACGTTGGCAAAAAATTTAAATTTTCTGAAAATTTTGCACGACCCCCTACCTTTGCAAAAAATTAAAAATTTTTAAAATTTTGAACGACCCCCGACCTTGTCAAAAAATCAAAAATTTTGACAAGGTCGGGGCTTGAAAAACCTTGGCAAAAAATTGAAAATTTCTTAAAATTTTGAACGACCTCCGACCTTGGCAAAAAATTGAAAATTTCTTAAAATTTTGCACGACCTTGGTAAAAAACTAAAATTTTTTAAAATTTTGCACGACCCCGTACCTTGGCAAAAAATTGGAAATTTCTTAAAATTTTGAACGACCTCCGACCTTTGCAAAAAATTAAAAATTTTTAAAATTTTGAACGACCCCGTACCTTGGCAAAAAATTGAAAATTTCTTAAAATTTTGAACGACCCCCGACCTTGTCAAAAAATTGAAAATTTTTAAAAATTTTGCACGACCCCCTACCTTGGCAAAAAATCAAAAATTTTTTAAAATATTTAAAATTTTGCACGACCCCCTACCTTGGCAAAAAATTGAAAATTTCTTAAAATTTTGAACGACATCCGATCTTGGCAAAAAATTAAAAATTTCTTAAAATTTTGTACGACCTCCGACCTTGGCAAATAGTTAAAACTTTTTTTAAAATTTTGCACGACCCCCGACCTTGGCAAAAAATTTAAAATTTTTGAAAATTTTGCACCACCCCCGACCTTTGCAAAAAATTAAAAAATTTTTAAAATTTTGCACGACCGCCGACCTTGGCAAAAAATTAAAATTTCTTGAAAATTTTTTAAAATTTTGCACGACCCCCGACCTTTGCAAAAAATTAAAAAATTTTTAAAATTTTTAAAATTTTGCACGACCCCCTACCTTGGCAAAAAATTGAAAATTTCTTAAAATTTTGAACGACCTCCGATCTTGGCAAAAAATTAAAAATTTCTTAAAATTTTGTACGACCTCCGACCTTGGCAAATAGTTAAAACTTTTTTTAAAATTTTGCACGACCCCCGACCTTGGCAAAAAATTGAAAATTTTTGAAAATTTTGCACCACCCCCGACCTTTGCAAAAAATTAAAAAATTTTTAAAATTTTGCACGACCGCCGACCTTGGCAAAAAATTAAAATTTCTTGAAAATTTTTTAAAATTTTGCACGACCCCCGACCTTTGCAAAAAATTAAAAAATTTTTAAAATTTTTAAAATTTTGCACGACCCCCTACCTTGGCAAAAAATTGAAAATTTCTTAAAATTTTGAACGACCTCCGATCTTGGCAAAAAATTAAAAATTTCTCAAAATTTTGTACGACCTCCGACCTTGGCAAATAGTTAAAACTTTTTTTAAAATTTTGCACGACCCCCGACCTTGGCAAAAAATTGAAAATTTTTGAAAATTTTGCACCACCCCCGACCTTTGCAAAAAATTAAAAAATTTTTAAAATTTTGCACGACCGCCGACCTTGGCAAAAAATTAAAATTTCTTGAAAATTTTTTAAAATTTTGCACGACCCCCGACCTTTGCAAAAAATTAAAAAATTTTTAAAATTTTGAACGACCCCCGACCTTGTCAAAAAATTGAAAATTTTTAAAAATTTTGCACGACCCCCTACCTTGGCAAAAAATCAAAAATTTTTTAAAATTTTTAAAATTTTGCACGACCCCCTACCTTGGCAAAAAATTGAAAATTTCTTAAAATTTTGAACGACCTCCGATCTTGGCAAAAAATTAAAAATTTCTTAAAATTTTGTACGACCTCCGACCTTGGCAAATAGTTAAAACTTTTTTTAAAATTTTGCACGACCCCCGACCTTGGCAAAAAATTGAAAATTTTTGAAAATTTTGCACCACCCCCGACCTTTGCAAAAAATTAAAAAATTTTTAAAATTTTGCACGACCGCCGACCTTGGCAAAAAATTAAAATTTCTTGAAAATTTTTTAAAATTTTGCACGACCCCCTACCTTGGCAAAAAATCAAAAATTTTTTAAAATTTTTAAAATTTTGCACGACCCCCTACCTTGGCAAAAAATTGAAAATTTCTTAAAATTTTGAACGACCTCCGATCTTGGCAAAAAATTAAAAATTTCTTAAAATTTTGTACGACCTCCGACCTTGGCAAATATTTAAAACTTTTTTTAAAATTTTGCACGACCCCCGACCTTGGCAAAAAATTGAAAATTTCTTAAAATTTTGAACGACCCCCGACCTTGTCAAAAAATCAAAAATTTTTTAAAATTTTTAAAATTTTGCAGTACCCCCTACCTTGCCAAAAAATTGAAAATTTTTTAAAATTTTGGCAAAAAATTGAAAATTTTCGAAAATTTTGAACGACCCCCTACCTTGGCAAAAAATTGAAAATTTTCGAAAATTTTGAACGACCTCCAACCTTTGCAAAAAATTAAAAATTTTTAAAATTTTGAGCGACCCCCTACCTTGGCAAAAAATTAAAAATTTTTTGGAAATTTTTTTAAATTTTGAACGACCCCCGACCTTGGCAAAAAATTGAAAATTTCTTAAAATTTTGAACGACCTCCAACCTTTGCAAAAAATTAAAAATTTTTAAAATTTTGAGCGACCCCCTACCTTGGCAAAAAATTAAAAATTTCTTAAAATTTTGCACGACCCCCTACCTTGGCAAAAAATTAAAAATTTCTTAAAATTTTGCACGACCCCCTACCTTGGCAAAAAATTAAAAATTTCTTAAAATTTTGAACGACCCCCGACCTTGTCAAAAAATCAAAAATTTTGACAAGGTCGGGGCTTGAAAAACCTTGGCAAAAAATTGAAAATTTCTTAAAATTTTGCACGACCTTGGTAAAAAACTAAAATTTTTTAAAATTTTGCACGACCCCCTACCTTGGCAAAAAATGATAAATTTTTTTAAATTTTGAACGACCCCCGACCTTGGCAAAAAATTGAAAATTTCTTAAAATTTTGAACGACCTCCGACCTTTGCAAAAAATTAAAAATTTTTAAAATTTTGAACGACCCCGTACCTTGGCAAAAAATTGAAAATTTCTTAAAATTTTGAACGACCTCCGACCTTTGCAAAAAATTAAAAATTTTTAAAATTTTGAACGACCCCGTACCTTGGCAAAAAATTGAAAATTTCTTAAAATTTTGAACGACCTCCGACCTTTGCAAAAAATTAAAAATTTTTAAAATTTTGAACGACCCCGTACCTTGGCAAAAAATTGAAAATTTCTTAAAATTTTGAACGACCTCCGACCTTTGCAAAAAATTAAAAATTTTTAAAATTTTGAACGACCCCGTACCTTGGCAAAAAATTGAAAATTTCTTAAAATTTTGAACGACCTCCGACCTTTGCAAAAAATTAAAAATTTTTAAAATTTTGAACGACCCCGTACCTTGGCAAAAAATTGAAAATTTCTTAAAATTTTGAACGACCTCCGACCTTTGCAAAAAATTAAAAATTTTTAAAATTTTGAACGACCTCCGACCTTTGCAAAAAATTAAAAATTTTTAAAATTTTGAACGACCCCGTACCTTGGCAAAAAATTGAAAATTTCTTAAAATTTTGAACGACCCCCAACCTTGTCAAAAAATCAAAAATTTTTTAAAATTTTTAAAATTTTGCACAACCCCCTACCATGGCAAAAAATTGGAAATTTCTTAAAATTTTGAACGACCTCCGACCTTTGCAAAAAATTAAAAATTTTTAAAATTTTGAACGACCCCCTACCATGGCAAAAAATTAAAAATTTTTTAAAATTTTGCACGACCCCCAACCTTGGCAAAAAATTAAAAAATTTTTAAAATTTTGAACGACCCTCGACCTTGTCAAAAATTGAAAATTTCTTAAAATTTTTGAAAATTTTGCACCACCCCCGACCTTTGCAAAAAATTAAAAAATTTTTAAAATTTTGCACGACCGCCGACCTTGGCAAAAAATTAAAATTTCTTGAAAATTTTTTAAAATTTTGCACGACCCCCGACCTTTGCAAAAAATTAAAAAATTTTTAAAATTTTGAACGACCCCCGACCTTGTCAAAAAATTGAAAATTTTTAAAAATTTTGCACGACCCCCTACCTTGGCAAAAAATCAAAAATTTTTTAAAATTTTTAAAATTTTGCACGACCCCCTACCTTGTCAAAAAATTGAAAATTTCTTAAAATTTTGAACGACCTCCGATCTTGGCAAAAAATTAAAAATTTCTTAAAATTTTGTACGACCTCCGACCTTGGCAAATAGTTAAAACTTTTTTTAAAATTTTGCACGACCCCCGACCTTGGCAAAAAATTGAAAATTTTTGAAAATTTTGCACCACCCCCGACCTTTGCAAAAAATTAAAAAATTTTTAAAATTTTGCACGACCGCCGACCTTGGCAAAAAATTAAAATTTCTTGAAAATTTTTTAAAATTTTGCACGACCCCCTACCTTGGCAAAAAATCAAAAATTTTTTAAAATTTTTAAAATTTTGCACGACCCCCTACCTTGGTAAAAAATTGAAAATTTCTTAAAATTTTGAACGACCTCCGATCTTGGCAAAAAATTAAAAATTTCTTAAAATTTTGTACGACCTCCGACCTTGGCAAAAAATTGAAAATTTTTGAAAATTTTGCACCACCCCCGACCTTTGCAAAAAATTGAAAATTTTTAAAAATTTTGCACGACCCCCTACCTTAGCAAAAAATTGAAAATTTCTTAAAATTTTGCACGACCCCCTACCTTGGCAAAAAATTGAAAATTTTTAAAATTTTGCACGACCCCCTACCTTGGCAAAAAATTACCAAAAAATTGAAAATTTTTAAAAATTTTGCACGACCCCCTACCTTAGCAAAAAATTGAAAATTTCTTAAAATTTTGCACGACCCCCGACCTTGGCAAAAAATTGAAAATTTTTGAAAATTTTGCACCACCCCCGACCTTTGCAAAAAATTAAAAAATTTTTAAAATTTTGCACGACCGCCGACCTTGGCAAAAAATTAAAATTTCTTGAAAATTTTTTAAAATTTTGCACGACCCCCGACCTTTGCAAAAAATTAAAAAAATTTTAAAATTTTGAACGACCCCCGACCTTGTCAAAAAATTAAAAATTTTTAAAATTTTGAGCGACCCCCTACCTTGGCAAAAAATTAAAAATTTCTTAAAATTTTGCACGACCCCCTACCTTGGCAAAAAATTGAAAATTTTCGAAAATTTTGCACGACCCCCTACCTTGGTAAAAAACTAAAATTTTTTTATAATTTTCAACGACCCCCGACCTTAGCAAAACACTAAAAATTTTTTAAAATTTTGAGCGACCCCCTACCTTGGCAAAAAATTAAAAATTTCTTAAAATTTTGCACGACCCCCTACCTTGGCAAAAAATTGAAAATTTTCGAAAATTTTGCACGACCCCCGACCTTTGCAAAAAATTAAAAATTTTTAAAATTTTGAGCGACCCCCGACCTTGTCAAAAAATCAAAAATTTTTTAAAATTTTTAAAATTTTGCACGACCCACTACCTTGGCAAAAAAATTTAAAATTTTTTAAAATTTTGCACGACCCCCTACCTTGGCAAAAAATTAAAAATTTCTTAAAATTTTGTACGATCTCCGACCTTGGCAAATAGTTAAAACTTTTTTTAAAATTTTGCACGACCCCCGACCTTGGCAAAAAATTGAAAATTTTTGAAAATTTTGCACCACCCCCGACCTTTGCAAAAAATTAAAAAATTTTTAAAATTTTGCACGACCGCCGACCTTGGCAAAAAATTAAAATTTCTTGAAAATTTTTTAAAATTTTGCACGACCCCCGACCTTTGCAAAAAATTAAAAAATTTTTAAAATTTTGAACGACCCCCGACCTTGTCAAAAAATTGAAAATTTTTAAAAATTTTGCACGACCCCCTACCTTGGCAAAAAATCAAAAATTTTTTAAAATATTTAAAATTTTGCACGACCCCCTACCTTGGCAAAAAATCAAAAATTTTTTAAAATATTTAAAATTTTGCACGACCCCCTACCTTGGCAAAAAATTGAAAATTTCTTAAAATTTTGAACGACCCCCGACCTTTGCAAAAAATTAAAAAATTTTTAAAATTTTGAACGACCCCCGACCTTGTCAAAAAATTGAAAATTTTTAAAAATTTTGCACGACCCCCTACCTTGGCAAAAAATCAAAAATTTTTTAAAATATTTAAAATTTTGAACGACCCCCGACCTTGTCAAAAAATTGAAAATTTTTGAAAATTTTGCACGACCCCCGACCTTTGCAAAAAATTAAAAAATTTTTAAAATTTTGCACGACCGCCGACCTTCGCAAAAAATTAAAATTTCTTGAAAATTTTTTAAAATTTTGCACGACCCCCGACCTTTGCAAAAAATTAAAAAATTTTTAAAATTTTGAACGACCCCCGACCTTGTCAAAAAATTGAAAATTTCTTCAAATTTTGAACGACCTCCAACCTTTGCAAAAAATTAAAAATTTTTAAAATTTTGAGCGACCCCCTACCTTGGCAAAAAATTGAAAATTTTTAAAATTTTGCACGACCCCCTACCTTGGCAAAAAATTACCAAAAAATTGAAAATTTTTAAAAATTTTGCACGACCCCCTACCTTAGCAAAAAATTGAAAATTTCTTAAAATTTTGCACGACCCCCGACCTTGGCAAAAAATTGAAAATTTTTGAAAATTTTGCACCACCCCCGACCTTTGCAAAAAATTAAAAAATTTTTAAAATTTTGCACGACCGCCGACCTTCGCAAAAAATTAAAATTTCTTGAAAATTTTTTAAAATTTTGCACGACCCCCGACCTTTGCAAAAAATTAAAAAATTTTTAAAATTTTGAACGACCCCCGACCTTGTCAAAAAATTGAAAATTTTTAAAAATTTTGCACGACCCCCTACCTTAGCAAAAAATTGAAAATTTCTTAAAATTTTGCACGACCCCCTACCTTGGCAAAAAATTGAAAATTTTTAAAATTTTGCACGACCCCCTACCTTGGCAAAAAATTACCAAAAAATTGAAAATTTTTAAAAATTTTGCACGACCCCCTACCTTAGCAAAAAATTGAAAATTTCTTAAAATTTTGCACGACCCCCGACCTTGGCAAAAAATTGAAAATTTTTGAAAATTTTGCACCACCCCCGACCTTTGCAAAAAATTAAAAAATTTTTAAAATTTTGCACGACCGCCGACCTTGGCAAAAAATTAAAATTTCTTGAAAATTTTTTAAAATTTTGCACGACCCCCGACCTTTGCAAAAAATTAAAAAAATTTTAAAATTTTGAACGACCCCCGACCTTGTCAAAAAATTAAAAATTTTTAAAATTTTGAGCGACCCCCTACCTTGGCAAAAAATTAAAAATTTCTTAAAATTTTGCACGACCCCCTACCTTGGCAAAAAATTGAAAATTTTCGAAAATTTTGCACGACCCCCTACCTTGGTAAAAAACTAAAATTTTTTTATAATTTTCAACGACCCCCGACCTTAGCAAAACACTAAAAATTTTTTAAAATTTTGAGCGACCCCCTACCTTGGCAAAAAATTAAAAATTTCTTAAAATTTTGCACGACCCCCTACCTTGGCAAAAAATTGAAAATTTTCGAAAATTTTGCACGACCCCCGACCTTTGCAAAAAATTAAAAATTTTTAAAATTTTGAGCGACCCCCGACCTTGTCAAAAAATCAAAAATTTTTTAAAATTTTTAAAATTTTGCACGACCCACTACCTTGGCAAAAAAATTTAAAATTTTTTAAAATTTTGCACGACCCCCTACCTTGGCAAAAAATTAAAAATTTCTTAAAATTTTGTACGATCTCCGACCTTGGCAAATAGTTAAAACTTTTTTTAAAATTTTGCACGACCCCCGACCTTGGCAAAAAATTGAAAATTTTTGAAAATTTTGCACCACCCCCGACCTTTGCAAAAAATTAAAAAATTTTTAAAATTTTGCACGACCGCCGACCTTGGCAAAAAATTAAAATTTCTTGAAAATTTTTTAAAATTTTGCACGACCCCCGACCTTTGCAAAAAATTAAAAAATTTTTAAAATTTTGAACGACCCCCGACCTTGTCAAAAAATTGAAAATTTTTAAAAATTTTGCACGACCCCCTACCTTGGCAAAAAATCAAAAATTTTTTAAAATATTTAAAATTTTGCACGACCCCCTACCTTGGCAAAAAATCAAAAATTTTTTAAAATATTTAAAATTTTGCACGACCCCCTACCTTGGCAAAAAATTGAAAATTTCTTAAAATTTTGAACGACCCCCGACCTTTGCAAAAAATTAAAAAATTTTTAAAATTTTGAACGACCCCCGACCTTGTCAAAAAATTGAAAATTTTTAAAAATTTTGCACGACCCCCTACCTTGGCAAAAAATCAAAAATTTTTTAAAATATTTAAAATTTTGAACGACCCCCGACCTTGTCAAAAAATTGAAAATTTTTGAAAATTTTGCACGACCCCCGACCTTTGCAAAAAATTAAAAAATTTTTAAAATTTTGCACGACCGCCGACCTTCGCAAAAAATTAAAATTTCTTGAAAATTTTTTAAAATTTTGCACGACCCCCGACCTTTGCAAAAAATTAAAAAATTTTTAAAATTTTGAACGACCCCCGACCTTGTCAAAAAATTGAAAATTTCTTAAAATTTTGAACGACCTCCAACCTTTGCAAAAAATTAAAAATTTTTAAAATTTTGAGCGACCCCCTACCTTGGCAAAAAATTGAAAATTTTTGAAAATTTTGCACGACCCCCGACCTTTGCAAAAAATTAAAAAATTTTTAAAATTTTGCACGACCGCCGACCTTGGCAAAAAATTAAAATTTCTTGAAAATTTTTTAAAATTTTGCACGACCCCCGACCTTTGCAAAAAATTAAAAAATTTTTAAAATTTTGCACGACCGCCGACCTTGGCAAAAAATTAAAATTTCTTGAAAATTTTTTAAAATTTTGCACGACCGCCGACCTTGGCAAAAAATTAAAATTTCTTGAAAATTTTTTAAAATTTTGAACGACCCCCGACCTTGTCAAAAAATTGAAAATTTCTTAAAATTTTGAACGACCTCCAACCTTTGCAAAAAATTAAAAATTTTTAAAATTTTGAACGACCCCCGACCTTGTCAAAAAATCAAAAATTTTGACAAGGTCGGGGCTTGAAAAACCTTGGCAAAAAATTGAAAATTTCTTAAAATTTTTTAAAATTTTGAACGACCCCCGACCTTGTCAAAAAATTGAAAATTTCTTAAAATTTTGAACGACCTCCAACCTTTGCAAAAAATTAAAAATTTTTAAAATTTTGAGCGACCCCCTACCTTGGCAAAAAATTGAAAATTTTCGAAAATTTTGCACGACCCCCTACCTTGGCAAAAAATTGAAAATTTTTGAAAATTTTGCACGACCCCCGACCTTTGCAAAAAATTAAAAAATTTTTAAAATTTTGCACGACCGCCGACCTTGGCAAAAAATTAAAATTTCTTGAAAATTTTTTAAAATTTTGCACGACCCCCGACCTTTGCAAAAAATTAAAAAATTTTTAAAATTTTGCACGACCGCCGACCTTGGCAAAAAATTAAAATTTCTTGAAAATTTTTTAAAATTTTGCACGACCCCCGACCTTGTCAAAAAATTGAAAATTTCTTAAAATTTTGAACGACCTCCAACCTTTGCAAAAAATTAAAAATTTTTAAAATTTTGAGCGACCCCCTACCTTGGCAAAAAATTGAAAATTTTTGAAAATTTTGCACGACCCCCGACCTTTGCAAAAAATTAAAAAATTTTTAAAATTTTGCACGACCGCCGACCTTGGCAAAAAATTAAAATTTCTTGAAAATTTTTTAAAATTTTGCACGACCCCCGACCTTGTCAAAAAATTGAAAATTTCTTAAAATTTTGAACGACCTCCAACCTTTGCAAAAAATTAAAAATTTCTTAAAATTTTGCACGACCCCCTACCTTTGCAAAAAATTAAAAAATTTTTAAAATTTTGCACGACCGCCGACCTTGGCAAAAAATTAAAATTTCTTGAAAATTTTTTAAAATTTTGCACGACCGCCGACCTTGGCAAAAAATTAAAATTTCTTGAAAATTTTTTAAAATTTTGAACGACCCCCGACCTTGTCAAAAAATTGAAAATTTCTTAAAATTTTGAACGACCTCCAACCTTTGCAAAAAATTAAAAATTTTTAAAATTTTGAACGACCCCCGACCTTGTCAAAAAATCAAAAATTTTGACAAGGTCGGGGCTTGAAAAACCTTGGCAAAAAATTGAAAATTTCTTAAAATTTTGAACGACCTCCGACCTTGGCAAAAAATTGAAAATTTCTTAAAATTTTGCACGACCTTGGTAAAAAACTAAAATTTTTTAAAATTTTGCACGACCCCCTACCTTGGCAAAAAATGATAAATTTTTTAAAATTTTGAACGACCCCGTACCTTGGCAAAAAATTGAAAATTTTTTAAAATTTTGGACGACCCCGTACCTTGGCAAAAAATTGAAAATTTCTTAAAATTTTGAACGACCTCCGACCTTGGCAAAAAATTGAAAATTTCTTAAAATTTTGCACGACCTTGGTAAAAAACTAAAATTTTTTAAAATTTTGCACGACCCCCTACCTTGGCAAAAAATGATAAATTTTTTAAAATTTTGAACGACCTCCGACCTTGGCAAAAAATTGAAAATTTCTTAAAATTTTGCACGACCTTGGTAAAAAACTAAAATTTTTTAAAATTTTGCACGACCCCCTACCTTGGCAAAAAATGATAAATTTTTTAAAATTTTGCACGACCGCCGACCTTGGCAAAAAATTAAAAAATTTTTAAAATTTTGCACGACCGCCGACCTTGGCAAAAAATTAAAATTTCTTGAAAATTTTTTAAAATTTTGCACGACCGCCGACCTTGGCAAAAAATTAAAATTTCTTGAAAATTTTTTAAAATTTTGAACGACCCCCGACCTTGTCAAAAAATTGAAAATTTCTTAAAATTTTGAACGACCTCCAACCTTTGCAAAAAATTAAAAATTTCTTAAAATTTTGAACGACCCCCTACCTTGGCAAAAAATTGAAAATTTTCGAAAATTTTGCACGACCCCCTACCTTGGTAAAAAACTAAAATTTTTTTATAATTTTCAACGACCCCCGACCTTAGCAAAACACTAAAAATTTTTTAAAATTTTGAACGACCCCCGACCTTGTCAAAAAATCAAAAATTTTTTAAAATTTTTAAAATTTTGCACGACCGCCGACCTTGGCAAAAAATTAAAATTCCTTGAAAATTTTTTAAAATTTTGCACGACCGCCGACCTTGGCAAAAAATTAAAATTTCTTGAAAATTTTTTAAAATTTTGAACGACCCCCGACCTTGTCAAAAAATTGAAAATTTCTTAAAATTTTGAACGACCTCCAACCTTTGCAAAAAATTAAAAATTTTTAAAATTTTGAACGACCCCCGACCTTGTCAAAAAATCAAAAATTTTGACAAGGTCGGGGCTTGAAAAACCTTGGCAAAAAATTGAAAATTTCTTAAAATTTTGAACGACCTCCGACCTTGGCAAAAAATTGAAAATTTCTTAAAATTTTGCACGACCTTGGTAAAAAACTAAAATTTTTTAAAATTTTGCACGACCCCCTACCTTGGCAAAAAATGATAAATTTTTTAAAATTTTGAACGACCCCGTACCTTGGCAAAAAATTGAAAATTTTTTAAAATTTTGGACGACCCCGTACCTTGGCAAAAAATTGAAAATTTCTTAAAGTTTTGAACGACCTCCGACCTTTGCAAAAAATTAAAAATTTTTAAAATTTTGAACGACCCCGTACCTTGGCAAAAAATTGAAAATTTCTTAAAATTTTGAACGACCTCCGACCTTTGCAAAAAATTAAAAATTTTTAAAATTTTGAACGACCCCGTACCTTGGCAAAAAATTGAAAATTTCTTAAAATTTTGAACGACCCCCAACCTTGTCAAAAAATCAAAAATTTTTTAAAATTTTTAAAATTTTGCACAACCCCCTACCATGGCAAAAAATTGGAAATTTCTTAAAATTTTGCACGACCCCCTACCTTGACAAAAAATTGAAAATTTTTTAAAATTTTGCACAACCCCCTACCTTGTTAAAAAATTGAAAATTTCTTAAAATTTTGAACGACCTCCGACCTTGGCAAAAAATTGAAAATTTTTGAAAATTTTGCACGACCCCCTACCTTGGCAAAATATTGAAAATTTTGTAAAATTTTGCACGACCCCCTACCTTGGCAAAAAATTGAAAATTTTGTAAAATTTTGCACGACCCCCTACCTTGGCAAAAAATTGAAAATTTTTTAAAATTTTGAACGACCCCCTACCTTGGCAAAAAATTTAAAATTTTTGAAAATTTTGAACGACCCCCTACCTTGGCAAAAAATTTAAAATTTTTGAAAATTTTGCACGACCCCCGACCTTAGCAAAACATTAAAAATTTTTTAAAATTTTGCACGACCCTCTACCTTGTCAAAAAATTGAAAATTTTTAAAATTTTGCACGACCCCCTACCTTGGCAAAAAATTGAAAATTTTTTAAAATTTTGCACGACCCTCTACCTTGTCAAAAAATTGAAAATTTTTAAAATTTTTCACGACCCCCTACCTTGACAAAAAATTGAAAATTTTTTAAAATTTTGCACGACCCCCTACCTTGTTAAAAAATTGAAAATTTCTTAAAATTTTGAACGACCTCCGACCTTGGCAAAAAATTGAAAATTTTTGAAAATTTTGAACGACCTCCGACCTTGGCAAAAAATTGAAAATTTTTGAAAATTTTGCACGACCCCCTACCTTGGCAAAAAATTAAAATTTTTTTATAATTTTCAACGACCCCCGACCTTAGCAAAACATATTCGGAGGTCGTTCAAAATTTTAAGAAATTTTCAATTTTTTGCCAAGGTAGGGGGTCGTGCAAAATTTTAAAAATTTTAAAAAATTTTTGATTTTTTGACAAGGTCGGGGGTTGTTCAAAATTTTAAAAAATTTTTAATGTTTTGCTAAGGTCGGGGGTCGTTGAAAATTATAAAAAAATTTTAGTTTTTTGCCAAGGTAGGGGGTCGTTGAAAATTATAAAAAAATTTTAATTTTTTGCCAAGGTAGGGGATCGTGCAAAATTTTCAAAAATTTTCAATTTTTTGCCAAGGTAGAGGGTCGTGCAAAATTTTAAAAAATTTTCAATTTTTTGCCAAAGTAGGGGGTCGTTCAAAATTTTAAAAAATTTTCAATTTTTTGCCAAGGTACGGGGTCGTGCAAAATTTTAAAAAATTTTTAATTTTTTGCCAAGGTAGGGGGTCGTGCAAAATTTTAAGAAATTTTCAATTTTTTGCCAAGGTAGGGGGTCGTGCAAAATTTTCAAAAATTTTTAATTTTTTGCCAAGGTAGAGGGTCGTGCAAAATTTTAAAAATTTTAAAAAATTTTTGATTTTTTGACAAGGTCGGGGGTCGTTCAAAATTTTAAAAAATTTTTAATGTTTTGCTAAGGTCGGGGGTCGTTGAAAATTATAAAAAAATTTTAATTTTTTGCCAAGGTAGGGGATCGTGCAAAATTTTCAAAAATTTTCAATTTTTTGCCAAGGTAGAGGGTCGTGCAAAATTTTAAAAAATTTTTAATTTTTTGCCAAGGTAGGGGGTCGTGCAAAATTTTTAAAAATTTTCAATTTCTTAAAATTTTGCACGACCCCCTACCTTGGCAAAAAACTAAAATTTTTTTATAATTTTCAACGACCCCCGACCTTAGCAAAACATTAAAAATTTTTTAAAATTTTGAACAACCCCCGACCTTGGCAAAAAATCAAAATTTTTTTAAAATTTTGAACGACCCCTTAACAGAAATTAGCGAAAATTACTAACAAAACTTAGAAATTTTCTATCAAATTTATTTAGCAGATTCGCATATGAAAAGAACTTTTGTTGTTCCAATAGGAATAGAGCAAGTTTTTGTTTTATACTCGTATGTATGTATTTCTATAATAGACAGAAAATCAATTTATCAATTATAGGCGATGGTTCAATCAATTCATAAATTGATTAAAACATTTAAACCACTACCCTAAGGTATTTTTGTTTTTTCTCTTGCTCTATAAGTCTATAATATATCTCCATATGCACAGATTTATATAAGTATGTAAATGGGAAAACGAAAAAGCAAAAAAAGGATATGATTTTATAAAGGAAAAGTTAAGAATATTTAAGTAAGAAAAACAGAAAATGTGAAAGAGAAAGTAAAAAATAATAGAAAAATGGGAATAGCAATTTATTTGTTAAGGCAATTTCTAAATAATTTCTTTATATTTGAAATGCATTTCCTTATTTTTTTGCCTACCAAGGTTATCATTCGTATTACATTCGTAAAATCTTTAAGCTATATATTTCTACATTTAGCCTTTATATTCTAAATCTAGATATGAACTAGCAAGCCCTTACTCTATCAAATAGGCGTCAGCTGTAGATTAAGTTTGTAGATTTCTTTCATTTTTCATTTTGAATTCATGAGCTAGTTTCTGATTTTCCTCAAAAATTTCAAATTGGGGTAATCCAATGCTACGGATAATATAGCTTATATATATTTAGTAGTTATATTGTTATGTGTATGTATGTTAGCATTTTTTCTATCTTAATAAAATTTACATTTAAAAACCAAAAATGTCTTGCTATTTAAATTGAAAAATGCAAAATAAATTTCGTTTTCTTGAATATTTTATCTTGAATGCATATTAAATTCATAAGAAATGAATTCTTTGTTTTTAAAATTTTTTAATTTTTTTACATAATAAAATTAAAGAGAGCATTAAAAAAAGGAGAAAAATTCCTACTAATAAATTTAAATTGTTTAAATCAAAAATTATATTTTGTAGTTCAAATTTTATAAGTACTTTCAATTTCAGCCATAATTATTTTAAGTGCCTTTTGTATAATAAATTTCAACTTATAATTTGGTTCAAGTAATAATTTTGTTTTTTTATTTTAGTAAAATAATATTAATTAAATATTAAAAAAATCCAAGGACAAAAATACACAAAATAAATTAATTTTTTCAAGAGAGAGAAAATATAAATATTTCGTCTACTAGAGAACACTTTTAAGTGAAAAATTATAGAAAAAAATTATAATTTTATTTAATTTAAATTCTTTTAAGAATTTTATGATTTTAGACAATACGATTTTTTTTTTTTCTTTTTTATAATTTGAATATCTTTTTTTACTATCATTAAAATTTCGTTGCAATTCAGGACAAAAAAAAATTGAGAAAAATTAAAATTTTATTATGACAAAAAAACACAATTATTAGAATTGTCTCTTCTCACTTATAATTAAAAGAGAAAATAAAACTGGAAAACGATGAAATTTTTTATTTTTATTGGTTGAGTGAACGAGAATTCTCTTTTTATAGTTTTCTCTCATGTATATATGCAGTGTTCCCACTCGGTAAAAACAAAATGTATCCAATTTCGAGAAAAAAATGTATCCAAAATGTATCCAACCTCGTAAAATAGCATTATCATAATAAGTCGTCTTATTTTGTACAAATTAACCCATAATTAATATTAATTTGCTTTATTCCACAATATGAGTTTTGTTTTTTATAGTAAATTCTTTAAGAAATCACATACAACTTCTATTATATTTTAAATGTGAAAGTTAAGGTCAGAAAAAACATATGCATACGAGTATATGCCTTCTGTAGTTGTTGAACTATGCGGTAAAGACGATTGACCATGAAAACGGACAAATTTTAAAAAATATGTACACCCAATGCATTTTCTATTACATCTAGCTAACATTAAAATATTTTTGGTACGTTCTTGTATAAATGTGCTAAATTTGAATACAGGAAGAGGCAGTTAATAAAGCATCTTTTTTACTTTCTTGTAAAAAATTCGGAAACGTGCTTAGAATAGTCAGCAAATACTCGTAACATTTATTGAAGATAAAGCAACTTCGCGATTTAATATTAGCAGCATTTCAACTGTTTTGTAATAGTATTTATTTAGTGTTTGAAAAAAAATGTATCCATATTTCAGCAAAATTTTAAAATGTAGCCAATTTCGGCATTTTAGCAGATTTGAGTATCTTTGTATCCAAGTTCAAATTTAAAGCAAAAATGTATCCAAATGGATACAATTGTATCCAAGTGGGAACGCTGTATATATGCTTACACAAATATTTCAATATACTCGTATTTGAGTAATTTTGATATAAATTGAGAGTGATTTGCAAGTGGAAATTTAAGAGAATAAAATTAATTTAAATAAAATATACCGTAGTTCTTATATACCTAATAAATATTTTAATTACGATAGCGTTTCGTAAAGAGGTTCTTAATAATATGACCAATTTAAAAATATTGTGTTTGAAAACGAATATTGAGGTGAAATAAATGTAAAAAAATCTTATTTAAATAATCAATCATATTGAATGTTTTACCTCATTTTCAAATAAATTCACAATAAAATTTTAAATTAAATGTAAAGAGAGATTAATGAGAGATTAATATTCATACAAATTATTTTGAAATATATATAAATATTTTGATTATTCACAATATATATGATAACTGTATACTAATAAATACAAAATTAATTTGTAAAGATCACAGTTATTTACACTTAATCAATCCTAAACTAAAATTTAATTACATTTATGAAAAATTTCCAAAAAAAACAAAATTGTGACAAAACTATTTTCGAATTGAGGAAAAAGTTATTCCCTATTTAATCAGTAATTTCATTCTTGTTAATAATTTTCCGGTTACAAACTTGTAATTTTCCATAATACTCATAAAATAACTAATCCTGTAAGATGAAATCGATAATTTCCAACAATTATAACAATGTAAATTAGCAGTATATAAAGCAAATACCTATATCAAATCATAAATTATTATGTTATAAGCTATGAGAAGAATAATAATTACAAAAATTCAAAAACTAATTATAAATTTATTAAATATTCCAAAAGAGAAAAAATAAAATTTTCCCTAGCTTATATTAAGAACTTTGTTTTCTTCTTTTCTAATTACATTTGCAATTTTTCAAAAATATAAACAAGATTTTGTTCAAATTATTTTTTCGATTAATTATTTTTCGATGATTACTCCGTATTTGAAGTGGTTTATTCATTCATTCTCTTCAATTTTTTCTTATTTATATTTTTTTTTGTGGTTTTTGCTTTTTATTATGAAAATTTCAAGAATTTTAATAGTTTTTTTAGTTTATTTTTTTTTTATTATTTATTCTTCTCTCATTTTCATAACATTGTGGTTAAATGTTATCATACTTGTATGTATGTATACCTATACACTGTACATGTAATGAAAAATAGAAGTATAATGTAAAAACCAAGGCTACCACAGTAAATTATTTAATTTATTTTTAATTCTGTTAATTTTGATGTTAACAAACCATAAGAATTTCTTCAATTTTTTTTTTTTTATTCAATAAAATCTTACAGAGCACAAATCTATGAATTTCGTATATATAAAAATGTATATATACATTTCATATATATACACGTACATATTTACATTTAACATCTATATTATGCACTAACAACAGAAACAGAAATTATTAAAATCACTCAACCGTTATGAATATGATTTTATCATCACTATATCGTCATCTTCTCTTCAATCCTCATCGTTTTCTTTTTATCATATCAATCATCATATTTTCTGAATTCTCAAACTAGAAAAAAAAAATATCCTTTGGATATTTATTCTAAAATATAAGATATATAAAAACGAAATATTTATATATAAGTAAACATATAAAGTGGTAATTTTCCCGATTTATGTTACCGATTGCAAATCGTAAATCATTGTAAAGTTTGGTCTAAAAAATTATCAATTATTTCGATGCTATACTCTTGAATTCATTTTTTTTTTAACTATTTAATTGCTAATCTTGTTCTGTTTGTTCCTTTATTGTTGGGTCAGCCTTTTTTCCGCTACATCTTCCTATTTATATTCCTTTAAAATATGTAAATATAAAAAGCTATTTGTTTAATAACATTAACGTCATCTGTCTGTTGATATTTTGATTGCTACAAGAACTTGTGTATTACTATATGATTTAATTTGGCATCACCGAGTTCATTTGATGGGTTGATCTTATAGCAAACGAGAAAATGCTAGAAAAAAAATTATAAGTATAAATCAAAATTCAAATATTTTTATAAAACAAAAAAAAAAGAAAAAATTTCATAATTTTTAAAAAATGAAGCCTGAAGTTTTGGTTTTTGTTTTTGTTTTATTTTTACGTCTTACCATTTTCCTTATTAAAGTTATTACATAGTGTATAAGATTGATTTATAACCATATTTTTGAACATAATGTAATTAAAACGAAGGAAAAAATTATCGTCCTCGAAAATTTTTTAACTAGATTTAGACCTACTATGTAAAATAAAATTAAATAAAATTATTTTAGTTTTTTTTTTTAATAAATCTTCGTAATCTTATACAATGATATTTATGAATTATAAAATAATTGAAAAAACTTCAGAATATTATAAAAATCTTTAAAGGACAAAAATTCTGAAAAAGGATTTCTTTTCGAATTTTGACAAAGGTAAAATTTATTGCTGTTGAAGTCTACTTAATAAATTTAACATATAATTTATGTAATAATTAAGTTAAGGTTTCAAAGAGAAATAATTTATTTAGGCAATATGAACGTTCTCACACGAATATCCTGCAAGAAATATCGAATACATGAGAAAAATTTTACAATACCAAATTTAATATAATATTTTAGTGACAACATAACATAACTAAACTAATAAGAGAAATGAAATTTTCTGATTAATTTTATAAAAATTAATTTTGGAATTTTTTTAATTCGTTCATTTTGTTTTAAAGTTGTGGATTAATGGATACAACGAGATTGTGTTGCAAACAGAAACTGATTAAATGGATTGGTTTTTATTTCTTTGATGCTATATAGTGTAAAAATTATTTCATTCCCAGCCTAAAAAAAAAACAAAAGATAATACATTGCAAGTTCAGTGAAAATTTATTAGAAATTATTTAATCCCCTGAAAGTATGCAAAAATATTACTGAAATATCAAAAATAAAGATAAATTAAAAATTAAGACATAAATAAAAATAATTTCATATAAAATATTCAATTAATCTACATTGTTGATTTTTAAATCTAATTCTGTTCCCTTTCAAGTTCGAATCATCAAATTTTCTAGGATAAAATCTAAAAATTTAACGTTACCAGAAGAAAAAAGTACTCATCTTACACATTTCTGTGAAACAAGAAAACCAAATCAAAGAGAAAAGAAATTTTTTTAAAGAAAATTTCGTATTTGAAAAAAACGAAATTTTCTTTTTAAAGAAAGGAAACTTAAAAATAAGTTCTGTCTGCAAAGAATAATAAATGGGAATTCTATATTTATCCCCGCCCCCCCCCTTTTTTTCTTAGAAAATATTTTTTTTTTATTTTGTTTTTAATGGCAATTCTTAAATAAAAGATTTATTTACCAAAAAAATAAAAATGAAATTTATTTTCTTCTTTAATAAAACACTGCTGGTATACCTATATATATATATATATATATGTACGAGTATATAAGCAAATATGCTGGTATGTGTATGCGTACAGATTTATATTTAGGTAATGTTAAATCATCTCAGACCTCGTTATCCTTGGTAGTTTTTCATTTCTTTTTTTTTTTTTTTGTTGTTGTTGGAATATTTTATGTATCGCATCATAAAACTTTAAATATAAAAACGTAAATTTACAGTATAACTTTAAATTTAATGAGGTTAACTAAAGAAATTTTTGGGTGTAGTATCACTGATATAGTGTATATTAAGTATACGTTATTTGAATATCAGTGTATATATGGTAAGCAGACAAAACACTTCTTCTTGTAACTTCTTAATACTTAATATTGTTTTCCTTATTTAAAAGAGTTCCTTTATTTTAAAAAATAATATGAAATTCAATATTGTTTTAAATCGTATTTGAAATGGTTTTAACTTAAATCAGCCATAGAAAATATAATTAAGCTTATTTATTCCGGTAGATGGCTTATACTGCTATTTGGCAAAAACAAATATGTCAACTCTTTAGTTTAATTATTAAAAAGCTGATTTTAATTCTTGTATAACAAACCTTTTGTCAATTCTGAGAATCTAATAAACTGAGAGTTTTATGCTTTAGTAGAGTTTTATGCTTTAGTATTCTATAATTTTTAAAGAAAATTCGAATATTATAACAAAATTAAAGTGTTTGTCAAAAAAAAAAAATTCTTAAGGAAGCGTTATAATAAAAAATTTTCTTTAAATTGAATTTCACTGTAATTTTTTTATTTTTCTGTATAACAAAATAAAGTGAGTATAATATTGTGATATGGTATGGAAACGACCTACTTAACTTTTAAACTTGAACTTTTTTATTGTTATAGCCTACATAATTTCAAATTTGAGTATGAAATTTTAAATTTAACTAGTTTTATATCAAAAAATAAAAAATGTTTTTTTTATCATATACTCACAAAAATAATACTGATAAAAGGTATTATAAATTTCGAATTCAAGCAAAAAAATAATTTCATACAATTATTTATTATTAAATTATTAAGCCGTCATGTGAATGAATCAGTTTTTATAACTGTTATTAACAGCATCGCTCTGAGTCTTATTCAATTAGAATTTTCAGTAATAGTTAGGTTGAATAAAAATGCTGAAATTTATCGCCATAACACAATATAACGCCATAAAATAATTAATTCTAGAGCAAATATTGAAAAATTTAATAATATTCACCGAGACGCTTTTGATTATTTTACGTTCGTCGTCCTCTTCATTAAATTTAAGAATTGTATAAATTGGTTTAACCAAAGAATCTTATAAATTTATTCTAAAAATATTGAAATAGTACTCGTATCTTAATGTTGGCCTATTCAACTCCATTTATATATTCTTGTTTTTAATAACTTTAACATGACTGTAATTTTTTCTTATGCTATTTTTTTTTCTGTGTTTTTTAATTTTAAATCACTTTTAATATTCTTAATGAATTTTTCAAAATGAAATTTGTATTTTTGTTTTATAAAACTAATCATAAATTATTTTTTTCCATATGCAAATATTGCAAAAAAAAAAAAAAATAAAAAAGATTTTTGAGAACATTGTGAATAAAATATGTTTAAAAATTTGTTTTTGCTTTAAAAATAGAACTAGTTCAGTATTTCATTAATTATATCTGCACTTTATAAATTATAATTAAATGCGTCTACGTATAATAAAAGAGTAGCACATATATTATTTAAAATTATATATTGCAATTAAGAATTGATTATTACGATTTAATTAATTCAAATATGTAAAACGAAATTAATTTTTAATTATTAATTATTAAATTTCTAATTGTCATTCAAATGTACTGAAATCCTACACGACATAGTTTTAAGAATGTTGTGACTAGTGATTAGTGACAAATATTATATCAAAATTATTAGAAAACGCCCGGAATTGGATAACCGACATGATAAACTTATAACGCTCGACCACAAGTCTCAGAACCGGTCAAGAACTATTTGCAAAATGTTCAATGGGAAGTGTTACCTCACCCGCTGTATTCACCAGACATAGCCCCTTCTGGCTACTATTTGTTCGATTGCATGAATAACGAGTTGATTGGACAGCGGTTCATGTCTTTTGAGGATATCGAAATATGGGTAGCTGACCGGATTGCTTCAAAAGATGAGGAGTTCTTTCGACACGGAATTCCGAAAATTGCCTGAAAGATGGGGAAAAGTAGTGACTAACGATTGGCAATATTTTAATTAATATAATTCTTCTTTTGGCTATGAAAATAAATAACAATTTTGTGCAAAAAAAATCGAAGAAACTAATTCCTAGACCAAATATTATATTGTTGATACGATGTCACAACTCTGATAATTTGATACCGAAATAGAAAATATTTACAATGTTTTATTTAAGAAACATGTACAAAACTTAGAAGATTTAAATAAGTTATTTATGATAATAAATAAATGTGTTATGCGAATCTTTCTATGCAACTAATTTTACCCACTGGCATATAAGATAGTAGGAAGCGATAAAATTAAGAATTATAGAAAAACTTATAAATTTCACAGAAATTAGTGTTATATTAATAGTAGTATGAAAATTTTTGTGTTATAAAATATTGTGTTCTGTACAGATACAAAATTCGGACCTAAAGTAAATGCAAATAAGTGTGAATTATAAAGCAGAATTCAAATATTATTAAAATGTTAAAATTTAAGAAATTCATAACAAATATTTCTAAAATAAATCTGGTATTACAAATTATGATTTTCAAAAATTCATCATCACTATTCCAAATTCTTTATTTCTCTTATTTGAAATTGTATTTAAGTTTAATGACTGAGTGATTCAACTGCTATTATTTTGTTGCACGCTTTCTGTATATTAACCGGGAATATTTCTCTGTTATTTCAACCATTTTACAATACGATATACTTTATTTACTGTAACATGTTTTCAAATTCCTATAGCATGTTAATACTATAATAATTGCTATTTCTTCATACGATAATTCACAACATTTTCCATTCCTTTTGTCTCAACATTATATAAATAAGTTCCAGTCATTAAAATTGAGAGTAGAATAAATGACGACCATTAAATTAAGAATGAATTTCATCTTTAAAGCATAATATTTTGGATGAGTGAAATTTTGATATTTTTAACATTTCTATAAAATTAAACAAAGACTTTAAAACCAAAAGTACTACTGCACCGCCATTAAATTTATTTTCTTTCTTTATTTTTAAATTGACTAAATTTTTTTTTTAACCCTTTATGCAGTAGAGAATTCTTAGTAGAAAAATCTTATATTTTTTATCTCTCTTTTTTTTTGAAATAACTATAGAAGAAAATTTTATCTAATAGCAGAATAGAAGTTGCTTTAAATAGATAAAACAACAAAAAAAAAACAACAAGAAAAAAAAATAATTTTCAGTTTTTTTCCCATTCCAAAACTATAACAAAAAAAAACAACAAAAAAACAATTTGTGGAAATTTTTTTTCATTTTGTTTTTCTGGCGTCATCCGAAAACTAAGAACACACAGTTGATTTCCATTTAGAAACGAATTTAATTTTCTCTTTGAATTTTTTTTTTCACTTGCTCATAAAAAAATAAAAGAAAATATTTTAACTATTTATATATTTATGTATAAATAAGAGGAATATGTATGTGATCTGTTTATAAACCTTTAAATTTATAGTTACACACCTACCCACATGAATATTTTTACATACGTTCCGTGAAAAATATGTTTTGAATTAAAAGAAATGGGATACGTGTATAAAATTGTTTCAATTTTTAAATGAAAGTGAAAAATACAAAAAATAAATTTCTTATCTGTATCCGTATAACAGCAGAAAAATAACAAACGACAAAAAAAACATAAAGGGTTGCCAAATGAACTTAAAAAAAAATTCCTCCGGAAACGTAGTTTTGAGGTGTATTCCTACTATGCCAAGGAAATTAATGCTTTAAGGACGTAAAATATTTTTGATTTGTTTAAAAAATACAATACTAAAGACCTATAAAATTTACTACCAATTAACTGAAAAAATTATTTCTGAATTTGCCAAAAAAATCGCATCGAAATAATTAAGACAGTTGTTCCTGTTTGATTCACCTTTAATAGTTTAGCCATTAGATGTTTAAATACGAAGCAGGTTTGTTAGAATTTTCGTAGGTTTTAGTGGTTTAGCACCAGTTATAATTTCTATAAATAATTTCGGCCAAACTTTCAACTTGTAAGAAAACCTCCCTCAACTAGTAATTAGCCTAAATTAATTTAATTCAATGATTTTTGTCGTAAGTCAATAATAAATGACGAAGATATTTTCATAACCGAACTACAACATTATTTAAGAAATACTAACAAATATTGTTTCCGGTAGATGTCATCGATATTTTTATAATAAGACAACATAAATAATTCTAGAATTATCTGGATCAGCCGTTGGCAAAGGGTGGTGCGGCCCGGTCAACTGCAAAATTCTTCTATTATTCTACTTGGAAGAAAGAAAAATATTCGACTGCATAACAAAACAAAACAATCAAATCAATAAAATTAGTTGAAAATTTAATTTCTTCTTGTAAGTAGATATTGTAAGAAATTCGAGTGGCCCATACTCATACTCACATATTGTACATATCTGCCAATAATCCAGAAAAGTTTGCCAACGGTTGATCTAGATAATAAAAAAATTTTATTATTCTCTCCATAAAATTTTTGCTCGCAAATTTTCTCTCAATTCTGTATAACAGAAACGGAAATATATAACTTTTAATTTTAAATTTCACTACTTTTTAAATTATTTTCAATAACATTGTGCAAAAAATAATTTTAACATATTGGCACCACTATACTTATACCAACAATATCAATTGAAACAATAAAAAACAGGAACAGTAAAAATTGTATAACTATAAAAATACTGTATATAAAATTAAAATATGAAAGAGAATAAAAAATAAATTCATAATTGAAAATAATTTCAAAAATAAAAGAAAAAAATAAATTTAACTAGAATGTTAGAAAAATGTAATATAATAACTGTATAATTCTTATATGAAAAGGATATTTTCTTATTTTACAAAAAACATATAAACAAAAATGTGTGTTTATATACCAAATACATAATGCACATTCATATATACATGTATATCTACTCATACTTCAATAGAAACAAAAAAAATATGTGAAAACAATAGAAGAACTAGTTAATTTTCAGGTGTCGTATATAATTTACCGGCATAATTTAAGTGGTATTTAGGTGAGAGAATAATATTTAAGATCTCTTTACTTATATGCTATATATATTGAATTATTAAAAAAAATATATAGTTCATTTACTTCTCATTTATGTAATTTAATGGATTCTTGAACTCTTTTTTTTAAATGCCACTTAGTTCTGTATTGTTTCTATTTGAAAATACAAAAGGAAATATAATGAAAATCCAATGTTTTCAATTGCAAATGAGAATATTTTTTGTTTCTAAATTCTATTTTACTTTATGCATAGAAATATTTCTTGCATATATACACATATTATGTGCTCATTTATGCAATAAACAAAAGAAATAAACACTCGAATTTCGAATTCTAAATACACCTGTTTTTATATAGAGTTAAACTCGAATATTTATCTGTGTATTTACATATGTATGTCAGAATTATAGTAGTATAAGGATTAAAATATGAAACAGTTGTAAGTAATATTGTAATGACAATGTATTGCTTGCATTTATTACATGGTGTTTATTCATATAATGGGCGTAATTTTACTACCTTAATACATTTTTAATTTTGAAAATAATTAGCATAAAAAAATGAATAAATTTTAAAATTATTTTATTAGTTGTATACATATGTTCTCATATTAAAGTCATTACCTTTGTTTAAACAGATAATCTAATTGCAGATGGTCTGTAAATAATTTTCTAGTATTTTTATGCCATAATTACAATACAATTACAATTTAAGTTCCAAATTACAATTTAATATTTTATTTTAATTTTTAATATTATGGCGAGAATGAAATTATGTAGTTCTTAATTTTGAGAAAATTTTAAATTTACTTTTATATACCATCACGAATTATGATGTCCTTTCATTTATTCTTACACAAATCACAGAATTAAAATGGTAAATTCATACTTGTTCTTGTCTTTCTTATTCAAAATAATCAAAATCTTGATTAATTCAATTATCAAATTAAAAAGATCACGTAAAAATAATTGCAATAATTTTGTAATATTCAATGAAAGCCATAAAACTACAATACCCTGTACCATCACATAACATGTAGAAAAATAATTTCATGTATAGCTAGTATGAGTTAATTAAAAATCGATATTATTGTTCTATAATTTTCTGTAAAATTTTCTAAAATTTCTTTTTAAAAAATTATTCAATTTGTAATCTGCAAATAACATATTTTAAATTAAAATTTAAATTGAAAGCACAAATTTAAAATTTTTTTTTTTAAATTACTTGAATATTAGTATGAAACTTTCTTATTGCTGTAGGTAATTTTGTAATATTTAAAAAGGTGTTACAGCAAAATTACCTGAAACAATTCTAGGTATAACAAGTTTTCAAGAACAGTAATATAGAACTAAGAAATATCTAATTTTTCACATTACCCAGAATCTTTGCATATAATTTTTATATTACACAGCTTCAATTACCAACTTAATTTGAAACAAATTTTGATATTCTAGCTTTTATAAAAATTTTAAAAATTTTAATTGAAGAATTTGTGCATAAAATTATTATTCAAAAATTTTTATTAATTTTATCATTTAATTTTAAGTTTAGCGACACAAAAATTTTAACAGCTCCCCAAAACATGTATTAAGAAGCACTTACCCACTTGCTTCATTTTCAATTCCTTGTTATTTTTATATTTCTATATATACACTCGTATATAACATAATTATATCTCATATATTACAAGTATACAATAAAAATTTTGCATTTTCCTTAATAAGTTTCAATTTATGCACTAGTGCCTCACAAAGAAACATTTTAACATTATCATTTTCTTTCAAAACATACACTCGACTAAAAACATCAAGAAAACTTACATAAATCAATAAAAAAAAAAAGTACACAACAACAAAACAAGTTGCATATACTCTGGTACTATTGTGATATTTTCAAGTGTGTTATACAAAAGTATTGTATTTCAATTTCAAAAGCATTAGAAAAATTATTATTTACATATACATACATACATATATTGAACAATGTGGTAAATTTTACCATAAAATATTTGTATTATAGAATTTAGAACAGAATTACTTACAGATTGTTTTTAATAACAAGAATATTATTTTGTGTTAAATAAAAATTTTATAAGCTTATTTATTAAATTAATAGAAACAATTATTAATATTTTTAAATATTTACCCGATTGAATTGACATACAATTAGGCGGGTTATGTAATTACACCAAATTTTGTATATTGAGTTTTCGATGGAGATGCGCTTTTCCAATATATAGTAAAATACTAGTTTATCGGCCTGTAGATCTATCTGTCTGTATGCACATGCATGTATCTCAAGTTCGGCTTCAACAAATTTTATATGTGAGTTTATTTGGCATATATATCTCTGGAACTGGATCTTCTTGTTCATGTAAAGAGAAATAATCAAGTAATTTCTTTGGAATTTGATATTTAAATTCTGGTTGTTAAAACCAGGAACTCACAAATTGTTTTTGAAAGACAAGAACTCTAAAACCGAACTATAGACCGATTTTACATTTCTTTTCATTTTTTCTTGTAATTAAAACAACAAAATTATGAACTAGATTCTAAAATAATTTGCATTTTGCCCAATCGGAAGAATTTGTTTTTTTGTATTAATTTGAAAATTCCTTAAGGAAATCCTAAAAATATGCAATTTTATTGAATATTGTTAACAATTTTTCTTTTACTAAAACGATTTTATTTTGATTTTAATTAATTTTTTCAAACATATTTATTTTGATTCGCGTGGCAACACTATATAAAAAAAATTCTAGGTGACTCAATTAAAGGTTCGTTTTTTTTTTTAATATTGATTTTTAATGAAGCCTGTTGATCTTAAGCTATAAATTGTCAAAGGTTGATGGTTAATTTATCACATGTATTTTGTTCTTTTTTGGTTAAACAAAACAAAGAGTCTATTGTGCCTTTAATATTTTTTTTTTGCATCTTTTGTTTAATTAAACACTTTAATTTTTTGTATTTTGTAAATTAAAAATGAATTGCAAATTTATAAGAAGAACAATGCATATTTAACGATTGTGAGGCTAGATAAAAAATATTAATACAAAAATTTTATTTTATAATTATAAAAATTTTCCATTTCAATTCTAAATATATTTTAAATTTGTTAAATGGAAAATATTTTAATAGCTTTAATTAAACCTTAAATACAAAGTAAATTATTAAAGTTTTTCATTTTGCTTTGCAAAAAAAAAAAATAATCAAAATTCCCAAATTTGAAATTAACTGTTCCATAGCAGTCATATTATAATTCCTAAAAAAAAATTTATAAAAAATGAAAATTGGTGAATACAAGAAAAAGTCATTTAATTCTTAAAAGTAATTTTCATCTTATTTGTTTGTTTTTTTTTTTTAAGTTATTTTCGGGTATTATTTCTAACTATAACGACTCAGTTAATTTTCTCGTCTGTCACGGGGATTTTTTGTTTTTCTTTATTGCTTTTACATTTCCATCTTTAAACTAAAGAAAACACAGCATTAAGGTATAAAAACCAAACAATACGAAAAAAAAAAAATTTTTGTTTATATTTGAAGAATTTTCCACGCATATTTTTTTGTTTTTTTTTTTTCGCTCTTTTTTCTTTGCATAAAGAAAAATTCTTTTCTTTTCTCATTATTGTTATTATTATTGCTGTTACTGTTATTGTTTTATGTGTCCTCCTCATTTAAAAACAAAAAAAAAAAAAGAACAAAAGAAATTCATGACCCACCATATTTAAATTATACTGACTGTGTATAAAAGAAGAGAATAGGAAATCCTATATTCCTTTAATGTTTCTTAAATCCTTAATAAGAAGAATAAGAAAATAAATGCTATTATTTCAGGCATTTTCTTGTTATTTGTTTTTGTATTTTTGCTTTACCAAGCAACCTCAAAAGCAGCAGTAGCAGCAGCAGCAGGAAGATACAAAACAATATTACCGGGAATTTCCATTCTTGTTGTATTTTTTTTTTCTTTAATTTTTCATTTTTCTTCCTCTTTTTTGTTTGTTTTTTTTTTTTTATAAAAATGTGAAAAATTCAGAATATGAAAAAATCTTTCTTTAGTCTCACAGTAAATACAATATGATATTAAATCAGTATATGAATAAGACCAAACAAATATTGAAAGTATTAAAACAAAAAAACAAAAAAAAAATGGAAAAAAAAGCACAAAATTTTGTATGATATTGTTAACTTAAAAAAAAAAAAAAGTAGAATAATATGAGAGAAAAATTAAGAGAACAAAAATGAATTTCAAACAAAATCAAATAAAAGCTTTAACATACATACATATATATATGTATATACTGAAACCGTTAAAGGAAGGTCAATATGAGGGTTAGCAAGCAGTATGTGAATTTTTCCATCGAAATTTTTTTTTTTTGTTTTTTGCAAAATAACAAAATTCTTTTCAATGGTATTATACATTAAGGACCATATTATAATGTATATAATGGAAATTCAAAAAAAAAAAAAGAAATAAAAAGAAAAAAGGAGAAACCAAAATAAATAAAAGAATCAAGTTGGAAATAAACCATAGTGTTGTAAAGAAGCACATTTCATTTTAAACAAGTGCATTTTTTTTGTTTTAAATTATTCTTGTCTTTCGAAGAGCAATTTGCAATTATATGGTATTAAAACAAAATTCGAGTTATACGTGTAAATACTTTTTACCGTATTTGTGCATTTTAGATGTCAGAGAATGTTCTATTTTTTGTATTACCTCTGAGTATCATGAAATTTAATGAAATTGCATACTTTTAGGATGAAAATAAAAATTAATATAAGTAATAACTAGCTAATTTTTTAATAAAAATATGAAAACTTGTTTTCAACTTACAATGTAAAAAAATTTCCAACTTCCTATTTCAAAAGAAAGTACAGAATTTTTATTAAGCAAATACACAAAAATACGGACAAACAGAGTGAAACTAATAAATACAATTCATTTAATTAAAAATATATACGAAAAGAAAAATATTCTGGAAAAATTTTGTTATTTTCTTTTATACGAAAAGTTAAAAATTAAATATTGAAATCAGCAATTCTAGGATATTCATTTTTTTTTTATATTCTAACATCATCAAAAAATCTATAGAAATCGTAAGTATGTACTCATACAATCAACCACATATTAATCAAACAAATTATATACCAATATATGTATATAAATATATATAAAACAAAATGAATTTTGTTTTTCTCTACCCTTTATTTTAGTGTTAAAATCAATTTTTATTCTGTTAATTGTTCAAGGATCTCTTTTAATGGACAATATCTTTCTATATATATATATATGTACATAATATTGAATGTATGCAAATAGAATTTTTGAATTTGTTAAAAATTTCAAAGTAATCATTTTTAATTTTTTTATTTGGTGATTGTAATGTCACAATTACTTTTCAATATTGTATAATTACATATAAATTTAAATTTTTGCAGTATAAACTTTAAAGATCAGCAATAATCAATGAAAAGATTCAATAATTAATGAAGATCATGCTCATTTTTAATTTTCAAGAAAAATTTTTACATATACACCATAATATCAAATTACTTTTAAGGACATTTAATGGGAACTGTTATATAATGTGTATGAATTTTGTATAATTTTTGTTATTCTTTGAATTGATAAACTTTCAAATGGTGTGAAAAATAATACTTTTGTATACCTATATATATAAAATAATATATTCAATGCACCATCACCAATTCAATGAATAAATCTTGTAAAATGTAGTCTTTTACTACATTCATGTATCATGCAATTTCAATGCATTTTTTAATGTTATTACTTTATATCAATTTCTTTTCTTTTTCATAATCTCAACAATATTTTTGCTAACAAAATATTTTGTTTGACCTCAAAAATTCTTGTATATAATGTAGAAAAGTATATATAGTTAAGTTGTTCAATTTGTTCATAAAAGTGTATATATATATATATGTGCACTTTTCATAAATCAGATTGAAATTCCAAGGATATTATTCTTAAAGAAGAAATTCTTGAAATTTTTTTTTTCTCATTTTCATTCAAGTGTTCTTGTTTTGTAAAATTTCCATATTAATGATGGTTTTCTTGTAAATTGTTATCATTAAAGGGTTAGTAAATTATACTTATACGTACAATATTTGTAAAATTTTCATTTTATAGAATATTTATGTTGACACATAAACACATGTACATATTATTAAATAAGTATTGCTTCGCTTGTCATTTCATAATTTATTCATTTTATTTAAGTATATTTATGTAAAATGTCGAATCTCTTATATTAAAAAAAAAACAGAGAGAGAGTGAGAGAAAACAAATATTTTAACGTGACATAAAAAGTGAATCATAGATTTAATTCGATATTCTTTTACTTTCTCGTTCTCTCTCTTTTAACTCTTCATATTTTTATTCTCTCTCCACTTGGTTTTCAATTCAAATTGTTTTTCTCTCGTTTAAAAATGTGACGGTGTTGACATTGTCAAATTTGATTCTGTAATTTTTTTTCATTTCAGAAATGTTTAACGCAATGAATGAAAACTGTTCGAAAATTAGGAATTTTTTTTCGAAAATCAGAAAATTTTTTCGAAAATCAGAAAAATTTTTCGAAAATCAGAAATATTTTTTGAAAATCAGACAAAATTAATACGTTCATTCAATTTAGTATAATTTTTATTGTAAGTATTTATTATTGTAAATTTTAGAAATTGATAATTAAGATTTGTTTTAATCCTGTGAGATGAAAATGAGCTTTGTTAAAGTGCGTATGTAGCGCACGAAATATATTAGCAGAAATAAAAGCATTTTATCCCGAATAAAAGGGAATTAGTTTTCTTTTCATAATTTCTGCAAACTACTTACAATATAATTACAATTTTTCAATGCAATAATGTAAAATATTAATTGATGCTAAATTAATATTTAATTTTATAAAATTAAAAAATTTTTATTATACTCTTTTAACAATTTTATTTTGAATATTTTATGAGGTTGAGTTTAATTGAAATCTTTCATTATAAAGTAAAATTAAGCTATCTATGAAGAAGAAAATTTTAAAATTTTATTATACTTAATCTATACAATTCCATTTTAAATTTTTCAATTAAAAGGATTAATGGCATATCCTTTGTTTTTTAAATAATTAAAAATTCTATTTGAAAATTTTAAAATTTCATTAAATAAGAAAATTTTTAAAGAAATTTTAATCCAACATAAATAATAAATTATTTTTCTTTTAAATGAATTTTTTTGTTTTTTCAATTCAAGGACATAAAATTTTAAAATTGATAATTTTGAAAGTTGTAAGATTTTGAAAATTTTTTTGAAATCACAAGTCGTACAATATTTAGAGTATGTTTAATTGTAAATTTATTCTTAATTGAATATTTCAAAATCAAAAAGAAATTTTTTCATCTGACGATTAACCTGCCTCCGCACAATATTAAAAAATAAAAAATTTTTTAATATATTTTGCTAGTTATCATTACTTTTTGGAAAATAATGCAATTTAAGACTTATTGAACTGCTGTAACAAAAAACTTCCGAGCAGAAAGAACTTTGAGACAATATAATAAAATTGTTTCTCTTCAGAGAAGTTTTTACATAAGCATTATAAACGAACATTAAAGAATTGAACTTCTTTTGATTTCCTGTACAAAATATATATATATATATACATATATATATATTGTTCTTTTTCAATGTATTTATGTAGTAGTTGTAGAAAATATGAAAAAAAAAATTATTTTCTATTCTGCCATTACACAACAATCATAAAGAATATTTTTTTATTAAAAAAAAAATAAGAAAGAAATGTTTTTTTTTTTTGTACACAAAATAAATAATTTAAAACTTAATAAAGACAAAATTTTTATCCCAAAAAAAAAATATGGCTACGTAGGTGTCAGCAAGTAAAGAAACATAAAAAAAACGCCAAAAAGAAAACAATTTTTACACCCATAAATCTGCAATTCAACTTTTTTCCTTTTTTTTTTTTGTGTGAATGGAGGAGGACCAGAAAGCATAAAGTAATACATATTATGTATATGCAAACATACAAACATACATATACATAGAATCATTAAATTTGAGCGTGGGACATCTGTTTTGTTGTTATCTATAGAACTTACCTAAGTAAGTAACTAAGTATAGTACGTTTTAAGTTCATGTAAATTCCGCAAATAAAGTTAATCATAAAAATATACTAAAGAAAACCAAATTCTTTTTCTTTTTTAATTTAAAAATACTACAAATTAGCCTAGAATATTGAATGAAAAAAAAATATTTCTATATGTTTCAAAAATTTTTATTTTTAAATTCAGTTTACTGAGAAAATATTTATTTAGCTACTCGTATTACCCTCCAGGAATTCATAAATTCCTATGTAAATTTTCTTATTTTGTTTTTTCTTCTTTCAATTGTTGTAGGTGTTAAATTATAACATTAAAAATAGCATTCATATGTTATAAAATCAGGTGAGCAGAAAATTATTACATTTCTTTTATATTAATAATTTATAATGAAATGTTAACGTAGGAATTTCGAAATAAATAAAGAAAAAAATTTAAAATAAAAAATAAATTCAAAATAAATGTAATTAAATTTTGTTCTTTATTCCTTTCAAAAATAATTGAATTCATTCAAAGTATTAAATAAAATTCATTCATAACAGAAAATATGTGATTGAGTAAAGTTATAAAAATTGCATATTTATAGGGGCACATGGAAAAATATTTCATATTTTTCTCTTCAATTTCAAAATAAATTTTGTGTACATTTTAGGAAAAAACGAGATATGCAATACAAGATATACAATATCTTATACTTAGTTATTCAACTTCTTCTTACCTGGCGAATAAAATAGCGAGATGCACGATTACGTCCTTAATTTAACTTAATTTTTTTCACTTCATATATAGTATATGTGTATAATATGATAGGTTAAAAAACGGTTCACATTTTAACATTTTTCAAATGAATTTTACAGTTTTTAATTCACATAAATATTTTTCATTATTTTTTCAAAAGTTTCTTATTTAAGGATTTTAAAATTCCAAAATTTTTGTAGGTAGTTTTTCATAAATTTTCATAAAAATACTTTTACATGTATATACATATATATATCTATACGAGTATTTCCTTTCCATGTACAACATGTAACAATTTTTCCGCATTTTATATTAGAATTTTATGAAGCATATAAAAAAACGAAAATTTTTTACTAAAAATGTTTTTGATTTTTTACCCACCGCATTTTATACAAAATGAGGTAGGTTATATGATGGTACAAAATTTTGGATGTTGACTTTTCGGTCTGAATGCACTTCCTCATAGTAAGAGGAAGGGTAAATATATTACTTTTAGAGAGATATCGGTCTGTCGGTCTGTGTATATAATCGTGTATTTTAAGTTCGGCTGAACCAATTTTTATGAAATTTTATATTTGATTTTAATTTGGCTATGTGCACGGATTTATCAACTTTCGGGATATATCAAACCTCTAGAACTTTACCTTTTTGTGGGCCAATTTTACATTTTTGCGTATATAAGGAGAAATAATGAACCAATTTTTTTGAAATTTAATATTTAAATTCGAGGTGTGTCGGGATAAATGAACCGATAATTTTTTTAGAAAAATCAGAGCTTGGAAATCAAATGGCAGATCGATTTTACATTTTTTATCATGTCTACCATATTTTTTACCATTGATATAGAATTTCTTGAAATTTGATATTTTAGTTCTGGTTGTTATTGAAACTGATTGATAAACTTTTCAAGGAATTCGGATATCACAAAGCGAAATTCTAGCAAGAGTCAAATTTACATTTTTCTAGGTATGTTAAGTATAATCTTATTAATGCTCTTAAAATTGGGAAAATGTGTTTAAAATGCATTTTCGTAATCTTTACTTTCACTTACCTAGGCAATATACATTGCAATCGGTTATGTGCTGACCACATCAGATTTTTTTTTTTCATATATTTAATTCTAATTTTATTCTATTTGAAATTCAACTCGGTTTTCATAACAAAAAAAAAAAAATGAACCTCTTCGTAAAAATATAATCAATGAAAATTCTATAGAAATTCTTTCCAAATTTCATTTTTTCCTATAAATATGTACATACTCGTATGTATGCATGAGTATAAGAAAACAAAAAAAAAAAACATTTTTTCTTTCTATATTCTTTTGTGACTATTAAATTATGCTCTGATTATTATTACATTTACAAAAACATATAAGTAAAACAAAATTAAAATAAATGTAAATATTTTTTTTTTTTTTAAGAGATGAAACAAGGTTTGGAAATTTAATTGTGTAGAGTTCATTGAAAACAATATGTTCAACGAAATTCATAATATTAAATAGAAGAATGATAAAAAATATTTAAATTTTTGTTCTTGATTTAATTTCAATTTATCAGAATTATTCTATTAAAATGATTAAAAAGATAGCATTCAAAAAAAAAAAAATTTTCTTATTTGCAATTATTAAGAAAAATAAACAAAATATGAATGAGAATATGAGAAAATTAAAAGGATAATTCGTAGAATTTTAATAAAAATTGCAATATTATCCTGAACAATATAAGGGGTTTAATAAAAATCGAATAATATTCGCCTTTGTTACTATTATTATAAATTATTTTCCATTTGTGTTTCATTGTTTATTGCTTGATGATTCATTGGAAATTAGATAATGTTCTATGAAAATAACAATTGCGTTGTTCTGAGAAAAATTGAAGAGAAATTTAAGTAGAAAAATGTTTACTATTCCAAAATTTTCATTCGAAATTTTTTAAATTCAGACATTTTTGAAAATTTTATGAAAAACAACTGACCAAATAATATTCTAAGAAATGAAATATTTATAAAGATCTAGAATATTTTCTCAGAAGAAACGTTTAACAACGGCATTTTATCTACCTCATATTTAATGAAAATTTCATTTGAAAACTAAATTTCCAAATAAGTGCGAATTCCAAATTTTATTTCTTCTTTAATTTTCTTTCTTAAAGAAATATTTATACAAAATATTTTGAAATCACAAAATTTCTATTTAAAAAAAATTTTAAATTTCATTTCAATTTAATTTTTAACATTGAATTAATTTCCTTAATTAGATATCTTTTTATTATTCCCATTTGTGTAATAATAAATTAAATGAATAAATTTTCTCTATACTTAACTATAATTAAATTAAGTAAATTAAATTTTTGGGAAATTTTCATAAATCAATTTGAAAATTTATGAATTTTTTAAATTTAAAAAAATTCATTTACAGCTATATAAGAATAGTGTATGAATACAGGGTGTCTTGTATCTAAGTACACGACTACATACTATTGTATAGGCCCTCATGAGTAAACAAATCTTTTGTATGGGAAACGATGTTTACAGTTCAACACAGGGATTTAAAATCAACCTCATCTATAATCTAGTTAAATTTGCTTTTTGAAATTTTAAGCGCATACAGTTGCATGCCTGTCTATTTCAGTTTAATTTAGCAATGGTATATAGGAGTGCACTTTAATACGTGACATCCTGTATATTAATCTTTATATACAGCCTGTATGTAATGTTTATAAAAATAAATCTCTGAGGAAAATTGAAATATTTGATTTTAAGTTTATTTAAGAATTTTAATCTAGTGCAATGAGATAAATAATTTTATTTTTTTTTTGTTTTAAAAATAAATTTTAATTTCTATATAATTTTTGTATGTAAAAATATCATTTGTTCACAATGGTAATTGATTATTATTTTCTTTAAAAAAATTATACATACATACATACACATATGTAAATCTTATTATAAAAATTTCATAATTTTGCATTTTAGAATCACTACTTCCAGTAATTTTAATAAAATATTCGAGAAAAATATACAGAAATTGTAAATATTAATTCAAATATATATGCTAAATTTGTATAATTTGTGGATAACCTACCAAAGTAGTTATTATTTGTTGCTCTATTGAATTGTAAAAACAAGGATTCTAACATAATAAGATTTCGATAAATCTCTATCAACGACAGAAATCTGAATTCAAAGAATATCATCATGTCTAATCCAAGAATACTGTTTTTAGACTTATCACCTTTTATAGAAAATGTTATCAATAGATGCAAAACATTGATTTCTGCAAGAAAAAGAAATTCTGTAATTTATAAATAATTTTCTGTCATAACTATTTGGTAAGCCTATTTAAATAATTTTAAATTTAAATTTGAATTTAATTCTGAAAAATAGCGCTATTTTCAAAAAATTTCGTATTAAGGAAAAAAATATTTTGCCACCAACAAAAATATTTACACTGGTTTTTTTTTATGCAATTTTTAAATTTGCGGCAACCAAAATTAATTAAAAGGATAGCTTACAAAGAGAGTTGTAGGGAGAAAAAATCACATAGCATAAACCAAAATTATTTGTATAATTTTTACTTTCTTCTATATTTTTTTTCATGTGAAATTGAGCCCTTGTAAAAAAAAGTATTTGTTTTTATACAGGTATGAACGTATGTTCGAAGGGTATACTAAATTTGCTTTACCGTTTGTAACGCTAAGAAATAACGAACTGAGATATAGACTCAAGCGTCGAATTTTGAGTCGATTTGACTTTGTCTGTCTAAGCTCATAAAATTTTCACAAATGATATATTGTAGTAAGTGCCTATTTAAATTGGACATGATCGGAGTACTGGTTCGGGTATTCTGCCATACAACTTCAAAATTTATGTGTTTATATCGCAGAATTTCACACAAGCAAATATATTAGTAGGGCCGATGTGTTTGATAAAATTCATTAAAATGGCTTGGATCTTTCTGATAGCTGCCATAAAACTTCAATAGAAGTTTGGCACACACAGTATTTTGAAAAACACAGTACTGAAATTTTGCAAAAATTAATATGGTAATACGGCAACTTAAAGTCATAGCCTGTCCCCACATAGAATAACAAATTCGTACGGGTATCGCAATATTGGCAAGGTCAACTCTATTTTTTCTCGTTTTTTTACAATTTTCAATCTCTGAAATTCCAGTAAAAACTTTTTGACCAATTATTCATTTGATGTTTTTGTTATTTATTTTATAGTAGGTGTTTTATTTAAAAAGGATCCTTTTCTACTTTTAATTTAGTTGAAATTAATTGAAGAAAAATAAAAAACGTTTTGAATAATAACGTTAAGAGATTCGCAATTTTTTTAAAATTTTAAAATTGAAGTAGTCTTAAAACATTTTATTGCGCAATTCAATTAGACTGCAATGGTTTTTAAAATTAAATGCATTCTATATGATTACAGAAATGCAATTTACAAAAAAATAATGGTATATTTTTGATTAAAAACCCGCTATAGACCATTTTCGAGTTCATATAACAAAAGAAAGTTTTGTAACAAACTTTGCAAATAATTTTCAATTAATTTTACTTTAATTAATTTAATTAAATTAAATTAAACAAAACCTATACAAAAAAAAATGATTGAATAATTGAAATTTTTCTTTTTGTGAAACTACTCATAAATTTCTGGTTTACTAGATTGTAATAACTACACAAATGGTAATAAATTTATTAACATTCTCGTAAAAGAAAAAACAAATAATATTTAATTAAAAAATTTCAAATTTTTCTGTTTTTCAACAATATTTTTAAACTTTCAATTTATTTCGTATAGGTACACACATATGTGCGCACATGTGTAAAATTCAACGGTCAATAGCCTTCATTATATACCTTTAGGTTTATTTTGTATACAAAAGCAAATTCAATGACGTAAAAGTAAGACCCTTTTAGGATATTTTTATACAGGTACAGATGCAATTTGTATATCTACATATATGTAGATATACAAATAAATTTTGTTTTTTAATTCGCGATATCATAAATTTTTTTCAACTTTATAAATAATATTTTCAAAAATTATAATAGAAGCAAAACATTTTGTAGGGTACGTATTAAAAATATTCTTTCGTTTATAACAATTTAATAAATATTTAGAATAAATTGTAATTAAATGTTGAAATTTTCATACACATACATATAGTAGCTATATAGTAGCTATAATTCTCATGTATAAAATTTCATAAAAATTGCATACTTTTAGGGATTTAATTAAATTTAATAAAAAAAATTTATGTGTAGATTTTGTAATACTAAATAAGGCTAGCTAGTTAAAATAAATAAATAATTTGCTTAAGCAAAATTATTTAAAAAATATTCATTTTTTTTATTTATTATTAAATTATATCAGACAATTGTTTACAACAAGCGCATTAAGCATAGTAAAATAAATATCACTTAGTCAACAAATATGGCTATCAGCAATTTTAAATAAAATCGTCATCATTTATATATGGAAAGGGAAGGGAAAGGGGGCAATTCAATGGTCATAAATATTATTATTCTTATCAAGTACAAAAATATTTTAGCATTCTTAAAATATGCTCTACATTTAAACGCATTATACAATCAAACCATATAAAAATATATTTTATACATTTAAATTTTTAAACAATTTATAGTTTCAAAAAAAAAAATTAGATTTTTCAAATCGAATTTTGTTATTCTATAGTAAGCTGGAACAAATATATTTATAACAACAACTTCCAGCTCAAATGAAAAAAAAAAATAAAATTCTATAAATTTTTTTTTTTTACTGATTTTTCTCTTTTTATTTTGTAACTTTTTTTTTTTCAATTTTAGTGGAAGCAAAGTTTTTTTGCTGCTCATTTTTTTTCTCTGTGTACTTATTGTTTTAAAAATAAAATAAAAGTTTTTGTTTTTTCTGATAATTTCATGTGAATTTTACATGAAACATATTTGTTATTGGTGTAGCAGTTGTTTGTTACCTTTTTTTTTTTGGTTTTGTTATAAAAAAATGGACAATTGTATATTGGGTAGACTTTAAAAGTTATGATACGTGAAAAACAAAAAATATTAATTGGCTTAAAAATATTTGTATATAATATCCATTGTATGTATGTATATTAAAAGAGATTTTAACATTTCAACACAAATAAATTAACTGTTATACCCGCCTTGTTTTTAACATATTTTAAATTACAAATGCATACTTAAATGTTAATTATTCAATATCAGCTCCCAGGATAGTACAAAATGCAATATATATACATAAGTATATATATATATATATATAGCTTTAACATTTAACTTAATTTATTTCAATAAATTTTTTTTTATATTATTATTTTTTATACTAAATTATTTTTTGTATTATACTTTTCTTGTTAATATTATCCTTTTGAATCCAAATCAGTTTATTCACTTTATATATTTTTTAATTTTTTTTCAATATAACCTTATTTCATATACTTAACACCAATTTCTATTTTTATCATCGCATATACATCTTTCTGTCTACATATATAATTTAAATCGAAACTTTATTCTTAAAATAGAATAATATTATCCAAATTAATTCTAATTAATTCTATTCTATTCCATACATACACATACAACATTATAAATATTGTACCTTATATATACTATAACTATGTAGTGCTGATATGATATATAATATACCATAGTTATATAAATGTGTGTGGTATTTGTCATCATTAAAGTGTAAAATAAGAAAATAAGAAAAGGATGATAATGAAAGTCGAAGTTAACAACAACTTGAATATTTATTGTTAACGTGGGTGGCACACATTTTATATATATTATAGGATCAATTAATTTTTACGAAAATATTTTCATAATTAATATAATGAGGACCAAATTAATCTAAAAACAAAAAATTATTTCTTTTTTTTTTGCTTCAGAGACTTGACATTTATAATTATTCAATCCGGGTAATCCTTCAAAGTATTTTGCTCTTTTTTTTGCTTTTTGGTTTCTATTTTTTTTTTTGTTATATTTATTTTTTTCTTCTGCTTTACTGAAAATACTTGAACTTGTTTACATGTTATAGTTTAGTTTTCAATGTAGGTTTTAATTTTTTCATAAATCTTTGATTTTTTATTGATTAAAATAAAATATCTTAATTATTTCTAGTGAAAGATTTTATTGATCCTATAAAAATATTTAATTCAAAAACGATTTCTATAATCTGTACATTATACGAAAAAAATATTGAGGTAATAAACATTTTTCAAAAGAGAGTCTCTTTCTGATGTTAACTAAAGGTGTTAAAGAATTAATGATTTAAGCAATATCTTCATTATTTTCGAAATTTGAATAAGATTGCAAAAGAAGTGGTTTGTCCACTATACAGATAATCCATCACAACCCCGTTATCACTTCTCCTTCACTTCGTTTGATAATCTTCAATATCTTACCAAACGCTTGCTCTATTCCGTGTAAAAAGTATGGCTCGTCCCAGAACACTGTCAGAGATAGCGAAAAAAATAGTCTCCTTCTTGTCTATTTCCCGACAACTGCAATATATCGTATTAAAGGGTAATTTTAGCCTAGCCGCATGCTATTCCAAACACAAGATTTCCTAAGATCGTATTTTGGGCAAATTTTTCTTGCCCTCTCGCATATAGATAGGGCTTTCCGTGTGTTGCGGTCGAGTGCCACGCAATGTGTATAGTAGTACAAAAATATATTTTTAGAAAATATTCTTATTAAGCCCCCTCTTCTAGGTTTAATCAAATGACAGAAATCATTTAAACAAATTAATATCTACATTTTTTTTTTCACAAAATAAAAACTAAATATTTTAAACCATAGAACATAATCAAAAGCTTAAAAACTAAAGTTAAAAACAAAAGTGTTTAGTAATAGTATATGTTATAGAATTCTGAAAAGAGAAAGAAACACAAGAACAAAACTATTAATTTTTATTAGATTTTATCACACATAAAAATATTCAAACATTTTTGACAAAAAACAAAAAGGATATGCAAATTTGACAAGGATATTTTAAAACCAAAACAAATTTGCTCTAATAAAAGTGTTTGTTTTCGTCCTATAGCCTTAATTGTCGTAAGTGATACTTACCATAATATGTGTATGAAATGAGAATATTATCCTTTTTAAAATACCATATACACATATTTACTAACTATTTTCACATAAATTTAGTGGTTTTAATATGATATAGATAGAAAATAGGACACAATCTATTATCAGTTCTCTTTGTTTTACTATAATTAAATTAAATATAGATTTAAAAAGGATTTGCCTCAAAAGAGGCAACAAGAAACAAGAATTTAAATGCCTAAATAATTTAAATTAAATTCTATCTTATCTATTTTAGTATTTAAAACTTTATTTTTAGATATAAAAGGATAATTACCCCTTTATCTTATTTTTCTATATTAATATAGATCCGTAATTTATTATAATTTTAATAAAATATATTTAACTATAAAATTTCTTCTTAATTATTTGTTATTTTTAACATAATTAAAATTCTAAAAACTCTTAATAATTTAACTTACCTATATTCAACATCATTCCATAAAATTAATATAGACAAAGATTATCTGCATAAATAATTTACGTATACAAGTAAAAATTTCGAAGAAAACAAAAAAATGAAAAGAGAAGAAAAAAAAAATCGAATTTTTGACAAAATCTGGTTAGATAATTATGATAAAATATGACATTATAACGTACCTATGCAAATTTAAAAATTACAGCCATTTTAAATTAATGTCATTAATTTTAAGGTGTTATCTTCGAAAGAAAAAGAAGTAGAGAACAAAAAAAATAAAAATAATTTTCCATCTTATTAAATTTAGAATTTTTCTACTAGAAATTTATTCAATTTTTTTTTTCATTTTTCGTTTTTTTCCTTTTTTTTTTTTGAAAAATATTTAATTATCCTGAGAATAATTTCATTTTTTTAAATTAAATTTAATCTTCTTTTTCACTTCTGAATGTCATTTTGATATCAAGCACATTCTCTTACTTGCTGTTGACAAATCTTTCAAAATCCGTATATAAAGAGAACAATGTTGGCTGAATTGAATGTCACTATTCTAGTTTTTGACATATACGTATATACGGCAATATTTCAGCTGAGAAATAAATAAGATGTCAAAAATAAATTTGACTTTCTATAAATATTAACAGTACTATTCTTTCCAATAAATTTGAATAATTTTTAGTGTTTTCAATATCAAAAAATTTAATAAGTTGTCAACCATTGAACAAGAAGACTAAAATTAGTAAGAAATAGCAAATCTTTGAATAAAAGCATTGTTATCTTAAATTTTAAGATTTAAAAGGTAAATACTACTGCAACTTCAAATTTTATAAAACACTCTCTTGTGTTATAGTAATCACGAATTTTTTGCATCTCAATGGAAATTTTTTACTTTAATTATCCGCGATTACTATGCGATACCAAATATGCACTGTATACGTTCTACGTTCCTTATCGCATTAGTAAAATTAATTATCATAATTTGAATTTCAAAATTTAGTTAAAAATCTTAATTTTGTATGTTTAAATAGTTGATTTCTTCCTTACAAATGTGTAAATTTTGTACGTTATTGCGAAAGCAGTTCAGTACTTCTTTTGTATTCAAATAAATTAAATGAATGTTAAACGATGGAAGGATACCCACAGTAGCATAACCTTAACTTGGGGAGAACTATTATAGCTAACAATGTTTTATATTTCACCAAAAAGTGTTTTTATTCATCAGTTTTCCTTTGTCTTTTCATTCTACAATAAAAAATTATAATTGAAAAAGTTTTTTACTTTACAAAAACGAAATTTACATTAATTTTATAATAATTTTCATAATTTATTCATTTTTAAAATATTTTAATTTTCTCTATTTTTTTTTTTTTTTTTTTGTGATTTCAGGAAATTGAATTAATTGAGGATCAATGGCGTACAGAAACAAGAGAATTAGTTGACCTAGTGAACAGTTTGCAAGAAGAAAATAAAAGAATAATTAAACAACAGCAGGATTTGCAATCAGCATCAGCTCATTCATCAGGATTGGGAAATAGTTTAACAGACAGTATTATGAGTATAACAAATATTGAATTATCAAATGCATTGACAGATACACAAATATTACAAAGGCTGAAAGAACAGATTCATAAGCAACGTGATGAAATTAAAGTAAAAGAGAGAGAACTTCAAGAAAAAGTTGTTGATATTGAAAATGTAAAAATATAGAAATAGAAAATAGAATTTTATTTTTTATAATAAAATATAATTTTTTTTGTTTTTTTTTTGTTTTTTAGTTGAATATCCAAATTGAAAGACTGACAAATTCTGGCCGAGATTCACGACGAAGACAAAAAATGTTACAGGTTCAAGTGAAAACTTTATGTGAAGAAAGAGCTGATTTCTTAGCTCAATTACAAGATCAACATCGTGAAATAAATCAATTAAAGAAACGTTTAGGTATTGCTGAAAAAGAAAATGAAGATTTAGCAAATTCTTTAGAATATGAGAATGATGATCCAAATAGGCCAAGATATACAACAAGTGAATTAAAAGAATTATTAAATGAGAGAGATGAACTATTAACAAAAATTGATGATTTAACTGAGGAATTAAGAAAATATAAACCTGATATTGTTGATGATATTGAAGATGAACCACCAAAATGTGAAACGTGAGAATTACTAATAATTATAAATAAAATTTTATATTAAAAATTTATAAATAATTTTAATTTATTGAATTTTTTTTATTGAATAAATTTTTTTTTTTAATATTTTAGGCCACCTGATGAAGATGCTCCTGTACAAGGTCCTCTACCATATGAATGGTATAATCCAGATGAAAAAAGGCCAACCGAATCAGGAATTCGAAGATTGTAAGTTTAATTAATGTGGAAGATGCTTGAATCCATAATTAATTAGTTAATGGCTTATGGAATATAATTATATATCATGTTTAATTTGATTTGTTTTTCAATCTTGTAATTAATTTTTAAATTAATTCAAATATTATAATTTTCTTTATGTGATTTTAAAATTTCATTCGTAATTTAAAGCTTTAAAAATTCACAACTTGCATGTTATATTACATAGTTCAATTATTTTTTATTAAATTTTGCTAGAAATTTTATTGTTTGCTAAATAATATTATATTTAATAATTTTGATTGTTAATTTTTTAATTCTATAAATAACTCATTGCATTTTTTAAGAAGTATATCAATTGTTTCGTTTTCAATTCTTATGAATTATTTTATTAAATATAATACGATTTTTTTATAAATTATAAATTCAAAATTTAAAAATTATAATAAATATTGCATGTTATTTTTGTATGCATAAATTTTTAAGATCATTCTGATTTTTTATTTTAAAAAACAAAATGTTTATTCTTTCGAATAATTTATTTACATAAAAAATGATTTGCATACTTATAATTTCATATAGACACATCGATTAAATAAATATATTTTTTTTTTAAATAAAATGAATATTGTCTATAAATCTGTCCACAATTGAATATTAGCTATTCTGAGTCAACATTTTGATATTTTAGTAATAAAAAAAAACTGCTCTTCTAATTATTCATTTAAAAGTACTATGTATTTGTATATATGGGGCGCAATTAAATGAAATATTCTATATTTTTATCAAATAAGTACATTCAGTTCAGTTTTTCTTTTATTTTTCAATTGAGTCTTCTACAATTCAATGATTTTCTAATATTTAAAAACAAAATTTTTTTCCATTTTGTAAAAATCTTAAAAGTTATAAGCAGAAGTTCCTTCATTTAGAATTTTCCTATTCTCTTAATTTTAGTTTAGTCGAATTCTAAAACACAAATAAAACTAAATTTTAAGTTTATTTTAAATAGTGTTACTCGTTGTGTTATATTAGAATAGCTCATTTTGTATGCTTTAAAAAATAGTAAACGAAATTAACAATTTCAAAATTAGCTATATAGAACCATTCGTGGTAAAATTAAGTTTTATTGTAACTTTTTTTATTTACAAATTATTTATTTTAGACAAGTTTTCATTAGCTAAATTTTTAGAAGATATCTGTTGCAGTTGATTTTATAAACAAGCACTAAAATCAAATAATTTAATTTTTTACTTTAATCAGTCAGTCTTTTCTTCAAAATTTAATTGTTGTTTTGTAAATATTAATATTAACTTATTTCTTTTTTTCTTCCTAAAAGCTAAATTTATAATTATGTTCATTTTTATTTATAAATAATCTTTTTATTTGTTATATTTTTTTTCAAATATTCTTTATACATACTTTTTTCTTATTCTTTTACAGTTTTACAGTAAATTGTTTCTGAAAAAGATTTCACGTATTGAAAGCAATATAAAATGTTATTTTTCTCTTTGTTTTTAATTATTAGTTAAAATTATTAAATAAATTTAATTAATAATTATTAGAATTATTAGTTCGTCAATTTGAATAAAATATTTAGTTAATTCTGTTTTAATTTTGTAAAAAAGAAAAATATTTAAATGTAATTTGTTGTGAATTTTGAAAAATTTTAAATGTTCTCAATTTATAAAAATTTAGGTTTTATCATTGTGTTTATAGTTATTTTGTATATTATACAGTAGACAATTTTTCTAATTACATAATAGAACTACTTATTTATTTTTGTGAGTGGCATTGTTTTAAATTAAAATACTAAATGATCACTGATGCGTCCCTCAGAAAAGTGGTTCGTTATATAATTACAAAAAATTGTATATCACTATAAACTACATACAAAATGATTTTATTCTTTTTATTTGATGTATTTTCATTAGTAAAAAAAACAAAAAATACATATTATATAAAATAAAATTTCTTTTGTTTTTTGTATTTGCTATTCCTATATATTTTATTTTTTCTTTGTGTGTTTCTTAATTTTCTATTTTAGCTTCCGAAAATTATTTTCGGATCCTGATTCAACTATTTTTCCACGTCGATCGCTTTCAACGCTTTCTAAAATGGCTCTGTCAGCTGGCCCTAATCCTAATGTTTCCACATTCAATTAAAACTAATCAAGATCCAAAGAAATCATAAAAAAAAAAAATAATAAAATGCGAAAAGAAATAATAAAATCATCATCAATCAAGAAATAAACAAAATAAACAAAACACATAGTAAACCAACAACATTATCGACCTCATCAGTTTTATTATGAATTTTAGAGCAGCAACACAATAAAATCAAGAATAATATTATTGAAAGAATAAAACAAACATTAAATAATTAAAAAAAAAAATATTAACTGAATATTTTCATTGATATTACAGCATTAGAGAAAAAAACAAAAAAAAAATACATCATCAAGTTTTTAATTAATCAAAAACATAATTTAAGAATATGTTTTAGTTTTTACTAATATATTAAAAATATATTATATACAACATTTTTAACTACATACATAAAAATATGAAAGATCCATTGTACAAAAGATCTATAAAATTTCACTTTAATTGAATTTTAATTATACAATTTTTTTTTTTATTAAATTAAGTTTAGCTTTTTTTTTAATTTATTTATTCATGCAATACATTTATTTTTATTGTATGCTATTTTTTTTTTTTTCTGTTTTTTATTAAATTAGTTGATATTTGCACAATTTACAATTAAATATCAACTAATTTAAATGTACAATATTTTATATTTTTATAAAATAAATATTTCTTTTTTTTTTGATATAAAAATGTTCTTCACACTTTTTTAATTGGCTAGAAGCTAATACGCATAAATCTTATTCAGATCAATAATGTACAAAGGATTTTTAATATATATAAAAAAAAAAATAATATTTTTTGACTTTGTTTTTGTTTCTTTTTTATATATTTTTAGATTTAAAAAACTATTTCGTAAATGAAAAGCAAGAATAGCATAAAAAAAATTAATAATGATAAAATTATCTGTGGCCAAAGAGGTTCTTTAAAGAGATATGAAAGACGATTAAGAAGATTTTTTTTTTTTTTTTTTTTTTTTGTATTTGAAAAAATAACTTTTGTGATTTTATCTTTAGAATTATGTATGTTTTTTTTTTTTAAATGTAAAAATAATAATACATATTGAAAATATACATATAATTTACTATATAAATACATATTTTACATGTTATGTACGTGTGTGTAAAATTGAAAACAAAAAAAAAAAGAGAAAACTGATATAAAGAAAATATTTTGTTTCAATAGTTCCAGGGATAAGAATTTTTTTTTTAAAAACTCAAAGTAATATTCTTTAGATTGCGTTTTATATTTTAAACTTATAAAATCGCATTAATATGCCTAACTGGAACCTATGTAACTTTGGTTCTCGTACAATAAATTTTGTTTAGTGTTAATGTTAAAGTTGTCATAAGATTTTATTAATGTTCATGGCAAAGTTGCTATTGCACCAAGAATTAAAAAGCAAAAGTAAACGTAAAAACTGGTTGGTATAATAGGGCTTTGGTGTATAATACTTTTTACCTATTACTCAAATTTTGAAACTACATTTTGACATTTATTTTTTGTACTGTAATTTAAAGAATAAAAATATCTCAGATCATATTTCTTCATCAATTTCGGGACACAATTCTAGTTTCAATTAAAATTTTAAAAATTATTATTTAAATGTAATATTATTCCTGGTAACTATTGAAAATTATTCCTCGAAAAAAAAAAAATGAAGTAAGAGTTTATTCAATTATTTTATATAGAGAACGATATTATTAAAAAATATTAAAAATATAATATAGGTTTTAACAAAAAATAATATTATATAATGCATTATATATATATATTTGGAAAACGAAAAGAAAAACAAAAATCAAATCATACCATTTCAATTTCAAATTAATATTATAAATAATTTTAATATTTTACATTTCTGAGTTTCTTAAGTGCCAAATGTATTTAAAATGTTCAGACAAAAAATAAATTTTTTAATTATTTTATAATTTTCTAGTTTTGTATTTTACATATTGGTTGTTTAACACATGCATTTATTATAGAAAAAAATTAACAATTTGCTAGCAAACAAATTTTTATAAATAACATTAATATATTTTATTTTAAATAAATGGTGCTTTATGGCCTTAATTGCAGCTTGTAACATTTAAAAAAAAACAGAAAATCCTTACGAAAAATATCATTTAAAAATAATTTGTTTGTAAAACTATTTATGATCAAAAAAAATTATTGTTATAATCAATAAATTATTTTAACGTAATAATTGCTAATTAAGAAAATTTGTTTTAAAAACCATTATAATTTCAATTTTAATTTATAATAGAATTTTTTTTTTATATTTACATAAATTTCAATGTTATAAAAAAATTATTTTCTGTGATATAATTAAATAACTAGTTAATTTAATTTTGGAATAATTTTGTTACTGTTTTCTCATTTGATCAAAATAAACTGGCAAAAAATTTTAACAAATGGTAAAACAAACGATTATTGTTATTTATAACGAAAATATATTGAAATTTTAATAATCCAAATATTAATTGAAATAATTCTCGTTATTATTAATATTGATGATTTTCATTAATATATAATCATACATTTGTTCAAAATTTATGAAAACTAATTTCTAATTAGCTTATTATTTGTTAAAATATTTATTAAGCAATGATTACATATAAAATATTAAAAGAAAAATTTTGATTAAATATACAAAAACAAAAAAAAAAATTCAAAAACTGCAAAATGAAAATACTGAAAATTACAAAATAACTTTAGCCAAATTTTAAAATTCTGTAGCATTTTCTCTTCAATAAATTAAATTTTTTCAAAAGTTTAATAAATAGTTGCATTCACTAGTAATTTAATCCTAAAAACCAAAAAAAAAAAAAAAGTAATTAAAATTTACAAATAATATTTGCTATTCAAACAAATACATAAATATTTAAAAATATTTTAACTAAAGCAAAAATATAAAATTAAATAAAATAAATTAATTATTCCAGTAGCTTAATCCGATTTATTAGAATTACTTATGTACTATTAGAAAGAAAAAATACTGAATCAGAGAAAGCAAAATGTTATTTCAACAAAAATTTTTTTTTCCGTATTAAATTTGCTGTATATTTGTAAAATGCTAAAAAAATATAATTCCTTAAATATTAAAGAAAATAATTTCAGTAAAAACAGGGCTTTTGTGTAAACAATTTAAACAATTTTGTTTTCAACTTTTTTTTTTTTTGTCCTACATAAAATTAAACAGTATTTTCAAAGAAGATTACATTTAATAAAACAAATATTACATATAATATAGAATATTATTAAATTGTATTAAATCAAATATACAGCTTATATAATTAATATTATTCATATCATTAATTTACAAATGCAATTTAATTGCTTCTTCTATATTAAATTATTGATAAACAAATTTGTTTTCTAATTAAATATCACCAATTCATCAAATAATAAAATTAGAATATATAAGTATATATATATATATATATATATATATATATATATATATATTTATCACAAATCCTTAAAAATACAAATAAAAACACACAATTTACACAATTTTTATTAAAATAATAAAAAATATACTATAACAAAATACATACATACATTATATGAAAAACCTAAAGAAAAAAAATTTATTTATACAAAATTGATAGCATGATATTTTAACAAAAAAAAAAATGAAACAAACAAGAAATTAAAATATTAAAATACAACTAATTTATTATTAAAATATTGAATATTAAAAGAAAGAAGAAAAAAAAAAATACAAACTAATGCAAATTTCTTGCATAAAATATATCAATTATATTATTAAAAATGAAAAAATATATTATAATATATTGTAATTTATTTATTAATGTTGTTTTAGAATTTAATAAAATTAACGAATATTATAAAAAAAGAATAAATTTAAAAACTCAAATTAAAAAAAAAAACAAAAATAGTTTTACGATAAGTTACACAAGAATTGTAAAATTTTCTTATTTTTATCCTTCTATTATCGACATATCGCAAGTGGAATATTAATAAAAAAAAAAGAAAGAAAATTTACGTTTGACCAAGGATATTGTATAGGATTAATAGGACAATTCAATAAATATTTCATTAAAATTACAAAATCAATTACTTTCACAATAATTTTTGTAAGAAATTACAATTTTTATAAATATACAAATTCAAAATACTTGATATAATATTATGAATTTAATAATTATAATGTACTATAATTTTTATTTTAATTTTAAACGAAACACCAACATTCATTCTATAATTTTGTTATGATTTATGTTAAATTAATATTTTTATTATTACAGCAATATTGTTTTATTAATTAAAAAAATAATTTTGTTTAAAAATTTTACTATTTTGTAATTAAAAAAACTAAGATATTTGCTGTTTATACAAAACTTTTATTATCCATAATTTTGTACTTCTAATTCTTGGATCACTTTGTACTTCTAATTCTTGGATATTTGAAAAAAAAAATAAAAATATTCTTTTTCAATAATTTTTTTGTAAAAATTAAATTTATTGTTAGTCAAGTAAAACGCTACAATTAAGTAAATCATTCAATATGACTTTAATTAAAAAAAAAAATCAATGCCTTCCAAAATGCATATAAGTGTGAAAAATATCATTCACATCAAAAACATTCAATTTGTATCCTAATTTATTTCTTAAAATATTTTCACTTGGAAATCTTATTGGAAACATATTCCAAATTTAGTAAAATAAAATGTATACTTCCTTCCTTTACAATAGGTATAAGTTAGATATTAGTTTAAACATTTTTATTCAATTATTATAAAAATATTGTTTTGACATAAAATTTGGAATACAATATAAACATAAAGTATATACCTTTAATACATGGCAGCAAATTAACTTCTATGATCTTAGTTAAATTTTTAACTTTTATTTTACTCTTCATATATAAATTATTTATTATAAAATTACGAAGAAAACTATTAAAAAGACTTTTATACATATAACAATTTTTTTATGAAATCTATGAACTCGACCAAATTATTTAAGCATTCCAAAATACAAGTAATAAATTTATAACATGAAGGACTTTATTTCCAGTGAAACTAAATAAAAAAAATATTTTAAATTTTTTTAATATTCAAATAAAAATAAAGATTAACTCTAATAATTAATAACATTAATTAAATGAAGTAATTAATCATAATTGAAATTAAATAATAATTTATGTCTTCTTTATACTATAACTTAGAATTTTGCAAACAGAAATTTAATCCCTATAGTGTCCTATATATTATATCAAATATTAAATTATTCTACTTGTTCTTAAAAACTCTATAAGTCATATAATTAATCATAATAATATTCTTAATTTTAATTTATCCTGAAAATTTGTTATATCACCAATATAAATTTTTATCAATTACCACTTTGTATATAAAATAATTCTTGTAATCTTACACAATTTTTCTATTATAATTTTTTTTATATAAATATCATTTATTAATTTCTATGAGAGTGAAAGTAAATAAATTTTTATAATATTTAAATATTAAAATACATATTATTAACTAAAAAACAAAAAAAAAACAAAAATTAAAAATATATTTGAAAAAATAAAAAAATTAACTAAAAGAACAAACAACTAAGAAAATCTAGTAGATCGTAATAGTGTTACAAGAAAAGAAAAATATGAAGAGAAAATACAAAAAATTTATTAAAATAAAAACACTGTTTTATGTATTTACAAATAATAAATAACGACTATTTAAGTATTAAAATTGAAATTTTTATTTAATTTTGTTATTTTTTTTTTTTTTGGATGACACCGAATTTTTGTAAGCTATTTTTGATAGCATTTATTAAAGTGAAATAATACAGTCATACTCTCAGTATTTTCAGTTCGTAAATAGCATAAAATTCAATTAAGATAGCTAGTATCATGAACTCAAATTTATTTAAAAGATGTATTTAAATGATCTCCTCAACCTCAGTTACCAAAATCTTTTGCTCTTATAATTCACTTGTTTTTTTTGCCTTGTTCTCATTTTCAATGTGTTGAAAGAGTTTTGTTTTTGTAAAAGTAAAGAGTTTATTTCTTAAAGCAAGAGTTGACTTCTTTTCTGTCCAATGCTAAAATAACGAAAAGCTAACACATTTCTAAAAATCTCAGTGAAAATTCGGTAAAGTAGAGCAAATGAAAGTTCAATAAACCTCATGCTTCTATGAAGTAATAAACTGTATATACATTATGTACATTATATACATAAGCCATACTTAAAAATAAAATACTTAATAAAAATTTTAGGAGATCTCAAATTTTATTTAATTTTTTTTTATTTTTAAATATACGAATATATAATTGATAATAAAGTCATCATTTATTTTAAAAGGTCACTTTAAACTAATTGATTAAAAAAAAAAAACTTTTTAAATAAATTAATTTATAATGTACAAAAAAATAAATTGAAATCAGTGCGACGGCTGTTCATTTGACAAACAATGCCATTGTTCATGATAATGATCCGGTAATTTTACACAATCTTGCCACTGTTTTAATCGTCTTCCTTTACTATTATGTCCCAAAATCAATGAACCTAAAAAATCATTACTTTTTCCAAGATCTTTATCCCACACAGTTATAATCAAGCATTGTTTATCTAAATCATTTGGGCGAGTTTCAAATAGGAATTCTTCATTAAAAATTGGATTAAGGTTACGCCACTTGACATTGGTTTTGTATTTTTTTCTGTGAGAGTCAGGTTTTAGTTGTCTAAAAAAAAATTGGTTAATTTTCATTATACAAATCTAACAAATAGCTATAAACTTATAATATTTAAAATATATTTACAATTTTACAAATGGATCTGAGCTGCCATTATTATCCATTGGTAACAAATCCGTGCATCGCTTTACCATAACTGCTAAAGAACGTTTCTTTGTATTATAACATAATGAAATTAACATTTGACCACGGGGCCATGGTCCAGCGGTAATGGCTTCTGAACTAAACTGATCTTCTGACACCAATGGTACAGTTAACCGATGTGGACTTATATTATGTAACTGTATAAATAATAAAAGATTTCAGAATTATAAATTTTTAGTATTCTATTCAAAAAATTCTTACTGTTGATAATCCTACTTTGGCAGCTCCAAGAAAATCATGACCATATTTATCATCATCCAATATAACAACATATAAAACAGAATTCCCAAGTTCTTCAGGTTCAACACCCAAAAATGTTATATTTTCATTAAATTCTGGATTTTTAGTTTTATGAACAGTTTTTGTTTTAAGCCATCTTGTTTGTTTTGTTGCTCCTTCTGGAGTTATTATATTTAATTTACAGAATGGGTCTGCCAAACCAGCACTATCCATTGCTGGTAAATCACGAGCTCTTAATACACTACACGCTAATGTATGATTCATTTCACAATAATTCATTTGAACTTCTAGCCATCCGAGTGGTGGTTCAGTACGACAAACTTGACTAATTTGATTTGTTTGATTACTCGAACTTCCATTTCCAGAAGATGATTCACTTACAGACCAACTGGATGATACAGAACCTCTTCTAGCATAATTATTACTTTCACGACGATCTCGTATACTAGTTCCAGATGTTATATTTGTTGTTGCTGAAATAGCTGAAATTGTATCCCAATCTGGTTGACTACAACTTTCCGATCTTGATGGTTGTCTATTAAAAAAGAATGAATTTGAAAATTTTCTTTCTCCATTCTCAAAAAAACTTCGAAATGATCCGACTGTTCTTAAACGAAAACTATCCTCACGCTGTATACTAGTGTATGGGGAAGCACGTTCATTTTGTTGTAATTTTTCGTCTGTTTCATCTTCGCTACTTGCACTATCATCATCTAATTCCATACCTAATTTTGTTGTCCTAACTGGACGGCTAACTTTTTCTTTTCTTGAACTTCTAATTGGAGATGAACTTGTAGAAGATGGCATTTCATATTGTGGAAGACATTTGAAAAACCAAGCTCCTGATTTTTTCCACATTTCTCGAGTTTCAGAACAAATTCTGCATAAAGTTATCTCTCTAAAAAGAAAAAAGAAAATTGTATATGTACGTTTAAATTACTTGCTGACAAAATAAAAAAAAATTCAAACTTTATACTTGGATTTGTATGAATTTTTTTGTCCTAAATCTATCGAACATTTTGAGCATACTGGTTTTTGGCAATCTGTACAAATTAATTTTGATGGTCCCAAAAATCCAAATGTTTGTCCACAAAGTCTACAACTATTTGGACCACAATTAGCAGCACGTTCTTTTATTTTTTCAACACGTTCAACTAAACGACCCACACGTTGTCTTTCTGCTATTTCAATATCTTCATTTCTTCTTATAACCGATATGATTGCGGCTTGCTCATCTGGTCGCAATGCACCAGGAGTTTTTCGTGTACTCCATCCTGTGTGTAATCTGAAATTATAAAATGTATGTATATTAAATATTAAAATATGTATGTACGTAGAATTTAATTTTATCTGATTATAATCATATTAGTATATTATATTATTTTAATTTTAAATGCCAATTCTAAACATTTGTAAAATTATTTGACGTAAAATTAAAAACAATTTTGCTATTGTGTAAGTAAAAGACATTTAATGACACCTGTAACCTAACTATATTTAAATACACCTGAAGGTTTATTAAAATACTTACATACATACATTAAATATTGAATTTTTAAAATTATCTTTAAGATTATATTTCATATATGTATGTACATTTTCATATAATATGCTTGCAAATATTATATGTAAACGTAAGCATATTCCAAAAAATCTTCATAACATTTCTTTTGTTAAACTTTTTCTTCAGAAAAAAACATATTACTCGTAATATCGTTCTGATTTTTCATTCTATGTAATATGAGATGATTTAATGTCATAACAATTAAATAATTGAATATTAACACCAACGCAACACATACAAGATAAAATTTTTTGAGTACTGAAGAGAAGGTTTATTAAGTGAGAAAATTTTAGAAAAAAGTTATAGTATTAATTTCGTTTTCCCTTATTGTTGCTGTTCAATTAAAAACAATAGGTTATTAAAAAAAAATACAAGTAAAATAATAACCTACGCCACCCTAACAACGCCAGATTAATTAAGATATATCAATAAAATATTAATTAATAAATAATAAACTTTAAATGTTATTAACAATTGATGACACAATAATAATTAAATTGTCAATAATAATTTGCACTGCTGACGTAAAAATTGTGTTATTTCAAAATTCTTTAACGAAAACTCAATTTTTTAATTTAAAGCCCTCTGCTGATTCAATGCCATACTATCAAATTCATTCTCAGAATTAAATTTCAGTGCCAAATAATCAATTTGTTGATTATTCTGTTCTAAATTAAGTCTTAATATAAAGCACGTTTAATAAATTCAAACTGAAAAATCTGCAAAGATAGCAAGCTCAAAAAATGCAGTTCTTTAAGATCTTAAGTTTTTTTTCATATATAGCTACTGCAAAAATATTATAAGTTGTAAAAGCAGCATAACAAATAATTGTTGAATATTGAAGAATTACTCGGACATGTTGACGAAGATTTCAAATTGTTATAACTGATATATTTTTATGTTTCATTTATTTCTGTTTATATAAATATTAAGTATAATATCTGTGAAGTGGTTAAAACAATATAACGCAAATTTCGAAACGAAGTAACGCGATTTTCGAATAAAACACGTAAATATTTTCTTTAAGTCAAATTATATAAAGTTGAGTAATACCAATGGTGTTTAAAGTTGCACTTTTCCCTTCAACAATTGAAAAAACATACAAAAATAGTCTACATATTGCATTAATTAAATTTTGTACTTTCCTTCATACAGCAAAATTTATACAAGTAATAGAAGTCATAGAAGCGTTAACATAATTGTTGAATTCGAGGGTTAGTTATTTTAATTATGATATTTTTTGATTGGATGAAATTTACCATTAGCTTTTTACATTAATATAAATTTGAAAAAGCTTGCAGTTTCGGAAATATAAAATGTCGAAAATTAAAATTTTACAAAATTTTGAGAAGCGGTAATTGAAAAGGGGATTGGACAGACGAGGATAAATTGGTGGACAGACAGGATGAAACTAATAAATAATATTTTTCGAAAATTTGTTTTAAAAATTGCTAAATATAAATTTTTAAATTTCTACAACTTTTTATACAAAGTTTCTCTATATTCTGAATGAATATTGAAATATAAAAGTTTTTTTTTTTATTGTGATTTTATTTGTTCTTTTGGATTTCCATTTAAAAAACTTTAACAATTTTGATAACTTTCGATATGACATTTGAAAAGTGATAAGAAAGTTGAACTTTCAAAATATGAGCTTGTTAAAATTTCTTAACAATGTTTAAATATATTTTAATAGAAAGTCCATTACAACAACCAGATGTTGTTATTGAAAGTTATGAAATTAATAAATTACAATAATATTATACTAAACATCATAATAATTGGAATATAAAGTAAGAATTTTGTGGTAAAAGTCAAAAAAATTTTCAAAAATTTTAAAATTCACAATAGAAATTAAACAAGTACCATGTTCTTATACAAAAGTACTATACTATATTAAAAATTCTCAATTCTCTCTAAAAGTGTTAAAAACTTCAAATAAACACTTCAAATTTTTAATTAGTTCTATATGTATAAGTCAAATAATTAAATTTTTAAATTTTAATGCAAACAATTAAAAATCTATTGTTTGAAAAAAAAAACTATAGTTTAATTAACATTTTAATTAAAATGAAAAAGAAAAATTAAGAGAAAATTTCAAATAAGCTTTAAACTGAAATTCATTTATAACAAAAGAAAAAATTAACAAAAAAATGCTTTTCTTAAAAAATTCATTTTATAAAAAGGAACTAAATTGCTTTTAAATATAAAGTATTTAACACAATCATTGTTATTATAGCACCATAGCTGTAAGGTACGAGTACATACATAAAAAAAAAATTTCAGAATAAAACTTTTCGGTTTATTTTTCTTCGAATATAATATAGCTAGATTTCCTCATCTTTAAGAGTTATACATGGTATTTTATTTGTACTAGTATGTATGTATATGTATTCCCATAAAAAATGAACTGTGATATTAAAAAATTTAAGGAATATCCTTGTTTCCGACATTGTATGTGCATATATATAAACTTTTATTGTTCTCTTTTTTTTTTTGTTATTTTAATAAAAATTTTTAGAATATTTTTAAGAAAACTTCCGTAACATGTTTTTTAAGAACCAATGAAAATTCTTAAAATATTTTATAACCTTTTTATACTAAAGACTACTATCTTGTGCCGAAACATATTTTATATAAATGTATTTAAAATGAAAAATATATAAGTAAGTACAGGATGTTTCAATTTATTTAATTACATTTGAATTATAGTTGAATTTATTTAATTGGAATTTTTTTTTTGTGATACATTCTTGTACAATGAAACCGATAAGGCCGAATTTTATATGAAGCGTCATGTTTTATGAGTGAAAGTAAAATTTAGTACTAAAAATATTTAGTACTAAAAAGAGAAACAAACTGTCAAATGCGAAAACCGTAAAAATTTTATGAAAAGTTCAGATGAATCTAAACATTTGGAAAAGTCATATGTGTGGCATATAAATTTGAAATTAAGACAAAATTGTTATTATTATTTTAATTTTTAATTTCACAGAAAGAAAATGAATATTGTAGAGATCGGAAAATATTCGGTTTAAACTTGACAGCACCTATATTTACTCTTTAAAACCGTAATAAACTTAATATAAGCCACTCGACAGATAATTTCTTAATAACTTCGACAGATTTTACTGTTGTATATATATATTGTCATATTTTATCATCAGACTTGATTGTATCACAGACTGTCACATAATACTCGAAATATCAACATTTTTCAATTTTTTTTAAATAATTTTAATTGCTTTCTTATTACATAAATCAACCTATTATTTCTTTGATGCACTCTCTTTTTTGCAATTTAGTATTATAAAAATTGTACGAATATAAAAAATAACATGCTTTAATCATAATTTTTCTATACATAGAAAATAAAATTGAGAAAACAGTTTAAAAAGAACATAATAAAACCATTAGCAGGAAATCTTTTGAAAGAAAGATTTCATTTGACTATACTTATTGGGTGTACTTTAAAAGAGAATAAGATTTACGATGGTAAAATTAGTCGAAAATTCATTTCCGCACATATATGTATGTGTATGTTTGTATAAAAGTTATTAAATTGTTTTGAAAGTCAAAAAAATAACAGAATTTTATATACTGTTCTAGAAATTATGAAAGTATTAAAAACTCCTTAAAAATAAAAGAGTGCAATTATTATGTAATATGACTGTAATTTCTAAATTGTAATGCAATAAAATCTAAACGATTTCAAAATATGATAAACATACGGATTTGGAACCCTAATTTTCATTTTTATTTTTAATTTAATTCCATTTTGATTTCGGCATCTTTACTATACATGCAAGTACTAAGATAAAATTTAATTTTTTTACTCCAAATATTCAAAATAATTATAATCGAAAAACTCAGCAATAATGTACAAATATACAAACTTTTCAATAATCACTTTCCAACTTCGATATTACAGTTGATTAAAAAAATTTTACATATATGAAAATTATAAGAGCGATTGCCCCCCTTTAAAAGAAATTTTTCATTATATACGAAATTGTCTTTGTTATTCTCACAATTTTTATGAATTGAAAATCTCTAGGAATAGAAAAATGTTAATAATAAAGAAAAAACGGAAGAATCCATGATATTGTTATACCATAAATATGTTGTGTAATAATCCTCCTGTATAAGAGATTTGTATCTATAACCCTTTTAAATCCTTTGACTCTTGTTATACTTGGAATGCTTAATAATGCTGCACAAAGAAACAAAAAATTAAATAAAATAACGTGGGCGGAAAACATTTTATTTTACAAAAAAAAAAAAAGAACAACATTTTATAGAATGAAAAAAAAAATAAAAACAAAAACAACAAAAAACAAAGTAAAATTAATGAATGATTTTGATGATTTTCAAAAAAACAAAAAAAAATTTTCCATTCACAAAAAAAAAGAACTATTATAACTGAAGACCTTAATTTTCGAAAATTTTTTTTTCTCTTTTTTTTTTTTCTTTATTAATATAATTTATCTCTTTTCTAGATATGTATATATGTAGGTGCTAAGCACGTGACTGCAAAAACTTTCTCATTTTCGTCTTTTACGGTAAACAAAAATATCTGAAAAAATTTTAAATTGAATGCTAAAATTTTGTATGCTATTAATCTTAAAAAGGAATTTTAATTTTAAACTTGATTGGACTTTCCCAATCAATTGATCCTGCATGTGATCGCAAACTGTTATAAATGAATATAATTGTTATAAATTATACAATGAAATTTATTTGAATCTCTCACATTTTTCTATTGAAGATTTTTGCTATATTGCAAATACGTGGTCCTCTTTATTTCAAACACAACTTTCGAACTAGCATATTATAAGTTAAGCAACAAGCATATTCTCATATTTATTTTGAAAATTAATCTTCTATTATTTTAGACATTATTTTATAACGATATGATGCTTAGCTTTAATGGTTGCTTTTTAGTTTATAAATAATTTTTTAAGAACAAAAAATCATCCGCGTATAAAATAAATTAAAATAAAAAAATTTCAAGCACTCCAATACGTTGAATATTTGCCGTTTAGTTTACGATTTACATGTATACAAAATTAATAAAATACAGGCCGAAGAATATAGAATTTTGTTATTACCAGCGTTAATAATGGTGTTTTAATGAAATATACCGTAAAAGATTTATAGAACCATTTAGTTACTGAAATCAAAACTTGCAAATAAGTTAATTCTGAAGGATCGGTCTACTAAATCGAACCTAACATTATGTGATTTAACAACTTTCCATCATTTCGTGTGAACCTTGATTTATGGTTATAACAAGCCGACTGGCTTCGGCACTCTATTGATCATAATATTGTTTAATGTTATTTATAAGATACGGCTAGAAGTGAGCACATAAAAAAGTTACTCATCATTATGTGACATGAATGCGTTTCATCAATTTCAGTGAATATTTAATCAAAATTTTTATTGCATATTTGCTTGACTAATTTTATTGTAAATTTAATATGAACACTCTCTTAAAAAAAAAAATCATTGAATATAATGACACTTCCTTGTTCAACTAATTTTTTTTCAAGATTTACTATGAGAGTCAACTTACTATGAGAGAAGGAGTTACTATGAGAGTTGATGATTTTATTTTAATAATGTTCTAAAAACCGAAATTTTTTTGAAGAATTAAAATTTTTATTCTGGATCTCTAATCTTGTCGTAATTAGTATGAATTATGAAAAGATAAAAAATTTATTACGCAAAAGACAAAAAATTATTAAGCAGAAATTAAGAGCATATTAAAGAAAATGAATTATCTTTTATATAAAAACTTGATTCTCTTTACTTAATCTCATAAAATTTTTTAATTCTTTTATATTACAGAAAATTTTTAATAATATTTTTTTTAATTTTAATGCAACAATTTTAAAATTAACAAAATAAATAAAGAATTTAAATATGCTTTAAAAATATAACATGAAATTCAATTAAGTGTTGAAAAAAAAATAAGCTTATTTAAGAGCTTGTACATATTTTAATGATTCCACTTTGAAATAATTTAGGGAAAAAAAATTTCCTTTGATTTATAATTTGATGAAAACAAAAAACATCTTAAGCACTTTTCCACAAAAATTGAAAGCTGTCTGTTTACAAAAATTGTACAGTCTTTAAGATAGAAAGCTGGCATCTTTTCTTCAGATGCCAGGTGCTAGCACAATGTGCTATTCCCAAAAAGATAACAGCTTTTAAACACTAATAAATAATTAATTTGAATTTATTTAGAAAAATTGCCTCCAAGTTATTGTCTCTTAAAATTTGTAAAATTTCAATTTACAAATCGGCGGCTTATATTCCCGAAAGCTTGCAAATTTTTCAAATTCCTATGAAAACAAAATGTTAACTTTCAAATTCCTATGTATAAGCAAAATGTCTATTAAAAATATAACTATTTATTTCAAATCACTAATTTAATCGTCATATTCAACCATTACGTTAACGCCTCTTCGAATTTTTTCTATTGCTTATCCTAAATATATGCAATGAATTGAAATATTTTGGTGCATATATGAATAAAGTGGCAGATTTTCTCTTGTTCAAGGTAAAATGGCTTTTTTACAAAACACTGGTTTGATTAAACATTATTTTAAATAATCTAATTAGAACATTAAAATTCCTAAGATAATTTAAACTTTTTAACCCTTATTACACTTTTCGCATAGTAAAAAGCATTAGAAGCTTCTTATAATTAAATTGAAATTTTTTTAACACCATATTATGTACCGTAATGCTTTAATAATTATAAGATTCTATAATGATTATGGATTATGAATATAAAGGATTATAAGAATTTCAAAAATAATTAAATATCCTTTAAAAAAAAAATTTTCTCTTCATAATTTTTTGAAACAAATTACTCTCAGAGTATTTCATATAAAATTTTTTCAAAATTTTTTTAAAAAATTAAACCCCCCATTTACCATTATAAACATTATTAAATTTTTGCTTAAATCATAAGATAAAATTAAATTTAAACAAAAAAAAAAAAACAGAAATATTTTAAGACTAAAATGGTATTTGAATTGGTATACCATTTTGTATGAAAATAATTCGCACAAGGACCTCTTAATGTAACGAGCACGTTGTATATTATATACAGTAAATGTTTAAATAAAATAAAGCAAATATTACCTTAAGGTATTGTAAAAATTAAGTATCCTAGCACGTGGAGAAAAAAAAAAACCACTCAAAAGTAGATTGTTTTTCATTTCATTTATATTATTTTTTTAAACTTACAATGAACTTTGATGAACTAAATTACTAAATAAATACATAGGTCCTTTTGTAAGTAATCATTCTATGATAAGAATATTGAAAATAATTTAAAATTTTATATTTAAATGTAATTGATAAATTCAATCAAATTAAGAATTTTAAACTTAAAAATTAGGTATAAAATATTTTATTAGGAAATTATTGTTAATTTGTCTGAACAATTTTTCAAATGAATTTTAAATTAATTTAATATTAATGATATCAAATTATATTAAATTGAATTAAATTTCTCACGCCGACCTATAGGATCTTTTGTGATTCTTATCCCCATCTACATTTGCCCTATATCCAGGCCTCTGACAAACCGCACTATACCAACCACATCAAGCCCCAAGATCTTCCACGGGGCCACAAAACATCCCCCACCCGTCCCGCCGAAGCACAGCAATCACAGGCGGGCAACTACCTCGCAATCATATTATAAATGTTGTATCGTTTCGTCATTCCATCGTTTTAGATATTAATTTTCTGTCGAAATAATGCAATTTGACGCTATAGATATTTATAAGTGATTTCCTGTATGGGTAAGTAAAATTTCTTTTTTACATATAGATCATCGGATAACAACTTTTTTGATTGTACGATTGGCGAAATTTTTGACCTGAAATGTAAGAGAAGCTGACTAAAAATTGGAATTTTTTAATGAACCATACTAAAAATTTAATCGTGGACGTAACTTACACAAGAATTTGTATTTGTAAAGCAAAAAAACATACTTACAATTAATGTTAGCTAAATCATAGATTATAACTGAATCAATACACTAGATTTTCTAATCCTTATACAAATTTCTACACAAGTTTCTAAAACAAATCTAATTTTTAATTGAATACATTCGTAACAATTTATTTTAGAATAGTCGGATACCTTAGTATTACGTTGAATTCGAAATATCATTATCAAAAAATAAACAAGTAAATATTAAATTAAAGTTTTTTAAAAAAGTCCTTCTTCCTCTTTTACAAAATTTCTGATTTCATACTAAATTTTTTATTTTGAAATAAATGCCTTTTTTCTTCTAAAATGAATAACATAATGTTTGAATTATTTTTGAAATAATTGTAAAGAAAATGAAAATTTAGTTAATTTTGATCCTTCCGAACCTTTAAAAAAACGATCTAATTCCCGGTAAAATAGACACTAGCGGAAATGTTTGAGAAATTTACAATTGTCTCTGCAAATATTTAATTTTTTTCTATTTGTTTGTAAGAAGTTCGTAAAATTTCATGATATATACCATAGAACAATTAGTTTTAGAAATTTCTAGACGATTTTTTTCTAAAATTTTTTGTAATTCTTTCGGAATACACTAATTTCAATTGCGAAATAAATAAATAAAAAATATAAAACAGACAAAAATATGTTAGAAAAAAACTAAAAATACATTTTGCCTCTCCCTCCACCCCCCCCCCCCATCCAAATTTTTAAAGAAATTTTCTAAAGGAAGGAAATCTAGTAAATTATATTGGAAAATGGAAAATAAACAAAAAAATTTTCATTTGATTTATACCGCGATTTTTCCTCCTGTTTTTTTTTTTTTTACTTTTTCTTAAAAGAAAAACTTTTTCTATTTTTAGTTTTCTTTTATTTTAAGACTTCTTTATATAGGGAACTTGGGATCAACCAATATGAAAACATCTTTTCTAAATTTATATGCTTATTTTTGTACTTGAGTATGTATATAAAGTAACATTGTTTAAATAAAAAAACCTGTTTAAATTTTAGTAGCATGAACTTTGGCATATTTTTATTTTATAAGAAATTGCTTATACTCGTATGTTAGTACTAAGCGAAAATCTTGAGCGAAAATTTAAATAGGTAAAGGAAATGAAAGTTTAGAAAAAAAATTTTATTTTGCTTTAAATTATTGCCATATTGAGATAAATTTTTTCTATTTTCTTGAGTTCAATCTGAATAAATTTTTTATTGCTTCTGTCAAATTAATATAATTATGTTATGGGATTTGATTTATTATATATATATATACCGAAATAGATAGACCGCAATAGAAATAATTCCATCAGTATTTAATCAGTATTTTACTTGACGTACTTGTATAATATTTGACCTTATATCAAATAAATACTTGGTTATTTACCAAATAATAATTGCAATAGTTTTATTCCAGTGACGTAACATTTACTATATAAAAATTAATATTAAATTTCACCACATGAAAGCCAAATCATTTACATTTTAAAAATTAAATGACAGAGGTCAATCAAATGACAGAATCATTTTTATTTTGTAATATTCAACTATCAAAGTCAGTTTTTGTTGTAAAATAGTGACTGCCAACTTGAAGATAAACTTTATTATTTAAACTAAAATTATTTTATTTAATTAACTTACTCTATTAAACTATCTGAAATATTTTTTTTATTTTTAGTTTTATAGGAATAAATAAGAAATTTTGCAAGTGATATCTTAAAGTTATTCTCCCCCAAAATTTACTCATTTTTTAAATTTAAACTGAAATTAAATTAATTCAATGCGATATTAAATTTTTCAATATTAAAATAATTTTAAAAAATAAATTTAAGAAAATATAAGAATTTTCAAAATACTACAATCATACAATTCTTATTCACATACACACATATGTACATATGTACGTATTTATTACATATATGAACTTTATTTTCGCTTAAAAAATTTACAATTAATACAAAAGACAAAAATTATTGCGTTTAAACATAGGAAAATTCAAAGAAATTTTTGATAATTCGTTAACAAAATTATTGTATGATTAAATAAAAAAAAAATGTTAACAAAAATTTCTTCTACACCATCTTACTTTTTGAAAATTTTTATAAATGAAATAAAAATTCCTCAATATACAAATATACAAGAAAACCAAATGACGGCAAATTACCTAATTAAATAAATAAAAATGTGAAATTCTTATGTAAAATATTATAAACACGAGGAAAACATACAAAATTATAATAATAAAAAAATGTATTTAATTAATAAACCCGAAAAAAAAATATTAACGAAAATTTTATAATTTTCTTAAGAATATTTAAAAATTTATTTCAAAAGGCGGAGGGAAGGTTCTATGAGTTATTACTTGTTCCACATAAACATCTTATTAACATGAAAATTGTTTTTTTAAATTCCTACATTAAACGCATATAACACAAAATAATATACAAAGTTTTTTCTTTTTAATGAGAATAATTCTTTTTGAGTACATCAACACACGAAATATACACGAGTGTGATGAATTTACAAAATGTGCGAGCATGATGAATTCCTTATAATATTATGATGAAAAAGGAGATTTCTCTGAATTCAAAAAGGATCCAATTTCTTAAAAAAAAAATATTTAAATATTTATTTATTTTTCTTGTTATCTTTTTTTTTTCTAACATCCGTTTTTCTTAATTTGTTAAGAACTCTTTCTTGCTTTCTCTTTTTTTTTTTTTTAAAACAAATTTTAAAATTCTGTGGAGCAAAAAAAAAAATATTTTTTCTTGAAAAAGAAAATTTTTTTTTGATAAAATAGTTTTCGTATAATAATTAAAAGTTTTCAAGAAATTTTTAATGAGGCACACCAGTAAAGCATAAATATAAAGTGCATATTTCATTTATTAAAAAATTTATCGAAAGGAAAACTCTTTAAAGTAAAGTTAATTCAATTTTATATTAAAGATTTTGACGCAGTCTGCTGGCGTGGGGAATAAAGACGAATTTTTCAAAATTATATGCAATTCGATATATAGGAAGTAAAATTTCAATATCATCATCAGTATTATTTGTTACTCAGGATAGCCAATTCACCAAAATAATTGTTACTATCAATTATAAGTGTTATAATTATATATATTTTTAATATATATATATATATATATATATATATATTAAAAATATATATATTCTCGTTAATAGTATAAATTTATAACAGTTATTATTTTTAGTATATAAAACAATGGTTATAATGGTTATAACAATTATATCAGTTATAACAGTTATAACAGTTATAAAAGTTATAATATATATTTTTTTATTAAAAATTCAAAGTTTTTATAAAACGAAAATTATGGTGTCTTTTGTACTAGAAAGTATATTGGTGGATTACTCTTTTATGTGGTGTCTTTCGTAATATGAAACTAAAAAAATTAAATGGCTACAATAAACTGTTATATTAACTCAATGGAAATTTATGAATACAACTGCAGAACAGATGGATGATTTAACCAAAGAAAAGAGTTAAAAGTAGAAAAATTAAAAAATTTTTTTCCTTAAATTGGACTCGAACCAACAATCTACTGCTTTCTAGGCGGACGCTCTACCAACTGAGTTACAGAATTATGAATGTTAATAAACTGTTATAATTTTATAAAATTTATAGATTTAAAAAATTTTTCAAATTAAATTTTCTTAAAATTTTTTGTATAATTTCTTAATAAAAAAAAATTAATTTTTTCAATTTTTATTTTAACAAATAATAAAAACTGACATAACAAAAATTAATTATAAATCATTAAACAACATTTTAATATTTTTTAATAATCAAAATAATTATATTTAATTCAAATATTATTAATGAAGAGTTCTATTGGAAATTTATTTATTTCCTGTTTATCCTGTATAATTTATTAAATTTAATATTAATACAAAGACAATTATAGTTAACAAAATTATAAAATGTAATTGAATTCCAAATCATCCAATTAATATTGAATTACATAATGCTATATATATTGTTATATTTATGTATTAATTTTCATTTCTTTTATTGTTATATCCTGAATATAATAATGAGTTGATAAATATTTAATTAGAATTCACAATAGGAATAAAATTTTCAGTTTATCATTAATTTATTTCAAATTATTTTATATTTCTTACAATTGTTTATACAATGAAAAATATTTAAGATTTAAGTGAATTTTCATATTATTTGAGAGGAAAATTATCGCACTCAATAAATTATTATTTCAAAATATATTTCCGAAAAAATTAAAAACTTTTTTACATAATTTTGTAATTTAAAAAAAAATTACCTAACACTTATATTTTCTTTCGGTAATCCATAATTTTGGAACAAGTGATACAAGTTGAACATTTTAATACAAATTTTAATTTCCTTTTCACTATAATACTGAAATTTACATTAAATTTCAAAAACTTTTATGAAATTCTGCTAAATAAACTAAGTTTGAAGTTACACATTCATACTTTTGACAATAATATTGGAAGTAGTTGTACAAATCAGCTAAATTAACATACAAATGCATTCTAGGCGCCATTGACAAAAATAACCAGTCTATTGACATATTTACATAATATGCTAGTTGACAGAAAACAAGCTGTAATATTTTACCATGCTAAATTTGATTAAGTGAAAAGATATAAACTATCCTGCTCCACATAATAAATTTCAAACAAATTCTAATTATAAACGTTTTCCATAATTAAATACATAGTGTTCAAAATTATTATATTTCAATTTTAAATTCATTTTCATTTGAATTATTTATTATAAAATTTGGAAAATTGTATACTTATTTGTAATAAAATAACTTTAAACTTTAATTTTAAAGCAATATGTGTTAACCTTTATTATTCACAACCATAATATAAAAATCTAATGAGCTTTTAAAGAAAATTCTTCTTCTTTTTCCTACGTTTTCTATTTTTGGTATATGTTAAGGGAATCCCCAGTTTTTTTTTTGCTTCTTCTTAAATTTTACTCTTCATAAATTTTTAAATAAAAATAAAAAATATTTTATTTTTCTTCTTTGTTTTAGAATATATTTTGAAAGGATTGTGTTAACAGCAACAAAAATCGACTTCGTATATTAGACATTGCCTGCCTCAAACAAGAGAAAAAAATATAAAGAGAAAAAATTTTGTTTTTGCACTAAAAAAAATGCCAGAAGCTGCTTGAATTGTTTTACATAAAATTTATTATTCATAAGATTTTCATTAAAATAATAAGTCATAAAAGGTTATTTAATAACACACACGCAAACACACATAAAAAAAAAACATTTTGCAAAAGTTAAGGCACTTTTAATCAACTAAAAAACAAAACGATTCTCAAACAAAAAATCATCAAAACAACATAAATACAAAAACAAAAATAAAACAAAAACAGAAACTTCTTAGAAGAAAAATTTTGAAGACCGCACCGCAAGTATACCCGGTTCAAGAGAAGAACTAACAAAAAACAAAGGAAAAGGAAAATTCTTTTTCCAAACAACTTTAGGGTTCAAAAAAAAAAAAGTAAGGAAAAACATATAAAAAAAAGTTTTTTTTAACTTTTATTATAAAAAATGAAAAATAAAATATTTAATTTTTTTTTTTCCTTTAAAGAAATTAACAAGTTCCGATGGTCAAAATTGCAAAATGTTTCTTTCATAACTTCGAAATGTTGTCATAAAAAGAAAACTTTTTAAATTAATTAAATTTTAAAAATTTGGTCTTTTCTAAACTATTACCATTCTATTACTCAATTTTGCAATTTCTTTAAAAAATTATTTTCATTAAATATTCGGTAATATTTAGAGGTCAAATATTCGATGTATAATTTAGGGGTCAAATATCGGGCCAATCACGTGTATAATCTTTAGTAGTTTGAAAATTATTATCAAGTTATAAAATTAAATACTATAGCATATTACATTGTGTAAAAATGTTTTAATAATTTCTTCAAAAACGATCGAACGTGCATTTAAGATTGCATAAAGTCTCATTGTTCCATATAATTTTTATATGGAAAAATATTACTATTTACTACAAGTACATTGCCACAAAATCTCATTGCGAAAATTCTATAAATTTATTGAATTTTGGCACTGTTCAAAAACATGGAGCAAAAATATAATTTAATTATGCAGCCCTATGCTTTACTCCAAACTGTCCATATGTATATCATTTACAATCAAAAATTCTTCGTTCCAATATTTTTGAAACTATATCACATTTTTATTTACATATAATATATAAATTTTATTTACTTAAAAAAAATATTAAGATTTCGAATTATTTGAACAAAAATTCTAACATTTAAAAAAAAAAGTTGAACAATTATATTGGCATTAATTTTTAAGGCGAACAATAATTTTTGCACAATAATAAAGACACGTATTTTGTAGTGCTAGTGTTATCCTTTTTTTGGCCACATTAAATATATAAATAACACTCTTACTAAATTATCATAACACTTCTACACACAAATATATAATAACAATCTATAATGCCAATTTAATCATATAAATAACACTTTAAATCACTCCGTAGTAGTTGAGAATAATTCGTAAATCGAATGCTTTCGGGCATATGTAAAAATTATGTTATACTCGTATAAGAGTAAAAATTACATTTTAAAGTTAAATATAAAAGTTTGACGTTTATTTTTCAATTAATATAATATACATGAATCCATCTGGCGGAATAAAAAGTTTATAATTTAATTATTGCAACGCATTAAATATTTTACTAATTGACAGTAAATTGGCATAAAAAATACTTTACACTTGTACGTCATTATTTGTCATTATTAACCAAAATTTGACAAATTGAAAAAATATTCCAAAGCAAAAACTTCAAGCTACAGAAAAACCTTTAAAAAATTCTTTTAAATTTTATTTTTTTACAGTATTTCTAAACATTCTTCTATGCAGAACATTTACATACTATATTATTAATACGTTTAACAAAGAATGTTATCAAAAAAAAAAATATATTTTTCATGTAAATTTCTTAAACTTCAAATTATTTGTTGCTCATCTCACCTGGATCTAAGATAATCTACAGAATTTTATCATCTATTAGGAATATACTTTTCTAGCTCATATATTATTTATAATATTACCATACTAATATATAATAACCATCATCAAATCCAGTATTTTTTATCAATTTAAATTTTAAATGATTACATAAATTTTAATCAAACCTCAAATATTATATAAGAGCAAAGTAATATAATTTTAAATTAAATATGAAAAAAAATTAATGGTTCACATTGTTTGATAAAGATTGAAAAAATCAAATTTAAGATTAAGGTAATCATTTTTATAGCTCTACTGTTTTATACACTTTCTTGAATTTTCTCTTTTTTTTATCGCTTTTTAAATTGAAATTAAAATGAACTTTGATATCTTGCTTTTAGAAAAAATTTTCATCTATAAAATACTTAACAATTTATTAATATTATATTCTGTTATACTTTTTGTTATATACTTTATAAGAAATTGAAATGAATGATATTACTGTAATTTTTTCACAAAGTAAACACTAATTTATGATTTAAAAGGTTGCAATATTCAATTATTATACTCGTATTGTAAATGTATGTGTATATAAAGAGTAAAAATTGCTATTCAAAACGTGTAAAAAGAAACTGAATTATTATTGTTATACATATTTATACAGGTATGTATATAAAGTATTTATTATTATGTTTTATATAAATATGTATGTATAAAAGAAATTGTATGCATGTTATATAAGTTGCCAAACGTATTAATATTTTGGGTTTTAAGCTGATTAATTTTTTTTTTGTTATTTTTTGTATTTGGGTATCTTACGTATTATTGGGTATGATTTGAATTTAAATTTTTGGCATACGTACATACATGGTACCAATTTTTTTGGTATAATGAACTTGACCTTTTTTACGATTTCTTGCAATACTTTATATATTCTGAGAAAAATGAAAATTGAAAATTAAATGATATAAACTTGATATGCATAGTAAAGAAAGGCAAAACACAGAGTTTTGAGCAGCACAGTTTTTGATTTGTTATTGACTTATACTTTTGTTGTATACGATAAGGTTATCTTTTTACATATACAGAATATACCACATACTACATTGTATATTGCCTGAGAGTGAACTTGGAAAGGGAATAAAATGGTGTCTCTCTTCTGTTATGCAAATATTCAACTTATCTGCCAAAGTCCACTTAGATTCAAAAAAATTTGCCCTTTTTCTGCTCGTTTTTATATAAGATTTGGTAACACTAAAATTACAATATTTATTGTTTCAATATTATGTAAAAAGACGATTTTACATGGTTTTCGCCTTTTATTTCTTTATTTATTCATACATAAATATATGTATGAATAAATAGGTATATGTTACAAATTATTAAAGTCATTTCAATAAAATGCTTTCTTTTGTATGTGTCAATTAAATTTTTATATTTTCAATATGTGTATATGCACACATTGTATTTAAACTTAGCATAAAATCAGAAATTTATTTATGATACCTTAAATTTTACATACTTTACTTAAAATGACAAGTAAACATACTTACATATATCTACATAAATATATAATAAAGTGCAGATATTGCATAGGTACGAACAATAATTCCAGAATTTTTCGAGAAATGGGAAAGAAATCGAATCTTAAACAATTCTTTAAAACCTGTTAAAAAGGTTATTTTCTCATTTCTTATTTGAGTTACGAAGGCTTCGCCGTGGGTTGAGGCAGACCAATTGCAAAAATTGGCTGGTTATGGCAAGAAAGGCGTTAAAGGAAAAAAGTATGAGTGGGTAGAAACCAACTCACAGGTTATATGAAAAGAAAACCTGGAAGGCACTTACAGGTTCTGTGGATAAATGGAGCGTTTATTGAAATAAGAAAAGAGTTTCTAGTCTATCTCCACAAGATACTTGAATTTGTCTGAAGAACAATTCTCGAGGGAGCGTTTTAGTTATTATAGGTGAAAGAGGTTTCTAATAATAGAAGTTTTGCAAATTCACAAACAGGCAAAATAAAATCAAAAAACAGATTTTTTTCAATTTCTATTAAAAATTATTTAAAAACAAGAACGTACATTGCATGCGTGTGTATGTATATGTAAAAAAATTATATTGAAATTATATAGTACCATTATCATAATAGCTTTATCATAAGGTCATCAAATAAAATCATTCATCCTAAAAATTGAATATTTTTATATCAATTAGGTCCAGATTCATTTTCGGTATATTTAATTTAATGTGAACCAAAAAGGACCACAAAACCTGATAATAAACTTGGGCATGGTTAATAATGCTTTGTGGGATGTTATTGACCCTTTTTTTTTTAAGAATATTTTTTTCATAATGTTAAAAAATTTGTTTAATTTTAATAGCTTAAATATATAAAAGATGTTCCATTATATTACCGTAATTAAGAACATATTTAAAAAAATAAAAAAAAAATTTGCTTTTTCGCTTTGTATAACGTTCAATAAATAAACCAAAGACATAAAAATCGCAACAACTTTAATGTTTGAAGTTTAATTTATTATGTAATAATAAAATTAAATTGAGAATGAAAATAAAGTCTAAGGCGATATAGGAGTCAAATTGTTTGAACTTACTTCCCATACTACTTGAATTCATTTGAAGAACCTTAAGTACAAGGACCTTAACAATTTTCCCATTTTATTTTAAAATCTAAGATCCAATTGTAAATAATAATTTAAAAGTAATACATAGTATTATCATATTGTATTTAAATATATATAAAATATAATTAATATACGTATACAAAATAATTAAAATTAGTATTGCCAATTAAATACTATTAGTAATAATTAAGGCAATAAATTACATAGCAGTCTTACCGATAAATACTTTTAACCCAAAATTCACTTACGAATCTTAGCACTTTTAATCTACATAAAGTATAGTAAAATAAACACATATAGAATTCTCGATCCTACAACAATAATTTGAAATTATAAATATTCTGTTTTATATTTTACAAATTTAAAATAATATTATTAAATTTCAGTTAAAGCAGAGAATAACATTCATTCCTCCATTTTTAAAACGAAATATTATGCAACAAAAAACATTATTAGAGAATGAAAAATAAAATATTTTTAAAGAAAACATCTGCGGTACTATTACTTTATAAGATTCATTGTGTATAAGCTGATAACCCAAAGGCAAGATTTAATGTATGGCAACATTTATGATTGCAATAACTTTCTAATTTTAATATGCCGCAAGCTGCAGAAAAAAATGTCAATCATTCTTTATAACTTATTACAAAGATAATCGTATATCGTATAAAAAAAAAAGAATTTTTTCAAAATTTTATTTTCCTATGCCATTTTCCATTTTCTTTAAAATTAACAGCAGTTTTTAAAATATAAATAACAACATTAAAAAGTGAAAACAATAACAATTTGTAATTTTTATTATTTTCATCTTAAATTTTTTTTACTGTCGCTCACATTTAATCTTTATCATGGCATACTGGCAAAAAAAACAATGTACTCGAACAATTATTATATAAGAGCGTGAAGTATATCAGAATAAAAAATCTGATGTGGTCAGCACATAACCGACCGCATTGTGTATTGTCTAGTTAAATGAAAGTGTTACAGAATATTATAAAAATGGCTGTTAAATACTTATTTCCAATTTTTAGGACATTAGTAAGCTTATAGTTAACATACTTAGAAAAATGTAAATTTGGCTCTTAGTAGAGTTTCGCTTTGTGCTACCCGAATTCCCTGAAATGCACGCCAGTTAGTTTCGGTAACAACCAGAACTCAAATATCAAATTTCAAGAAATTTCATCAATTTGTTCTGTGAAAAATGTAAAATCGGCCCGCAAATCAGTTCTCGAGCCCTGATCTTTCCAAAAAAGTTATATGTTCATTGCTTTTATATGAGGAATTCATATATTAAATTTCAATGAAATCGGTTGATTATTTCTCTTTATATACACAAAAATGTATATTTGACCCGTAGTAAACGCCCAGTTGCTGATGCCTGATTTCTTCCAAAAGTTAGGGATTTTTGCGTATGATCGAGCAAAGCTTATATATGAAATTTCAAGTAAATCGGTTGAATACTTTCTTCAAAATGGTGAAAAATGTAAAATCGGCCCGCAAATCCGTTTTCGAGCCCTGATCTTTCCAAAAAATTTATATGTCCATTGTTTTAATACGAGGAGTTCATATATTAAATTTCAATGAAATCGGTTGATTATTTCTCTTTATATACACAAAAATGTATATTTGGCCCGTAGTAAACCTCTTGTTGCCGATGCCTGATTTCTTCCAAAACATACGAATTTTTGCGGACGGTCGAGCTGAGCTTATATATAAAATTTCAAGTAAATCGGTTGAATATTTTCTTCAAAATGTTCAAAAATGTAAAACAGGCCCGCTAAAAAGTGCAGTTCCCGAGGCCTGATATATACCAAAAGTTGATCGATCCGTGCCATGGTGGAAACAAACTTACATATAAAATTTCATCAAAATCGGTTCAGCCGAACTTGAGATACACGCGTGCACACACAGACCGACAGACCGACAGGTTGCTAAAAATAGTTTATTTACACTTCCCTACTATGGAGAAGTACGTTCCCACCGAAAACTCGATATGCAAAATTTGTTGCCATCACATAACCTACCTATTGTTTACACAATACGGTCGGTAAAAATTGAAATTAAACCAACAGAAGTATCTGTTAGAGAAATGAATATCCTGTTTTTATATAAAATAAAATTTTATTTAAATAAATTTTAAATTATTTATCGTTTTTATACTTTTCATTTATCGTATAAGTTTAAATCAAATTTAAAATTGTTACGAAATATTAAAGAGGTGTGAATCATTTCAAAATGTCATAATTGACATATTACATTGACATTAAAATTTATTATAAGTGTCATGATTTAAAAAAAATTAAATCAGAATGCATATATAATTTGACTCTTATATTTATTTTCGATAGATGTCAAATTTAGCCTTCTCTAAATTTTACTGATCCTAAAACTGGACTCCAAACTAATACCTGCCTGGCTATGTGTTATTCGGCCTTTGTAACATGTGTCCCAGCCATCTTTACTTTCTTTCTTTTATAGGCAGGTTTTTTAGGCTTCTGTTCCGTAATCTAAGCTGTAAAATACGGTCATAGGTCATTGTTTGTTATTGTTTTTTCGCAGAATATTCAACTTATTATTCTAAGGCAACTGTTAATATATGCTTGCGCTTTATTGATACATATATACCGTGTACGCAAGTCGTAATTCAAAGACTTGCAGTACTATACAGTCCTTATTTTCTTTTCCCAAATGATGCGACATATTATCACGATGCTGCCCGAATGATGCGACATATTATTCATTGTATTCAATCTCAGGCATTTAGTTTTGCTTATTTTGAGACCAACTCCAGTAGCCTGCCTAGATCTTAGATGTTTACTGTGGCATGAAAAAAAAATATATAACAAATAGAATAGAAGGAATGTTTATAAAATTGCTAAAGAAAGGCAATCGCTAAGAATGCAAAAATTGACAGATTATCACTCTTTTTAACACGATGCATAAGGTGCTGGCTCTAACAGTAATAATCAGAATTGAAGCAAAACTAGACAAAATACTTGAAGAAAACCAGATCGATTTCCGAAGTGAGTAATACTGTCAATTGCATCTTCATCGATTTCCGAGCAACATTCGACAAGGTTAAACATGAACCCAACTGGAATGCATTACACTATAAAGGGGTACCAAGAAAAATTGTAATTATCATTAAAATCATGTACGAGAATACTAGTTCCATAGTTGTACATTACACTTATTCAAATAACTTCGACATTCTCTATCACCGTGCCTCTTCATAGTGTTCTAGGTGAGGTAATGAAATGAGTTAAGATGACGCCTAGAGGTATCAAATGGGGCTGACCAGCAAGATTGTAAGGGTATCGTTAGTATGTAGACGACATGTGTCTCTTAGCTCTCTCACACAGACAGATGTTGGTCAGTTTAAAAAACAAGTAAGTTTTCTTCCTCAGTTTTTTATTTAAAAATTAATTTTGATTATTTTACAAATTTATATTTAAAAATTTTAGGACATATTAATGATAAATTACTGTAAATTTTAATTACATGTTATCATCAGCTAGAATTTAAAAAACACACTTTTTGGAATAAAATACGTACATATATCTTTAAAAATTTCATTATAAATACTACTGAAAAAAATCTAATAGTAAAAATTCATTTCTTAATTTGCGTACATGTACATATGTACATATATATAATAAACATTTTGAAATGAAAGCAAAATGTAAACTTTATTAATATCCTTAGAGTATAAAAATATAATTTAGCATAAAATTTATTCTCCAGTCGTAAAACACGGTCACAGCAACATAACAAAATTTTTATATCCAAATAAAAGGATCAAAATTATTAAATTGCCGGCAAGAGTGTTAAGCTACAATTTATACTTCTGCTTTCCTTTCTTTAATGTAAGCCAAAAAAAACAAAAAAAACCAAAGGAAAAGACAAAAGAAACCCAAGGCCAAAATAATCATAAAACAAAACAAGAATTGTTAAAAAAAAACAGGAATCTTTTATTTATTTTAATTTTCCACTTCCATTTTCTTTATTATTTTTTTCTTATGTTTTCCAATTTTTTCATTTAAAAGTAAATATTAAACGCCTTGCAGTCATTCGACTTGTCAAGAATTTAAAAGAAACTCTTCAGAAACACACAACAATTAAGAATTGAAAAATTTTTAAGGGATTTTTAAGGGAGAGAATCGTTAAAAATAATTTTTAATCAACACAGAAAACGCGCAAATAACGCAATATAGTAAAGGGCAAGGATAATTAATACGCACGATGCAGGCATCTGTACTGGGCATATACGATTTATTCTTTTATTTTAACTATGTTTAATTGTTTTCTTTTATAAATTTTTATACTTTCAGTACTCGGTTCTTAATTTTCTTATATAAAATTATTTTCTTTTAATTATTTTTCATTTTTGATTTTATCTTTTTTTCAAATATAATTAATAAGAATAAAATTAACATTATTCTTTTAAATATTATTTAAATGAAAAGAAATTAAAATTGGTATGCTTTGTTTTTATACATTTAAAATATTTTAATTAAATTCCAGCACAAAATATTTTATATTGGAAAACAACTGTTGTATATATATGTGTGTATGTATATCTATACAATATTGTATTTTATTTTCTTTTTCCAAAATCCTTGACAATGAAATTTGTTTGGTTTATTTATACAATCAAAATTTTGATAATATTTAAATTTTCTACCCATTTCATAAGAAGTTATTCAATATTGTTTACAATTTTAAATGAAATTAACCCTTTTCTTATCAATGCCAAATGATATATTTTTCTTTTACTCAAGTTTTGAACCCTTTACTATTTAACTATTTCGTATGAGCAAAGATTCTTGTTCAGAAATCGTTAAATTGTCATTGCAATCTGTATTGCAATATCATATTTTGGTTACATATACATAGGTTGTAAATTGTAGATTGATTGTAATAACAGGGTAACGATTCACATCAACCCATTATTAGTTCGATTTATGGTGTCTGCGATTAAGTACAAACATGACGCCTAAAATATTCTACCAACACCAATCTTTTCCTAAATTCGAGTATCTTGTGGGGAACAATTTTGCCGTCTCTTTCTTTTACTCTTGGGACACATTGATACAAATGCAAATACATTCATGGGTCCGCAGATTGGCTAGATTCTCTCCTGCAATACTGAGGGTGAATTTAGGTCCTCATTCCACACTCTCATAGATTAGGAAGGGCTCCCATCATCATGCTGTAGTTTAATTATGGTGACAATATTACAGACAGAAAACCTTAACCTTAAGTTCCGCCTGGCACTGCACGCCATGAGCGATGCGGTTGTTTTTGTCACAACTATCTATCCGTGCTTCCAAAATAAAAAGTTGTTGCCGAGTATTACTCTCAGATATTTGATCTCCGTCTTCGTTTCAACTTGTTCTCCAAACACTTGAATTGAAGGTATATAGATGTCTCAATTCTTTTCATCTTGTAGTGAACAACTATTAAGTCATTTGCAAACCCCCCATACAACATTCAAATAAAGCACTCCCTTCAATATTTTATGGGGAGTTTGTCGAGGTAGTCTATAGTATATATAGGTAAATACTAAGTTTATTATTACATATGTAGAAATTACTCTTATAGTTTTGTTAGAACAGACAATAATAATTGATTCAAATACTTAGACAAAAAAATTAATAATCGCAGACTTCATTAAGAATCTTTATAAACTCGAAAATAATTTTATTAACTATCACATAAAACAGTACATTGTTTTAATTAATAAAAATAATATGCGGTAACCTTAATTAATTCATCTATTTTTTTAAATGAAAATCATATGCAAGAAATTGTGTAGGTCTTCATAAATATTAAATTCTCTATAAGTTGTAATTTTTTTTAAGTTGTAAGAACTTGTAAATCTTTCAGAAAAACTTAATAATTAAATTAAAAACTGAAAATTTTTAAATGCTCGTGGCAAAAGAAGGCAATTTAAGAAAAACTTTCGCATATAAAAAATTATGACAATTGCAATAACATTTTAAAAAATTAATTTTTTGCTTTATAATATTGAAAATAAAGTTCAATATTATGCAATAGTTAATAAAAAAATTCTAATTACAGTTTGTTCTTTGTAATCTTAAAATAAGAAATTACTCCTTATTTTAAGAAATTTTCCGAAATGGTTGAATATTGAATTTTTAGTAATTTTTCCAAGAATTAAAACCAATTGAAAAATAAATCTAAAATATTCATAATTTTAAAGAATTTTTAATTTATTTGCAATAGATAAATTTGCAGAATCATAAAAAAATTATTCTACCCCAAGGGCTTTTACCCTATATTCTTTTTCCTAGTATTTAGTTATTATTGTTAAAAATATTTGGTAAACATTAATAATTCTAAGAATTATTAATTTATTATTTCCATTTACTTTTATTTAGTGTACACAATATTTTCTTAAAAGTAGAATTCAAAGCAAACATTATTCTTCAAGTTTAATTCCATGTGGTATGCGGCATGCTGTTGTCATAAATTCTTCTTTGTTGCTAGAGCATTAAGCAAAATTGGAATCGGGAAAACGAATTCGGCACGGTTGACATTTGCAATAGGGTAAATAGAACAATTATTTTTTCCTACAACTCTATTGTTGATTTGAAAAATTTAATAGCATATTCTTGAAATGAGAATCTAATTGTGGATATTTTTACAGAATATACTGATCATATAATAATATTCCAAAAATTGAACGTAGTGTAGCACATTATTACACATTTAACTCTTTAATCCTATAAAAAACACCCTATATATAAAACAAAGACATATCTTTAGAACATTATAAAAATTGTCATACGAAAAACCAATAAAACCTATATATACCACATCACCTATATAGCTGATACGTAAAATTTATATCAATTAAATTAAAAATAATTAACGAAAACCTTGGTAAAGTTAGATTCTAAAATAATCTATATAAAAACTAAAATAATAACCTTTTATTATTATTAAGAAAATACTTTGGCCGGCTAATATTACATTTACCACCTATGTATATGAATTCATAATTAAAGGCATATAATGCGATTATAAAATTTTATTGAATATTAAAATGCATCAAACCATATTGACCATTATAAAACTAAAAATAATTGTATATTATAGGATCACCTATAGATGAACATTCAAAGTATATGAAATTTCATAATTTATGTAATATGTATATGTAGATATATGTGGATATAATATAGTATGACAATTATATTTAATAAAAATTCCATCCAGTACTTTTAGGGACTTTTCTATAATATACTTTATTATAGAGATTGATACAAAAATTTTCTTGAATTTATTCCCAGTTGTTTTAATAACTCAATCACGTTTCGTCATATTTATCATTGACCTTATAAAAAAGAAAATTCTTAAACCAGAGTTAAACTGCTTATCACAATGTATAGTAGACACCTACTCAAAAGTACTTCTATATTTTATAATTTTGTTTCATTCAAACAAAAAGGGCAAAATCTAATTTTATCACACAAACGAATTTTCATTGGAATATTTCAATGTGGACACAATTACAAGAACAATTATTATCTTGTCCCAATAGTAAAGCATAAGACACCTTTGTTATTTCAAATAATAATCTTAAATAATTTTTAAATAAATTACTAGGATCTTGACGAAATTATGAAAGGTATACAATGAAGTTTGGTGAGCCGTATAGAACACTTAAAACATGCAGACGACAGAGTCCTACTGGCCCACAAGCATCCAGATATGCATGGAAAAGAAAAGCAGTAGAGATTAGAATTAAAGCCAGAAACGTTAAATTTGTATAAATTCACAGTTCCGTTCAACATCAATGCTTTGCCAGTAGAAGATGTGTAAAAGTTCAACTACTGGACAGCATTATATCGACATCGGAAGGCGCTAAGAAAGACATAAACAATAGGTTGAAACAATTGTTAAATTGTCCACCATTTCAAAAATTTTCGAAATGATGTTATATGATTCCATATAAGACAATTGCATGCAATTTACTGTCAAGAATAAAGTCGGTTTTCTGAAAAAGAAATCTACAGTTATCAATAACAAATGGAAAATAGGTATCAAACTGACGTTATTTATACTGGTTTCAGTAAGGCTTTCAATGTTATTCCTTACGAAATAATTATTTTAAAGTTAAAACTACCTTATTTTACTCCGTGCAGAATACTTGGCAGATAAACATTAGAGTGGAACAAACAGAGAGAAAGAGATGTTGGGCTAATCAAGGATATGTGGCAAATAACAGTAAGGGAAGAAATCACCACTGTCAACATGACATTGACAGAAGTAAGAAGAATGACCCCTAGGCGAGTTCGGTAGGAGAAAAAGAAATGTGAAGTAGGAGAAAATGTGACAATATACATATGTAAATATCTGTAACTTTTCATGTATCAAACATTGCTTATAAACATACATATTTATTATACAAGATATTTTACCAAATTAATATACAGTACTATGTTACACAATCAATTCCATATACCTACATATATTTACTAAAAATTTAGAATTGATTATTATGTTGAAATATTAAATTACATACTTTAACAAGATTTGTTGATTTCTAATTTGTTGAAATATTTAATCGCCTTACAAATTAATAATCTTTTATGGTTAATTAGAAAATTGCAAAAATCATTCAAAATTCCTCATAAATATTTATTTGAGATTGAAAGTTTCAAATTTCATTATTATTTTTATTTGTTATACAACAAAACTATTTCATTTAATGAATAATAAATTTTAGTTGTATAAAACTTATTTATATTAAGATTATTTCATTGTAGAAAATTGAATTTATATTATAGAAATTTACGAAAGGAGTAGAGTTTTCTGAAAAGAAAGACATTTGATAACATGCATATGTTAAAGTTATGCCAAAAACCTGAGTAGGTTTTTCTTAAAACAATAAATTTGCTTTATTTTTATTCATTTATACATTGAGTATTTTACTTAACATAGTGTACTCCATACTCACAATTTGAATCTAAATAAATTCATATTATGTAAAAAACTTATGGAGTCAGCACAGAAGTTCAGTCTATGCCATTTCTATTTTTTGAAAAAATTATCATTTACTTTCGGTGGCAAGATTCCAAGGCAAGATATTCCGGCAAGTATTTTTTAAGTTATAAAAAATGTTAAATTAGCCCGTATATAGTAAAGGTCGAATTTCCAGGATTTGATACATATCAAAAGTTCATCAATTTTTTTAACAGGCAAAATAAATTCTAACATAAAATTTTATCAAATTCGATTCAGCCGAAATTTACACACCGACATCTTCCTAAAAATAGTTTATTTCACCTCTCTACCATGTAAAATGCCCACCCGTTCAAAACTCAAAAAACGGAATTTAATGCGATCAGTTAACGTCTCTTATTGTAAGAAATGCAGTCGGTATACTAACACAAATTGAATAAATTTAATATTTTTATTTAATTTCTCATATTTTATTTATTTCTCTAAATTCAGTAAATAATTATGAAGACAAGACGAAATCTGATTTAATGACATTTATAAAAGTTTTCCAGCTAAGAAAAAATTTTTCGTCCATGAATTCTCCAAGGAATCATTTATAACGTAAAATAAGGTTGACGAAAACCCGAAACCAAACCATTCAAAAAATAAAATATCTATATTATATTTGTGGGTATACGAATAATTTTACGGTATTATGTTTCCCTCATTTTTTTTTTTTGCATTTAAAATGCTAACGTTAATATTCAAACACAAAAACTTTTTATTTTACTTAAAATAAAAAAAAAAAATAATAAAATAAAATGTTCAACAACAGTAGGCGTTAGATTGAAAAACGCAAGAAATGAAGTTTGTTTAAAATTTACAAAGAGAAAATAGGGGAAGGGCGGTTGAGAAGCATGACCCGCACGACGACATTTATAACATTTTCTTCGAATAAAAATCTGTTAAATTAAAAACTTTCTCTTGATATTATAAAAATTTACAACATTACATACTTCATTTTCTCGTTATTAAGAAAAGCTTATATAAATTTACAGTAATTTTGAAAAAAAAAGGAAAAATTGGAATAACAAAAGTTTTTTGTAAAACTTATTTTACCACATACAAATTCAAAAAGCATAATAAAAAGTACGAATTTCTAAACATTTACTTATGTAAATCAAGTTAAATTAATTCAACTCTATAAAACTGTAAAAATTATTGGTATTATTAAATATATGAATAGTAATGAGCTCCCTTGCAAAATTTTCTAGATCGAATGAGATTCGATTGAATTTCTTCAAAGAATATAAAAAGAAATACGAATAAAATTTAGTTGTTGGTTGGTTGATTAACGTAGCAGTAGGTCCATCAAACCCCTATTATCACAAATGTGCCATTTTGCTATGACTACCCCATGATCACCAAGCCGTCATTGAGCGTACGATTACAAATAGCATATCTAAGCCACGCAGTTCTCTTTGAAATCTCTTTCCTCGTCAAACATGCTCTGCCTCACGTGACAAGCCCCCGGCCAGAGGCGAATACCCGCAAAGAAAGTGCAAAATGGTTTCCTTCTTGCACATTTTCCGGTACCTGCAACACATTGTACTGAAGAGTAATCTTAGCCGGCTACTCTTCAGTACAATGTCCGGCCTCCTTTGTAAACTGTCGTAAGACAGGCAATATCTCTCTGAGATATCGCAAAAAGCTCGTCCGATTTCCTATGGTTTTGGCTATGTTAGTTTGTTAGTAACTCGTAACCTGTTAGTAACTCAAACGCATAATAATTATTAAACTATCTATGTAGAACAATACTTACGTATATGCAAGTGTAAGAAAAGGCTTTCCCAATAATTTTTTTGACTTAATAGAAATTTAATAATTTTTAACTCAAAAAATTTGGTTTTAAACAACAAAATCGTGGCTCATACATAACACAATAACTTTGTCCTCCACATTTTCACTGATATACAAAAAACTTTTAACCTTAATTTCCTATAAAAAAAAAAACTACAACAATTTATTTGCTCACCTCAATATACAAGCAAATATTCATATATGAAATATAAAATTTACTGCGAATCATTCTTATGAAATTCACCAATTTGCTACATAACGTACAACACAATTTGAAGTAATTTGTCCTTTTTTTTTTTAAAGCAAATAAAAAACAAAATCAATTCAAGTTGAAAAGTTAATAATACGAGTATTTTGTGTTAAAGTATTGGTTATGGGAATATAAACGCGAAAAATAATATAATAAAGCATTGCACTAATAAAAAAAACCTTGGAAGTAAAAATATAAGCAAAAATACAAGCAAAAACGAAAATATGAAAGAGAACCAAAAAGAAAATAAAAAAAAAAAACCAGTAACTTTCCACCAGTTGAGCACATTTTCTCTATTATCCTTTCTAATGATATAAAATAAGAAAAAAAAATAAAAAATAAAAAACAAAAACAAAATTTTTTTTTCTTTACCTAATTTTTGTTTGTCACTTCGTCGTTTCAACTTGTTGTTGTTATTGTTATTGTTTTTATTATTGCTTGACTGTTTGTGTCATATTTTTATCCTTCGAAATTCTCAGAAATCGCTTTAGTATAGGCGCCTTGTAGTACGTTAAAAATTCATTTGGGATTTTAGTCTGATTTGGTATTTTTTTTTTTTTTTTCTGTTTTTTTGTTTGAAAGATTTACAAAAAAAAAAAAAAATAAAACATTTTAAGGATGTGCAAGTATATTTACAGTTATGAGTATTTTTAATATTTTTTTTATTCGCTTATTTTTTTTTTCGTATATGTACACAAAATATAATCGAGTACATGCGGTATTTATCTTCATTATTGTATTTATTCAGGGATAAAAAAATTTTAAAATTGTATTTTAATATTAAAATTCCACTTGTAATAAAATAAGGTGTATAAAATTGAGCAGTTTAAAATATATGTGTATGTATTGATTATATTTTAAAATAAATAAGTTTTTAAATCAACTCAATAAAAAGTTATAAAATTGGCACATTTTTGAGAAATCTATTGAAAATTGTCCGGTTTATTATAAATACAAAATGCACGAACAATTTGCAACAGAGTAAACAACAATTTTTATAATTAAGAAGAGATGAAAAGAGTTGAAATAATAAGGGGGAATTAGTGAAAATCTAAAGAAAATATTTTACAGTCTCTTCTCCAGAGTATAGCAAATATTTCTCAAATTGATGACAATACATGAATTTACAGCAATATAAGGAAAAAACTCTTCAGCGATTAAGCTTCAATTATTTGTTTCCATGTGAAACACTATAAATTTTACATCATTACTAATACACCGTGTAATTGCTTAATTAATTGTGCCTATGAAATTCCATTGATTTAATTTTATTAGTGTATATAGGCACAATACTTATTAATTAAGCAACTACATGTTGTACTAATAATTCAGTATATTAGTGAAATAAGCACAATATCTATTTATATATTATGTTTCCTTTGATTGTGTGTTTACCATCTTAATGTAAACAATACTTAATAATCATGTTCAGTTTCAATTCATACCTTTGTATAGCTCAGTTAGTATAAAGTGTCCGCCTAGAAAGCAATAGGTAACTGGTTCAAGTCAAATTCGGGGAGAAAAATTTTTTTAATTTTTTTTACCTTTAACTCGTTCCTCTGATTACATCATCTGTTCTGCATTTGTGTAAAGAAATTTCAATTGATTTAATACTAAGTTTACATTTAACGAAATTTTCTTATACTCACATTTAATTATGGAACTGTCAACGGTACTAGTAGTTTTTAATATCATAGTCCATTATTAATCAAAAACATTTCTAAACTATAATTGAAAAAAAATTTAACAATTTTTTGTTGCTATGATCAACTATTTTATACCGCAACATTTTTTTTTTTCATCTTTTCCACGTTTTTGATCATTTTTGTGTGTACGCTCGCTTAATACAGTACAGAAGAAAAACGGAACAAAGGATAGAAAAATGGTAAGTTTATTTTCACGTTATAAAAGACGTGTTTATTGCGCTGCAGGATATTATAAAAGGATTTATTTTTCCTGTATCTTTAATTTAGATATCACAAGGGAAAATTATTTTTTTTTTTATATGTATATGGGTACAACATTATAATATTGTTCCTTGTACCTTTTATTTTAAAAGTTAAGCTTTTCCTTTTTCAGCTGGGGCATAATATAGGTTAATAATAATAACAGAAAAACAGAAAAAAAAATTGAATAACATATGAAGTCACTTTTGTTATTTTCACTACAAAATTTTTACCTAAATTTTTCTTGTTTTTTAACATTTTAATATTTAAATGTGGAAAACATCACACTAATAATTTGTTTACCTAAAATCACAACAATCTTAACTCCATTTTTGTTCAAAACCCAAGTTTTTTCAATTTCTGTATTATTTTTGGGGGTAATACGAAAACGTATATGCTCTGTTTAGTTACCATGAAAAAAAATATTCTAAATGAAATTAATATGAACAAGTTTAAAACTCCAGGATCCAATTTCTTAACATTGTTTATGAAGCCTTACAAAAGACGAATTTCAAAATAAAAAAAAAAATTTAATATGTTTTCCTTATGCTTTTCCTTAGATCTATTTGACGTTCAATCTCTAAGCGAAATCTTGACCAATCTGTAGTTCCATTTGTCAGCGCAGGTTTCGCTCTTTTCATAACTATATTTTCCTTAAGTACAAGAATAACCACCGAATGATCGGAGTCAAGATCGTAGTTATCATGTACCTCGATGAAATTTTTCGCAATCCGTTTCGCTATGAAGAAATCTATTAAATCTGGACACTTATTAACATCGGTTGGCCAATACGTTGGCTTCGCAGTAGAATGAAAAAGGCACCCCGTGCCGCCAATTGCTGTCCTAAGTTCTCTTCCTCTAGTTGAAGTATGCCTTGAACCCCAATCAGTGTGCTTGGCGTTAAAGTCACCCCCCAATATAAATCTATCGCCCAGGTCTGTCAGAACGCATTGAAACATTTCTGCCGTAATTTTAAATCTAGGGTGACGATATAATGCAGCTACTCTAAATTTCTGCTTAGTCGAAATGATCTGAACCGCTGTCATTTGCATTTCCTCGGTATGCATCTGGTGCAGATCGCAATGCACCACATTTTCTTTTATTATTATCGCCGTTCCGCCCTTCGCTATATTTCCAGGATGGTTCGAGTTGTAAATTCTATAACCCGGAAACCGAATCCTGCTTCTTAAGGTCATATGTGTTTCAGTTACGAGGCACACGTCTATATTCTGTGTATGCAGAAAAACTTCAAGCATGTCCTTTTTATTTGCAATACCATTGCAATTCCATGTTGCTATTTTAAAATTACCTCGTGCCATCATTTACCAGGTCTTTTGGTATTCGATTTTTTCCCTTCGCTCTCTAAAATACTCAATCTCTGAGAGATTTTGTCCATCATATCTAGCATGTTCTGCATCATATTTTGCATTTTATACAAAACATTCACGTCACTAGTCCTTGTTTTATTGCTCGTGCCACCGTCATCAGTTTTCGTTTGGAAAACGTCCCTGTATGTTACATCTTTTGAGACTATTCTCGAGGTGAATTTCCTCGGTGGCCGTTCAGAATTCTTCAGGTTGTTGTTGCTGTTCAATTTTCTACGTTTTTGCAGTTCCTTAGCTACAAGGCAACCCCTATATATTGCTGGGTGGGCCTCCAAGCAATTGGAACACTTTGCTGCAGTACTCTTTGGCTTACTGCAATCTGATGAATCTGATGTAATCGATTTCATAAATTTTTTTCATCTCTTTTTCATTTGAGATTGTTAACATAAACAGCGGTAGAGGCACCATAATGTTTCTCCCATTTTCTTTCATTTTTTTAATTTTATTGGTTACATCTAAGATCTTGTAACCCCTATTGGTCTGGCCTGCTTGTTTTCATAGGTATGCCATTCTAGTCCAGATCCATTCATGGCTCTGGTAAGATTCCTGTAGTCCATTTCGGAATTTACAATAAGCTTAAATTGATTGTTGTTCATCATTTTAACCTTATAATTGATGTCCTTATTTTTTAATGTTGTCTATATTTTATTATAGTCAACCACATTATTTATGACTACTGGAGGCGGCCTAGAGTTTTTCGTGACATTGCCTCGACTTTTAGAATCAGGAATATCCGTTTTCTCAGCGTTAGTTGTCACCTGAACCACTTCCGGAGACGATTCCGCTTTTCTTTTTTCACTGGACCTCTTTTGTTTTAGGATCCAATCCGTTTCTCTGGCGAGTTCCTCCTCATCTGTTGAGTAGGCGTCTAAGACTGACCTCACCTGCTTTGCTCGTGGTGCAGCCTCTTTTTCTTTATGACTGCCCACATTAGACTTATTGTTTGTAATTTGCGTATGCTTCTCTTTCTTTAGCTTCTCATTTTCAGCCCTCAGTTGAAGAACCTCGCTTTTCAAAGCCACACAGAGCTGTTCCAGTTGGCTAATCCTTTTATGTATGTCAGCATTCTGATCATCACTTTCTTTGTCTTGAGCTTTACTCATGTTTATACCCTTATTGGTCTGTGGAGCTTAAATGTTCGGTAGTCCACCTTCTCTATCTCCATTCTTTTTTAAAATCCGCACATCAGATGTAGGTGGTGAACGCCGGGTTTTCGCGTTCCTCCTGAACGGATCAATCAAATGCAATAAATGGCTCTCCCCAGAATCCGTAGAGCCGACCCCCGAAGAGGGTGGATTCTCCAACGTAGTTGAATTACCACCTGGGGTACTAAATCCTTTTGTTTTGTCCATTGCACAAATGATTAAATTCTGCATTTTATACCTACTGCCAGGATTCAAAAACTGCCGTCCCTCAGGGATCAGACGCAGACCAGGGAGCCGCCTATTCTAGGTCAGGTCTGGATTTACCGCCCGCGCGCTTCCTAACCAACGAAACCCGAATTAAGAGCCGAGTACTCGCTTTCACCCGCTCTCGTCAGCCTTACTAAGTAAGTTGCCCAGGAGACACCCGGCAGATAACTATGTCACTTACCTTCTAGGAGGCGAGAGTCGGATTTGTTGGCAGAGCTGATGTTTTCAGAGGGCATTTCCTAGCATTTTCAGCCCCACATGTTAGGAAAATGTGAGGCTGACTAGGGCCCATGCCAACTTTTGTCCCCCATTCGGTTGCTGATTATGTTCAAAATTTGACGGCGTGTGAGAAAACCAATTACTCACTGTGGAGGGCAACAAAGAAAATGAAGCAACCTATCAAACATCACGCTCCTATTAAAAACAAAGATGGAACGTGGGCAAAAACTGACAAGGACAAGGCAAATGCGTTTGCGGATCATTTGGCCGATATATTCTGCCCGCATGACAGCCGGAGCGTGTATGAAAATGAGGAATCTGCTTTTGTTGGGGATAGCGTGACTATTCCAATTGTCAAGGAAAGAGAGGTCATAGAAGAAATCAGGACTCTTAAACCTAAAAAGGCCCCAGGATTTGACATAATAACGGCCGATATTTTGAAAGAATTACCCAAAAGGGGTATAACGATGCTTACGCGCCTAATAAATGCGTGTGCAAGGTTCAATTACGTGCCTGAAGTTTGGAAAGTTGCAGAGATAATCATGCTGCACAAACCTGGCAAACCTATAGACAAGGCGAGTTCTTATAGACCAATCTCATTGTTGCCTATGATTTCAAAACTGCTAGAGAAACTTTTATTGAGAAGACTCCAGCCTATAATTGAAAGTAAAAGGTTAATCCCGAATCATCAATTTGGTTTTCGCCGCAACCACTCAACCATAGATCAGATTCATAGAATAACTGACCTAATAGAAAATTCACTGGAAGAAAAAACTATATGTTCTATTATATTTTTGGACGTAGCCCAGGCCTTCGATAAGGTTTGGCATTGTGGATTAATAAAAAAACTTAGGCGATTACTACCAAGGCAGTATGTTGACCTGCTCGAATCTTTCCTGACTAATAGGGCATTTCGAGTTAAACAGGAAGAGGAGTACTCTTCGCTTAGGGATATCAAGTCGGGGGTACTACATGGGAGTATATTGGGCCCGATACTATACTTGCTATACACGTGTGATATTCCTGAATCGGAAGGAGTGACAACAGCTACATTTGCTGACGATACAGCAGTTATCGCAATAGGACGAAATGAAAATGAATCTACACAAAAATTGCAAAGGGCCAGTGATGAGATCTCAAAATGGACTAGAAAGTGGAATATAAAACTTAACAAGGTGAAATCAGTACACGTAAATTTCACTAATAGGAAAATTGACAATTCATTTTCGGTTCGAATAAATGGCGTCTTGATTCCGTCCGCAAACACAGCGAAGTATTTGGGAATGACGTTGGATGCGAAGCTCAGATGGAAGGAGCACATAAAGAAAAAGAGATCTCAACTAGAGGAGGAATACAGAAAGTTCGAATGGCTTTTGGGGAGGCGTTCCAAATTGACAATATACAACAAAGTTTTGATATATAATCAAATATTTAAGCCTGTCTGGGCTTACGGTATTCAGTTATGGCGCTGCGCTGCGCAGACTCATATCCAATCTATACAAAGATTTCAAAATAGAGTATTACGGGACATTGTAAACGCCCCTTGGTATGTCCGTAATGCCGATATAGATCCTAAGTGTCACAGACGAAATTAAAAAGCAAGCAGCCAATCATAAAATGCGTTTATCCAATCATGTCAATATCGAGGCGGCTCGATTGGTTGACAATCAAAACTTTGTTAGGAGACTTAAACGTACGAGACCTCTCGAGTTAGTTTAGAGTTTTTTATCTGGAACAATGAGTACTTAGTACGCTATTGTGCCAGATCAAAAGCTTGTAAATAATCAAAAAGGTTAGAGCAAAATTAATGGTTACTCGTTTTCGAGTAGTTTTATAATTTATTTTGAGGAGGGTGTTTTTTAGTGGATTAAAGTTCCACACTACTGCTTTTCGTCTGGCAGTGTCTTTCGAGATTTTTCACCCTTCCTCTCGGAAAAAAAAAAAAAAAAAAAAAAAAAAAGAAAACATGTTTTCCTTAAAAATTTGCAAAATGTGACTTACAAAAGTTTTGATGTTAGGCGATAAATTAAGCACATACGAGTATATATTATTTACGTGAAATAAAAAATGAAAATGTGTACATACAAACATTTGGAAGAGTGATGCTTCATGTTTTTTTAAGTATACGCCGCATTATTTATTTATAATAACATGTAAATTTTTGTTTGTTTGTTTGTGTTATATGAGAACCGCACAAACAAGAATCGTGGAAAGTTTTTTTTTCTTTTTGCATTTTGTTTGTTTTTTTTTTTTGTTGATGTCTCTTAAATGTTGAAAGATTAAATTTTTTCCAATAATAATGTTATACAAAATTATGTTTACATAATTAAAAAACTTAATCAAGAGTTCTTTAAAATTCTTCAAGTTAAAGGAAAATTAACTGGAAATATACAAGAATTTTTAATTCAAAATAAATTTTAAAGTTAATGAGTGCCTGTGCGTTTAACGTTAGTAAATTATAAGAAGCATACACACTTGATGTAACGTTAGTTTTGTGGTGTTTTGTAAGACAGGAGGAGTGATATTATATTTCTTAGCCGAATCGTAGTCAAAGAACAGAACAAATATAACAAACACATGAAAACAGATGATATCGAAAAAAAAAAAACAGGATTTTAGACTATTTTACCGACGGCAGTAATTTTGGTTGATTCCGGCCTCTCCCATTTAAATATGTGTATGATATATCAATTTTGGCTTTTTGCCGGAGAAAATCGTTCTTGTTCTGTTTTCGACGAAACGGTTGCCCACGGAAGCCGATCCCGACGAATGTGATGAAACACTGTGTAGGAAACGAAGTGGATGTGATACAAGCAAATAATTCAGAACTTCAATACAATTACCCACTAGAATTGAATTCTAGCCAAAACTCAGGGAATTTTATTAAAAATTTTATAATTTCAATTTATTGATTAAAAGTTGTTGATTTTGTGGTCTACAATCCTTTAAGAAAATTTAAATAGTCATGAAATATTTACAAAAATTCAAAAAGCATATATTATGGAAACAATTAATGTTTTTTCCACGCTCTAAGATACTTGAATTTTTAGTAGCTTAGCTAAATCACATTTATTTTTTTCACATTATATATAAAACAGCAAAACATTCTGTTTGGGGTGCTCTTTAAAAATTTTCATTTCATTTTTTCTTTATTTTCGTTTTAGGTTCCTACTTTTAAATAATGGACACCTTTAACATTATATTTTCACATACATATACTTGAAAATTAATGAGGTATTTGAATTAAAGGTATAAAAAAAATAAAAAGAAACAAAAATAATTTTTTACTTATCGCATGACATGTCATGCATATGTTTTGAATACTTACCCCCACTTAAATTTTTATATAAATCCTTTAATATAACTAATATTCCTAACAATGTTAATTTGTTTTTGTTTTTTGAAAAATATTTTTACTTAAAGTTTTGCGTGTCTATCATTTAAGTATATATACATATATGTATTTTAATAATCACCGAAACAAGAACACAAAGTAGAATACTAGAAAACAAAACAAATATAAAAATAGTGAGAGGAAAATGTGACATAGGTGACATATAGAATAAAGAGATATTCGAAAAATTTAATTCTGTTAACATTATATAGGAAGAAAACCATATTAATCCTTTCTAATTATTTACTCAATTATTTTCTTCTCTCATCTCTTCTGTACTCTCCTTTTTTCATACATTTATTCTCATTTTTACTGAAAAAATAAATATAACAATCTTGTGTCCATAATATGCACACGTAAATATTATTTAATAAAATGTGTATAGACTTGTTTGTACACAACACGTATACGTATATAAAATTATTGTAATTTATCTACATACATATATGTATTTATAAATATGTATTTTATATTCATTTTTATTATTATTATGCGAATTACTTTATTTTGTCCTTTTCATTAAAAAAAAAAAAGAAAATTTCCTATGTATTCTTTGCAGCTAAAATGTTAATTCACACATTACCACAAAATTAATCAGAGCAAAGAATTTTTTATTAGTTCGGTCTGTTGCCTTGTAATAAAAGGCAAATTGTATAATATACGTAACACAATAATTGTATATATATACAACGAAATTCTATTATATCTATTATTAGGGGCGATAATGTTTTAAAAGTTTTGTATATATAATATTATAAAAATTTATAAAAATCGAATTTTTCTATTTAAAAATATATTCAAAAGTTCACAACTGTTACAGTAAATAAAAATTTGCGAGATAGTTAACTAAATAGTATTGTTTTTCGTGGGTCTCTCTAATGAGAAAAGCCCGGGCAAATATTGTTCTAATAGTTGTTTCTCGCCCGCTTATCCTTGGTACCCCAAAGCATGGTTCCGCCCGAATTAAAAAATTGAATTAGTAAAATCAAATAAATATTGAAATCCTGCTAATTCAAATTAATTACATCAATTAATGTTTGTGAATTTAGTTTTTAATAATTCGGAAAAACAAATCAATTTTTCTATTTCTAGTTTTTAAGAGAAGAATATTAAAGCTCCTATCTAAAATCTAACTACTAATTGGGCACGTCAGTAACATAAGCTTTTTTGTAATCAATGTTAATTGTTGAAAACTGGTGAAATTCACAAAAATTTTAATTTTTTTTCAATTTAATATTGTAAGCTATTTAATTTTATTTTAATTATAATTATAAATAATTATAAATAAATAATTTTAAAAATTTTTTTATTAACTTAATTATTTATTGCTTTCTCAATTATCAATTTTTGATATTTAAATGATTTCAAGTTCTAAAGAAAATAATTCAAAGAAAATTTTTTTAGAATACTTTTGAAAACATTCCAATCCTTATATAATTATCTAATACAGGATAATAAACACATTTTATATAGAAATATTAATTCCACATTAATAGTCAATTAAAATTTTAAAATAGCTCTATATAAAATATTACGTTTAAATTTAATAGCTATTAAATAATTATATCGCATACATATTTCAAGATTCAAGAAATTTCAAAATTTTATTAATAAAATTTATTATTAAAATAAATTTGATTAAATATTTTATTTAGAATTTTATAGAATAATTATTATTCAAATCTATATTAAATACAAATTATTATATGTGTATACCAATCGTTAAAAATATGTTATGTATAACAGATATACTTTAAATTTTATAACATTTATAAATATATTGTTTATGAAGGCACGTTGTTTTAAGCATGAAATATATAGTGGAAATTTTATAGTAATTACATACGATATAAAATTTATTTGAAGTGTTCAATAGAAATCTAATTAAAATTCTTAAATAGAATCTAAAATATTCTAAAATAACACATTTGTATATTATTTTAATCTTTAAAAAATATAATTTGATATAGGAGATTATATTATTTATTATATTTGATTATTTGATATAGGATTATTTGATATAGGAGATATGAATATAGGAGATTAATGTACATATTGTATTTTACAAAAACGCATTGGCGATTACTTTGAATTCATGCATTTTCGAACCCGTTTTCCGAATTAGCCCAACAGTATATACTTTACTCAGATGGTGTTCAAATGTTAAAATTCTGAAGAATATATTGATGTTAGAACAAAAAACGATTTATATAATTTATTAAGCATGCAATTTTCAATTTAACCATTAAATTTAAATTCTCATTTAAATACTTAATGCTTATATTAAATGCTTATTAGGGCAAAAATAAAAATGTTAAGGAAAATTAATTAAAAATGCATGAATTCAAAGTAATCGCCAATGCGGTATTTTCTCTTGAATATCAGTTCTTATCTTTTATATACTCATCAGGAAGAGTTTTATAATAAACCCATATTTATTTTGTACAATCATTCTTAATAAATCAAGTTGCAGCTAAAATAATTCTAATTTCAAAAAAAAAAATATGATTGACCTAAAATTTATTTAGATACTTAAATTTTATTTTAAAAAAAAAAAAAAACAATTTCCTCAACTTTCTTTCAAAAGATTTCATAAGAAAGAATAAAATAAATAATTTTCATAACAAAACCGTAATATGAAAATGAGCCTTTAAAAAAAATTCCCTTTTTCAATGGTATATAAAAAAACAAAAATAATAAAATTGGTGGCATGTTATTTGATATATGTATGGAATTCCCTATAACAAAATTCCATTAAGTTATTAGAAACCATCATTGGAGACAAGTAAGCTAATATTTCTGTTTTTATAATGGAAAACTTAAGAATTAACTTTGCAATCTATATACTCGTATATATATATATATATATATATAATTTAATATACAAATATTTTTAATGTTATTCATACAGACGTAATGTTATTTAATATTGTGAATAATTTTTATTAGACATTTTTCTCTTTTTTTTTTGTATGATAAATATTTGAGTATTTATACATTACTGTTTCCTTGTAAGTCATTGTCATATCAGTAATTTTTTTCATTATATTCAAAAATAAAAAGGAAAACCATATTGTAATCTAATATGTATATTTTTTTTATTTTCTAATTTAATTATTTTTTATGCAAATTATAAAATAAAAATTTTTATAGGTAGATATATGAAATTTATTTGTAGAATTTATTTACGTTTATAATATACATTTTTTACGTTTCAATTGAAGAGTATATAAAAAGTTTTTTATAAATAATATTCGATATTATTATGAATTTTTTAGTGGGGTAATGACACACGATAGTAATTGTATATGCATACTCACAAATACAATATTAAACTAAGTTATTTTAAATAGAGTATGTCATTTGTTATTTGGCAAGTGGTTAGCTAATAAAAACAAGCAATTTGGCAAATGAAAACAGTAACATAAGAACTCGTATTATACGCTTGAATAGCATTACCACGGACCGCTATTGCTCGCCATCTTTAAGGCAGTAATAATTTAAGAGTAATAATTTAAAATATTGAGAGAATTATAATAAAATATTTTATAAATTTATTTTACTATTCATAAATTCATTTAACAAAAACAATCATTCGCAGATTTTAATGTTGAGTTTTAAAAACCTCACATACTCAATTCTTGATATACCCAGTATAGCATACTCTCTTGATATACCCAATTATATTAAATATACAATCTTCAATATTTTTTTTTAAATACAACACAGAAGGTTATATCTCAAAGGAACAAAAAAAAAAACCTATTTAATTTTTCAAAAACATTTTGTATTAAGTTTAGTAAATAATTTTATTTTGTATTTTCCAAAAAAAAAATTCATTTTCTAAGACATATTATCAACAATACATACATATTAAAATTTATTTGATAATTTTTGGAAAATGAATATTTTCTGTAATTGAAATAACAACAAAGAACACATTTCTTCCATTAACTTTTTACATTCCACAATATTTTATTTCAGTTTTTTTTTGTGAAAGAAGAAGAATTACGAATGAAAAATTTCGCTCTTAAATCATTATTGAAGAGAAAATTCAATTGAATTTAATCTTTTTGATTTTTGCACGTAAAACCAATAAGATTTTATGTTTTTTTTTTTTTCTTTCCGAAAGTACTAAAGAAAATATCCTTGATTTTTATACATTTTATTTAAATAAAATTAGATATTTTTTTTGAATTTCAATTTTAAATATAAAATTTCATTGGTATTAATGGAAACACGAGAAACAAACTGAATAATTAATAATTCGAAATCTTTAAACCCAAAAAAAAAAACAAAAAATAATATGAATTAATTGTCAAGGACATTTTTTGAAATTTCCTTGCTAAAATTATTTTATATGCGTTATTCATTCAATGTTAACATTTGAACACTAATTTAATTTTTTTATTGATCTTAAATTTGCGTAAACAAGAATAAAATGATCAGATTTAGAGTTCCAATAAATGCAGTTCCAAGTAAATAAATTTAAAATTGCAAATTATTATTTTTCATATTATGATTTCCTGCTTTCTTACAGATTCCCTGTTTTATTTAATTTTAAAATATTTAACCTTATAGAAATTGTTTAAAAGCATTTTTTATATATTAAAATTTTATTATTCATAAAGTAAACCTCTTATTTAACACACATATATTTTTATAAATTATTATAATTTACCATTTATATAAGACTTGTCTTGTATACCTTCCATAAAATTCTCTCTTATCTTATATAAATTTTTAATTTGAAAATTTTCAAAGAAATGATTTTTCCGATAAAAAAAAAAAATTTTAATAACGTATACTCTTAACTTATACCATAAAATACGAGTATAAAATTATGATCTTATAAATTCACTTTTACATACAGATTACGAGTACTTGTAACAAAACACATTTCAAAAAGCAAAAAAGGATAAATCAAAATTTAATATTAATAAGTTAAACTCGTACGTATATAAAAATGTATGCTTAAAAAAAAATAATAACAATTTGATTTTTCTCATAAATTTAATTAAAATAATAAATAAATTTAATATTAAAATTAATACAATTTATTTGAATTATAAGATTTTGTGTGTGCGTTTTTTTTTTGTTGTTTTAAATCATCATCATTGTTAACATTTTGATGTATTAAAAAAGGAAAAAATGAGACGTTAAAGAGAAATTTAAGAAAAAAGTAAGAAAAATTTTCAGTTTCTTAAAAAAAATCTTTCATATTTTCTCTGTTAAATATGGGAATTCATTTTTTTTTTTTTGTCTTGAAATTTCCCAAAATTTTTTAACTTGAAATAAAAAGGAGAGTAAATGAAATTCCAAATTGGGTTGATTTTTCCTTTTTTGCTTCTACTTCCTTAGGTCCCAGTTGGATTTTTTCTTTTATTTATATTCTTTTTAGATTTTCATTTTAATAAAATGTAAAAGAAAATTTGAAACAAATGAAATTTAAAAAGAACAAAAATGGAAAAATATTAAAGATCGTAAACAAGTAAAAGACTGGCCCTCTACAATGCACGAGTTAAAACAAATATGCTTATATGTATTCGTTTATGAAAAAGAAATCCAAAAAAAATATTATGATTTTGTCCTTTTTTCTTTCACTCTCTCTCTCTCTCTCTCTCTACTCTTCTTTTATGCCTAATTTAAAAGAAAAATATTTTCTTTACTCTTTTTAATTCACTGCATTTTTTTTTTATCATTTTCTCTTTTATTTTTTCATTTTTATTTGATTTGTTTTGATTGAATGATTGATTGATTTTTTTTTTCTTTATTAAATTGATGAAATGCTAATTAGATTTTTGATCTGTTGAAATTTATTTAAAAAAATATCGAATGGGGAAAGCGTAATTCTCCTTTTAAGAGAAAGAACATATGTTATAAATTTTTATATGATTAATTTTGAATAATTTTCCTTTTTCATTATATAGGAATTTTGAAATTTTCATTAAATAAAGTAAATATTTTAATTATTAATAATTAAAAGGTAAACAATATTTTTTAATAAATTATGTTTTTGTTTTTTACAATAATCTACGTGCTTTGATTTGACAAAATAACAAGAATAATATTCCACCTTAAAAATTCAAATAAATATCAAACAGATATGGTATGATGGGAGCATAAAGTGTTGAATATAAATAAGAGTTTATTTTCATAATGAAATTTCTCTGTTATTAAAAATATAAAAATTGCCAAAGTCTCTGAAATATTTTTGATAAATCTACTAATTAGAATTTTGATTAAAAAAATATTTTTATAATTTTTGAAAAATTTTTAAATTTCCAAATTATATTCAAAGAATCGGAATTTTTAATTTTATGTAACTTTAATATTTAATTCACTCACGAATATAAACGCAATATATTGCTATATATTACAGACGTATTTCCATTTAAAAACCATTTCACACGTTCGTTACGCCTCAAGGTATTACCAGTTTAAATAATCATTCACGTGTAAAATTTTCTTTGCACTTTATACATTCAGCCTGTGTTTACCTTTTCATATACATGATGTATTTTATGTATAATCATTGTACATTTGTGAAAATATGTGCCTACATAAATAATATCGAGTATAGTCATATATTTATACTCATATATATATATATAATAAAAAAAAATATATATTAGAAATCACGTAAATATTGAAAATTTTCTGATTCGCATAAAATATGTTTTGTAGTTCAATAACCTTCCTTTTAAAATTTTATAGAATTTTTTTTTTATTTACACATTTATTGCGTACATGGATTATGTAAAAAGCTACAATATACATATTTATATATACACTTATATACATATACATATGTATATTGTTAATTTTTATTTAAAATATAAAAAAAATATTTTCATCTAATTTTTCATTGCATTTTAAAAATGCTTGTAGATATTTTTTAAATATTTCAAATAAGATAAAATAATTTATTTACAATTATATAATAAAGCAAGAGATAAAAGAAAAAATTTTATTGAATAAATAGGTTAAACATTTTTATTTATAATATCCTTCCCTTATTTTAAATGGAACGTTGGTGTATGATGAAATCTGCCACTTTTATCAAGCGTCAACCCTCTAGCAACTAAACTACAGAGGTATAAAAAAATTTGCTGGCAAATTGTTCTTTACACTGCTTTATGCTGTAATCTGCTGTAATTACCAAGTATTGTTTACATTAAATCTTCTATTCGAAAACATACAATCACAAGAACATATAAATAAGTATTAAATGAAACTTATATTGGAACTACTTTCGATCAACATTATACATTTTGAATTAAGTTTATGAATATTGAGTGCTAATTGGCCCCTAAAAATATGCAATTTTTATATTTATGATAAACAAATTTTTGAATCTCAAATTCTTAAACATTCTTAAACATTAAAAAAAAAAACATTTATTACTTTGTATGTAAAACTAAAATTCAACATTTTCATTGATTCTACTAAATTTTAAATACACTGCTGTTTAATGCGTAATTGCAATTTATCCAAATTTTTAAAGTCTTAACAAAAATTTCTTCATATTCAATATTCAACAACTGAACTAACAATAAACTCAAATGAGCATAAATATTAATTTTTATTTATGTTTACTTTTATTTTTCTGAGGAAAAAGAAATTTGTTTTTTTTTTTATTTTTTATTTTTGTATAAATATAAATTCACACCCACACTACAATTATTTATGGTGTATATTGATAATATTCTTCAATTCAATAATATATTATATTTTTACAAGTTCTTCACTCAACATAATAATTACAAAAGACAGCAAATTTATATGTGGGAATAGGTTGAATGTACGTATTTTTGAGAAGAAAACATTTATAATACACGTTACATTTACCCTATATAAATATATATTACATTAAGATTAAGAAATATATATACATACATATATAATGATCTTGAAGGATATTAAGAATTCTATTTAATTGTTTAAATCTTATAACAATAGAAGTAGAAATTTGTTATGGAAAATTTTATATATTCTATGAATTTATTTAATTAAATATTAATTTGATTGAACTAGTTTTTAGATTTATTATGGATTTTATTTGTAAATTACAGGTATTTTTTAACAGTTTATATCGCAATTAAATTTAAATTTCTTTGAAATTTTATAAATTTTATAAAATAAATAAGAAATAGAGCTTTATTTTTGAGCTACTCAATTATTGTATTTCAATAAATTCTCTTGAAATTGAACGAAAAATGGTCTATTGTTAAAAAAAAAAAAATATTTCATCGCCTAAACACATTCCGATTAAACACAATTTAAAGGGATGGTCCTTAAATTTCTATACTTTTGTAAATAAAATATTAAACATATTTCAATTACTTTTTATCAAACAACATCCAATTATGTAAAATGAATATAAAAGATGCATTCATGGGTAATGAGATTAATTTAATTTCAAAAACAAAGGAAAAAATAAATAAATATTTGATGGCTACTTTTTATACCCACTAAATAAAATAAACAAATAACCTTAAGACAAAATGAAAAAAAAAAATTTAAGAAAATTTTGTAGTAGGATTTTTTATATCTTAAAACAAGTGGGGCTAATAACTTTTGAATTATGTATTTTCTTCATTTTCTTATTTCATTTTATTTAATTTTTTATCATCATTTTTTTCTTATTCATTTTCAAAATTTTAAAACTTATCAGTATTTTGTGTACACCTTCACATATTATCAATTTTATTCCAAATTTTTCTTATTTTTGGAATTTTTCCATCTTATTTGTTTTTGTTATTTTTTATTACAACATCCTTTAGGGAAAACCTGACCTTAAAAAATACCGTTTCTCTTTTGAACAAATGAAATTCTTTGTATTAAAAACACAACAAAAAAAAAAAAAAAACAAAAAAAAAATTAATTTTCAATTCAAATTAAATCAAAACAATTGTGATTGAATCCTTTTCCCGGAAAATTCAAATAGGTAGATAAATATCATCCATAGAGGAATAATACAATCTCTACAAATATTACATACTCATATATTTGAATATCAATATACATGTATACTAACATACACACTCTATTTGTGAAACTGAAGATTGTTTCTAACAAATTCGTACAATACGAAAAGTATTATGATTTTTATATCATCCTGAAATCAAATAAAAAACAAAAGGAAAAAACTAAAAATAAAACTGTTTTTGGATTATTTTTTTTGTACGATTTAAAAAGAAATCATTATAAATCTAAGCATTTTTTTTAAATTCATTGTTTATACAAAATTCGATTTTATGAAATTTTATTCGTACATAAATATTTTTTCAAATCATATGCTCAAAATATGAAAGAAAGAGAATTTTCTAAGAAAGCTAAGAAAATAATTTTACATTTTACATTAGTACACACATATTACGAAAATATCCTTTAAAATCTTCATAATATTAATTTAATTCATCTTTAATATTTAATAGTGTACTTTAAACCCAAATGCAAATGAAAATTAGAGAGGGACACAATGAAAATAATAAGGAAATTTTTTTGAATAAAAAATGTTGAAAGTGATTGTAATCTCGTTAAAATACAATAATTTTCTGAGTTATTTAAAATTCTTAAATCCCTAAAAGTATGCAATTTTTTAATTTTTTCTTAATGCCAGTAAAATAAAAATTAAAGGCAAATCATAAAAAAAAATGTATATTTTAAATCAAATAAATGCCATTCCTATATCAAATAAGATGGAAATTTTTTTTCGTCATACATTTAAAAAAAAATGCTTTATCACCTATTGTTTTAAAAAAATACAAAGCTAATATAATACTAATAGATTAATAGCATATGTTGATTTTTTACACAAACTGAACCTATAATGTTATTATTTATTGAACTTCAATTAATTTTCAAACAATTTTTTGCCCAATATATAGACAAATTGTTCATTGAACCATAATAAAAAGAAATTTTATCGAATACAATAAAAAATTATAAAAAAAAATTGCTTTTAAAAATTATGAACATATTTTATGAAAATCTTATATAAATTATAATCTAGTTCATTTAGTCGACTATATATAGCCGATAGTACATATAATAAAAATAATAAATTTAAAAATTTAACTTAATTCTTATATAACCAATACAATGTATGTTGTATTGATATTTTGTTAATTTCCATTAAACATTGAAAATAACTATCGGATATTTTTTATTATAAAAATTTATTAAGAAAAATCAATAATTTCAGATAATGGTTTTTCATTGCCCCAAAACATATTAAGTAATTCAACTTACACAAATTCATATAAATATAATTGAAGTTAATTTGTGTAAGATATCCCGGCAAAAAAACTAAAACATAAATTTAATCATATTAAAAAAAAATTTTATGTTATAGAAACAAAATAAAAAAACAAAATAAGTTTATTCTGCCATTTATAGGATATTGTAAATTTTCCATGAAAACTTCCGAATAAATATTTAGGCAGAATAAAATAAACTAGTTCACGAATAAGTAACAATATTAAAAATTCCACATAAACGATAAAATCAAAATTGAAAAACTAGAATTTTAGTACTGCATTAAAATTTTCACCGAAATTGGTTTACAATACCAAAACTGGCCCGAAACAACTCAAAATATTTAATAATTCTTACCTATTCGAATCTTAAAGAATATCATCATGTGACATATCGTTAGAAGAAATCTTTTAATAGCTCCATAATATTGGTCCAAATATTAAATTACAAATTTCGAAATGAGCCTTATATAATATATTTAGATAAAAAATTTATTTAGTTTCTCATGTATTTTCTAAGAAAGAATGAATATGGTATAATAACTTTAATAAAAAATATTGCATAGTGATAAATTGCAATAGCTATTACTAAAATCATTTAAGAACCCCACTTAATAAAATTAATAATAACGCGATAATGAAATTTTTATAATTTTTCTTTGTTTCGGTTTCGTTTTTATAGATAAGGCTAATATTATGTACAAAGATAATCGATCAATATTTTTCTATCCTATATAAAATATTTGAAGTTGATCACATGCCTCACTAGTTAAATAAAATATTGCCCCATAATCGATATTAACTTTGAATAATTTTCTCTTTTTTCTAATCCACATGATTTTTTAAGTTTTGTTTTTTTTTTTTGTGAAAACCTTTTATGTTTTTCCTTTTTTTAAAGGAATAAAGTTTGATCGTATTTTTTAATAATAAATTTTTCAAAAAGATTTTTTCAGTTCAAACGAATTTTTCAATAAAACTTTTGTAATATGAAAATTTATAAAAAAAAAATAATTGAGGCGCTCAACTCATTAGTGTCCTATGACATTTCGAGTAAATTACGATTGAAATATTTAAATATTTAATTTACAAACTTATGTCAAAATAGAGTGAAAAGAGGATTAAACTAAGAGGAGAAAATATAAAACAATTCCTTAGTCCATTATAGCTCTATTGAACATAATGACTCATTTTTGCAAAAGTGTTAGATAGGCCACTAATACGCTGAGTGCCTCAATTGTGTTCTAATAAATTAATGGAAAATTATATGAAAAGATAAACAATTAATATTCTCTATTGTTGTTGTTATAAATAGAAAATTCTATTACGAAAAATATAAAATTAAAAATTTAAATTTAAAAAATTTAAATATTTCAATTTTAATGTTATTAAACATTTTTTATTTAATGAATGGCTACAACTAATCAAAAAATTAGTGAAATATTCAAAATAAAAGGTTAAAATATTCAAAATAGAAAAATTGCATACTTTTGGGTGCACATACTAAATTAATAAATTCAAATCATTTTTGAATATATTCCAAGTAGATCTAATGCAAAATATTTTCAACATAATTTTAATTTTAATTCCAACGCAAAAAAATAAGTCTAATTTAGCTATATATTAAAAAATTTTGAAAAATATTATGGAACGGTCATACAACTAATACAATATTAAATAATCTAATTATTAAACAAATTAATTCCATAATTCATTATTATTTTCTTCTTATTATCATCATAATTTTAGATGGTTAGAAAAATTTCACCATAATCATAATTATACGCATGAAAATATGAAAGGGAATTTATTAAAACATAAATAATTTGCCATTGAATAATCTTTTCTATTTAACCAAAAATAATCCTTTAACATTGAATTTCTATGTATACATAATATGAAAAGTACGAGTATACATGTATGTTATGAAAATTCGTATATAACTAAAATTATTATAAAAGCAAAAAGTTTATTGCATATATATTTCATATATAATATAATTTATATTGGTGTGTTTATTATTAGGAAAAAAATTAATTTTTCCAAGAAATATTTATTAGTTTCCATGACCTATTTGCTATTTTTGCTAATTATTTCGCCATTTATATAATATATTTTATCTTACAATTTTTATTTCGTGTATATATATATATATATGTATATAAATAAAATTGATAAGATAATTTTAATAAAAAATTATTAGATTAAAGAATGATATTATAATTTTATTAATAAAATGTTAATTTTATATGAATTTAATTTCGAGAAGCAAAATTTATGTAGATAAGAGAAAAAAATTAATAATTTTCTGGATTAGAGTGAAAATATAAAGGGAATTATGTATTCTATTCTTTAATTTTATTTTAAATTCGAAAACTCTAATAATTCAATTATATTTTGTCAAAAATTTTGAATAACGTACTTCAGTTATTGTAGTTCCAAAATTTGCTGCCATTAATTGAGTGTAAAATGTCACAATATTTTCAGGAAACTCGCCCTTAATTTCAAAATTAATTTTTTAAACCGATATTTCATGCTTTCCAAATACGTTGTAAGTATTTTTTAATATATTCATAGACTTCATGAATAAAAACACTAAAACACACATGACAGTAATTTTGAAATATTACTTAAAATAATTTCTATCTTTTCGTTGGAAACCCTAAAATTTATTTCATAAAATTAATTTAGATCACAATATTTGCTTTATTTCAATTGCATAACTACATATATCGTTTATAAACCATACTCGAATTTTCTTCCCCTTTTATATCTTACTCGTATAATTTATCCTTGACAAAATTCATATCATAAATTTTTGGGCAAAATTGCTCATATAAAAATCTATATAATAAGTAAATCTATTTTAAAAATTTCCATGATGCTATTAATTCCCACAAATCAAATACGGTTTTTTGTACAAAACGAAATTCTACATCTATACTAAATCCAAATATATTACAAATATATATGTTGTATATATATGCATAACTTAAATATACATGAAGTATACTTAAGGAATTAGTTCAATTCCTATCTAATTAACGAATTCCCGTAATAATTGCATAGGATATTCAAGTTGTATTTTTTTTTATGTTCTATATATTGTAAGATGATTTGACAAAATATATACGAGTAACATAAATATATGTAAATATAATTGGGCCTTCAATATATTAAAAATATAAATATCAATATGTATATAATATATATATATATTATATATGTGTATAAGAAAATGGCATTGATCATTTATTAAAATAATAATTAAATCCCTTTGGTTCAATTTATTTTAGAGGTCGTTTTTCATATATGTTTATATACATGCTATCATTACTTTTATACTAAAGTACATATATTATGATAACACATATGATAAGTGGATAATGAATAGAAAAATTAAAGATTTTTTTTTGTAAAAGCATAACCTCATCCAAAAGAAGTTATAAAAAACTCATTGCATATTTTTGGAAATTTATAAAAAGAATATTATTGTAATTAATTAAATTAAACCAATTGAAAATTTAAAAACAAAATCCGGTGCTTTTATAAAAATGATGTTATATACATACTAGCGAGCTATAAAAATTTTAATTCTTTTAAAAAAATTCTAAATTATTACAAAAAGTAGCAAGTTAGCTATACCATTGCTTTCAATTCAACATTTTAGCCTAAAAGTATGCAAAATTTATTCTCGCAATAATCTTCTTTTGAAAAAAACACAAAAATTCTTAAAAATTATGATAAACTTTTAATAATCCTATGATTGCTTTGTAATAAATTTAACAAAAAATTCAAATTCAATTCAAAGTATTCAAATAAAGTGGTATAGATTTAGATAAATTGATTTTAATGGTGCCACATCATTATCAAATTTTGAATTTTTAAATAAAAATTATGGGGAAAAAAACAAACTCGTCCTCATTTTAATATTCAATCTGAGAAATCAGAGAAACAAAAAAAAGTTTCAAATTTCCTCAATTTATAGTTTGAATGAGAAGAGAAAGAATTTATTTCTCATTAATCATTTTTCCTCTCAAGACACAAAAGAATAATTCTCTTACGGCATAGTACACACACATATTATATTTTGAATATCAATATAAAAACAAATATATATAATATAAGTAGAAATGATAATGTGACCAGGGTGAAATTTAATCTAAAAAAAAAAAAAATTATAACACATATTATGATGAATTATATTTCAGGAATTCCAATTTTATTCATATACACATATAACATTTTTTACACATATTCAATACAAATTATGCATGTGTATTTAATTCCTTTCTTTTCCATAAAAAAAAAGTATTGGACATATGTACATATTAAGGAGTATAATAGGTTTAGAATTATTACAAATAGAAAATATTATACAAATAGAATTGTGATTTAAACCATATATATGAATACTAGCTCCTTATGTTTCTTAATTACTATAACTTTGAACATAAAATGAAACTGATTGAAATGACATTTAAGACGATTAAAAATATAATTTTGAAATGTGCATACAGCTATGAGTATAACATATTTGTTCTATATAAATATCTATACATATAGTTATATAATAATATTGTAAGACTGTCACAAAGAGAAATCAATTTGACATGCGATCGAAAAGGTTTCATTATTTTCTTAAAAATTTAATTAAATGCCTATTATAGTCCATAGTAAATGGCAATGAAAACAAAATGAACACAAGAATTTAAATTGAATCTTTTCACTTATACACATAATATGAATCTGAACATGATAACAAAAGAAACTTAATTAAAATTAGAAAATCAAACTGAAGATATACGTACATATATTATATATAGGTGTACATATAATATAATTTGTAACAAGATAAAATTTTTATATTGACATTTAAGTTGTATAAATGAGATTTTTTCACAAATTGAAATACACATATGGTATTGCACTTTAAAAAAAATTATTATCCTTCATTATTTTTAAGTTGTGAGTTTTTTAAGATCGTTTTAAGAAAAAAATACCTATATGTAGTATATAGAATTAATTATTAATTAAATACACAATTTTAACCTCATAATTGAAATTCAATGAAAATTTAACCAATTTATAATATTAAAGAAGTTATTGAACAACTGTTTTTGCTTAAAAATTCTACGTAAAATTAAGGACTAATCGCAAAATTTTGATGAAAATAAAATTATAAGGGTATTTGTAACACGTACGGAATTATTGAGTAGGTTTAAAAAATGCCCTTAATAAAAAATTAAAAAAATATTAAATGAGATTTCATTTAATATTTTTTTTTTTAACTGGGAATATTTCAATATTCCTATGAAAAATATTAATAATATTTGTGTATACATGCATATATTTATTCTTGTATATTAATTATTAAAAATTCTTAATAATTATTATCATAGAAAAACAGAAAGAAATAAATAAAATTATTTAATTTTTATACAATTACAAAATTATAAAATTACGAGAATTTTAAGAAATATAAATATTGTATAAATAATGTTTTTTCCCCTTTTTTAATAATTATTAAAAAAAATGCTAAATTTATTGAAAAATCAACAATGAGATTCGTATAAATCCGAAAATTTTTCTTCATTTTGTAATGAAAATACCATCATTTCTGTTAATATTCTAAAATTCACAGAAATAACGGTAAATATTCACTTCTGAATATTACAAAATTCTCTATAAATTTTTTTCTATATTTATAATTAAAAATTTAATAAACAAAACGAAATTCGTTGAAAACAATAATTCGTTGCATAACAATAAAACATAACAATAATGGTAACCAATTTTAAAAATATAAAATTAAAAGAAATTTTGGATCTTAAATTAAAAATAAATTCTAAATATGTATATATATATATGTGTATGTATATATGATTGTGAAAAGACAAACAAAGATAATTATGAAAATTCTAAACACCTACGCCTTTTTTTTATTTTTTAAGAATTAAGGTTAAGAATTAAAACCTTTATTATTGTTTGATCTTTTCTATGCTTACAGAGAAATTCATTTATTAATGCGAATATTGATTTTAGAAACATTAAAAATGAAAATTTTGTTTAATTATAGATTTTTTGCACCGAAAATTGATATATATCACAAATGATATATATAGATTTCATATATATCATGAATGATATATATCAATTTGAAACGTTAATTTTTTTTCCTTATTCAAATATAGTTGATTCCATGTTCCTAAAAAAAATACTGGATGTAAAACTGGAAAAAAATTAATGTATAAACGTATTGTGCTAAAAATCAAGTTATAGACAACACAATTCCAATATTTTGAGACAAGTTGATTCAATACATTTTGTTCCTAGAACGGTGGTTATAAGTCTTGGCTCTCAAACGACTATACGTAATTATTTTATTCAGAAGGCAGGATTACTTTTCATGATATTATAAATTATTTGATATTAATAATTTTATATTAATTAACTATGTTAACATTTATTTTAAATATATTAAATTAAAATTTAATGTTACATCAAGCTTTAATTAATATTATACCTAGTCGCACTTCACAATGTTTAATTGTTTTTTGTTATAATTAACTAAATTTACTATGCTAATCGCTTAATTGTTTCATTTATAATGACAGAAATAGAAGTACAAATATTGCTTTTATAAAATTATAAATTAGAATAGGTAGCAGTTGTGATGCTACAAAAATACGATTTACGATAAATGTAATTATTATTTTAGTTATAATAATGATCGCTATGATATATATACATCTTTTCAAAAAATAAATATTGCAGTCTATTATGCGAAAATAGATACGTACTATACGATATTATATATACCAAAAAAAATTATTATTATTATATATATATATATATATATCATATATATATATCATATATATATATATCATTTATATATATATATATATATATATATATATACCATTTATGATATATATCAGATTTTGTATTGTATATATTGTAGATTTTAGTTAAAATTCTAAAATAGACTATGTTACATTCAAATAAATGAATGATATGTATAATTTAATTTAACTTGTTCAAATATTGAGAATAAAAATAACACCATTTTTGCAATAGAAATTATAAAAAATCTTTTTATATAATTTAACATTATATTTTTTATTTTAAATATTATTTTCGTGAAATTTTTATTATAGACGCCTGAACACAGAAAAAAATTCAATAAAAATATAAAATCTATACAAGTAAAAAAAAAAATAAAATGGATTAACATTAATTTCTCATGAAATATTCAATAGAAATGACACCCATCAATATTGTTGTCTATCAAGACTAATATGAATTGATTATCCTGATTTATATACATACATACACGTACATATTTACTTAATATTTTCAATAAGAAAAAATTGTTTTTAATTTCGAAAAAAAAAATTTTTTGATATTGAAATTTCTAAAATATTTCGAATTTCTTCTGTGCACACAGAAAACAGAAACAAAAGAAAACTTTAAAAACTCAATGACAAAAATTCAAAGAAATCTGATTTTTTTTTATCGTTTTTGTTATATGCTATACGTATAATACTTTAAAATTCATATTAAATAAAATATAGAAAATATTTTGAATAAAAAATATCCTTAGGGCTCATATAATGCAAAATTTTGTCTTTTTTTTTTTGATAATTTTGCAAATATAATGTAGAATATTTGATATTTTTATCGGAAATCTTACAAAAAAAAAAAACAACAACAGAATTTTTTATTATCATTTGAGTTATACAACACGAATTAGAGGAGCATTTTTTTTTTCTTATAACAAAATTATAGAATAATAAAAAATTCCATAATATTCAAAATCTAAATTAATGGCAGGATTTTGGTAAATTTGAAAAGAAAAAACAAATGGAAAGAAATTACATAAATATAATTACGTTTTGAAATTATTAATAATGGTTATTTAAAAAGCACATATATGCATATATTAGGGTACAAGTACAATCTTACTAAAAAAGTAATCAATTTTCATGCAAATAGATCATTAATAGAATTAGAAACTGTGAAAGTATTAATCACAAGTTAATTAAATTTCATTTCATATTATAGAATTTGAAGATATTTAATTTTGGAATCTGTAGTATGATTTGCAGTTTTAGTTATAATTTATATAAGCCCATACGAATTTTTTGTATTACAAAGGATTCACATTTTCGCACAATAATTCATATTTCTCTGATACTTTTTTATAGCCCAGCCAGTAGAGTTATTTATGTATGTCAATCTTCCTGAATAATTTTCATAAAAAACTCCTTAATTTTTCATTATTCGAATCTATAAAATAAAAGCTTTTAGTAGTATATTAAAATTAGCGGCATATTTTTAGTCATGTTTGAAATAATTATTTGAGAAAATTTTGAAAGCAATTAAAGCGGTTTTCTTCCAGACCAACTTTATATTTTTTTAAATAGAATAACCAAATGAACTTTAAGAAGATAAATGAGCACTCAAAAACTAAATTCTACCCTAAGTAATGTCCCGAGTTTTTACAATGTTACCAAATTTTAAGGTTTGTTGTGATTTAACATTAATCAAACATACATTATATCACAAGAAACTCTTAATTATTTAAGATCCGACTGTTCGAAAATTATTAAAAGTATAATAAACAGAAAAATATATATATAGTTGTTGCATTATTATATTATCCTATATTAATAAAAATGTTAAAAATGACACGTATTCCATTATGATATTAAAATAAAATGTAAACACAAATGATTTTCCTACGTATACATATGTACTCTTTGATTGACAAAAACTAATTTATCTTGAAAAAATATACAAAAAAAAAAGTTAATAAAAAATAAAACATATAGAAAGTATTCATCCTTTTCTGTATTTTCTCATTTAATTTTTTCCTGTTACTATGTCTCCTCTTTTGAAAGTTTTTACACCCTCATTAATGATAATTGTTATATTGTTTGTGTTAAACTTTTTCTAATACATAAATTACATCCTACAAGTTTTCAATGATTTCTTTTATATTTTGACAATTTGTATACAATATTCTTAAAAAGAATTTAATATATTACTTAATTCAATTCTTCATAGTTGTCTCTTTTTGTCCATGTTTCTAAATTGCAATACATATATTAATTACTGTTAAATTGTTGCATGTTATTGATAAAAATAACGCAATTAAAATAATTGATATTTAATTAATTCCAATAAAATTTTTAGTAAAAATATAAAAAAAATGGATAATTTATATTATAAAATGATGTTAAGAGCTATATACAGAGTTTTTGTTTTAAGTACGAATAGTAATAATTTAAATTAATAATTGTATACTTATAGGAAATGGAATATAACAAATACTCATCACATTTGATGGATTTCTTTTTTATTATTTCCCATAGAATAGATATTTTGTAATTACAATAGCACATTAAAGCAGAACAAAATTCAGAATTCAATTCAATTTAATAATCTTTTGGGCATGTACTTATATTAAAAAAAATTTTAATGATTTGAACTTTAAAAATATTCAAATTCCATTCAAGCCGAATTGACTTATGGTTTGATAGAAAAATATCTTTAATGCAGCCTAGAAATTACTGAAACAAATTAATCTTATTATAAAAATAATGATAATGCTAATATAATTCAAAATTTTATTTATTTTTATTTAGTAAATGATTTTTAAAATTACATTCATTTTACAGAATTATGAAATTTGTGAACAATTCACAAATAGTTGGGATTGAATAGATTGCAATCATTATGCTATTTTGTACAGAAATCCTATTATTTACTGTTAATAATAAGACTATAAGAACAAAACAGTTTCAACTCTAATTTTCCACATAAAAATGTTAATCCAACTACCGGAATAAAAGTGAACAATTATTCTTTAGGACTATTTTGGGAGTGTTAAATACCTACAATATTACACGTTTAGAGAAAGTTGCTGCATCAAATAACTATTGTAATATTGTTTTTATTTTATTTTTTTCGTACTAAATTTTGAAATAACAAAATAATTAAAAATTATATATATAGAAAATCTCTTTTATAACATACAACAAATATATTAAATTTACTTACTTAGCACGTAATGCAAGTTGTCTATCACTGGGGCAAACAAATTTATTTTCCGCGCTGTCACGATTCTTGAAATCCATAATAATCTCTTCTTTTTATTTCTTTTATTTATTTATATGTTTATATATAGAAAAAGTATTTATTACTTTTATCAAATTCTATATATATATATATATATATGTATATGTAAGATTTATTTAATTCACGTATTTATTGTCTAAATATATAATAAAAAATAATATTTATAGCATCCTATAAGTATGCAAATATAATTATGTGTGTAGTATACAATATTTAAAAGGTATTTAAGAATAATACATGTAGCTATATATATATATATATATATATATAGAAAATAATTCTAAATTACATTCATATATTAATTTTATATGTTATACACTTTTAGAATTTTAAACATCCTTATTTGTTTTTTTTATTTCTTATTGTTTTTTGTTTACTTTTGTGTATTTTTATAGTAAATTGTTATATATATATATATTTTTTGTAAGAATTTTATTAATCCTTTGGGAAATAAATACATACATAATAATATCCTTTTTAATAAAACAAATATATATATATATATATTTATATATGTATATATATTTTTTTCGTTTTATACCTTTATATTGTTTTTTTCTTTGGCGAAAAAAAATGTAAAAAAATAAAAAACCTTATGCAAATCTCATTATTAAAATTTCTTTTATATAAAAAATTTTACCTAACATATTATTGTTATTATTATTACTATTATGTTACATATTATATTTTAATATTTAAAAAAAAAAAAAATAATATTTATTATATCACAAAATTATGCGATGCTTGTAACATATTACGATTTTAATATGGCATAGCTTATGTGATAAAATGTAATATAAATCACATATTTATATATTTATATAAAGTACATATATATATATATATATATATATATATATATATAATATGATATATATATATATATATATATATATATATATCAATTTAGCAAATATTTTTATATATATCAGAATTAATCTTTATTGTGTCAATTAAAATTGTGTCTATATTAATATTCTATATTTTTCCTTTTTTATTTTCAAATTCAATTCTTCTTATTTATATTTAAATGTAATAATTATACCATACATAATAAAAATATATTGTAAGAATTGGTGTAAAAAAAATAACAATTTATTTAATTATTTTATTATTTCATAATTTGATTAATTAATTTAATAAATTAATTCGTTATTTAAAATCCTTGAGTAAACATTTGTACACGCATGCAATAATTCCTTTCTTATTTACCTCTATAATATATGTAAATGTAAATCTTTAAAACAAAGATAGTTTTCCTATTTTTTGTTTTTCTTATTTTAATATCTTAAGGAACTATATAATTCGGGAAAACTATATATTACAATATTTTTATTATTCTTATATATATATATAGAGAGATATTGGAAAGATTGCATAAAATATTTTTATATTAAATTTATATTTAAACACGTGTTATTAATAATTTTATTTAGATAATATAACAATAATTTTCAACGAATATAAGATGATGTAGAAGAGATACAATCAAAATTTCGTAAGGGAATTTATATATTTTTTTATTTTTGTTTTTTAATTACACATAATTTTGAGATGAGAATTTCAATCACAAAAAAATAGAAATTTTAATTTTATTTTATTAATTAAATATTTTAATTTTTTATATTAAAATTTTTAATTAATGTTTTTTTTTTTTCAACTTTTTTTCCCCCTTTTAAAAAATTATCTAAAAATTTAATTTTTTTAACAAAAAAAAATTTAACAATGTTCTTCACCGGAACGGAATATTGAAACAAATATATTTTTTTTTTATCGATTTGAATTCTATGAAGCCTGTTGCTTAACTGAATGAAAAGAAAATTATTTTTTTGTAAATGATTTTTACAATTTGAAAAATACATAGCAAACTTATTATAATAATAATATCGACGGGAATATATAAGAGGGAAATAGAATGATAACAGAGAAGAATAAAAGAAAAACAAAATAACATATATTATTATACATATATGTATACATATTATATAAATGTAAATATGTATGTATAAGTGTTCATGGCTGAGCCGTATAATATTATTATTATATATATATAATTGTTTATTGTGTATATAAGTATTTACTTGTATATATGAAAATTCTTTCTTTATTAAAATATGTATGAAATATGTATGTATGTAGTGAATGGAAAAATTGGAATAATACTTCCAATAAGGGTTCGTTGTTTTCTCTCTATCATATTTTTACAACGACAAAAACAAAAAAAAAATAAAAAGGAATTTCGTTTGTATATATATGTATGTACATGTATATTATATAACCTAATAGAAATGTGAGAAAAAAAATTTGCGAGGATAAAAAATATTAAAGAATTATTTGTGCAAAAAAAAAAAAGAACAAAGATTTGAAAATATTTTGTACTCTTTTGAATTTAAATTTAAATTTAAATATTTTAAAAGCGAATTATAGGAAATGAGAATAAAACTCATAAGAAATAAACAAGTTTACATAAAAACTGAATACGTATATAACGTGTATACTATATATTTCATAAAAATCGTATTCATTTATACCATTAATGTTCTAAACACGAAGGCAACACTGATAACTGTTGATAGGCTGAAATCATTTCAGACAAAATATAACAATTTTCTACAAAATAAAAAATTTTGAAAAATTAGACTGTAAGTCTGATGAGGATAGTGTAATTTCTGTTATTTGTCGTCGCAGACAAAGTTTTGTTTCGAACAGGGTTTATATATACGATTTTCATCAGACTTACTTAGATTAAATAGTAAAATTTGTAGTCTAATAGAAGTTTTATTATATAATCATTATTATTGAAAATCAACGCGACTTAACCACTCATATTAATTAATTTATTCCGAATTTGTTAAATACAACCAGTAATCACTTTATGTACTTAACTAACTTTATGTACAGAAACTTCCTTTTTCGTACATGTCAACCAAAATGCATATTAACTCTCAATATTTTGTATAATTTAATTGAAAAATTTTCAATTTAACTTTTCTATATTAAAAATGTAAAATTTCACACAACAAGTAAACTTTTCTTTCTGCACAAATAATTTTTAAAAAGATAACAATCATTAACTTAAAAAAACATACTTGTCATTTTTTCTAAAGCATTTCCGCTTCTCTCACTCTTTTATTATTATGTATTTAACAAAAGCTTCAATAACAAAAAAAGAAAAATAAAATAAAGTTACCCATCCTTTTTACAATTTTCTTTTATAATTAAATGGCTTCCTTTTGCATTTTCGCTCTCAAAAGATATATATACACATAATATATAGATGTAGATAGCTATGTATTGCATACATATTCATGCGTAGATTCTGTAAAAACAAAGCATATAATAAGAAGTCATTTTCAATATAGCCATGTATAAATAAATATGTATATGTATGTATTCAATATCAGTATAAAAACCCGCTTAAAGATAGCTTCATTTTGTGCAGCTTCATTTTCACAATTACGAATTGAAATTCAATACAAAAATTTAATTTGATAATTGTCTGTTAATAATAAAACAATTAAAATAAATAAATTTTGTCTTTTATACAATTTGTACTTAATTTTTCTAAATGTGAAAATCGTGCAGTACAGGCGTTTCGGGAAGTACAATCGTTTTATCAACGTAATTGAATACGTCAATATTTAAAAAATTTGCTACTCGTAAAACCGTTCGATATAGCAAAATAAGTATAAATAGCGCAGTTAAATCACATGAATTGTTTTGATTTTATAGAAAGGTTAAAAATATATTGCATACTCATTATTCTTGCAGCATTGCACTTCGCAGTTATTATTTTGCAGTACTGCGTTTATGAAAATCTCTAAATTTTTTAAAATTCAGTTCCCCTCTTTAATTCCCAGTAAACATCCTGTACTCTTTTTAATACAAAAATCAACAAAATATTTAAAAAATAAAAAAAAAATTTTGGAACTGTGTGTGTGTTATACAATATATAAGCTCTTACAAAATTTAATTGATGTCTCACATATAGCGAGACTTTAAGCGGCTATTGGAATAATAAAAGAATATGTATATATATATACACATTTATATTGAATATGTATTTATAACCCTTTCAAATTTACACTTTTGGCTGAATTCCAAAACATCTACTTATGTTTTACAAAAAAAAAAAAGCAGAAAAAATAATTATAAAACAAATATCAACGATGAATTATGTATATAGCCGTATATTCTAAAGTCTAGACGTCATATCATCATCTATAGTGTTGCAAAAAGTAAATCATTTAATAATTTTACAAAATTATTTATATATAATATAAAATAAAAAAGTATACAATTTTAGGGTTTATTTAAAGGGTGTCAGTTATCTATTCATTATATATGTGTATACTTTGTGCATATAAAAGCTATTTAATAAGAAAGAATTTTGCAAAAACATCCGAATGTAATACTCAACTTTTATTCACAATCACATTCAGAAAATTTTATATTTAAAATTTATAGAATACATTTTTGATTTTGTGCTTTAAAAGAGTTTTTTTTTTCGTTAGAACTAAAATAGAATTGCATTAAAAACTTATTTGTCAAAGGGCCACTTAAAAAATCTTCTAAATAAAAAAGGATTTTTAATTAATCGAAATAACAACTTCGAAAATAACTTCTATAAAAAAGTCCACTGTTTCGAAACGAAACTGTTGTTATAGAGGGAGACCGCGATATGTAAAAATATAAAACTAATAAGTTCATTAGTTTTAATCATTATACGTACGGACGTCATGCATACATTAAAAAAAAAAATAACTAAAAACAATTCAATGTTCCGCAACCTTCATTAAACAAATGAAATTGCTTCCGCATTTTATTATTTTTAACTGTTTCCATATTCTAAATAGACTTAAACATTTGAATAATTAATAGATACATAATGACGAAATTCATTAATACCTTTGTTTTTATAAAAATTATCATTATGCTAAAAATAACGTTCTATTTAAAACAAAAGGTTTAATTTACCTAAAATATTTTTAATCGGAAAAAAAATTTCAGTTCATTCAATTTAAAAATGTTAATTTAACATGAATAATTTATTGTATTTAAACTCATTTTGATAATTGAAATTATTTAACCTTGAACCTTTAACCAGTATTTAACGGTATTTGTTTTACTAGACTTTTAATTCAACTGCAAATTTTCAATTGAAAAGGCAAAACAATTTTGTATTCTTAGCCCGAATAAATGTAAACAGTTTCAATATGATATCAATGTAGTAAAATTCACAAAAATAAAAGATTTCGTCAGAATCAAATACATGCTTTAAAAAATTCCAAGCTAAATAGTTATAACTCTGCAAACTAATTTCAAAAACCAAACATTAGTAAATATTAATCCCTTAATTGACCTCATGTGTTTGCCTTTAAAATAAAAACAAACGCCTTATTTTAAAAACAGTCCTTTTTATCAGCTATTCTTCTACGTATAAACTGAAACAAAAAAAAACTTTCGTCAAGTTAACACTAGACTTACCTTCGCAACAATTATACTTATTTTTTATTAGCCATTAGCATATCACAAAAAAAAATTAAAAATAGTAATTAAAGAAAAGAATTGGATTAAGTAAGTACACTAATATTTTCGACAACAAAATATAAAGACAAATCCCATATACCTTCTTTCAATACCCCATTTACCTTTTGTGTATCATTTTTTGGATTTCAAAAGCAATTATATACCAGAAAACAGTTGAAAATATTCTTAAATGTTGTTCAATTATGTATTTCAAAAAATTATCAATTCATAGCTACGTATTCAAAACTTTGAAAGAAACCAAAATAAATACTTCCCACTTTTATCTAAAATTTTAAGCAATTTTATTTTGTAATTCTTCATTTCCAACTTGTAATAAATTTTAATAAAAATCTTTTTTAACACTATTCTTTTAAATTCATAGGGAAATGTCTTAACACATTATTACTACACTGGAGAAAAAATTATAAATTTTAAAGTCGAAAAAGTACACAATTCCTAACGCCAAGTATAAATTAACTTCATATTAATTGTCACAGTTTCTTCTTGTTTCTCAGATTTATTTTACAAAAATTGATTAATAAATGATTAGGTCGCTAATAACCTTGAGCAATAGAAAATTCATAGTAAATTAATAAAAATTTATTTTTTTTTATATTGGACCAATAACAATTTTAATTGTCCTGTGAGGCTATCTGTTAAGTAAGAAATATTTTTTAAATTATTTTTTTTTTATTTATAAATTATCATCTTTGAATTTGTTGAACAAAGAAAAATCACAAAACATACTTAAAATATGAAAAAAATAATATAATATATGTATTTATATATTTAAAATAAAACAAATAAGTCATATTTTTTTATCTTTTTTTTTTCTTTACTACAACTTGATACTTAATTTATTTTTTTTATAATTAATTTATTATATGTATATAATGTAAATGGAATGGGCACCACTCATCACTTACATTAAAACAAAAAAAAACTAAATATTATGCATAATACAAAAACATCAAAAAGAATCCAATAAAATAAAATTTTGATATTGGTACTCATATGTATTTAAAGTCAAAATTTTTTAAGCTCCTTCAATTTTTTTCATATCTTCGAGTACAATTATTGTGTTTAACTATACGAGTACCAAACATGAATAAAAGTAATTCAATTAGTTGAATATTTAATTATTTTATTTAAAAACAGTCAGTGGAGACGAACACATACGATAAGATCTCAAATCAACCAATAATGAATCATATGAACAAATGAAAATTCATACACATATCTTTAATATTAAAATTTTAATAGAAAGTACAAAAGTAATTATGCTGTTGGTAAAAATAATAAATCCAATAAGTCATAACATACCAAGTAGATAAGATTTATAAAAATAATTAATTTTTTTTTTAAAGGGTGCTAAATTAATTTAGCTAGAAGATTTATTTGCTTAAGGAGAAACCATCCATATCAGATAATACTTAAATTAAAGGATAGAAAGCTTTCTTTCTATATTGACTCACCTTAAAAAATTCATTCAAAAATTTTGGTCTTTATTTGTCATAGATTTAAGAAATTTCAAAATACCAATTGTTTTAAATTTTTCATTAATACTTAATATAATAGTAACAATGTATTTGAAAATAATGTTCATTTATTATCTATCACGAAAAAGATATTAAAAATTAATATTATATTTATTACGTTTATTTAAATAATACGAGCAAATAACAAAAGTACATACATAATACATCAAGGTATGCAGTTGTGTATATGACAAAAATAATTTACTCTATATAAAAATTTGAATAAACATAAACTACACATACAAAAATTTTGCTAAAATAAAATATACCTACTTATTATAAGAGTAAAACAATTAGACCTGACTTTTGTTTTCTTTAAATACAAAATTTACAATAATCTTCTATAGTTCGAAAAAATTCAAAAAAGAAAAAAAAAAATCCTAAAAACTATGAATTTTTATTTGACAATATTTTTATTAATAAAATATTTACACTTTATTGTAATCATTTAAATAATTAGAAATAATTCATTATTATATTTTCTTTAGATTTCATCAAATTTTTTCTAAAAACAAACTGTGCCCAAAAAACCAACTAAATCAAATTTTATTATACAACATTCAAAAACAAACTCACAATCTAAATAATATTTAATATATGTATATGTATTTCTATTACAATTGTATATATTTACTCTTTATTAATTTTTTTTCTCTTTTTTTTTTTGTCAACTTTTCCAACTGGTTTACCGAAAGAAATTGATTTTAAAAACAAATTTTTTGCAAACAATTCGAAAATACTTTTTTTTTTATTATTACATATACTATTTTCATAGTTACATACATATACTATCATCTTAATCAAAAAACTTTTTAATATTTTATTTTACTAATGTTTTGTTCTGCGTTATAAATGATTCTAAAAATTATTAGAATTTTTAAATTTAATAATGAAAAATGGATATTCTGTAACCTTTAAACAAATAGGCCTATTATGTATAACAAATTCATCTTAAGATCGTCGAATTCTCTAGAGCCTCAGATTTCGCTAACCTTTACTATTATGTATTGATAATATTTTAAAGTAAAATATCATAAAAAAATTGTGACAAATTCACGTCGAATATACAATGCCATATATAATACAAAACTATCTCATTCATCAAATTTATTGAATAATTCGCCATACATAATAGAACCTGTAAATTATATTTATTCATTTTTTAGGACGAATGGTACACGTTATTTTGTAAAGTTATTATATGTTTAAAATTTTTTTATTTCCAGCGAATTGAGAATATATTATTTAATGCGAATTGCTTGCGATATCATAGCGGGTTATTTGTCCCGATAAATCAGTTGTTTAACTTCAAGGTAAAATATTTTCTATATAATATGTATGTTGAAATATACATGCCTTTTTTAAATATCATATAATTATTTCATAAAAATTTATTAAATTAAATTTTAATTTTATTTTTAAATTTTATTTGTATATTGGTTTTTTTTTCTATTATGTCTCTTTGCATTTTTTTTTTTGTATCAATTTAGACGTGTCATTTAATTCTAATTTACATTTTAAAAACAATTTTTTATTTTACAATACTATATTGTTATATTAGTATAAATTTACGGATTTTAAAAAATTTCATTTGCAAAATATCAATCGATTTTACACATCATTTTTTGATACTTATGTTAAATTATAAATTTATTTAATGAATACTTATTGTAAAACAATGTATAGCATAAAAACTTTTTAAGCTTCAATTAAACAATATTATCTTGTATATTATGCTCATATCTTTATTTATAATATATATATGTACATTAAATTGCGACCTCTAAGAATAAAGAATTTCTTTTTAATACGGTGTTTAAAACAATAAAAACTTTGAATTAATTGATACATTTTTGTATAATTGAAGCTCAAAGGAAATTTATATTTCTTACATTAAAAAAACACAATAAATTCACGAATGCTTTTTTAACTTTTTTTTACTTTTGTGTTTTTCAATATTAATTTTTTCTAATATCTTTTTGAAATTTTTATCATTTAAATATAATTAACATCTTTATAATTACTATTCGATTCATTTATTCATCGTATTTTATAATCCAATAACGCATTTTTATAAAGACCAAATTTTATTATTTTTGGATTTATCGAAATTTCAGCGTGGTTATTAATTTATACAATTAAATCCCATTAATTGTGATAATTAGAAGAAAAGGTTTTTAATTTGTAAAGCCACCTATAATTAGTATGAGCAGAATTTGGCATAAAAGAGTATACAATTGGTAATTTTTTTGATAAATTCAAATTTAAGAAAGAGTTTTGCTTTATTTCTTTAATGTTTTCAGTCTTTTGCTTTTATTTTTGGTAATATACTTAAAAAGAAGCCACATAATTGTTAAATTACATTTACGATTATATAAATTGTTATCTGAAAAATTGTGATTATTTTCAATTATACAACACTAGAGCCGTTTTGAAAAAACAAAAAAAATTTTTGCACTTTAAATTTTAAAGATTGCTCATACTGAATAATACTAAAGCTTTAATAAAAAATGATGCAATTTAAGTCAAATCGAAACTTTTTGGTATTATAAAAAAAAAATCAGAAAATCAATTAATTAAATAGATGTGAAATTTATATTTAATACGTTTAAGTATATAAGATTGGTACATTGAGTTAAAAACTTTCATTTTCTTTTTATTTAATTCCGATATTGTTATTTTGCGTTTATATTTTATTTCTTTATAGTTATAAAATTATACCTTATTGAGTATATAGATGTATATTAAAAATATTCTAATCTAAATGTTTGAATTAAAACAACGTTGAATAAAATTTATTAAGAGCGCGCAATGTAAATAGTTTAATTAAATATTATATTTTTATAAGTCTGAATATTATATAAAACAAAGCAAAAACAAAGCAAAATTTTGGGGTTTTTTTATTTACGGATATATTCTTTATTTTAGATGTTAAAATATTTAATTTGGATAAAGTAACGATATATTTTGAACACCATTTTTCATTTAAGTTAATTGTAAATAAAGAGAAAATTATAATATAGAGAGGAAATATTCTGAAGATTTATTATTCTTAAATCTTTTTTTGAAAAACCAATTATAGTTTTTTATTGAATTGTTCATAACAGAAGGAAATTAGCATTTAAATTTTGAATATTAATTTAAAAAAAATTAACAATCTCAATTTGTTGCCCTTTCTTAATTTGAGGTAGGCTCAAATTCGAAACGTGTATAAAAATTCTTGAAAAATGTTAAAAGTTAGGTATTTATACATTTACTTTAATATGTATGATGAGTTAATTCCAATAAATGGTTTTATTGAAGCGTATTTTGCTAGAAATTTAATACAACATGGTCGGTAATACAGTTGATAGCCCCAGGTGACAACTTATACAAGCTATTATTTTGTTTTCCAATATTTTTTAAAAAAAATTTCTGTATTATTTAGAAAAAAGTTGCCGATAAATTTCCTTGAAGTTCTACATTCAAATTAATATCACTTGCAAAACCACTTATGTATATTTAAATTAATAATGTGAAACAACATAAAGTAAGATATTTTGACTCCATTAACTAAAAGTCCTTTAAAAATTCAGTTTTGAGAAAAAACCTAATCACCCAATTAAATTTAAAAGCATTAATTCATTTGGCATTAATTCAAACTAATTTATTTATAGCGTTTAGCAAATGAAAAATCTTAGACTTAAATTAAAAGTAACATTTCATACAAAAAAAAATTAATTTAATATAGGTTATCAAGTAAACATCTTTTATGAATCGGAAAAAGTAAAGGAGTTAATTTTGCGGAATCTTTATTAAATGTTTACAGAATTTCTTTTAGCATTTATTTATTTTTAACTACATTATAAAGGAATTTATTAATAATATCTTTTAAAAGTTTAATTTAATTTTTGCAATGGTTAAAGTTTTATTTCTTTTTTTTTTAAAGTAAAATTATATACGTTATATATATTTACTATTATATTTTCATAATTATGTATATACTTTTAAAATTACATTTTATTAAATATTTTAACCTAATCATTTTAATCTTTTGCAATTTTCCTATATATTTTACCACCTTTCTTATGAATTCTTTTATGATAGCTCTGAGCTAATGAATTTATTATAGAAATAACAAAATAACATATCATAGCTATCACAAATTTTTCGAATATTTTCGCCAATAGATTACCGGATTCTGATGTAGGATGACTTTTCTGTCGATGTAAACGGGTTTTTTGGTTTTCTAAAAATGCTTTAAATGGTTCTTGCAATCTACGTCCAAATATTGGCACCAAAGCAATTAAATCAACAGCACGTTCTATTAATGATTCATTAAAGGCAATTATAACAAATATTTTTTGTATATGCATTTTTATAACGGCTTTTCCTAATAAGGTTGCACCAAAAAATGTCCAAAATGGTACCAAAAAGTGACCACAAGTAATACCAGCTAAATCAAATAATGGATTCGGTATCTAAAAATAAAAAGTAAAATTAATAATTTATCTTCAAAATATTCACATAAACTTCCATATACATTTTCATATATGTGGTAATTTATTTATATTATATTGACTAGTCATTTTATATTTTAGTAACTAACTAAATATTAAACTTACACTTGCACAAGCCAATATTCCTAAAAATCCAACTTTTTCTACAACTTTTTCCATAAATAATTTTGCTTTATCTAATGCGCTTAAATCACCCGATTTTTGTTTCTTTTGTAATTCTTCAAATTTTTTTAAATCATCATCATCATCTGGATCGATACCAGACAATCGTGCTGCTTTAGCCATAAAATATGGTGGTAATTCACCAAGAGCTGTTCCAGCTCCCCAAAGGAATGCTTCAAAACGTACCTTAGCCATAATATTCCACAGATTTGGTGTAATACTTTGATCAGGTACATCCGGACAAATAATTCTAAAAAGTTAAAAAAAATTTATAAATATTAATTAGATAAATGTATACGTATTTGTTAATATTTCTATAATATAGAGAAAAAATTTTCTATCAAAAACATTATTGGTTTAAGATAAAGTCAACTTACTCATCTGGATACGGTGGTTTTGGAAAATTTAATGCATTGCATTCATATGCTGCTAATGTAACACTTGCTATATGGGGCCCTAAATATAATAAGAAAGTATGAAGGCCTGTACCTAAACCAACGGATGATAAAACACCCAATCCAACCCAATATAATATAAACCATGATTGTGAACGAATCGATTCTATTACTAATTGATGGCGCCCAGGGACATTATATAATATACCTAATAAAGCTATTAATACTAAAACTCCAAGTAAAACTAATCTATGTTCAAGTAATCTGAAACGAGTAAAAAATAATTTAGTTTTAAAATTAATTTTAGTTTCAAAGAAAAACGTATATAAAAACTAAAAAATAATTTTAAAAAATCTATATAAAATCGTATTGTTATTTTAGTAGATTCTATGGTATTCTTGAAATTTTATTAAAAGAAATATCTTACTTTTTTCCATAAATTTGTATAAGGGTTGTACATTCTAATGTACTATATTTGACTGTTTGAAATGGTCTTCGCCATAAAACTATTTTCTCTCTTTCTTCACGTTCTTTTTCTTTATTTTTAGCAGATGATTTTTTTACTATTGTAGCCATTGGTCCAGTACCATTTGGTGAACCGCCATTTATATTACCGCCACCTTTTTGACTTGTCTTTTTAACATTTTGATTTCCCATATTATGATTATTATGGTTATAATTTTTATTTATGTTATTATTATTAACAGCTTTACGATTTTGATAATCAGCTTGCTCCTGATGTTTCAATTGGGACATTTTAACTCCCAGCCTCTGTAACTGCAATTTAATAAATAAATATATTAGTTTTTCTTAGAATTTTCGTTTTGAATTTAATTTAAATAAAAATTTATATGCGAACATAAAATAAAACAAAATTAATTAAAAAAAAAAAAAAATACTTAGAAAAAGCAAAAAAAAAAAAAATAAAAATTTTTGTAATTATAAAATTAATTTGAATAAGCAATAAATAGAATTAATTTTTAAAATCAATCTGGTCGTTTATTATTATTATTGTTATTAAAATTATTAAAAAAAAATTAATTTTTGCAAAAAATATTATATTGGAAAATTTGAATATTTTTTATTTATTGGAATAATCTATGAATATGAGCTACAGTTTATTTGGGAATTGTAAATTTTTAGTTTTCAAAATTTAAAAATAAAGTGATCTTGTGAATCTTCAAAATAAATATAGATATGTATATATGTATACGTATATACATATATACATATTTTGTTTTCTACAGCTAATAGTTCATCTAGTTTAAATATTTAATATTTTTTCAATTCCAAAATAAACTATACACTTATGATAATACTTAATCCAATAATAAATATTTGATAAAATGCTATTTATTATAATTAATTTTAAAAAAATATATTCATATAATAATAATGAATAAAATAAATCAAAATAATTTTATAAAATTGTTATAGCATTCAAATGCATTATGATATAAGTACTTTAATAAAAAATTAAGAATTAAACGTATAACACTTTATAACACTATAATTGAGGAATTGTTTGTTTACATATTTATATAATATCACTTATAATGTGTTTATAGAAATATGTTCATATTAAGCGAATCACTAAATTTCATCATATTGATGACATTTAAAGAATCATACATTCTGTGGGACATAATTTTGGATGCTAAATTGTTATAGTATTTTGTTAAAACATACATATAACTTATGTACTAATATATAACATTTATTCTCAAATAAAATGTAAACAGTTTGAAATATAAAAGTATATATGTATATATGAATTTATATAACAAAAGAAATGGTGCGGTAGTGCCAAAAAAGAGTCAAGTGTTGACTATATAATTGTGTGTTTTGAATGAAATGATGACCAAACAAAAAAAAAACTAAATAAATAATGTTCTTTAAATACACATACATATTTGTTATTTTTAAAATATAATAAGAATTAAAAAAACACAAAAAAAAAAATATTAACAATAGAATAATATAATATTGCTCGAATTAATATAATAGTTATATCAGGAGATTCGAACAATTTAACATGTACTTAAATTATAAAACTAGCTAGCATAAAGATTGCTCAATTTTGTTTATTGTAAAAATTTATTATTGGACCCATTACCTACTGATTATAAAATTGTATTTATAAAAAAAAAAAAACAAAGTTTATTTTAAGGTTAAGGGAACGTTTAAAAAGTATTACTAAACTATGCTTTTAAAATATTAAATCTTTTGTAAGAAAAAATTGATTAAACGTTGACTACATATTTTGAATATGATTAGAATTTGATGACGTCTTGGTTTACATATACGAGTACCATTGCTTTATACTTATAAATATAGATCCTTTTCATATAATTTAAGCAATGGTTCAAATTTTAAACATATCATTTAGTCATTTAAACTACAAGAAGATTAAAAACAAGCAATTATTGTATTATTGACGAGCAATTTCCTTCTAGCACGTTCACCACGTTTTTTATCAAAATATTTATAAAGAACAAAGCCTAAATCAAATTCGTAAAATGCGTAATGAAAGAATTTTAAATGCCGTTGTGTAGTTTTTTTTGAATCTCAATTATGAAACAAAATTAAATTAATTAAGTGGCGTGATTTTTAAATTTTGAAAATAAAACAAGAAATTTAATTTTTTAACAATATATATAAAAAAAGTTGAAAATTATATTAATTAAGAAGAATAAAACAAACGAACAAATAACAAAATTTTCATTATTGAAATTTGATAATTGTGAAAGTAAACATTTTTTACTTAATTTTGAATAATTGATAACATGATTCTTAATGGAAAAATTTTTAAATTTTTTAAATTTAAAATAATTTATATGTATATCGCAACGGAATTTAAGGAACTTCAAATTATTTAAGAACAACTAAATTTTTCGTTCTCATAAATAAAACATTGCTATTACTTTCCAAAATACTTTTTTCAACTTTTACATAATGAATACAAAAGTGTTAATTGGGCCTGAATTTCTTTATGGCTTTCTTTTTATCATCTTAATACAATTAAATTTTAAAAGTTAACACACTTCAATGGTATTTTAATATAAGAAGTAATAGATTACCTAAATTAATTTTAATATTTTAATATTAGAAATAAAAATTAGATTAAAAGAAAATTTTTAAAAATTTGAAATTAAAAATCAATAATCGTAATTATATTCTATATACATGCACATAAACAAAACAGCTACATATTTATAATAAATTTATTTATATTCAAATAATAAATAAATATTGTCAATTGATTGTATAGCATTAAGTTTTTATAAATGAAATATTTAAATATTTATTCAAAAATTAATTTTAAAAATGAAAAATATGTACGACAATTTTTTTTGAAAAAAAAAAAAAAAAATACAACACGCTTTTTTTTTTTTTAATTATTTTTTTGACCTTTATTTGACCTTTATAGTTTGAAAATATTTTCAAATAAATCTTGCTTCATCGCGTGACAAGTTTTTAATAAAAACGCAAGGCAATGAAAATTTTCTTGGTTCACTAAACTTAATAAAATGTAAAAATTTTTTTTTCCTCTTTTTTTTTCTTTTTTTGGCAGAGATAATTTTCATAATAATTACGAAAGATAAACTATAATTATTACTTGTAAACATCCAATAAATTAATATTAAAATTTAATATTAAAATATAGTTAAAATTAATTATATAAGAAAATATTTTTTAATTATATATGAATTGCTGGTATACATCATACATATGTACTTATATATGTACATAAATTTGAATGGTGTACACGAAGTATGTTCCAAAAAAAAAAAGAAAACTTGAAACATCGAACACATCATATTATAGCCATTAGATCAAGTTCTAAGACACTTTCCCAGACTGTCATTTGCACACAATTTGCACACGTCATGAATTTCAAGACTTTATGACGTTAGCATAAAAAGTATTTAAATTCAATTCAACTTTCGTGAATTTCTTTTTTTGTTGCTAATGCATGTGGTTCATGTGTTGCTGCAATGACAAAAACTAATAGTTAAAAATGACTGATTAAGATGTAGAGACGGAAGAAAATGATTTTTACATCATTAATAATAAAAAAAAAAAACTCCAGCTGAAAAAGATTACTTGCATATGACTGCCATTTGCAAGTGATTCACGTTATTGACACGATCATCAGTTTATTGATGTTCATAATAAATGTCAGCACGAAAAATTTGGTATACGATAAAGTAAAACAAATGCATTCAAAAGTTTCACTAACAAGCTCGCTTTTTAATTTTATTTAAATTTTAATTAAAAATTTGTGGAGTACTGTCTTTGCCAAACAAAGACAAACAAAATAAGTACCAGAGTAAGGTGATCTTTCAAAATAATATCACACGCATTCGTAAAAAATATTGATATCCATATTTTTACTATTTAACCGCAAAGATTAGCAGTCGCAGAGTGTGTTATGATCAGACTATTAAAAGAATAGAAACAATTGTTAAAAACCTCGCATAATATATCTGCTTTCAAATGCAATAAATTGCTATCTTCTTCACTGAAACGTAGATCACTTACTAATAACTAATTAAAAAAAACTTACAATATAAATTTCTTCAATAAGAACTTAAAATATCAAATCTATTTACAAGGATTTCGATTGAATAGCCCCAATATCGATACAAAATTAACTTTACTTTTTTAATTCAAATTTAGCAATAAATAATTTTAAACTTAATTTTTAACTAACAGCCAAACAAGCACAATCGGAAATGATAAAAAAATCACTTAAAAACACATAAATTACTTACTTACCGTTAAATGACGTGTCTTTTTTTTTTTAAATCAAAAATCAGAAAAAAAAAGTGTAATACACTGACGTGTACATGTGGTATTCAAAAAAAGAAAAAAAAAAGTGTTGGTGGACTTTGAAATTGATTAAATTTTTTTTTTATAAAATCAAAAAATAAAAATTCATAAGATTTAAGATTCTTACAAAACAATACATAAACTCTTTCAAATAAAATTGTATAGGTAAATAGACTAAATCAAAAATGTAACACGACTGCTTTAGTTCAAAATCAAAATTAAAAATATTTTTTAACCGAGTGCGTATCAGTTAAGAAGCAAAAATGGTGAATCATTTCGCTTCTTTTCAACAAACAACGAACTTATTGAGTCAGATAAAATAAAAGAAAAAGTAAAAAAAAAATTTAACACTATTGTTTCTTGATAGGAAATCTTATTAATCAATAATTTTACAATTCATAATCAAAACAAAAATTGTTGATTGTTGATTGAAATTAAAATATTTGTTAGTTCAACAAAATACATCCTGTAATTTTATCGGAAATTTATAAAACAATATCCTACATTACAAGTAAAATTTATTTTTCAGAAAAATTTTCTTAGCAAAGTGAACATTAATCTATTCTACTTACTTATATAAAATTGATATTTTATTGCCTAGGGCAAACCTATTCTATAAATCACAATTTGCAAATTCTTCCGGAGATCAAATTAAAGATCAAAATTTAATTTCTATTTAAATTCTCGGAAGATAAAAAGTACTTGCATAAATTTTAGATGACAATCCTATGTTCATATATAAATATGCGAATAATGGACATAGGATTGTTACGTGCGAATAATGGTTTATAAGCCGAACTATTTATAATACATCAACGAGGCATACACTCTCGCGTTCAGCATGCAAGTGACATAGGATATTGTTTAAAAAAAACATTTTTTTTTTGAGAGAAATTCACTTAGTCCAGTTCTGTTTTAAACGTTCGATATGTAGGTATTTTAATGAGAACATTAATTTTAAAATTTGCAGATTTTTTTTAAAAAATAAATAATAATTTCTATGAGCGTACTTTTCAATTTAATTTATAAATATAAGTAGAAGTTATTACACATAATTGGAACTTTAGAAAAACCGTACCCAATTCTCAATAACAATTAAAATTGTTTGTTTCGGCAATAATTTTCAATATAACTGAGAAAAACAAACTTTGTACAACTACTTTTTTTTTTACTTATTTTTTTTTAATTTACACATTTTTTTAAAACGTGACAGTAAAATTATTTTAAACAATTCCAAACAACAAATAAAAAGTTGTGCATTCAAAAGAAACAACCAAAGAACGAGTAATTGCTGAATAAGTTTTAAACAATTGCTTACATAATATTGTAATATAATTACTGTACACCAAAAAAAGCACATTTCCTCATTTTACACTTTCTTAATCATACTTGTTTTATTCGCTTTTATCGTAATAATGACATTTTATATTATTTTTTTTGATAATTTAAATAACGATAATAAAGTTTTTTAATCTTATTCAAATGAAAACACCTAATAAAATAAAATTATATTGTAAAATAAATTTTTAACCCAAACTAACCCAAGTTTAAAAAATTTTATTTTTAGTTTTTTTTTAACTATACATTTATTATTACTTATATGGGCATTTAAAATTCAGCAATTCAAATAATTTTTTGTTATTTTAATTGTAATATTATTTTACCTTTGATCTAATATACAAGATTTGAAATAATCAAGTGAGAATGCACACACATGGACATATGTGATATAAATTTACTGGAAATAAAACATTCTAAGGTAGTTGATTTTTTTATTACTTTTGATAAGAAATTTTTAATTTAAAAAATTTATAATGAGCACGTTTTTTTATGATTCCGATAACGTTTAAAGTTCACATCGTTCAGAATAAATCCAATTGTCAGATTAAAAAAAACCTCCACAATATTCAAACCAGTATAAACATGTGTGTACATATATAAGTATATAGCATTAATATTTAATTTAATAGATAAAAAATTATTCTTGTATTAGTCAGAATTTAAAGTTTATGGCGCCTTTTTTGTAAACCAGTTAATACACAATACCAACAAAAAATAAAAATTTAACTTATTTTAACCTTCAAACAAATATTTTAAAATTTGCCCACAAAAAATATTTAAATCAAAGCTTGAAACGCTTAATATAAAATTTATGAAGAAACAACAACAATTTAAAATAAATTAATTATGTATTTAAAATTTTGTGGCTCTTCTTTTAAATTTAATAAATTTATGTAAATTTGAAAATAAACTTTGAGCTTCTTATATATATTTATCTCTGGTCTAATTCTAATGTAATATGTTAAATTATTTAAAAAGTGTGAGTGATACGAGAATATTATGTACTTAACACTTTATCGACCGGTAGCCTATTTTTCGGCTTTTGGTTATCGACGGTTTTTGTCAGTGGGTTGCTCTTTTTATAACTTTTTATAACAAAAAGAATAAGACAAACATAATGCATAGTGAAAATTTAGCGGGTACTGGGAGTAAATACGGGCTCGACTTAGCCGGTACTTACTGAGTGGCAACCTTAACAACAACTGGTCGATAAAGTGTTAAGTATGTATGTATGTGTAACATGAAATAATAGAGATTAATAATTTTATGACTTATTATTTTGTCGTGCAACTAAATCAAAAAAATATATTTTTTCTTCAGTTGTCGATTTTTCCGGTAATTGTTTAACAGTTAATAACAAAAATTTGTTAAATATAATTTCTTAACTTAAAATCATAATTCTCAAATCCGATCTGTGGCTACATTATTATAAAAAAAATTGAACTTTAAACATAATTGCCGCTATGATTTTGTATAACTGTCGTTTACCGTATAAATATAAATGCTTGGTAAAAACTATTTCTGACCTGTATCGCGTGTTGTTTATACTTTAAACTATATACTTGTTTCATTACATTCAAGTAATTCAGCAAACGTACTATCTATTGGTCGGTTATTAGCTACTAGACCCCATTTTTATTTCGAAACAAATTATTGCTTTGTTTGACCGTAAAATCGTATATCATTTAAAAATTCATATTCTAGGTTCTTACATAATTAAAATATTTTAACATTATATTTGATATATGTAGTAATTTCCATATGTTTTAAAAGTGTAAATCTTATATATATTGTATACAGAACAATATAAACATTCATAGAAAAAATATTTTTATATTCAGATTCATAAATTACGATATGTTTACTAGCTCTGACATAATACGACACGTTAGTTTGTCACATGTATGTACGTACATACCCGTATGAATGTATAAATATGTGTTTATTTATTTTTTACGATCAGATTACAATATTATGATAAATTGAGTGAAAAGTAAGTAGTAAATGAGATAAGAAAATACAGATGGTTTTTTTCTAATATGTTGAGCTTTAATAATTTAGTTTTTAAATTGCAGCACATTGTTTATACAAATTTTATAATTAATATTGTAAATTTAATTGAAAAATCAGTTAACCACAAAAATTATTCTCAAATAAAAAACCGGAAAGAAATTTCAACTCAAAATGTAAATGCAAAAATACTTCAATTACTTTAATATTTGGCGGAGCACATTTCCAAAAATTATAAAAAAAAAATTTTTTTTTTTTTTTTTGGCAAAGAGTATCAAAAAAAATTTAATTGACTTCATTTACTAGAGATTGTTATAAAAATAAATAGAACAGTTCTCTATTAAAGAAAGAAATTTTAAACTAAAAAATAAAAAAAGAAAAAAATTTTACTCTGACAAATGTTTCTGCTTTCCAATTTATTAAAAATTTACAATGATAAAAGACAAAAATTATTTAGTCCACTGTTAGATTTTTTTTGTTGTTGTTATTAACAAAAAGACTAGACTATAAAATGATCATTCTCACTCACCACAAGCACTCTTAGCTAAGACAAGCAAATTTATTAAAAAAAACAGAAGATTAGACTTTCTAAAAAATTTTCTATTAACAATTTTTTATTTTTAGTGTTTGTTTTTTTTTTTTAAGGAAAAACGGGAACATTAAGGTAATTAAATTTGCATTTTTCATCATCAATAAAACCATAAATTTTATTGGTTGGCGAAAAATATTACCTAGTCACGATAAATTTTTCTTTTTTTTTACAAAATGATCAGGAGTAGTATTAAAATTTTTCAAATATAATTAATAAAACAAAATGAATTTTATTAAGAAAAATCATCATTTGTAATTAGTAAGCCGGTTGTTTCTATAAGTACATTATGTTTGAACATATACATGTATAACTAACAGTAAATAAAGAAAAAATATATAAAAATTCCATTTCATTTTACTTTTATCATAAATTCAGACTATTTTGTATAAATAATATACGAGCATTACGAGTATAGAGACCGGATAATGCCGACAGAAAAAATCAACTTTTTTAACATTTATATAATGTATGTATATACTATTTTTAAAATTAATAGCAAGTGTGTATAATTTATACATATATGTATATATATGCGTTATAGACTTTACGCAATGTTGATGTCCAATTTTTTTAATATTATAATAATATAACACATGTGTATAAATTTTTTTGAATAAGAATGCTATTTATTCTTGTCGTCCAGAAAATATATAGCGATTGTGTATACGCTAGGAAATTAAATCAAAAAAAATATCTTTAACTTTATAATGTTTGTTAGGAAGAATTCCTAACTGTAAGTAAATTTTAATCTTAAAAATAATTTTAAATGTAAATTATACAAATAATTCTGCTTTCATAATTGGTAAAAAACAATTTCTGACAATTGTTTATGTCAAAATATGAGCCCCTTGTATCCTGTTTTTATTTCAATTTCCCACGCGATCGACAAATACTTATAATATTAAGGAAACAAGATTTTTTTGACGATTTTTGTTTTATAGATATTTTACACAAAATTATATCATTGGTATTATGGTATAATACAAGAATATAATACAAAGAAGGCGAGAAAAATTGTTTGGGCTTCATTCAGAAAAATGAAACAATTTAATTCTTTTCTTACAGAAAGTCTTACTCTAACATCTCAATTTTACTAATCCAAACTACTATCCAGAATAAAGGTTCATATTGACGAACTATCCAACCAGATGCATCATTCTTTAACAGTTATTTAAATTTTCTTGCCATTTACAAAATTAATACTTGCCATTTACTAAATTTTTCAAAAAACAAAAAAAAATGGCAACTCCAATTCTATGTTCCATTATGTATGTAACCTACAAACATATTATGTATATACATATATATTTTTATTTTTATCACAAAAGTAAATGTACTTGATTTTTTTTTTATTTGTATTTTTCTCGCACATAATATTCTGTCTGGTAAATAAATGTATAATAAAATTTATAGTAAATATTTTTCGCTTTAAATATTAAATTAAATAAAATATAAACTAGATTTAGGTTAATCTAATATGGAAAAATAAAAGAGAGATAATAATATGAAAAAAAAAAGATACTGTTGAAATCCTCAACAAATCTATATGTTTTACACGAGTACATGTATATATAATTGAATTTATATATAATCTACAGGGGCAAGTATAAATTTTATTTATTTATGTGGGTAGATAGTATAGGTAGGAGCCAAATTCATATATATACATACATATTTATTCAATACGAGTACACACATAGTAAAATAATAATTTCCTCATTTTTTGTTTTTATTGCATATTTTTGTTTTGTAAGACGCAACATATTATTTCCATACATACATACATACATACATATATGATAAAAACGGAATAAGTGAATTACGTTGAATTATTGTTCTGCGTAATGAAAGTTTCTATATAAAAAATATTTTTATATTTTATTCGAAAAACAATTTTTCCCAATTGAAGACAACAAGCAAACAAAAGAAAAAGAATTCTTCAAAATAATATGAATAAATACTTAATAGATATTAGAAAGAGTAGAGAAAAACAAGTATTTCAAATGTTACAGTTGACAAAATAATTTCCCTATAATAGTTGCTATTCAAAAAAACTCCTATACAGTATAATTTTTAATATATGTGAAAGACAACAATATTTTCTTTTTAATTTTTACATAACCAAACAATTTTAATTTTTTATATTTTTATTTAGATAATTTCCTATTGTATGTATGTACATTAACTAAGGTGTATAAAATATGCTATTAATTTTATTTTATTTATTTTAGATAATTTATTAAGTCATAACAAAAAAATCTGATGTGATCAGCACATATCCGACCGCAATTTACACTAGTAAAATCCCATTCAATATTTCTCAGAAAATGAAAATTTAGCTCTTAGTAGGGTTTGGTTTTTGAGATACACATGTAAACAGACAGATCGCCAGACCGACAGACATGGTCCAATGTCACTTGTCAACTTATGTCTGTCAAATGTCAACTGTCATCTGTCAAATATAACCTGTCAAATGTCAACTTCAATCTGTCAACTGTCATCTAACAAATGTCACCTGTCACCTATCAACGATCATCAGTCAAATGTCAAAAGTCACCTATGAAATGTCAACTGCCAAATATCAGATGTCAAATATCAAATGCTCTTAGTACAGTTTCGTTCTGTACCATTCGAATTAACTGAGAAGTTCACCATTTACTTTCAGTAGCAACCAGAACTTAAATATTAAATTACATGAAACTGCATCAATTAGTTCCGTAAATATGATAAAAAATATGAAATCGGAATCTGTTTAAAAATGTGAATAAAATCTGTTTACCTGAACTTGAGACACAAGCCTCGACATGCGAAATTTGATAACACCACATAACCTCCCTTATTAGTAAGCAATGCGCTCGGTAATAAGTTTATTTGTAAAAGATAAAAAAATTTAATAGAATAATACAGCAATATAACACAAATAATACAATTGAAAATAAATATATAACATTAAGTATACAAATAGTAGTTTAGTATTTTTCAAGTACGACCTACCCGTTTTACATTCAAAAAAAAAATTTACGCAATAAAATATAAGTACAATTTTATTTAAAGTAAATAAATACAAGTTGATTATATAACGTTTCGTTGATGTATAACAGTATAGTATAAACACATTGTGGAAAGATTTGTATAAGATTTCATTTAAATAAACGCTCTTAAAAAGAAGATAAACCTTTATTATGAAATAAAAGTGGGTGTGTATTGCAAGGTTAACGCTTATTCTTCGTTTAATAAGAAGTTTAGTTTTAAATAATAATAAATTATTAAATTGTAATTAAGAATTTAATTAATATTGATGCTATAAAAAGTTTTAAATGCGATTTTGAGTTCCATATTGTTGTAATATAGTTTTTAAATATAATTCAAAATATATGTTAATTACTGAATTTTAAAAACCATATTACTATACACATACTATGGAACTCAATTGTTATTTCTTAAACTAAAAATATGTTTAATAACAACACATTTCCATATCTCTGAATCTGTAATTAATATATAACCCTATCTATGCACTGTTAAGCAAGTAGAAATTTCATATGCATATTATATTGTAAAGTAAGACAAATTATAATTATAAAACACAATCAGTTTAATTGGTTCAATTATTATTAAATAATTAATAAGATAAAAATTAAATAATAGCTAAATAATTAATGTAGAATAAGTAGTATAATATTTTTAATAGCAGAATTTTTGTATAATAAGTAATAGTATAATATTTGAAATTATTCAAATTAAATATTAATTTATATTTTTAAAATTTAGCTAAACAATTTAAATATACGTTTCAATATAAATAATATCAATAAGTAATTTAATTGGAAATTTCAGACTGAAATTATAAGAATAGTTAGATTTAAAATTCTAATTAAATTAATTTTATAATCACCATTTATTATCTATTAATTAATTATAAAAAATTCATCAAATTCTGAAGAATTTCTAGATTTTTATATCACTAATTCAAATGTCATTCTATTTCTTAATAAATATTATTAAAAAATTTAATGCTTAAAGCCAGAAAAAAAAAATACATTTTGTTGTTAGGCGAAAAATCAATTTATTTTTTTTTTTCATGCATCTTTGACATGACCACATGATCACTAGTAAGATAGATTAAAAAAGAAAGTAGAACAGAAAAAATAAATACTGATGTAGTTTAAAAAGAAAAGCAAAAACAATTTTTGCTCTTTGTACCCACCCGTTGTGAAGAATTTTTCTTATTACGTATACAAGTAGACTAAGCAACAACATAATATTAACAACAAAAAAAAAATCATAAAAGCAAAAGCTAATAAAATTTTTGTTATAAATAAATTTATGTTATAGAAAAATATAAAAATGTTCGAAATCACTAAAATATATTATACTAAGTAAATATAATACATACTTAATATATTAAATAAAATGGAAAATCTATAATATTATTAAAGATTAAATATTAATCTTAATGGTAGAGAATAATGTAATCGAATAATACCGGCTAATGAATAAATTTTTCTCATTTTTCTTCCATTTAAAATAGCAACTTTTAAAATGTATTGCAATGAGAAAATACCTAGATTGTTTCATATTTATTGCCCCCCCCCCCCTTGGTTGTATATATTAAAAGATTTTTATAAACGTAATACCGTTAAACAATAACTGCAAAAACATTTCATATGATTTAACTGCGCTAATCACAATAATATCACTGCTCGTAGTTAAAATTTAGTAAGTAATGTTTGTGAATCTACAACATTTGTTTAGGAACACAAATATAGCGCAGATTTCACTACGTATCACGATATATTTCGGTTATTGTAAGTCCTATTACATTAACATAACAATATTAATATCTAAATTAAATGATATATGTATGTATGTATATTTTAAAATATTATGACAAAATAAATTTAGGACCAATATGAAAATGTTTTGTTTTGTATTAATTATATTACATTTCCATAATTTACAATATTTATTTATATAATTTCAATGCTAAATTAATTACTTATCTGTATTCAAAACTTGTTTGAAATTTCAATTTAACTTTTATGTATGTATATTCTATACATTATAGTAGTATATATTTTAAATTAATATGTTATACGTATTTATATTACTCAATAAATTAATTATTTTTCAGAATGAATAAAAACAATTATTTATAATAGCTATTTTATTGAGTTGCTAACACGAATATTACATACATACATGTGTATTAATAAAAATTATAATTAAATTATTTTAAAAAAAATACATACATACTTATTTCTAAACACAGCAAGTTAAAAATAGTAAAGTAATTAACATAATATTTTTTTTTAATCATTAAAAAAATAAAATAGCATCAAACAAAAAATTAACAAAATACACAGGCACACACTCATGGATTATATGTATGTACATATATGTGCATATTATGTAGATAGAAATTAAAAAATCACGCTCAAATAAAAAATTAAATAAAAATAATTAAATACTTAAGGTAATATTGTACAAACCGTCATTTTGAATCACCAAATTATAATATTATACAAACGAAAATTAAATTTAAATAAATAATGAATAATAAAAATTATCACCAATATTATTAATTAATTATTGACATTTATGAAGGTACCTGTATTCTATACTCAGGTAAAATAAAATATTATATTTTATTAATTTATATTTAAAAACAAATTCACTAACACCACATTAAATTGTAATATTAAATAACTGTACCTATATACAATATTTATATATTTTATGTATGCATGTAAGTAAAAGTATATTGACATTCAATTCAACTGTAAAAATATAGAAGATTTTAAGATTTTTCTTTGTTTCAGAATTTTCTCCGATTATATTTCTTTTATATTTTTTGCACTCAGTCTCTAATCACAAATAATGTTCCCACGTAAAAAGCAAAACAAAAAAAAAATAAATAAATGAAAAAGTGTATAACAAAAGTGAGTAAAAAGAAAAAAAAAATCAGCTGACTGACTCTGAGAGTCTGACTGATTATTTTTTCTTTATCTTTTCTTTATTTTTTATTTTTTTTTATCACCGACACAAAAATGTGGCTGAATCATTGAATTTTTTCATTTTCGGCCTTTTTTTTTTTTTTGTTTTTCAATTCACGTGAAAAAATAACAATTATTTAACTTAAAAAATTTAAAAAAATAAAAATCAATATTGAATTTTTATATTTACTTTTCTATTTTTTTTTTCTTTTTTCTTCTTCTCTTTGTTTTTATTTACATATGTTGTCTATGTACTGCATATGTGTAAATAAATTCAAAAAATTTTCACTTATACACTCACAGAGAAAACAACAAAAATCAACAAAAAATTTACAAAATTTACAATGTAAACCACGTAAATAATTTTTGTAATGAAAATTAATAAATGAAATAAAATCATTAAATTTCATCAGCAAACCATCATAGTCGACAGCATGATAAAAAAATTTTTTAAATATAAATTGTCTTCTTTTTTATTATTTTTTTTTTTTTAATTTATTTTATTTTCGGTCTGACCATCATATTATAATGAAGCTTTTAAACATACTAAACAGGAGAGAATGGTAATATTGGCAAACAAAACCATTTGGCTTTTGCTTGATTTTTTTTTTTTTTTTTTGTATATCAACATAAATAATTATATGTACATATGCTTGAACGAAATGGCATATACATTGGATATACCGTGTGTAATATTAAAATATAAAATAATGAAAAGAAAAAAAACATTAACAATAAAATGATAAAATATATGTACGTACACATTGTATAAAATATAAAAACAGACAAAAAGTAAAAAAAAAAAATGACCTGAAACAACCACGACAACAACGACTACAACGATAGCGACAACAACGACGATGTTATCGCCTGATTATAAATCCAAAAAAAAGAAACGAAAAAAGAAAAATATTAAAATTATTTAATTTTTTTTTTTTGTTACAGTGACTGTTAACTTAAAGATATTGTTTTTGATTTTTAATTTTTTAAAAGAACGAGAAAGCACAAAAAAAAATAAGTAAATTTTAAAAAAAAATTTAATAACACCTTTGAAACCAAGCTGGCATATACTTGACATATGCTGATATACAAGTACTACAATCAACGAAAAGCTGATATACATATTTAGAAGCAATGAAATTTGAAATTTTTTACTATTCGGTGTTATTGAAATATTTTTTAAAATTTAAAAATTATTTGAGAAAAAATTTAAACAAATGTAATCAGCCTTTCTTCCTCAACCGAATTCTAGTTTATAATTTTTTCAAATTGCCTATAAAAATGTCATTTTTGAATATAGTTACACCTAAAATTTTTACACATTCACATCAATTAACAATTCCAAAACATTACCGAAAAATTCATAACATTTGCATTTGCATTATACAGCAGATAATGTAATTAAAGAGACCACCCTGTGTTACTTATTGTCGTATATAGTTTTCCCTTTCTGTATTCTATATCCAGTATTTCAAAATGTTATACATTTTTATCATAATTATTTAGAACGAAAACTTAAAATCATAATGCCACACAAAAAAAAAAATAAAAGAAAAATTTCAAGAAAACTTTAAAGAAAGCATAATACAAAATTTCAAATCATATTATAAATTATGCATATTTTGCAAAGTGTTAGCGTTGTCGTTGCTGTCTTTTATTCTTTATTATTATTTGTATGAGATAAGCAAATCGTCATCATAATAATATAGTAGATATATGTATATATGCACATTATGTACATAAACTCTATTCTATGCTATTGAATTTGCCATAGAGCAGTTACGGTTATGTCCATTAATACAATAAAAATATACTTAGGCATAGATCAGTTCTATTATAGTGTAGTCGTATGTAAATAAATTTAACTTTAAATTTTGTAATTTAATTTTCGTTATAACGTTATAATTAAGCAATCATTTTTTACGGAAATTGGTACATGAATTGCAATCGAATGGTTATTTTGGATAATTTCAATGGATTAAATTTATTTATTTAAAAAGAAAATGAATTGTTTTAAAAATAATTTCATACAAAAATAAATTTATACATAATTTTGAGTAAATTTGTAGAATTTTCAAATTTGCTATTTACCTATGTATGTTATGTACGTACATAGAAATAAATTATTTTTTTTTCTTTAATATTCGGCTTTACGAGCACAATAAACTTCTGCTTTACTCATTTGTTCGTATATGTAATTATTAAGTAGGTACTTGTTTTTAATTTATAATGAGTTCATTTAATTATAATGAACGAATTTAATTGTACATATTTTTATTTTTTATACCACTCGGTAATTGCAATAATAATATTCGACTCTCTGAATTGTTATACTTTAAATTTGATATTCTAAATTTAGAAAAAAATCTTTGAAGTTCATACTACTAAAGTTACATAGTGAAAACATTTCACTAAAGCCTAAAATTACAAAATATGTATGTATAAATAAAAATTTTTATGATAAATTTTATTAAAGTAATTCATATAATTTTCTTAATAAATATTAAATGCTAAATTATGCATTATATTAAGAACTTGTTCATCATACATACATATAAGAAAGTCATAAACATTAAAGAAACTAAAAAAGAAAACTTGTACAGAATAAGAAATAGAAATTTCTTTTAAACATTGTATATGCAGAGTATAGGAGATTACTTTATTACTTTTTGAATATTTTGGCTAAATGTGCGTATATTATGTTTATATTAATAGAAACATAGAAACAAACATTTTATTTTTTTGTAAACACGTTTTTATCATAACATTTTTTTGTTGTTTATGAAAATGGAATGACGTTTTTCTTTTCTGTTAGTTTTTTTTTTTTTTTTACGTTCGCGTCAAAATGTCTCTAGTCTATGATTATTAAGATTTGTAAATAATACCACGTATGTAAGTATGTTAGTTATTTACACAAATAATTTTAATAGTTATTTCATGTACATTTGTGTGTTTTGACAGTATTTTATAATTATATTGAAATTTTAAAAATGAAAGTAAAAGTAGTCAAAAAATAAAAGCATTAAATTTATTGATTTTTAATGCTTAAATGATAACAAAATGAAAAGAATTATAACATTAAGTCAATATTTTTTTTAAATTCTATTTCCCTTTAATAATGAAGGAAATCATATCTCTTATGTCATCAAACAAAAATATAAACAGTAGACTGCTTCATTGATATTATCTTTATAAAAGTAAAATTCGTTCTTGAAACTAATTTCTGCCTAAACAAACATATTTATCTTGCCATAAATTTGAAGATTGCAAATCTTTATAAAAAAATTGCCTTTATGATTAACCCAATTTTAAAAAATACATTCATAAATATCAAATTGTTGTCAAAATTTTCGAGAAATTGAATTATACATACTCTATAGTCTATGTATACCCAAATTAAATGTCAAAAAGTTCGTTTGACAATAATATACATACATACATACACAAAATATTACTTTTTATAGTACATATAAGTAGGACTAAACACTAACAACACTAATTATTACCATAAGGTGAAATTGTATTTATACAATCAATTATTCATCGAAAACTGGTCATTTGTATATTAAAAATACCAATTTAAATGAATATCAATAAAAAAAAAACATAGTAAATTTACAAGTTCTATTTAAAACACTTCACATTCAATACAAAAATACATGGTTGACTAACAAAGCTGAAAAATATTTTCATCAACATTTTAACCTTTATAACTTTAAATATCAGTATAGTAAAGTTAATATTATAAACAATATTATATTCAGATTACCATTATACTTAGAGGTCATTGTAAAATTAATAAAATAAAGAAAAAACAAAATGAAAACTATGTATATATAATTATAATTACTACCAAAGTGTAACATTTTCAATTTGTAACGTTAAATTGAAAAATATCAATTGAACAAGTTACAAATAGAAAATTATTTTATGAAAAAAATATAAAAATTTGGAAAAATTTCTCTTTTTAAATAAAATTCAATTATATTAGCATAAAATTATTTTACAATTCCCATAGAATTCTTTTACAATGCCAACTCGATCTCAGAGTTTTTTTTTTTAGGAAAGATAACAAGAAGGCTGGGTATTTCTTCATCAGATATTTGTTGCGGATGCCGAGAACTGGGAGTGGCAATACGTGCTCTTCAATTATCTCGCTCTGATCAGTTTCATGGAGGAGTTCTTAGGGGTCGACTATGGGTTTTCTGCTGAACTTTGACAAGGGACTTGAATGGATTTCACTAAAAATTATTTTTAAAGAGTTATTTATTTTGAATTGAATATTCCAAATTTCCTAATTTATGAAAGAATTGAATGATAAAATTTTTTAAAATTTTTATCAATTGACAACACTTTAACTCTAAAGCTAATACAATTTTAAAAATTGAAAAGAAAAAACTCAATTTTCATTTAAAATGTTTTTTTTTTAAAAGAATGAAAAATTTCTGCTCTGATTAAAAAAACACATAAATCAAAAGAAGTAAAAAAAAAACCTAACCGTAACAAAAAATTCTGTAAATCCAACCATATTCAATTAGAATTTTTTTTTATTATGAAAATGGACTGAAATATTTCATAAATAATTCAACAATTAAAAAAATTACATAAAAAATGTATGTAATGTACAAAAACCCTAACCACATTTTAGAATTTTAAATTGAATTCATAAAGAATAAAATTCAATAATGATTTTAGTAGTTCCGAAAGTTGTAAAACATTAATGTGCATGTATGTCAGACTTAAATACTATGTATACATATGTATTTTAATATGTATAGGCATGTATATATATCATCACGTAATATTTTTTATTGATACAACAATGCACGATCAGGTTAAACAAAAATTTTAATAATATATACATAACTGTACGAAAAATACACACAGAGAAAAAAAAACATCTTCCACCAAAATTATTTTCCTTCTAAATAATCTCGCTTTAAATCATGCTAAATTTTCGCAAATAAACACAAATGTTATAGGATAACATCATAAATTTTAGTACCTTGGTAACAACACACATTTAATTTTAAAAATTAAATTTTTCACTTATTTCTTGAAAATATTCAAAAAATAATATAAAATACAAAAATAGAGTTTCATGATAATGAAAAAAATTATTTTGAGCCAAAAAAAAATCGCACTTTTTTAAATAACTTTAATTTTTCTAAACACTATGTATACATTTAACTACATATATGTATATACAAATTTGTTTTTATAAATATTTTTGCAAAGCGATTTACATGCAAAATAATTTATTCTTCCTTTTTATTAAATTGGGTTTGACAACAAAATTGAGGCTATTTTTAAAACTACGAATACCTTTTTGGGTAAGGAAAAAGAGTTATGTTGTTTTTGGAAAAAAAAAATTGTATTTTCCACCAAGTAAACAACTTACTAAGAACGTACACAAAGGTTTAGTTCATATTTTCAGATCTTAAAACTTAATTCTACTTTTGTCAGCGCTTTTCTAACGCAGAAAATTTAAAAACTGAAGGAATCAGCTTTACTTTTAAAAACAATTGACAGCATTGCATCAATTATAATAAATTTTTAAAGCTAAATAATGCCTTTAAAATTTATCTCCACTTCATAATTATAACTTTTCAATTGTATCTTTAAGTTATGTCAGTTGGCAATATTAATTTTCATACTGACAATTTGAGTGTAATTTGTAGTCTTTCAAAGTTCTTTACATGAAAACAAACTGCTTTTTGGAGTGTTAGTCACAAAAACGCGCTACATTTTCAAAACTAAGTACGATCAGCCAACATGAACTATAAGAGCATTTTTACAAATTTTATGTACTGTATATGAAAAATCGTTTTGCACAAAATACTTATAAAAACTCTAGCATACAAACGTGATTTAGAAAAATTCAAGATATTGAATTTTGAATTTTTATACTTAAATTTTTCGCTGTGTAAAGAAAATTTTACAAAATTGTAGAAAATAAAAAAAAAAATTTTTAAATTAAAAAAAAAAACACGAAACAAGCGAAAATCTAGAATAAAATAAAAACGTGTGTTCTTGTCAATTATCTGTGTTACCAGCAATAATTACTAAAATGTGTTTATTTTGTATTTAAGTAATAAAGAAAAACAAAAAAAAATATATAATTTTAAAATATAAAAAGAAAAACATCGAAATACTTAATATCTATTTTAATATATAATTTAAAAATAAACTTATATTAAATTTTTTTATTTTATTTTATTTATAAACTATAAGAAGTACTTTTTGTTCTAAATATTTTGCGTAGAAACTCTTATTTCAAATATATCTAGTAACTATAATTCTAAACAAGAAGCAATTATTATTAAAATTTATGAAAAACGGGTAACAAAAGCAAAATTCACAATTTTGTGGTGAAAATTTTTATTTTACTTTGAAATATATTTAAAAAATTGTAATGAATTTATAATATAAATGTTTGCAATTATGAATATAAATTAAAATACATAATTTCTTTACTATTCCTCATTCATATAATATTCTTGTAATTATATTCACAAATTCCATAACTATATGCAACGAAAAGTAATAGAGTATCTAATACAAATTATTTTGAAACAATAACAATTGACAAGACATTCAGTTTTTTTGACCTCTTTAACATTTTTGTGCATAATTTAATGTTTCACATATTTAAATGTTTATTTTACAGAAATTTCAAACGTAATTATATTATTTACTTCATTAAATACACAATATTTATATTTGCTTAGAAAATAAGATGGAAAATAAATTATTATTATTATTCCTACGATGAGTTATTGATACAGTATACAGAGTACAATTTTATGTACACTAGAGTGGTATATTTACAGATTCATTGCAACCATTTATTTACCTAATAAAATTGCAGCAATTAAATTACTTATGTAAAAAATTATTCATATTATGCGTTCATAAATTATTCAAAAATTATCAACTTTTAAACTATTTTGAATTAGAAAAATGTAAAAATAATGAAAAGGAATTAAAAAAGAATTTGTAAAATAAAATTAAGGGCTATTCATATTTTGTATTTGTACAAAGTTTCTTATCAAATTTATCTTCAATTAGTGTTAATTCGTAAGTAATAGTATTTACACTAATTATAGTGTACCAACTGAAAAATAAATACAAGATCAATTTATGCTTCCTATTTCTACAAATTTCTATAGTCCTATTAAGTATTACGATCTTTTACATTTTTATTATTTTACACTCATATATAATATTATTTTGTTAAATTACATAATTGTATACAAAAATTTTTCGAAAATATATATGTATGTAAGTATATATTATAATCTTACATTTTGAAAATTCATCTGCCTATAATATGTTATAAAAACGAACAAGAAAAGGGGAAGTACAATTTGCAAAATAACCGCCAAATGATGTTTAAGTACATTAAATAAACATGAATCTAAAAATAATTAATAAAAATAAATTGGTTAATCTAAAAGAAACATAAAAATATAAGAGAATATAATAAAATATTTTGTTGTATCTTTTAGAAATTAAGAACTTGTTCAAAATTCCCCTTATAATCAAAAATATATAATTGACAATTAAGACTAGGACATCATATTAATTTATACAATAAAGGGTAAGCAGATAATGGATATTTTTCAGATTATCAAAATGATCTAAGTATCCATTATAAAGCTTATAAGTAAGCTGACGAAACCTGACATAATATTATATTTATGTTGTTTTAAACTGAAGCAGGTACTGAATTTGAGTACGTCTTATTAGAAACAATTTTGTTTAAATTTAATAAGTTTAAATCAAAATTCAAAACATACAATTAAAGTATAGAATTAACAAAATTTTAAAATATCATTAATTTCTGGACTTAAATTTATTTGGATGTTATTTTTGGTACAGAATCAATAGTACATTAAATATTTAATCAAAAATTTAAAAAAAAATTTCTAAAAATATAAATAAATGCCACCCTTATAATATGTTGTAAATCTAAATTTTTTTTTTCATTTACATATATATAAAAAATGCAATGCCAAATTCCATTGTATTCAACGTTAACAAGCGGCTAATCAATCAATTCATTAACATATTTAGCTTTAATAATAGTTGGCATTTATTTCGTAAAAAAAATAAATGTAAATGTTAATCACATTGTATGTCAAAAGCAGAACGAAATTAAAATAGAAGACAATTATAAAAAAAAAAAATAATTAAATATTAATTTTTAAATTACAAAACATAGACGATCATAATTTCCTTTTTCTATACTAAAACAACATTTTCAATTTAAGATCAACAATAGAATCGGGTCTGAACTCTTATGAATTATTTTTTTTAATTTACAAAATATAAAATATTTTTTAATTAATTAATGTCAGGAAAGAGACTAGAAACTGACGAAATCTGATTTATAATATTATAGTTATCTTTAATACTAGAATAAAAGAATAATATTGATATACTAAAGTCTTTAATACTTTATAATTATATATTAATTCTTGAATTTATTCAAAATCTTAATATTATATTACAAAATATTATGTAACTTTAACCTAGTTTTAAAAACCAAATAAATTGTTTAATTGCTGCACATTCTAAACAAAGCCGACATGGATAAAGCATGCGCCAAACTATAAAGGTTAAAACACCAATATTAAAATTATTTGTCACGTTATAATATGCAATACTCATACATACATAAACAAACAAAATAAAAAAAGCAAAAATATAAGTTGACGTGTTATATTTCACTTGCAACTTTCCATACGTGTACATCAATCATCAACTAAAAACCAGAAACATAAATATTACAGAATTTGAAAAAAAAAAGCATTGTATTCTTATGCAAAATGTAAAATTATGCTACCTCAACAAAAAAAAAAAAATCATTATTTTTTGTTTTTACTTTTAAGTCATTTTCATATATAAAAGATTAAGCCATATTCGAATTCAAATCACAAACTACCTTGTTAAATTTTTTCTTTCCTTTTCCATATTTTTAAATAAATTTAAAAAAAAAACATGTACACGTACAAAAGTAAAAATTACTTTCTTTTTTTCTTGCTTAAGCTTTAATTTGTAAGTTGTTTACAAAAAGAAAAAAAAAAAACAATAATTACAAAGGTAAGGTTTTTTAACCTTCAATTCATGCCGTCAATTTTACTTTCAATGAAACAACAAAATAATTTTAAGAGTTTTTAAAATTTTATATTTGTAACTTAATATCTTTACGATCGTATCCCATAATTTATTGATAATATTGATTTAATTTAAATAAATTAAATTGCATTAAAATATTGTAGATCAAAAATTTTGGGGGGTAAAACTTTCATCTTTCATAAATTACTTAATAGAATAACTATTAAAATAATCATTAAAATGTTAAACATTATTGACTTATTAAGGAAAATAGTTGAAGAACCTGTAAAAATTAATTTCTTTGTGTTTAAATTGCGCCTACTTAAACAAAATACTTTGCTTGCTTCATGCAACACTGATATTACTCACTGTTACAGCAAATAAACTACTTAGATCTGATTTAATTTATATTAGTATAAATACATTTTATACAAATCATTATAACGTCATTATAAATACGTTTATATTCTGTTGTAGCACATACATACATGTATGTAACATTTAATTACAAAACACATTCATAAATTAATAATCCCGTTAATTATAAAAATCTAAACATATTTTAATATAATAAAATATTATTTGGTAATATTTTTTTTGGCAAAATATCTTGCCAAAAAATATTTAATATTAGAAAATAAATTAAAATTACAAAATTTATTTCTAAATTTATAAAAAATGTTTAAGCCAAATTATAAAATTACACATTTCTTTTTTGTTGTTTTTGTCGTTTTTAAATGCTAGATTGAAAAATTATACCTTTGAATGTATTATAAAAGCAACTAAACATAATTATATATTTAAGGTCAATGTTTTTTTAATAAATAAATTGAAAATGTTAGTTTTATATAAACATTCATATAAAAATATAATAACATAAATATTTTGAATAAACACAATATGAGTGTACTTGTATATTTAAGTACATACATATGTATATATGAGTACAGGGTGATTCAATAAAGAATACAATATACATCTTTTATTCATTTCAGAAGGGAAATTATAAGCAAAATAGCTTGGGCAAATAGAAATTTCGTGAAAAATTTGAATGAAATTTCCTGTATCTTGGAAATCGTTGAGATTTCAAAAATTTTATCACTTTTCGATGCCATAAATTAAATGACGATATATAACATTGTGTTCTTTACAGAATCACCTTGTACACACCCATTAAAAGAATACAAATTTTATTGTTTTAATTATAAGACGTATATACATATATACAAATACATTTTTATGTACAAAAAATTGAGAATTTTAAATCTTACAGTAAACAATAATCGCATAGAATAAGAAATAAATATTCTTTTTAATTTTATTCAATTGTTTACATATAAAATAATTAAAAATATTTTATAAACTCAGAATTTAATTCGGTTTATAACATTTTTTTATTGAAAATAATAGGTTTTGATCTACAAAACTTTATTTGTACTCTTAAATATCGAACAAACACAAATATAATATCAAATCAAAAGAAAAGGAGAACTGAAGAACGTTTCATTTAACAGGGAAGCAAACAATATTCCACACTTGATTTTACAATTTTTGTTTTTTTTTTTTATATTACTTTTTTTTTTTTAATTAAAAACATTATTTTAAGTACAATAATTGAAATGAAATTGAAATGAAAACAATATACTCGTAAATGTGCTATTTTCAGCTGCATTTCCAAACACAAGTATCTTTAGAATAATTAAATCAAAGAATTCTTCTTTGAACACGATTTCACAACCCCATACTTATAAACAATTCGATTTGACTTTTAAAAGAGACATAAAAATCGCTAGTTTTTAAATAACATCAATTGTCAACACCTTGTCTAATAAAAAACTTACGAACAACAATATTTTTAAGACGTATGTATATTGCGACTGGAATAAATCAAAATCAACTCTTATCAACTAAATAAGTTTAAAGAAATTAAAAATCTTCAAAATTCAATATATTTTTGAAAATTCAATATTGAAAGTTAATAAATTTACATAGCTATTTTATTAAAAATCATAAAATATTTTATGAATTTTATATAATGAGACTAAAAATTTATATATGTATATAATATAGATCAAATTTCATAAAAGTCCTTATAATTTACCGTCTAAGATTTTAGATATGCCTTAAGTACTTACGTATTATAATTTCAATCTTGCAAAAACCGAAATAATTTTAAAAATTAAGTAATATTTATAACAACATCAAATCCAGTCAGTATATCAAATATATACTTAAAATATGGTAACGATTACTATGTATAAAAAAAACTAAAACGTAAAAAAAACTAAGATTGATAACCTAGGAAGGACAGTCAACATGCGTTTAAATAGTTTTTTTTTTCGGATAAATAATCATTATAATCGGTATAAGTATTTCAATTCAATTGCTTCTGCATACAATATAGTAAGATTTTCAAATTTTGTACTTACTACTATAAAAATTTTAAAAGTAAACCCAAATTTTGAATATTTCAAACTTAAAATTTTAAAAATATATTTATATAAAAACTGAAAAGCACAAATGTAAAATATAAAACAAAGAAAAACTAGTCTTATAACTTATGTGGTACCAAAATAGGATCAGAGAAAAATTTTCTTCAATAAAAGCCCGCATTTTTAAAACTGAATAAATAAAATTGTAATTTATAAAAAGTATGTAAATTTGAAATGAAATTTATAAAAAAATTTATGCACATGCTTAAAATGTGGACAAGTGTATAAAAAAGTATCAAATAAAAGAAAAAATATATTCTACTTCTTTGTTTAAGTGTAGAGAATAAAATTAATAAAAGAAAAAAAAAAAAAAACAATTACTTTTTTTCCATGTTCTAAATATTAATAGTTACCAATTCAGTGCGATTTCCATTTGTTTTTTGTCCGCGTTTTCTACATTCAATTTTTAATTGCTCTTTAGTTAATGTCGACAAATAAGCATTACGAATTTGTTTTTCTGTTAAACCATCACCACCACCACCACCACCACCATTTGAAAGTGAATTATTGTGTTGTTTTAAATTATTATTTAAAATAATATTCTTACCATTATTAATATTACTATTATTATTATTATTTATATTATAATTATTATTTGTATTTAAATTATTATTTATGTGATTAATATGTGATGATAAATTAGCATCATTATTTGTAATTGTGTTAGTATTATCAGATTTAGTAAAATAATAATTACTACTATTGCTGTTATTACTGTTTTTATTATTATTATTATTATTGGAAAAAGATGAATTATGGGATGATGAAGATGATTGACTAGAATTATTAGTATTATAATTATTGTTAAAACCACCACCAGATTGAAATGATATATTCTTTGAATTAGTCGCGCTGGTACTGTTGTTATTATTCAATAATACCTGAGGTGTATTATTTGTAGATGCATGACGAATTCGGCGTCTGGATGGCATATCTTAAAAAAGTATATATATATATGTATCGGATAAAACATTAGAATTAAATTTATATTTTTTTTTTTTCTAAAATAATAATTTTTATTTTATAAATATATAAATACACATTAAGTACTTATATTTCTCTTAATTATACTTATATTTTTACTTCAAATAAAATAAAATTACCATACATACTTATATAAAATTTTTAAGTAAGTAATACAAAAGAAAAACTGTAATATAAAATAAAAAAAAATTCGTACTTAAATCGATAAATTATTACACTACCTTTTGCAAATAAATTTTGCATTATTTAAGTTAAAGATTCAAGGCTCCTATTTATTAAATGAAAATATATAAATAATTTTATACTAAAAACTACTGTTGCAAATGTATTTTGAAAAACATGAAATTTTTAAGAATTCCTTTTACAAATTAAGAATTTTTCTTTTTCCTGAAAATATTAAATTTATTTTTGGATTTTTTAATGATAAAAAATATTTTTTGGTTAGTAGGTACCAACTTATTATTATTAAGTAAATGTATGAATATTTACGGGTATCGAGATAAAGATTTGTAATATTTCCAAACTGAATTTAAACCTGAGTAGAAAATATTATTTTCTTGTTTTTTAAAATATAAGAAATCTTTTATGAATTTAACTAATAAAAAGCAAAGAAGGAAACAAGATAAGGTAAAAAAAATGTTTTAATTTCAATTAATTATGAAATTAGAGTATATTTAAAGAAACATTACAAAATAAAAGCTATTTCAAAGCTATTTACCTTTTTCATTAACAATAAATTTAACCCATTACTCATAAGGTGTTAAAACTGTGTCTTTTTAAAAAGAAATACCGACGTTTGGAAGAAGTGTTATTCGAACAATTTTTTCTATTAAGTCCGAATATTAATTTTAATATTTATTCTAATCAATTGAATAAATTTTACTAATATTTTAAAATTTAATAATAATGGTTTAATGATAAACAAGGAAATTAAACAATTGTATATCTTGTTATTACAGTGAACCTACTAATTAACTGACCACAAATTTTAAATTTAAAAGCAATGATTACTTACGTGAAGATGATTAACTTAAGCAATGCATAATAGTCTATTTTATTTATATATATATATAACAATGAAAAAATTGATTTGCTATACATATTTATTTATATGTACATATGTAAGTATATACAATGAAATTAAACAAAAACATTATATATATAACAATTATTTTGAGTGGTACCTACTATAAAGACTAGATTTATAATAATATTCTGAAACTTTTCAAATACATTTGAGAATTTCACAGAAAGCGTAAATTACATTACGTTTATTAATTAATAAAGGTATTAAATATAAAAAAATAAATAAACAATCGAGAATATTTTAAAAAATTTTTCAAATTAAAATGATAAATCGGTTCTATTCCACGAACTCATGTCCCATTCAAATAAAATATCCATTTTATGTATTTTATTTTATTTAAACGTTGAAGGAAAAGTCAAATAATCGATATCTATAAGTAAACTTTTTTGTAAGTATACCTAACTATACCTTACGAAGTAAATTGTAATTTTTTTAGTTATTAATAAGTAGATATGCAGGTTTTCATAATTTATTGAAAGAAATATTACCACCTTTTATTTTAGCTCTATTTTCATATTTTCAAATTCATTACGTTCCCTTCCAAATAAATTTAATTTAAAATGTTATTATGATACTGCATACCCTGATCTATCATATACGGTATGATGGTTTTTAGCTATATAAATAAATATAAACTAAACAATTAATATGTATGCTAACAGAAGTTATTTCATTCTTTGAAAATAATTTAATTAAATTGATTCAAGAACAAAACGATATTTTAAACTTATTAAAAAATGAAAGATGATTGATAGAATAATCTTTTATTCATAAATATAGATATGTATATATAAGTATACTTAAATACCTTTCTAATAGTGTGAATATGTATACATATTAAACTTATATCCATTTATCGTATATGTATATCAAAATTCCTGCAAGAATATAATATAATAGAATATTCTTTTATGTAAACACATAACACATTATATAGTTTTATATTGGATTAAAATCTATCGATTTTTTTCTGATTCTTTACAAAAAAAAAAATATATAAATCGTTAGATATATCAATATAAGTGATAGCCGCACAAATTATTTTATATATATAAATATAACGACTAAGAGTTAACACTTTCCAGGATAATAAAATTAACTAGTTTTAATTGAATCACCTGATTTTATTGAAGAAAGTGTGTAAATTTTTTTTTCCTATTTTAATAAATTTTTTATTTCATGTGGTGTATGTTGCTTATAATTTTTTAAGTAGTATCATATTTAATTATTTACAGTGAATATTACAGAAACTAAACTAAAATAAAATAATAAGAAATGGCAAATTAGTATGATTAGTATAATTTTACTTTAAAGTAGGTACATAGCAGAAAACATTTAATTTAGTTTTTGTTCAAAGAAAAATGTTTCATGTATGTACATAATGTAAATCTTACCTAAAATTCTGCTGTTGTACGGGAGCAAGCACTTCTCCGGCTACAAAATAAATAAAAATTTCTTAATGTACTTGAATGGTTTTCAAAATTTATTAGAAAATCTTCTTTTAAATAATTAATATTGCAATACAGAAACTTTTATTTTGTCAAAAATGCTAAAAACTTTTCACTTTTATCGAACCACTCAAGTTCACAAACACATACACCAACCCGTTTTAGTAGCTTCACAAAAAAAAAACTCTTTTATTGATTTAATAAATTAGAAAAAAAAAAGGAATCTTAAATTTTTATTTTATATAACCAATACTTAGATCTGAATATTTCATATATATTTCAAATATTTAATTTACAAAATTCTTATCAATCAAATTATTTTAAATATCAATCAAAAGCCATAGTTTTTTTTTTTTTTTGCAAAGAAATTAAAATTTACACAAACTTCTTTCTTGCACCACACTGACACAATCACTGACATTTCATAAACTGTCTTTTTCATTACGTTTGCTGGTGAATTTACAATATCAGGTAACCAGGGTTGTCACTCATTTGTAAATAATTTTTACGTAAAATTTAAAAAAAAAAATTCATAAGTTTATTAAACACTCTTAACCCAACTAGAAAATAAAAATTTTGGTTTGTAGGGAAAATTCGTATTTTCTTTTCACTTCTTTATTTTAGGTTTTTATTTTTTAAATTTCGTATGGTAATTGACATTTTAAAATTTAAAATTTTATGTGAAAAATTATTCATATGTTGTTTCACGTTGTCCATTAAAAATATATCGAATTCGAAACATTTTAGTTTGGAAAAACATTACCATTTCAAAACGACTAAATACACGGAAGAGTGAAAGTTATACTAATCAACAGATTAATAAATATGAGTATGTTAAATTTTCTACACTTTTTAACAAATTTTGCTTCTTTTAAACTGATACGAAAAAAAAATAGGTCACAATAGGTAAACTATATAAACTAACGGTACATCACATTAGACCATTTAATGGTTAATTAGGACACGTTTCCACTCAATAGATTTTTAACTCCATCACTACAATGTTCAATATAAACAAATGTCACTGTTATAATATTCCCTAACAATAGCTATTATCAACTAAAATCGATGATTGAATGTAATCGATTTTTAATCGAATTCTATACTGTGGTCTATCGCAATTTTACAATTTAAATATATGTATATCTATGTATATGCATACAAATATTCTAATCATCTAATAGAAATCAAGTCAAAGATTGCATTTCAGAAAGATATCTTTCGTTTCGGAACGATTTTCTGATATTATTTCTTTCTGTCTTTTTTTTCCGTTATTTTTAAATCGTAATTAAATTGTCATACTTTATTCAGATGACCAAAATAAAATTTATCTGCATATCAGAAGATTTTCTGTCAGATTTTTAAAAAAATTTAATATGTAGGTATAGCATATACGTATATCGCAAACTAAATTTTAGGTAATAATAGGTAACGATGCTGATTTACTTCATAATATTACTCGATTATGAAAAAGCTATAAACACTTTTTTGAGTTTTTTATTTAAATATGACAAAATCTTTTATAACACTTGGTTTTTTATAATTTGCAATTAAGAACTAAAATAAAATTTAAATTTAAGGATTTAAATTTACAATTAAGAACTAAAATAAAAGTTTTTTTTTTGGTTTTTATAATTTTTATTGATTTTTTTTTATTTTACATAATATATTTTCATATACCTATAATTTAAAAACACAGTAAATTTTCATGTATCATTTTTAATTAATACAATTTTTAAAAATAATGCCTAATTACAAAAAATTAAAATTTTTATTATTATATGCCTTTACTTCAGCGATATTTAAAAATATTTAAATTCATTCTTCTAAATGACGGCAAATTTTGAGAAACACAACTATAGAAAAATTTTTATATTGTGTTTTATTATTATTTTGGTATAGTGTCCTCTCTAGTTGTTACTTTAAAATATTGTACCTTATTATTTATTCATAAATCTACCGTCATTTGAAGTTTTAAATTATTAATATTTTAATATTCTGTTCGCTGCACAAACATTGAAAGGTAAAGATAGCCAATGGTAATATTTCTCTCTTTTATATATTTTGTATATATATTAATATATATATATTTTAAGTTTATCCATAATACAAAATAGATATTCAATATTATATTTATTTTTTATTTCAAAAATTAATTGAAAACTACCAATTCTTGAAGTTCAAATACATTATTTTGATTTTATAATTTACGATAAATTTTGTAATAGCGATTATTTCCTTTTTTTTTTCTTAAAAACAAGTAATGTGCAAATTTTTAGCAACTTATTTACAATTTTCAAAGTGTATTGAAGTTTAATTCTGTAGATTTTCAAAAAACAAACATTTCTTTAAAAATATTAGATTTACCAAATTTAATTAGTAAATAATTGAGAATATTTAATTATCACACAGGCGAAGGAAGAAAATCCATACTAAAATAGTTTTAAGAAAGTAAATTACATTAAACTTTTTCTACATTTGTGGCTGTGTGACAATTAAAGAATTAATTTTTTTAATAACAATAAGTAAAATAATTGAGAAAAAGCAAAAAAAAAATATAACTTGATATTAATTTCATCAAAAAAAAAAAACCATTATATAAAATTTCTACAAGTAAACACAAAGAATTAATTTCATTTTTTAATTCAAGTAAAAAATTAAAATAAAAAAACAGCATAAAAAAGTTGCAATTTAAAAGTTCTTAAATTTTAGATTTACAAGAGCTATTAATATTTAAATTTTGAATATTACTTTAGCAAGTTCATAACATATTAATTAATAGTGTTACTTAAAAGAAATAAACATTTAAAATTGAAGTGAATTTTTTTGAAAAAGATCTATTTAAATGTTTTCAAAAAGTTAAACAAAAAACAAAAATATAGTAGAAATAAAAAATACAGAATTTATGATAGTATTTTATCTTTCTTGTATTATTAAGAACATAATTATTTTATACATATTTTAAAAAGGTTTTTTTTCTTTCTTTTAGAAAAATTGTCTTCAATCTACTATTAACAAAAATTACATTTTACCATATACATTTTCATCGGAATATGCAATGTAGAGGAAATAATCTTCCTCATGATGTTCCTTAAAATGAAATGAAAAAAAAAAATAAAATAGTTAAATGATATAAAATTAATTTTCTTTAATATTTTTAAATATTAATATTTATTTACCTGATATAAAGATCCCATTGTTGCTGATGTTGGTGGAATGACATTGTTCACAAAGAAGAAAAGTGCATCTTCAGGACGTAAATGTATACGTTTACGAATTAAGAAGTAGAATTGACCTACCGTTAAATCAGATGGTACTAAATATTTCTTCTTATCCAAATCACCAATACGGGCTTTTGGAGCCTTTTCTACAATTACCTAATTGTAAGAGAGAAAAATAAAGTCTTTAAAATATTTTTTTTTTATATTAGAGACCACTAACTTTAATATTATAAAATTTTTACTAAATTTATAAAAAGCAGATTTAGTTTACAACAAACTTGCCAAAGGTAATACATTTTTTCATTCAGGCATACTGGTGGACATGTATTAAAAAATTTTTTATTTGTAATCCTTTGTTTATTTTTATTGTAAGTTGTTTTAAAACATTCTAACGACATTATTTAGTAAAATAATTATTCTACTTAAAATAAAACATAAAATCTTAATTGTCAATCTTAAATTACGTTAGATCTCAAACTATTTCTAAGTGAGTAACCTTTTCAAAACTATATTTTTTGTATAGGTACCATTACATTCTTCTATGAATGTAATGGGAGAATTATTTTTGCAAAAAAAAATTTTCTAAATCAAAAACCAAGCAAGTGTGTGTTTATAATTTTGCAATATCACCTTTTAATATTTTCTATTTATATTCTATGAGTTAGTCATTCAAGTTTTTGAATATTGTAGGTATCAGAACATAATTAATAACAATGACGAAATAGTTAATCTATTGGCTTGTATCACAGCTACATATCAAAAAAAAAAACTAGATTTTAGTTCAAAAAGAAAATCCAAGTATTTTTTTATAAAACTTAATTGTATATTTTCTTGTTTCATAAAATATGAACGTGCAGATATTTTATATTATTTATGATGGTATGTAGGTCTATCTATTTAGTATCTGTATTATTAAAAAAAAATTAAACACAACTGCCTTCAAAACGTGTCTTTGTAAACAAAAAATAAATTATTGATATTGCTGACTAAAAATTTAGCAAACATGCATATTTTAAAAAGTAACTATTGATGTATTAACAAAAATTCAAGCTTTCTTATTAAAAAAAAATTCATGAGTAATGACAAGTAAAAAAAAAAAAAGTTACAAACACTTGCAAAAATCAAGAACAAAAATATTTAATGAACAACAATTTGACTTTCCTTTGTTTAAGTATAAGTGAGTGACCTTGCTTAAATTTAAAAATTTACGAAAATATTAACTTTAAAAACAAAAAATTACATGTAGATATTATACGTAAATATGTATATAGACATTTTAATATCTAAAATATTATGTGAAATTAAGTTGAGACTTCCAATCAAGATTTAAGACAAGAAAATATTTCCTGATAAACATGTACATTTGTATATATGTATGTATGTATCTACAAACATAATAAGTAACCAAAATTATGAAACATATGTAGCCCTCTGCTTGACTATTTTAATTTATATCATTTTACTTGTTATGAAATCTCAAGCATAAAAAACGTAATTAATGAATTGTATTGGTAAAACAAAATGTATTTCATATATAGGTACATAAACTTGAATCAGCTGAAAATATTCAATTATCCCCTTTGCCTATACATTTAAAGAGCTTTTCTGTTTTATGAAAAAGTTCCACCATTTTGGTTTTATGTTTTTAAAAAAAAATTTATTTAAATATATTTAAAGTAAATAATTAAAATGAAAATCAAAAAATACATACTGGTACTCGATCTGGATATTTTCGTCGAATTTTGTCACCTTCTGCTCGTCTTTTCTCAAACGGGTGCTCTTCCTTGTATTGAAATTTCATTTTTTTTCCTTTGTTTTGTGTTTAAAGTAGAATTAAGGTTTCGATTAATTTTTCCTTTCAACTATTCGTTTAATCGAAAATTTGTTTAGTTAAATTTTTTTAACTTGAAAAAATATTTATTAATTAAATGCGTTTTTTAATTGTTTTATTTCTTTCCGAATAAATTTTTGCTGCGGAATAAAATTTACCTAGCTTTTTATAAATTGCTTTCACAATTTTTGCACTGTGCTACGATGGCAGCACTTTGCATGACATTCAAAACATCTTATTCATTTCAGCACATATGACATCTTTCGAATATTATAGAAATTATTTCTAAAATTAGTACTAAATTTGACATACAATATTCAAAAAGGTTGTGTTAAACTAAAAAACATAAGTGTTTAGACCCAAAATAATTAATATATGGAATGAATTTAATATATAAATAAGACGTCAGTTAAAGTTAGCTTTATGTTGGATCAGTATGTTATGAAAGGAAATAATATTAACAAAAAGCATCTGTCAGATGTTTCACTTTTTTCAAGGTCAGAAAAGAAAAATATTTTGTTATGATTGTTTTTGTATGGTTTGTGCCTTTAACCGAACTATTAGGAGAAAAATTTTTAATGTCCTGAATACAGTGAGAATACAATGAGGTAGAACTTCAAATTGCAAAATTTGACAATTTCAAAAAAATGTAGCTTTTGGGTTATTAAATGGGATTGCACACAATGAAACTGCAACTTCAAAACTAGTTTATTTTCTATTTTTCCAGTTACTGTCTCCCATATTTTATTTATTTTGGTAGTATCAGCTATCAAATTTTGTAGTTTTGAAGTTTTGTGTTTAGGGCAAATAATGTTGTTTGTGTAAAAAATTGTCAGAAAATTCGAACCAAGGGCCAAATAAATACCAACTCTTAAAAAATAAAGAATAATAGTTAATCATATCCATCTAATTAACGACTATTATAGAACATATTGATTTTCTTACACAATTTTGTTTTAGAATTGAATAGTTTCTGACCTTCACAACTGACTAGAAACAATTTGAAATTAAAGCTGCATTCATTATCACATCTTTTGTACTCTTGAAACTTTATAACAACTCAAATATGGCTTACAAAATATATATGGAAGAACTTATCAATTTGGCAACATAAAAATTTTTATTTTGACAACGTTGTCATTTAACATGAAAAAAGTTTATTTTGACAATGACATGACTCTAATATGTTCTTTTACAAAAGTGCTTTTGCGAAGCAAACATGGCACCAACGGTATGTGTTATAGAAATTTAGAATTGTTGAAATTAATACCCGCGTTTTGTTAAAAATAAAAGTAACGAATCATTAACACAAACCTATTAAATATATTTAGTTAATATTTATATAAAATTAATGAGTGATTTTTAATATATTTTAAGATTATTCATTACAATTACTTCAATGTTTTAGGCAAAACCAAGTAAACCTGATCAGAAAGCTAAATCCACTGAAAAGCCAAAAGCTGGTGGCGATAAAACTGCTAAAGGAAAAGTAGAAAAACCCAAAGCAGAGGCCAAACCAACTCCAGCTGCTAAGGAAGCAAAAAAAGCAACTGCCACAGCGGCGGTAAAAACAGCAGCTGCAGCAACAAAGGCAGCTCCTAAAGATTCTAAAGCTGCTCCAGCTCCAAAACAAGCACCAGCTAAAGACGCAAAGAAAGCTGCTCCAGCTGCCAAAAAAGATGCAGCTCCCGCTAAAGATGCTAAAAATGCAAAAGCAGCACCAGAACAAAAGAAAGCAGCTCCAGCAAAAGTAGCTGCAGCCAAACCAGCGCCAGCGAAAACTGCAGCCCCTGCAAAGAAGGAAGCTCCAAAACCTGCTCAACCTGCGCCAGCTGCTGATGCACCGAAGAAAGAAGAGAAACCAAAAGCAGATAAACCCCACAAAGCCGTCGCTCCAAAACCAGCTGCCGCCAAACCTGCTAGGAAAGGTGTTGTAGCTGCTGCAGCAGCTGCCGCAGGCAAAGGGCGTGTTGTTAAAAAAAATGTTCTTCGCGGGAAAGGACTTAAGAAAAAGAAAGTTAATTTAAGATTCGGCATTGATTGCACTAATATCGTTGAAGATAATATTATGGATGTCGCTGATTTTGTAAGTAAATTTAGTTTCCAGTTTTACGCATTACTATGAACTCGGCATTCGAACATTAACAGTGAGAGAAAAGGTTTATTTTATAATCGTTGATGAACTCCTCTTCGATTAAACAAAAAAGACAGGGTAGGTACTGATCGGTTATGTAAACCATACGGTGTAACCCAGTACTGTAACTGTCTTTTTTTTTGTCTGATGCATCGCAATGGTAGGAGGAATAACTCGATGTTGTAATTTTTTTTAATAATAAGCTTTTTGATAAATTGCGGAAATTTGAAAGTAAGTTAACCAGTTGGTTTAACACTTTTCTCTCTTAGTTTAAGTTGGCAGAGAGATAAATCGAAATTTTCAACGTAGTTTTTAATATGTATATTACATACCCGAATAAGTTTTCTTTATTGAGGGTATGAAATTACATACATATTTCGAATTTTTATAAGTTCTGAAATATGCATATGTGTATAAATTTTCAGTTCCCAAAATATAAATTTAAATACTTGTGTTAAAAAAGCATCTTAGTTGAATCAATAAATTTCGATTTAACCCACGCAAATAGTCAGAAATTTTAAAACTAAATTAGTATGTATAAATTTCAGGTAATAGAAAATGTTTAAAAAAATTTTATACTTTCTTATTTCTAGGAAAAATATTTAAAAAGTCGTATAAAGGTTAATGGCAAAGTGAACAATCTTGGAAACAATGTGAATTTAGAAAGGCAGAAGATGAAAGTTTATGTTAATTCTGATGTTCATTTTTCAAAACGTTACCTAAAATATTTAACAAAGAAATATCTTAAGAAAAATAGTTTGCGTGATTGGATTCGAGTTGTAGCAAATGAAAAAGACAGTTACGAACTTCGCTACTTCAGAATAAGTTCAAATGATGATGATGAAGAAGATGCAGAATAAGTTAATTTTTTAGGCATCAAAAATTTTCAAATATGACAAAACATTAAATGTCAATAAATTTGAAATTTCTATAAACAAAAAACTTTTATTTTAATATTATTTTAAATTGTAGTTGGAGGTTCACTGTTCAAAAGTTCAATATGATAAACTATTTAATAGCTGAAGCAGAAAACATTGATTTTGGTTATGAGAATTATGGAAGAATTTTGTTATACCCTCTACATTTTTGTTTCAAAAAGAGTACCCATTTAATACTTGAAGTAATTTTATTTTACTATAAATTACGTAGGTATAACAATCAAAATTCGGTTTAACAGTTTAACAATTAAAATTATAAATTTAATCATATAAAATTAGCTAAAATAAAAAATACTAAAGGAAGGACTATATTGTCTACTTGGTCAGTGTAGGCTTCTATAACTGCTACAAATATTATAGAGGCTGCCGTTAATGAAATCTGAATATTATTTAAAACAACTAAATTTAAAGAAAATAGTTGGGCCACTGTAAGTCCTTGTAATATTATGTTAGCAATTAATCCTTCAAATGATTTTTCTGAATCTAAAAACATAATTTCATTCCTAAATTAGCAATACTAAGTAATAAAATAAAATTTTTACTTGGTAATTTATGCCGTCCAAGCTTTGACCCAAATACACTTGCCGCTGTATCACCAATACCAACAGTTAACACTCCAGATATTAAGATTAATAAACTATTTGGAGCAATAAAATTATTGTCAACTCCACATGTACTAGAATTTATCCATAAAGGTGCAGAGCAACCAACCAGTAAATAAAATGGTGTTAAGGCTACGCTACCAGCATCTTTTTCATCGGCAAATACATTAAACGATTGTTTCAAAATTTTATCAAAAGGATATATTTCAAACACGCGCATAAATTCTAGTAAAATAATTGCACAGAAAGCTACTCCAGTAGATATATATAAAAAAGTACATTGGTAGAGAAGACCCGGTATGTACACAACAACTAATAAAAAGTGAAATATTTTACGAACCGATGTCGTAGCTTTTTCTGATTTATTGACTTGCCATGCAACAGTAGCAATACTTAAACCTGTCATTCCACAGTAGAATATAATTATGAAAATCTGTAAAAGATATTTATTTAAAAAATATAATAAAACTTAAACACAAAGAAATTAACGTACTCTTCTTGAATCAGATAATATAAAATTTAACACTTCCACAATTGGTAGGTCTGGTGTTACTGGTATGCAAAATATAATGCAAATGAAAAACAGTAACAAAAAATAAAATAAAATAGTTTTCTGGAAAATTTTTATTGTAGATACAATCCAAACGAAAATTAATACACAAATTATACCTTCCTGAAATTAAAAGTAGTCAAATATAATAATGCCAAAAGTTTTTAAACTCACCATCATAATAGAATTCATTTTGTTGAAATCATCGTGTGCTGGGTTTGTTATGAAATATGGAATCTGAAGAATCGTTGTAAAAAGGTACAAAGTAAAACCCTGAGAAACAAGAGCTGCTTCCCCAAGTGTAAAGCACTTTGGTAATTTTCGAATAAATTTTATAAATGCGTATTGATAAGATATGCAATATAAATGACCCCAAAAGAGGCTAACACTAAGGTTTTGATGTAAAAATTTACAAAATAATGCTGCTGTAAAAAATCCAGGTACAAAAGAGAGTATCATTCTTACAAAACGACGGCCGCCGAAAATGACATACAAAAAAAAATTAACTGATTGCATACATAATCCAATTGATGCTAATCTAGTCATTTTGTACTCGAAAGTTTGAGAGCTATATGGATTTCTAAAAGTATTTGATAAATAAGCAAATGGCAGTAATAAACATAACCAAAGTCCTGGTGTAGCATTCGGCCTATAAATATTATTGATGAAAATGATATCATAAGTTATTTATAAAAAATTACCTTAAAAAGTTACTATATACTACCTTGTTATCAAATCCATGTGCTTAACATTTTCATCAATTGCTTTCAATATATTCATTGTTTATGTTAATACCTAACTTATTTTAGAAATATTATACAATGAGTTTGATATCTTAAATTTTAAACACAAAAAATTATTTACTATTTATACATAGTTATTGAATGTTTAAAAAATGCACTTTATTCCTCTTTTTCTATTATGATTCCCACATAACATTACCAAGTAACAAAAATAAGAATTTGATAGATTTGTTATTTGAATATCATGTATGTAATAAAAATTTGAAAATGGTTTTGACATTAACTCTTTAACTACATGCCACACATATTCGTAAATTTTAACTTTATACTTTTCGCCGAGCGTTTACATTATGGACATAAGTGATAAATATTTTTAGATTAAAAAAAGTTGTTCTTTAAAGTTTAACGAAGTTTATACATGTTTCTGGTAAATAATTTCTTTGATCTTTTGTATCTTTCATTTTCTTTATGCTTTCATTTGATATGATTTGGTTTGCGTAATCTGTATTATAATTAACTTTATTACCTTGTTATATTTTTTACTTCAAATAATTTATCTAATCTTTAAGTACAATCTTTTACTTTTGTATTTTAGTTTATACAATTCTTTTTTTTAAATTATACAAATAATTAAAATTAAATATTTCAAATAGAAGTTTTATTTTCACTTTCCCATAGCTTTTCTATGTTTTGCAGACATGACAATATGAAAATCAACATTTTTATTTGTCAAAAACAATGTGACTATATTTTAGCTTCACTTTTTTATATAAAAAACATATAAGACTAGCTATTTTTATTCTATTATACATAATTAACTTATTCTACCCAATAAGTTTATATTTTGTAAGAGTGAAATTTTTTCGCGTTATACATAACTAGTTACTATATAATGTATAACAAATAAAATTGTGCAATATTAAAAGTAATTTCATAGGAAATTTATTATTTATACTATCCAGTAGACGTATATGATTCAAAATGTAGATTTACTTGTGTTAAATTGACATAAAGTTGAGTCGTTTTTGGATATGTTCCTCAAATATTTTGAAATTTGAATATTGAGCTTGAACCATGTCGGTTTACATTTTGTTTGACAAGGAACCAACTAGATAGAAAGCCTATTTTTCATAGAAAGTTGACAATTTTATTAAAATCAAAAGGAAGCTGAACAAATAGTATTGCTATGAACTATAATTCGTGAAGGAAAAAATTGTTATTGATGACATTAACATTAGATTTTCTTTTTCTGAAAAGGTTCATCAAAAACTCTTTAAGTTTAAATTTAAAAATTCGCATTAAATAGAAAATTTATTTTGTTCGTGAAAATTTTTTTGGTAGAACTTATAACGAAAACTTGGTGTGTGGACATTGCACAACCTTGTTAAAATATATCTATATGTTTTTTCTTGTATTCTTCTATCTTACCGAATTGGTTGTGTAAGATTGGGCAACATTTTATCGCCAGTGTCATACAAAATATCCAAATGTCAAAATTGAACTTTTTAGCTTTGTATTAAAACAATATTGAAATGTCAACAAATTTGAAATGCCATTACAAAATTAATGCAATTTTAAATAGAGTCCAGTTGAAATTTAGATATCGCGGTACTGAAAGCTTTAAAGTGAAACTTAAAATTGGTACGGATTTCTTTTATAAAAAAAATAATACATACATTTTTTTTAATCTACATAGTATGTTTTAATTTTTTTTTTATGTAAACGGAATATATTTACACAATTACAAAAAAAAAAAATGTTTTAAAAATATTTAGGTAAGAATATTAAATTACATACATATAAAATATGTGCATTACAGTTTTCTGAAATTTGCCAAAGCCATGGCAACAAAAATAACAAAAAAAAAAAAAGTGCCACGATCAATTTGAAGTAAACTTAAATTACAAAAAATTGCAAAGCTCTACCATAATATATGTATGTATGTACGTATAATGCAGATTGAATAGATTTTCTTTCACAATAAATAAGAAAGTGTAATAAATAATTATATGTATGTATAAAAAAGGTTCAATAAATATTTTTATTTGGTAGCATGGAGGTATGTATGTAAATATGTCTACATAACTTGTTGAAAATTAAGAATTTACAAATTTAATTAAACATATTAGATTTGGAAACTGATCGAAATTAATTTAACAAAGCTTTTTTCCAAACAAATAACTTTAATTAATTGGTTAATAGTATAAGTACATAAATATTGCTTACACCAATTTAATTAAATTTTTTATTCAAAATTAAAAATAATTTTTAAATTATTTAAAAGACGAAGGTAAATCGCACCTACGACCCACCGTACCTACCGCCTCATGACCTAAATTAGTTAAAATTTTTTATTTTATTTGGATTTGTATTAATTTTTATTTATAATAATATAATATAGATTATAGGGGATAAAATGTTATATTTACAAATAAAATTAAATATTTACATACCTAAATATACCTACATAAATATATGTACAAATTACTTATTGAAGTATATATTTACATTTTCATACATACATACTTACATACATACATGCATCCATACATACATACATATACATCTTATGAAAACTTAGATTTCTCTACATATGTAATTTTTATCTTCCTACTTGCCTCTATGTTTACAAACGTATTAGAATAACTAAAAGGAATGTGGATATAAAAAAAATATTCATGCTCTAAATGCATTTCCATTTCAATTTCTATTAGATTATATTATTATATTTTATAGTAATGGAACAAGCAATGAATGCACAAATACTTTGAATAATTTCACCTACATTGAATCTCGCTCAATAGAAATTTTTATAAACACTAACATAATAAAAATTATAAGATGTTTCTGTTTGAGTTACCAGATGTCCCTTGTTTTCTTTTGCTAAAAATTAATTACAATCATGTACAAAAAAGAATAGAAATTGAAATATAATATTCTGTGTTATTTAGTTTTTATTAAAACACTTAAAATTTGAAATTATAAAAGCAAGTACATTTAAAATTATTGGAAAAACAGTCGTGTAGTGAGAGAGTATTGTATTTTTCCCCTTAGAACTAGGAAATCTGTTTATTTAAAAAATAAATAAGTATTCACGTGTGTGCAAAGAAAGTACATATTGATGTACAAAATTAAAAATGAAAGATAAAGATAATGACTGCTTAAAATTTTAAAATTTTGCTCAAATTTTAATTTAGCTTTATTTTTTAATTTTAAGTATTACGTTGATGCTAGCTTCATATTGGTAATTTATTTACATAATATTCATACCTATGTATTTTTTTAAAAATAAATAATGAAAATATTGCAGTACGGGTATATCTAGAATTTATTCGAATTGTTCAAACATTGTAATGTACATATTTGATCTTTTAGTATGTACATACTTATATTGTACCGCTTGTACTGGTTACCTATACCTACCAACTAGATATATTTTAAGAATTCTACTTACACGTCATTTAAAGATAATTATTATTTTGCTATTATTTTTTTTTTTTTTTGTACTACATAAGTACATGATAAATGTACCAGATATAAGCAATTACATTTTTAATTGTTTTAAATTTTTTATTATTTTTGTAAATTCCTTATTAAATTGAGTCATTCAATATAATGAAATTGGAAAAAAATGAGGTAGATTTCAATGCGAAGCGAATAATTTGTATGAACTTTATAATAAAAAAAATAAATTTTTTAAAGTAGAGTTTCCAACAAGTATTTTTTGGCTGCGGGAATTTAAAAACAAAAAAGTTGCAAAATTCCAAAAATTTTTAGATTTAGGGAAGAACGATGTCGATATGTTGCCATATTTAACAAAACGAGATCATTAAAGAGATTTTCATAAACACAATATTGTAAAACAATAATTCAATATATTAATGATTCTATAAAATCAAAACAGTTCATATAGTTTTACACTGCCGCTTATAATATAGTACGCGAAAAATTTGTCATATTTATTGTTGACAATAAATATGACAAATTTTTCGTCATATTTATTGTTATTTGTCATTTTGTTTATTAACATAAAATATAGCAAGCACAGCGTTTTAATAATATATGGTGACTTATGGCGTTTTCATATAGTGATCTATGAGACCTAGAATCCGAAAAATTATATTTTCCCTAAAAATTTATAATGGCATTTAATAAATAATCTGATAATCTTCTTAATTTAATCATACATATTTCAAAATCAAATTCAAGAAACAGAAAACATTTCCAGACAATTTTTAATTTCTATAAATTATAATATGGCGTTTTGTCTTTAGGTTTTATTGCCAAATCTTTTTTATTGAGATAAGTCAATATTTCAGTTATGTTAGTTAATTTTATAAATTTTGAAGAGAGATTATTCTCAATATCGGTACTTATACTTATAAAAGAATTTCTTTTATTTTCTTTTACACAATTTAATGAAATTTTCTTATTCATTTATCATGTCATTTTCTCTATATATTTATTTGTATAACAATAATAATAGTCTAAAACAATAATTAGATCTACTTTCTAAAAAAGAAAAGCCAAAATAAAAATTACTTTTATTTTTAATACATACATACCCACATACATACTTATTTATATTTTGATTTTTGCACGCGAAATTTCGAAACTTTTTTAAAATATTTCGCAAATTTTTTAAGTTTTGCATTAATATTCAGCAAGTTTTCTTAATATTTTTTTTTTCTATTTAATAACAAATAAATAAGAAAAATAAAAAAAAAATTTTTTTGCAAATTTTTTTTTTCTATGTATTTGAAATACAAAGAGTTTCGCGATATTTTGACCTAGAAAAATAATTTTTTTTCTTTTTAGTCGGTTATTTCGCGTAGCGCTTTTTAAATGTTATCCGTAATTATATACACACATGCAAAAGTATTTAAATTCTTCTATACATAGTGTACATACTATGTATATAATATTGTTATGTATATTTTTTTACGGCTATATAAGTGTAGATATTGTTATTAGTGAGTATTTTTTTTTAATAATGCTCTCTAAATATTTTCTTTTTTAAAGAAATTTCAGTGCTTATAAGTAAATTGTATCTACTAAATACGTTCAAATATTTGGTGGGTGATGAATTGATTTTACAAAAGACTATAATAAATGTACGTTACCTACTTAAATTAAAAAAAAATCTGTTTGTGTAATTGCAAAATTTATATTTTGTTTTTTCTTATAACACTATACGCATTACACTATTAATAGAAAAAATATGTTAATATAAGTACATATGTATGTAAAACTTAATATATTGTACAAAATATTCCTTGACATATACATAAATACAAAGTTTAGTGTTTGTTTTTGAGTACATATTTACATATAAAAATTTTAATTTGATAAAGGAATTTCCACAATAATTGTTATTCAATTAATCAATTAAATATTTTTTTTAAATAAATGTAAACAAATAATTTTTGTGATGATTAATTAGATTTTGTGAAGAATGAATGCAAAATTTTAAGTGATTTGTATATTTGATTAACAAATTTAATTTGTATACATACATATTTAATTTTATTATTATTAAAGAATGAATTCATTATTTTATTTACATGATTGTATGAGGTACAAAATGATCTTTTTTTAAATAGGATTGAAATTTTTGTTATATTGAGAGAAAAACAATTAAAGATCTGTAAAAGAAAAACATGAAAATAATTTTATCAAATTAAAATTAATCAAAGAAAATTTGTTAATCCTTGTATTTAAAATGCTTTGATATTAAACATACTGAAAAGTAAATTTATAAATCACCTCTTAAATGTTATTTAATTGACAAATTGATAAAAAGTAATTGAATTTTTTGTAATTAATCAAGGTATGATATTTATTCTTAGACATACGAGTAGTAAAATTTAATTTTTAGAAAAATTTGGGATATTTGAATTTTAAGAATTTTTATATCATGTGATGGTGATTATTATTATGGTATTATTGGCTTTTATACTACCATTTAATTGTTTATTCGGAAGAATTATTTATTATTTTGTTTATACCTTTAATAATATTAAATTATTAGAATTTACATTTTCTAATATATTGTAACATACATATGTATGTACATAAATAGGTATAATGAGAATTCCAATATTGTAAAGATTTTACGTTTCATATTTGTTTTATATACGATATTAGATTGGAACTCAATAATTGTAAATAATAAATCAAAACGCAATATTTTCGATTTAATATATTGTAATATAAATAAAAGCTTAAGAAATTTCACTTTTTGGCAAAAAAAAAAAAAAATTTAAGTATAGGTAATAAGATAAAACTGCGTTCTGATTTTAACATACACACATATTACCGAGTTCTACACACATAATCTGTATATCAAGATAGAAAAAAACATACAAATTATATTTTTATTTAAGTGAAATAGATAGAAAAGATGACGATTAAATATTAAAAATACTTGAACAAAGAATTGCAAAAAAAAAAAATCTGATGTGGTCAGCACATAACCGACCGCATTGTGTATTGTCTAGTTAAATGAAAGTGTTACAGAATATTATAAAAATATCTGTGAAATACATCTTTCCAATTTTTAGGACATTATTAAGCTTATAGTTAACATACTTAGAAAAATGTAAATTTGGATCTTAGTAGAGTTTCGCTTTGTGCTACCCGAATTCCCTCGCCAGTTAGTTTGGGTAACAACCAGAACTCAAATATCAAATTTCAAGAAATTCCATCAATTTGTTCTGTGGATATGGTGAAAAATGTAAAATTGGCCCGCAAATCAGTTCTCGAGCTCTAATCTTTCCAAAAAAGTTATATGTTCATTGCTTTAATATGAGGAATTCATATATTAAATTTCAATGAAATCGGTTGATTATTTCTCTTTATATACACAAAAGTGTATGTTTGGCCCGTAGTAAACGTCTAGTTGCCGATGCCTGATCTTTCCAAAAAATTTACATGTTCATTGTTTTAATACGGGGAATTTATATATTAAATTTCAATGAAATCGGTTGATTATTTCTCTTTATATACACAAAAATGTGTATTTGGCCCGTAGTAAACGCCCAGTTCCTGATGCCTGATTTCTTCCAAAAGTTAGGAATTTTTGCGTATGATCGAGCAAAGCTTGTATATGAAATTTCAAGTAAATCGGTTGAATACTTTCTTCAAAATGGTGAAAAATGTAAAATCGGCCCGCAAATCCGTTTTCGAGCCCTGATCTTTCCAAAAAATTTATATGTTCATTGTTTTAATACGAGGAGTTCATATATCAAATTTCAATGAAATCGGTTGATTATTTCTCTTTATATACACAAAAATGTATATTTGGCCCGTAGTAAACGTCTAGTTGCCGATGCCTGATTTCTTCCAAAACATACGAGTTTTTGCGGACGGTCGAGCTGAGCTTATATATAAAATTTCAAGTAAATCGGTTGAATACTTTCTTCAAAATGTTCAAAAATGTAAAACAGGCCCGCTAAAAAGTGCAGTTCCCGAGGCCTGATATATACCAAAAGTTGATCGATCCGTGCCATGGTGGAAACAAACTTACATATAAAATTTCATCAAAATCGGTTCAGCCGAACTTGAGATACACGCGTGCACACACAGACCGACAGACGGACAGACCGACAGACCGACAGACCGACAGACCGACAGACCGACAGACCGACAGGTTGCTAAAAATAGTTTATTTACACTTCCCTACTATGGAGAAGTACGTTCCCACCGAAAACTCGATATGCAAAATTTGTTGCCATCACATAACCTACCTATTGTTTACACAATACGGTCGGTAAAAAAGGAATTTGTTTTTTGGCATTAATTAAATGTTCGATACACGTCCATAATAACATAAAGATGGTTATATATTATAATATATAAGTATACAGTGGAACCCTCTTAAAACCACATTTGGTAGTATAACAAGACATCATAACACAAAATTTTCTATATAGCGTTACATTTATTTGTAATCGGACAATATCCGATAATTTTCATGACTCGTTTAAAATCATCGATTCCCTTTTTTAGAAAAGTATCAAGATTAAAATTGATATTATATGAAAAAAAAAAACTTACTAATGAAATTTTAATATTCTATCTATTAGCATAAAATTATTGATTTTTATTTTTTTGAGCATAAATTTTTAGTAAAAGTTATTTTTAAAAGACGTCCCTTGGTAAATCAATTAAATAACTATTTAGATCTACATAATATTGTAAAAATTATTTTAACTACGTTTATTATCACAAAACATGTATACAATGTATATGAAATTAGAAAAACCTCGTCTAGTTTCACAAATTGTTATATTAAACGGATATTATTTATTTGCACAACTCGGTAAAGATGAATTCATTGGTTCGTCGGTTTTGAGCTTAAACTATTCAAAGTCAAACTATTTTTTCTCTTGATGGTTCATTCATTAGTCTGAAAAAAGCTGAGTTTTTTTTTCATATACATTTATTACTTCTTTAACAAGAATAATATGTAATTGCAGTAGTCCATTTTTTGTACATTATTTTGTACATCTGTATTCTATACATTTTTTCTATGTGCTATTAACTGGATTCTACTGTAAATAATATATGAAAAAATATACATTATTATTATGTATTCAAATCTATTTCATCAATTATTAAAAAAAAAAACATTATAAAATACAAGACAAAAAATATTAAAAGCTCTTAGTAATAACCTTAAAAATTCATATTCTTTAATAAGTAGGAATTTCATATAGAAATACGCTAGAAAAAATCTACATATTAATATTATATCCATTCAACCAAAATTTAGATATTTTAGTAGCTATACACACGTATAGAAAGCTTAAGATTTTTTTTTTTTTGTTTAAATTAAAATTTTTGATATTGTTATAATTTTATAATATTAAATTGAATTTTACGTGGCTATCTATTCAGTTATCTTGAAATAGGTTCTCTTACAATGTGATACACTACATACATGTGTATATAAGTATATAAATGCACATTTTAACATACAAATTGTTATATACATATTTACATAGTTTGGTATAAATTGTAAGTGATTTTGTTTAGTTTTTTTTCGAGTGCAAAGTTCTCATATATTAAATCGGGAATTGTTTAAAAAAAAAAAATTAATTACTTACAAAAAAAAAAAGTAGGAAAACAAAAAAAAAAACAAACTATCAAAATAATCACTATCGATGCGTTCATACTTTGCGTATTCAAAATTATTTTAAAGGTTTCCGCGCGTTCTTTCCATTTTGTTTTTATAATGAAAATTCAATATGGTTATTTGAGCGGGGAACTGTTTTTAGTTATTTTATACCTATATTTTGCTTATTCACATGGCTTTGTTTTTACACACATAACTGTAAATTATATTATGATTTAATTTGAAATATTTTTATTTTTGTTTAAACAGACAAAATTTATTATATGTTTTTTATTGATTAGTTATTTAAAAAAAAAAAAATAAATATTAAAAACAATATTATATCGATTTCGAGATTTTGATATTCAACAAAATTTTAAATAAGATAAAAGTGATATTTGTTTATTTTTTCAGTATTTATTTAAAATTAAATAAAACGTAAGGATTTAAAAATAAACAAATATTTCTCGTATACTACAGTGGCCCTAATAAATATTTGTATAAAAAAAGCAAATGGTATTTATTTTTATTATTAATGAAATTCGGAACGCGTTTTAAAATTTAGAAAAAAAAAATACTTATCAGTAATGACGAATGACATGAAAATATAGGTCTTAAAATCAGTATATTTTTCTTCTAGATATAAGAATGTTATGCACATACATACATACACATGGAATCAACTTTGCGTAAATATTTATAGAAACCGCTGTATGTACATGCATATATGTATGTATGTACTGCATATGTAAGTACCTACATAAAATCTTTCAATTTCGACGGCATATATTGTAGGTGAGAATTTAATCTACAATCAAAGTATATCAGAAATAATTTATTTCTTATTTTTATACTTTTCTGTTATCTTTAATTGTTTTTCCAAAATTACAAAATTTTCTTTTAATGTGAATATCGAAAGGTAGAACTAGTATGTATGTACATATATATGTATGTATGTGCGAACACGAAGTGAAATTTTTTAAGTTTATTCTCAAATTTTATATAAAGGGATTTTCCCTTTTATTTCAGTAGCTAATAATTATTAATTAAAAAGTTAGTGTTGAAGTTGAGCAATTATTGCTGCAGTGTAAATAAAGTAAATACTTTAATCGGAGAAGTAATTTCGATATGCGTCGTTTATTTACATAAGTTTAAATGTTAAATTTAAATATTTTCTTTTAAAGTTTATTTTTGGTATTTAAAAAAAAAATCACTTTTGTTTTATCGGAATTATATGTACATACTCTAAAAGTTGAAGACAATAGTGTAGCACAAATTTGTTACATTATTGTCTTCAACATACAAAGTTCTCAATTTTCTCATTGTAACTATATATGTATGTATGTATGTATATGCAGCTTATTTTAAATAAATTGTTAAATATTTGAAACTGAAATAAAATTTCTTAAAAAATTTTTAAGTCTCATTTAAATATTGTGATGTTATAATTAAAAATATTTTATAGGTAACTGAAAATCGAGTTTTTTTTTTTTTGCTGATGTGGGAACTGTCTTACAATCTATAATTTCGTTCATACATATCACATCACAACTACGTATGCATACATACTTATATGCATACTTTTCTGATTATTAAACTGAATAAATTACAATATTCTCCGTCTGAGTTATAAAAATGCATGACAATGTTCACCAAAAACTATTTTAATTGAACAAAAGAAAAAAAAAAGAAATTTAATTGTTTTAAGTTTTTACTCATAAAACTATAGTAACACACAAACATACAAATGTGTTCATTAAATACAATTTAAAATTTCGTGTGAATAATTAAAAACGAAAAAGAATAAATGCTAAGAAATCTCGACCTTAATTATTCGTATTTTAAAAACTTGAATTAATTTAATTAAAATGATTAATTTCTTTCTATCAATCATAAACAAAATATTTCATTTTTAAGATTAATGAATTATAATTGATTTTTATTGTAAAAAACAAATATGTTTTTGAAATCCAAATGCAAGTCAAAAATTTAAAGAGCCAACTTCATATAAACGCATGCATGATTTGAGAAATTTTGTGAATAAAATTTCATTGTGATTTTAATGAATGAATTTGGTCTATGTTCAAGAATTTCAAGAATTTGTCTACTTTAATCGGATTTTACCATTTTCACAACTTTATTATTTTAATTTACTAAAATTTTATTATAATGGTGTTTTGTAGTGAAAACAAAAAAATTTTGAAAAAATAAAAAATTGTGTTATTAATTAATGAAATTATCATTCATTTTCATCAATTAAATTTAAATCATATAATTTGAATTTATAGTCATTAAATATACATACAATAACTATAATTATTTAAGTAAATTCTACCAGCATTTGTAATTTGAGGATTTCATATTTCTTATTCAAGTTTTACGTTTAGAGGAGCGGTTATGTGAGTTTCTGCAATGTAATAACATAAAATAAATACGGCTGCAATAATATTTACAAAAATTACATTTTATCAAACAAACAAAAATTAGATTTCGAATATTTTACTTAGTAAAAGTAAATTTCATTGATAACAAAATTTTAAATAGAAAACCTTCTTACCTATTTTACAAATTTATCTTATTAATATAATTAATTTTGCAAAGTAAAATTATTAAAGTTTTGTTAAATTAAATAAGCATATGTCAAGCACGCTTACATGGTCACATTTTATGGCAGAATTTTTTGTGCATATATTCGTATAACAGTTTTCCGTATAGACTGTGCACAGTTTTCCATTTTCTATTTAATTAAAAAAATTAGATGAAGGCCAAAAATATAATGCATATGTAGGAATTTTTTTTTTATAAATGTCTATTGCAAAATAATAGTGTTCGACTGTAAGTATTTTAATCGTATTTTCTTCATAATTTAATTTAATTTTTTTTTTTTGTTGTAGAAATGAGTTGCCAAACCTATGTAGAGAAAGTTAAAGGAAATTATATATTTGTACTTATACATATGTATATTTTTATTATGATATTACAGTCACAAAATAGCAAAAAAAATTAAGTACTTATACGTTTGATTTTTTAAATGAATATCGTGCTTTCACAAGTTCAAATAAAGAAAATTTATTAAATGTAAAGGGAACAGAAAAATAAAATTGAAAATTAATATTTAAGCTATTTTTAATCATGAATCTCTAAAAACTTTTTTTTTGTTTGTTACAAGGAGGAAATTATTCATAAACAGCAAATAATTACTTAAAAATTTTAATTATTTCCTATAAAAATTTTGTTATTTTAACAAAATATTATGTTTTTTTGACATTTCATATGTTTTTCGAAAATTGGGATGTTTTCTTTTTACTATAACACTTTAAATACTTGAATCAAATAACAATTGCTGAAAAACCACAATCCTTGGAATGCATCTTTCATTACTATTACTAGCCAACAAGGTTTAAAATAATAATATGATCTAGTTATACCTACATAATAAATTGTAATACAATATGATTTCTTTTTAATAAAGAATATGAAATTGTATGAATTTTTTGTTATATACATATGCGTATGTATGTATATTTCTTTGAAGTTTGGATTTCCGTTCAAATTCATGATAAAGCAAAACTATGAAATATATCTAACATTTTAATTGACTGAAATTTTAAATATTCTTAAAATAATTTTTATTTTGCGCTAAATTTTTCACTAAGACAAAACCAAATTAAAGTAAACATAGACATAACATGAATTCTAATTTTATTGAGTAATAAGAAATTTTTGTAAAAATATTTTAAAACAAAATGTTATTAACAATTGTAATAACCAATTTATTAAAGGTTTCCTTTTGTTTTCACTTTTTTGTTTTTGAAGTGAAGCATTAAATTAGAGCTTAAATATTTAGCCACTTAAAGATAGATGTGTAAATCTTACATTATTAAAATAAAACTTTTAATATATGTATAAGGTAAAGATAATTTCAAACCATTTTCATATTATAGGAAATATAAAATCTAAGAGGTTTTAAATTTGAAATTGACATTAAGTTGTAGTTAAAAAATATAGATATGTACATATACATACGTCAAGCGAGACATATACTCGTTATAATGATATTAATACACTTATGTATATTTTTTGAAGAAATCACACATTATTTATTTTGTGTAATTAATTTTATTTTATTTTTTCTTACAGATTCCATGTGCAGCAAATAGATAGAAAAAGAAAGTAAAGAAGAAGAAAAGATTACCGTGAAATTGTTCCAGTTTTCATTTTTGTTTTACGTTTTTATCAAAATTGGTGTTAAATTCTTTGAATAGTTGCAAAAAAATTTTTTGGGGGGATGGCGAAGAACAAATTTTTTTAAGTTAAAATGAATTTTCTATTAATTATTATTTATTAAAATCAACTACTTTATTTTATCTTTCACACTAATTTCAAAAAAAAATCATGGAAATGAAAATTCTCCAAAAAAATGTATAATAATCAGTGAAATTTTGTTTTTACATATTTATTTAATTTACTTAATATTATTATAATTTATTTCTTTTTTTTAAAAAAAAAAACTAATGCAATTAATTAATCTTATTTCTAAAGAAATATTTTGTTTTGCAAAAACGCAACTTAATTTTACTAATTAATATAAAATATCATCGTTAGAATACAATTATTTATTGAAGTTTCGCTCAAAATTTAAAATAAACCTATTAAAAATGTCTTCGAATTTAATACCAGACGCTCAACATTCAGTTGATATACTTCGAGCACTTTTGAACATACAAAAGCGTCCATTATTATTATCTGTATTGTTGAAAGAGTATCGTGATATGGAAGGTAAAAATTTACCATTCAAACTTTATGGATTTAAATCGCCTGAAGAATATTTAAAATCATCAGGAAAATTTTTAGTAATTAATGATAGAGGAGAGGTAAATTTGCTTAAATATTTTCTTTTTAATATAAAAATTCAAGTATATTCGTTTTATACAATTTATTTAAGATTTACATTAGTGCCCGTCCAAATAAAGATTCAGCTCATATTGTTGATATGATTACAAATCAAAAAGCTAACAAAAATCGTCGTACATTTGGTAATTCAAATAATCGTATGCCCACAAAAAATGATCAAAGCTGGAATAAAAGCTCATTTTCATCAAATGTTTACAATAAATTACCATCGAAATCCTTTGGTGATTCCAGAAATAACAGACGTGGTAAAATTATATATTAACGAAGAAGTTTAAACTTTTATTTATTAAAAACATTATTAATTGCATATTTAGGTTACAATAAATCAAAAAAAAATAATCAGAATGTTAATCAAAGATTAACTGGCGATTCAAATAATAATTCAAATACAAGTAATAATAGAAATATAGCAGATAATGTAGCAAAAACGACAGGAGATAGTAAAAAAGATTTTAATGGGGTAAATTATTTAGCTTTTATCATACATCAACTTGATTGCTTTTTTTTTTTTTTAATTGTTAATTAATTTTAGGGCTCAACTGTTCAAATTAAACCTTTAATGGCCAATATGGTTTCCAAACCGGACCTAAACGATAGAATAAACTTAAATAAACAATCTAGTAATCAAAATCAACCAGGTGATAAAAAGCAACGTCAAAAGCAACAATCTCCAAAGCAGGACAAACAAAGTAATTCAAATGAAAAGCATAATACAAAAAATTCGAAAGAATCACATAATAAAAATGAGGTGGAACATATCAAGAGTAACCAGAAACAAACACAAAAAAATTCAAATATTCAATCAAAATCCAATACCCAAATATCTTCCGTAACAAATCGTTTAGAAAACATTAGAAATGTTAAGAATTTAAATTTTAACACTGAAAAAATTGACGATTCGAAAAAATCTTTCAGTTCAACTAACAAAACTAATGAAACTACATCACCAATAATCCGATTCGGTCTCCCTTCAATACAGGATAGGTTAAAAATTCATAAAACACAAGTTTCTCCTGAAAAAGAGTTAAATTCACCTCTCATAACACCTCCTATATCACCATTAACTGAATATTCTGCAAGACCAATTTCCTCATCCAATAGCAGTAGACATAGCTCTCAAGATTCTCTGCAAAACTATATGAATTCCGTAAAGGGAAAATCATCTGTGATAAATAAACAGACAAATAAGACTAAAAATGTATGGAATAATATTAATCCAATATAACTGCTTAAAATTTTACTGAAAATTTTTTTTTTAATTTTTCTTCCAGATTTTGTTGCCGACAGAAAAATACGAATTCGACCCGAAATTAAATTCTGTAAACTCTTTAATCGATTATTGCATGGCTCGTGGATTTCCAGAGCCCCGTTTCAACTTTGTGCAACCAAAATTCATGCATAAAAAAATATATTGCAGTGTAACCATAAATGGTAAAACGTACACAACAATTCCGAAATATTTTACTGACCCAGAAATAGCAAAAGCTGCTTGTGCGGCAATTGCTATTCAGGAAATTAAAGAAACTGAGCTGGCTATTTTATCGTATCCTGTTTGTACAGATACTGATTCAGATTTATTAATGAAAATCTATCAAGAACTGAATCTAAATCATGCAACAAATGGAATTTTTCTCAATGGTTTACCAAAAGTTTTTGAATCTAAATTTCAACAAACTTTACCTGATCACTGGGTTTCATTAATTGAGAAGTCAAAACTATTTGTCCTTGAAAAAACAGCAGACGGTAACACCATACTGTTTCCAAAATTTGGTATAGATGAAACGAGTGAGTATCCAAAGTAAATTAATTCAAAAATTATTTAGAGTTACATACCAACATAGGAAAATAAAATTCTTTCCGAATAAGCTCCTTTTTTTCAAATACATAATTTTTGACATTTTGTTTAAGAAAAATATAGCAAATTTTAAACTTTCAAATTTTGCAGATTATTTAACAACAGAACAAGATGAGCTTATAATTGACCCTTTACAATTACCGTGGGATAACAAATATTGGAATTTGTACATAACGCACTGTGCATCTACCATAGAAGTTTGGGCTCGTATTGTTGACAAAGAGTACAGTCAGCAATTAGATTCGTTATTAAATGACATTGATTTAGAAATGTTAACTGATAAAACTCGACCAGGATCATTAACAACCGGTCAAATGTATTTAGTTTGCATTTCTGAATGTTGGCATCGTGTGCGTTTGGAAAGAATGAATAAAGGTGCCGGCAAATGTTTATGTTTTTTCATTGATTTTGGTGACGATGACTGGTTATCTATGGATCAACTTTTTATATGTGATAAAAAATTTTTAAAACTTCCACCTCAAGCTGTACCTTTTAGTTTATTTGGTTTGGAAGATTTCGCTGAAAATCCCGTTGCCAACCGCCATTTAAATGAAATGTTGATGGGTAAAACATTAATTGCTCAGATTTTTACAAAAAAGGAAACTTATGAGGCAAAAAATATTTCGAAGTCTTCATCTTCTTTCGGTGGTTCCTCAGAAGACTTAAATGAAATAATAAAAATACAGGCTGTGTTATATGATACATCTTCAAATGTTGATATTGTTTTAAACCCTTTGTTGATAAATAAAATTTGCGATGATACACCAGCTCCTGAATTAAAGCAGAATGGTGCAAATAACGTTAACATAACACATGTTACTGATAACGGTGATATTTACTTACAAATTTTGGACTCTGGTTTGCATTATGTTCAGGTAATTTATAAAACTATAGGTGTTTTCAGTATTACATACTAATTGAATCAAAAACAGAAATTAATTTCGCAATTAGTGGAATCAAAGTTTCAACAAGATCAATATAAAGTTAATGCGACTGATATGGGAACTTCAAATTTATATCTGATACATGATAAGGACGATAATCGATGGTATAGGGGTTGCCTTGCCGAAGATAAGATTGAAAATCAAGACAATGTATTCAAAATGTATTACGTTGATTATGGTTTTACAAAACGAATAAATATTTCAAACATATTTCGTTTGGAATCACTTAGCGCAGCTCTAAGTCGATATCCTAGACAAGGTTTGAAAGCTAAAATGTATAATTTGCCACCATTAAACGAGTTTGTATTAGGCAGATTAAAAGCGTTGTTGCCTCCAGATTCTTTAGCAATTGTAAGTTTGAAAATTTCGATGAAAGCAATATTACATTATTATAAATTTTAGGTTAAACTGGCATTTAATAGATTAGACACAAGTCGTAATGTGATCCCGCAAATAACTGTTTTTGTCCGTATCGATAGAAATCAAAGTTTGTGTAATGTGAATGATGCTATTAGAATGGAATACGAGCTAAAGTAATCAAGTTTCTTATCAATTTGTGCAAAAAATATTAATAATATTTCAATTTTAGCTCCGATGATTTTGCAGTGGAAACTTATAAGACAACGACAAATAGTAATATAAATTCTTTTTCAGCTCCCAGTTCACCGATTTCGCAACAATCAAAAACAGAAATGCCGTTCGGTTTTCGTAGCTTATCAGTTCGTTCACCAATAACTGTCCCTACCACACCAACGAAAGGTTCTTTACCAAAATTGAATATGGATTTTTGTCTTCCTAAAAAGGGTGAAATATTCAATGTTTTAGTGACCCTAGCATCGAATCCATTTAACTTTTTTGTATGCCATATTAGCGAATAATAAAATTCTTTAATGGTAATTATACACATTATTTTTTATAGGTAAGACCATATAGTGATTTTCTACACTTTCAAAGTATGATGACAGAATTACAAAATTTTTGTCAAGATAATGACGAATTTATTCCAAACGATATGATTGAAGAAGGTGAAGCTTATGCAGTACTTTTGGAAGATGGTTTTTATTATAGGTAAATAATTTCTTTTTTTTTGTTTTCAAAAAATTTTAATTTATTCAAATTTAAATCATTTAGATGTGTAATAGAAAGAACCTTGCCACATCAAACAAGCCTTGTGTATTTTTGTGATTGTGGAGATAGAAATGTAGTTGATGTAAATAAATTACGAACATTACCAGCAAAATGTCGTGATTTGCCTATTCAAGCTATTCAAGCTAAACTACATGGTAAAAAAAATTAATATTTAAATATTAATGTGAAATAAAAAAAAATATTAAATTTTGGAATTTTGATGAATAATTAAGATATTTTGTGATAAACAAACAATTTTCAAATATTAATTAATTTTAGGAGTAAAACCAAGTAAAGGAGAATGGACTTTAAATGATAGCATACGTTTTAGTGAATTGACCGTTGGGCAAAGATTTGCTTCTGTTGTGCAAAATATTTCAATTGACGACTTTGATCCTAATAAAAAATCAAAAGTTTTAGAATTAACATTAATTGATGTTCTCACTGAAGAAGATATATATATTCACGAGATTTTAGTTGAAGAAAACCGTGCTGTTAAATGCTAAATTAGTTTGTAATATTTATTTTTTCTTGCACTTTTTATTTAGAAAATTTCTAAAAGAAAATATAGTTTTTAAAAAAAAAAATACTATTAATATGTTAAAGTAAAACTTAAATATATACGTAGATAGAGATTTTTCAAATTAATAAAAAAGTAGATAGAAAAATTTCTCGGTCTCCTTTCTCTAAATGCTGAAAAATAATTTCAAGTTATTGCTTGATATTTTTAAAATAAAATTAATAAAAATAAAATTTTTTACGTATTTTTGATAAATAATATTTTTTGTACTAAATGAAAAAACTATTATTGAAATTGGTTTATAAAATTAAGTAGGAACGTATTTCTTTTAGAAGTAATCTCAAATCATAAAAATGTGAACTTATTCATTTTAAAACACTTATTAAAATTCATGTCTTAAAAAATTGATTTTAATGAATTACTTTCCATTATTACATATGTATGTGCATATTTAAGTTTCTGTTTTGTGTTTTGTATCATTCCAAATACTTTATTATTTTATTTTTGTTAAATTTCATGATTTTTTATATTTTTTTCATAAAATTATTACAATTATAAATGAAAGTTACTAATTTTTTAAGGCCATAGAAATGGAATTTTTAAATAGGTATTTGCTTATGTTTTAAAAATTTCCTCAATTATTCTTTTTGAATTCGATATGAATTAATATATTTAATTAATTTTTGCTTTTATTTTCATTTTGAAATAAATTAAAATATTTTTACTTATATAAGAAATATAAAAAACGATATATAATATTTATGTATTTATTTTATATGCATATAAAAAGGACTTTGAAAAAAAAAAATTCATTTGAAATTTTTAAAATTAAATAATTTTAGACACAGAATTTTTATAATTTAAATAAACTTAAGAACTATAGATTTTAAACAAAATGATAAAAAAATATATGTAAAAAATGAATTTATATTTTATATGTTTCAAGCAAAATTTATATTTTATTTGTTTCAATTAAAATTTATATTTTATTTGTTTCCCTCTGCTTGGATAAATATGAAAATAATATTTAAAAAATATTTAATTGCTTTTTTTTTTTTTCGTTAAAAAATTATTCATATTACATTATCCATCTAAATTATAAACATACATTAAATATTTGAAAGAAAATATTTTTTGTTTATTTTGGTATAAAGTTTATAATCAATTAAATAAAATTTTTGAGAACTAAAATTGTATGATTTTTAACTTATTATTGGTTTCATTATTAGAGGTGCATAAAAACTTTTTTGTATAGTTGTTAAGGAGATTATCAAGACAGATGTTGTGCGACATAAATCACTTGCTTCATTCAGAAGGTGTTTTATGAAAGGACTTGGTATAAATGAAATACTTTTACATATTTGTGAGAGAATTAGAAAAAGCAGATCGAGGTATTAATAAATTTTATTATTTTTGCAAAAAAAAATGTACATCTATTAAAAGCAACTCTTGATGAACATAAACTATATTTTAAAACGAACTCGAAATGACGTTCTCTAACTTTAATATAATATATCTCCGCTAATGGTAATGAAATCATCAAAATTAGAAAAAACTACTTTTGCATTGTTTCATCTCACATGAAAATGTACTAAGAATATTTTATTGTCTGATGAGCTCAAAGTCAAAATCATAAATAAAAATAAAAATTATTCAAAAAAAATTTTTTTTTTGTGATTTATTGCTTATACTTTCGTTGTTTTTTTGTTTTTGATAATTTACTATTATTTTTTAGATATTGCTCCAAATTATTATTAACCGTGTAAACTATAACCGACTATAACTAATTTAAATAATTCATCACATGTTTAATTTGAAATTGTGTAACAGATAACAGAATTTTCGATTAAAATTTTTTTTTTTTTATTAAGGCAATACAATTTGAGAATTAAAAAACGTTCCAAATTGAAAATGTCGCATTGAACTTTAGAATTGCAACTTAATTATTATTTGTGATTCTGAAAAATGTGAAACATAATTGCAAAAGTAGTATGAAACAGGTGATACAAGGGAAATTTTTAATATTTTGTTCTTTAATTTTTGTTTTTGTAAATTTATTTCATATATTCTCATCTCAATATCTATGTATTTTATAATAGCACTATTTCATTTTAATAGTTGAATTTCTTCTCAATAGAGTTTTTAAATTCTAGAAGTAAGCAAAATAAATGAAAAATTACAAAAACAAATAAAAAAAACAAAAAAAAAAACAAGTTAACCGGAACTATGGTCGAATTCGGTTGACATTTTTTACCTTTAACTTTTCCGCAATTTTTATACAGAATATTTCAACTGAATTATATTTTTGGTGTAAGTGAATTAATTTTTTAAAATTGCGCATTCATAATATAACAACTTTAGAATAGTGAATAAAATAAAGTTATTCAGAATTTTTTATTATTTGATTTTTTTTTTTTTTTTATTTAAGAGGGAAGAAATTTTTTTACAGAACCAGGCTTTGGTAGTGTTATACAAAATTTTGAATAGTTAAAAGCAAGTTGATAAATTGTGTTATAAAATAATTTTTGGATAATTTTATATAAAAAAATTGTCTTTGTTGAAAAAGAAATTATTGAATTTAATTTGAATTTAAAATAGAAAATAAAAATTTTAATAACAGTGGGTCGGATGAATTTTGTTTTAATTTAAAAAAAATATACATATAATGTTCAAATTAATAAAAGAAATTAATTGTTTATTATAATGTGATATTCTGTCAATGCAATAATGGTAGCTAAAAATTTATGATTTACATTATAAAAATTAAACTGCATAGTTAAAATAAAAATTTATTTTAAAAAATTTAACAAAAATTAATTTTAAACAATTATTGTTGAATGCAGATGTAGTAATGTGCCTGCATATATATTTTTATAATAAATTAAATATAATATAAAAACAAATTCTGAAAATAATTACATTTTAAAAAATATGGTGTGATTTTTTACTTAAAAATAAATAAAGTTTATATAGATTTACAGGGTTTTATTCAAAATTTAAATAATTTTTAATAGAAAATATTCTATTATACTAACATTCTATTCTAATAATGAAGAGAAAATATATAATATTTATTTACAGTATTTTTTTAAAGCTTATAAACAATTAAAAAAATTAGAAAATTTTATACTTAAAATGTGCTTCGAAAAAATTACTCATTTTATTAATCTACTAATTTGTATCAAATGTGATACATTTCATTTAAATTATTTATACTGTTTTTGTGTTTAAAGTGTTAATATGTCTGTACGTACAAGTAAAAGAACATTATGAATGTGGAAAAGAAATACTTGTACTCATGAATATTGTAGTGGAGTAAAATGCAATACTGCAAAAGCATAAAAGTGATTAATATGTACAATATATTTTTATCTATTATTTAAAATCCTATAATAATTGAGCTACTCATGCTAATTTCACTATGTATATATATATGTATATATATTCCGAAAATTCACCAATGTTTATAAACAAACAAAATTAGAAAAATTAGTTTATTGAAGCGCAGTTTTCGCGATATGCTGCTTGTATGAGAAAGCCTTTCATATTCAAAGTAAATGAATATAAGGAAAATTTAAAATCATCAAATTTTCATTTATGAATATTTTTTTCATTTTAATCTTGTTTTTATTTAAATAATCGAATTTTGAAATCAGCTCAAGGCCATTTTCCTATATAATAATTCCATTCATCAAACCGTCATTTTAATTATATTATACATATTTATATAAAGAAGTACATTTTACATTACTTTGTAACAGAATTTAGACGATCACTATTAGTGTATCAATTAGTTTGATACGTACTGTTATTGTATTTTCATTAGAAAGAAGAGAAAATAAAATCTCTATTAATTATACTTTATTGCAAACATACTTTTTTTTTCTGCAGAATTAATATGTTAAAGCGAGAATGTTAACAATATATTTTTCTACATATACATATATTTTTTCTTTCTTTTCCTCTTTAATGCATTTGCATGCCCTTGTATTTTAAACTCAATTTATGGATATTAATAGCGGAACTAAGCGGATGCTATAATTTAAAAATGTTAACAATTATTTTAATTTCGAAATTTTTTAATAAGGGGAAAATAAATATTGAATATTTTGTATACATATCGTATGTATAATTATTTTAATGGCCATATGTGTATGAATGTATATGTATAGTATCATCCAGTTGAAAGGAAAATTTTTCATTTAGGAATCTGGAGTAATTTTTTTTTCGTAATGAGTCAAACTAAAATTTTGATGACATATTTATATAATATGAGTAAATTACACCACGCGACCCAATTAATAAGTAAATAAAGATATAACAACTTTTATTAAGTTAAAGTTTTTAAGAGACGAATCATTATTATACATTGTATCTACCGTTGAATATTTTAATTAACGAAGCATTAGCTTTGAACATATCTTTTACACGTATATGTATGTATGTATTGTCCGATATAATTTTGTATACTTTCAAAAATATTTTCATGGGGATCTACCCTTTCCCGTTTGATTATACCAGAATTCCTAATATTATTATAGTTATATTAATATTTTTTTAAATAAATTATAAGGTCTGCAGTGTATACAATTTAGAGATTGTGTAGAGATTTGGGGTACATTTTTGTTCAGTTTCCATCAAAACCGTTTGAAATTCAAAAATAATTTCTAAAAAAATTTTTGTAATGACCTAAACATAAGTTTTTGCATGCAAAGTGTCTGATATAGAACTTTTTGAACAAAAATGAGAGAAAATTATGACGTTTTCATTTTCTCAATGTTTAAAATTTTCTCAAATAATTTCATTTTGCAGTATCTCTAGGTCTTTTGAAATTTAATTTTATAATTATTGATAAATTATATATAACTAATTTTTACAAATTTTTATAGAACATAATTTAAATATACAAATGGGTTTATAGCATTTTTTGCTTACTTTCTATAAAAGAAAATAATGAGAAATGGGACGTTATAGAGGAAGAACTCATTTACTCAATTTAGTTTTACTTCAAATTTTATTAATAATAATATTAATGAAAAATTTGACTTCGGCAGAAACTTATAGCTATTTAGTTTTGGACGGACAAGGAGCTATTAGTGGAGTAAGTAATTAAAAAAATATTTTAATTAGAAATAGCTATTCCTTTTAATATATTAAATTTATTTGTTTTAATTTTCTATAATTTTGGCGTATTTGTAGTTAAAAATTTTTCCGGAATCATCAAAAACAGCAGTTTTTGCTTTTTTGGGTGTTCCGTATGCTGAACCTCCAGTGGATAATTTGAGGTTTGCTGTATGTATTCTTATACATGTACATATCCTTTACCGTGCTCTTAATATTTATTGTTTTACAATGTTTTTTTTTAAGGTAGCGCAACCAAATTCTGGTTGGAATAAAACATTATTAACAAATTATGTGAAACCAATCTGCCCCCAATTAACTAATAGTATTTATGATGAAACACCAGACAGAATTTTGCCACGACAAAGTATAATAGATGAAGATTGTTTATATTTAAATATTTGGACCCCAGAGGTAAATCTATAATTTTTATTGAAAATGTAGTAATTTTTTTATCTCATTATTTAAATATTTTTAGATCGCTTTTAAACAAGGGAATTTTCCAGTTCTAGTTATAATTAGTGGTGAAGAAATGTCTTTTGATTGGGCTAAACATAGAATATCCGGCTTAGATTTAGCTTCAGAAGGAATTGTAGTTGTTCATGTACAATATCGAACAAACATTTTTGGTTGGATCACTATGAATAGTTCCGAATTTCCGGGTAATTTTGGACTTTCGGACCAAACATTGGCTCTATTATGGATACAGAAACATATAATAAAATTTGGAGGAAATCCAGATAATGTTACCATAATGGGACATGGTACGTCGGGTGTAACATGTGCCTTACTCCATTTAATAAGTCCGAAAACAGATGAATTATTTTCAAAAATGATACTTATGTCTGGATCATCTTTAAATTTTCGTGTAACAAGTGATAAAAGGGCATCTGAAATAATGATTATAAAATTAGGATGCTATGATACTAAAACAAGTATAGTGTTGAGATGTTTACGATCAAAAAGTGTGTCAGATTTATTAAATGCATTTGATATTGTGTATCAACATGGAAACTATTCTATTATTCCGGGTCCAGTTTTAGATACTTTCCGAATAGAAAAACATCAATATGTTCCAAAAAACTTAGATGATGTTTTAAAATCAGGAGAGTATCGTAAAATTCCAATCATTATTGGTATATGCTCAAACGAAGGTGCATTTATTCGTGATTATTGGATAGATTTAGCCAGGGAAGGATTTGAAAGTCTGAGGAGTTACATAAATTTTACAACATTACCCTTCATTTTAAGAAAATATCTTTTTTTGGAGGGTGAAAATAATCAAGTAATAAAAGCATTAAATTGGCGTTACTTTCAAATGGTAAATCCAAGACACCCAAGTTATTTACTGAATTCTATGCAAAGGCTTATTTCTGAAGCAGAGTTTGAAGCACCATTTTACAATACTATAGAATTAATGGCACGATCTATTCATCAATATACATCACCTGCTGATGCAGCAGATTTATATGTTTATGTGTATCAAAACTCAAATTCGATGGACTTAAGAGGAAAAATTAATTTATTTGGTGGAGCTTCACATTCATCTGATTTACCATTGTTATTTGGTCCAAGTTTATTTCAACAAATTGCGAGAAGACGATTCACACAATCTGAAGACAAAATTTGTCGAAAACTTCGGCAATTTTTTAGTAATTTTATAAAAACTGGTATAGAATTAAAAGTTTTTCAAGAAATTTTTTAAAATTCTGACATTTTTTCTAATTTAAAACTTTTAGGGAATCCAACACCAGGTCGTATATATGACGCTTGGATGACATATACTGTTACCAAAAAATATATTAAAATTTTAGGAGATATGATGCCAACGGCACAAACCAATGAGGATTTTTCAATGACTTTTTTGGAAAAAAATTTTGCTGAAATTGAAGAAATGTTACACAAAGATACAGGCAACTTAGAACCATCTCCGACATCAAGAGAAATCTCAAATCCATATGATTTGAATAAAATAGACACAAAACAAAGGGTTAAATCCACTTATGTAATAAATCGTCAAGATTATGAATATTTTAGTCGCTTAAAAAAAGTTTATTCCTTTTGGAATGTTTTACTGCCCAGCATATATCAATCAAACAATTATCAAAATAATAATATTGACACTACATCAATAAATGATAGAAATGGTAAAAACATAATTATTGGTGAAGCTGAAATTCTAGAAGCTAATAAATATAAACATGCATTTTTTTGGATGTTAGGTTTAGTTTGTATTTTATTAGCTTCGTTAGGAATATGTACTTACGTTTTACGTCGTGATCATCCAGATTGGGCTGCAGAATTATGACATAGATTACGGCTTCGGTCCTCAACATCATCATCAGTGATAAGAACCCGTCAACATACAGATGATAGATTAGGTGATCTTAATCATTTAAGTGATGTTAAAATAGGATTACCTAGAATACGACCGAAGCTGACACCAAAAATGTCAAGACGACAAAAATTAGAAACACATAATCGAAGACAGCGAAGTCCAGATCAATATTTACAACAACATCAACAACGATGTGATAGTCGAGATGATCCTGTGAGAGTTAGTGGAAGAAGTGGTGGTTTAATTGAAAGATATGAACGTCGCAAATCCAAATCAAGTATAGTTGATAGAGTTGATAGTGGAAGAATTGAAATTATTGATTCACCTTCTAATTGTGATTGTAATGAAATTCGAAATTGGCGATATCAAATATCTAGAGAACATATGTAAATTAAGCTTTTAATTAAAATAGATATAAAATTAAAATTTAATTTATGTATGTAAATATTATGCATGTTTTTAGAATTGTAATAGCATTATAATTAATTTGTAAATATTTTAAATTTTTCTAATTATTTTTTATGTTTCAAATATTTTTATAACGCAATATCTAAATAGATAATTAAATTAAGATTATATTCGTAATAAAATTGCTTAAAACTTTTGATCTTAAAGGTAGAGTTTGTTATTAAAGAACTATTCTGTAAGCATAAATGTATTTAATGAAATTTCATCGATAAATACTAGGAAACTCTGGAATAAGAAATTAAAATTTTTAATTTATTTTTAAATTGATTTTCTTATTATTTATGAAATATGATAATTAACAAATCTTTTCGTTAGTTTAATGATTTAAATAAATATTATGCATTTATATTTTATTGAATTATAAAATTTTAAAAATCTTGTAACAACTTTTCATAAAAACTTTCAAAAAAAGGCACATTTTATTTTAAATTACTTTTTTTAATTATTTGATTTTACGATTACTAAATAATTTTATTTAGCTGGCGTGTGTATCTCAACAATATTGTTTGATTTTAATAGCACTATACTGTGTTCGGGACCTGATCCAGATTTAATTAAACCTATTCCTTTTATTTCCTCATCTTTTGAACATTTTATTTCATTTCCATCAAGAAAATCATAGATCTTTATATTACCATCACTTAAACAATACATTTTTCTACCATCAATTGATATTTCAATGCAATCGATAAGATTTTTTCTTAAAATTGTTCCATTTAATAAAATTTGTTGATCAAACATTTTATATTGTTTCCATGGATTTTCAAATAATTCTTCAAATTCTGGTATAGCTGTTCTTGGACGAAATTCTTCATCTATTATAAAATAGTTGTTAGATTGTTCTAGTTCATCAAATTTCATTTTTCTTTCATTACGTATCATATTTTGAATGGCACAAGATGATTGAATTTTTTCCATTTCGATTGAATCTAAATTTGATTTTCTTCCATTGTCTTCATTATCAAATTCTTGTTCTATTGGATTTGTTTTATTTTGATTACAATTAATTGCAATCACAGAACCATTTGATAATCCGACTATTAAAAACTCGTCATTTGGATGTAATCGTATCGCTGTTGGGAACATAAATATACTTTCATTTATATATATTTTTCGAAAACGTTCTGGTCTTAATGTTTTTGAGCACACTAATATAAAATTTCGATTTGTTGCTACATATATCATATTACTACTTGTATCTATTGTAGTAAATCTTAATCCTTGTAATTCTTTGTTTTTATTTTGATCTTCTGTACTGGTTTTTTGTAATTCCTGTAAAGTTTGATCATCGAATATTTCATTTTCAAAATATAGAAGTGTCTGTTCAAATTTTGTTTGTTTTTTGAGAATTTTAATTTCTAAATAACTTCGTAAATCACAAATTGCACTCTGTACTAATTTCACTCTAGTCCATGGTGATGAAAATTCATGTTTAATATCTAAATTATTATATTCATTTGATTGAGATCTTGCAGCAAAATTTGACTGATTTATTTCAATTAAACTCCATATAGTTAATATTCCTGTGTCATTCAACGAAACAAACTAAAAAAAAAAATTTCAAATTTTAATGTTCTTCTTTAAATAGTGCGAGTGCTAAAAAGTAATTACATACATATTATAGTTGTACAACATGAACATTTAAGATTTATACTATTAAAAAGTAAAATTATTACCTGTATTTGTCTGTATGCTTTTAATGCATATGCTCCTGTTTCAGGCTTAAAACTTTTAATATCTACTACGGATCCTAAATCTCCTTTTAACCTTGTTTGAATTCCCCTATCACTAGGCACAATCGGTACAATTGACTGACTTGCAGCAAAATGAGTTAAGTATCCGTCTAATTTTGAACAATATGAATATGATTCACGTAAATCCCACATAGCTATGCTACCATCTTTTAAGCCACTTACAATTATATCTGTTGATTCAGTACAAATATCCACTTTACTAACTTGACTCCAAGTAGATAACAAACGTATCGGATTCTCACAATCAGAATTACTCCAAACAACAATTAAATTTTGAAATTCATTTTTATAAATATCTTCAGTGCTCTCATGTATTGTTAAAATGAAATTATATTTGACTGCTGAAAATATTTTAGTAACTTTAAGAGCATTCAAAAAATTCGCATTTAATGTTCTATAACCGCAACTGAAACTTAATTTTGTAGTATTTAAGGCAGTAGCCGTTTTACTATTTCGATTTAAAACTTCAAAAACTGTCATTTTTACTCCATTTAAAAATTGATTTAACTTATCTAAATCGATGTCTTGATTTTCGGAATGTCGATTAGTATTTTTTGAATCAGTTTTCTTAAATGCTTCTAATAATTTAATTGTTTTTGAAATATTATTAGAGAGTTCGATTTCATCATTTCCTTGATTATTATCCTGATTATCATTTACAGCATTTACATGATTATTTATTACTGATCTACTATCTATATGTGATGAATTTTGATATTCATCAGCATTATTAAAACTGTCATTACCTTCTGTATCTAACTGTGAAACTTTCAAATTACCGTAAATTTTTATAAAATATTCGTAATCCATCGGTTTTAAATCAAAAAGATGATACGAGATTTCATCAAGTTGAATTTTTCTCATTAACTCCTTTCCCCGTATAGATTCGCTTGAAACTGGAAAAATTGATCCAACAAAGTCTTCTTTACTGTACTCCGTAAATATAATAGATCCTTTTGAATTGGAGCCGATCCCTGAATCCAATCTATCAGAATTATTTGTTGTAGTTTCTAAGCTATCTAATTGTTGCTGTTCAAGATTTTTTTCTTCCACATTTTGTTGGTATTGAATAGTCTTATTTTCCAAAGATTTGTTACCAGAATTTGTCGATTTTAAATCATAATTTCCCGAGTCTAATTTTCTCTCAGTTTCTCTTTCTTCTCTGTGGATTACCGTAATTGGTGGTTGAGTTTCATCAGAATCCTCTTCTTCGTCATTGTTAATATTTTGTTTGCCACCTACATCTGACCTACTATGAGTGTTAGAATTTTCAGACACATTGGATTCTTCTGTATCGGTAGCTTCAGCAGATGACGATCCACTTTCAAAATCTGATTCATACGATTCAAAATCATCTGCATATGAATTTTCTAATGAATCATTCGAAGAAATATCTTCATCATCATTATTATTAAGATTTTCTCCACTCTTTTTAGTCTCGTTAAGCCCAATTTGACTAGTTTCTAATTTACTTTTTTCGTTATCGAAATTAATTTCGAAGGCAATAGGTTCTTTAATTGAAATAACTGGAATTACTTCACCCATTAAATCTGTATTAGTGGCAAAGCTTGTTTCGGTGTTTTTTTTTATTTCATTGTCATATTTTTTTAACATAATAACTTCTTTTGGCTCCAATGTAACAGTTCTTCTTCTTTCGTGTATATTTGTAGGAATATCATCAAAATCATCTTTTAATTGAGCTTCAGATGGTAAACTTTGAAATTCCACTGAATTTTGTTTTTTCCTTACTGGTGGCGGCGAGGCAACAGTAACATTGTGATAAGTGTCTTTGACTAAATTCGGTTTACTGGGTATGAGATTTTTAAGTTTATTTTGCATAATAACATCACGTTTTGCTTTTAAAGGTTCATACCTCGAAGATGTGGTATCAGTTTTTATTTTAGTTGAAATTGGTTTCGTTTTCATTTTAGAAACTGAATTAGTCAGTTGATTTACTTTGTTAACTGAGGGTTGTTTTGCAAGTAAGTTTTTTTTACTTGAAACTTTAGTTGGTATTTGGACATTTTTTTCATCCTCTTTAGTTTTTTTAGTATCTGTACTTTTGGAATTTGTTATATTTTTTGAGGAGGTACTAGGGCTTGCTGTTGCTGTTTTTGAAGCAATACGTTTTTTTTGGTCTGTTTTTCCGGACTGAAGAATTTTCGTTGTATTTGACTAAATAGCAATGTTATTGGCAGCGAAAAGAAAAATCATTTTATTTTCATTATTATTTAATTCGTTTAATATAATACATATGTACATGCATATGTGTAATTTCTTAAGCAGTTTTATAATAACAAAATCAAAACAAGTATACATTGCAAAGTAAATTTTGTTTAATTTGCATATTTGTACAAACAACTCAATAATTATAAGAAAGACGAATAAAAATATTCTACGTGGATGCCTAAATTATTTAAAGCACTAACTTAATGAAGCTGGAAGCTTAGAGAAATTTCAATTTACTGTATTTGAATAATTAATTTGAAATCGAAAGAAGTCAAAATTAAGCCTAATCGAAACTCAAATAAGAAATTTTACGAATAAATTTTAAATCGATTCTTTGATATTTCTCCTAAATATATGCAAAATATTTGGAATAGAAAATGATTCCTAATAAAGAGATTTTGACTCGACTTTGGATTCATCGAAATATTTGTATATTTTATTATTTTCTTCCAATTGTCGTTTATAAATAAATATTCATTAGAAATATTATGTTCTTATACTTATTACTAACAATCAATTTATTGTTAACCTAAAAACACTTATTTGTAACCGATATAACATATATGTGTGCACATATATGTACGTATTATCGTGTATTCTATACAAGTTTATCATGCAGAAAAAAGGTTACCCTTCGAACTTTAAAAAAATATTAAGAATTTCTTTGATTTCCTTTTTTATTCACATACTTGTATAACAATTTTCAATTACATAGTTATATTATCTTGATTTGTTGTTCTCTTCAACAGAGTAGACTTATCCCAGATTTATTTTTTACTTTGAAAACTTAAGAACGCTCAAAAATAAAAAAAATATTGTCATAATATTTTTCTTATAAATCATCATGATTGTTATTTTTCTATTCATTTTATTAACGTGGCAATTTGGCAACTCTAATCACTTTAAATATAAACATCCTATTTAATAAACATTAATGACTTCAAAAATCAGATTTTCTTTTATAATATTGCTTTTGGTTTTGAAAATAATTGTTTAGTTCTACAAAAAAAAACTAGATTACTAAGTAAACATCTTTATTTCGTACTTGTTGAAACTATTTAAAGCTCAAAACACTTTAAAACAAATTATATTTAAACATTTAAACTATAGTAATTAAAAAAAATAAGCAGCCATTTATGAGTCAATGAACAAATAACATTAATACTACATGTGAATCTCAAAGTGCGCAGTTATAACTCTTCTTTCGCCGCTGATACAATATTGTATGTATTTAAAAATATACATAGGTACATATCTATAGTAAAGTGCAAAAAATAATAAAAAATGAAATTTATAATTAAACACAAGTTAAAATTTTACTTCAAATTGTATTGTATATTGTTTGTAGTGTGTTTGTGCATTTCGGATAAGAAACCCCAGTGTAGAGAAAATCGAATAAATAAAAAACAAGTTGTATACATTTTTTTTAATATTTTTTTATATTCCAATTTTAAAAAAATAAAATAAATTTTCTTAACATTGTGAAATATTTGGTGCAAAATATAAAAAGGAGTTTTTATAAATCGATATTTTTCTACAAAAGAAAAACTATTGATGAATTTTTGATGAACTCACGATTTTATTCGTTGTGACTTTATTTGGTCTAGACATCTTTTTTATTTTAATTAACAATTAAATTTCATTTTAATAATTTATTTTAAATTAATCTCTTAATGAATATATTATTAAAATAAAGCTACAAAAATAAAACAAATTTGCTTGCATATTATGAAAAATTCTTAAAAATTTGTTTTGAAACTTCACATGACAACTACATTAATATGAAAAAAAAAGAAAAATGACAATCAGCTACTACAAATGAAATAGTCAACTACAGTTTGAGAATATCTTATGGAAATTTTGTTCATGAAGCGACTTCAAGTGGTGAATAAGTAAAATACAGAAAACAAAATCGAATATAATGGTAAGTAAGTTAAATTTGTTTGCAACCTATTTGTAAAATGTTTGGAAAATATAATATGTACATGTATGTATGTATTAATGAAAATATAAATTATGCTATTTGATAAAAATTTTCTTAAATTTATAGATGTGTAACGCATCTCAGTAATAACTATAATAAAATATCTTATTTTAATAATGTCTAAATCTATTGATAATGAATGTATATATTATTATTTACGTACATGCATATCGCACATTTGCGAGAAGAATGATATAAGTCAAAATAAAGAGTAGTAAACTTGCTTTTGTTACTACATATAATATTTTAATAAATAAAGGTTCTCTGTAACAATAAAAAATAAAAAATTTACTAATATACACTCGGCTATAAATATTTTAAATATCGGAAGTCGAAGTTATATTTTTCTGTTGTGTCGTTATTCTTCCCAATGTGCGTTATTACATATGCACATATTATGCAGTTCGTTTTAGTTTATCGTTTAAATTTTTACGATATTGGTTATTAATACGATTTACGATATTTCTCTATGAGTGTACATATATACCTATTTATGTGAGAATGAGATAGTAATAATGGATATTCAAGATCGAAAAACGATTTTTGAAAAATTTCGGTCAATACAGTCGGTGACAAAAACATCACAAAGTTTTATTGTTGTTTAAAATGAATACGCTTTGTGCATTTTTAATGAAATTTTTTATAATAAAAAAGCATTAGTGAAATTTAATTCTAAATTTATTTATAGTACAATAAGTTTTAACTAGATAATAATATCACAATATTTATTTTAAATATTTAAACATCTGACTGAAACATTAAACATAAAAAATAAAAAAAAAAAAATATTTGAAATTTCAATAAAATACTGCATACTCATTCGCATTCATTTTTGTGACAAAATTCAGAAAAAAATAAAATAACAATATTCCCTAAATTGTTTCAATTCAATAAAAACTTATGATTACAATTAAAATTCCTATTAATAGAACACTTAAATAATTTTTATTACTGCTATTTGAAATTATTCTTTCAGAATATTTTTTATAAATATCCTCAAGTAATCTTTCGGCTGAATCTTTTTTCATTTCAATATAACCTTTTAATCCATCTGTATTATCACGGAACATTATATTACTTCTTTTATCAAAAGGTCCATACATCGTAAATGGTTTTGTATGTTCTTTATAATGTTTACCAAAAAGTCGATCCATATCTTTTAAAGAATTGTAAATCTCGTGTTGCCTTGTTAAAGTAGTATTATGTACCATAATATGACCTCTAGGTGTCCAATGCAAATAACATAATTCATAAGGTGATTTCTTACTATGGCCATATGGACAAAGGATTTCATATTCATTTCTATCAACTGATTTATCTAATATAAGGCCATCAGTGAAATTTTTATAAATATCAGAACTAATAAATGCAACATCACCATAACCATCTGCTAAACATTTCAAAGCTCCAGCATCACCCTTGTATGCTTCTGGGCACGTATGACCATTTGGTTTCCATATACAAGATTTTCTAGTAAAATAACTTGGTATACTTTCATATTCCTGATGAGTAATATTTGCAATTGCTTCTAAAACAGAAATATAAGCAGCACCTTCATATGATGGAAAACATGCCTGATAATCACGTAAACTTTCAAAATTTTTAAATTTTGATTTCTTCTTTACAACAGCAATTGTAACGTATCGTTCGTGCATTTCTTTTGAAAATTCATATAATAACGGTATAAGATTATAATCTCTTTGTGCTTTAATACGCGTATCCTGATCAACTAAAACAACATCAGCTACTCTATCTTTAACATCCTCTAAACATTCATCTATACTTAATGTTCGAATGCATTGAATATTTGGTTGGATACCATATACCTGAGATATTTCTTGTAACCAAGAACATTTAACGTGTTGAATAATTGAAGTTGTACAATAAACAATTGAACGTGGAGGATTACATTCTGGAAAACTGTATGCACTTTGAAAGCCAATTGCTTGATCTAAATAATCATCAATTGTTATAGTATTGTCTAATGTTTGAATTTTTGATCTATATGGTTCAATTAAGCTTAATAAAGCACGCCGCCATTCCTCTTCATTATTATAACTTAAACGTGACACAATGTCTTGAATTTTGGCGGCAATTTGTCTTTGCGCTGCAACCGCTGGCCAAGGTTTTGCTACCCAAACACAGGGATGTGTTGTATTTAACGGTTGCAAATGACCATCTGGACAAACGAAACTATATTCATTTGGATTGGCTTCTGGAGGTAGACCACTAAACTAAAAAAGAAAATTAAGATAATTTTACATTCGATATGAAAATATATACTTAATATAAGGTAATTTTTCTTTTATTTACGTACTCCGAAATGAGATTGAATATCATCTAATCTAGCCCATGCTACTTCACCGATACCACTAGTTAAACAATATAGAGAACCTCGGCGACCCCAATGCTTGTCACCAATACCGCAACGATAAGAGTCATAACAAATTTCACATAATGATGGATAACGAGTTTTTAATATTCTATCCTGGACTGGATCTGGTACCCATGGTCCAGCTTTACATGATGGTCCGAAAAAGTTTGCTGTATCACGAATTCTACTTTCTGTTAATGATAAATTTTCATCACATTTTTTCGGTACCAAAACTGATTCAAAATACTGTAAAAAAAATTATTTTAGCATAATTCAAAAGTTTTTAATTGTTTTTTTCTTTTTGAAAACTTACTTTTCCTAGGATCTCTGTCATATGATTTTCTAATCCATGACCTGGATGACAGAAACGACTGCCACGTAAATCATGTGCTGAATTAATACCTGATTCATTATCAACAATTGCAACTATTTCATATTCAAATGGTGTATCATGAAAACGCATTTCATTGGTAACCAAAATCTCAATTGAATTATAACGGGCAGCAATTAAATCTTCAGATGAAAAAACACCAAAATGTGCTGTACCTTTATGAATACGTCGTACACAATCTAATCGATCTACACCAATAACACATTCCATATTTGAATTACTATTTTCTAATATTGGACAAAATTTTGATCCTTTTTTATATGATCCTCTCCCTTCAACTATACAAACTCGAACTGAAATTAAAATATTGAGTTTTATTTTTAATTGATGATTGAATATTTTTGTTTTAATTTTTTTTTATTTTAAAAATCTATTGAACTTTTCGATAAATATTTAATTTATCATTTCATGCACTTCATATAAAGACTTTGAAACCAGTTGGCTTTTTTTTTCTTCATAGTTTTAATTTTTTTTAATATGAAGTTTTTTTTTTTTGTTGATTTTTATTCAAGTTCAAGGTGAGTCAATTGATCTTTTTTTTCTATGTTCTTGTGATCATAAAAAAAAATGTACAATTAAAATTAATTGAGAGCTAAGGGGAGAAAAAATAAAAGTATTTTTTTTCCCGACAATAGGAGTTTTTAAAGAAATTGTCATTAAAGTCACTTTAAGTGACTCTAATTGAATTAAGAGTTTTTTTTATCATTTTTCACATTTTATACTTAATTAAAGGAGTGAAATTTTACGTGGTTATTACCTAATTTTCAAGAAATTAAATGAAAAGGTGTTTTTTTTGCACATGGCTACATGCACGTATTCAATTATCAACTTCTTTTATCGTATATTCAAAACGCGACAAAACTGAAGAAAATTGCTCGCACCTTTTTATTTCAAATTATTAATATAAGAATGAAAATTAGGTTTTAATTGATTTCAAAAGCTGAGTGTGTATGGACAGTTTTTTTTTTCAAAATAACAAATATATGTTTTGCATATTTTGCGAAATTGTCATTAGCATAAGAAATTGTGAGTTAAAGTTTATATACGTAATTATAAGGAAAATAATGTATGGTTTTTGTTAAATATCAATTTCTGAAGTAAACGAAAAAATTCTAACTTTAACCTTTAATTTACAAGATGAAATTTTTTTTAGCATGCTCGTCGAGATGGTAATAATTAGTACACATTGTTATCTTCCAGTTTTCCGTACGTGTTATACGCACGCGGCACGATAACAAAATTAATACTGAGCAAGAGAGCATAAAACAGTATGAAGGGAATGTGAAAGTGTGAGAGAGCAATATAAGGGAGTATTTACAAAAGCAAAATGTTGAAAGAGTAAAATGTTCTACTATCACGTCGATTAAAAATTAATTGCTCTTCTTAATAAATTCTTAAAATATTTAGACCTAAGATTCAATTGTTATAATAAGTTAAACAGTTATTTTGTTTTAGCGCAGCTGTCAAATGCTCTACTAATTTCTTTATATCTTTATATCTATATTTCTGTTAGATATAAAGACATTAGCTCTACTTATTTTTAACAGCTGATATACAAAATATTCAAAATATTACTGAAATTATTAAATTATTATTATAATAAAATTCATTTTATATGCGATCAAATACGCAAAAAATAAAAATTTGAACTGCATATTAATTTCATAGAAATTTTAACTTCACTAATATGTAAGTTAAAGAAATTGACTCATATTGTCTACATGCATCATAAAATATAGCTAGCAATTTAATAGACCTATATATGTACATATATGTAACTCAATTATTAATTAATTTTGCATATTAAAATTTTTTATATTTAATAAATTCATAAAATACATTTTAAATTCAACGTCATTTATATTTTTATTTTATAAATGATAAATATCTTAAATATGGAATTCCCAATCAATATTAAAAAAATTTAAGAAAAGAAAAAAAAACAGCAAAAAAATTGTCAAAGCTTAAAATATATTACACGCATTTTCTATCGTCACCGGGTTTTAAAAATTTTTAAAATAGGAAAAACAAAAAACAATTAATCAAGTTTTCCGCTTTAATCATTTGTAGACACGCGAGAATATTGTGTTTTTTTTTTCTTTTTTTTGTTTCTAACAAATTTATTTATATTCACATATAGAATGTAAACAAAATGAAAATTTATTGAAATTTTATTATTCATAATAATATTATCATTTGTATTCGAACTTTAAAAATTGATATGTGAAAATTGTTAATCTAGAATCTAAAATCAAATAAAAAAGTAAATCATTTGGAAACTGTAAAATTTGCACTGCCTTCAAATTGAGAAAATGATTCCTATATTGAGAAAGAATGTACTCTTTTAATTCTTTTTTCATTTTGAAATAGATTCTTTGAAATCAATCTGAAATCTATATAGGATATCAATTATTCCATGTACACTAAGATTATCTAAAATTTAATCCGGAATATTAAAATTATATTTATGAGAAATTGAAAAACAAAACTGATGAAATTTACATCAAATTATTATTATATTTTAAATTAATGGGCACTATATAACTGTTTTTAAAAGTGGATTATAAATGACGTCAAATCTTCTTCGTATAATCAAAACATTTCACACCTATATAACATTAAATAATTAATTAATACTCTTTATACGCAAATTCATTGCCCAACATAGCATTTTGTTTTTTCTCTCTCTCTCTATTTATTTTAGTTTTTTACTTTCTGTTTTTTCTTAAGAAACATGAAATACGTTTGCATCAATCGGAAATTCCAATTCCTTCAGTTTCCTATATTTATGTATATCAAAAAAATTTGTTTATCTATTACCATATTCGTTATATTTTTACATATATTTCTAGAAAATTTTTTTATTTTTAAATAATTTTTGGCACATTTTTATTTAGTATTCATTTTAAGAATTTTAAGTTTATTTATAGATAATTTTAGCACAATTTAAAAAATCTTCTATTGAATTTTAATCAATTTAATATTATTATAGATCTGATCTAAGCTATGTTATGACTAATTATTATCTAATATACTAGGATATTTTAGTGTAAAAATCAATAAATTCATGTATAATTTGAATAACACTAATAATATATTTATTTATTCAATATTAATGTTATAACTATGAATTTACAAGGAATAATTGGTTAAAAAATTACGCTCTGACGTAAATGTTAAAATTAATTATCAAGCAAATTTTTCATTATGGTAAGCGATTTAAAATGAAAATTGTATATAATTTTTTGTTATACATTTATATAATTTCAGGTTAATAGTATTTTTTTTAAGAAAAAATTGAAAATTTTAAAAATTTCCAATGAGTGTATTCGAATTTCGTACGCATGATTTTTTTTTTTCGAAAATGAAATTGAGAAAAGGCAATATGGATGATCAATAAGGTAGGAAAAACCTTTCTTCTTTATTCGTTGTAGAAGCATAAGATTAACACCCCTTTTTTCTAGTGCCTCTCCGGAAATTGTTTCAGATGGACGCCTCGAAGTTGACCCTCAGGTACGCTATTATTCTACCAAACTAATTTCAAAAATTTCATTCTCTTTTATAATGGCCACTAACATGTTTTCTGGTTTAATTAAAACTCATAATTTGGCATTGCTTATGCATTATACGGCCAGTATTTTATTAGTTCAGAAGAAAAGGAAGTACAGTATACAGTAAAATTACAATAAATGGAAGTTTAATTTTTCTATTAAGTGGACTAAGAGCGATTCGAAATCACTCATGAGTATTCACGTACTTTTTTTTTTTTAATAATTTTACCATCCGACTTCGAATTGCCGTTTTGTGAGTGAAGTGGATTTTGGTATAATACAATTATAAAATTTATTAAATTAAAATTGATCTGTTGAATTGAGTTCAGATGTCTGAATTTTCTTTCGTTGATTTAATACATTCTATATGTTGCACATATTCGATTGAGGAATTTTCCTCCATAATAGTCTTTCGTATTTTTGTAACAGAAATACGATTTGCAACAAATTGTTGAGTTGTAACCAAATATTTACCAGCATATTTTAATAATTTCTCTATAAAAAAATTAAATAATTAATTAAATATTTTTTATGCCAAGTACTAATATCGTATAAAAACATTAGTACTTGGTATTAAAGAAACTAAAGAAACATTATCCAAATTTCACGTACAGAAATGAAAATGATAGTGAAAAAAGAAGGTACATAACGTATAAAACCAGTTTTGTTTTTGTTTTTTTTTTGTTTTATTCAATTTAACAAATTATCGTTATTTCTTTTTTTCATTTTTAAAGAAAAATAATAAAATTCAAGGTTAATTCTTTTCTTCTTTTTTTTTTTAAAATTCACGTGAAATATAAAAATTTGAAGAAGAAAAAGAAGCAAAACAGAAAAAAAAAATTAAATGAAATAAAAATAAATTGTATCTTAATTTTTTTTTAATAAAATTTTTTAATTTCGTTGTCGCAAGACCTTAATATCACGGTTAAGTTTAATTTAAAACGCACATAAATATTAATATATAAAAAAAAACATGCAATTCATTTTAACTTTATACATAATATCATATGTCTTGTAACACATGTTAACATGTATGTGTACATACGTAAAATAAACATTATGCCTTATATGTGCATACACATATATACATTTAACTTTGTAATAATGGCATAACCGGATTTTTTCTCATACATACTATTTTCTTAATGTTTAATATTCTGTGGTCAAAAATATATATGTATATGTATAGAAGTACATATATAATTAAATTTCACAATTTATTTTTAAAAATTATATAACATTATTTAACATCACTTCTTAATATCAAAATTAATAACAATTTATTTAATTTACTTATATGAATTTGTTTTTCAATAACTCAAACTTCTCTTAAAATATTCATAATAGTACATTGCAATTCTAAATTTCAGTTAGTTTATTATTTAGGGAAGGGAAAATATTAGGTTGGAATCCTTGCAATTCAATTTTATTTGAAAAAAAAAAAACAAAGCTCCGGAGTCACTCTCTTTTTAAGTTCTGACTCATTTTTCTTTCATTTAAAATCTAAAACTGAATTTTTTTTCCAAATAACAAAAAATTTTATTAAATTTTTGCATGAAAGTAAGAGTTATTTGAGTATTCTTAAAGCAAAAATAATAAGAACGTATGTATATGAGCAAAAATATACTTAAAACGTTAGCGGACACTAAAAAAATTACTGAGCTGAAAGAAAACTGAAAGAGATTTTATTTATTACAAATATGTAAGCGATATCTAACAATTTATGTAGTAGGAATATTAAAATATTAACGTATAGCTTTCGTATATGTCCCATTTCCAATTTGCAGAAACTCCAATGCTTTAGTATTTACATCCGCAAGCTATTAAGCGACTAATCAAAAACCTATATTATAAATTATTAATATAAATAGAAAAAAATCATTAAAATTTTTTGCCAACACTTATTTTATAAGACAAAAGAATTTGTCGAAAAAAGTGTGTTAAATATTTAAAAAAACATAATTTCTAAAAAAAAAAAAATTATTTTAAATAAAAGCAGAAAACCAGATTATCCAAAAATAAAATATTCTTGTTTTAACTAAAAATCCAGTTCTTCTTTCTTTTTTTTTTGAACTAGAACTTATTCATTTCATTTCTTTATTTAATACTTTGTATATTCATTGAATTCTAGTTTGTAAATTTAAAAATAAATTTAAAGTTCTATAATTACAGTTGTTAAAGAAAACATTGTATAACAGAATTAAATTAAAATGATTTTAAAAATTCATATCAGATTTTGTTAATTGACATTATTACTTAATATGAACACAACTCTTTCTCATCAATATTAACTAACTAGATTAGATCTAATATCAAAAAAAAAGAAATAGTTTAAATTAAAATTTAATATTTGAAAAATAAAAAATATTCTCTTATATTATATTTAATTATAAAATAAATTGAAAATAAATTGATATTAATTAGTTAATTTAATAAAAGTATTCCCATTTCATATTGTTCCGTCTAAGCAATTCAAATTTTGAAAAGTGAAACTATAGTCTTATAAAATTGCGAGATTGTTTTTTTTAAATCAAATTAATATCAGTGTTATAAAAATATATGCATTGTATAAATATCATACAATATAATATGAAAACAATCAATGTATATACAAAACCTTACAAATATATATATTTTTATATACATTCCTAAAAGCTCACAACTATATACATAGATCTAATAAATATTTTACCCCTGAACTTAACATTATGTATACGTAATGAAAATTCAAATAAATAAATCATACTAAGATATTTTCTTATTCTTGTAATATAATATTTATTATGATTTTATATACTAATAAATTACTATTTGTGAATAATATTATAGGGAATTCCATAAAACAGGAAGTTTTATAAAATAAACAATAAATTTACAATTTACCTACTATAACTTTTGATATAGCGTCACAAGTCATTAAATTATCAATCATATTATTTAAAATTTATACTATAGCTGTGGTTACAAATTAAATATACATATACATAACGAGAAAAAATAGAGTTGACCGTGTCAACTCTGTGATACCCTTACGAATTTGTTATCTTATGTGCGAATAAATATGTCATACCTGAAAAGGGACAGCTCTGACTTTAAGTTATACCATATTAATTTATGCAAAATTTCAGTACTGTGTTTTCAATATTTTCTAAGATGATATGGCCAAACTGAGTTGTATATCTGCTACCAGAAAGGTCCAAGCAATTTCAACGATTTTTATTAAACACGTTGGCCCTACTAATATATTCACTTATTTCAATATCATAGCTTTAATAGTTTCTGAGATATAGCCAAATAATTTCTGAAGTTTTATGGCAGCTAGCCGAACCAGTATCCCGATCATATCTAAATAGAGTTCTGGCACTTACTACAATAAATCATTTGTGAAAATTTGGTGAATTCAGCTCAATTAGTTTTTGAGTTATCGTAGGGACGGGCGAACGGACGGACGCACGGACAGATAAAGCTAAATCGACTCAGAATTCGACGCTGGTCAAAAACATACACTTGAGTCTATATCTAAGACCGTTATTTCTTAGCGCTATAAACGGTAAGGCAAATTTAGTATACCCTTCGAACATACATTCGTACGGGTATAATGACAATATTACACTCATAAGTTAAAACTCTAATGAGTCAATATTAACAAACGTGTATATTAATTTTAAAATGAATTATTTAATTTCAAATGTTCAAATGTGATTGATGAAATGCTTTTTTCTTATGAATTTTAAAGAATTAATTTGTAATTTGTTAATTTATTTAGAAAATTTAAAACGAATATTATTTTTTAATTCTGTGGTTCTAAAAAAATACTTAAAAAAAAAAAATCAAGTTTCGATTAGATTAATTTCAAATTTACGATTAAATTTTTGAGAACAAAAATGTAGCTCTATAAATATACTTTTATTCAGATTTTTGGAACTATCAGTGAAATAAACTATAAACAAATTTGTAATTAATTTTCAAAGAATTAATTAATTTTTAATTAATTTTTTTTAAACAAGATTAAGTATTCCGAAATTCTTACTAAATGTTTTGCACGTAACCACAGAATTACTATAATTATGATAATCGAATTTATGTTTCCCACCTTAATTTCATTTGAAATTCGAAATTTTATGAATTCATTTTGAACAATATATTTTTATTTACGTAATATATTAAAAAATGATTTTAAATTTACCTTGATTTATTATCTCACAATTAAAAAGATGCGAACAACGTTTTGTCTAAATAAATTTAAGTATATTTTTACTGTATATAAAATATATATATGCAGAGATATTTTTTTAATAAAATATATTGCAAATTTACTATAGTTAGCATAGTTTTAAAATTTTATTAAGTTTGATTATATTCTTATAATGTAATAAATTGGCTGCCTTCTGGGACATTACCCGCAAAATGTCATCAAGGAATTAAATTCCAGTGAGTAACCAGAAAGCTAACCAAAGACTGATTACCAAGAAGTAATTGCGCATAATTACCTATTTAATGACTTGATTTCCCACTGGGATATGTTTTTATATATATTATATTATTAACGATACTGAATCCAAATATATAATTTTGATAGTGATTTTTATAATTTTCCTTAAATGACATTTTAGCATTGACTAACATAATCTATGTTTGTCAATTGCATTCGCAGCATTTCAAATATATTAACATTATTATGTTCGTTCATTGTACCATATGAAATGACTCTAACACAATAATAATAGGAGCGATAGTTATAACAGTGATAATAATACATGTATGTATGCATAAATTTGTTTCAAAAATGTATGTATGCATAAATTTGTTCCAATAAAAGGAAAAATTATTATTACACTAGTATTTTATTGAGAAAATAAGTAGAATCGGTGAGAATTTTTTATATTTAAGAATAAAATTTAATTATGTAATTCAAATATCTACTCTAATAGTATGTAATAATGTCATAATAATGTAATACATTTAATATGTATGTATATGTAACTGTATATATGTAATATGATTACATTTAATTTTTTAGATCTTTCTACTATATACTAAAAAAATATTAAAAACACAAAAATTCTATGTAAAAATACTTTTTCTATATTACTTGTTTCTTAGTCAAAATTTCTTAATAATAAATTTTCTAATAATATTATTTTCTATATAACCTGACCATTGGTGCAGTGATTATGGCACCGGTCCTTTAACCAAAGGGTCTCGTTCAAAAATTATATTCAATATTATAGCTTAATATTAATACTTATAAAATAGTAAATTAAAATAGTATGCAAGTAATTTTCATACATTCATAATATTCGATATAAAAAGTAAGAAAAATAAAGAATAAATATAATAGCCTTAAATATTTAATATAAAGAAAAAAAAAACTATGGCAGGTTAGTCACCTATACCTAGTTAAAAATTGATGATGCAATGAAACTAGGGCATGATTATCTAAGATGTCATGCACTAGCCCTATACACCTCCTAGGAGTGGAAAAAATAAAATTTGATTCAATTAAAATTAAGGGTAATCCATATTACAAAAATAATTATTATAAAAATAGAAAATCAAAGACAATTTCATTCAATTATATTTAAATGGTGAAAATAAATACAATGATAATAAATTTTCTGATTAATTTGATTATCATTTTAATTATTTATTAAATATTAAAAAAAAAAACACAATATTTTGAAATAAAAACGTCACAATTATATTATCAAAATTAATATTATAAAGTTCAATGTACAATTATTAATATTAATTTACTTAAAATTGGAGGCGTTTTATATTTTGATAAGAATTACAAAATATGTATATGTATACTTTGTATTAAAACCTTTAAAATAACATATAGTACTAATATATACTTCTATAGTAAGTATACTAATAAGTACTTGTATATTAAACATTTACTTACTTTTTTCATTATCATTTTTTGTTATTGAATTTTTAATAGCAAAATTATATTCAAATTTAATTAATATTATTAAAATAAATATAAATAATAATTTATAATATTTCATATTTATTTTTCTTTATTTTTTTTTAACAAACTAATAATTTTTTTAAAATTAATAATTAATTGTAATTTTTTTCTTATTTTCGTTTAATTATTGCATAACACAATAACATAATTAAAAAATTAAATAAAATTATATATTTTTTTTTTATGTGAACATTCGCAAATTATAATATTATTAATGATTATAAATCAAAACTCCAAAATCTTTAATTAATACTGGAGTGAAACAGACGATAAAATTTTGCGACTTTTATAATTTTTATAATAATTTTTTTTATTTCTTCTAAATGATTAACATTGATTTAAATATTTGTAATCAGTAAACTTTTATAATAATTATAACTATATAATATTGTTATACTTTGACTATATTTAATTATAATTTAAAATCACAAAAAAAAATTTTATATATTTATGTATATGCAAATATGTGTGTATTTTCTTTTTTAATATTAATGCTAATGTTATTATACGTCTCGAATCATCAGCGGACGGTTAATTACTGACTGATTCTGTTGGTCAACTGTTATGGAATAAACTTAATGAAATAAAATAACAATAATAATAAAAAAAAAAATAAACTTTAAGATTTTGTGTTTTGAGAAGAGAATTAAAAAAAAATATGAGTAGATTTTATAATTTAAATTTATAAAACAAAACAAAAAAAAAAAACAAAAAGTAAAAACTTAAAAAAAAAACTCATGTGAGAATTTATTATCAATACAAAGTCAATGTTAATGAAATTTAAAATATTATTATTATTATGTATACTAGTACATACACTTTACACACAAATATACATAAAAGTAATTTGAGATACAAATTAAGAAATAAAATAAAATAAAAAAACCCGACTTACAAGTTAATATACTAGAACAGGGATGGCGAACCTAAGGCACGCGTGCCCAAGGTGGCACTCGTCTCTACTTTTCCTGGCACGCGCTAATAAATACTTTAGTGCAAAATTTTTTTAAATTTCCGATATTATATTTGCTTAAAAAATAAAAATTATATTTGCTAAAAATTGTTTCCAAAAATTTTTTAAGTGAAGCCTGTATTTCCTTTAAAAACAACTAATTATCATCCTGATATTGATGAAAAAAATCTCATTAATTCTATATTTATAATATATGTATGTATAAATAAGATTATGTCAGTTATAAATAAATCGACATATTTGTGTAAATGACAAATATGTTTTGTTTATTTTAAGGCACGCGAGCATTTTCATTTTTCTAAAATAATTATGTTTTGGCACGCAGTCCGATAAAGGTTTGCCATCCCTGTACTAGAATATTAAATATCAGTCGACTAACTTTTTTCATATAACTATCATAATCCATTAAGTATATAAGAAGAATAAAATTTTATATAAAAAAAGAAAAATCATATTAACTATTTGATAATTTTAAAAAATTTTACATTAAAATTAAATTAACACAAGTATAACTTAATATTTTAGCAATTTTTGGTATATTATCATTTTTCTTACAATGTGTGTATTGAAAATTTATTTAAAAAAAAAAATAAAAACAATAATTTATGGTAGGCGCTCGATTCAATGGATATAGATTGCAAATTTTAATAGAAATTGGTCATGTATAATTAATGAAAATTATTTAAAACAAGTTAATATTAATATAATGCCACATTATCAGTTAGGTATTATAAGAATTTTATGCGTTCTTAAAATAAATAGAATTAAAATAAAAAGCGAACTAATACCGATAATGAATGCTTTCAAATATCATGGTTCAAATCATATCGTCAAACGGGAAAATCAATGGGGACGTAAGTAGTCGTGGGTTAATGCTGGCTGCATGAAGTGGAGGTCGGTTACAGGCGTTCTTGTATGATAAAAAATTTCCAATTAAACTAAATGGCAAAATCTACAAATCTACGGCGGTCAGACAAGCTCTTATGTATGGAATGGAGTGCTGATTGGCAAATAAAACACATGAAAAAAAGTTATATGTCGCCAAAATGAGAATGTTAATGTGGTCCGCAGGCGTGACGTAACAAAAAAAGATACGAAGCGAACACCTCAGGGGTACCTTCAAGATTGCTGACATTAAAGAAAAACTATTAGAAAAACGAATGAGATGGTACGATCATATCATGCGTCGAGACAAAGAGCACCCTTGACATTGCAATACCTAAGAGAGGACTAGGAAGACCATCAACAACAGGACTAGGAATAGTCAATAGAGATATGTAGAAACCACGATTAAACGTAACGACAACTTAAGACAGATGTTCTTGGATCACGGAAGGCCGACCTCAAATAAAGGAAAAGGTCATTAAGAAGAAGAAGATTAAATAATTTACAGTTTAAGTTTAAATCGGTATGCGTCTTTTACAGTCATGATACATTTTGTTTCAAAGTTTTAATATTCTTAGGCAATTACGGTGTTTTATTAAATTTCAAAATAAATTATATAAAAATTTGTTTAATGATTTTTTATTTTATAATATGTACTCTCTCTCTTTATGGTTTTCGAAGACAACACTCTTAACATGTTTATTATATGTGCCTATTATACAAGCAATATTAACAATATTTTTTACAGCATTTATAACTGAACATTAATGCTAATTAAATTAGCATATTATATATACATACGTATTTTGGCATGTATATATGTATAGTATGTAGCAATATTGTTTTGATTGTCATTAAAATATAATTAAATTGCCATTCCCTTGAAATGTGTTTTTGGTTTGTTTTTTTTTGGTTCTTTTAAAAAACCATCCATGTTACTAATTTGTTTATCTTTTTTTTTTTTTTTGATATTTTGCTTTTGGGTAATTCCCATCAGGTACTTTTACCTAGGTAAAAAATATGTTGAAAGAATAATATAAAAACAGGTAACTGTTGGAAATCATGATTATCTTATAAAATGATATAAAAATTATAAATGAATATTTTCTTTCTAAAAGAATTTTAAATTAAATTTTAAAATGAGAATTCAAATTATGAGTGATAAATTTCAACAAAATATGTTTATAGCTCTATAATTATGTACTCTCTGTATAAGTGCTCTCTATATACTCATATTATATTAAAATTTTTATATATTCTGTTAGAATAGTAGGAGGAAAGAAGGATTAAATTAAGATTTACTATTCAGATCGGATTGAAATTTTAATTATAAATGTATGCCGTACTCGTAAGTAAGAATATTTTTTTGAACGGGATTTAAATTTTGCTTTTAAGTTTTCGTCTTAAATCTTTTGTTTTTTTAAATTTTTTAAAAATATATTTTACATTTTATTAATTTTGAGTTATAATTTTTTAAATGTGATTATTTTTGTTATCATTTTTTCTGTTAAAATTATTCAGAAATAGAGAATAGAGAGTTTCTTATATACAAGTTATTTTTTGTGTAATGATTGTGTGTGTGTGTGTATAATTTTTTACAATGTGTTTCATTAAAAACGATTTGCAGTAGGTACACGACTCTTTATAAAATAAAAACTATTATTTTTATTTAATACTTTTTTAAAATGTTATTTATTTCAAGTTCAAATTTATTTATTTAATTTTCTATTAGTTTAAATACCTATATTGTTTGTTAGAACTTGTTTAATTTTGATATATTATAAACTAGTTTTTGATTGATTAGAAATGCGAGAAATTAAGAGAGCTCTCTTTATCAACAAATGAGTAATTAGTCAAACAATCGCTTTTTGATCAATTTTAGAAGAAAATTAAGTGACTTAACAAATATCAATTACTAAATCCTTATTGTGTTAGAACAAGTTTGTTTCAAGTTCTCTCAGTTTGTTTATTTCAAACTCTCAAACAGTTTTGCTATACACTTCAAAATCGCTATACTTAAAAATTGAAATTTAAAAATATTTCGATTTTAAAATAATTATTTCTAAAATAATTATTAAAATTTAATTGATTTTATGATAATTATTTACGATATTACATGAATTTTTGAGCAATGCCGCTTAAAGAATTCAACAATCAAGAAATCATGTATACGTGTTCGTCAGCAATATTGTCGGCAATGTAATATTCTAATTTGTTTTATAGTTAAGGTGGTATGGGGCTAAATTCAGGATTTATTTCATCATTAAATCATTATTACTTATAAATTAGAAATGTTAAAATTTTATTAATAAAGGTTAGTTTAAAAAAAATTAAATTTTAACTTTGAGTTTTTGATTCATTAAAATTCAACAAATTTTCATTAAATACTTAAACTTCCGAATCATAATAAAAATAACAAATTTTTTAATATGATCTCTTCTCATTTCTCAGTTTCTCAGTATAGTGTCTGAAAAATGAACTTATAACTTATATTATTTTAGTGTATAATTTTCTAATGTATATAATTCACATCTGATTATATAAATATGTAATTTAATGATCATACATAGTTGTAAAATTAAAAATAAATTGTTGAAATTTATAAAATTCAATTTTACTTTGACTCTACTATATATAACTGTATATATATATAAAAATTATTTAATGTGTTATACATATCTAACTTTTTACAATTTTAAGTTTGTACATTTTAGAATAATATTAGTATAATTCTAATCGAATTTTTAGTTAGTCAATATTATTTGGTGTATAAAAAACTCATAAGAAGAGAAACCGAGTATTAAAAAAATTAAAACAAAAGAATTGAGATGAAAAAATTATAAACTTGCAAAGAATTCTGGATTTTCAATTTAAAACGTGGAAGTATATAATATAACATTTTAGTTAAATTTAATTTAAATATTTAAAAATTCATAGATGTTTAAACTATAAATGTTATAATGTTATAATATAACATTATAACATAAAATGTTATAATATAACTATAGGTAATAATATCCTCTACACGCACGTATAAATTATTAAAAATATTTTGCTAATACTTTTTCATAATTAAAATAACAAATTTGAAATTAGAAGTTCCTTAAATATTCATGTACTCGTATCATTATAAATCAATTACAATAATATAATTTTAATTATATGTTGACCCATATATATAATAATATTTATTTGTATTGAAAAATATCAATGAAAGATATGTTTTACATTATCAAACATTCTTTATTAGTTTTGTTTGATTTGAATCAAGTTTTACAAAAGTTTGATAATAGTATGAAATACCGGAAATTTTGTTTGATAGAGAAAAATTAGCTAATATCAAATAAAGTACTGAATTCTCTTCAAGTAAATGATAACCGACAGAAATTGTCACTTATGAAAATGACACATTGTCACCATTATGAAAATTATTTAACACAGTGTGTATAGAATAAATTTAAAATTCTAATATGTAAAACTAATCATAATAATATATATACAAACATATATTGTTATAAATAATTAGAAAATAAAATACGTGATTAAAAAAAAGTAGGTAAATTGTTATAAATTTTTTCATGCAGCTACAATAATTAGAATTTGGTTATATTAAATTAAATCACAAATATTTTAAAAAGACTTAGCCCTCTTATTATACTTAATTAAATAATATCATTCCTATAATGATATAGATCTTCCATGATATTAATCTGGATAATCTATAATTCGATAATCTTAAAGAATACCATAATATACATGTTTTCACTATTTGAGAAAAGATAGTATAATTTTTTTCAATTCACAATGATCGATTTAATAAAATTTCTAGTATTTATATATATAACTTCAATAATTCTATATTAAAATTGAATTCGTATATACGTGCATAATTAATTGATCTTTTAATAAAACTGTATAAACAAATCAGTAATTAGTAATTTATTTGATTCAAATGAATCAACACCTTTTTTTCCGAAAAATATTTGTTTTTGTTTGCTTTTTGTTGGCAAGTTACTTATTAAAAAATCATTATTATTATAAGCATATGCATACCGAAGAACACCTACAATATCTATTAATTTTTTGCTATATTATTTCATTAGATTATAATTTCTAATTTTACTATATTTATCAATTCGATATATGTATACACATACATAATATATATATGTATATATACATTTTATTATATTTTGTTGTAGAAGATATATACATATATTATATATTATATATACTTAAATAATATTTAACAATAGAAACGTTTTCTAAATAAAATATTTACTCGCAATACAAAACAAAACAAATGGTAAAAAATTTTACGATAAGGAATTTTATCATCTGTTATATTTGAGTATGATAGAGACATACATATGTATATCTGATATAATGTATGTAATTATACCCGTACGAACGTATGTTGGAAGGGTATACTAAATTTGCCTTACTGTTTGTAACGCTGAGTAATAATGGTCTGAAATATAGACTCAAGTGTATGTTTTTGATCAGCGCCGAATTCTAAGTTGATTTAGCTTTGTCTGTCCATCCGTTCATCTCAGCGATAACTCAAAAACTAATTGAGCTAAGTTCACTGAATTTTCACAAATGATTTATTGTAATAAGTGCTAGAATCCTATTTAAATTGGATTTGATCGGGGTACTGGTTCGGGTAGCTGCCATACAACTTCAAAATTTATTTGGCTATATCTCAGAAACTATAATTGCTATGGTATAGAAATTTCACAGAAGCGGATATATTAGTAGGGCCGATGTGTTTGATAAAATTTGTTAAAATTGCTTAGCTATTTCTGGTAGGTGCCATACACAACCTCAATAATAGTTTGGCACACACAGTATTTTGAAAAACCCTACTGAAATTTTGCATAAATTGATAGGGTAATACGCACATAGGATAACAAATTCGTACGGGTATCACAGAGTTGACAAGATCCATTTTTTCTCGTTTTTTTATGAATTTTTAAAGACTGCTTTCCTTATCACTGATAAGAAAACAAAAACAAAAAAATATTAATTTTATTATTCTTTTTGTTTCCCTTTTTTTTTGCTTTCAAATTAATTCTAGAATAAAAAAATATTAATATTTTATTTTTATATTTTATTTTGTAGATGGTAGACGTTAAAAGACAATGACATTAAAATAGCGAATTTTTGGAGAAAATAAAGAAAAATTTAAAAATAAACATAACCTATTTTTAAAAGAGCGGTAACAAATAATAACGGATCCAAAGTGCAAATATATTTAATTATTTATGTATTTTTTTTTTATTTAAAAATAAAAAACATTTTACAGATGTTCGAACAAAAAAATAATGAATATTTCAAATTAAAATCGAAAATTATTTTCAATTCACAAAATTATTAAACGCGTATATTCACAAACACTACGCAAAATTCAATGTTGACATTGAAATTTTATTTGTATAACAGTTTTGTAATAAATTTATAAAACAAAATAATTATTATAAAATGATAATTGCAATTAATATAAATTAATTAAATTTTAATTAAAAATTGATAATGAAAATTGTAAGTGAAATATGATATTACAATAAGTTTTATTATACACATGATATGCTAAGCTTAAAAAATACAAAAAAAAAGAGTGTAAATTAGTAAAAAAAACACAATGATATTAATAATTTAGAATAAACTAGATATTTTATACATGAAATTAATATTTAAGTATAAATTATTAATAAATCTAAATAATGAATTTAATAGAATTAAAATATTAACAAAATAATATTTAAGATAATTGTGATATAAATTATAAGAATACAAAGAGGGTGGAAAAAGATTATAATATTGAATTACATGAAAAAAAATAATAAAAATAATATAAGAAAATTTTATACCCTTTATATTATATGATAAAATTACAATATTAAAAAAAATAAAAATTTTAAACTGGAAACTCAATATTTTATATCGAATAAAGTATAGAAGAAGAAATATCGTAAATTATATAATATCAAAATGGTGACGATAAATCGAAGACTTCTACCTATTAAATTTCATTATTTTTTCTTTATGGCTGGTAAGTTTTTATTAAAAATATTAGAATATTAAATATAATACTTACATGCTATATGTATATATATACAAATATTATATTAATATATAATACATAGACATTATATTATTAATGAATTAAGTGAAAAAAAATCATCAAGTTCAAAATCCTTTTTAATTGTTCAAATCAAAAATAAACAAGTAAAAACGTTTCAGTCGGTATAAACTGACCGAATAATACCCTGCACGTTAGCAATCTGAGTTTACAATTTATTTTTGAAATATCTAGAATTAGCTCTAATTGTTATATACCAAGTATTCGAACCAGACAAACCACTCTATAGAAACTGCATGGATATGTCTGACCTACTTATAATTGAAAACATAACTGCAAAGTTTCCTGAATCCAACTCTATTATTTTTCTAAATCATTAAAATTTGCTTTTGGAGATGTATGGCAGCTACTCGAATTTGTTAAGTCGTTCCAACAAAACTTCAGGGATATATGTGACTTATAATTGGACACAGGACTACCAAATTTAGTGAATTTCACTTTAATATTTTTTTCCAAATATTTAAAATTAGCTTTTAGAGTTGTATGGTAGCTACCTGAACCAGTGCAGCCATTCCATTAAAACTTTCAGAACATATGTAGAATGTAATTGGACACATTTTTGCAAAATTCGATATTGATACCTTTATTAGTTTTTGAAATATTTAAAAAAAAACCTTTTTGAGTTGTATGGCAGCTAACCGAACCCGTTGTTGGAATGGACCCAATTATAATAGCAGCCGTCGTTTGCGCAAAAGAAGCAACTTGTGAAGTTTGGTGACGATTTCTTTATTCGTTTTTGAGTTATCGTGCGATCGGACGGACGGACGGACGAACAGGGCTTAATCAACGCAGAATTTTACGCTGAGCAAGAATATGAACCGGAGATGACTCCTTCAAGTGGTTACAAACTCCATACCAAAGTGAATATACCCTTCACGAAGTGCAGGGTATAAAAATAAATAAATATTTTACGTACATACTAAATACGAGTACTTGAAGTAAAAGTACATTCTACTTGAATTAAATGAAATAAATGAAAAAATTTTAATTTCTTTTTATATTTCCCTAAATTGCTTTTAGGTTTAGATTCAAGAGATTTAAGTTGATAAAAAAAATATATATAGGTCCTTATTATGCGAATCGGCGAAGCGAATAAAATTTTTGGCGAATATGAATTTTTTCTATTAGGATTAGCGAATTCGCTTAAATTTAAAGTGAATTTCTTAGCGTATTAAGCACTTAAAAAATTTTCAAATAAATTTTTTATATAATTAATAATATATATAATATGTATGTATGTATATGTGTATAAGTTCTTAAATAATTTTTGATAAAAGAAAAACTATTATCAATTTTTGATAATATTTTTCCTATTTATTTTAGATAATCTATATTATTGTCCAAATAAATATTATCACTATTTTAAAACTACTTATAAGTGAGTTTGAAAAAAAATATTTAAGTAATAATATTAAGTGCTTTAATTTAAAAATATTGTGATTACTCACATAATTTTTATACTAAATATAATTAAGCAATAAATAAAAACAACAACATCGCAATGTGTAAAGGTCATTGAATTCATATTAAGCAAACATATACGTATATATACATAATGTATGAATCTATAGTATACATTATGTCAAATATCTTTTCGTCAATTTTTCAAATTTGGCGTTAGCCTTAAAGTACACACATATATACGTATAACAATAAAATATACTTTTTATATTTTAGGTACACGCATACTTAAATATAAATATTATTTATTTTCTCTTAGTACTATTATACTATTATACTATATATACTTATTATATATACATATACAAAAAGTATATCTATCCAAATTTTACAATTTTTTATCTTGGGAATTAAAAATTTTATAATATTAATGAACTATATACATAATAATCTTAAATTCATTAAAAAGAAAATTCAAATTAGGTATAATAAAATTAAATAGTTTAAATATAATTATATAGGTATATATATATACATATATGTATATTACTATTATATAAATTAATATGTTGCTAATCAAATACCATAAAATGTACAATCTCCTTATATAAATAAAGAGCGGGAATTTCGCAAATTTGTTTTGTGTCATACAGACACTTTGAAAAATAAAATTATTTAAATATAAAAAACATATCTTATGTATACAAGTAAGTTTTTTTTAAAATATAGCATTCTTTATAAGTATATTTTAGTATTAAATATAAGAAAAATAAATATTAATTTAATTAAATAAAACATTTGTAATTTCGCATATTTATACTGGTGATCTCACTAATATATCAATTTTATATTTAACAATTCTTATACGTATAATTATTTATACAGTCTTCTTAAAATTTAATATCTACATTTCTTATGATTTCTTATAATTAATAATAATTCTTACTGTATACAAATTATAATAATATACAGTATGTTAAATAATAATATACAGTATGCAAATAACTTAAAATTAACTTACTTTGGTAGGCGCAATATGCTTGCCGGTAAATATCATGAATAATTCGATTTTGACAAATTATATTTGTTGTACTAAAATTTTATTCAAATATAAATTAAAATTATTAATAATTTACCATTTACGATTTACCCAAAAAAAGGTTAGTATACTTGGTTTTAAAGTGCCATTTGCATTTACCCAAAAAAAGTTAGTATACTTCCTACTAAAAGGTATTTAATTTTGATACTTCTAAATTAAGAAATTGCGAAGAGTTAGCGAGTAACATTTATTAGAAAAAATCTAAAGTCCTAGACATTTTATAAATATTATACAGTGTACCATTTCTAAAGAGATACTAGATAAAAGTAATATAAATATAAAATTAATCATAACTCATTAGCTTATATACATACTTAAATTTGACATTGTAATAACTGTAAAAATAATTCTACTTAAATAATAAAAACATTATCACAGTATTACTTTCGGCAAACGTTAATAGGTTTTGTAAGAAATTGACAAAAATAAACAAAAAAAAGTATTGCCAAATGTTTGCTTTCACCAAACTCTTAGCAAATTGTTCGCTGGAAAGTGTCTTGCCAAATAAACCATTGGGAAAAAGCGATAATTTTTATTCTATGTTGAAATTTAGCATACAAAAGATCTTTCTTTTTCTCTTTTGAATTGCTGTTAAATTTTTCTTTATTTTATTCAAAGTAATATCTCCTTCTGATACGCATATTATACAGATTCCAACTAAAGGTAAAAAAAAAAAATTTTTTTAAGGAAATTGATGGAAAATACTTCCAGTTTTGATACGTTAATGAAAAAAATTTTACTTGCGGTGTTGGTTCATTGCGCTTCCATCTTTTCGTACATTTTTGAAGTTACATTTCGGGAAATTTATCGGAAAATAGAAGTTGTAATGTAATGCTAAACTTCCAGTTAAAATTCCATTTCGAGACATTTTGGAAATGAAGCTCTTACTCGTTTTATAATAAAAATGTAAAATTTATATTTATTAAATTGAAAACAAAGATATTATTTAATTTAAATTAATAATTTAAATTTTATTATAAAGAATCTAATATTAACAATTATTTCTTTTTCATTTCATTATAGCAATGGGTCCAATATTGCCACAACTATCTGTCTATGGAAAACAGTTAGGTGTTAGCTCGGAAATAATGGGTTATATAACATCTTTTTTGCCAATTTTATATGTTCTCGCTAAACCAGTTGCAGGCTTTTTAGCTGACTATTTTTCGGTATTTCTTGTTAAAATCAATAATATTAATAATACATATGCATATATTTATATATGTATGTATATTTTTTGTATTTTTTAGAATTGTCGCAAATTCATTTTTGTATGCATTATTCTTATAATGTCTTTATCATATTCTGGTTTCTACTTTATTCCACCAGCACCACCACATAAAATTGATATTAAATCAAATTTTAGTTTTTCTGTTCTAAGCGGTGATTTGAATATATGTGATGATCAGGTAAGTTTTTTTTTATTTTTCTTAATTCTAAAATATTTTAATTTTACTTAATGATTTTTGTTTTAGATCAATATCAGTCATGAAGCTCAATGTTCTATTACAAGACATTTAAATTGTACAATTTTATCATCGGACATTGAAACTCCAATTAAAAATTTTAAAGCTTATATAAGCAGTTTGAAAGAAAATGAATCATCTACATTTATAAAAGATTTAAATTCAAATGAAACATTTAAATTTTGTGTTCCAAATATAACAATTGATTATAATTTAAATTTTATATGTAATATTGATGATATTCCTGAATGCTTGTATAACACAGCAACATTTTGGATATATTTGATATTATTATGTTTGGGAACAATTGGTTATAATGTAACAAATAGTATAAGTGATGCAGTATGTTTTGATTTTCTAGGAGATGAAAATGAAATGAAATATGGTGCACAAAGAGTTTGGGGTACAATTGGTTTTGGAATATCAGCATTAATTGCCGGAATTGCTGTTGATTTAGCATCAGATGATATAATAAAAAGTATAAGACCAGCTTTAATTATTATGTTAATTTTTACTGGATTTGATTTAATGAGTGTTTCTAAATTAAAATTACCAAAATTTTTAACATCTGAATCTATTGTACGAGATGTTTATAAACTTTTATTACAACCATCAATTTCGATATTTCTTGTATTTGCAACATTAGCTGGTATAATGGATGCTTTTATAATATACTTTATGTTTTGGCATTTGGAAGAAGTTGCTGAAGCTACAGGTTATATGGCACAAGTTAAATTAATTGAAGGTTTTGTTATAGCAGCCGAATGTTTATGTGGTGAAATACCATTTTTTCTATATAGCGGAAAAATATTAAAAAAACTTGGTTATGTTCATTGTTTAACATTATGCTTTTTTACATATTCAATACGTTTATTTTTAATATCATGGATACCAAATCCATGGTATTTAATACCAGTTGAAATGATAATGCAAGGTTGTACATACGCCTTATGTTATACATGTATTGTAGCATATGCTTCAGCGATAGCTCCACCAGGTACTTCAGCTACAGTTCAAGGTCTTGTAGCTGGAATGGATGATGGTTTAGGTTTCTCTATTGGTTCTTTTATTGGTGGTCTTTCAATGAAATATTGGGGTGGTCGAAAAAGTTTTCGAATTTTCTCAATTGGTGCCATTATTACTTGTATAGCACATTTTATATTAAGACCAGCTTCAAAACATGAAACACATCGTGCCAAACAAAAAACAAATGTTGTATATGAAATACCATCTGAACAAGTAAAAATTAATGAAAATTCATAACTAAAAATTTATACTAGTGTAGAATTTTAAATTTTATTTTTTTTATGTATGTATATGCGTAATTATGTACAAAATCGACTATAATTTAAATTAAAATAATTTTGTAAGAAAATTATACACTTTCGTATAGTAAATAAGAATTTTTACATTATATACTTATTATCAATTAGCTAAATGCTTTGATAAAAGTTTTATGCTTATATAAAATTTGTACTAGACATTTAAAAATTAAGAATTATGAGCCGAAGAGTAATAAAGATTTTTATTACTCAATTAAATGTTTTCTTTTGTATATTTATAATGGTTGTATATACTGTGATAATATGAGAAATAATAATATATTTAACAACACCAATTTAGTTTCCTCTTTATTATTTTTTCACTAAGAAAATTAAAAAGATTGAATTTTAATATTTCATTAGAAACAATCATAAATAAAATAATATTATAATAAATAATACTAGAAAATTACAGATTCCGAAAATGTTTACAATTCACCAAATATTTATTTACATGTTTTGTAAATTTTTATAGAATAAATTCATTAAGGTTACCTACTCATTCAAAATTTAATAAAATTTCACCTAAATTTCTCAGTTGCAATGAAAAAAACAAAAATTAATCGTATTTGTGAAAAATTTCGCGAATTTCCCCACACTGACTGTCAAGTCAACATTTTTTGAGTATACACAAATATATTTATGCACGTGGATTTGTAAAATAAACATACATATACTTTGATTTATAGATTCGCGGACTAGCTCCCTATTGAATGTACAAAGTTCATTTTTATAAAAATGTTTCAAAACGAAATTTCTTATTCTATAAAATTTTAAACTCTTTGATTTTGTTTACTATTTCAATAAGACGCCAAATTTCGACCTGTTGCACGATGACGTCAATTTTTAGTTATTTTCTTTTTTAAATAGATTTAAAAATAGAAAATTAGAATTTACTCTCATGTCACATAATATATTTATCTTATATTAAACTATAATATTAACTATATATGTATCTCACACGGTCTCACATTGTCTCAGTAATTAATTTTCTAAAGTAATTTGTAACAATTTTTGTATACGAAACTTTAAAAAGAAAAAAAAAATATCTATAAAAGGGGGAAAAATTGTAATAAAACGAGATAATCAAATTTAGAATTGGAATGTCAAACTTGTTTGTTTGAGGTAATTGGACTCTAATTTTCATAAAATAAAAAATTATTGAACTGTGTACATATGAGTATGTACGTATGTGTTTCAATTTTCAATATTTCAATATTTCAATTTTTAAAATAAAAAAATTTTTAATGAAATTGTTCCAGCTAAGTATATACTATAATTTTCCTAGTAAAATCAAATTTTCAAAAATATTCAAAACAAAAAAAAAATTTTAAAATTGTTATTTATTTTCAAAATTGTCTGAAATACCAGCTTCCTTAAAAAAATAACAAGAGGAAAATCAAGAATTTAAAAGAGAGTGACTGTAAATTTAGAAATTAATTAATTATGGTGTTTTTTTTTATATAGAGTGTCTTGTATCTAAGTGCATTGTTATATATTCAATTGTATAGTTTGTTTGCTGAATAGGCGAAATTTTTGTTCAAAGTTTCGTGTTACAGGTACTTAAAGTCACTCTCGACCATTTTTTTTATTAGTCTATTCAATGACTTTTTCATATGAATATTAATTTTAATTATAATTTGTTCAGATTTCCGAATCAAATGTGATTTTAAAATTCAAAAATTTCAATTTTTAATTTCTTAATTTTTAAAAAAGTGTAATTGTTTTTTAATATAACGCAACATTACAGCTTTCTCTTGTTTATGCACAGCTGGCAACCCCGTTAACTAAGCTTTAATTTGATGAGTCATCTTCCTACTTTAAATGATTTATAAGTTATTGGAAAGAATAAAGTACTACAATAATGTCAACTTAACTATCGAGTTTTCCTTACATTTGCAAAAATTAATGACCCGAATGATACCATAATGGTGTGTCCTTCAATGATATAGCCTTGTAAGTTAGCTTCAATTTTAGCAATCGTTTTGCAGTCCACTTACAAAACACTCTGTATATATTCATAGAATATTTTTTTTTTATAAACAAAAAGAGAGCATCAACACTTATCATTTTTTTTTTTGTATTTATAGTAAAAATAAAAAATTACTCAAAAAATGTAAAATAAAATTTATATTGTTACCAGTTGTTACCATATTAAATTATATTTTTAATTTTATAAATTTAATTTTAAATTTAAATGAAGTAAAAGATAATTTTTGTTGTGATATGCATTTTTGGTTTTCCTTAATCAATTTAAACACTTAAATTTTGTTATATATGCCTCTACATACATGCATACATATTTTAAAATATTCATTATCACTCATTATTAAAAAATATCTTAAACCTACTTAAATATGTATAGAGAATAAGAATATTGATTCAATATAAGGTCCAAGCTACAAGGGTTAAATGTATTAGAGACCTTTTCATAAACGTAGTATATAACGATAAATGGTGGAAACTGTGCTATATTTATTTTCATAAGCTAATGTAACTAATCTGGTTTGTTTAGCGAAATTAGTTTGAGTAGCGCAGTTGAACCATATATGAACTGTTTTGATTTTATAGAATACAAGTTTAGAATACATTATTGTATTTTATAGAATACAATAATGTTTTTGCAGTCATTGTTTTGAAAGATTCCGTTTATTGAAATCTCTTTCAACTCAATATTATGTTACATATAGAACAGTAGCAACAGTGTCGTTTTTATAGAAAATTATAATACATATTAAGAATTTTTGAAACACACACTATCAAATTAATTGAACAAATAATGTTTAGGTATGCACTATTTCTTCATTAAAAATTACATAGAATTGCCCATGAAAGAGTTAATTTACAAATGCATTATACGATCATTAATATACTAGTATACATATATGTATATATATATATATTTTTACTGAAGAGTAAATAAATATTATTGCATTTATTTTTTTGGGCGCCGACAATAAAATTGAACTTTAAATTTTATAACTTGGCAAATTAACATATACTATTTACATATATAAATAAACATAAATCAAAAAATAAACATACATACTAATTTAATAATAAAATAAAATAAATGCAATAGAAAAGTCTACAGTTTTCTACCCCTTATACTGAAGTAAATTATATTTATGAGGGTGATATTTATAAAACATTTTTTTTTTTATTTTATTTTCTCTTTGATTCACTTTATTTTAAAAAAAAAAAAAAAACAAAGAAAAAAATATAAAATTAAAAAATAAAATAAAAAATCAACTTAAAAGATTTAAAATAGCCAAATGGAAACTATTCTGTATATATATACATATATATATTTGATTGTTTCTTTCACACATTCAGTTTAATTCTATCATTTATCTTGGTCGAATGATATAGAAATTAAATATTTTTCAAAAAAGTAATTTTACTCTATAAATAATGTTAAAAACGGGAAATTTACAATTTATTTTAATTTTTTTTCTAAATATTACCACAAAATTATTATTATATACAAATGGATTAATGTTACCAGATGGATATTCACCAGTTTCATCAATTCAATATTTTGATCCATGTTCATTATCACAAAAATTATTAGAAGATAATTCATTATACAATATTAATTTACCAACATGGGGTTGTGTTGAATTTAATAATATTGATGATATTAATCGTATATATACATTAAAATATTTTCAAAAATATTGTGATAATTATCAAGAATTAATAGAGGTTCCTTGTCCTGAAAGAAATTGGAAATTTAATAAACATCAAAATCACCAACAACAGCAGCAGCAGCAGCAGCAGCAACGTATTAATGAAAATAATAATCAAATAATAATTAATAATAATGATAATAATAATAATTATAATGGTATTAAAATGAAAAGACGACGATCTGCAGTAATTGAAAGAAAGAAACCGTATGTAAAATGCGTAAAAATTTTTCCAGAAAAAAGTACCAAAAATCATTGTTTTTTAATTAAAAAACATTCTAAAAATAACAATTTTATTTCGAATTTTTTCATATGAAAATTATTTAGAGCTTTTTTACTTATTTTTTTTTTGTTTTTTTTTTTGTTTTTTGGATCAATTAATAAAAGTAAAAATTTTATATGCTTTGAGCATTTTTTCCGCATTGAATATTTGTTGAAGAATATCGAATATTTTATAAGTAAAATAAAAATTTATAATGCTTATATTTTCGATAAAATCTTATAAAATCATTAAATATTAATAAATCTGTGAAATATATATATATTTTATAAATTACTTGTATTATGTACATACATATATACAAATTCAAAAGTTTTAAATTTGTGGAAAACTTCATCGATAAATTCATAATTTTTAAAAATACTTATTTCATATTTCATTTATTCGAAATAATAATTAACACGAAATAAATAACAAATTAGTTACTCCTACTATAATTATTGTAATACAAAGCATTGTTCGAATTTGAATGCGAGTGAAATTTTATTTTTATCTAGAATGTTTTTTTTTTTTTTTTCAATTAATTAATTTTACATATATAGCGTATATGAAATTGCGAAATTAAAATTTGTCTTGAAAAACTGAAGCTCAATTATAAGCTGAAAAGTAATTTAATTATTATAAAAAAATTTTGTCAAAAAAAACAAGTGATATTCAATACAAAATAATTATAATGTGTGTATAAAAATATTAAATAAAAATTAAAACCATATTAAAGGTTTTGTTTAAAGTCTGAAAAAAAAAAATTAATATTAAAAATATAATTAATAAAATTTTTGATTAAAAAAATTAATTTAGTTTCTTTTCTTTAAAATTTAGAAATCCGACTGTGGCAAATTTACTCACCCATATGAAACAAATTTTTTTTGATCAAAACTTAGTCTTTATTCATAAAGTAAAAACCTATGAAAACCATTTTAAAATGTCCTTTGTTCTTAGAATTTATTTAAAAATTTGAAGATTTTAAGATTTCAATTGGAAATTTTCGAAAATTCTGTTCTTACTGAGATTTTAATATAAAGCATATTATTCAATAAACCAAAACAAACATAATCTTTAAAAACGCTTATATATTCAATTAAATCTTTACTATAAAAGAAGAAGCACGTTCCAAAATTTTTAACATATTCAGAGTTCTAAAACGTTTTTAAAGATTTCTTCCAAAAGTTGTAAAAATATTTTAAGTTTAAACAAAATTACATTGAAAAATTAAAATTATTAAAAATCTGACAAAGTAAACTAGTTAGTTAATAAAGATCTGTATTGATAAACAAAAAAAAAAAAATGTTTAAAATTTAAATTAGAACTTTAAGTAAACATATATCTGAAATACTGAAAATTGCCATTTTTAAAAACTTTCTAAGAGTTCTTAAATCTTAGAAATTAATATCTTACAAAAATATTTATGAATTATGGTTATATTGTTCGTGAAGATCAACGAACTATTACTAAAAAACGAATTTTTAAAAATATTTTTTTGAAAATATTTCTCACGATGAAAAAAATAAAATCAATTCAAAAAGAATAAAGAAAAAAAAAATTGTCAATTTATCGGAGAAATGGAAATTAAAAATATTTTTAAAAAATATGTACTGTGATTCATATTTATAAATAACATGGTACCTATGCGATATGCTTGTAGATTGTCTCTGTTTCCGAAATGTAAATAATCTGAAGTTATACATTATATCTGAATATCTAATATTTCCTAATATCCGGAAATTAATTTTAGTTTTTTTTATCTTTAAATATTTTAATACATTGAATATGTGATATTTTGAATACGAGAAATTAATTAGAATGATTTAAATTAGTAGCCCATGTAAAATTATAAAATTTCAAGCATAAACTTATTTTTTTTTTATATAAAAATAAAATATATAACTTCATTAAAGTTTTTGAAATATTTTTATTTTTGTTTTGTCTGTTGTAATTTAATATTTATTTTTTCTTTTTGTAAAATATTATGACCAAAAAATTTTATGAAAAATTAAATTTAGATTTTGTGTATAAATAGGAAAATTAAATATTAATTTTAGTTAAATGCTTTATTGTTAATGTTTTGACAATATTGATTGTAGTTTAGTAAGAATTTAAAAAACTCTTACATTATTTTCTACAGATAATTTCAATTTTTTTTTTTTTTTAAATTGTATATGTATTAGATTTATTCTAAACGAACTTACAATAATTAGCTAGTAAAATAAAAAACAAACTTAATTTCTCGGTTAAGTTTTCATTTTTTTTTTTTCACTTTCGATTTGAAAGTTTCAACAAACCGGAATTTAAATTACTTTATAGATTTTAAAAAATTTGTGGAATTTTAATTTTTTGGTTAATAGTAATTTTTAATTGTATTTTTTTTTTGTTTTCTATGTAATGAAAACCTTTTGTGTGTGTTTTTTTTTTTTTATTCTACTCTAATGAGTTCGACATCAAAAGTTAATGTTGCATTAGGTGGAATAACACCAGGATGACCTCGGCTACCATATGCATAATCAGGTGAGCAAACTAATTTAGCTCTTTGGCCAACTGAAAGTTTCGCCACACCTTCATCCCAACCACGAATGACTTCACCATTACCAACTAAAAATAGAATATGAGATATACATACATATTTTCTATAAAATGACACTTCATTACTATTCAATGATTCACATAACTTTTAACTATGCACGTATTTTAGTACCTACCTACGAATTTAAATGGTTTCCCACGAGTACGTGATGAATCAAACACGGTTCCATTGCTCAAAGTTCCAGTATAATGGACAACTGCTACTTGTCCATTTTTGGGGAATGTACTTCCTGTACAATAAAAAAAAAAAAAATTTATCAATTTTTTACTTCATTTACACATTCGAAAATTAGGTTAAAAGTATGTATTTTGTAATTTACTTACCATCACCTGGTGAAATTGGAACAATATCAACACCCATTGTTATCAATTAAAATTGTAAAAAGATCAGTTTCTACAAAATTTTATTTTTTATAAATAAAATATGGTGCGAGCGTGCTTGCTTGGTTGGTTTATACTTTTTAGAGCTGCTTGTGATTTTTTGGTATATTTCTGGAAAAAAGCACCGGGTTAAAAAGAGATACATAGTTGATTTTTTTTTCATTTTTAAATGAAAGAGATAAATATAGTATATTGAAAAATATAGCGTTGCCTACTTATTTTGATTACATATTTTTTGCTATATTAAACATTTTTTGATTTTTAAGGTTTACATACCAACTTTATATTAGACAACTGTTGCTTTGGTCAAGTATTAAGTATATTTGCTGAAAAACTATAATAAAAGAAGGTTAAGAAAGAGTTGAGATATAAGCTAGAATAATACCAACCATCAACAGAGAATGAAAAATCAAATATAAATTTCAAAATGAGCAATGAAATTGAAAATATGTTCTGGCATAAGCCACTCTACACACTATAAAATTTAATAGATTGACATTTCTCAAACGTCTATACCTTACAACTTTTAGTGCATCTCGCTCACGATAGGATCAATTGTCAAAGAAACGAATGTACATATTACATACTTAGTGACAGTTCTTTTTTTAAATCAGAATTTACCATAAATGCACGAATTGTTTATGTTGAAAATGACCTTACTGAATAAAAGTGAGTTATTGCACTGTTTAGGTGTAAAATATATAAATTATTCGAAATGCCAAAAACAATGCGGAGATTTATATAGTTCATGAAATTTTTAAAATATGATTACTAACGAAATGTGTCTAATTATTCTAACCCAGCATTTACACGTACAAGTTACTTGCAAGAAAGTTGCAATACATACAAAAATTTTACTAACACATTGAAATATTTCTACTTGCTTGTTTACTTGCAGTTCAACTTGCAAGAAAATTTTGCTGCCAGTAATTTGAGCAAGTAATTTGACATATTGAGAAATTCACAAAAAAAAATTTGTTGTTTTGATTTTTTTTTTTTTTTAATTTAAAATTTTTGAATTTTGTTTTGAAAAAATTAAACTTAGCAAACTTATGGTTTCTAAAATTTGTAAACAATTATATATATTGCTAGTTCTTTTCTTCTCAAAGACATTTTCAAAAATTAACTTGCTAAACGCCTACGTCATAATAGCAAGTAATTTGACATTTCGAAAAACTAATTGACAATTAATATTATACAAACTTGCATGCAAGTAACTTGTATGTGTAAATGCTGGGTAACCGTTAAAACATAATTAAAGCGGTGTGCGCTAACGGCTGACGAATTCTGTTGTCAACTCAGAACAAGAACGGAACGGCAAAATCGAACAGTACATATTTTGCATACATGTTGAAGCGGCAAAATAGGAATTTGGGCTATTTCAATACCGCTGCGGAAAAATTAATTCTGACATTTCGCTGCGAAAAATCGCTCTTATTCTATTTTCAATATAAAAGTACAATATATTTCGGCAACTTTTTTTTAAATTTTGACTTTTGAGAAATGTCAAAAATATGTCAATTTTTGAAAAATGCAAAAATATTTTCAGACAAATATTTTCACTCAAATATATCACTCAATGGTAAAAAAAAACGAGCAACATGGTATTTACCAGGGCAGAACTTTACTCGGACATAAAAATTTCAAGTTATCCGCAAATTCTTTAACGTGTTTAAATTCTTGGTTCTACTTAAAGGCTTTTAAATGTAAATTATTTGTGGGATTGAATTAATATCAGCAAATATTTATTTATTTCTACTTTGTGTTGTTTAATGCGGTTTTGCTAATATTTGAATTATTCAAATTAACGAGTATGTTTGCAAATGGTAAGAAACAGACGACCTACACGAAACTTTCACATATGTATTTGTAAAACAAGAAGTCGTATATATAACAAAAAAAAAATAAAGTCAATTCTCAAATTTTGCAAATAATTTTATTTTAATTATTTCTTTCTCATTTGTTCTTTCCATTATTTAAATGGCAAGTACATTATTTTCTGTATTTATTGTTCTTGCTAATATTTGTTTTTTTTTATCTTTTACTATTTTTAATATTAACTGTCTGTCTGTTTATGAAATTTTCATACTAATCATGAATTTACTTTTTTTACTTTTTTTTTTAACATCATTCTAACGATGGAATCGGTTTCATTTTTCATTACAATTTTTTTTTTTTTTACATTTTTTATTCATTTTAATTAAAATCATTAATTTGAATAATATATATATATATATATAATATAAACATTTCTACCACTTTTTTTATTTTTTAATTTTTTTTTTAATACAATAATAATATAATAATAATAATATTTTAATCTACAAGTATTTTTCAATTTATTTTTTCTTTCCATTATTTAATACTACACTACTATTTTTAATATATAATTCATTTCATATCTTTCTTTAAGTTTTTTAATTTAATTTATATACTTTTTTGTTATCTTATTGTTAATATTTTATTATTTTTTTCGCCCTGTAATCTATATTTTTTTTTTTTTCTTAAACACATTTTCGCATTCTGCAATGTTTAAATAAATTTTTTAGAATAAAATTAACAAAATAAAAAAATGTTATATTTTTTATAAAAATAAGTTTTTTTTTTTTTTTATATCCAGTCTAATAAGGTAGAGACTGCAAAAGGATTATATTTTGAAAAGAAATTATAAGAAAATTTTATTTAAATTTGGATTTTTCATATTAATCCTTAAAATACTTTTGGATTTCAATAAATTCGATAATTAATGACAAATTAATTTGATCTATTAAGCAAGTGATTTTAATATCATTTTAAAAAATTAATAAAATTAAAACAAATTTTTTATACTTAAAATAATTTTAATACTTGATAATGAGAATAAATGTAAAAAATTTTTAAGTTGAAAATTAAAATTTTTAATTTTAATTATTGCAATTAAAAAAAATTATCCGATTTATAATTATTTTATTTTTCAATATAATATAAAAAAAAATGTGTCTTCTTTGAATTAAGAATAAATTTTTAATAATATTAATAAGTAAACTGAATTCATAAAATTTTTATTGAAAATATTCTATCAAATCAAACATCTTTTAAAACAAGCATACTACTTAATTTCATTTCATTAATTATTTTTATATATATATATATATTTATTATTTCATATATGTATGTTTCTTAATTAATATTATGGTTTTATTAAATTAAGAAGAATAAAATGATTGTACTATTTAATGTATTTCATATTTTTGTTATATTCTAAATTTTTTTTTTTTATATAATTTAAAATTTATAAAAATAAATTTTGTTAAATTATTAATTTTAATATAATTCAATTGTATTGTCAAATTAACATACTAAATATTATTGAATTAAAAACATTTAATGAACAAATTGTATCAAATTATTAAAAAATATTTATATTTTATATTGCGATGTCGAAATGATTTCCATTAAAAAAAAATTCTAATATTATGATCAAAATAAAACGACAAATTCTAATTATAAATTTTATGAGCATCCAAAAGATAAAATATAAAATACACTTTTATATGAAAAGAAAAATAAAGTTAAGCTAAATAATATGAGATTACTAATAAAAAATTCCATGCATTTTCCATATTTTTTCTTTTATATCGATTTGATTCTTAAAATAATATTATTTCAAATTAAGTACAATAGCAACTAATTACACAAATTTTAATTCTTTTGTTTTGAATTAATTTAAATTTTTTTTAACATGAAGATTCATATTCAGCTACAATATTATTTATCTGAGACCTATTGCACTAACCACTTTTAATTTTAGGTAAAAAAGTAAAAAAATGGTTTGGTACAATAGACTGCTGATTATTTTTTGTAACTGCAAAGTTGAAAAGTTTGATAAAATTATATTTTATTAAAAATAAAAAAATAGGTGTTATAAAAATTTTTACTACATTAAGTTTTCAATTTGTAGTAGTATTTATTAATAATAACTATTATATTTAAAATTGTTACTAATAAATTAATACATTTATTCTCATTAAATATATACAAACAAAAAAAAAAAGGAAATTATAAATAAAAACCATTACTTATTTTTTTTTTTTTTTGAAGAAAAAAATCTATTTAGAATTTCTTTTTTATTTAAAAAAAAAATTCAAAATTTTTTTGAATAATTTTTCTGTTTTTGTTAAATATTTTATATTTAACTTTTGTAATTTTTTTTTGTTTTTTGTTTAAGACAAATTCGTATACTTACATAATCATTTAAGGTCTTTCATTTTCTCAAATAACCGCCTCACATTTACTTTTTAATTAATTACTTTTTTTTTTTTTTATTAATATTTAATTTTTCTGTTTCTTAAATTAAAACGCATCTACAATTAGATAATTAATTTTCTTCTTATTTTCTTTGAAGAATTTAATATTGATTTTTTTAATGCATATTAATTATATTTTCAAATTCTTCTCAATATTGTTATAATTTTTTTTTAATTTTTGAAATGAGAAAATAAAAAACATAAGTTTTACAAATAAATTTTTTAATAATTTAAATTTCATTTTCTTTTCGAATTGGAAAAAAAAAAAACAATAATTTTTTTTTCTTTGAATGCTTGTAATTACTTTTTATTAAATATATATATTTAATTTTATAATTATTTCAACATATATATATAATATTACTTTTATTATTTATATAGCTATACTAAAAATTAGTATACCAGTTAAAAAATCACGACCGACATTTCATTTTTTTTTTTTTGTGATTATGTCTGTTAATAAAATTATTTATTGAAATACTAAAAAATCTTCAAGAGCCATTATTTACGTTTTTTGTTTTTTTTTCATTTTATTTTATATTAAATTAAATTAAATAAAAATTTTCCTTTGATTATTATTCCTTTTATAATTTATTTTAAATTTCAAATTATAGACGAATCTTTTTGTTCTAATATCGTTAATAAGAATAAATTATTTTAAAATTAAAATGATTTTGATTAAATATAATATAAACCCAAAGTAAATTCAAGCATAATTAATTTCTATTTTTATGGTAATATTAAAATGTTTTTTTTTTTTTGTTATAAAATATCTATTTGAAAACTTAATGTTTTTTCTAATATATACATACATATATTTATGTATAAAGTGAAAAATATAAAATATTATAGTTTTTAGTAATAATATAATTATATCTTGGCTAAAATATCACAATTACAAAATTAATATGCAATTTATTTATTTTTTTCGGTTTGAGGACGTCTATTTATATTTTCTTAATATTTTTGTATGTATTATATAATATAAACGTACATAATGAATGAAATTTATTCTTATTAAATCAAACATCACAATTTATTTCTTTTAATTTATTATAAAATTAAAAAAAAAAAAAAATTACACGGCAATAACAAGCATTTTATGTATCGTACACAATTTTTTTCTACATAAAATCATTATGGGTTCAAAGTTTAATTCCATTTAATTTGTATAATTTTAAAGTTGATAGAATAAAAAGAATTTAAAATAGTGTAAAATGATAATAATTAAATAATAAATTAAGTAAATAAATTATAAGCTACATATTATATAAATATATATATTTTTTTTAATTTATATAAAAATAACTTTTTTCTTTTATAAACAATACTTTGAAATTAAGTATTTTTTTTATTTATACTTTTCGAAAATGAAAAAAGTATATATATATATTTTCAATTAATTGATTTTTTTTTTTTTCATTTTTTGAAATATTTAATCTAAACGCAAATTTGATTAATTTTTATAAATGAGATTTAAAAAATTAATACACCAAATCTTTAATTGTGTTTGGAAAAAGATAAAATTTAAAATTATAAATAATTGTAAAGAAATTGTTCAAAAATAAACAAAATGGTCATAAAAAAATTTTTTCAAATTTAAATGAAATTGTACATTTTTTAATAATTTTCAGTAAACAGTATTTATGGATCATTTGATATTTAACTTTTTTCATATTTTACTTTTGTTATTTTAAATTCAACAGTTTTTGTAATTTTTGAACAAGCCATATTTACAAAATTACTTTTTATTTGGTTAACAAATACAATTTGTATTATTATTGTTTTTAATATTTCTGTAAATTTTGCTATTTCTTAAAAAAAAAAAAAAAAAGAAATTTTTTAATTTTTAATAAAACTATATTTTATAAAAAAAAAATTAGGAATGCTTAATTATGCAAAATACATTTTTTTATAATTTATATATGCGTATATATATATATATATATTGAGCTTTTAAGATTTTCAAATAGCCTAAGTTACATAATTAAACTGAATTTTTAAAATTTGCGTACAATTTTTTGTTTTTTAGGCAAGATGAATTTATTTATTATTTATAATAATAATATGTGCTCTTGAAAATTCAATTTTTGTATTAATTTTATTAAAATTGTTTTTATATTTTTTTTAATAGTGTTTTTTTGTTTTTTTAATTTTTAAGACAACACAACAAATCTAAGAATTTTCTATACATCTAGAGAAGATCTATATTCTTAAAAATTTAGTATTTCTATTTTGTTGTTTTTTTTTTTTAAATTGTATGTAAACTAAAAATTTATTTTAAGTAAATTTTTTTAATAGTTTCGTTTTTTTTTTTATAATTTTTTTTTATGTTTTATTATTTTGTTTTCTGTAACAATATTTAATTTTAAAATTAAAACTTACATAGATAAAACCTATTTGCTTTTTAAATATTTTTACACCTTCTAATTAACTACATTTTTGTGAATATATGATAACTAAATATTTATGATAAATTTTCTTATCAATTTTCGTATTTTGGAATTTTTCTTAAGAATACTACCATTTTTATTTTAAACAGTTGAACGAAAAGTGTTAAATTTAATCTTAAAATTTTAAATTAAGAGAATGAGAACCATTTTTTTTTCTTTTAATATATATATATACATTTAGAAATCAAATAATTATAATTTTTTTGAGATATTTTTAGTTAACATTATAATTCTTAAATGAAATAGTTAGAAAATAAAAATTAAAGAAAAAAATAAACTTAATCTAAAGCAGATTGATTTTTTTCTTGTTACTTTTACATAGTTTTGTGTTTTACTAGGAATTCAAAAATAAAAAATCTCACTAAAGAATACTAAACTTAAGAGTAAGGATAAAAAAAAAATCTAATTTTTCACAATTGTTTTTAAAAATCTTAGTATATGTTTTAATTTATCTTTGTAGGTATAAATGAAGTCCAAATTCCGTACAGTTGGGGGCTTTTTGTATAAATTTTTAACAATATTTTCGTTGATCACCAAAAAATATTTTTTTTTTTTCTTTCATTTGTTTTCTATTTTCAAATATGCCCTCACCATATTTTTCATCCAATTACTAAAGTTATGGACTTCCCGCTACACTCTCAGCCTTCCTCTTCTTCTTCTTTTATTTCAAAAGGTGGAATATAAAGCTTATCCATAACGTGAATTTTTATATGATTGTTCAATGTTGAACTTTGGCGAAATTGTTTTTTGCAAACAACACATTCAAATGGTTTCTCTCCAGTATGAATTTTAAGGTGGTTTGTTAATGTGCTAAGTTGACGAACTAAAATTACAATGTATTTTATTACAAATAAACAAATATGTACATATTATAGCATTGTAAATATTTTAGAAAACTCACATTGTTTAACACAATAGCTACAATTAAATGGTTTCTCTCCAGTATGAATCTTTAAGTGATTTGTTAAAGTTGAAGACTAAGAAATTATAAATTAATTGATATTTGTATCTACTTGACCTAAATATATATATATTTACCTGTCTAAAATACTTTTCACAGACGTTACATTTATATGGCTTTTCACCAGTATGAATTTTAACATGATTTGTTAATGTGGACAGCTAAAACCAAATATGATACATTTAAAAATAACTAACTTAAAAAATTAAAACAAATTTTTGTACCTGCCGGAATTTACGTTCACAAACATTACATTGAAATGGTTTATCTAAAGTTCCTATAGTTGATGATCTACCTGGCCTAATGGGAGTTATGGTGGCTTGAGTAGTTTGAACATTTGTTTGAACAGCGTGAACAGCCTGTGTTATTTGCCCAGTCTGTACTGCCTGTGCTTGAGCAACCTGCACCACTTGTGCTGCTTGAACTGCTTGAGCTGCCGCCTGAACAGCTTGGGCCTGTACACTCTGTACAACATGTGCTGCTTGTACTACTTGTGCTGCCTGAGCAGCCTGCACAACAATTTCTGGAGAAGTATTTTCTAAAAGAAAATATGGGTTAAATTTATTTTAATTTTTTTTTTTTTAATATTTTACCAGCTGTCATAACTCCATTATTAACTACAATAGCGCGAGCGGTGGTAGCATTTATTGTCCTTGGTATTTGAATTTGTTGCTGTCTCGTGTTTCCACCGGAATCAGTGGTAGTAACAATCTAAATCATAATAAAAAAATCATCATGTATAAAAATTTAACTTCCACAAATACTTTTTATGAATTACCAATATATCCGTCATTGCTGTCATATTAATTATTACTATATTATTTTAATATTTGTTAAATTATTTTTCATTAATAGATCGTCATTATATTTTCTGTTACACAACCTGAAAGAAAACAATAGATTGTCTCAATAGGGTTATGTCGTGTTGAATCCTTATTTTCTGTCCTTTTTATTTTAATTTCCAAAATTTTTCTACTTACTACAGTTGCATTCGCTTTTGCAAACTTTTAAATTCAAATCAAATATTAATTAATTATGGAAAAAAATTAGAAAACGTTTTTACATTAACATATTAATGAGAAAATTATTTAAGCAGTTTTCATTTTATGAAGACATTTTTATACGAAAACGAAAACCATCAGGAACAACAAGATTTGACACTGAAATGACAGACGAAACAATTAAATCTTATATTCGTTAAGTTTGGAAATTTTTCGATAAAAATAATTTAACGCCATCTTTCAACAAATCAAACAAAATAGAAATATCAAATCAAAAATATGGTCAACACGAATTTAAATACGTACGCATCTTTGATACTGTAATTTTTTTGCGATAATTACATTATATTAATTTTGGTTCAAAATCGCCCAATCAATTTGACACTTTATTATACTCAAGAGTTCTAGTGAATTTGCGTTCTTTAAGGAAAAAAGAAAGACTTAATTAAAGGAAAAACTTCTAGAAGTTTTTCGCAAAATTGTAAATGCTTGTTAATAAAAATATTCTTTTTTTTTTTAAATATTTGGTACTGTGTTACGACATTTAATAGTAGGCAATATGCCAAGATATTTAACGTTGCTAAATATTCGCAACGCAGCCAAATTATCATATGAGTAGCGTAGATAAATCATATGAAGGTTAAATTCGCGTTTGCAGTTCTGAATGCGAGAGATCTTATTAGTTAAAACTGCACTGCAATAGAACTACTAAAGCAGCTGTGCCAAGAAAAACTATAGTGTCAAAAAATTTAATTTATATTATCTACTAATTCAGAAATTATTCTTCAAATATAAAAGCAGAAAACGATGTTATGCTATCGATTTGATAGATCTTGTGCAGTTCTACCAAAAAGAACTGAATGCTTTTTGCTGCGAACTACAAAAATGCGGTGCTATTACAGACCTCTGCTAAAACTTCAAACGCGAATTCAACAGAATTATTTTGATTTCAAAAAGTTAAAAATACTTCGCATATTCATCAATTTATGTTTTTGCAGTATTGCGTTTCGAGTTTATTTGTTTTGCAGTAGGTATTGTGTTCATAAAAATCTCTAGTATAAGATTATGCATGTTTTGATGATAATAATATACTTCTTGATAAAAAGAAAAAAAAAATCATTTTATGAAAATGCTTTATTTAGATTCTTTTCGTGTTTTTATAATTGTACATTCACAAAAAATAATTAAAAATGTAACGTTTCGGTTTTTGTTTTTAAATAAACAACAAAATTTAATTTTACTGAAAACATTATGGTTTATTTTCTTTTCGTTTATTTAGTTTTTAATATGCTATACAATGACTTCTAACAATATTGTAAAAGGTACGATTATAATGGATAGTTATATTTAGTAAAGGCGTACATATATACAAGTTATATTTATTCAATGAAAATTTTACATTAGAATAACAAGTGCTCAAAAAATAAATTAAATTAAAAACATTTGCATATTTACTTGAAATTAAATAAAACTAATTAAATAAGAAAAAATCTAAATTTGTGAAATTTTTTTTTTAAGTAGGTACTTTAAATGAATAGGAATGTTGAATTCTCCTTATTGCTTTAATTTAAATTATATATTATAATATTTTATTTTCAATGAGCACTTCATATAATAGAAAAAATTTTAATAAAACACTGGTTATAAAATTATTCAATTAAATGCTTTGGAAATTTCATTCAAAAGAATAGGTGACAATAATTTTGCGTGGCGTTGTTATTTTAACAACAAAATTAAACTAAGCTCCATTTTGGCAGCTACAAAATTTTAATATTAAAAATTCTAAATATTTTTCACATCTCTTAAGAATGTGAAAATAACAAAAACTATAATTATATTCATACAAATTTATACATTTTTTTTTTGTATAAATTGTTAACATAACTTATAAAATTTTTTTAATACAGTAACAACAGCGTAATAAATTTGCAAAAAAAAAAATGTGAAAAAAAAAAAAATTGTAACAACATAATTTCATATATCGCTGTAATTTTGTTTAGTTGTCCGTTTTGATTTTAATTATTGAAAAATTATTGAAATGTTTATAGTCCTGATCCGCCACTAGTTGATCCTAACACATATTTTGAATAAATTTGATTTATTTGTTCCAGGAATATAAATGTCAACACTGTATGTGGTCCTAAACGGCAAAAGTATGGAGTAAAACCTTTCCATAAAGCAAATATTCCTTCATGTCTTGCAACTTTTGCTAAAACATCAATGGTACCACGATATTCAGGCTTGCCGTCAGTGATTTTCATATTTTGAATTCTAAAAAGAAACAGTCAAAATTCGATTATTTTAAAATTTTAATTTTAATTAAAATAAAAATAAAAAGAAAAATAAATAAATAATAAATGTGCTGACCTAGTTTTGGCAATGTCAACTGGCATTGAAGCAGCTGTTGTTAAAAATCCTGACACCATACTAGCCGAAAAATGTAATTTTATACCTTCTTGCATTTCAAAAATTTGTGCAAAATAGCCTTTTGCTTGCGAATATGATGCTAATTGCACCATATTAACAACCATAGCTCGTCCTAAAAAGAAAAAACTAAATATTTAAAAAGAACTTGAACATTATTTTTTTATAATACTTTTCATTTAGCCTGAATTTATTATTATATATTGAAAAAAAAATACTAGACATACCAACTGTTGCCGTACATCCTCGCCACAATGCTGTAACACCCTCTTCTGTAGTTATTCTTGCTAATGCATTCACAACATTCGTATAATTTCTTCTTTCTGCAAGTGGTAATTTACCATCAGCAGTCATTCTAATTAGAGCTACTTCGGCTGGAGTTCCGATAAACGCTCCACATGCTCCAGCTATCATACCCATAGCCATACTTGATAATAAATTTGGTTCACCTTTATAATTTCTAAGAAATTTAATTTTAAGTAAATAAAAAATCAATTATGTACTGAAATAATATATAAATAAGAAAAAAATACAAATTCCAACTTACTGTCTATAATAATCATTTAAAAATGTATATACACCTATACGTCCTGTAGTATATGTAGCTTGTCGTAATAATGCAGCACCAATACCTTTATATAATGCTAAGGGTCCTTCTTTACTAACAATGGTTGATATACAATGTAAGGAATTTTTGTATTCTCTTGCTGCACCACCAACTCCTTGAATTTGCATACGTGTTTTAACTAAATCTAGAGGCTGAACTATACATGTCGCGCCCATCCTATAATGATTAAAAATTATCAATTACTATAAATTAATTGTAAAACAAAAATACATTTCAATCAAATCCCTTATTTTATATTATTTTTTTTATAGATGCTCAAAAGCGGATTTATTTTTTAATTATAATAGTATTTATTGCAATAATTTGAGCATACACCGAATTAAATTTAGGGAATTGACACAAAAAAAATTCCATTTTTTTATAAATATTGTAACGAAATATCTGCACTCTTTATCTGCAAAGGTTTAATTTTCTGATCTTTACTGATCGAAATGGTCTAGCACATTTGTTATCATTTATGTACATAAATATATATTATTATTATTACATATAAATTTTTCACTAAGTGAATTACTCCATCTATCTCTTAAACTAATTATATTGAAAATATATCGAACCAAATTACTTATTTCATTCTTTTTCTTGCAACTATTGTTATCAAATAATAAAAAAAAAGCATTTGTTCGAATAGCATAATGTCAATGCTCTACAATCTGTTTGAAATACAGAGTGTCCAAAAATAAGTGATAAATAGATGATAAACGTGGAAATTAAAAATTAAATTTCGTCAACACTGTCCTAATAATTAAAACGAATGTACGAGTGTTCAAAAGACAATTTCAATTCGCCTGCATTTACGAATATCAAAATTTAAATAATTAATAGTGTAATATTTTAGTGAATATTCTCAAAATTACAAATTTTATAATAAATGTAAGAAATTAATGATTTCAAATTAATTTATTTAAGTTGCTTTATTATAAAATATAGTGAAAATTTATAAAAAGTTGACGTAACAAATGAGAATTTAAAAATAAAAAAAACTTAGTATTTTTTTTTTACTATTAAAGCACAGATAAATAATAGTGATGCAAGCAACAAGTGTCAACAGTTAAATTTTCATTTTCAGCAGTGTTATTCAAAGCGTAACAGAAAATTTTCATTGTTACATTGTACATTAGAACTAAACAATTCATTAAGGTTTAATTAAACTAGAGTAATTGATTTTTTCAGTTAGTATTTTGACAGAAATTTCTGACGCATTAATTAATCGATGGATCTAACAGTTAGTCAAACTGAAATTTAATTATAAATAATTTATAAATTAAAATTTTTTGTTAACAAGAATGTAATCTTTATTAATGGCACGACAAAGGGATGACAACTTTGAAACATTTATCGAATAATTATCGAATTATGAAAATTACAATTAAAAAAATTAATTTTCAGTTTTATAGGCACTAAAATTAACACTTATAAATAATTACATATAAAAAAATAAAACATTTTTTTTTTAAATTGAAGGACTTTTGTTGCTAGGTAAAAGATGAAAACACGTTACTCTTATTTTTTCATACCCAACAAATTAGTTATTTAGCAATTTAATGTTAATAGAATAAGTAAATGTTTGCAGCTTAAATAGAATATTTTATTAAATTTGTTTTTTCATTAAATATTTAAATAATTTTTATGTTTTTAATAAATTTAGTTAATATTGGAAAAACTATATTGTAATGTGATAAAATATTAAGCAAAAATTATTGGAAAATTCAAATATTTTTATTTTTGAAATTTTGAACCTAAACTGTCCATTATTGAAGTAAAAAATTAACACTAATTCTATGTACTTAGAAATAGTTTGTAATAGCAAATAGATAATAATTTATGCAAACATATATGTAGATAAATTTAAAATCTAAATTAAAAACTACTTTTGTTACCAAATTTCCATATGCTTTCTTTTTAGAAATTTTTCGGTAATGCAATTTCAAAATGTTATTGCATTCGACTCTCATATGTAAATTTATTATAACGAATTTAAAAATAAAAATTGAAATATAACGAAATATGAATATAAATAGCCGAAAATTTCTCAATATATACTGCGAAATTCACGAAAATTTAACGACAGTCTTATCCAAAGTAAGCAATACATGTTTTTTTTCTGTTTTGTAAAGCAATGTGCGTGTTTATAGAATTTGTGAAAAAATCTTAAGTCATAAATTTTCTAAAAACCTTAGAATTTCCAATTAAGAGCTAATATTGTTATATATGTATGTTTGTTCTTATATTATAATAATACATATATAACTAAAAATAGTTTTACAAATCCTAGAAAAAAGTTTCGATAGGGAAAATATGATCTGTAATAAGTAAATTTATTAATGAGAACTTTGTATATATATGTATATATATGTATATATATGTATATATATGTATATATATGTATATCTATGTATATATATGTATATGTATGTATATGTATATATATGTATATATATACATATATATATATATATATATATATATATATATATATATATATATATATATACATACATAGATACATACATATATATATATATATATATATATTTATATATACATACATATATATATATATATACATATATATATATATATGCATATATATGTATATATATATATATATATATATATATATATATATATATATACATACATACATATATATATATATATATATATATACATATATATATATATGCATATATATGTATATACGAGTATATATATATATATATATATATATACCTACGTAATACCATTGCTACCATAAAATTTTTATATTCAACATTTGGAGCAAATTTTAAAATATTTGGCATAAATACAAAAAAAAAATTATCAAGTAACAATTAAAATAAATTCACATTAATTTTAATTTTCTAATTTTAAATATCACAAGTCTCATAAAATTGTTCGAAAATTTAATTTATTAAAAAAAAAATTTTCATTTATTCAAAATTTCTATAACAAAAAATATTTTGTTTTTAAACCAATTGAAGAAAAATTTTTTTTCATTTCAAAAAAAATTATTTGTATGGGGGAGACTATTGACAATGACCTTGAACTTGACGACTAATGGCGTTAAATTTGTTTCTTTTATTTAAATTTTTAGAAAAACATAAAAAATGAAAAAAAAAACACAAAGAAAAATAGTTCACTAGACTGTTTTTCTTTTTTTTCACGAGAAAAAATAAATTAACTTCCGCGTTTTTTTAATTTATTTTTATTTAATTTTTTTTTTGTAAAAAAAAAAGTGTTGTGACAAAATGTTTTTCGTCGTGCCACTGTATTGCACAAAAATTCACTATAATTTTTGTTTTAATTTTGTTCTAAAATAAAATTAATTACCTAGGGTGTTTGGGAAAATTGGCGGTAACGGGAAGAAATGTATTATAAAAACAAAATTTTCTCAAAAACTATAATGGATTTGAAAAAAGTACATTTCGCATAATTATAGTTTAATTAAAAGCACTTTAACGTTAAAACAGAACCAGAGAAGAAATATGGCGAATGATTTACTTTATTGAACAATATCAGAATGGCAATACCAACTCATCAGTATTTTGCATGTAATGCCACACACATATTATGGACACAGATGATTTCAAAAAAAAAAAACGCCAGGAGAATTGGATTTTTATATTCGTCGATCAAATTCCCGGTGGTAATCATGTTTCATTTGGAACAGTCTCGAAATTTTGACATTTCACAGCGAAAAATCGCTTTTGTTTTATTTTCAATCAAAACGTATAGATATTAAAAAAATTTTAGGTTAGTGGTACTAGAAGTTTCTTAAATTTAAAAAAAATGTCTAATACTAATAGTAATTTTTATTGTAAATTTTATTTTATTCTTAAATTTCTTCTAAAATGTGCTTAAAATAAATATTTTTAAATGTTTGAAGCTCATTTTGAAAGAACATTTATATTCATTTCAGTACAGACTCCCTTCATTTTAGTATATAGATTTTATAGAAAAGTGTATTTATACATGTAGTTTTATAATTACGTAGAAAAAATAAATAAAAACAAAAATATTAGAAAGTTTTCAAAAAAAAAAAAAAAAATTAAAAATAGCTACAAATGATTTTTTGTTTTCTATCTATACAATTGCACATATGTACATACATGGCAGGTTGTTATAGTTTTCACCTAACAAAATATTTACATTTGTTTGTATTTATTCATTTCTGTTCCAAAAAAAATTGTACAAAAAAATTGTAAATATTTATTAAATTTTTTTGAATTTGTTTTTGAATTAATGCAAGAAAATTTTATTTGGAAATAAATAGGTTTGTGACTCTACTAGAAATCAAGAAATTTTAATTAAGTTTTTATAAAGAAACAAGAATAGATTTTACAATAATTTATTGATATATTAAATTGAAAAAGCATTTACATACAGTAATTTTTCAGTATTATACTAAGTAAACAGGAATACCCCCCTGCGCCCTCCCCGTTTTAAACGAAACAACTTACATTTCAAATAGTTTCGATTTAAATGCAAACATTTTGATTCCAAATATTGTTAAGAACGGGGAACGAGTTCCTGTATTTAAATTTTAGAATTTATATTATTATAGTATTTTTAATATAAAATATTAATTAATTATTAAAAAATATAAACAGAAATAATTTTATAAACATAATTAATAATATTCTTTTATAAAATAACCCTCACCCTAGAGTTGAGCAGAATTAATTCTAAAATTAAAATTTATAAATTCTTATTTAAAAAAATTTTCATTCAATTTAAAAATGTGTCGAAAATTATAAATAAATTTTCGTCAGAAAACTGTTTTTATATAAAAATTAAAAAAAAATTAAATAATCATACTTATTATATCATACATAATAAATTGTTTTATGTATGAAACATACAAATAAATGAATAATTATAAAGTCCTATGAACTCATTTTTCTTATCATGAGAAAAAAAAAAATAATTTTTCTATTTTTGTTATCAATCAATATACCTAAGTATAAACAATAAATTATTTATGTATTAAAATAATAATTACTAATTTTAGAATATCATTTGTGACTAAATATACATTTATTAAAATAATTTACAAAATAAATAAGTAATTACAATACTTGACGTTCTACACAGATCATGAAAAGTATATAAGTTCATTACAATATAACACTTTTATTATTGTTATTGATAAGATTTAATATTGAGTATGTTAAAAAATATTATTAATTAATAAATAAATATTATGTGAGCCTTAAAATTTTTACAAACCGAAGAACTTTATTTTGATAAGGGTCTATTATAGTAAGCATCAGCTATCGTAATCTCCACTGAAAATGATTTTTAAATTGTAATAACATAAAACTGAATTAAATATATTCATAACAGAACAAGTACTAGATTAATTAAATTTATATTTTAAATATTTTCGTATTAGTAAATTATTTCAACATTTGGTAAAATGTGTTTGTTCGAGTATAGTCTAAATTAAATTCAAAAAGACACGCGAAAAAACTAAAATTTAAAATTAAAATTGAATTATTGAATAAGTAATTATTAATTATTTTTAACAAATTTTAGGTTAAATAGTTTGAACTGGGTACTATACAAGAATATAGTATTTTGATATGCCGCCATAAGTAATTATAGAATATTTAACTTCAACTAGTTCCAATTCAGTGAAATATTGACTAATTTTTCTTAATTTCATTAATTATAACGCACGTAGTCAAATTATTAAAATCTTATTAGGTATTATTTTCAAAAAAAAAAAAAAAATTAGTATTCAAGATTTGGAGCTTTATTAGTTTTTTTTTTTCCTTATTTTTGGTTTATTTTGCTTACTTATCTAAAATTTTAAACAAATATTTATAATAAGCTAGTAACAAAATGTACATAAATTTTTATAAACTAAATAACTCGATTAAAGCTTTAAAATTATTGATGAAATTATAATTAATTTTGATTTTGATTTTATAAATTTGAATTTTATAAAAGCACTATGGGTCTTTTATTTATACTCGTATATTTTAGCGATTTATCAAGAAAAATTAAATGTAGAAGAAAATGGCTTTTGATGACTTGAATCTTAAATTCAATAAATTGAATTGAATTGAATATTAGAAAGAACTTGTATAATAATAATTTCTAAAATAGGCTATTTTTATTTAATCGTTTAATATTTTTAACATAAAGAAAAAAAATTCTAATTTACTTTAATTCCGCTTTAAAAAAGGAAGGATTCAATCTGTTAGCTTAAATGCATTGGCATTGCTTACCATAAATGTAATGGCAAGGCCATTGCTATTACTCCATTTTAAATATTGTTAGTCCAAAAAATTATTTGTAATTAATTTTTATTTTAAATTTCTATGTTTATAATTTAAATATTTAAAAAAAATATATCAAATGTGTGGAACGAAGTATTAATTTTAAAAGCTTAATAATATGCCTTACTTTAATTGATGTAGATTACTTGATCGAATTGCTAGGTTTGTACGGATTGCAATAAAATATTGCATACTGAATTGCTATTTGTTATAAACACATATTTGAATTTCATGCTTCATTTCAAATAAAGGCCAAATGAAAGAATTAAAATTATAAGTAATAAAATTAACTACGAAAAATAATATTATTTAAGAAAATGGAATAAGGAAAAAGTAGGTAAAATTAAAAATACTTAAAATATAATTTAGCAGATATTTGTATGCCTTTGTTTTAGAAAAAATTTAAATTTAATATAAAAATGTACGCAAATTATGGCATTGACCGGTGATAATAATTTATAAATAAAAACAAAGGATTTCATTTATTTCTTTATTTTATTTAGAAATCATGCTAATAATTTCTTAGATTATATTAATAGGTAATTACTTATAAAGCAAATAAGAATTTTAATTTTAATTTGAAAATATTGTAAGTATGTAATAAACACTAAAAAGAGTAGGCCTTTATGTGATTTTGTTAACAATAAAATTATTTTAGGAAGTATTAATTAGACAAAGTTTTATAATTATGCTATAAGTAACTGAATAACAAAAAATTTTTTTAATAATGAGAATGAAGAAAAATTTGTGTGACGCAAGTTAATTTTAAAATTATTGGTCGATACCAATTGTTCATTTATCTGAAATTTTTTATTTAAAAATAAATAAATAGATAGATAGATGCTACCGCGTACAATATGTGAGTACCTATCCTATCTACTTTACCTATGTAAAGGTGGGCTACATATGTAGGTATACTTGTTTTATTTGTTTTCGGTTAAGCCAGTTGAGATTGTGTATTTTAAATCTTATGGAAAAATAAAGTAGGTATTTTAGATTAGTATAAAAATTATGTAATAAAAGTAGGCTAATTTTTAAATTATTGACCTCGAAATTTGTTTGAGCTTTTTTAATTTGCTTGCGAATCGGTGAAAAGCGCTTGTGAATGTTGTATAGTAAAAGTTTTTAAATTAGAATTCTTAACATATGTATGTATGGTCCTATGTATCTCATTGTGAATATTTTTGTTTTTTTTTATTTTTATCAAAACAAAAACGTTGACAGTCATCCCAAAGTTTTAAGAATTTATTTAATATTTTTATTAATATTAAAATAAATTAATAATTTAAAATTATTTATGATTTCGAATTATTTTAACAAATTAACTTACCCTGATAAACCACTAAAAACAAATCTTAGAGCTGTTGGAGTTTTCTTCGTTTCAGTCATCTTGTGTAGTTAAAAAAAATTTCAATAAAAAATGTATGTATTTCTCTCAATTGTTGAAATTAATTCGAAGCAAGAAAATCAAGTAATATCAATTTTGGGCGCGGAATAAAACAAAACACGGAACTTAAAATGAATATTATTTATGTAAAAATAATAATTAAAAATTAAATTGCACTATTTTTAACTTTCATGTAACCTTCACCTTCTTCTTTCTATCACTTATTTAAGGTTAATAAAAAATATGCTATATTTTGTTGTTTCAATTCAACAAACAACATAAACTGTCTAGTTTACGGCGAAAAATGGATTTTTCTTAAAATAAATTAAATGTCACATGTATATATTCGCCGCATTTGAATAATTCATATGACACTTAAAAATTATTTAAAATAAGTGCTGCCATTGCCTAAAATTTAAGCCCATAGAAAAATGTGCAATGTGTGTACGCAATTGTAATTTGATTATTTCTCATTTTGACAGACACTTCACACAAAAATGTCAATTCATGTGGTGATTTGTGTCACCATTTAGATAACAACTTAGTAGGAATTAAATGACAATTTGATCCTATGATATTTTGTAATCTTTCGTTGCGAAAAGAGAGAAAAATACATTTTTTAACTCAATATTGAGTGTCGAGTAGCGTGCTTATATCCAACAAAATTATTTTTTTTAACTTCTATAAATTTATTCTCATTTTTAATATATCAGACATCAGGCGGCAATAAAAATTATAAGCGAATGGAATAAAAAATCAGTTGATTGTCAAAAATTCAAATTTTAATTGAGATATTTTTAATTTTAATTGGATTTGCTAACAAAATTAAATATATATAAACTTAATTTTAAGCGTTCAATATATATTAATCTATAGTAATAATAATAATATGAAAATGGAAGGAAGGATAATAACTCAGATTTTTTTTTTTGCAGTAACCTTATTCATAACAGGAATTCAATTTAAAATTGCAGTTAACTTATATTGAAATTTTATAAATAATGGCCATCTTGTTCACCCGGTTCTGTAATAAACAATCAGTTTCTGTTGAATGCGAAACGTCAAAAATGTACTAAAAAATAGCGTTATGTCAAATTTAGATATAAGTCTTGTTTTGTTTTTTAAAATTTGGAACTTAGAAGTTGAACTTGGTTTTGTAGAATAAGACAACAAGCATATAGTTACAGATGCGTAAATCTACTGTAGAAAATGAAGGGATTAATAACGAATCGATTCCTCTGCCAAAACACATCCCGTTTCCAGAAATACCTAATACTAACGAAATTTTAAATGAGTTGTTAGTTTTCGTTTTTATTTTATTTTCAGCTGGAATGCAATTTTTACATATATATAGAACAATTTGGTGGCTACCAGAATCCTATATAAATCACACAATTGTAAGATAACTCTCGTATCGTAAGATAATTTTATTACATTTATATATAAAATTTTTATTTCAAGAATTTTTATTTAATTGATCCGTACTTGGTAATATTCGTTATATTTATGTTATCGAGACGAGTGCTATACTGCTTGATGAATTATAGTTTAGAGGCTTTTTACAAGGATACTCAACTAAAAATACATAAATTAGTTGGGAGGTAATAAAATAATTTAAAATTTAAGTTTTTCTTTCTTATGATTTTCAATTTCAGGTACTGCTTTGTTTTTGTTTTAATGTTAATATTAGGATGCTGCATTTCAAAAATTTATACAAAACAAAGTTATTTAAGTATGTTCCTCCTATTATATCCGTAAGTAAAATTGAAAATATTTAATTTATTGAACAAAATGGTCAATTAGTAAGACAAATTAAAATTACATTTTAGACTAGTTGTATATTTTCTGGTTTTCGGCCCTAAAATTGAACCTTTTCTTCGAACAATAAGTGAAATTGAAGGAACATACCTCAATGGTTATCCGATGCATTGTTGCTCATCAAATCCAAGTGCTATTAGAGATGAAGTGGACACATTAAAAAATGATTTCAATAATAGGTTTAAACAGGCAATCTTTACATCAGTTTTAAATGCATATTATTCAGGATTTGTTCCTTGCTTTTTTGCTCAAAATCATTTATATTATGATGTGTTATGGGCGACTCAACATGTATTATTCGTGTGGTTAGGTGGTTTGACAATGGTTTTGGTATTTTGCTTTCCAGCAAAATATTGCGATGTTTTACATCGAGCAGCACTTCATTTAGGAACATGGTCTAAAGTTGAACGTATGAACAATATGACTTTGCCACCAGTTACATATACAAAGACTATTGCTTGGAATAATGGGAGTGTTGTTCGTCATTCTGGAGAATTATATCGTTCTATTGGGCCAGTCACATCTGCAACTCCGGGAAACACGACCCATTACCGATTCTATAAGCTATTCAGTAATCCTTCGGTGGTATATATGTTTCTTACAGGATTGCAAGCTTCGTTAGTTATTTTACAAGTTTCATTGCTCTTTTTCTCAATTGAATGGCATAATATTTTATCATTAAGTTTCTTGACATTAACAAACCATCTTACTTTGTTTAAGGTGATCAGAGATTATTTAGTTACACAAAAGGTGTATGCTGCTGAATCGTCAATCTATGAAAAACTAACGTCCCACTTTAATTAATTAAATTTTAGATAAGTACATATGATATAATGTATTAAGAATTTTATTATTTGAAATTAAATTAATTTCATATTACATTTTGTAATTTATTTCAAAAATTTTAAGTCTATGCATTCTATGTTAATATACAGTTTATAAAAGTATAAATCAATAACCTTTACGACCCCGAAATCTTTGCCTGTTGTCGAGCTATAAATAAAAAAGTTTTTTGAATAAATAAGAAAGATAATGAAAAAAATTAAGATATGTAGATATTTAAATCAAGTTTTAATTTCATAACGAAATTATCATTGATCAGCTGCGTAATATTATTTTGAGAAATTATTACGTACCAAAGATCTTTTACATTCGAAAAAAGTGTTACGGAGAACGAGACACTGTTGCGGACAATCTGGCCTTTGAAGGCATTCTCTAGGAGTTTTTTTTTCCTGTGGAAGAAAGTAAGTACAGTTTTGCTACTATAATCTTAAATAAGATTAACTAACTATTTTGCAACAATCTGATTCTAGTAAACACATTTTTAGATCTGCTCGAACACCAGCGCAAGGTGAAGTATCCGCTAATTTTTCACCCTCTTCTTGATATTTCATCATTTTGACGAATTTTTATTAAATATTTTGTTTTGAAATCAATATTGTCGTTTGTTTAGGTATAGTGTGCATAGTTTTTATTTTATTGATAATTCAAAAGCAGCTGTTTTATTGACAAAAAAAAATTTGCTTCGTGGGACACTAGAGTAGGGGTGGACACCGATTTAAATAAAATTCAAAAATTGCAGTTCTTTGTCCCCAAATTTGCTTTCTAGAATTTATTTTAACAAAAATCATATTGACTATTCAAAGAAAGTTCTGATTTTTGAGCTCTTGCCGTTTTCATTAGTAAATTATTACGGGAATAATATAACAAACATAATTTGAGTTTTGTTTTTTAAATACAATTATTCCAAAATCACAGAAGTGTGTAAAAAGAAGGGGCATTTTAAAATTTTTGTAAGTAAATATTTTATTTACCTACCTACATATGTATAAAATTTTCTATTATTATTTGATTTTTGTTAATTTTACTGTAACTTTGCTGATTTTAATTATTTCTTCGACTATGTAAATTATGCGAATATAATATGAAACCGATTTTTATCAAGTCAATGCTCTTCACATCCCTTATTCTTGTAAATAAAAAAATGAAAAAATCAATAGCAAGATACAACAAAAGTATTCTCTTATTATACCTTCTTAAAGATATGGTTGAATAAGAAGTTACTCGAAAAATTTAAGAATATTGAATAAAATAAATTTTAAAATAATATGAAATCTGCAACAAAACGTAATTGTGATGATTCGCGTAGTCCTCCATCACATTTAAGGGGACGTGAACTTGGTTTATATTATAAACAATTGTCCAAGGAAAAGAGGGCCGACGAAACAAGCAAGAAGGTTGTTGGAGGACGTATAATATTACCAGATGAATTTATTCAGCAAATAGAGGATCAACTAAATGCAATTGAACAAGAAAATTTATGCAAAAAAATTAATTTAAATTTTGAAACATATTTTAATGAAATTATTAATTCTTCATTCCAAGAATGTTTGAAAGAAAAAAGTCAAGAGCTTAAGGAATTAGTGCCATTTGGAACTTTTTCACCCCAGGATCATGTTGATAGAACTTTGACGGAAATGCATTTAAAATTACCAGTATTTAATTATTCAGAACAGATTTTAAAATCTTTATCAGAAAACACATTTGTTTTAATAAGTGGCGATACTGGTTGTGGAAAAACAACCCAGATACCACAAATAATTTTAGATGATTATATTAAGCGTGGTTACGGGTCTTATTGCAATATTATATGTACACAGCCTCGTCGAATATCTGCTATAAGTGTCGCCGAACGAGTAGCATTTGAGCGTTCTGAAAAATTGGGTAAAAGTGTTGGTTACCAAATTCGTTTGGAAAATCGTTTTCCACGTTCTTGTGCATCAATACTCTACTGTACGACGGGAGTTTTATTGCGCCGCCTTGAAACAGACCCATTGTTATCGAATGTTTCTCATGTAATTTTGGATGAAATCCATGAAAGAAACATTGAATCAGATATATTAATTGGGCTATTGAAACAAATAACAAAGTATAATAAAAAACTTAAGGTAGTTTTAATGAGTGCGACTTTTGGAATAGAAGATTTCGCAAAACATTTTAATGATAGTAATATAATCCAAATAGAAGGAACTTTGTTCCCTGTTAAAGTAAATTATCTAGAAGATGTTCTTGAAGAAATAAAATTTTTCAAATTTCCTAATCCTAAATCATTTTTGAAAGATAAACCTAAATACGTAAAGCATTTGAAAAGCACAAAAAATCAACTTAAAAAACAATCAGATTTTGAAGATTTTATCAATCCATACGCTCGAAATTTGAGAGGAGAGTACTCTCCAGAAGTTATTAAAGCTATACAAAATCCTACTTCAGAAGAGATTAATTTAGATATGCTCAAAGCGCTGGTTTTTTACATCGATAGCAAAAAGGACCCTGGTGCAATTCTAATTTTTTTTCCTGGATATGAAAAGATATCAAAATTTCATGAAATTTTAAGAACTTCCCAAAGACGTAGTCATATGTTGATATATCCATTACATTCTATGATGCCAACATTAGAACAAAAGGGTCTGTATACTAATTTTTGGACAAATTTTCAGTATGTAATTTACCTTGAAATCTTTAGGTGTGTTTGAAAAGCCACCAGACGGAATGCGAAAAATAATATTGGCGACAAATATAGCAGAAACTTCTATCACCATTGGTAAGAAAATCTCATTTTCAAATCTTTAATATAAAATCTTATATATATAAATTACAGATGATATAGTATATGTTATTAACACGGGAAAAGTAAAATATAAAGATTACAATATATCCCGAAATTATTCAACTCTTCAAGAACACTGGGTTACAATTGCTCATTCAAAACAAAGGCAAGGTAGAGCCGGTAGATGTCAACCTGGTATATGTTATAATCTTTATACAAAAGCAAGAGAGTACACTTTGGAAGAATATCCGCTACCAGAAATTTTACGATCCCGATTAGAACCCGTTATTTTAAATTTGAAAATGTTAAGAATTCACGATGTTAAAGAATTTATGTCAACTCTGATTAGTTGCCCACAAGAAGCTTCTATTGACAATGGTATAAAACTGCTGAAACGGCTAAATGCACTTGATGAAAATGAAAATATTACACCATTGGGATTACATTTAGCGAAATTGCCTCTTGATCCTCAAATTGGTAAAATGATTTTAATGGCCGCCATTTTCCAGTGCATTGATCCTATTACGTCTGCTGCAGCAACATTGTCCTTTAAAGATCCATTTTACAGACCAATCGGCAAAGAATCTGAAGTTGACAGAGCTAAGAATAAATTTTCTGAGTCATCCCAAAGTGATCATTTAACTTATGGCAACGTTATTAGTGAATTTAGAAAACACAGAAACAATTCAACATTTTTATATGACAATTTTTTAGCATTTTCAACATTAAATCAATTAGAACATATGAAAACCCAACTTTGTGAACTCCTTCATTCTGCGGGTTTTATAAATCATTCAGATCCACGAAATGAAATTTCAAATGCAAACTCTTCCAGAGATCATTTGTTGAGAGCAATTATTGCTGGTGGCCTTTATCCAAACGTCGCTGTGATAAGAAAAGTAAAGCAGTTAAAGAATCGTGTTACTCCTGTCATGCATATTGAGACTCCTGAAGATGGTGTTAAAGTCAAAATCCATCCATCATCAGTGAATTCAAAAGAAAGAAGTTTCGACTCGAAATTTTTGGTATTTTTTAATATACAAAAATCTACAGATGTTTTTTTGCATGATACAACAATGGTATATCCAATATCCCTATTGATTTTTGGAGATCAAGTCGCAATAAAAAGAGACGGTGTGGATGATAAAAAGTGGTATATTAATATGGCCAATAATTCTTATCAATTTGAGAGTAATGAGAAAACAGCTAAAATTATTTTAAAACTGCGTAATCGTTTTGATGTGCTTTTGAGAGATTTGGCTTTAAACCCTACTGTTATAAGTGACGATAAAGGAAGAGATAGAAATTTAATTGATGCTATGGTTATGATTTTAGCATATGAAAGTGGCAGTGAAGACAACTACGAGTATAGATAGTAAATATGAGAAAATAAACTATTTTAAACAAAAATATAAAAATTTTTATTTTACGGCTTTTAATATCTTGCTTTATTTTTTCTAATCGTTTTTTTTAAGTTTACTCCAAGTGCTTCCTTTTTTATGGTCCTTAATTTCAATATTTTCATTTTTAAGAACTTGTCTAATTTCATCGCTAATTTCAAATAAATTTTGATTTTTATCAAGTGCGGCTAACTGTCTTATATTGTATCTAATTTCAACTAATTTCTCAATCATGTTATTTAAGTTTACATCTTCTTGCAAGTTGATTATGTTTTCAGTTCGAGTATTAATAGAAAATCCCATTGTAGTCAAAATTTTCTGTACAAAACTTTTTGCAGCAGCCATCTCTACAATTGATGATGATGTATAGGATTCATTGTATGATTTAGAGATCTTGTTAATATCACTAACAAACTCACTTAAATGCCCAATACATTTTGATGTATCAAAATCATCTTTTAAAGATGTATCAATTGCATTTTTTGTTTTATGAATTCCTTTTAATATATAACTTGGCTCTATTTCTCCCATTTGTGTTTTACCATCTAAATAGGCCTGACAGTCTGACAAAAATGAATCAAATTTATTTAAAGTTGTTTTAGCCAAGATCATTAGCTCATCTGAAAATTCCATTGAATTTCTATAATTTGATAAAGCACAAGCCATTCGAAATTCATCTGAAGTATATTTTTGTAAAAGCTCACTAACATTAATTGTATTTTTCAAAGATTTTGACATTTTTTGCTCTTGGCCTTTTAAATTTAATTGACCTGTGTGCAACCAATAATTAACCCATTGATCTGTATTGTGATAACAACAGCTTTGGGCTTCTTCATTTTCATGATGAGGAAATTTTAAATCCAAACCTCCACAATGAAAATCTATTTTATCGCCAAATATTTTTGTTGCAAGGGCGCTGCACTCTATATGCCAACCCGGTCGCCCATTTGTTGCCGTTGTCCAAGGTGTAGTCCAAGCTGGCTCATTTATTTCTTTTTGAGCTTTCCATAGAGCAAAATCAATATTTTCTTTTTTAATTGAACATCCTTTGTACTCGTATAATTCGTCTTTATTCAAAAATTGTAGTTTACCATAATTTTTATATTTGTTTACATGAAAATACACTGAGTTATCTTGTCCAATATATGCTTGATTATATTTTAGTAGTTTCGAAATGAAATCAATGATATATGGAATATTTTCAGTAACTCTAATTTTAATGTCTGGTCTTTGTATTTTTAGACTTTTCATATCATTCCAAAATTCTCTTTCGTACATTTGAGAAATCGTTTGAGAATTTGTATTACACTCCTTAGCTTTTCTAATAATTTTGTCGTCAATGTCTGTAATATTCATTGCCGTGACTATTTCTATATTAAAATAATTTTTCAAAATTCGTTGAATTATATCAAGCTTCATATAGCAACTAGCATGACCAATATGTGTGGAGTCATATACAGTAGGTCCACAAGTATACCAAGATGTTACTTTATTGCTTTGAAGAATTAAAGGCACCTTTGTTTTAGTTATGCAATTATATATCTTAATTCCAGTATCGTAACCACATTTAGGCATGATCCACGATCCATTTTTAAATGTTCGTTTATTTTTATTTGAAAATGCAATACGGAATGAGGAATTGAAAATTCGAGAATTATAAACAATCATTTTATGCAATTTAATTTAAAATATCATTAAAATCATAATTCAATATTTTTTTACTGATAAAAAATTAATAAACTCTAATATTAGATCAATTCACTTTTTAATTTCTGTTGTCTACAATAATAACACCGACTAATAACAAAAACAGCTGATTACCTATGTACACGGTAAAATCAAAACAAAACAAATTTGTACACATGTTTTTGACACTTTAAATTAAAAGGAAAATCAAAAATTTTGCAGCGAAGCAAAACATCAGCAAACTGTCAATAAATCGTCAATGATGTTGATTATCAGATGATTTTTATTTACCTTTTATTTAGAAAAATTAATTTCCTATCGAAAAATAAAAAAATATTTCCTGAGAAGAATATAAATTAAAGATGAGCAAAATACCTCGGAATGCTTTGTCACTGAAGGAGGTTAGAAACTATAATAGCTTTATAATATTGGTTTTGAATAAATATTGTTGAAAATCTTTAGTTTATGTTACGTCAGGAGGTTTTAAAATTATATCGTGATATATTTCGAACAATCAGGCAGGTGCCTGATAAAAATAGTCAACTAGAACTAAAACAATGGGCTAGACATGATTTCCGAATAAATTCTATGCAAAAGGATGAACTTGCTATTAAAATGTTGATTCAACATGGAAAGCGATCACTTACCGAATTGAAAAATAGCTTACAATTAAGCGGCGTTGGCAAATTTTAATAATAATTATTTTTAAAGTAAATAACAAATTTTTTTTTTACTTATATAATTTAATTTCTATTTTATTTTTAGTAGGTACATAAGCTTGTGTTTTATTGTTATGATTAAATTTTCTAAATTGCAATTATTCCTTTTTGGTTTATGTTTTTGCTTTGATAATAAACTTCTGATTCTAAATTTTCCTATACATAATTATTTTAAGTTCTAAATTAAATAATATTATAGAGCTTCGTTATTAAAGAAGTTCAAATAAATTTCTCTAAAATCGATTTCCATAAAACTTTTAAAGTCCAACTAAAAAGTAGAAATGATCCTAAACTAGTTACTAAAATTGTTATTAAATCTCTCTTATTTCTCTCGGTTACTTTATTTATAAGCATGCTATTAATTATTGTGCTTGATATTTGATATCCGTCTAATCCGAAACATGGAATAGCGTTTACTACTGCTAATCCAAGGGAAAATACAATATTATATTTTAAAAACAACGATATTGTGTCTGCAAATCCTGGAGTAAATATATTTACTTTAGGAACAAACTGTGATACCTCTATACTACGTGAAATGTCAACAGGATGTCCAACAAATATTACGTCCTTTGGATTATTTTCACGTTTTATTGTAATTATTGCCGTTGTGTTTTTTAAGAGTGGTCGAATACAAAATCCTCGATCACATTGACTACTACAAAATGTACTTGAATCTTCAATAGTTTTACGAATATCCAAGCAAAGATGCTGAGGAATTTCTATTGGATCATCATTGCTTAAATCTTCGATATATTCAAAACAGCATGTTTTTTCATTCTTTGGATCGGCACAACATTGAATTACTCCATCAGGCCCATGATAAACACGGCTGCTTTCATCATTTATATGAATAAAATTTGATGAAACACAATATCCAGGTCTTGACCGTATGGATTTTATAAGGCAATCATACCACGAATCCATATCATATGTTTTACAATCATTTATATGTGTAATAATATCTTTCTCAAAAAGCCCTTTCTCACCTAGTAAAGGAGAATTTTTATTTATTGACGTTATTATAAGTGACTCATTGACTTGATAAAATGGTTTAGCTATAAATCCTAATGTAGAATAGATTAAATAACAAAATACAGCTAACAATATGTTATGCCATATTCCGCCACATAAAACTTTTAACTTTCGAAATAATCTTAAAGAGTTCATATGATCTGGACTAATGCGTGTAAAAGCAAATGGAAAACAAAAATATATCATTATTCCAAACCCCGAAACTGGAACATCTTCTAAAACAGCCGCTAATGCATGTCCCATTTCATGAAGAATAGAACATATTATTAATGTCGCTACATAAAAACCAATCTCTTGGAGAGGTAACGTAACACCTGGTAACAGAATTTGCATTTGTGGTATTGCTTGTGTTGATGAACTTGTAGTTGATGAACTTGGTACTTTTCCGCTTCCCAAATCCCATTTAAAAAGAGTCATTATTAATATAATTACGCTGATTGGTATAAGGGCTAAGGCAAAGAATACGCCGATGTTGAATGAAAAACTCAATAATTTACTGGAAGAGCCCCATCGGAACATTGTGCGATTAAAAGCTGTAGTATGCCATTTTATACGTAAAAATTGCACTGTTAAACCTGTTTTATGTAAAAACGAATGGTAAGGATAATGCATACAGCTCTAAAAAAAGAGTAGAAGTTATTGAACTATTGTTTACAAAAATGAAGATCCACCTTTTACTTACTTTGAAAAACATGTCGAAGAACGACATAACACAATATATTCCGAATAGGATAGATAAAAATATTATTGGATCCATATTTTTCAATCAAACTCTAAGGTTACGAAGTTTCATTTATTTTTATTTCCAATTTCCTTAAGAATTACATTATCGTTTTCAATCTTATTGGTTTTAATATTTTGTCGGCGTAATATTTTAAAATTTTTAATTAAAAAAAAATATACACGTTATCTTTTATCAAGAAATTAAACAAAAAACAAAAACAAATGCAATTTTCCGTCTCGCATTCTTTTAATTGTCATTTTACCTGCAGTACATGCGATTTCAAAAATTTTATTTTGTCAAAATAATAAATGAAAGATTTTCAAACTTTATTTATTCTAATTAATGCAGATTAGTCGAGTCTGAATTAATCAAATTTTTACTAACCATAAAATTTTTGTTTTACATTATGTCGATATTTCAATTATTTCTAAAAACTTTCTTTAAATATTTTAGCCGCTTGATATAGAAGTGACAAGTATAAAATTGCCATAACAGTTTATTGCCAACATATGCGCAAATTATTCAAATTTTTTTATGAACATATACATATTAAAAAAGATTTCATAGAAAAAGCTGATTTGCCTTTTGAATATTTAATTGTGGTTCAAAAATATATTAAGTAAATTGTTTTGGTACAGTATTGCAAGGTAGAACAAGTACCAGCTGAATATAAATGTTGTTTTCAAAGCAATAAATTTTACAAAGTTTGCAATGCGAATTTATTTTATTATTTGGCACAAATTACACAATATTTTTAAAATACTTACAATTGTGTATAAATTTCTTAACCATATTGTTGATCGAAGGCAATAATGAATTTTTATGTTTCTTCGTGTTCTTGTTTCTGCTCAAGTAGCAATATTTTCATTATTTAGTATACCTACACAAAAATTTAAGTTATTTTAACTAATGTGGCATCTCTAATCACAGCTGTTTTCTTTTTATTTTTTTGTTCTCTTTTTATTTTGTTTTTTTATTTTTATTTTTTGTTATTAATGGCTTTCAAATATTTCAGTTATTGTCAATTTCAGTTTGTAAAATACTGTTGCTTATTAAGGTTATTTACGGAGCGGAAAAATAAATATTTAAAAAAAAAATAACCATAGCAAAAATAATTATAAAATAAAATATTTTATTTAAAGTTATTTTTATAAATTTTTTATAACAAATTATAAAAAATCAATATTAATTAATAAAAATTGATAATAATTAATAAAACTAAATCAAGCTTATTATAAAATTTAGTTTATTCTTTATAATCTTACAAAAAATAATAATCTAAATTTATTTAAAATACACTTCGTAACTACATACATATGAATGTGTACATTGATACATATACATACATATACAATAAAAATGATCTTAATTAAAATAAATAATTAATTTAAAATAAAGAAATTAAAATTATATGTTATTAAAAAAAAAAACATACTAGTTATAAAAAATTTTAATTTAATTAAAATTGTTAAATAAGAAAATATAATATGTTTAGTATCTATGTACTTACCTATACTTAACTACATAATAAATAAAAGAAAAAAAGATTAAAAATTTTGCATTTAAAAACATTTTTAATACCTACATAATTTTGGATAAGATCCAAGGATTTTTACGAATATAATTTGTAAGTGTGTAAACAGATATATATATATATATATATATGAAATTATAGTTTTTATATGTTATCTACAGAATGTTTTGAAATTTTTATTTAAAATTAGTATTTTAAAATTAGAAACGATTTAAAATCCTTTACTGTTTTTCATCATCCTAATTAAAATAATACTTACCTATAAATAATTTATTAAATATTTAACTATTCCGTTTCTTATGTGAATGGCTTATTTTGAAATTGGCCTAAGTTGTACTCGTAATTGAAATTTTATATTCTCGAATAGGAAAATAAATACTGTATAAAGTAAATAATTTGTAAATCGAATTTTTAGTTACATACTTTACATTATAACTTATTTAATATTATACCAAGCAATATATTATTTTTAATTAGAATGGACTTAGATTACTTTCAAAATAAATCATCCATATAAAAGAAGTATACATATTTATTTAATTGTTAAACAAGAAACGAGTAATTTAAAAAAAAATCTGGACAAATTGTTCAATATATTTTTTGGGTTTTTAATACGTATATAGTGATTATACGAATAACGAAGGTCTATTCTGAAGTTTTTATTCTATTAAACTTCAAAAATTTTACAAATTAATTTGTTATAACGTCCTATTAAATATATATTGTAATATATAAAGTGTCTAATATAAATAGATCCTCCATAATGTTGGAAGTTATGTTATAGCTCCCAATATTAAGTACGACATTTTAAAACCATTTTGTATAAATTGGGTCAGATAATTAGGTACAGGTATTTGTTTAATAATAGCGTTTTATAATATTAATCCCATATTTATGATATTTTATTATTCTTATTCCTATTTATTGTAACGATTAATTAATGACGCAATCGTTATATTTTTTCGTAACAATTTGTTTTTTTTTTTTTTTATTAAAATTTACATGCTTTTAATTAAATATTAATGTAAAATTAAGATTAATTGATTTGCGCAATTATATTTTGACGATAATATATACTTTATTTTTTTTAACTTATAATGGTTATGCATGTGTAAATAAATTTGAAAATAACGGCCAAATTATTTATTTTTAATAATAGAACATGATAAAAAATATTATGCTATCTATGTTTATAAATATGTTATACATGTACTACAATACATATATATTATATACATAAATACCTATACTATGTTACAATGTTTTATTTATAGACATATAAATATTTTGTTATAATTTCAATCAACAACAGGTTAAACACGTGCTTTATGTAAAATCCAAATAAAAATCAGAGTTGAATAAAAAAACGAAAAAGAAAAGATAACGTACAATAACATAAAAAACGTAAAAAACAACGGTGTAAAAGCTAAAAAATCATTCGAACAAAAAGAGCGAGACAAAAGTATATGTTGTATAGCAATATATCTATGCATGTATGTATATATATGTATCTAAATTGCAAAAATTATAACACATATATATGTTAAGTATCTATATTATATCCTAATATTTAGTTAAATTGCATTGAAAAGGATAGGTACTTAATTTCGCCTTTAAAAGTAACCTTAATTTTCCACTATTAACTACCTATATACTCGTAATAATGTAATGAGTAAATTAAAACATAATTAAAAATGTAGAGAAAAAATTAATAAATAGTTTATAAATAAATTTTACTGTCGATTATAATTAGGGTTTTGTGTATTAAATTCTTACATATATCGTCTATTTTTGATATAGAGGGCGTAAGTATTAAATTTTTGACGTAACACTGAGAGAGAATTTTCGATCCTATAAAATATATTTATAAGAATATTGAGTAATATACATTCATCAGATTATAATATAATCTTTTTTATATAAATGTTTGTGAGTTATTTGATCTTATTACAACAAAAAATGGTAGTCCTCGAATTTGCCACAGACGAATATTTTCATGTCACACAGATTTGTATCGAAAATAAGAAATTTTGCGTTACACCAACAGAGTTTTTGCAATACAAGATCAGTTTTTAAGTATTTGCTTTTACAGTCAAACTGAATAATACTCGTATGTGTATACTTAATCATACACCCTTAATATTTAAAAGTACTTCATAATTTTTATTGTAGATCTTTGTTACATATTTCTCTTTATGATCTTTTTAGTATCACAAAAGTGATTCTGACTTCATATACAAAATGTAAATGTTAAATAGTTTAAAGAGATTGCATATAATTATAGAAAATAACATCTAGTTTTATAAAGGATCTGTGCGATTAAATTACTATATTTAGCCTTCTATTACTATTGTGAGCCACTACCAACGCAGGGAATGATAAAGTGTACTTATATAATATACCCATACTTATAGTTATTCAATACAAATATTTTGTTTTTTTTGATAAGAAGTTACTAAATCGAGTCCTACTGGTTATCGATTTATGTTATACGAGTACTAATGGTTTAAAATAAATTTTTAAATTATTGAATACAATTTTAATTTTAATTTAATGCTTAAATTATTAAAATTTAAAATATTTATTATTTCTCATTTCTTTATTCTTTTATACTTTAAGTATTTTAATTTTTATAAATGTTTTTAAAAAGAATTTTTGGCAAACATATGAGCATTTAATTCATCATCTTGTTTAAAAATTTAACATGTAGACATGTAAATGTTTTCAGTTATCATTTTTCTATTTAATTAGAAAATTATAAATTAATTTAATTTTATTTAATGATTAAATGATGATAAAAGTGATCCCATTTTATTTTTTAAACGTAAAAAATATCTAAATACAATTTAGAATTTTTTTGCATTGTTGCTTAAATAAAATTGAAACATTGTAATTTATATTTCGTATGAATTTACTTTTGTGTTATACTATATACTATATACTTATTACAGATATACTTACGTATATATTAATTACTTTTCTCTTTGATGCAATTTTTTTAATTTTAGAATTTTATTTTTAGTTGTTTTTTATTTCTTTTATAAAATTTTGCTAAGTATTACATATTTTATATTATGAAATTATTTTATTTAATTTTGTTGTATTTTTATAAAAGAATGCTGATATATTATATAGATCCTAAAATACATTAAATATTTGTACATATAATACGTAAATTTATTGTTAAGTACATAGTTGAATGTCCACTTTGATCGAACAATAAATTTAATTGACTGTTTCTAGCAAAAAATTCTTGAAAAACCCTTTGTTTTAAAAAAAAAACTATGAAGGTTTCTTAAATTATTTTCAAATAGCAATTTTAAATAGAATATAATATGTATTGTATATATTAAAGATAACATTATAAGATAATATGAGTTTTTAATTTAATTTAAATAAAATGTATGTAATTAAGAGAATGGAAATGAAGTTAAAGGAGATTTCAATATCTCGGATTTACTTACTTATATTAACTTTTAAGAAAAATGCTATTATTTATTTGCAATGATTTTTTGTAAAAGTAGAATAATTATAATTATATAAATTTAAAATATTAAAATTGTATACCCATATTATTTATTAATTATATATGCTGGTATACATACACATACTCGTAGTTTTGTATAGATCGAATTTTGTGTTTTGTATATATTTTATCACGTGAAAATTCTTGGCATTAAAAATAATTTTCATATATTTTGAAATACGTAATATAAATATGATTACCGTAGTATAGTATATATGTATATATACATGTATGTACATGCATAATTATGTATCAATGTAGAAATTCAAAAGAAAAATGAGGTTGATGAAAATATATATACACACATGTATAAACATTCCGACATATGTTATGTATGTGCCTTAAAATTTTTTCTTTTATTATCTTATAGTTTTTTTTTTTTTTTGTCTTAAAATTGAAGATAAGTAATTTGCGTCAGGTGTAGTTATTAAAAATTTCTCTTGTAAATATTTTTATAAGTGTATAGAATGCCAGAGAAATTCATAAATAAAGAAAAAATCGTCATAGAATTTAAAAAAAGAACTAGATATTAATTGCCAATAATTGTATGCATAATAAATTAATACAAAAATTATTTTAGTTACATACACATATACATATATACATAATATATTGCTGAAAATAATTGAAAAAAAAAAAATAATGTTATTTTACCTTTGAAATCATTTAGTCAAAAAATACAAATTTAATACTAATTTTTGTATATGAAAATGCTTTGATATTTTTCTTTTAAATATAAAAAAAAAAAAAATATTTATGCCAAATTTTTTAAATTGAATTTCTTCTTAATTCAATAAAATTTTTATATGTATACATTGTACATATATATATATATAAAAATAAAATTGTCTAAAAAATAATCTAGGAATATTATGTACATATATATAACTGTAACACTGCAATTTATGTAATCTGTAAACTCTTGTACAGATTAAAATTATATTATTTAATTGGGATGCTACTGAATTGGGATGCTTAATCAGTTAGTTAAATCGAATACAACAAACAACATAACCAAAGCACTACATTTTTTTTTTTACAATTATTGAGTAAATGTAAGCCTTTTGTAATTGTAAAATTTTCATCAATTTGTATACAAGATGTTTAATCCTTTTTTATTTTCCGAAACAAAACTTACACGCACATCAATTAGATGCTCTTTAATTTTACAAACATATTAGGTAATTTTCATCTACCCCATAAAATTATATGCTTTTAAAATTTTTAAATAAAATTTTTGTAATAAATTTTTATACTGAACTGCTAAGTTGTTATATAAATTTTTTAAAAGAATAAAAATAAAATTTGTAATTTATAAATTTACATAACCAGGAAAATTTAGTATTTTAATCATTATTCATTAATATTATGCTTATACTAATGCTTATGGGTTGCAGTTTCCACATTTCGAAATACGAATTAAAATGAATGTGTTCGCTTCTACCTTTATTTACACTTAGCTTATGCAGATTTACACTTAGTTTATAAGTGATTTTATGTATATGAATTGAATATCATCTACACGATCTATCATTTTATAACAGTGTGGGGTATATCATATATTAATATTACGTACGTCCATAATAGATATATGTATAGTATATCATAGATGATATTTAAAATATTAAATTATTTTAGCCTTAATAAATTTTTTGGCATGATTCGTCAAAATGTATTAATTTTCCATGAAAACAAAATGATTAATGTTTATATTTATTTTATTTATTTAGAAATTTTTATTTAAAATATATTTTTTGCATGTGATGTACATATGTATGAATATGTACTGTACATATACTCATATATTCTTGTTCGTTGAACAAAAGTTTTTGAACTTTAATTATTATTTAATTTTATTAACCACCCATATTAATAATAATTTTTAATCACAAGTTTTAATTAAAATTCAAAATAATTTCAAAATAATTTCAAATTTATTTTTTTATATAATACAATATTACAATATATTTTATAAATACATCTATACATATGTTTACATTTTATACATACATATTTTTCTTTCAAATTAAATATTTAAAATTTGAGATTTTTTTCTTAAATGTGTATTTGTTTGTGTGTTTCTTTTTGAAAAAATTCGACCATTCGAAAATTCCCTCACCTATTTCTCTTAATAGTTTGATGATGACGACGATAAGAAAATACTAAATACATATTTTTTTTTTTATTTTTTTATATATACATACATATATGAATTTCACAATAATTTTAAGAGCAGAAACCTCTTAAATTTTATTTTTAATTTTAAAATATGTTACAATACAATATGCTGTTGTGTTATACGTTAAAGTTATTTCACATATGTATGAGCGTATAGGTACATATATAAATATCATACGTTTGTAAAAAAGTATGTATTCTAATTTGTATTAAGCATTAAAGCATATAAATATGTGAATATATCTTTTGATGGGAAGAAATTTATTTTTTATTTTCTTTGTGCCTTTAATGTACATATATATATATATATATACGAACTTACATATGTATATACATATTTTAAAATTGATATTTGATACCATTGTATATGTTAAATTTAATGTACGAGTATTAAATTTCAGTAGATTAAAAATATTATTTGGATCAGAGAATAATATTAATTGTAAAAAAATATATAGATATGTATTTATGTTAGTTAAAATTTAAAATCAGGGTTGAGTCTAGACTTTTATATTAAATTGCAAATAATTATCTTATATAAATTCTAACATTCTTAATGAATAACACATTGACTTATTTCGGAGAATATTGTTTGAGATTTTGTTAAAAATGAAAAATAAATATAAATATAATTATAAGTGAATGAAAGTTTCCTGCTCTATAAAGTATACATATAGATTTTTTGAACGTAATAAAGAATATAATAAGGTGTAAGGGAAAAAACTTTTAAAATAGTTGTAATCACTAAGTCAAATATTATAATTTCCTTTACGCAAAATAGTTGTTACCCTTATTAGTTTAGGTAAAATGCATTACATAATATATTAAAAGGATTGGCATATAGAACATTGTTATATTTGCATACAACTTCGAGAGTAGTTTCGAGTGAATACCCTTAATTTAAATATGAGCGATATAATGTCATCTCTGATTTCTATCCGTACAATGCATATGTGCATAGTAAATGAATTATTTAAGAATGCATATAAAATACGTGCAGTTCACATGGAAAACTACGAGTACATATATAAAAAACGGATAGTGTTACAAAGGAAAAATAAATGTTTATTTTTTCCTTTTTGTAACCGTAGCTTAAATTTCGAAGTTAATAATCTTTATGTATCATATTATAAGAATGCAAATGCTTATTATTATTACTCCTCTATTTAAGACGCACATGTGTGCGAGCATTTCTATATTTGTGTATTTGCGTATGAGAATTATAATAACATACATATACATACATATATACAAATAACATGATATTTATGTATTAAAGAATTTAAAAAATAAAATGAAATAAAAAAATATAAAATTACAGAAAAAAAAATAAATGGAAAATTAAAAAAAAAAAAGAAAAAAAAAATGGAAAATATTGGGAACGTCTGTAATATTAGAATTTGTACTTTGTATAATATGCATGCATATACATATGTATGCGAGTATATTAACAGAATATTTTACATACAGCTACAAACGTCATATATAATAATATGTGAAAGAAATTTTTTCTGCCTTGATTTTTACTTCAATAAAATTATTTTATAAATATAGAAACTGTTTTTGTTTCATTTTTATTTTTTTTGTAAAAATAACATTTTTGTATTTTTAATGAAAGAGAGAAAAAAACAAAAAATAGAAATGTACAGATTAAATTCATTTAAAAAAATCAAAACATAAAAAAAAAACAAAAATAAATAGAAAAACAGAAACATTAACAAAAAATATTTTTTTTGTGCGTCATTTTTGTTTAAAATTTTTTTTTTTTTTAAATTTTAAATACACACATTTACATATGTACGTACACAGAATGACATGAGTACATACAATAGTTTTGCTATAGGATTCATGTATTAAGATTTTCTTTGAATGAAAATTTTTGGAAAATTTATTATGAAAACTCAAAATTAGTTTAATGAGGTCCTGACATATTTTAAAAAAAAAAATTTAAAAATCATGCTCGTTAACTTGTACGTTAGTATACATTATTGTACATACAGTTGTTGCAAATACATAAGAAATGTTTTTGCAAAGAAAATAATCTCAAAATTTAAAATGCATAATTTTCACTATTATTAATAAAAGGATGTAGCTTAAAAATAATTAACCACTTATTAGGCTATTTAGAAATACAATTAAAAGGCACGTCCTGTTTTCACTCAAAGTTCTTTAAGTGAAAACACTGTGAATTCTATAGACTAGGAATAATTTAAAATTAATGCTTTTGGGTGAAAAATTAGCGCTGTTTTTCTTAAGGTTGATTTTTTTTTACTCTTCTTATATTATTGTTTCTAAATAGCGAAATCAAAAAGAAAAAAATTTCCATAAGTTTTTTAAGTAAGTTAATAGAGCTTTAATAAGACATAAAATTTGTTTTTATTTTTTATTTTTGGGAATCTTGTATGTATATGTATTTTGATTTTCTTTAATAACGGTATTATTTACAACTAAATCGGAAAAAAGATAGATTAGAAGGAACCTCAGAAGACGCAAGATCTATATTCTGTTGGACAACAGGGCAGTTTTCGAAGCCCTTTGGTCTGAAGTGATAATATCAAATATATGAAGTGCGTCGATCTCCTCGGAGATTTTGCTATGCACAAAAGTTTAACGATGATGTGGGTTATCGGCATCGACCTGACTTGTTTGGTGGTTGCGATTCCATTTGTTGGGTCTGAGTCTTGATTTGAGGTGTCGAGGACGACAGTCATTCGTGCCTTTGATAGTTGGCTTAGCAGGCTAGGAATGACTGGTAGAGTTGGTTTCAAGGAGTGCGATATTCCAAAAAATTTATTGTGCCTTCAGGGAGCGGAGTGGAAAAAGCTGATATCTTTGTGTCGTCCATTCTTGAGGCTGGTGGCTTGGTTACTAAATTGTGAAAACTATTAATAGTGAACTGGGTCGTCTTTATTTGGAAGACAATTTGGGTAATCTCGTTCTAGATTGTTTAAAATTTTGATGTACCTTAAGGAAATTTTTCCCAACTTTGCATTTTTCAAATTTGTCTTTTACTGGTTATTACAATGTGATTATATAAGTAAAACAAAAAAACGAAAATTTCTTTGAAAAATTTCTAAATTTTTGAATGATGAAAAAGCAGGTATTCAAATAATTTCCTTTTTTTTTAACTTTTAATTGCATTTTAATTGTTGGTATTTATAATTTTTTTGTGAATAAAAAATTTATATTTGTCATTTACTTATATTATATGTATTTATAATTGGGTATATATATGAATATATACATGTGTCTCTCACGTAATCATAAATTCTTAGAATTTTTCATTTTTTTTTTTTGATTTTCAATTTTAAAATAAGCATGTTGTTTTATTTACAGTAATACTTCGGTTTCGCGCTATCTATTATAATATGATTTTTGCTATAACGCAATTTTTAGTTTTCTAAAATAATTTTATTGTTCAATCAATAATAATAATAATCTCATGACTAGATTATTGTGATTTGAATTTGAATTGAAGTTGCTAGAGATGAGTGAGATGGAATTGTGTTGAAAGTATATCCAGAGAATGCGGAAATTTCAATATATTATTTAACCTTGCCTTTTAATGTGGTGTTACTGTTCTGCACGTTCCCATATTAAAATTTTTATTATCAAAATGATGGAAAAAGTTCGTGTGAATAATTTTAATTAAAAACACTCGCAGATCAATAAAAGAAAAAATAATGGGATATATATTTTATTTTTAGCAATTATTGTTGACGAAATGTTCAAAACCCACTAAAAGCCAAACAATTATTTTAAAAAATATATTAAGTATGTATTTTATAATAATAAAATAGTTAATAATTTTAATTTCTTCTATTTTTTTACTATTTTGAAATTACCAGTGATTTGGATGTATTTCAAGATATCCGGGGAAAAGTAAATGAGGTCGTACATTAGATTCCTAATAAAAATAAAATAATTCTACATAAATAGTACATATAGGTGACATAAAATGTTATAATTAAGTAAGTAATATGGTATGATATGTATTGCACATAAAAATTCTTAACCTATCTACAAGATTATCTAACTTTTCAAAATTAAAGAATTTTAAAATTTCAGTTCAATTTCTTTATTACAATCTAAGTTTTTAATTGAAGTAGGAAGTTTTTTGATATTGTAATTAATAAACTTTGGCCTTATAAATGCAAATTTAAATTGCAATTTATACTGACGTAAAGTGCGCTTTCCATCAGACTACTTCCACGCATGTCGGAGGGCTCGAAACAAACACCTTCCACCCCTTTTCTATTAAGTATGAAAGTATCTTCAACTCAGCGCCTCGCAAGTGCATAGAACATGTTTCCCTGTCTCATCTCACCATGACAAAATTTTCGTAATATGCTGATTGGTTTTGAAATTTTCTTTGAGAAGAGTAACTGCCATCTTTTTGCATTTTTTTGCTGCTATCTAAAATCTTGGACGATTGCTAGAGGGATAAAACCTGTGCCAAAACTGCAGCATCTTGTTGCAGTGTTGTCTTTTTCTTAAAATAAATAATTCGGCAAACTAATATCATTTGTTGTTAAATCAGAGAGCACGATTGGCATGTGCTGCTCACTTTAAATATATTAATTTGTCATTGGCTAAAAATTATTACAAATTTTTTTTTTTATATTTAAAATATACTTACCTAGGCCCATAATATAATTTCAATAAAATTTTTAAATTGGAAATGTTAATTTAACAATTATAGATAAACTTATTATTGCGGCATTAAACAAAAAAAACAATTAAATATATAAATTGTAAGTGATATTAAAAGAATGTTTTTTTTTTCTTTGCGTCTCCGTAAAAATTGGTTTCTATAAATAATTATAAATAAAATTATAATAATATATAATAAAAAATTATAAATATAAAAGTATAAAAGTTCTGTTTTTGAAAATTTTATTATCAATTATTATTGAGGAGGAGTTATGAATTTCTATTTTCTTTATAGTTTATTTAATTATCTTCTAATTTAAATGGTATATTTTTATGTTGTATGCGAATTATATACACTTAGGGTGCTTTAAAAATAAAAAACTAAATAATTTTAAAAATTAATTACAATATAATAAATTTATGTGTACATATTTTATTTTTTTTTTAAAGTATTTTTGCATCATAAAAAAAAACTTATTTCTTTCTTAAATTTTTATTTGTGTTTTTTTTTCCTTTTTTTATTTTTAATGTTTTCATTTCTCAATTCTTTTTTTCTTTTCATTTTTAGGTAAAATGACATTGAGAAAATGATCCACTGGCTCATTGAACCCTGATATTCAGATCATTTACGTACATAGAGGAAAAAAAAGTATAATTATAAAAATTTTATATAGAACATTATATTGAATCTAAATTTATGTACAATTTATACTTAGTACCTACGAGTATTATAACATTTGTGCTGTTATACACATACATTTAATTTAAATAAAAAAAAAAAAAAACAAAAAATAAAAGAAAAATACTAAACATGTGCACGATATCGTTTTGTAGTTGTTTTTGCTTCTCCTTTTTTTTGATTAGTGAAAAACAAGATATAAAATTTTAAAGATATTTAAAATATAATATAAAAGCATTTTTTATATAAAAAAATTATATATATATATATATAGATATATAGCTTAAATTATATATAAACAGGGATGGAAAATTCATAAAAAAAAGAAAGAATAAGAAAATATTTAATTTTTATTAAAAAAAATTGTTGGAATTTAAAATAAGAAGCAAAAGTATAAAACAAAAAAAAAAATCAGTGTGAATTTAGGACGTTTATTTTTATTTTTTATTTATTATTTTTTTTCATATATAAATTTTTTTATAAGTATATTATTTATAAATATAATATAATTTTTTTTTTATCCGAATACGTGTGAAAATTATGATTTAAATAGCGAAAAGCTGCCTAAAAATTGCATAAAAAGATGTTTATTTTCCCATTTATTTTTATTAAATTCTCATAAATATTTACAAAACAAAAAAAAAAGTCCTACATACATATATAAAGTAATTAAATTAATTTATTATTTGGGCAATGAAAAATGTAATATTATTTTATTACATATATATATAAATACATATTTATATAGGTATTAAATAAAATACGAATGAAAATAAAAAAAAAATGTATTAATTTTTTTATTTTATATTTAAACAAACAAAAAAAAAAAAAAAATTAATTTATTTTAAATAAAATTAAGAATATAAAAAATTTAAAAGTAATATCTGTAATTATTAATAATTTATCAACAAATAACAAAAACACAAAAAAAAAGAAAGAGAAAATATTATTAAAAAAAAAACAAAAAAACATAAACAAAAATGACAACAAAAGCTTCACCACCAGCACACCAACATTCAACAACTGGAACATCTGGAACAGTTGGTGTTTCAACATCACTTGTTGGTGTCGGTAATTCTGTTAATTTAGCCAATGTTAAAATTAAAAAAGAATTACCAACAGATGAAATAAATGTAAGTGAAATTTTATTTTGAAAATACAAAATAAATTTTAAAATGAATTTCTTTATTTAATTTTAAGAAATTATAAAATTGAATTGGGTAAGTTGGTGTTTATTACCGTCGTCCCTTGGTACTCTAGAAAATTTTAAAAATTTGACGTGGAAGACCATCATATATGGTATCGAGATTTCGGTTGGATTACTTAGAATTTGTTGTTGTCTATGATCGTTATGGCTCTTTCTGAATTACTTTATGACTATCATATATTTTTGAATAGTAAGCGTAGGTCTGATAGTTTTCCGTCGTCTTTTTAATTTCTTGGTCTGGCTACATGTTATATCGAACTTTTTTGCTTTTTATTTCTCAGGCGGTTTGCGGATGTTGATGATTTTTACTTTGAGTTCATAACGAGATGAAGTTTTCTGGTTCTACTCCTTTTCATTTAGGTGAAATAATTATTGATGAGGCTGTTGTTTTGCAAAATTTATTACCTTTTAGTAACGATTGGTGTTCTGGCTCGAATGGAGTTACTCCTATTGTTTTGCGGAATTGTATTTCGAATCTTGATAGTTCACACCGTTTTCTTCACAATCTGTCGCTTCGTAGTTCTGCATTTTCAGATGTTTGCAAGAATACTTTTATGATACAGGGCCATAAAAGAAGTCGCGTAATTTAATTAGTAATTATAGTATAAACACATCGATAGGTTGTCTTCTATTCCTAAACTCTTCGAAAAAATCTTAATATATTATGTATTTTGTGTGAACCTTATATAAAATATCAAATCTTTGTTAAAGAAACTAAAGAATATTGTTCGTTTTATTTTTAAATCTAAAATTACAACCAAGAATTGCCACTGCATTTAGACATAAAAATATATTTCCACACATAAGCATATATTCATATATGAATATACATGTGAATGTATATTATTTTGCTTTCATCTATAAATTAAGTATTAAATACTGACTATAGCCGATAAATGACCAGCTAAAGAAAGAAAAGTAAAAATATAACAGTAATATAATATCAAAAACAATCTATAACCATATATCTACATACAATTAAGTGAAAATGAGAACGGTGGAAAAAAGTGCAAAAAAAAAAATTAATACACTAGTAAAAGCCTATATTATATACAGGCATGCGATGAAATTTGATAATTTAAATCGCGCGGCTCACCACTATTCTTGCACTATTGTTTGTTTATAAATGCATAACTTATAATGTTCAGGATTGTTATAATGTTTGCGTATATATATATTTCTATATGTATGAGGTAAATAAATTTATGAGTTTGTAGGTACAAACTTACTTTTGTAGCTAATCGCTGTATATTTTTCACTTTTTAACTTTTTTTACTGTTTTTGTTATTCCCATTGTAATACACTTTATCGTCACAATAAGTTTTTAGACCTCTCATCTAATAAGAACATGTATTTATAAAAGATTAGGATACAGATACCTTCAGCAAAAACAAAACTAATGAAATTTGGGTCAAAACATTAGTTTGTAAAACGTCACATTTCCGTCAAATAAATTAAGTTAAAAACAAGTAAAGCTATAAAAATAACGGTGAAAATTAAATGATATGATAGATTTTACCAATTTAATATATTATGTTGCATATTTGCAGGAGGAAAAGCAAAAATATAAAAAGCAAGTTGAAATAGCACAAAATGAGTTCCATTTAAAAGTATACATATGTATGTAAAAAATTGAGAACTCGAGACTTTAACTTTTAAGTATTAATTTAACGAAAAACCGGTTTCAATTTGCGAATTTAATGGACATTGGACATCAATACGTTTTTAGAATTTACCGAAATTGCCTATATGAAAAAACAATACTCAAGTTGCTAAAAATTTGCATTTTCTTGACATTGAAAAATAATAGTTTTCTATGTCTAGTTATAAAAGTATAGAAGTTGGATCGAGATATGCAATAAATTTTTTTAGAGAAATATTTTTAGTAAAAATCTATTAACACATAAAATTTCGGCTTTTCATATCGAAAGTTTTCCAGTCAGGCAGACAATGAAACTAATAAACATATTTTTTCTAAAAATTTTTTCAATATAAAAATAGGAGGAAAAAAAGAAAAATTTTTAATTTTGCTTATTAACACATACTCGTATTCATTTTAGTACCATACGCAATAACAACAAAACTATTTTTTTCTGTTCTAAATTTATACATACAATATATACCAAAATACATTATACATACATACATATAAATGTGACATCAACAACGTCAATGATTATACTTATTATAATATTATATTTGAGTATATTTGTGTATATGTTAATATAAATGATATATGTAAAGGTGTCATATTTCTTTTCTTTATTAAAAGTATGCACAAGATAAATATATAAAGCGACAAAGAACTTTATTATATACCTACATTACTACGACAGTCTTTAAAAATATTTCCAAAATTTATATAGTATTACATTATTATAGATTTTATATTTCACTTTATGTTATATACGCATATACATAAGTGCTTGTATTCAGGATTCAAAGGTAAAATAATGCTGAAGGTATAAAAGTAAATGAATTTTTTTTTCTTTTCTTTTTTTTTTGATATATGATCTTTAGATAATATCCTGTTTCATAGATTCTAAATTTTCATCATTTTTCGTTTTATATTAAATACACACTCCATAGTGTACATAAAATATTTAGGAAAAAAAAAACAAAGAAAAAATAAAATGTTGCATAATTGAGGAAGATATTGTATGCGATATACCATCATACAATATATATTTTGTAATATGAATTCTTAGATAAAATTTAAATAATAATGAAGGAAAAGTGGAAAAAAATAACTTGCTATTAGTATATGCGTTAAAAATAAGAACAACAATAATTAAAATAGAAGAATAATTTTATATATGTATGAGTAGAATTGTAAATATTTTAAACAAATTCATTGTATGTTATATAAATGCTATACCTTTTGTAATTTGACTGTCAAATATTTAATTACAAAAAAAAAAATTAAATGAATAAAAATATTTTAATTTTTAAAATAAAATTTGTATTTTGATAATTTATAAAAAAAACTATATTTAAAAGGTATAATCAAGTTTCAGAGATATTTGATAAAATACGTGAATACCTTCAAAAATGATGCTTATTAAACATTATATACATACTTAAATATACATAAAATTATTTAAATACTATGTTTGTGGATATAATATATTAGTTTATTTCATTAATGCTAGACATATTCCCAAATGGACTTAGACAGCAGTTGAATACTTATGAAATTCTGCCTTAAACAATTGCACCGCCGGACAGCAAGTACTGGGCGATCGAAAAGGATATGTATCGTGGTTTCGTCACTGTCCTCACGGAATCTATACAAGGGAACTAGATTTTCCCAGTTCATGCAGGTGATATTTTATTGGGCCCAATAAAGAAATTTGGAATGGTACGAACTAGGTTTTTATCTATCCCTAAAAACTCTGAAATCGAATACAATCTTTAATCTGCAACAAAGCTACACCCTATATTTTTGAAATTTCGTTTGAATTACACAAAACTGGTCTTTAATCGTATCTCAACAATTTAAAAAAAATTTATTACTAATTGAAAAATAACTTCGATTTTTAATTATTTACCATTCTGGTCACTTTTTAATTTTGTATATTATAAGAGTATAATAATTACGGTTTATATAACTTACATGAAAATATTTTAAATAATTATTTTCTAATAATAAATTTTATATCTAATTATAATCAATTCTTTACCGACCGCATTGCATACAATAAGGGAGGGTAAGTGATGCCAATAAATTTTGGACATCGAGCTTTCGGTGGGAACGTGCTTCTCTATATTAGGGAAGCGTAAATAAATTTTTCGGATATATCAGATCTCAGGAACTGGATCTTTTTTATTTTACATTTTTGCCCATATAAAGAGATAATTTTCTTGAAATTTATTATTTAAACTTGGGTTGTTAAAACAATGAACTCGGAAAATAAACTAAGAGGGGCCCGGAACCTAAAATTTTTATTTTTTACCGATCGATTTTACATTTTTTACCATTTCTACGGAATTAAGTGATAAAATTTCTTGAAATTTAATATTTAAGCTCTTGTTGTTACCGAAACTAACTGATTTACTTTTCAATTCGAATGACATAAAACGAAACTCTACTAACATTTTCGGGTAATGTTAACTAAAACCTGATTTGTATCCTCAAAATTGTAAAGAAGTGTTTAAATAGCATTTTTATAATGTTCTGAAACACTTGCACTAAACTAGACAATGTATATTGCGATCGCTTATGTGTTGACTACATCATATTTTTTTTATTTCATTTTCAACAAATTCATTTTTTAATTCATTACCTTTTTAATTTGTCAGAGGTAAACAAGAATATAAAATTTCAAATTAATATTTTATTTTTTTTTTAATTATAATAATATGTAGTTGCATCAAGTACAATGACATATACAAAAAGTATAATATACGAAAAATATCTACAATCCCAAACAGACAATACATACGTATAATCTAACTTAAAAATACAAAATGTGCAAGTAAAATTTGTACACAAATATACAAATGTACATACATACTCGTATATGCATGCATATATACGTATAAATTTTTTACTGTAACATTATTATTTTACAATATCAATAAAATGCTGTGTAAATATCTAATGAGTCGCTCCGATAATTTTTTCTATTCACATAATATCATTGTTTCAAAAAAAAAAACAAAAATGGCAACTAAAAATGTAGAAAAAATAAAAAGAATTCATTTAAAATTTTTTTTTTTTGTATTTTATTTTCTAATTCATTAATTCTTGCAACTTTCAAATAATAATGGTGTCAATTACAATTTACATATCACATTTTCCACCTATTTTATGGTACGTACACATGCATTTTATTATGTAGAAATATTTAAGTTTTTATGTATGTGTATGATGAAAAATTTTTAAGGTACAATTATATGTATGTATGTATATGTTTTTGTAGAAATTTTTTTTCTATAATGACGGCGTATAGCGTATAATTATTAGAGAATATTGTAGAAATGACAAAAGTTAGTAAACTAGAAAATGTTTGAAATTTTTTTCTATACCTACCTTATTATTGTTATTAGGATTTTTTTCCTCTCGAAAAGTAATAAGTAAATTCTATCTATTTTAAAATAATAATAAGAAAGAAATGTAAAAAATAAAAAAAAAAAAACAAAATAAACTGAAAAATTTTTTATTTTATTTCTCTAATGATATTAAAGTAATCTGAGAATGATTAAGGTAGAAAATTATGCAAAAAATAAAAACAAAAATGAAACAATATCAAAAATTATAAAAAAAAATGCTGCAATTTGTTGGAAAAAAGTTAAATATCCGGAAAATGTAACGAGAAAAATTGTAAAAAAATTAAAACAAAAATTTTATTCGTATTTTATTTATTATTTAACAAAATGACCATATTTATAAATTAAATTTGTACAAAACTGAAAACATAAATGTCATTGTACTTAAACTTGTTATTTCCGAATTTTAAAATTGTTATTGAATTTTTAAAACAAACTTACTAACAATTAAAACTCTTTTCCTTTTTGTGATTCAAAATAAGGAATAAAAATTTTCATATCCTTAATGTGAGTGGTTACATCATACTGAGGATTACCTCCATAGCAAGCTTGTATTAGTTTTGAAGATGGTCAGACTTTAATTAAATTTTTATTTCTTTCTTTACTCTCATTAAGAATGAAGCTCACACATGATATGAAAGTCGTTGTTAGTTATTGCACTATTAATTAAAACTCTTGTAATTTAAAATCTTTGAGTTATATATTCCGCGACACCAAACTCGTTTCCGACACCTCTCTTCCGACTCCTCGAATTCTGAACTTTTGATTCTGCGAATCCAACTCCTTGCCTTTCACTGTTTAACTCAGGGTACAACGGTTACAATGCCAGAAATGAGAAGTAATTTTTGTATAAAAATTTTGATAGTTACTTATAATAAAGTTTATGTACCGCGTATATTATAGAAGTATGGTCAATTTATTAATATTGTAGCAGTAAATATTTAAATATGTAATGCATGCATAATATTGGTCGGTAATTCTTTTATTTTTTTCAAAAAAAAGGATTTAATTGAAATTTTAGAAAGGTACGAAAGTATGAATAATTGTAATATTATTTACGCAATGATAATTATATTTAAATTTAATATTTTATTTATAATACATTATAACTTCATGAAAGTTTATATATAATTACATTTTCAATTTTAGCTAAAAAGAATTAATTTTAAACTTTAAACTATTCGCTGATTCTGAATGATCTTCCTTTATTAATAATGAGTTCATTAAAGGAAAGGCTTTTTTACTATGTTTTTTTTGACTTCGTTTCGGGTTTGCGGTCAAATTTTGTAACTCAGCTTTTGGTTACTTCTAAAATGGAAGGACAGAGACATGTGGATAGATGGTGTGAAAGGGGGATGAAAGTTTGAGAAAGATAGAGTGAGAGGGACAAAAAGATAAAAGTTAGAGAGAAAAGAAGAAGGAGAGAGGGAGAAGAATAGATACAAAGGGCGAAAAAGGGGGAGGAAAAGGCTCATGGAAAAAAGAGAAAAGAAAAGAACTTTTTATTCCAAGCAATGCTGCCAAGTAAATAATTCCGTATATCTTATTTTTTTAATAATAAAATATATTTTGAAGATACGATTAAGAAAAAAATCTTCACGAACCTCTCCACCCTCAATTCAGGTTCAGTTGAAAAAAGTAGGAAGCCAAAATATCATGATTTCAAATCAAATCAAAACATACACCAAAAAGATAAGCTTCGCATTTAGTTAATGCCCCAAGTCGATTGACATAAAATTAATTATTATTATACATTATAGTTTTTTTAGCATTATTTGATTGAAACATCAAATATTAAATTTTTTAAAAAAAAGTATACATAAGTAAATAGTTATCGTTGGTATTAATGTTATTTAGTTTTCATAAAACTGAATATTTTTAGTTATTTTTTTACATGTACGAGTATGTATTAAATTTTGCAAAATAATATATTTTGAGTTGTTTGGCATATGCCCTGAGTTTTTTTTAAATCATATGTTGATATATAGCTCATTCGCATTACTAATTCTCACATATCGCAACTCGGCTTAAAAGATAATAAAGTTTTAAAATTGAATTAAGTAGATAATTTAGAAGTAATTTCTATGAAAAGTTCGCTGCTTACTACTTTTGTTACACAACCTTTTACAAAAACTTTGCAAGAACTTCTTTATATAGTGAATAATTATATAATATATTGAAACACAAAAATTTACTTTAAAATAGATTCAATGCCTTTTCATTCGAGCTTAATTAATTTAATGATTTCAAGAATCAATTTAATGTACAAATAAGTGACTGAAGGAGCGAGAAGAAAACACCTTTAACAATTTGAAGGTGAATGAAACTCATATAAAATATTGTTAGTTACAAGAATCAATGAAGTGTATTTTTTCCAAATCGAAGTTTATTTTTATTTAACAAAGTAGAGACTACTAAATTCAGTATTAAATTGAACAAATATTTGCTAAACAATCAATCAAGGAATAATGCATACTCGTAATATATAAGCATAGGTAAATAATAAACATTTTTTTTTTGCTATAATTTTCGGGCAAAGTTTTATAATTACAAATTTTTAGTATATAAGTACTATTTAGATTATATATATGTGTATATTATATGCGTATATTTTATAAGTTTAAATATGTACATACGCATAAAAATTTAAAAGTATTTTTATTATAAAAAATTTTTGAAAAAAAATTTAATGTATTTTATGAAAAAAAATTTCATGCTCATAAATATGTTTGTATTATTATTTTATATATGTGTAAATCATTATACTCACTTATATATACAAGTACATAATTTAATTTATTTTATACTTGATATTTAAAATATAAAGTATTTGATTACAAAGTATGTGAAAATTATTATACAAAATAATTTTATTATTTTTTTTTTTGTATTTAATTTGCATAAAATTATACCATGATTTTTATATTGTATAAAAATCATGGTAGACAAACTAAATATCAAAATATATGTTAAAAGTATGTAATATATAAACTATATAGTCGTCTCATTTTCATTTTGCTTTCATTATATTTTATTTTAAATTTTCTGTGTTTTTTTTTTCTCTTTAAATTAAGTGTTGTAATAAAAATAAAAATTATTATATTACCTATTTAAGTATATATACCTTTATATTATATTCCATTTTAAATATTAATTTAAAAGAAAAAACAATACTTGGTTACACTATTACAGTGTTTGTCAGATTTGTGTATACTTATACATTTTTATACATAGTGTCAGATAGTACACAATATACTGAGTTAATTGAGCTTATATAGTAGTTTATTTTATAAAATTTTTCATATGAGTCGGTAATTATTTATGTGTCCATTCTAAATTGAGTGTGACTGTTAAATTAAAAAAAAAATATATATATATAAATGGTATTAAATATTATATTTTTATGTACTGTATTATATATATACAAATACGTATATGTATATATATAATAATTATATGGTTGTATACACATGGACATACAATATTTTTGTATTCTTTTTTTTTCCCTTTTCTGTTTATTTTTTACTTTGCGCTCTTATACATTTTATATTCCATTATTAATGGATCGCTCTGTAATGTTGTATTAAATTTCAAAAAGAATATCGAATTTCACTCATTTTATATAAAATTAATTTTATTTTAAAGTTTATAATAATAAAGTTTTATTTTACTTTATTTATATTTTCTGTTTTTTTGTTTTTTTTTTTTTTTGTTAAAATTCGAACTTTATAATTTTCTTTTTTTTTTCTAATTGTTTGTCATTTGTAATTTCGGTCGAAATATAAATCCAGAATACAGAAAGAAAAATAGGAACATTATTAATAATTAAATAATAGCAATCATGAAAGTGTACAAGGTAAAAAAAATTTCAATTAAAAAAAATTTTTTATTTCTATTTTTGCTTTTCTGTACTGCGTACATGTTTATAGTATATTTGTATATATATGATTGTAAGTAAATAATTTTAATATAATGACGAATTTAACATACCGCACATTCGTATTGAAGAGCATTACATACATATTTATATAATCTACGGTATTGCATTAAGCTACTATAGTGTAATCATAATAGTATAGGAGGATTCAAGATTTTAATACTGTTTTAAAATACATAACATTCTATTTATTCTAGTAAATTTTTATTAAATGTATACTTACAATCTACTCAATAATGTACGAAAATTCCACTTTATTAAATGTATTGAAAATGTAAAAAATATTGAATTCATTTATACACATACATACCATACTAGGTTGCAAGATTTGCAAAAATGTATTTAATTAATTTTCATTCTATAATGTTTAATATTCGGATATTTACATATGTAGTACTAATTGCACGTCCAAAATAAAAATTAAAGTTTATAACAACAAATAGAAATAATAATAAATTTTAAAAGCAAGAGCTAGAGCTTCTATTCAAATTCAGGGGTTCATTTTAGAGGAATTATTATTGTATTAAGTATATATCATGAAAAAACTCATAATTAATTAAAAAATTATCTTATAATTTTATATTTCCAAAAAATTTGTTATAAAATGCTATAGCAAGTGATTAAATAATATGAATAAAAATATTGTAAAACCCCCAAAAGTATGCAATCTTTCATTTTTAAAATTGCATGTAAGGTTTTTAATTTATTGTATGCCATTTTAATTGACATACATACAAATTTTAAATAATAGAACATAATAAAATTCAAAAAATAATATCAGTAGTTTTTCTATTTATAACACAATTATGTATTATTTGTGTTTTTTTTTGTATATTTGTAGTATTTATATACATAACTTAAATCCAAAATATGTACTTATAAGTGTATATGCATATTTGGAAATTATATTTTTTTTATTTTAATAGAGATTGTAAAATAATCCATTTTTACTTAAATTTCTTTTCTTATTTTTCATTATTTTTAATAAAATTTTTTATATTTAAATATAAATGATATTTATATGTATTATAAAGTCCATGAGCATTTATAGGCTTGTATAATCGTAACATGAATTTTTTATTAAAAAATTCAATGAAAATATAAAAGAGAGAGAAAAAAATAAAAAACTGAAATATCAAATTTATTTTACTTACCTTTAGGTTGGAAAATTAACACCTTTTTTTGTATATTTAATATACTCGCATTACATATTCATACATATTTATTGAGTATACATTTAAACATATAAATGTACATATTTATTATGTTTACTATTATTCTATTCAAATATTTTAACACTGTAGTATCGGGGTACTTTATTTAAAAAAAAAAAATATCATATTGAAAATTTAAAAATAATTTGTTTTTGTACACTTCCATAAGTTGTGCATATTTTAGAAAAATGAATCATAAATTTTCTTTCTATATATACGTAAGTACAAAACAATGTATAGTACTTATATAAAATAGTTTATTTAATTAATTATTTTATTTAGGAAATGAGAATAAATTTTATTTAAAACTTTGAAAATACTTTAATACGTATTTAAGTTTTACAGGTTGATAAAATAAAAATAAATGTTAAACTTTAACTTTTGTCCCTTAAATTTTGAAAGATGCACATTTCTAAATTTCTAAATTTTCTTTACATTGTTTCGCATAAATATGCGAAAATATTTTTTTATATTTATATGTCTTCTCGGGCATCTCAGTTGAAATTGAACTGATTTTAATAAAAATTTATGACAGCAGATATTTTGAAATTTCTAATTATCCAAAAATATGCAGCGCTATAAGTTATGTGCTAATCATACCTGATTTTTTACATACCATATTTTAAAATTAGCGTTTTAAATTTTTATATTACAAAATATTAGGTGATAACAGTATTTGCAAGTAAAAGGCTTTGGTTAACATTTTATTCTTAATATGTAATAATATGTAATTATAATAATTTTCTATTAAACAAAATGAAATTTACAAAATTATTTCAAACTACTCACTCACACATATCAAATGAAAAAATTTTGAAAAAAAACTCTTTTTTAGAAATTTCCTCATTTATGTTACTCTACTTTTTGTATTTTTATTATATTTTTTTTATTGTAAGTTTACTTAATTAAAATTTTTATCCTTCTTTTGTTCAAAATTATCAAATTTCAAAGAAAATATATAAATTTATATTATTACACTTAATATTTTTATTATCTATTTTTTTTTTTTGTATAACTACATATGGTTTTATGTATGCATCACTTTTCAATCTCACATATAATCATTATTTAATTTTCAAAATAAAATGCAATAGAGAAAAAAGGTTGAGATTATGATTCATTGAGAAAAAAAAAAGCAAAATAATACAATGATATTTTGTATCACAATCAAAAACTGCAGCAAATAAATTTAAGAAGAAAACAAAAAGTCCTCTTTTTATATCTCATATTATCTACGTATAACACATATTATGGGATAGTTATATGTATACTATGATATTTATATTTACTAGCAAAGAATATAATCACACCATACCCTATATGGTATATATATATATATATATATACAACAATAATCATTCATTGTCGTTCAAGGCGAAATACAATCCAACATTATCTTCAACATCATCATTTTGCATCAATATACATTTTTACTACAATTTTAAATATGATGATGAAAAATATGAAATGATATACAAAGCAATGACAAAAAAAAAATGTACATGATAAAAATAAAAATAATACAAATAATAATATAGGGGAAAAAAGGAATGAAACAAGAAATGAATAAAAAAAAAAAATGTGATCCAAAAGATCACAGTATAAGAATCTCACCTTACCAAAAGAGGATCATATTTTGTTATAATACAGAATAAATATTACGTATATGCCTTAATGCAATATACTCGTACATGTGTTAATGTGGGTATAAGTATATACATACTACATTCTCATAACATTTATATGCCGTAACAAATGAATAGATATACGTTTATTAATACAATGTTATATAAATGCAATTGCATGTATTTAGGGGCATTTAATAAAATTTGTTTTAAAATGAACATTTCTTTGTTATCTTGAAATTTAAAACGAATTAATGATAAAAATATTTTTTATTTAAATTTTGAAAAAAATTAATTTTGTTTTAAAAACAAGTTACTTACCTAAAATTAGTTTTGATTTTATTCTTGACAATTGTGTACAATATTCGATAAACAATTTTCAATAAATTTTATCATAATAGTCCCCGAATTTTTGTTATTTGTCACGGTATTTCTAAATATATTTGATATTTATCGCACTATTCACCGCTTTAAAAGAAAGGTTTTCATTCAGTAAAATCAAGACTATTATTTTTATCTGAATTTCCTATATATGTTTTTGCTTTCAGCATACTCAAATATATAAAATATATTTATGCATATGGTGTAATTTTATAGTAACATATTATACTACATTCATTATCCTGTTTTAGTTTTTTTAATTTTTTTAATAGGATATTGGATACTTATATGCAAAAGATTTTATCATTTATATTATTTTCTTCTTATTGTTTTTGAAACTTTCAACCACTGATAAATTACACTTACTATAGTTTTTTATTTTTATTTTTTTTTTGTTTCGTATAAATTCGTATGTTGGACGTTTACTATATTATCATCATCGCATGATATACGTTTCAAATTCTTAGGTGACAAATTATAATGTTGAAGGATTGTTGAAGTATATACTATATACTTAAAGGAGAAATGACAAAAAAAAGTGTGATTTAAATTTTAATATAACATACATACATATATACATTTTGTTCAAAGTTCTCTTCATTATACAGAAGTTGACATTGATAATGATAATCAGACTCTTTTGTATAATGATGATAACTACAGTTGAACCTGAATAAAAGAAAGAACATAAACCTTCCCGCAAAGAACATATTTTTACAAAGATCTGAAGGGTCCAGCAGACTAGGAAGGCCTGAATTGAGATGGAGCGACTGTGTGGAAAATGATGTTGATCGGGTTGCATTGATGATGATACAGCTCTTATACTCTTTATGAATTCTTGAATGTTATGCTCAAATTTTGTTTAGGAAATTTAAATAAAAACAGTATGAAAAATCTTGAAAGAATTCAAACTACACTCAATTTTGTGATTGAGTAGTTGATGGACAAAAGAAACAATTATTTCGGTCTCTTGAAATTCCTCTTATTCAGGTTCAACTGTAGGCATATGAATGTATATACGTACGTATATACTTTGCATACTGATGTATTAAAATTATACAAAATAATATTTAGTGTAAATTAGAGCACCATATTTCTGTTTTTTGTTATTTTTTTTTTTGCATAAAATTTTCTTATTATTTTATGTCTTTTAATCTTTGTAGTACTCAACCATGGGATTTTTCTGTATTTTCATATGTTATGATATAATTCATTATTGTGTATATATGTATAACTATATGGGTTTATAAATATGTATAACATATTATATTATATGGTTTAGAATTTCAAAGTGTACCCATTTACATGCGTTTTCTTTGTTTAGTGTTTTTTTAATGATACCTGTGTAATATGGAAGTGTGAATCAATGAATATTTTTAGGGTGCTCTTATTCCTGGTCTTTTTGTTTTTTTCTTCATAATGTTTTTCTATTTTTTGTTCTCGTTTTTTGTTTCAATTTAACTCACCATTTATAACAGTTAGGTTAGAAATACATTTCATATTTATATATAACGTACTTATATCTGTATCGTACATTTATATAAATATTGACGTATTAGTAAATAAAAACACACGAGAATGATGTTAATTGGGAATTTTATTCTCTTTCGTTAATAACAAAAATAAAAAAAAAATATAAAAATAATAACAAAATAGAATTTAATAAAGTTGGGTCAAACCAATGGTTTGTATTGTAGCACTTTTCCCTTCAACAAGTGAAAATTCTGTAACAGTCTACGAGTATGTATACCTATCACACTATTAAAATTATTTTCATTCATATACAAAACTATTTCTAGGATTGCATATATTTAGGATGATGCATACATGCAGTCTTTGAAATAAAGCAAAAATTAATATAAAGTGGGGTTAACATAATGCTCGATTTTAAGGATTAATTGTGTGAGTTAAGAAAAATAATTATATTTTTTAATGTTATATAATTTACCGTTAGCTTTTCGTGTTTATAGAAATTTGAAAATGTTTGCGGTTTCGGAAATATAAGGCGCCAAAAATTCAAATTTTACAAATTTCAAGAGGCGATAACTTGAGAGGGGGTGGAGATGGAAAAAAATTTTATTCTAACGAAATAAACTATTTGTTAATGTCTATAAGCCACTAAAATTTCAAGCTTCTACAGGCTGGGGTCTAGAAGAAAAATGACATCAAAAATTTGGAAAAAAAGGACTTTAGATAATGGTAAATTTGAACGGCCATTTTGTTTTTCTAAAGTTTAACTATAGTATACCGCGCTAGGGAAAGCAAACCGCTGCCTTTCTGCGCTTGCAAAATTTCAAAAATGCTTATGGTTTCATTGCAACAAATAGTTAAAATAGGCCATTTTTAGTGCTTTGGGGGGGTATAACTTCTAGAGGGGGGGAGATAGGTAAAAATTTTGTTCTACAAAAATTAGTTTCTAGTAAAAATCTATGTACGTACAAAATTTCAGCTTTCTATCTTTAGAAATGTAGAAGTTTTGTAAACAGACACACGGACAGACGGACGGACGGACGGACGGACGGACGGACGGACGGTCGGACGGACGGACGGACGGACGGACGGACGGACAGAGTGAAACTAATAAGCACTTTTTTTCAAAATTTTTTTGGAAAAGTGCTAAAAATGATTGCGCGTGGTGCAAAAAATCAGAGAATTTACCCATAAAACAGACATATTGAGAATTGCATTCAATTGTTATATGAGTACAAATTTTAATAATTAAAAATTAAATAATTTAAAAGTTTAAAAACAGAAGTTTCATTTGCAGTATATTTTGCGGCTTCTCATTATTTTTTGACCACACCATTTTGCAAACGAGTGGAGTATTTTAATTTTTTTGTTACTAAACAGTTAATATATAGAACGCTAAACATTGGAAAATATTCTATTCTATATAAATATATTCTTTACTACATTTTTTTTTTATTCTTACTCCTGTTGGGAATATAGGGATTCCATTTGCATCTTCACCTCGTTTATTTTTTTGCTATTTACTTGACTTGACCCGATATTAGATCTGTTTTTTCTAGCTATGCTTTAACAAATCTCCATCAAGTGTTCTTCCGGGTTTTCTTGAACTTTGTGAGTTTTTTTAAAGCGTGTCCGATCCATTTTCCCTTTATTCTTTTTATTTGTCTATAAATAAATTTCTCGCCTGTTATTATCCAAATCGGTTGTAGTAAAGCAAGAGGTGCTCTTGCTTGCTTTATGGTGTTACATCTTCCTGGACCACACCATCAACTGCTATATAATGCTGCCCAAGTAGCAGAACCTGCTGATACACTTTATTTATTGGTGTTCCAGACAGACTATGCTAGTGAGTTTATTTTTGTCGCCTTGGTTTTGTCTATGTTTATTCTAGACCCAAATGTCTGGCAAATTGTTCAAGGTATTTTAATTTGTTCTGCATGTCTTGTGGGAGAGAAGGCGGATGTTATCGTCATTATCCAGATTTTCTAGATTTTAGATAAGATTCCAGATTATGCCCCTTCTCTGTGAACAAGCAACTTGTATTATACTGTTTAGCACGATTGTAAAGAGTAACGGTGAAATTGGTCAACCATGTTTGACCTCTGATTGGGTGGTGAAAGGTTCGTTTATTTTTCTTCTATGTATTACCGCGGTTTTTTTGTACAGCGCTCGGTACGGTTTCAATGCCTTTATTTGTGTTATTTTGCGTTACTTGCTCCCATACATATAATTTTTTTTTAATTATGTATTTCATTAGTTTAATTATATTATATAGAGAGATTACAATTTCATTTTTCAAAATTCTATGCTTATTAAATTTCATATTTTTTGCTGTTTTTTTTGTTCGTTTTATTTAATATTACACATTATGAGCACTTTTTTGTAAATACATGTATAATTATATGTGTATAACTGTGTATTACCTAAATAGTTTATTTCATAAATTATAAATATAAAGACCATAGAGTATAATATGTATATGTATATACGCATAACAGAAGGATGTATATTTGAGAATTTATTTTTAGAGAACAATTTCATTATTACAAAATAAAACATTAAAAAAAAAAACTATCTATTTATACTTTAGAATAAAAACAAAAAAAAAAAACTGGGGAAAAAAGTATAAGAAATAAAATAATTTTTTTTTAACATTTTTGTAAATGAGTACGTATAAGAAAATTAAAACCATCTATTAAATTCGATATTTATATGCCAGGAGCTTTTTTGTTTTTTAATTCATATACACATGCATATCTATATACAATTACAACAATGTCTGTGTATGAGTAAATACAATGTGTTACGAATATTGTTATGTTTGGATGTAATTTTTTGAGTAATGTTCTTTTTTTTCTTCGTCTTTCTCTTTAGAATTAAAATATAAATTACTACATTTCTATATACTTGAGTGTTTGTATATAAAAATTTTGTTTATATTTTTTAAAATAATATGAAAATAAAAAAAAAAGAATATGGATTAAAAAAACAGAGTGATTTCTATAATATGTATATGTTAATATCGTAACTGTAGATTACGTGTGTTTAGAAAAACAAAATTTCTGAGTGTTGCCACACATATAAAAATTAAATGTTACAAACTTTCATTAGAAATTTCAAGAAATTTTAATACTTAGGGTTTTCTAGCGTATTAAAAATTTTAATGCAATTTTTTCATGATCCGAACCTTTAATATTCAAATATTATGAAAAGAACAAAGGTAAGAGTAGTACTGTGAGAGCGAGAGATGTAAACAACAAAAATTGTGTTATGCATGTACATGTGTGAAAAGACCTTTAACTCAGCTCTATTGCCGAGCCATATAATAGACAAATATCAGTAGAAATTGGTACAATAGTTAAAAGAACAGTTTTAGATCGTACGCAAATGGGTCAAAGATCAGTATTGGAACGGATGCGGGGGTATTTGGGCCAAGAACCAAATTCTCCGAACCTATGGGAACTTTTCCGAGTGTATTTCGGGCTAAGTTGTACGCCATTGAAATGTACGTGCGGTTCAGCCTGGAAAGGGTGTATCGGGGAGAGGAGATAATGATTATGTCGGATAGCCGGGCTGCGATCGGAGCGTTGAACTAGTTTTCAGTATCCTCCGCGGCAGTATGGGGCTGTCTTGAGAAACTCAATGAGTTAGGCAGATGCAACCGGGTCACACTGTGTTGGGTGCAGGGCAATGTGGGCGTGGAAGGAAATGAGGCCGCTGCTGCGCTTGCAAGGAAGGAGGCAAACAAACCGCATCTTGGGCCGGAGCTCTTCTGCGGAATCGGACCAGATACTATTCGTTGGAAATTAAGTAAAGAATCAGAAAGAAGGCGGTCGGAGCGCTAGGGAAGTCTTCCGGGGCTGCGGCAAGCCAAGGAGCTCCTGGGAGGTTATGACCAGAAGCGATTTAAGAAAATTATAGGGATGGGCAAGAACCAGGTGAGAGTCCTCACCGGCATTTTGACGGGTCACTGCAGGCTTAGGGAACACCTCAGTCGGGGAGGTGCTGGGGAGCTTTGCTCTAGCGGTGGCGGATTTACGGTCTGCTGGTCCTCAGGAGTTGCTTGAGTTCATCAGGAGGGTGGGTCCCGAGCTTGTGTTGTAGGGCATGCCCCGCACTGGGATGGGGGCGCGCAATAGGTCCTTATACGTGGTCACGGTGCACTGTTACTCCCGTTGTACAAATCTAAAAATCTACAAATTAGAACAGTTAATTGTTAATAATTAGCAGATATGTAAATGAATTAAGTGGTTAATTTAAATGGTTCCGGAAGCCGTTAATATTCATTTGTATATGATATAAAGGTCTGGGATCTATAGTTTTCGGCAAGTTATAGCTAAAGCACGAAAATATTTTTTCTTAAATTCAATATAATTTTGTTATATTAGATTTTTGTATTTTTTTAGTAAATATATAAAATTATTTACAGTTCAATTTCGATAATTTTTTTAGCAATTTTCTTCAATCAAAACTTAATTTTAAATCACTCTGTATACAATTATTATAAGTAACTGTTTGTATATTGCATTTACATATACATATATTATATAAATATTTCATATTTTATTGTATTAAAAATATATGTGAGCATAACTAAAAGTTCTTATAACAACAAAAATCTAAAATTTCATGTTTCAAATTTCACCAACTCATTATTATTATTTTAATGTATATATACAGCGAACATTAAACCATCCCGATTTTTATTTTATTTTATTATTATTTTTTTTTTTAACTAAATATTAAGTAACAAAAAAAAAGAAAAGAAAATAGAAACAAAAATTATTTAAAAAAAAAAAATTTAATACTTTTTCATAAAAGATAGGACAAATAATATTTTCTATGTACATAATGTACTAATGTAAATATATGTATATACATTTATATTTAGAATATTTTATATATGTAAGTATGAAAGTATATGTCTATATGACAGTACAATATTACAAAGTATATATTATTATATTTTTGTGAATACTTTAGTTCTATACAAAAATATAAGTATATGGATATAATTTTTTAGTATATAAATGTTATATAATAATATTATATATATAATTATATATATAAATTTAATACTCATTTTATATTGTATATAATATTTCAATTTGTATATTGAAGTTTCAAATTAAATATTATACTACATTGAATCGTGATACATGAAACCTTCAATCTATGTCTAAATTTCAAAAAAAAAAAAATATTAATAAAGCATTAATAGCATAAAATTCTCATCTTCATTATCACAAAACTAATACTGCCATTACCCTATAATATAGTGCAAAGAAATATTTTAATAATTGAATTGTAAATTAAATATTTGATTTAATTTATTTTTGTATATATACAATAATATTAATCATATAATAAAAATTATCTTCTATCTGCAAACATATATTAATTTTAATGTAATATTATATTTTTTGTTATGATTGTATTGAAGGTTATACTTGTAATACAATTTTAAATGTCCTTAAAATTTAATATACAAAAATAAGTGTTGAAAATTAATCTTTAATTAGGTTACTAATGAAATATGAATTTATTGAAACTATTTAAAATTTGTAATATCAAGGAAGATTATTTGTATTATTGTTTATTATTCATTATAAGTATAATATTTTCGTACATTTTAATGCATATATTGTCGGCTTCATCCAATAGTACGGAACTACTTTTACGCTAACTTTACCGGAGACAAAAAAAAACAAACTATTTTGAGACAATATGTAGCTTCTAACGCATTCTTTTACTTAATGCTTAATGTTTAAAAATAATTTCAATTAAAATACAACCCTTATTTATCTTTCAATAAAATATTTACTTAGAAAAATTAGTTACAGAAAATGAAATGAGAATTAAAATTTGATTTACGGCTCATTCGGATAACTTATTATACTTTCCCCTTTTTTAACAATATTTATAACCCAAGCAAAAAAAAATGTATTTCTTTTTTCTCTTTTTTATATAATCTTAAAAAAAATTAATAACGGAAATGAGTTATTTGATATTAGAATTAAGCCGACGATATAATTATGTGTACAAAAGTAAAAATATTCTTAATTTCATTACTATATTTAAATACGTTAAAAGCCATTGCAATCATGGTCTATAACCGCCCAACTGTTTAAATTATATAAACTGTAATATGATAAAATTATATACAAATTCTTTAAGTAATAAACCATTGTGTTAAAATATTATTAATATAAAATAAAGAGAAAATTGGAAATCATTAAAAGTTCTTTTAAAATTTTAATGAAATAATAAAATTAGTGCTTGGAAAAATTTATTTAAAAAATATTTATGAAACAAGAAAAGAAATATTAAATGGACAATGTTGAAGTTTTTAGATTTTAAAATAAATTTAAAATTCATTCTTAACAGTTTAAAGTTTAAAGGTATATATATATTAAAAATTAAATAGGAAATTTAATATCTAATAGGTAATTACAAATATTTTTAATAAAGGTTCTGTAATAATATTAAAAAGTCTATGGTAATATAATTTATCTATACTTATTGTAAATTTTTTTTGCAGTTTTCTTTTTTTTTAATATGCTTTTCATTATTTTCTTTGTTTTAATATATATACGAGTATATATATACATTGAAGAATTTAATATGAGATATTAGGTTTTCTTTTCCTTTCTGATTTGTTTTTTTTTAATTTTTTTTATTTTGTTATTGTTCATTAGTTAGAAGGATACGTCATTCTAAACGCAAACTTTATGTGTACATTTTCTTTTTTAGGTTTCAGTTTCCTTTTACTTTTTGTTTTTTTTTGTTTTTTCTTGGGAGTTGTAAGTAAAATATTTTCTTTTTATTTTTTTTTTTCCTTGTTTCTGTTAACTAATAGGTACACCTAATAATATTCTTATTACAAGTTATTGATGTATAAATGTATAATACTATAAATAATATTTACAAGCTCATTTGTATTATTAGAGGTGGTAAATTAATAAATTATAAAAAAAAAATTTTAGATTGTAATTGTGTAATAGTTTAGCTTAGAGACTGTAGACTATTTGAACGATATAATGAAAGGCGAATTTTGTTACCAAAATTTGGAAATTTTTAATTTTTTGATATTAAAAAAACGCAAAGTTGTTTTTTATTATTGAAGATCGTGTACACAAAAAATATTGGCCATTATTTTCATCGGTTACGAACATCGAATATGGTGTTATTCTTCTTCAACTCAAATAATCATATCAGATTCCTGTGGTCTACAGTTTAAGTTATGAAACATTCGAACAATTTTTCAGTGTCAAAAACATAAAAATTATTCAACAATATGCTTTATTATATATACAGTGATCTTGTTAAAGAAAAAAAAATAAATATCGAATAACTTTAAATATCTAATACAAAATTTATCAGCTAACTTAACTCTTCAAAAAATTTTTTACCATCGCAATTGCTTATGGATTTTTTCAAGCCCGACAAAAATTTTTATTTTAAATTATACAAAATCAGTCGATTAGATTCCGTTACCCTTGAAAATATTTTTAATTTTATCGTAACTTTGAAAATTTATGCAATATATTTTTCATTTGTACTCGTAATCATAATTTTAATGTAAGAAAATATCAAAAGGATACAAAGGATCTTTTGCAAAAAAATGAAAAAAAATTTTTTTTTTTCTATTTTAAAGAAAAGAACATTGAATATCCTTGATGGTTTAGCTTTAGTTTCTTTTATTCCGTATTTCTTGTATTCCTGTACATGTGTGTATGTGTATTTATGTTCTTGGTATATTATAAATAAGTATATGTATAGATATATAATATATATTTCCTTTTAAAATTTATCCTAAGATCATGTGTCTTTCATTCATGTAAATATGTGTATGTTTAAATATATGGATATATATATATATATATATATGGATATAAATATATATATATATATAAATATCCATATATATACAAACATATTTATTTATTTTGTTATGTATGATGTATTTGTATAATTGAATGTCATTTCTTGTATAAAATAATGTATAGAATAGTTGGTAGTTCTTTTATGTAATCGAATATTGATAGCTTAGGATTAAATATCCTTAAAAGAGATACTATATATATATATATGTATATATATTGTGTATATATACATATTTGTATATAAATTTTTATGAGTTATACTTGGAACAGTATATATAAATGGGTATAATGTGTTTTGGTATTAAAAAATATAAAATATATTTTGCCGGCCGCCTTTTTATATTTTTATTGCCTCGTTTTCTTTATATATTTATTTTATATATGTGTATATAGTTATATAAACATATTTTTATTGGTAAATGTAGGTATATATAATAAAATTAAATGTATATTTTGTTTTTTAGGTATATGCATAGTATAATTTTAAACTATAAGTGACTTAGGGAAATAATTTTAATTGTTACAATATTACTGCGTATACTATCTTATAAGTAGTTAAAATATTACTATGTATATGGTATACTACTTACATATATAGGCCTAATTTGTCCGATTTTTTAAATTTTTTTTTCGAAATAATCATAAATTTTTCACAGTTATTAAAATAATCTCTTTCAGTATGATATTGATTATACAAAAGAAGTATATTTTTGGAGGGATAAAAAACAAAAATTTGATCAGGAAAAAACACAATTTATGGTTATAATAAATAATATAACACAATTTATGACAGATAAATAGACAACAATCTAAAGTGCGATCAACAACATCTTTGGTGTAACCACCTTTGGTTATTCCACTCCAAAGGTTGTTACATTTTATTTATAATTTGAGGTGGACCTTAAAATAATATGGGGAGAATATAATGTTCCCTAATTTCAATCTAAAAGTAATGTTTCCAATATTTTTATATAATTTACATTTATACACCGTTTCTACATTTAAACGAATTTAATTGTTTTAAATTGTTAATATATTTTATATATATATATATATAACTCGTATAACTCTTGTTATTTTCTTGTTTTGTTCGTCTGCAATTACCACCTTTAATGTCGATTTAAATTGCATTTAATTAGGGTTTTATTTTTAAGATATATAAGTAATATATAGTAAAAATATTTTCTTATAATGTCGGCTAATTAAGTGTATATAAAATAAAAAAAATATTACCTTAAGCATATTTATTGTTTTTATACAATTACATAATGTTTATATATATAAAATAAATATAGAATTGCGGTGGCTTTTTATCTACATAGATCTGATTACCTCTTTATCGAAATACATAATATACTTTTGATTATTTTTATATGATTAAAAGCATATATATATATCAAAGAAATAAATTGGTATAATGTCATTTCATTTGCAAAATGTGTTCAATATAATATTAAATATCAAAAAAGGATTAAAGAAAAAAAGTGCTTGCAATTGTCTTAATCCACACCTAAATTAATTTGTAAAATTTCTATATTGTTAGTTAGTTAGAATGAATTGTAAAAAAAAATTTTATATGAGTACATATTCTTGTAATGCATATTTGTGTAAGTCTTTGATTTTAAAATTTTAAACGAAATAGAAGAAAAAATGCGAATTTGAATTCATTTTCAGTTAAATGATTGCTGTTAACCTTTTAAATATAATTTTTATGTTAAAGTTTTTCGTATATTTCCGATAGAATATGCCCGAAAGCCCGCTTAATAAAGTTTTCCAAAGTTATAATCGTTATTGGATCTTCGATATAATTGAGATATTTTGAGTATCCACTAGAAGAACAATCTAAGGATGTTAAAATATAAGCCTATTTTGGACCTCTTATACCATGTAAGAGATTCAAAAGAATTTCGAAGTAATATTTATTAAAATGTTAATAATAAAACATAATCTACAATCATCAGCTATTCCTTGTTAAAATGACCATTTGAGTTAAATCAATTTAAATTCATAGAGATTTCGATTATCCCCAAGAGAATAATGTTTGAGGATATCAAAATGCATTATTCTGGAGACAAAATGAGAGTGCCAAAAGAATTCTTGATTCTTGTTTGTTACAATATTACTTAGTAATAAATATTAGTGTTCAAGCGCTCCGGGGTGTAATGATTTAATTTTTTGATGATTTTGAATTGTAACAATTTAATCTTTCATAATTTAAATTTTTACTGTTAATTGTTTAATGTTGTATATTGAATATAATTTTGAAATCCATAATTTGATATTTAAGGTTATGTAAAATTTAATTTGAAATTTTGTGCAGTTTGAATGTTAATTATGTTAATACAAATCATTTGTTATGATTAGTTAGTCGTATTTTTGTTTTTCAAGCCTCGCATATTAAAATACTAAAAGAAATTGAATTATAATAAATTTATAATCACTTATATTAACAATAAGTCACCACATTACATACTTATATATGTACATCTTGTATTAAGTAGATAGTATAAAATGATTAACAATATTTGTGTGTGACATTCTCTTTTTTGTACGCAAGAATACAATGTTAATAAATTTGTGATTACTGATTATATTCAATGATATTTGTTTAGACTTAAGATCATATATTGCTTAAATCTTTCCCACTTTAAATGAAATATGAGATTATTAGTTTTTCTTTTTTTTTTTTTTTTGGGAGATGAAAAGGCGAATAATTTATTCGCATATATACATATATCAACATTATCTACAAATATAATGTATGAAAAATTTAAATATACGTGCAAACATTTACATACGTTTCAATAGTTTTCTTGAAATTCTAAGCGGTATAACACAAAATTTTTGTTTTTTTGGGATTTTTCACGACACTGTTTACCAAATTGTGTATTATAATGTACTATATTCTATATACACGCAAATTTTATTTAATTAAAGATTAACCATAAGTTAAAGTGATTGTTACAACTCATGTAAGCATTAAACATTTTCTATAATATTACGTATATAGGAAATTTTTCCACAAAATATTTTTGAATTTTATGAAATTTAGAATATATTCTTCCTAATTTTACTTTTACACGGTACAATCTCATATTTATTTGAGTTACACCAAATTCAATATAGAAGTTCATAATATACGAGTATATTCTTATTATTTACTCCTATAAATTATTATGACTGGTTATACTTAACATATAATATGAGAACGGTAAAGCCATATTTGGTTATCGTGTATACTATATACATTTATGATCAATAATACGATATATCTGTCGGTCATCATTGCCATTGTCGTCAGCATCATCATCATCATCATCATTATATCAGATTATTATTGTCAACATCATCTGTATGATTATCATCATATAATCATTGGAATTTATGTTTGCCACTAAATCACTGGCTGACTGACTGTGCCGAGTAAATTTTGACTTACTTTGTTGATGCTTTACAGAGAAACACGTTATTTTAATTATACATTAAAAGAAGTGTAAATGTAAAACTTCGAATATAAAAAAAAAATTCAAAAAAATTTTTTTTTTTATTTTGGACGAAATTTGATACTTTTTTGACATTGATTAAAAAAAAAAATACATATTTTAATGGTTTTTTTTTTGTTTTTTTTTTTATTTCGTATGGTGATATCCAATATCAATTTCATTCGGCGAATATTCAAAAACGAGAAAAGAGAAAAAAAAAAATATGATTTTCTTCTTTTTTTTAAATTTTTAATGCATCTAAAAACGTATCATTTAAGGCTTAAGGAAAGTCTGCAAGTCATGAATTTTTAAATTTAAAAAAAAAAAATAAAATTTTCATTTTGAATTTTTTTGTTTTTGTAGTTTAAGTGTTGACTTCCAATGCTGAGCATAAGTTTAGAATTTCAAAATTAAAAAAAATAAATTCTTCTTGAAAGAAAAAGAAATTTCGATTTTTGTAGGAGTGGTTGTGGCCATCCGAATATCTTATTAGTTTTTCAAGCAAAAGAAATAATTATATTCGGAAAACCATTGGAAAGAATAATGAGATATTGGTTATTGTACAGGTTCCGTGTGTAGATTCTCTCAGTTTTTATAGTTTGTTAAAATTTCTTCTATAAGTTAAGTATATTTAGATTCATTGAGTTTTTGATTATATTCATGTTCAACTAAGAGATATGCTCATTAAAACTCTATATTATTACGATATTGGATTAAGAGAATGAAATAAAAACCTTAGGACCTTTTACGTTGCGTGTTTAAAAAATTATATGGGGGCGCTTTTTATTATTTTTTTTTTTTTTTTAAATCTTATTAATATATTTTTAAAAAGTTGATTATTTATTCATTTATTTTTTAATATCAAACAAAATTTATAGCTCATTGATATTAAAATTTAATATTTTTACCATTTCATATGTTTTGATTTTAGATTTCTTTATAAATACATAATATATTTGTGTGTATGTAGTAATCGATTCAATGGTTAAAAAATTGATTATAAAAATTATTCGGATTTTTTTTTTAAATGATTATTATTACTTCAGGCTACCTGTTTTCATTAAAAATATTAGAATTAATAAAATGTATAATATGTGTGTGCGCGCCACGTAAATATGTAGTTAAATTCGAATTTTATTTGTTTTTATTTTTTATTTTAAAGTTTCTTGGATGCGTTTGCTTGGTATATCTACATACGTTATATAAAATTTTAGTAATAGGTTTTTATACATACACTTTTTGTAGTTAAAAAGCAGAAGTCAATAGCACCCAATTGAAAATTTCTTTTATTAAAAAAGAATGAAATTTGAGACGTTTTTTTTTTAATAAAGTGAATTGTGAACAGAGAGAGAAAAAAAAGAAAAATTTATTATAAAGGTGTTGAACCAAAAATGGTTACCGGAAAAGTTAAAAAATCAAAAAAATATACTTACTATTTTAATTTTTTCAATGATATTAAGAATTGATTATTTCGTTGCTAACAAACAAAAACTAATAAATGGTTTTATATCAAGACATTCAGAAATAGATTTTGTTTTATTTAGCGCAAAATATAAACTTTTAGGACATGATCGTGTATCTCACTATTCAAATTCACCAAAAAGAGAAGAAAGTGAAAAGCTGTCATGTATTTGTTTAATGTAATTTTCGAGTGAGAAGAATTTGACCGTATTGTGTATCTTGCTTTTTTTTTTAATGTATACAAAATTTTAATCATTATTTAGTTGATCTTCTGAAATACTTTCCCGAAAAAATACAAAATTTCCTGAGAATTGACCGTTTACACCTTTCTGTCACAAGAATTGTGCTCGAGAGACTTTTTATTTCAAGTTTAAATTATAAGTTTCCCCCATAATTTATAATGAGCTAATTACAATTATATACATATGTATGTGAAAAATTTCATCATTTAAATGTCCACTGAGCACGTACGTCTAAATGGTGTCATACGAAAATCAAAATTTTCACGGACTCGCTCGCACATTATCACATTCAGTGTAGCAATCTCGTTCCGATGGTTGTGTTTTAAATTTGAAATTTCTCTAATTTTATTAGACTCTGTTTTTGTTGATTTTTTTTTTATCTATGTATTTAAATAAGCGAACAACAATTATGAATAACCAATTATTAAAATTATTTATGAAAATTTTCTATTTAATGAAAACGAAATTTTAGAATATTTTAAATACATACACATGTATTACATGTACACTATTCATACATAAGCATTAAAGAATTAAAGTAAATCAAATAAAGAAAAGTTAATATTGTTTTCCTATCTTTTTTGAATTCTTAAATAAATTATATAAGAAATTGATTGTTATTTAAAACCATTTCCAAAATTAATAATTTTTATTAAATATTCTATTACTTGTTTTTATTTTAGTCATTTATGTAGGGAATTGCTAGTTATTTTATATTTAATTATATTCTGTTTATATTATTTATTTTACCAAAACCACTTCCTTTTGGAATTTTTAATTAAATTATTTTCTTTTTGTTTTAATATTGTTTTTGAAAATTGAAAAAAAAAAGAAACAATTACAACGTTTGCACGTGAAAAATAAGAGTACATAAAAAAAATGCCCCATCGCTTAACTAAGAAATCTGTACAAAAAATAGGAAAAAAGTATAGTAATAATAAATATAAGTTAGTATGTTAATAAAAGTTTTGAAATCAACAAATTTTTATAAATATTTATATAATATTTAAAAAATTTTTATTAAATGAATATTTTTCTTGATTTGAATTAAAAAACGATAATTTTCTGGTGTTGTGTCTAGTATTTAGTCTAGTAATGTCAGTATGAGTGAGAAAATCTATACGGCAAGCAATTCAAGATTAAAGAATTATACTCCCATTTTGTAGAGAAAGTGTGTCATTTCTTTTAAGCAAATTTGGTTGCGTATAGGCTTGACAATGCATATTCGATTCTGAAAGTCAACTTCCAAAATCGTCGTATATTGCTAGTTGCATTTTAAAGAGATAACGTACCACACAAAATATGTTCACATTCGGAATTCTTGCAAATAGGAACAGGAAGTCTCTTTCTTGCTATTAAAAAATTAAGCTGTTTTTCAAAAGTTCGAACAAATGACGATCGTATAATAAAGAGATTACTCAATATTTACAATATTGCTTTAGTGTTTTGTATTCCATCTATTTTAATTTTACCTGTTTTTATACCCTGCACTTTCGTAAAAGGTATATGTAATAATTTTGGTACAGAATTTATAATCACTTGAAGGAGTCATCTGCGGAATTGACATTTATATATTATATTCTTTTTCAGTGTAAAATTCTGCCCATTCGCTCGCACGATAAGCCAAAAATTAATAAAGCAAACACAACCAAACTCTTACAAAGTCTTTTTTTTTTGCCAAGGACGGAACCTATTTTAATTGGACCGGCAAACGTGTTTGCGTATAGTTGCCATACAACTCAAAGAAATTTTTCTAAATATTTCAAAAACTGTTAAGAATATTTATTTGAAATTTTGTAAATATATGTCCAATGAGATTTTACATATATTTTGAAAATTTTAATAGAATTCCTGTACTGGCTCCATAAGATAATCTTAAATATTCGCGAAAATAATAAATTTAGATTTATGAAACTTGTCATAGGTTACACATGTCTTGGAAGTTTTCTTGGAATGGCTTGACAGGTTCGGATAGCGGCCATACAACTATATGAAAGCTGATTTGTTTACAAAATCAAATTTTAATATTGTGCAGGGTATATTATAAGAGAAAAATATTAATCATTTTTTATTCAGCAAAAAAAAAAAAATATAAAAACAAGAACAAAAAATAAAAAATTTAACCGAACCAGAGAGTTTTTAAGAATTAAGAGAATCTTTTATGGTTTGTTTTTTTTTTGTTGGATAAAAAACGCAAAAATAAATAAAATATATACGGCTATATATGCTTATAAAAATTGAAATAATAAAAAAAAAAGAGTAGATACAACAAGAAAAATATTCAAATTGAAAATTAATCAGATGATACCTTAGAAACTGGCCATACTTTTCATAATAAAATTTTGTATATATATACTTTACGACACTGCCGTATATATAAATCTATAATTATATATAGATAGGTTACTTAATGTAATCTCTTTAATATATATATATATGTTTGTACACAATGGTGAGAGAGGTAAGAATATAAATGAATATACCAAACCCAGGTGTAATATTATATTTTCTTCTTTATAAAAAGTAATATTTCGCAATCAGATACTTTCAGATTTTATTTTGGTTTATTTTTTTTTTTTTGCTTTTATTACTTTTATTTTACTCTTTTTTTTTTTGTTTTTTCCTTCAAAACTCAAATTTCCATAAATAAAAATTCTAGGGTATAACTATATTATATTATGAAAATAAAATGTATATACGAATTTGTACATATAAAATAAATATGATCAAGTATTGAATATATGTATGTGTGTATGTATATTTATTAAAAAATATAAATAAATTTTGCAAAAAGAAAAATAAAACAGTGCCTAATTTAAAAATAATTCGAAATTATGTACTTAAAATCCTCGTATTATTGCGTTCTGCTTTTCTCATTATTATAGTAAAAAATATACATATATATACATATATATATATATTTATGTAAATACATTATACGTTTTATGTTTTATTAAAGTGTTAATATACCGAATTTCATTGTATATATAATAAGTAAGAACTAAACTGTGCTTTACATTTTCATAAATAATAATAAAATATTGAGTAGACACATACATAAGTTATAGTTTAAGCTTTTAAAAGGATATAAAGAATTTTATAAATGAATATAGATAGCATAGAGTCATTTGGAACAAAAACGTGGTAGGAAATAATAATTTTAGGTATACTTATATATATACAAATATAATCGAAATATAGAAATTTAAATATGATAATATTATTACAAGCATTTAAATTATAATATTTAGTATATAATTTATTTTAAATGTAAGAGTTTATCTCATATTACATTTTTGCATTTTAAATTTTTTATGTTACTTATATGAGAATGTAAATATATACATTTATTGTGAGTATGTGTGGAAATGTTAAAAGTATAAATTACAAAATACCACAAAATAATATGATCCATAAAGAATGGGACGAAAAATATATATTTACATAGCTATATATATATAAGTAATATTAATAAAATAAAAAAAAAAAACAAGGATAATAATGCCATACAGTGTTTAATTACAAAAATTAATAAGAATAAAAATAATGGTTATAAAAACAACCACAACTTAAAATGTGGATTATATATAAGAAGAAAATTCTAACTAAGTATAAAGGATTGTATTTATAATTAAAAACTAAATTAAGAAAAATTAAAAATTTTAATTTGATCATGATCATTTTATATTTATAATATTATTCATAATATTGTGTAATGCTATTAAATTTGATAATTTTAAATTATTCTTAAATTAAGAGTAAGTACATAAGTTTTTTGTTATAAAAATACAATAATTATTATTCTCGAATTGTGTTCCTTATTCGAATTCATATTGAATATGTATTAGCGTGTTTCCTGAATTTACATTCACTATATAGAATAAAAATAAATTGACTAGAAATTGTTTAAGTATATAAGATTTTTAGTTGTTTATGAAATAACTAATTTTATAAATAATAATTTTAGTTATTTAACAATAATTTTACTTGCTTTTTTACGATTACCCATTTTTCTCAAATTATCACCAGAACGTCTCCACTCAAAAACAAAGTGAATAAATTCTGTATACATTTTAGAAAAAAACCTGATAAACAATACCAAATCATTTTTCTCACTCGAAAATTACATATAACAGGTATATGTCAGTTGCTCTCTTAATTCTCACTTTCTAAGTATAATATCGAGTTAGACGATCAAGCCCTAAGAATTTTTAAATTTTGACCATTACATATTACATATGTATATATAAGTACATAATATAACAAGTTGAAAATGTTTCTTAGAATATACATTTTATATTCGTTCGTCCCATTGTTCATCATATATATATATATCTATATGATGAACAATGTACACATTGATGAAGTACACATCTATACATATATGATATATGGAGTAATTTTAATTTGATAATTTGAAAATCGATAGTATGCATTTGGATATTCTTCTAATTTTCCCAAGTAATATTTAAATGTAGTATAATGTAGTTAAAATTGCGTTAAATAAGAACAAGAATTCTACGTACATTATTGTATTTAAATAAATAAACTTTTATTTTCATATTTCTTTTCATAATTTCTAAAAAAATAAATAGAACATGTTCAATTATAATGTCAAATATTTTGTATATCATTATTATATAATTTATGTTAAAAATTACCAACAAATGTTTTTTTTTATATAAAAACGTACGCATAAAATATTTTGTGAGAAATTCATGTATATTAAAAATATGTGACACATTGTGTACCTACTCATAAATATGGGTAAACTACTCATAAATATATATATATAAATTATTTTAGTAGGTATACCACTTATTTAATAATTTAACCACCAAATGCTTTAATTTTATAAAGCCGCAAATATTTTATTAATTTTTCTTTTAATCTTTACCTCGTTTCATACACATAAAATATCCAGTACAATATAAATATGCTTGTGTGTATAGTCATATTGTATATATATGTATAGTTCTTGTACACATATTATATTAAAATATAATAAAAAAAATCTTAGCTTCAATGTCAAAATTACATTTAATTAATTATTATTAATATTTTATTTTTTTCCATAATTCAATAGCGGGTTAAACAACTTAAAAATATGCAAAAACAAGAAAAGAACAAAAAAAAAACGAAAATAAAAATTAAAATTCAAATAAAAGAAATAATAAATTTAAAAGAAAAATTATATCGTATTCAACAATAAAATAAAGAATTATTATGTATCAAGTTACAAAAAATATCAAATTTCCAATTTTTTAATTTTATTTTTTTTTTTTGTCATTTTTCTGAATAAAAATTAATAAAAATGTATTATAAATATATTTGTATGCATATATATACATTTGACATATAAAAATGAACAAAAAGTATAAGTAAAAACGAGAAATTTTTATATAGTTATTCAAATCAATTATAGGGTATACACATACCTACATAATGTATACTCGTATGTAAAAAAATTATCAGCAAAAAATGAGTTGTGTTAAAAAGAAGTTAAATGAAGTTTTTGATATTTTTTTTGAATTATAATTTGCTAAAATTCAATGAATATACGTATATTATTCAGTAATGTAATGAAGAATATATATATGGTTTTATATATAAGTAGTATGGATTTAAGAATATGACCGCTTATATAAATATGGACAGTTCCAATATTTCAAATTGCTAATATTAGCGGAATATTATTGTCAAAATGAAAATATCCAGAATATTTTTAGAAGATATTATTTAAACATAAGACCATTTAATATGGTCATATTCATTTTTATATTGTCCATAACTGCCTTTTCATTAATACGAATATTAATGAAAAGAAATACTCGTATGTACGTTATGTACGTATTTTCAAAATTAAAGAATTGAAACTAAAATTTATTCCTCGTTCTAATTATACCCTGCACTTCGTGAAGGATATATTACCTTTAGTATCGAGTTTGTAACTACTTGAAGGAGTCACCTGCGGCATGGACATATATATACTTATATATATATATATATATATGTATATATATATATATATTCTTACTCAGCGTAAAATTCTGCGTTGATTCGTTCCGTTCAATCGCACGATAACTTAAAAACGAACAATGCTATCGCAAGCAAATTTTCAAATAAGCTGTTTCTTTTATGCCAAGGACGAACCCTATTGTAATTGGAGTAATTTCGAAAACTGGTTCGGATAGCTTTACAACTCTAAGAATTTATTTCAAATATTTCAAAAACTAATAAAGGTATAAATGTGGAATTTTGTATACGTGTGTCTAATTACATTCTACATATACTCTAAAAATTTTAATGGTTCGGGTGGCTGACGTACAACTTCAAAAGCAAATTTTTTGTATTCGGAAAAATAATAAAATTAGATTCATGAAACTCGACAGTCGTATGTCAAGTTATAGATCAGATATATTTCTGAAGTTTTGGTGGAATTTCTTGACAGGTTCGAGTAGCTCCCATACAAGTCCAAAAGCTTATTCTAATTATTCGGAAAAATAATAAAGTCAGATTCATGACACTTGACAGTCATATGTCAAATTATAGATCAGACATTTTTCTGAAGATTCAAGTTGCTCCCATACAAGAGTTTATTCTAAATGTTCAAAAAATAATAAAGTAAGGTTCATGAAACTTGGCAATCGTATGTCAAATTATAAGTCAGACACAGCTGTGAATTTTCTATAGAATGGTTTCACAGGTTCGAGTAATTGCTATACAACAATGCAGGGTATAATTCAATCGGGTTATACCGACTGAAACGTTTTGACTTGTTTTATTACTTATATTGTTCTTATATAATATGTGTAAATGTAATGCTATTAAGGGGAATAAAATTATGATTGCAAAACAAAACGAGCTTGTTATTTGTTACCTTCGAATTTTTTTAGTATGAATTTGAAATTCATACTAAGTATTAATAAAAAAAAACTTTTTTTCTAGCATTTTTGACTCTTAGCTGAAAATCCAAAAAAAGTTTTTTTATTTTCAACTAGTTTTTTGATTCATAGATTTTGATACAATAAAAAACTTTTCGAATATTAATTTCAGTGTTGTACTTATACATTATGAGTTATCCTTTTATTTATTACTTAGAATTAATATATTTTTTGTACCAAAAATATTAGATACATATTTACATAATATATTTAATTGCAACTTTTGTGTGGTTTATTAACCCTAGAACAAAATTCTTAAAACGGTTATAAATACAAACGTTTCTCTTTAATTTTAAAACTCTGTGTTCTTATTAAAAATATTGTATTTTATTATTAAACAATTATAAAAACAATTAATGTAATATCAAAATAATATAAAAATAATATTATTTTTGCTATTTACGAAAATTACTAGACACAACTACCTTATAAAAAACTTGAAAATTTTTTAAAATTTTGCACGACCCCCTACCTTGTCAAAAAATTGAAAATTTTTTAAAATTTTGCACACAAATTGAAAATTTTTTAAAATTTTGCACGACCCCCTACCTTGTCAAAAAATTGAAAATTTTTTAAAATTTTGCACGACCCCCTACCTTGTCAAAAAATTGAAAATTTTTTAAAATTTTGCACGACCCCCTACCTTGTCAAAAAATTGAAATTTTTTAAAATTTTGCACGACCCCCTACCTTGTCAAAAAATTGAAAATTTTTAAAATTTTGCACGACCCCCTACCTTGTCAAAAAATTGAAATTTTTTAAAATTTTGCACGACCCCCTACCTTGTTAAAAAATTGAAATTTTTTAAAATTTTGCACGACCCCCTACCTTGTCAAAAAATTGAAAATTTTTAAAATTTTGCACGACCCCCTACATTGTCAAAAAATTGAAATTTTTTAAAATTTTGCACGACCCCCTACCTTGTCAAAAAATTGAAAATTTTTTAAAATTTTGCACGACCCCCTACCTTGTCAAAAAATTGAAATTTTTTAAAATTTTGCACGACCCCTTACCTTGTCAAAAAATTGAAAATTTTTAAAATTTTGCACGACCCCCTACCTTGTCAAAAAATTGAAAATTTTTAAAATTTTGCACGACCCCCTACCTTGTCAAAAAATTGAAATTTTTTAAAATTTTGCACGACCCCCTACCTTGTCAAAAAATTGAAATTTTTTAAAATTTTGCACGACCCCCTACCTTGTCAAAAAATTGAAATTTTTTAAAATTTTGCACGACCCCCTACCTTGTCAAAAAATTGAAATTTTTTAAAATTTTGCACGACCCCCTACCTTGTCAAAAAATTGAAATTTTTTAAAATTTTGCACGACCCCCTACCTTGTCAAAAAATTGAAAATTTTTAAAATTTTGCACGACCCCCTACCTTGTCAAAAAATTGAAATTTTTTAAAATTTTGCACGACCCCCTACCTTGTCAAAAAATTGAAATTTTTTAAAATTTTGTACGACCCCCTACCTTGTCAAAAAATTGAAATTTTTTGAAATTCTGCACGACCCCCTACCTTGTCAAAAAATTGAAATTTTTGAAATACCTTGTCAAAAAATTGAAATTTTTTAAAATTTTGCACGACCCCCTACCTTGTTAAAAAATTGAAATTTTTTAAAATTTTGCACGACCCCCTACCTTGTCAAAAAATTGAAAATTTTTAAAATTTTGCACGACCCACTACCTTGTCAAAAAATTGAAATTTTTTAAAATTTTGCACGACCTTGTCAAAAAATTGAAAATTTTTTAAAATTTTGCACGACCCCCTACCTTGTCAAAAAATTGAAAATTTTTTAAAATTTTGCACGACCCCCTACCTTGTCAAAAAATTGAAAATTTTTAAAATTTTGCACGACCCCCTACCTTGTCAAAAAATTGAAAATTTTTTAAAATTTTGCACGACCCCCTACCTTGTCAAAAAATTGAAAATTTTTTAAAATTTTGCACGACCCCCTACCTTGTCAAAAAATTGAAATTTTTTAAAATTTTGCACGACCCCCTACCTTGTCAAAAAATTGAAAATTTTTAAAATTTTGCACGACCCCCTACCTTGTCAAAAAATTGAAATTTTTTAAAATTTTGCACGACCCCCTACCTTGTTAAAAAATTGAAATTTTTTAAAATTTTGCACGACCCCCTACCTTGTCAAAAAATTGAAAATTTTTAAAATTTTGCACGACCCCCTACCTTGTCAAAAAATTGAAATTTTTTAAAATTTTGCACGACCCCCTACCTTGTCAAAAAATTGAAAATTTTTTAAAATTTTGCACGACCCCCTACCTTGTCAAAAAATTGAAATTTTTTAAAATTTTGCACGACCCCCTACCTTGTCAAAAAATTGAAAATTTTTTAAAATTTTGCACGACCCCTTACCTTGTCAAAAAATTGAAAATTTTTAAAATTTTGCACGACCCCCTACCTTGTCAAAAAATTGAAAATTTTTAAAATTTTGCACGACCCCCTACCTTGTCAAAAAATTGAAAATTTTTTAAAATTTTGCACGACCCCCTACCTTGTCAAAAAATTGAAAATTTTTTAAAATTTTGCACGACCCCCTACTTTGTCAAAAAATTGAAAATTTTTAAAATTTTGCACGACCCCCTACCTTGTCAAAAAATTTAAAATTTTTTAAAATTTTGCACGACCCCCTACCTTGTCAAAAAATTGAAATTTTTTAAAATTTTGCACGACCCCCTACCTTGTCAAAAAATTGAAAATTTTTTAAAATTTTGCACGACCCCCTACCTTGTCAAAAAATTGAAAATTTTTTAAAATTTTGCACGACCCCCTACCTTGTCAAAAAATTGAAATTTTTTAAAATTTTGCACGACCCCCTACCTTGTCAAAAAATTGAAATTTTTTAAAATTTTGCACGACCCCCTACCTTGTCAAAAAATTGAAATTTTTTAAAATTTTGCACGACCCCCTACCTTGTCAAAAAATTGAAAATTTTTAAAATTTTGCACGACCCCCTACCTTGTCAAAAAATTGAAATTTTTTAAAATTTTGCACGACCCCCTACCTTGTCAAAAAATTGAAAATTTTTTAAAATTTTGCACGACCCCCTACCTTGTCAAAAAATTGAAAATTTTTTAAAATTTTGCACGACCCTCTACCTTGTCAAAAAATTGAAAATTTTTTAAAATTTTGCACGACCCCCTACCTTGTCAAAAAATTGAAAATTTTTTAAAATTTTGCACGACCCCCTACCTTGGCCAAAAATTTGAAAATTTTTTAAAATTTTGCACGACCCCCTACCTTGTCAAAAAATTGAAAATTTTTAAAATTTTGCACGACCCCCTACCTTGTCAAAAAATTGAAATTTTTTAAAATTTTGCACGACCCCCTACCTTGTCAAAAAATTGAAAATTTTTTAAAATTTTGCACGACCCTCTACCTTGTCAAAAAATTGAAAATTTTTTAAAATTTTGCACGACCCCCTACCTTGTCAAAAAATTGAAATTTTTTAAAATTTTGCACGACCCCCTACCTTGTCAAAAAATTGAAATTTTTTAAAATTTTGCACGACCCCCTACCTTGTCAAAAAATTGAAATTTTTTAAAATTTTGCACGACCCCCTACCTTGTCAAAAAATTGAAAATTTTTAAAATTTTGCACGACCCCCTACCTTGTCAAAAAATTGAAATTTTTTAAAATTTTGCACGACCCCCTACCTTGTCAAAAAATTGAAAATTTTTTAAAATTTTGCACGACCCCCTACCTTGTCAAAAATTGAAAATTTTTTAAAATTTTGCACGACCCTCTACCTTGTCAAAAAATTGAAAATTTTTTAAAATTTTGCACGACCCCCTACCTTGTCAAAAAATTGAAAATTTTTTAAAATTTTGCACGACCCCCTACCTTGGCCAAAATTTGAAAATTTTTTAAAATTTTGCACGACCCCCTACCTTGTCAAAAAATTGAAAATTTTTAAAATTTTGCACGACCCCCTACCTTGTCAAAAAATTGAAATTTTTTAAAATTTTGCACGACCCCCTACCTTGTCAAAAAATTGAAAATTTTTTAAAATTTTGCACGACCCCCCTACCTTGTCAAAAAATTGAAATTATTTAAAATTTTGCACGACCCCCTACCTTGTCAAAAAATTGAAATTTTTTAAAATTTTGCACGACCCCCTACCTTGTCAAAAAATTGAAAATTTTTTAAAATTTTGCACGACCCCCTACCTTGTCAAAAAATTGAAAATTTTTTAAAATTTTGCACGACCCCCTACCTTGGCCAAAATTTGAAAATTTTTTAAAATTTTGCACGACCCCCCTACCTTGTCAAAAAATTGAAAATTTTTAAAATTTTGCACGACCCCCTACCTTGTCAAAAAATTGAAATTTTTTAAAATTTTGCACGACCCCCTACCTTGTCAAAAAATTGAAAATTTTTAAAATTTTGCACGACCCCCTACCTTGTCAAAAAATTGAAAATTTTTTAAAATTTTGCACGACCCCCTACCTTGTCAAAAAATTGAAAATTTTTAAAATTTTGCACGACCCCCTACCTTGTCAAAAAATTGAAAATTTTTTAAAATTTTGCACGACCCCCTACCTTGTCAAAAAATTGAAAATTTTTTAAAATTTTGCACGACCCCCTACCTTGTCAAAAAATTGAAAATTTTTTAAAATTTTGCACGACCCCCTACCTTGTCAAAAAATTGAAAATTTTTTAAAATTTTGCACGACCCCCTACCTTGTCAAAAAATTGAAAATTTTTTAAAATTTTGCACGACCCCCTACCTTGTCAAAAAATTGAAAATTTTTTAAAATTTTGCACGACCCCCTACCTTGGCCAAAATTTGAAAATTTTTTAAAATTTTGCACGACCCCCTACCTTGTCAAAAAATTGAAAATTTTTAAAATTTTGCACGACCCACTACATTGTCAAAAAATTGAAATTTTTTAAAATTTTGCACGACCCCCTACCTCGTCAAAAAATTGAAAATTTTTTAAAATTTTGCACGACCCCCTACCTTGTCAAAAAATTGAAAATTTTTTAAAATTTTGCACGACCCCCTACCTTGTCAAAAAATTGAAAATTTTTAAAATTTTGCACGACCCCCTACCTTGTCAAAAAATTAAAATTTTTTAAAATTTTGCACGACCCCCTACCTTGTCAAAAAATTGAAAATTTTTTAAAATTTTGCACGACCCCCTACCTTGTCAAAAAATTGAAAATTTTTTAAAATTTTGCACGACCCCCTACCTTGTCAAAAAATTGAAAATTTTTTAAAATTTTGCACGACCCCCTATCTTGTCAAAAAATTGAAAATTTTTAAAATTTTGCACGACCCCCTACCTTGTCAAAAAATTGAAATTTTTTAAAATTTTGCACGACCCCCTACCTTGTCAAAAAATTGAAAATTTTTTAAAATTTTGCACGACCCCCTACCTTGTCAAAAAATTGAAAATTTTTAAAATTTTGCACGACCCACTACATTGTCAAAAAATTGAAATTTTTTAAAATTTTGCACGACCCCCTACCTCGTCAAAAAATTGAAAATTTTTTAAAATTTTGCACGACCCCCTACCTTGTCAAAAAATTGAAAATTTTTTAAAATTTTGCACGACCCCCTACCTTGTCAAAAAATTGAAAATTTTTAAAATTTTGCACGACCCCCTACCTTGTCAAAAAATTGAAATTTTTTAAAATTTTGCACGACCCCCTACCTTGTCAAAAAATTGAAAATTTTTAAAATTTTGCACGACCCCCTACCTTATCAAAAAATTGAAATTTTTTGAAATTTTGCACGACCCCCTACCTTGTCAAAAAATTGAAATTATTTAAAATTTTGCACGACCCCCTACCTTGTCAAAAAATTGAAAATTTTTAAAATTTTGCACGACCCCCTACCTTGTCAAAAAATTGAAAATTTTTTAAAATTTTGCACGACCCCCTACCTTGTCAAAAAATTGAAAATTTTTAAAATTTTGCACGACCCCTACCTTGTCAAAAAATTAAAATTTTTTAAAATTTTGCACGACCCCCTACCTTGTCAAAAAATTGAAAATTTTTTAAAATTTTGCACGACCCCCTACCTTGTCAAAAAATTAAAATTTTTTAAAATTTTGCACGACCCCCTACCTTGTCAAAAAATTGAAAATTTTTTAAAATTTTGCACGACCCCCTACCTTGTCAAAAAATTGAAAATTTTTTAAAATTTTGCACGACCCTCTACCTTGTCAAAAAATTGAAAATTTTTTAAAATTTTGCACGACCCCCTACCTTGTCAAAAAATTGAAAATTTTTTAAAATTTTGCACGACCCCCTACCTTGGCCAAAATTTGAAAATTTTTTAAAATTTTGCACGACCCCCTACCTTGTCAAAAAATTGAAAATTTTTAAAATTTTGCACGACCCCCTACCTTGTCAAAAAATTGAAATTTTTTAAAATTTTGCACGACCCCCTACCTTGTCAAAAAATTGAAAATTTTTAAAATTTTGCACGACCCCCTACCTTGTCAAAAAATTGAAAATTTTTTAAAATTTTGCACGACCCCCTACCTTGTCAAAAAATTGAAAATTTTTAAAATTTTGCACGACCCCCTACCTTGTCAAAAAATTGAAAATTTTTTAAAATTTTGCACGACCCCCTACCTTGTCAAAAAATTGAAAATTTTTTAAAATTTTGCACGACCCCCTACCTTGTCAAAAAATTGAAAATTTTTTAAAATTTTGCACGACCCCCTACCTTGTCAAAAAATTGAAAATTTTTTAAAATTTTGCACGACCCCCTACCTTGTCAAAAAATTGAAAATTTTTTAAAATTTTGCACGACCCCCTACCTTGGCCAAAATTTGAAAATTTTTTAAAATTTTGCACGACCCCCTACCTTGTCAAAAAATTGAAAATTTTTAAAATTTTGCACGACCCACTACATTGTCAAAAAATTGAAATTTTTTAAAATTTTGCACGACCCCCTACCTCGTCAAAAAATTGAAAATTTTTTAAAATTTTGCACGACCCCCTACCTTGTCAAAAAATTGAAAATTTTTTAAAATTTTGCACGACCCCCTACCTTGTCAAAAAATTGAAAATTTTTAAAATTTTGCACGACCCCCTACCTTGTCAAAAAATTAAAATTTTTTAAAATTTTGCACGACCCCCTACCTTGTCAAAAAATTGAAAATTTTTTAAAATTTTGCACGACCCCCTACCTTGTCAAAAAATTGAAAATTTTTTAAAATTTTGCACGACCCCCTACCTTGTCAAAAAATTGAAAATTTTTAAAATTTTGCACGACCCCCTATCTTGTCAAAAAATTGAAAATTTTTAAAATTTTGCACGACCCCCTACCTTGTCAAAAAATTGAAATTTTTTAAAATTTTGCACGACCCCCTACCTTGTCAAAAAATTGAAAATTTTTTAAAATTTTGCACGACCCCCTACCTTGTCAAAAAATTGAAAATTTTTAAAATTTTGCACGACCCACTACATTGTCAAAAAATTGAAATTTTTTAAAATTTTGCACGACCCCCTACCTCGTCAAAAAATTGAAAATTTTTTAAAATTTTGCACGACCCCCTACCTTGTCAAAAAATTGAAAATTTTTTAAAATTTTGCACGACCCCCTACCTTGTCAAAAAATTGAAAATTTTTAAAATTTTGCACGACCCCCTACCTTGTCAAAAAATTGAAATTTTTTAAAATTTTGCACGACCCCCTACCTTGTCAAAAAATTGAAAATTTTTAAAATTTTGCACGACCCCCTACCTTATCAAAAAATTGAAATTTTTTGAAATTTTGCACGACCCCCTACCTTGTCAAAACATTGAAAATTTTTAAAATTTTGCACGACCCCCTACCTTGTCAAAAAATTGAAATTTTTTAAAATTTTGCACGACCCCCTACCTTGTCAAAAAATTGAAAATTTTTTAAAATTTTGCACGACCCCCTACCTTGTCAAAAAATTGAAATTATTTAAAATTTTGCACGACCCCCTACCTTGTCAAAAAATTGAAAATTTTTAAAATTTTGCACGACCCCCTACCTTGTCAAAAAATTGAAAATTTTTTAAAATTTTGCACGACCCCCTACCTTGTCAAAAAATTGAAAATTTTTAAAATTTTGCACGACCCCTACCTTGTCAAAAAATTAAAATTTTTTAAAATTTTGCACGACCCCCTACCTTGTCAAAAAATTGAAAATTTTTTAAAATTTTGCACGACCCCCTACCTTGTCAAAAAATTAAAATTTTTTAAAATTTTGCACGACCCCCTACCTTGTCAAAAAATTGAAAATTTTTTAAAATTTTGCACGACCCCCTACCTTGTCAAAAAATTGAAAATTTTTTAAAATTTTGCACGACCCTCTACCTTGTCAAAAAATTGAAAATTTTTTAAAATTTTGCACGACCCCCTACCTTGTCAAAAAATTGAAAATTTTTTAAAATTTTGCACGACCCCCTACCTTGGCCAAAATTTGAAAATTTTTTAAAATTTTGCACGACCCCCTACCTTGTCAAAAAATTGAAAATTTTTAAAATTTTGCACGACCCCCTACCTTGTCAAAAAATTGAAATTTTTTAAAATTTTGCACGACCCCCTACCTTGTCAAAAAATTGAAAATTTTTAAAATTTTGCACGACCCCCTACCTTATCAAAAAATTGAAATTTTTTGAAATTTTGCACGACCCCCTACCTTGTCAAAACATTGAAAATTTTTAAAATTTTGCACGACCCCCTACCTTGTCAAAAAATTGAAATTTTTTAAAATTTTGCACGACCCCCTACCTTGTCAAAAAATTGAAAATTTTTTAAAATTTTGCACGACCCCCTACCTTGTCAAAAAATTGAAATTATTTAAAATTTTGCACGACCCCCTACCTTGTCAAAAAATTGAAAATTTTTAAAATTTTGCACGACCCCCTACCTTGTCAAAAAATTGAAAATTTTTTAAAATTTTGCACGACCCCCTACCTTGTCAAAAAATTGAAAATTTTTAAAATTTTGCACGACCCCTACCTTGTCAAAAAATTAAAATTTTTTAAAATTTTGCACGACCCCCTACCTTGTCAAAAAATTGAAAATTTTTTAAAATTTTGCACGACCCCCTACCTTGTCAAAAAATTAAAATTTTTTAAAATTTTGCACGACCCCCTACCTTGTCAAAAAATTGAAAATTTTTTAAAATTTTGCACGACCCCCTACCTTGTCAAAAAATTGAAAATTTTTAAAATTTTGCACGACCCCTACCTTGTCAAAAAATTAAAATTTTTTAAAATTTTGCACGACCCCCTACCTTGTCAAAAAATTGAAAATTTTTTAAAATTTTGCACGACCCTCTACCTTGTCAAAAAATTGAAAATTTTTTAAAATTTTGCACGACCCCCTACCTTGTCAAAAAATTGAAAATTTTTTAAAATTTTGCACGACCCCCTACCTTGGCCAAAATTTGAAAATTTTTTAAAATTTTGCACGACCCCCTACCTTGTCAAAAAATTGAAAATTTTTAAAATTTTGCACGACCCCCTACCTTGTCAAAAAATTGAAATTTTTTAAAATTTTGCACGACCCCCTACCTTGTCAAAAAATTGAAAATTTTTTAAAATTTTGCACGACCCCCTACCTTGTCAAAAAATTGAAAATTTTTAAAATTTTGCACGACCCCCTACCTTGTCAAAAAATTAAAATTTTTTAAAATTTTGCACGACCCCCTACCTTGTCAAAAAATTGAAAATTTTTTAAAATTTTGCACGACCCCCTACCTTGTCAAAAAATTGAAAATTTTTTAAAATTTTGCACGACCCTCTACCTTGTCAAAAAATTGAAAATTTTTTAAAATTTTGCACGACCCCCTACCTTGTCAAAAAATTGAAAATTTTTTAAAATTTTGCACGACCCCCTACCTTGGCCAAAATTTGAAAATTTTTTAAAATTTTGCACGACCCCCTACCTTGTCAAAAAATTGAAAATTTTTAAAATTTTGCACGACCCCCTACCTTGTCAAAAAATTGAAATTTTTTAAAATTTTGCACGACCCCCTACCTTGTCAAAAAATTGAAAATTTTTTAAAATTTTGCACGACCCCCTACCTTGTCAAAAAATTGAAAATTTTTTAAAATTTTGCACGACCCCCTATCTTGTCAAAAAATTGAAAATTTTTAAAATTTTGCACGACTCCCTACCTTGTCAAAAAATTGAAATTTTTTAAAATTTTGCACGACCCCCTACCTTGTCAAAAAATTGAAAATTTTTTAAAATTTTGCACGACCCCCTACCTTGTCAAAAAATTGAAAATTTTTAAAATTTTGCACGACCCACTACATTGTCAAAAAATTGAAATTTTTTAAAATTTTGCACGACCCCCTACCTCGTCAAAAAATTGAAAATTTTTTAAAATTTTGCACGACCCCCTACCTTGTCAAAAAATTGAAAATTTTTTAAAATTTTGCACGACCCCCTACCTTGTCAAAAAATTGAAAATTTTTAAAATTTTGCACGACCCCCTACCTTGTCAAAAAATTGAAATTTTTTAAAATTTTGCACGACCCCCTACCTTGTCAAAAAATTGAAAATTTTTAAAATTTTGCACGACCCCCTACCTTATCAAAAAATTGAAATTTTTTGAAATTTTGCACGACCCCCTACCTTGTCAAAACATTGAAAATTTTTTAAAATTTTGCACGACCCCCTACCTTGTCAAAAAATTGAAAATTTTTTAAAATTTTGCACGACCCCCTACCTTGTCAAAAAATTGAAATTTTTTAAAATTTTGCACGACCCCCTACCTTGTCAAAAAATTGAAAATTTTTAAAATTTTGCACGACCCCCTACCTTGTCAAAAAATTGAAAATTTTTTAAAATTTTGCACGACCCCCTACCTTGTCAAAAAATTGAAATTTTTTAAAATTTTGCACGACCCCCTACCTTGTCAAAAAATTGAAATTTTTTAAAATTTTGCACGACCCCCTACCTTGTCAAAAAATTGAAAATTTTTAAAATTTTGCACGACCCCCTACATTGTCAAAAAATTGAAATTTTTTAAAATTTTGCACGACCCCCTACCTCGTCAAAAAATTGAAAATTTTTTAAAATTTTGCACGACCCCCTACCTTGTCAAAAAATTGAAAATTTTTAAAATTTTGCACGACCCCCTACCTTGTCAAAAAATTGAAATTTTTTAAAATTTTGCACGACCCCCTACCTTGTCAAAAAATTGAAAATTTTTAAAATTTTGCACGACCCCCTACCTTGTCAAAAAATTGAAAATTTTTTAAAATTTTGCACGACCCCCTACCTTGTCAAAAAATTGAAATTTTTTAAAATTTTGCACGACCCCCTACCTTGTCAAAAAATTGAAATTTTTTAAAATTTTGCACGACCCCCTACCTTGTCAAAAAATTGAAAATTTTTAAAATTTTGCACGACCCCCTACCTTGTCAAAAAATTGAAATTTTTTAAAATTTTGCACGACCCCCTACCTTGTCAAAAAATTGAAAATTTTTTAAAATTTTGCACGACCCCCTACCTTGTCAAAAAATTGAAAATTTTTAAAATTTTGCACGACCCCCTACCTTGTCAAAAAATTGAAATTTTTTAAAATTTTGCACGACCCCCTACCTTGTCAAAAAATTGAAATTTTTTAAAATTTTGCACGACCCCCTACCTTGTCAAAAAATTGAAAATTTTTAAAATTTTGCACGACCCCCTACCTTGTCAAAAAATTGAAAATTTTTTAAAATTTTGCACGACCTCCTCTTGTCAAAAAATTGAAATTTTTTAAAATTTTGCACGACCCCCTACCTTGTCAAAAAATTGAAATTTTTTAAAATTTTGCACGACCCCCTACCTTGTCAAAAAATTGAAATTTTTTAAAATTTTGCACGACCCCCTACCTTGTCAAAAAATTGAAAATTTTTTAAAATTTTGCACGACCCCCTACCTTGTCAAAAAATTGAAAATTTTTAAAATTTTGCACGACCCCCTACCTTGTCAAAAAATTGAAATTTTTTAAAATTTTGCACGACCCCCTACCTTGTCAAAAAATTGAAATTTTTTAAAATTTTGCACGACCCCCTACCTTGTCAAAAAATTGAAATTTTTTAAAATTTTGCACGACCCCCTACCTTGTCAAAAAATTGAAAATTTTTAAAATTTTGCACGACCCCCTACCTTGTCAAAAAATTGAAAATTTTTTAAAATTTTGCACGACCTCCTCTTGTCAAAAAATTGAAATTTTTTAAAATTTTGCACGACCCCCCTACCTTGTCAAAAAATTGAAAATTTTTTAAAATTTTGCACGACCCCCTACCTTGTCAAAAAATTGAAAATTTTTAAAATTTTGCACGACCCCCTACCTTGTCAAAAAATTGAAATTTTTTAAAATTTTGCACGACCCCCTACCTTGTCAAAAAATTGAAAATTTTTAAAATTTTGCACGACCCCCTACCTTGTCAAAAAATTGAAATTTTTTAAAATTTTGCACGACCCCCTACCTTGTCAAAAAATTGAAATTTTTTAAAATTTTGCACGACCCCCTACCTTGTCAAAAAATTGAAAATTTTTTAAAATTTTGCACGACCCCCTACTTTGTCAAAAAATTGAAAATTTTTAAAATTTTGCACGACCCCCTACCTTGTCAAAAAATTTAAAATTTTTTAAAATTTTGCACGACCCCCTACCTTGTCAAAAAATTGAAATTTTTTAAAATTTTGCACGACCCCCTACCTTGTCAAAAAATTGAAATTTTTTAAAATTTTGCACGACCCCCTACCTTGTCAAAAAATTGAAAATTTTTAAAATTTTGCACGACCCCCTACCTTGTCAAAAAATTGAAAATTTTTTAAAATTTTGCACGACCCCCTACTTTGTCAAAAAATTGAAAATTTTTAAAATTTTGCACGACCCCCTACCTTGTCAAAAAATTTAAAATTTTTTAAAATTTTGCACGACCCCCTACCTTGTCAAAAAATTGAAAATTTTTTAAAATTTTGCACGACCCCCTACCTTGTCAAAAAATTGAAAATTTTTAAAATTTTGCACGACCCCCTACCTTGTCAAAAAATTAAAATTTTTTAAAATTTTGCACGACCCCCTACCTTGTCAAAAAATTGAAAATTTTTTAAAATTTTGCACGACCCCCTACCTTGTCAAAAAATTGAAAATTTTTAAAATTTTGCACGACCCCCTACCTTGTCAAAAAATTGAAAATTTTTTAAAATTTTGCACGACCCCCTACCTTGTCAAAAAATTGAAAATTTTTAAAATTTTGCACGACCCCCTACCTTGTCAAAAAATTGAAAATTTTTTAAAATTTTGCACGACCCCCTACCTTGGCCAAAATTTGAAAATTTTTTAAAATTTTGCACGACCCCCTACCTTGTCAAAAAATTGAAAATTTTTAAAATTTTGCACGACCCCCTACCTTGTCAAAAAATTGAAATTTTTTAAAATTTTGCACGACCCCCTACCTTGTCAAAAAATTGAAAATTTTTTAAAATTTTGCACGACCCCCTACCTTGTCAAAAAATTGAAATTTTTTAAAATTTTGCACGACCCCCTACCTTGTCAAAAAATTGAAATTTTTTAAAATTTTGCACGACCCCCTACCTTGTCAAAAAATTGAAATTTTTTAAAATTTTACACGACCGCCTACCTTGTCAAAAAATTGAAAATTTTTTAAAATTTTGCACGACCCCCTACCTTGCCAAAAAATTGAAAATTTTTAAAATTTTGCACGACCCCCTACCTTGTCAAAAAATTGAAAATTTTTTAAAATTTTGCACGACCCCCTACCTTGTCAAAAAATTGAAATTTTTTAAAATTTTGCACGACCCCCTACCTTGTCAAAAAATTGAAATTTTTTAAAATTTTGCACGACCCCCTACCTTGTCAAAAAATTGAAATTTTTTAAAATTTTGCACGACCCCCTACCTTGTCAAAAAAATTGAAAATTTTTAAAATTTTGCACGACCCCCTACCTTGTCAAAAAATTGAAATTTTTTAAAATTTTGCACGACCCCCTACCTTGTCAAAAAAATTGAAAATTTTTAAAATTTTGCACGACCCCTACCTTGTCAAAAAATTGAAATTTTTTAAAATTTTGCACGACCCCCTACCTTGTCAAAAAATTGAAAATTTTTAAAATTTTGCACGACCCCCTACCTTGTCAAAAAATTGAAATTTTTTAAAATTTTGCACGACCCCCTACCTTGTCAAAAAAATTGAAAATTTTTAAAATTTTGCACGACCCCTACCTTGTCAAAAAATTGAAATTTTTTAAAATTTTGCACGACCCCCTACCTTGTCAAAAAATTGAAAATTTTTAAAATTTTGCACGACCCCCTACCTTGTCAAAAAATTGAAAATTTTTTAAAATTTTGCACGACCCCCTACCTTGCCAAAAAATTGAAAATTTTTAAAATTTTGCACGACCCCCTACCTTGTCAAAAAATTGAAAATTTTTTAAAATTTTGCACGACCCCCTACCTTGTCAAAAAATTGAAAATTTTTAAAATTTTACACGACCCCCTACCTTGTCAAAAAATTGAAAATTTTTTAAAATTTTGCACGACCCCCTACCTTGCCAAAAAATTGAAAATTTTTAAAATTTTGCACGACCCCCTACCTTGTCAAAAAATTGAAAATTTTTTAAAATTTTGCACGACCCCCTACCTTGTCAAAAAATTGAAATTTTTTAAAATTTTGCACGACCCCCTACCTTGTCAAAAAATTGAAAATTTTTAAAATTTTACACGACCCCCTACCTTGTCAAAAAATTGAAAATTTTTTAAAATTTTGCACGACCCCCTACCTTGCCAAAAAATTGAAAATTTTTAAAATTTTGCACGACCCCCTACCTTGTCAAAAAATTGAAAATTTTTTAAAATTTTGCACGACCCCCTACCTTGTCAAAAAATTGAAAATTTTTTAAAATTTTGCACGACCCCCTACCTTGTCAAAAAATTGAAAATTTTTAAAATTTTGCACGACCCCCTACCTTGTCAAAAAATTGAAAATTTTTAAAATTTTGCACGACCCCCTACCTTGTCAAAAAATTGAAAATTTTTTAAAATTTTGCACGAGCCCCTACCTTGTCAAAAAATTGAAAATTTTTTAAAATTTTGCACGAGCCCCTACCTTGTGAAAAAATTGAAAATTTTTTAAAATTTTGCACGACCCTCTAAAAAAAGGTTTTTCTTTTCTCAGTAACAATATTAAGGGATAATTTCTGTTGTATAGGATCAAGAAAAATGTCATACGTATATAATTTTACAAATATACAAAATTATTATATAAGAGAATGTAGCATATTATATAATAAAATATAAGTTCTTATATGAAATACATCAGAAATTGTGCAAGGTATTAAGCCATCATTTATTTATTTGTTAATTAATTTCTTAAAAATAGTGATTAAAATTATGATTTTATGGATTAAGTATAAACATAATTAAAATCAAAAGTATGACATATGTACGTATAGGTTGATCAATAATGAAAATTTTCATTTACTTTTGATTTAATTTTTTAAATTATAAAATTAAAATGAAAACAAAATTCTTTTTGTTGGTTAGTTGATTTTTGTTTCACTCAAAAAATATTTTGTAAAAATTATCGCGGAAATTTTAGTCATCAAAACGGACATACTATGTACATATACATATATACATATAAATATAGAATTTTATAGATATGTATGTACAAATGTTTGCTACTGAAATTGGAGGACAAAGAGAAAAATTATATTCTATAAACATTAAGTTGGAAAAATTAAGGCACAAAAAAAAAGAAAAACCAAGAAAAAATTTTGTTTTTTTGTCAGCGTTCATGAAAAATATGAAATTTTGTCATTATGATACGAATTATATTGGAAAATTTTATTTTCTTTTGATGTTGGATCAAATTGAAACTTCAGTGAAAGGAATATTAAATTTTTGTTTTTTTTTTAGTTGCTGCTATTATTTGACAGGTTTTGTGGGCCAATATTTTTGTGTTTTTATTTTATTTTTAAATTTTTTTAAATTTATTTTTGAACTAAATTGGAAATTTACGTAAGATTTTTTTTTTTTTGACATTTTATGATTTAATTTGTAGTTGATGAATAAATTTATAATATTATGCTTATAATATTATTTATCTACATATTATGTATGTGTGTTCAATGTATGCATTATGTATGTGTTTATGTGTGAATTACTCTAATTTAAATAAAAAATAATTTTAAAATTTCGGTCCATTCAATATTTTGTGTATTTAAAAAAAATCTGAGTGGAGGAAGTTACTTAATATTATAAAATGTATATATATTTAAAAATTAAACTATTTATTACTGTCGTATTTATTAGCTGGAAAATTTCGAACAATTAAAAAAATTCGTATACTGATTCGTATACTGTCATAATATTCCGAACATGTACTACTGCATTTCATAATTTATATTTGTTCTACCGTATATCGTCGGTTAAAAGGCAGAAAGCACTAAGTGCATTTTTTGAGAATTCGGATTTCATATAGATGAATTAAATCAGAATAATATAATCTTTGTTGTGGCAAAAAATCATGCAAATCCAGATTATAGTTTATAAATCCCGAAATTAAAGAGACCAATTCCATTGCACTAATTGATTAGTTTGACAATTTTACGATCGATCTTTTCAAATTGAATTTACTCAAAACATAGTTTCCTGACTTAATGCTTTCTGCTTCTTAATCGACGATATTATATTTTTGCAATAAATGTTATAAAGTAATGAATAAGAACGCTTTATTAAATATCTAATGTCTAAATGTAAGGCTCCTGTGTATTGAGTACTCATCTGAAAAGAGTTTAGGCTAATTAATAATTCTTATAAATAATATAGAAATTATATTCAATAATATAAATCTTAATATACATTACATACATATATATAAAATACAAAATTAATATTAAATAATTAAGTACCATATTCCCATAATATCTAACTTTAAGTACCAGCAAATTAAAACAATAAATATTAATAACCATTAATATTTAATATACGAGTACTTATAAAAAAAACTAAGATAGCCTAGTCACCCAACTATAATTGAAAATCAAATGACGCAAGAAACTGGGTTACGGTTATCTGCGACATCATGCAGCAGTCCTATATATTCCTCGCAGGGGTGAATCAGAACAAAAATATAAAATTAAATTAACAGTTAATTATATTAAATAATATAGAAAAAATACAATAATAATTTCAAAAGTAATTAAAATATTTTTTTTTTTTTGTCTTTTAATATAGGATTTTGCTGAAACAGCAATGAATGAAGTTTTAGGCTGGTATGGTTATGATAATGTTGATCGTTTAGATTTATCAACAAAAGCTTCAAGACTGATGATAGCATCATTACAAAATAGTAATAATAATCGTAATGAATTATTAAATGGTAGTAAGAATAATAGTATACGAGAAGATAGTACAACACCAGATCATGATAGCTCTAGAGAAGATGATTCAAAAAGTCCTTGTTCAACAAAAACTAATGAAAAAATTGGTAAGATTATTAAAATATAAAAAATATTAAAAATTTATTTATGTAATAACATAAAAGTGAAAATTACTTTTAACATATATATGTAGATTCAATTTCAAATAGTTAAGTAAAAGTTTCAAAGAATAACTTTAAATTCTTATGTCTACAATATAAATATATATATATATATATATACTTGTATAAAGTAATATATGGCTATTAACAACTTAAATGAAAATAAATAATGTTTGTTTATAAATTAAACAATAGCCAATAATTATTATATATATATATGTATGTACATATATTGATGTTCTCTTCCTGTATAATATTATTCATAACATATAATATGTAAAGGAACCTTACAAAATTTCTAATATTTCATAAAACTTCTAATATACTTTTTGATTTGTTTTACAAACTATAAATATAAAAAAAATAAAATTAAATTTTATAGATTTGTACTTATTCATATTATATTTATGTACATATGTATGTGCATATATATAAAAATTTTTGTAGACTAAAATTTGTTAGAAAACTATTTAGTATGAAATATTTATGATGTGTATTATGTAAGTATAGTATACGTGGATTATCAATTTTATTAATTTTGGTAATACTTGAGATAAAATTTCAAGATTGCCAGAATTAACGAAATTAATTAACGAAAGTGTTTTTTTTTTATAAATGTTAATGGAAATTTACCATAACCTTTTTTTAGTTTAGATTTTCTAAGCATTTTTGTAATTGAATGAGAAGAGTTAGAATAAAATCCTATAAAAGTTAGGATATACATACATTCGATTAAACTAAAATATTGCTTAATTTGATTTAAATTTTGGCTACTTTCAATTACACTACTTTGAAATACTCGAATTGCCGGCACATTAATTATACAAACTACAATAAATTTGAACAATTCATTTTCGTCTGCTTAATTTAAACTTTCAATTAGACTATTAATTGTAAACGATTTTTATTATATTTATTTAAATACTTATAATCATTTTTTGTAGTATATGCTAATTTATCAAACTGCATTTATTGGACTTTAAACAAAATTGTTACCCCATATACTATGGGTCATTTAGTAGTTCTCAGTAATACAAAAATAGATTATTTCCCTAAACATATTCTGTAAAATAATAAGAAATTTCTACGAAAAATTCACAACTTACAATACATTATATTTACAAAGGATTCATTTAAAAGGATCAAATAAAATTGATTAAGTTTGAGAATACTTTTTTTTTTTGGCTTTCAGGTTTGTTTTTTTACAATTTTTAATAAATTTTCAATTTTTCTTATTGTTATTAAAAAATTAATAACATTCAAACAAATGTATACAGTTCTCCCCGGTTAATTGAACCGAGAAAAGTTGCACACTTTTTGTATCAATTAAGCGAGTAAATCAATTAAAAAAATCCCGTTTAATTGAACAATTGGTGCAATAAAACGAATTTTTTTAACTGAATCGTTTACGCATGAAAACGAATACTCGCTATTGAAGATCAGGCGCAAAAACGAATTTGATCCTGCTACTGCATAAAATTAATAAAAACAATAGGAAGCATATCCTATTACATATACTTATCAAAATATCCTAGGTAAAAAGCTATATTTAAAATAGGGGATACACTAATGAAATACTAAAACTCAAATTTTTTTTTATTTCAAAATTTAAAAACTTAAATTTTTCTTTATTTTAAATCCATCTAAGTAATGTAACTATGAATTCAAATTCAAAATATTTAAATCATAATATTTTTATATCACATAACATAACAAAAATTAAAAATAAATATTTCATATTACAAAGAAAACAAAATATTTCATACGTTATATCTAATTTTTCAATAAATTTACTATTGCTAGTTTAACAACAACAAATAGAATAATAAAAAATTAAACCTATTTAAAAAAATTTGTAATTTTCGTTTGGTTATGTTTGTAATGATTCTTAATAATAAAGGTTTCCATTTCATCTAAGTTTTCAATAAATTTATTTTGTGGGATAAAAAATTTCCGTACAATGTTTATGCCGTTATCAGGTCAATAAACAGGGGAATTTTTCACAGTTTTTATAAGGTAATACCAAAAAAAGAGATTCATTTAAGCGAGTTGTTCAATTAAACGGGACTCAATTAAACGATGTTATTCATGTATATTTTAATAGGGATTTAAAGTTGCCTTAGTTTTTCGTTCAATAAAAGGGGAAAATCAATTAAGCGTGGTGCATTTAACCGGGGAGAACTGTATATATATATATATATATTTATCTAACTTTTACGCTATGTTAATTTTAATATAACTGTGTATTAGAAATAACCAAACATAATATGTAGGCATATATTATCTAAATACATAATATTAAATTAAAATTATAAATCTTATGTACATATATAAAATTTATAACAGTTCTCCATTTATTTATATGTTTATTTTAGAAATCACATGTGGATGGTGCCATCGTATAGTACCAGATAGTTCACCTGAATTTCTACGAGCTCCAGATGGCCCACGTTATTGTTCAGAAGCCTGTTTTGCTCAATCACGTCGAGCATCATTTAAAAGAGCAAAACAATGTGATTGGTGTCGTCATATTCGACATGCTGTCAGCTATGTTGATTTTCAAGATGGTGCATCACAATTGCAATTTTGTTCCGATAAATGTTTAAATCAATATAAAATGCAAATATTTTGTAAGGAAACTCAGGCTCATTTAGATATGAACCCTCATTTAAAAGAAAAGGGTTGTGATTCAACAAATAGTGCTAATTTAATTACACCAGATTTATGGTTGAAAAATTGTCGAAGTCGTTCAGCATCTCCACAAACGGATGGTGTAGGTATCGGTTGTGGATCTGGTTCTAGATCACCAACACCATCTATAAATAGTGCAATATCAATAACACCAATAACAAATGTAAGTTGTGGAACATCAAATAATTCAAAACTAGAACAGCATAGATTGGGAAGTGTCCCATCGCAGCAACAACAAAATCATAAGCCAATAATATCTGTAGCACCGGTTTCAAAATTAATGTCAAAGCAACATAATGTTCCAAGTGCTAATTCAATAATAGTAACTAATCGGCAATCTCCAAAGCATGCTAGCAGGAAAAAACGTAATATTAGACTTCAAAATCAGAGTAATGTTAATAATAACAACAATAGCATCACTAGTAATAATAATAATAATATTAGCAACAACAATAGTAATAACATTAATAATAGTAATAATAAAAATGGAAATAGCAATAACAAAAATAACAATAATAGTCATAGTTTATTAAGTCCAAATAACGGTTCAAATCTGAACAAATCAAAGATATTATTAAATAGCTTAAGTCAATCAGATCGAATTTCGAAACCGCAAATAGCATCATTTCCAAATGTTCAAGATTTACGTTTGAATGTTCCCCCAATATCACCTATAGATCGGTCACAATCAGCTCAAAGTCATCATTCATCTCAGTCACAACATCAACAACCACAGGTTCCCCAAATACGTGCTAACTTTCCTCCCCACGGATATTTTGCGTCAACTGGGACAAATAATTTTCCGCAGCTTCCTCCTAGATTACCATTTCCTCCACCCGGCACACATCTTGCTCCTCCACCACCACCGCACTTAAGGGCTGGAATGCATCCTTTACCTCATCCATCGTTACAAAATTTAATACAATCATCACCGGAGCTCACTATAAATCCTTTATCAGCTCTTGTTGGTACTGTTCCTCCAGTAACGGTCATGGTGCCGTACCCAATAATTATTCCATTACCAATACCAATCCCTATTCCTCTTCCTATTACAGATTTTATTAAAGCAGCTGCATTGAATTCTAAAGATATTAAACCATCATATTCTCAAAGTAAAACATCGTCTGCTAGATCACAGATAGATCCTAATGTATCTACTATAATAGATACTGATTTAGATGAAGATGAAGATAGGAATTCAAAAAATTTGGATCCATTAGAAATTTCAATAGAAAAATCATACAACGATCATGATTCAAATCGAATTTCTGACTCGGAAACACAATCAGATACAGTATTCTCAAATATAAATACGAAAAATTCAGATGAAAGTTTAATAAGAGATATGGATGAACCATTAGATTTTACCAAAGCTAAAATTGTAAAAACAACTGACTTATCTAAAACGAGATTACAAACTTCAAATAATACACAAAATTTAGATGATATTAATGATAACGATAAAACTGAAACTGTTATACAGCAAATCATCCCGGATGATGAAGATTTATCGACAGAAGATAATGCAAAACAGAAAGTTCCAAAATTTAAAATAACACGTTTACATACTAGACGGAATAATACTAACAACGCTAATAATAGTAATAGTAATAATAACAATAATAATAACGATAATAACAACAATAACAACAACAACAATAGTAACAATAATAATAACCATGATAGTAATGTGTCAGGGTCATCGGACTCAATAAATCAAATTAATATGGCCAATTTATCACAAGCTAAAGAAGAATGTAGCCGTCCATTAAGGAAAAGAAAACGTGTCATTGATTGTGATTATAATGTTCGAAATCCAAAGGATGACGATAACAATGTTAATAGTTCTAGTCCTAAATTGAAAAAATAAAAACAACGGAAAAATTAAAAAAATTAAAATTACAAATAAAAATATTATAGATTATTTCAAAATTTGAAAAAGCAATTAACTTACATTTTTTTTTTTGAATTTTAGTACAAGTTTTCACAATAAAATTTTTGCGACGAATATTCTTAAAAATTTGACATGAAAATTGAACTAGTTTTTGTAATTTTTGTAGATATTTAAAACTTATTTTTAGATTTTATGTAATTAATTTATTTTAAATATTTTTATTTAAAATTGGAAATAAATATATGTACTTAATAAACAAATCATATTATGTAGTCATTTAATATATTTGGCTGTGCACATCATACTTATGTGTGAATATGCAAAATCTTGGATGTTTTTCCAGTTTAAACATATTTTTTTTATAAATCGAAAGCAAAAATTAGATTTAAATATTAGAGTTAGGTAAGATGCATAAATGAAGAAAATCTTCACTAAGTGTAAAACCGGTTGCTTTGTAGCCTTTTATAGTGTTTGATTAGATTTTTCGAAGTATTTACGAATCAACGGCAGACATGCTTACATTTGATTTCTAGGTACAGTCTATTTTATTTTTTATTGAGTTTCTCTAAGTGTAAAACGATTGTCTACAACCAGGCACAGGTTTAACGATTAATTAAAAAAAAAAACAATTTGAAATTTTATTTTTCTTATTTTCTGCCTTTTATTCTCATATTAATTTAATTTAACAGCGTACATTGCAGCTATTAAAAAAACTTATTGAGCTTTATCTATCTTTGATTTCTTGTTGAAAAAAATTTCAGATTTAACATAACTAAGAATTTCATAAAAAATGTTTACAAAATTATACAAGTACAAATTAAAGCTAAAAGTAGGACTAAAAACAAAATTTTATAAAACAAAGATGAAGTCACGTTTATAACTTTAAAGATATAAAGCTATACATACATATAATTATATTATTTTTTGTACTACAAGTACAAAAACTATGGTAAGCAATCATGAAAAATTTTGGTATTTGGTAGTCTCAAAATTTAACAATAATTATTATTATGCACATAAATGATAAATAATGAAATTTACTTAAATAGAAAAAGGTTTCTAAGTTCCAATAACTTTTACGAAAATTTCTACTTGTTAATTTGCAAAGTTCATTTTTTTAATTATATTAAAATTTAAACAATATTGTTATTTAAACAAACTTCACTAATTTAATATTATTTATATTAATATTATGTAAAAATTTTACTAACTTAAAAAAATTATTTCTGAATCATTTTGAAAATGATACTAATATAAAAATTATCTTGTAGTAGTAAAAAAGTAAGAGTTTATTTTGCAAAGTTTGCAACGTCATGCAAAACATATTCAATTTTATTGAAAGTCTATGTCCTCTTTATTCTCTTTTGTTATAAAAATATGTTATCATCTTAAGTGTTATTCTTTAGTTATATAAGTCCCACAAAGTTATTTGTCCATCAAAACCTCCAGCTGCCATTATATTTGCATTCCAGGTTGATACTTTACCTGATGAGAAACAAATATCCATAACACCTCCACTTTTATGTTCTGTTAAAACAGCTAAAGGTCTTAAACTCTTCCATGAAAATATTCTAATACGTCCATCCCAACCACCAGATACAAAAACTTTTTGATCAGGTCGTATTTTTATACAATTTATACCTGGATTCTTTATACTTAATTCATTTACTGATTTTATATCAAAACTTTGGCGTGGTGTAAATGAAATAACTTCTAATCTATCGTTTGCAGAACCACATATACCACGATTTGATTGTACATCAAAATCAATGGCCATTGGAAATTCATTTACTTTAGAACTGCTTACTATTTTATTAGAACGAATATCCCAAGTTATTATATCACCAGATTCATAACCAGCTATAATGTAATCTTGTCCAAGCCTATTAATTGCTTTTAAACAAGTTATATGACCTAATTTTAGGGTTTCTGACGGTTGCAAATCAGGTATTTCTTGCATATTTTCATCATTTAAATACGCAAAACCTATAGAATTTTCACTTTTGGGATATATAAGAATATCTTTGTTTTGAATATAGTCACATTTACAAAATGCTATATGTGTTGTTTCATAATTTTTTTTCAATTCGTAACCTGTATTAGTCAATGTCCAGCACTTTATATTTCCGCCTTTTTCTTGCGTAAACAAACTATCTTCAGCATGATATAGGTAAGTTATTGGATTTGTACCAGCTTCAAAGTTTAAAAATGGACGATTCGTCTACAATGATTAAATTATAAAACATAAAAAAAAGAGTTAAAGGCAATTGTAATAAGTGTGACAAACTTGTAAATCCCATAAGTGAATTGATCCTTTTACGGTTCCAGCTAAAATTCTTTCATTATGATGAAAGCAGACACTATTTACTGAGCCCATTTCTGCACACCTTAATGTAAATACAGGATCTAAAATTTAAATTTTCATTAAATAAATTCCATACCTTATATAGAAATACATTTTATTTTCTTCAATGTATGAATGCAGGAATGCAAAAGTAATGATTTTTTTTTACCTGGAGGAAGCACAGCCATTTTTTTTTTTTCAATTCAACGTACTCAGAGATTTTATTTAAATTAACACCTTTTCATACTTTTATAAATTTCAAAATTCACAAAAAAAAATGTTTTATTTCGTTTTCACTTTCCAACTTTATTAGAATAAATTTCGGAATTAGACAATCAAAACATTAACAGCTGCTTGGGTGAAGTTCAGTGATACCAATATATGGTATGTCAAACAAATGTCATTACAAATGCAACTGGCCAATAATTCATTGAATCGTTGTTGGTTGTGTTGTGCTAGTTTAAGGAAAAAAGTTATTTGAAAATTATTATTCGTGGATATTTAAATATTATGTGTTTTTATAGATTTTATATAATAGACATAATTAATTACATGTAATGTTAATATTTTTAATTATGATTATTAAAAGTAATAATATTCATTATTACTTTTAATGATTTTATATCATATTAATGTTGTCGTTAAAAAAAATAAAAACTTGAATCTATATTATGTTTGTATGCATACTACCCGGTAACATTAATCAGTTTATCAGTCAACAAATTTTGATTGAATTTAAATTGTAAATTTGTGGCAATATTGGCAACTACTACAATGTAATTTTTGATCCACGGCTCAATAACGTCACTATTTGTTTTTGTTTATGTTTATAAGATATTTACACATTATGTTAAAGTTTTTCGATTCAAATTGACAAATTGGTTTTATATTGCTATTGTAAATATGTAGCTGCATTTATGATTCATACTAAATATTGAATAAGAATCGGAATTACCCAAACAGGTTTAACTAATTTCTTAAAAATTAAATTAGTTCTAAAAAGTTTTTTGTTGTGACCGTACGTGTATTTAAAATAAAAAAAGTATTAGTTATTGAAATGTCGCACAGTTATAACGAATTACCGCTAGAGGTATTTATTTTATTCAAGAAAATTAATATTTTAAGTTTTAAGCGGCGTGGTCATATATTAGATTTATAGTAATAACCAGATTTTATTAAATTTGTACACTAATAACATTATTATAGAAATGACGTGTATGTTATTTATAAGCTGTAATTTTTACGTTATTTAAATGCAATCCAATAAGAAACTTTCAAATGTAAATAGGGCTACCAGGGGGTTATAGGTACCTCTACCTAAATAATAAAAAATGAAAATTATTTTTCACTACGAATATTCGAAATTTTAATTTCCATTTAAAATAATTTTTAAATAGATGATTTTTTTAATTCACTAAGTAATTTACATTAAAATGAAATATTATTCAATTTAAATTAAAATGAAAAGAAAAGTAAAAGTAATCTAAAATAAACACACTTCGAATGTACAAATTCGTATACTCGGTAGTATTCTAGTACTCTGGGAGGTATTCTGGTAACCTTAAATGTGAATAATATTTAAAATTTATTTACGTTGTATCTACTATGATTTAAATATGAATTTACAATATTGGATATTGTAAATTGGATTTAAAGTTAGTTTAAACGAAAATACATAAGTTTTTCTACCACAAGAATTTACCGCAAAACGAAAAAAAAAACAAAAATGGTTCACCAAGTTGAAAAAATGACTTAATTTAATTTTGAAGAAATACGTTTAATGTAAGATAAATGTAATGTTGCAAAAACATACAGAGTTTACGTATTATGCAATATATAGGGTGGTTCCCATAAGATGGCAAATAATTTTATCAATTTCCAGCAAGAAATTTTAGGTCGTGGGGGGGGGGGGGGGTTTGTTATATTTGCATTTTTAACTATTATATAAAGTCAAAAGAGTTTATATGATTTAATTGCGCTATTCGCTACTACCTACAAGTATCGCAATACATATGTATTTCGAAAATGCAGTACATAATTTTCATAAAAAAATTAGTGTAGCAACATTTTTTTATAAACTTCAATAAAACGCAGTTTTCACTGTACATCGCAATATGCAGATTAGTGGTAAATTCTTAAACGTCAAATTTTACAAAATCTGAGTTGTCTGAGTTTACGGATACTCTACTACGTTTTTCCTCTCAGTCAAAGTTTAAATTCTTAAACGTTTAAAAAAAGTCAATTAAGCGTCAAAATTGTAGATTTTTTTTTTTACATGCAGACAGTCTGACGTAATTCAGTAAATAAATTTCATGTGTTGAGCGACTATCATTACGTTAAAAATAATATAAAAAATATTTTTATTGTTAATTTTTAATATGTAAGTATAAAATTATTTTAAATCTAAAAAAAAAATTTTTTTTGTTTTGACGTTTACGGATGATCAAAATTCAAAGTCAATTACGGGTAAAAAGTTTACTAGATTTCTGTCCGTAAAAGTTTTAGTTTCAGACAGTTTGCAGACTAAAATCAAAATTTTGACGTTAAAGAATTTGCGGTAGTTTATCAAAATATTCCTGAATTAAATATGTATGTATGTATGTATGCAGTTAATATCTTCGGTTATAATATTTATCTTTTTTTTAAATAAAATAATTTCATTAATATTGCAATTTCCATTGATGTAACTAAATGAAAAATTTTCATATAGTAGGTAATTATTAAACCTAATCTAAAAATATATTGAACTGAACTATGTGTGCGTGTATATAATATGTGTTCATGTATGTATGTATTCTACATTTTTTTGCCATTATTTTGCTAACGTGTTAGATATATGATTTTTCAAATTTAATAATATACAGCATAAAACTAAAGAAATACTTTCAGGTAATCGCTAACGTATTTAAATACTTAAATTTTGATGAAATAAAAACAGCACAGTTAACATGTCATCAATGGCTAAAAGCATCTCAATTTAAAGAATTCAACCAACGAGTAGTATTAAATATGAAACTCAATAAGGATAATATCGAGATATGCAAGAAAACTTTTAGGAAATTTTCAAATATACGTTTAGCAATTTATATGAGATCAACTGAAGAATTAGATATATGTGAGAATAATTTAATTGAATTTTTTTCAATACCCAACATGATTGAAGATTTAAAATGTTTGAACATAGAATCTTTTTTTAATTCAATACCATATGAGACGTTAATTAAAATTTTTAAAATTTTACCAAATATTGTTGAACTTAAATGTGGTGGACCAAATTTCTTAAAATGTAATATTACAGAAGAAGAACATATTAAATTCGAAGAATTTTCCAATTTGATACCAACTATATTTAAAAATTTACAACTTCTACATATTCACAGTGCATATATACATCTTTTTTCGAAAATCAAACATTTAAAAACATTATTTATTTTTTTGTATGATTTTGGCGACGATATAAATTCTCAATTATATGAAATTATAAAGAATAATGAAACCACTTTGAAAAGTTTGGGTTTTTATCCGTTTGCTATTGGTAGACAAGATTGGCGTGAATTAATGTTGGATTTTAGAAGTGAACTTCTTACAAATTTAAAATTACAGGAATTTCAAATATGTAGCTATGTGGACTGGCCAAAAATGAAAGATTTTATTGAAAAGCAAAATTTAATATCAAATTTGAGCATGTGTAATAGTCGATATAACCTAACAGAAAATGACATTATTTCAATTATAAATAATTTACCACTTCTAGAAGTATTAAATTTGGAGAGAAACGATGCTTTCAATAGTACTGCTATGAAAAAAGTATTAGAATTAAGGCATCTTAAAATTTTGAATATAAATCAAGCATATAATTCTTTTAATTATGATATTACACCAAGAAAAAATTTTAAGCTAGTACAATTACAATGTGATGGAATTAATTTGAACGATGAAAATTTTTGTAAATTATTTGAGAATTTACCAAATCTTGAAGTTTTACACACAAGTACAACTACAGTTAGTAACATCGGTATACAATCTATAATCAAAAATTGTAAAAAGCTCACTGAATTACATTTTGTTGGTAGTGAAAAGGTAAGAAAAAAATTTTACGCAAATATGCGCTACGGTATGTTAACATTTTATATTTAAACTTTCATTGCAGATTACAAAGTACGGTTTGAATGGTATTGATCCAGTTTCAAGTGAAAAAACGGGGAATTGTATAACAGAATTAAAAAATTTAGAAGTATTGAATGTGCGAAACTGTCACATAACTAAAGATCTACCACTTGAGTTGAAATTCCAAAACTTAAAGAAGCTTATTTTAACTGATATTTTTTTGGAAAATTCAATTCTGGACGAAACAATATTTGAATGTATTAGAAAAAACTGTCCAAATGTCAATTATCTATCTGTATTTCTTAAAAATGTTGATACCTCTGAAGAAATTGAAAGTGTAATTGAGCGCATCACAGAAAAATTGGGTTGTAATATTAAAGATTGGATTTATCATCATCTTCAAGATGGCTTTTGGATAAGTATAAGTAATTTTTCTATAAAGAAATTAATTTATTTTGAAGAAGAAAAATATACTTAGTATTTATTTTTATAATGGTACTATAACTAAAAGTTTGTCAGATATTTGAAATAAAAAAATAAATAAAATAATTTTTTTTTGTTTTGAATAAAATAAATATGTATCTAAAAAGTATTTTTTAGAAAATATAGACAGATATATATATATATAGTATATGCCACTAACAGCCAGTTTTCAATGATACGAAGCAATTTAATGTAAACGAGCTAATAATCTAAAAATTAGAAGTTAAAAAAATTTAATTTTGCATATAATCAGTAATTGTCTACTCATTTTCTGAAAATGGAAAATGAAAGAAATTCAAAGTTAGCCATAGAAAATGTTATTGACTTTTGATTTTAGAAATTTTACGAATCTAATACGTGAGTTGGAAATATTTTTATTGAAAAAAACTTATAAACGTGTAACAATTAAATTTTCATTACCTATGATATGTAAAACTATTAGAATACCCCATTTTACTGTAGCATTCTCTTGATAAATCGATTAAAATAATTTTATTTTTAAGTAGGCACGTGTATATCATATCTGGTATTTGAATGAATTTTGATAAGGGTTATCAATTTCAGATATTCAGTTGTATTTTAATATTTCTAAACATTTATATTTTGAAATTGGAAGAATACGTACAACATTTCAAAATGGTTCATTCTTTTAATGAATTACCTCTAGAGGTATTTATTTATTTGATTTAATTTTGAATTTTTCTGCAAATTATATGTAAACTTCGTAATATGTAAAAAAATATTCATTTTAAAATACTATACCTGGTTATATTTTTAGGTAATAGCTAATATTTATAAATATTTAGAGGTGAAGGAAATAAAAGCGGCACAATTAACATGTCATCAATGGTTACGAGCATCTGAATTTCAAGAATTCGAGCAAAGAATAGTATTTAAAAATTTTATTTGGAATGGCAATTTGGAATTATTTAAAAAAAGTTTTAGAAGAATTTCAAATATATTTTTAAAATTGGATAGACAAAATAATGAACACTCAAAAATTGATGAAGATAGCCTAATTGAATTTTTTTCAATACCAAATATAAATGAAAATTTAAAGTGTTTGACGATAGAATCTTATGCTGGTTCAATATCTTATAATACTTTAATTCAAATATTTCAATTATTACCAAATATTATTGAGTTAACATGTAGTGGATCAATGTTTTTAACATGTAATATACCTAAAGAAACTATTAAAGAATTAATTCCAATTAAATTCAATAATTTGAGTAATTTACATATTCATAATCATTATTTGAAATTATTTTTACATGTTAAAAATTTAAAAACATTAACTATTGATTTATATGATATTGATGATACAATCAATTCATATATATGCCATATTATTAAAAATAATGAAATTACTTTAAAATGTTTATTCATAAATTGTTATTTATTTACTTTATATAGACCCGATAAAGATAAATTGATATTAGATTTTAAAATAAATTTTTTACAAAATTTAAAATTACAAGAATTCTCTATTAATAATAATATAAAATGGCCATTTATGATAAGTTTTTTTCAAAAACAAAATTCTATAAAAAATTTAATTTTAGAAAATTTCCAATACACTTTAAAAGATGATAATATAGTATCAATATTAAATAGCTTACCATTATTAGAAAAATTAAATATACAAAAGAATTATTCTTTAACAAATGTAACAATATTAGAAATATCAAAATTACAAAATCTTAAAAATTTAAATATTAATAATATAAACAGTATCAATAGTTATGGTTTAATATGTGGTTTAGCTAAAACGAAAAATTATAATCTTAGTGAGTTGAAATGTGAAGATATAAGGATGTACGATGAACATTGTAATCAATTATTTGAGAATTTACCAAATCTTCAAGTATTACATATTAAATCAGTTGCAATAAGTGATATTGCTATTCAAGCTATATTAAAAAATTGTAAAAAATTAATTAATTTGTCTATTAATGGTAATAATAAGGTATAAAATTTGATAGTATATTTAGTTGAAAATTGTTAATTTTTGTTTTTTTGAATTTGTAATAATATTTTTAGATTACGAACTATGGTTTTACCGGCATTGATTCGATTACTCAAGAGAAAACAGGAAATTGTATATCGGAATTGAAAAACTTGAAAATTTTATGTATACGTGATTGCCATATTACACATGAACTGCAATATGAATTGAAATTTAATTATTTAAAAACTCTTTATCTTAATATGTGCTTTAAAAATTCAATTTTATGTGAAGCAACACTAGAAACTTTACAGAAAAATTGTCCAACAATTAATAATTTGACATTGTACGTTCATAATTACATAATCAATGGAAATCAATATTTTGATAAAATAATTGAACTAATTATCAAAAGTTTAGATAGGGGTGAAATTAAAATAAATTATAAACATAATGTAAGTATGTAATTGTAAATTGTATTTTAATTTCATTACTTAAAAAACTGCATAAACGAAATTGCAGATTTCACATTTCATTGCAGTCACATTATTTTGTAGTCAATTTAAATTACAACCGTAAATATGTAGCTTTGAAGTACAAGCATTGTCATAATACATATTTATTATTATATATGTATGCATTAAAAAATAATTTTAAATGCATGTCCTACTTGATGGTTGTATTTTTATTGATTAATGTTTAAAGATGTTATTTAAATTTGCAATTTAATATATGCGCATATTTTTTTTATGGATATTATTCATATTGCATTTTTAGGAAGTGGATGAGATATGTTACTTCAGTTTTACCTACACTAAATACGTACGCTCATGTTATTTGAGCTGCAAATGCAATACCTGCAGTGAAATTGAAAAATTATGTAAAAATGTTTTAAAATAAAAATTTAATAATCTAGTTTAATTTTTTTACTTTTTATTTATTTTAAATTTGTAGAAAATGTCTTTTAAAATTCTTTAAATAATATTATAGAGATGCAAACTGTTGAAGCAGTATTTCTTGATCGATGCAGTCGAAAAACCTTCTGAATAAACCAAAAAGACGTAAGCAATGCACTTCCCACTATCAAAGTATCTCGTTATAAAATCTGTTAAACTCAAAAACGCTGCAGTATTCTTGGAGTTTGGTTCAAAGCCATATTGTTCCCTATGAAAACCATCATTGTTTCTCAAGAAGTACGTAAGACGGTTCTTCACAATGACTTCAAATACTTACGATATCGCAGGTAAGACCGAAATCGGTCTATAGTTGGAACAAGTATTTCTTGTACCACCCTTGTAAACTGAGGTAACAATTGCTTTCTTCAGTGAGGCCGAAAAAGAAGGAATCTAAAAAGACTATCTATAAATAAACAGATTAGAGTCATACATAAACGGCGACGATTTATGTTTTATTGCATTAGTTCTTGTTGTTGATTTGAGTAAAACAGAATGTAAATATATCCACATTTTATGTAAAATTTAAAATAACAAATATTCTTTTTCTACATTTTTATTGGCATCTACACGCATGTAGACAAATGAAAAACTAAAAATGAATAAAATGTTGTTTTTACATACACTTGTAAGTATTCTATAAATATTTTCTTGTAAAAGGAGGAATGTCAGTTAAAGTTATATTGAAAATTGTAACTAAAATGACATTTACGTACGAGTGTACAGTTAATATTTTTCATCAGAGATTAACAACATTTTCAATAAATGGTCAATTCACAAATGCTTATTACTTGTATTTTTAATTCACAATAATGATTTTTTACTTACTCTATTTTTTTGTTTTTAATATTTCCAAATAAACATAAAACATAATCTAAATTTAATTTTTTAAATTTAATTTGAAATTTTAATTTTCAGAAGAATTTTAAAAAAAACATATTATTTTTTCAATTTATTTTAAAGAAAAAATTTGTTTCGAATTGAATTACAATAATTTGAACGATAAACTTATTACCAAATTACCAAAAATTTTGATCTTAAAATTAATAATTATGTTTTATTGTTATTGGACTGAATTCGGCCCGCCGCTAAATTTTTATATCAATTATGAATTCTTTATTTGAATTACAAATAATGTACATAACAGAAAAGAAAAGTAAATTTTCAGTTTTAGTATTGCAATAAAATTTAGAACAATAATATAACAGGTAAACGGAAAATTCTTGTGTTAAATATTAAAAATGGAGTTTAGTCGTTTTAATGAACTTCCTTTAGAGGTATTTATATTAAATGAGAATTATTTAATATGAAATTTTAATAAATATATTTATTAAATAATAAATATTATATAACCTTGTAATTTTTGCACTTAATTCAATTAAATTATAAATTAGTTACACATAATGTAAATTACATTGCGTTTTGTTTTGTCATGGATGAATTATATGAAAAGTGTAAGATTGCTATTATTAATTGTAGAACTATAGTTCAAAATGGGTAATGAATCAATTTGTAATTCGGATTAGCTTTTGAAGAAAAGACAAATTTTCTTCGTATTTGCATAAGTATATTAATTATGTAGCCATGAGTAAATCACATTACTCATTTTTGGATATAATCTTTGGATAAGCATTCTTGAATTATGTTATAAAATAAAAAACTTGTAATTAAACTCAGATTTAGGGTCTATTTTCGTAATTTCTATGTTTTGTGATTCGAATTAATAACAAATTTTCGAAAAATTTTATAAAATTTTACAGCTTCTCTTTATATTAAATTTCCAAAGTACAACTATGATTCGGGAAGCAATATGTAAGTATTGAGTCTGGTAGCAATATGTAAGAACGATTGCGGCGATATGAGTGATATGTTCTATAGTTATTTTAAATTAATTATATACATAAATATGTATATATGCATTTTGTAATATAAATATAAGAAATTTATTGTTATAGTTTTATACTTAACTAATGGATATATTTTTTTTTAGGTCATCGCTAATATTTATAAATATTTAGATGTTAAAGATATTAAAGCAGCACAATTAACATGTCATCAGTGGTTGTATGCATCACAATTACCAGAATTTGATAAAAGAATAGTTTTATCATTTTTTTTTCCTGGTAGACTTATTTTAGAATTATTTCAAAAAAGTTTTAGAATATTTCCAAATGTTTATTTAAGATTTAATAGACAAAATAAGGATAAAATGAAAGAAGATGAAAATGATTTAATTGAATTTTTTTCAATAACTAATATTAGTGATAATATAAAATATTTAGAATTAGAATCATTTGGTGATTCAATATCACCTCCAACATTATTTATTATATTAAAATATTTACCAAAATTATTAGAATTGAAATGTATTGGAACCGGTTTTATTGATTTTAAAATGAAAGAGAATAATATTAAAGAAAATAATAATAAACAAACTGAAAATTTAATAAAAAATTCAAAATTTATAAATTTTTCTGAATCTGTACCAAATATAATATCATGTAATATAAAATCATTGTATATACGTAATACATATTTAGAATTTTTTTCAAATATTAAAAATTTAACAGCATTAATTATTGATTTATATGATTTAGATGATGAAATTAATTTATTTTTATATAAATTTATTTTAAATAATGAAACAACATTAAAAACTTTATCATTTAGATCAAATTTAAATTCATATTATAATGGTATAAATAATAATTTAATATTAGATTTTCAAATAAATAATATGAAAAATTTAAAATTAAAAAATTTTTATATAAATAATAATATTAATTGGCCAAATATGATGAGTTTTTTTGAAAAACAAAATACAATAATTAGTTTAAGTTTAGAAAATTTTCGTTATGGTTTAAATGATAATGATGTTATAACAATAATAAATAATTTACCATTATTAGAAAATTTAAATTTAGCAAAAAATGGTATTACAAATGCAACAATGATAGAAATATCAAAATTAGAAAATTTAAAAAGTTTAAATATAAATTATGCATATGATATTGATAGTTATGGTTTATTAATTGGTATAGGAAAAAATAAAAATTATAAATTAATTGATTTAAAATGTGAAGGTATTAGATTAAATGAAATTGATTGTATTCAATTATTTGAAAATTTACCAAATCTTGAAATATTTCATTGTCGTTCAAGTGTATTATGTAATATTATAATACAGACAATAATAAAAAATTGTAAGAAACTTATTGATTTGCGTATCAATGGAAATGATAAGGTACAAAAATATATTTAATAATAAAAATTCTATAAAAAAATCTATTCGATTATTTTAATTATTATAATTATATTCTTTTTAATATATTATGTAAATTTTTAAATGTTTTTAATAATTTTATATTTAATTTATATTTTTGAAATTGCAATTATAGTTTTACTAATATAAAATTTAATTTAAAATTAAAATAATCGAAGAGGCTTAAATATTTTATAATATAAAATATAACAAATAACGTTTATATAAAAAAAATTGTTATAATATAATATATTCTCCAAAATATTTTAGATAACTGACTATGGTTTTACTGGAATTGATTTGATAACAAAAGAAAAAGCAGGCTATTGTATATCAGAATTAGAACAACTTCAATTTTTACATATATGGGATTGTCAAATAACATATAAATTATTATATATGATAAAATTAAAACATTTAAAGAGATTATATTTATTTTTAAATTTTCAAAATTCATTTTCATTAGATGAACTTAATATAATTGAAGAAAATTGTCCAAGAATTAATAATATAACATTATTTTTTAAAAATTATTCATTAAATAAAAATATTAATTTAAATAAAATAATTGAAATGATAAAAAAATTAGAAAAAGTACGTTTACATGGTCGCTATAAACATAATTGGAATCATCCAAAACAAGAGGTGATTTTAAAATTATAACACAAAAATTATAACGCACCTATATAGGAATTTTTTTTTGCATTATAAATTGAACATTTTGCTAATATTATTTATTAGTTTTATTGTCCCTTTTTCACTAACGTACATATATCATACAATTTCTTGTAGAGAACTGTAGAGAAATATAATATACCGTTAAAATATAACTTGTAATATTATGTTAGAGCCATCAGTCACCTAATTAAACTCACAAGTTTAATTTAAATATACATAATATGTAATTATTTTGATGCTGTCATTCATTTACTAACAGCTTATTATAGTCCAATTTTTATATGAATTTAATGAATATTTTAATTTCTTTTTTGCAGAAACTATTTTATTTCAGTTTCAACTATACAAAATATGCACGATCTTTTAATATGACATGTAAATGTGAAATTTGTGCAAATATCGATAAGTTATGCAAAACTGCTTTATTTTCTAAATAAAAAATTCGATTACAATTTCATATATAGATTTGTTCTGAAAATATTTATATAAATGAATAAATTAAATAGTTATTATCAAATTATTTTTGAATATCATATTTTTATTCAATTTATTTAAAATATATTAGCACGACCTACATATTATATTAAAGTAATAAAATATAATATATATGTATAGGTAATTGTATAAGGTTTTGGAACAAAATAACATCATTTCTAGTTTTTACAAAAAGGCGATAGATGGCACTAAGGTAACTAACTATACATTTTTGTACTTTGGTAATGCTGTTAAAAATTGACATTTTATAGTAAAATTTTCAGTTGTCATTATTTCTCAAAAAAGTATTATCAAAGGATATCAATTTTATTTCATAATAATGTAAAAACAAGTAAAAACGTTTCAGTCGGTATGAACCGATTGAATTATACCCTGCACCTTTTTTCATTGTTGTATAGCAATTACTCAAACCTGTGAAACCATTCTATAGAAACTTCACGGATATGTCTGACCTATAACTGAACACACAACTACCAAGTTTCATGAATCTGGTTTCAAAATTTCCGAACCTGCCAAGTAATTCCACTAAAATTTCGCTAATATATCTGATCTATAATTGGACACACAACTGCCAAGTTTCATGAATCTAACTTTATTACTTTTCCAAATATTTAAAATAAGGTTTTGGACTTGTATGGGAGCCACTCGAACCTGTCAAGCAATTCCACCAAAACTTCAGACATATCTTTGACGTATAATTGGACACACAACTGCCAAGTTTTATGAATCTGTCTTTATTATTTTTCCAAATATTTAAAATTAACTTTTGGAGTTGTATGGCAGGTACCCGAACCTGCCAAGCAATTCCACTAAAACTTCGCAAATATATCTGATCTTTAATTGGACACACAACTGATAAGCTTCATGAATTTTACTTTATTATTTTTCCAAATATTTAAAATTAGCTTTTGGAGTTGTATGGCAGGTACCCGAACCTGTTAAGCAATTCCACTAAAACTTCGCAAATATATCTGATCTTTAATTGGACACACAACTGCCAAGTTTCATGAATCTAACTTTATTACTTTTCCAAATATTTAAAATAAGGTTTTGGACTTGTATGGGAGCCACTCGAACCTGTCAAGCAATTCCACCAAAACTTCAGACATATCTTTGACGTGTAATTGGACACACAACTGCCAAGTTTTATGAATCTGTCTTTATTATTTTTCCAAATATTTAAAATTAACTTTTGGAGTTGTATGGCAGGTACCCGAACCTGCTAAGCAATTCCACTAAAACTTCGCAAATATATCTGACCTTTAATTGGACACAAAACTGCTAAGTTTCATGAATTTTACTTTTTTTTTTTCCAAATATTTAAAATTAGCTTTTGGAGTTGTATGGCAGGTACCCGAACCTGTTAAGCAATTCCACTAAAACTTCGCAGGTATATCTGATCAATAATTGGACACACAACTGCCAAGTTTCATGAATCTAACTTCTTTATTTTTTCAAATATTTAAAGTAAGCTTTTGGACTTGTATGGGAGCTACTCGAACCTGTCAAGCAATTCCACCAAAACTTCAGAAATATCTTTGACCTATAATTGGACACACAACTGCAAAGTTTCATTAATCTGACTTTATTATTTTTCCAAATATTTAAAATAAGCTTTTGGACTTGTATAGGAGCCACTCGAACCTGTCAAGCAATTCCACAAAAACTTCAGAAATATCTTTGACCTACAATTGGACACACGACTGCCAAGTTTCATGAATCTGACTTTATTATTTTGCCGATTATAAAAAATTTGCTTTTGGAGTTGTATGGCAGCCACCCGAACCGGTGCAGCTATCTCATTAGAATTTTTAGAGCATATGTAGAATATAATTGGACACATTTATACAAAATTTTATAATTGTACCTTGATTAGTTTTTGAAATAATTAAAATAAACTCTTTGAGTTGTATGGCAGCTACCCGAACCCGTTGTCCGAATTGGTCCAATAACAATAGGGTTCGTCCTTGGCACAAAAGAAGCAACTTGTGAAAGTTTGGTGTCGATTGCATTATTCGTTTTTGAGTTATCGTGCGATCGGACGGACGGACGGACGGACGGACGGACGGACGGACATGTCTAAATCGACGCAGAATTTTACGCTGAGCAAGAATATATATATATGTCCATACCGCAGGTGACTCCTTCAAGTAGTTACAAACTCCATACCAAAGTTAATATACCCTTCACGAAGTGCAGGGTATAAAAAAAGATTACACAACTCAATTATGTAATTTATAATGGAAGAATATAATTACAGGAAAATTTCGCAGAAGTATTTTTTGAAATTTCATCCTATGCTATTCCATGCATATTAATATTTTTAAATTAAAGTTGCAGATTTGGTTACTTGAATTCCATTGCTTGATGGTTTCAAAATGATTTAAAGATGAAATTGTATAAAAGTTTTAACATACTCGCATACAGCTCGAATAAATGCATAATATGAAGTTCTAAAATAAGAGAAAAATAAAAATATTTAAACACGTTTCACTTTTTGGTTAACAATTTAAATTTTAATCTCTATTCTGCACAATTCATCAACAATAAGCAGATTCTTACCTTTGAAATTAATTTAGGTACAGTATTTAACAAAAATTCTTTTTTCAAATTGTAAATTTTATAGTTCAGATCTCATGAAATCCTTTAATTTCAGGTACATGTTCTTTAACCGAAATGTGACTGTGATTTGAATGAAAATTGTTAAAGCTGTTTATATTAACGCAATATGCATTTTTAATGTTCCATAAAAATTAAATTAAATTTGCATTTGTTATAAGGTTTATTAGTTCCACAAAGATATTTTTCAGTTGAAATTTTTATCACCATGTTACCATTGTTAATCATCTTTTCTACTCCGTTTGTTACTTGGATATATAAATAAAATTCTTTCCATAATACAATTATAAAAAAACTGACTTTGAATCTGAAATTGGAATAAATATTAGAAATTAAAATAAAAAATTATTAGTGTTCCTATCGCTTCTAAAAAAAAAATTACTTTTTATACAAATTTTAAGATTTGATTTCAGTTTATGTGGACATCTAACCCAATATTATTCCCAAAAGGGACAGGCGATAGTTCTACGCAAAAGTTTTTAATTGATGCAAATTAGAAATAAATTCTTAAGATTCTTATAATGATTTTAAAAGTGGCTCATTCTAGTAAAATCTTATGACTAAATTTAACTTTGATTTTTTCCTCAAGTTAAAATTCAAATATCAATATTGAAAATAATATGCTGATAATTTCCGTGACAATAATAAAATCATTTTTGTCCACCCAATTTTATATACGAAAAGACGAAAGTGATGACAAAAATTGTTATAAAATCCTTTTTCTTCATTTTTTTAGCTGAGCATATTCCAAAGGTCATTTTCTATAGATTTGCATGCACATATTAAGAAAAAAATTTTTTTTAAAGATTATAGCGTTTTGGGATTAATAAAATTATAATATCAGAGCTGAGGTGAAAATAAAATAATAAAAATATTATAAAAAATTAAAATATTTTTTTCTCATAATTTTCACATTGGGATCTTCTGAAAGCAAAAAATTACAGTATAGAGAAGAGCAAATTAAAATATAAAAATTACTCTCCAAGCAACTAAAGACAGATAAAACTAAAGTAAATTTGTATAGATTATATTAAAGCGACATCTATGTTTATAATATTATATATGTATCAGTTACATTCTTGAAAACTAATAAAGTTCGAAAAGAAAATTACCGAATTAAATTAGTGTTATTAGAAATTTTGGCTTTTAAAAAAGAGGGTTAGAACATGCTTAGTAACAAATTGTTGCTTTTGCTGTTGCTATAATCTTGTTATAAGCAAGAAAATATAGTCTCTTTTAGAAATGGCTGCAAGACCACAATGTTGTGACATGAATCAAACAAGACGGATACCTAATACGATATGGAATCTTATTATCTTTACTGCTCTTTTATATATTATAATATCTAGTTTCTTTATATATATTTGAGACGCATTACTCCAGATTGAATTTAAGAGATTTTATGAAATATATGACGAATGTATGGCAAATAATGTGCTTTTGCCAAGGTATTTTCTCAATTTTTTTAATATAAACACAATTTTCTTCATAACATAATCTATGTATGGTCATACTGTTAAAGCATATTATCTAATATTAGTCCCAAATAGTCAAAGCTTTTTCTCTACATCAATTTGACTGATTTCGTAGCCGATAAAAAAGAAGTTTAAGGTTTGGTTTTCAAAAAACAATCGTATTTTCTTTTTAAGATTTAAGGACACTCTGTTTTTAGGCAGCCATTCCTCAATAATGTTCAGGTGAATTTCTCAAGTATATCTCATTAATATTAATTATCATCACAGCATTATCAGCAAAAAGTCAATCTAGCCGTATCGTCAATATAAATGTTAAATAAGTCCAGACCTTGAATTGATCCCCGGAACACATCCTTTCCCATGTACTGCACCGTAATTTAGGAGTCATTACAGTACATCTGTTGCCTTCTATTTATCAATTTATAACAGTAAGCTTTTGCGGATTTCTATAAAAGCAAAAAAAACTAATCGTAAATAAGTTACCAACAAAAAATATATTTTTTAGTTTTAACTCACCGTTTATTCGAAATGTGCTTCGTAATTAAATGCTTCTTTTATTTTGTAATTATTTAAATTAAAGGCTTGAAAGTTTCAGAATTTCTTTTTTATATTTAAATATGATTTTTTTTTTATAAAACCAATTTTTAGCCTTGTAATTTTTTGAATAGAATTCAATCTAGTTGCTTGATAATTCCACCTACAATAGTCTGATGTTTTTTCTATTATATTATTTATATGTATGTTCATATATGCATATGTATATGAATTTCTACAATTTCTTAATAAATAAAATATTTAATATGAAAGAGGAAACTTTTTAATATGTATGTGAATATTATTATAATTTATTTACTGAATAAACATATCATGTGATCATTAAAAAACGAAAAAACCAGAAAAAAACACCAATTTCAGTAAAAATGTATAAAAATTCAATTTCTTTTTTTTTAAAGGTAAATTTTTGGTAAGAAATAGGATACTTTTATTTTTTGATTTGAAAATAATAACTGAAAAAAAAAAATTATGATCGGCACAACAATCATGTTTTGTTTACAGTAATTGTACAAAAATATAAATAAAGCGGCGAGCGGCAACGGCGGATGATACCTTTGTTAACCCATAACAATAGTGGGACGGTGAAATCAACTGTTCAGTATATTGCATATAATGCCACACACAGATGAAAACGGATTATAATAAAGAAAACCGCCAGCAGTAAATAGGGATTTAAACTATTGTACTACCCGCGGTTAAATTTGCGATGGTGATTTCTCTTGATTTTATAAGTAGTTCCATTTTAATATATTCTATATGAATTTTGATATTTGGTCGCGAGAAGCTGCTCTTGTTCTATTTTTAACTTAAACAATGTATATATGACATTTGTCAAATTTACTTATTAATGTATACGCAAGTTTAAAAGAGCATACTACAAAATTTATGTAACACTAAATTTTAGCTACTTTTGCGTATAATAGAAATGAGTATAATCATTCAGTTAATTTTTAACAACTTTCGATTTTCAAATTAAATAAATATGCAAATCCTTGCCTTGTTTCAATACATCTTTGTTCATAAAGATATTTTCAATAACAAAAAAACAAATTTGTAATAAAAGCATACGAGTATATTTTGAAGATACGTTGTACAATATAATAATACAACAGTATTGATAACTTAATAAGTATGAAATAATATGTAAAATTAATTTTATATATTAAAAAAATAAATTTGAGAAATAAGATTATGATATCAATAATAAAAAAAAAATATTCGAATTGTATAAATTTTCATATTTTGTGTTTATTTAATGTTGAATTAAAATTTCTCGCCCTACACGAACAAATTCTTTGTTGAATCGTGTATTAATACAATGTTACTGAAATTCTGAGTTCATGGTTAATATGTTAAATTTTTTTTTGTTTTAATTTAAGTTTAAGTAATATGTCGAGGAATTATTCATATTAAAGATTTTTTATTTTTCTGTAATTAGAATAATATGTATCCTGCTATTTTTATAAAAATATTCCGCCTTCTGATTTAATTATGACTAATTATGTATATTAATAAGTGCCCATAATATGCTATTAACTTTTGTTATTTAAATTTTGTTTCGTTCAGAATCAAAAAGAAAAACTCTCGCCTTTTTTAATTTGCAATTTTAAAACGTATCTCGTAAAAGTTTCAGACGGCTCAATTACACATAATTGAAAATTACTTCGACTATGTATAATATAGTTCCTAAGTTTCGGTAATTTTTTTTGCTCTTAACGACAAATTTGTTTGATAACATTATAAAATTTGTTTAATAACATGATATTTTAATCAAATAGAAATTTTAGTGGAACAAATTTAATAGGATCAGTTTTCTTTTAAATAATTTGTTCTCTTGTGTATCCTAAAATCAATGAATTAAACATGGATTGGGTAGAATTTTCATTGTATATGTATACATATACTTACATTTATTATGAAATTTATCTATGACGTTGGCTTCCAGGTAAAATTTTATTGGAATTGAAAATTTTTTCTTGGATTTTTCTCACAAATAAATTTCGTTTGTTTTGTTTTTTTTTTTATTTATTTTTCAAATGTCCTTTTTCATTTTATTTATGATCCTTCTTCTAAAAAATTTCCTATTATTTATTTTTGTTTCATACTTTTTATTTTCTATTTCCCTATTTTCTACTTTTATTTATTTTAGCAGAACAAAAGATTTTGTAATTGAAAATTTTGTTGAATAATTTATTTTATTTTTATTTTTTTACTTTGATTAAATTAAAAATTTAAGAATAAAATATTTTCAGGAATTGATGACGTCAAAATGCAAAATAAAAAAAATTTTCTAACATTGTTAAGAAGGGTGTTTTATTAAAATGTTAAAGTACGGTTTAAGTAAATAAAAGAAAAAAATTGTACCATGTTTTGACATTTCGTTTTATTAATATTATTGTATTATGTTTATTATTAGGTAAATTAGGTGCCTATATAAATTGAAAAATTTATTAAAAATTCTTATTTATAAAATATATGTACATTATGTACATATATTATTTGAATTAAAAATATTTGTATATATATATCTATGTAATGACAATCTAAATGCTTGCAATTTTTCTAGCGTCACTTTGACGTTCAAAAAGATTACATTGACAATTAAAGTTTTTTAGTTGTCATTATATGATTTTTTAAAATTAAATATTGTGATTGTTTAGATACGACCTTTTAGAAGTTTCCCAAAAAAAATTTGAAAGAAGTGCTTATTAGTTTCACTCTGTCCATCTGTTCGTCGAAATGTTAACAAAACTTTTACACCTTTGAAGATAGAAAGCTAAAATTTTATATGTATGTACGTAGATCTTTACTAAAAACTTATATCCGTAGAAAAAAAAATTTTACTCCCTAAAAAATTTTAGTCCCTTAAAATCTTAAAAATGTCATTTTTTAACTAATTATTGCAGCGAAATCGGAAGTATTTTTCAAAATTTGTAAACGCAGAAAATATAAAGAAATCTTAGTAGACGTACATGTAATTAAGAGAAAATACTTAGGACTAGTGTCAAACAATTTAAAGAAAAATCCAAAACATGCAAAAGTTAAAGTGATTGGTACGGGGAAAAGCACAATTGGAGTATTTTTTGTGAAAAAAAAAATTTACTTAAACAAACGAGTTTGAATTAAATAAACAATTTTGTTTTTTTATGTTTGTATTATGAGATGAACTGTAAACTTAATTTACCGCACTTGTGTGGTAAATTGTGCTGAATATAAGCAAATATTTCTTTATGTTTTTTGAATTTAAAATAAACATATATAAGAAAAAAACACATTGTGTTACAGTGCTCGTTTAAATATAAAAAAGGTCAAAAGACAAAAAAAACAATCTTTAAAAAGTGCCCAAGTATCGTGAAAAATAGTTGAGGTGGAAAAACAAAAAATAAAAGACAAATAATTGCTTATTTTTCTTCTCCTGAAAATATTTCTCATTTTTGCTAAAAAAAAATTCATAATGAAATTTAAAATATACAATGAAAAATCATTAAAATTTTGTAAGAATAAAAGAGAATACGTTTAAATGAAAGGCTTAAAAAACAAAAAACGATTCAAACAAAAATTGAAAGGAAAAATTTTTTTTATTGGTAAAGAATTTCTGTGTAGGTTTTATTTTCAACGGCAATAAAATATGATACAGAATTTCGAATTGGTAAAGAATTTTACAAAATGTTACAAACAGAATATTACGAAAAAAATATTCGCCCATTAATATCGAATCTATTAAAATTTTTCGATACGAAAAAATATTCGTATTGCGTTTGCAGTATAGTGCACTTAAACACTGACATTTTTCATAACACAATCAACTTCACTTTGAAAATCTTTTCGTAATTGGGTTGGTGTTGAAAGACAATATAATTGAAAATATTGGGTTCCTTTGAATTTTTTTTTTTTTGTATTTTATTTATTTAAAAGACAGTATGCTACCTTAAAACTACCTTACATTTTTTTACAAGCAATCTTGAAATTTATTACAAAGCGATTATAAATCACTTTTTATTTTACATTTTTTTAGTAAAAAGTATTCCCTATTCGATTCGAAAAGAATTTGAATCACGCGATTCGTTTTAAGGTTTGACATTTTTTTGGGTTTTAACATTTCAGCGTTTATACGTTTAAATTGTCAATCAAATATAAATGTCATACTACATAATATGATAAAAAATATTTTATAAAAACCAAACGATTTCGTAAAGTTATGCATTGTTGATAATGTAAGGGATGCAGTATGAAATCAAATATGCTGAAATGTTATCAACCTACCTATGTATAGTAATTTAATATTTGTATTTCAGATTTATATACCTGGCCACTTATGACAGAATGAATATATTTATTTTACCAACATTTTCCTTTAACTGACAATTCTTTTTCTTTAATTAATAATGTAATTAACACAACTCTAGATGCGAAACTAAATTAGTGTTCTCAAAGAAATAATTGAGAAAATTAATTACGCATATTTATTACAGTAGATTGCTTCACATAGATAATCAACACAAAATCGTCAATAATTAAATTTTTAGGTAAATTTTCTCTTTTATGTATGTATGTATTTAATAAAATTTTCTAAACAACAAAACAGAGTTGTATTTACAACTTATAATTCTAATTATCTTTTCGAGTAGTTTGAAGTGTTATATACTTTCGTTAAAGAAATGCACAAAATTATTGTGATTATTTAATAATAAATATGTTATACGAGTATATATTAAATTTTTAACACTGCGTTTAAAATGAATTTTTTCAACTTCATTTTAATTAATTTTAATTTGATCAGAACAAAATTATTTATATCAAATATATATTAATAAAATAATCTTATTAAAATTGATTATTTTTAAATTTTTTTTTCTTTTATTTGGCATTTAATTTTCGTTTAATATTTATAATAAAAATTACATTTTTCGTTATTTATATTAGCGTATATTTATTATTCTATACATATGTATGCATATGTAATTATATAGTTGTGTTCTCAATGAATTAATCTTATAAAATAAATAAAGAAAATGTTGCATGACATGAGAATACAATACAATAATTAATGAAATTGTAAAGAAAAAAAAAATTTAAATAAATATTTACCGTTGTTCTTAATATATGAAAATGAAAATAAACCGTTTTAATAAATCCCACTACATAAAAATAATTGTTTTCTTTCCTTTATTATTTTTGTATACCTTGTATAACTACAATAATATTTACAAACACACATATATTTCGATTTAAATAACAATAATAATTTATATGTACATGGTTGGTGTACATAATATGTGTGTGTACATATGTAAGTAACTGGCGATGACCACAGGTGCAATGTAAATATTTGTAAATGACATTAAAAGTTTTATTTCATTATAATGCATATATGTATGTATGGTTAGATGAAGAAATTATGTAAAAGGTGAAAATTTTTATAATTGTTTCAGTTTTATTATATAAACAATTAATATTATATTAATATTTAATTAACTTATATAATATTATGTACATACATATATAAATATTGCATGTTGTAGATCCTTGATATTTTAAAGAAATCAATTTTTATACATGCAAATAGTTACAAAATGTGGTTAATTAAATATGATGTTAAACATATACTTAATTATGAGGTATAGTAATTTTAAAAAAAATATATATATATATGTATATAAGTATATGTAACGTATGCATGTATACTAAGTGATTACAAAATAATTATGTAGTTTCAAGAAAAAATAAATTATTGATTACTTGAAATTTATTCAAGGAATATCGAGCGGAATTAAATGATACTCGTAGATGGTTCGTAATGTATTTTAATACATCTTTTCCTGTTATTTAAAATTGCATAGCTCTGGAAGGCATTAAATATTTTAAAGAGAACCTGTTATGAATAGGGATTGTATTATCGGTTAACGATTAACCGATTAACCGATAAATCGTCGAAAAATTGACGATAAATATTATCGATAATTTTTTTTAAAATTTACCGATAATTCCGATAAATTAAGTTTTACGAGTATACAACATTAAATATTATACAACAACATCAACTGATAAAATGACGAAAATCAATCAAATCTTGGTTGCTTTGGAATTTTGAAGATTCAAATTGAGAAACGCATTATTAAAGACATACTGTCCTTATGTGAAAGACAAAAGCAAATAGTATGCGACAAAGAATTGTTATATGAAAATTATAATATTTTCAATCAAACTTCTCGTTTGGTTATATCAAAAATTATTGTTGAAATTATTCTTCGTGTTAAAGAAATAAACATAAGTAATACTTCTGATTCGACACCACAAGAGTGGAGTGGAGTGGAGAATTGTGATAAAACTTTATCGCTCGAAAAACAACTAGATTTAAAAATTAAGCCTAAGTTGAATAGCAATAGTGAATCGCCAAATATAAGTTCAAAAGAAACAAATGGTAAAGAACTTATGAAAATTATTAAGAGGGAAATGGTTCATTATGAAGATATTGGGGTACGTGGAGTATATCTGGAAATGGTATATAAATATTTAGAAACAATTAAACCGGCCAGTGTAGAAGCCGAAAGAGCTTTTTCATCGGCCGGTTTATTTTGTACTAAAATTAGATCTAGATTAAGCGATTATACATTAAATTGCCTTTGTTTCTTGCGAACCTATTTTATGAATAAAAATAATCCAAAATACGAGTAATAATGTAAAGTAGAACTAATTTGAATTAATAAAGCATTTATATGTACAAAACAAAAATTAAATTTTTATCGGTAAATTATCGGTAAACCGATAATTGAGAAGAAATTTATCGGATTACCGATAAATGATTTTCGACGGTAAATTGCAATCCCTAGTTATGAATAATTCATGAAAATATATACTAAATACTTTCCATTTTGAATAAGATCCTTCAAAAAAAAAATATTGAAATTTTATTTTAAAATTCTTTGAATTTAATAATAGGTACTACCATTGTGTATATAGTGGTATACAAAACAGAATTTTTGTAACTGCTCAAATGAACTACGTTTTTGTCTTCATACTAACGCTGTTTTTTTGTATAATTTAAAACAGCGCCACTCAAAAAAAGTAATTCTATTGTGTAATTACAAAAATTACCTTTTGTACAGTACTATTTACTATATATTTACACAATAGTACTATCAAATTTTCATTTCAAATTTATGCTCATTACATTTTATGTCATCTTGTAACTCTATATAATTATAGTGTTCCTCTCACGTACATGCCAATAATTACCACTATTATAAAAACGAAAATAAAAAAGAAAAATACATAAGCAAAATTTATTTTCTTAGCATGTACCATATAAGAAAATTTTTTCACATATTTGAAAATATAAAGTTTGTTTTATGCAGATTTCCAAAAATTTTAATATAATTATGGAATGCCATAAACTGAATTATAGCTTAAGGTATAATTTCGTAATTTTTTTCTTCTAAAATTATGGTTTTCATTGTGGTAGTTTTTAACTATATTAAAAAAATTTTTTTTTTAACCAAATATTCATCTATAATACAAACAAATATTTTATTGTAAATTTTAAAGATAAAATAAATTTTGTTAATTTTGAATTTCAAATACGAATATTAATTAAAATTTTATGTAATTATATTTTGTTACTTTTTGGTGAAGATTAATGTATTAATATGAATTATATGTATGTATATATAACAAGTAAAATATTTCCAACCCTATGGAAATGGTAGACTGATCATTTGAGGTAAAAAGGAGAAAAATAATGAAAACCTTAAAAATACTACGCGATTTTCATTGCTATTAGAATTTATAAAATTTTTTAAAATATTGATTTTATTTTGAAAATTAGGAAATTAATAATTTGTGTTTAAATTCGTAAATAAAAAAAAACAATATTTAATTAAAAAAATTCTGTAATTTCTTATGATAAGTTTTTTTGTGTTCGTAATTTAAGAAAAGTTAAAAAATCTATAAAAATAAAATTTTTTAAAAAAATTTTGTATTCGTAAATTTTCTTTAAGCTTCACTTGGTTCATCTATTGATGTGTATTAAAGGGCTCAGGAAAACATGCAATTTTTAGTACTGCAATTAATACTAGTTTGAAAAAACGTGACGCGTACATCTAAGGAACTCAACTATTTTGTCAATTCTGTTTGTTAAAAAATTACAAACTGTTTGATTCCTTAATTGCGTACAATCATACAGTTGCATGCGTGCTCTTACACTTGTGAATTACAAATAAGCAATCAAACAGTTGGAAAACTAAAAATTGCATGTCTTCCTAAGCACTAAAAGCAACTGTTTCACTTAAAACCGTGTTAACCGTTTCTAACAAAATAATAATAAAAAATATTGAATTACTCATATTTTAAAATAAAATTTTTTTAGCATAAATTTAGGCGCTACAACGTAATTTTTGTTTTCAACTTTTTGTTTTGCTCTTGTTATTTTTGTTTTTGTCGTTATTACAAATAAATTCATTACTATTTAAGATCGTATTTTATTCTTCCTCTTAAATTATTAAAATTTCCCAGTTTTTTTTTTTTTATACAAAATGAATTTATGACTATATAAAAGAAAAATAAAAATATAACAAATTATAAAAGAAAGCAAAAAAAAAAAAGTAAAATAAAATTACCTGTAGATTTTCATTACCTTGAAGAAAAAATTCTCCACTTCCCTTATGTCTTTTTAATATCTTATGGTATTGAGTTAAAGTTTTCCTTTCGTTAAAGCATCCGAAAAAAAAAAACAAAATATATAACAAAAATATAACGTTAACAAACACAACAAAAAAACTGAAAACCATTAAATTATAATCCATTTAAGACATTCATTTTTTATAATGATTTTTTAACTGGGTGTTACCTTTATTTACCTGTGGAAATTTTATTATACAAAACAAAAATAAAAGTAACGGAAAAGAAAACGAAAGAAAGCGAAAAAAAAAAATAAGAAAAACGGAAAAGCCCCAGACGTAAATTCAATGTTGTTTATATAGGAAAAACAACTCAGTACCGGATTTTTATAAAAACGCTAATTTCAATGAGAATTAATTTTTCTTATATCTTAATGACATTAATACAAGGGCAGCGGATAAAATCAACATATTTTTTGTATTTCTCTCCACCCATATATACGAATATTATTGAAGACAATGGTAATTAAGAATTTTTCTTTTCATAGGTTCAATTTCTCGAAATATAGCGGATTTCAATATTAGTCTTCCATACAAACGATTTGAACATGTTTGATTAGACAGTGATTAATCATACAATATTTTGTGATCATACAAAATGTTTCTCTTCAATGAATTAAAAAAATCCAGTTATACCTTTTTTAAGTTATGTCTCTAGAGCCATGTTTATCGAGATAGGTAGAACCGTATTACAGAGCTTTAAAAAAAGAAATATTATTAAAATATGAACATTACCTGATCTCTTTGAATTGAAAATTCAAATAATTGACATAATACGACTCTGTTTCATTTTATTTGTGTTATTATTATAACTGTTATTGTATTCATTTTGATGAATTGTATTCAATGTTTTTTTGGTAAATGATAGTAGGAGTAGATCATAAATAAATTGAAATGAAGAAATATAAAAGAGGAGAAAAATAAAAAAAAAAAAAAACGAGGAACTTGGTATATAAAATGAGAGAAAATATTAATTTTTGTTTTTTTTTTTTTTTGTTTGTTGTGATTGCCTTACTGCGTAAAAATCAAAAAAAAATTGTATGTATAAGATTTCTTAAAGAATTAATGGCATATTGTATATGAGAAAAATATTTCAGAGAAAGATCATATGCATACGTATGTATATTATAAATTTCCAAATGGAATCAATTTAAAATTGTGTTGTCAGAAATATTTATAATAAAAATGTTAAATATGAAATGTCTGTTACAGTTTAAAAGTATAGTGTTTTCAATGGGATTTTTCAAAGGCATCATACCGATTGGGTTGCTTTTAATCGCTAATTAAATTCTTAATTACAGGTATAACAGTTTAAATTCTTTATTATGGAATTATATTCCAGTTAATTATTAAAATTTATTTTAAAATTTAGAATTTTATTAGGATCAAATGTTAAAAACAATACAATTTAATCAACAGCTTTTCTGTTATACGCAATGTAGATATATGGATATATAACAAATGTATTTGTTTAGTACATATAATACAAGGTATATAAGGAAAAAAATAATATCAGCAACAGGTGCTATTAACTTTATTGCACCCAAAATACTAAAGTTTTATAACCATCATTTTAATTTAGATATTGAATTGCCTTGAAAATATTACAAAATTTTTATTTTTTAAGTCTCCTAGGTACAAGTAATCATAATAATTATGAATGTAAATATCGTGAAAATATATATGAAAGCATCAGGAATTCAACAAATGGAAATGAAGAAGAAAAGAAAAAATGTCATGTCAATTGATATGAAATGTATAAAGTTTTAGTTATTTCCGAAAATTATAAGACCAAAAATTAATATTCAAAAATTTATATCAAGAAAATTATTTGAATTGAGAATTTTATGTAGCATTATTTTCTAATTAAAAAGAGTTTAATAAGAAAAAGAACCATAGGTTCCATAACATATTATTGGTTGACTGAGAGAAGTCGAAATAAATCTAGGAAAAAAGGGCAAAAGGGGCTTTAGAAGTAATATTATCATGCAGAAAAAGAGTGTATTGCAAGTATTTAAAACTTTATCGCTGAGATAAAAATTATACCATTGATGTGGTTCAGAGGGGTATTGTGTTTCACCATTTGAGGTGTTACGACGCCTCTCGGGAGCGGGAGTAAAAAATATATTTATTCGGATTCTAGAAATAGCGCTGATATGAAAAGTGTCAAAGATCATAAAAAATCATATGAGTCGAAAAATACTCTGGTTCCCTAGAAAAAAAAAATGTTCATTTAATATATGTAATGTTCAGGTAAACTACCTTCTATGTTTTTTCATATTTCTGACGAACTAGGAAATTTTCTTCTTCTATCTTCAATTTTCTTTTTCAAGAAATGAAAATAAGAAAAAAAATTATTTGGGGATACAATAAAAAACTTAGAATATTGTGCGTATATTTTTTTTTTTTTTTTGTTATAAAAAATATTTTCTGAAATTGACTTGAGATTTTCGTCGCATTGTGGTTTTATTAAAATTAACTACTGGTTTAAATGAGGGATGAACTGAAGTAAACAATATTAGCGTTGTTTAAAAATAATGAGTGTTATTGGACTTTGAAGTTTTTGATTAAAAAAATTAAAAATTGAAATAAAAATTTGAAAATTGTACAGTCATAATTTTAAGGTTTGTGCGTGAATTTATAATTTTTCTATCTGAAAATTTTGTTTCATTATAATAATTAATGCAGATTTAGAATAATGAATGTACTACACGTTTGTATGTAGTTTTTTAGTACGAAATCATACGCGTGTTTCTGATTAATCTTCATTGTACATGTATAAAAAATGGTATAAATGATGGTTGTAAATGAATTCTAACAGATTTATGAAGTATATTTCAAATAGTTCCATACATATACACATTCATAATGATCAATAACATTTGGTTTTCTCAAATTTTTCATAATTCAAAATTATTATTAATTAAGTTTCTGTATTTTTAAATCAGATGCATTTGTTTTATTAAAATAATTTGATTAAATTTTACAAAATTCAAAAACTTCATTTATTTTTCCGATTCCGATTGAAATTTTCTAAATAGTGTTTTACCGTATTCTTAAGATTGTAAGCGAAAGTTTTTTAAAAAGAGAATTTTATTTTTTTCCTATTTTTAAATATACAAATTACATTTCTCAAAACTTAATAGAACACGCAGAAGTAAATATATGAAGAGCAATTACCCAGTCTGCGGCTATGGATTTTCTTTCATCGTAAAGGGACCAGAGAAACACACAAAAAAAAAAAAAAATAAATATTTTTCTTTTTTATTTTGTTATTCAAAAGGTTACGTTTTTACTGTTATGCTACCAAAAGCAGTAGCAATAGATTTTGTTTATTTTTTTTTTTACTCTCCTTTTACTCTTTTTATTGCCACTACTTTTTTATATTTTTAATTTTGTTTTTTTTTTTTGCTTTCTTTTTTTGAAGTAAAAAAATTTTCATAAGTTCTTTAGAAAATTTTTTTTTTGGTATTTTTTGTTTACCTTTGTTTTTTATTTTTGGGTAATTTTTCTCACCATTTTATGTTCATTAAAAGAACAAGAAGTTGATTTAAAATATTATGGGTAATGGAAATTTTTATTTTAAAACAAAAAAAAAAAATTTGTTTTTTTTTTTGTGTGTATTTTTATATAAAAAGTTGAATGATTTATGATGACTAAGGACGTCCAACAGAAATGAAAATAAAACAACATCAATTTAGAATAAAGCAACAGAATTTGAAAATCCCTAAATCCTTAGTGTTTACTTAATATTAAAAAAAAAGATATACATACACACATACATAAGTATATGAAAATATTTATATATGTATTTATATATGGTGTATTAGTAAAAGTAATTCAATTTTTAAATTAAAATATTTTTAGGTGAAATTTAAAATAATGCCGAAAAAGATTTTCAATAAAGAAACAAAAAGAGTAAAAGAGATGAAAAGAGAAAGGAACAGTAAGAATTAGTTTTTTTGGAAAAATGTACGCGGTTAGAATAATTTTAAAATATTCTATTTTGTTTTTTTTTTCATATCGGCAATATTGATAAATTTTGAATTCAAGTTTAGTGTTTTAGATTAACCTTGAATTTTTACTAAATAAAAAAAAAACAAAACTGTTGTTCTTAAATTAAATGTAATTTTCATTTACGTAGGTATTTGAATTTTGTCTATTAAATTAAATTATAAATAAAATTGCATATATTTAGGGGATTATAAATGATTTTGTTATTGGTCTTTTGCTTCTTACAATTTGTTGTAATTTTTAATAATTTTCAATGAAAACTTGTATTTAAATTTGTTATACACATATTAATTTTTATATATAATAAAAGAAGTCAATATTAATAATATCAGTGATAGATTTCGGGATTGGAAATGAAAATTATATAGGAATATAGAAGTATACAGCTTTTGTTTTGTGACACTATTTTTTTTTATACAAAGTTGGAAAATAGCATGTTAAAATTATGGAATAAAATTAAAAAAAATAATATAACTTTTTTTAATTGTGTATAGAAAAAATATTTATTTTTAATTATTTCGTTGTAATTTTCATTATTTTAAGTGAAAAATTATCTATTTTTATTGAATATAGTTGATCCGTATTATTTGTTAGAGTGACGTAATATCAAATAGAAGGAGAAAATGGTACATACTAAATAAAGTTGTGTCAAACCAACAATTGGTAAATTGGTAATTGTAAAGTAGCACTCTTTCCTTCAACAAGTAAAAGCTTGTTAATTAATTACAATTATTACTTTCATTCATATGCAAAATTTTTTTAAACATTACATGTATTTAGGATAAGACAACAAAAAAATGAAATAGGTGTTAGCATAATGCTGGAATTTATGGATGAATTGCACTATTTAAGAAATATAATTATATTTTTTGATGGCATAGCATTTACCGTTAGCTTTCTGCATTTATAGAAATTTGAAAGAGTTTGTAGTTGCGTATGCCTCACAAAAGAACAGAATATCCTGTTAGAAAGTGCAGAGACCAGCATAAGGGCCAATATCCCTTTCCTGTTTACAAATGTGGGATTATTATCTACGTTAGTCACACTAGAATTGCTACTAGTAAGGAAATCAAAAAGGTACTCACCTCTACCATTCATATCCGTATCATCTGGCTCCAGATACCATTTATATCCATGCTCTCCAGATGGTATGATGGCAAAGTTTACCAACCGTTTCAGAACCATAGGAGAGCACTCTAAATTTCCATTAAAGTAAGCCGAACACATTATAAAGTCTTGACGTCCTGGGTGGATACATAGACTCCTACCAGGTTTCCTTGACAGAACTCTCAAATTGAAACAAAATTAATATGTTTCCCAAACAATAAACAAGCTTTGGGACGATCAGACAAGATCTGGGTCGATCAGTATAACAATATCTCTTCTGATTCATTCAAACTACACATTTGCTTACCATTTTTACAAAAATGCGGCTCTTACAGTAGACCCACATCCATATTCACTTTAACAAATTTACAGGCTTGGACAGTTGAAGACATCTGAGCATGGTGTAGATTTTCCTGCACCACCTTTAAAGATTGGAGCTCACGACTACTTTTTTGCGTTTATAGAATTCAAAAAAAAAATTGGGGTTTTTGTTACGATAATAAGTCAAAAAATGGCATTTTTCGGATTTTGTGGAATTAAAAGTTTTTGAGGAGGTGGGGGGGGGGGGGGCAGAAGAGTAAAAATATTTATCTACGGACAAAGTGAAACTAATAAGCACAAATTGTTTTTTTCGGAAAAGTGCTAAAAAAGACGCGTTTTTACATTAATTAGAATCCTACTAATCTGGAAAATCATTATAATTGAAATTATTATTTATTAAATTTGTATAGCCTTTCTTGTATACCTACACGAAAATAATAATAATGGTATTAAGAATTTGTATTAAAAGTTAAAATATTTTAATTTTTTAGAATTGTCTTTTGTTTTTTTTTCAAAAAATTTTTTATTTTAAAACTTCTTTATATTAGAAAATAAAAATAAAATTATTAATTTTGGTAAGAGAACATTTGATAATTATTATTATTTTTATTTTCTTTTGGTATCCTTTATTAATAATTAGAAAAAATTTTTTGATCTTGATGTTTTTTTCCCCATTTAGTTAATTACGAATTCTTTGAAAATTTAATCCTTTTTTTTGTTTTTTTTTTTTTTTAAAGTTTTATGTTAATTTTCCACGATTATAATCAAATCACTATATATAAAAAGAATTTTTTAGATTTTTGTGTTTGCTTTTTTTTATAATATTTGAATAATTTCCACTCGAATTAATAATTATAATTAAGATTACAATAAAAATATTCTAATTATATAAAATTATATTAGGTTAGTCTTTTTAAATTTTTGTTTTTTTTAATAATAAAATTTTGGGTATAGTTAAAATATTTAATATTTTTATAATAGAAAGGAGTAAACCGTTTATAATTTTCTTTTATGTATAATTTTAGATCGTAAAATCATAAAACAGTCTGAGTGACAAAAAAAAAAAAAAATGGTCATAAATAATTTTATTATAAATTTTCTAAATTGAATTTTAATCAAATTTAAGAAATGAATAAATAAGGGTCAGATATAATAATTTTATGGTTGGATAAATATTTTGTATATATGATTACAAAGTTCTATTATGTTTTCTATCATTCTAATCACTAATAGAATTAAATTTTCTTTTTACGAAAAAAAGAGACACCCCGTGAAAAAGTTTACAATGGGTGTTTTAATTTTTTATTTCGGAAATTGAATTTGATATTTGAAATTCAGAGTTGCTTCAGAGTAAAAGTAATTTGAAGAGAGATTTAGAGTAATATGAAAACTCTGATTTTGATTTAAATTTTTTGAATTCAAATATTTTTAAAGAAATCTTTATGAGAAAATAAATAAATAATATAATTTTGCCTAATGACCGCGAGGTGTCATATTTGTATTACATGAGATCTATACGAGTACTACAATATTAATCGAAGTCAATATATATATACAGCGATATATATACATATATATATTTTTTGTAAGTAAATAGACGAGTTGTAACTGCGATCATGTTGCTTTTTATTTCTAATCATCTTGTTCTTACAATTTTTTACCTTTAAGATTATTGAACTGTGGCTGTTAAATGTAGCCAGCAGAACGTAAATGACAAAATATGTAGATGGCAGCACGCAAATAGAAAAATAGAGGAATGTCAAGTTTAAAATAGAGAAATGTCAAGTTTAAATTAAAAATATAAAATTTATTTAAATTTGTGAGTTGTGTGCAAAAAAAAAACAATGATTTTATAAAGATTAAAGTTTATTTAAAATTTTCAAAATTTAAAAAATCATTGCATGTTATAAGATATTTAATTTTATATATTTATTATTTAATTTTCATTAATCATTATCATATATTTTTCCATTAATTTATTTTTGTATTTTGGTAACATGCGAATTTATTTTTTCTTTTTTTCATATTTTCTCTAAATTTTGAATTCAACTTTACAAAATACAATATTGAACAGTATTGTACTCATATAAAATTTCAAATTATGTAAGAGTACATAATATATTGTATGTGTTTGCGTATATACATATTTAACAAAAATATTAATATATATTGAATGCCATATAAATTTTGTAAGTAAATGAGTGCAAAGAAAATGCTTAAATGCTTGTACTATATTTTTATTTAATTTTATTTGAGTAAAATGTAATTTGTTACAAATGTGGCCAGCATTGAATTTTGTTTGTTTTTGAAAATTTTGCGTGTTCAAATTCATTTCTTAATAATTTGTTTCGCACATGCACTGTATACAAAAATGTAATTTGTATTTTTTTCTCTATTTTTAATTAAATTCAATTTTATTTAATAAAAAATTATGTATGTTATTTTATCACAATTGTTGAAATAAGAAAACTTAATTAAAATATATATATAAAAAATTAAGGCAATTATTTACAAATTATATAAATGTGTTAAATGACATCAGGCGGGTATTGTGTGAGTTTCATAAAAAATGGAATTTATACTAAACATGATGTCTTTATTTAAACTGACTAATGTCAACCTTAATGATGTCTTCGTGAAACAATTAAAAAAATTTGTATCTAACCAATAATTTTTAACAATATTACATTGTTTTCAATTATTTTACTCTTGTGGGGAAAGCAGACAAATACTGTCTAAGAAAGTAAAAGATATTAACAATTTGAAAGAAAAAAAAAATGAGTTTAAAATAAGACTGTCTAATTATTTTAATGGCTACTTTGGCTACTCAAATATGAAATAAAATGATAAAAAATATGTCCCTTTCATAAATTTATAGTAATTTACCTTTTGAATAGATGGAGGGTGCGGGGAGCAGTAAAACTTGCGTTAAGATTTACAAATGTCCGTCCCATTATCCTCTCTATCGAACAAATAACTCAAAAATTAATAAATTAAACGCACGATCAATCTTTCAGAAATTATTATTCCTCTTCCAAGGAGACCTGCTAGTGTTTAAAATTAGATCAATTTGAACAATGGTCTGCGGTGGTTTCGTATACCAAAAGATTATTTTAATCTTTAATTATAATATAAAAGATTTTGTAAACGTGTGCCCAATTACATATTTTTTATATTTTTGATATATTTGTAGAATTGTTGAACAGGTCAGGCAATTACCATTCATGTGTTCGATTATATAGGTCAGAAATATTTTTAAACTTCTTGTTGTATGACAAATTCGGTTAGCTGTCATACAAGCAAATGATTTTCTTAATTTTTATAGTTATCGGCTATGATATATTTATTCTAAATTCCATCTAAAACCAATAAATTGAAAATTTTTTTTCTTTAATAAAATTTTGCTTAATTATTTTTATATTTCATATTAAAATGTGAAATGTATTCTTAAAACATAAATATTAACGCAGTATAACCATTAGTAAAAAAAAATATTAGAGTAAATTTGATTTATGTATTTATTATTTTGTGTTCTTTATGGTGTAAATTTGTGAATAAAATTAACATTTAATGATGATGTAAAATATAATGTAAATATAAAATAAAATAAAAATCATTATTTCCGTTAATTAAAATTAAGATTATTATTTTGAAATATTATGAAATTTACTTTAAGGTCTAAGGTTACAAAAATTTAGAGTTAATATTTATATTATGAAATTTACTTTAAGGTCTAAGGTTACAAAAATTTCGAGTTAATATTTTTAGCCTTTTTGTTTCTCTACATTTTGTATACTACTTTTTAGAAATAAACGAAAAAAAAATGTATAAGAAAATTTTTATAATTTGTAAATTTTGACATTTAACATATAAAAAATTATTATAATAAATTTTTTTTTTTTTTTGGAAATAATAAATAATTAAGGTAAATAAATTATGTATGTATGTATATAGGTATACGTAGATTTAAGTGTTTTTTTTGAGATTATCATATAAATTATTAAGGATATTTTTAGAAAAAAAGGAAATTACAATTTTATAAATTATTATATGTATAGAAATTAAGTAGGTATATATATATATATATATATATATATATATATATTTATATAATATACCTACATCGTAATATTGTGCGTATAAATTATACAAAGAAATTATTAAAAATGATTATAAAATCATTTTAAAAGGCCAAAGTTAATTTTTCATAGCATTCGAATATAATATGAAATTATTGTCGAAATAAAATACTAATAGTTTTGATTAAATTATATTTTCTATCTGTTTACTCTTAGGGAAGAACAATTCCAATTTACTATCCTTTTATTTTACATAATAGTAAAGCCCTGTCGTGACACTGCTTCCTTCCAAACCACCGCAATCTCTAAAAAAAAAATCACTCAAAAAAATCTCTCAAAAATGTCACTCAAAAAATTCACTCAAAAAAACAATTAAAATAAGTCACTCAAAGAGCTGTATCTAAAGGTCCAAACCCCAACTTTCTACGTTAAGCCGTTTTCGAGCCATTCAAAAATGTCATCAAAAGTGTGACCGACAAACAAACTAACATACAACATCGGACTATTATTATAATAATTTTTTTCAATTTTTCATCAAAATTTATCCTATAAGGTTTTTATATGATGAGCAATGCATTAATTATCATTTTAATGTTAGAATCAATTTTATCTCCTCACCTCACTCAAAACAATGTGGAAATGTAGTAGCTATACGATGTCAGTTCCACATTTCATCCGCAACCTAGTCGTTCATTTGTCTACTGTAGCCAGGCACCCAAATTAAAGTAACTCTGTTTGTCGATGTCATTGAAATGAGTGCAATAAGGTTGCTCCAAAACAATTTGGATGTAACCTAAGCTGAATGGAATGCCAACAGTGCTGTCCTGCTTTTGGAGAACACAAAAATGATATGATTTTATATACCATTTCTGTGTGCATATGTGCACATTTCACATTATCATTAATGTTTTTTCTCTGTCATAATATACAATCTCAACAATATTGCATATTGTGGCATAATTATTTTATAATTAAAATTTATTTTTTATAATATATAAATTTTTTTTTCTAATTAAATAATTTTCACCCATATAAACCACATTTTGTTTGTTATTATTGTTTTTCAACCTAATTTGGTGAAATCGAGGTAAATGTGAAATATATTTTACTAACCGGATAACCAGATAAGTATATTAAAATATGTTTAAATGAATGTAGATCTAAATATTAATATTTGTGTGTGTATGTCATTTATTTTTACAAAAGTTAAAATTTTTTTTACCAACTGCCTTGCATATAATCAAAGAGGTAATGTGATGGCACCAAATTTCACATGTTAACTACTTTTTCTGAAGCGAATTTTTCTAAAATTTGTGTTGTGGAGCACAAAACACAACAAAACACCTAACTATATTGATATTCACATATTTTACATGTTTGACTTTATTTCAGGGGGACTACTTGATGAAATTTTTTGAAATTAAATATTTAAGTTATGAATGTTAACGAAATAAACTGGGAAATTTTGCAATGATTGAAATAAATCTCTAGTAAGAATTAAATTTAAATTTTTCTAAGTACATAAAATATAGAGTCTACTTTCTTTCTCTCATAGAATTTGAAATAAATACTAAAAGAATTTTCCATTATCTTCTGCCACACTTTAACGATCTGTGAAACTATCTGCAATACGGTCGTTTATGTGCTGTTTACATCAGATTTTTTCCAATGTGATTCCATATATTGTAATTCATGTTTTTGAGGGCGAAAATATGATGAGGGAAATTTTTGGTTTTGGTCTTTTCCTTTTTTTTTTTTGTAGAAAAGAAATTCTAGATTTTTTTTCTAAAGGTAGGTGAAATTTTTTAAAATTAGATTTGCAAAATTAGTATTTATAGATAAAGTTTTTAATATATCCCTATAATTATATTTGTTTGTGTGTGCTTCACACGTATAAGTTTACTTTATAATATCTCATATATGAATAACCGTTTTTCTTGCTCTCAGATTCTTATTATAAATTTATAATAATATAATGTTGATTTTTGATATTAAAATTTCATTATATATATACATTACATGCAAAATATCTACATAAAAATAGAAATGTGGAAAATATTAAATTTCCTTATGTGTAAAAAAAAAAACCTGACTAAAAATATGCAACAAGAAAATAGAAGATGTCGCAAATTTTTGATACCGTTGCGGCTGTACGTATATTTTGAACCTGATATTTTTTATTATTTTGTCGTAGTTGTTGTTTATTTTTGTTTTTTTAAATAATTTACCAAGAAATTGACAAGGTCATATAATTATTAAAATTTATAATGAAAAAGGTTTTTGTGGGTTTAAATATTATTTGTTTCTTTTTCCCAAAATATTGCATAGTTATAGGCCTGTAAATATATAAAAAATAAGAGACACATTTGTAATTTATTTTTTTTTTAAGAATTTGAAGGTGTAAAAAGTTATTTAACAACGAAAAAAAAGAAAAAACAAATAAACGAAAAAATTTACGTCATAAGAGAATTTTATTATTAAAACCCCACAAAATAATGTAATTTAAGCATAATTTTAATACAGGGTTTTAGGAGATTTTATAAAAATTTCTCAAAATTAAAATAAAAAAATTATATAAAGTTATTATTAGAGGAAATTGCACTTGCGGCAATGAAAAAAAATTCTATATTTTATCATTTGTGACTTTTCAAATATTTCGTAATTTAATTATTTGAAATATAGTTTTTAAAACAGATGTTAATAACATAAAATTTGGAAAGCGTAAAAAATTAAATAAACACAACATTTTTTCTAAAAATGTAATAGTTCTACGACGTCAATGATTCAGAAAATTTTAAGATATGAAAAATTTTTTAAAAATGAAAAACAGATTGTAGATTTGTACAATCGGGGTAATAGTGCAAAGCGATGACACACGAGAGTATGACACTCACCAAGAAGGTATACTTGGGTCTCCCCATCTTCCCCACAGAATCTGCAAGTGTTGTTACTGTCGGGTATCAGTCAACTGGGTTGTCCCCTAAGACTGCAGTGACCTGTAAAAACCATGATGAGAATTTTCACCTTATTCATGCCCATCCCTATACTCTTCTTAAATCGCTTTTGTCATAATCTCCCAGCACCTCGTTGATCTACCGCAACATCTTCTTCACCGCTTCGAACACCTCAACGAGCCATAAGCCTCCCTATGACAGCGCGTCTGTTGTCTCATAGAAATGAGCGTAGGAAGAATCCTACGCTCACATAACCTGGCACCTAGCTCAGGGTGATTTGATTGCACCTACCTAATTCAATGAGCTTCTCAAGACATCTCCACACTGCCTTGGATACTGATACGATACTGAAAATTAATTCAGCCCGGATATGCGACATGATCAATATCTCGGGTATCTCGGTCAGAAACACGCTCGGAATTCGAAATATTTGATTCTTGGCCAAATCACCCTCGCACCAGTGCTCGCAAAGGTCTTATACAAATCAGTGTGTATCATAATGATCAGGTTATACATTGATTCGGTTGCTTCTTCTATTGCTCAGCAACTACGTAAAATTTTTCTGAAGCTGCATCTCCTTACCATGTCATATTCCGAGAAGATGATTCGAATATCCTGCGCTATATCATTTCAACGCCATTCCATCTCAATTTCTGAATAGAAGTCTTCGCTGCCATCTCAATGGCAAGGTTCATCTCAAAATCACCTTCATTGCTGCAGTTGAGCACGTCTTCATTACCTACGTGTTGCAGACGTATGCGAATCTCTATAATTATTCTTGGCTCCACGGGCTATTCTTCTCGCCCATACTACTGCTCCATATGTCAGGACGAGCGGCACCACCATTATCATAAAAATAATATCAACATAACAGACGGGGAGCAGTTTCATGTCCTGAAAGAGATTTTGAAAGATGAATAGAATGTTTTAAAATATACTAACCTTCTGTAATCGGAAATGTCACTTTCAAAAACAATTAATTAAAAATACGTAAAATTTATTCAACTCTTGACACAAATGTAATTGATTTAAAATTAAATGATTTAGTGATAATTTTCATTAAAGTGTAAAAAGTTGAAGAAAAATATCGAAAAATTATTAAAAATGTAGATTTTACTTGAAATTTTATGATAATTTATTCTATTATCCCAATTTAAAATTAAATATTAAGAATTAACTGAATTAAATTTTTAAATATAGTAAACAAAATATTCGTTACACATAAAATATTCATTAAATTGAAATAAATGTAAATATGCAATAATATAAATAATTTATTTATGAATAGTTTATGCGATGGCTATATTGAAATGGGATGTTTGTATTTGGAACTAAATAAATTTGAATGCTAGAATTAAACAAATTATATTTGACCTCTGTAAGAGGGAGGTGGATTTGTTTCAAATATAATATAGCTCATCATTCAGGGTATATGGTATATTTTAAAATTTTATATGCCTATCATACAATTTTTCTGCTGCTAAGGAAACCTATTATCTTTTACTAACCCTAATACCTTATTACGCCAATAAAGTAAAATTTACATTATTTTGGAATCATGTGGTATTAGTCAATTTATCTTATGTATACTGAGAATTTTCTTATACTTTCAATTATGAAAAATTCATAATTTCATCGTAACATACATTATTTATTTTTTCGGTATATAGAATATATTTAAATAAATATGTATGAATCTTTGAATCGCTTATGCATGCAGTCAAAATAATTAATAACGATTCAGTAACTTTGAATATTTTAATAATATCAATTTAGTGAGAAAAATTGGTAGTATACATTACCTTTTTATGAGCTGTAAATTATAATTATGTAAAATATGAATTTTAATGAGTTGCTATTTTTAAAATTATAAACACTTGTGTTACACTTACCTGCCCACACAAAAATTCAGATTAAAAGTATTTTTTTTTTTTTGTTTTGATATTTTATGGACATTTCTGTATAATTTTAATTTAATATTTTGCTATTATTTATTTGATATATATTTATATATATATATATATATAGAATACATATAGTTACATATTTAAGTTCATTGCTCATTTAAAAACTTTTAATTTATAAAAGTGTGTAATCTAATTTCACTTAAAAATACAAAAATGAAAGGAAAAAAAAAATTTGAGAGATTTGGAAATTTCAAAGGAAATACGAAAAAGAAAAAATAAGTTTATAAATTTTCACTATAACGCGGACGGTAGATAATTGAACACGTTTTTCTTTAAAAACGAACTATTTTTGAATTTTTGAATTATATTTAATTATTTTAGTTATCCCGATATAATATAACATCCACGCATAAGTGTTTTTGCAAACCAAAAAATCTGATGTGGTCAGCACATAACCGACCGTAATATGTATTGTCTAGTTAAGTGAAAATGTTACAGAATATTATAAAAATGTCTGCTTAATGCTTCTTTCCAATTTTTGAGGACATTAGTCAGCTTATAGTTAATATACCTAGAAAAGTGTAAATTTGACTCTTAGTAGATTTTCACTTTGTACTACCCGAATTCTTTAAAATGCTCGCCAGTTAGTTTCGGTAATTATGCTAACAATTTGATATATGTATATCAAATTATATGCAGATATATATCATAATTTGATATATATCAAATTATGATATATATGAACATTATATGCAGGTCGCGTTCTGTACGTATACCGAAGACATATATGACAAAATCAGAGTGCACGTTCAATTATTACTTGTAATTATAATGAAAAGAAGCAGAGATTCTTTGTACCTTTTAATTATTTATTTGCTTCTACATTTTAGATTAAAGATATTCTCAAATGCTGGGGAGAATATTCAGTGTAACAAAGGTCAAATATAAAAATTTTTATGAATAAAATAAAGTTCAAATTAAGAACTTGATTAAAACATTTTATGTGGAGACTTAGACAGATAATAAGTATACATATTGGACTATTGATTAACGGAAGACATCCTGTGTATTATGTTATTAAACTCAACTTAGACAATACAGTGTTTATATCAAATTTTATTTGAGTAAGCTTCAATTGTAAAGGAGAACCGATATCGTACATTTTGTATAATAAATATATTCAGCACATTGAATATGTTTTCTCATATTGTAAATATTTTGGTTCAGATCTTTTATATTTTGATCTACATTCTAAAATATTTAAAGTTCCTAAAATTGCATAAGTATTCTGTATTAGTCGAATTAGACCGACAATAATTTCTTATTTATTTGTAAAACTGAAAATTTTATATATAAAATTTTAATAAATATTTTTAATTAGAAATAAACTTTTTAAATGTCATTTTTATGCAGAAATAAATTATTATAATGGCTATTTAAGTTTTAAATAAAATTTTTGATCTTTTGCAAATAAATTCTATAATAAAATTAACGAAAAGAAAAATCATGCAACGTTAATTACATTGTTAAGAGTTTTTAAATAGATTACTCATAAATTTATTTAAGATAAAATAATTTAACTATATATTTATATATAGTGAATATTATTGTAATAATTAGATATTTGCGGACTTAAAGGTTAAAAGTGAAAATGAATTTTTCAAGGTTTCTTCTATAATTAACTGTCGTAATTAAGTAAATCTTTGTCAATATACTATTAATTTTCTTAAGTATCAATATACCTTCTCTCCACAGTTAAAATCAAAATTTTAATAGGATTCTATTAAGACATAATCCCGGCGGATTGGGCTACGAAATATCCGCAGTAAGGTATGCTTGTGGTAAGAGTTCACTAAAATCCAAATGAAAATCCAGGCGCGACGGACTCACAATGAGCGGCTCTCTGGTCTGCGACTGATCCCTGAGGGGCAGCAGAAATTATATGTGCTAACTTGCACGAGGGAATTATTCTCAAAGGCTAGGAGAAGAAAACTCCGAAATAAAACAAACAAATGAAATGAACAAAACACAAGGATTGAATACCACAGATGGTAATCCAGTAATACTGGAAAATCCACACTCTTCCGAGACTGGTCTCATGGATTCTGTGGGAGACCACTTATTGCATAGTAGATCGGTGTTGATGGACCCATTTAGAACGAGATCGGAGGTTATGCGATCACCCCCATTGGTGATTGCAGAGAAAACAAATTATTTTATTATGGCCAATATTTTTAAATTGAATCAAATGCAAACCCTTTCAAAAGAACCGGCTTAATTCATATCTAATTCATATCAAATATGCTTAGGAAACAATAGGCTACTGGTTCGAGTCCGGTTCCAATATAAGAATTTTTCGAATCTGCCTTGAGTCATTCCCTTGATTACGTCTCTCATCTATTCTGCAGTTACATGAAGTAATTTTTCGTTTAGTTTTTCTTGTAATAATTAATAATAAAGATAAACAGCTAAATGTTGTATTGGTAATTAATAATATTAAAATATTTAAAAATATTAATATTAAATTAATATTAAAATCTGTTTTGAATAAAATCCATGAATTTATTTTTAAACTTCTAGTTTAATTATTTACAGATCATATGGCCTATTATTTATATATGTATCTCTTTTTTTATTTACATAATCTTATTCTTCATTACATAGACTTTCTCTTTCACTATCTATGAAGATTACTTTCATTATGGTTACTCTGATATTGTGAATTAATTGCAATTTTAACAACAATAAAATTGACCAGTAATATTAATAAAAAAAATTTTTATTATTAGAATGAATGTGTAAGTGTTATATGCGAAAATAGCTCATTTATAAAAAATGCTTTATGTATACATACATATAAAGTATAACTAAATAAATCTATCTGTATGTAGGTACATACACCTTTTCTTTCAAGAAGATATTTAAAAATATAAATTTTTACTTATTGACATTGAAATTGATTAAATAAGACAAGTTATTCCACTGTTTGTTTTTATTTTTCTTAGCTTATAATTTACTTGAATTTCATCTATGCAATATGATATATGATATGTAGCTATATTATTAATGTATATATATACATACTTGTTAACTGAAATAAAATTAATTCAAATTTCTAGTTTTATAAAAATTAACCTGTTTCTTGAAATTATTTGAGAAATTTTTTTATTATGAATCAAAAAGCAGAAAGTTATTTACAAGTATTACAGTTAATCATTTCAAACTGTAACATAATGAGTAACTATTATCGGAATATTTTTATTAATTTTATTGTTCCAATTTTAATATTATTGCAATTTATTAAATATTCAAATACAAAATCATGTAATCATGATAATTTATTTCGAATTGGATTAAAAACATTTTGTGAATCAATTGAAGAAAATTCTATATCTTGTTTAGGTGATATGGCACCAATTAAAAAAGCTTATATTCGTTGTACAAACGGTTATCGTAATGACAATAATATAACAGAACAAATTATTTATTGTATGGATAATGGAGAATGGAATGAACAACCAATTAAATGTACAGCTGATTGTATTCATATTGATGAAAATGAATTTAAATTAATGGAAAATCAAAAAGAATATTTAATTTCAATAGTTGATATTATTAAGAAATTATCAAATGGTGAAAAAATAAAGATAACTAGTGGTAAAATAATTTCTGAAAGAGAAATTTTAGCAGAATGTCATTATTTTGATAGTACAAATGTTGATGATTTGAGAATAAAGATGATGTCTGATGTTAAAGGAGATTATAAAGAGAAAAAAATTGCTAGTCTTTCAAGGTTTATAATTTTGTGAAAATTAATTTTTATTTTTTTAAATACCTTTAATAATTTGTTTTTAGGGTATCGGGAACTAAAGATGATATTTGTATTTTAAACCTTTATTATAATGATTACTTAAAATTTAATGAAAAATTTAAGCCGATATGTAGTGATCTTACTTTATCACGTTCAAAAGATTTAAAAAGTAAATTCTTTCAACGTATTATACCAAAAGGTAAATGTTTTATACCACGTCCATATGATTCTAGTATTGAATATCAATGTTTTGAAAGTAAAATGGATTCAAATTCAATTTTGTACGATGTGAAATGTTTAAAATATTCGGAAAAAGTTATAAAACGTTGTCAAATTGGTTATCAAAATAAAAAATATAATGAAAATGGATTAGATCGATTAGATACTTGTATATCTGGTAATTGGTTAAATGAATCTAATGAAAATGGAGATGATTGTGAATTAAAATGTAATAGTGATATAAATCCATCAAATATTGATTTAAATGATGTTATAAAAGCACCATGGCATGTAGGAATTTATTATAATGCAACGAATGGTTTGGATAAGAAAGAAATTGAACAAATATGTAGTGGTACACTTATCCACTTGAATATTGTAATTTCAGTTGGTAGCTGTTTTAATAAAACAAATAATATAAAAAATTATCGTATTGGTGTTGGTAAAAAATTTTATAATGATAAAATAGAGGAATATGAACAATATGCTGGTATTAAAGAATGGCATGTTCCTTTACAGTTAGTATATAGAAGTTATATATGAAATTTCATTATTATAAATTTTTTTTTTTTTGGTTTTGTTTAGATATGAATCAGAGCCAGATCAATATGATATATCCATTATAATTCTTGATAATTATTTACATTATACATCGTACGTTAAACCAGCTTGTATTGAATGGAAATCTTATAAAAATTATGATATTGAGAAAGGAACATTAGGAGTAGTTGCCGGTTGGAGTATTTTAAATATTACAGATTCTTCAAGTAAAAAATTTTATGAAACAAATGTGGAAATTGTTGATAATAAACAGTGCCAAAAAGCTATTGATGAATATTTTCAAATTGAAAGTTTCAATAATCAATTTTGTGGTAAAAATATTAATGGATCAGTAAATTGCTTAAGTGATAATGGTAGTGGATTAATTTCAAAAAGAAAAATTGAATTTGCTGATCATTATTTTTTAATTGGTATTCTTACAGTAGAAAACGATAAAAAAAATAATTGTTTAGAAAATTCACACACATCTTTTATAAATCTGCAATACTATCAAGATTTTATTAAATATGTAATTACAGAAAGTAGAAATTCGATGTAACATCATATTATGTAAGTTGTTGTATATGAATATATTATTGTTATATGTATATGTATGTCCCAACGTTTATACGTATATGTATGTTTGTTAATAAATTGAATACCAATAAAATATTATATTGTTGAATTCATGTAAATAATTTGATTATAATTACAAATTTTTCCATTCATATTCCAAAATATGCAAATAAAACCGTATACGCATAATTAAATTAAAATTTATTGAAATAATAATTTTTTATTGATCACTTCACTAGAATTTGTCATAATCGATTATATTAAAAAAATATTACGGTAATTTATTAAACACAATGTATTTTTTGTCGAAAACATTGAAAAAGGGTAATATAGGACTCGCCTACTTAATTTAATTTGTTGTGTCCTATGTATAACTTATATTGAGACAAAATATATTCTTGCAATATGACTTAATAGAAAAAAGATATTACAAATTTATAATTTTAAATTCGTAGCCCTAAGGCAAACGAATCAAAAGAGAAGTAATGAGAACCAAAAAGAGTTTTTGAACACATTATACTACTGAGACAATAAAGAAATGGACGAGAAAGGCCTTAAAATTTTTTAAAAAAGTTGTGAATTAGAAACGTACTAAATGCTAAAATATCGAGAAGAAAATTACAGGAAGTAAGTAATAATATAAGTAAATAAACAAATGAATGGAAAATTAAAATAAACGAAAGTAATCTGTAAATTTCAAAAACAAGTTGGCTGAACCCACCGCATAATATGTATTTTCATGCTTGGAAGGATTTTGAACGTCAAACTTAGTCAGCAAAAATATGCTAAAAAGAAAAAAAGTAGAATTCGAAAACAAATATAGAGAATTGGATCGGAGATTGTTTCTCTAAATTGACAACATACAAATACATTCAAATAAATTATATATAACCAAATAATAAAAACTGTATGAAGATAGCATTTAGTCATGGGTAATACCAAGCAAAAGCTTATCAAACAAAAACCGGCTTTCTAAAACAAGGTCTTTTGTAAGGAATTCGGTACCTTCGGTTATGTATTAAAGTCAGATTCATAGGGGTATAGTTGCCTCCAGAGTAACAATGGAAGTTCTATGCCAGTTCTATATCATCAATTACTTTAGCGATAACCAGAGGTTAGGGTTTTTATCTATAGCATTTGTGGTTCTGTGTGATAGAGAACTATGAATACAAGCTATATTTCTCGGAGAGATCTCTGCCTATCTGTTGATTTTGATAATAATTTATATCTGAGGTTATTGGTTCTGAGAGACGCTTTGATAACTAGATTTTTACTACGTCCCGTTATACTGTTCAAGGATATCAGATGACGAGCAAAAACTTGACAAGTCGAGTTTACATTTTTGCCCTTATATAGAGAAATTTAATTTCTTTGAAATTGAGATATAACTATGGTTGTCAAAATAGTGTATTAAATCGGGAATATCACTATCGGAACCGAACAAGGAACTTGAAATTATTACTTGGATAAGTTAAAATTTAATATTTGAGATCTGTTTTATCATCGCCACTAATTGAGGAATTTTTTTCAAAGAAATCTGATCACATTAAAAGTGAAACTTTACTAAGATTAAAATTTACGTTTTTACTAAAATTTGGCTAGAAGCCAAATTAACTTAAACCTTGCACATTTCCTTAAAATTTTTGAAGAAGCGTGAATATTTTTCTTAAATAATAGAAAATACAATTTTGAAAGAACATTGCGCTCGGTTATTGAATGATCATATTAGATTTGTTATAACTCTCGTGCCTTGTTTTTTTTTTGTTTTCACTTTCTGGAATTAATTTAACCATCAATTTCATAAGTAAATGCGCACCTGTCGCGCACAGCAACACAAAAGACCTCCAATTAATATATCTTAGCATATATTAGTATATTTCATTGATTATCTCATTAATTGCATGAATTGCAAAAATTTTTATTGGATTACCTAAAAGTATGCAATTTTAAATAAAATACAATTAATTTTTTATACTGACTGAGGCATTTATTTTACATATATATATCCATAATCTGTTTTTTTTTTTTTTTGTTTTTTTTTTTTTTTAATGTATAATAATATAATTTTTTTTTGTGTTTTTTTATGTTCAATTTTTTTTTTTTGTTTTTGTTTTTTTTCTAATTTTTTTTTTTTTAAGATTTAATTATTAATTTATAATTTTCATGTTCTTGTTATTATTTTTTTTTCTTGTTTCGAATTAGTTGTTTTTTTTTATGGTTTTTCTTGGATTTTTTTTTTATTTATTTTATTTTCTTTTTTTTTTTGTTTTAGTTTCTTGAATATACATAAATATATTTTATATAGTATATAATATAACACATGTACAATTTTTTAAATGGTTTTTTTTTTATGTTTTTAGAAATATTTTTTTTTTGGAATTTTTTTTTTACGTTTTTTTTTCTTTTTTGTCAAATAATTTTAATTATTTTTTTACTTTTTTTTTTTTAGTTTGTTTTTTTTTGTTCTTTTATTTATATATATATTTGTTTTTTTTTTTTTAATAGTAAATATCAATGTAATATCAGATTTTGTTTTTTTTTTATTTAATTAAGTAATTTATTTTATATTAAATATAAATTTTTTATTAAATTAAATTTAATTGATTTTTTAAATTTTTTTTTATTTATTTATTTTTTTTTTTGTTTTTCTGTTGTCTGTTATGTAGTTTTTTTCTTTTAAATAATTATATATGAATTTATATATGTATATACATGTTACATAATATATTTATTGTATAATTTACCTATATAATATATATATATATACATAAAATATATATAATTTATACATGTATGCATGTTATATGTACATATAATTATATATATAGAAGTGTAAATTTTTTTTTTTCAATAATTATGTATATATATGTATATATTTAAATACAAATATACAATAAAGTAAATGGCATATAATATAAATAATATTATGAAATATATTTGAGTATTTTTATATATATATATACATTATATAATAAATTATAATTGTTATATATGTATATTAAAAAAGATCATTATTATTATTATGTATTTCATATTTATTATTTTATAAGAATAATTGCGTTGCGTGTATATATTCTCATTCATTTTTTTGTTTTCTTCCAAAATTTTGTTATTTACTCTTTCTCATTTATTTTCTCTTCTTTTTTTTCTTCTCTCTCTATATTTTTATTGTAATTATAGTGTTTTTGTATTTCTCATTTTAATATTTTTCTATTTTAGGATTTTTTTTATTGTTTTTTTTGTTTTTTTATCTTCTGTATTATTCTTTTCTGATTATTTTTTTTTTGTTTGTTTTATTATTATAATAGTAGTGGTAGTATAGTAACAATTTAGTATAGTTTTTTTTTTATTATAGTATATTTATAGTGTTAGGGTATATATATTTCATTTTATATTGGTATTATTTTATTATGATATAATTAATGAATAAATTAATTAATTATTATAATTAATTTGAATTGGTTTTTTTTTTCTTAATAATTAATAATATATAATTAATTTATTTATTAATTATATTTGTATATTAATATATTTTTGATATAGTATTTATTTGAAATGGTTTTATATTAATTTAGAGCTTGTGTATATATATATATATATATATATATATATTTATATTTTTTTTTTCTTATTTACTTTTATTATATACAAATAGATTATTTTGTTTTTATAGTATAATACAAATATTATATGATATATATATATATATATATATTAATATATATATATTATATGTATATTTTTAAATATTTTATATTCATTGTTTAAATAGTTAGGTCTCATTCTCAGTTTTTATAATATTTTTATTATTATATTATTGCATTTTCAATTATCATTTCTCATTTTTTTTTTTGATTTTTATATATTTTTAATTTTAATTTCATTTCTCATCTGTCATATAAATTGTGTCTAGAATTTATATGAATTTCCGTTTTTTGAATTTATTCTTTTTTGTGAACTCTCTCTTTTTTGTATATATTAGTATTTCAATCTATTTAGTGTGTGTGTAGTTGACTTTTATATTATAATAATATTATGTTTGTTTGTTTTTTATTATTATTCATTTTTTTTTAATATAATTATACTTAATTATAGTTTTATTGACATTTTAAAAATTAAAAATAAATTTTTTATGTTACTAATGTTTTGTTTTTGTTTCTTTTTTTTTTTCTTGGTTTTTTTAATAATTGAAATAATCATAATATAATGATTTATTTATTAATAATAAAAATTGATTTTTAAATTTTGTAAATTTATTGTTTATACAAATGATAAAATGTTTATTAATTAATTTTACAAATGTAGTTTTTGGGATTTTTTTTCTTCTTTTTTTTTTTTTATATAATTATTAAATTTTAAGAAAATTATTTTACATATATATATAAATTTTTTGTTTTTTTCTTTTTTATTTTTTTTTTAATTAATTTTTTTTTTCTTTCATTAATATTGTTTGTTTGTTATTTAAATAAAAAATAATGTTTTTCAATATTAATTTTTGCAAAAATGAAAATGTGTTTGATTTTTTGTGTATGTGTGTGTGATTTTTGGTTTGAAATTGTTTTTTTTTTTTTTTGAAAGTATTTTAAAGAGTAGAGAGGATTAGGGGCTATAAAAAGAGCAGAAACAAAAAGAAAATAAAAAAAATTTATTTCTTGGATTTATTTTGATTTTAAATAATTTATGTGGTGTTAATTGTTTTTCGGGTTAGCTCTTTCTTAGAAAGTACATTATACATGAAAATTGCTTTAGTATCAATTAGTTTTAAAAGAGGATTATTTTTTCTTGTCTTTTTTTGCCTTTTTTTTTCTTTAAATTTTGAAAAATATTTTAATAATTTTTTTTTTTTTTTGTTTTTAATTTATTAAATTTTTTTTTTTTTAATTTTTGTTTTTGGTTTTTTTTATGAATACAACAATGAACATAATTAATTTTATATAAAAGTATATATGTATGTGTGTATATATAGAGAATAAAGAATTATTAATATAATACATAAATATATTTTAAAAATTTATATAATGAATTTTGTATAATAAATTGAATTTATACATAAAATTATTGGTACATTTTTTAATGTTTAATTAATATACATGTGTATTTATATATAGATTTGTTGTTAAGGTTTTGAACATAGAAAAATATAGAAAAAAAAAAATTAATTATAATTTCTATATAATTTTGGTTTGATTTTTTTTTTCGCTTGCATTTGAAATTTTTTAAATGGACTTGTGATTTGATTAAAAAAAATTATGGGTATATAAAGTAATCATCAATGCAAACAAGCAAATTTTTGTAACCACACAAACGAACTATTTTGTTTTTGTGAGTGGAGTTATTCTTAATTAAAACTTATTACTCACTAGCGTCATTCAAGAAAAGTATAGTTCGTTTGTGTTATTAGAAGAATTTAGTTGTTTGCATTAATGTTTGTTATACAACTATTTCTGGGTGTAATTAGAAGAATTGTTTTATGTATGACATTATAAACTATATATACAATAATATAATATATGTAATTAAATGTTTATATGGAAATGCTAAACGAAATTTTATTAAATAATAAATAAAATTTAAAAAAATAAAAATTTTATTTTATGTCCCATTTAAAATTCAAAAAACCATAGATTCAATTAAAATAAAACTCTCCTGCAACTTTTTAATATTTTATTAATATCTGTATTATTTTTTAAATATATAAATATTTATTAATTAATTTTGATATTTTGTTTTCTCATCAAAAAAATATAAAACAATTATATTAAATTTGAAATTAAAGAAACAAAAAAAATTTTTAATAAGTATAATTAAAAAAAAAAAATTAATTTAATTAATAAAACTAAAATTAAAATTTAGTAAAAGTTGTTTTTTTTTTTTTTATTAATTGTGTTCGAAAATGTTCGAAAATAATAAATTGTTGTTGTTTTTGGTTCAACATTTTTTTATGTTCAATAAAATGTTTCAATAATTTATTTGTTAATTAATTTTATATAATTTTAGTTTTTTTATAAAATAATTATATTTTTATAGCTGCCATATGAATTAATAAGAATTTTATGAAAACATTAAATATTTCTTTGCTTTGCTCTTCTATTTTTCTTTATTTTTTTTTTTTTTTTTTGTTCAATTTTTCAATTTTAGACAATTCTAATTGTCTTTTTTAATAAAAGTTTTTCAGAATTTCAATTATTTTATGCATTAATTTTTTTTAATTTATTTTCAATTTAATATTATTTTTTAATAAAAAAAATTAAATAATAAAAATTTAAAAAATCATTTCTAATCGTGATTATATCGCCAATTGTAAGCGATCCGGGATTGATTTAAAATTGTAATTTTCGTACAAAATTGTACTTTTTTTTTTTGGTAAAATATTAACGATAAGCAAATTGTACGTAGGCCATAAAAATGGTACTTAGGACTTAACGAAATTTTTTTAATTTTCTGAAAATGTTGGTTGGCAGGTATATATCTAATTTTTTTGTTGAGAAATTTAATAATTGTGCATAATAAAAAATTTTAATATTATTGTATTATGTGTGTGAATGTGTAGAATGTAAAAAAATTTAGCAGGAGCTTTTAAATAAAAATGTGTATATATAAAATGAATAATTTAAATGAGAAGCAAAAAATCAGATGAGGAAAATAAAAAAAAAAAAATTTGTTTTTGTAATACAATTGTGTCCTTGTTTTATTTATATAATTATTTATTTTTTTTCTTTTTTGTTCAATTATTTTATTTTATAAAAACTGAGTTAAATTTCCATTTGTTTTAGATTTATAAATGTGTGTAAACAAATGTATATATATGTATATATAATGTATTTATATTTATACTTACATATATACACATATAAATATATATTTCTATATATATATAGATATATATACATATATTATATTTATAAGTATAAGTATATATACATTAAACACATACGTATATGTTTAAATCCATGTTTATATATATATATATATATATATATATGTATATATATACATGAACGTATGTATATACATACGTATATATTAATGCATATGTATATATATATATTTATCATATATATTGAAATATATATATTATATTATATATATAAAATATACATGTATATATATATATGTAATATACATATATATATGTAATATATATATATATATTGATATATATATATATTTATAAATAATATATATATGTATATAACTAATATATATATATATATATATATATATATATATATATATATATATATATATATACATATATATATGTATATATATATATATATATATATATATATATATATATATATACATATATATATGTATATCTAATATATATATAGCTATATATATATAGATATATATACATAGATAGATATATATATATAATATATATAATATAAATAATATATATTATATATATATATACATGTATATATATATATATATTAATTATATATATATATATATATATATATATATATATGTATATTGATATATATATATATTTATAAATAATATATATATGTATATATCTAATATATATGTCGCTATATATATAGATATATATACATAATATATATATGAATATATATGTATATATATATATATTATATATATAAATATATATATGATATATATATATTTATAAATAATATGTATATATATATATATATATATATATATATATTTGTAAATTCATATTTTATTTGCAATTTTTTGTTTTATTTTTTATTTTATTTTTTATTGTTTTCTATTTAAATATTTAATATTAAATAAGCATAAATCATTCGGTTGTTTTTAAAATTTCGGTTCATTTTTACGTTTCTATTTTTTAGAATTTTTTTTTTTTGGTTTTTGAATAATGTAAAGGTTTCTGTTAGGTTTTCTTTTTTGGAAATATTAAGGAGTTGATTTTTGTATATTTTTTTAAATTTATTTTGCTTTTGTGCAAAGCGTTTTATTTATAAATTGTTTTTTTTTTATTTATTATATATTGGTATATTTAAATATTAGTTTGGTTATAATTATTAATTTTTTTTTTTAATTTTTGTTTTTTAATTTAAATAATTTGTTTTTTTTTTCACATATTTTGTGCAATTTTAAGTGCAATAAGGTGGTGCATCACAACATTGAAAAAATTGTGCATTTTTTTTTTTTAAGTAAAAATCGTTTAAAGTGTATATAATTTGGTTTATAATATTTTTTTTGGGTTTTTTTGTTTTTTTTTTTTTATTAATAAATATAATTATAATTAAGTAATAATAATAATAATAAATGTAATAAATACAACAACTATATATAAAAATATTTTTATAATGCTTATTATTAGTATATCAAATATATATGAATATAATAATATGTTTATACATACATAAATGTACATATATGTAAATATTTATACAGTATATACCTGTATATATATATATATATATATATTTACGGTATACATATGTACATATATAAAGTATGTATAAAACATACATAATTATAAGGTAGAATGATTTTCTCAAATTTTTTTTTATATTTTTTGGTTAAGCACTTTTGTCTTCATAATTTTATTTTTTCAATTTTGCAATTGTTTAATTTTCTTCTTTTTTCAATTTTAATAAAAATCAATTTAAAGAATTTTATTTATATATTATTTTTTGAGAAAACAAAAACAAAAATTTCCAATATTGTAATAGTCGTGCATGAAGCAAACTAATTTAAATATTTTAGGTACTAAAAACAAAAAGAAATGATAAAAGTTATACTTTTTAAATTCAATATCGAATAATTAATATGAATATCGTATACGATATTTTAAAATTTTATATCTGAGAAAATGTATGAAGAAAATGTATTATAGTACTTATTTATAGAAATCATACGAACATGCATATACTCAACATATTTTAATAATTATTATTATTGTATAATAGAAAAGAAAGTCTTTGAATTTTATGTATTTTTTAAGTTACATAAAAAAATATTCTAAAATTTTGATATTAAAACGATAAACAATAAATTTCTAGTATATTGAAATTGATTTTTTGTATTTGAAAATCTGCTCTTAAATCATGCTAAATCATTTCGATGAAAAATTTCGATTTGTTACAGTCATTCTGTTTTCCTTATTTCTGCTTTTAATTAAAATTTTTATTTTAGTCTTCAAAAATATTTATCTTAAATGAAATTATTATTAAAAGTATTTTGTTCATACATTCCGATTCATTTTATAAAAATCTATATTGCAGGAATACCAAACGAATTTAGAAAATTTCGGAAATTGGTATAAATTTGGAATAATAGCAATTTAATTAATTTGTTTATCACGTAAATGATGAATTTCTTACCGCAAATAATTTGATTATGACATTTCATATAAAAATATGTTAGAATACATAACAAATTCAAATTCTTCCCAAAATTAAAACAAATTTTTTAAATTTAAATTAAATTTATTGTAATTAATGTAAAATTGAATTATGCATGTTTTATTAAATAAACTAAAATTAAGTAGAGATTTCAATTCTTTTTCTTTAAATTGAAGACAATTATTAATACATATGAAGATACTATTATAAAAACAAAAATATTTTGATAAAAATTTAAAATACACTGAGAAAAAACTTTATATCAATATTTTTATAATTTTTTTCTTTTTATTTCTTTTTTTGTTAAATATTATACAAATATATTGTGTTCGAGTTTTATAAAATATGAAAAGCTAGAGAAATATTATTAGGCCAAAAATAAAAAAAAAATAGAAAGAAAAAATACAAAAATGAAGAAATAAGAAAAATATGAAAGAAAAGCTTGATTAAGGACGGTTTCGTTTGCATCACTGAGAGAAAAATATTTTTTTTTTGGTTTTTTTTTTCGTTTTCTTTGTATTTCATATAATATTTTTAATTTTTATAATTATGTAATTAATTTAATATTATTACTTTTTTGGCTTTGCTTTCCTTGTTCTTAAATGCAAAATTCATGAATTTATTTTAGTATATTTTTTTTTTTAATTATTTTTTTTTTCTAGTTTATTTCTTTTTTTTTTCATATATATGATTTAAATAATTAGAAGAAGCTTTGCTTCAAGCTTTTTTTTTTCAAAATTTATGAAATATTTTATTATGTACTTAATAATTTTACAGTTCATCATGTATTTTGCTTACTTTTAATTTTTTGATTACTTTTTTTGTTATTTTTATTTCATTTACATTTTTATAGCAATTTAATAAAAATAATAATAAGAATAATAATAATTTATATTGAAAATTATTGAAAAAAAATTTTTTTCTTCAATTAATTCACTATTATTATTATTATTGTTATTTTTTTTTAATATATGTTAGGTACATGTGACTTCAAATTTAACGAATTTTTTTTATTTTAAAAAATTAACATACACATAAATATATATGTACATATATTGTATATATATATATATATATATATACATATATATTGATTAACATGGAATATATGAAAATTAATATTAAAAAAATTGAAAAAAAAAAATAATATAAAAAAAGGATAGGTACAATTGAATTGAACAAAACAAATTAATAGAGCACAATGGCAACACTATATGCAAACTAATAAAGTTTATTATATAAAAATTTATGGAAATTTTTTTTTATTCTAAAATTCATGTTAAAAATTACATAAGTTTAATTTAATATCATTTTGTTTTGCTTTTTGTTTATCATATCCATATATATATATATATTTATATGTATATATGTTTATGTATACATATATATATACTTATATATATTTTTTTGTTATTGTTTGCGAATTTTATTTCAAAAATATTTAATTTGTATATTTAATATGTCTTTAATTTTTTAATATTTTTAAGAACTTTTTTTTTTTTATCTTTACAATAATATACTATATATAATTTAAATTTTGGTTAAAATTATAATTTTTGAAATTAGTAATTGGAATAAAATTAAAAAATTTCACTTCATTTTAAAAAAGTTTATACTTTTATTACCAAAATTTGTATTATATCAAATTGTATTGAGACAAAGTTGTTAACAACATTTCGATTGTTAGCGTTTCAAATCAAATTTAATGCTTTTTCTTTGTTTATTTATTAAAATAAATTTAAATTTTATTCAAATTTGTTATTTAATAATAGTCAATATATTTAACATAACATATAAACTAGATATTTTTAAAAAAAATAATTCATGGTTGATTAAAAAAAAAATTAAAATCAAAAACTAATTCTTTTAAATTAAATCAATTGACTTTTTAAATTGCTTTTAGGTTTCTGAAATGATATATAAAGTGATAATTTTTTGTTTTATACTATTTCGAATTATATTTGATATATATATATATATATATATATATATATATGTATATATATAAAAAATACATAACGTTTTTTTAAAATTTTAATCATAAGAAATTTTTTTTTTAAATCTGGTTCTCATAATATTAATAATACACACTTATTTGAATATATTTAAATATATATGATAAATATTGATATATATATAAATAATATCATATATACTCGTACATAGTGAATGAAAAATTATGTGTAAAGAAATTTTTTTTAAAATTCTCAATAATAAAAATTAACTCGTTAAGTATTACATGTAAATATTTTTAATTATTTTTTTTTTTATTTAAATAAGATGCAATTTTTAAAAAAAAAAATAAAAAAATAAAAGAAAAAGTGCTAAAATTTATTAATTTGTTTTTTTTAAATACTTTTTAATTTTCAATTTAATTTTTTGTTTATAATTTTTAATTGTGTAATTTTATAATATTATATAAAAGTGCAAATTTTTGTGATGGGAACGTTTATAAAGTGTTAATTAATTTTTTAGTTAATTTTGTTTTAATTAATTTTTTTTTAAAACAGAAAAAAAAACTTATATAATATATATGTATTAATTTTTTTTTTGTGGATTAATTCTATATTTATAATGTTTACATACATGCTACTGCTTTATATATATAGAGATATTTGATGGCTATTTAGATATATAAAGATATATATATGTATATATATGTAAAACGTGATATATATGTATATGTGTACAATATATTCGTATAATATATAAATATATATATATATATATATATATATATATATATATACATATATCGTATAGAGTCCTATATATGCACATATATATATATATAAATATATATATATCTATAACACAATAAATGAATATATATTATATATATGTTACATAATATATGTATAGTAAATTATATAAATTATAAGTAATTTAGAGTACATAACATATACATATATGTAAGGTAATTTATTATATGCTATTTGTTGGTATATATTATACATATGATACATATTATAAATATGTAGAATATACAAATTATGTATTTATTATTTTATTTATTGCAATGTCATTTTTATTTTTAGTTTTTCATTTCTTTTTAATTTTAATTTTTTTTTACATAATATTAAATTTCGATGTTACATATATGATATATATATATATATATATATGCGATTATAAAATTTGTACAACTAATATTCATACAATATAATATTATGTGTATAAAAAGAAAGTTGAAAAAAATAAATTGAATTAAATGGTCATTATTTAGAGGACTGTTTATATATATTTAATAATATATATCGTATATATCATCTATATGATACAATTAATGTGCTAAATTAAACATGTTTATAGTTTAAAATATAATTTAAAAATTAATTTGTTTTATGTGTGGAATTTTTAAATTATTTATTTAATTATCAGTACATTTCATTAGAAAAATAATAAAGTTGCTCGTAAAAGAGTAAAAAATAAGAATTTCTTAATATTCCTTTAATAAGATGTATACGAATAATTTGATATATATATATATGATATATACATATATATATTACATTCATATTATCTTAATAAATAAAATCTTAACTACACGTATATAAACATATGCATTTGTATATAAATTTATATATACATGCATACGTATGTACACGTTATATTTATATAATATATTATGTATGCAAGTATATATGTATGATATATAAGTATATATATATATGTATATTTACAATTTTAGTAATTAGTAATTAATGTATATATCAATATTTTTCATACTTTTTTTCTATTTGAATTTAATTTTTATTGCATTGTCTGCATTGCTTTTTTTCATTGTTTTATTTATGTTTTTTTTTTTTTTTGCGTATTTTATGTCATTTAAAAATTGTTTTAACACCGATGATAAAATGTATTTTGTATATTTATTTATTATTATTATTATTTTGAACATTATTGAATTCAAATTTAAGGTAAAAATTATTATCAATATTTTTAAAATATATAATTAAAAAAAAAAAAATTAATTAAATAAATTCACATATATATATTTGAAATGCGGTTTTTAAAACAAGAAATTTTATTATAGCACTGCTTTTTATTTATTTACTTGTGTAATTTATAGTTATATATTATTGATATATTGTTATATATTTATATATTTTGCAATCATATATTATAGTTATATTTTATTATATATTATATTATATATGTTGCACTCAATATGCGCTTTATATCGAATTATATATATATATCAATATATATATATATAATTGTAATGAGTATTTTAATAAATATTTTGTAATATAAAACTTAACATATGAAATATATTCAAGTTTATAATTATATATATATATATATATATATATATATATATATATATATATATATATATATAAGATATTGTTATCACAACAAATTTCACCTACATTGATCCTTTAGAGCAATAATACAAAAAAAAAAAATCACGGTGTATTTATTAAGAAGTAATTTTATATTTTATTTGAGGAAAACTAAGGAAATAATATTCAATTTCTTGATATTTTTTGAATCATTGTTATATATTGTAATAAAAGTAAAAGCATTTTCAAGAAAATAGGATTTATAACCAAATCTATTTTACATTCAAAATTAAGAAAATAGTATACAACACGGTTTATGTTCAATTCAAATAAGTTGAATAATTTTTTTATTTACCAAAGTCGGTTCCTATATATACTTTTATGCCTTTTACAATATTTTTTTGTGAATTTCTATAATTTAATTTGTTTCTAATAATATCAAAAAAAAAATTTTAATCAGCAGTTATTCAGTTAGAGATTATAACATAATTGTATTTATAACATTTTTTTCTTATCATATTTATCATATTTTTAGTTTCCCTGGAAGTAAAAGGTGCAAAAATAATAATTGTAATTGTAAATTTAATAATTTGTAAATACCTGCTTTTTTATAAAAAAAAATTTATATGATTTTTATAATTTTTTTTATACTTTGCATGTTTTAAGGATTTGGTAATTTGTACACTTCACTTTTTATGTATATGATGGGTTTTGTAAAATATTTTCCTTTTTTGAGTATTTTCGATTCGACAATATTTTGGTTTTGACTAACAAACATTGTGATATTAAATTTCGATATTTCTAAATTTAATTTTTTAAATTTATTTTAATTAAATTAGAAAAGAAACAAGGAAATAATTTTTATTTTAAGAAAATTTGCAAATTTACTTATTAAAGGAAAAAATTAAATAATTAGAATTTTTGAGCAAAATCTCTAAAAAATTTTCCTTAAAAACTATATTTTATTTTTTGTTTTCTTGTATTTTCCTTAAAATCTAAGTTTTTCTTTTTTCCCATATTATTAATGTTCTCAAAATAGATTTAATTTTTATCTATTTATTTTTTAACATTAAAATTCGAAACATAATGAATATAAATTTCTAATTTGAGTTTTTTGATTTTTCAAATTATTTTTTTTCAAATATTGTTAACATATTTTTGGGAGAATAGTTAACAATAAATTTTAGATAGAATTTTCTTTATTGCAATATGCTTATTGTAAATTTTTTTGTAAAAAAATTATGTCGGTGGCTCTGAGATAATATTGAAATCTTTATTTTATTTATTATTAAAATATTAACTCTTATTTATTTTATTAATTATAATTTTAATACAATATATATAAGAAAATAAATTAATATATTTATATTTATATAAATTTATTTAATTAATTATAATATTATGTGTAGATAAATGTGTATTGAATTTTTATTTAAATAATTTTAAATATTATTAAATAAAATTATTTGAGTTTTTTTTTTTTGTAATTCAAAAAAATTCATTTTAAGAATTTAAATTTTATATATATATGGGTGCTTGTATAATTATAATTTTATTTTATAAAATAATTTAAAATTATATTTATGTAAAATATAATTGATTTCAATATTATCATCCGGCATAATTTTTAAAAAAATTTTTCTACTTTTACCTTTTTGTTCATTAAGTTTAATATTATTGTTCATGCAGATGTACAAGAAATTTATATTCAGCCTCCAATATAGTTTCAAAAATTAATGTAAGAGATCATTAAAATTTTTATTATTTTCACTTAATTTAAATTGTATTTGTGTTTTTAATATTATTTTTGTATAAACATACTTATAATATGTTTATAAATATAAGATTTTGTTCATCGAAAAAAAAAAAATTAAATTAAATTAAATTAAAAAAATAATGTCGTGCAATTTCCTAGTTATCTAAAATTTGTTCTCATCTCAATCATGGCATAGAATTTGTGTTTTTCCAATCGTTATGCAATTACATAAAAAATATCATGATTTTCATGAAAAATATTATTTGAAAGAAATTTTAATTTTTTAATATAATTTTAGTGATTCTATTCTAATCAAATTTATGTCAATTATGACGATGCAATGGTGTATAGTTGCTTATAAAATGTGACAATATAAATCATATTTAATTCAAGCGCCTTATGATAGAATAATTTCCAAAAATGCTTGATTTAAACATTTTGTATATGATACAAAACAAAAGTCATAATGTAAGAAATTATAAATAAAATAATATTATATTAAATTTTTATACGCATATATGCAATTATTTGAATAAATCAAAATTAAAAATATTATTTAAATGTAAATCAATTATTAAGGAATTTACTACAAAATTTGATGACAATATTTATTACCGAATATAATTGTATTAAGAGTACATTGACAATATTACTATTTGAGAAATATTTAAACACAATTGAGAGATTTATAGAAAATTTTATTGTATAACTGTTATTGAGTAGTAGGATGATTCAATTCAAATATTTTTTATATTGTAGATGAGTACTAAACAATAGTATAATAGAATTATAATAAAGATATAAGATGAGTAAAAAATAAATTTCAATTCTATAACATGTATGATTCATGTTTGTTTATATTTTGTTCATAGTCTCTAAAAGTCTAAACAAATAAATTATTATACAGCCATATTCTAAGTTAGTCGAATCAATTGACGTGATCGGATATCTTGAAAAATCTTCTAATATTCTATACAGAAAAATTAAATTCTTTTCAATAATATTCAATCATCACAAACAATGCGACTAACAGAATATGAGTTATAATTATATTATTCTCTTTGTATATTCTCTTTCTCTTTCTCTTTCTCTTTGTTTTTTTTTATCTGACCATTGGTGCAGTGGTTATGGCACCGGTCCTTTAACCGAAGGGTCTCGGGTTCAAACCCCGGTCAGGTCACTATAAAAATTATATTCAATATTATTATAACTTAATATACAATACTAATAAAAATATTATACAAGTAATTTTCAAATATTCCTTAATATTCGATATTAAAAAAACTAAGAAAAATAAACAGTAAATATTAATAACCTCAAATAATTAATATAAATAAAAACTACGGCAGGCTAGTCACCTACCTAGTTAAACCCTATGACGCTATGAAACTAGTGCATGAGAAATCATGCACTAGCCCTATGCTCCTTCTAGGAGTGAACAAAGGAAAAAAAAAAAAAAAAAAAATAAGAGAAATTTTTAGTTGCATTATCAAGAAAAAATGAATTGAATAATTAAATTAATATTATATAATATTTAATTATTAACTTAATATTATAATAATAATGTTATAAAATTTGAAAATAGAAGACAAAAAAAAAAAAATTTTCGAAAAACACATCACATAATTTTCATTGAATTTATTTTCTCTTCGATTTTTAGAACTATTTATTCTTGCACTTTTGAAATTAAAATGGAAATAGAATTTAAATTTTAAAATAAGAATATAACCATGAAAAAAAAAATTAATATAATAAATTTCGGAAAATAATTTAAGCAAATTCTTAAATACTAATAAGAGTGTTTGGGTTTTTTTTTTTCCACCTTAAAATTTACCAAAGAAATTTTTAATTTAATTTTCGTGTTTCATAATTATCTTAATTATAATAAAATGTGTATTTTTTTTAATAATTATATTTTATAAGTAAATTTTTAATTAAAATTTTTTTATTTTATATGGTTGTTTTTTTTTTTTTTTTTTGTTTTCTTTTTAAATTACAATTTAATAAAGATGATTTTTACAACAAATAATACGCAATTTTTAGACATAATTTCTTTTTTTTTAATTTTTTTTTTTTGTTTTTTTACTATAGTTCTTTTTTATTGAATAGCTATTTAAATATTTTATTGTGAATTTTATAATATATTGTTTTTTTTTTGCGTTGTGTATGTGTATGCTTGTTTTTTAATTGAATTTCTAATTTGAATTGAAAATCTGTAATGGTTTTAAAAAAAAAAGGACAATAACAATGGGACGCATTTTGATTTTGGAATCATTAATAGTATAGCTTCAAAATATCATTAAAAGTAATAATGATATTTTTATCGTAAAAATTTCAAATATATTATTATAGACACGAATCATTTATATAAATTGGTTTGTGTTTACAATAATAATATTGAATTTTTTTACGATAATTATGATTACTATTATTTTTAATGATTCGATTGACCAGTATAAAACACCACTAATATTATTAGATTTGAATATTTTGAAAAAATTATGAAGAGAATTTAAAATATTAAATTTTGTTTTTGGTTCTTGGTTTGTGTTTTTCTTGTTTCTTATATTGTATAGCATACACAATATAAAAATTCTGCAATCTGTTATTAAATAATATTAAAAATATTATTATTGTATATACATAAAACAATAATAATATATATGGGGTAATATAATATATGTATATATATATATATATATATATATATATATATATATACCAATATATATATACCAATTTATTGGTAATATATATATTACCAATAAAACAATAATAATATATATGGGATAATATAATATATGTATATAATATATATAAAATATATATATATATATATATATATATATATATATATATTATATATATATATATATATATATATATATATGATATATATATTATATATATATATTATATATAATATATATATATATATATATATATATATATATATCATATATCATAAATAAACAGTATAATATAAAATTTTGTATTTGAAAGAATTTTTGAAAAAAAAAAAATATTATGTAATAAATGTAGAAGAGTATACATAAATAATTTATTAGGTAGGTATTAATTATTTTTTTTGTGTTTTTTTTTTTTAATTTAAATGTGTTCTTTAATATTTAAATATTTTGGGTTTCTCTTTGTATATTTCATAATTTAGTAATATAATAATTGTATATAATTAAGTGTAGGTGCTATTTTTGTGATTTTTTTTTTATTTTATATTTTTTTATATTTTTCTTTTATTTCTTTTTTAATCATATTTTTTGAGATTTACATACATACATTAATTCTCTACAAATATTCATTTTTAGACATTAAAATTGTCATTCATATTTTTTTTTGTTTTTCTTCTTCTTTCTATAATTAATGGTTTTTTTTTTTTGAAAGGATAACGAATATAATTCTTATTTATTATAATTATTAGTTTTTTTTTTTTTTAAATTATATAGGTATATATCTGGCATATATAGATGTTATATTATAATTATATAATATTTTTCTTATCAAATATATAATTTTTTCTTATACAAACTACCAAAAATGTTTTTTTGTTTTTCTTCTTTTCTTGAAGATTTTGTGTTTTTTTTTTTTTACAATTTCTCAATTTTAATAAACATACACATATATTTTTACATATATATATATGTATATATTTGGTTTTTTCAAATATATATTTATTTTTCTTAAAAACTACAAATAATTTTCATATATACATACTTATGCAGTATGTACATACATACAAATGTGTTAATTGTGTTGTAATTCAATATTTTATTAAATTTTTTTCAATTTTGTTTTTTTTTTTTGAATAATTTTTTATTTTAGCTTAAATTACTTTCCTCTGAAAAGAAATAATAATTAAATAATAGAAAATAATAATTAATAATTTTAAAATCAAAAATTTATAATAATTTATTATTTTCTTGAAATATCAAAATTATTGGATTATCATTATCAAATCGAAAATATGTAAATTCAAACTATATGGATTTTATTCTAAATATTAATTATTACCAAAATATTTCTTTGTTTTATATATTCAAATCCTTTTAAATCATGCATCAAATATGTTGTTATATTTAATTGTACATACAGTATTTCATAGCAATTTCATTTGTTTTTACAAAATGAAAAAAATGCAATTAGATATTATTGTTAATATTTTTTAAAAAAGTTTGAAATAATTATAATTGTATTGAGTTCTTAATATTTTGTATATAATCTAGAAATATTTTATTAAATATGTAATTTAATATAACAATTATAACATATTGAAAAGATTGTATTTTGATGTTTGAATTTTTTTAATTTAAAATTTCAAATTTATTAAAGAATTCAAATCATATAAATAATCGAAAATAAACAACAAAATTTTTCCAGCTTTGGTAAATTTTGAATTGTGAAAAGATATACTTTCCTGAACATTTTTATTCGGTTTGTAATTTGTTATTTTGGTTGCAATATAAAATTGCAAATATCATTTTAAGTTTTCTCAAGGGGAACTCTGAAAATTTTCAATTTATTTCTATTATACAATGCTACATCTCTTTTACATATTGCAATATACTATATATATTGTTTAGTAAATGAAATTCCCCTTAAAAATCGTAAGTTATATATATTGTTTTTTTTGAAGAAAATAATTAAAAAGCAAGAGCATACTAATTGCTTCTGTAGAAAATTTTTAACAAACTGTAATTAGTATTAATAAAATAGGAAGAAGATGCTATTAAAAATGCAATATTAAATTTGATTCTTGTAAATTTAGTTATAAAATAAACACTTTTCGTGATTAAATTATGTTATTTTAGTTATTTAAAGCCGAAGAAAGCAAAATTTTAAAGCACAATGAATGACAGAAAATATTTATTATGTAATATTTAGTATGTAAATATTAGAATTTAAAATATTTTAGTGTTGAATTTTATACAGTGCCGGATCTAATATATATGCAAAGGAAGCATACGCATTGAGCGTCGGAAAGCAGGGTCGCAATTATTATGCGCAAATTTGCAATGTTTATTGCATACTGTTCATTGTGCGAGGGCGTATTTTTTGGAAATTGCTTAGGGCACCGAACAAGTTAGAACCGTGTCTGATTTTATATTTTGGGTTTATATTTGAATATATAATGCTGAATAGAAGAAAATTTTCTTAAATATCCGAGTCATACCCTTATATTTTTAGTTTTATGTAAATTGTACAGTTTTAATTATAATATGTTGTTAAATATTCATAAATATTTTATTATATTTAAATCTTTTATTATTTTATATTTTTTCCAATTTTATCATAATTTTACAATTACAAATAATTTATTTTATATTTATATTTTTTTATTTTGCAGTAAAAAATTTCTTGTTTTAAAAACACCATCAAATATAAAAAATTAACAATTTAAGTAATAAAAAAAAAATTAAAAAAATTATTTTTATTACAATTTTATTTAATATAAAAGAGTAAAATATAAAATAACAATTAAAATAATACTAGTAATGCACATAAATGTGTGTATTGAATATAATATAATATTATAAGTGCAAATATAATGTTATTCGAGACTTATACTGTATACATGTGTATGTACAGTCACCATTTAATTGCATTAATTAATGACATTATGACAGTTTTATTTTCATTTTAATATTAATATTAAGAAATTATTAGTTTAATTTTATAAAACAAAATGATTACTTTGCTTTTTTGGCTACTTGCATTAAAATTATGAGAAAACAATAATTTTTATTTAAGAAATGTAATTAAAAAATTATTATTTACAGTATTTCTTCGCTTTTTATTCGAAAATTATATTGTTATTATTTTATTTATTAAGCAATTGTTTTAAGTAACATTAATTATTAATAATTGTTTTTAATAACAAAAAAATTATTTATTGTAAATCATTTTGATATCATTTTGTATTTTAATGTAATTTGACATTTCATGTTATGCCACAAAATTTGTCATATGTCATAATGACATTTAATAGAAATTAATGCCAAATTTTATTATATTGTATTAATTATGCATTATTACAAATTTTTGGTTTTTTTAACACTTAAAATTTATTTTTGAATAATTTAATTTTGTGTATTTATAGCCAAAAATTGAAAAATTGAAAAATAAAAATAGTTTTAAGGAGAGTTTTTTATATTAATTATTTTTTTTGTAAATTTTTAAATCTCTGAATTATTTAATCAAAAAAAAAAAATGCAATATAAAATAAAATAACAGAAAAAAAAACATTATATCATAACATAAATATTATTTTGGCAAATTGTTTTTTGAATAACTTTCATTTAAATTTATTAAATTCAATTTAATTAAACATGTTTTATTGAAAACCAAATATTTTATGGTTGAAATTTTAATTAGTTATATATGAATGAAAATTATTTAAACATTTATAAAAAAATTTTTTTATACAAATTATAGAATTCTACTTTAAATGATTATAATTTTTTTGAAAAATTTATTTATTCCATTTGTTTCGAATTTATTGTAATTCTAAAGTGCTCACGAAAATTGTCATATTCAATTGTCAATTATTATGATTTAATTATTTATATATAATAATTATTTTATTGAAATGATATTATAAAATTAAATGTTATAATATTTTGTTGACAGTATAATCATGACATTAACTCATTATTTCATTAATTATTAAACAAAATTCTTAAATATAAAAAAAAATGAAAAAAAAATTGAATGAATTCAATAATTTTTTAATATTTATATATAACATATAAAATGCTATAAAACAGTTATTTTTATATTTTATTTTATAAATATTTTAAAATAATAATTTTTCAGAAAATTTATAAATTATTAATTTTTATAAAGTTCATTTCTAAAATTCATTTCCATAATTCATTTCATAATTCATTTCATTTTCTTACAAAATAATGTTATTTATATTTAAACAGCGTTGTCATCTTTCCTATTACATATTTTGTTTACATTTTGCATATATGTAGCTATAAAAGTGTTGTATATATTATGTGTTTTGCTTAAATGTTTTTTTATATGTTTATACGTTGTTGCAATTTTCATATTTTGTAAAATGTTTAAATTTATGTTTTCATGATCTATTTTATTATTACATGAGGTTTTTCATAATATATTTGAAATTTGTTTTTTTTTTTTCATAGAATTTTATATAATTTGCAATGAACTGATTTTATTGTTATAATTTTCATAATAATTGTAATTATAATAGTTATATAATTCAAAATTTTATTAAATATTTTTATTTTATTTACAATTTTATTCTTTTGAAATTTTTGCATTTTTTTTTTCTTTTATTAATATTGTTATTATTAATTTAAGAGTTTTTATAATTTTTATTTATTTGGTGGGATTAATTTTTAATTAGTATACACATTTTAATTTTGTAAATATTAAAAGAAGAAAAAATAAAATTAAAAATATTTTTATTAATTTAATTCAAAAAAATAAAATAAATAATTATTTTTGTGTATTTTAAAAATATTAATTATTTTAATAAAAATAAAAATTGAAACATTTAAAAATGAAACAATTAATTAAATAAATTTAAATTTTAATTTCAAATTTTTCTAATTTTAATTTTTATTTCAAAAAATTATTTTAATACAATATAAGAATAGTTTAAAAAATATCATCAGTCATTTTATCGATATTTAACCTTTTTTTTAACTTTATTTCTTCTACATGATTACTTTTTTATTTTAGTTTTTTGTTATAAATTGTTTATTTTTTTTTTTTATTTTTTCATTTTTAAGTTTTAAAAAAATATTGTTATGATATAATGTTTTCTATATAATATTTTATTTATTTTAATAAATATATATTAATTGCTATAATTAAAAATTAGAAAAAAAAAAACAAAACTGAATAATATGAAATAATATGAAAAAAAAAAATCAATTTTAAATTAACCCATTTGTTACCAATGCACTCGTTTAAGTACAAAGTCTATATTTTTTAATGCTTTGAATAGAAAATGAATTTAAATGAATTAAAAACGAGTAGCACATATACGTACAGATGGATTAATAAAATCATAATAATTGGCAAATGAAGGCTAAAATATATTAAGTTAATGTTAACAGTTACTTTTCTAACAGCTACAATATATATATGATATAATAATTATAATTATTATAATAAATAAATTTTTTTTTTTGTTTTTATAATAAAAATTAAATTTTTCAAAATAATTTTTGTTATTTTTCAAATAATTAAAATTTCTGTGGTAACAAGTAATAACTGCCTAATTTGATTTTTTTAAATATTTTGTTTTATTGTCAAATTCAAGTTCTCTTTAAAATTTGACAAATATACTTTGATTAGTTCCAAAAAGTGATGATGGGTAAAAAAAGAGAAAAGCTTTTTCCGAAAAATTAAATCTTACTAAATCAAACTTAATTTAGTAGGTTGAGTTTATTGAAATTTCTGACAATAAGATTAAATTTTGACATTACTATGGCTGTAATGTATTATGCTGTTGAAATTTTCTCCGAAATTTATTCGGAATTCCGAAATTTATTCGAAAAGAATTGTTTTTTTTGTTTGGTTTTTGTAATTAAGCAGTTTTTTCTTTAAAATCACAGAATTGATTTTTTTTTTCAAAAATTTAATAAAAAACAAAAAAAAGATATTGTAATCAATTTTGTAGAGAAATTTTTTAATGGTAAATAAAACTACGTGAAATTATTAATCAAATGAAGACTAATGCAGTTAATTTTTTTATTTTATTTTTTTTTTAATTAATTTTTAAAAATAATTGGAATAATATTTTCTTGGTTATTAATTATGAATATTTTTTTTTGTTTCTGTTATATTTGTTAATTTTTATTTCAATAATGATTGTTTCAAATCTGATTGTTGTAAATTTATTATTAATTTTTTTTTTGGTTTTACTTCAGTTTTGTATTATACACAAGCTTGTTTTTGTTTTCTTTCTTGTAATTTATACTTTTGTTTATACACATTTCCATTTTCTAAAAAATTAAATAAATTTTTTATTATACTCACACAATTTTTAACAGAATATTTTTTTTTGCATAGCTTGATTTGTTTTTTGGTTGCATTTATTTCTTATTTCATAAATTTAGTTTTAAATATAAGGATTATGGGATTTTAGGGGTGGTCGGATTGAATTTAGGATTTTTACATACGCCATTTGTTTTCATTTATACTACAATTAAATTATTTATTTAATTATTTTCAATAGTGGAATTATCAGGATATTTTTATTTAATTATCTCAAAAACTTAGTTTTTTCTCATTAAATTTTAATTTTTTGTTTTTTTTTTTAGGACAATTCAATAGGTTTTTGTTTTTAACTTAAAAATTTTTTATAATTCATTGATTTGGGTTTCTTCAGCATAATGTTGATCTCAAATTTTTAATTTTTTATTTAATTTTTTATATATTTTAATATATTTGAGAGTTTTGTTTTTGCAATTGTATAGGGGTGTACGGTACATATTTTTTTTTTGTATTTTAATATTTTCATAATAATTTTTATATTTTTATTTCACAATATTTTGTTTTTCTGCTATTTTACATTTTATTCAATGTGTTGAAACTTTTTCTATTAATTCTATACTCTTTCTTTTTTATATACTATATTTCTCATTTGTGTTGAGAGCAATATTTATTAAAGGATTTGTGAGGTAAAATTATAAAATTTCACTACATTTAACAGTGTAAAATAGCGGAAATTTGTATATATTGTACGAGTATGTTTTTGTAAAGTGAAGACATTTTTAAATTATGTGATTTTCATTTTATTTTCATTAAATTTTTTTTTTTTTCTTTTTGAAATTTCATTGGTTTTCTTTTTCTTTAATTTATCGAAGGCTGTTTATTTAATTTTCTATATATTCAATTTTTTTATATGTTTTATTAATTTTGATTTTGTATAATAATATAATATAATATATATATAAATATATTAAGTGTATTAAATATTATTTAATGTATATATGTATTTACATGTATATACAATTCGATCAGTTTTTTTTGGTTTTAAATGTATGTATAAGTTTGTTAATGCATTGTATATATATAAGAGATTTTGTATTATTGATTTCATTAAATTATTTCGGATCATTTAACATTTTATTGAAGAAGATTTTTTAAATAGAAAAATTTTAAATAAATAAAATCTAAAAATTATAAAAAATTATTTAGTTAATATTATTTATTAAAAATTATTAAATCAAATTTAAATATACGTCAAGAAATTTTGGTTCATATTAGATTTGTATTTGAATTAGGTTGTAAAAGTTGCTTTCTCTTATACTGAACAGATCACACAAGATCATGTAGCAGCGTGGATAGGATTATTGTAAATCACATGTGAATACATTTTAGGTACTTAAATATACTCACATATACTCAAACTGTATATACCTTTTTTGCGTTCAGAAATTATATTAGTTGACTTTGAAGATTCATAGACCATAAGGATGTGTGGTAACAGTCATATATAACTTTGTAATAGTGTATATAATTTTATATATTTTTTTTAAATTCAATAAATATGCGGGTTGTTTGATTGTGGATGGAATTAATCTTTTATTTTTTTTTCTTAATTCCATTCTGGATAAAATTATTGTTAAATGTGCGCTGGTTAAGGTGTCGATATAAGGTTTTGTCTATTTAAGTTTTCTCTAATAATCATATTTCTTTATATATATATATATATATATACACACAAATTATTTAATTTATCTCTTTTTAATTATTTAAAAAAAAAAATTTAAAATTAAAACACAAAAATTAAGTGAGTAAGTGAATTTATACATTGTGATAGAACCGAGAACTTGTTCAAAGTATCATCATTTGTAGATTCTAGGAATTTAGGAATATTTTAGGAATTCCTCAAAATTTAGGAGTATTATAATGACAACATTATATTTTTAAAAATTCCAAATTTTTTATTAGATAACACAGACATTTGATGCAGTTAAAAAATGCAACAGTTTTTCATTCATTATTATTGCGATATTTTAATACATAATAAAATGTTATACGATCCCAAAAAAAAAAAAAAAAATAGTAAAAATTGTATTTTCTTATATACAATTTTTTTCTTTTCTTTTTTAAAAAATCATATGTATAACATTTGTGACGTTATTTAATTTATGTATGTTTGGGTGTGTGTGTGTTTGTGTTTATTATGTAATTTTAATACCAAACTGCTATGCATATGAATAAACTTATATATTTATATATATATTTATATATATATATATATATATATATATATTAATATATTTAAAAAAAAAAATATATATATATATATATATATATATATATATATATATATATATATATATACTAATATATTTAAATATATATATATATGTTAATAATACTTTTTTTTATTTTAAAATAATAAAAATCACAGAAAAAATCTTTATATATATATATACATATATATATAATTTTTTTTATATATATTTTTTCTCTTTTAATTTTATTTTACAAATATGTTTGTATATAACACATATATTTAAAAATATAAGTATGGTTTATGAAAAATTTAAGTACATTAATTATTTTTTTTTTTTGTAAATTAATATTATCATTTATTTATATCGTTATGTTATGTAATTACATTAAATAGAACTTCAATATTTAACTTCGGAAAATATAATATAATTACATTCAATTAAAACATTAATCAAATAAGTAAGTTTAAGAGTAAAACTTAATAATTAATCAAAAATTTGGCAAAAAAAAATTAAATAAGTTAAAATTTATTAAAAAAAAATATTGATATTTTAAATTTTAATAATTTAATAACTTATAGACGCCATGTTAATTTGTAATTTTTTTTCTTTATTTTCCGTTCATATAATATTATACATTACTAATTAACATAAATCAAAAACAATATTTATAATACAAAAAATTATTTTTTAAATAACAATTAATTATATTGTTATACTTATCAAAGAGATGCCATGAGGCATTTATTTAATTCACATACTTCACACACACTTTAATAATTTATACGAAATAAATATGTATACTGAATTTGTTTTCCTGTTATATTATGTGTTCCACATATCATGAATGAGTACTAAGTGTGTATGTCAAAATAAATGTATGAATGAATGAATGTTTCTCTCTCATATAATAATTTTCTCTCACATTTTATTCTGTCATTTCTTTTTTGTCAAATTATAATTAAACTAGGTTATATACGCTATAATTCAATAGCATTTATTGAAAATAAATAAGATCACTTATTAAAAATGTTTAAAAAATTCAATATTCAGGTCCGATTTATAATAAAAATTATAAAAAGGAGGATAATTTGATTGCATGTTATCTTGGGCATTTATATCTAATTGTATTAATTACGATTATAATGTTTATACAAATAATAATAATTAATTAGAATAATTAAATGTACTCATTTCTTTCTATACTCAAATAATAATTTAAAATATAATTAAAGAATAATTTGATTAAATAGCTCAATAATCAATTTAAATTTATTTTTTTAAATATTTTATATAAATATATAAAGATATTTCTGTTTTATTTTTTTTTTGTAACTCAATATTATGTATAAGAGATAAATTAATTAATTCTCAAAAAATATTTTAAGTTTATACTGCGTCATATAATAAAGTTTTGAGTGAAAAAATTCATTATATGATGTAGAAAAATATGAATGAGAAAACAAAATTTAAAACCATAATAAATATATATATATATATATATATATATATTGTTCTGAAAAATAAACTCAATTAAAAATAAAGAAAGAAAAGGAAGAAAATAAAATAAAATAAAACTCAAAAATGATTTGTTAAATTTAATATTTTATTTTCATTTTTCATACGTTTGAAAATTTTTTTTCTTTTTTTTTTTTTTTTCTCTTGATTTTTGTTTTCAAAAAAACTTTTAAAATTAAATTAATTTTTAATCTTACTTTTGTTTTTTTTTTATAATATATTACATAAATGCGTTTTCTTTACACTAATTATTATATATATATATTTATATATATATATATATATATATATATATATATATATATATATATAATATTAAACAAATAAATAAACAATATATAATGTTAGAATAAAAGTAAAATATAAGTATATATATAATAATTATATAATATTAATTAATTAATTAATAATGACATGATGTTCAAAAAGGCCTACGATTTTAAAACAACAGAAATTTATTAAAAATTTAATTTTATATTTTTTTTTTGTAATTTAAGCCATTTTTGTATTTGAAACTTTTTCATTTTGTTTTTTTTTTGCAATTTTTAAGGTTAACATTTTAGTTTTGTAAATAATTTTTATTTATTAATTTTTATATTTATTTATTTATTTTAAATTATTATTGCATTTTGGATTTTTAGTTATTCAGTTTTTCGTGTTTGTTAATTGTGAATATACTTTTTTTTTGTTTTGTTTTAGTACAAATCCAAAATATATATATATATAGATATATATATATATATATATATATTATATAATATAAATATTTAATTTTTTAAATTTTTTTTTTTAAAAATTTTTTAATTATTTTATTTTTTATATATATATTTTTTTTGTATCTACAATAGCTGCCTTGTCCATGAGAATTGTTTTCATTATTGTTATTTTTAATTTCATTTGTTTTGTTTGTTAATTTTTGTTTCTAAAGGACTTTTTTCTTTTATACAATTATAAATAAAGTCTCTTTTTGTATTTTATTTTAATATTATAAAATAATATTGAATTAATTTATATTTTTTATAAAATGAATTTATTTTTCAGATTATTGAAAAATTTTTTTGTTTGAATAATTTCGTGGAATCTAAAATAAATTATTATTTCGATTTTACATTTTTATAGAACAAAATTTTGGTGAAATTATAAAATTAGGTGTATAAGTTGTAGGAAATATTTATGCATTAAATCATTATTATGTTTTTTACATTATTTATACTTGAATATTTCAATTGAACAGTCTTATTTTATTATAAAACAATTAATAAAGAATTTTATTTCAAAAAAAAAAGGAATGCTTAATTTTGAAAATTAAATAAGAAAAAGAAGATTAAATAATGTATATTATATACTATATTAGTATATTATAAGTATAATATATAATAATAATTATTGACAGTCAAAAATCATTATTACCATTATTTAGTGACAATATGCCATTTTCGAAATTATTTTTCAAAAGAGTATTGTCTCATACATATCTACTATGTAATATGTGAGTATTATGAATTAATTGGAGTAGAATTAATTCAATAAAATTTGTTAGAATAAGAAAGCTTTAATTTTGATTTTCGAAGCTTTATTCCTGATAAATATAAATAATTTTTGTTTTTTTAAAAAAAACCATGTTAGAAATTGATGAATTTAATCATGTGGTTACCACGTGACGCTGCGTAATTTTTTTCACAATTTTGTGTTATGAATTTTATCATTGTGAATTTTAAAATACATTTTGTGGTAATGTCAATTAATTACAAGTTAAACATGTAATAGATTAAAAAATAATGTATTAGTAATTCAATGAGAAATAATTAAGCAACTCTAGTAAATTTTAAAATAATGGAAAAAGAATTAAAAGAATTAATATTTAAAATTTTAAATGGAAAAAGAACGTTAGCAGGTATTTTATAGTTGAAACGAGGTTTTAAAGAGAGCAGTCGAATTTTGGAATTCAAACCACAGCAACTTAATTTCTGTTATCCACATGAAATTTGTTAAAATTAAATAAAAATTATATTTGCAATAAAATTTAGAATCGAATTTTTGCGATAATTTTTTAAATTTAATATTATTTATAAGCAGATTCTTTTAATATATGTAAAATTTATTTTAATAATGTTATAAAATATTATGTAAATTAAAATAAAATTACGTATATAATAATATTATATTATTAATAAAAATAATCAAATATATTTTCAACATTTTATTTTGGAATTAATAAAAAAGAAAATTAAGATTTCGAAAAGAATATTTTTTTTTTTTAATTTTCACACCATAATGCGCCATAATGATTTTAAAAATTCATTATTTATTTTATTATTTAGTATAGACACAAACCAATTCACATAATATTTCCGGAATGCATTTGATTTTTTTATTAATATGACAATATAAATAAAGGGGATTTTATTATAACAATTTAGTTTAATTCAATATTTCTTTTATATTATTAAGATAATAACATTTTTAATGTTAAATAGTGTAAGTTTTATTTAAAAAAAAAAAGACGAAAAGAAAAAAATTTAATTTATTTTGATTTTTTTTTAAATAGTCGCGAATCATCTCAATTTCAGCAATAATTTCATTTTTTGTTTATTTTTCATTTCTGTATACTTTAAATTTACTTATGTACCTTATGAGTTGTCTTCTTCGTGTTTCTTTTCTTCTTTTCTTTATTTCAATATTATTTCATAATTTTTTTTTTTAATATTATTATATTTTCATGTATGTATATGTGTGTATATACATATTTTGTATACGTGAATGCTTTACAGCTTTATACAGCGTTGAACATTTTGAATTATTTTGTTAATATTGTTGTTGTTGATTTTTTTTTCTCTTTCATATTCTTTTGTTAATATATTTAATGCTCTGTATATATATATATGTATATATATATATATATATATATATATATATAGATATATATATATATATATATATATATATGTATATATTTCAATTGTAATTGTATCAGTCAAACAAAAGTTTCATAATATATTTAAGTAATATATATAATTAATTTTCTCACATGTACATTATTTTAATATATTCATAATATAATAAATATAATTGCAAATTAATAATATTATTTATGTACATTTATAGAGTTTTGCATTATATTTTTTATATTTTTTTTTTTAATTTTATATATTATGTTTTTTTTTGTGGTTTTTACATTTTTCATTTTTTATTTTTTGTTTTTTTTTTTTTCAATATTAATAATTATTTTCTATATTTTTTTCTTTTGTATTATTTTGTGTAAACTAACCTTGTGATAATTTATGTTTTTTTTTTAAATTTTAAATATGATACAATAAATTTATTATAATTATATATAATTAAATTTTAATTATAATTAAAAAAAATTTTTTTTTTATTTTATTCACAATTTTCAATTATATATTAAGAAATTAAGGGGGTGTTAAGAATTTAACAGATGAAAATTGAATTTTAAAGAAAAAAATTAAAATTAATAGTTAAAAATATTCTATTTATATAAAAAAGAAATAATTATTTATATATATATATATACATATATATAATATTATAATATTATATATATATGATATTATATATATATAAAATTTATATATATAATTTTTATATATTATTATATATAAGAAAATTGAATATGAAAATGAAATAAAATAAATTATTTATTATAAATTTTTAATTTTTTTTTTTTTGCTACTAATATACATAATATCTATATATTTAATATTATTAGTATTATATAAAGTCTTAATCTGTTGATTTGTTTGTTGATTTCTCTCTTTATTTCATTCTTTTTTTTATTTGTTCTGTTCTTTATATTATGTTTCATTTATTCTGTATAAAATGTCTTGTTATACTTTCTCTCAAAATGATGTTTATATTTTGATTTTATAATTATATTTTTGTTATTTTAATTTCCTTTTGTTAGTCTTTTAATCTTGTCACCTTTTTCAATAATGTTATTTAATCTTATCACTTTTTTATAACAAATGTTAGTTATAAAAAATGATCGTTATATCGATTAAAAAGTGATAAGTTTATATTTATATAGTTATCCTGACTGATTATAATGTTTTCATTGTGATCAGAAATAGTAAAATTATTGTTGTTATTTAATAATTGCTGAATAAAATATAAATCATTTTATTATTTCTGATCATAAGCTTTAGTTCTTGTTTTCTGACTTTTTTATTTGAAAATTGTTTGTATTAATTTTTAACATTTATGGATGATATTCATTTGTTTTTAGTTTTTTTTTTTCACTTTCTTTCATTTTATATTCTTGGTGATTTACACAATATTTTTTTTTATTTGAAATATTTTTCAATTCAATTGTATAATTTTGCTCTTTTTTTTGTCTTTCAATTCATTTTGTGTTCTTGCTTTTGTATTGTATATAGGATTGTATTAAATCGGATTGTTGTTGATGCAAAATATTAATATTAACTATTAATTAATATATTTTTTAATTTTTTTTTTAGTTTTGTACTTTTTTTTTGTATATTGTGTAACTTTCAATATTTTATAATTAAGTTATTTGAAATTGTTGTCTTTTTGTATTTTTTTTTTTAAATTAGCCCTTTTTTTAATTTTTACATATACATGTATATATGTATATATATGTAATATATATATATCCTTTATATATATATATTTATATATATATATATTTATATATATATATATATTATATACTACATATATATATATATATATATATATACATTATATATATATATATATATATATACATATATATATATATATATCATATACTACATATATATATATACATATACATATATATAAATTTATGTAATATATTTATATATATATATGTTTAAATTATCATAGCCTTTTTTAATACATACATATGTACGGATTATACAGACATGTATATATATTGTTTTTTTTTTGTAATATTTTACATACGTTGTTTTTTGATCATTTTTTTTTTTGAAGGACAAATTAATTTCGTGTGAATTTTCATATTCATTCAAAATATAATTATATAAAAGAAACATTGTTTATAGGAATTTTACAGTGTATCGTGGAAAAAAACAAAATTTATTCAAGACTTTCAATAATTTTTTGTGTTGTTTTTTTTTCAAATATTTATATATAAAGTCTCGTAGCAAAATTTTGTAATTTTTTAAAATTTATTGTAAAATTTTATAAAAAATATTTCTAATATATAGAATTTTTTTGGGTGTGTTTAATAAAATAATAACAATCCTTTTTATTTAAAATTATTATTTTTGGAATGATTTTTGCATAATTTTTTTTTTGGTATATTATAAATGTATGTGTTTGTGTGTTACCATCTTAAATATTGGAATGTTATTTATATTTTTACAATTTAAATTTATACGATGGTATTTATGTGTGTACAATTTTTTGGTTTTTGAAATTTTCTACATATTTAGATCTTAATATTGTGTGATTTGTGTAAAATATCTATGATATTTTATATTATTTTATCTTTTATTCTATACAATTTTTCTTTCAATTTTTTATAATATTTTTGTGTTTTCTTCTGTTTTAAATTAAACATTTAAATAATATATATATATATATATATATATATATATATATATATATATATATATATATATATATATATAAATATAAATATATATATTATAATATATATTATAATATATATATATATATATATATATATATATATATATATATTATAATATATATTATATATACATATTATATATATATATATAAATATTTAGTCTTTTCAATTTTTGTATTACATAAGTTTTATAAATTGTTCTTGATTCATTTTTGCTTTGTCATTTCTCCTTATTAATCCTTATAATTGCAAATAATTTATGTAATATAATTTTTTATTAAATAATATTCTTACACATATATTAGTATTTTATTTTTATTTTATTTTTTTGCTATATATAATAAATTCTAACTTTTTACACTCATTTTCTGTTTTTTTTTTTTTAATTTTAATATTACTTTTATAAATATTGCAATAATATTTATATTAGCTTTCAGATATCCGTACAAACTATATATATATATATATATAGAAGTATTTTTTTAATATATATATGTATATATATATTTACATAGTCTTACATTTATTGTAGTTACTTTTTGTGTTATATATATGTGTATGTATATATTTATATTGTATACAATATGTGTCAGTATATATATATAATTTAACGTCCTCTTGCCCATCTTAGTAAAGCATCCGCTAAAACATCTAAATGTGCTTTTGTCTGAAATAATTTGAAAAGAATAAAATATTAAATATAAAATTAATTTGAAAATATTGCATAATTAAAATTAAATATTTATTTAAGATAAAATATTTATAAAAGTGAGATATAGTAAATTCTAAAAAAATTTTAAGGTGTAATTTTAGAGAATGAACTATCCTTGTACAATGCTGGTACTAACTGAAATGTTCGAAGTTGACTAGAAATTAAAGTTATTAAATAATTTTAATTTTTAATTAGACATTTTTTTTTTAATTAAATGAAATATCAATTAATTTTATTATAAAAATTTTAATCTTGATTGAAATCAATTTGCCAATTTGAGAATGAATGTCTTTCCAATGAGATTTTAGGTCGATAGTAATTTTTAATACAGTAAAATAAAACATTTGAAACGTGGTATAAAATTTGAGATTTTGTAATAATTTTTTTGGTTTGGTAACCGAATAGAATATGGGAATAGGAATTACAAAAAAAATTTCATTTTTGAATTCGTTTTACCATGTCTGATCCTAAATGATTAAAAATCTGGTTTGAGTTGAGGGTTAATTTAAAGGACTAATCTAAAGGACTATTATAATAGAATGAAAGTGGAGGTTTTTTGAAACAGATTAAAGCAATTCAGTCAATTAAAATATTATAATTTTTGTAAAGGTTATCATTATTTAGTTTTCGAATCATTGAATTTAGCCAATTTAATTCGAAATGAATTTTGTAATACTTGTGAAATATTTATATATTTATTTACTATACTTTTATGTACATATTTATATTATATATTGTATGTGTATATATACAATTAAATGCCCCATAATATAGACTGGTTTTAGTTTTATTTATTTGTGCAGAAAGGCATAAATATTTTTTTTTCCTTATATTGGTTTTCTCCCCCATTTTGGAAAACGTAATTTATAATGTAATCAAACAGTGTTAAGAAAGTGTAGGCGTTATTTTTGTTCTTTTATTTCTTGAAATTTAAATGTAAGTACTTAAATATTTTTTTTTGTAAAAAAATTTTTTTGAAAAAAAAAAGAAATTAAAAATAATATGAATATAAATGTATGAACCCAGAATACAGGGTGTATAGTTGTTAAGAGTAAAACGTTTATAGATTGTTGGGGAAATCAAATCAATTAATATAAAAATTTAAAGATTTGCAAAATGCACGAAGTGACAATAGATTTTGATTGGAGGCGTTGAAATTTAAAAAAAAAAGTATTGTTTTATTTGAATACTTTTTAATTTTTGATCGTTCCGGCAAAGCTATTGTAGTTTTTATATGGTTCCGTAGGTAAATCCAAAAATCATTTGGATTCCTTTACAAATTTTTACTTTTGATGATATTTCTCTTTGTAATTCAAAATAAAATTTTTTTTTTTTCAAATTCTTGGAAAATATATAATTATTTATTTTTTATTAAATAGATTTATTTTTAATATTTAATTGTTACGAAGAAACAATTAAATCAAATAAATACTCTCTTTCTCTTTTGTTCTATTTTCTCTCATTTATTTTGAACTTACACACGCACTAATCGCATTGTTATTTGAAGTGCTATTTTTGAAATTTTTATGGAGAAGCAAAAGAAAGGGGAATTAAAGAATAGCTTATTAAAAATAAAATGTCAATCATAGTTTTGAATTCAGAAATTTCTAGTAATGTAATGTTATTATTACTTTTATTGTTCTTCTCTGCTCTTTTGTTATAATTTTTTTTTTGTTGTTGGATATAATAATAGGCTTTTTATATTACTATTTAAATTTTATTTTCTTTTTTTATATAAAAAAATCAAAATAGAGGTCCTAAATAAATATGTTTACGTATATAGAAATGATTATGTTTATATAGTTTTAATTTAAATTTTAATATTAAATAATATAAAATAGACTATATAGGAGACAGTGAAATATTTTTTATAACAATAGGCGAAATGGCAAAATATAGCAAATTTTGTTTAATGTCATGAAAAATTTATGTAGTTTTAATAAAAATTTTACTGTTTTTACTCTTAAAATTTAATTATTAAATATTAGAACAATATTTTCTAATTAATCAATAAAATCAATAAAAATATTTTAATTCACAAAATATTTTTCAAGAATTAAACATTTATCAATTGTGGGGTCCTGGAGGAATTAAGTGTCAGTTGAAACAACAACTACAGTATAGTTATAGCTCCCTATCGTGTTTTTGAGTCTAATTATATACTTAAAAATCCAGAAAATAATATAAAATATACTTGAAAATGTAAGTAAATTAGAATGAAAATAAAATTCTACCCTCAAGTTATGAGGCATACGAAATTCTTGCTAAAATAAATTTTAAGAAAAAATATTAAATAAAAAAAAATGAACATTAAGAAAAAGCATAGACAAAAATAAATTTTAGAAAATTTTTAATAAATAACAGAAAAATACGAGACTTGACGAGGATATAAAAACAAAAAAAAAAAAAAGAACAATAACAACAGCAAAAATCATAAAAATATAAAAGAATTGTTTCCACTTCTCTTAAAAGATTCTTCATTGATTTGATAAATTGAAATTGAGAAATACCAACTGTGAACAGAAGTAGGGAAATAAAACTTGAGGGGAAAAAAAAAAATAAGAATAAAATCTTTTTTTAAGGGCTTTCTTTCTTGAGAATCTATTAAATATAAGCCCATGAATCCTTTGAGTTTTTGTTCTTTATTTTGTTTTTTTTTTTTGGTTTTTCTTTTTCGGTTAACTTATGAATAAGTTGAAAGTTTTCATTTATTAAAATGCTAAAATATTTGGTGATTTTTTTTTTTTATTTTTTATTTTTTATTTAGAATATTTAATTTTTGTTTTTGGTTTTTATTATGGGAAAATTTTTAGGTAATTTTTTTTTCATTTATTTTATATGATGAATTGTTTTGGGATTAATAAACAATATAAATTTTGGTGTTAAATTTTCAAAATGAATTTGTTATGTGTATGTGTGTCTGAAAATTATCTATTATTTAAAAAAAAAATAAATAAAAATTATTTATAAATCATAAAAGATTATTTTTAGAAATTCCAAACTTTCAATTTTAATTTAATTAGTTTATATGGTTAGATTTTCTGTAATATTTTATTAATTGAATTATGATTTTAATTTGCAAGAATTTCATTAATAATATTAAATAGGGTTTAATGTTAAAGGTCTATATTCCAAAAAATATATTAAAATTTTATTTCGCATATTTATGTGTGTATGTAAAAGTACCGCATATTGACTTGTTTTATTTTTTTTTGGAATAAGTACATTAAAATATTTGAAAAAGTTTCCTCGCCACTATAAAATAATAAAATTAAAGAAGAATTTAAAAACTTCATATTTTCCTTGAAAAAAGGAATTGCTGTTGGTTTAAAAATTATGTTCTAAAATATTTCTTTTTTTTTTTATTTAAAAATTTTTGCTAATGTATTTATTCATTTTAGAATAAGTAGGTATTTTTAAATCAACTTACCGTTTTATAGAACATACATGATGACCTTTCTTCATCTTCACCTTCAGGACAATCAATGAAACCATCACACAGTACATGATCATCTATACATCTATATCGACCTTGTCGATCTGGTGACGGACATGCAAATCTTTCCATACCATCCATCGCTGACGGACACTCTGAAATTAAATTAAAAAAAAAAAATGATTAAAATTTTTATAATTAAGAAAATTATTTTAAAATTATTAATTGATTACATGATTTTTTATAAAATTATTTTATTTTCTATTATTTATACGTTTAAAATAGGTGGTTCCCATTTATTATTATTATATAGTTATTTTTCGTTATATATCAAATATAATCTAGGAATTTTGAATTTTTGAAATGCATGTTTGAACCCAGAGAATATCATATTCTATTGTAGAACCATGTGTTACAATATTAAGAAATAACCTGTCATTCGTTAACATATTTGCAAAATTTTCACAATTACCTGAAAATGCAGGTTTTTTTTAAAGGGTGTGCGATTTTGACACTTTTTTTGAGAATATTATGCGTGCTAGCCCGACCAAAGAAATTTCGATATTGCGACTGTGATAAAACATCTAAATAGGTTTCTTTGATAGGTATGACTTATAAAAGGCGGTCTACTTACAAATACTGTCTCGAATACTATTCGAATACTGTCTCTAGCAATTCTGTCACTTTTTTAAATTTTTGTTAAATTATTAAAGCATATATTAGCTCAATTTGCATAAATTTATATAAAAGTGACAAATTTGACTAAATCAATTCATTTTTTTTTTTCTTCTTTTTTTCAATTTAACTAAGATAATGTTATTGTTAAAATTAAAAGTTTACAGTTTTTTTTACATTTTTGTTTACCTAGGTGCATTTTAAAAAAGTTTGTTTTTGCATAAATTTTTGTTTTTTTTTTTTTTTGTGTTGTCAATTTTCAGAGAAATGTGGAAGAGTTTTGTATGAGATTTTATTTTTCTGAGCATAAAATCTCATTAATAATTCATTCAATATTAAATGATCACAAACATAAAAATGAAAAATAAAAAAAAAAATATAAGAAAATTTATGCGACGGCTAAAATAAAACTTAAAAAAAAATTTTCAATAAATTTTACCTTTTCAAAAGACAAACCATATAAAAAAGTGTATAGGAAAAAAAAAACTGAAAGAAAATAAAAAGTTTTAAAAGAGAGCGGTTTTTATTTTTCTCTTGTCTTGTTATTTTGAATTTTTTATTTTTCCTGCAGTTTTATTTTCCTGTCGTCTGGATGAAACTTTTACAATTTTTTTTTTCTACAAAATAAAAAAATTTATAGTAACTAACATAAAGAATCATTAAAATATTGCCCTTATCGACTCAAAATTTATAATATTGTATGTCTGTATGTATAGTATATGATATGAATGTATGCGTGAATATTGAAACGCACAAACAAATTGAAAAATAACAAATACAAAAGAAAAAAAAAGAGAATCCTTTTGGAAAGAAAATAAATAAAAAAAAAAATTCTAAAAAAATAAGAAATATAAAAGAAAAATTGATGTTATACGAACATTTTATAACAATGTTGCAAACACTGAACTGAAAAACTTTTAAACACGTCCATAAAAATTACTTAAAAAAATATCACGTTTAATAAAAAAAATTCATATAAAATAAAATTACTGTTATATTTTATCTACATATATAATAATAATTATCTTAAAACACAATGTATGGAGAACGATATTCGCAAGCGTTTTTCGCAATGTCAATGGAATTCATGCATTTATACACGGAGGAAAATAATTAGTTGTATATATAATAAAATCTTGTATATAGTTGTGTTCTTAGACATTGTAATATTTAAACTAGATAATGAGTTCTAAAAGAATTGCAGTCTTACGAGGAAACTAAAAACCTCATAATATGAAGGATAAATTGTAATCGAACGTTAGTATGTTGAAAAACGAAAGAAATTAAGTATATGCATGAATCTAACTTCATTTTTTTTTATATAAAATGCAAGTAAATGAATATTAATAATTTTTTAATTAATATGATTACTAATAGATCGAATTCAGTAGTTTGCCAAATGACCTAGAGAATATTTTGTAAACTCATACTCATCATACCCAGAAAAACAAATGAAAGTTAATGAAAAATGTTTAATTTATCCAAATTTCTAAATTTTGCTATCGAATTTGCTAAAAAAGTTGATTTTGCTTTGCATCCAGACCTATGAGCCAGAATTCTCCAAAAAGAAAAAAAAAAATAATTAAAAAAAAAGTAAAATTATTTGAAAGTTTAGCTTCAAAAAATTATATACGCCATGAATATTATTGCCTTGACACTGGCCATTAACATAGCGAAAATATTAGTTTTTAAAACAAAAAGTATTATGTATTAAAAATTGCTTGAAGTTTTCGAATCACAATGTCGTTAAGAAAGATTTGGGGGTAACAAGTCGGGATTATTTGTGACGGAAAAGCATTGGGATAACAATTTCGGGTCCAGGCTAATAATGTATATTGCTGCAAATAAAAAGTTTAAATTTTGGTGAAAGAGTCAAGATCACATTTTATTTTTTAATTTAAAATATTTAGAAAATTTTTGAAGCGACCATCAACACCATAAAATAAAGTAGAATGTTTACGACAACAACAGCTGTCAACTACAACAATTTATTTTGTTGTATCCTTTTTCGATTGCAACAAAGAAGATTTTACATTTTTTATATATGTTTGTATGTATATAAATTTCATTTTATAAAATACAAAAAAAAAAAAGAAAACAAAAAATGTAAAATAAAATAAAAAACTCCAGAAAGGAAAATACTTAAGAAGTTTTAACAAAAATAACATGAAAAATAATATTATGTACCGTTATAGTACACAATTTTTAAAACGGAAAACGAAAAATAGAAGAAGAAGAATACAAAAAAAGAAACAAAAATACAAAAATAAAAGAAAAAAGATGAAACGAGTGAAGGAACCAGAAAATTCCCAGGTTAATATCTAGTAAAAGTTCAATACACTTTTTTTTGTTTTTCTTCTTTTTGTTTTATTATTTTTATTATTCTGACGATGTTGTCTTTATCTTCAGTTTTTTTTTTTTTTTAATTTTTAACTGTATTTTTAATCTACTTATATATTATATGTACCTGAATAGTTACGGACATGCGGTGTATGGGTTAGTACATAAGGATCCCGAATAAGAGGGAGGGAACAAGAGAGATTACACTTTTCGAAAGAAATTGTAGTAGTATAGGATAGCATTGAATGTTCAGAAAAATCAGAAACAAAATAGGAAAAAGACAAAAATAGGAAGAATAACACTATAAAAAAAATAAAAGTTTTTATTTTACCTGGCAGCGGTACCTATAGCAGCCAATAAACTGAATTTCATTTAAAAATTGATCTAAAAAAAAACTTTTATTTTTTTTTTCTTCTCATTTTAGTGCTTATTTTTTTTTTAAGTTGAAAAGAAAATAAAATTAAAAACATAAAAATTATATTTAAAAAAATTTTCAAATTAGGATTTTTTTTAATTTTATGTACCAATAAAGATGGTAAAAAAAAAATTCAAAATATACTCGTAATTTTTGTCAAACAAGAGAGAAAAATTGAAGTTGTTTTGAAGAAAATTTACCCAATAAATTAAAAAGTAATGATTTCCTTTAAATTTTTGTTATTAAATTATGAAAATATTTTAAAATTATTTTTAATATATTATTGTATTTACATATTAATTAAGGAAGTAGAAGAAATTAAATTCATACTCTAGATTAAATATGAGTTTTTTATACCAAACTTTACTCTCTTAGAATTGTACAAATAAGAGAATTTTTTTTCAAATATTTTATAATTACGGTTGTCGTTTAGACTTTGAACAGAGATTGTTGCCCCTCTGGGTCAGTGTTCCCATAATGACACCTTCGTGTAAAAATTTTCACTTTTTTAAGATTTTGTGCACCTTTTATTTTTTAATCTCAAGATTTTGCACTTTTGTTTTAATTTCGAAAAAAAAAATTTATACTATTAACAAAACTGATTTTTACAATTCTTACAAATAAGTTGTCGGAAGAATATATCAACATTTTGCAATTTGGACTTTTTTTTTGCACCTTTGAAATTTCCCAAGGGGAACAATGTTTCGGATATATTTCTAAACTCATGATTTAAGTGATTTTTTTTTGCATTTTTAGTACAGAAACAATTTATTATAATTTTGAATTTTAATAAACATAAAAATATTGATAAATAATAATTGTCTCCGCTATTCGATAATAGCCCTATATAAAATCCTACATAACGAAAATTATTCCTAAAACACAAAAATATACAAAAGTGCATTTTACATTAATTACATTTAAAGTTTCTTGGTCTATTTAATTTTTTGTGTTCTTAAAATATTTTGATTTGTGAAATACGTTTCTTGGTTTGTAGTGAAATGTCTACTTTGAGAGAAGTTGAAATGTTGAGAGAAGAGAACGAAAATGTTTACATTTTTCAAAATTTCGGTAACTTTAAAAAATGTTGGGTATCTGAGTCTGTATCGGCTCAGTGTGTATAAAAAAATTTAAATAAAATTTTATTCTAATAGTACCGAAAATTTCAAAATTAAAATATTAAATTTGAAATTGTTTTCAACATTTTTTTTTTGTTCACCATAAAATAATTGTTATTTGATCTTTCACCTATATGCAAGTGGATGTATTATTTCTCTCATATAAAAGTATATAATGGTGTGTACATGATATTTAGATGATTATTTTATTATTACTGCACATGTGATGTTTTTGTGTATGTGGATTGTGTTTATTTTTTAAAACATTTGTATACGACATGTTATCCCCCTTTTTTATAAATTGTTTTTTTTTTTGTTTTTTTGGAAGGGTTTTGTGATTTAAGTGTATTGTATGACATGTAATGTTACCTGATATTATTTTGTAGTGTCAAATGTCAAAATAACAATTTGAAAAATATTAAAAGAACTGTTGGAAACAACATTAATTTATTTTATTTAGAAATTTTTTTTGCTATTTTCGAAATTTAATATTGCATATTTTTGGTAATATTTTTACGGAAAACAAAATTGATCCAACTTTATTTCAATTTTTTAATAAATTGATTTTCAAGTGTATGGTATCGAAATTGTGTACTAGTATAAAATCAAATGATATTCAGGAAGATATAAATTTTAGAGTAAGGATAGAAAAAATGCCAATTTTGTGGAGTTAAAAAGCAAAAATATTCTTTGTGCGAAAAAGAAAAATTCTTATGAATAATAGGGCTTACTCTGAATGCACGAGCTGTCAACCACCTGTCCTTCTCCATTCAAAGAATTTTTTCCAAGAGAAGCTCCAAGAAATCAATATAAAACCACTGAGGTCACCTTTGCGAATCAACGGCTAAGGTTAAACCCCATCTATACTAACAATTCCATTCCCAAACCCGCAACAATTTTTGTATCTACATTGTGACTGTAGATGATTACAATGTACATCAAAATTTTTGTAAAATTCATATTGTTGATTTAAAATTAAAAAAACATTTTAATGTTTACAGTTAAAGAATCGACATAAAAGGACAACTAATCAAACAAAACATAAGAGAAAAAAAATTACAAGTACCATAGTTTTCCATATTGATTTTAAAACCACACGCCTAATAGAAAATTTAAATTGTCGCAAAATGTATTCACTTATTCATTCATTCGTGAATAGAATTTAAATTCCTAAATTGTTATTGAATTTGAACTCTTTGTATAACATCAAATAAAATGCATAAGCAATTATGTTCGCGATAAAGATGAGACGCATTTACATTTTAAGAACAGAGTGTCCAGTAAATAAATTTAACAATAAAAATTCACAATTAAAAATTCATTTTGTATATCAAGTTTTATTTTTGGGGAAAAACGAGGCAAATATTTTATTAAGGGATTCTCTGTAATGCACGAGGCATGCATTTATAAAAGATGCTGTCTTGTAAAAACGTGTATTTGTTTCATCGACTTTTTTCCAGCAAAGTAGTGTATGATTGTAGAAATCAATTCGATTTAAATATTATACGAAAACAGTGAGTTCTGCTTATCTACATATACAAATTTCAAAGTCTTTTATGGGATACTTTGTATATTTTATTAAAGAAAAAGTTATGCATATATAAATATTAATTGAACAAACATGTTTGGTATAAGCATATATTATGGTGATAGAACAAGATGTATAGGTACAGAAAAATTAGACGGAAACACAAGAATGATGTTCACCAAAAAAAAAAAAAAGGAAAAAAACAAGATTAAAATAAACGACCGACGACACAAACAAAAACGAAAAAAAAACAGAAGAAAATCAACAAAAAGAAAGGAAGAAATAATGTTAAATTGAAAAGGAGCATAGGCCAAGTATTGCACAATGACACTATATGGTAATTGTAATTCATTTACCTCTTGTTATTGAATTGACTGAAAAATGGCATCTGCTGGGCTGCTTCTCAATTTTAAACAATACAAAAATTGAAAATATAACAAAAGAACAACCAGTATAGAAGGTATAAAAGCACAAATAAGAAAAAATAAATAAAAAAAAACAAAAAAAATTTCTCTTTATTTTTTCATTTAAGTGTTCTTTTTGTGTTGTGTTCTGTGTGCTATGATGGTATAAGAAAGAAAAAGAGAAAAACAGAAGAAATATGAAAAAAAAAGTAATAATAAAAATTTATATGTAAAAAATTGCAAGGACAATAGAAAATTCTTGTATAAATTGTTTATGAATTCCTGATTTGTTCGCTCTTAATCTTGTTCATCAATTTATTTTTACTGTAATATTCTCACTAGATTGCTTTCCTCTTTTTTATTTTACTCTTATTTTTCTCTTTCTCTTGTTTTTTTTTTGCACTTCTTGTACCTTTATAAAATTTTTTTGTTTTTTTGTTCATGATTAATTTACTCATGCCATTGTGTATAGGAATTCAGGTACACATAATATATATATTTATAACATTGTATATCATTATTATGCATATGATATATTATATATATATATGTATATATAAATTTATATTATATGCACATAGTATAATATAATACACCTCTGACTGGTAAGTGTAAAATTGTCTGAGATTTACAATTGAAATTATAAATTGAGGGTTTTGTGATAGACTCTTGGGTCTAATGATTTTATGTTTTTCGTTAAGTGTGTTATATTTAGAGTTTTTGTTATTTTAACTTTTTCATTTCATTAACAACTAAAAACTCTTGAGTTTATGTCTCTTTTTGAAATTGCGATTTTTTTTTTATTATTTCATTTTCAGTACATTTAATTTTTATTATATTATTGTTACTTAAGTATATAAATGTAAAAATGTGCATATAGACATATATATATATATATATATATATATATATATATATATTTATTATATAGAAATTTAATTGTTATTATTGTAAATTTAAAAAAAAAAATTTGAAATATTCAATAAATGTTAAAATTTATTCAAGAAATGAGAATAATGAAATTTGGCTAATTTTGACAGATAATAACAAGAAGGGGGGTGTAGCAGAGAGAAAAGCAACCATTTTTACCAGCAAAATTAATCATTTGCTAACAATTATAATTGTCAAAATATCGAAATTCAACATCTTATTACTTATACTCGTAAGGCGTTACTGAATGTCACTAATATTATAAGTGACATTCTTCAACTCCATTTTGAGATAGAACAAAAAATTTGCTATCTTTTCACGAAATTTAAAAACTATAAATAAATGTTATGTGGTTTCGAAACAATAAGATTGTAAATGAATGCAATTTCACTGATTTTGACGATGGTGCCGTTGGTTAGGAGTACTCCACTTTTTTTTTAAATTGAAGTATTCCCCACTTTAAGGTGAAAATAAAACAAGAGCGATTTTCTACTGCAAAATATCAAAATTCATAAAGATTATATAAATAGGATTTCGCTCAATATAAAGCGAAATTATCGTGGCAAATTCAACCGATGACGAAATCGGTTTTTAACCTAAAATTGGGTTTTTTTTTAATATCATCTCCTTCTATAAGTGTGTGACATTATAATTATGCAAAATATACAAAAGGGTTGAGTTTGTGTGTCGCTTTTGTTCTGTGTTAATAACAGTAATCTTAAGCAATGGCCTTAGGCTAGATGTTTTTGAGAATCAATCGACGGAATCAACAGAACTTGGACGTTTTGGTATAAAAATCTTAATTGATTTTTAAAATTTATTTAGGTTTTTTTTTATGTTTTATTAATTCTTATGCCAAAAAAAAAATTGTTACATTCTAATATTGTAACAGGAAAAGAATTGTTTAATTTAAGAATTTAGAATATTTTTTTCATATTTGTGCATCTCAGTTTATTCAATAGACATTGTGACGACAATTAAAAATCTAGGTTTAATTTTTTTCCACTACATTTGATTTTGTAATTAATTTTCTAATAAATTATTTAGAAATAGGAAAAAAACAAACCCTAAAACCTAATTAGAATTTTTTTTTTAAATTGGAAAGTACAAAATTTACGTTGGTGTTGATTATTTTGCTGTGAAAATAATAAATTGAAAAACCAAAATCTAAATCATTAAATTAGAAAAAAACCAAACCCTATTTAATTTTTAAATTTTTTTTTTAAATCACGAAAATACGGTATTCGATTTTAAGAATGGTTAAAATATTTGTAGGTTGAAATAAGAAGATTTCATTTAATAGGAAATCAAAGGTTTGGTTTATTAGCATGAAGAGTTAGTTAAATGATTCTTGGGAAGAATAATTTTTTTTTTTGTAAAAACGCGGATTTTCAATTATTATTTGGAAAGACCTACTTGTGTTATTTAAGGGTCTTATGCTTATATGAATATTAAAAATAAAAATTTTGCTTAACTTCAACAGAAATAAATTTATAAAAAGAAAAAAAAAAATTGGGTTCTTGGTTGGATTTAAAAAAAAAAAATTAAAATATTCAAAAATGGTAAAAAAGTAGGCAAAAATACCTTCCTTGGAATATTTTCATTTTTTCTTTTGTAACAAAAAACATTTTCTTAAAAAAATTATAAATTACCTAGATTTATTTATGTGTATAGAATAATAAAATTTGTACTTCTTTTCGTTCATTTGTATATACAAAAATATGTTTACCTTATATACACAAACACAGTGGTGGATTTACCTATAGTCTGAGAACAGAGTAGATTCCGAAATTGTTTGAATTTGTGATATTTTATATAATAATGTGCAATTTATTTAAAATAAATTTATATTATCAGAAAGAAGTGATACTGGCTAACGATTGTTTTCGGCATTTAGTTTGAAAAATACTAAAAATTTATAAAACCGAAAAGAGCATATTTCATACATTTCATACAAATTACGCAAATTACACATACAAAACTAAAAAAAATATTTGTAAATGCTGTTTGTATGGAAAATGTATGAAATGTATGAATCGCATGTTTGTAAACACAAAAAAAAAACAAAAATTCTGGCTTTGACGAGCTGTATCTCGAAAACTGTGGCTCAAATCAAATTAATTGTGAAACCATAAATAAAGAACAATCAATCGTCTGTAAAACAAGCTCCGGTATTTTTTTTTTCAACAGGCTGACTATATCTGCACCCCCCCCCCCCCCCCCCCCCCCACCCCATCTTCCAACCATATAATTTTTTGCTGGAAATTGATCAAAGAATTATTCCTGAAATTATTTTTAAATTTTAGAATTTATTCTGAACACAATCAAGTTTTACAATTTCAATTATAACAAAATTATATTGTGTTTATTATCTATATATTGGTTAAAGGTTCCTAATATCTGTTAATTCAGCTCTGCTTATTAATATACCCGAGTATCACATAAAATGTAAAATTACATACATACATTGTAGGGCTGTACATAGAAAAAAATTTTTAGTGAACCATTTGGTATGAAAAAATTTATTTATTTTATGTTTTGTCTAAGGTTTATTTGTCCGTAATACCCAACTTTGGTGTAATGAATTTGGATAAAATTCAAAATAAAATACAAAGTACGAAATGCAAAAATGAAAAAATGAAAAAACAAAGTACAAAACCAAATTTTTATATACTAAATTGCTTGGCATACTTATGGAAGCAATTCCCAGATGGACATTTGCCCAGTCCTTATAACGTACACACACCGACAAAATACGTATATGTGTAGAAAATTTTTTTTTTGATTATTTTTTATTTTCTTTTTCTGTCACCTTATTAAGATGACTTTAGTTTAGTTTTTACTTTTTTTTTGCTTATGGCACTTTCCATGTTTAGAATTTTATTTTTTGGTTTTAAATATATGTATGAGTTTGTATAATAATATATCTTATTATATATTATGCATGTGAATGAATATGTGCTCTAGTATATTGCACGATATGTATATATATGTATATACATAAATATACGTCTTATATTTATAAGCACTTTTTTTTCATTTTGAACATTTGCTGTTATACAATTTATATTCTACATATTAGAAATATTTAGTTTGTTATTTTGTTGTATGCCACCATTAATAAGAAAAATAAAAATTAAAGGATATACGAAAGGATAATTTCTTATACACGAATAGTAGGCTTAGAGGGAAAATAAGATCTGATTAGAAATTAAAGGGAAAAAATTCATAAAATATCGTAAGCAAATATATAGATATATATGTTCTTTTTAATATATACAGCTATGGTCAAAATAATAGAAGCACCTAATATTTTTGTTCATAACAATCCCAAATCATTATATTGCCGCCACCTTGTTTTACGGTTTTGAGCGTGAACCTAGGGTTTAATTCAGTATTTGGTGGACGTATAACGAATGTAGGAACATCTGGCCCAAAGAAATTAATTTTTGTTTCTTCCGAACAAAGGATATTGCGCCACTTCTTTACACCCTCTAGCCCACTGCACACGTAATGAGTTTTAGCAAAAGTTTTTCTATGTTTAATATTGTTTTTACTGACATAGGGAACTTTTCGAACTTCGCGACCAAATAAATTATTTTTGTTCAATATTTTGCGTATGGTTCTACCACTCACATTAGCCTCTTCCTCATCCTATTCAGGACTTTTATTACTTTTTAAAGCGTTAAAAACTAAATGTACTCAACGTTCAATAATTGTGGCAATTTCTTTTATACTTTTTCCTTGGTTTGTTAAGTTTTTAATTAATATATAAACCATATTTCCAATAAAAATTGGAAAAATATAGACCCATAATTCTGCAATATTTTTCCAATTTTTCAAAAAATTAAATTATTTAATTATTAAAATTCAAATATTGTTCAATATTTGCTTAAATAATTTAAAAAAAAATTAGTTTTCTTCATCAATAAAGCTACCTTCGTCGGGTGTTTCTATTATTTTGACCAGATGAAATACGGTATTTTTACTTTCAAATGCTGAATTCCCGCAGATTACAGTTCTTTAGTGACAATAAATATATTCACAATAGAACATAATATAGCAAAATAATTTTACAAAAGATGGCATTTAATTCGAATATAATTTACAAAAGATATAAAAGAAATTAAAAACGTATATAAAGTGTTTCTATTATTTTGATCATAGCTGTATATATATATATATATATATATATATATATACATATATATATATGATATAATATCATATATGATATATATATAATATATATATGATATATATATAATATATATGATATATATATAATATATATATGATATATATTATATATATATGTATATATACATATATCATATATATATATATATGATATATATCATATATATATCATATATATGATATATATTATAATATATATATGATTATATCATATATATATATATTTATATATCATATATATATATAATATATATATATTATATATATATGATATATATGTAATATATATATATATATATTATATATATATATATATATATATATATATATATATATATATATATTATGTATTAAAATTTTTAAATGGAATAGATTATTTTGTGTGGGCTTCCAAAATTGAAAAAAAAACAGCATGGGTATACTTGATCGTGTTAACTGTGTGATACCCGAACGAATAAATGATTTTTAATGTTGAAGATAATTGACAAACAATTGAGTTTTACACAATCTCTTGCTTTTTAAAATATGTCTAGTGCTATGCTGTTCATATATGGTACTTACCATATAAACTCATACGATCTAAAAGAATTTTACAGAAAATTATGACCATTTCACCAAATTTATTTATTCAAAATTTCAGTTTTGCAACTTTAATAGTTTCTTGGCTATGAACAAACAACTTATGAGACTGTATGACAACTACCACAAGCAGTCGCAAAACTTCAATGGTTTTTAACAAACAGCCCTAGCAATACATTTGCTTGTGCAAAGTTTTAAAACTGTACCCTGAATAATTAATAATAAGATATGGCCAAACAATTTTTGAAGTTGAAATAAATTATGAACTTGAGCTTATATCTCAGACTTATTTCTTAACGTTACAAAAATAGTATACCATTCGATCATACGTTCATAAATTTAGTATACCATTCGATCATACGTTCGTACGGATATACGTATGTTTACTACAAGAATGTAAATTTTATTATTATTAAGCATAAATATCTATATATGAAATATATATATCTATATATGAAATATTTGTTATGTTATATAAGTATAAATATGGTTCAGTTTTTGAATTAAATAAAATGTAATAAATAGTAAAAAATTAATTTTGTTAAATATTTTCAGGGTTTCATTTATCAGGGTCGTACTGTATTACATTGTGTACATAATTTAAATCTGCACGCTATTTTTCCTTTTACGGTTTAATTTTTTTTTTTTGATTTTCTCTTATATTTTATTTAAATTTGTAAATCAGAGAAAAAAAGTTAAAAATCTCACAAAATTTTTTTACAAAAATAAAAACAAATTATATTTCGAAATGTTAAGATTAAAACATAATGTATGTTAGTGTGTACATATGTATACAATACATACATTTTTTCATGGAATAATAAATATTATTTTGTTATTGTGGATGTCATCATACATGTTTTTAAAATATGTTCAGCCGAAATTATCAATAATTTTTAAATAAATTTTTAATATGAAAATTTTGTTTCTTATATCCTTATTAAAGTACAAAATGTATTATTTTCTTACTTCACTCGATATGTACTCGATTTTTATATGTATGCATATATGTTTGAAATTTATATATTATATGAATTATATATTTATACTTATTTATTTGAATTTAAGTAATTATAAAAATATATAACTTTAAGATACAAGGTTGATGCATGTTTTCATTTAAAATTTTGTTATTATACATGTTATGATTGTGGTTAAGTACTTGAATATGTTAAAATATTATTATTTAATATTTACAATATAAAATAAAAATCAATAATTGGTATTTTAATTTTTTATTTAAAATATGATTACTAGCTGCCAAGCTTTTGTATTTGTAAATGTTTTTCAAAATAATTTTTGTATTTTTTTTAATTTGTTCTACATTTTGACACCAGCATGAATTATATTTAGAAAAGAAGTGATACTTTCTTAAACCAAAATTCTCATTTCGTTCGAAGTTGCAATAATACAATGCTGCAGCACAATTCAGAAACTGCAACTGTATAAGCCGAATTGTATATTGATACATTGTTGCTGCTATAAAATGTAGCCGTCATAATTATTTTGATTTTATATACTGCGTTTTGAATGATAGGGTTTATAATAAAAAAATAATTTTTTTTTTTCATTTAAATTTTAACACACTCTTTTAGAGTTTGAATAAATATATTATTAAAAATTTTGTATAATTTATCGCACGATATGTCATTATATATGCACATGTATTTATTTTTTGTTCCAATCTTTTTAGCTAATCTACATAATTTTATCTAATATTGCCTTGAAATTGAAAATCTAATACAGTAAATTTATATTATTTTCATTTTTATAATTTTATAGTAGGCGTATACAGTAGTAGTAGGTATAGTGGGCTTTTAATCAGATTTTCACGAATTATATAAATTTTAGAAATATTTTTTAATCAAATTTTGTATTTTTTTTTTCTTGTATATTTTCGCTACAATTTCGCAAAGAATACTTTGAACTTTAAAATTTATTTTAAATCTATAAATAATAAATTTAATTTTTGGAATTTGAAATTTTTATGCCTGTTTTTTTTGCTGTTGTATAAAGCATTAAATTTTTAATATTTTGTACTTGATAAAATTTATGTTTCATTAATTGCTTTTACAAATTTTTTTTTTTTAAAAGACAATTACATAAGGCATATAAAAATTGTAATTATACAAATTTAATTAAAAATTTAAAAATTTCAAAAGAAAAACAGAAAATTAAATTACGCATTCTAATAAAATATTTAATTTTTGTATGTGTGTGTGTGTGTACTGGTTTTAATTAGTTTGCAGTACATTTTATATAATATGTGAGTGTAGAAGGATAATATGTTGCATCAAAGTTATGTTATGATTTTTTTTTTGATTTCTGAGGATAGAAAGTATATGAAGAAAATATAATAGGCATATTATGTAGGATTGTATTTTATTGGAAGCACATTGTATATATGTAAGTGTGTAATTCTAAAATTAAAATATAAATTGAATTACTTAAAATTTTTGTTACAAATCATTTAATTACCCTTAATTAAAGTACTTTAAATTTATAAAAAATTTTAACTTTAAATTAATATTATAAATTATGCAGTATAAAAGAATTTGAAGAAAATTTTTGTTATATAAAATACAGGATGTTTAATTAAATTGCTATAAAAGAGCGTTTTAAATTTAAAAGTTTTATTTGTTATATGTTTTTGTATTATACTAACATATTAGTGTAATATGTTTAGCTTTAATCAATATGGGTTATTATAGTTAAAAAATTATTCTAAAAATACATTGTATAGGTATACTATATAAGAAGAACTCGAAATATATAAAAAGTATATTTGTATAACAGTTATAAATAAAAGCAAAAACTGTTATACACTTTTGTATAACAAAAAACTAAAAAAGAATACGTAAAATATAAAAATGAAACTATTTCCAATTACTTTATTTCGTTATTACTGAGATTTTGCGTAACTGTTATATGGTATATTATACTCTAATATATCGTTTTCATTATAATACTTTCATATTACATAACTTAAATGTTATTTAATGAAATTTGATAATATTTTTAAATTTTCTCATAGAATTTACATGACATGTTATTCATTAATTCTAAAAATATAACAGTTTTTTTTTTATAAAATTCTTGAAATTTTAGTTAATAAATTTTGAATTCAAGTTAACTTGATTTATTAACAATAATTATATTGTAATATTAATTGAATTAGTTTTAAAAAACAAAAAAAAAAAATTTCAAGTCCCTCAATAAAATTTGAAATTGAATCCACTTGTAAGTAAATTTATTCAAATATAAGAACGAAATTATATACATACATACAGTGTAATTTGTATATAATATTATGTATATATTATATGAGTATATGTAGGTACATATTTTAAGAGTAAGAAATATAATTTTTTCTAACCACTTTTTCAAAAAATAAAAAAAAAATTAAATTAAAATTATTAAAATAAGAGAAAAACTTTTATAAAAATAAATTGAAAATTTATTTTGGTTTTTTGTTTTTTTTTTCTTCTTTCATTCATTTTATTTTAACTTTTATTTTGTAACAAAAATATTACATATAAACTGCATTATAAGTATGTATATATAGAACGCACTTAGTCCAAAAGGGTACTTGTAACATTTTTTTTTTTTCATTTCAAGTACACACTTAAATATAAATATTTTGCGTTTTATATTCAGTATAATACTTTCTTTATATCATATATGTATACTATGTAGTTGTATAACAAATATATAAATATATTATTTTATAATTTCTGCATATAAATATACCAATAATAAATTTTAAACATATCCATCATTATATGTGCATGTGATATGGGTAAATTCACTTGTCCATAATTTATTATAATATTTGTGTAAAATAATCTAAAAATAATATTGAAGCTGGTTATAATAAAAACATTTTATATAAAATACGAGTATAAGCTATGAAAGAAAACTATAAATATTAAGAGAAGTGAAAATATAAAGGCATTTTTACATAAAGAAAATTTATATAATAAAATATATATTAAAAAAAATTATATAATATATATTGAAAACTGTTATATTAGTAACATAAAGTAATTTTGTATATATTATATTAATATATATATATAAAAAAATATTGAAGTGGTATGAAAATTTTCGAGTTCGTTTCAACTATCAATATTGACTATAAGAAAATTGTTATATATTATTTCATATTTTTATATAAAATAAAATATAAAATATTTTTATACATAAAAATTATATATTAATATAATATAACAGATATATTTGTCGTTTTTAATATGAGACACAGCTGGGGAACATTTCATATTTGACTGTAAATTACTAAATGACAAAAATGCGTAAATGGGTAAATGATTTCTCCATTTTATTTTGTTTCATTTAATAGCGCATTTCTTTTTAATAATTAAAACAAAAAAAATTACAATTGTTCATATTATTTACATTATTCTTTTAATATCATAAAAAGTAGTAAAATTGCATACTTTTAGGTCGAGCAGAAGGAAAATTGAAAGAAACATTAAAAAAGAAATAAAATTTGTAGAACTTTTTAGTTCTCTTAAAATTTATAATAATTTTTTTTAATAAAGTAATTGAAAATCCCTATAAGTTAACGAAAATTGAAATTCTGGTTTTGAGATAATACGGTCTTAAAGAGAGAAAAAAGGTTAGAATTTTTTCTGTGTAATAAACTGTAATAAACTGGAAAATATTTTTTATTTTTGAAATTTGTTTATGTTTAAATAAATAAATTATTTGATTTATTGACTAAATTATTAATATACTAACTGAATTGTCGGCCAACACAGCTATAATAAATATCCCGTCATATAATTTTACGGTCATAATTTTACCGAAAAAAAAAATGAAATAGTTTGTGAACGTAGTGCAGAGTCTGCACAGTCTATTTTTTTTTTTTGTTATCTAGTATGTAAAAATAAGAGAGATTTTAATTTTTTTCCTAAATTTTTATTATAAAATATTTGTATAACTACATTATGTACAAATATTATTATATGTATATGTATGTAGTATGTATGTGAAAATAAAAGAAAAAAAAATTTAATAATAAATGTGTACATGCATTCAAGTTGAAATAAATTTTCTCTTAATTTTTTTCTTTTTTTGTTATACATTTTGTTTTATTTTTCTTTTTCTATATTTTTCTTTATAGGACAATATTTTTAGTATCATTTAAATCATTTCAGTTCCAGTTATTTCAGGAAGGAATCATGGAGCCAGGTAGATTATAGTTTAGATTACAATAATATTTTATCCATTTTACGAATTACACATGATATATACATATATTATATAACATATATAAATATATATTTGTATATTTATTCAATTGCATATATATATATATATGAATTTTTTTATTTTAAATTTTGTATGTCAAAATATAATAGTTGTTATACAAACCATATAATATGCAACTGCACTGCGTTACATTGAAATTAAAACATACATTCATATGTATATTATCACATGAATACGTATATATATTTGAACTTACAGTATACTTGTTTGTGGTTATATACTTATATATATATAGCATGGTATATACAGTATTGTTAATGCTTAAATGTCATTTCCATTCTATATAATATCTATAATATTTTATTTGAATGTTAAAATGTATGTTAATTTGTAATATTGTATACTTAAAAAAAAAACATTTTCAATTTTTCGTTTTTCTATTTTATTTTTTTATGCAGAACATAACCTATAATTGAAATTATATTTATAAAAATATCAATATATATCTATATGAATACATGCTGACATATCATATAGTATAACAAATATTTTCTTCTCATACAAAACTTATACATAACGTATGTATAAATGTATATTTTGTATATAATGTTTTAGTTATATTGTGTGGGTATATGCACCTTTTTTACATACTTATATATTATATTTTTGTGTAGAACAAAATATTATAACTAGTATTATTTTTGTTTATTCTTTTTTAATTTTTTTTTGACATATAAAACTATATTATACTTATGTATTAAGGTGTGTATAAGTATTATATTTGTTTGTTATTTTAACTGTTACTGTTATTATTTTCATATGCATTTATCATTAGTATGTTTTTCATGTTTTTGTTTACCATACACTTAAATTTACGTATATATATATATGTATAAATTTATATTATTTATGTAGATAACTTATAATATGGCGTAAATAAACTATTTAAAAATTTTTCAATTTTTTTTTGTGTTTGTTTTTTTAATTTTTCTTGTAATAGAATTTCGTATAACAAAATTTTTATATGAAAATTTTGTATTTATAAGTACCTTATATGAATATTCACAAACATAACAAGTATATATATATATATATGTATATATACATACTATATATAAGTATATATATGTATATATACTAGAAAGTATATGCATATATGTATATCAATGTCCATGCATATTTGAAAATTTTAGAAAAAATATAAAATAAGAAAAAGAAAAAAAACAAAAGAAGAATTATGTGAACAAAATTATTATGTGTTGATGTTTGTGCGTATTCATATATATATCATATGTACAAATATATGTGTATAAATAACATGTGTATATAATTGTATATATTGTATGTATAGTCTATAAAAATGCATATTCATATTTTGTTAAAAAATAAATTCAAAAACTAACAAAAAAAAAAAAAAATAAAAATGAAAAACAAAATGACTCTGTGACATTTTGAACGTGTAAAGTGGGGGTGCGATGAACTTTAAAAAAAAAAAAAAACAAATACAAAAATGAAATAAACTAAAAAGGATGGCAAAAAAAGTGAAAAACTAAGTAAAAGACAAAAAAAAAAACGTTTATTTTTTATTTTAAATTTGCTGCTTTTGTGTTATAGTTTTGCTTTGCTTTAAAGAAAAAAAAAAAATCTATTGCATAAAAAACCTGAAAAAAAAAACAATAAATTTAATAGAAAGAGAGGAGAAAGAGAGAAGAGAAATACATGTAACAGAGGGCCAGGGAGGGAGAGAGAAAGAATAAGAGAATACAAAAAAAAATTATGTTTCCGTTTTTGTTTTTTGTAGTTAAATCGTAAGTTTTTTTGTTTTGCATGCCGATATATGCAAGTATATATATGTATATAGCCAACATGTATGTATGTACCTTTAATAATATTGATTCATCAAAACAAACTGGAACCAATCATTATAATATTTTTGTTAAAATTTTGATAAAAATCAAACTGAATTTCGATTATAAATCAATTTTTGTTAGATTTTTTAAAAAAATTAATACGTTCCTTTAAATTGCCACTTTTAAAAATTTCAATTAAGCGTTCCCATGTGAAGAAAGTTACTCTTTATTTTGATATTTCACTCAAACGAAAACTTTCTTATCAGCCTAGTTATGTGCACAAAGCCAAATTGTTAACCATAGAAATTTGAAGACGGAAAAGCATCAGGGGCGCAAAATATATTAAACACTTAAAAACTGTATAGCAATAGGATGTGTTTAATTGTTTACTTCTTTCAGTAGAAGAATGGTTACAAAAATTCTGTACAGTTTCAGTAGAAGAATCCGTAACGGCTCGTGAGAGTCGTATGTACCTCTTTTACTTATTTTTATTTAATACTGTTTAATATTTACTAGCAATTAGCAAGGCATTTAGATTAGAACTCTGTCAGCTAAGGCTAATTATCTTCTAAAATTTCTTAAAAAATTTTTTTTTTTATATGAGGTTTTAATCTCATTTGCTTCCATTATATTATTTATAAGCATAACATGATATTTAAATTAATAAGAGAGAATAGCAAACATTACAAAATATTTGATACATGTTTATGTGTTTGTGTGTATGTATATTAAGTTTGTGTTTTTGTTTATTAAATTAAAATAATTTTTTATTTTGTTTATGTCTCGTGTTTACCATTAAAAATTTTCCGCATTTGAATTTTTCTTTTTTGATTCTCAATTTAAATTTAATTTTTAAAATCAATTCCGATTTGTATTTGTGCTAATTGGTTTGTTAATGAACTGTTCGTCAGTTTTATAAGGTGAATTTAAGTTGACCGTTGTGCTAATACAAAATTAATTTTGGATTTCTTAATATAAATATTGTACCTAAAGATATGCAATGCAATATCATAAAAATATTGGAAATTTATTAATAGAAAGGCCTAAAAATCATAACCATCGGCAAATAAAATTTCTAAGGTGAAAAATAACATTTTATAAAAAATAATATTTGTAAGTAAAAATCACATGCTACAGACATATATACAAATATTTTCTATTTTATTATAATATAATTTGTTTATAGATTTTATGCCTAAAGGTATGTTATAAACATGAATTGAATTAATCAATTAGATATTTTTTTTGTTCATTTATTTTGTTGTTTTCTCTTTTTTAATTTTAAACTTCTTAAATCAATAATACTATTATTTTGATTGTTACTATTTGCTTCTACTTTGTTGTTATTTTTATTATTTCTATTTGTTTGTTTTCATAAGTTTTTTATGTATTAAAAGGATTAAAAAGAATCGTGACAATTTAATTTATTCTTTTGTATACAATGCATATATATATATATATATATATATATATATATATATATATATATATATATATATATATATATATATATATATGTACATATATATATATATATACATACATATATAAATGTAATATTATTTCCTGGTTTATTTTGTTTATTTTATTTAAAAAAAAAAGAATATGTTAGTTATAGAGTAACGATAACGTGTTATGAGATTATGTGTATAGCCATGTGGAAATTGTTTAAATGAAAATTCAATAATTCAATTTGATTAAACTGTATTGAATAATTCACAATAGTTAAATTGAAAATAATTTAAAAACGATTCTAAAGTAGAGTTAAAAAAATTTCGAAACAAAATTTAATTAAAAAACAAAAATTTAGTTAAAATTTTTTTATTTATTTTCGCCTGGGATTCAGGCGAAATAACAATAATTATATAAATTTATAATTGAAATTTCTTGAATTATAAAAATTAAATATTTTGTAAATTGTTCTATTTTTGAACTTACTGTTAAAATTATATTATAATAGGAGTAAAATTTGTATTTTAATTTTTTGGATTTCTGTTCACGAACAAATGTTATTGCCTATTTGGAAATTAAAATAATTTCATTGTAAATTAAATATTTTTAAGCAAATATTTCGGAATATTTCTAATTTGGTTGGTTGAATCACAATATAGTTAAATGACTATAATAGTATCAAATTTGGGAAGAATTTATTTCTTAAACCTCATTTCATTTTTTATCTCTTCCACCTAAATACACACTTGAAATGTATTTTAAATTCTAATGGGTCACTGAACACACACAAACAATTTGAACTCTTATAGCATTTGCGTAAGTATTCTCGTTATGATTTTTTTAGTGTAAACAAATTTTGACTTAACTCATCCTGACCCAGGAAATAACTTTATTATGACGAGTATACTCGTTTATGATTTTGAGTAGGGCTAAATGAAAACATGTTATTGTAAAACAAAAGAACTTTTACTTAGATTTATTTTATTTAAATTATGCTAATACTGAAGTTCTCAATAAGTAGTTTTTAATTTAGCATTATAAAAAAATTTTGAATTCAATTAAATTAGTATAAATATTTTAATGATAGTACGATATATTTTGGCCTTGCATAATTTTTCTAGATTTTGATTCTAGAAGTGAAAATATTTATAAAATTTATTAAAATTTATTTCTCTAAAATTGTTAATTATTTATTTTGAATTATACTACAGCAATAACCAGAAGATTCAATGTATACCTATGTGTATTATATACGAATTTCAAGATTTTTCTATATTATTTTATTCTATTATATAATTTGTATTGGTACTCGCTGCTCTACTCATTTCAATAAGAGTCCCTTCTCAATTTTTTTAAAGTAGCACTTTTTAAAAAATAGTAAAATTTTCAAAATGCAAAATAATTTAATTTGAATTTCAAAGATTATTTAATAAATATTATTATATATTTAGAATATAAATACATGAATATACTATAGGTGTATACTAAATTCTATTTTCATCTGGCATTACAAAATTATTTTACAAAAAAAAATTGTAATTTTTTTTTGAAAAAAAATTGTAACAAGTTCAATAAACTTTAAGTCTTATAGAAAACACTTGACATAATATTAAGTTTTTTTCTTGTATAATTTTTATTATTTCAATGTAATAAAATTGTACAGGGTATTTTTAATATTTGATTGTGAAAAAATTTCAAATATAATTCCTTTGAAAATAATTTAAAACTATTTCGCGCTGCTAATAACAATCTTGTACAAATAAAATAAAGTGAAAAATGTTTGTTGAAAATGTTTTGCATTCTAAAAAATTTTAAATCACTTATTGTTTTGGAATATTGTGAATATGGTTATATTGTTTTCGGTTCGGAAATCAAATACACAAAATTTTCGATAATATTTTCACTTAAATTGAAATCACCATGTTTAACAAAATAATGCGAAAAATTGTTTTTATATTTTTTTTTTTTAGTAGTAAATTATCATTCGTTTACGTTCCATTTAAAACCAATTATAAAATATCATATTATATTTTTTGTTCTCCAGTTATGTATAAGTAAGTGCATACATAAAATATAGATATATAAATAATATTGTTATACATATATATATATATAATTATGGTGTATATTAAAAAATATTTAGAAAACAACTATAATAGCTATACACAATTTTTGTTTTTTTTTAGTTTTATCCTCAAACTTTATGTTAAAATATAAGTAGGAAACAAAAAACAGGAAAAGAAAAACAATAAACTAAAAGAAAAAACGAACATATATTTGGATATGTATATGTATATATATATAGTCAAATAAAACAATAATATTAACCACATTCCAACGAAGATTACTTATATAATACGTAGGTACTCATATGAACTTAAAAATGAATGTTTTTTTTTTCCTTCATTTCAAGTTAATGTTTTATAAAATATACTAATGTTTTTTGTATACACAAAAAAATATAATATATGTATATACAGATTTTTTTCTTTCAAATGATAAATCTAACTAAATTGGCTTATAATGCAAAATATTTTAAAAAGTAGGATTAAATTAATGTGGCGCCCATAAGTATGCATTTAAAATTTATTTTTCTCGCTATTTAATATTAATTTTTTTTTTTAATTTTACATTTTTTTTTTGTAGCAGGTATTTTTTTTTAAATACTTGGTAATCTTTAATATATGTATATGTAAATAAAGTTTATAATATAAATATATAAATAGGTGTACAATATTATAACACTTACTTAAAAAAGTAATGTACAGTTGAATGACTCGCAGTCTTTAAAAGTGTTATACATAATTGAAAAATTAAAACTATTTTTAATATTAAATCTTAATGCAAAAAAAAAAATTTTATACAATTAAAACTGTTATACAATTGAATCTGTTATACATTTTAAACTGTTATAAATTTTGAAAATTGAATTAAATTAAGCATCAATTGATATGTTTATTTTTTTTTTTTTTTTTTGTTACTTATTTTGGGCCTACTCCTTATTTTAGTTAACTAACTGAAAAATTTCATCTCTTGTTGCTGAGCTCTCTTCCTATAGTAAGACTCATTAAATTTTATTATTGTAATTCCATTACACATTTATACTCTTTATTTCTATGTATAAAATCTTAGTCTACAAATAAAATTATTATATAATTATGAATCATATATTACAAATTATAATTACGTAAAAATTTTCAAAAACTATACTATATGATATATAATAAATATTATGACTATATAAATATTATTAATTTTATTAAACAAAATGAACAAGAGAATATCTTTTAATGCAACTTTTAACATTGTTTAAATATCATTTATCGATAATTTCTCATTTCATTTTCATTAATATTTTGTAAATATAATAATATTAAGTAATCATAAATTTTACATCTAAAAGTACTTTCTTAAATTCTTTATATAGAATATAATTTGTTATCATTTCTCTTTTAATACATATAAATAATAAATATGTATTTGGATAAAGAGGAGCTAAAGTCTTAAATAAAAAAAAAAGCTACAACTAATAAACAATAGTTCTGTATATACATACATGGAAACAAAGAATTTTAAAAACTAATATTCAATAAACGAAAACAAACAAACAAAAAAAAAAGCAAATAAACAATTCAGAAATCGGAAAAAAGTAAAATAAAACAACAATTGACAAGAATTTTTAGTCCATTTTTTAATTTATTTGAGTTTTTCGTATCGTAAATTGTCCTTAAGACTATTTACTACATAAGATAAAAAAAAAAATTTGTATGTATATGCGTGTGTTTGTATGTATGTATGTATATAATTAACATGAAGTACAGGGTGGGAGTAATGATATTTTGTTAAGAGAATATTGTGAGTGTAAAATTTTTTTTTCTGTTTAACTAAAACATATCGTATTGTTTTTAAACTCTGAAATACTAATTACGATGAACAACATCATTAGTTCATGGTATTTAGTATTTATACGATATTAAAAATATCTCAAAACTTTTACGATAATAAATAATATCGTAAATTCTTTACGATAACAAATGATATCGTAAATTTTTTACAATAATTGAAAATTGTATTGTTTTGTATTACTATAATTGCTTTAAAATTATTAAATTTCAAATGATTTTAATTTAATAATTTTGATATTGCATAAAATTTCTTCTACGTACACACATAATTATAATTTGATTTTTTTCATAGGGTCAAAATTTTCAAAATGGTCGATGTTTTTGCTTTATCTAAATTTATGTGTATTGTGCCTTTGTCATTTTCCGATATTCTAAAAAATATTTATATATTAAAATTGTGCATTGTATTAAAATTTTCCAAAATATGAAAATGTGTGTATGTCTAGTACATAGTGTATACGAGTATGTAGCTAAATCATATATGCACTAAAAGAGTATATTTGTATTTATTTATATATATAAAATATATTTGCAAAGAAAATTTTGTAAATTTTTTTGCTTTTTGTTTTTTTTTTGCACATATTATAAATCAAAGTGGGTGATATTATTTTATTTTTTTCTTTGCGAATATTGGTATGATAAATATGAAAAACCGGATGTTATTCGAATTGGCGGATTTCTTTTTATATACCCGAATGCCATTTTTACAATAACAAACAAACAAACAAAAACAAAACAATAATATTAATAATAATAGAAGAGAAGAGAAGAAAATGTTTTTAAGGATATTTCATCGCTTTAAAAGAATATAAAGAGAAAAGTTTTATTGGTATAATGGCAACAAGGCAATCAAAGAGCAGCAAAAATTTACAACTAAAAATATTAAAAAAAAAATTATATTTTTACTTTTTTTTCGGGTTTTTGCATTTTATATATACAATATATATATAGAACTATTAATGCACATCTATATCTATAGTATATTTATAAGTTCACAAAATAAAAAATGAACAATTTATACGATCAAAATTGCTTGTAAGTGTGTGTGTGTAATAAACTCTTATAACATGTGGGTTGAGAGTATGTATATATAGAGTTTTTAATATTCCATTTTTATAGAATTATTTATTTCTGTTGCTACTATTGCTTCCTGCTGTTTTTATTGCATAAGATAACTGTTCAAAATATTGGCTACTCTTTATGAGCGAAGAAGATGAAAGATTCAGTTTTAAAAAAAATCACACAAAAAAAACTTTTTTAAATCTTATTTGTCATGAGAGTTTTGTTTTTTTTTTTTGTATTTTTTTTTATTCTACAGAATATTGTCTTTTCCATTCATAAAAAATCAAAAAAAATAATAAAAATCGGAATGTCAATTTATAGTGTGTGCGTTTTTTATTTTTCTTAACTTTTTAATGTGTAAGTGCATTGATTTGGGCAACACAAAAAAAAAAAAAACAAAAAAAAAACCAATTATTTTTACAATATTTTTTAGTTTTAATATTTTAAAGTAAAATTTTTATTTTAAGATGGAATTAAATCAGAAAATATTTCAATAATTTTAATAATTTTATTAAGAGAAATGCAAAACTGTTGTAAAAATGGGACAATTAAAAAATCTTTTTACATTTAGGTACTTACTTATAATTAATTTAAATTTATATTATTAGCTTTCCAATAATATTTATTCAATTGAATGTTATATAAATTTCCATAACAATTGATATTAAATTTTTTAACGGAAATTAAATTTTCATTAGAATTCCTTGGCATTTTTGTGAAAATTTGATTCAAAATGTAGTCTAAATAAAATCTAAATTCGAAGCTTTTGGTTGATTTAGATTTTTAAGTTTAAACTAAATTATAAAAACTATAACTAATTGTTTAATAAAAAATTGATTTGTAATAATTATGTTAAGGTTTGATTTTTATTCGATTTAATGATAAAATAAAAAAAATTGCATATATTACGGCGCAGAAATTTTTTTTATTTTGTATTTCTACTGGAAAAAAATAAAATTTAATTGTTCATTTCTCTAACCGAGCATAGAATTTTTAAATTTATTTATTAATAAAAATTTATTTAATATTTTGATTTTAATCCTTGATTTTATTTACATACACAATTATTATTTTAATATCAAATGCACCATGTATAAGAGTGACAAAATTTCAATATACAATCAAATTCAATTGAAAATACAAATATATAAAAAAAAAATTTGTACAATACTATTATATCAATGTGCTTAAATGTTCAACATTATGTATAAAAGATAAATTCTTAAAATATGTATAATAAAACTATTTATCTATCAATTTTTGATTTTGTTATTTTTTTTTTTTTTGTGCTTTATATTGAACAATTTGTTAAAGTATGTATCAACAATATTATTGAATATCAACGATTATAAATATGAATATACTTATATACACATATTATAATAATATATATATACGCATATATATTTTTATAAACATATTAAAATTGTTGTATATAATCTTTATTTTAGCAAATTCTCATGCAATACTTTTATATAATATAATATTCGTATATAAATATTCATAAATATATATATATACATATGTATATATATATATATGTGCATATATATATATATATATGTATAATATTAGCTTTATCATGTTTTTATATTATATAAATTATATGTATGTATGTAAAAAAGAAATATGAAGGAAAACTTTTGTATAAACAAACACCCCCAAAATGTCTGGACAAAACGGCGCCTAAAAATTTCATTCAAGTTAGATTTAAAGTTATCTATTTATTTTTGAATATGTATTAAGTGTATATATATATATATATATATATATATGTACATATTGTTATATTGTGTATATAAAAGTGTTATACAAATATAATATATAATATATTGTATAAATAATAGTGCAGATAGTATTATGTACATAATCAGTGTTCAACTTACCAAAAATTCTGATTTAGTATTGTAATTTTATGATTTTTCATTTGCTATTTGTTGTTTTTTTGCTTGCTACATATATAAAACGGATTTAAAATTTTTGCACTGTTTCAATTATAAAAATACATACATACTATATTATAATATACTGTAAAATAATAATTTCTACATATATACATACTAATATAGAGTAATATAATAAGTATATTATAGAGGTGTGGATATAATAATGTGTAGGTACTTGAATGAGAACGGAGACTTAAAAATGCTTTTAAGAAAATATAAATTTCGTATATGTACTCTTTTGTTTTTGGGTTATGTTATGTTTTTTTTTTTTAACATTTTTTGCAATAAGCAATCAAATATTTTCATAAAATCTATTATATTCTTGTGTTTGTGTATGTATATAAATTTATTGCATTTGTGTATATAAAATGTACAATACATATTTTCATAGATCTATATTGAATGTGTATAATACCCTAATGTCTATTATAAAAAAAAATATTTCTTTAGACTTGCTTTAAATAATTCAGGGCATTTTTTATTCCGTTTTATGTTATTTTTATATAAAGAAAAAAAAAAATTCAAATAAATGAGTACATCTCCATAACTACATTCACATGTGTACAAAATTACTAAAATGTTATATAATTTTAAATATCTTATTATCTATATTGGTATCAGTAATTTAAATTCATCATATAATATTCAAATTTTTCTTATGACTTTAATCTTTAATACATACATAATATTATGTGTATATATTTTTTATTTGCATAATTTTACCCCTAAACTTAATTGTTATTAATATTATGTAATAATACTCTTTTAAACACATTAATATTAGCGGAAGTTGAAGTATTAACAATAATTATAACAAGGATTATATAAGGATTATTACAAGTTTAAAAGTAAATTAATATCAATAATGAAAAAGTAAAAAAAACAAAAAATAAATGAATAAATTTTTGATCTTTAGTAATGTGGATGATTGTTTTTGTTTTTAATTGATAATAATTAACTTTGTAGTTTTTTTAACAAAAATTTTGTTATATGGAATATTTAATTTTATATTTTAAATTTATGAGTTATGAGTATATTGTAAATATTTTTATTAATATAATTATAATGTTATTAGTTACATATGATAGTAAATGTGTGTAACATCGCCTTGTTTTGAAACATAATTACATTATTAAAGTATACTAGTTACAGTGCTCTCAGTTTAAATATGATATGATCAAATATATAAATTTAATTAGTAATTTAATTTAAATTCGAAACATAATAAGAATATAACAGTATGACAGTATAACAGTATGATAGTATAACAGTATGACAGTATAACAGTATAACAATAAAATTATTTCATAAATTAGACAAAATGTATATATATATACATGGATTTTTTATATATGCCCAGCTTTTTTTTTACTGTTAGTAATTTTTCTATTGATTTTCATAATATTATGTAGTTATATAACAATTTTTTTTTTGTTTGGAATCATTTACATGTTTTTGATTTTTAACAAAAATTCTTGAAATCAAAGTATGTAAAGCTTGACATTGTGTTTTTTTACGTAAAATAAATTTAATAGTTTGTGATTTGTAAAAAATTGCATGGGTAAGCTTAAAACAAAATCAACAACATTTTAATAAAAAAAAATTTTTTTTTTATGTAAAATAGCAAAGTCTTTTTAAACAAACATTGTTTTTGTTTGTGTAAAAAATCAATTTTACCCCATACCCTCTTAGAAAATAAGAAAAAACAACAACTTTTTTTTATATATTTTTTTTTTTGTGTAGGTTGAAATTTAAATTACTTATTTTATCATAATTTTCTTAAGATACTAATTTTTTTTCTGTTATTTTCAATATCACATATGTATTACAGTTATATTTATATTTTAGTAGTGAATATTGTGTATGTTTTTTGTGAAATGTTGAATAAAAATTTTTATCCTTAAAAATGCCGGCTGAAAATCAACTTTTGTAAAAATAGGGTCTAATTTTAATATAAATTTTTTATTTTTTTTTTTTTTTAGTTTAATTTGTAAGGATCAAAATTGTTATACGCACATACATTCTGAAATTATATTATTTGTATTTTATACAGGGTGCAAAATATATTATGAATTATAAATATTTCTCAATTTTGATTGTATTACATGAACTTTAAACCTATTTAGGTTTCTTAGCATTATTGTAGTAAAAATAATGGTTTATTATATTATAGTGAGTAGAAGACATGAGTGGCCCAGATATTAAATTAATTATGAATTGTAAATCTTCTCAATTAATTATGAATTTCTAAATAAATTTTAATAAAATATTATTGAAATGGGGTGAAATTATTTGTATTAAACAAGAATAAAATTAATTTGTTTTGCACCAGTGCCTCAGTATTACTCATTTTTCAACTGATTTCCTTTATCTCGTTACTTTAATTTAAGGGCACATGAGGTGAAGGAATGAACTCATATGCACTTGGTATTTTTTCGAAATAAAAGGTGAAATACACGATTTGTTTTATTATCTTTCATTACGATCGAAAATATACGATAGAATGAGAGTATAAAGAAGGGGACGAAATAATTCACTTTGGAAGTGTGTTTTTTCTAATTTTTTTGAAACACATGTAAAATATTATAGGTAATCCATTTCATGAAAAATTAATATTTGACTCTAAATCATTGATACTGTCTTAGTTTAATTAATTTTTATGGAAATTTCAAATCAAAATATTTAAAGTAAAGATTAATATGCTAACATACTTTTTATCGGACATCAATATCACAAGTAAACACTTTTGCGAAAGATTATTTTGTTCAAATCTACAAACAAAACCCTGTTAGTATAAATGATTATAAATAAAAATGAGAATTAAAAAACGAAAAAGAAAAAAATAATGATGTGAAAAGAATGTATAGATAAAAATGAGAAAAAGAATAAAAAAAAAAGATGCCGAAAAATGTAGAGGCTCCGGCTTTGTCTTATGTTTGTAGTTAAGATTTTTTTTAATCCATATTGTGTTGTACATACGTTATTTTATTTTTATCTTTGTGTTTGTACCAATATTTATTACAATTTCTTTTCTTTTTCCTATTTGTTATATTTTGCATGTGTTCCATCCTTTTTTATAATATTAGGTTGTATATGTTTATTTCAATTGCGTTTATCTTATTATGAATTTTTGTTATATTTTTTATTTATTTTCTCCTATATACTTTTTCATATATGAATTTTTTTTTTTTTAGAATATAATTTTCTATTTTATTCCAATTTTTATTACTACATATCTATATTTTATTTCTTTCATATAAAATAATTTAAAAACCGACTCCTACGATATTATTGTGAATGAACTTAATAATATTCAAACAATTTTAAGAGTATTGCCATAAATTTTCATATTTATTCACATTCAATTGATAATATTGTGAATTCAAACGGAATTGCATTTTTGTAATATTTTCCAGGTTACGTTGTAATTATATATATTGTGAATCGGATATTTACTAATTGGAAGGTAAATGAGTTTAATTTCAACTATCATTCATTACATTTTAAAAATAAAAATTTAATTTTAAATTCTCATTATATAGAATTTCTACACAAAAATATATATAGTCAATATTATACAAACAACAGTTCAACTAATTGAGGAGTAACTGCGAGTCTTTCTTAAAATGGAATACTCGTATAAGAAATTTTCATATTTGTTTGGTAGTGTTGTTAAAAATAAACTAGTGTAAAACTAAGTAAAATCGTATGACTAAGCGTATAGATATTAAATTTTGTAGTATAATATATATGTACATGTATAACAATATGCATGTATGTATATGCATGTGTAATAATATATTATATGTAATAGTAATATTTGTGTAATAATTGCAAATGATTTGCAAAGTAGCACTTTTTTCTTGAACAAGTAAAAATACTGCTTTTAAAACAAATCTACTACATTATTTAAATTACTTTTTCTCATATACGAAAATACATAAAACTATTGCATACTTTTAGGGTGAGTAAAAAAAAAGGAATATTAAAGAATCGTTAAGACAATGGTTTAATTTGAAGATTAAATAAGTGAAAGAAGGATTCAGTATTCATTAATTTTGATTTTAAATTTGTTAAAACTACCTAACTAGTTGATATCTGCTGGTATACCAATAAGTTTTGCTGTACAACATCTTGATAGTTGAATCTAACCTTGGACAGCTTTATATGTATTTTGTCAGCATATCTCATTTTCATAAGCATCTGCGTATAGATATGGTTTACTATTTAGATCTTAATCAAGCAAATTACTTATATACAATGAAAAAAATGTGGGTTCAAGCGAGATTACTTGTATCACACCAAAATTCATTTTTCTGGTAATAAGACCATAATATTTTGCGAACTGTTTTCTGTTACTGAAAGAGTTGTGAAAGCATTCGTATTCTATACCTTTTATGCCATATACTGAAATAATACTCTTAGTAGAATCAAATTTTAAAAAAAATATTAAGTCAAAGATTTACGAATATTTGACTCAATCTTATAACCCGTGAAGATAAATGAGAACGAAAAATTTAATATGAGAGAAGGGTATGAAAAAGAGGGTATTCAGTTATAAAACATTGCTGGATGCATGACTTGTTTGTGGAGGAGTTTTAACTTTTACTGTAGGTATATTTTCGTCAGAGAGTTTAATAAAAATTATAAATTTTTTTTTTATATTGTCAATGATTTTTCGGCTTAATGGTAATCCATGTGCAGATTTTTTGAGAAAAAAAAAAACCAAAAATTTCATGTACGTGAGGTTTTTTTTTCACATACATGGAGGTACACATATATGGATGTTGCGTACCACTCCATATATATTTTATATATGTACATATATATGATTTTTGTGTAACGTATGTATGCTTAAACACATTTGAGTTTATTACATTTTGTTTATTTAACCCCGCAAATAAAAATTTATGTGATAATTGTCAAAAGTTACTTTCGTACTTTAAACGTGTTCGGTATGTTTTATGATTTTTGTGGTTATTAATTTTAAAATAAAATGTTAAAATCATAAATTTGTTTTTTATTCCTTTATGATAAAGTAAAATAATTTGAAGAACAAAATAATATTTATATAGTTATATTGCAACAAAATATTCTAATAATCAAAACAGATGGTTCCGAAATCTTATATTGTATATTATAATGGTAATTTTTGTTCTTTTCATTTAAGGGACGAATCGAATAATCAAATTGACTGGCCTTGACTTTTCATCATGTCCGTGTCTATGAAGTATTAGTAGTCAAAATGTAATTGTTAGATAAGGCATATCAAATGTGTGGAGTATGGAACAATTTGTCAAAACTCATGTACGCGAGCTATACATAAATACATAAATGTTTTTATTTTTTAAAATTTCAAATTAAAAAAAAATTGCATATATGTGGGCGCGAACAATTTCTATTACGTAGCAGCCATACAATTTACTACAATATTTATTTTTGTTATAATGACTTTAATTTAGACATGCTTTAATTTTTGGCGTTCTAATCGCTTAACAATAGTTTTTATGAAATTGAAAGAAATTTAAAAAAATGTAATAACTAATAATTTTTAAAGGTAACAATGTAAAAGTAAATTAGATTTCTGAAAATTGCATTTATGTAGGCGCATTAATCTAATTGATATTATAGATAACAACAATAAATATAGATACCATATTTTATTTAATTCTGATTTGGTTTTGCAATAAAATTAATATTACAGTTAATATGTCTTTTTATATTGATTTTCTCCTTTCTCTGAATGTTATACAACATTTTACATAAAATGTCAAAATATATGGAAGATATACTGCTAAATAATATTTCCCGTAATTTCTTTATTATCGACTGCATTGCATACAATAAGGGAGGTTGTGTGATGGCAACAAATTTTGCATATCGAATGGTAGAGAAGTGTTAATAAAGTACTTTTAGATAAATTTCGGTCTGTGAATTTGTCTGTCTCTGTGTGTGCAGACACGCGTTCGGCTGAACTAATTTTGATAAGATTTTTAATGTATGATGTTATTTTATGAATTGATCAACTTTTGTGATATGTCAGATCTCGGGAACTGGATCTTTTTGCGAATTGATTTTACATTTTTTGCGCACGTAAAGAGAAATAATCAAACAATTTGCTTCATATTTAATATTCCAATTCTAGGTGTTAAATTAATGAACTTATAAAATTTTTTTGGAAAGATACGAGCTTGTAAACCAAATTGGAGGCTGTTTTTAAATTTTTTTCCATGTCTACTGAACTAATTGATGAAATTTCTTGAAATTTAATATTTGAGTTCTAGTTATTACCGAAACTGATTTTGTGAATTTTTTTAGAAAAATCGATTAGCACTAAGCGAAATTCTATTAAGAGCCAAATTTCAATTTTTCTAGGTATATTAACTAAAGCTCTTTAGCCTTCTTAAAATTTAAAAGAAGTATTTAAAAACCATTTTAAAAGGCATCCTGTGTAACACTTACGGTCAACTAGGCAATATATATTACGGTCGGTTATGTGCTCACCATATCAGATTTTTTTTTTTCTTATGTTATGTATTTATATTTCTCTTATAATTATTATATAAAAGTGTTATATATACGAACAAAATATCTTGTGATCTATTTCAGAAATGGTTTCTTTTTATTATTATTTATATATTGAATGAACTAGAAAACTATAATTATTTATTGGAAGTATATACGTATATTTTTAGTTTATAAAGGAAGTTAAAGTATTTTAGAAGATGAAGTAGAATTGAAAAAAAAAAAAAATTTTTTTTTTAAATGAACGCACACAAATATCAATAAATTGATATTTATTGATAAGAATAATACTTTTATATATCTATATATATATATATATATATATATATATATGTATTTTAGGATTATATTATATAAATTATATATATATACATATATATATATATTTATTATATTATTATTTATGTTTATAGGTTATGTGGACCATTATTTTATTGTTTGTCCAGTGGTTTTATGGTACATAAAATTTATGAAGGCGACATCTAATAGATAGATAAATTATATATTATAAAAAGGATAAGATTTTCATTTATATATATATACACATATTATATATGAAAATATTTCTGTATTTATATGTATATATATTACAATATATAGTTCAAAATAACTGTAATAGATCATGATTGATTGTCGTTCTAATAATAATTTATGTACTGTACCTACTTTACAATTATTTATAAGAGTAACAAAATATAAAATGTAATTTATATTAATTTATATTTCACATTTATTGTCATTAAGTTTTTAAATCTTTGTATATGTCTATTAGTTTAAAATATAATTGAGTGCAGATACACGTAATATTATGATAAAATTAATTTAATTTAAAACTAAAAATGAAACATTGTGATATTCTAAAACTAAAATCTGTAGAAGTTTGAGTAGAAGAATTTGATTAAAGGTGAAATTTGTATAACAGTTATTTTTTATGAAAATATGTTATTGTCTAGGTTTGTTATAAGAATTAATAATATAATCGAATGCTATAGAGTTCTTCTTCAAAATGCATAAAATGTAGTTAATATCGGAAATTTTTAAATAGAGCCCTACTATAGAGTCAATTAGTGTAGTCTTCGAAAATATTTACTTTTTGTTCCTTATTACTTGCTAAAATTCCTTATTACTTGGTAATTACTTCTGAATTCACATGTATTTAAATTTATAAATTCTGAGATCATAGTTTTAATCTAACATTCATTGGTGACGTAAAAAATTTTTTCGTTACCAATGCAACGCTTCAATAATTGCAATAAACGATCATTGTTTTAATTGTATATTGGACTAATTACTTCTTTGATTTCATTTGTTCCATTTTTTAAATAAATTTTTTTTTCTCAAAGTTGTATGATTTTTGTAAAAAATGTTTATAATTAATTTTTCTGTTAATACTCAAGTTGTCTAATAAAAATTGCTAAAAATATAATTTTGGATATGCAATCAAATATTTTTTTTATGTATCTAAAGGTATAAATATATTTTGTATAATGAATTTCTAAAAATAACTTTTTGAAAAATTTTCTCTATTAATGAGTACTTTCAATTTTAAGTTTTTCTTTTTCCAAAAGACAAAAATAAGTTTCTTGTTCTCTTGATTTTTATTAAAAGGATATTTTATTTAAAAATTAGAAACAACATTATTAACTTTGAAAAAAACATTTGGAACAACAACATTTTCGCTTACTTAACCTTTGTGTTCACACTCAAATCAGTTTACCTCTTTTGTACACCTATAACGTACCCAGGTAAACCTAAATGTTGTCTATGAAAATAATATATAGGAGTAAGGATGATATGTACAAAAAAAAAAAAACAAAGGGGGAGTAAAATTTTTAATGATTTCACTGTTGGTACTACTTTTGATTATCTTGATTATCTAACTTTTCAACATGATTTGTATTTTTCTTTATTAAGATTTGATTCTGAATAAATTACATAAGGAGTTAAAGCTGCAATATCTAATATAATAAAAGGGAAGGCTATGGGTTATCGATTTCTCAGCTATTTACAGATATGTTTCATACAGAATTTTATCTAAATTATTGACACCACTCTTTGTACGGCTGCAATCCAAAATCAAATCCGGGTTTTTGTGTGAAATGCGTCAAAAATGTCTGTGTCATAATTTTTCATAAATCCACTTGCCTTATAATTATATTCACTTTTATAAGTTTAAATGATTCCGTCCGGTATGGTAAAATGAGAAGCTTTCTCCAAGTTACAATTTTGTAAACTCACAAATATCATGTATTTTATATAAAGAATAACTAAATTTTCGATACTAGTTCAGATAACAGTTATTTTGAGTATCTGCTTTCAATCATATTTTTTTTCGAATTCAATATAAAATGTATGAAATGCATACTGTTTACCTGGGTATGTTGAGTGTACGAAATATAAGTTGCATATAAATTAAATCGCTCAGAATAGATGAACTTAACAGAAATATAACAGTTTTTGATATTTATCAATTATATGAGATTATTTGAGATTCTAGAGAGAAAATATTAAAATCAAGCGTTAAAATCGAAAAATACATTCAGATAATTGGTGTGTCAACATAAGGGTTAATAGTAAACATTTAAATAAAAAGGAAAACTAATGATTTTGATTAAGATTATTTTCAGCACATTTTTTTTTGGTTAAAGTTTTTCAATAGAAATGAAAAATTTTCTAATTGGCGAATTAAAAAATTTTTTTTCTAATTTTAGAAAAACAAAAGATAAGATTTTTTTTTTTCATTATAAATTAAATCGTAAATTAAAATATTTGAATACGAAAATTAGGTTAACCTTGAGCTTAATTTTCATGAAACTTAAACGAACTGATATTGTTTATTTTCTAAAACACGGTATATTATAGAGAATTTAACTGTAAAATCCCAGATACTTTGACTCTTTTATTTGAAATCAATGGTAATTAATGGTATGATTTGAAAATATCAATTGAATTTTTTAATTTTTTTTTCTTTTATTAACAGAATGGAATGCAAATGTGAGAGCCTTATCTAACAATTTCAATTAATTTTGTAAATTTTAATTTTGCAATTATAAAGAATTTTACAAGATGAATTGATAATTTTGTGAATTCAAAAAAAAATGTTGTTTTAATTCGAAAAAAAACACCTCATTTCTGCTAACTTTTCCACTTATGAATTTCGTTCACAATATACACACTTTATCAAGGCCGATTTTTTTCCATGTAATGTACTCTTGCAGTTACCTGATAGTATTTACCAGGTTCTAAACAAACCAACAAAACTGTAAGAAGATATCGTTAAGATATTGAAATTCAATTAAAAATTTCAAATTATAACAATTGATGAATATTGTGATTGTGTCATTTTTAATTAATAAATTAAATTTCTAATTGAAATATGTATCCAGCTTTTCACCTTGAACAGATTCATTGCTTTTAAACATAATAAATCATTGTTGTACAAATTATTGTCTATTTGCTCAACAATATTAAAAGCAACAATGTAAATGTTTCGTATTCCCTATTTCTTTCTATATATATATACAATTAAAATTTTTCAATTGGGATTTAAGAATGTATTTAGAAAGTTTTTAACCTTTAAAATGAAAATTTTTCTGGTAATCCTAAGTATTTGTTCGATTGTTTGTTGTTTTCTTTTCCTTTTTTTTTTATTGCACCTTGAAATTTTAAAAAATGGAACCATTTTTTTTTTTTTTTTATATTAAATCTAAATTAATTGGATTAATTAAAATCTGTTCTTAATACGAAAAAAAAGGACGTCAAAAAAAAAAATATTTTCCTATTTTAAAGTGGAATCGGAAACCGAGACAGAAATAAGAGAAGTAATAAGTGAAAGGAGGAAGGAAGAAAAACAAAATGAACAATGAAACTTTACGGAAATTTTTTGTACAATCTAGTTGAATATTCTTTTGTACATTAACTGAATTGCAATTTAACTGTAATTGAAAATAATTGCAATTTTTTTTTTAATTTTTGCACACTCCTACATACATATAAATATTCTACATAAAATTTATATATATAGATAGTAGGAGTATTTTACACAATCAAAAAATTCAATTTCTATTTCGTTTTTTTACGATAAAATAAGTATACAAGGCTATTCAACGGAAGAAGGATTAAGGTAAGGCCTGAGATTGTTAAATTTTTTTATTATTTTTTTGCTGTTGTTTTTTTCGGTTTTCGATTTTTTCTTTCCCGTTTTTAATGGATTACGTAAATGAAAAGTATGAATTTAGTTGAATTAAAACGATTCCATTTGAGTTTTTCATTGGTATTTTTCCTTTTATGTTTTTCTGACGTCAAAAATAAAGTCTATAGATGTATATATATGTATGTAAACGAATAGATATATTGAAGAAACAGGATATACAAATAAATAATAATTTAAAAAGTAAAAGAAAATGAACAAATAATTAGGAAATTTAGATTATAATAGATTAAAGGGTTGTAAACTACGTAAAAAAAAAAAACAAATTAATCAAATAGAAATTTCGTATGAAATTTAAGTAGGTACATGCCTTTAAAATTATGATATGTTTGTATATTTGTAAAACTGTTCATTTCTATTATAAGATAGTGAAAAAATTTTATAAAAATTTTTGCCTAATTATTTGTAGATGATTATAAATTCTTTTGCTCTTTTAATATTAATTTTATACTCAAACGATTTTTTATGTTATGTGCCGTGGATGATAAATTTGATTGATTTTTCGTTATGAATGTTGCTGAACAAATAAATGTCAATGAGATATATTAGAACATAATGATATTGATTGAATGTTCGAACGGAATGATACCGGAATGCACAAACAGAATGACATCTCTCAAAAAAAAAAAATAGTATTCAATCTCCCCTATCATAGTGAATCACATTTCCTCTGAAAATCCGACTTGTAAAATTTAGTGCCATCATATCAACTCTCTTATTTTGTGCAACACAGATGGTAGAAATAAAACTATCTAGTATAGAAAAAAAAAAACTTATCGATATTAATGAAACAGTTCAAATTCTACACTTATCTGAACTGCTCTGTAGAGAAAACATAATTATGAAAATTATCGAAAAATCAATTTGAAATAATAATTAATATGAACGGTAAATTCCAAAATTTTACATTTCCTCCTGATATTTCATGAGAGACGAAATAAATTGTGACTTTTTCAAATTTACGAATTTTATAATAGTTGCTTTTCTTTTTGATACAAGAGTTTATCAATTGTGAAAATGGCAGGGGAAAAAACAAAAAAAAAATTATTTTAGAGAAATAAACAAAATAAATTGTTGAGCATACTTGGCAGACGGACGATAAATGACACTAATGTACACTTTTTTTTTCCAAAAACGGCAAGAGTTGATATAAATGACTCCCTAAAAAAAAAGAAACCCTTTTTTCTAAAAATTTCGCTCAAAATTTAATGAAGATTATCAGGTTGAATGCTACTTGATGCGGTTTAAATTGTTATATATATAAAAAGAGCAGCAACTGACCGCATAATATCGACTGAATTTTTTATTCTTTTAAAATTTACTCTTTTATTTTTTATGAAATAGTATTTTTACCATTTTTAATTATCAATTAAATCTAAAAATAACTAAATTATATTTGATTTTTGTTTTACAATCTTATAAATATAATCAGTGTGTTATAAATATAATCTTATTTTAATATTTCATATAAAATTCGAATTAAAATATTGCGGAAATCAATCAATTCTAATTCTACGAATATTATAAAAAAAAGCATATAATTAGTATGTATGTAGGACTACTATTTCTGCTAATTGTTATATAATTACATATGTACATATTGTCTACAAAAATTCTATAAATAGGTTAATAAAATTAATTTTTATTTTATTTTGTTGTTGTTGTGTATATAAGTAAAAAGAAATCTATTTGAATATTCTTCTTAAAGGATAATGTAACAAAAAAAACAATCCTTATTGATTAAATTTCAATAGTTTTTAACTTGAAATAATTATTATTTAATGAAATATATATAGAGAATTTTTTTCATTATGTGATTGTGTATGGAAAAACTTTGTATTAATATTAAATAAAAAGGATATATTGAATAATTATTCTTAATAATTGATACTAAAAATAATATTGATTTCACATTGATTAACTCGTTTTTGTGAAATATTTTACATATATGCTATATAAATATGATATAACTATTTTATATTTGTGTTGTAAACTTGTTTTTGCGCAATTTATCACCTTTAGTTTAAAAATTTCCATTTTTTCCTTTTCCAAACCATATTTTTTCTCGAAATAATTTCCCTTTAAGAAATTTATACCCATACATCTAGGCATTGTACTTAAATAAAATTCGTATTTAATCATTTTTTCGATCGTATAACTTAATAATTATAGTTTAAACAGGTGCTTTCAAAGTGTAATGTAAGTAATACTAAATCAATATAAGAGCTTCCAAATAAATAATAAGGCTCTTAATTTTTGATTAAGTGAAAAATGAATTTGGTCAAAAAAAAAAATTTAAAATAAATATGTTAATGAAAAGTTTTCAATGGAATTTTTCACGATTTTTGGTCTTATTTTCTATTTTCCCTTCAAGGCTTCAATATTCTCCCAAGATGGGAAATTTCCCACGATTTGGTAATATTGATTCTAATCCTTAATGTTAAGCACAAATCATGTTTTTTTTTAATATACTCTTTTAGAAAATCTCCAGTATTAACTAATATTTGCTATTAAAATTGTAATTAATTTTAAATGGTTGGAATTGTGACATTTAAGCAAAACGCATCTAACACAAAATTAAAAGTTATGAATGAAACAGTGTTTCAAGATTCAAAATCATATATATATAAATTCAAAATTTCATAGACTATTGATAAGAGTCAATCGTAAATTTCAAAAAAGGTCGATTTTATAAATTTTTTTTTTTTATTCATATATATGTATATGTATTTTCAAAATGAACAAATTTTTAGAATAGTTTTCCCCAAAAAAAATTATTTGGGTAAAATTTATAATAAAGCCTATTATAGTTTTAATTTATGTCTCTTATTGTATGCAATACGGTCGGTAAAAATTTCTAGTTGTGAGTAAACTCATTAACTGGAAAAATATTCCATTTTTCAAACTTAAAAGGAAGTGCAATTCTAATAGGTTATGTGTGAATAAAAGGGGTCTAAATAAAACCTAGCCTAATTACTTTTTCAAATATAAAATACCTAGCCTAATTACTTTTTCAAATATAAAATCTATAATTCAAAATTATAGATTTTATATTTATAATTATAACCAAATTCGATAGTTACGATATAGAAAATATTACAAGAAATTTTTATATTTTGCATACAAATATCGTTGTTTTTTTTTATTTCATTTCTCCATAATTTGTAGAGGTATTTGTAATTTTACATTAATATATTACTGCTTTTCATTAAGTAAATGATATTTTATATAATATCCTTATATATATCATACAATATTCTTTCAAAATTTTCAATTATTTTCGATTATTATTATTTAATTTCTTTAATTTTCTTGATTGACATTTAAACTTTTCAACCTAAAAGTTTAACATTTAATATATATATCACACATATATCACATATATATATATCATATATATCAATGAAAAGAAAGTTATTAAAATAGTCATTATTACTATTATTATGATTTTTCTTTTTTATTTTTTTTTTCAACTTAATAAAATAATTATTTTATTGTTATATATAGGCAATCAAAAATGTTTTATAATTGTATTTATATATATATATCGATATATATATATATATATATTGATATGTATACAATATTGTACGTGTATATAATGTGCTAATAATATTATTATAAAAGAATTAAATTTTTGACCTAAATGGTATTATATTTCTTTATAATTTGTGAGTATAACAGTATATGCAGTTATAATTTTTATATATGAGTAATATATATTATTATAATTTCAGGTATATAACAAAAAAACTATTCAACTATACTATAATATAATAATAATAATAATAATAATAATAATAATAACAAAAGTTCGACAGCGTCAACATGCATTTATTAAATATTAACACACACTTCAATGCACGTGGAAATTCCATTAGTAATAATTTATTTTTATACAATTTTTAGTTTCTTACTTTTAGTTTTACATGTACTTGTAAATTATAGCAAAATAATAGATTTATTATATAATACGAATATGTGGTTACTTATATAAATCGTTATACAATTAAAATAATTTATATTTAGAATAAATTATTTTTAGAAATAATTATAGGCTTTTGTTTTAATAATAATAAAAAAAAATAGAAACTATGTAATTATATATATGGAAAATAAGAGAAAAAAACAACAATAAACAGTCATAATAATTGACAAAATATTGAAAGTTTTGTTAATAATCTTTTGTATCAAAAATTTTGATTTCATATTTTTATGTAATTAATATAAGTACATGAGCTTATTCATAGTAATTTAGTAAATTTAATTAGGTACTGCTTTTTCTTCAAAAAAAAAAATTTATTGCTTTAATATTTTGAATTTATTGGTTGAAATATGCAATAACACCTGACAATACGACACGCATACGATCAAATTATTATAAACTAAATTATGTCGATAACAGTAACATTGCCTATATTGTGTTAACAAATTGTAATATAATCATATCAAAACACTACAAACGGTGTATATCAGTTGTTGTATCAGAGGTTACTTTTAAAAATTTCAATTTATATGCAATTTCTATCTTTAATAACTAAATACTACTGAAATTTGAATAATTTTAAAAATAATAAAAATTAATTTCCAAATTTTAAAATGAACAAATTCTATAATTTTATTGTAATTAAAAATATTGTTTTGTATTATAAATGTAATCATACATATTTTAATTTCGTGAATTATTTATATGTATATAGGCGGGGCTCATCTTTCGTTTCAAGAGAAGAAAAAACATTTGACATAATATTATGAAGTAGTGACGAAGGCCACAAAATTATAAATTAAAAAATTTCTCATACTATACAACGTCACACTAACAGTTAATCACAGAGTATATATAAATTATATTTCATATTTAATATACGAGTATATATCATAAATTAGTTAGAATTTTCGTGCAAAGCAAATCATTTTCAGTGCTCTAGCCGACATGCAATTTTTTAAGTTTTTCAACTGTTTGATTGCTTATTTGTTTTCCATAGGTTGCATGGATCAAACAAGCAAATATGTATGATCGCATGCAATCAAACATTTTGTAATTTTTTGTAAATAGATTGTCATTTAGCAATTTAAAATAGTTTAGTTGTTTAAGTGTGTGCGTTATTATTACCTATTTCGGTTTTACACTTTCTTTTGTATTGGAAATGAAAAAAAAATCAAAATTTATTAATTGTTGTATATCATACATTTGGTTTGAATACTTAAAATCGTTTCAATGTATTACCATTTTCAATGGAAATAATGATTGTTAGAATAATTTACATTCACATTTATTTTATATGTGTTTAAATTTTGATCTTTCTATTGTGGCTTAATAATTTATGTTATCAAATTATACATACATTTGAATATGATTATATTATAATATTTATCGCAGATTTATCGAAAATGTAAAGTATATATAGGTAAATTATTATTATGAAATAAATAATTCGAATTAATTTTAAAACATAATTATATTATTAAATTAATTAAGTTTTACCTTAAAATAATTATCTTTTATTGCAATTTTTATAAATATGTACATACTTTGTTTGATTTCATGTATTTATATACATTTTTACATATTCTCATTTATACGTGATGTAATCATTACTGTCAATAAAAGGGATTTTATCCCATAATCGTATATATGCCTACCATCATTATTATTTAATTGTTAATTTTGACTTGATTGTCATACAATATTTTTATCTTTTAACTATATAGAATTAAAATTGGTATTAATAATGACAATTTAAATAGTTGTATCATGGATTGTCATAATAATATTATAATGTCATAATATTGTCATAACATAATATACATGATTATGTGTATATTAATTATTTTTTCTTGATTTCGAATGACCTTTTATAAATCCTCTTTATAATAAGTGTGTAAATATTATACATACGTCATAAATTTATATGTAATTAAATTTTTGACGTAAAAATTGTAAAGATAATAATTTTGGTTTTTCGCGTTTATTACAGTTTTAATGTATTGTTGCAAATGAAAATAAAATGAAAAAATTTTTTTTTTTAAATTATTTTTGTTTAAATGATTTTCCAAAATAAAATTATAATAAATTTTGAACAAACACAATTTATTGTCAAAATTATTCAAATTTAGTTTTGTATAACAGGGAGCTCTGGGATTTTTCTGTGATTAATAATTTTCTCTCTCTCCCTCTCTCTCTCTCTGTTATGAATTGTCACTTTCTTCATCTGAAATGAGAGCTGTGCTCTTAATATATCGAATTATCAAAAATTTTATTTATATGTTGTAAGTATATTAAATATTACGTGTAATGTCAGAGTAAATAAAAGAAAATTAATATAAAATTAACAATATAGTAAAAACTTTAAAATTATATAAAAATCTTTTTTTCTATTTTCCTTAATTTAGAGCTAATATAGAATGAAATTACAATAAAATTGTATTATATTGGATAGACAAATTAATCAAAATGTAAAAGAAAACAAGGAAAAATTAATAAAAGCCAATATTAGGTTTTCCGGCAAAACTAACAATGTATTTATTAATGTTAACTGGTTTTTTTATTCTACATTAATCCGGATTATTATATTGTTTCTTTTCTATACAAAAAATTTTACATTTTAAAAGAGTTTTTATTTTCTATTTTTTATTTTTTATTTAATAATGTATAATAAAACTTGTATGTAATCATAATATATTGTGTAGTATAAGTCAATATATAAATTTACATGAGAAAATAAATAAGTATTTTATTGTTAAAGTGTAATTAATAGCATTTAAAATACTCATCATATTAAATAGGTATTTAATTGTTTATAATACTAGTTAAAACTTTCTACTTATTTTAAAAATAATGTAAGTGACCCCTTTTATTTTAATTTTTATTATATACATATATATATATATATAACATAGAGGAAAGAAAACCAATAAAAACCAATAATTGATTTGATTTAAATAAAAAAAATAAATTTAATATTCATTCAACTATAATTAACCTGTAAAATGTTTAAATTAATATGTAAAAATAATATAAATTTTGTACAAAATCTTCCAATATGGTATATATAAATTTTTAAGTAGAAGAACTTTTTATTTTCTATTGATATTTTAGCTCTTCTATTCAATATCTATCATGTATTAGCAAAATAAATTTAGTATATCATAAAAAGTCGAGGAAATGAAAATTTACGATATGAATTTTTAAAGCAAAAAATAATTGTCTTTCAGGAATTCGTTCAAATTATTGTCGATGTAATTATAAAAAATTTCATGTAATTTTTAAAAATTTTCAATATTCAAGTATCAATAAGATTACTTCAACAGTTTTATTTAGAAAAACATGGAAATGCATTAAGCTTGAAGTCTCTAATTAATCAGCTAATTGAAAAAAGCGTTTAAACAACGGATCGGACAGAAGAAAACGATCTATGTCTTCGTATATATTGCATTTAATAGCTCAACATTTGAATTCTTTTAAAATTTTTATTGAATAATACAATAAATACGGTATAATTGGAAAAGAAAGTCTATAAAATTAATAATATGAGTTTTTTACCCAAAAAAAAAAAAAGCTTAACTAAACAGTTTTTTAAATTTTCATTCTAAATTTTTTTTTTAAATTAATTTTTATTTTGATATTTTTTTACACATACCTAGTTATTTTTGGAAATTTTAAAATATCATCGATCATATTTTGTACATAATGAAAAATCTTTTGTAATAATGGTATTAAATTTCTTATATACCGTTTTACGTGTTACCTTCCTATACCTGTATATAGAATTGGTAATAATATATTTTTAATGTGAATAAAAAAAAAAAAAAGAAACTTACATGACAGATGAAAATTAAGAATTAAAAATATACAATTTGATTAAAATAGATAAGTACATATATATTTAATGTATATATATATATATGTATATTAATATATATATAAAGAAATATAAATAAAAGTGGTTTTCTTTTACCTAATCAGATATGTCTTTTTAATTATTGTATTGCTATTTTTAGTCATTTAAAAAATAGAAAATGAAATGAAAATAAAAACTAGCTTAAGGAGGTCATCGGACCTAATAACATACTTGATTATTTCAATTAGGTGTATAGATTGTTGCTCTATATATATATACCCAATAATTTATACTTATTATGTATGTATAATGTCTGTAATTTTTATTTTATTTTTAAAATTTATAGACATTTTATTAGTAGATTTTAGTTTTTATTTTTTATTAAAATTTTAAAATAGAAAGTGACTGTGATTCAATTACAAATAAGAATAAATTAATATATTTGTACATACTTGTATCGGAGTTAAGTATATAATATAAAAAAATAATATGATTACATGAAAGTCAGTAAAAATAAAACATCATATTTTAATTTATGATTAATAAAGGTTTTAAAGCTGGAACAAAATATTAGGTGAGATATTGCTGCGCTCATTACGCTTATAATTTGTCAGTGCCATTTAATAAAATTTTGATTTCCATATGACAACCTGGAGAAATGCTCATGGTGCACATTTTTAAGATGTAATTTTTCATATATAATTTTAATGAGCTACATTTTTAATAAAAATTGTTAAAAATTAAAAAAAAAATTTAAACTTTTTTATGTCTTATTTTAAAAAATTTATAGGTGTGACTTTTAAAATGCTCTATATTTTTGAGCCCGATCGGAGTTTCCAAAAACGAAGATTTCTTTAAAAATGTAATGAAATATTCTCGAAGTAAGATGGTTAAAACATTCCATATTTTATTCTCTTTCAAGTTAAGTTATTACATTTCATGTTTATAATACAATTAATTTTCATCGAATATTTCAATATCTAAATAAAATAGTATAATATCTAATTCATATACTAAGTTTAAGTGCAAAATACTAAATAATTATTTTAATTATTATATTAATTATCCTGGTATAATACTAAAAAAAAAGAAAAAAAAACCGAAAAAATAATGATAGAAACGAAAACAATAAGAAATGAGCTCAATATTAGCTCAATATTATTTTTGTTGTCGTATATGTTGTAAATACGAATGACACACGATTATTTTAAGTTCTATGGAAAATATGTGAAACATCAGAAAAATCAAATGCTATAAAAAGTGAATATTATGTATAGAATTTAAATATAAATAAAATATAAAAATTTTGTAAGTTCATTACGGTATTAATGTGGTAGAAATTACCAAAAGGACCTCACTCAAAATATCACTTGTTTCAAAAAAATTTCTATTAAAAGTTTAAACTTCCTATAAGATTTTAAATATTTTTAAGTTTTTTCGTTACATTTTGCGAGAAGTTGTTGTTCTTAAAGATTAAGATTTCTATATTATATTTTAAAGGCATTTAAATGTTATATAATATTGATTATAATTTTTTTAAAATGTTATATTATATAAATTACAATCAAATATGTAAGGTAATTTTATATATAATTTACGATAAAATTTACGATAAAAAATTTACGATAATGTTTTATCGTAAATTACAATAAATTTTCGAAATAAATATTTTTAAATTTTTTTTCAATATAAATTTTGTTAAAAATATTATTATTATCGTAAATATCAAATAAGTTATATTACTTGCATTTTTTATTTTTACTGTAATTGGTCCCTAATAAAATATTACTTCTTATAAGCGCCTACACGTTATGAAACGTAAACGCTTTGGGTATACATTGTGTTTATGTGGTTGGTGTATAAAAATTATAACAGAATAGAATTTTAATAATGACGTGTTCTACAATTAATTATTAACTTTTAATTATTTAAAAATATTATTAAGTAAATAACTAAAAATTTTTAGATGGCTTCTTTTTTTTTGGTTTTTTTTTTTATTTAATTTGGTAATTCTACAAGTATTTTAATCTCTTTTATCTTTTTTCATTGCATAAAATTAATGATTGTTGACCAAAAATAAAAAATAAATTGTCCTTAACAAAAAAAAAAGGTTAAAGGTTAAAATTCATTAATTGACGTAATAAACTTTAATACAACAGATAATTTAATAATAAAACTAAATAAAAAAAAATAATAATAAAAGCATAAGGAAAAAATTAAAAGTAAGAGAATTAAAAAAAGGAAAAAGAAGAAAAAATGTTAAAGAAAGCCACTTAATTGCGTAATAATATTAAGCTAAAAATTTTTCAATAGGAATAAAAAAGTAAACGAAATTGTCATACGCACCGTTATTTAGTTTTTGTTTCGTTGTTTATTTTTGTTTTCATTTTGTATTCATTTTTGATTTTGAGTGTTATATGACGCGTCAAGGACATTCACACATAAAATTCTTTTATTTTGTTATTGTTTTTTTTTTGTATATCACATACACCACCTATAATAATATTTATGTATGTGGACCTATGCCTTTAATATGTGTTATTTCCTGTACTTTTGTTTTTTTTTTTAATTTGAACACCACATATGATATGCATAATCCTTTTAAATTTATTTGTTTGTATTTGTTAAGTATATATACGAGTAGTACAAAAATATTTTGATATAATTTTACAGGTCAGGATTATACATGTTTTTTTTTTCTATTTTAGTTCGTGGTATTTTGATATAATATTCTATAAGTAGTAACAATACATACTATATACAATTACTTGTATAACAATATTAGAAATATATTAGTAATGAAAATTGTGAAAGGTTAATTTATATTTAAATATTATAAATAATTTATTGGTGGTTAATTTCTTTCAAAAATAAAAATTACAAAAATGAATTTATGTTTTTTTTTTTAAATTTTTGATGATAGCCTGTATTGGCCAAATATTACGGTCACATATCGAAAAAATTTATATATTTTTAAAGTTCAAAGTTTAATAAAATTTTTATGATAATTCAAAAGAAAGAATTCTGTAAATTTGTTTATAATTTTATAATATTATTCTGTGTTTAATGTATTGGAAGAGTAGACGAAGGCTATTCGAAATGTGATGATTCAAAATGAGATGGCATTCCTTACAGAAAAATATAGTAATTGCCTTGTTTAAATATGATGAATGTTTTAAAGTTCGCAATGTAATAAGATAATATTTAATTTATAATTTAGTTAAACCTGAATTTGAGAACCTATGTGAATCGATTATATAAGTAATTTCTCCATTTTATTTTTTTACTTTTTGATTAAGCGTAAAATTACAGTTTTTGTAGAAAAACCATTATTGTGGATTACAGGGTCAAATTACTTGGTATCTGAGCTCTTGAAATTATTTGAAAATTTTTAAGTTTTTGGTAATTTTTAAGTTTCCAGTAAATATTAAAAAAAAGTTAAAAAAAAAATGGTTTTTTACTGCCTGTATTTTTTAAATAATAATTTTGTACAAAAATAAATTTAGCCCAAACTTTTAGTTTTTGCAATATTAAAATCATATTAAATGGTACGTCATTGAAAAAAAATATTTACTTACTGGTTTCACATTAAATTAATTGACACTTAATATTAATCAATTGGAAACTATTTTGGTTTTGAAATTTTTCCTCCTTTTTTCTTATTTTTGTTTGTTTTTTTTTTTTTTTTTGTAAATCATTTTGCTGTTATACAATAAAAATAGTAAATTTTTTTTTTTTGTTAATGTCCTTGAAAATTTAATGTCATTAAAATAAAAATTTTTTATATAAAACAAAAAAAAAATTTTTTTTTTAGTTTGATCAAAACTTGAGGGTAAATTTTAACGTATGTAGATATTATGTCACAAATGACATATTTGATTAGTTATTGGTTACAAGAATACTGCAATGATCTAACAAAATAAATATGTTTAATGATGATTTGAATTGAATTTTTTTTTTTAATAAATATATTCTGATTAATTGTGTTAATTAAAAGGGTTACTTAATAAGAGTTACTAAAATTTGGTCAATATAAAAGCAGCACATTTGCTTATAACTTCTTATTGACGTAATAATCAATTTTTTTAGGTATCATAAAGGAAATTTCAAATTCACTATGTTATTTTAAACACAAAGAAAAAAAAATTAATTTTTAGCATTTGTGAAAAAAAAAATTTGAAAAAAGTGCTTATTAGTTTCATTCTATTCGTCCGTCTGCCCGTATGTCTGTTTACAAAATTTATAAGCCTATATAACAGATCTTTATTGGAAAATCATTTCCATTCAAGAACTTTTTTTTTCGATGTAAAAAGTTATAGGTCTTCCCTTTTTCCCCCTTTCTAAAAGTTGTAGCTTCTCAAAGTCCTAAAGCTGCCATTATTTAATTACTTATTGCAACGAAACCACGAACATTTTTTAAATTCTGTAAGCTAAGATATGTAGTGGTTAGCTTTTTCTACCGTGGCACAGCCCTATTGACCTTTCAAAAAAACAAAATGATTGTTCAAGTTAACCGTTATCTAAAGTCCGATAAGATGTGAGAGTCTGAAGGTTTAAAAACTCATTTTGCAAGAAAAAAATTTTTTTCTAACACGATCGTCCCGAAATTTAAAAAATTTGAATTTTCTGCACCTTATATTTTCGAAATTGGAAATTTCTTTTGGAAATTTCTATAAATCCAGATTGCTATCGTTAAATATCGTGTCACCAAAAAATATAATTATTTTTCTTAATTTACTTAATCGTCCAATTCAACCATTATGTTAATGTTCTTTCAACTATGTATTTTTTTTATGTTCATCCTAAATTTATGCAATAGTTTTATATTATATACAATTAGATTGGTTTTAGAAGCAGTATTTTCACTTGTTGAAAGGAAATGTGCTTTTTTACAAATCATTGGTTTTGCCAAACTTTATTATTATATTAGAGGCTATTTTTGACAAACAATTTCACAAAAATCTACAAAAAGAGAAATTTTTTTTTGGGAAAAAAAGAGAAAAAAGCCAAGAATATTCAAAAGGGATGAAAATTATATGTCATCAAATTATTCTGGAATCCAAAATAGATTTATTTTTTAAGAAGTCATCCTTGTGTAGTAATATGAAAAGAAAAATGTCAAAAATAATTTATTTTTATAGTATTTGGGTCCTAATATTATTTTAATGGATTTTGATTTAAAGAGACGTAAGATCAAAAAAGGAATATTTTTTGATTTTCTTTGTTTTGTTTTTGATTCTTATGAATAAAGAAAATCGTTTTGATGAGTATCTTGTTCGTTTTTTTGTCTTTTACAATGAACGTATGTATAAAGTTTCCCTTTTATATTATTTTGTTCGACAGACAAAAAAAATTGCATATTTTTAGGGTATTTTTTTTTTTTTTTGTTGCTGATATTTTTTTTGAATATGAGAAATTGATTAAGACTGTTTTAAATTTGAAATTCAAAATTCGAAGATAAAGAAAAGCATGTATATTGATTAAAAACTATCGAATTCGGCAGGAAAATTAGAAATTATAGAGATGCACTCAGCAATTATTTTTGCATATTGTTATAGTTGGCATTATATTAGGGGTGTTGCAGCATATTAAAACTATTAAAGTGCTTCAAAAGGCAAAACTTGAAAATTGCTTTATCTTCTCTTATTTAAACCAAAAACACATTGTAAGAATAAGGACATTTATGAAATAAATATGATTTTAAAATATGAACAGATAAATTTTTCAATTTTTTACTGTTTTTGTATCAATAATAATTTTGTTATTTAATATTTTAAAATTAAATAGTTGCATTTAATTCTACATAATTCTAAAATAAATAATTTTCTTTAATTTCAATAAAAATGCTAATTATTACGGCTATTGAGCATTTCTTATAAAGGTTATAAAATTAATTTTCGTGGGTTTTATTTAGAATTTGTAAAACTATTATTTTTGGGTATTAAATAAATAAAATAATTTTAATAACAATTATAATGTTATATGCGACTGACAACAGGTGAAGGAATCTTAAATCATTAAAATCAAATTAAGTTTATTGTTGTTGTTTTAATAATGCCGGCTAAAAATAAATTTTTTGTATATTTTGATTATCGTAATGATTTTTATTTTTGTTTATTTTAATCAATAATATCAATAAAATTTGATTATTTTGGTATTTACAGGGTGGTTCGTCTAAGGTGGCGAATAATTTCAGGGATAATTGTTTGATCAATGATACCTAGAAAAATGCCAGATTTTTCCTGCATATAAATAAATCCTTATAACTTCGGAACCATGTGATATAGAGTAACTATCAGGGGTTGGTTTCACAAGCGATTGATTGTTCTTTATCTCTAGTACAACATTCAATCTGATTTTATTCATAATTTTCGAGATAAAGCTCACAAAAGTTCAAATTTTTGTTTTCTTTTTGAATTTTTTTTTTTAAAAACTCGAAATTTCTCGAGAATTTTTGTTGTTTTTTTTTTGTGCGATGCGCTACAATAAGATCTTAATCTATATCTCGTATAGTTTTGACAGTGAAATGTGTTAAATGTGTTTAAAAAACATGCAAAAAACATGCGGCCATTCTTCAGAAGAAAGTGAAAATTTTACATACATTTTCCCACTTATTTTCACATACTTATTTCATGCAGTCATATATTTTTTAATCTTTTTAACTAACTTACAACTATAACAATAAAAATAACGTTAATATACTTAGAACTTATATAATTTACATAAGATAATTTAATAAATATAATAGAATAATAGTTTTCCGAGAATTCCAAGTGATTTTTATTTGTATATAATTTTTGATAAAGTATATATGAGCAAGTCAACTATATATGGAAGCAAATAAATGGGAATATAATGAGAATATTAAAAGTCAAACCCTAATTATGTTTTACATAATATACATCTTTACATACTTAAAATTTAACGCCGCATTATTTCTCATTAATTACTCACTAATTTTAATGTTTTCTCTCGCATATACGACTGTGTTATTATTTTATTACTCGTTTAATTGTAATTAAAATATTGCAACAGATGTGAAAATTTTTATTATATATCGTTTTTGTTATATATACGTATATATATGTAAATAAATGTGGGTATATGTAAATTTAAATATACATATAAACATTTGGAATTATGTTATTCCTAAACTAAGAAAGAACTTTGCAAAAATTTCATTAGAAAACTCAAAACTTTTTGTTATAAAAAATTATGTTTCAAAACTGGGCTAATTTATATTAATTATTATGATAGTATTATGACCATGATATTCAAAAAACAAAAAAAAATTTAACAATGAAATGAAATCATTAAAATGTTATAGTGTGGAGTATGAGAAGAATTAACCGTGGTTGGTCCTTTTTTTCTGATCTGATTTCATATACAGTGAAGTAGATATTGTAATCGGACAAACTAAATAAACTTTTCTTCGTGCAAATTTTGGGTAAGGAAAATTTTTACTCAAATATTTGCCTATAATTTTGTTTCATAACCGTGCGATTCCGTTTTAAATTATCGCCATTATTTTGACAGCTTGCGATAGTAACTTTTTTCGAAATTTTGTATGTTTGGAAAATACAGTGTTCCATAAATTGAAATTGTTTTAGAATTTTTTTTTTTTTAAATTTCTTTATTTCTGTCATAAATTTCGAAATAAGATTATTTTTATAAAATAATTACCACGCATTCTCCCTTTCTTTTTTCTTCTACAAATTTACGATTTTTTATTTAACAATGCGCTTGGTCATATACTGCTCATATCCTCTTTATTTATTTTTTTTTTTGGTTCTAATTGAAACTCTACACACATATATATATATATATATATATATATACCAATCTATCATAATAATAATGAATATATAATCAGTGATTATGATGGAGAGTGTGTAAGTTAATGTCATAAATTCCCGTCCCCCTTCTATACTTTTACTAAAGTGATTGCGTATTTGTTAGTATATATACATATATTATTTAGATAAAAGTATTATATCGGAATAATGAGCTAAAAAGCAACAGAATATTAAAAAAAAATAAAAATATAAAATAAAATAAAAAAAAGGATCCAAAAAAAAAAGAAAAAATAGAGAAAAAACAACACAAACTTGAATACCCTTAAAATAAAAATAAAAAAAAAGTGTTCACTGACGTGTGTAGGTGTTAAAATATAATCTTTGTACTTTTGCTTTCTTATTTTGGTTAACATTTTTTAAGTGACACTTGACAAATTCAAAAATATAATAAATTACTATTGGGAATTATAATGTACATAATGGTACATGTTATACACATAATATTATACTGTTATACACATATATACTGTATATTGTATTATAATAGATAATGTACATACTTGTGCATAGAAATATTTTTTTACAAAATAGTTTCAATGAATAATAATGCTTATATGTGAAAGTATATATAAAAAAAATTTCATGGAATTTTTTAGAAAATTCTTTACACATGCACTGAAATACTGAAATAATATTTTCATATTATATTAAAAATGGCATGAGAATTGATCAAGTTTAAAATTTTCTGTGTCATTCGAAGGCGTTTCAAAAAAAAGTAAGAAATTTTTCCTTTAATTTAAGATGTACCAGCAAATTTAAAACCGACGCACTCAAGTTTTTTAATTAAAATTTCACAAATATTTTGGTATGCTGAAGACTACTGTGGTGCGGTTCGTAGAAAATTTTCAGCGGAATTTAATTGGAATTTTAATTAATTGGGTTTTTTGTGTTTTTTGAAAGGAAGTTGCAAGAATAATTTTTTTTTAATTTTTTTTTAATTTTAAAATTTTCTAAATATAGTCATAAATGATTTTATTAGTATTTTTTTTATATTTTATTTTGAATTTTAATAATATGACGTTTATTCTGTTAAAATATCAAAAATAATCTGAAATTTTTCACTGATATTCAATTATTTTTCAGATATTTAAATTTTGCTCATCCAAACTCTCAATAAGCTCAGTTATCTTTCAGCTCAATAACTCCATTCATCTCAACCAGTTCAATTATCTTTCACATATTTATATTTTATCTTTTTTGACTTATTTTACAGATATTACTGAAAAATTAATATAAAATTTCATGTAATTTTATAACAGTTTTATAACAGTTATAATGAAGATAATGTTATAATAACGAAGTCAGATAAATTAAGAATATTTATATTTAATTTAAATATAATTTAATTGAAACAATTAAAATTATCATTATATTTAATAATAATTACAATTAAGAGGAGAATAAAGCTTAATAAAATTAATTGAAACGCTGAATAAAGAAAACTATGAAATATTTAAAATTTCTTGTATTTGAATACGTTTATAAATAATTTATATTACAATTAATATTTTCACTAGGAATATAATGCAATATTGAACAATTATATTATACTGTATAACAGAAAGAATAGTAATAAAATTAATGGAAAATTTCAAATATAACATCAACTATTATTTTGATTTAATATATTTAATACACAATTATGATTTATAACAATCTTCAAGTTGGATTAACACGTATCCTTTTTAATATCTATATAATATGAGAAACGAGCGAGATGGTGAGTAAAGAGAAGTACAATGTTTAGTACAATAATTTAGGGAAAAAATGTCATAATTTTTGTTATCCTTCTTTTTTTTTTTTTTGCTTTACACTTTATTTTTGAAGCAAAGAATAAATAATTAAATTCATTCATAAAGTAAGTTGCACACACATATATAATATTATGTATATATACTTACATATATATATTTCATTTGTTAATATAATGTGAATATAGTAGACTGATTATACATTGCTTCTCTTTTTACTTTTGGATTTTTCAGAAAAAAATATTATTATGAATGAAATAAAAGGATGTACGTGAAAAGACTATGTAATATAATTACGTACATTACAGATGTATATATATATATATATATATATATATATATATATATATATAGAAATTTATGAATTCTATGAGCATAATATGTAATAAAATATTACTTTTACATATATATATACATATATATCTAATATATACATATTATAATATATATATATATCATATATACCATAATATACAAATATGTTCTCACTGGTTAAAAAAATTTACTAAATATATTATATGAAACAGGTAAATTTCATACTAAATTTTATGTTATATAATATTTATTTGATAATATAATATATGCCATGTATATGTATTTTCAAAATTTAATATTAACAAGCTAAAATATTTTCATGTATATATATTATATAAAATATGACTATATAATACGCAATTTATAATACACAAGAGAAAATTACTCAAATGAATTTATTATAATTTTGTTTTATACTCTTTCACTTATTTTATGGACATAATATTATATATATATATATATATACAAACAATAAGCATACATATAATATTATATATTATGTATGTATGGATATATATGGGATAATATCATATTATAAGTGCCCCAGGAAGTAAAAATATAAGAATGAGTTTTTATTTTAATATTATGAGAGAACTTTAAATATAATGTATATTATAATGTATGTATAATATGCAATATGCATATGTGTGTAAATATAATAATTATATGAAAGAAAAAAAGAAGAAAAAAAAAAATGTCAAATAAATGAAAAGTGAAGGAAATGACTGATAGAAAGTACTAAGAGAAATATATGACAGGAGACGGGACGGGATAGTGAAAGTGCTGGTGGTTGTGGGTCTGGTTTTGGTAAAATAATATTTTATCAATATTTTTTCGAGGGTTATTCGTTTCTTACTCGTATTTTTGAATTTTGATGTAGAATTTTCAAAAGTTTTTTTGGTATAATTTTTTCAGTTTATTCTTTGTTTTTTATTCAAGAAATTCTTTTGAGATTTAAAAATAATTTTAAATTTAGTTATGAAAAAAATATCATTTGTTGTTTTATCAATTAATTTATTTTTAATAAATTTACATTTATCAGCCTTAAGGCTGCGATTATGAAAGTTCTGTTGAAATTGAAATGTCTGTTTTGACGCAAGTCTATCCGAAACAGTCAGTCTATTTTAAATATTTATACTTTTAAAACTATTTCCAAAATATTGTTTAAAAGTTTACTTGGACTTTACTAAAACTTTCTATTTTTAACTTAATTTTTCAGTTTCACCCAGCCAAATGATTTTGGTAATGCATTCCATCCTAATTTACGACAAAAATTTGGGGAATTTTTAAAAAATTAAAAAAACATACAATCTATACCTGACCAGGCATAATACGGAAAATTAAATTTTTTCTTCTATATTTGATAAAATTTTCTATATACCATTGCAAATTTCTGAAGTTTAATTTCTCAATATTAGTATATTTAGTATATACGCATAAATCACTGTACAAAATGAATTTTCTCTAAATCTGTTATATGTTACATGTGTTTGTTAAACCGTACTCATATTACCACAGTATATAACAATTATATTGTTATATATGATGACTTAAAAAATATTTAAAGATACAAAAAATAAAATAAATAATTTTAAATAATTTTTATCTATTACAATATTTTTCTTTTGTAAACTACCATATACAATATTATTGTCTATTAAATGAACGCGAATATCCTCAAATACAAAAAAATATATATTTCAATAAAATTCAAACATAATTTTGTATATGTGTAGTATAACATTATAATTTTATTATACAATTCTTTCATTCTTAACATTATGGGAATATCTTTATAAATTATTTTCATTAGTATATGTACATTTATGTGTTATACATATGTTTTATAGAGTATTATTTGTATATTGGACTTAAATTGGACTTATTATATTAATAAATTTATTTAAGTGGAACATAAGTTAAGTTTTTATAAGGATTATTTTCAATAGTGGCCACTTAATCTTTTGATGTGTTAAGAAATATTATGTGTAATATTTTTTTTCTTGTTTCTCTTATAATCACATTCATTTAAGTTAAGATTCTTTTGTATTTATTGTAAGATTGTTATATAGAGTAAAATAATTTGGTATAGTGGAGGTGTTTATTATATCAGAAAAATTAAATCGAAATGATTTAATATAATAAAACTAAAATAAAAGGCTATTAATAAAATCTATTTATAATTTTTTGAGAGAACATTTTAATAGCATCGTGTATCATAAAATATGACTTTTATTTTTAGATTTGAATATAGGTTTAAGGCGCATATATGGAATATTTAAATATCAATTACTTTACTATGAAAAAAAAAATATATGAAATTATCCCTGAAATGATAAAGAAAAAAAAAATCGTAGCCAATGCCAACTTACTCTATTGAAATGAGTTACCTAAACCTTATTTGAGTTTTAAATTCACTCCCGACCACTTAAGAATGTTTTAATTAATATGAGATATTTTATAAGTGAATTATCGATTAAGACTTCTAATTTTATATGTCTTTTCATCAGTCAGCCCGTCAGTGTATGTGCTTTTAAATCAGTGTATGTTAAATTCGATCATTATGTGAATACTTCTTTAAATTTATTTTTGTTCCCTCATCCTAAATATATGCAATTTTTAAATTATTTTGGTATATGAATAAAAGTAGTATTTTTACAGTGTTATAGGAAAAAGTGCTATTAAACATAGGTTTTAATGTAACTATATTTATAGTCATATAGTTGGGTTCAATTATAATTGTGGTTAAAATAATTACAAGAGTATTAATTTTTCGATGGCAACATATGGTATATTTGCAAATGTAATAATAATTTTATAGATTTAATTGGGTAATTAAATTGTCAATTGAATTTTTGTTTTATTTTATTTTTTTTTTAATTTTTGTTGAAATATTTAATTATTTAATTAATCGTTTATGTTGAGTTTTAATATTAAAAATAAATACTTAAAATACAAAATAAATAAAAATTAAAAAATTGCATCTGGTGATCTTTTAATATCAGTTTTAAATTTGTATTATACAAGCTTGATAATCAATAAACTTCAAAATTTTTAATTAATAGTTGGAAATTGAAATGTTCACAAGTGTTAACAGTCTTATTTTGATTAAGTTGTATAAAATGCATTATGCTTTGGAAAGGGCTTTATGACCCCGATGGAAATTTCACGGGTTGAGCTGGCTGCCATACTGCAATTTGTCCGGAACTTAGGTGTAGTGCTAATGTAGGTGGGAATGGGAATCATAACACATGCTATGGGCGACGTTAGAAGGACCTATGAGCCTCGGTGACCAATGGGAAAAAGAATATGCTTTTTAACATGGGGGTGCATATCATATATATTAAATTTCTATATATATATATATTTATATATATATATATATATGTATATACTAAATAATTAATTTGTGATTGTATTGAAAGTACTTATGTCGATTGCGAACATACTTTTGTAATTCTCTCGTGTAAAATATTTTAAACTATTAAAATTTAATATATAATTATATTTTACATGCATAACATATTTTATATAATATATACGTGTAGGTAGAAGATCATTAAAATAATTTACACCAAAAAAATCTGCAAATCTCATGAAATTTCTTAAAATGAATAAAGTATTTTATTTTATTTTCTTTATTTTTTTATGAAAATTTATTTTCATTGATAAAGTAATTCAAATTCTCAAAGCAATCTTTATTTTTTTCTTTCTGTTATACGACCATATTATTATACCTTATATGTGTTTATTTGCACTGCGGTACAATAGGTTATATTATGTAATAAGTATAGGCAAAGTTTATTATACAGAAATGAAATTTATTCTAAAAATAGAAAATATTTTCTAATTTTGAATAAAAATTTTCTATGTTTATAACTACATACCGTACATATACATAATATATGTATATTATTATATTTGTGTGCTTTTTAATTTGTGAATATTTAATTTCCCAAAAGATATCGCAACAAGAAAGTAATAATATAAAGTTAACAAAAAGAGAGAGAGAGAGAGAGAGAGAGTGAGAAAGAAGAGAAAAAAGAGGAATTAAATTGATAAGACATCATTTCATTATTGTTCTACAAACACATGCTCTCATCATTATTTTATATTTACACAATATTCTACTGTGTTTGTATGTATGTTATGTAAAATATTGAATTAATTTGTTCGTATTTTTCTATTTTCAAAAATTTTCTATTTCACATTAATTTAATATCTCGTTCGCCGTTATTATAATAACATTTTTGAAAAATAAAAGCTAAAATGGAATCGTAAATAGAGAAAAATTTCAAAAATGTTAGATGTTAGACATCAACTAAATTTATTCTATGTATTTTTATTCTATCCTTTAAACAATGGGCTCGAATTTATCCATTTTTTTTTGATATTTTATTTCTATTCAATTTAAGTTAATTTAAATATTTTCAAATGAGATTTTTTCAATCTTGAAATATGCACAAATTTTAGTTAATAGCATAATTAGTTATTAATTGTGTGTATAACAGTGCATTTGAACTAAAATAATATTGGACGACAGAGTGAATCAAACCAGTGGGCTTTTATGTTCGCGTCACATTTTCCTTTTTCGTTTTAATTTTAATTATTTGTTTTAAAATGGCAATTAGGATTGCCCTTGTTTTTTCGAATAGAAAAGGTAATGGCTAAACATTTATTAATTGAGTTTGGTGAGTTTGAAAATACGATTACACTTTTCAGTTCCCGCGAGAATCTAGGATATTTAGGATTTCAAAGGCTCAAGAATTATTTTCTAAGTACGATTAATTTGTTTATGAAATTTGGGATTTTTATTTCGAATTTTTGAATTTTTGCAAAGCAAAGCAGGCCTGCCGAAGAATAGAGTTAATCAATTAATAGGCACATTTTGCTTCTTAATATTGTTTTTCAAAATATTCTTAAAATTTTCATCATAGAAAGAAAAATTATGATTAAAGGAAATTATAATTATTGTAGAATAACTAAATAATATGCTGGCATTTAATAAAGAAACGGTATAATTAATTAATAATCCTTAAGGATATAAACTCTTAATGAGTATAACATTTTATAAAAATTAATTGCATTAGCATAGCTCAGTACGATTAAATCAAATTATTTGAATTAACCATTTGAAATGGGAATTTAAAAAAAGTAATGTTAATTTTTAAAAATGTTAATTTTAACATATAAAATTATTATTTGGAATTAAATAAAATAGGAAAATTTGTAAAAAAATTTGAACCGATATTATCAAAGTTTAATAATATTAAAATTTTATAAAATAAAATATTTTTATATAAGAAATTTTTTAACATCATTTTTATCTTCTTTCAACATTTCAACCTTTAGAAAATAAAAAAATCTACGAGCAATAATAAGAAGATATAAAAATAACCTTTTTTATATCTCAGGTGTTTTTTTACAATTTCAAAATGTTTCTGATTATATATTCGATTATCGGGTCCTATTTTTATATTGATTGAAGTTATGATATAAGAATCACCATACATTTTATGTTTATGTTACAGTCATATTTCTTTTATTCGAACTTTATCTAATTTAACATCTTATTTTTCTCCTTATAATATTAAAAATTTAGCATTTGTATAACTTTAACAGTTAATATAAACTATAAACTATAATAACAATCTTAAATTGTTATATGAATGAGATTATTTTACTCAAGTAGTATCGGCACATAATTCATTATGAGTATGTTATATTAGTATATTGTATGAGATTCGAATTAAAAAGGTTCAACTGTATATAAATATGCGAAATTAGTAGTATAAAATCTAAAATCGTAGGCATCTTTTATTCTATATTATTGTAATACTCGTACACATAAATATATATGCAAGTAGGTATATTATGTTAATATTACATACTTTTCATCACAGGAGGTCCATATAAACTATTAAATATATAATGTGTATATATATATTGGACGTTTATATATTTAGCAATAAAATAATAATGATAATAAAAATAATAAAAGAATGGCCGCTTTTATTATTAAAGTCACGTCAATTTTCTCTTCTTTTATCGTTTTTAATTTTGCATTCTCGGAGCAAAAAATGTGGTACAAAAATGGAAATAAGGATAAATAAAAATGAAGCAAAGAAAAAACAAAAAAAATACTTAAATGTTTGTGATGTGGAAACGAAGAAAAATAAGTAAAAAGTCAAAACTATATGAATAACATAACTTTTATAACATACTATTAAAATATTATAGTTAGGGTATACATTCTCTGAATGAAAACAAAATATTTTTGAAATTTTAAAGTGACCATCTGTATTATAAATTATAAGAAAAATTAAAAAAAAAAAATCCAATTAGTTATTTGATTTTATCAAGAAATTGTAATTAGACCTTAATATTGTACTCATAGTAAAAAAATTTTTGGGGAAGAATTTTTTCTAGAAAATTTAAATTTTATAATTTTTATTTTAACACCACTCCATTTTATTTCCAATCGAATTCCTTTTCAATTTTCTAATCCTGGTTTTCAAAAATTCCTTCAAATTTCTTATTTCAATTATATTAGTTTGGTCTATCAAATTTTCATTTTACCTATGAAATAATTTCTTTTTTTGCAAAAAAAAAAATTTTTTTTTTTTTTTATTATTCTTTATTGTTGTATTACCATTAACAATAACGAACCTACACAAATATTAAATTGAATTGTCTCATGATGATTATTAAGTCTCTCCCCATATTATACCATATATACTCGTAATATATACGAGTATATATATAAGAATTTCATTATTTTCTTTTGTTTTTTCATTGGTATGATAATATGTATACAATATAATTTTTGTAATGGATATGTTATAAATGAAAATGGTGAAAAAATAAAAATATTAGAATAGAACAGAGGTTGGCTAAGCTCTCCTTGGCTTGATGGTCTGAAACCATTTTTTTAAAATTTGAAATTTTAAGCGTGCCGTAATCAATTATGTACAAAAAATTACAGAATATAAATTACAATCGTAACAAGAAAAGTGTGACACAAATTCTTTTCTTCAAAACACATCCACTGTTCCTCTTGACATCAAATTCAAAGTTAAATCTTAATCAAATACGGCCGATTACGCAAACTAATTATTTTTATTCGTTCATCTTTCAATGACTCATATGATTCCTAATTTGGGGATAAAATTAAATTAATCACAACATTCTATTTAAACTTTTACAGTTTTATTTTCTTAAGTACATAAAATATTTAAAATATTAGAATAACACAAAAAGTCTTATTATATACAAGTGTTATAAGTAATTTTTAAAAAGGCTGAATGTGGTACGCCGACTAAATAATTTTGTCAACCCTGTAATAGGATAGCCATTAGTTATAGGGATCAAATCAAGAACAATTCAAAATTGGTGAGTAAATATTTTTATAAGCGCACCTATAATATTACACGATTGTATATTACATTCTTTTATGTTATGTTATATATAAAATTTTTAAATGTTATTATCATTTTTATATTAGAATATAATATCATTATTATTGTTATATGTAGAGTAGAATATTTATGTATGTATTATGTTAATGAATAAAAATATTAGTTGATTTTATATTCTGTATAGGTACACAATAGGTAGTCAAATCAGCAAATAGAAAAAACAAAATTAATTAGATATATGAATATTTCTTGGAAAAATTATATTATTTAATTTATTTGGAGAAATTTCGATATTATTAAAATGTATAGCAGAATATGCAAAATTAATGTTTTCGTTTGAAATTTTCTTATTGTTGTATTATTATTTTTTGTTTTTTTGAAAATTTTCTATATAATTTCCAAATTTTATTGAAATGGTGTTTTGTTGATATAGAGATTGAATGAATGTTTGTTGTTATAATATGTACGGGTTGTTGTTTTAATTGTTTTCACAATATTGTTTTTATTTGATAATTGAAAAATATAAGGTGATATCAGAAATATTTAAATAAAGATAAAATATTTTAAAATTTATTCGAATATTTTAAATTTTTTTGATTCAATGAATTCGAAAGAGTTAAAATTAAAATTTTTTGTTTTTAGATTTCTTATTCTGTTATATACGAAAATTCTATATTAAAAATTTTTCATCATTGAGCTCATCAAAATCATAAAAAATATTTTTGACACAATGTGGAGAAGGTGAGAATTCGGTATTTTCCAACTTTTTTAACAATTATTCTAAAATTAAAATTATTTTTAATATTTAAGACTTTTTTTTGTTTTGTACGACTTTATGTCTAATATTTTTGAATGATTTTTGTTATACAAATTTCAGGTTTTTCAATACAATTAATTTTTTGCGAAAAAAAATTTAAAAAATCTTATTTAAATGATAAAGAAAAATTAATTTATTTCTTAATTCCTTTAAAACACCCTGTATTAACTTTCTAAGTATAAAATATTGTATGTTAAGTTTGTTCTTATCCTATTTGATAATAGATTGGTTTTCCTTGAAGGGCATCTCTTCTAAATTGTATAAGAATTGTTATGAGTTAGTTAAGACCTGTTAAGGTTGTGTGCTGTGAATTTTTATTAAACGAAAATATTATATATGAAATATATATAACGCATATACATATATGTATAACTGTTATACATATATGTATAACTGTTATACATATATATATATATATATTTTTTATTACAGAAAGGGTATATCTTTTTAATTTTTATGTTATTTGTTTTCGTTATTTTCCACTGCTTTTCATTGTTGATGAAAGGACTTTTATTTTATTTTTCTCTTCTTCTTATAATTTATTTTTATTTTGTGTTGCCGGTATTATGTATGATTCCTTGTTGAAAATAAATTGAATTAAATTTTTATTATATTTATTTATTTTTTTTTTTTTTTTTCGTTCTTCTCGCATAATATTTTTTTTTCTGTTATTATTTTATATGTATTTTCTTTATATGTATATGTATGATCTATTTTTAGAATATAAATTATTATGTAAGAATAAAAGACAAGGATGAAAATATAAAGATGTTTAAAAGAGAAAGAGGAAAAAGGAAACGTAAAAAAAAAGGATGTCTAATATTTTTGAGAAATAAGTGAAGATGTTGTTTTTTTTGTTATTATTTTTTATTTTAGGGATAATTTAATATTTTCTTTTTGTATTTTATGAAATGTATCTCTGATTAAGTGGTCCATGTTTTTTTTTCTCTTTTTTTTTAACACAATGATTACCGTTCACGATTTAAAATATTTCTACATATTTGCGTCCGTCAAGGGTGTTTACTTTAAAAACTTTACTGTTCAAAGAAGTGCTTGCTTGTACGTTTTTTAGTCAGAAACTTTTAATTTGGAAAAAAATTGTATTAGAAAATTATAAGTATGAGTTTTTGAAAATTATAAAGTGAGTGTTCTCTGAATATCATTATATATTTCAGTGATTCCCAAAGTAGTCCATATAGACTCCCAGAAATCGATGAAAACCTGCTAGGGGTTTACGAAAAAATACAAATTTAATAAAATTAGTTTTTATTTTAACTTTCTCAAATCATAGGCGTACCTTGCTATTGTTAGAAATTTACGTCTATCAAAGAAAGTAGCAGGGGGTCTATCACAAATTGAAAAACACGACAAGAGGTCTACGAGAGAAAAAAGTTAAGGAACTTTTGATATAGTTATAAGAACTTAAAATTTTTCATTAAATCATTATCGGTATGCCTTTCGAATTTCAAACTGCATGCATAATTTCGCAATATTTTGTTCAAAGTTAAATATAAATTTGTTTTCAGTGTAAGTAGTTTAATTAGAATTAATTTTGCAGCTATTGAATTTCGAATATTATGGATTGGGAATTCAATAGCAAGAAAAAAGTAAATTTTGTTTTCAGCAATAAATTTGAACTTAATACTAAATTTGAATAGAAAACAAGGAATAGGGTGTAAGCGTAAACTCAATGTTAAAACATACTTATAGTATTAAAAATTTTCTCTCCAAAATTTTATATTTTCTAACCGGAATTCCAAAATAAGTAGGTAGTAAAATGAACAAAAAAAAAAAACGAAGTGAAAACAAAATGAAAAATTCTTTAGCATTGTCTTAATTTCTTATAATAATTTTGATATTTATTTTTATCATTTTTACCGACCGCGTGGTATACAATAAGGTAGGTTATGTGATGATACCAAATTTCGCATATCAAATTTTCGGTGGAAACATACTTCTGCGTGATAGGGAAGCGCTAATAAACTATTTTTAGAGAGATGTCAGTCTGTCGGTCTGTGGGCCTGCCGATCTATCGTTCTGTGTGTACACGTGTGTATCTCAAGTTTGACTGAACCGATTTTGATGAAATTTTATATATGAGTTTATTTTGGCTGTGGCATGGATTGATCAACTTTTGGGATATATCATTCTTTGAGAACTGCACTTTATAGGTGGCCTGTTTTACATTTTTGATCATTATGAAGAAAATATTCAACCAATTTTGTAGAAATTTTATATTTAAGTTCGGGATGTTAATACAATCAATCCATAAATTTTTTTGGAAAGATAAGGGCTCGGAAATCAACTTGGGGTTTTATGTTGCATTTTTCACCGTATCTACTGAACGGATTGATAGAATTTCTTGAAATTTGATATTTGAATTTTAGTTGTTACCAAAACCAAATAGTAAATTTTTCAGGAAATTCGAACGGCACAAAGCGAAATTCTATTAAGAGCCAAATTTAGACTTCTCTAGATATTTTAGCCTAAAGCATGCTGGATTCCTTAAAATTGAAAGGAAGTGTTCAAAATTCATTTACATAATCTTCTGTAATACTTTTATTAAATTATATAATACACATTGCGATCAGTTATGTGTTGACCACATCGGATTTTTTATTTTTAAGTTCATTAAAATATAAGGTTTGCGATGACCTTGCTATACATAAAATTTAAAATTATGAAGAAATTTTTTAAGAGCATAAATAATGTTCATTAACTTTTGTTGTTTTTGTTATTTTAATTTTTTTTTTGGTTTATTACGTTAAAAATTCTCTTTTTGTTTTTTTTTTTATACAAAAAGTAATTTGTAATTACTTTTCATATAAGTTATACTTTCATATTTTTTTTTATTTTGAACTTCGCAAAACATGTAATCCTTTTCTAATTTTAAATTTTCATAATAATATTATGATTGAAGGGAAAATTTTCTACCACTTTTAAAACCATAAATTAATTTTTTTTTTAAAAAATAATTTTTACCTAAAAATTTTAAATCATTTTTGAGTGTAATTTTTTTACTGAATTTAAATTCTATTAGATACTTTAAATGAATTAGTTATAATATTAATTTTCAAGTTAATAGAACATTTATTCATTTAATGGTTATATAAAAAAGTTGTAAAGAAATTGTAAATATTTCAAGAGAACTTATGTACGAGTAATATGCCTAGTTATATAGGAAAAATGTCCAGGTTTCCACTTTAAAATAAAAATTAATGAATACAGTAAAAATTATTACTAAATTTTAAAATATTTGTTCGGCAACATGTTTCAAATTCAGTCCCTCATACAGTCGAAGATTCCGAGAAGGATATTTGTTTTATAATTGTGTATTTGATTTCTGTTAATAATACCAAATACTCAAAAACTTTCTGGTACACTCATATTGAACTAGCTTCCCAATTTTATTTTAGTGTGAAATTTTTATTTGAAAACCTTGTTAAATTAAACACAATTTAACATTTTCTAATGCATTTTTAAATAATATACAAAATATTATACGCAATATTATTCAATTTTTAATAATTTTCTACTCCGAATAATTCAAGAAAATTCCTATTTAATTGAAAAAGTATTTTTCTAGAATTTAATTAAAATTTTCCAGTTTATTCAAATAATGACTTTTAATATAATTTTATATTTAAATATTTTTCCTATTTTTGGAAAATACAACACTCTACTCAAATTGTTAAACTACTTAATTAATAATATAACATTAGAGATATTAAAGTATTTTGAAAAATTACATTGTCATTTTTAAAAAAAATTCTAAGAAATTGTATCCAATTTTACTTATAATTAAATATTTAACAAAAATTTCGATTTTTTTATTTTTGTATTTATATTTGAATAAAGTTGGGTCAAACCAATGGTTTGTAGCACTTTTCCCTTCAACAAGTGAAAATTCAGATTTTAAATACAGTCTATGTATACCTATCACACTATTAAAATTATTTTCATTTATATACAAAACTATTTCTAGAATTGCATATATTTAGGATGATGCATATATGCAGTCTTTGAAATAAAGCAAAAATTAATATAAAGAGGGGTTAACATAATGCTCGATTTTAAGGTTTAATTGTATGAGTTAAGAAAAATAATTATATTTTTTATTATCATGAAATTTGCCGTTAGCTTTTTGTGTTTATAGAAATTTGAAAAAGCTTACGGTTTGGAAAATATAAGGTGTCAAAAATTCAAATTTTACAAATTTCAAAAGGCGATAACTTGAGCGGGGGTGGATATGGAAAAAAATTTTTTTCTAACGAAATAAACTATTTGTTAATGTCTAAAAGCCCCTAAAATTTCAAGCTTCTGCAAGCTGGGGTCTAGAAGAAAAACAATATCAAAAATTTGGAAAAAACGGACTTTAGATAACGGTAAATTTGAACGGCCATTTTGTTTTTCTAAAATTCAACTATAGTATACCACGCTAGGGAAAGCAAGCCGCTGCCTTTCTGCTTTTGCAAAATTTCAAAAATGCTTATGGTTTCATTGCAACAAATAGTTAAAGAAGGCCATTTTTAAGGTTTTGCGGGGGTATAACTTCTAGAGGTGGGGAGATAGGTAAAAATTTTGTTCCACGGAAATAAGTTTCTAGTAAAGATCTATATACATATAAAATTTCAGCTTTCTATCTTCAAGGATGTAAAAGTTTTGTAAACAAAAAAAGTGTCCACGGACGGACGGACGGACGGACAGAGTGAAACTAATAAGCACTTTTTTTCAAAAAATTTTTGGAAAAGTGCTAAAAATAGTATTTATAGCGAGCTTCGGAATATATGATGGTACAATTATAGTTATAATCAATATTAGAATGTAAAGAAATTTTTGAAAATATTTAATTTTTAATATTGTTGATTTTTTCTTATAATTATGAATTAATTAATTTTGTAATATAAAAACTATAATATTATTTAGATTATATGAAATTGTTAGATTACACTAGTACATTCATTTAGAGTAAAAATATTAATTCCATATAAGCTCGTCTTGTTTTAAAACAGCAATATTGAAAGCCTATATTATATTTATATATATTTACTAATTATATATAGTAACTCGGTAAGGATATATAAATTTTCCTATAACTTTAAAATGTCTTATAAATTAAAATTCTTCTATAGTTTTAGAAAACATAAAATAGATATTTGCATTTTTTACTGTTTATTAATCAAAAAAAAAAAGAAAAATAGCCTAATATGTTATTTGAATATAGGTGAAAGAAAACAAGAAAATTTAAATTGAAAAGAAAAAAAAAGTTATTTACGATATTGCATAAGAATAGTTGTGCAATAAATTTAAAATTTTAATTGAACTTATATCAAACAAATTCAACTTGAAGTAGCAATTTAAAAATTTATGTAGCACAATATACAAATGTAGCAGAAATGTAGCAGAAATAGAGTAGACTTCACTGAAAAAACTGGTCACTATTTTGGTAGCCAAAAGCAGGATTACAAGCTCTATATTTGAAGTCGCTTAAAAATAAAAAAAAGTCGCTTAAATACAAAAATTGGCAATATTTTTCCCTCCATATTGAATACATATTTATTCTGTAGCGGTATACATAGCTGTTTTGACTACATTTCCAATTGACCGTGTGAGATTCTTCATGTGTATATATGATAAACAAAATATTTCTAAAGTTACTGAGTAAAATTGAAAATTTGTTGAATAATTATGACTGTTTCTGTAACTGGACATGTTCACTTACAACGCTCACTGTAATGTTTTTTTTTTGGTGCAGTTATTTATTTAATAACTAAAATATATGCTAACAATTTGGTCAATTTATATAGCTACCATTTTCTATATATATAAAATCTGAAAAGACAATGCTTAAGTTAAATTACATAACCTTGACTGAAATAAATAATTGCGGAACCAATCAAATTTTAAAGGCTATATCGGTAATAATATAGCTCTTAGTAACGCAAGCGGCTTGTATTTTTTTGCAGTATAAGAGAGGAAAAAATAGTAAGTAATATTCCGAATGCAGTGCAATAAAACATGGAAGAAATTGTTATTTTTTTGTAGTATTTCGATTTCTACCAGTTTGTAGCATTAAGAGCATGAAAAACTATATGGTAGATATAGTAACATTTTGAGTGCTAAAGAGATATTCCTCTATTTACTACAGGGAATACAATATAAAATACAATAATTTTTGCATTGCAATGAAAAGAATTTCAAATTCAATTTAATTCTTTTAAATGAAAATTTGATATTCCAGTTAAATAAAATTCAAAATGAAAAATTTAGAAGAGAAAAAAAAAAAACAATCTGTTAACATAGTTTTAATGTTATGGTGGTCTATGAACTCGAACAATAATTTAATCGTGTACATTTTAATTTTGTTTCTCTTATGTTCGTGTACATTTTGTATGATTATTGTTCTTGTATTCTTTCAAAAATTATTAACTAAATTTTAGCAATTTTTTTGTAGTTTCTTGTTTGTTGTAAGTCTGCATGCTATTATACTTGAGTATATAGTTTTCGGAATAATAAACGAAATGAAAAAAGAAAAAAATTATAACTAAAATCTAAAAATAGAAATGCTGTATCCAAAAATAGAAAATTCTAGTTTTTTGTTTTTTGTGGCAAAAAAAAAAAAAAAAATAGAAATAGAAAAAGAAAAGAAATTGGAGGTGCTAGCGAAAACAATTTGCGATTCATTTTGTTAAAGCAGAAAAAGAGGAAAACGATATAAAAGTTTTTGGTATTGTTTTTGAATTGTTTACTGTCTGTCGGTTCAATATTCATGAATATCAAAATATTTAGTATATAATAAAAAATTTTGTGACTTGACCTTGTATGACCTTTTATGATATTAAGTAAATATTGATTTCAATTATATAAGTTCAAAATTAAATTGCAATTGCGAAAAGGAATTGTAAAAATTTGGGAGTGTTTTAGAATGAAAAATCTTGTGAGACTTTATTTAATATTTCCCTACAAAAATTATAAAGAAAAAAAAAAATATTTTCATTGGAAGTTTTTTTTGACTCTCTTAATTAGTCCAATACAGTTTTGGAGTAGTTCAAATATAATTACTACTTTATGCGTAATTTTTTTGAAAATTGCATATAACGCGGCGTTTGAAAATTTTTACCCATTTAATTTCATTCGTACATGTAATATGTATTAATTATCATTATTATAAATACCCTTATTTACTTCACATTTATTTTTAAATAGCATTGTATAGAAAAAGTGGCTATGAGCTCTAAAAGTTAACTTTAAAGAAAACAGTGAAAATAATTTATTACAATAAAAATAAAGTACAATTTTTGGTGGGAAGGATGAAGAACAAAAACATTGAAAAGTAAATATTTTTCTTTTTAACATTTTTATATTGACGTTTAAATATCACAATTTGTATAGGTATATAATTTTTATTTATATAATATGAGTATACAATATAATAGTTAACCGGCTTTTTAGGTGATTGCAAAAAAAAATAAAGTTGGGTCAAACCAATGGTTTGTATTGTAGCACTTTTCCCTTCAACAAGTGAAAATTCTGCTTTTAAATATAGTCTATGCATACCTATCACATTATTAAAATTATTTTCATTCATATTTAACTATTTCTAGGATTGCATATATTTAGGATGATGCATTCAGGCAATCTTTGAAATAAAGCAAAAATTAATATAAAGAGGGGTTAACATAATGCTCGATTTTAAGGGTTAATTGTGTGAGTTAAGAAAAATAATTATATTTTTTAATGTCAGGGAATTTACCGCTAGCTTTTTATGTTTATAGAAATTTGAAAACGTTTGCGGTTTTGGAAATATAAGGCGCCAAAAATTCAAATTTTACAAATTTCAAGAGGCGATAACTTGAGAGGGGGTGGAGATGGAAAAAAATTTTCTTCTAACGAAATGAACTATTTGTTAATGTGTATAAGCCCCTAAAATTTCAAGCTTCTACAGGCTGGGGTCTAGAAGAAAAACGAAATCAAAAATTTGGAAAAAAAAGACTTTAGACAACGGTAAATTTGAACGGCCATTTTGTTTTTCTAAAGTTTAGCTATAGTATATCGCGCTAGGGAAAGCAAGCCGCTGTCTTTATACGTTTGCAAAATTTCAAAAATGCTTATGGTTTCATTGTAACAAATAGTTAAAAATGGCCATTTTTAAGGTTTTGGGGGGGGTATAACTTCTAGAGGGGGGGAGATAGGTAAAAATTTTGTTCTACGGAAATAAGTTTCTAGTAAAGATCTATGTACATACAAAATTTCAGCTTTCTATCTTCAAGGGTGTAGAAGTTTTGTAAACAGACACACGGACAGACGGACGGACGGACAGAGTGAAACTAATAAGCACTTTTTTTTAAAAATTTTTTGGAAAAGTGCTAAAAAGGAAAAAATTAATAGCGCAATTTTTTTTTTATTTCGATTACCCCATGTTTTTATGATGTAGCGTTCAAAATCTATATATACAATTTGATATACAAAATAAAAATGTGTATAATAAAATATGTATACAATAATGTTTTTATATGTAAATAATATTGTAATATAATGATATACGATTACTATAATTTATAAGAATAAATGCTTGATTATTTTATAACTATAAGCTATATATAAATAAATATGAAGTAAATTTATAAAAGAAAAGTAAAATTAAATACTAAAAATAGAAAAAACTATTTTTATTTTTCCTCAATTTAAAAACAATAAATATTATAATTTATATATATATATATATATAAAATATATATATTAATTTTAATATTTTAAAGTACCTTTATGGAACAAATAAATTTTGTGTTTTCTAGAATAGTATTGCACATTAAATGTTTAAGAGACACTATTTGTTATAATTAAATATTTTAAAATTTATAATAGTTTATGCACGTATATTAAGTGATCTCTCAATATTGTTATACGATAAAATTTAAAATTGAATAATTACAAAAATTAAATTTCAGATTAATTATAAAGAGGAATGGAAAAAGTAGTGAATTTTCCACTTTATATGAAATATTTTCTTTTAAGAGAGAATAGTTAGTATGATATTAAAGTAAAGATAACAGGATAATTTAAAATGATTGAGAAACATGTAATATAATTTAAATAATAAGTAATGGTAAAAAAATGAACAGAATTGAGTAAAACTACGGGAATCATTAGAGGTATTTAGAGTTAAAAAATCCAAATCAAAATACAATTCTTATGTAGGAGTTCATGGAGTTTTTAAATTCAATTTAATTTGTCACAATAATTTATTATCTTTGGCATCTAGAAAAAATTAAAATGTCATAAAAAAAATTTTAATTTTTTAATTAAATTTTTTATTTATAAATTTTAAAAGAAATAATCAATAATATCCAATTAATTTAGTACAAAGAAAAAACTTTTAAATTATAAAACTTTAGAATTAAAATTAAAAGGATAAAAGGATAAAATATTTATTATATATTTTGATAATTTATTAAAATGTTAAAAGGCTATATATATATATATATATATTAACTATATTGTTGGGCAAAATATTGTTATAATTTTTTTTTTGTTAATTATTAAAATTTAAACCACAATATTGTATGCTATTCAAAAATGAGAATTTTTAATTAATATTTTGCATTTGAATTATCAAAATTAATTTTACTCTGTTATTTTATTGAAAATCATGATTATATTGTCAAAATTGGTTAATTGATTTGGGGATAAAATATTTGAAATTTCTTAATTAAATTTATGTCTATCTTTTCTATTGTACATAATTAAAAAAATTCAATGCACGTGTACGTATGTAATGTTTATGATACTATATATATATTTCTTTTAATTTACTCAAAAAGAACTAAATAGCTCGTACAGAGTGGAGTGAAACTAAATATTAAATTATAATCCAATAATGAAATAAATGTGATTCACAGCTCTAAATAAGTCTATTAGTCTTATATGTAAGACAGGTTATGAAGTCTAAATAATCATAATCATATAAAACTTAAAAAATATTCTCTAATTTTGTTTTTAATTCATCTGGAATACCATTTTAAATAGTAAAAGCTTTGTTGTATACCAAATCCTGGTAATTGAACATAATTTTGGAAGAATTTAAGTGAATCTCACTCACATTTCTTGTATTATATAAATGTATGTCACTATTTGGAGAGAATATGACATTTATTTCTTTTATATATTGTCTTTGCACATTTATTACAACTGCGTTTTGACCTGACAAATTGCAATTTATTATTAGATTTAATGGTAGCAGAATGTTATTTAATCTCCAGAGGCGTTTCTGTTATTCATACCCAAACAGATATATGATTGCCTTATTTTGTACAGTGTATATTAGTTTAATATTTCTATTGTATACATTTTCAAGGATATGTATAGTGTATGTAACCTCAGAGTGAAACATTGTGAAATATAAAGAACGTTTTAATTTAAACGATATTTTAACTCTTATTAGTTTGAAAATTTGAGCAATTCTTTTGGCTTTAGTTAGTTGTTCTCTAACTTGTCATTCACAGGAGAAACTTCATCTGGTATGTTGTCTATTTGTAGTAAGGCGCCATTTCGTAGTATGACACCTATGTATTTGTAGTGAGGTACCATTTCCAATGCGCAATCATCAAATTTTATTTGCAAATCGTCAGTAATTTTAATAACATTAATAGCATATATTTTGTTTTCCTTGGCTTTACCGTAACCTTGTGTTGAGTCATCCCATTCGTATAGTAAAATTAGAACACCACTAACTTAGTTTTCCAGGTCTCAGCAATAGCTAAGTTATCTGAATATAAGTATGATTTGCCATTGAGATTCAGATCTAGTTGATTACTTATATGTAAAGAAAACAAAGTGGGCTCCAGTGAATTTCTTTATATCACTGGAATTTTTGTAAATATTATTAAGTTCTAAAATTTTTAAAGCCCAATAATATGAATTTGTGTCGAAATAAAATTAAAAATGAATTACTCTAATAAGTACTCTAGTTATTAATAGACCAATAGCTTTCATAGTAATTATATTATAAAATTGTGATCTTCACAATAAAGCTTAACGTTTTTTCTCAAACTTACACTTAGATATAAAGAGAATAATTTGACAATTTGTATTATATATCGGTATGAGATTGACACTCTTTCATATGCCTATAAGGATCTGTATCATATAAAATATGTTTTCTTATAATTTTTAAATTATTATATAATAAAAATCTACGGTAATAAATTTATTTTATAGGTGTAACATTTACGTATTTAAAGTTATTAATATTATCGATTGACGTATTTTATAAGACAAGTTTGTTGACAAGTTTGCTATTTAAAATTAATATAATATATTTTAATTTAATTTGAAGCTAAAATTTATTGCTTTTTTTAATAATTTTCCACTTGAAAAATATAAGGAGCGATAAATAACTTATGGTGACGTTCATATTTTTATTTCTAATAAATATATATATATATATACAATATATTATTATTTTATATGTGAATTATAAATTTATTTAGGGGGTATATTTGCCCTAGAAACGATTTTTTCTTTTTTTTGTTGGAATTAAAGAATTTTTTTTTCATTTTTTGAACTTTATTCGTGATTAATAACCATTATTTTATTACCTATATTTTACAACTGGTAGGCTGGTATATGAACAAAGCAAAAGAAAATTTAAATAGAGAAAAATGAGAAAATAAGAAATATAGTCAAACCAACAGTATTATTATAAAGGCGCCATTTTTCTCGTCAGTCACTATTAAAATTTACGCAAGGAATTATTAACAATAATTCTGAATATTCCTTACAGATTTTAGAAGTTCTTGAATGAAAAAGAGAATGAAGTGAGATAATTTTCGTGTAATAATAAAATAATATACGGTTTAGTATTAGAATTTTGACGATTTAAATGGTTTTCTGAGCCATAATTACGAAATATAGAATAAAATTTAAATAGGTGCTTAAGCATAAATTGAATCACCCTGTATTGTGTATATGTAGAATATTCATTTTGTGAAAAACACATGTTATAATGTTCTTTATCGTTTTTATTTTATATATTTTTTTTATTTTGTTTTTTTTTTTTTTTTGCGGCAAGTTTAGAAATATTTTTAGAAATATTTCTATTTTATTTTTATTCTATATAATTTTCTTTAATTTTATTTAGAAAAGTTGAAGTTTAAGAATCGCTCACGCGACGACATTATTACACGAGAATTCTCATCACAAACAGAAAAACGATATACATATGAATATGAAGTTAGGGATAAAGTAAAAGTATCGGGGTGGGGGGAAATAAAAAGATTGTTAGAGAAATAGAGAGAGAAAGAGACAGAGAGAGATAGTGAGAGGGAGATAAACCCTCTACAAATAACAAAAATACTTTTACATTTAGTTTTAGACTTAGGTAATAAATTCTAAAAATAAATTTTTAAATATACAAAAATATGTATTTGAAAAAACAAAAAAAAAAAAATAGAAGAAAATATAAATGAATAAATAAAAATCAACCAACAAATGAAAATATAAATAAAAAAAAAACAATTTCCAATATAAAACAAGTTATCAACAGGTGAAAAAGGAAAAATTTTCATTTTCAAAAGTTTTTTTACCTTTTCAGTTTTATTACAATATTTGTATATTCCTTTATATTTTTATTTATGCAAGAGAACTATGTTATACAGTATAGATCTATACTAGATATTTGTATATATAGGTGTTTATTTTATGAGAGAATGAAATAAATGTAGATACATATATAATATACATTAAAAATTTAATAAGAGTAAATGAATAGAATGTTAAAGAGAAAAAAAAAAAATAAAATTTTTATAATGTGAGTGAAAAGTCCTAGGTTTATGTGAATACATTTGAGAGTTTGTTTTTCGTTCATTTTTATGATAAGGGTTTGTTGACCATTTCGAAAATTAAAGAGAACTTTAATTTAACATTTTATAGTCTTCTCTTAATACCACTACAATATGTATGCGGAGGTATATATATGTAATTGCTGTGTAAAATTTTATACCAAAAAAAAAAAAAAAAATGAAACAATAACAATTGATAATTAGAGTGTCCACCTGCTTTCTCATAATATACGGGAATAATAAAATAAATAATGATCAAAAAATATTTTATATATCTAGACTTTTAAAGGACAAAAAAAAAATAACATTAATAATAAAATTTTTTATTATCCTTTGATATTTCGTATCATTTTATTATATTATATGGAATAATGTTTTTTTTTTTCAGTTTATTACATTTAACATTAATTTTATCTAAATAATAATATTTTTCTATATATATGTGTATAATATATAATTTGAATTCCTACATTTTCTATTCCATGTAATTTTTATCATAATATATATTTTATTATTTTTATTTTATTACCGTAATAAACCATTTTTGTATTATATTATTATAACGGTATTTGTTGAATAATTATTATATTGTTGAAATAATATTTTAAAACACCTATAATACTCCTAATACTCTCTAAGTTATAAAAATTCTATACTCTTATTTTCATTTTTATTCTCTTATAATTTAATTTATTACCATTGACTATATCTGTTTCAAGTAGCTTTTCAGAAGGAGTAATTTGAATTTGAAGATAATTATAAAATAGAATTAAATAAAAAAATGGAAATACTATCTTCAGAATTTGAAGGTTGATAATAAATATTGTAATGGTAAAAATTGACGTATTTTATAATTACGTTTAACAGCAGACCGCTATTATCTTTTCATATATAACCTGTCTTTTTGTAGAGAGTCTGTTAATCATAGTAATCAAAGAGTGAAATAGACTTATATGCAAGAAATTCTTATAAATAAAGTTAAATTAATACATAAATTAATATTTTGATATTTTGGTCTGGAGAGTATAGTCAGTAAGTTAGTAAAAGAAGAAATCGCACCATGAAATGTTTCACTTTCATTCAGAATGCACTCGTACATCTCTCATTTTTGTTTAGTCTTTTTTTCTCATTCTTCTTTAGTTGCAGAATTTGGTTATTCTTTACTATTTTTTGTTGATTAAAAATCATTTCTGTCAATGTGTTTATTGAAAAAATAGCTTTAATATGCAATTCAATATAATAATTTAATTCAATTGAAATTCAATTTTTAATTCTAGAAAAACGTAATGCTGTTCTTTTTAAGAGAATGAAATTCTGGTTATTTAAAATAAATTGAATTTATTTTGTTAAAATGTGAGGAAATAAATGAAAAAAAAAAAAAATTTATTAAAATAGTTGGAAAATTTTTTTATTTTACTTATCACAGGATAAATAAATAAAATGAAAAGGGTATAAGCATGAAAATTTTTATTTACAGCTACTAGTTCTACATTTTATTTATTTATTTTTTCTATACTTTTATTGATTAAATAACAATTATTTTTGATATAAATTAGATTATAATTAAAAATTTCTTTTTTTATTATAATTTTTGTTTTCTGTCTAAACAAAATAAATTATAAATAGCTAGTTGAATGACATTAATTATGTCGAAATTTCAATGTAAAAAATTCAAATTTCATGTTAAAAAAATCTGATGTGGGCAGAATATTGCCGGCCGTAATCTGTAATTTCTAATTGGTATTAAATTTTTTCAATTAATTTAGTTTAAAAGGTTATAGTGTATGCAATGTGAAAATATATTTTTTTTTAATATTTATTTAATATTCTAACAATCTTCAGGCTAGTATCCATTTTTTATATTATATACCGTAAAAAATGCTAAACTAATATGAAATTTTTTTAATATTTCTGAAAAAAAAATATTTTATTTTAATATTATTTTCACACAGAAATATTATCTAATATATCTTCTTGCTATAAATGGTATTCTATATAGCTTTACTCTAGAATCTATTTTTACTCTAGAGTTAATAGTTTGTTTTCGGAATAAACATTAAATTATAAAACAAAGGTATAAGAAAAATACTAAAAAATAATGAAATAACAGTAAAAATCAATAAATTTGTTTGTTTTTTTTTTGTTCTCCCCCTTTTCAATAGAAATATTATACTAGTTAGCATATACATATTATATGTATGCATTTACTTACAACATTTTATATATAATTGAATGGAAATTTTATATTGATATTAAATTCAATTGTTTCAAACACTTCATAATAATTTTCAATGCTCAATAAATTATCACAATAAATAATATAATGGAAATTATATAAATAATAAACAAATAAATAGAAATAAAAAATGAATAATAGAATAGTGAAACAAGAGAAAGTAAGGCGCTAAATAAAAATAAAACAAGACGAATGAAAACAAAAGAAAAAAAATTTCAATAAACCGGGAAGTAAAAATAAGTAGAATACTTAAACAAAACAAAAAAAAATAAAAAACGCAATGTGAGCAAAACAAAATAATAATAACGATATGATAATAAAATATAATGAAATGTATCGTGATTTTAGAAAATATTAGAAGAAAAAAAAAAAAAAATAAAAAAAAATAGAAAATTTGTTTGTGAATAACCTCAAAAACTCGGTAGACAATTTGTATCCCTATTTTATTGGCAAAAAAAAAAATCATATTACGTGTTTGTATAATTCCCTCTTCTTTTCATAAGAATGGAACAATGTTTCTTTTCGAAGTAGAATTTTAAATATTGTTAGAAAAATAAATTATTATAATAATTGCATATGTCTAGGCTGAATTATACTTTAACACGTTTATCGCCATGTTAGTCAAATGTGTCTGACGCTAAGAAGTTCTAAATGAGCCATGTAAGATATATATGTCTAATGTACCCGATTTGGTGGTAGGCCACGTCAATCACAGATATCCGACGCAAACGATTTGCATTATGTTTCTTGTATCTTGTTGTATTTTGTGTGGATGCGTCAAACATATAAGATTAACACGGATTGTTGAGAAAAAAATTTTTTAATATAGGATCATGCTAGTCATATATGTGTGATATTAAAAGTAACGTTTTGCCAGTATATTTGGCAATAAAAAAAATTTTCTGTGATATATTAAGTTGCTTTGATACATTTTTAACTAAATTATCTAATAAAGTTACCATGGCCTATGTGAAAATTTTTCTGATATTATCGTGGCGATTGACGTATTAATATTATTTAGAGTTAAGAAACACAATGCTCTTAATTCGTACAGTTTTATTCAAAAAGTGAAATTAATTTATGTGACTCTTTAAATAATATTCAATTTAAAATATTTAGCTATTAAAATTAAATATTATAAGCCGTTTATAATATGAAAAACAAAAACATGAGAAAACAATATAATTATCAATCAACCACAATATTATTATATTGTGAATAAAATTTTTACAAGTTGAAAATCAATTTAATTTCAAGTCAGTTACATATATATACCTACGTATGTAGGTTGTATATATATATATATATATATGTATATATATATATATATGTTAAGAAAATTTGAGATAATTTGTCATATTAAGAGCTTAATTCAAATTTAATTTAAATTGTTAAAAAAAAAAATTATTAAATTAAAATGAAACATGTGTGACAAAAAATGTCAAAGTATATATTTACAGTTGACTTTAAAAATAATTTCTGGTATTTAATCAACTCTTCATGTCATATTACTTTTAAATATCTTATACTCCTACTCTTTAAATTAAATTTTCTTATATTAATTGAAGTTAAAAATGAACCTACATAAATTCAGATAATTCCATTATCTCTTAAACACAGTCTCTCTTCCTACTCTCTTTCTCTCTCTTTGTAATTCTATTTCTTTAAATCATGATGCTTTTTCAATTAAAATTGTTAAATAAAAAACTGTTTCTTTTTTTTGTTGACCTTTTTATCATTTCATGATCAAATTTTTTATATTTAAAATATTAATGTTAAAAGAAGAAATACCTATGTTTCTCCGTTTCCATATAAAACGTTATAAGAGAATACTATATTCTCTTTTCACTGTATACATATTGTACGTTAAAAACACGCACATATAATTTAGTTATTTAAAAGCAGTAAATAATGAGTAAATAAAATACAACCCTAGGTAAAAATTTACAGAACAGTTGTGTGACATTATAACATTTATATATACGAGTATGTTAAAAGTACATACATATAAAATGAAATATAAAAATAATTTTCTGCAAATTACAGTCTTGACTAAATTGCAGTTGACTATAGAAAAAGATCATAATATTTATATCTGTGCTAACGTATTCGATTTATTATAAAATGCTCTTAAATGTCAGAATCCTATTTAAACTTCAGAATTTATTTAAATTTTGAATTAATTGAACTATTGAAATTTAACATAAGCGAATTTATCATTAGGGCTATTTTCTTTTGATAAAGGCCATTGAAATTGAAAAATACAACTGGAAAAATTACTTGGGTAAATCTCAAAAATTATTCAGAGTATCGTTTTGAAATTGTTGGCAAGCAAATATATTGTTAGGGTAGTTATATTTGATAAAAGTTGTTGAAATTTTTCAACTATTCGTGATAACTGCCATACAATCTCATAAGTTTTTTTTATTCATAACTCAGAAACTATTTAAGCTACAAAGATAAAATTTTGAACAAAGGAACTTGGTGATTTTGCCATCATTTTTAGTAAAACTTTTTTAAATTGTACGAGTTGGTAACTACCATATATAAAATAGAACTAGACCCATTTTAAAAAACAAGAGGTTGAAATGAAAATGTATGCCAATTAATGCCGGCATTTAAAATCAATATTGTTCGAATGAGTATCTACAGATTTGATACGGTCAACTATATCAATTCCCGTTTAAATATCAAATGTATAAGAGCGAAAGGGGAAAAAAATAAATTTATATATTTTGTTATAATTTATTTACCATTAATTTTTTTAACCTAAGTAAAATATTTATCCAAAATAATAAAATTATAAAATTGAAAAAAAATCCTAATTCATTGCCAATATTTTCATTTCTACCTCTATATTGGTTACATACTGATATACACATTAAATATTTTTACGAAATTACATCTGATATGTACCATTACATATATACATATTTTTTTATTTTAAATTTCGGCAGATTATCTCTCTGAATTTTTTTTAATATTTTACGCGTTCGCATGTACACAAAATTGTTTTTTTGTCAGTGTTTTGCTAAAAAACAAAAAAAAAAAGTTTACATTTTTTTCTTTCTTATTTCAATTTCTTGTTTTTCTTGTTTTTTATTAAAATTTTGTTATGTAAAGTTATTTTTATAATTTTTCATATATATATATATATTTTCTATTTTTATATAATATTTTCAAATTAGTTTGTTGTGCTATTTTTAGACCAAAAACAACAATATAGCCGTTTATAATATGAAAAACAAAAACAGCGCAAAAACCTAAAACAAAAAAAAAACCAAGAGTTTTTTCTGTTTTTTTATTTTTTTTTTATTCGATTTGGCACGCCATTTGAATTTCCTTTTCTTGTAATGATTATCATTTTAATGCCAAACAACAGCAATCCATTTTCAACTTATACTTTAAATATTTTATACCTTTTTATACTATATTGTATTAAGGTCTATATTTAGCATTAACACAAAAACAAAAACAGAAACCGATTTATATTAAAATGTTACTTAAAAGGAAAACAAAAAACAATACCAAAAAAAAAGGAATAATGATAAGGATTTAAAACAAAAAAAAAAATAAAAACATAAAACAAAGTGTTTGTTTGTTTGCCGGTAAAGCTTTTTGTTATTTTTTTTTTTCCTCATATTCTTTTTAAGCCGAAAGGATTGCTCACCTTATTTATTGTAACACGATTATAAAAATACGTAAATCACACACAAAACAAAAGAAATTAAAAGAAAACGAATAACAAAAAATAACAAAAAAAAAAAACAAAACAGCAAAAAAAAAAAATTGAAATATTGAAAAACGCAAACAGGATTTCATTACTTATCGCCTTCCCCTCATTCTGTATACCTATACAATATAATACTACAATAATAATGGCAATATGAAATTCTAAACAGGAAAATTTATAATAGTAAAAAATTTTTCAAATAGAAAAAAAAAACCAAAACACAAAAGAAACAACGTTCTTTTTATACGTGACACACACGTAAAATAAAAAAATTGGACTTTGTTTGATGGTTTTTAATAAAAATGTAAAGGACCGTACTTACATGTACTACGTATACGCACATTTTTAAATAGGGCAATGTTTATTATGTTAAGGTAAGAAAATAATTGTATTGGAACACTATTCCACTCCGTTTATGGCGAGCAATTTTCTTGCTCAATCGAGTATAAGAATTCTTGGTACACTATATACGAGAGTATATCAGTATGTGAAAATTATGTGTGAAATGAATTTTAATTAATAATTTTTATTTATTTTTAATATTCTTTACAATAAATATTTTCTAATAAATTTTTTAAGTTTTATTATTCGTCATCATAGGCAATTAATTAATTTTTGTAAACAATTCGACATTTTTTTTTCCATTTTATAAAATTAATAAAATTTTTCATTATAATTATTCCCTATAATTATTTAGGTCAATTATATACAATATATTTTATTTGTTTTATTAAATTAAAATGCGTGTATACTTAAAATATTAATAAAAACAAAATATCATAAAAAAAAATGTATAAGTAGACTTTAATAATATTAATATTTATGTATATATATATACACGTATAACAGTTATTATATGACACGATTAATTAAAAAAAAAAATACATAACTTGAATGTTAATATTTACCGACCGCATTGCATATAATAATGGAGGTTATGCTATGGCATCAGATGTCGGGTAGCGTGTTTTCGATGAGAACGCAATTTTTCATAGTGTGGAAGCGTAAAAAAACTATTTTTTGTCTGTTTGTCTGTGTGTGCATGTTTGTATCCCAATTTTGGCTGAACCGATGTTGATGACATTTTATATGTGAGTTTATTTTTACCTTTGGGATATATTAGACTTTGGGAATTGGACCTGTTTCCGCTCCGATTTTTCACTTTTGTGCATATAATAAGAGAATTAATCAACTAATTTCCTTGAAATTTAATATTTAAATTTGGAGTGTTAAAATAATGAACATATAAATTTTTTGGGATGATCTCGGAAACAGAAATACGGTCCGATTTTATATATTTTATTATTCATTATCATCGAAGCTACTTAACGAATTTTTCAGGGACTGCGGGTGGCACAATTTTGCATAAAATTGGGAGGAAATGTTCAAAATGCATTTTAACAATCTTCTTTGTAACACTTTCACTAAACTAGACAATATACATTGCGATCGGTTATGTCCTGATCACATCAATTTTTTTTCCTTTTCTTTAAATTTTCACTTTGTTTATACACACACACATATTTTTTTTTTTATGTTTACTTATATAAGATTGTGTTTGTATAAGATTTTTATTATAAATATTAAATTTATTTTAGTAATTAATTTAAAATTCAAGCTTATAAATGAAAATTTGAAAAATTTATTTTTAAATCAATGGAATTATTATGATTGATTCGAATATTAAATTGAAAATTTAAATTTTATAAAAATGGAAAGTTTTTTTTTTTTGTAATATTATGACAAGAGCACATATTGTTTTTTGCATATTATTAGGCTGAATTATATTTGCTTACAAAATGTTTTACAATCGTCTATAAATACGATAAGTCATAATAATTTATTCTATAATTTTCATTACGTGTACCCTTTGTAATTTTCAATCAGAATTGTACTTTTATTTTACTTAATTATTGATACAAATTTTAATTACAAAAAAATATTGGTGAATTTTTACTCTCATATACAAGATGTCGCGTAACAAATTGCGCTGCTATATGAATAGGCCCTCATGTGTAAACAAAACTTTTCTATGGAAACTACGCTAACAGCTCAACAGGTTCGAAGTTACAGTGGCTGTGCTAAAATTAAAAAAAAAGTTCCTATGTTACGTCACCAAGAAAATGAACTTTTAAACGTTAATACAGTTGGGTCAAACCAATGGTTTGTATTGTAGCACTTTTCCCTTTAACAAGTGAAAATTCTGCTTTTAAATACAGTCTATGTGTACCTACCAAACTATTAAAATTATTTTCATTCATATATAAAACTATTTCTAGGATTGCATATATTTAGGATGACGCATATATGCAGTCTTTGAAATAAAGCAAAAATTAATATAAAAAGGGGTTAACATAATGCTCGATTTTAAGGGTTAATTGTGTGAGTTAAGAAAAATAATTATATTTTTTAATTTCAGGGAATTTACCGTTAGTTTTCTGCGTTTATAAAAATTTGAAAAAACTTGCGGTTTCGGAAATATAAGGTATCAAAAATTCAAATTTTACGAATTTCAAGAGGCGATAACTTGAGAGGGGGTGGTGGTGGAAAAAAATTTTCTTCTAACGAAATGAACTATTTGTTAATGTCTAAAAGCTCCTAAAATTTCAAAGCTCTACATTATGGGGTCTAGAAGAAAAACGACATCAAAAATTTGGAAAAAAAGAACTTTAGATAACGGTAAATTTGAACGGCCATTTTGTTTTTCTAAAATTTAACTATAGTATACCGCGCTAGGGGAAGCAAGCCACTGCCTTTCTGCGTTTGAAAAATTTTAAAAATGCTTATGGTTTCATTGCAACAAATATTTAAAAAAGGCCATTTTTAGGGTTTTGGGGGGGCATAACTTCTAGAGGGGGGGAGATAGGTAAAAATTTTGTTCTACGGGAATAAGTTTCTAGTGAAGATCTATGTACGTATGAAATTTCAGCTTTCTATCTTCAAGGGTGTAGAAGTTTTGTAAACAAAAAAAGTGTCCACGGACGGACGGACGGACGGACGGACGGACAGAGTGAAACTAATAAGCACTTTTTTCAAAATTTTTTTTGGAAAAGTGCTAAAAACGAAATGTTAAAATTTTAAATTTTTTAAACTTTAAAGTCATGTGATTCCGAAATCTGAATAGATTTTAATTAATGAAAATATTCATAAGAAAGCCTTTATTTTGAGGTTTCTAAATCATATTTAACAATGTGTCTTTCTTACGCAAGCACAGAATTATTACTTAAAATTTCAAAAAGTAAGAAAATCAGTCGAAATTGACTTAATTCAAACTCCTGTAGCTCCGAACATGTTGATCTGTGAACATCATTTCCATACAAAAGTTTTGACTGCTCATGGAGGCCTATACAATGGCATATAGAAGTGCAGTTTTTTACGAGTCACCCTGTATAATAGTTGTAAATTAAAAAAAAAAAAGAATGAAAAATATTGAAAAAATAATAAATTTTTAATTTATATTTTAATTATTTATGGAATTTGTAATCAATATTTGCACTTATTTCAGTAATATCAGTCAGTTTATTTCCTTAAAATATTTAAACATCTAATAATTTATTAACGAAATAAAATTATAATAATAATGTTATTAAAATTCAATTCAACAAATATTTTATTATCTCAATTTGTGAGGAATAAAACAGACTAAATAAATGCTTGAAAAAAATTTAATTTTTTCCAACTGATTATTTTAGTTTACATTTTTGAATACTTGACTTAAATAATGGTATTTATGTCGAAAAATAAAAAATCATATTATTTAATTACATCCTGAGCTTCATGCAAATTTATAAAGCACGAAAATAATTTTAATTTTAATGCGAAAATAAGAAATTTTAATTGTATTTTAAAATTTTAATATTAAAACAAAAGAAAATTTTAATTTAAAATGACATTGATTAATAGAGTTGTGTTTTTTTAATTATTTATTTTTAAAATATTGTTGCTAATTTTAAATATTTTGCTTTGTTCTTCTTATTTATACATAAATGAATTATAATTTATTATATATATATATGTAAAATTTAAAATATTATTTGCGTGTTAATTGAATTGCTTATCAAAATACCACATAGGATTTTATAATGATTAATGAAAATATAATTTTAAAAATATTTTTTATATTTTTAAAACATTAAGCATAAAATTCTTTTTATTTACGTCTATTTAATATTAGGAAATATACTTACGTATATTAAATGGGTGTGTCAATTAAAATAACATTATAATTTGTAAATACATATAACAGTTAATACTATTTTTAACGGAATATATTTTTGATATTTAACAAACTCAATTTTTGTTCTTTTTTTTTTTGTTCAAATGAAAATTTATTTTTATTTTATGAAATTTTTTAGATTTATTTAGTTAAAATATTAACAATATTTTTGTTAAAATAAAATGGTTGAATGGGAAAATTTATTTATATTTTGTGACGTCATAAGTAGATATAATATGGTTATTTCGACTATAAGATCGAAAATGACTTAGAAACATTGATATATTGAAGTATTGTGCGATATTTAAAAACCCTTGTAGTACATGCTGCGACAATGTTATTCCTTTAAATATTTTGGCCACTTGGCTCTTATTTAATTATAAAATTTTTTAAAATTGCCATCCATTGCTATCTAAATTAAATATCCTTATTAGGATGCCATTTCTCGGTATAAATTTTCCATACACAAAAATAGTTTTTGAATAATATTCCAATAGGTTTCCTAAAATTGAATAATTCGAACAGATTGAATACAATAATTTGCATTTGTATTAGAAACTCTATTTGTAAACGTATACTAAAACTAAATTAATCAAATACAAGAGTATGATTTACTAAATAAATGGAATCATTTCTTTATTTACAGGATTCACTTACTTTTTTATATCCCTAATATTATTTTTAATTCTATTATTCTTTAAAATTTACTTTTATAATATTATTTTGTATATCTAATAAAAATTCTATATTAAATGTGAAAATTATTAAGTTTTTATATAAAATTCTTCTTTTTGAAAAAAAAATTATACTCGTATCCTCTTTTGGTATATCAAAAATAGGAAGAAAAACAATTAGAATAGCAACGGCAGCAATTATGATAGAAAAAAGAAGACAAGGAATAGCAACAATAAATATAAAAATGAAGCCCAGAAATTTCATCGACTTTTATGGGACATATTGGCCCTACTAATATAATCGTTTGTGTGAAATTTCAATACCATAGCTTATTTAGTTTCTGAGATAGAGTCAAATAACTTTTGAAGTTGTATGGCAGGTACCAGAAGGAGCCAAGTAATTTCATCGACTTTTATGGCACATATTGGCCCTACTAATATATTCGTTTGTGTGAAATTTCAATACCACAACTTTTATAGTTTCTGAGATATAGCCAAATAAATTTTGAAGTTGTATGGCAGCTACCCGAACCGGTACCCCGATCATGTCCAATTTAAATAGGGTTCTGGCACTTACTACAATAAATCATTTGTGAAAATTTGGTGAACTTAGCTCAATTAGTTTTTGAGTTATCGTTGGGACGGACGGACGGACGGACGGACGGACAGACAAAGCTAAATCAACTCAGAATTTGACGCTGATCAAAAACATACACTTGAGTCTATATCTAAGACCGTTATTTCTTAGCGTTACAAACGGTAAGGCAAATTTAGTATACCCTTCGAACATACGTTCGTACGGGTATAAAAAGAGAAATATTTAATAGATCTGAATTATAAGAAGAATGATATTATAAAGAAAAGAAACAGTATAACAGATAGTAAAGAAAAATTAAAATTGCAAACTTTAGTATAAAAAATTTTGGTTTATTCTTTTTGATATTCTTAAACTTATATCCCGTCTAGGGAAAAAGAGTATATATTTATCACTTTAAGTTTCTATAGCCTCCTTCAATTTTATGTATACATTTATATTTTTATATATGCATATATGTATTAAATATAATAATATTATTTTCGGAATTGTGTGCATAAATGACTATGAAAAAAAGTAAACTACATATTTCATAAATAGTTTATTATGTATAATTTGCTTATCCCTAAATTATTGTTCAATTAAACTTGTATACTAATTTTCTATATTCTTTTAATAAGATGCTTGTATACAAAACCAACTTTTACATTATATATACTTAATTATTCAAGAGATATTTTGTATTCAGTATGTGGTAGATATGAAATTGTTTTCAATATACCCGATTATTTGTTAATATGATTAATATGCTACCATTATAATATAAAATACAAATATTCTCCTAAAAATATGCAATTTTTGAAATAATTTGTTTATTAAAATTTATCGAATTCTCAAGTAAAATTGAGGTACATTTTGTGTATACAACAAAAAAAAAAAAAACACAAAAATTTAATAAATAGAATAACCAATTTGATGAGCTGCAATTTAATAATAGCGCCAAAAATTAAACTTTGAATAAACTAATTTTTTTATTAGATAATTAATTTGGTCAAATTCAGCTCTAATCTATAATGAATTTATAAATTTTAAAAATTATTAATTTATTTAAAATTTACTATAATTTAAGTATAAAACAATAAAAAATCTAAAATTTTATTCCTCTTAGGCAGCTTTAAAAATTTGATCTTAAATAAAATATAATAAAAATTAAAAATTGAATGCATTCATTATAGTCGACAGTCTTCTGTTCTCATTATAGTGTATACACATATACGAGTACATATATGTATTTAATATTTTCTATATATAAAGATTTATTTTATAAAATAAGGCTGATGTCCTAAAATAAATGAATGTGTATACCTCTTATTACTTGACTCATAATAATCTGGATTTGAAAAAAAAAAGCAAACAAAAACTACATTGATAAATTTATACATATGTTTTTTTTTATATATTTGCATTTATATAATATAATATTAAATTTTTGTTCGGATATTTGTAAATATATATGTATATATATATACAATATGTGCAAATTCATGTATAATATAAATTATATTTTTTTAGTATCGTCTTCAATTTTTATTCTACTGTTTTTTCTTTTTCTTCTTTTAAAGAAGGAGAAAATATAAAGAAATGCAAAAAGGACGAAATTTTTTTTTGTATGTATATGTATATATATATATATATATATATACATATTCTTTTAGTTTACAAAAAAAGAAAAAGTAAAAAATCAAAATTATAATGATAATAATAACAATAATAGTATAAAGAGGATAGAACAAACAAATAAATCTCTTTATTTTCTATTAAAATATCTTTCTACCATAAATATATACATAATATGCGAGTATTAGATTTTTTTTTTTACATACAAATGTATGTAAGAATGTATATAATATACAATATGAATGTACATTCATGAACATGTTAATGTTACAAAATTTTCTGATAAATTTGTTCTATATTTTGTAGATCAACTTTATACAATCTATTATACACATTATATTATAATATATACACACAAGCTTTTTCATATAAACTAATACACTTGTATATGAAATCTCGTATATTTATATGAATAAATATGTTATGTAAGTGTACGAGAATATTGTCTGTCTTAAAGACATAAAAAACCACTTTGTATTTTTTTTTTTTTCTCAAACAAAATATTTTATGATATTTCTATAAAATTTTATAGTTATATACTATTGAAAATATATGTGCATTTATATTATTTACAGTAAACCTGAAATATACTTAATGATTTGAATTAACATTGATAAAATTATAATCGGCGCAACACTTTTTAACATATTTCAAATTTATGTGAAAAATGATCAATTCTCATAACAAAAATTCTGATTACAAATCGAATTCACAATTTTTTGTTCGGAATTTTTATTAATTAAATGAATTTAGGTAGTTTTTTGTAAAGAAATTAATTTATAATAATAATTATTTAGCCCTATTATGAATTTCGTTCGTAGCTCCGAAATTCGGTAAATTCCGAATTATTTAAATTCGGAATTGAGAATACGAATATTAGTAATAAAGTAATCACAAATTACGTTCGTTTTCACGTAGTACGTTTAAAAGTTTACGAAAGAAATAATTACACGTAACAAGCCATTTAAAGAGAGGTGGTTCTTTTAAATTTTCAAGATTTCAATTTTTTTTTTGGTTTGAATTAGAGTTCTTCCAACTCTCAGTTACCATGAAAGGAAACTCGAATTGTCTACTCGAATATTAATAAAAAACATAAATAAATATTTGATAGTTGAAATAAAATACTGATTTTGATACTCCGAAAAATTGTATTGCCATTGCTGATTCATAATCTCTACGAAAGTAATTTTTGATCATTTAAAAGTCTACGTTGTCACTAAGTTGATAATTCGTAGAATTCTGCGAGGGTATGATAGGACTAATTATTTTGTAATAATAATTACTATTCTAAATACTAGAAAATATTTTATATTTAATTAAATTATTAAATTGCTATCATTATTAATTATTTTCTTAATTTCTTTCAATTTCATTAACATTATTATAATTTAAAATATTTTTTGATTGAAATTCATAATAATTGCACGGTTATCAAATATTAGTAAAATGACAATTAACAATATGTGAAAGTTCTATAAAAATAAGTTTTACTGTACTGTATATACTCGTACATATATATAGTTTATTTTATGTATTATGGTATTATAAAGTATGAATGGATTTATGTTGAAGGACGTAAACTATATGCGAGATAAATTGCAATAAAAACAAAAAAAAAAAAAGAAATAATAATAAAGAGAATAAAAAAGAAAATAAACTATCAGTGGCCTAAAAAATAATTTAAAAAGCATAAAGAAGTTAAGAGCAAAATGTAGATAGTGTCTCTTAACTCTTTTTACGAGATTCAAAAGTTTCATAATTTTTTTTTTATTATTATTATTATTATTGTGTTTCTATTTTTGTTTTATTATTTTTATTATTGTTTTTACTAAATAAATTCTGGTATATACAGTATGGAAGGTATTGTTTTCATGCTGTTTATCAGATAAGTGAGAGTAATATAATAATGTGAGAGTAAGAGAATAATTTGGTGTGTGTCACAATTGTTATTAAAATATGATATTAACATTGATTTTTCCTTCCTAATTAACAGACTCTTGTAAAATATTCCCATATTATAAATATTATTAACCGTTAAATTTAACTCTTTGAGAATAACTGATTTAAATATAGTCGATTTGAAGTTTATTCAGTAAAAAATCGAATTAAAATCTCTTTTATGTTGTAAACAGGAAAATTTAAAGAAAAAAATATGTTCTGCTTGAATCAAAATATTTTTTCCATTAAATGTTTTTGTTATATTCGGAAAAGTACAAGGGACATTTATTGAAATTTACATGGTCCTTTATATTTTATATTAAAAATAAATTAAATTATTTAATGTTGGAGGCAATTAGTGCATAATACACAATAAATAATGTAAATTTGAAATTATTTTGAGATTTTGTTATATTTTTAATAATAATAAGTTAACTTTATTTTCGATTTTTTTAGGTAGTAAACTAAAAAACCTTAAGAAAACGAGAATTCTTAATTAATCCTTGAATTATTTTTGCTCAAGTAATAAATTAGAACTATGGTAAAATATTTATTAAATTGTTTACGAAAATTTAGAAAATTACTGAGATTAACTGAGAATGTGAAAATTTCTTATTAAATTGAAAAATTCATAATGCTTAAATAAGTCAAATTGGCCATAACATAATATATGAGAGGAAATCAAAAAACAAAAACCTACATAATGATCTCCCATAATCTTGGAAATAATTTTTTCGGTTCCCGTCACATATGTGCATAATTTTGAGTAAAACAGTTATGAAAATTATATTGTAGAATTTCCAAAAAGAAAATTTTTTTCACTTTTCATACTAGTCTTAATTCAGAGATATATTAAGTTGCGTAGTTCTTTTTGATATTCAGGATTGCGTAATTTTTCGAATGATGATCTGATCACACAGATCATCAACTAATATAATTTTAATATGAATTTCTAAATTGACTTCAAGATCGTATATACATGAAATTTTCTATTATAAAACATCCATTAAAAATTTAAAAATTATTTCAACAGAAAACTATGGTTATAAAAAAAAAAATTTTTTTTTTTTAAGTTTTCTTCTTGCGTTTTATAACGTTATTTATGCAGCTTCCGACAAACATAAATTCTTATACTTATACAATCTAAAGTACTTATATAATTTATAATCAACCTATTTTTTTTTTTTTATCGCTAAGATAATTTTGCTTTCTAGTTGGTTTTTTTTTCGTAATTCTATTGAATCTAAGTGAAAAAAAAACAAACAGAGCCAAATAAAGGATATATATATATATATATATATATATATATGTATAAAAATATTTGATATATGTATAAAGCATATATATAATAATAACCGCCTTATTTTATAGTTTCAATTATGAAAACGATCGTAAAATTTCAGTTCCTTTAAAAATAAAAAATATAAAATTACAAAAATATATTGCATTAGGTAGATGTATACAAAAATATGCGGATTTCAAAATATATATTATAGTAAAAATAATATTATATATATTATATTATATACGTATATCACATATATGAATTTGTTGTAATAATAAACAAGGACATTAAATAATAGTGAAAAACTTTATGTCTTCTATTTGAAAATTTATTTGTTTGTACCTACATAATATTATCAATATATTTAATATATATACTTATATATATATATATACATATATAAACATATAAAAATTTTATATGTGTGTATGCATTGTATTATTTGTACTTACACATAAGTAAATTGTAGCCAAGAAAGTTAAACAATTTCACCCACAATAAAATTTATGTCCGTGACAATTTTTCCTATTATTGCTTTTTTTGTTTTTTCTCTTTTTATGAATTAAGTTGGTCTTTTCATTTTGAAAATATTTATAAAAATAATAAAATATGTAAAATATAGGAATCAAAAAAAAACTAAAAAGAAAAAAATGAAAGAAAAAGGATATGTGGGGAAAAATTTGTAAAAAATTTTCATCGAATAAAAATTTTTGTGTTTTTGTTTTTTAAGAGTAAAGTGCGATATTCAATTCATTGATATTTTTGATCATATGTATATACATTTAAATTTTTGAATTTCTTTTTAGAATATTGTAATACATTGTAAGCTTACGCACAATAAGCATACCAAGAAATAGTCTCAAGATTCAACTATTTATTATAATCGATTCTTTCGCCTGAGATTTATTCTGATTCTAAAAGAGAATAAAGCTAAGCGTTTCACTATACCGTCTCACTGTACCGTCTCACTGAAATGATCAATTTAATTTTTACCATGTCTCAGTGGATTCTCTTTGTATTATAAATCATTATTGATGAAGATGAAAGTATTTCTAAAAGAGGATTTTAGTTCTAAGAGAGTTGTTATACTTTAAGATGAAATTGTTTTGAATTGTTTTGCATTTGATGTTATTATTAACTAATTTTTTCTAAATTTCGTGTTTTGACTATAATCATATACAACATATTCTTGCCATTTATTATACTATTATAATACTAGCTTTCTATTTATTAATTTTCTATTAAATGCAGCTCTATTTCAACTCAATTTCGAATTTTATTGAGCAACTCCTTGTGCAATATTTATTATCACTAACATAAGAGCAAACCAATGTATTCATAATGTAAATGAAATTTTATATAAACAAATTTTGAAAACCTTTATTTTCTATTAAAGATATTTATGTGATAATGTAGCTATATTTATTTATATAATTATTATTTTTTGAGAATAAAGCAATAATTTTTAATAGTTTTAAGTTTAATAGAATGTAGTAGAGAATTAAGTAAGGGAAAATATTAAAATTTTATTTACTATTTATTTTATATATTTTTCTCTATATAGTAATCTTTGCATAAAATGAAATAAAGACAAAATTTTATTGAAGTTATATAAATTACAATACCGTATTACAAATAATATCATATTGCAAAATAATATGAAATTTTTAATTTTTTATAGTATTGGGTGTTTTTTTTTTTGTATTTATTATTATTATTTTATTTCTTATTAATTTTAATAGAATAAATAATTACATTAATAATTCAAAACTATATATAGTATAAAAATTCATCCTCCTTCAGAATACAAAAATTTTTTTTTTTAGGTCTATGAACTTTTAATCTTATAGCAATAATAAAAATAGCAAATATAAATAATGCGAATAAATTTAATATATTTTTTTTTTTTGGCATTTCATTAAATTTTCTGTTATACATAATAGAACATAATATTATATATATAGGTATAGAGAAAATTATATTTGGATATAAATAAATAAATTTCATGAATGCAGTTATTTTATTAAAAATGGTATAGACTATATAAAATAAATAAAAATTAAATTATTAGGGGGTGAAATTGAATTGAACCGAAAATTTTAATCAAAAATAAATTATTTTAAAAAAAAAAATTTCATTGAATTGTGTTGTTTGTTTTTTTTTTTCCATTAATATTGTTCTACATAGAATAATTTAATTCTCAACAGCATATTTTTAAATATAATTATAAAATATGTTTTATGACTAGAATAATTCATAACGAATATTATTTGAGAATTTATTGAATTGAAAATTTAATGGTTATTTTAGAGTAAAATATGCAATATACGAGTATAACATAAATTTTCTTGTTATATAATATTTGGCAAATTAAATCAATTTCACCCACAGTAAAAAATAAATAAAATGTCATAAAATAAACTGTTCTCAAATTTATTTTTATATTATAAATTTTGATTTTAGTTATATTTTTTGCCAAAAGTATAGATTTTATTTGATAAGAATTTAAATAGTACTCTATAGGTTTGATATTAGAGTAATGAATATTAAGTTTTTTAAATTTCTTAATTTATGTAAATTACATAAATTAAGAATGAAAGTTTAGTTTGTATATACATATAATTAAGAGAGCTTATGAAAATAATTTTAGTATGACTGAAATTTCAAATCATTTAATTGATACTTGTTCTCTATCAGTTGTTAAATTAGTTAGCAGTCTCTTGTGATTACAAATGTTAGATTTCAATTTATAATTTTTAATGAATCGAATTGATATTTTGATTTTCATTACTATAGAAAACAATGTTCATGACAATAATAAATAATGAGAATAATAAACTATCAGCCTAATAGTATGCAATTTTCTCTCAAATATTTCCAATTTGTTTTTGCATAATGATTATATAAATTTATTTAATTTATTATATATACAAGTGGACATATTATATTATTATAACAATTAATTAATATTTACCATAAATATTATATTATATAAAAATTTACTAAATCATCATGATAGTAACATAACAATGGATACAAAACAGAGAATAGTAAATAAAGAGAAACCATAATAAAAATTCACGTTTAAAAAATCTCATTAATTTTTGTTTTCTTAATGAACAATATAAAAACAAAAAAAAAAAAATTATAATAACAAAAATTCTATATTGAAACAAAATTGTGTAGGTATATGTAAACATATATAATAAAATATTAATTATAATATGATATAGTTAAACTCATTACATTCTACTCATTACTTTAAGTATTTTCATACGCCTATATCATATAACGCAGTGTTATTAAATATTTTGGAATAGAGAATACCAAATTAATGATTAATAGTTAAACGGGTGTGTGTTATTATTAATTAATGACTACTAATTAAAATTATGAGTTTGACATATATGTATATACACACTATTATTTTTATTCCTATATTGAAAATAAATTAAGCATGAAAGAATGTGTATAAATTATTATAAGCTATATATATGAAAAGAAAAATTAATTATGGAAAATAAATTTAAAAAATAAAAATTATTATTATTAATTGCTTAAGGAGACAATTGACTGAAATTTTTAAAAGTAACCATAATGAAAGTAGTAAAAATTTGTAATTGGAAATACTTTCTTCCTTTATTCAAATACAAATTTTATAAAAGCTAAAAGCGGGCGGAAAACGAGTTTCCTTCATTAAATTTCAAAATATTAGATTCATTTATTAAAGTATGTCGAATGTAAGAAATTAATTTTAACTACGGTAATTCTATAGTGTTTGTATAGCTATATAAATAGCATAATAAATTTAATAGAAATATTAAATTTTAATATAAAATTTCAATAAAATAATAAGGAATATGGTTATATAAATTAGACGCTGGGGTTCTTTTATATATTCATTTTTTTTTGTGTTATATGGTATAGGTTAAATAAGAGTTTTATTGAAATTATTTTATGGAGTAAATTATAATTTAATTGTTTGCAAACAAAAAAATTAATTGTTTATTAAATATAATATAATTAATAATATAAATAACAATAATATAGTTGATAAAATACTCACTTTTGTATTGAAGTAAAACAAATTAGTTCAAATAATATAAAAGTTTTGAAGGACACTCACCTAAAAAAGTAAAAAAAAAATTCAATTAATTTTAATGCAAATTTTTTTTTTGCGATTTAATTGTAAAAATTTTAAAATTTAGAGATAATTTAAAATTATACGAATTGTAAACGCTATATTGCAATCTAAAATGACTATAAGTGTACTTTTTTCTAAAGTACCAAAATTAATTATTTATTGGAATTCATATTAAATAAAATATGAAAAATTATTCGTAACAAATTATTAACTATATCAGATGAAGTCTCAATTCCCATCGAATATTTTTTCGGATGTAGTGTCTGATTATGTGATATAATAAGATGTTGATAAATTTAATTTTAATAGGAAATTTTGGAGCAGCTTTTAGTTGAAAATTTTATTATATAGTTTCCTTTTTTTGACATAGTTATTCTGGAAATTTTAATTTCAGTCAAAATATGTTCTGGAAATTGTATAACACTGAAAATATTTCTGTTTACATATTATTAGTTTTACTGACACAAATTCATCCCATAATATCCAATAGGGAAACCATTTTTTATACAATATTATACCAGTGCTAATAAAAATTAAAATTGAATTTTTATCATCCAAAAAAATTTTACTGTTGCATTGCTTTACCTATACAAATTTTATTTTATCTAATTAAATATTCCCATTCATCTCTAAAATATTTTAGGAAATTTCTTAAAATCGCACATACAAAGAGAATTTATTAAAATTTTTACCGACCGCATTGCATACAATAAGGGACGGGATTTTTTTCTTTTTTGTGTGTGAAAACATTATTAATTCACAAATTTTCCATGATTTACCGGAACCAAGAAAATTATAAAAATATGAGGATGAGTCTGATAATAAAATATATGGTTACAAATTTTATTATAAAACTTTTTGTTTTGATTGCATCCTTGAAAAATCCCAAAAAAAGGAAAGAAAAAGGCAAAAAAAAAAATAAAATTATGTGAAGCAAATTGCAAAATCACCCAAGTTAATTATTTCTTTTTTTAATGGTAATCATGATATATTTTTAAGAAATTATTCTTTTATTAAACTTTTATACTAGGTGTGTCTTTATAAAAATATGTTATATATATTTTAGATGTCAAAAATTTCGAATTATGACGAAGAAAGATCGCGGGACAGTTGAAAGAAAGATTGGAGTATATTACTTCTTTTTTGTTTTTGGTAATGCTTGTACTACACGTTTCGAACCCTCGACCAAAACTTCGACAAGTGAATGAATTATGAATAAATTATTAAGTGATTAAGTTGGAAATATCAAAGGCAGCGGTTATCTGCCGCTATGATTTTAAAATAAAATAAAATTTTTGAAAATTTCAATTAATATTCTGTTCTGTTTTTAAAATACTCTAATTAATTGTCAAAGAGTTTAATAATATTTGCGATAATTTTAGATTTCTTAATTTCTTTTTATTTGTAAACAGTAACAAAAATTTAAATTTTTAAGACGGGCGACAGAGCTGGCTAAAAAATAATGAGCACATTTTTAAGAATATTGTTTCACAGAAACACCATAAAATTTTGTATTTGTATATATATATATATATGTATTTGTATAACAGTTTAAATTTTCTTTATTATTTTTATGATATTATTTTTGTTTTGTTTATGTGTTTGTTTGTTTAATTTTTGTTTTTTTGTTGTTTTGTTGTTGTGAAGAACATTTAAAGAAAAACTTCATGACTCATTAATTTTTATTGTTTTCCTTAATAAAAAAAAAAAGAAAAAAAAAATTATTATTTTTTTTTTTTTCTTCTGCAGATTTTTTATCCTTATATCCTGGAGATTTTTATTTTGCTTTCTAAACGCATCAAAAGATATACAAATTTTTTTTTTTTAAGTTATTTGAAGAAAATGAGAAACAAAACAAAAAAAAAAAAATTAAAAAAATAATGATCTGGAGTTAATGTTGTCAATATTCTACAGTATCTAATAATCAAATTGTAAAGGGTTTTGTCGTTGAATTTTAATACAATCGAAAAATTCGTATATTATAGGAATTAGGGAATTTTTTTTACTATTGTTTTTCAAAATAATCGTATTAAATTAAAACGTTATTTAAATAAAGTTTTTAATTTTAGAAAAAATTTTAAATTCACAGCTTTTACTCTCTACATTTTAATTAAATTTTTAATTTTATTTTATTATCGTAATTTCAATTAAAAATTTTAATGATTAAAGAAAAATACAATTATACTATCGGCACGTTTTCTATTTATTGTTAAGAATATAGTCAAAAAGTTCCGTTTTTAGAATTTAGAATATGCTTTATAATGAAAATTTAATATGAATTTGCTAAATATTGTTTATTGAGATAAATTATGACATGTTTTTATATAAAGAACTGCAAAATCCGGGAGAGTGACTCGAACAGAAATGTTAATTTCCATATGCGAGAAATATTTAAATCACAGATTTGTACTCGCACACACCTAATAATAAGAATGTCTTATAATACAAATTCACACATAAATCATATAAGTGAAGTTTGTTTTATTGAGTATGAGACTATGTTGTATATTTTAAAACTGAAATATAAATAATTTTGCTCATTCAACATTGTGAATTTAATTATGAGAATTTGACTAATATAAAAACTCTGTTTAATTTTGGTCTCACAGTCTTGAAATACTAATATTTAATATTCTATTTACTACAATTTAATATTTTTTTTTTTCAATATTCCAGTAATACAACATTTTTCGAATTATATTTGATGTATTACCATACTAACAATATAACATTATTTTATGTTAAAATAAGGAAGAGCATCATATAATAAGAGTTCAAGGAAAACACATTTAAAACATCAATATTTTTATATTTTATAAAACATCAATTTATATATATATATATATATATATATATATATATATATATATATATATATATATATATATATACATTCATATAAAATATTATATTACATATGCATATATATATATATCATATATATATATATATATGTATATATATATGATATATATATATATATATATATATGATATATGTATATATATATATGATATATATATATATAATATATATGATATATATATCATATATGTAAGTATAATTTTAGTGTATTTATATTTTTATTGTTGTTATTATTTTTATAGCATGTTCTAGTGATAATTCCGCCGCTATGCTATTTTAATGAACTTTCATTATGAATGACTATATATATATGTATATATATAAAAAAAAATAATAAAAAAAGAAACTTATAAAAATAAGAACGTTTATTCACGAACACGTGTAATTAAGACAAAAAAAAAAAGTAGGAAAAAAAAGTATAATGAAGAATAATAAAAAAAAAAGTTTTTTATTTTGAAAAGGATTTAAAGGATTTTTTTTTTTTGCTGGATAATTTTCAGGTTGCGGAAACACTTTGTTTTTTTTTTTTCTTTTCTTACTTTTTTCTTGTTTTTTGTTTTTTTTTTTTTGTTGAAAACTCTCTCCGGTAAAAGATTTAATCCCTTTTATTTTAGTAAGGATTTATTTATTATAGATAAGGTTATTCAGAATTTCGTGTTTGAATTTCGTTCTTTGATAATCGATTTGCGAAAAGATTGTAGAGTATAGAAGAGCGAAAATTACCTGTTCTTAATAGTCTACTAATACCTATATAAGTAATTAAATTTTAAATCAATTTATTTTTACATTTATTCCTCTTTTTTCTTTTCTATACTCTCAATTCATTTCGCATGATTCTAATCTTTATATTTCAAAATTTAATATTATTGTTAACTAGACCTGAAAATACATCCTAAAATGTTATACAAACTCGATTCCAAAAATTGTTAGTCTTGCAACATTTTATTATGTTAACACAACTCTGCTCTCTGCTTACTACAATCTGCTATTTTAATAATAATAATACAACCCTGTACTACCCTGTTTTCATGCAGAACCAAATATAAATTTTAAATTACAGGTCATAAAATTTTTATCTTCAAATTTCATTTATTATAAATTTTTCCTTCTGTATAATGACATATTTTTTTTTTTTTAAAATATCCTATTGTTGCATAGTTCAACTTTATATTTATTTTTATAATAAATTTTAGTTTTGAAAGAAGTTTAAAAATTTTTGTTCATATTTCAGGATTTACATGAAAAATACTCACATTTAAAAAAAGAAAAAAATTGAGTTCAAAATTAAAATTTTATTTTTTCTATGTAAAATTTAAAATTTGTTTTGGCTATAAAAGAATGAAAATGTACAAAAAAAAAAGTAGGAAAACCTTAACAAAAAAAAAAAGAAATATTTTTTTTTTAGAGAAATTTATGAATTTCATTAAGAAATAATAATAATGAAAAAAAAAGAGCAAAAAAGAAACCAGAACAAATTAAATTTAAAGATTTTATAATAATTTTATTTTTAACTACATAAAAAATTCATTTTTCTTTTAATTTATTCAATTCAGAAGGAGGATGTTGGTTACACAATAATGTGGTTATTTTTAGAAATATAAAAATCACACTAAATTAAGAAAAATGTTGAGGTATACTCGTATATATTGTATTATGTAATAGTAATGTAGTAAATATTTTTGATTATTTAACTTGTCCATTAAAATGATTATGCATTTTTAGAATAATCAAGTTCCAAAAAAATTTTTCAAATTAAATAATTTCATTTAGAAATTTAAATATTTTTTAATAAGAAAAAAAAGTTGAGTTTCCAGACTAAAATTTTATCAAACAAATAAATTTAAAGTAAAAGGATAAGAATCCTTGATAAAATTTGAGTCAAAGAGAGGAATTAGCAAAACCTAATATAATATCGAGTAAGATAGGATTCTCTTTTTGCGTTTTAGATTTGAAATTTTCTCAATTATATTTTTCAATTTTTGAATTTTATTTCTCAGTATAAAATCATGTAAATACATAATTTAAAAATATTAAATTGGATTTGCCGACTTAAATGAAAAATCTGACATAAATTTTTACTTTTATTTGCATTCTCTTTAAACACTCTCTTTGAAAAAACAAAACAATTATGAACGTCATTGGAAAAGAAATTTCATTATTCTCAAACAAGTATATTTTCATTTTTTCTTATGCAGTTAGTAATCTGATAAAGAGCTGGTAAGTATAATAATTAAATATTTACGATACAATATAATCGGATTTGCTTTGATACATAATAATAAAGCTCTCATATACATAGTTTACGATACAAAAATGTCTCTTGTATTTTATAATATTGTTAGATACATGAGTAACACTTGAATAATTTAAAACTTTACCGCCCATATTGATTCCTTTCAGTGAACTGTTTTATATTTTTGGGCATAATATAAAAAATTGAGCATTTATTTTAGAATACCGACTAAGTATATAAAAAATGTTTGCGAATACCCTGTCTTAATGCGGAAGAAGACACGCTTGTTAGGAGGATATCGGTTCTATAGATTGGAAGAAACTCTTGGAGGCAACATTTGGTGATCTGCTAAACTTTTTCAAGAGACTTCAATGGATTTAGCTGGAGAAATGTGTTGTGGAAAGATGTGGTTTGGTCTTCTACTGGTCTAGTGCTGGGTGCCATCATTTCTATCTAATTAACTAACTAACTAAATATGTAAAATTTATATGGATATTTTTTATACGGAATTGATACATTACGTTTACTAAAATGGCAAATTTATTTAAATTAACTTTATTTTTAATTTCAATAGTAAAAAATATTCTACTTAAACAGCTGGTTATCACTTCAATAAATAAAATTTTTCATCCTGTACAAGTACAGTGTTCTGTTTTATAATAAATTTAAAAAAATTAAAAGAAAAGAATGTAAAGTAAATGATATATTGAGTAAAATTTAATTAGATAAACTTATACTAGCTATGTATAACTTTTGATTGATGTATACCGCGTTAAAGGTTACAATAATAATTTTTATAAAACCATTTCACCTTTTTCTTACAAAATAAGATTTTCTAGATTTTTTGTTGGAAATTCATGTAAAAGGTTCGTATGATAATTAAGAAGAAACTTTAAGAACTTATATTTTTTTTTTTTCCGGAACGCATAAAAACTTTTACGAAAAAAAGAAAACAAATTTATTTTATTTATGTTGAAAGAAAATTATAATTAAGTTTTCTATAAGAAATTTTTATTAATTTATTCCATTTTTTTTTTTTTAACTAAAGATGAGAAAAAGGAAAATTTTCTAAAAATATCGCTGCAAATACTTGAATATTCCTGGATATTATATAATGAAGGTCATTTTTAAGGTCAAATCAGTATGAATATTATTATTATTTAGAAAACTTTAAAATTTTTATAAACTTTTTACTTATACTTGTAGGTAGTTTTTAATTTAAAAAGTTCAAATTATTAGAAAAATAAATTTTGTGGTTTAATATTGAAATTGTAAATACTGAAATAAATTTTATTAAATTTAATTTTCAATTGAATAATTAAATTGAATTTTATTAAATTTGAATATTCAATTTTAAAATTTTAGAGCAATTCAATATTGGTATATATTTGAAATCAAAAATTCATTGTGTTATATGAAAATTTTCTGATATATGAATAATATGTTAATAATTATTTTAATGTTTTTACGATAATATATATGATAACATAAAAATATTGAAAACATAAACTTTAAATATAATATAATCGGAATAATTTTGAATAACATTTTCGAAATTGCTTATTTTTTAGTTGCGGCTAAAGTTTGAAAATAATTCGTAAATAAAATTAACGATATTAATTATAATAATTTAATAAAAACGTTAAAAAAATGATAAATTGTAATATCGTAAATTTTAATAATTTACGATATTAAAAATTACGATCACAAAATTTACGATATAATATATTAAGGATGGGTACGTCAAATACAATCACAAAATACCAGCTGTAAAAAAAAACGGACATTTTTCTTCGGTTGGCCTCGCCTTAATACTCGAAACTAATCTAATAGGTTAAATTTGTGTAGTTTTTTTTTAAATTTACCCTGTTTATATGCAATAGACCATTTTTGATTTAATTTTGTATGACATAAAAATTTTAATATTTCTGTGATTTGAAAGAAATTGATTTTTTTCCGATCATTCTTTAAAATTAAAATAAATTCTTAGAAAATAGTATAAATACAAAATTAAAACTAAAATAATAAGGATATTTTAAAGGAACTTATTGGAAATGTTACAAAGCATAAAAACGTTGTCCTTTCTATTCTTATATATACTTTTTTATAACTTTTACATAAAAAATATAGCCTTAGGTTTTAAAAATCCTTTGAAAATTTTTCCACACGATAATGAACAGAAAAAAAAAACAAACATAAAAAAATAAACAACCATTTTATATATTCAATTGAAAAAGTCTAAAGTTTTATTTTTTTTTTTTGTTCTAGGAATTACCTATAAACCTCTATTTTTTATTGTTTTTATTCTTTCTATTCAGATTCTATATTTTTATTTTTTTCTCTTTTTTAACATATAAACGCGATACATAAAACTATATACATAGATAAATCAAGGACTAACAATTAATTTTTTAGTGCAATGAAGTCAATTTAGGGGAAATTATCATTCTGGGATTTTTTTTCTTTTCAAAAATTTTATTTTCTTACTAGGTAAATTACAATTTCTGTAAAAATAAAAAAATACATATACTTGTTTTATATTAAAAAAGAAAATCCAGTATAAACATTGAAAAGCACAAAAGAAAAAAAAAAATTGAAATAAAAACACGATAATATTTTGCAATGTGTTATAAAAATAAAATTCACGTAGAATTGGAACAATGATGAGAACAAGGACTAGAAGAAACAAAAAAAAAACAAAACCATATTATATACAGAATCCTGAATAAAGAAAAAGAGGAGAAGAGAGAAAGCAAAAAAAAAAAATATTAAAATAAGAAAAACGCCTAGAGAAATTTTACATATCCTTTCTAAATATGTATTATAAGATTGTGTGTTAAGTCAAATGTGTTGTATAAGACAAAAAAAAAAATAAATAAAATAAAAAATCTCAATTTCGTTTTTTATAAATTGTAAACACATGAAAAGCATTCAAGAAAAACAAGGTTTGAAGGAAAATATAATAAAAATGAAAAAGAAAACGAAGACCTCACTAATTTCCAAAAAGACAAAACTATGGTCTTGTGCATTGATTATCTTTTGCAGTTGAACTATCTAGAATTGAAAAAAAAATTTTTTTTTTTATCTGAATTGCTTGCTTTAAAATCAGTATCAATTCAATAATCCTAGATTTTTGAAGATTTTTGATGCGTGTACATTAAAAGTAGAGCTATAGTATGTTAGATTTTCTCTTAAAAATCGAGTCAATTTAAACTATGGTGATTATAGTCACAACACTGACTCTATATGAAATCAAAAATTTGTTGTTGTCCAGCACGCTATAAATCATATAAGAAATCTAGCAATACAAGTCATTGCATAACAAACATTTCGGATATATTAAAAATGGTATTTTGCTATTTTCTCTTAGTTGCATTGAAATCTAATTGATTTTTCCGAAAAGTATGCAACAAAATATAATAATAAAATAATGCATTAGGTCAACAAGATCTATAAAATTTACATTGAAATTGCAATTTTTACTTGTTTGTTTTTTGTTTTCAATTTCAACACTGAAATTAATTCAAGTAAAGTGTAAAATGATTGTTTGAATGCGTTATTCATCAGATTTTGTTTGCCATTCAAATTTCAAACTTTTTGAACTTTTATCCAATTATATTTTTTGTTTTTTTTCTTTTTTTTTTTCTTTTTGTTAGTTGGTTAAGCGATTTCGTTCTTCACATCATTTTCTCTCTTCATCTACCCATTTTCATTCTGTTTTAATTCTTTGTGTGCATAGTTTTAGTATGAATTTTTCCTTTTATGTTTTTTTTTTCCATTTTTCTATTACATCTTTTTCACTACTTTATTTTCCTGGCCAAAAATGAAAAGAATAAGAAGAAAAGCAAAAAAAAAAAAAAAGAAGAAAAAAAAAGGTGTCCTTTTTTTCTATTTTTATATTATTCTTGTTATTTCTCTTTCCTTCTTTCACTCTTTTGTTGGCTATGATGCTACTCTTATGAACTAAGAGCAAAAAAAAGAAAAAGAAAAGTTATTTTTAGCCCATAGCTTTTTCTTACTTTACTTGTTATGAAAATAAAAAGGAAAATTCGGCACTTTTTTTTCTTATAGCGTTTGAACTTTTTTATTCCTTTTTTTTGTTTTGTTTGTTTGTATACGTACTTAAAATTTTTTGTTTGCTTTTTTTTTCTCTTTCCATTATTCTCATTTTATGTAATGTTGCTGTTGTTATTTGCTTTACTTATTGTTTTTTTGTTTTTTTTTTTGGCTTTTAGAATTTCGGCTTCCTTTTCTTATTTGGTTATACTTGAAAAAAATTTAATTTTTCTTTTTTCATTTTATTTAATATTTTGCAGAAATGGACGAATTATTTGTATAAAAATTTAAATATTGAAATAATGAAATTTTAATAGAGAAATTTTCTGAAAAAATTATTTTAATATGTTTGAAAGCTTTTACGGAGATTTTCGGAAATACCAGTTTTGTTTTTGGTTATTTAATGTTCAAATTGGAAATCGTATACGGAAAATTACAAAATTTTGATTTATTTATTATTAATTATTATTATTTATACATGCTTAGCTCAAATATATTAAAAAATATTAAATTCATTTAAAAATATTGAGAGACATCAAGCCAGATTTTGCCGACATCACGGCAATTACTTAAAGTCGAGAAAAGTTAATTATAATTTCTGATATTTTATCGTTACGGGTTATAGGGTTACCAAAACTGTGAATCAAATTTCAGATGAGATCAAACAAGAAACGAATTAAGTACTAATGTTAAGGTTTAATTTAAATGAGATAGAAATGCTTTTACTTTTTTTTTAAATGAATTGAAATTGAATAAAATATCTCAATAATAACCAGATATTTCTTCTACTTTTAAAAGTAATTATTTGATTTTAAAGCCAATTAATATACAGCTTATACACTACCGATGAATGAAAGAAGTGTAAAAAACTAAAAAATTCATATTGATTCGATATGCAAAGTAAATAAATTTAATTAGGGATATTAATTATTTTTGAAATATAGAAGAGCCTTGAATTGCAATAAAAGAAAAAATTAATGCAATAAATAAATGTTATTTTGTTCACATTAAACTTATGCGATCGAAACTATTATCAAGATTTATATTCGAAAGAAAAATATTGAGAAGAATATATTTACCACTTTAACTTAAAGATGGCAGTTACAGAATAAGGTTCAATCATGAATTAAACAGTTTTATAAAGTATAAAAATATCGTATGTTTTTTGAAATGGATTTTTTGCATCGTGAGTGTGGCACAAAAACCACTGACAGACTAAAAAGTAGGTGATCAGACATGGTAGAGGCTAATCTGAGAAATATGGGTCAATTACATGATTTTGGCTCAAGATCGAGAGGAATGGAAGAGAATCGGTTCGAAAGTTTTGGCTCATAGGGGACTGTAATGCTTAGAAAGAAGAAGAAGAAGAATTATTTTTGAAAATTAATTCAAGAAATTAAGAAAATAATTCAATTACTGAAGGTATTTTTTATTATATCCGGGTTCAATTTAGTAATACTTTTTTAAAATTAGAAATTTATTTCTAAAGCCAGTAATTTTTCCTAAATATAAAAAATTATATTGAAAAATTTTTTAAAATTAATGTTACTTGTGCTTATTCTTTGCTTTAAAAACTAGAATTTCTTAGAATAAAATTTAATTTTTTTAACCAGATTTTGTTTCATTAGTTTGGTCATGTGTGTGCGTAGATATATTTTCCATGTCCTTTAACATATTTAAGGAAAAAAAAACAAAAACAAAAATTTGTGTGAAATTTTTATTTTCGTTTTATTTGCCTTTTCTGTTTTTTTTCTCATTTTTTTTTTTTTTTAGGAGTTCACTTCTAATTTACTTATTCACTTTACATAAGCTTGATGATTATATATAAAATTTTATATATTATAAATGTATATATACATATATTATATATGTATATCGTAGTATATATTATATTGTTATATTAAGCTTTAAGCAAATTGAACCTTTCCACACTTAAGAAGGATACTGTAACGTTTTTCACTAAAAAATAAAAAAATAACAAACTAAACAAAATAAGAAAAAATGAGAGAATAAAAAAAAAGAAAACCAAAATAAATAAAAAATTTACAAAATAGAATCAACATAATAAAAATAACATAATGTATGGGATTATATCACTGTTATACTGTATAACACATATATATATATATATATATATATACATATATGTACTGTACTATAATAATATAACATTTTGTGTATATGAGAATATAAATATATTGCTGTGCGGGTAATCAGTTGTTTGTGTATATATAAATATGTATGTATGTTTGCCATTTATGATGGGGTATAGTAGACATACAGGCAGGGAATAAATTTTCGCTTTTATATTTGTTTTTTTTTTTCGTACAGTTTGTTCTGGTTATGGTTTTTTTTTTTTGTAAAATGCAGAAAAGAAAATGAAGTAAATTTTCACTAAAAATTATAATAAGTTTTTTTTATTTTATATAATATTATTGGATTGTGAATGATGTGAAAGATGAAAAATGTGTAAAACGAAAAAATTATATACGTACCTATATACATAATATTATGTGTATATAGAGAGAAGAGAATATATATATATGTATATAGAGGATTCTGCCGCACAAGTTAAAAATTTTAAAATCTTATATAAGATTTATCAATTTGGATTTTCAAATGTTTTTTTTTCTTTTTTCGGTAATTTCATATGGTTTCGCACATTTATACACATACATACATGCACACATTATAATATATACTTATATATTTTTGCTCTTATAGCATTTATAAATTTTTATTTTGTGTCCTCTTTAGTTTTTGTTTTTTTTTCTATATAATATGTAGTAGATATTTTTACTCAAAGTCTCTAGAAAATTGTATAAGGATTATAGTCATAAATAATATGTAAATTTTGTAAAAAAAAAAAAAAAAAAATTTTTTTTTTTATAAGACTTAAGGGATTCAGTATTTTATATTGAGAGTATTAGGTTAGTTAAAAAAATTAAAATAAAAAATAACAACGAAATTTATTAGGATATTAGAAAGTAAAAAAAAAACAAAAATGTATTCGGGTCATTCTTGTATGTGTATTGCATATTTAAAAGCCTGTATAATTTTTTTATGATCAAAATAATAAAATAATATTTTAGTTCAAATTTAGTAAGTTGAACTTGTGTATTATCTACTGCATATTATTCTTATTTAATATGAAAAACAAAAATATATGAAGTTATTAAATTTAAAATAAATAATTTTTTTTTTTTTTCGGAAATGGCGAATATATTTGAAGAGATGAAAGATTTTTATTGAAAAATAATTGAATGAATTATAAATGAAATATTTTATGCATATGTATGTATGTATGTATATACACATCTTCGTATTGAGGAAGCTAAAAATACACTTAAATGTCATTGTACTACAAAATTTTTTAAAATTATTTTGCTTAAAATTTTGTTATTATTGGCTCTTATTGTGATCATGTCGAAATTACGATAAAAAGACTTACACAAATTATTCTGAATATGGAGCGCTTAAAAATCTAATTGAATTTTTAATTGTACTAATATTAATTTTATTTTTTTATTTATTTTTTTAATTATTTGTTGTCTCAAGAGAACATTACCACGTACAAAGAGTGACAATCTAATTTTTTTTTTTCAGATTCAATAAAATATATATTTTAATTCGTATAAGTAAATTTAAATAGATAATTAATATTATTTTATAAAAACAAATAGAAAGTATGAAATTAGTTATAGCCCAGAAAATATACATTTAAGAAACAAAGAAAAAAATCCAGAAAATTAAAAATTAAAAATTTACATTAAAAGAATAATTTATATTACGTTCCAAATCGATAAGAGAAGCTGATATTAACAGTCTAATTGTGCGAGTCTCTCTTTTTTTTTACTCACTTTTTATTAACTTACAGAGTTCTCAGTATTTTCTAATGGATATTTCATTTTTCCAATGCATTTTTTTCTCAAATTATTGATTCTCCTATTGCAGCATGCTATTGTTTAAAAAAATAAAATGGCCGTTCAAATTTACCGTTATCTAAAATTCGTTTTTTCCAAATTTATGATGTCGTTTTTTGTAAAGGTCTAAAATTTTAACAGATATTGGACACTAATAAATTCGTTAAAAAAAATTTGTTTTTCATCTCCACCCCCTCTAAAGTTATCGCTTCATTAAATTTATAAAATTTGATTCCTTTACGCCTTATATTTCCCAAACCGCAAACTTTTTCAAATTTTTATAAACGCAGAAAGTTAACGGTAAATTCTATGACATTAAAAAATATAATTATTTTTCTTAACTCACGCAATTAACCCTTAAAATCAAGCATTATGTTAACCCCTCTTTAAATTTATTTTTGCTTTATTTCGAAGGTTGCATAAATTGTCAAACACGAGCTGTTAAATTCAATAAAAATATATTATTTAACCTGTTAAATTTAAGATAGAATTAATATAGAGGTGGACATTTTCATTTATTAATTGATTTGTTAAAATCTGGTGCAGTCACAATTCCCTTTTTATATAATATAAAATATTGCCGTTCAAAAGTTTAAATTTTAACATAAATTGTTATAGGTCCTACTGGTATAAAGCAATTGAATCATGTAATTTATTTTTCATCTATAATTCCGGTGTATTGTAAATAGTTGTATACGTACCTTCCAGTTTTTATATTAATTAGTTCTTATTTTCAAATTGATTTTCCTGTTAATTTGGGTACCCTTAGAACAAAATTATTTATCTTTATAGAACAAACCATTTATCTTTTAAATTAGGATTTTTTTTTTTGTGTTTTTTAATTTCAATTTTTAATAATATTTTGAAAGAATTTTATAAAGAAAACCTCACATTCACACGTCCATAGATAATGGAATATCAGTGGGCAAATCTGTATATACATACATACATGCATATAAATATATTAAAATATCTAAGGTCATTTTTAATAATATGAGCCTTAAGGTAAATTCATTATTATTATTTTTGTTTTTTTTTCTTCTTCTTTTGTCTTTGGCACCCGTGGTAAAATCTACTTTTTATTTTTAAATTTATAAAGGTAAAATTTATGTCAACATAACAATAACAAAAAAAAAAGTAAAAGAAATCATGAGAAGGTTAAGTCAAATAAAAAATTATAAGTGAGGATCAATAACACCTACACCTAACATAGTGTAAAATAAAAACATAACACACTTGAAGAGAAGAAAAAAAAAATTTTTTTTCTGTTTCATGTTTCTTCTTAATTTTGTGTTATTTTTCCATTAAATTCTCATATTTGAATTGAGTTTTAATTTGAAATTTAATGAAGATAAATGTGAGTTTTTCGTATTATATAACACTATGGCAATTTCATGTATATATGCATTATTGTGTATACATTATGTAAAATTGTATATACTCAATGTTTTAACAAATATATTTTCTCTGTAAATAAATAAAACATGAAAATCTTGTATAGGAAAAAAATGTCCTTTTTGAAATTTATTTTTGTCGCAATTTTTCATATACATATAAATTTTGTGTTTAGAGTCTATTTGATGAATTTCTTTCTTAAAACATAAAAAAAATGATATGACGAATTTATAAAGGCGGTTGTAAAATATTGAGTCGAATGAATTTAAATACTATTTTACCGCATAAATTAAAATATATAAATGAAAGAAAAGTCTACGGTCCATATGGAGTTCGCCGTAAGAATATATTCTTAAGACAAAGTTTCAGATCCATCAGTGAATTGAGACGATAGAGTATTTGGAAAATTAATACGGGAAAGTATGCCTTGAATTAGATTTAGACATTTTAGCATGCTTTAAAATTAAATGTGTGTAACACTACTTTGGCCAAAAATTGAAATTTTTTTATAATTTTGCACGACCCTCTACCTTGTCAAAAAATTGAAAATTTTTTAAAATTTTGCACGACCCGCTCTACCTTGGCAAAAGATTGGAAATTTTTTAAAATTTTACAATCATTTAAAATGGGCTAGTAATAACAGATTTTTCTACTGATTGACACTAGAAAAGGTATAAAATTAGTCCTGAAAATCTTATAATTAAAGCCTGGATATTACTTAATGGCCAAACTTGTTATATGTGATAAAAAATTACCCTCCATAAATTTCTTTTTAATTATCTAGATATAATTGTATATTTTTTATTAAACTAATTTTGTTTTTTTTTATTTTAACATTACTTTCCCAATTGGACCTTATATACATAACCTTTTTCAATTTTTTTTTTCTTTTTATGTTATTAATCTGTTTAAAATGGTCTCATATGACACATTAATATTAAAAATCAAGATAACCTCGGTTATAGCTGTAATTGCAAAATATTTATGTATGTTGGCCTAAATTAGTTCAGATACTATATGAATATAGTATGATATTTAGGTTTAGATGAACTTGAATGAAAATGAGATGAATAACATGATGATCACATGTAATAATGATAAATGGATAGTAATTTGTACCTGTCAATATAATTTCTTAAGTATACACAAAGTAAGTTCATACAAGTTCATGAATGATTTCTAAAAGTTTGTTTTTTGTATAATTTCGAAAGTTGTAATAATTCTCAACTATTTTGGATGATATTTGCTAAATTTTGTAACTAATTTAATTAGTAATTTATTTAATCTCGATATTAAATAAAGTTGGGTCAAACCAATGGTTTGTATTGTAGCACTTTTCCCTTCAACAAGTGAAAATTCTGCTTTTAAATACAGTCTATGTATACCTATCACACTATAAAAATTATTTTCATTCATATACAAAACTATTACTAGGATTGCATATATTTAGGATGACGCATACTCGTATATGCAGTCTTTGAAATAAAGCAAAAATTAACATAAAAAGGGGTTAACATAATGCTCGATTTTAAGGGTTAATTGTGTGAGTTAAGAAAAATAATTATATTTTTTAGTGTCATGGAATTTACCGTTAGTTTTTTGAGTTTATAAAAATTTATAAAAGCTTGCGGTTTCGGAAATATAGGGTGTCAAAAATTCAAATTTTACGATTTTCAAGAGGTGATAACTTGAGAGGGGGTGGAGATGGAAAAAAAATTTCTTCTACCGAAATGAACTACTTGTTAATATCTAAAAGCCCCTAAAATTTCAAAGTTCTAGAATATAGGATCTAGAAGAAAAACGACATCAAAAATTTGGAAAAAAAGGACTTTAGATAACGGTAAATTTCAACGGCCATTTTGTTTTTCTAAAGTTTAACTATAGCATACTGCGCTAGGGGAAGCAAGCCGCTGCCTTTCTGCGTTTGCGAAATTTCAAAAATGCTTATGGTTTCATTGCAACAAATATTTAAATAAAGTTGGGTCAAACCAATGGTTTGTATTATAGCACTTTTCCCTTCAACAAGGGAAAATTCTGCTTTTAAATACAGTCTATGTATACCTATCATACTATTAAAATTATTTTCATTCATATACAAAACTATTGCTAGGATTGCATATATTTAGGATGACGCATATATGCAGTCTTTGAAATAAAGCAAAAATTAATATAAAAAGGGGTTAACATAATGCTCGATTTTAAAGGTTAATTGTGTGAGATAAGAAAAATAATTATATTTTTTAATTTCATGGAATTTACCGTTAGCTTTTTGTGTTTATAGAAATTTGAAAAAGCTTGCGGTTTCGGAAATATAAGGTGTCAAAAATTCAAATTTTACAAATTTCAAGAGGCGATAACTTGTGAGGGGGTGGAGATGGAAAAAAATTTTCTTCTAATGAAATGAACTATTTATTAATGTCTAAAAGCCCCTAAAATTTCAAGCTTCTACAAGCTGGGGTCTAGAAGAAAAACGACATCAAAAATTTGGAAAAAAAAAGACTTTAGATAACGGTAAATTTGAACGGCCATTTTGTTTTTCTAAAGTTTAACCATAGTATACCGGGCTAGGGGAAGCAAGCCGCTGCTTTTATGCGTTTGCAAAATTTAAAAAATGCTTATGGTTTCATTGCAACAAATAGTTAAAAAAGGCCATTTTTAGTGTTTTGGGGGGGTATAACTTCTAGAGGGGGGGAGATAGGTGAAAATTTTGTTCTACGGAAATAAGTTTCTAGTAAAGGTCTATGTACGTACAAAATTTCAGCTTTCTATCTTCAAGGGTGTAAAAGTTTTGTAAACAGACACACGGACGGACGGACGGACGGACGGACGGACGGACAGAGTGAAACTAATAAGCACTTTTTTTCAAAAAATTTTTGGAAAAGTGCTAAAAAGGCCACTTTTAGGGTTTTGGGGGGGTATAACTTCTAGAGGGGGGGAGATAGGTAAAAATTTTGTTCTACGAAAATAAGTTTCTAGTAAAGATCTATGTATATATAAAATTTCAGCTTTCTATCTTCAAGGGTGTAGAAGTTTTGTAAACAGACACACGGACGGACGGACGGACGGACGGACGGACAGAGTGAAACTAATAAGCACTTTTTTCAAAAATTTTTTTGGAAAAGTGCTAAAAAGAAAAAAGTAATTTTATGTTTAATAAAAAATATTTTTAGTTACCATGTTTCCAAAAACAAGAAGAACGTAAATTACATAATTCAATAAAAAGGTCAATTTTCGGTCTCTCATTGAGGGAAATTTGCTTGTTTTTAAAAATTGTGTAAAAATATTATAAGCTACTCGTATACTCTTCAGTTGTAGTTGGGAGAATCATATAATATCCTCTAATAGATATTAAAATATTTTAGGGCTCCAAAATTTTATAATTCAATTGTAAAATGTTTAAAAAATTCAAAAAGAGTAGATTAATAAATTATTCCAATATTAAATAAAATAATAAATTTTTTGTAACGTAAATTTAAAATTTCATTTTCACACTTTCATATGCACATACTATATATTGTTCATTTCAATATCGTATTATCGTATATTTATTTTACAAAATATAAATTTTATTAATTTATATTTTAATCTTTTTTGTATAATATCGATGATAGCTTGTATTTAATAATTTTTGTTGATTAATTTGATTTTTAATCTGATCTGGAGCTCTTGCAATTTTATAATAAAATATGATTTAAATTCGAAATTTAAATATAAATTTTTAAATAAATATTGGATATACATAATATGAATACATTATATTATTTCATAAATTATATCCTTTTTATTGCTTTACAGGATTTAAAATTTATTTCTAATAATACCTTTTGTATTTTTAAATAAATATTTATCGAATAATATGCGTATATTATTAGAGTGTACAGGGACTTTTGAAAATCAAATATTCCAAAGTAACACTTCTGTTTCAATAATAAAATGTGTTTAGGTCAGGAATATCGAATCTTTTAATCCGAAATATTCAGCAAAAAAAAAAAAAAACAGAATTAAACTCTTGCTGAAATATTACGTTTTTATATTTTTAGACCTTTCTATGTTCTTATCATTTTTAGATAAAACATATGTCTAAATAAAATAATAAATTTCCCAAAATATATTATTTGTATTAGAATTTCGAAAATACACAAAAGGATTTCACCTTAAAAAAATATTTAACACTTATTGGTGATTTATTTTCTATATAAAATATTTAATTTAGAAAAACAGAAAAGGATTCAATAAAAATTATATTTTATGATTTATACATATATAATATTGGCTCAATAATATCTATATGTATGTATGTATGTATATACGTTTATAGTTTAAAATCAATGCAATTCATTTTCTCAGAAAATAATAAAAAAAAAAAATTCCAAATATTTAAAACTAATAAAATGGTTAAAATAAATTTGTATAGGAACATGATTTTATTAAAGAAATTGAATAATTTTATTCAAACAAATCACTTTTAATTGGATAATAGGTGAATTTCCAGCTGAATATTTAAAGAAGAAAGATGAGATAAAGGTCGATTAGAAAACTGAAATTACAATAAAATAATCAGTTATTTTATTTAAATGAAATTTTAATATAATTTATCATGCGGTTAATTTAGAAAAATTTAAGAAATATTGTAAAATTTTTTAATATTTAAAGAAAAATTAAATTAAGACAAGAACAGTAGCCTATTTTTCTTAAATAATATTTTTAACTTACGTCGTACCCATTAACATCTATGATCATTAAAAACTTAAAAATTTTTTTAATTCCGCAAACTAAGAAAAATAGCAAACTCGTTTCTACTATCGCGAAATAACATAGTCAAATTCATTACAATGATAAAATGGCCGCTAAAAATAACGGTTTTGATGGTGTTCATGGTATTGATAAATAATTTATTGCATTAAAAGACAATTGCTTTTTGCGACTCCTTAGCATTTCAAGTGTTGAAATTAATAAATATTTTAAATTTTAGTTTCTTTTATTTCTATAAAAACAAAAATTTCTATAAAAACAAAATTTTCGTATGGAAAATTTCTCGTCATCAAGGAATTGAATATTATATTTTAACGCGTTCAAATAACTATTAAATTTGATTACTATGTAACGCTTTACACAATTTATGTGTTTCCCCTAGAAGTATGCAATTTTTTTTTATAATATAATTTTGAAAAAGTTATTAATGAATTTATGTATGTAATATAATATAAGGAAAACTAAAGTAGAAATATTTAATGTTCAAGCCAAATGTATCCATTTTACAAACAATTGGTTTGATCCAGTATTATAAGAATCAAATCCTTATTATGTACAAGGAAAAATTCATATTTTTAGATTGAATTTTTAATATGATTTTTAACATTATAAAAAATTTTTCTCTTATGTATACAAAAAATAACGCGTCATCGTCTAATATAATTTTGATAAAATTTTTGTTTTTTTTTTAATACAAATCTCCTCAGCATACAAAATATTATAAAATATTATGAATGTAACAAAAATTGGTATGATGCGTGTACCTATATTAAATTTCTTAAATAATTTATACAGCTTATACATATACATCCATATATGTATGTGCATATCTATATATACATTTTGTCAAATATTATATTATTCATATATTGGAATTATTTATATTATAACGTATAATATATTTGACTTTTTTTTGCGTTCTACGGTGATCAAAAAACAAATTCTCAATAAAATCCTTATTATTATTATCATGCTATATATGTTTATTTTCTCTTTCCAATATTCTTAATATTATGATCATTCTTTCCTTTTTCATTTATTTAATAACATGTATTTGAATATTTTGAAATTTGTTATACACTACACTGATTATATTAATGAAAAATCGCAGATTTAAATCTTATTTTTTATTTTTTTTAATTTGCTTATTTTGTTTTAATAGAAGAAATAAGAGAAAAATTTTTAACAAGTAAAATATTTTACATACCTACATATAAAGAGAGAGAAGAAGAGTGTAAGATGATATATTTAGAGTGTATGTATAGTTCTCTTATTATGAACAATAGTTAAATTCAGTAACGTTATAACAACATGGGAAATAAATAGAGAAGAAAAATATTATATAAAATGAAAAGAAAAAAGATTATGCAAATTATAAAAAATAAAATACATACATTATACATTTGTACATACAATATTATACACTAATATAATATGTAAGAGTATAATTTTAGGTTTATGAACAAATAATTTTCCTATCCTTAAAGTATACAACAAAAAACAAAAAAAAAAAAATATGAAATAAAAAAGAAAAGAAAAAGGAAACAATAATAGTATGCGATGACGTCAATGTTACAATAGGTCCCATATATATACATATATATATTACATAAATCAAGTATCATATAGGTATTATTACACAATTATACATATGTACATTTTATTCATTAAACACAATTTCGTTGTTATATACACAAAAAAATTTTCATGTAAATGATATTTTTATTTCAATGTTATAAAAATTACGGTATATATTCACCGATTACCATATATAAATTAAATATTCTTAAAAATATCTGAATTAAGAATCTATGCTATTTTAACCATGTCATTTATTATAGCAATATTTTAATATGATTTCCGGAATTTTTGTGTTTAAATTGTGATTTTCCATGTTTAACATAAAATTTTTAATTAAAAAATTAAAATTTAAAATAAATATTTTCTTCAATTTAATGAAACGTTTAATATAACTTCAATTTTCATATGAAAATTATTAGCAATGTCAATAATGTTATAAAAACTGATTTACAGGAATATAAAATCTAAAACAGGAAATTTTGTTCATATTTTTTACAGTGCTGAAATATTTTAGAATTATAATTAGATTAAACTCTTATACACTTTTAAAATATAGTTTTTTCTTTTGTTAAAAACTATACTATATTAAACTTATTGTTAACGATGCCAATAGCATTGCGCTGTATGCAGTATATTTTTAAAAGATTAAATTCTATAAATTCTATCAGATTCTAAAGCTTAAATTTCGGCCTACGCAATAGCCAAAATTTAAAATTAACTCTTTTATGTAGAATTTTCAAATTCTAAAATTTTTTATATTATTTATACAAAATGGTCCAAAACGGTAGTTATATGATTTTGATTTTGATTTCCAAGTAACATAAACCTTTATCATCTATAAATATAAAAGAAATTTTTTTTTTTTCTTGAAAATCTCAATGTGTAAGAGTGTGAACTTCTTAAGCAAATCAAAAGTATGTAATCAGTTTTTCGTTTTATTTTTTTTTTTCTTCCTTTTTTCATTTATTTTTCGCTTGAAACGACTGTCAAAAGATACGTTTTTATATTTTTTCATCTATAAGATCATTGTATTTTTCGGATATTTATGATGGTTACCAACTTCTCAAAAACAAAAATATTGATTTGTTTATTTGTGTTTTTAATGAAATTTGAATTAAGTAAAAACTCTCCAAAAATCTCTCCAAAAATTTTGTAATCTCCAAAAACTCTCCAAAATCTCCAAAAATTTTTTTTTAGTAGATTTTTAGCAGAAAAGTCTACTAAAAAAAAGTCTACTTCTGTTAATAGACTTTTAACAGAAATTAAATTAATAATGTAAGGATCAGAAGTGTAACATTATTTTTTAATATTGATTTTTTTATTATTTTTGTTTTTGTAAGTGAAATTGATTTACTTATACTTTTATATTATATTTACACATTATTTATAATTTCTCATGATCAATGTTAACAATAAATGAAATTGCTAAGTAAATATTTTAAGAGTTTGTATAGATATGGCGGAAAGCCTATAATAAATACTTTAAATACAAGTAGCATCTTTTATATTAAGAAAACAAATATAGTACTTATATAGTACTTATATATATATATATTTATATGAAAAATAAAAATATAACTTAAGGCTTCATTGAAAGACAACTTGGGCCCGATATTTGTGTATACATATATGTAAAATATATAATATTGAAGTAGAAAATTGAATAAGAAAAGCTGTCAGTTCCAAACAAATAAATAAAGAGAATATATATGAAAAATACAACAAAATATATATGTATATAAATTGTATACTTGTAAATTGGCAAGGTAATTTTAGATGAATAGATATTTAGGTTTTTTCTTTGGGTTCGTTATATTTTCGTTGGTTTTTGTTCGTTTGTCTGTTTTTTTTATATTTATTTAGGTAATGCGCGTATAATTTAAGATGAGGTTATAAAATACTTGAGGATTCATTTTATGATAATATTTTATATAACTATTTGCTAGTAAAGTTTTGGTTACAGAAAAAAAAAATTATAAACCCACCGGTTATTTTTTGGTTTTTGATTTTTTTTTTTTTCGTTAAAGCTCATTAAGTTTATTTTAATTAAAACTAAAAATTTATAAAATTAATGAGAAATAGCTGTTATGTATACAAAAAAAAAACATTATTTTTTAGTTATGTGTTTATAGTGATTATTTGTGTTTATGTTAAAATTATTCATTGAATATTTAAATATTCAAGAAATTTTGTTAAAAAAAAAATATTTATAGAAAAAAAACAAACTAAAACAAGATGCTAGAATTTTGTTGATTAGGAATATTTTAGAGAAAATTTGGCTGGAAATAGTTTTGCAGTAAATTATTACAAAATAAGAAATTATTATTATTAAAATATGCAAATTATGTTTAAGAAGATTTTTTACCATATTGTGAATTCATTCATTGTTATATTGCATTTAAATATTTTTGAAGTTTGAATTTAATAGATTAATTTGAACATAAATAAAATTAAATTTAAATAAATTATAAAAATAAAATAAATATTATTAAGTACGAAAGCTAATTGTCCTACTGTTGGTTTATTTTTTGTCTGAAAATTATAACAGTTATATAGCAATTTTTGTTAAAGTAAAAATATATCGTTTTAAATCATACGCAACGACAGCTAAAAGTATTTTTTTTGGATATTACGAACTTAAAGAATCAGGAAATCGAGATTTTCTCGAAAACTTGAAATAGTTACTATTCTTAATGGGTCTTACCTTTAAATCGACAGTTAAATAATTATCTCGTCTTAATAGTTTCAATTTCTTCTATATTTTGAAATCAATTTATAATTATACGCGTACGAATGTTTGTTTGAAAGGTATACTAAATTTTTCTTATCATTTGAATTCTGAGTCGATCTCTGTCCATCTCTGTCATACATAGAATAACAAATTCATATTGGTATCACAGAGTTGACATGGTCAACTCTATGGTTTTTCTAAATATAGTGTAATGTATAATTTCGATTAATTTATAAATTATAATTGATAGCATTGTATAACTATAAAAATTTAATTCTGTTTTAGTTATAATATGATAAAATGTTGTATTATTGGACCATCTGTACAAAAACAAGATGAATCACATTTTAAATAAGAAAGATTTTAAAATTATATAATAAATTTTTCAATAAAAATTTTTTTCATTATTTAATTTAAGATTACTTTTAGAATTTTATATCATCACATAGTATTAAGTTGACAGAAGAAGAAAAATAACAAGAACAACATAAAGAAAACAATATTGTTTGACATTACATTTAAAATTGAATTAAGTTTTTCGAAAAGAATTTCAAAATTCAATTTATTAGATTTAGATACTCGTATTTTTTTATTTTTCATTCTTTTCAGATTAGGAAAACTTAAGTACATTTTCATTATTTTTAACTTTCCAAGTAATCATTTATTTGGTTTCTCTCTTCTTTTCTTTTTTGATTTTTATTTTCTTTTTCACTTATTTTTTTTTTTCAGTTCAATATCTTGAATTTTTGATATTATTTTTGTTTTCGAAACAGATAGCTACTTTATATTACTACGAGTATATAAAGTATAACATCTCTATATATACATACATATATACTTCATATATTCGTCAAGTACATTTGTAATAGAAAAAAAAATAATAATAATAAGAGAAGAAAGAAAAATTGAACTTAATGTAAAATTATTTGCTCAAAGGAACATAAATACTAATAATACATGTCTGATATGGTTATCTTTTTTAAAAATGAAATTTTCACTTTATATATAAACTAAATAAATGATATTATTATTATTACATACATTCATTATTATATATTTATATGGATATATTTATAATACAATATGTTAACAATACACGTGTGTTTGTATATAATTTTTTTTTTTTAAAAGCATTCCAATGTTTTTCATAATATTTACAAACAAAAAAAAAAAAAACAAATAAGAAAAATTATTATTTCAGAGAAAATGGAAAATATTTTCTCATTTCTTATTTTTTTTAAAGTAAAAATTAAAGTATATATGTAGATGTTTATATGCATATAATATACATATGTATAGGTCTCTACTATATAATAATATATAATATAAATAATTTCTTTAAATAAGTTAAAAATTTAAAAATAAAATTTTCAATCTAATTGTAATGCAATTTGCCGCAAATTTTATTTCATTACGAGTAATATTTACTTGATACGAGTAAGTTCAAAATTTCACAAATTGTATAAATTAAATTGAATATTGAAATAAAATTTGAAATATCCAATGATTTAAATTTATTAAGGGTTATCAAACTATTAAGTTGAATCCTTAACAATTAGAAAATCTTATAAGACAGAAAAAATTGAATTTTATAAAATTTAGTTGGGGATTTTCAAAATGTTATCCTAGTACCTACTTATATCCGGATCCAATTATTAATAATATTTTTTTATTTAGCATTTAGAATTATAAATTTTATTAATTTAGTAATTTAGAAAAAATTACTATTATAATTTCTCACATTTATTCCGGTAATTGGCTTAATATTTTTATAATATAAAATTAATATTATATCCTTAATACTCGTATTTATATTCTTAGTTTTTGTTTTTTCTCAAAATTATTGTAATTTTCGAAATTTTCATTTATTTAACGTTAATATGGGAACATGTAATTATTAAGAGATTGTACCATAAGGCATTTTGTAAATTTACAAAATTCTATTTCGTATTCGATTGATGTTATTTTAAGAGTTCATAATATGGTCTTGGTATTCTTAATATAATATTATTATCGTAATAATTCATATACGAATAATTCAATATTGTATTAAACTAATTAACGTATATGTGGAATGGAGATATCCCTTTTTATTTTAGGTGTGTATGTATATATATATATATGCAATCTCTAAGCAAAAAATATGTTGATTTTTATTAAAGATTTTCTCTTGTCTTTTCTTCTAATTTTTTATTTTTTGATTTAAAAATAAAATTTTCATGGAAAAGTGACAAAAAAGAAAAAAAAAACCATAAAATTTGGAATTTTCCGAAAAATATAAATACTCGTAAACTAAATTTGATATAATGGAAAGATTGAGAAAAAAAAAGAAAAAAAAATATAATTCAAATGAATAAGAAATTTTTGTTTTTTTTTTTGTATTTACATCAGAGTTGAAATTTAATGTCGTGCAATTGTTACGGTTTTCCATCATTTAATTTCATTTCTTTTTTTACTGTTCTTGTTCTTTAACAGTAGCTCTTCTTATTTTAATTTTTAATGGATTTTCAAAATTATATTTTTCATTTTTACTTTTATTTTTTTTATATTATTTACTTGTTAAGTAGAATATAGGAAAGAGTTTTCCAAAAATTAAAAAATTTCATTATTTTCATTGCTATTTTGTTTTAATTTTTTTTTTTTTTTTCAATTTTCTTAAGATTTTAAATAGATTGAAAAGGGTATAGAACGCATAATACAAAATCTGTTTAAGAAAATTTAATTTAATTCTCAAATGATTTTTATGATTCGTTTCACTTAGACTGTCTCCCACGTTTAATATGTGACATTTTATAATTTAATAGAATTTTCTATTTTGATTTTTTTATTCATCCTTTATTAATTTGTAACATGTTGTAAAATTTAATTTTCTTTTATTGAATTTCAATTCAATTTATATATTTTTTTTTTTTTTTGAATTTATTTTATTTTAAAATTAAATTCTTTTTTTTTGTTTTCTTATACATAAATAATATTAAATTGTGATGAGTCTACATTTAGAATATTAATAGAATTTATCAATTCAGAGTCATTTTATTAATACCAATTAATTGATAGATGGCTATTTAAAATTTTCTTCTTAAAGGCATGAATAATTATTTTTAAGAGTTATAAAATGAAATATTAATAATTATTTAATTGAAATTCAAAAATTCAAAGTGAGTATTTTAGGATGAAACAAATACAAAACTAAAAAAAATTGAAAATATTGATAATTTTAGTATATAAAAATTAAGAAAATGTTGAATTTACAAATTTGTTAACAAAACAATCATTCAAAAATTACTTGAAATATTTATAAGGATTTTACGAACAATATTGTAGTTATTAAATTATGTTTTCGGAGAAATTAGTTATTTTGGCTGGTTAAATTTCTATTCTTGTTCATTCTTTGAATATTATAAGGATAATAAGTACATTTTAATTACTTATCATAATAAAAATATTAAAAGTTTTCATTATCCTATTGTTATGACTCCAAAAAATTATTATTATTCAACGTGTTGAAAGTTTTTTACACATCATTTCACACTTCTTTTCGAATAAAATATTTCACTCTCTTTTTAACTTAATAATAATTAAGAGGCTGTAAAATTAATTGTAAAGCTATCTACATAATATAAACGAATGTAAAATGGCAGAGCAGTTTGTAAATTACCGTATTGTACTCACATGAATGCTTATAAGATTTCATTATCAGGGATTCGCTTATCTTTTAAAATAAGCTATGCTGAAAATAAAATGTTTGTTTTCTTATCTTGTAAAATATTCGAGTATAAAAATCTAAATAATATCGATAAGTGAATAATTAAATGCGTCATATTCTATGATTAAACCTTTTCCTATTTAATAATATTATGAGCAATTTGTACTTAAATGATCTTATGTATAAAAAAATTTGATATGATCAGTAAATGATCGATCAAAATGTGTATTATCTAGTAAGGCGAAAGTGTTACAAAAGAATAAGAAAATGAATATTACTGAAGATTTAAATTGCTTCTTTCCAATTTTAAGGATTTCAGTACGCTTCTAGTTATACCATTACTAGAAAAATGTATCTTTGGCACTTAGTAGAGTTTCAGTTTAAGATGAACGGTGGAATTGTTAGTTTTTTATGTTTAATTTTAGTTTTATGTGTAATTAGTATCAGGTGTCGGATCAAGGTAAACATTTTTTTTTCGAACGGACTACCAGTGTTTATTAAAATATTTTTAATTATAGGCACATTTGTAAAAAATATTGCTTAGTTGTAATTCACACATGAAAATAAAATAAATTGTCTTCTGTACTTTGCTTTAGAATACTGAATCATTTAAATTGTTCAAATTTTATTTTTTAACACAATTTTTTTTTATTTTACGACTTTGTTATATAGAAATTGAAAATACATTAACTTAGTTGATATAGGAACATAATGAAAAGGAATAAATACATGTGGTTATTATAAAACTAGAATGAAAATTTTAAAAATTTTGTAAGTTAATCAAAATATTTCTCACTTATTTTGTCAATAACTTAAGATTTTAATTTTGCATATAACATCAATTTTAGCTTTAAGTATGGCACAAATATATTATTCACAATATTTTGATCCCTTACAGAAAGACTTCTAACGATTTAAAATTTTCGATGTATATTTTTTACTAATTACAGCACCAATTATACAACCCATAACACCAATAATTGTACCAAATATTTGTGCAAGTATATACACATCATAATTATTTGTTTGGGTTACCCACATTGCTATTCCCCCACCTATAATAGCACCAGCCGTTCCACCTTTAAGCAGAAAAAAAAATAATAAAAATATATTTTATTCAAATTATATCCAATAAAGAAAAAAGTAGGGAAAAAAATTGAAATTACAAATAGCTCCAACAACAGAAGCTCCAGCTACAACACCACATACGAGAACAAGAATGTCCATTATTTATTTTTTTTATATAATTTTTATGTGATAAAATAAATTCTTAAAAAACTTTTCTATACAGCAAATAACCTTTATAGCTAGTTAAAATATTTTTACAAACTGCCCAATGTTATTAATATAAATAAAATTATTTTGTAATTAGACTAGAATTTTGATAAGCTTATCTATAATAAAGTAATCGATATTGATTAGAAGAGTGTTACAATACATTAAGAAGGTCTAGGAAAAAATAAAAATAATTTGAATTTTTAAAAAATTGTTCCCAGCTACATATTTTTGAAATTAAAATTTTTATTTGGCTATACTCTACTTGTGTTTTTACAGAATTTTTCAGATATGGCAACAGTTAAATTAATTAACTTAATTCGAATGTTGTGAGAGTTATTCTGGGAAGGAAATAATAGAATAGTAAGAACTTAGTTGCTTGTGAAATTTTTTTCAGAGTTTCTGAAATTAAAGATATGACAGAATATTGTATTCATTTTATATAATATATATATATATATATATATATATATGCTTACGAATGTATGCGTATATTTTAGTAAAATAAAAAAAAATTCACCAAATTATCGATTATTCGTTAACTATTAATAATTCGTAACGATAATTGGCAATGCTGTATATTTTCAGATAAATAGAGTCAACAAGCTTCTATTTTTTTTTTTTTTTGTTGAATTAACCCTTAAGTGTTATTTGTTTTTTCTTCACTTACATAATCGGCATGCGGGTCTGTTTTTTTATAGTAGTGTTTTTTTCTCTTGATATTTCTATTAATATTTTTTTAATAAAATTAAAAAATTGAATTGTTTTTCAATTCAATTTTAGGACTATAAAATAGAACTGTTACGTTACTAAATATACAAACTAAGAATTGGAATTAAAATACGCACTGAAAAGAGAATATTCAAAGCGGAATGAAAATAACTGAAATTGTAGAGAATATTTAAAGCGGACTTATTTTTTGAGTAGCAGTAAATATTATTTTTTTATTTCGGGTATGTAGTTTTTTTTAACACCATTAACCAGTTTAGGGTTAAACTTTATTTTTTTTTTCTTAAATATTGCATGAAAATATTATTCATTTATATTCAACACTGTTTGTTTAATGTGGAGAATAAACACAAAATTAGTGTCACCTTATCAATAATTATGACGCCTGTCACCTTATCGCCTTATCAATAATTATCAATAAATCGAAGTTTTATATTGTCTTTTATATTATAACAATATTTCTATTATAACAATATTTTATTAAAATCACTCTTGTATTATTCCAACGTTGATTGTTTCAGTCTTAAACTAAGATTATTATTAGATTAAGCAGTAAACATATAGTTCAAATTGAAAAATTTGAAAAGAAATTGTAAATATAAGTATATTAAATTCAGTATCTAGTGAATATATATTAAGTGTTATACGTTCAAAAAAAACGTTCTTGGGCAATAAGAAAATTAAAAAGTTCAAACGGCATTCTTATTATATTAGTTTTAGATATTGTTATAAAATATATTATTTAAGACCAAATTAAATCGAAAATAATTTTTTTATAATAATTAAGTAAGAATTTTATTAATAGTTTTATTTTCGAATAAATTTATTCGTAAAATTAAATAAAAAATTGAATAGTTTTAATATGAGGTGCACCTCTACTAAAATTTTCTTAGATCAACTTTATATTTTTAAAAATTTATTTATTTATTTTTTTTTTATTTATATAACAATATTGCATGTAAACAAGTAGACAAAAAAAAAAAGGACAAAAAATAAATAAAAAATTCTTGTTAAATTTTTGCCTTTTATTTTTTCACACGTGTTGCTTTCACATAAAATTAAAAAGAAATAAAAACAAAAATAAAAATAATGTAAAAATAAAATATACAAACCATATATACATGTATACATTCAATATTTTCATAAAAGTAAAAAAAAAAAAAAAAATATTATTAACTAAATATTTTTCCCAATAAAATAAAATTGTTTTTCTTTTTTTCAAATCGATCATTTTCCAGGCCGATAATTTTAATATGGGAACTTTGATTCTGGATACATAAGGATAAATAAGAAAATTTATAATATAAGAATTGGTAATATTTTCGGTACAAAAGAAATTTTTCATTTTATAATGAAAATTTCTTTCACATGTTATTATGAAAATATGTTCATGAATAACATTCACATGTTAAAAAATTTAAAATCTTGTATGTGAATTATAAAAATGATAATTGACTCTTTATATACAATTTTACTTTACTGTATAAAAATTAAATTGTTTGAGTATAAAAATTTGAAATTTTGTTATATAAATTTAATTAATTAAACATATTCCATAAAAAATTTGTATAAATCGTCTTAATCCGCCTATATAACACAATTAATTTGCTTGAATTCATGCTGGAAACTACACTTTTTTTCTTTGAAGAAATCTTATTGATTTTCTATATTTTTTGCATATTTTTAAACAACTTATTTAAATTTATACATGTATAATAGATAACAATTATATTACAAATATTATATCCATAAAAAAAATTTATATAAATATTGGTTCTCATCCATGTATACTTTTATATACGCATGTTATATAAATAAAAATTATCCTTAATATTTAAATGAAAAACAAATAATGTAACAAATAAAACCTACATGTTTTTGTTTTTTTTTTCAGATATCATATAAAATATATAAATTTATGGATAATCTTATAGATTTTATTACACAATATTTTGTAATAATTTAACTTGTATAACGAAAAATAATAAACAAGAAGAAATTTGTTTTTATAAACTAATATTCCTAGGAAGTAAAAAAAAAATATTATGTTGCAGCTATTTTATATGTATATTTAACAAAATATGATTGTATAAACTTGAATAATACCTTGTTATAATCTATTGTTGGATTAAACATTTTCGGAAATCTATTTTCAATTTCTTTTATTGTATTGCCTACCGAATAAAATTAAATATCATCCGAAAAAGTCAATTTTTTCTCTTCATCCGTTCTAATAATTTAAGATGTTCGGATATAGAAATCGAAAATAAAATGAGCGAATGAATAGTTCCTTTTTGTAATCCGTTCTTGATTTTTTAAATATTTTTACATATACATATATTCAAGTCATTTGGTATTATGAATTTATTTTCCGAAATCATATCGACAATTACATTTATTAAGTTGTTCCCAAATCTACAGAACAGGCCTCGACTCCGTAATGTTTATTAATTAATGAACATAATATAAAATACTAATTTTGTTTTAGTTATATCTCGTGATATGTTTATGCTTAAACACAAATTGGTGCTCTAATCTTAGTCCCCTCTCATTAATAATTTCAAATATTCTGTCTTTAATAATTATTGTTTCATATACTTTACTTATGTTAGGAAACAGACTTATAGGTCTGTAATTATTCCGATCCTAAGTTATCTTTTCTTATTTCTTTGTTTTGGCATTACTTTCCTTGATTGTTGCCATATAGATGGAAAATAGCAATAGTTTAATGTATTATTGAATAAAATTACGTATTGTAAAATAATTTTTGTGTATAATTTAATAATTGGTAATATCGTTGCTGTTGGTAATTGCAACAAATGAATTTGAATTAAGAGCAATGTTGTAATAAGTATTAATTACTAATAAAATTAATGAAGGATTACTAAATCATTTTGAAAAAATATTTAACATGCAATTAATAAATATTAATTGAAAATTTAGATTTATTCTTAAATTTGTGTAAGTTGAATAAATTTTTAATTATTTAATAATTATATTTCTTTTATTATACTGAAATAGTTCAAATTCAAATGATTCTTTTCATAATAATTCCGATCGCTTATCATTGGAGTATTACTAAAATTATACCATTATTAGAGTATTACTACATTATTTAAATAATATTTTACTGAAATTATTTTTGATTCATATATTTTTTTTCAATTTACATAATAATTCTATGATAATTATGACAATATTATTCCAAAATCCGAAAAAAACAATATTTATTTTGAAAATATTTTATTATTTAATTGAGTAAATAATCATTTTATTTTTCTTAATCAATTATAAAATAAATATACATAATAATATTTCTATGTATGTACGTGTTTTTGTTATGTACAATATTATTAAAAAATGACAATGAATTTAAAATGTCAATGAAAATAATTTAGAAATTTATAAAAAATGACGATAATTTCATTTCGCTATTTTTTCAAAAAAAAATATTTACATTATTTATTTGTGGCGTAAAATAAATTCATAGATAAAATTATTTAAATTCTCATATTGTGTAGGTTTTCATACATGAATACATTCAATTCCAGTTGTTTTTCTTTGATAATGAATTCCGATTATTATTATTTTAAATTTATAAAAAATAAAATAAATTAATATTATTTATTGTGACAATTAAAGTGTGAAATGCAATATTATTGTATTCGAAACGAATTTGAAAAAAAAAATAAATTTAAATTGTTTGAATTTATTGTTTGAAAAAATAAAAATATATCGAAACTTTTAATGATTTAAGTCAAAGTCGAGAAGCTATTACGGATTTAAGACCAAAATTAAATAAAAATGTCGTCTCTTGAAATAATTTTCTTATTACAATACTATATTGCAATAATGTTTAGGAGGAAATTTAATGTGATAATTTATAAAAAGAAATTAAAATAAAAAAAATATGAAATTTGTTGGAACGGCCAAAACCCAAAGTACAATGTAGCCAAAATCGGTGCAGTTCTTCGATTTTGAAGATCTATAATAGCATAGAGGAAGAGCAGAAAAATTTCGTCGTCATGAAAAATGTCAAATTTTAAAAAAAAATCTGTATTTGATCTTGTGAAACATATTCCAATGGATAAATAAGCAGAAAATTGAAAAAATTAAAAATAAATAAAATTCTTCTTTGGAAAATATTTTAAGATCTTAAGATCGTATTACTGATATTGGCTTTTTAAGACCATAAATTTTTCGCTATATTTTTATGATTTAGGTACAAATAGTTAAGAATAATTGGAAGTAAATGAAATAGTTTTCAGAACAAAACCGAAAATTTTAATTAGTAAAAATTTTTATCACAAATTATGAGAAACGGGAAGTTTCATCAACTACAATTCATAATAAAGGACAAAATCCAGCAAAAAAGAGGAATTTGTAAGAAAAAAATTTCATGGCAAAGGAGCATTAGAAATTAAACGGGCTTAAGAAATTTAACAGATTTAATGACATCAGCAAAAGCTAGAGCAACTTTTAGGTTAAACAATATTTTATAAATCAAAGAAGTCAAGTAAATCGCTAATATTCGAAATCGAATAGACAGAAGAAGAAAAAGAAAAAGTTTTCTTTAAAAACTTTACTTTCATTTTGATTACTCCTATTTGAATCATATTTAATTGATTTATTAATGAAAAAATTTAATTCTTAAAAAAACCTACCAACAATAATAATAATAGAATAATAATTATCATCTTCTATAACACTAATAGTAAGCTTTAGAAAAAAAAAAAAAAAAAAAACAAAAAATAAGCAAAATTTTCTTCTTAGACTCAGACAAAAACTATTAAAGATTGGGCTCAATAGTACTTCCTAAAATATTTGAATTGAGAAGATTTTCATACAACAACAAAAAAAAAATAGTATAACATTTTCTTATTACACAACATTTCCTTTTATTCTATTTCTATTATTTTCCGGTAATTGTTTTACTTGAAAATAAAAAATGCAAAAAAAAAAAAAAAAATGAGGGTAAAAAGAATGATAGTTATTATTGAATTATACTTAAAAGACACGTCTTGAAAATTATTATTATCCTTTGAATTCACAGGATGCTAAAAACAAAGTAAAAAAAATGTATAAAATAAGAAAGAAAAAAAAAAACTACTTAGAAATGTCTGAATAACACATAAGGATATTTGAAACGTTTAAAATATTTTATGGTTTGATTATTCTCCTACTTATAAACAGGCAAACAGACAGAGCATAAGAAAAAAAAAATAATGGGGAATAAAAAAAAATCCAAAGCATGAGCAAATATGGTAAATAAAAGGGGAAGATACAGAAATATTTTGAAAAAGAAAAAAAAAAATCCTATTTTATTTGAAGGGGAGAAATAGACTTTGCATTTTATTTTTCCTATCAAAGACAACCAACAAAAAAAAAAATAAAAATAATACAAATGAATAGGGTAACTTTTCTATTTTTTTTTTGTCTATTTCTTCTGTTTCCTTTAAAATTACAATTACACCTGTCTAAAGATTAATTGTGTATATATACGTTCTATGTAAATTATAGAGGAATTGTAGAATAGCTGCTGACGTAAAATGTTTGTAATTTACAAAAAAAAATCCTGAAATAGGGAAGAATTTAATACTTTTGTAGGGAGTATGAATATCGACACTTACAAAACACAGAACGTTATTTTTCGTTATTTTTATTTTATAATTTCTCAATTGCACATAATGTTGAACTTCTTGTGTTTTATATTTTTTAACCCTTAAAGAAATTACAATTTGTAGAGTTATATAACTAAGATAATAAAGTTTTGAAGAATAATTTTTTTTTTTTTTTTAATCTAAGTACGTTAATAAAGTAAATATGATAAAGTCAGAGATACTCTTGTATGCATCATATAGACAATTTACTTTTTAGCTTTGAAGTGTATAAGATTTTCAGTTATTTATCATTTGCTCTTTTAAAAAAAATTCTTTAATAAATTTTATGCTTAATATGCATGAATACGAATTAATAAATGTGTAAAGGATTGAATTAGAACCAGAAAATTGTGTGTTTAAAATCTCACTTATTAAATAAGTTCATAAAGTTGTTAATATATTAGTTCTTCTTTATTAGTACTGGTAATGAGGTGATGTTATTTTAAGAATTTTATATTTAATTTGAAATGTAATATAAAGGACTTTGCAAAGAATTTTATAGAATCAATGGAAGGTTTTGTTTTTAAATTGTAGCATACTACTATATTCGTGCCTATCTTAGTGTATAAATTTGTGGCTCTTTAAAATATTTTAAAAATTTTGTTAATTTCAATTGAATGTAATTTTTGAATTTCATCCAAATAGATTTATGTAAATATTTAAAATTAGCTTTTTGGATTTCATGAAAATATTTTGTAAATGGTAATATTTTTAAATAAATGTTCTCTTTAAAATTATGCATCAAATTACAATATATTGGCGATATATGTATATATAGAGATATATATATATATATATATATATATATATATATATATATATATATACATCAACAGCTAGCTGTAAATATGATTCAAACTTTTTTTCCAATTAGATTTTTATAATATTGTAATTAATTAAAAATAAAAATCATTTGCTACCTATTTAAATATTCCCCTAAATATATGCAATATTTTCGATTATTTTGTTATTTTAGCTAATTTGAATTAAAAACACTATAGTTAGAGCTAGATACTAAAAATTAAAATTAAATTATTGTTTTTAATAAATTTCATATCAAATAACATTATTGTAGAATTAAGAATAATAAAATTTTAGTCATACTATTAAATTTAAAATGCAAATTTAAGTTTTTATAAAATATATTTTATAAGAGTACAAATTTTTATTATCGGTTCAATTAATATTTCAAAAAATAAAAGTACTTACATATATCCTTAAAACATTTTTCACAAAAAAAAAAAAATATAAATTTTTAGAAATATTTTAGAAGATTTATGATAAATGAATGCCGGCTGCTGTAGGTTGTTCATATTTCAAAATTTTTATTAATTTTGTTTTTTTTTTCGAAAATATTTCTAATTTGAATTTGCATCCAATAAAATCTTTATTCTTATATAAGTATAGTTTATTATTCAGTTTTATATGCTTATTGTTATACCTCTGTTTTATTAAAAATTTCAATGGAAGTTTATTGAGGTAACAAATTAATATGAAAATATAAAATTCATTGTGTGTATATGAAACATAAAATATTTCCTAATTTTCTTTTGTATTGTTAAATTGCATTAGTTGTTGTTTTCCAATATCCCACACAAAACGAAAAAAAAAAAAAAATCATACATGTTATGTTTCATAAAATATAAGGAAATAATATAATATACAAGTGTACATGTATATGAGGAATAAAATAACAGAAAAAATAAAAAAGCTAAAAAAGATAAGGAAACAAAACAAATTGACATTTTATTTTATAAAAAATTAATGATCTACAACGTGCATTCAAGTAAACAGATCTTTTTCTTTTGTACTTTTTCTGGTATTTTTACCTTATGGAGAAATCAAAATTTTTAAATATTATTGTATACTACTAGTCTATATCTCATATATCGTAGTTACTGAATGAAAACTTACTAAATCCATTTTTGGATAAAATGAATTAAATATAACAAATTAGTGCTGAAAATTTAATATTTTACTTAAAAAAAAAATTTCTTAGAGTTGAACGGTGAGTATTTTGTATCTCACTAATTCCATTCAAACAATAGAGGTGTGAATAACATTTCGTCGGCAATCTTTTTCATACCTCTGTAGCTCAGTTAGTAGAGCATCCGCCTAAAAAGCGGTAGGTCACTGGTTCGAGTACAGTTCGATGAGAAAAAAATATTTTTTTTTAATTTTTTTGTCTTTAACTCGTTCCACTCGGGTTACGTTATCCATCTGTTCTGCAGTTGTATGAAGAAATTTCCATTAAATTAATATCAATTATGGAATTTAAATATGAGGTAACAGAATTGAAATACCCCGAATTTTAAATTTTAATTATATTATAGAAAAATCTAGTAAAAAATAACAGAGTTGATACTAAAATAGAATCAGTTAATTGGCTAAAAGTGAAATGTTTGAAATTTGTAAAAAAATATCACCCACAAATTACTCAAATATTTAGTGCACATATAATTACTTAAGTAAGCACGAGTAATAAATATTTATTGGTCGTTTTGACCAAAAAAAAAATTAATTATTACTATTTATTGCCTGTGAAAACCCACTAAAACGAATAGATGAATGAAATCAATGGATCATAGGTTAAGACATTAAAATACTTTATTATTGAAAACTGTTATAGGGTTGAATAAACAAGTCTCTGATTTTATAAATAAAATTTTAACTTTAAAGTTGAATTACTCAAAATGCACATTTTGGATTTTGTGAGTTTTCATTTAGCGGCAACGATATGCAGAGTATGAATTTATGTACATATATATATATATATATATATATATATATGTACAAGTTTGTGATACAGAATTCAATGTACATCAATTTTATTCGATAATAAACTGTTGATATAATGTGTACAATAGAAAATATATGGTTATATAACCAAAGTAAGTTTAATTTTATCTGGCCTCTGGCTTTAAAAATATTATATTGTACGAGTATTATATAAGATTACATATATAAACATCTATATATATTCAAATAATGTAAAAAAATTGAAAATTTTGCAATCCTTTTCTCTTTTTTATTTTAAAATTTTTTTTTATTTTGTATTCGTTACTCTTCACCTGTATTGTACAACGCCCACATTTTATATAAACATTAACGATTGACATACTAATAATTAAATACTGATAAAGGACAAACTGTATTTTATTTTTTTGGTTTTTTTTTTGTAATTTTTTCATTTACATTTTCTTTGAGTATAATAATATTATACTTTTAACAATATGTATATAACGTTATATTTTGATAAAATCTATTGGATTTAATGGTTTTTAATGGTTTTGTGTGTCCTTTACAAAATGAATTACCAGGACACATGAAATAAACATTTGTAAAATGAGTTAAAATAACAAAAAATTATGAAATTAAATTCAGAAAAAAGAAAAAATTTACAATCGTATAAAATAGCAAATTTAAATTAACAATTTTCATCTTGACATAAATTTTAACACGTATATAGTGTGTAGGAATATAATATGGAAATTATGGTGTCCCGCAAAAGAAATTTTATAATTGGAAATATTCGACAATATTATGAAATATTCGATTTTGGTTTTTGTTTTGTATCTGGATTTTTTTTTTGTGGTCATACTTTTAGTTATAGTTATAGTGATAAATGATTGCTCAAAAGAATGGTATTTTTTGTATATCCTGATTTTTGTTCAAGAAAAAATTTCAGATTAAAAGAAATACCGAAACTAAATTATTAAATACCGTTGAGCTTGTAAGATGGGGAGGGGCGATTAGGACGGAATTTAAATTAACTGAAATCTTCGTTCCTTCTATAGTGAATAGACCTTATTTTCAAAAATATGCTTATAAACAATTTATGTTTTCTAATTTAGCCAGAATACATTTTTTAAAAATTTTCAAAAAATTTTACATAATATTTGCAATATTTCATATTTTCAAAAAATTCCTTGAAAACGCTATAATTTCTAATTTAACTGGTAACCATTTTAAATAATAACAGTAGGTATATTGCCTTATTTTAGCTCTATATATTAAATTTTCACAACTTATTTTTTTTTTCTATTCTTTCTATAATGTTTACAAAATAAGTACAATATTTGTTTTTCTCATAAAATCTAAAATTAAGACTAAATTAATTGGTTGGCATACAAGGTGAATAATTTTTCTTTAAAGCATACAATATTTACTGTATAGACATTGTATACATACATAATAATGTATTAATAAAGGAAAATTTCCAAATTGGAATTGATATGGTACAGAAAGTATGATGTCAAGGTGAAAATATTTTATTTGTAAATAATATCATTATTAATATTATTATTATAGATAAAACTCATATATATTCATATTAAGTAATACGATATTTTTTGTTTCCCTAAAGAAAAATAAGACAAGTATCATTTTCCAAACATTTATTTGGGATTTTCAATTTAACTTGGTTTTAAAAATTATATTAATAATAATAAAAAATTAAATAATATTAAGGAAGAAATTTTTATTTGTTTAGTATAAGCTTAAGAGTTTCTTGAAAATTTGAAGTTCCCAAAAAAATCTAATTTTGAAAAACAAAAAAATTATTTTATATTTAAGTAAATATTTTTGATTATAAGTGGTTTGATGCCATATAAAAGTAAAATTTCTTAAATAAACGCCTACATTCAGGCAAAATATTTTAACAAAGTGTTAATGTGGTGTTTATTTATGTGTGAATTCCGGTAGCACTAATGTTATCGTTTACCGTTTCTTATCGTTTCATACCATTTTTTTTATTTCTCTTTTTTTCTTTTTTTTATGTGAAATTATTTTAAGGTATAGTTTTTTTTTTTGTTTTATATTTTATTATTTCGCATTTTTAGATTAAATTTCAATTTAATTAAAATTATTTTTATATACGCACATCCTTCAATCATTGTTTTAATGAAGAAAATTCAAAAGATATTTTTTTTTTTTTGGAAAAGTAAAAGTTTTCTTTTCTTTATAATAAAGAACAGAAAAAAATTAAAAAGTGTTATGAGGAATTTATTTTCAATTATTTTAATTAGTTAAACAATTTAATTTGGAAAATTTTATAGAAAGAAGATAAAAGTAGAGAAAAAGAGAAATTAAGAAAATAATTATACTTTAGTTAAGGTTTACGAAATTTTGACATTGTCATGCAACGAAATTTATTTCTTAAATTACCACAAAACTCGGCTTTAAATAATGTTTTTTTTTTCTAAAATAGCATATTTTTTGCTTTAAAAATTTCATTTTATTTTACAATTTTTAATAAAAAGAATTGAGTTTATTAAAATTTTATTCATATTGTTATTCTTTGTTTTAGAAGGTAGCAATTTCAGTTTGGTTTTCCATAACATGTAAATGAAGAATAAAAAGCTCTAGGGTTTATAAGTCAAACACTGAGTAAAAATTTAATGGTTGAGAAATTGAGTTGAGTAAGTGGATTAAATGATAAAGACAACAGCGCGAACAGAGCAGATTTAATAAATATTTTTAATAAACTTATTTGAGATCAATATTACTGTCTGGATTTTATAAATGGTACGGTTTAAATGTGCTATTAACAGTTTCAGTACATTTTACATTTTAATCATATTGTATAATTTTTTAATTAATATTAATATTCATTTAGTTTTTTAAAACATACAGAAGATCGATATTTGCAAAGTATATTATTAAACAAACCTATAATATTTACTATAACGAGCCCGGTTAATTAAATGAGGCGATCAAGCAACTTCAATTTGTTGAAATAAGACTGCGCTCTATTGAAAAGATTTTTAAGAAATAAAATTTGTCTATACACTAATTTTTAATGCAAGTAACATTTTTTAATTCCATGTTAATGTAGATTAAAAATAAAATCATTAATCAATTTTCAAATGATTTGTGTGTACAATTTTCTCAAGTGTATACTCAAGTGGGAGTATTCAATTTTTATTTGATTTTAATTGTTTATATCAATACAAATAAACAAAAATAAAAAGAAATTTTCTAATTTAATATGCAATTTCATTATAAACTGTAAATTGAAAATTGATTATTGAAGAGATATGATCCTTTTGTAAATTGTAGATTTGTACAATCGGTTGCAAAAGTGCAACGGGACTACGTTGTGTGTTGTAGGACATGTTCCGCACTTAAAGGGATCACGCTCGAGATCCACCTTCCTGATGAATTCAAATATCATACAAGTCCGGAAGGCAGCAATTCCGTCGCCGTATGAGCAAATACTAGTATCAACCTTCTCCTATGAGCGAGAGAATCATACTCCTCATAAAATCTGTAAGTGCATCCATTTTCCAGGTTCAGCCGACTGAGTGGCCCGCTAAGTCTGCAGTAATCCGACAAAACTCCAATGAGAATTTTCACATGATTCTTGCCCATCTCTATAATTTTCTTAAATAACTTCTGGTCATAATCTACCAGAAGGTCGTTGGACGGCCGCAGCCCCGGAAAACTTTTCCAGCACTCCGACCGCAGCCCCAGAAAACTTTTCCAGAACTCCGGCCGCCTCTGATTCCTTTCTTAGTTCCCAACGAATAGTATGTGGTTTGATTCCACAAAAGGCGAATTTCAGCTCAGGGAGCGGTGTGTTTGCTTCTTACTATATAGTATTACAAATGATTTTGGTATAAAAAAGGAAAATTTAATACGGTTTTTTTTTCAATTTTTTAGAACAAAACTTGCAAAAGTGCAAGTAATTAAGTTTCAAAAATGTTAAAAGAATTGAAAAAAAAATTTTTATTTAATTTCAACCAACATTCTATTTTTAAAAATAGTCTAGATTAAAAAGTCAGAATTAATGCAAAAAGAACAAAAGAGAATTTAAAGTAGATTTTCCTCTCCTTTTACGTCATTAAAGTGAGCACAAAAAAAAAAAATTTTTTTTTTTTTCAATATTATTGGTTTTGATATTGTGAGTGTCAAAAGACTGACATACTACATAAATGTCAAAAGGAATAAGAAAAAAAAATAAATAATTTTTATCTGTTCCTCATTTTTTGCTTTTTAATTCAAAAACTTGTTTGATTATTGCGGTTTTTATTAAACTTTGTGGCAAAAAAAAAAAAAAAATTTTCTCGTCCACTACCTTAAATGTTTTCAATTGAATTTTTTCATTTATTTTTTTATTTTTTTTGTAGTTTTTATTACAAAGAGTTAGAATGTTACTGTTAGAGATAGAGCAAAATATTTTGTAATTTAACTTTTCACATAGGACGCAAAGAGAACGAAAAAATATTAACAATTTTTTTTTTTTTTTTGTGTTTCAACGACTTTACTTTTTTGTATATTTGTGTTATTAGTTACTTGGGAAATTAGTTTTCAAATAATTTTTTTTTTTTGCTGTAGGACTTTAAGTTTGAAAAGTATCGCACCTGCCTTAGAACAAAAATATATTCTTTACACACATATGTACAAACATATTTTCTGATGAATTACTAGAGTGCAGTTAAAGTTTTATGAACAAAAAAGAAGAGAATAAACAAGAGAGAAGCTTACAATATTAATTTTTTTTGTTTTTACTGTTATAAAATATGGTTACCTTTTATTATTGCAATCATTATTATCAATATCATAATCATAATCAATATTACTGTTATAGTAATAACTTTTAAAGGTTTTAACAAAAAAAAAAAAAACAAAATTATGACAGTAAGAAAAATTCAAATTAGTTTTTTCCATTTTGCTTCATAAATTTTCATATTTTTTTATAGCCCTTTGCTAAATAATCACTAGTCATTTTTACACTATTTTTGATGTTGTTTGATAATACTGCTAGCATAATAATTTTAGATACGTAGAAGAAAAAAAAAAATAAGGTACTTTTAGAAATTTTCTCTCAGGAGGTGAAAAATTAAAATGTAAGGAAGAATAATTTTTTTCTTTTGCTTTTTAAATTTTTTTTTACTTCAAATCGTGTTGGGAAGATTTTGTTTTTGTACTTAAAGAATTAAATAACAACATCATGCGGAAATTATGTATATAAGTAAAATTAATTAAAAAAAAAAATATTTTAAATGCCCTTGCTCAATCTTTACTAAAAAGAAGTTGTAGGAATGCTGGTAAATATTATTTTCTAAGTAGGAAATTTTTGATTGTGATATCAGGGAGAATTATATGACCAAAGGAGCCGTTACCGAGGCTGTAATGGTCTTTCAACTGAATGAAGTCTTGTTCAAGGACACGTTTTTGATGTCATGTAATAGTGTTTTACTCCACTTGGAGGTGAAATTAGAGAAGCTTTGATTTCAAATTGATTCTTTAAATATACTATTTTCAAATTCGGTAATTTTGTGAAAAATTATAAAATTTAATTTTCTAATATAAAAATAATTTTATTAAATTTTTTTAATTTAATTAAATTTCATTATTTATAATATTACCATAGAACATGCTTACCTAAATTTATAACATTCTTTTCATCCCTTTTTAAAATATAATTTTCAGTTTTTTTTGTGTTCTAGTTTTTAATAAAATGAAAAAGGATTTTAAAAAGTATAATGAAAAGAAAAAGTAAAAAAAAAAAATTTACAAGATGACTTTAGTGAAATTTTCTTTTGTTCTTTTATTAAAAGATTATATTTTTGGTGTTTATTTGTTTATTTGTCGTTACCTTAATTACACTTTTCTGTAATCACACCATTTTTATTTTTATAAAGTAAATAAAGATGAAAAAGGTTAGCTATAGTTGCGTTGGTTGTTTTCTGATGAGTTACGATTCATTTAAGTTTTATTTTTATATTTTATTTACTATGGTATCTATATAGACTACAGACTTGATTACCATGAAATATTTTACCAATTCTGTATATAACTGAAGATTATAAAATTAATAAAAAGTATCTTAATATGAATTCGTTTGCGGTTTTTTCATTCCATTTAAGAGATATTAGATTTTAAGTGTTTTTTTATTTTAAAAATACACGTGTCAACTAAGATGAAAGTATACGCATGTTGGTTAAGATATTAGAATCCTGTTTAGTGTTTTCATAAAATTATCTACTGTTTTATATTGCTTTACATATAAATTTTAAAATTGAATTTTTTTAATTTGCCATAGTACAACAAAAAAGGGTCAAAAATTTTTGTATTTTCCTCTTATGCTTTGCTTGTTAACGAGACACCTTTTGTTATAGTGCAATATAAAATACAATATAATTATGTTACAAATAATGGAGATTATATTAGCACAAATAATTGAGTAAGATTATATTATTCATTTTAGTTCTTTATAGCTATACTTACTCCTCTTGTTTTTTTTGTTTGTTCATATTGTTCTGGTATAATGGTTTATTATAAGCTATTGGGCTAAAGGATTCGTACATTTCTGCATATAATATTGATATTTTATATCTTTCGCTCAATTAAAATACAAAATAATAAATAATTTTAGAGAATAAGAAAAAGAGACATTAAAAATTTATAAATGAGACGAGCAAATTAAAGTTAAATAATTAGGAATATTTTATAAAATAATTTTATAACTTTTATATTCTCTTGAGCTCAAATTTGTAATGATATCGCACAATCACTACTCAATTCAAAATTAAATTATCAGGATCACTTCTTATTGAAATCACTATTACAAAGTATGATTTTCATTTTAACATACATTCTTATTATACTCTTTTAATACTCTTAAAGACGTTCATCTAAATCAGAGATTAGCAATTTTTATCTATTATTGAAAATAGCTTTTTTTTATTGTTCTAAATACCAAAAATTCAATTTCAATACCATCTACAAAAGTTATACACAAATATTATTAAAAGAGAATTATAAATAATTGTGTCTCTTTTTCAAAATTTAAAAAAATATGTACGATTGTTAAAAAAATATATACAAATATTCCATGAAATTTTTTACTTTTTTTTATTGTTGCTCTCTTTTCTATTCAGTCTTATGGGAAAAATGATGGCTTTTATGTAACAAAGAAAAATTAACACTGTTAAAAATGTAATTTATATAGTATAAAATACAATTCGAGAGAGAATTTCAATTCTTATTTCTACATACAATATGATAAAATGAATATTATGAGAGCCCTAGGGGTTATAAGTGTTATATAAATGTATAAAAGAGTATTGTAGCTATAAAAAATGTTTTTTTTTTGTTGCTCTTTCTTTCCAAATAGCTATTTACGATAATGAAAATTATAATTTTTTTTTAAAAAGTTTATAATTTTACTTTTATAATGTCAAGAAGTTAAGAGTTGGTATTTTACTCAAATTTAAAAATTTGGTTTTATTTTTTTCAGTAATTTATAAAGTTGATAACGAACTTGAGTTTATTAAATTTTTATTAATTTTCACCACATGTTGAATATAAATTTGTTGTTAACTTTAAATTATAAAATAATTGGGAAATATTTAAAAATTTTTTATTAAAAGAATGGTAAGGGAAAGTGTTATATAATGTTTATAAAGGTTCTGAACTTTAATAATAGTTCTATGGAAAAGTAAAAATGAATATAGAAGATTTTTGTCTCAGTATTCAATTAGTATTGTTCATAAATATATTATATTTATATTTATAGTTATAGAAAATGTTTAATAATTTAAATTTGAATGCTTATTAGTCTTTATTATTAATAGTATAAGTATACTATGTACCATTAGAAATTTCCATTAATAATTCATATTTATAGCCTATAATCATATGACAACAATATTATTGGCAATAAAAGTCTTTATTTTTAAATTGATTTTTCATTCTTTAAGGGTTTTAAACTAATCATTCAAATCAATACGTTCATCAAATTTCCAGAAAAACAACATATGTACATAATATAAAAATAAATCATTATAAAAATGTTAAAAAAAAAGGATTTCAAAAAATTCATATATTGTACATATTATGGCACATTATATCAGTTTATTATAATTTATGTATGATACATAAATGTCCTCGTGAGATACATATATAAATATGTAAAAATTTCCCAAAATAATATTGCATATTCAGAATCATGTTAACATGTGAATATTGAAATAATGTGGCATTTTAGAGAAACAAAAAAAAAACAATATATATATATATATATATATGTGTGTAATATTAGATTGACAGTTTATTTCTGTAACTGTCAAATAAATTTTCTTGATCACAATAAGATTAATATTCATTTGAATATGTTCTTGAAGTTAAATGGAAAAAACGAAACACAAAAAAAAAAATATTAAAACCAAGAAAATGAAAATTTTCAGAATTTTATTCTTTCAAAGATCTCATTTTGTTTCTCTTGAAATTTTTGAAAATAATAAAAAATTTAAAAGTATACTAATAAAGTTGAAGCAAATCAATGGTTTGTAATCTAGCACTTTTCCCATTAACAAGGGAAAATACTGCTTTTAAAATATCTAGCTACTATATTATTAAAATTTTACTTTCATTCACATGTAAAAAAATTAAAAAAATTGCATACATTTAGGATGAGCAATATATGCAATCTTTGAAATAAAAAAAAAAAATAAAATTTAAATAGTAAATTGTGTGAGTTAAGAAAAATAATTAAATTTTTTAATGGCATGGCATTATTTACCGTTAGATTATTGCATTTTTAGAAATTGGTAAGCGCTTGCAATTTCAGATATATACGGTGCTGAAAATTCAAATTTCGAGAGGGTGTGTAGGTGGAAAATTATCTATGTATTAATATCTAAAAGGTGCTAAAATTTCAGACTTCTGTAACCTGTTCTATTCTAAAAAATAAAAAACTACTGGTGGTGGGGGGGGGGGCGGGGGAGAGGCACGAGGTAAGTATAAATTTTTATAGTTTTTGGTTTTGTATTTTCATAATTGTTAAAGTTTTGTAAACATGTTTATGGACGGACAAACGGACTGAGTGAAACAAATTAGCGCTTTTTTCCAAATTTTTTTTTTTTTGGGAAAGTTCTAAAAATTTAAAAATAATAGAAAATGAAAGTCAGATTATTATTATTTTAAATATAAATTGTTCAAGAATTAATTCAGTTTATTTTTATACTGGTTAATCGTAATTTTCTTAGAAATTAACTAAGGAAAATGAATGAAAAATAGCTGAAATAAAATGGAAAAAAGATGGATACAAAAAGTACATTATAAGGATGTAAGAATTTGTTTATAAATTCAAGTCAAAATATTCTTTGCAAAGTATTTATTTATTTATATTATTTTATATTTAAAAACAAAAATAAAATTAATGATGTGAGCAGTATATGATCCATGTGTACTGCTCTTCCTTTAACCAGATTTCTTCCAATTGCATAATATTTTTAATTGAATAGAAGTGAAACATATAATATAAAGAAAATTTATAAAGGAAACTTAAATTCAAGTTCTTTTTTTTTTTAAATTGACTACATTAGCACTGAATTTTATTAACAATATACATATTTTATTATGTTTAAGAAATTAATTTACGGAATTTTTTAATTTTAATACGAATGGCCCGAAAAGAACAATTCCTTAGAATCAAATTCCCATTGTTAACCAATTTCTTGGTAATTTGGTCAAAAGCTTACTACTACTTCCATAAAATACAAAAGAAGAAGTGTTTCAAAATGGAATTTTCAAAGCGTTGTGAATTAAGTACTGTAACTAAATTCGAGAATACATTTATGCGGTCGATAATATGTTGATCACATCATATTTCTTTTTTTAAATTATGCGCCACAAATGAAAATTATTAAGTTTACTTTTATTTTTAGAAATATTTAACAATGGAAAATGCGCGTTTTTAACTTATTTACTTATAATAATCTAATTTTTATTCAAAACATGTTTATCAGTAAAAATCTGTCGATCCATTTGCTTTTAAGAAAGATATAGTCTTGAAAAAAAAATTCTTTTATAAAAAATATCGTATTGAATTTATAAATAAAACTTAAATTTGCATAAAATCCATTGCTTTACTGTCATTCTGTCATAATATGTGCCTAAATTTTTATATATTGCTGCTTTGAACGGTTTTCGGTATTCTTTGGAAATCGTCGATTTTACATGGAAAAAATTCCTAAAGAGCAAAGAAAATATTTTTGAACTATTCTATGAGTTGTTCACTTAAATAATAAAAAATTTTATTGGAATTTTAAAAGGTTTTGTTGGAAAAAAATTAAGAGATGGTAATATCGTTTATTTTCATATGATTCTCAATGGTATTTTCTCTTTTATGCTTGATTTGTTCATTAACATATGAGAAAATATAGCTGAATATAAATATAAAATAAATGAATATAATTCATAATGTAATTAATGTTATACACAATAGAAACTTTATAAAAGCAAATTATCATAATGTTTATGAATTAAATAGGAAACGAAAATAAAAATTTTATATATGTTTATTGTTTGTGCTTATGCACACAATAGCATTTTTCATTGGAAATATTATTTTACTAAGATAATAAAATTAATCATAATAATGAAAAATTTTTCAACACGCAAATATAATTTTTATTTGCAACAATATACAAATAGTTTAATTTTTTATTTTACAACATTATAAAAAAATAACAAAACCTTGTATGTCCGTAATTTCAATTTTTCTAAGAAAATACAAAAAAAAAATAAACAAACGAACAAAATAATAACAAACAACGCCAAATAAAAAAGAATCTAATGGACGTTTTATTTCATGTGCTGGTGGTATATACACCATATTATTTATCAACTACCGTTTTTATACCCGTTTGAACGTATGTTCGCGGTTTATAATAAATTTGCATTACTGCTTGTGATGCTTAGAAATAATGGTCTGTCTGTCCGTCCTGAATTGAGCTACGTTCATTAAATTTCCACAAATAATTTATTATAGTAAATTCAAAAATCCTATATAATTTGGATATGTTCGAGGTTTTGACTGGGATGGCTGCCATATAACTTCAAAATTTATTTTGCAGTATTTCAGAAACTATAGAGCTAGGGTATTGGAATTTGGTGCAAGCGAATAAATTATAAGGGCTATTCTTTTCGGTGAAGGTTGTTTGAAATTGTTTGGCTCCTTCTGGTAGACATATAGCTTACTTGGGTATATCTTAAAAGTTGTTCAACCTACAATACAGAAATTTTGCAAAAACGAATATGGCCAAATATGGAAGCTGTATTCGTTAAAAATTGTTGAGATATTATGAATGCTTGTGATAGCAAAAATTTTTTGGCCATATCTCAGAAATGATATCTTGGCTACTTGTAGTAGCTTACATAAAACTTATATAGCCATATCTTGGCTACTTGTAGTAGCTTACATAAAACTTATAGCTCAGAAACTATTAAAGCTATAAAGCTGAACTTTTGAACAAACGAATTTGGTGATGTATGGCCATTATTTTCAGTAAAACTCTTTAAGATTTGAAATCATTTATTCGCACGGATATCACAGAGTTGACGCGGTCAACTGTATCCATTCTCATTTTTATTATATTAATAAAACATTTGAATTAAAATACGGCAAAAAAAAATAATACGCTTAAAAAAAAAAAAAAGAATTTAATTTAAAATAGAAAAAAACAGTAAAATAAAAATTAAATTAACAATAAAAGTAATTTTACTTTTTATTCATTTTCCCTATGGAAATAAAAAATTATCTTTTCCATATACAATTGGAAAATTTTTATTCAAACTTTAAAATTCTTTTTAATTTTCAATTTCACATGAGTGCGAACATTTTGTCCTTTTTTATGTCAGTTTATTATTAATTTAATTAAATTTAAAATTATATAATAGTTTTCTAAGAAATGTAATTAAAAATTAATAGCAACCTTTAGTAAATAATATTTATTTTATGCTATAATAAGTTCTTGGAATCTGTGGCAAATTATCCAGAGAAAATAAGGATAATGTATATGAAAAATAAATATTATATTCCAAAACTGTTATATAATTGTAATTATTATAATAACTACTGAAGTATTTATTCATTCCATCGCATTAACTTAATTTTATAATAATAATAATGATGAAAGTGTTGAATTCTTGGAAAAATTTGCAAAATAAAATTTAAAATGGCTTCTGGCAAATATTTTTGTTATCAATCATAATTAATTTGTTATTATTAACATTAAATGGTCAAGATCGCTTTAATAGAATTAAATTTGAATTTGATATTAAAATATATATTTCCTGTGTACTATGAGATTTACTGCTAATATTATATCAAGGATATTATATAAATATGACCCGGTAATGATTCATATTTTCTCTTCTCAATATTAATATAGTAGTTTGTAAATGATTTTCATGACAATTTTCACTGAGACTGTACTGAGAAACGTATAATTTGATTTTTATTTATTTAGCTATTTAATTTTAATTCTCTTGAATTTTCAATATTATTTAAATTATGTCCAGTACTCTGCCAAGAAAATTCACTATTCTTTAATAACAGTCCTTTCCTGTACAATTTGTTTTGCCAGTGAATTTTGTTTAAGAAGTACACAAGGACAATTAAATTATTATTCTATGAAAAGATTTTTTTTATTGTTATTTTAAGGATATTTTTATTGCAATATTTTATTAACAGTATTGTTTAAGTGAAAAATTTTCATCAACAGATTTTTGTAATTATTTTAAAAACAATTTTATTATAAAAATTTATTTTGATAATGAACAAAATGTGTAAATACGAAATTTTAAATTGTTTTAATTCTGAGAATATTTTTTTATTTTATTAACAACAAACAATATATCTAATACTCGTATAATAAATCACTTTAGAAATTGCTTTCCTTAAAATTTCATTCATACAATATAGGCGTTTTCATTTAAAATTTTGAAAATAGAAAAAAAATTAAGAAAAATAATAACAAGAATTTTAAGTGTTTATATGGGAATTAATGAATAAAATTTTGAAAATATTGTGGAAGATGTGGAAAACCCTAAATATATGTAATGCTAGATAACAAAAGAATACCATCTGTTATATATTCGTGTGAGATTCACTCGAATACTAAAATTGGATTCTGGCAATTGGATCTGTGCTGATTAATCGAGTGCAGTAAATTATCAAGCAAACTGGAAGAAGTTTTTGTAGTGATTTGAGATTATGGCTCTAATTCTTATACTGGCATCTATTTTCTGCATTTTGAGTAACTAATTTCATATTACATAATAAATATAATTAAATAGATTTTATTGAATTCAATTTAATACAACTTTCATACAAACGAAAAAAATGAAGAAATTTTTTATAATTTAAAAAAAAAAAATTGAGAAAAACAAAACGAGGCATCAAGTTAAAACGAGAATGTTGGGGCGTTTATAATATTATGCATATTAAAGGTAAACAACAGTAAAAACAAATAAAAATATTCTTTAAGCAACACCTATACATTCGATCTATTCGTGGAAAATGTAGGAAAAATTTTAACAGAGATTTTAATTTTTCCCTTAAAAATTGTTTTTTTTTTTTTTTTTTTTTTTTGACACATTTTATGTTTTTTGTTATATCAAAATAAATTTGAACATATTTGATAGGTTTTTTTTTTATACTTGAAACTTCAAAGAGAGAAAAACATAATAAATTTGTTTTTTTTTTGTTTATTATTTACAAAAACAATATTTTAACCATTATCTGTTATACATAATATCAAAGTATATTTAAGATCATGTACTTGTCTAAAAAAAAACATATTTTTATTTATAATAAATGTCGATTTAATGGTATTTATAGAAAAAATATTTTGATGCCTACAAACTTATACCTAGAAAGGATTTTTATTTTATTAAGAATAATATTTTTGTATCCTTAAATTATTATTCAATGTTCAGTGAAATATTGAATAATCATGTAAATTGCTAATATTACGCGTATACATTTCTAATCAAATAAGGAATATTAAAAAAAAAATTGTTATATTTTAGTAAAATTATGTTGTTTTTGTATATACCAGTTATGCTCTTTAAAGTTAAATTTAAGCTAGCAATAAATAGAAGTAGCAACATTGTGGAACAGAAAAATGTATGAATAAAAATTTTAAATTTTTAAATGGAATATTTTTAAAGAATTTACTATTTCCAGATTCTCTCTTTTAAATTTTAAAAAATTACTATTTACTCATTCTTTCACAAAATAGTTTCCAAAGTAAAATATTATACTTATGTGTCGATTATAAATTCTTTTATAATTTTCAAAACTTTTCAATGAAGTTATAAAGAATTCAATTAGAATTCCCATTTGAATTCCAACATAAAAGTTCTATTCATTTTTCTATTTAACTGTAAATCAATCAAATACATATATAAGATCCTTAATTCCCAATAGTATTATTGAGATTTAAGGATCAATTATATGTGAAATATACTATTAAAAGTTAAAATATAAATATGTTAAAATTCTTATTCGAATTTTATATTGTAGCTAGTAAAATTTTAATTATAATTAATTTTAACATTGATTTTTTTCATTAAATATAAAAATTAAATACTGAAATTTTTCGAAAAAGAAAATTTTTTATAATGTAATAACATACTAGGTACCGTTATGTATACCTATCCAAACTTTGTATAAGATTACATTCTAAATACTATTATAATATGTTAAAAATAAACATATTTTACATCTTATGGCAATATAACATTATAATATAAGTGTAATACAAAGTAAAATATAGTATTATACGTATTAGTATATTATATAAGATTAAAATTAATAAGTAAATCGTGTTAAAAATTGAAAAATAATAAAATATTAATGAAAATGAATAAAATTCGTCTACCTATAAATAATAAATTATAACAGGTATGAAAGACATATTCTTATAATAATATACTGTTATACATATTATGTTATTATAAATATTATATAATATAAGAGTATAATGTATGTTGCTATAACAAAATTTCATTTTTATGATAATGACAGAACGTTGTCATCATTTATTATTCATCAAAAATCTTAATAAGATCTAAAATGATTTATAACACTGTATATTATATTATGTACATACATATAATATAATCATAATATTTAAGATGATAATATGATAAATAGTGTTATGATAATGATAAAAAATTAAATTTATCAATGTAGAAAGAGGAAAAAGAGTAAAACAGTTAAGAATTTTTGTTAAATAATACGAAAGTTTCATTGGGGGGAAAAAAAACAAGAGACAAAAGTAGCTGCTTAAAAGAGAGCTTTAAAGAATAACAAACTTTTATATATTCTGTATGTATGTAAAATGGATTTATGTAATTATATTTTAATATCTCATTCATTTCACAGTTATATTAAATATTATAATTGATTACGGCTCGTATATACGTATAAAATTTGAAACAAAATTGTACTGATTCATTGCCATTTTAATATGCAGAAATTAAAGTTTAACCATGATTCTGTTAATAATAAGGTAATCGAAATTATTTATATAACAGTTAAAAAATTCATTATTTTGAAATTTGAATAAAAGTTTTAGCTTTATAATTTAAAAAGAAAAGAGTTCTGTGGATTCACAATTTTAATATGTGTGACTGGTTTGTACTATAATTTTTTTTATAATATTATTCAACGTGTTGACTCTTTCCCGTATTTTAATAAGAAGCCTTCTATTTGGATATTTTTCAATTATATTTTTCAATTTCGGTACAAAAATATAATCATAAATTTTAACATTAATTATTGAATTTGGAAAGTCGCTATCAAGTTGTATAATATTCTTATACTATATTTGTATTTGTATAACAAAAGAATTACAAGAGTATGTGCAACTGATGCTGAAACCTTTATATGGTACACATGTAAAAAATATTTATGTACTTGACAGGAGGATTATTTTAGAAAGGTATGTACTCCTATGTTAGTCGCATACATCTGACGTTAATGTTGAATTTACTTTATTTTAAAACAATTATTGTCCTTCTAGACCCGAAATCTTATAATGACATGATTTTCTTAGGGTAAATATATAAAATAAAATTTTATTAATTTTTTATTTTAGACGAGTGAAAGCTTAATCATGATATTCGATAATTAGAAAAGATGAAATAATATAACTAAATTATTTAAATAAGTATAAAAGTGTTTAAAAGGGTCGGGCCGGGCGGCGATGTGGTATTACTTAAAAAGTTTTGTAATTCGTTTGTGATCGGCTCGGAAATTTTCGTTTTGAATTTACTCATAATTATTTGTGAAGGAAGTGTAATTATTTATTCTGGGTCTCAATTCAACAATTTTTTCATAGTTACAGTTGTGGAACTTATATATAGAAAAATAAAGATTTTTTATATAGAAAAAAAATATTTGCATATTTTCATAAATTTAACAAATTTTTCTATACCAAGAATTCAATATTTTTGTCATTGTATTCTTTTCAACTATCCAGTTTATATTGAATTTTTTTAGTATGAAATTTAATATATTGATGAAATTTGAAAAGGATACACTGAAGGATCAACTCACTATATTTAAATGAATTTTTTTTTATCATTTTTTTTTGCTTGTTACTTAAATTTAATAAATATTAAGAACTCAATATATAGATGTCATCAATTATTTAAGAATTAACAAGTGAATCCTTATTATAAAACCTTGAATGATATTTTTAACTTTTTTAAAATTATTGTTTTTTCTTTATGGTCTATGACATAGATCTCGATGAAGTTGTCAGAAATTTTTATTCGGATTTGTGAAAGGGAAAAGTAAAAATGGTAAAAATTTTTATTTTTTCTTTGTTTATAAAATTTATTTAAGATTTTTTGAAAATCGGAGAAATTTAATGAATGAAGAGTCTTCAATCAACTGTGAATTATTAGAGCCCCAGTTATGACTATATTATATTATTAAAAAAATATTTAAATTATAAATTTATAGTGGAAGTATAGATTTTTGAAATTAGTTGGAAATATAAAAAAAAGGAAAGCAAATAATTGAAAAAGGAAAATTAAATTTTTCTTAAGTGCTTTTCCGTTTTATGTGTATGAATATTAAGTTGAATTGCTTTTTTAAAAGTCGGCAAAAAGTTTTGAGTTTCACCTAAATAAAGTTGGATCAAACCAATGGTTTGTTAAGTAGCACTTTTCTTTTCAATAAGTGAAAATACTGCTTTTAAAAATAATCTACTGCTTTGTTAAAATTAATTTTATTCATATAACAAAATATTTTAAATATTGCATACACTTAGGATGTGGTATAAAAAAAACAGTGAAAGAATCTTTAACATATTGGTCGAATTACATGATTAAGGGTTAATTGCTTGAGTTGAGAAAAATAATTATATTTTTTAATAATATGGCTTTTACCGTTAGCTTTCTGCATTTATTGAAATTCGAAAAAACGTTAAGTTTCGGAAATATAAGGTGCCAAAAATTTAAATTTTCCAAATTTTAAGAGGCGATATCTTCAGAAGGAGTGGAGGTGGAAAAACTTTTCTTCCAGCGATATAGTTAATTCTAACTACTTACTAATATCTCAAAGTTGCCAACTCCTAAAACTTGCAGTTCAGAAAAAATACGATTAATTGTGCAATATTGAATTATCTGCGTTAACATAATCTGAAGAATATTTATGGATTGTTTAAAATAAGTAGTCGAAAAATGGTATCTTTAGGTATTTGAGGAACTATAACTTTCAGAGGGAGGGAGGTAAGTAAAAATTTTTTCTACGAAAATGAGTTTCTAGTAAAAATCTATTCGCATATCATGAAATTTCAGCTCTCTATCCTCGAGAGTGTAAAATTTCTGTAAACGAGTTCACGGAGGGACAGACAGAGTGAAATTAATAAGCACTTTTTTTCAAAATTTTTATAGTAAAATAGTAGTAAAAAACACTATCAATTAAGTAATTTGATATTTTGTAAGGTTATTTTTAAATATAAATGCTCTTTAGAGAATTTAAAAATTTCGTTAGATTAATATTTCTTCGAGGAATTCTATAATTATGTTAGAATCAAATGGAAATAATATGCCTAAAAAATTTTTTAAATAATTTTTAATAGTTTTTCAAATAACTTCCAGATTTGGAAGTTATTTGAAATAGATTTTGGAAGTGAATATTTTTGACGTCAACCCTGAGACCAAGGTAATAATAAATAATAAAATTAATATGAAACAGCAGGCTTTATAAAACATAACATCAGACTAAGTTTAAATAATTTGCACGCAAAATATTTTCGAAGATCAAATGTTATTTGTAGTGCTATTTGTAGCTTTCAAAAATAATATAATTGTGTAGATTATTGCATTAGCAACTCATAGAGTTACCTGAGACAATAATTGTTATTCCATTCATTTTGCTTCATTTGAGAGGCTCGCCATTTTTAAACTGTTGTAGATATACATTATAATATCGTAAAAAATTGAGCTACATTTTGATGGGTTTTAAAAAATAATTTGAAAAAAAAATGCTATAAATCTAGTTTTAGGAAAGTCAGAAAGAGCGGCGAAGTCAATGCTTCGGAAATTTGTCAATATATTTTTATTTTCTCTGGGTCGAAATTTTTATTCTTCTCATTTTAAGTATATCGGTGTGCTACTTATGGTTTTTAAAAAAAATTCAAAAATCAGAAATTTCAAATTTTATAAAATGTAATTAGGCCCTATCATATACCCTATTAGTTTAAAGTATCATATAATATACTTTAAAAATAATATACCCGTTTTAATAAAATACACACAACATCCTATATACTCGTACTCATTAAGTGTTTATTACCTATTTACTATGTATACTTGCTGTTAATACTATACGTATATAATAAAAGCTTTATTAAACTGAATTCAAATAATAAGAGATGTAATCATCATAAAATTTTGTATTTACTCTAACATTTACTCTCTCGCTAATATCTGCAATTTTTAACATTTTAATAATATATACTAGCATAATCCCAAAAATGTTATATGATTTCATATTATTTGTATATTTTGTTATTTTTTCTATTTTTGTTTATCTTTTTCCCTCTCTCTCTCTCTCTTTCTTTTTTTTCGGTTTTTTGTTTTTGTATAGATTCATGGAGTTTTGTTTTGGTATTGCCATTCTTTAATTTGTATAGAGTAAATGTCTGACTACATAGGACTACATTTAAATGCAAATATCAATAGAGACATTTAAAAACAAAAAAAAAAAACCGGAGATCCTAAAAATACTGTATGACGGGATCAAATATTATTAACGTTATACAGAGAATATTGTTGAAAAGAGTCAGCGAAAAAGAACGTGATATGGTCAACACATAAACGATCGGGAATTTTATTTTCTAAATTAATTTCAAGAAAAATTCTATTATTTAGTTCATTAAAAAATGGAAACAGAATGTAAAATCAGCCCCCATAGAAAATAGTTCAATTCCCTCACTTTGATATTCCAAAAAAAAAATTTATTTGTTCAATGTTTTTACATATATTAATTTATTATATTTTAAAGAAACTGGTTAAACTCAGAAAGCATCAACCATGAAACCTGATTGCTTCAAAAAGCTTGAATTTCTCGGAAAGCTTTGTTATGTTATCAGGCAAATCTTACATGTATATATGAAATTTTAAGAAATCTATTTTATATTTTCTTAAAAAATGATCAAAAATGTAAAAACCACTTGGAATTCAATAAAATTTGACCTGTCTGTTGAAATATCCAAAGAAAAATCAAAGACTTGAATTTCTATTAAAGCCGTTTCAGTATACGGATTAGAATACATGAATGTACAAACAATTAGCTAGACATAGCTACTAGATTTCCCTATTTATTGATCACAGAAAAATTATCCAAAGTTAAAAACTCGACATGTGAAATTTAGTACCATCTCATAACCTCTCTTATTGTATGCAATCCGGCCGGCAAAAAAGTAAAATATATAAACAAAAAAAAAAAAAATATTAAAAGCAATGCATATAAATAAAAAAAAAAAAAAATCTGCAAATAAAGAAAAGATGTCACCATGTCATCATTTATTCATGTTATGCTAATTAACACATCAAGTATTCGTCGTCTGGAACAAACAACACAACAACAAAAATAGTATAAAAGAACAAAAAAAAGAAACAGGATAACCATATGGAAATATGTGGTTTTATTTTTCCTCTTAAAATAAAAAAGTTAATTAAGCCTCTACTAACATTATATATTACAGATATATATATATATATATATATATATATATGAGATATATCAACATATTATACATATTTATGTACATGTTTACATGTATAATCAGTCATTTACTAATATAATGTAAACATAATAATGTAAGTATAAAATCATGATAATATTACATATCGTATGAATTGCATAAAATTTACATGATTTTTTTATTGTAGACATTATGTTACTAGGTATTTACATATTTTATAGTATATAACATACATATAGGAGGTGTAATTGAGCGAACTGAAAGACTAAGAAGAATGTTACATAAAAAACTGAGAGAGATTAAAAAAAAAAAGCAGGATAAAACAATAATGTTGATCTAATGCACACTATCTTCATCAATCAAGAGAAAGACATCATCATTATAATCACTATCATCATTAATCAATATTATTATTCTGATTGTATAACTTTTATAATAAATTGTGCGTATGTATGCATTTATAATGCAGGTTTCTTTTCATAAAAATATGCAAAAGAATGCACATAAAAAATATTATGTAAACTATTATGTATATCAGAAATAAAGATAATATGCGAGCATATATACCAGAGATGTTATAATATTATACTTCTTATTAACTTGTATACTTTATTCATTCATTATGAATTTGAAAATTATCACTATTTTATATGTGTATGTGTTTATAAAACTGCATTATAATACAGAATATAAGAATAATATTTCTTTGTATTTTAGAATATATTTTATTAAATGTAATATTGTGGTAATATTTATGATTTTAGTTTATTATATATACGCTTATTATTATTGTGAAAGTATTTGTACACCTACATACATAATACTCGTAATAATATTTATGCATAAAAATAAAATTTTCATTTCAATATTGTGAGTATAATAAGGAAATAATGTTTCACAAATTTTTTTTTAAATTATTTGTTGAAATTTTAGTTTTGTCATAAAATATTATGCATATAATAGTAATTATTATTATGATAATTAAGTACGGATGAAGATTAAAATTTCATATTCTGGTTATAGATTATATATATATATATATTTGTATATAAATATAGATGGTAGAGATTTGACAGGACAATAATTATAATGATACTCGTAATAATATAATATATAAATATAATATGAATTCATAAATCTTTTATATATGTATAGAACTGTTATAATATTTGATGTAATTAGCTTAATATTATAACAGTCAAGTATATAAAAGAATAAAAGGAAATTCTTATAATAGAGATATTTTATATTATGTGTAGAATTTTTTAAAAGGAAGTTATTATTAATATTGAAATTTTGATAACATTATTGTATATGCACTTATTCATGTTTAGCTGCGTAAATGATTAAAAATTAATATACTCGTAAATTTTCTTAGATATTTTACAAAAAAATATAAAATATAAGATATTTTAATAATACCTTATAATATAGTGATTATTAAGAATAATTTTATCTTTAAGTGAATTTGTAGTATGATTAAGGAAAATATTGTTAGTGTATAATATTATTACAACTTGGAGAGTAAGAAGATTTAAGATTAGTATAGTTATGCTATAAATATTTTGGTGAAAGATTTTTTAGAGATTATAAAAAGTAGAATAAAATTTATTGAATAATTAAGAAGATAATAATCATTTAAGGAGTAAAGTTCTTTATGTGAAGATTTCATATTCATTCAAATCGCAATTTTAGTATTGTTATACCAATTGATACGTAGATGAAACAGTGATTATTACAGACAACATAATAGATCTCCAATTTAGTTGATAGAATTCAATAACAATAGTAAAGCCTTCGGTTTAAAAATAAATACATTTTAGACAAAATACATGATAGTAAACAGATCGGAGAAACACATTGAAATCGTTAAAATTCGAATCGAAAGGTAAAATTTTACAAATATCTTGGGTCACTGATTGAGCGAAAGTTGAAATTGCGGAAAAGAAATTAAATGCTTCAGTAAAGTGCTCGGTAACAGGAATTTCAGCTTGGCTTTACGGTTGCAATTTTAAAATGCTAATTGTGGTAAATACTGTTATATAGCGTAGAAACGTTGATATTAAAAATTGAAGACATAAAAATCCTTCAGACATTTGTGGAAATGTGAGAATTTCGAAGAATATTGAAAATATCTTGGGTCGATCTCAGAATAAATGTATCAGTTCTCAAAAGAATGAATACGAATAGAGAATTATTTCAGAGTGAAAAATCACAGTAAAATTGTCTTTCTTTGGCCATGTGATACTGTAGCTATCCATTTAGAAAAAGATCGAAGGCAAGAGAGGTGTTTGGAGCAAAAAAAGCCAAATGTTAGGGTAGCGTAAAATTAAAAATTGATCTGGTGCAGCAAATGTTGGAGATTTGTTTCATACGGCAATGGATAGAAAAATGGATGAATACGGCAATGGATAGGTTGAAGCAAGCTTCTAAGAGTCATGCATATGATCGCTGACTTCCCGAAATTGACATACAGAAGGAGATGAAGATATTTTGAATACTATAGAATTATTACGTTACATTGTGTTATGTTCCTGTGATTGTGTGTTTCAAATAGACGATTGTATGTAGCAATCTCATATTTAACATACTTGGTAATCATGTAGATTATTAAAACTGCGTAAAGCAATGTGAAGAACAATATGCCGGTAATTTCTTCACTGCACCCCCGCAGCTCAGCTGGTAAAGTGTTGGCCTAGAAAATGTTAGGTAATTGGTTCAAGTCCAGTTCGAGGAGAAATTTTTTTTTAATTTTTTTGCTTTGACTTGTTCTTTTGATTACGTCATCTATTTCTTTAGCAGTTGTATGAATGAATTTTCATTATTTATTCTCTTAGAAACCCAGTATTGATTTCAAATACTTCTTATATTGTTTAATCTATACTAAAATAACATAAAAATAATTTTCATAATTAAATAAATTCTAACGAAAAATCCTAGAAGTATGCAATAATCTTTATTTATAAATTTTAATTTTAACTCACCTTGAACTTGCCAATATTTTAATATTTTTAGAATTTTCCAATAATATTTTAATTAATTCAAATTAATTTATATAGCGCATATCCAATTAAACGCATCAATAAATTTTGAATTTTTTTTTAAATTTAGAATCAAAGTAAAAACTTGAAAAAATAAGGCAACAATAAAACAAAAAAAAATAATTAACTTTAAAAATTCCTTTTGTTTTATTCTTTTTGCCCTCAAAACTTTTAATATTTTCAAAAAATTTTCGACAAAAAAATAAAATGTTAATTTCATGTTTAGCCCTAAAATAATAATATCTATAATTAGAATAATAAAATTAATATTCAGAAATTTTATTTCTATTAATTTATGAAAAAAAAAAATATGTTTTTTTTTTTAATAATAACAAAGAATCTTGAAGTGAAAAGTTACAAAAAGAAAATTTTTAATATTCCTTAAAGCATAAATTAATTATTAAGTGATGTAGGGTGAATTAAAGTGAATAGGAATAATAAAGGTATTGAAATTTAAAACAAAAAAAAAACTTGAAAATAGCTTTAATTTTTTGAGAAAAAAAATTATAATTAATTCCAATACAAATGAATTATTAAATATAATTTCGTGTTTTCCCTTTTTTTTTTGTATTTTTATTGGTGTTTTCAGTTTTTTTCAATAAATGTGTGGTATTTAAAACAGAGTGTTCAATTTAGTCAATTACTCTGAGAAATTATGAAAAAATTGAGAAGAATTTGATGAAAGATATGTGAAACAATAAATTTGCTTGAATAATTTGCTAGACAATGTACTAGTAGAGATTCAAATGCTCGATTAATTTTCTAAAATAACTCATAATTTTTTAATTATTTGGAGTGATCATGTTATTTGAATTCTAAAAGTTCTATATAATATTATTGGTAATGCAAAAACCAATTAACTCTAATAAATGGCAAAATTTTTAAAATCTGTTACTTTCAGTTTAATTAATCCTAGATATTTTTCGCTGTTAAATGAATCTTATGCGACATCTAGTTGTAATTTTTTATTATCATGAGATTCTCAATTCCAAATTTTATTTTAAACTAAAAAAAAAAATTTTATTATTATTATTAATTGGAATGTTGGTATACTTTGTAAATTTTATCTTAATTGCCTTTTGTTACTTAAATTTTTTGGGGATTTTAAATTAAACGATATTAAGGGAGCAATTTAGAATTAGGAAAAAAAAATTCATGTAAATTTTAAAATAAATTGGTTATTATAAAAATTTAATTTTTTATTATTCATTTTGTTAGACTTGCTGTAGATAATTGTATTAGAATAAAATAAAATACCCGAACCATTATTTTCTTTTATAATTTAACTTAGAATTTTCGGAATAAAAGGAGTGGTAAATATTCCTTTAGGTTTTTAGGTCTTTTTTTTTTTTCAAATTCGTTTAATAATTAATTTTTATTTTATTAATTTTGTATACCTTTCTTTTTCTTTTTCTTCAGAACGATTATTTTTCAATTGAATCAAATTATTAGGTATTTAGGGAATTGAAAATTTAAAAAAATCTAAGTTTTTTTTCTTAGTTTAGCTAATTATTATAGTTAAATAATTTAAAATTACGAAATTGATAGATTTAATTTTATTTCAAACTTCCAATATTCTAAATTTCGGTTATACAAATCGATGATTAACCCTTATTTACAAATCGATTTTGTAATTTGTCATATGAAAATTTTTTAAAAATTTTTCTATGTTCTTAAAAAAATGTTGGCTGTATTACAGTTTGACTAGTGCTAGAGTAAGTAAAAATAATGATTGTCTATACTTAAGGTTACCGATGAATGTTCTTATACTGGATATTTTCTCTCAATGGCCTATTTAAAAAGGATTGAAGGAACGAAGAGCAACATCTGATGATTCATATGCAGGTGAAATAATACGTGACTGGATTTGTTACTTCGGTTTAAGTCTCGGGACTTTAGGCGATTGCAATAGTGCAATTTTCTAGGGAAGTATAGTGCTACGTGTAAATAATAGTGCTGCGTGTAAGTATAGTGCCGCGTCAGTATATTGCTAATATTGAAGGGGATTAGTGGAGTACTTAATATTATTTTGTTTCAATTTAAATAAATTCCGAACGGGCGAAATTCAAAATAATTTCAATTTTTTTAAAAATTAAGGTAAATGCAAATTTTAAACAACTAGAGTAAAATTGAATTCTCTGGTATTCGTCCAGTTTTCTTTTTTTCTTACCAAAATTTTTTAAATGCATCTCAATACAATTTTTTTCTCATTTTCAGGTTTTTTCTCTCTTCAATAAAATTCATATAATTTTAATAACATAATCGAGTAAATTTTCAAGATATATTCATTTACCTCTACCTATTGCAATTTTTTGTCAAGAATATTTTATGGAAACCAAAACAATCAACATTAAGCATAATCAACATTATAAGCATAGTCCAGTATATTTCCGATTAAATCATCGTCAACCTAACTTAAAAATCTAATTTTAATACTGTTTGAAAAAGACACTTTTAGTTTGACTATCAAGTCACACAAAAAAAAAACCATTTATAAAAAAATAATAATTTAAATAAGGTAAAGAAAAACCACAAATATTTAAATGAGAGAGAAAGAATCATTTTAATACAACCTTTATGCAAACAAAAAAAAAAAAGTAAAAAAAAAAAGATTCATTCATAAGATAAAAAAATAATAGAAAAGATGACTGCCAAATGTACGTGTATTATTAAAACTTGTATGAATACAACAAAAAGAAAAAAAAAAAAAATGGGGGAGCTCTTCTTAACAACTTGTATATCCTCATTTAACCTTAGATCCTTGAATTTTATTATCCTGACTGATGAAGTTATTCCTGTTTTTGTTTTGTTTTTTTCTATTTTTAACCCTTTATTTTCTTTTTTATATTTTATGTACATATATGTATTATATATTATGTATAAGATATAAATGTTAAGTTTAATAAACGGAAAGGAAGAATAAAATAGAAAGTGTATATATACATAATATATAATATTAAATTGTATATATATATATATATATATTTGAGTGCCCTTTAGCTTTAACCACTTGACTAATTCTAAAGGATTTTTGATTATGAATAATTTCATTGTTCAGTTTTTTTTTTCTTTTTTTTTTCTGTACTCTAAGTTTGGGGTTTGGTTCTCATATATCGTTCGCCTAAACCCATCACCATTTAGCAGCCAATGTATTTTTCCTCTTGTCTTTCCTATTTTTTTTTTTTATTTATTTATTTATTTATTTTTTTTTTGCTTCTTCTTTTTGTTTCAATTTTAGTGGTATGGTTTTTTTTGCACCTTTATTGCATTATTCAAGCGAAAAATTGTATTTCAATTCGCAGCTATTATTATTTCATATGTATGTATGTGTATGTAATATAAATTTTGTGTGTATATATTTATTGTAGTTGATCTAATATATATATAGGTATAAGTACATTCATAGCACGTTAAAAATAACAGTGAATGTGAGTAAAAAATGTAATCCTTTTTTGTTTTTGTTTTTGTTTTTATGTTGCTTTGTAATTGAATTCATTTATTTTTATTATCCGTTTTATCTTTTTTGCCTCTTTTTTTTTTATGAAAGTCAGACACATTTAATATAAAGGTAAGACACTATGTTGAAATTGATATCACTTACATAGTAACGGTATATTGTTACAACAGTCTATAGTTTGTTTTTTTTTGTTTTCTTTTTTATTTTTCTTCCGTTTAATACCTGTTCATTTTTATAGTTTTCACTAATTTATGCCTTTAGCTTTTAATAATTTATTTATTTTAACCATAATTAATTTATCCTTTGAATTTGAAATTTTAAAAGAATTTACAAAGTACTATTTTTTTGTGTGTGATTTTGCTATTGGCAATTTTTTAGTAAAATGTTTTTAATTTAAATTGCTGGGTTTTAGGAGAGGAGCTGAGGGCGGAGGTGTGCATTTAGCATTTTTTAAATTACGCGAAATTATTGTATGTACAATAGGGTTTAGAGCAAAGGTGAAAAAGTAAATAGTATAGTTTTTAAATTACATTTAAAATAATAAGGAAATAAGAGAAATATTATTTTTGTTAATAGTTTATATTCCCATAATATTATTTGAGAATGAAATTCGAGAGAAAATAAAATGCCGAAAGTAATAGTAGAAAACCGAAGATTTTCATTTTATAATGGTGGGCATTTTGAAAATTTTGGAAATTCAGAAACAAAAATAATTTGATAACACAATTTTAATAGGCTTAATTAATTTAATTGAAAATTTATTTTAAATAATATAAATGATATTGCAAAACCTAATAGACTCCATTGTTGGCCAATTTTTAATTAAATTTGTAACAGAGAAGCTTTTGCGAAATATTAAAACTTTCTTGTGTTCAAATCTAGTCATGCCTTATTGAAAAATAAAAAAAATAATTCAAAATTTCTATTTCAAATTTTTTTCATATTGGTGTACACTAAATAATTTCGATTTTAGATTGATTGGGATTTGACAAATTCCCGCAATATAATTATTTTCTTAAAATCTAGCTAGAGAAATAACTATATTTGGCCCGTATTATTTTGTGAAAATTAATGGAGAATATTTCAATATTATTAAAATGAAAAAAATACTTTTTGTTCCTAAATCCTGAAATGCTTGACTAATTTTGAATTGTGATTATTAAAATATTCTGTGCAACTAAATTAAATATGTTTTCGTGTAAACATATTATATAATTAAATTATGCCTCTGCAAAAGATTTTACTGCAATGGTACATAAGATATTTTATTAAAGTCAAAGATTTTATGAGAATGTAGTTGAATTGATAGTTTAAGAACACAAAAAATATGTTCTAGTTTTTCTAATAAACCTGTAAATATTGCTTTGTACATACACGTTTTATTTTAGAAAAATAAAATAGGTAAGAATTCTTTTGAAAAAAAAATATATATATGAAACTAATGATGTGGTCAGCATATTATTGAACGCAAAATGTATTGGCTAGTTTAAAGTAAGTGTTGCACAAGATTGTGAAAATGTGCTTTAAACACTTCTTTCTAAATTGATAATAAATATTATTTATTTTATGACATTCCAATTTCCTGAACACCATAGTTACACATAAATAACTCAAATAATAAAATTTTAAGATACTCTTTCAATTACTTCCGAAAATAAATTCAGATACACAAGTGAATTAACAGGTGTACAAATTGACAAACCGGTAGCTTGTCTGATCGACATATCGTTGAAAATAGTTTAATTTTATTTCTGTATTACATATTAGTGCAATTCCAATAGATTTTCAACAAATTCCCTAAGCGAACTTTGGCGCTATAATACAACCTCCATTATTGTAAGTGAAGGTATATACGATCATCATTAGAATTATTACAATATAGAAATATATTTTATATATGAATATTTGTTGGATTTCTACGAGAATAAAAAAAAAAATTAACAACTTCCTTTGAAAAAAAGTTATAGTCCCAAGTACTCTTTCTATTATTAATCTTAGCACAATTATTATATTAGGTTACAGCAACAATAAAACTATATGTAAATTGTATAATGACCCATCAAAAGCTTTATAAACCGCAAAAGATTGTGATAAACCGAAAATAGAATTTTCAAGTTTCTTATTTTTCTTTTTGATTTTTTTCTTTAGTACAGAATAATATTTTTTTTTATGTATACAAAAGCACACATATTCCATAGAAAATATTCTATACTAACTAGGTATAAACTATAAATATGAAATTATTTTTGTTTTATAAAAAAAGAAATATTAACATACAACTGAACGCATAAACTATTATAAACATTTGAAAAATTTTCTTACTATAGAAGGATATAATCAAGTTTAAAAATAGAAAAATAATAAAAATAAAATGAAAAAGAAAACAAAAGTCATATACCTACATAATCGTAACTTGTAATTATTTGATATATTCAGATTACACATACATATATATATATAGATATATACAGGTCTAAGTATTTAGTTAGATAATAAAAATATACAAGACCAATTTAAAATAAGTTCAATAGCACTTTAAACAATCTTGGAAATTTTTTATTTTAGGGGGAGAACCACAATAATATTTATGCCTATATAATATTATTATGTATATATTATTATACAAGTATATATATATATATATATTATAGTATATAATTTATAGGGAGGAAATTTTTCTATGTTAAAAACAATACAAAGACTATTGTAATAAATAAAGAAAATGAAAATGTGTTTATCCTAAAGGTATGAAAATATTTTCTATTCAATATATTTAAATATTTGATGTTTTTAGACCACAAAATATATACATATATTATATACACGTGTATTGTATAATGTAAATAGCTAGCTAAATATATTATAAAAGTTGACAAGATAATAAAGAAAAAATCAATTTCTTTTGCATAGTTTTAGGGGTAAGAAAAATTTTTTTTTTTTGTGTGAACAAATTCTATATGGTAATTTTATATTAATAAATTTTAACTGTATTATAAGTAATATCTAATATTTAATTAAAAATAACGGGAAATAACCAGTAAATGGTGATTTCAGCTTAAATTTTTAAAATAGTTTAACTGACATTATTTTATTATAAGATTACAGTGTAAGTATAATAAACTTTTGAAATATTGTAATAAAAAAATTCTCATTGTAAAATTTTAATCCTTAAATGTGTAAAAAAATTATTGAATTCTCAACTCGTTTTTAATAAAAATTTAAAGTAGATAAAGGAATTGAAATGAATATTAAAAAATTACAAGTATTAACAAAAATGTGTAATAATTTACATAACAATTTTAAAATTGAAAAATCGCATTTTGTTTTCAACAAAATATCACAAAAAATTAAGGAAAATTTTCGGTCTGAAACCGAAAATTTTGTAATTTTTAATTTGCATGATTTTTTAAATTGTACACAATATTAAATTTAATATATTTTAATTAATTGTATTATGCCTCTGCATATGATTAATTAAAAAACAAGACCAAGCTTTCATAATTGTTATTGAACGTTTTCTTGTCGAATAATCATTCGATACCTTTAAAATATTTTCAGAAAACGAGATTTATTTGTAATTTCATTGATTTAAATTACAAAATAATGAAGAAATTCTTAAATTTGTCATTCATTTCTTCAAAATTAATAAAATTTAAATATATTATTTATTTATACAACATGACTTTTTTTTTTAGATATATACACACATATGTAAATTTGTATATAAAATTAAATAAATAAATTATATAAATATGTGCATGTTCGTTTGTACACGTGCCGTAAAATTTCTTTTGATTTTGGAATATTATTGTTTTTATTATCAATTAGAGCAGATAGCTAGCAACCTACACTTTTATTCAAATCTTCATATTATACTGATTTGTCTTATAGGACAAATATATTATTATTTACATGTGTATTTATATGCATAGGTATTTATTATAATAAATTATTTATTTTCTTTTTCATATGAATTTTTAGCTTTTGAAATTTTAATGCATGAATACTCAAATACAATTCAGTTGACATTAAATATAAATTATTTTATACAAAATATTATAATAATATTAATTAATTTTTAAAATTATTTTAATATTTTCAATTTCTTTAAAAATTGTTATATTATAATTCAAATATTGATCATTGATATGTAAAACTTTGTATTTATTAAAAATAAATCTATTTTTTATTTGCTTTTCTTGAAGAAAACTTGCATGTGAATTTGAGTTTTAGAGTAGTTTAATCAACAAATTAAGAAAATTTTGGTTTCATTGCTTTAATTAGTCATCTATGAATTTCTCAATATTATCAGTTAAAAGCCCGAATTCTCAAATTCTGACATGCATTGCAAACATGTTTTTTCAAAAGGTTAACAAAATGTCAAATAGTTCAGTAGCTCTTGAAGTATTTTTATAGTTATAAGATTAACATAAGTCGCCTATAACAAAAAAATTCACCCTATTATTCGAGATTAATCCAGTTGAATGTATGACATTTTGTGATAACTAATAGAAACGTAAAAAAAATTGTTTTCTAAAATTATGTTGAAATGCTTAACCACATTTTTTATAAGTTTTTTTTCTGTTTTCTAGCTTTTTTTCTTTAAGTTTAATCTCGGTAATGTGATTTGAAAACACAAAACTAAATATATTTTTCTTATGCATCAGAAAATTTCTTCTTTATGACTAAAAGGTATCTTACTATACTTCATATTATTGTTTTTATATAATAAAGCAAAAAAAAAATTTATTTATAATAAAAAGAAATGTCCTTTTTAAATCTAAATTTTTTTTTCGCATCATTTCCACTGTATTTATTATTCGTATTTTGGCAATTGTTAATTAAAACAAAGAAAACAATATAAAATTTCTTACAAAATATCTACGTCCTTCGCATAAAATATGTTGATATATATATATAAATATATGATATATATATAATGATATATATATGATATATAATGATATATATACATATATACTCAATGATTATATACCATTATGATATATATCATTATATATATCATATATATAGTGATATATATATGATATATAATGATATATATACATATATACTCAATAATATTATATATAATATAAAATTTGTACATATAGATATATATACACTAATATTAATATATATTAATATTGTATTGTTATTTCCGGTTTAAAAAAGAATAAAAAGTACGTAAAGGAAACAAAAAAAAAAAAAACAGTAATGAAAAGAGTAAAAAAATGGGGAAAAAAGTAGAAAATTTTTTTTTTTTAACATTTTTATAAATTTTTTTTGAGAAAAAATTTTTTTATTTTTTTGGCAAAGAAATAAGAAAATATAGCAAAAAAGAAGTAGAGAATATTATGACCAAAAAGTAGATTGAATACAAAATATAAATGATCTGTTAACCATGAATCCTTGTAATTATATTCATAAATTTCTTATTTTTGCTTTTGAGTCCAATAAAATAAATCACATGTTTATTTTCACAAGGAAAACAAAGAAAAATTAAAAACATAAAAAAAAAATTAGAAACCACTGAAATCCTAATACACACGCACACATTATTTTATGCATGTATACATTCTTCAATCCACATACATACAATATGCTTATAAAGTATTTGAAGAAAAAACAATAGAACAAAAATTTAAAAAGGATAATAATTGAAACAACAAAAATAATAATTTATAAAACGGCTAAAAATAATGAAAAGCAAAAAAATACCAAAAAATAAAAATAAAATTTATTTAAGTTAATTTTATTCTCCTGTGTGTACCTACCACCACTTGAATGTTTTATTAAAAAAAAAAAAAAAACAAGAAAAAATAAATAAAATAAAACACTAAGAAAAAATAATAAAAAAGAAAAAGAAGCAGAAAAACAAAAAACAGAAAACGTCATTGAAGTCCTTGAAAATATTTATATATATACATTTGTACATATATATATATATATATATGAGAGAGTTTTGTACACTTTATACGACACTCAGCTCTTCTCCCATCTCATCTTTTTCTCTGTTGTTTTTCTCTTTTGTTTTTTTGTTTTGAATATTATTTTGTTATACACGGTGCGATATGAGTGTGTGTAATATTTTTTTTTTTTATATTTTATAATTTTAAAACGCAAAGATTTAAGAAAACTGAAGGCAATTTCATATGAGAAGAGTGTATAAAGAGAGGAAAGAAAAAAAATAAAACAAATTTTCTATATTTATAAAAATTGTTTTTCGTCATTAAAATTTGTAACATATATTTATATACATATATATATATATATATATATATATACATATATGAGAAAAGCAAATAAGAATAGCAAGAACAACAACAACAACAAAAATATAATAAGAATAATGAAAGAAGAGTGGCAATATATTGTGTACGTAAAATAGCCGATATATTGTATACAAAATATTTTATTGTAAGTATACAAACATATATATATATATTATATATTGTGTGTATATATATATCAATTATTATTATAATATTTAAATATTGAATTGAAGAAGAAAAATTATAAATTTTTATTATGTTAAAAAATTTAATTTTTTTTTTTAAATAATTTTTTTTTCTTTACTCTTTATTCTTTTCTTTCCATATTTACTCATTTTTTGTTCTACTTTTTTTCTCTCATTTTTTTCTGGTTTTTTTAATTTTTTGATTTTTTCTTCTTTTTTGCTTCAGTAAGTAAGGTCAGTATTGTAAATTTTCATAAAATGTGATGGCTAACCAACGATTTTCAAAAAAAAAAAATGTAATATGCTTTTAATTTTAATAAATCTATTTTTATTATACATATATATAAAAGAGAAAGAAACGCAAAAAACAAAAAATAAAATAAATTAAAGTGAAAATGATTTTCATTTTTCCGCAGAGAATCCCTGCTATATATACATATACATGTATTTAAATGTATTGATTTTTAAGACTATAACATTAAGAGTCAGTACTATATTATTGCAATTTAGATTCTTCAAGTTAAATGAGTCACAAAATATGTCACTTAATTTATGGTTGCTGTTAAAAATTGACAAGAAAAAAAAAAACCAATATTCCAAAATTTTCTATTTGTATATACGAGTAATAAAAAATTACTTGTTGTCAATGGAAAATTGAAAATTCAGGAATACATTATGAATTCATTATTATATACAGGGTGTCTGGTATCAAAGTGAACCATATATAACATTGTATGGGCTATCATGAGTAGACAAAATTTTTTTATGGAGACAGTGTTCACAGCTCAACACGTTCGGAGTTATAGAGGCTTAAAATTTCGATCTTGAAATTTTAAGTATAACTCTGTGCCTGTATAAGACAGGCATATTATTAAATATGATTTGAAAACCTCAGAACATAGGCTTTCTTATGAATATCTACATTATCTATAATCTGTTTAGATTTCGGAATCACATGACTTTAAAATTCGAAAAATTTGAAATTTTAATTTTTTAAAAAACGTTAATTTTTTAGGTGACGTATCATTGGAGCTTTCTCCAATTTTATCAAAAGTGATAATCTTGATAATTGAGCTTCAATTTGGTATATGAGTCGTCACGCTACATGATCTGGTTTGGGAGTTGTGGAGAAAAATAGAGTATGCCATTTACTTATTTTGTAATTGATTCAAGACCAGCTTAAGAAAAAAATTTTTATTTTTCCAATTTTTCATTGTCGCCTACTCTACACGAAAATGTTTCTGCTTTCTTATTATTACTATTATTTTTATAGCAAGTTAGGACGCTACTGTTTAACCTACATTTTATTAATAACCAGATGGAAACTTTAAATAAAAAACGTCAATTCTTCTAGAGTATACCAAGCAAAATAATATTTAATTCATTTATGAAATAAAAAAGGCGGGCGGCCTGAATTTTTTTCCTTTTCATTCTATACTAATTTCTATATTTTTTTTTTTTAATTAAATATAAAAAAAAAATAAAGTTATTTTTTTATTTAATTTTTGCCTTTTATTTTTATTTACATATTTAATTTTTTTCTTTTCATTTAAAACAAGTTTTACTAACTGATTTTTTAATGAGGGTGTGATGAAAAAACAACATAATCAAAAAAAAACAAAAACGAATAATTAAATGCAATCAAAATTTTATATAAATTTAACTATAAATATATAACAGGCTTTTCTATGTACGTATATAAATAATTATATACATTAATATTTTTGTATGCGTACGGTAGACTTGTACCCATCGTATATTATAAGTCCTTAGAACATTATTATAATTAATATTGTGTTAAAATGCATACTTCTATAGTTCTATTTAATAAATTCTATAATATAATATTACATAGAAAATTTATTTTAAAAATATAATTTTATATAAAAATATAACAATCTATTTATTTTAATTTTACATACATACATATATAATGGAAAGGACACCATTTAATTATTGTAAAGTTATTTTTATAAATAAATATTTATTAAAGTCCTCAATTGTGATGATGGTATGTTATAAAAATAAATTTATTTTTCCATTTTTATTATTATATAGATATATATATATATATATATTTTGTAAATGTTATTTATTATATACTATATATATATATTATATAAAATATGTTAATGTGTAAGTTTATGTCTTAATGAAATTAATGAATATTAAGTATTAAAATAATTAATTACATGGCTACTTTATAAAAAAAAAAAAATAACAAAAAGAAAGGGGGAAAATGAATGAAAAAAAAATGAGTTTGAAGATTGTAAGTGCTATGACGTCTAAATTTTGTGTAGTTAGGGTTAATAATTTTTGGTTTATTTTCATTATTAATATAGGACAGTAATGTTAAGCAGTAAGAAATAATTGACCCACTCAAAAATATTATTTCTGTGCCAATTAAATTTTAAAAAAACTTAACGTAATTTTTAAATAAAATTTCGAAGATTAAAATTTAAAGCGAGTATTTTATCACCATATTTTAAATTTAATCAGAGTTTTCGGAATGATAGTATTTTCTTTCTTTAAAATAATTTGGTCAAATATTTTAAAAGAATATTTTTCTGATTTTAATATAAATATTAATTTTGAAATTGTAGATAATAATTTTTATAGTAACGATAGAAAGAGGGGAAAATTCTTGATCCAACATAAGAAGAGTTTTAAAATATTTTGAAACTAATAGAATTTATAATACTATAGCAATTGAACTGTTATATTTTGCAAAATACCTTTATTTTAATTTACAGTCTGCAAATTTGTGAAGAATAACATAGGAGTGAATATTTCATTTTAAGGTTCAAAAATTTTCAAAATGTTGGATAAAGAATTTTCCTATTTGTCTTCGATATGAAGAATTTCAAATATTTTAATCAATTCTTTTTCATGTTAAGTTGGTCAGTACTAGTATTATTTGATATTAGTGATATTTAAACTCCATTCTATTTTTTGTATAGCAACAATTATAATATAAAAATAAAAAAAAAATATTCGGAAAAATCAGGCAATTTTTATCAATTACATTATTAACTTATTATGGGTAAATATGAAAAATTTTTCTAATATTTTATTTACGGTAATAAGAAATTTTTGTATTTTTAAAACTACTAGTACAAAATCTGCCAAATGCAATTGAAAGTAATTTTTTTAAATTAATTAAATTAAAAACTTTAAAGGAATTTTTAAACTTTTATTTATTTATTTTTTTTTTTAAACTATATACTTCAACTGTACTACTATATTTAACTAATTGAAATATATTTCTGTTCAAATTATAAATCTATACAAATCAATTTTAATTATTTCATTAGTGCATGTCAGTTTCATTAGGAATTAAATTTTTTAAAACATTTTGAAATGACAGATTGATTTTACATTCATAATGAAAAAATTATTTTTATTTTAATTAAAAACAAAGGAAAAAAGAAAATTTTGAAATAATTTTTAAAAGTGTTATACAAATTTAAAATCAGAATATTTTTCCATTTCTTGAAAACAATTTTTTAAAAATTTATATTTTTAATTTTGTATAATTTAGAATAACTCAAAATAAAATAAAATTTGGTTAATACCAAGCACTTTTCCCTTCCACAACTGAAAATATCTCATTTAGAGGGAACTTCCTACATTGTTTAAATTTGTTTCGTTGATATATCAAATTATATATATCATACTATTGCATACATTTAGGATGAGAAAAAAAAATTTTAAGAAGTATTAACATAATGGATTTATCGGACGGCGTGCAGTAAGGGCTAAAAATTATTATATTTTTTTAATGCATAATATTAACCGTTAGCGTTCTGCTATTATAGAAATTTCAAAAAGTTTGCAGTTTCGGAAATATATGATGCCGAACATTTAAATATTATAAATTTCGAGAGGTAGTAACTTGACGGGGAATCGAGTTAGAAAAATATTTTTATTTGTCTTCAGACATAATTTTATTAAAATTTCAGACTTCTACAGCTTATCGTTTAGAAAAAAAGCGGTATCAAATATTTGAAAAAAAACAAAAACGAATTTCAGATAGCAATTTTGCTATACCAAATGAATCAGTTATCAATATTTTTATGAACAGGGTATAAATACCAAATAAAATAAAGTGATGCTTTATAATTATTTTTCTTCTTTTATTATAAAAATTTTCTTATAATTTTTAATATTGCAAATTTATTTGTTTAAGATTCATTTTTATTATAACCTGTGTAGCCAAATTCATGATATATAATACAATATTTTTTTTATACAATATATTGATATATATATCATAGATCTGTATATATCATATATATGATATGCTATCATTAGGTTCATATATATCTTTCTTAAATTCAATTAAATGTATTTTTCTTTAATCTTATATAAAGTTTAATGATTTTCCTGCAAATAGAAATATTTTGTATATATAGTGATGTTTAATTAGTATAATTTTTTTATGATTCTGTACATATATAAGGTATTTTTTATACATTATATAACATTTCTTATTCAAGAATATATTTGTGTATATGTTAACTATTGTACAAATTTTTATACATCTAATTTTTGTATTACAAATTAGAACTTGTATATATTATAATAAAGTATGTTTATTAATTCAATATAACAGAAGTTATTTTCATTTTGTTTTCATTTAATGAATTAAGAAAAGACAAGGAAATTAGCAATGGACAAGATATCACAAAAAAAAAAAAACAAAAGGCAGAGAAATGGAAATTAAGCCTTATAAAGAATTAGTTCTATTTATATAAATTTGTATATATTATAATAAATGTATATCTACATACATATAAAATATATTATAATAAATATAATATAATTTTATAAACATTTAAATTTTCAGATCGGAAATGAAATGAAAGAAAAGGACCAAATCTTTATAATAAGATATTTGTGTGTATAACAATATAATAAGGATAATAAAGTTTAATACAATATGTATACTGTGTAGAAAAATTAATAATGATAATGTGATATAAAGTCATAAATTGTTACAAAATACAGCTTTAGTTATATTATATATTCTCTTTTATTGCAGAATTTTTATATTTTGTATTTAAAGTAAATAATTATTTTATTCAAATAAGATTATATTATATGATAGGCTCCTATAAATATGTTATACCATTATTAATTATTTTATATTTAATTAATTGCATACAAGTGTACAATTAAAATTAAAATTATTATAATATAAAAAATAAAATTATTTATTCCTAAATTATAATAATAAAACAATTATGAAATATTCAAAATTCAAGAAAAAATTCATAAGAGTGTTAAAACATTACTCTGCTCTTTTGAAGAGAGAAAATTTTAAATATTTGAGAAAATATTGTATGACACAAATTATTAGAATCGCACTAGTTATATTAAAATTTAAAAGGTGAAAATTTTTATTATTCTTTCAAAAAAATTGCATACTTATAGGTTCAACAGATTAATTTATTTAGTTTCTCTATAATATTTGCATTTGAATTCCTTAAGAGCTCTTAGTATTTCTATTAGTAAGCGAAACACTGTCCATAACCCAAATTATAGCATGAAATTATATGACTAATGTTGAAATACTAATATTTTGACAATAAATTATGGTTAATTTTTAATTGCTTGTTCCAATAATAATGACTTATGTAAGTTATGTAATGGCAATTACAAGAACCTTAATATTTTTTCAAATACTATTTTTGAATGTTTTATTAACTTGCACAGTAATTCTATTTTTTGACCATTTATATTTATATTAAGAAATAGAAATTGTACTAAAATAGCCTAATGTGGGTAATTGAATAAATTTTTCGAATATTCTAAAAGAAAACAGAAAACGAAGCATTTAATAAGATCATATACATGTTTATAATATACATATATATATTATATACAATTCGTGATTTTCATGATATAGGTTTTTTATTTATCACAGGATTGACAACGAGAATAATTTGTGTTATATGTGAGTTAGACCGCAATACTATATGAATGTCGTTATAAATGTAGTGTGTCTGTGTTTATTATTATTAATTCCAAAATAATTTTATTGCTGAAAATTCTGTTATACATTAAAAAAAAAAGAATTTTAGTTAAGGAATATGAATAAAAATGTGTAGGGATTGCAATACAATACCAATGTATAAGTAAAATTAAAAGAACAATTGAAATACAAGTAAAATAAAATTAGTTTATAAAAAAATTTATTCATTGTTCTTTATATTTTTCTCATTATATTTAATTTTTTACTTTTTACTTTAGTTATCTAATTCATTAATTTTCATTATATACTTATATTTATGTAAGTATATATATAATTTTGTAGAATAGTATAGTATACGAAAATAATTAATTCAAAATAAGTTAGAGAAATTTAATTTAATTTTTTTGTCTCGAATTTGTATGTGCGTATTTAGAACCTCTATAGACTGTGAATATATTCTCTATTCTATATAAAAATTCTATATAATGCGACTCTATATAAAAATTGAATTAGTTCTTCAATATGATTTCATTTTAAATTTATTGAATTATTGCAAAACCATATTGAATTAAAATTGAAATTAAATTAAAATATCGCAAATATAAAAATAAAATGAATGGAAAAAGAATAATAAAAAAATTATTTGGCCTCTGTTTCTCTTTTAATATTATTTTTTTTTTTTATTCACAAAATTAAATTAAGCATCTTGAGAAAAGGAAGAATGTTTTTGAATAAAATAATTTTTTTTTTTTTAATTCATTAACTTAAAAGTTTATTTTAATTGCTTTATAAAATTTTGTTTTCAATAACAATACAAATTTATTATACTGTTATACGAACAAACCACTATAATACTTAACAAGTAAAGTGCTATGATACTTTGAAATACAATTAAACGAATTTTATTTTGTTTTAGGAGACAAAGTTTTGTTTGTTCATATTATATTTTCATACCCTATGTAATATATAAGAAGGGTATATAAAATTGAAGAAGAAAACGTTCACGACCCTGGAAAGTTAGATATAATTTTGCTCAGACTCACAATTTAAGACAAGTTAGCTATGTCCGTTCTTTCATTCGTCTGCTGTTGAAGCGCTCATTTGAGAATGCAAAGAGCTGGGGACTTGAAATTCGGTACAGATGCGCATACGATTCCAAATCTGGTTATGTGGCGCATCGTTCAAAAAGTCTCCAAAATCTTTACAACATTTTTTGGAGAACTTTTTGCTAAACATCGGTTAAGTTCTCGTCGGTAAGGTCTTGGGAAAGGTTTTTTAAGAAAATTAGTTCAATATGGTTATGTTGCATATTTTCGCCAAAATTTTGAAAAACTCTACAAAAAATTTTCTCCAAATTTAAAACAGTTTAATATGCTATTTTGGTAAAGATCAAAATCAACATTTTTACTTGATTCAAATTTTACAATAAAATGTCAATAGGATCTTGTTTTTTTATTTGATTTTTTAGTGTTTCAAAATTTTGTAAATTGAAAATTTTCTTAAAATGTTTTGAAAAGGCTTAAGCTTTTTTTATAATTCGTCAATCAGAGATAAAATTTAATTAATTTATCCAAAAATTTTCGATAATTTCAAATTTGAGAAAAAATATTTTTTAGTTTAATTTGGTCCGTTAACGAAATCAATCTTCATTTACATATGCCGTCGATACGTTGAAAAACTGAAAATCAAAGAAAAATACGCATAAGCAAATATATTGAAATTTCAAAATTTTGCTGTATCTCTCTTCAGCTAGAAATTACAGGACTTTTCTCCGAAAAAGTCCGTTTTTTCTTCAGCTTATCTCAAGTAAATTCAGTTTTTGTTATTTCTCAGTTCAGTTATTTCTTTTAAGTTTGCAATATCATAACTGAGTTTCTAAAAAAAGGAAGAACGTTTAAATTATAACTGTTATACAATTTAATTTAACTGTTATACAATTCTATTTTTTAAATATAGTTTTAATATTTCTTCTTATTTCAAATGAATATGCAACAATATTCCTAATACTTTTATAAATTAAACTTTTGCTAAATAATAATTATAAGACACCCTTTTCCATTTCTATATTTTTAATATATTTAATTTTATTTGTCAATTATTATACAAACGCTTTTAATTTATTTTATATAAATCTAATTTAATGCAATTTATATCAATAATTTTATTGGATATATGCAAATATTATTTTGAATGCATTTTTATTTAATAAAAATGATTTCCAAATATAACAATTTTCATGCATTGAAATAATATTATAATATAAAAAAGTAAAATATTTTTCAATATTTTTATCAATACACAGATAAGTAAATTTATTTAATGAATTTGTAATTAGTGATTTCAATTTCCTAGGGTATAATTACACCACAGTATTATTGAAACTTTGAATTAAATTAATTAAAATGCAATATAATAAATCAATTAAGTGTTATACACTATACAATGTTTGATTTATTTAATAAAAAATAAAATTAAATTATCAATAGAAAATAAAATTATATGAATTGGGTCAGAAAATTAAATGGAATCGATATTAGATCCTAATTTTGATGCAGACCAATAAAAAATTATGTATAGAGTAGGGTAACAGGGCAATTTTAAATAGTTGATAATATTGGATTTTAAAAAGTTGAGAGAGCAAGACTTTTCTTTACTTCATACAAAAAAAAAATATTTTATTTAAATTGTTGAGAATTAAAAATTTTAACTGTTATATTTTATATAACAGTTTGCTTTACAAGTATTATTAGCCATCTTTATTTTAAAATATGAAATCTTATTTAATTTGTAGAATAAAATTGAAAAATTTTATGGAAAATTCCAGTAAAAACATTTTTTTTTGCTTACCATTGAAATTTTTACAAAGATATGAATGAAAGTACAAAAACAAAATACAAAAAAAATATTTCAAATTTTTTTTTTTAAATAAAACAGATTGTTTCAAAATGGTATGTAAGACTATAAAATTTTACATTTTTTATCCCTATTGTCTCCAATCCACAAAAAAAAAAAGAAAATGTGAATTATTATACAATGTTTAGTGTTCCAGAACGCTGTTACATTTAATAAGATTATATATTTTGTTGGACCCATTTTGTTTTAAAATAAAATGAAAATTTTAATTAATTGTTAAGAATTTTAATGCATCATTTATTGCGATACCATCCATGGATGTAATAAAATTTTCAAACATTTAAAAAAAGAAAAACTCTTACAATATTCAGTGTGACAAAAAATATTGTCATTATTGCTACTAGAATACTTAATCTTTCTATGATTCCTTAAAAATAATATGTAATTTATGAGTTTTGAATTTTATTCAGTTGATTATTTTTATTAAATTTCTAAACAAGTGTTTGAGTACTTAAAATTTTCAATATCTCCATTCCTTAGCATATTTAGCTATTTAGAGAATTTACTTTTAAATTGTTTAACTTTAAAATTGAAAAATATTGTAACCAATTATTTTTCAACCCATCAAATCCTAATTTTCTTCAATTTACTTGAATTATATGTAAAACTTCTTATTTGGAAAATAGAATAATAAAATATTTTGACTGGCCTATAATTGGTCAGGCTAACGAACAGTGTGATCATTATTTTTATTCATATTTTGAATTTTTTCTGTCATTCTAAAAGTATGCCATAAGGGATTAAGGTATGCAATGTGCAATTTTATTCCTTTTAGTTATTATTTATTCCCTTTTTTTGCGTTTTCGGGTCTTTATTAATGAAGATAAATGTGCTCATTCCATTCATCGAATTTTTCTTAAAATTATTTTTTAAAAAATTCTTTAAAGATTGCAAATTTTTTAAAGAGATTTTTCAAAATTTTTTTAAACATTTTCCAAAAATTTTTGTCTTATAATACTTTTTATTCTAATTATATGGTTGGATTATTATATATGTGTATATTTTATTCCAGAGCTTCAATTGTGTGAAAGGAAAAAGAGAAAGAAACTAATATTCTTATTAAAAACGAAAAGAAATTACTAATTAATATCATTTTTTTTACGATAAATGCGAAAGTATTCAAAATTTCAATTGAAATTTAATATGAAATAAATCAAAATTATATGAAAAGGTTTCGTTTCAAGAGTAATTTAAGCATCCATAATGTCATTTAATGAATATTATTAAAATTAAATGTTAAAAGATCATTTAACGCCCAAAAATATTTTCTTGTTTAAGAAAATTTTCCTAATAGAACATGACATTTAATAAAAAATTATTACGTCAACATTTTCAAATATTTTAAATTGAAGGTCAAATGAAAGTTTAGGCTTGAATTTTTGGTATAAGATTTCTATCTCCCACTTAATTGAAATTTAATCAACAAATAAAGGACATATTTTCTTTTCTTTGTATATGTTTTATTATTGTAAAAATTTTCTACGCTCACACGGAAGTATCATATTCTAATACACTGAGGTATAATAATTTTATACAGAATGACGAGATTCATGGTATTTCATTGTTGAAAATTGTATGATAAAATTTATTTTGAATTAAAATTATTATTTTGATTATAATTTGTTGAATTAATAATATTAATTGCAAAGTAAAGAATATTCAAATCACTTACCTATTTGAGGAACATCATACTGTCTTTGACCTCTAGTATTGCGTAACATTAATTGATTCGCAATACTATGTGAAACTGGTGATATATTTGATTGTAAGCCACCAACATTTCCAACATTTCTTTTATTTGTTTGTTGTAAATCTTTTTTTTGTTGTCTTTTTTGTTGTCTATTGTTATTATTATTATTATTATTATTACTATTATTGTTATTATTATTATTTCTTAATTTATTATTTTGATTTTGTTGTTTTTTATTATTTGAATTCAATTCTTTATTGTTATCCTTTTGAAATGATAATGTATCAGAATTTATAAATGAATCAATGCTACCATCATCATTATTTACCTGTTGATCTTTTTGCATTTTTTGTCGTTTTTGTTCATTTTGTTTTCCACCAGATTTACCATTTGTTATCTTTTTTAATTGCTGTTGTCTTTTTAATAATTCAAGTTTAATTTTTTCTTCTTTCTGTTTAATTCGATTATCTAATGCTGATGTTGTTGATGATCCTAAAGAACTTGATAATCTTCGATTTTTATAATCATCTTTTAAATCATATTCTTCATTCGATGATGATGATAATGAAGATGTCTGTTGATCTAATGATGCTAATTTTAATTGCAATGCATTTGTATTTAATTGTTTATCATTTGGTTTTTGTTTTTGTTGTTGCTGTTGAAACAATTCCTGCAGTGCTTTTGGTGGTTGTAATTGAAATTGATTATTATTATTATTATTTGTATTTGTATTTATATTGCTATTACTTAAGCTATTTTTATTATTACTATTATCATTGCTGTTCATTAAACCAATTTGACTGTTTCTGTTATTTGTATCATAAAATGGATTATTAAGATTTCCAGTGCCTGTAATTTTATTATTTTTATTATTTATTCTTATATTGGTATCAGAATTTTTGATAAATTTTTCTGTTGGGTCTGTATAACCACTATATATATCATCATTTAACATCATAAGACTATCGATATCATCAGAAGTTAAAACATTTTTACTATTACTGCTTTTTAAAATTCCATTACCATCATCAATATGTCTGTGACCAGTAATAGTAGTATCATCATCAATATTATCAACACCAATTCTAATATAATTTTCATTATCACCTAAACCGATTCCAGTAGAATCTCTACTATTACCATTATCAATAAAATCATTATTAATGGTGATACTGCTACTACTGATACCGCCACCTTCATCAACATTACCACGAATATTTAATGGTAATGATGGATGATGTTGTAATAAATGATGCATTGAAATTGGTAATAATTTTTCTTGATCATGTTGTGGCTCCTGTTCATGTTGTTGTTGTAATTGTTGTTGTTGTTGCTGTTGCATTTGTTTATATATTGGTATTGATTGTGTCCGATGACGATAATTTATTAAATTATTACGATAATCATATGGTGATGTTATTGTTGATGATGGTAATGACGAACCAGTAAATCTACCATTAAATTGATTATGGCTATTAAAGAATGATGATGTTGGTGGTAAATTATTATTATTATTATTATTTCTTCTATTTGATATTTGCTGCGTATGAAATATTTTTGGATGAAATTGCTGTTGTTGTTCTTGTTGCTGCTGTTGTAATTGCAACTGTTGTTGCTGTTGTTGCTGTTCTTGTTGTTGTTGCTGTTGTAGATTTAATGGTTGATACCGATGTAAATGTGGTAAATATTCACTATTTATTAGACCAAAATCATCATCATCATCATTTAATTCAATTGATTTAACTATACGATGCTGTTGCTGTTGTAATTGTGATCTTTTATTAGGTTGTCGATCACGTATTGATCTTGTCTGATGATATTGATCATTATGATAATGATGATGATCATTTAATAATGATGATGATGATGGTAGCTGTTGCCTTCGATATGAATTTAATGTTGATAATTCAACTGGTATTAACCTATTTTGATTCAAATGCAAAGAGCTTGTGCTCATTAAGAGCACTGTTAAGAACATTAAAATTTTTATGAGATTTTGTAACATGATTTGTTTGTTTTTTTTTTTTAATTATTTTTAATTAATTTAATATTTTATTATTAATTTTTTAATTTATTTATATTACGTTTATTTAATTAGTTGGTTAGTATAGAAATATAGCTTTATTTTTGTTTTTTTTTTTTTATTTTGTGCCTAACAATTTACAGGTGCAGATTTTATTATTTTTTTCTTTGTTCTTATGTTTTTATTAAGTTTTATATATAATTAATTTAAATAAAAAATAATATATAAGAATAACTATATTATAAAAGAGTATAAAAGAAAAAGATTTTTATACTATCGATTGCATGTAAAATATAAAGTGTTCAAAGTCACATACACACTTTTATATTTTTAGGGTATATACATATATATGTAATATAAAGAATGAAAATTAGTAAAAAATATTTTGTAGATAGTTTTGTAAAATTGTGTATTTTCGTAGGTTTTTTTTCTTTTTCAATGTTGTTATTCTTTTTTTTTGTAATTATTAATTTTGATTGTTAATATATGAGAAAAAAAAAATGTTCAAGACATTAACAAAATATACAAGATTTATTAGAGTATAAATTAAATATAACTATTCTTTTATTATAATATTAAAGATTAGGTAGATGATGTATTTATTAAATTAAGTTGGTAGTAATCCAGCCACCATCCAGGAATTAATTTTCCCATTTGAATTTTAATTCCAAAATACAAAAAAAAAAAAAAATGACAAGAGTTTGAAATTAAATTTTGTTTTTTAATTATTGGTTGTGTCTTAATTTCTCAATAGAGTCTTCAAATAAATTTTATATATTGTGCTTTTATTCTTGTTTTATTTTATTTTTTATGTTCTTATAAATTTTCTAAATAGAAAAAAAAAAAAAAACAATTTACACTTATTTTATAGAAATAGGCAATTTTTAAAAAAAAAAAAATTCAAAAGAAAATTAGAAATTAAATTTATAAATGTAGAGATATAAATTTTATATGCTGCTCCGGAAAGTATGCAATTTTATGCGCAATACAAATTTTGTATGAGAGAAAATTTTCTTATTTTTTTTGGATTATTTTTGTTTTTATCTTCTCAAATTTTCTTAAATTGAATTAAAAATATAATTAAGAAATTTTTTTCTTATGACAAGAAGAAAAAAAAAGAAAAGAGAATATTTTTTTTCTTGTATACCGTCGGTATTTTCTCTTCTCTGAAATTTATTCGAAATATGCAAAAAATTATTTTGGTTTTATAAAATTTTCTTTTAGTTTTTGTTATTAAATTTAATTTTTTATTATAATTATATTATGTTTGTTTTTTTTTTTTTTTTATATAATAGGAACCAAATTTTACTGTATTTTCACTGGGAAACTAATATAAATGATTGCTCTGTTTCGATATTTGGATTTTCTTTATTCTTTTTTTCGAATATAATTTTTGGACAATTCACGAAAATTTTTATTGTTTTTTTTTTGTTTCTTTTCTACTGAAAATTTTTGTATTCTGTTCTGATATTTTTCATTTATTTATGCTTGTTTTTTGTTTTTCGTTTTTGTTTTTTGGCAAATATTACTAAAAATTTTATAATTTATTTGTTCATATAGTTTCTTTCATATTGTTCTCATTTTGTCGCTTTAATATTATAAATGGATCCTTTTTCATATACGCTCTAGTTATGTTTTTCTAGTCTGGGAATTTTATTTAAAATGGAATAGTAATGATTTTATGACCGCATATAATCATGTTTAGAGATTTTTTTTAAAAAAAAAAAACAAATTTTTTTTTTTTAGTGTATGTATAAATGTATTATATTTATATAGAAAATAATACAAGGAAATTTCTATCTTAATTTTTCCTTCTCTTTTTTTTTTTTGTTTTTATTTTATTTTGTATGATTGCGCTTAAGAAATGGCTTTTTCTTTTATTGAATTTTCTAAATTGAAATTGCTGAATTTAGTTATGATTATAAAAAATTTTAATTTTTGGGATATTTTCGTAATAATGGGAAATTTTCAGGAAAAAAAAATAAATTACAAAATAATTTTTTCTTATTATAAAATTGGAAATTTATTTTTTTTTTTATGGGCTCTAATTTTTTTTCCGAAAGTTTATTTGTTTTATTTTTGAAATTATTTTTATCGCATATGTGCGTTTATATTATGAATTTGTTTTTCGTTTTCAATTCTATTTTTTTATTTTATTTTATTTCGAAAAAAAAAAAATTTTAGTTTACAATAAAGTGCTTCCGAAATAAAAATATGTTCTATTTTTTTCTTGCATATTTTAAGGAACTTTATTTACTTGTTTTTTTTTTTTTTGTTATTGATTATTAAACAATTTCTTTTTTTTTTTTTTTCAAAATTAATTTAAATAAAAATGAATTTTTAATATGTTTGCTCCAAAAAGAAAATGAAATAAAATTTTTTTCTTTAAGAATTAATTCTGGTTTTGTGTAATAATTTCTTATAAACGCACTAATTTTTTAACACTAAGCATAAAAGTGGTATTTACATATATATTAGTAAATTATTGTTTTTTTTAATTAATTTTGATTATAGAGCTCGTTTTATATTATAAATATTTTTATTTTTAAAAATTTATTATTTATATTTTTCGTTTTTATTTCTTTTCTCTTTTTCAAATCAATTTTTAACATATAAATTTTGTAACACTATTTTATATATTAAATATATGAAAGGATATGGGGTCTATTGTGTTAATTGATTGCTAGCCGGCAACATTATATGGAACGACAGAATTTATAAAAATTACAAGTCGATTAGATTTTAATTTTAGAAAATTTTTCAACATTTTTTCTTTAATTTTTGAATCTTTTTTGTTTTTGTTTTATTACTCTTGTTCGTTCCAGTGTTAGTTTCCGTTCTGGTTAAATTACCATAACTTTTAATAATAAAATACAGCAAAAAAATAAAAAACAAAAATAAAATTTCACTTGTTCTTAAATGCACTCTTTCTTTTCATTTTTTTTTTTTTGTTTTTTTAATATGTTTGAAAAAATAATCACATGAAATATTTTTTTTTTTTAATTAAAAAATCTATAATTAATTACTGTAAAAAAAAAAAAAAAATAAATAAATTATGAAGCACAAAATATTTTTTTAGAAATCTCTCCTTAATTGTAAAAAATATTTTTTTTAAAAAGGAAATATTTTTTTTTTTTTTGTGTTTAGCTGATTTTATGACTCGTTGAGCTGACGGCTATATACACTATAATAGTTATTATTACTATGATTTCCAATATATATATATATATATATAAATGTGTTTATCAATCATATATATATATAGATATATATATTTCAGAGTTATAGGACGTGGGGGTAGGTCATATAAATTGTTTTTTTATTCTTCTTTCAGTTTTTGTTTTATTAATTTAATTTTGAATAACCAAAATTATTTAATTTTATTCAATTTCTCTTATTATTATTGAATATTTAATTTTTTAATTTAATAATATAAATTGAATTATTGAAATTATCTGGTAATAATAACAATGATGATGATGATGATTTATTGTAAATATTTTTTGAAATTTTTTTTTATTTTAATAAATTTTAATAAAGTTTCATACATTTTGGAAATTTTGAGAGTATTTTAATAATTGTTTTCATTTTTAATATTTTTAATGAAAAGTATAATAAATTGTAATTAAAAATTTTCTTTTTTGAATAATTTTTATATTTTCTGAATTTTCTTTGAATGATCCTTTTAACAATATTATTTAATATATTATATATTTCACTTGAATTATTGAATATATTATTTTAATTATAAATTCCAAAATTTTTATAATACAATAAATTTATAAATAAGCTTTTGTATTACAATACACATTATTCACAATAATTGAAAATCCTTTAAAATCCTGATTTTTTAGGCAATATAATAAGGCCATTTTGGCCATTTGGCGGCTTTAATCCTTTTTGATTTTTTCTTCTTCTTTTTCTTATATTTCTGTTACGGTTAATAATTTCTCATTCGTATATAATAATGGTAAAGAAAAATTTTTCAGTAATTTTTAATTGTGTGTTTTTTTTTTTTATGTTATAATTCTATCCTTGTAGAATTTAGGTGTAAATTGTTTTTAGTTTTCTTGAATCATTTTTTTAATTTTGTGCTCATTTGAAAATATTTATTAAAATTATATTGATTAGAAAAGAAAAAAACAATGATGTTATATTAGTGCACTCTTCAAAAATTTTTTAAATAGAATTGAGAATATTTTTTTTAAATTTTCGGTTTTTTTTTTTGGATTCTTATGCAAAATTTTGTATATTTCATTCCCTTTTTTTGTATTCATTTGAATTTGAATTTTCTGAAAATATTTTTCACATCACTTTTATAGATTTTTCTATATTATATTTTTTTTTTGTTTTGCTTCCTTTTTTTTTTCTTTAATATATTTATAAATTATTGCTTTTATCCTGCTTTAGGCCACAAGAAATTTTTATTTTCTTTTTTCATATTATATACACATAGTTTATTCATTTATTTAATGTTTTTTTTTTATATATTGTATATACGTTCATATATAAATGTTCTTATTCATGAAATAAAATCATAATGAGATTTGACTGCAATTAATAAAATGAAATGAAATGAAAAAAAAAAAAAAAATTAAATAAATTTTTTTTTTTTTTAAATATTTTTAATAAATATTTGTTTTTTTTTTTTTGGAAAAAGAAAAAAAAAATTAATTTTATATAAGAAAATTTATTGTATTTATTAATTTTTTCTTATATAAATTTATATTTAATTTTTTATACACTCTTATATATATATTTTTATATTTTCTCTTAATTGGTTTTTTTTTTTTTTGTAAAATTTTCAATATAGTTTTGTTGTTATACTTTATTTTTTTTTTTACTGTAATTTTTAATTTTGTTCTATTTATTTTATTCCTTACATTTATTTTATTTTTTTTTATTTTCTTTTTTATTTTTACTTTTATTTTATTTTTTCTTTCTAGTATGGTTGATTTTTTTAACCGTTATACTGTTAAATTTCTGTATCGCCTCACTGAAGAGATGAAACGCGAATGAATTTTTTTTTTTGTTTCTACACAAAATAACTTGGCAAGGATCTCTCCCGACACAAAAGCAAAAATAATTAAAAAAAGAAAAAACAAAAATAAAATCTTATTCTTATATAGAATACAAGAAAAAAAAAAAAAACATTTTCTTTTTTCATTTTAAATGAAATAAAACCAATGTAACATTAATGAATATAAATAGTACTTGTAGTAGTAAAAATAGTAGGAAAAGCTAACAGAAAAAAAAAAAAAATAATAAAATTTTCAACTAAATTGAGAAACAAAACTCACAAATACATGGATGTAAAATATTTCAAATATATTATGTGTATTTTATATTCTTTTTATAATATAATATTTATTTATAATCTGGCAATACCTTTTAAACATATACATTTACAAAATGCAAATAATAACAATAATATTATTATTTTCGTGTATGTATCTATAATAAAATACAAGTTTATATTAGTATTAAATTTTTTTAAAAGTAGTAGACAACTTACTGAAAGGAAGAGAAGTCATTGAGAGTGAAAGAGTATATTCACATATATATATATATATATGAGTGTGTGTATATATAATGCGTATATTACATGCATAAAAATGCACCCATACATATCTAGTAATATTTATATTACGAATAATAATGGGTTGTATTCAACAACATGTAGAATTTTTGTTTTTTTTTTGCCATTTTCTTTGAATTTCATATAAAAAGCTTTTTTTTTCGTTTAATGCTCTCGTCATTAAATTTTTTTTTGTTTGCTTTTCATTCTCAATGATATTGGTAGAAAAAAAATAATTGTGAGAAATAAGCTTTTCTCTTACCATTAGTAATAATTATTTTTTAATTTTTATTGTTATTATTGTTTTTTTTCCAAAAACAAAAAAAAAAAACAAAAAAATTTTTAGAGTATTGGAATTTTTTTATTTTTAGTTTTTTGAATTAAATTTTTTGTTTTTTTGTTTTTTTGTTTTTTTTTTTCTGTTGTTTATTTTTTGACCGATTCAAATTCTGTCTTCGTTATAAATAAAACATCAAGGATATTTTTGGTACACATAAAAGAAAATTTTTATGGTTATAGAATTTAATTTTGTAAATTCAAGAATTAAAAATATAAAAATATACATTTTATTGTCATTATTATTATATGTATATGTGTGTGTATGTACATAACGTTGTTGTGCATATTGTATTTTTATGTGTACTTAAATCGAAATAAATATATATATATATATATATATATATAATTTATTATTTATTATCCAAGGATAATACATTCCATTTTTTTTTTGCAAATTTTTATATATTTCGTTTTTTGTTCTGTTTTCTTGATTTTTCTTAATTATTTACAAGTAATTATTATTGTGATTGAAAAAATTTTAAGTTGCAATAATTAAATTAGATAGATTATTATTAGAATTTTTTTTTTTAAACAAGGTAAGTACACAAGGTAAGTAAAATATACAATATCAAATATTTTAATAATGATAAAAAAATATTGAATTGAAAATAAAATAAATTAAATTAAATAAATATTCTCTATTACTTGTGAATAAACTTGAAAATAATTAAAATTTTAAAAGAAATAATAAAATTCATGAATTTTACTTTTTCATCCTGTATTTAAATGAAAAAAAAAAAAGAAATTATAATAAACAAGTTATTTGATGCAATATTATAGACTTGTGCACATATTATTATATTAAATGTATAACAGTCACAAATAATTTTATATTTTATATATAATAATATATAGTTATATATATTGTATATATATCTTTTTCATAATATTCCAGAATATTGTACTTATATCATTAATATATTTTTATATATTACGCAAAAAAAAAAAATAAAAAAAAACAAAACGAAAAATCTGACTACTGAAGAAAATTTATATATATATATATATATATATATGTATGCAAAGTAAAAAATATCTGAGAGAATTTCAAGCTTGATAAAAGAAAAAAGCTTCAACGAGGTATGAGAAATATAATTTTTATTTACACTATATTGAGTACAATATACGTAATAAAAAAAAATTCTCTCTCAAAATATTATACACACTCTAAAGAGAGACAAAATTTTTTATACTTTTGATTCATATATTATATAGATTCTTTCTATATGTATAAATGATTGTTTGAGCGCAAGACAAAAATTTCCGGCTAACGGATATGATGAATAAGAAAATACGAAAGAAAGAATAGAAAAAATGAAATAAGAAAAAAAAAAAAATTAATTTTTTCATCTCGAATATTTTTGTGTGTAGGAGATAAGAATTTTTTTTTCTTCATTTTTCTCAATTTCTTATTTTGATTTTTAATTTTTGCATTCTGTCCAAGGATGTAGTGGACAAAATGATTTTATTTTCTTTATTTTTAATATTAAAAATAATTTTTAAATTTTAATATATTTTTTTTTTTTACAATTTATTTAAAAATCACATTTTCTTTATTATTAAATTATTAATTTTCAATTTTTTTTTTAAACAAACATACTTTTTTAATCCATTTTATTATTCCACATTTCTAATGTTCTATTTATTTTGAACAATAAAACAAAAAAACAAAAAACAAATGTGATTTATATAAAATTTTGCCGTGCGAAAGCAAATTGTCAGTAAATTGGAGTTGCAAGAATGAACTAAAAACAAAAAACCAAACAACAACGAAAAAAAAAAGCAAGATTAAAGAAAATTTTTAATTTTTACTTTCTTCGTATTTGCTACAAATATTTTACTCTACAATTTTTCCTCTCATTTTTAAATATTATAATTTTTTTGTTTCGTTGCTTTTCGTAATATAAAAGAGAGAAATATTTTTTAATGAAAAGAAAAGAAAATTTTAGGTATATATATACTAGAACTATAAATGAAATTGAAATGGTATATAAGAAAAAAGAATTCGGATTTTATCCTTTAATTTTTCTCAATATTTTCATTATAAAATTTTCGTATATACACGAAAGTAAAAAAAGCAACAAAATAAAGGAAAAACAAAAAAAATCAGGATTTCGGAATTCATCCCACGTTTTTATATCGATGTATTGTCATTTTCCTTTTTTCTGTTTTTTTTTTTTGTTATTATGATAGATACTACATAGTTATATAGGTGGATTTTATTATCTACATTAAGTATTATGCGGCTTCAATTTTATTGATGTAAGTATTAAAAAAAAAAAAAAATTAAGTATAAAAAAATTGTTTAGTTTCGAAATTATTTATAAGTTTAATAAACATTAATTAAATATATAAATGTGAATTTTAACATTAAAAAATTAAAATATTTATTAAATAACAATTTAATTTAAAATAATAAATTTATTAAAATTTATAATTATTTTTAATACTCTAACTTGTAACAGTTTTTTAAGCCAATTTCGGTATTCTAGATGGTGCAGTACATTATTTTTTATAGTGTGATATTGTATGTGAAAATTTTATAATTCATAATAAAGCATCATCTATAGTTTGAATTATAATGTTTTTTTTTGGTTTCAGATATCGTAATAATAGAATTAGTAAAATATTATGAAAGAATATAATAATATTATTAAAATTGTTATAGCACAGTGTCAAAAATCTTAAAAGTAATCTATAAAAAATTATTTTATTTTTGTGCATTTGCAATTTGCCACATCACTTTATAGGATTCTGGATTCTACTGCAATGAAATTAAAATATCATTTTAGAATTAAATTGTATAAAATTTCGAACTATAATGTCTATTAAACTTTTTTTTTTGTTTTTTGCAATTTTTCAATATTATTTGTACCTACATATATAAATTATCTATAGAATGGAAAATATTGTATGTATTACATGAAATTTAATTTGAAAATAGGAAAAATTCCAAACAAAAAAATTTAAAATATTAATAAAGAAAAATATTTTTTATTATTACTATTTATTATAGGTTAAAAAAAAAGGACGATAAAACTGCAATTTTATTATAAACAAAAAAAAAATCAAAAAATACACAAAAATTTTTAAGTAAAATTATGAATAACCAGAAATAAATATGAAAATATAATAAGGGATGCACATGCACATACATTCATATATATACATTAATATAGAAAATTTTAAAATACATGGGCAATTTTTATTATATTTGGTCTTATTTAACATTTAGTTTTTAAGAATGATTTAAATAAAAAAAAAATTTCATTTTTGTTACTTTTTCTCTTCTTTTTTTTTTTTTTTTGTTAATAAAAATAATATTATGAATATTTTTGGAAAATAAAAAATAAACATACAATATATGTATATATGTATGTATGTATAAAATATAAATTTTATACACAAGGGTATGTTTATCTTCTAAATTTATACAAGGAAAATTTATCTTTGGTAGCATAAACAGATATATATATATATATATATATATATATGTATATACATATATATTTACCTTTGTTTTGTTCTTCAAAAACTTCAAGTTCTCTTACACTACACACTTAAAGGGAAAAAAAAAAAAAAACCAGAAAAAAATAATGAAAACAGAAATAATAATGAAATGTAATATAAAATATAAAAATAAAGTATACATAAAAAAAAAAAAAAGAATAAAAAATAAAATAAGATAAATAAATAATTGTATATTTCACGCTCGTCCTTGATCCTTTCTAATGACGTCAGAGTTTTGTTATCTTATTAGGATTTGATCCTTATTTTTGTATTTTGTTCTTTTTATTTTTTTATTCATACATTTATTATTATATATATTATATTTAATTCTATATATATATATATTACTAATTTTATTCTAATAATTCGTAATCACACACACACACATACATTTATTTTTTATATATATGTATACATTATATTATGTACCTAATTATAATTATATTACTTTTAATAATTTTTAAGTCGAGATTCGTTCACTTATTAATGAGAGCCTACAAAAAAAAAAAAAAATAAAATTCTTATTTAGTAATAGAAAAAAATATAATAAAAATACGGACGGGACCCGATTCGGAATTCGGATTTCATCGGATTTTATATTACAATTGCAAGCAATTATTGTATTTGTGTGTATTTTTTTTTTAATAATATCATATGTGACTTCGTTTTGAAAAAAAAAAAAAATATCAAAAATTTTTAGTCTTCGGTTTTTATGTTTTTTTTTCTCGTTTCCTTTTTTTTCATTTAATTTTGTTGCCTTTTAGCCTTATTTTTAGATTTTTAATATTGAATGTTTTATACAGATATATATATATATATATGCATATATATCGTTAATAAGGTGTTAAATATATAAATATGTTTGTATGTAAAATATTTAAATTTTATATTATTCTTACTATTAATTATTTTTTTTGTTTGTTATTACATTTTAATTTTATACGTATATACATATATATATATATATATATATATATATATATATATGTATATATATATATATATATATATAAGATTTTTCTCCTGAGTTGTGATTTAAAAATTTTTTTTCATTTTTGCTTCCGTTTCATTTTTCTTTTTATTTTGTTTTTTATTTTGATATTAAGTCATCACTTCTTAATAGATACGCAAAGGATACATCTTTTTTTTTTCTCTCATTTTTATGAATATATTTATATTGTATGTAAGTGTATGATTATTAACATCACCATTAAATTTGCTATTTGCATGCTGGTTTTAAAATAAAACAGTTATAATGTTTTATATATATAACAATATACATACATTCATACATATACATATGTACAATAATTATTATATTTCTTTTATATGTTTTTATAAAAACCATGCATGTTTCTTCTACATATCAACCGAAGAAAGAATGAATAAAAGAAATGAAAGAAAAAAGAAAAAATATGAAAAAGGAAAAAAAAGTAAAAAGAAAATAGAAAATAAAATTCCAGACATGAACGCATAGTTTTGAATATTTTCATCTCCGTTTTTTTAAATTCTTTTTTCTTCTCTTTCTCTCTTTGAAATAACATAATTAAGCTTTTTCTATTATTGAATGAAAGCTTTTACATATACATATACAGAAAATTTAAATATACCCTTTAAAAGCTTAACTTTGATAGTCATTTTCTAGATAATATATATATACGATAAAAATATTTGATATATATTATACATATATCTGTGTATAACACTTTTTTTTTAATGTATGCTCTCAAATTTTGCAATATATCTACTAGTATACTATCTAAATATAAAATTTAAAGAAATTAAATTTCATATAGAGAAAATAATAAATAAATATAATATGTATATATACATAATATACGTGTGTATATATGATATGAGACTTAGCTTTTAAATAATGAAAAATATAAATAATTTTATGTATAATATAATGTGTGCTGCAAAAAAAAAAAAAAATAAAAAAAAAATAAAAGCACAATATTTTCAATGTATGAAAAATACATTTAATCTCTTTTCGGACATAATTTTCGCTATATACATTCACATACACATGTAATATAATATAATAAATTTAACACTATATAATATAAGATGAGTTAATAATAATATAACAATTATGTATATAATTATATATATATATATATATCTATATATATATATTTAAATATATTATTAATAAAGTGTAAAATAAATGTTTAAGTAAGAGAGAAAAAAAATGTTTTTTTTTCTTTCACTTCTTGTACATTTCATTACATACATATATAAAATATATTTGTTACATTGAATATTATAAAGAAAATATTATTGTATTGCTTTTATGTTGATTTCTTCTTCTGTGGGTGCGCCAGCAGACACCCACGCACATTCGTGACGTGAGCACAGCAGTTATAATAAGAAAAAGATAAAGAAAAAAAAAATATGACAACGGTTAAGAAAATAAAACTGAAAGCAAAGAAGAAAAGAAGAGAAAAAAAAAAAACAATATAATGCTAAAATATGACTGTAACATGAATGATTTTTAGTAAAAAAAAAAAAAAAAAGGAAGAAAAATCAGAAAACAAAAAAATAAAAACGTAAATGTAAAATTACGGTATTTGTATAACAGTTTTTTTTTTGTTGTTTTAACAAAAACAAATTGTTTTTTTGTGTATAAAAATTTAAAAACTGAATTATAATAATAAAATATTGTAATTATACTCCTATATGTAAATTCTAATCTGTAATTAAAGCGGTGAAAATTGGTAAAATTATATGAAAAGTTTTAAATTAATATGCAATGTTCCTTTTAATAATGTTGCACTGGCAATTTAACTCCAAACAGTTTTTAACATTAAACCAGTATGAAACAAGAAAGAGAGTATGAATATTACTTACGTTTATTCTAATAGCCTTTAATAATATGAGGAAATTAATTTTCGATATATTTAAATTTGTCAGTTAGTTTTGACTTTTGTATAACAGAATTTTAAATTTTCATAAATGAAAAAGTGTTATACATATTATTATTTTTATAACTATTCTTTAACATACTTAATTTTCACTTACTATATAATTGATTTTTGTTTTTTTTTTTTGAGAGCTGCACATGAAAAAAATCAAAGTCAATCGGTTTTTGTTTTTCTAACCTAGTAAGTATAAAGAGAAAATAACTTGAGTTTGTCTTGTAAAGTTTAAATTGCGTTGACTTGAATTTTTTTGTTTACCTTCCAAAAAAAATTGTCATTTGCAAAAATATTTTTATTTTCAAATATAATTTAATGGAATGAATTGAGTAAAAAATTAATTTTGAATTTTTTAAATTTAAAAATAAATAATTTTAAGTTGTTCTTTAAGCCGCAATTCACTTGTTTAATTATTAAATTTAAAAAAAAAAATGTTGTTATCTCTATAGAATATTAATTTGTGAGTTGGCCATCGCTACTCTCAACAAATGAATGAAATACCATCAGTATAGTGCAAGTCTTTACACAAAAGCCCCTAAAAGCAAGCAATATTAATCAAGATTAATGTTAATATTAATAATATCAATATAGCTAATTTAATACAATTATTCATATTATAATTCTCAATAATATTAATTTCATTAATATTATTCTCAAAATATATTCAATAATTTTAATGTAAGCGCGTAAATTTTATACATAAATTTTATTTTTTATTGTACATAATTTAATTTTTTTATTTTAAATAATACAAATTTGAACATAATATATGGATACACAATAATTATATATAGATACCTGTACACTTGTGTTATTTCCGTACTTGAAAACAAAAACAACAATAAAAGAACAAAAACAACACTGAAAATAATGGATAATGCAAAATATTTTATAAAAACAACTTTATATACTCGTATTTTTTATTTTTGTTTTTTTTTTTGACAATAAATGAAATTTATATCCACAAAAGTACTGAATGATACAATGAAAATAAAAGAGCAAAAAAAAAAAAAAAACTCCAAAAAAAAAATGAGAAAAAATCAAAAAAAGAGAAGAAGAAGAAAAAAAAAACAACTTCAACCAGAAAGAAATGGCAAATAAGAAACGGGCAACAGCAAACACAAAAAAAAAAAACAAAAAAACAGAAAAAGAAAACTAAAAAATGAATCAGAATTTTGGAGCCACTTCAGAATTTACCATCATTTACCGATAAAACAGTTATATTTTTTCATATATGAGCATTTATTATTTGCGAAAAGAAAACAGAAAAAAAATAAAACAAGAAAAAAAAAACCCACAACATTATACTACACACTTACACATATGTATGTACATACAAGACGTATGTATGGTTAAAAGTATTCGGAATAAACTTATGTGAAGAAACAAAATATCAAAAAATATATTCATATGCGTACATAAATACCGAATAATTTCATTACAATTTTTTTATTTTTTCTGTTTTTTTTTCTGTTTTTTTTTTTAATTTTTTTATTATTTGAAAATCATGTACTTACACTGGTTCTTTTATTTTTGTTTCATTCTGTTTTTTTTTTTTTTCGTTTTTAAATCGATTTATTTAGCAAATTTTCAAGAGAGAAAGGCGGGAGCTTAAAAATGGAAAAAAAGAGCACAATGAAAGAAAAATCACAAAAAAAAAAAAAACAAAAGAGGAAGAAAAAAAAAATACTGAATTAAAAAAAAATTTTGAAAGCAAAAAACATTACGGTTGTTTTTTTTGCATTTTTGTTCCTCTTTTTTTTTTTTTTTTGTTCTTCTTTACTTCCTTTTTCGATTTACAATATACGATTTTCAAATTTAATTTGAGGAAAATTGAAAAAAAAAAAAAATATTTTTTTTTATTAATATTTTTCTCACAGTTTTGTAAATCCAAAATATTTTTATTTTTTTTAAGTTGTAACATTTGTTGCAGATCATGAAATTCATATATATATGTATATATATATATATATATATATGAATTATATATATATATACATATATTTTAGTAATAGATGGCACAGTTAGAAAAAAATAATAATGAAATAGAAAATTTTAATTGAAAAATAAAATTTTTATAAATATACAGTTCTTGTTTTTGTTCATAGTTATGAAAGAAACAGTAGCGAGTACATGTGCATATCTATAGGTTTGGCACAAATTTAACTAAATATTTTGTATATTTCTATCTCTAAATAAAGGTACATAAAAACAATATATAATTTATTTTGAAATATGGTAATGTGCATTAGTAGGTAATTGGATTTTTTTTTTTTTTGGTTAAATTACCGATATTGTTTACTGATTCTGAATATGTAGCGTGAATTGATGTGGTAACTACTATTTTTTTTTTTTTTGTAAACATTGTTTTTAATATCTTAATATATTTTTCGTTCCTGACAGATGTGTTTTCAGTTTTTATACATTTTTCGTATATTTTGAGTTCCAGACAGAAGTATTTTAAATTTTTGTACATTTTTAGTATATTTTGCATTCCAGACAGACGTATTTTAAATTTTTGTACATTTTTAGTATATTTTTCGTTCCAGACAGACGCATTTTTAATTTTCATACACTTTTCGTATATTTTGCGTTCCAGACAGTCGTTTTTGTAATTTTCACACATTTTTAGTACATTTTGCGTTTCAGACAGACGCATTTTCAGTTTTCATACATTTTTAGTACATTTCGCGTTGCAGACAGACGTATTTTTCATTGTCATACATTTTTAGTATATTTTTCGTTCCAGACAGTCGTTTTTTTAATTTTCACACATTTTTCGTACATTTTGCGTTCCAGACAGACGTATTTTAAATTTTTGTACATTTTTAGTATATTTTGCGTTCCAGACAGTCGTTTTTTTAATTTTCACACATTTTTAGTATATTTTGCGTTTCAGACAGACGCATTTTCAGTTTTCATACATTTTTAGTACATTTCGCGTTCCAGACAGACATATTTTTAATTATCATACATTTTTCGTATATTTTGCGTTTCAGACAGACGCATTTTCAGTTTTCATACATTTTTAGTACATTTCGCGTTGCAGACAGACGTATTTTTCATTGTCATACATTTTTAGTATATTTTTCGTTCCAGACAGTCGTTTTTTTAATTTTCACACATTTTTCGTACATTTTGCGTTCCAGACAGATATATTTTTAATTTTCATACATTTTTAGTATATTTTGCGTTCCAGACAAACGTGTTTTTAATTTTCATACACTTTTCGTATATTTTGCGTTCCAGACAGTCGTTTTTTTAATTTTCACACATTTTTCGTATATTTTGCGTTTCAGACAGACGCATTTTCAGTTTTCATACATTTTTAGTACATTTCGCGTTGCAGACAGACGTATTTTTCATTGTCATACATTTTTAGTATATTTTGCGTTCCAGACAGTCGTTTTTTTAATTTTCACACATTTTTAGTATATTTTGCGTTTCAGACAGACGCATTTTCAGTTTTCATACATTTTTAGTATATTTTACGTTCCAAACAGACGTATTTTTAGTTTTTATACATTTTCCTCAAATTTTTATTTTTGCAAATAACCAACTATCCAATCCCATTTTTTTGTGCGCAACATCTTAAATCTTATTATAAAACATAAATTTGCTGACTTAACAATAGTTTTTTCTATTCATGCTCGTGTTCCACTGTACTCGTATTTGAGTTATTTTCTCTGAATTATGAACATTAGATATACTTTATATCATAATCCATAAAAATTACTACTTCTATAACACAAATTTTTTAGGAAGCTAATCAAAATCATTTTATTTAATTATAGTTGTGTTGAAAGTTTTAGCATAATATTATATTAGTTTTAAAAAAAAATAATAATTATTAAAGCTCTTAAGCAATTAATTTTGTGCGTTTCAAATTCTCCTTAAATTTATCTTAATGCATAAACTTGTCGAATGCTTTGACACAATATAATTATTTTATTATCTTTTTTAATTGTCCTCTTTACTTATTTCATCCCATAACAGTATAAAATGTAATTTACTTATTCAATTTATTGTCCTAGTAATAATTAAAATGAAAACAAGAAAAATATGTATGTTTGTATTAAGTAAATAAAAAGTAATTTTGTAAGGGGAAAGGAGAAAGTCAAAAAAAAAAATACAAAAAGTTTCATTGGACTTGGTTTTTTAAGATCTTTTTTATTTTATCTTGAGAAAAATAAAAGCCAGCTGGCTTTCATGTTAAAGGATGCAAAAAAGGAAAAAATAAATGTTTTCTTTTATTTGGCTATTGTGTAAAAAGTAACTGAGAAACAAAAAAATTTTTGTTAAAAATATTGTGAACAGAATTTAAATATTACACTTAAATTTTTTATTTTCAGATCAAGGATCAAATGAGGACATAGCAAAAAAAAATCTCATTGAAAGAGAATTGAAAACAAAATTTAACTATTTTCCTTAAAAAAAAAAATTTTAAGAAAAAACTGAACAATTTTTTGCTATCCGACTTTTCAACACTTCTTGGATTTTATATGAAAACAAAATTTCCTGATGAAAATATAAGAAAGAAAAAATTTGGTAAAAGTTGTAGTCTCGCAATATAAGAGCATAAATAATAAGGTAAAGTAAATTAAAAGATCGTAAACAAAACAAAATTGTCATTAGATATAAAATGGTACTACAAGCACTTAACATGCAGAGGAATGGACTATAGCTATGCTGCTGCTGTTTCATGAATTGCATTTAAAATTAATTGAAGGCAGAAAAGGAAAATTTTCCAAAAAATTATATACATTTAGTTGAAATCTTTTTTTTAATCTAATTTTTTTTAATTTAATATAATGTTATAATTTTAATTTTAAAGAATATTATTCTGTGTACTAAAATTTGAGATTCTACTATTCTAGGAACTAATATTATAACAAAAGGCAAATTCCTTTGTTTCTAATTTTCATCAGAAAATTCCTTTTCCAGAAGAAATAACATCCTTTTAATTCATGAGAAACTATTTGCATCAAATAAATCACTAAAATCAATATCCTTACTAATTATTGTATCAGATAAATTTAAAAGAAAAAAAAAAATATTTACCAATATCATCTCCGTTGTAACCCTCATTAAAATGTGGGTTAAAAATCCAAAATATCAATATAGTTGATTGAAATATTTGTTATGGTTAATTAAAGTAATCCCTTTTAAAATATTAAATTTTCAACTCTATAGTTAAATAAGTATGTTGTATATTTGTATGCCTGTTTCATATTGTTTCTGATTTTGCATCTATTCTAAGAAAAGAAAATTCATTAACTTTTACAAAGACTTTTATTTTTTTGACTATATTGGGTATTTTTTTTTATATTGTTATATACTTACCTAAAATAAAATAAAAAAAGCAAATCAAAAAGGATCAATAAACTTGTATTAATTTTTCCTTGAAAATATTAAATTTATTATTCTTCGATGTTAACATTGAAATTAGTATGATACACGATTGGCCTTTGGAAATAATAATAGTAATAGAGAAATTTCATAGAAATTAAGATCTATTATAATTTTAAAATGGTATGTAATAACTGATATTTTATATATTATTATATATTTGGTGATTTTCGGGTATTATTGCTTTAAGGGTTCCGAATTTTTAACGTTAACTTATTAATTTTTTTAGGTTGTTGAAAATATATTGAATAATAAATTTTTAGATTTTATTTATTTAGATTCAATTATATAAATTTTTTACCAAAACAGAAAATTGAAAATGAATTTATTATTAATGAGTGGGATTAAGCTCATATATTCATAAATATGGATTAAAACCATGAAATTTTAAATCATGGAACTCAAAAAATTCACAAATTTTCTAAGTTCTAAACATTTATAAAATAAAAGTTAACTTAAATTCGTTTTGAAGTCTTTGATGAATTTTATCTAAGTTTACCATTTTAATATTGAAATTTTTTAATCCATTTAGGGTAAGTTATTCTTTTACAATTTTTATTAACACATTAATTATATTTAAATTAATATACACAAAGTTTTATCAAAAAAAAAAAAATTATTATAAAAAACAATTTTTCGAATTTGTTCTACATTATCTATCTATTAAAATCTAATTATTAATATAATTTTAAAAATAGGCCCCCAAATATATGCAATTTTTTTAAATATGTGAGTAAATATATTTAATTTCTAATTATGCATTATAGCACGTAATAAATATTTTCGAATTAAAAAAAAATTAAAATTTTTACAATTCTCAATTATACAAATAAAATTCATCTCTATTTTAATTATTCAAAAAAAAAACATTAACACAATTAAAACTCAAAAATTATTGTTTCAATAAAAATTTAAAAGTTCAAATGTAAATTTACCACAATCTGCACTCAAATACTCTCGTAGGTATATTTAAATTAATATATTATTATGTACCTGCCTACATAGCGACAAAAAAAGCATATACCGCATAATATTTTGTAAAGTAAAACTGAAAACAAAAACATACAAATAGACAACATATTTATTAAAAATATTCACATCTTAATTACAGGAATTTTTTTACGATTTATCCTAGAAAAGATATTAAATTTTTATAAAAACAAAATTCAAAAACAACATAACAATAACAATAATCAGAGAAATGGAAAAAAAAAATAAAGCTTATTTTTCCCATAAAACCTTATACTGTTACTCAATTTAACCTACCTCAAATATATATAAAAAAAAAAAAAACAAAAAGACAACCAGAATAATTTTAACATACCTTGGTCCTGTTTTATGTATTCTCTTTTTTTTTGCTTTCATTCTATTTTTCATTATTATTTGCTTCTTTCTTTCCTGCTAGGATTAATTGGTATATAAAAGTGTAAAAGGACAACTTATTGTAGCGAGGCATAGAAAAAAGAAACAACAAAAACAAAATGTACACAAAAGACCTTAAAAAGCACATCCAGAACAATAAAATATCAAAAAAAAACAAAAGCAAAATAGGCATTAAAATGAAAATACACAAGCATACACACATTCCATGTAAATACATACTAATATGTATATATGTACTTTCTCGTTCATGCAATTTGTTATATTTATATACAAATATTTATCATATAAAATGTATGTATTTAAACATACAGTATAGACAGGTAGAAAAAGAAAAAAAACATTTTCTATGTATGGTTATATGGATATGCATATTGTATATACTATATTTTTTCGTTATATATATACACATAATAAAATAATAGAACAATAGAAAATGAGTGAGCAACAATAAAATACGAACATAAAAATAAAATATATAAAAGAAAAGAAACAAAAAAAAAAGGAAGCTTATAACACACCGGGGATAAATGAATGAAGTCAGGTTAGTTATAAAATAAAATTGTAATATATACCTATTAAGTGTACATAATATATAGGTATATATTATTTCAACATTATTATTCTTTTGATATCTACACAATATTGTATATATAAATGAAAAATCGAATAGTATAAAATAGATAAGGATAAGCTTTTTTTTATTTTTTTGTTTGTTTTTTTCAGTAAAGAAATTTTAGGTGTGTATTTTTAAAAAAAAAATATATATATACATATAATATATTTATATATACATGCATATGTTCCTTGTTTATAGAAAAAAAAAAAACGAAAAAAGAATATACAATAAAATAGCAATACAACATAATAATGTGTGTATGTATATTATACATAGACGTCTATATAGATTGCTTCGGATATAAAAATAATACGAAATTATATTTTTAGGCTAACGAATTGAAATTTCATTATAGTTAAAGAAATAAAAAGAAAAAATTAAAAAAACAAAAAAAAAAAAAACAATAAAAGAGATAATGAGAAAAAGATATTATAGGGGTATCAGAGAGAGAGAGAGAGAGAGAGTATATAGAGATAAACCAATATTTAAGTTGAATATTCAGAGAAAAAGAGAAAGAGAGTAAAAGAGAGTATATATTATATGTGAAATTCATACCTTCATATTTTGTTTATTTTAAAATTATATTATTGAGAATTTTTAATAGAATTGCCATAAGGTATTTAAAATGCATTTAAAAAATAAATAAGAATAATTTTAAATGTTTTTAATTGATTTTATAAAAATTGATTATTTTATTTATTTAATTTTAAATAATAGGCATAATAATATTTTAATATAATTATTTATGTTTAATTATTTTATAAAAATCACAAATAAATTTTAAAAATAATTTTGTTAATATTCGTTTAAATCCTTTATTTTCTTTATTTTTTAATCTTTTACTTTAAATTTAAAAAAAAAAAATCTAGAAAATTAAAATTTTAAATGAAAGCAAATAGAGTATTTCAAAAATTATTCTTAATATTAATTATTAATTTTCACTCAATTAAATTTTATATTAATGTCGAAAATCAAGAAAATAAAAAAATATTTTACATTTTACTCAATATTTTTCATATATTCCAAATATTTATGGCGAATTATTCATTTTAATTAAAATTATATAACAAATTCATATTGCAATGAATAAAAATTATTGTATTAAAAATTAAATTTCCTTTCTTTTATTAATTCTTCCTTCTATCATTCTTTACTATCTGATTAATAATTTAATTTTAAATTCTTTGTAGTTATTTTTTTTTAAATTCTAATATTTAAAAAACAAAAAAAAATATTTTTATTCTACATAGAGAAGAGAAAATTTTATTTACGTTTTATAACTGAATATATTTTTCCCTTTTTTTAATATATATATATATATATAAATATGTTTACATATTTATAATATAATAACAAAAATGTAATATAATCCTTATATCCTGAATGACTGGTTAAAAAGAATTAAATTACCTGTTGAAACTTACAATACATTTATAGAAAATGGAAAAAAAAAAAAAACTTTTTTTTTTTTTATGTATATTAGATTTGAGAGAAAAAGAAAAACAAAATATAATATTACAAAATAATAAAAGAAGAAAAAGAATAAATGAAAGAAAAAAAACATCAACAAAATAAATAATGAAAAAGGGTGTTAAATGTAGAGAAAGGAAGGAAACGAAAGGAAAAAATTTTTAATAAAGAACAAGAGAAAAGATATGGAAAATTGGTTGATGGTGCGGGATATTGCCAGGAAAGAGTAATTTATATTAGCCTAATATTAAATATATATATATATAATTGTATACAGAGTATATAAGACAGTGCTTTTTTTTTATTGTACATAAGGTAAACTAATATTTATGCTACAATTTATACATTTGTGTATTATACGCATTTATATGAATTTCCATAAATATAAGAAAGGACAAAATTTTTTCTTAATGAAAAATAATTCCTGTTATGAAAGCAAAAATAACAAAAAAAAAAAATCTTGATCTTACAAAACAATAATTTGAATATTTTTTGTTAATTTCTGGTTCTTTTGAAAATTTTAAAATCTCTTGAAAATTTAATATTTTACAGTAGATTTTGTTAATTTTTTTTTCGATTATTTTCAAATATTAATTAGTTAACAATTAAATTTTTATATATTGCCTAAAATACTGTAATAATTTCTGCAGTTCTATCATTTTTTTTAAACAGGCAAACGCAGATATTTTTTACGTTCATTATTTTAACAAGATTAAATCTGGCCAGGATATTTATCTTAAATGTTATTAATTTAATTATTTAATATTAATGAAGAAAAATTTTTGTACTAGTGTAATATACTAGAATATGCGTTTGTAGATTATTTTACAATATTATTATGTTATATAGTCTTATTTTTTTTATTTTTATTGCCGAAGAGAGATAAGGGCAAAGGAATTGATTCCTTACAGCCACAGCAATTATGGTTTATTGTGTAGACCTCCCGTATCCCACTCAAACTAATTCGAGTCCTATGTGAGCTCCTCCACATTGAGAAATCGTCACCCAAACCATCTTAATTTGTTCTTATATAATTAAAAGATGATTATGAAGCACATTTTAATTTTCTCCTTATATTTGTGCGTATTCGATAATTTTTTTTTATTTAAATTTTTTTTTATAGATTATTTGCTTTTATTAAAATAATATTAAACCAAAGATTAATTTCAAATTTGTTGAAAAATGAAAAAAAAAAGAAATAGAAGCAAACAAAAATATAGGAAAAAAATAACCTTCTTGGTTTTCCCTTTTAAAATATCCTTCTTTTTCCTTTAAGCCAATTTTAATCCAGGATAATTCTATTTTGTTTATTTTATATTATCCTTTTTTCCTTATTCTATTTTATTATTTTCTTTTTCATTATTATTATTATTGTTATAACAAATTACTTTTTAAGATTTTCAAACAGGCAACAAAATAAGAATAAGATCGAATCAAATGAGTAAAAAAAAATGAAAAAGAAAAAAATCCAAGAAGATGGTTACATTTCTGCTCTTCTCTGTTCTTTGATTAAAATTAATTTTTATTTTTTTTATTATTATTTTTTTCCCTCTATATGTCTACATTCCTTTTTGAAAATTTTATTTTCCCCGTGGTTTTCCTAATTTAAGAATTAGAAAAAAGAAAATCAGAAATTAAAAAAAACACATATATTAAGACTTAAAAAAATTTAGTAAATTAGAAAAGAAAAAGAAAACATGCAAAAAAAAAAAAAAGTTAGGAAAACCAAAAAAAAAATGGTTACTTTTTTTCTTCCTCATTACTTGAAAACTCGTTTTATTTGTCATTGAGAAAAGAAGGAGAAAAAAAATACGATTTTCGTTCCGTACAATCCAAACACAAACGAATAAACAAATATAATTATATCGAATGCACACTGTATTACCAAAGAATAGAAAAGACGAGAAAACAACAAAAACAAGAATAACAAGAAAAATAAAAAGAAAAAGGGAAAAAATGGAAAATTATTCTTTGTGATGACGTAAATTGTATTCGTTTTTAGCTACAAAATCTAGAAGGTCATATCTGTTGGTGTCGTATGATTTTACAGTTTACATTCATATTATTATTTTATTTTTGCTTTTTTTTCCATTTTTTAACTCTATTTTGTTATCCCTTTATCCTTCTACAAAGGTGAATATTTTTATATGTACGAATTTATGTTGAACTATTGTGAAATTTTTCCTTTTTTTTTTCTTTCCCTATCTTATGTTGTTTTGCATACATAATTTCAATTACATGTTTGTAAATATATACATTGGCATATATATATATATATATATATATATATATATATATATATATATATATGCTCATGTATATATGCATCGTATTACTATTACATCGTATTAAAGTAAAAATAAAAAAAAAAAATCTGATGTGGTCAGCACATAACCGACCGCATTGTATATTGTCTAGTTAAATGAAAGTGTTACAGAATATTATAAAAATGTCTGTTAAATACTTCTTTCCAATTTTTAGGACATTAGTAAGCTTATAGTTACCATACTTAGAAAAATGTAAATTTGGCTCTTAGTAAAGTTTCGCTTTGTGCTACCCGAATTCCCTGAAATGCTCGCCAGTTAGTTTTGGTAACAACCAGAACTTAAATATCAAATTTCAAGAAATTCCATCAATTCGTTCCGTAGATATGGTGAAAAATGTGAAATCGGCCCGCAAATCAGTTTTCGAGCCCTGATCTTTCCAAAAAATTCACATATTCATTGTTTTAATACGAGAAATTCAAATACTAAGTTTCAATGAAATCGGTTGATTATTTCTCCTTATGTACACAAAAATGTATTTTTGGCCCGCAGTAAACGTCTAGTTTCCGATGCCTGATTTCTTCCAAAACATAAGAATTTTCGCGGACGGTCGAGCAAAGCTCATATATGAATTTTCAAGTAAATCGGTTGAATATTTTCTTCAAAATGGTGAAAAAAGTAAAATCGGCCCGCAAATCAGTTTTCGAGCCCTGATCTTTCCAAAAAATTTATATGTTCATTGGTTTAATACGAGGAGTTCACATATTAAATTTCAATGAAATCAGTTGATTATTTCTCTTTATATACACAAAATGTATATTTGGCCCGTAGTAAACGTCCAGTTGCTGACACCTGATTTCTTCCAAAAGTTAGGAGGTTTTGCGGCCGGTCGAGCGAAGCTTATATACGAAATTTCAAGCAAATCGGTTGAATAGTTTCTTTAAAATGATCAAAAATGTAAAACAGGCCCGCTAAAAAGTGCAGTTCCCGAGGCCTGATATATCCCAAAAGTTGATCGATCCGTGCCATGGTGGAAATAAACTTACATATAAAATTTCATAAAAATCGGTTCAGTAGAACTTGGGATACACGCGTGCACACACAGACCGAAAGACGGACAGACCGACAGACCGACAGGTTGCTAAAAATAGTTTACTTACACTTCCCTACTATGGAGAAGTGCATTCCCACGGAAAACTCGATATGCAAAATTTGTTGCCATCACATAACCTTCCTATTATTTATACAATACGGTCGGTAATAAAAGAATTTAAAAGAGGTAACGTTTTCAATGGAAGACGCAAAAAAAAAAAAACCAAAGAAAATAGAGCCTGAAACGTTGTAAAAAAGGTATTCAAATAACGAAAAAAATAATAACAATAATATAATAATAATAATAAGACAAACAAGAACAAAAAAAATAATTCAAAAATGTCCTTTTGCTTTTCTGTTGTCTCATAAGTTTTCATTTTCACACGTTTTTTGTTTTTTTTTACTCATTTTTTTTTTCTTCATTTCATTTTCTTCCATTTTGTTTGTATTATTATACAATGTTATCATTGCTTGTTGAACAAAAGTTGAACAATGACAACCTTATACAAAAAACAAAAATGAGAAAAAATAAAAACAGAAAAAGAGAAAAAAAACACAACAACAACATAGGTGAAAAAGGTGAATAACAAACAATGGTATATAAGAAGGATAACAAACAACCATATTCAATAATTCAAGGGGAAATTTTTACCAATATTTAATTTCCTGATTTACACGTATAAAATTCTCTTATCTCTAAAATTGCGCTTCAATGAATAAAATTTTTTGAATAAGAAAAAAATTTTTTTTTTTGTCTTTTTGAATAACAGAATGAGTTTTTACGTCGAATAATAAAAAAGTATGGTAAGAAAAAGGTAAAATTTATAAATAAATAATAATCTATAATAAATATTTGACGGTCTATTTTTTAGTTAAAGGATGTGAGGCAGCAAAAAGAAAAACAAAAAAGAAAAATAAATTGCTTAGTTGAGCTTAAAATTTTATATAGATTTTTTTTTAATTACCTACTAAGAAAATCGAATATTTAGCTCTTTTCCAAAAAAGTTTTGAAAAAAAGTACTTATTGGTGTTACTCTGTCGTTCCGTCCGTTCATGAACATACAAAACTTACACCCTTGAAGACAGAGAGCAGAAATTTTACACGTACATAGATCTTTACTACAAACTTATTTTCGTAGAAGAAAATTTTTACCCATCTCCCACCCTATAAAATTTATACGTCCCCTAAAACCCTTAACTCACGCAATTAACCCTTAAAATCGAGCATTATATTAACACCTCTTTAAATTTATTTTTGCTTTATTTCAAAGACTGTTCATCCTAAATATATGCAATACTTGAAGTAGTTTCGTATTTGAATGAAAATAATTTTAAGAGTGTAGTATAGTAGGTATAAATAGATTGTTAAAACATTACAAAACATTGGTTTGACCCAATTATATTTTTGATAAATTTTTAATTAAAGCAAATAATTTTGTATTGAAAAACAAAATTATAACATTTTTAAAAATTCAATTCAATTTTCTAGCAAAAAAGTTTTCTATGTAAATTCAAAAAATAGGCAGACAATTACAGATTATTATTGTCGAAAAGTTAGCTATTACCACAAAATTTAAAATAGCATTAACAAATTAAGTGACGTTCATTTGAGTTTCAGGTGACAGTAAGTGTTAGATAAACAAAATTTCTGTGGCGATGACGTGGAAAGAAATTTTATAGTTTTCTCAATGTTTCTTTCACAAAATAGTCAAAATTGCATTTGAATTTAAAATTCTTTAAAACTGTTCTATATTGCCTAATAAATACTAAAATCGAAAAAAAACAATTTAATTTTAAAATTTCTATAATGGTATAATAAAAGTAATTCTGTTAATTTACAATATCAAACAAATATTTTAAATTCATATCGTTTCGTTCCAACGAAATTAACTTAATTGAGTTAAAAATTCTCTTTAAAAATGCATACAAATATTTTAACTTTTTAATCCAATATGTACAACAAAGAAAAATGTTCTTGTAATATAAAAAAGAATGCAAATATATGTAATCTAAGAACCTTTTTCTATGAATTGTTGTATTATTGAATGCATTGTCCAGTGTCCATTATCCTTTTTTATAAAAATTTCCTTTTATAAATTTTCTACTTTATTCTTTAATATTGCTTTTAATAATATCAATGTGCTGTAATATGCGTATAAAAATATTAAGTGTGGTTTTTTTTTTATATGTCACTGGATCCTCCCACATAGACAAAGGCAAAGGGTTTTTTTTTTCGTTTTTCATTTAATACATGTAGGGACATTACATTTACATGCACATATGTGTAATTTACAAATTAGAAAAAAAAGAACTACGAGTATTTTAATTTCATAGAATATGAAATAAAATATAAAATTTATATTATTTTTTTTTTAGTTTTTCCCCCAGTCCTTTCCCTTGTTGTAACCTTAGTCATAAACGAATGAATATTCGCATTTTTTTGTGTTTTTTACATTAGCTTAACAGCCGTATTATTAATAGTTGTAAAGTAGGTTAAAGAAATATTTACAAGTATTTTTTTTTTGTTTTTGTTCTCCTCTATTTCTACTTCGCGATAGTTCTATATTAAACAAAAAGAAAAAAATAGAATTGAGTTAATTGGAAAATTTCATAAATTTTATTTTTATACTTACATGAAGGAATTTCCATTATTTTAAGAAAATTTTATGAAAAATATTTTGTTTTTTATTGAATTTTTGTAAAAAATATTAATGAATGTGGTTAAGTGATTCATTGTGTTGTTCTAATTTTTATTTGACATATTATTAAATGTAATTAATTTCGAAATGCGATTGAATTGAATGAATAATAGGAAAATGTGCGACAATTACATAAAATTGTGAAAGACTTTCTTAATATGGTTAATAAATGGAAATTGAGAATTTATAAAAAAAAAATTGTGATAAAATGCATTCAAAAATAAATTATAGAAATAATTCTTAATAAAAAAATATGACTAATATCTAAAGTAAAGAAATTTTTGTAAAAATTTTATGGAAATTTTTTAAGGAAAGGTTTTGCAAAATATTGAAATTAAATGAAAGTGTTATAATTATTTATTCGGAAATTACGATTACGTCTACACGATCTTCATTTCAATAAAAATTTTTATGAATTTAGTAAAATATTTTTGTAGAATAAAATAAAATCTAAATTTTCCTAAAAATAAACACCTATTTTGATATAATATGAAAACATTACTAAAAGAGCAGAGAGATACTAGATTGCCCGCGCAATACCAGTCTAGCTTAGGATATAATGATAGTGTTGCATGAAGATACATTTAGCTAGACCACACTCAGAGGTGTCCCTCAGTTCTCCAATTCAGGATCCTTAGGATTCAGTAATCAATTGTCTAGCGAGCTCATCTGCTCTTAAATTTAATTGGATTTCCATGTGTCTCGGAACCTAAATTAGGTAAATTTCGAACTGCTCCGCTATCTATTGAGTTATTACTCTTATACGGTTGTTCTATCTATTCTTTTTTAAAATATTTCATCAAGTTACATTTAAATTATTCTGATTCTTGGACGATTTAGGAATTGTTGGCTGGCTGTCCGTCAAAATACTGGTGCATCCAAAAGAAATCTCATGACCGGCCTTTCAGCGCAAAATCTCACCTATTGCCATGACATCAGTCTGAAACATGCTACAGTGGTCCGAAAGACGAAAATAAATCTGTATACCGAGCTTGGAATACATTCCTCATCCGACTGAGCTTAGGTCGGGTGAAAAATCCGTTCAGTTTAGGACCATCTGTGTAAATATCTACACATTGCCTTAATTTAATCAGCTTTGCCTTACATATTATACTCTAAAAATTGAAAATTATTTTTTATAGTGAATTTCAGTGAATGAAATCTTATATTCTTGAAAAATTTTCAATTAATAAATAATATTACGAATTTGAAACGCATTATACTCTAACTAAAGATGAATTGATAATTCATTACGATAACAAATCGACACAGATACATAGGCAGGTTGGTAAATACAAAAACACTGTCAAACCGTCAAACTGACAAATCATGGACACCTACGAGAAACGTCAATAAGTGTATCTCAACTGAAAGCTCAACACGAATGTATTGCGGTGAGTAACAATATGTTTTTTATTTGTTGTATGCAATATGGTTGGTAAAACCATTCTATTCACCTCTGTTATTTTTTTTTTAATGCGGTGGGCAATGATTCGTTCATGTTTGTTTTTTTATTTTATCGAAACCTTTATTAATTATGAATTCTTATTCTAAATTATGATTTTAATTTTCATAGTTAATTACGCAGTCAGCATCCGTAAAAATATTAAAAATAAAAACAGATTCTATTATATAAAAAAAAATTTTTTTTTAATAAAAATTGACGTCACAATTTACACCCATGCTTATTATTATTTTCATGAGAATTCTTTTATTTATCTGGTACCTAATACACAACAAAATTACCATTATTATTTTGTAAAAAAAAAAAAATAATTAAAAAAATAGAAAAAATGCCAGAGTAATAATATTAAAAGAAAATTCCCCTAAAAATATGCAAAATCAATTAATTGCCTAAAACAATATAATTTTTAAACATAATAATTTTTTCTATGCGAAAGACCACAATAAAAAAAGGATTTCGTTAATATTCACCTGAAAACTTGAAATTATATAAAAAAAAAAATTAATTTATTCAATTTTAAATTTCTTTGAAATTTTATTTTTTCAACAAAATTTATATGCATATATATAATATATATGTACAAATGTGTATACTGTGCAAAAGTATCGAATTTACGAAAATAAAATAAAAAATATAACAATGCCCTTGGTTTTTTTTTTAGTTCATTAATCTCATGGTTAATAACATTTTCGTGTTGGAATTTATAAAAAAAAAAAAAATTTCTAGAAATTTGAAGATAATTCTACGCGATCGTGTAATTTAATGCAACACGTTACAAGGATTTTAAGGTATAAAAAAAAAAAAATATATATATATATATATATATCTTAAACCCATATTATAGTATACCTATAATATAGGTTTAAGAACAATGTTTTGACTTATTAACTGTTTGATGTGCCATGACCATTGGTTTATAATTAGAATAATATAATCTATATTTTTAAAGTATATTTTTAAAATTAAAATAAAAAGTTCTTGATTAAATATTTTAAAAAAAGAATGGGTAGAACAACCGTATAAGGCCAATATAAAAAAATATGATTTAAAGATTTTTATTATAATTCCCAATTGGGATAGTTTACACGAATAGTTTTTGTTTAATTTGAGTAATATTGCTTGATTATATTCTGAGTGTTTTCATTATGAGTAAGTCTTGTATTAAACTAAATTAGAATTGTTCTTCTGAGTTAAAAGGGATTTCTCGTCTTGGATATCTTTAAAATGTTTATTATATATTTGAAATATAATTGAAAAATTTTAAAATTCTAATTAATTAATTAATTCAAAATTTCATTTCTAAATTTGAAAATTATTTTTCTGTTATAATATTATTAATTAATAATAACAAAAATTTTAAATGAATTATTAAACTATCATAGTTTGAGGATAATTATGCCATCAAATTAAAAACAATCTTTACTAATAATTATGTATAACATTTGAATGACTCCTAGCCAGAATGCGTAGGTTTATGGATCATGAATATTTGATTTTATTTATTCAGAAGAAAAAATATTGAATAAATAATTGCATTTTTTTTTGTTTTAAATTTTATCTATTCTCTGATAAATTAGAATACACAAATTTTGAAAATTATTAATAAATATTCAATTAAGCGTTTAAATTTCACAATATTATCATAAATAAATAAAATAGTTCTACAGTTTTTCGCAGGAAAAATTTATAAATAAATTTGTTCATACTCGTATAATGCGATAGTCTATTTCATTTTCGTTTTATTGATATAATTAATTTATTTACATTATATACATACGTATTATTTGATACAAAAGATAAATAAAAATATGAATTATAAATAGAAAAAGAAAATTTATAATAGAAGAAAAAATAATTAAAAAAAAAAATACGTTGTAACGCTCAACTAAGAGTTACATTCATGTTGTGAAGAATTTTCGGAGAGAATTCATATTTAAAAGAATTCCAAAATAATTTTATAAGAGATCATAAGAGAAATGTTTTCAGTAGCAATTGATATTATACTGTTTTACGAAATTTTTTTTGCCCCTATAAGTAGGCAATATTTTGTTTGTGTCAATTTTTCGTTTATTTCTTTATTGCTAGTATAAGATAATGTGCCAGCAAAAAATTACATTGAAAAATCACCTTGCCGCACGATTTTTGCCATTTATTCAATAATTTTTACCAAAATTTTGTTTTGGTATGATTGAGTAGAATTTCTCATTAGAATCTGATTTCATGACTCTTCAGAATCTGATTTGATCTCATCCTAGCTGTGATTCGCAGATGTCCGATAAAATTTTTCACTCAGAAGTTGGTTTGATTATTTATAGGAGAGAAGAAGATATTGAGGGAAGGAAAAAAAATGAGCATCTTCATTTAAAGAAGAACTTCTGAACATAATATAGTACTAAATATATTCTGTTCAATTTGTTATCTTAGAATATTTTAGACAACATACACAATAGCAATAATTAAGTTATATTAAAAAACTTAAAAACATGAAAAAAATCACCAGCCCTAGCAATTACGTAAAGATATTATTAAATTTAGATTATCTAAACCTATACTCGTAATACTAGAATATCATAACAAATACCATTAAAAAAATATGATAAATGGGAATATAATATTTTTATACTTCACTAAATACATAACGGGTGTGAACACGTTTTTGCTTACGTTTTATAAAAACCAAATGCCAAAAAACAAAAAAACTCCTCTAATAATTTTGCTGAATTAGTTTGAAAAAAAAAAAAAAAAAAAACTTTCATCTATTACGTCATAGTATTTTTGTTTAATGCAGGTAATTAATAAAATTAAACAAAAAGAAGAAAATAACAAAATAATCAACTATACCGTTATTTATTAATATTTATACAAGCAAAAAATTAATAATTTTCTCTTTTTAATACTGTTATATGAAAATTCCATTGTAATTTAACCATAGAACTAAATTGACTATGTACATACATATTTTTTATGCCTGTATTTCAATATGTGTGTGTGTTCACTAATTTATTCAAACAATATGTAAACTAATATTTATGTTGGACTTAATAATAATTTGAAATGAATTTTTTTTGTTATATTCTCCTACTATATATAATAATATTATTGTGGTTCTTATGTATATTTTTTATATTAGACCATATTGATTGCTAGTTAAAATTTTTTGAAAAAAATTCTTGAACCATATTTATATATAAACTTACAATTTTGAATTTTATTTCATAGAATTACCTTTTCTTGAAGGGGAGTTGAAAGTTTGACGGTCTGAAGTGTTCTCTTGATAAACAAGAATATATATGAATATAAATATATTCATATACGGCAGATGATTGCTTTAAATATATTTACAAATTTCACATCAAAATTTGATATATTATATTCTTTATAAAGATGTAGGGCATAAAAAGGACGAAGGAGACTTGAAATTTATATTTTAGTATGCGGTTGAGAAACTTTTCTATTAAAGGCCGTGAATCATCAATCAGTAGAAGAGCATTTTATAAAAAATTTACAGAATTAAACACATAATATGGTAGTGGTTATAGCTATTTAAATTAAAATTAAATATAAAAATAAATAAATTCTTAATCTAGGAATAAGAATTCGTGAAGTTAAACTGTTTTGAATATTTAAGCGTAGGTTTGTTTCTAATAGCGATCTTTTAATATTACGAGCATGTAGAAGAAAATTATATCCTACATGTTATTGCCAAAAAATACTGGAAATTAATTTACATAATTTCTTCTTGTTGCTCGATGAATTAAACCAGGTGAGATTAAGAGAAGATTTCTTAAGAATATTTTAAAAATTATTGAAAAAATTTTTTTTTTTTTTTTGTATGTTAACGCCTGCCATTTTTTATCATCATACTTTTTAATTATAGAGTTTTTATTAAATTTTTTTTTTTTTTACCATGCAATAAAAAAATTTTCCTAATAAACTTTTCATAATTCCTATAAATTGTAGCTAATTTCCATTTTTATTTTTCATTCTATACTTTCTATACATTCTCGTATACCTACTTTTTCTTTTGTATTATTTTTTTTTTGTATTTGTTTTTTTGTTTTTTTTTTTTTGTACATCAAAAACTGTTTGTTTTTTGTTGACTTTTATTACTTTTTTATATGATTTTTACTTTATTATTATGTTTATTATCAATATGCATGCAATCTAAAATTTTATGCTTTATTAGTTTTTAGCCCCTTTTTAATATAATTAACTATACACTAACATTATATATATATATGTATGTATGTATAGTATAGATACTTATTTTTTAATTTTTAAAATTATTATTTTACAGGGAAAATACCATAGAATATATAAAAGGTTAAAAAAAATCTACATAATATTATATATATAATTATTATTTCTCTTGTTTGTTTTTTTTCTCATTATTATTAATTTATATTCAAATACATAATAAAAGTATATAGTCTTGCTCTTGTATTTGTATATACTATATAGATATACTAGATAGAATATTGGGTAAGAGAAATCGCAACAGGTAGGTGCTGGTAACACTAATACATAGCTATATATTATAATATATATGTATAGGTATAATTTATAATGAAAAATATTATATACTCTTTGTTTCCAGAAATTGAGAAATCTATGACCTCTGAATCGTAATAAAAAGTTGAGTACCCACACAACATTACAATATGGTAGATTGGTATTGTTTTTTGTTTTTTTTTTTGTTGGAGATATACATACATATTTTTTACATATATATATATATATGTATATAGAACATATATACTAATTTGAAGTGTAAAAGTTATGATAGCCGTTTTTCTAATTAAATGAATTAAATAATAAAATTATAGTGCTTATAAGAATAGGAAGGATTTTATTATATTTTTTTTGTTTTCTTTTTTTTTTTGTGTTTTTAAAATGTTATTATAATATTTAAACATATTGAAATAGATGTATATATGTATATTTTAAGGATATATAAAATGCGACATAAAATAAAAAAGGATAATTTATAGCACTCCTCAAACTCTTTGTTTTTGCTTTGTGTTCTATTTTCTTTTTCTTGTTTTTTATTACTGCAACATTTAATTTTTATGTACTTACTTAACGCTACTTAATAATTATTATATTATGTAAAAAAAAATTATATAAAATCTATATACACATGCAAATTTACTTGTAAATGATTTTCAAGGACCTTTACAGAATAATAGTATTATTTCATGTTACAAAGAAATACGTCATCAAAAAAAAATTTTTTTTTTTATTAAAAATCTAGTATTTCCCTTTCAGCCCCCCCCCCCCCCCGCCCCTCTTAAAAAAAATTCAGTAACGGAAAGAACACATTAAGTACTGTGGACAAAATATTTAATCAAAACAACTAAAAAAGGTAAAAAAAAAAATTAATGTGAAAATGACAAATATTTGGTGAAAAAACTTTTTTTTGCTCCCTTTTGTTTTTCAAATGTTTCATTAAAATTATAGTAAAAATTATGCAAAAAAAAAAAAAAAAAATTAATTTTAGTTTGTTGTTTGGGAATGCAAGAATATCTCGTATACCATAAAGATGAATTGATTATTACTGAAGGATATTAGAAGGTCAGTTCAAAATTTAATATTGTTATTATAATAACCGAAATCACATATCTATATTATTATGATAAAATAATGTTTATGTAGGTGGAAATATATATATATATGTACGTATAAAACATTGAAACTTATTAATTATGTCATTTAATAATCGATAATTGGAAGAGTAGATATGAAATCATTGAATTCTTTTTCTTTATTTTTTCATTAATTGGAAATGAAAATTGTTTTGTTGAAAAATAAAATTATTTGATTATTTTTAAAATTAAAATTTTTAAAGATTTCTTGTTGAAATTGCTTCAAAATTAATTTTAATAAAATTATTATAATAAAAATTATGATAATTACCATATTGGGAAATTAAAGATTAAATGAAAGCGAGTTCCTATACTCTATATAACGGGTTTTTCAATAAAAGAATTTGTGTTTTTAACTTGCTCTTACTTAATTTCATGCATCCAGTTCAATAGCGTTTATAAATTATTTAATAATTTTATAAAAATTATCATTATTACTCGTAAAATTATAAAAATTCTTAAATGGTTCACAATATTACCTTCTTATTCGATGACAATTGATTTTATAAAATCATTTTTCCTTATATTTTTGAAATGACATGAAAAAAATAAAACTATTACTGTCAACAGTGAGTGGTATAACGGTTAGTGATATCAGATTTATTGTGCGCTGCTAATCGAATTATATGAACTAAAGAAATCAAAATATTTTCAACAAGATAATAGAAATATGACATACAAAGCCAAACAAACAATCGGGTTATAGGTTAAAAAATTTGATTATTTGATTATCTTTGCAAATAATATTAAAAACGAGTAAACAAGGCCCCAAAAATATTGCCCAAAGTTGCTTAAAATTTGGTGTTCCGAAATATACAACAAAAAACTTATTTGTTATTTCAACAAAATTGAAAAACCTTATTTTTTAATAAATTGTTGCTTTTTACTATTAAGAAAATTAAAATTCGAAATGGTTGAATTTGGTAAAATTTTAAAAATTATATCGAAAATTATATCAAGAACTAATATGATTTTCAATAGATTAATTTTTATTGTTATTGTGTTGCCAGGAAGAATAAAAATATATTGTTTTTTTTTTTTTAAATAGTGAAGTGTACACCTAATAAGTACCAGAATATCTTGAATTAGATTCTTTTACTAGAATACGACTTCAACAATAATTTCAGTTGCTGTATCCAGTTGCAGTCATATAAAATTATTCATTTGCACAAAAATTTTAAAATGGACAAGATCTGCTCTTTTTTTTTTTAATTTTTTAATAGAATATCCAATAAAAAAACAATTACAATACAAACCATTGCTCTGACCCAACTTTATTTTTTTTTTTTTAAATTGAACACATACTGAATACCAAAATAGATTTTAATCTTAAATTTCTCTGAAATTAAAATCCAAGAAAAAAAAAAATTTTAATTTGATCATAATAGACTTTTCTAGCAATTTATAACCCCAATATAGTTTTTCCAGCTAAAGGCAGAAACAAGAGTAAAGAAGACAAACGTATTGTAATTTTCATTACTTTTCGTCACTATATTGAGCTTAACTGATTTTAACTTCATTATCGGTAGAATTTTTAATAGCATTTTTGTGGCATTTAAATCTCAACCAAGTGCAAAAAAAACGCACAAAAAAGTTGTGAAAAACCACGAAAAAAAAAATCTGAAATGTAAAAACATTCTTTTTTTTTTCCTTTTGCTTCATCCTTTTAATATTTTTTTTCTCATTTTTTTTTTTTTGGTATTTTAATGGATCATAAAAACAGATACAGTAGAATAGGTACATACATGCAGAGCCGGATTAACCTTATATGCAAAGAAAGATTTTTTAATAGGCGCTGGAACAGAGGCGCCATTAAAAACTTTCAAAAACAATTACGTTTTAAAATATAAAAATTTCTTCCGATTGTTTCTATTGCGTTGTTTTTAAAATTTTATGTTGCCATTTACAAAAATAATTGACAAATTATTGGGTCATTTATTGACAAGGGGCGCAAATTTTTTAAATTCGCGTAAGGCATACGTACAAGGTATCAACGACTCTATGACACAAGGCAAACTTCTGCTTTTTTCTGTTCTGTATGCTTTCCAATTTTTTTTTTTCGTAGGAAAATTGGTTTATATAACAAAAGTGTATCATTTTCCTAGTTTTTTCGTAATAATACGAGAGCTTTAATAATTTTAAATTCGTAATAATTTGCCTGGTATTGCGCAATTTCTGAATAAAAACATACATGTGTATTGCATATTTTAAGACAAACTATAGTGAGATTCATTAGTGTAATTATTATTAAGTAGCATTTTAAATCGACTACAATTTGGTTATGTTTTTTATTTAAAAATGCCCTTATTGCATTTACTATCAAAATATTTTGCATTTGAACAAGAACACCATGCAAGAAAAAAATATTTATTTAATGTCAGTAAGGGCAAATATAATACCATAATATTGTGAAATGAACACACAACGTAACTATGTCAACACTAATGTGTACATGTGTACAATGTCTTGTTTTCTTTTTCTGCCATATACATATAATGATAAAGTACTTATATTTTGGTATACACAATACATACCTAAAGATTATACATTACAGAACATAATATTAAGAGTAAATAAAAACAAAGGACATACAGAAAACAAAAAAAAATCTAAAGTAAAGGAAAAACCAATACATGACAAGCCAATACATTACAGATTATTTTCAGAATTTAATAATAATAATAAGAAAGAGAAAGACATATAATTTTATGTCAGCAATTTGTTACTACTTCTCTTATTCTTTAGCTGTTATTATTTTTGATATTTTGTGTTTGTTTCTTTTTTTATGTTATCCTGATTATTATCGGATGTACTGTAAATTTGGTTATAAAATAAGAGAAAATCACTTTAATTATTTAATTAACGAGAGACGAGAAATTATTGTAAAAACAAGGGAAATATTATAAGAAAAACAAAGCAAATGAAGCAAAAAAAAAAAGAAAAACAAAAATATTTTTTACATTATATAAGCAAAATTGGGAATGAATGGAGAAATCGTAGAGAAAGAAGATGGAAAAATTTATTAATTAGGTAGCTTTGAGGCAAAAAAAAAAAAATGCATTACATAAGGATTAAATTGCTTACAGGGTGCAAAATATTGCTTCCAACTTGTACCAAATTAATTAAAAAAAATACTATAAAAATTAAGTAACTTTTTGTTTTTAAATTTATTGGGAATTCTAAAAAAAAAAAAAAATCAAATTTATCTGAAGAAAATTAATCATATACTTATTTAATTTCCGCCATTTTTTGCCGCTACCTTTTGGTTTTTTAATGTTATCTTTTCCTGTTTATTATTTATGACCAAATTAGGTCAATCTCCAAGAATTGTCCTATCTCGTTGGGAAACAACCTGCAAAATTGAACTGTTCTAGAAGTAGACGTCTCCGCATGCAACGGCTTTATCGCTGTTCGTGAAAATACTGATACACCTTTTTCATATATCCCACTGCCCGTTAGGAATTTGAAAATCTCATTTATTGCGACCTCTATCAGCTGAAAGATGCTTCAGTGGTCGTGAAGGCGAAAAGAGACCATCACATCAAGTTGTTTCGAATAGATTCTTTCCTAACCCTATCACTCAGCTGGGAACCATTCGTACAGAAGTAGATATATTTGCCCTATATATGACTTTCGACTGTTTAGGTTTTCTACGATAGGAGCGAAGCATGAAAATCCATTGCAAATGAAACGACAAGAAAGATATAGTAAACTCTCTGCGACATGTGTCGACCAATTCCCTTAACGTACATGTATGCCACAGAATCGTCGAGCCACTGCAATACAGCTCTCAAATACACAGTCGATTCGGCCACAATCTGTTTCACCAGAATATCAAATGGAAGAGAGGCAGCTTCAGAACTAGAATATCAAATGAAAGAAAAACAACTCAAAAATCTATATATAGGAATTGAACTTAATGCTTTCCCCAAGCATGTCATTGTCAATGTCATTCTTTGATTCAGATTGATGGGTTTTTTTCAGCGCAACACTGTACATAAGCGCGGGTCTCTCCAACGTGCTGTAAATCTTTTGAACCATATTCCAAGAACATAGTCTTAATAGAATAGCCTTTTTTTCCTTTCAAGACCAGTAAAACTTAATTCAATACAAGATTCCAAAAATGAGAAGAGAGCAAATTGCAGAGGGTAGGAACTGCCTCTCAACACAGCACTCGATGCACGATCCTTCAAAATGCTCCTTGATAATCCCACCCAACCGGTTAGACAAAACATTTTCTTTTCAATTAAATAATGTTAACAACCTGTATTATAAATTTAAACGAAAAATTGAAAAACAAATTTAATGAAGAGAACCAACACACGCTTAATATAATATAAAAACAAGAAAAAATCAAAAAACTGCAAAAATATAAGAAAAATTATGTCTTTTGCACATGACAAAACTGTTTTAAGGTAAGAAACAAAAAAGGAATAAAAAACTCTAAAGAGGAAATTTCCAGTTCCTTTTGCTGCTTTTATTTAAGTTTATTAAAATAATATTCATATTACATACATGTAAATAACACACACAAACACACACATATTTTATTATATGCAGATCATAAAAATTCTTTTCTGTTTTTTTTTTTCTTTTTTCTTTCTGTTTTTAAAGGATATAATAATAATAATAATTTTAAGGATAATATTTTTAATATCATAGGTTAATTTTTTAGATTTTAATTTTTTTTTTTGTTTTGTATTTTAAATATACATTTTGGCTGAAAATCTAGATTATACGAAATAAAAAAGAAAACGAATAAATTACATTTTCATTTTGTTTAGAGGCGTTCTTTATATTATTTAAAATAAAAATAAAATTCTTAACTGTAAATCTGTCTAATTTGAACCCAAAAAAAAAAAATAAACGAACGAAATGTATGTTATGTTTATTAAATATTCTGTTTGTACGTTTGTAACACTATTATTAAATTCAAAAATTTTGCAGTTTACAGAACGGCTACTTGTTCATAAAGAAATTCTGTTCTATTATTTCTCTGAACAATTAATTTAGTTAATCATTCCGTTAATCTATACTGTAGAACGGATTGAAAAATTTACACTGCATATCATAGATTTTTGAATTAATTCCAACGGAAGATTTGAAAGTACAAGAACGTTGTGTAGGGCTAATAGATCGGTTGGACGTAAACCTTGGAGTTGTTTAATCACAGTAATTTATTTTTAGTATATCCTTGCAGAATTCTGAATCTAGATTTGTTTTATAAAAATACAATAATTTCTAAAACACTTGATTCTCATGAATTTTTCAAAATTTTTTAATCAATAATTATTTTCATATATATAGTAAATTTACATGAAATAGGTTAATGACTAAAGAGCGAGTTTTTCCATCGAAAGCCTATATATTGAGAGTAATTAATATAGGCTTATGATGATAGAAAAACTGTACCCTATATACCGTTTAGTTTTAAAGTGAAATGTTCAAATTTTCACACAAAAAATTTTTTAATATTAACTAAATGCAAATGTAAAAGTTCAAGTTTTTGTTTGTATTCCACGTTTCTACATATATAGGTTAGATAATTTCGTTTCTTTTTTACTTATTTGTGAAAAGAGTGTAAAGATAAAATATAAAAGATGAAACGGTATCATCGAACAGATCATGTTCCGTGAGATTGCATTGAAGTTATTATTATATTGCTTTCATATTATATGATTAATAAATTTTTGTTACGAAAACCATAAAGAAACGAAATTTATTTTGGAACATGATGGCTTAAATTTGTTCCTTGTTTTTTTATTTTCCGTTTATTTTTTATTTTATCATTTTCTTTTTTTATATCTTTAAATATTTAATCTTGTCTTTAAATTTTTTCACACCACTTTCAAAAATCCTTTTTTTTTTTTGTAAATTTTTCAGTGTATAAGGCTATAAGGATTGATACTTTTTAACCAAAAATTTTTATCTGATATTACGAGTGGTGTTGGTGGAAACAATTTAAAAAAATAAAATAAATAAATGTATTTTAAAATTTTATAATAATAAAAAATATTAAGTAATTGGAAATGAAATAAAATTTTAAATTTGAATAATTTTTAATATTTTTATTTGATATTATAAATTTGAAGGAATTCTCACCCTACCACTGGTCTAATTAATTAATTAATAATTTACAGTAACAGAAGAGAATTAAAGTTGAAAATTTTTTTTAAATTTTTTTCGTAATTTTATGATATTGAAATTGAAAATTACAATCTAACCATGGAGCCTAAAATTTTTAAAAAAGAAAAATGAATACAAGAACTAAAAAAGAAAAACTATTCCAAAGGACATGAAATTTTACGCATACAATGCGAAACAGGTCAAACAGAAATGAAACGGAAATGAAGAAGAAGAAAAAAAATATGTTAAATAAGAACAAAAGGAAAATGTTTTTCTGACCATGACCTGTGTGTGAACGTTACTGAATTGTGTGAATTATTCAATTTTATTACGATTTTTTTTTTCTTATTATGTATTACTATTATTGTTATAACCATTGTTAAAATTTTATTTATCGCAATGTGTCATATAGAACCCCATTTTATATTTGAGTCACCAGAAAATGAAAAAAAAAAATATAAAAAGGATGACAATGGCAAAACTATGTTGGAAGCAAAAATTTTTTTTTGTCTTTTTTTTTTTTTTTTTGGAACACAAATGATATTTTATGGTAAAGTAAGTGGAGTACATATGTGGAGAGTTGCCCTGGAAAAAAATTTTAAATTAATGAATATAACCAATGTGATTTTGTTCGAATACTTAAAGTATTAAATGAAATTTTGCAATAAAGATAAAAGCATTTATGTATGATCTTTAAAATTCAAGACTGAAGTTCCATTGAACATTGTTACTTCTACGGAAACTCCTATATACAATAAATTATTTGAAAAATTGTTTTTGCAAAATATTATACCAGTAGATGAGCACCGCTATCTTCGTACACGTTTTTCTATTTTTTTTTTGTAAAAATTTTGAAAATTCACACTAAAGTTGACATAAAAGTTGAACGAAATTTGATTTAACTATATATTATATATGAAGTATCACAACAACTGTAATATATTTCAAGAAATTATAGTTCATTCATATAATAAACGTGACAAGTTTCCTAATTAGATTCTGTGTAAATAGTATGTGTGTGGTAGTTTCTCAGACTTCTGGGAAAAATTAGTGTTCTACGAAATTTGTATTCCCCATTTCCGAGTAATTGTTGGGGGAGACAAAATCTTTTTGTCAGTTGTAGTCTCTCCTGAAAAGGCTTTGTCAGTGGTCTTTCCTGAAATTGCAATTAATCAGCTATGCTTATGGTCAACAATTGTTTAATGGTTCTACGTTTAAGTACAATTTCTATAATCGCATTTTTAACAATTACAAAAACTTTTTTCAAATCAAATAAGTCCCATGAGTTATTATAATGAAATTTATACAGTAATTGTGAAAAAAAAATATATATATGCTTTAAAAACAGATGTTAATTTTTCCATTCCATTTATACGAAGTACATTAACTGTGTCTCTAAACTTTTCTTTTATATATATTTTCACATAAAAACCGCAAATATAAAAATAAAGAAAATGCATAAAAAAAATGCTGTAAAAAAAAAAACGTTTTATGATTTTGAAACTGCGTAAAATATAAGCAACCTATTAACTTTAATTCATCTCAAAAATGTTATTATTAACGGTAGACAAATAAAAGAATAAAATTACAAAAGTTTTAGAAAAAAGAAAAATCGACCTTTCACGAAGATTAATTTCACTTTTCTTATAAGTTTGCTTTCTTAAAATATCTTTTTCATTCGTTTTGTTCCCTTAAATATTCTAGACATAAAAATTAAATTTGATAGCATTTTGCTATTAGAATCCCCTGTGATTAAAATAGTCACTCTATTATACGCTAATTTGTGAAACAGTGTGACAACTTGAGAATAATTTTCCGCTAATTTATGTAGGTATATAATATAAAACAAAAAAAAAATAATATATAAAGAAATTTAAAAATGAAAGAAGTTTTAATATAAAATCTTCGGAGACAATAATTGGAAGCCTAGTGAAATAAAATAAAGAGAATATTAGTATTAGACACGTTTTAATCTGAATGGGGATTAAATAACTAGTTATAACTAGAAAAAAAACAGATAATTATTTTAATTTTTAAAAAGCTTATTCTTGACCAAAAATTACAAAGCCTTGTAGAATCTTCTCAAAAAAGCTGAAAATCACTGAGCTAAAACCTTCTAGAGAATACACTCGCCGAAGAAGCTCGCGAAAGAAATTGAGATAGAGCGGTTGGGAACTGTGGAGAAAGCCCAGGGGATTGCAGTAGTTCAAAAGGCTTCTGGGCCACAACCACCAGAAACGTTACAGGGGAGTCATGTGGGTGGGTGAGAATCCTCAAGTGTAAAGTATACATATCCGGTTTAGGAGACACCTTCGAAAGTTGGGTCTGGAGGGTTATGGCACCCGTAGGTTCTGTGGAAAGAGGAGAAAACTCCGATACACCTTCACCTAGAATTTGGAGTTTTGCTCTATTTTTCTGGTAGAAAGAAAAGTTTCTAATTGACTTTATTTTGGCGGTAAAGAAACTGGGAGGAATCGACCCTCACAAGATATTTGAATTTATTAAAAAGATAAGTCTTGGGGAGGTGTTTGCCTCGGTCATGTCAATACTTAGAAGCAGAATCGTCATTTTTTAAACTACAATCTTCAAGATCTTCTCATTAAAATGCACGAATATAAGCTTTTTTTTTTTGCTGCTTTCGTGACCTTTCGTGATATTGTGTAAACATTTTTCTTAATTATAGTTATCGAACTAGATTTTATTAAATTCTTCTTGATATTTCTATTACTTATTTAGTTAATAAAATTTAATAACTTATCTCACAGATGACCCATTGAGTTGGAAGATGGGTCGTTGGAAAAGTTTTGGTGACAATTTTAATTCTATTTGTTGCGAGTAGTTGATCATGGAAGCTGCTTTTTACTTTCCATCTTTAAAAGTATTTTGTCTTTAACAATTAGACTGAAGCTAGCGTGATTTAAGAGGATAAGTACTTATTTTCAGCTACAAAACTTGATCGCACCTATTTCTGTGCAGTATATAGCTTGTTAAAGACGAAGTTTTTATATACTTATTAAATTACCATCTCAACTTTAATATTTCTAAATTCTTCTTCAATCTTAATCTCTTTTTCATCTTAATATTAAAAATCGCAATATTTCCATACATGTGCGCACCTAAATGACGTAGTCGAATGGGTTTCAAAGAATTTTAAAATATATTTTGTTAGAGTATAAAAGTTATTTTAGCAACATATTATTTGTTTGGAAAGAAAAAAAAGTATGTAAAAGTGAAATTTATATGGCACTGCAATAATTCATTCCTTTGTATATTATAATTTAAAATTTCTCAAGTGATATATAATGTATATATACAATATTCATAAAAGATATAAAGTGTGTATGTATAAAATTTCAAAATTTTCTTTATTTATAATTTATAAACTTTAAAAGAGCGTTAATATTTTCAATAACAAAGAAATAAATATTATATAGAATATAAAATGGGTAAAAAGTTATAAAATTCTTTTTAAGAAAATATTAAAAAAAAAAATTTTTCCCTTTTCTTTTTTGTTACTTACTTGAAAATTTTTAGCATATTTATGGGGTGTTAATTTTTAATATCCAAAGATATTCAAAGTACTTATTTTTTTTTCTATGCCATTTTGAATGAAGTTTGCAACATCAGTGCTATAAAATATTCATAAATTAACTGCAATTTCCAACACATCTTTCAACATCATTTTCTTCTTTCAAATATCTGCATACAACAATAATATATTCCTTAAATGTGAATAGCTACATGAAATTTATATGAAAACGAGAAAAAATTGTCTTAACCGGGTCAACTCTGTGGTACCCGTACGAATTCGTTTTCCTATGCGATACTAAATATGTTATAGCTGACTGTGGGACAGAATATGACTTTAAGTTGCCTTATTACCCTATTAAACCAAATAAATTTTCAAGTTGTACGTCAGCTACCCGAACCAGTACCTTGATCATATTCAATTTAAATAGGGTTCCGGAATTTACTAAAATAAATCGTTTGTGAAAATTGATTGGGCTTAGGTCAATTAGTTTTTTGAGTTATCGTTGGAACGGACGGGCAGACAAAGCTTAATAAACTCAGAATTTGACGCTGATTAAAAACATTTACTTGAGTCTATATCTCAGACCATTATTTCTTCGCGTCACAAACGGTAAAGCAAATTTAGTATACGCTTCCAACATACGTTCGTACGGGTATAAAAAGGAGTTCATATAGTTTAATATTTTTTAAAATTAAGTTTAATATTTTGAAAATTAATTTTTGATAAGAAATAAAATAATTTTATTGCGAATGGTGTTGAACAAGAAAAAAAAATTAATTCTAATTTTTGCCAACATTAAATACTCATTCATTTTAAGTTAATATTAAAATTTAATTGAGCTCATTAGTTACGTTATTGATAAATTGTGAAAAATGTGGTAAAATTTAAGTATAAAACTTGCCAATAGTATTACAGCTGCATATTATTCCAGACCATTTTTATTACGCATTAGTTTTACATAAAATTCTTTAGTTTCATCTTGCGTATTATGTAGAATTTCTCTCTTTCTCAGGTTTTTGAGATACAAGAATTTTAAAGTTTTAAAATTATTCTAATTTTCTCTTTTCATGATCTTTTCCTAGAAACAGAGACAAATAAAATGTACTTACCGACACGTCTGTCGATACCGCATGGTGAAACGAATTACCGTCGAAAACTCGATAAGTGAAATTTAATATTGTTACTTAATCTACCTTGTGCAAAGCAGACTGTAAAAATATTTAAATTTTCTGCCTCTGAGAAGATATCTCTCATAATTTGACACTTAATATTATTTGACTAATTAGAAAAGCCTGCTTTTATTTATAATAATTTTTAAAATTTTATAGTTCTATACTTTAGAGTTCTATACTTCTACATTATAACAAAATATTTAAATGTATATAAATAGAAAATAACCAGATTTCAATTCAAAAATATTCACAATTTCCTATTTCAAAAATAACAAATTCATCGTTGATCGTTAAAATAAGGACCCAAAAGTAAATTTTAGTTACGCCTACGCATTATTCCAAAACTTATATTAATAATTGCGCATGATTCAAATTTCAAAATATGCCTTAAAAGTGAGCAGAATTGAATTTTAATACTAAAATTTTAATTAAATATTAGGTGTTGCCATATCGGAGTAAAAGTATAGTTTAAAAAATTAAAAATAATTTTCATTAATGAAGATGAAAATTAATTGGAAATTTTCTTTAAACAATAATAAAATAAAATATTGTTGTATGTGTGAATATAAACATGTATATAAAAATAACAGTTAATACCATTTATATACATAATATAGAAATAAATGCAATAAAAGAAAATGAATAGACCCAAAAATTGATTGCGGAAGATACAAAAAGAAATTTTTTCTTTTTAATGTCCTTTTTAACATTTCTTTTTTTTTTTGCTCTGTTTCACGTAAAATTTCATAGAGAATTTTTATATAACGTACGTATATATACATAAATTTCTTATGTATATATACATATAGGTGTGTATAACAATTGTATAATAAAAATATGCTGTAATACTATTATACATTTTTGTTACAATTAGAGAGGAAAGCGAGGCGAGAATAAAATATTGGAAAGAATATTAAAAGGAAAAGAAAAAGCTCAACTAAAAATTTATTCAAAAATAAAAGAAAAAAAAAATTTTTTTTTTTTATTTTTGAAGCCTTCTAAAAATAAAATTCTAGATACTTATAAAAAGTAAAAACAAATGTTTTTTTTTTTTGTCGAGCTTTTTTTCAAATACATATCTAAGCACTTTTTTTTATTATGACGTCATAAAATTTTTTCTGCCCTTTATTTTCTTATTCAGTAGGTATTCGAAATACACAATAAAACAATGTGTACATCAAGTATACCTACATAGCTCTGTGTGGATGTGTACACCTTTTAGGCTTACATAATTTTTTTTTTTCATATTCCTTATATATATTATTTAAATTTTTAGGCAGATAGACATGACGAATTTAAAACATATGTAAATGAAGTTATGTAAAATATATTAACAAAACAGAATGTGTACACCATCAAAAAAAAAAATACACATCAATTATATAAGAAAGAAAATATGTATTAAACATTTTTTTTCACCAAATTGCTTACTTATTACAACGACCCGCGCCTCCGCGCCCCTACCACTCAAAGAAATATCATCGTCGTCATCATTGGCATTATTATCATCAAGTAAGTATTAAATCATTATTTCATATGATTGATATTGTAGTCGTCATACTGATCACAACAATCATCATCATCATCTTAATCATTAGTAAAAAAAAAAGTTTTAACACAATAAAAATAAAAAGAAAAAAATAAGAAATAAAAACTAAAGAGTAAAGTATTCCAAGTCAAGTTCCACCTAATTTGAAGCTCTCCTTCATTCTCATATGCCATATTAGAATAAGATTCTTTTAGAAAAAACTTAATAAATTTTCATTTACAAGAGAGTAAGAAAAAGTGAAAAAGAAAATAATTAAAACAAAAAAGGAAGATATGCCCGAAATGTACAAGTAAATATTATAGAAGGTATAGGAGACAAACAAAAGGGGAAAAAAATATTTTAAGAAGAGCGAAAGCATTTTATAAATTCCGAGAAGTGAAAAAGAAAACAAAAAACTGACAATCAAACTCTTTTTTTACATTGTTTTTTTTTTTTTTTTTAATGTTTTGTTTTATTTTATTTCTTTTGTTCTTTTCAATGCTAAAGAAATTTTTAAGAATTTTTTTTTTCTTCTAAATGAGGAAACTATATCTTCTTCTTCCGGTCTTCTTTTGCTTCTTTAGAACCCATACTAAAGTGTGAAGAGTATATGTATTATCTTTGGTATAGAATTGATTTAAGCATGTCTATATGTCTGATCGCACGATAATTCAAAAGGGAAAGTTGCAAAAACTGTCAAACTTCTATAAAGCAAAGGTTATAACACCTTTCCTCGGCCTAAAAACCTACTCCGGAATCGCACAACACACTTTTTGTTGCGAACTGAGAAAAAAATCAGAGAGGAGACTGTCTCCTGAGAAGTCTTCTGCCGCCGCTACTAAAATTTCTAAAAATTTTAGAAAATTCTAGAAAATTATGAACTAAAGCGGTTGGCCAAGAATCAGATTTGAATTCTCATTGGAATTTTTTCGGGGTCGTGTAATCTCAGCGAACGCTGCAGAAAGCTGATTTTAGAAAGTGAAATCTCTTGCAGATTCTTTGAGGAAAATAAGTTCCCTGGTACATCTTCTAGGGAAGAGTGATGCTCTAGCTCAGGAAAAAAGAGGTAGCGGAGTTGTGGTCCTCTGAGTCCCGCTCTTTATTTTTTATTAACTTTATTCTCAGTAGGCCCGAACTCAACATATAACTTTGCACTATAGTAAGTTTATATATCAAAAATATTTCTATATTGTAGTATTTAACATTACATATTACATAATAATATTATAAATGTTATTTAAAGAAAAATCTGAAAATTTTATAAATTAAAATAAAATTTGTAAAATTTTATTTTTACATTTTTCTTGAACTTTACCACAAAAATTTTATAAAGCATAATATTATAAATCTGTGATGTGTGAAATAGGATGCGACTAGATATGAGCAATTTAAGCAATATAATAATGTAAGTATATGCACATTTTTATAAGATTATATTATAACATTTTCATATATAAACTATTAAAAGAAAAAAATTGAAGAATTTAGAATAAAGTTATAAACAGGGTACATTATAAATCATGATACAAATAATTTAAATCATGATACATATGTGCAATTTTTGCTATAACCCCTGATCGCCATCGAATATTTAATTACAGGTTATCTATCTACCTCACCTATCTATCTGCGATATGTTTGATTAAGGGGTAATTCTAGTCTAAGCACACGCTTCTCCAATTACCATTGCTTCGTGTAGACTGCCGTTAGGATGGTTGTGCCACCTGAATACATTTCCACCAATCCTTACCATTTCGACCGTGGCCGTATTCCGAAGTCGTTTACATTCCGCATTTAGACAGGTTTTTCATCTGTTGTCAGCGTACGATTGATGTTTTTTATATATTATATCCTTTATACTTAAGATTTTAAAAATCTTTTGAATAGTGTTTAATTTTAAATGCACAATTTGACTAAAGATTTTAATTATTGTTATCATTCTAGTTTAGAAATTGTCAAAATATTATTGCGATTACTGGAATTCCTACAAATTTTAATAATATTCTCTCGTATTAATGTGAATTTTTTGGTAACGCAACTCTGATATTGTGAAAGAAATAGTCCATATCAAAGTCTAACATTCGAAATTTTCGTTAAAGGTTATATTGATCATTGTAATGTTGCAAAGTATATAGAATATGTTACTTTTTGAACCCTGTATTATATGGTATAACTTAGATATTAGTATATTTTAAATTATATTTTGACACAAACCTCTCGTCTTTATACATAATATTATATAATAAAACTAGAAATGAATACATACATATTTATAATTTCATTAACATATGCATCCAAAGCACACCATGTAAAGATTTTATTGATTCATTTTGTCATTCCTTGGCAACCACTCAAAATTCTGTTACCATCAGCATTTCGACTTTATATTCTCTTTTTAAATATGCAATTAGTTTTACTCTCTTGGAATTTTGTTTGTTTGTGTAACGAGGATTCAACATTAAAGATTCACACAAAAGATCGCATACCAGATTTTCAAAACTGTGTGTATAATTATAATATATAGTTTTTCTGAAATACAAACCATAGTTATTCTCAATTTTCTCAAAGAATTCTTGTTTCTTCGTAATTTCTTAGTTAACAAGTACTTTTTTGGTGGACAAGAATTGTGAAACACTGTTAAATTGAAGAAAATTGAAGAGCGAAGACACTACTTACTAAAATATTAGTTTATTTATCTGAAAAATAATTCCGTCTCCCTAACTGAGAGTATGTATAAACATAATATATTATATTGTTCAACGACTGATGATCAGACGATAAGATGAAAATTTATCAGAGAAGTTTAAAAGGATACTTGGTTTGTAGTGCGCTTAACATGGAATATTTAATATTAAATATTAAGCTGATTGAAATTTAATAAAGTTCTAAATTTATTTTATGAATAAATTAATAATTCTCTCATTGCCATTATTTTTTTTTGTAATATTTTATTAAAAATTATAAAAATAATTGTTGTTTTTTTAAACATTTTTAAAATTATTTTAACCTTCATTAATTATGCATTTTTATAATTTAGTTTTCATTTTACATTAACATTTTAAGGACAATCTCTTTTTTTTTTGCCTCATTCTCTTCTGACTATTACAATGATTTTTAATTTCTTTCGAATAATATGGTGCATCTCCAAGAACCGCAAAAATAAAGAGAGGAAAAAAAAACAAGAACACTTTTATATGTACAATGCAAAGCATCAGATTTATGAATCCTTGACCTCCTTTTAATTTTAAATTAAAAATTAAATTGAAAATTAAAATATTTTATTTTAACATATTTCATTTGTCAGAATACACAACAATACAAACAAAGAATTTTTAATTTTTAATTCTGAGTGTTTTAATTCTTTTTATAGTGAATTTCAGAAACCTGAAACATGTTTTTCAAATTATTAAAAGACACCATACTTTATGAGTAATGAAAAATGAAAATTTCACTAACTTGGTGCCAGACTATTAACATACCTTTTACAATATACTCGTATATATGTACATCTAATAACAGTATGCCCATATAGAATCAAAAAAAAAATTTTACAAAGGAGATTAACTAATTTTCATCCTTAACCTTGTTAAAATAAGGATTAATAAGATGAAGAACATTAAAACATCTAATATAGTTCACTTATACATTAATAGCTAATACGAATTTTTCGCATTTCGGTGAAATACGAGAAAATTATTAAATTATTTTTGTAATAAATTGGGCGAATCTTTGTAAAAATTTGAGTTTTACGTATAATAAAAAATGGACACGAATAAACTAGTAATATTTACAGGGGAATCGAATCACAGACACTTGCAACTATAAGAGTAATCATGCTGCTGAAATGTGAAATAATAGTAAGAAAACAATTTTAACAATTTTATACAACTCTTTCCTATATAGAACAAATTTGATTTTTGTATATAAGGCGATCACTACCTATCACTTCAGATATTTGTTTAGTATTCCAAAAACTAATCATTTTAAATGAAAGTATTTTAAAATAGCTAAACTATAATATATAAGTATAATTTTGTTATATCAATATGAAATTTTAGAAAGACGTAGGTATATGAATGTAAAGATTTCAAATTTAATTTTGTAGCTCTTTTCTTTAATGGGATGAGGCGAGATTTTTCGTAATTGTAAAACAAATTCCAATACAAACGTTTTAATAATATCCTTTAAAAACTCCTTTATTATAAATAATCCGAAATAAAATTGAAAAATTAATATTGTTCTTTAACCTATTAGGGCTAATACATTTGAGTGAAACTTAAAGAAAATTGTTTATTCTTTAGAAAAAGTAAAATTAATGGCCAAAAAAAAAAAAGTAAACTAATTATAGGAACCATGTTAAAAAAAATCCAAAGTAATTTTCATTTTAAATCCTGTCTCACTCTTTCTATCTCTCTCTCTCTCTCTCACTCTCTATTTATTTCACTTTCATACAAGTCTAGACATTTCTTTTAATCCCATATCTAGGTACATTTTTGCTATAAATATTACAGTTAAAGGATCATAAAATATTTGTACCATAAAATTATTATTAAATTCAATGTCCACAAAATATTTTCATATCATAAGTATGTTACTTACTATGGGCTATATTTAAGAGAAAAATAAAAGAAAAATAAATAAAATAAAAGAAAAACAAAAGAGTGTATAGAATATTAATCCTATATATAACACTTGATTTTCTATAATTTTTACAGGCATTCATACAATCTTTAATAAATTGGATAAGTTTTATGTAGAGTTCCAACAGTGTACAAAAATCTTATTAAAATAAAATAGAAGAAATAAATGAGAATAAAAAAAATTTGTCTTTTATAAGACCGATTTAAAGAGTAGAAAACCATGCCATCTACAAACAAGAATGTAAAGCCGCAAAGGAAGCTGTTGCTGCTGCTAAAAATAACGCCTACCAAGAGTTTTATGATAATTTAGAAACGTCAGACGGGCAAAATCAAATTTATAAAATAGCCAAAATCAGAGACCTTGCCAAAAAAGATCCCATATCAACTAAATTTATTTGTAGCAAAAATCTAGAGCTATTAACGACCAACGAAGCTGCTAATAAAAGATGGGAGGAGTACTACAGCGAGCTGATGAATGAGGAATTCGAACATGATGCTTTCGAAAATTTACCAGTTGTGCATGGTCCATTAAACATGATATCCATAGAAGAAATAAAAGTAGCGCTACGAAGTATGAAAAGTAATAAGTCCGTTGGTCCCGACAACATCCCAGCTGATCTTTGGAAGAAACTGGACTCTCAGGGAGAAATGATACTGCAATCGATCTTCAACAAATTGATAGAAGGTGATGTGATACCCGCAGATTGGAGAAATAGCTTTCTCGTCCCTTTGTATAAACACAAGGGCAACGTACAACATTGCGAAAACTACAGGGGTATTAAACTGACGTCGCATACGTTAAAAATCTGGGAAAGAGTAGTTGGAAATAAACTGAGGCAATTAATACATATCAGAAATAATCAGTTTGGTTTTGTTAAAGATAGTTCAACTACTGACGCAATACAAGCAATTAGAATCTTGCTAGAAAAATACAAATTAAAAAAAGAAGATTTACATATTGCGTTCTTAGACTTAGAAAAAGCCTTCGATCGTTTACCCAGAGAAATCATTTGGCAAGCTCTTCGATATCAAAAGGTCCCAGAAAAATATATTGACGTTATAAGAGACATGTATACAAATACAACAACGCAAGTAAAAAGCAGGAGTGGTCTTTCAAACAAATTTAAAGTTGACGTTGGCGTACACCAGGGATCGGCTCTGAGTCCACTTCTTTTCATCACTGCTTTGGATTATATCAGCAAAAATATCGACGATCCAGTTCCTTGGACAATTTTATACGCCGACGATATTGTAATTCTCGCCGAATCTTTAGAGAAGTTGCAAACCAAAGTAGATCAGTGGGTCAACGCTCTTGAAAATAATGGTTTAAAAATAAGTCGAACGAAGACCGAATACATGTATGTACCATTCAAAAACGAATTGTGTATAGGTCCTATAAATACAATTAAAATAAAAAGCGAAGCAATACCGATAACGAATGCTTTCAAATATCTTGGTTCAATTATATCATCAAGTGGGAAAATCGATGGGGACGTTACTAGCCGTGTCAATGCTGGCTGGATGAAGTGGAGATCGGTAACAGGTGTCATGTGTGACAAAAAGTTCCCGATTAAACTAAAAGGCAAAATCTACAAAACGGCGGTCAGGCCGGCTCTTATGTATGGGACAGAGTGCTGGGCGGCAAACAAAACCCATGAACAAAGACTACATGTCGCCGAAATGAGGATGTTAAGGTGGTCCGCAGGAGTGACAAAATTGGACAAGGTACGAAACGAGCACCTCCGGGGTAGCTTTAAGGTTGCCGACATCAAAGAAAAATTAACTGAAAAACGTCTGAGGTGGTACGGTCACGTCATGCGTCGAGATGAAGAGCACGTCGTCAGAAAAGCCCTTGACATACCAGTGCCTAAGAGAGGACCAGGTAGACCATCAGCAACATGGCTAGGAACAGTCAACAGAGATATGAGAAAAGCAGGATTGAACGCAGCGACAACCCAAGACAGGTGTTCTTGGCGCCTCAGATCACGGAGGGCCGACCCCAAATAAGGGACAAGGTCATGAAGAAGAAGAAGAAGAAGAAGACCGATTTAAAGAGGACTAAAAAATAATTTTTTCTTTTTATAATATTATTCAGTAATTGAATATATAATAAGTATATATATATATGCAATATAAGAGTAATAAAACCTGATGTTGCTACTGACCACATTAACTGTAGGTTTCTTTCAGTCAATAAAATATATAGTATATCAAAATGAATAATCTTTTAATATTATATCAATATTATTATTGATTACAGATCAGCAAGTACTAATAATTTTGTCAGGGAAGAGAAATTTTAACATTATTGTATAACATTTTCTTTTAATATTATATTTCTTAATTTCCGTTTCCATACTTTTGTATTAAAAAAACAACATATTAAAAAATTTTAATATTTTCATTTGAAATAATATTTCTTTTGATCCTTTGTGTGGGACTTTAATTCTTAAGTCATTTTAGGTTATATATCCTCACATTATTTTACCAGGTCATTTTCCGATTTTAAAATCAATGTTATCTTAAAATTTTTGAAAATATGGGAAAATTGTAATTATTTTTGTTAAGTCAATTGTATAGAGATAAAGATTAAAATTAAAGTTGAACACTTGCGATGTTTACCCACCATTTAAAAATTTTCTATTCTTTTAGATTCAATAAAAACAAAATGTATGAAAGATGTTTTCGTTGGTTTGTAATAATATTTACGTTTAGAAGTCCTTAAGTCATTCTATAATATTTATGTAATTAAGTAGCTTATTCTCATTATATTTACGCTAGATCTAAGTGCGTCACTGTGGGTTACAAACCAATTGATCCATATTCTTTTCTGTGATTATATCTGCATATTAGTCTTCATATTAGCTCCATTTTTATCATTTCATATTCACCATAATGCTTCCGCTTTAGTAATCCGTACTCATATTGTATTTTACTAATTATATCGATCCTGAATTATACTCATTTCATATTATTTTGAAGAACGATTTCAGTTAAAAGTTTTACTGAAAATTAAAAACAAATAGTGAATTATATTGATTAAACCCGAAAATTATATGAAAATTCACTTCTAATTTTCAAAAAAAACAAAATTCAAAAACATAAAATTTATTATGAAGGACAATTAAAATGGAAAAGACAGAATGATGAAATTTTAATTTTTTTTTTCTTCTTCAGTATTTTTATCCCTTTCTTAACAAAATTTCATTATGTCATTCAGCAAAAAAAAAAAAAAAAGACATCGTACACAAAATTCTCATTTATATCGTAAATTTGACGAATATGTAAAACTAGTTACGAACAACGAAATTTCTTTCATTCTCACTACTCACTACTTTCCAATTTCTTTTTTACAATCCAATGAATGAATAAAGATATTTTTACAATATAATATATACATATATATGTAGAAATATATACAGTATAAATTATACAATTATACATATATATGTATATACATATATTTAAATACAATAAGTACGTGCTTCTATACACGAAGCTATACAACATTAATTAGGCATTAAGTTGAGAAAAGACAAAAAGATTGCAATAACAAAAATATTCTTGTTTTATTACAAATATATATATATATTATGTACATAATATATTAAGAGAAAATATATGTATGTATATAAAATCATTCATACATTTGTATGTATTTGTTTGAATATCAAAATTGCTATTAAAGAAAAAAAAAAAGAAGAAAAAATAAGAAAAAACTTTAATCCTATAAGTCGTCCTACGCACAAAACCCTAAAATTGAAGTGAGCAAATAAGCAAATAAAAGAACAAAAAAAAAATATTATAAGTTTCTTTTGTTTTCTAAGAATTTTTTAGTCACCATACCTCAAGGCTCATACCACATGAAAATCATCACCAAATCATTAGCGAAAAAAAAAACAACAAGTCATCTTTCAACTCTATACACCATTGATACAAATTTTTTGATTTTGATGGCGTAACTGTAGAAAATTTGTAAAACAAACAAAAAAAAAAAAAAGGAAAAATTTATGAATGGAACGAAGTAAAATAAGAAAAAGAAAAAAATTGAGAAAAAAAGAATTTTTTTTTTTTTTTGTTTTGCCTATGACAAGGACATTTCAGTTAGATTTCATTTTTTTTTTTTCATTGTTTTCAAATTGTGTTATTATGTTATGAGTGATAGAACAAAAAGGACTTAACTTTTGACTCCTTTTTTCCTTTTTTATATTAGTTCAAAATTTCTATTCCGATCACTGTAATTTTATACAAAATAGTTTTAGATTTTTGAAACTAGTTGCTTTATTATATTTGAAAATGGAAAGGCATACAAAAATCAGCAAAAAACAAAAAAAAAGAAAAAAACGAAGAAAAATCAATAAAATTACCAACACATTTGTAGAATAAAATTTTTGTGATGCAATTTTTTTCAATGGAAAATTTTTCATTATTCTCTCAGACTCTCCTTTAGAACCCATAGCCTTTAGATTTCAAATTTTCAAATAACTATATAATATAGTTGTTGTTGTTTCATTCATACCATTTTGAAAAAGAATGGGATAAAAAACAAAAAATTTTCATTTTGTAGTGTCAATCATTTTTAACTACTTGACTCAGATTATATAAAAAACAAAAAAAAATTCGGTTGTTAAATAAAAGAGTGTTAGAGGATATTTACGTATTTTAATTTCAACACACGCTACTAATAGAATTTTTTCCACCATTTTTATTTTTTGTTTTGATTTTTCTGTTTTTGTTCTTTTAAGGATTTTGCAATATTTGTTTGGTATAATCATAAGATGTTAAATGTTAATAGGAATTTAAAAGCATGCATGATTTGAATTTTTATAAAAAACAAAAAAATTTTTTTTTCTTATATTTTTAAAATTGTACTTTAAATAAATAAATTTTTTATAAAATTCGATTGAGAATTTATTGTGAATTTTTTCAATATTAATGAATTTAAATATTATTAAAAATTGAATTTAAAGAAAGGAATTCAAATTGGAATTTTACAAATTCCACAACTTCATCATTAATTTAGAAAAAAAAAAAATTGTTCTAGAAAAGCTGAACTTAAATTAAAGGAGGTAAGAAAATTCAAAAATTCTATCGATTGATTGTTATTTCATTACTGCTAGTATATTTTAAAATAGCCTGGAATTTAGGATTTAAATAATCATAAATAATAAAAAAATTTTTTTTAATGAAATCAGAATAGATAATTAATACGAGTATTTAATTCAATTACCGGAACAAAATTCAGCAACTAAATCAAGAGCATATATCGATTTTAAGCCAATATTGAAAATTTTAATGAAAATCTAAACTTTGTCTTTTAATCAATTTCTGCCGAAATTTTTTCTATTTAATTTGCTCATTGATAATATTATTAGACTTGTCAGAGGATTCCGTTCAATATCTTCCAAAGTAAATCTAATTTTCTACTTAAGTTTTGCTCAATTTAGGTTTTTATTTTCATTTATTGTAATATTGGATTATTTGCAAACTTTTCGAACTACTTATATTGTCCAAAAAGAAAAAAAAAAAAATTCTGCAAAAGAAATTCCATAAAAAAACTGATAAATTTTGATTTAGTTTCGGGAAGACAATGAATATATTTTTCAAAAGTATTAATTAAATATTTATGTGAATGCAGCTTTCATTTGCTATTTCTTTTTTTAAATTAATATTTTGGAGATGGCTACACGCTTTGAATGAAAATTAAAAATTTTTATTAAAAAAAAAAAAAAATTGCATATACGTAGGCTAAATTATCTTATATGAATAAAGAGTAAGTAGTGAAATATTAATATAAAAATAATAACGTAAATTTAAAAAAAAAAAACAAAAAAACACCAAACACTATTTTCAACATTTCTTTTGAACATTTTCCAAAAACTTTTCCACGAGTTTTCTATAAATTCTTATTTTAAATAAACTTAATGACAAATGTTTTTTTTTTTTTCTATATTTTTTCTTTTTCCTCTCTAAAAATATATTATACCCACAAAATTCTATTCTTAAATGGTATATATATAAAGCTATTATATAGTATATATATATAAATATGTATAAGTGTGGTAAAAGTTATACATAGATAGACGTATGTTTTTCAATGTGTATAAGAAAATTTATAATTTTTTTTTTTTATACTCGTGTATAAATTCTAAAGTTGGAAGTAAATAAATTAAAAACCTCAGAAAAAAATATTTAAAAGACACTGGTTTTCTAGATCTTTGACAAAATAATTGTGAAATTTACATGGTAAAATTTTCTGTAGAAATTGTATATTATTCTTAATAGTCAGGACAAAAAAAAATTCAATCCAATCAAAATAGATTCAGTAAGAAATTCATGTACACTGAGTAGCTCCTGAAATGCCTATATAAGTATATAAAAATTTATGAATAAATTCGATATTGATTTGTTTGATTATTTTTTAAAATCAGAATTATATTAAAAATGGTAGAAATTTATGTATGCAATAAGGATATTGTTATAAGGAAATTAAATAGCTTTTTAGTGATTAAATACTTAAATATTTACCATTAAATTTATTATTCATTAAAATATAATAATGTAAATCTTATTGGATAATGCATAAATTCGATAGGCAAAATATACAATATTCTTTAATATTTTTCAAAATGATTCCATTTATTTTTAATAGAATTCTATAATAGAAAATTGAAATTTGTAAGAGAAAGATAGGAATAATACAATAAAATGGCAATTAAAATTCTTGAAATCAAATTATGAGAAATCATATTAAACTCAAATTTGAAATTATTTCGTAAATATTGTGACTATTCAACTTCCGAAAATTCCGAAAAAAATTTCTTTTTAATCATAACGATTTCGTTACGAAATTTAGTCAAGTTATAATGGTAAATAATAGTAAAAAAATCATTTATTAATTTTTTTTTCTCAAATTTAGCCATATTAATAATATTTGTATGATGGAAAATGATTGTCCTTTAAATCCTTTTCTTTTTCATTAAATTTTTTCTTTAATTTTTGTTTTTCTTTTTGTATTTGTTATTATTCATCCAATTTTTGATGTTTTTTTAAAAAGTAATTTTTTTATTTTTTTTTTTTTTTGAAAAATATCAAAAATCCAAAACCAAAACTATCATGAGAAATTGAAATTAAAAGCACCATCACAAAAGTATTATAACATTTTTATATACACACATATATCGTAATACATATACATACATAAATAGACGACTAGTTTGTGTGAATATGAGAAGAGTGAATAGAAAACAAAAATATATTTCATCTGATTTTGGGGCGCCAACAGTTCTATAAAAGTAGTTTTTCTTCTATTTTTGGAAAAATGATTCAAAAAGAATTGGAATCCAACAAAAAAAGAGAACAAAAACAAAAAAAATATTAATAAAAAAAAAAAAAATGAAAAGAAGGGAGAAAAAATAAAGGACGATTAGTTAAGTTTTATTTTACCAGCTTTAGACTGACTATACATACACCACATTATAACTACTTATACACTATATAGCAAATTTTTGATATGAAAAAATTTTCAACCAAGTACGAATAGAATGGTACAAGAATGAATGAGTAAAAATGAAAGAAAAAATTTTTATTTTTCCACCGTAAAAATATTTTATTTTTCTTTTTGTTTTTATTCTTTTTTTTACATTCGTTTTTACGTTTTCTTACGTTTGAATATTATGTGTGTTTGTTTGTATGTCTTTTTTTTTATTTTCGATTGCTTTAAATGTGTATGTATATTATACGAATATGTATAAATGTATATACAAATAAAAGGATAAGTAATATTGTTATCAGCTTATCCGTACACAGGATGTTTAAGTTTAAAATTTATTAGGTAAAAATGCATTGAAAATTAAAAGGAAAAGAAAAGAAAAGAAAAAATAAAAATTATATCATAAAATAAGACTAAAAAATAAGGAGCAAAAAAAAAAAAAAAAAATATTAAAAAATTCTTAAGATTTATGGTTTTTACCAAATAAATAAAATTATTTCTATTTATTATGGTATAGGTAAAATTAAAAATAAAGTGTTTACACTTTAATGAACAAAATATTTTAGTTAAAATTAAAAAATTAAAAAAAAAATTTGGTTAACTTATAATAATAATATGGTTAAGATTGTGAATCTCTTTCGTTTTCATTAAAAGATAAAATTAAGATAATTTGGAATGTTGTATAAGGGATATGTGCAATTCTGGCTGCAATTGGGCCAGAATTGCAAAATGTGCAATTGGTTTTTTCCTTTATAAACATTATATGTGAAGAACACAATTTATTAGTCGAATTTCATTCCTAAATATTTATTTCATTTCATCATTTCCATTTTTGGATTCATTTGGATTTTTGGATGAATTCATTTCATCTGAAAATTTTCAAAATTTTAATTTAATATTTTTAATACTTAAGTTTAATTTTTATTTGAAATAATTGATTTCAATAATATTTTTGAATATATAATATGAGGGTCTCAAAAGCAGAGTAGCGTAAGCCATAAATAAAAAAAAAAATTTCTTTTTTTGCTGCAATCGGTTATGTAGTTCTTCTAAAATCAGTTATATTAGTTTCCAGTTTCGAACTAGCTTTTTTCTTATTTATTTTTCAGAAAAGTACTTTTTGTAAAAATTTTCTGATTTTTCAAAGCAAAGTGGCATAACATACATTGTGGCTTATCCCACTCTGCTTTGAGCCCCTCATATAGCAATATAAAATTATTATATATGTGTGTTATACAACTACAAATTATATTATATTTATTTATATATGTAAGCTAATCAAAGATTAATATGTTATTTATGGGCTTCTATTTATATCTAATCCTATTACAGTTTAAGTATAAAATTCTGTATAACGTTATACATAAATAATTTTATAAAATTTTCATTAAAAACAATATACATTATATGTAAATAATTTATTAAAAATTATTAATAAAAATTTTTGTTTTTATTTAAAAAATTTATTCTTTATTCACAATAACTTTTTTTTAGCAGAAATAAATTGAATCATCCTGTAATTATTTATACAGATTTTATGCATTATTACTTCAAATAATTTCGAAAATATATAGTGAAAACAATTCAAAATTTATTCTTATATATTAAAATAATACATATATATATTAATATATATATATTCGCATTATATATAATACATAACAATAATAATATTATAAATGTATATGCGTATATTTATAAAAAATATTCGTATTTACTACCATTGACGTGAACTAAAAGTTTTTGAATTATGAATAATCATTTTGTATATATGTAAATGTATATATATCTGTATATAATATGTAAGAATACTTTCAAATATAATATATACAAGAATTTTTTTTTTATTTTAATTCAAAAGTTATGTACAAATTACAATGCATTAGCCCGGATATAGTGGTTTGCCGCCAAAAACTTTTGAAAGAATAAAAGAAAAAAAACTGAAAAGGAGTAAAAAAGGATTAGAAATTATCAATATGCATCGTCTTAGCACTTGATTTTAATTTTTTTTTTTTTTTCATTTCAATTTATTTTTTTTTTTGTTACTCTGATTTTTTTATTATTGTTATTCTATAGTATTATAACTTAAGATATCATGATGGTCCTTGATGAATCATAATTTTTATTGAAATTGAATTTCTTGGACATACGAACACAATAAAATCTAGATTCTAGTTTTATATGATATTTCTATATATGTATGGGTAAGTATTCGTTCATATTATATATATACTGTTGGAGTGCATGTGTGTAGAATTATGTTAAAAATATGCGAATGAGTAAGATGTTTACATTAAATATAGTTTTTTTTTTTTTTCTTCTGTTAGTTCACATATAAATTTATTTTGAACGCGTAAACATACTTAAAGTAAAATTACTGGATGTATTGTTATTTTTGAAAAAAAAAAAAAAAAGAAAATTTTACTTTAGTTTTTTTTTTGTTCATATTCAATTTTTTTATACTCTTCTTGGACTGTTTTGTTAATTTTTTTTTAAAAAGTAACTGTAAAGTAAAAATTTGATAGTAGTGATCAATAACAATAAATGATTACAGATATTCAAAATGAAAAGGTTAAAAACCTTTTAAATTTATTCATTTAGCTTGGTTTTCTCTTATTTTTGTTTACTAAAATAATAATTATATTAAGGTGTAGGAAAAATATTTTCGGAGATATTTAAAAAAATCCATTTACAAATTTTAAATGCATTTTCTGGCTAAACTACAGGAGATAGAGTGATTCCAAAAGTTTTCCGTGATTATTAGGAACCACAGATTCCATAGGATTTTTCGTGGTCACTAGGAACCCACAGATTCCGCCAATATAAGATATTGAGGTGTAGCAAAAATATATTCGGAGATAATTAAAAAAATCCATTTACACACTTAAAATGCATTTTCTGGATAAATCAGAGGAGATAGAGCGATTTTAAGTGTTTTTCGTGATCACTAGGAACCCACAGATTCCACCAGTGTATGATATTAAGCTGTAACAAAAATATTTTCGGAAATATTTAAAAAAATCAATCTAAAAAATTTTAAACGCATTTTCTGGCTAAACTAGCAGAGATAGAGTACACTACACCAATGAACGACACACTAATGACTAATAAAAAAATATTTTTCACATATACAAAATTTTAGTGAATACACAAACCTATTTTCCCACTAAAATTTTAATATTAAACATTTTCCAAATTAATTTTTAATCGAATTTTTTTCTCATATTAGTTTTTCAAAAATTTTGCCTAAAATTATTACAAATGGAAAATTCATATGTAAATTCATAGTTACATCTTTAAAGAAAAGTAATTATATAATAATTTAAATTTATTTGCGACCCCTTATAAGCTAAGAAGTAATTATTTAAAAAGGAATTTTTTAGAGTGTCTACGCAATATTACAATATGTTTGTTAAAAAAAAAATGAAATTTATAATTAAAAAATATTTTAACCATATAAATGTAGATCAGAAATACAACAAATATATTGGCTTCAGCACTCTAACATAATAATATAATAAAAAAACTAAAAATTTGGTATTTGCCAACTATTTTAATATTAAAGCATATTTTCATGAACCTCTAATTATATACAGAATAACTAATATCCTAACCTAAATAATTTTTTTTCTTTATGTATTAGTCTATATATATTATATTTATATAGTATTCATTTTTTTTTTTTACTTATTTTTAATGATTCGTTACAAATCATTTATTTTTAATTTCAAATCAGTTTTTTGGTTCATTCTTTACATATTTACATACGTATTATATACGAGATGTTCTATATATATACACAATACATATACAATCGCTTCTACCCACCTCATTTTCTCCACAATATTCATTGAATTTTATATGTAATATTTTGTCATTTAGTTTACCCGCCACCATTCCGATGTCCCACATGGTTTTTCTTCAGTAATATTTTTATGTGCTTTATCCTTTATAAAGTGTTGGAAAATCGCCAGACAACAAAATTTTCTTTTATTTTTTTCTTTCTTTTAATTTTTTTTTTTATCTAGTTTTTATTTAATTTTTTTTCTTTTTGTCTTTCTTATTTTCTTATTATTTTATTGGCATTTCCAAATGAAACCAAAGAACAAAAAAAAATAAGAAAAATCTAGGAAATAAAAAAAAAAAAACGCCTTTGTAAAGATCAACAGCAAAACAAGAACAAAAACAAATCGAAATCTTTATATACGAATACGAGTATGTGTTAAGCTAGAAGATTAAATCACTGTTTCATGTCTTATATATAATATTATTCTTATATGCATTCATACATCGATATATTATTATTATGTATATGTTTCCGCATGTATATATACATACCACACATATTATGTGTATGTATGTGATGTCATGACAAAAGTGAACTAAAATACTTAAAAGGACATTTTATTCTTTTGAAAAAAAAAAAACTGTATGTTTATACGTATTTACATACATATTCATAATACATACACATATGTATTTCTTTATTATTATTGCATAAATAGAAATTTATCTAGAATTTTAGGATACTTTTTATATAGCCTATTTATAATTTTAATGGAAAAAAATGTGCTTCTTTAATAGTTTTATTTTCTCTGTCCATAATGCAGAAATAAGAAGGCGGGCGTGTGTCTAACCTGACTCGTAATCACGGAACCTGTATATTTTTGTAATTTTTAATACAAAAACTACCGAATTTAAACTTAATTAGTAAGACTCAACTGCCTTAAAAAAAATTCCAGCTCAAAGCAAATCATAACATCTCTCGATTGTAAGAAATGTGAATTGTAAATACAGCATGGTGCGATCATAATCTTATCTTCCTTCTGCCGTAGCTAATAGAATTTACTCATGTCTCCGGATATCTTCTTAAATGTATATGAATATAATTATTTTAGCAAAATTATTTTACACTTAAATTTTTGTATGACAGATATAGTTAAGAATTGCCAACATCAGCTTAATTGTAGCCAATAAAACTCGGAACATTAATAAAAATATTAATGATTGAGAAATATTTGAGCAGGTTCAATTCAAAAAAGTTTTTTTAATATTTTGAAATTTTAGAACAAAAGCTGACTTTATTTATCTTTACAGATTTTAGACGATCCGATTCCAAAGAAATTTATTGGATATTTTCCGCGCTTAACTCCAAGCAAAAAGAAATGTGCTGTCTTAGAAAAATATTACTTAATTCTGATCTTTTTGTTTTTACAATATATAAGCATACATACAATCTATTTGTATGTATGTTTATATACAAAATATATAAAATTTAAATACATTATTTGTATCTATGTAATAAGGCGAATATCTTAACTATTTTCATAATAAAATCTCGTTTAAAACTCCTACACTAGACGCATTAATTTTAAGTTTACTTTTTTTTTTGATATATTTTTTTTTAATAAATATAAATAATATTACATATGTATTATATATATATATATATATAATACATATGTAATATTATTTATATTTATTTATATATATATATAATCGTTTTTAAAAGCAGGACGCAAAAAAAACAACAAGAAAGAAAAAAATTCATTGAGGACATCAGAATATTATCGTCCTTTCTGTAGTATAGATTTTGTTATCTTGTACATAAAAAATATTATATATACCTTAATGCCAATTAAATATTGTGCACGAAACTACTAGCAAATATCCGGATATATAAGAATTTTGGATAATAATATAATATTTATTGCATAAATATTATATTTGTATAATATTATATAAATTGAGTTTTCTGACTAAGCTAAGTGATTTATAGTGTGATTTTTAAAAATTTTTGGAAATTTAATCAATATTACCATAAAGTATATCAAAAATCTTATTTCATAGTAATTTTAATCTTTAAAATATGCGGTCACCAAAATGAACACTCTCGCTTGTCTTTTATAATTGATACTTAACCGTACTCAAATAAAAATTGATAAAGAGTGTATTATCTGAGTCAAGTCTAATAAGATGATAGAATGACCTCCAATATGCAGTAACTCAATGTGCGTACTAATTATCTGTCTAAGTTTCCGAATAAAACTCTTTAATTAGGTTCTTAATTTAAACTATATTAAATTTATAAAAAATCAGTCATTTTATATTTTAATCTTAATCTACTTCTCTTTAAATTCATATTTTACGTTATTTATAAACAGTTAATTAGACAATTTAGTAAGTAATAAGTTATAAGCTTTTAATATTACACGCTATATGTGCGAGTACGTTAATTATTATATGAATGAATATAATACTTTTCTTTGACCAACATTAATACGGAAATTTAAAATTTGACTAATATTGAAGGTAACTAATAATAAAGGTTTTCTTGTACAACTCGTTTTTACTCCGTTTGTCTTTATTTTTCGCCTATGTTACACTGAGCAGATATTACCTCATGAAATCCTTCACATACATACATGCATAATATTGCGATTATTGTGTTAAAAAAATTTAAACCAATCAAAGAAAATTTAATTATCTGTCCTTCATTCTTCTTATTTTTTGAAGATGTAAGAGAAAAAAAACATACATCCATACATAATATTGAAAAATATCTAAGATATAAAAATAATCAAATCATATAATATCTTCGAGAAAACTATAAATTTTCATTGTTTAATTTCGTGGGAGTAAGATAAAATTTGTCAAAGAGTTATAGAGAGAATAGAGCATACATCTACATATATTTAATATAAATTTCAAATATTTAAACAATATTATTTATTATATGTCAGAATATTATTAAGGCCGGTCGGCTTACCAAAGCTTACTTACCAAAAATTATAAATGAATCAGTATCATATGAATTATGCGTTTACTTACACTCATAAATTGGCATAATAATATTATGTTCTAACCTCTATTAAATGTCAGGGATCAAGAGTACTTAAAATTTATCAAAAGTATACTTCAATTCTACTGAAAATGAATGGCAGTAACCAATAAATTGTAAACGCTTCTACTATATTATATTGAAAGTAAGCTTACTAATTGAATAATGGCAAATCCTTTTTGAAATGGAAGAATAGAATTTGAATATCTTATAGAAAACAATTTAAGTCACTATATATACTTCAATACTTATTAATATTTTACGAGTTTTCGCATTATATTTAACATAATATGACCAATGAGGGCTTTACCGGATCAATTTTATGACAGCTGAACAAATGTTCAAAAATGAATACCGGCCTAATTTTATAAAATGATATCTTATAATCTTGGAAGTTAATACATCTGTAGGAAATCTAAAATATTGTATTTTGAATATAGTTTTCAATTAATTGTTTGCGAACGCAATTACTAAAATCAATGTGTTACCATTTCATTCAAATCCAATTTAAATAATATTCCAAAGATAAAAATTTTAAGCTACATGTACAAAATTGTTGAATTTAAGAAATTTTTCGATTTTAATCCTAAAAACTAATGAATAGTTAAAGTTTTTTTAAGCTTTGAATTGCCTTCAGAAGATGCCATTCTGTTGAAAATCTTTCAATAATATTAAACGTTACTTTGCATACTTTAAGGGGTAAAAATTTTATAAATTACACGGGTATACCTGTTAATTAGGTATATTGAACGAATTTTTTTATTTTACTTATGTAGGTCCCACAAAATTAATTCAATCTTTTGTTTTAATATTATACATAAATTATTGTAAAACATAAGAATTTTTTTAAATATATTTTTTCGGTGTGATTGATTTGAATATTGTGTATACATATATATATATATTTTTTTATAAGATATTATATACATACATAGATATAGTATATGCATTCATAGCTTCAAGGTTAGTTTTTATGTTGAAAGCCCTAGAAAAAGTTCAATAATCTCATTTCATACAATTTTAATTTTACTGATCCCATATTTGATTTGATTATTCTGTGTATTTGTAATTTAAGCTTTAGCTGGTTTTTTGAAAATTCTCAAACACAAAAATTTTATATTAATATAGAAATTAAATTTTTCATACCTTGATTTTGAATAGTACACCTTAGAATTTTTATTAAATAGATTTAAAATTTTCTTTAATTCTAAAGAAAAACCAATTTAATATTTCAAATATGGCAAAAATTGTGTAGGCAAACTGTGTTTAATCAAATATTTTTTTTTAGAGGAAATTTGATTTTTTTTTTTTTTTTTGGAATTAATTTAAACTCTTGTTATTATCAGTAAGAGTTTAGAAAGAAAAATTCTTGTTTATAAAGAAAAATTTATTCTTGAATTTCTATTATAAAGAACTTTATAAATTTTATTTTTAAGACAATTTCCCATTAATATTAATTCCTAATATTTTTTATTTTTAAATTAAATTAATAATTTAATTATTGTTTGCATATTGAATTTAATTCTAATCCAGTTTTAAATTTAAGTTTCCACTGATTACCATATATTTTTTAAGTAGCCCGCAGTAACGAATGCAACTCATTATTAATTACAAAATAAATTTTACTCGAAGTGTTATCAAAATTATTCCCATACAACTTTCATTCATTCTTATATTGTGTGATACAGGAACTAGTGTTGGTAAATTTTTTTTTTTTAATTTATAATTTTTAAATATTAATTTTTATTTAAAATTTTTATTTCCACCAAATAAATCAGAAAGACCTATATTTTTTTTCCATCGGCAAACCTTTTGTCATCTCCGTTTTTGCTGCTGTTTTTTGCTATAACTTTATATTCCACTTACTATTTCCCATTATACTGTTATAATTATTATAAAACTCATAATAATTTGTATTTAATTTTTAAGCTTACCGTATGTCGCCAATTTTATATTATAATTTGGATTAACGTCCAAACATAACCGGTTTTTATTTATTTTTCTTCTTGTCTTTTCGAATCACTGTGTTGGTACAATAAAATACATATACATTTTACTACACATATTCTATTTCATTATGAAAAAGAAGAAAACTGAATAATTCTACAATAATTCATTGATGAAATTGCAATTATGAATTTTGTATAAAATATTCTTGCAAAAAAAAAAAAAATTTATAATTTTATGACAATTTTATTATAATAAAAAATTTTCTGTTGATTACACCTACACATTTTCAATAATATTTTAAAACTATTAAAGATGCCCATTTTTTAAAATATTATGTATAACTTAATATTATTTTCGCTAACTTATTATAGTTTATTTCTTAATAATAGTAAATTAAGAGTTAAATAAAAAGAATCAGGTTCGTACAAAAGCACATTTTAACGTATGTGAACAAATTCATTAATTAAGTCAAGTTTATTGAATATCTCTAGAAATTGTATAGGCGTACTTTTTAGTCCAAATATTAAAAATATATTATGGATTGTTGATGAAAAAAAAAACAAAACTAAAAACTTGTTTAAAAACTATGAGCTTCTTTTGTGAACTCATTCAATATAATATCAATTGAAAGGTATATTCTAGAATATATAGTCAAAATTATGTTTCAATCAAGTCTAACAAATGTGGAAAGATATGAAGGTACAAGCATTAAATTAAGTAATAAATATATTATTTAGAAATTGAAGAGAATTGTAGGCAAGGAGATGCTTTAAATAAGATCAATTTAATAACATAAAATCATTTACTCTATAAATTTTTAATGATAAATTTTTAAGATTTTTCGACCAAAAATTTATCAAAATTTTATTTCCTTATTTTTGTTTTAGAAGTTGTACTTTCATCATTACAAATGCCATATAGGAGACGACCGATTGTGAGTATTGCTGGAATTTAATTTCTTGTTTATAAAATTCGGCCAAAAATTTACTTAAAATTAAACCGAAACTTTTTTATTCAATTTTTTTTTTTTTTTTTTTTTTGAATTCCCCAGCTTCTTTTCCAGCTTTCTTTTTGCCTTTTTGAAATTAACAAAGTACATAAATTAAAATCTCCCACATATTTTAAGAGTCAATAATTTTTCTCATAAAATATTAAAATAAAACCAAAAAAAAAAAAAAAAAAATAAAAAAAATTAGTAATAAAATTTTAGGTTTTAATTCAATGTTTTCAGACTGTTTGCTGTGTTGAATGAAAATTTGGTACCAAATGCCAAATAATAGAAAAAAAAAAGAACAAGAAGAAAAAAAAAACTTTACAATTTCACAACAAATAAATTTGAAACCTACACCCCCGCGAAAATCCTACAAAACTTTTCCCCCCCCCCCCCTATTTTATGATTTTTTTTTTAATTTACTTTTTTTTTTTTCTTATAATTTTTATGTGAGCTTCAAGTCAAAATATTTTATTGTATATTGTAGAAAAACTTTTTTTTTATATTTAAGGATACGCGTGTGAAATTTTATTATTTGACAGAAAAAATTTTAAAAATTCTATGAACTTCTTAAATGGTTATTATTGTCAATTTTAAGAATCTAATAATTTTCCGAACTTTACAAAAATAGGAAGCATTAAAGTTTAAGAGAATAACATTATACCTTATTCAATTTTGATTTAAATGTCAACCCATTCAGAATTATTATGAATATGAAAAATTTTTCCAATTTGAAATTTTACTATAAATTCTAGAATAAACTGTGGATAGCTAATTCCCTACGGTATTACGAGTACATATATAGTTTAAGAAAATTGTTTAAAATATTTTGCAAAAAATAAATTATTTTATACATTATGATTCCAATGAAATTTAAGTTTCCGTAAAATGTCTGGAAATGATAGGAAAATTTATAGTAAATATGAGTATTTGCCGAATTTTAAAAAGTTTTACTTATTAAAAACACAGGTAACCTTATATTATATTCTTTTTTAAAATTATAATACTAAACCTAATTTCTATAGTTTTAATAAATAATTCAAATTTTTTAGTAGGGACACGATTCTTAATTATTGAACAATGAATGAAAAACTCTTTCTCTGATGAAATGAAAAGAAATGTTTGATTAAAAAATTAATGAAGCTATTATTTTTTTTTATTAAACTAGAATATGATTTTAAATTCCACTAGAAATATGGAGATTTTGTCAATATTTCTAAATATTTGGTCAATTTTCCAAAGGTATTTGCTCCTATTATAGAAGAAGAGTAAATAAAGAGATAAATAGTTCAGGTAATAATTAACATGATTAAATATTGAATTTTTTAAGTATACTGAAGTTTTGATGGCTGGGTTTGATATCATAAATGGAAATAAAAATTTTGAAGTTCTAAAAGAAAATGTTATTTGAATACTTTCGATATAATGATGTGAAACTTATATGATTAGTTTTGAAATTTTTTCGTTTCTTTTTTCTCTCTCTTATAACTTTCTCCTATATATTTATTATAGTTTCTTCAATTTAAAAAATTAAATGGAACTTAAAAATTGATGACGATGTTATTTTCCTTTAAAATTGTTTGTCTTTCTTTTCATATTTTTGTTTTGATTATTTTTGATTTTTTTTTTTTTTTACGTAGGATTTTTCATTCATAAAGATTGGAAAGAAATTTTTCCTTACTACATTTTTCCTTCATAAAAAGTCATAAAAATTGAAAAGTTTTCTGTTTTTTTTTTTTTTTTCATTTTACGGTATTTTGAAAACTGCATCACCGGAAAATATATAAATGCATCCAGGTCTATGTATATTAAATATATTATGAAAATATCTATGTATTAGTGTATTATTGTATACAATTATAACCGTAAATAAACCTCCACACAAAATACAAATTGTTTTTTTTTGTTTTTATTTTTTGTTTTTTGCTGCCTTATTCTAATTGTATATAATATTATAGTAGCAGATAGAAAAATGAAAATTATGTGTAGTTAGTAAAAAATAGTTGGGGGAAAAAAAAAGAAAGCAAAGCAAGGGATAAAACTTTCTTCACATTGATTCATTCACTTATTTCAAAAATATTAAACAAACAAAAACAAAAATAAAATTAAAAATTCTCAAAATCAAATTTTATAGTAAAGTTTTAAGTTTAAAGCAAAATATCCTTTTAATTATATGTATGTATACTGGATATATGTACTCATTACTATGTATTTGTATAATTGAAATTGAATCAGCCTTTGGACATATTTTAAATTAAAATTGTGATGTTTTATTAATGGAAAAAAAGGGAACTTGATTCATCCTACATTTTATAAGTATATCGTAAAAACCCCATATATTAAAAATTTAATATCAAAAGTTAATCTATATTAAGAAAAATATCACATTTTCCGCACATATTGTGTATATTATTCCACCTCTTAGATTGCATTACATATTATTTAAATTATTTAATACTTAGATAAAGATCGCTAAAACATTACAGTTTTAAGGTGTTTTTTTTTTCAACTTTCGTATTATTGAAGGTTATCGTTATAATTAAAATAATATCAAATGCAAGAAATTGAGTTTTTTTTGTAACATGTGCAAAATGAATAGACAGTGGACAAGTAAATCCTGTTGAATATATGATTTAAATTTTGTTAATTGCAAAAAATTGGTACGTTACATACATCCGTACTCATGTCGCCTCCTCTTCTATAAACCTATTCAAATTTTCACATTTCAAAATTGTGAATTTAAAAAATTTTCGAGGATTAACAGTGCCTCAAGATAATTTTTAAATTTCAATTATACAGTAGTATTTATAGCTACAATAATCGGATATAAAATTCCCGCATATTTATGTTCAAAATTCTACTAAAGCAATTTCAATATTAAAAACGATACCGTCATCAAAACGCTCCCATTCCTTTATATTAAATTTGATTAATAGCGCAAAAAACAGAAATCTTAAACAATGTTTTTATCTTTTATTTATATCTTCCTATTATTATAAAAATCGAAGTAAAATGCAAGTAATATTCAAAAGAATTTTAAAGTAAATGCAATAGAGTATACACTGATTAGAAAAAGACAAGAATATAATAACAAAATGTGAATGTGTATAATGTGTAGATAAAAAATGTTAAATATCATGCAGTACAAATGCATTTATAACTGTTTTGTACATATAAGTAATAAAAATCTAATCTCAAAGGAATTTCTTAGAAAAGATCTAGAGTATCTATTGTTTTTACTAAAAGGATTTTCTATTCTGTCATCCTTTATTATTTGACATTGAAAGAAAAACTCATTTTTTAGATTTTGAATAAAAAAAAAAAAACTGAAAATATCAGCGAATTTTTTTTTTTCATATTTTGCTGTGTTACTCGTATTCCCAGAAAGGTTTCTAAGTAAACAGAGTCAACGTCAAAAGAATACTTTGTTTTGTTATACGAGAACCATTTTGCTCTTTTGTATTTTATATTGATATTTTTTTTTTCTCTTATATTTTTGCTCTTTAAGGAGTACACGATGTCAATATTAATCTTTTAACTGTTCCATAGGTAAGAAATTTACTTATAAATATTTCTGTATTGAATCTAATTTTTTGATAAAATTTTATAATAATTCTATATGTAAAATTAATGGAATTTACTGTTATATCGTACTAATCTTTTCTCCTGTTTCGCAATATTTTCATTTCTGCTAGTGTTTTTCCAATTCTTGTTAATTTATTTAAGACAGATATCCTCTTTGTTAAATGTGATTTTCCTACATCCATTTTAGTTTTGCGAGTTCAATTTCAATGCACTTCCATTTCTTTGTTAAATAGTGAATTTCAATGGTAGCTGGCTCGTAATCTCCCAGAGTTCTGTGTTAATTTCCAGATTTATGTGAAAAGTTGACCTCTTAATTCTCTTTAAAGTGTCATATTGTAGTAAATATACCAACCTAAAAATTTAAATATCAAAGATCACCCGTTAATTTTTTATATAAAAAATATAAAGCAATAAACAAAATTAAAAGAGTAAAATTATTCTACTTTTCAAGTATTTTTGAGAACATTTGAGAATAACATTGATAGTTTAATTTGATATTAGGAAACTTCAAAGTCAATAACGTTTAGGTATCGTTTACTTACGGTATTCACTTTATATATTAAAAACACTTAAATCGCTCTATTTCTTCTAGTTTAGCGAGAAAACGCGTTTAAAGTTTTGCAAAAGATTTTTTTAAATATCTCCAAAAATATTTTTGCCACAGCCTATTATCATATATTGGCAGAATCTGTGTACTCCCAGTGATCACAAAAAACACTTAAAATCGCTCTATCTCTTCTAGTTTAGCCAGAAAACGCGTTTAAAGTTTTGCAAAAGATTTTTTTAAATATCTCCAAAAATAATTTTGCCACAGCCTATTATCATATATTGGCAGAATCTGTGGATTCCCAGTGATCACAAAAAACACTTAAAATCTCTCTATCTCTTCTAGTTTAGCCAGAAAACGCGTTTAAAGTTTTGCAAAAGATTTTTTTAAATATCTCCAAAAATATTTTTACCACAGACTATTATCATATATTGGCAGAATCTGTGGATTCCCAGTGATCACAAAAAACACTTAAAATCGCTCTATCTCTTCTAGTTTAGCCAGAAAACGCGTTTAAAGTTTTGCAAAAGATTTTTTTAAATATCTCCAAAAGTATTTTTGCCACAGCCTATTATCATATATTGGCAGAATCTGTGGACTCCCAGTGATCACAAAAAACATTTAAAATCGCTTTATCTCTTCTAGTTTAGCCGGAAAACGTGTTTAAAGTTTTGCAAAAGATTTTTTTAAATATCTCCAAAAATATTTTTACCACAGACTATTATCATATATTGGCAGAATCTGTGGATTCCCAGTGATCACAAAAAACACTTAAAATCGCTCTATCTCTTCTAGTTTAGCCAGAAAACGCGTTTAAAGTTTTGCAAAAGATTTTTTTAAATATCTCCAAAAATATTTTTACCACAGACTATTATCATATATTGGCAGAATCTGTGGATTCCCAGTGATCACAAAAAACACTTAAAATCGCTCTATCTCTTCTAGTTTAGCCAGAAAACGCGTTTAAAGTTTTGCAAAAGATTTTTTTAAATATCTCCAAAAATATTTTTGCCACAGACTATTATCATATATTGGCAGAATCTGTGGACTCCCAGTGATCACAAAAACACTTAAAATCGCTCTATCTCTTCTAGTTTAGGCAGAAAACGCGTTTAAAGTTTTGCAAAAGATTTTTTTAAATATCTCCAAAAATATTTTTGCCACAGACTATTATCATATATTGGCAGAATCTGTGGACTCCCAGTCATCACAAAAAACACTTAAAATCGCTCTATCTCTTCTAGCTTAGCCAGAAAACGCATTTAAAGTTTTGCAAAAGATTTTTTTAAATATCTCTAGAAACATTTTTGCCACAGCCTATTATCATATATTGTCAGAATCTGTGGATTCCCAGTAATCAATAAAAACACTTAAAATCGCTCTATCTCTTCTAGTTTAGCCAGAAAACGCGTTTAAAGTTTTGCAAAAGATTTTTTTAAATATCTCCAAAAATATTTTTGCCACAGCCTATTATCATATATTGGCAGAATCTGTGGACTCCCAATGATCACAAAAAACACTTAAAATCGCTCTATCTCTTCTAGTTTAGCCAGAAAACGCGTTTAAAGTTTTGCAAAAGATTTTTTTAAATATCTCCAAAAATATTTTTGCCACAGCCTATTATCATATATTGGCAGAATCTGTGGACTCCCAGTGATCACAAAAAACACTTAAAATCGCTCTATCTCTTCTAGTTTAGCCAGAAAACGCGTTTAAAGTTTTGCAAAAGATTTTTTTAAATATCTCCAAAAATATTTTTGCCACAGCCTATTATCATATATTGGCAGAATCTGTGGACTCCCAGTGATCACAAAAAACACTTAAAATCGCTCTATCTCTTCTAGTTTAGCCAGAAAACGCGTTTAAAGTTTTGCAAAAGATTTTTTTAAGTATCTCCAAAAATACTTTTGCCACAGCCTATTATCATATATTGGCAGAATCTGTGGACTCCCAGTGATCACAAAAAACACTTAAAATCGCTCTATCTCTTCTAGTTTAGCCAGAAAACGCGTTTAAAGTTTTGCAAAAGATTTTTTTAAATATCTCCAAAAATATTTTTGCCACAGCCTATTATCATAATCTGTGGATTCCCAGTGATCACAAAAAACACTTAAAATCGCTCTATCTCTTCTAGTTTAGCCAGAAAACGCGTTTAAAGTTTTGCAAAAGATTTTTTTAAATATCTCCAAAAATATTTTTGCCACAGACTATTATCATATATTGGCAGAATCTGTGGACTCCCAGTGATCACAAAAACACTTAAAATCGCTCTATCTCTTCTAGTTTAGCCAGAAAACGCGTTTAAAGTTTTGCAAAAGATTTTTTTAAATAATATTTTTGCCACAGACTATTATCATATATTGGCAGAATCTGTGGATTCCCAGTGATCACAAAAAACACTTAAAATCGCTCTATCTCTTCTAGTTTAGCCAGAAAACGCGTTTAAAGTTTTGCAAAAGATTTTTTTAAATATCTCCAAAAATATTTTTGCCACAGCCTATTATCATATATTGGCAGAATCTGTGGACTCCCAGTGATCACAAAAAACACTTAAAATCGCTCTATCTCTTCTAGTTTAGCCAGAAAACGCGTTTAAAGTTTTGCAAAAGATTTTTTTAAATATCTCCAGAAATATTTTTGCCACAGCCTATTATCATATATTGGCAGAATCTGTGGACTCCCAGTGATCACAAAAAACACTTAAAATCGCTCTATCTCTTCTAGTTTAGCCAGAAAACGCGTTCAAAGTTTTGCAAAAGATTTTTTTAAATATCTCCAAAAATATTTTTGCCACAGCCTATTATCATAATCTGTGGATTCCCAGTGATCACAAAAAACACTTAAAATCGCTCTATCTCTTCTAGTTTAGCCAGAAAACGCGTTTAAAGTTTTGCAAAAGATTTTTTTAAATATCTCCAAAAATATTTTTGCCACAGCCTATTATCATATATCGGCAGAATTTGTGGACTCCCAGTGATCACAAAAAACTCTTAAAATCGCTCTATCTCTTCTAGTTTAGCCAGAAAACGCGTTCAAAGTTTTGCAAAAGATTTTTTTAAATATCTCCAAAAATATTTTTGCCACAGCCTATTATCATATATTGGCAGAATCTGTGGATTCCCAGTGATCACAAAAAACACTTAAAATCGCTCTATCTCTTCTAGTTTAGCCAGAAAACGCGTTTAAAGTTTTGCAAAAGATTTTTTAAATATCTCCAAAAATATTTTTGCCACAGCCTATTATCATATATTGGCAGAATCTGTGGATTCCCAGTGATCGCAAAAAACACTTAAAATCGCTCTATCTGTTCTAGTTTAGCCAGAAAACGCATTTAAAGTTTTGCAAAAGATTTTTTTAAATATCTCCAGAAATATTTTTGCCACAGCCTATTATCATATATTGGCAGAATCTGTGGATTCCCAGTGATCACAAAAAACACTTAAAATCGCTTTATCTCTTCTAGTTTAGCCAGAAAACGCGTTTAAAGTTTTGCAAAAGATTTTTTTAAATATCTCCAAAAATATTTTTGCCACAGCCTATTATCATATATTGGCAGAATCTGTGGACTCCCAGCGATCACAAAAAACACTTAAAATCGCTCTATCTCTTCTAGTTTAGCCAGAAAACGCGTTTAAAGTTTTGCAAAAGATTTTTTTAAATATCTCCAAAAATATTTTTGCCCTAGACTATTATCATATATTGGCAGAATCTGTGGATTCCCAGTGATCACAAAAAACACTTAAAATCGCTCTATCTCTTCTAGTTTAGCCAGAAAACGCGTTTAAAGTTTTGCAAAAGATTTTTTTAAATATCTCCAAAAATATTTTTGCCACAGCCTATTATCATATATTGGCAGAATCTGTGGACTCCCAGTGATCACAAAAAACACTTAAAATCGCTCTATCTCTTCTAGTTTAGCCAGAAAACGCGTTTAAAGTTTTGCAAAAGATTTTTTTAAATATCTCCAAAAATATTTTTGCCACAGCCTATTATCATATATTGGCAGAATCTGTGGATTCCCAGTGATCACTAAAAACACTTAAAATCGCTCTATCTCTTCTAGTTTAGCCAGAAAACGCGTTTAAAGTTTTGCAAAAGATTTTTTTAAATATCTCTAGAAATATTTTTGCCACAGCCTATTATCATATATTGGCAGAATCTGTGGACTCCCAGTGATCACAAAAAACACTTAAAATCGCTCTATCTCTTCTAGCTTAGCCAGAAAACGCATTTAAAGTTTTGCAAAAGATTTTTTTAAATATCTCTAGAAATATTTTTGCCACAGCCTATTATCATATATTGTCAGAATCTGTGGATTCCCAGTAATCAATAAAAACACTTAAAATCGCTCTATCTCTTCTAGTTTAGCCAGAAAACGCGTTTAAAATTTTGCAAAAGATTTTTTTAAATATCTCCAAAAATATTTTTGCCACAGCCTATTATCATATATTGGCAGAATCTGTGGACTCCCAATGATCACAAAAAACACTTAAAATCGCTCTATCTCTTCTAGTTTAGCCAGAAAACGCGTTTAAAGTTTTGCAAAAGATTTTTTTAAATATCTTCAAAAGTATTTTTGCCACAGCCTATTATCATATATTGGCAGAATCTTTGGATTCCCAGTGATCACAAAAAACACTTAAAATCGCTCTATCTCTTCTAGTTTAGCCAGAAAACGCGTTTAAAGTTTTGCAAAAGATTTTTTTAAATATCTCCAAAAATATTTTTGCCACAGCCTATTATCATATATTGGCAGAATCTGTGGATTCCCAGTGATCACAAAAAACACTTAAAATCGCTCTATCTCTTCTAGTTTAGCCAGAAAACGCGTTTAAAGATTTGCAAAAGATTTTTTTAAATATCTCCAAAAATATTTTTGCCACAGCCTATTATCATATATTGGCAGAATCTGTGGATTCCCAGTGATCACAAAAAACACTTAAAATCGCTCTATCTCTTCTAGTTTAGCCAGAAAACGCGTTTAAAGTTTTGCAAAAGATTTTTTTAAATATCTCTAGAAATATTTTTGCCACAGCCTATTATCATATATTGGCAGAATCTGTGGATTCCCAGTGATCACAAAAACACGTAAAATCGCTCTATCTCTTCTAGTTTAGCCAGAAAACGCGTTTAAAGTTTTGCAAAAGATTTTTTTAAATATCTCCAAAAATATTTTTGCCACAGCCTATTATCATATATTGGCAGAATCTGTGGATTCCCAGTGATCACAAAAAACACTTAAAATTGCTCTATCTCTTCTAGTTTAGCCAGAAAACGCTTTTAAAGATTTGCAAAAGATTTTTTTAAATATCTCCAAAAATATTTTTGCCACAGCCTATTATCATATATTGGCAGAATCTGTGGATTCCCAGTGATCACAAAAAACACTAAAATCGCTCTATCTCTTCTAGTTTAGCCAGAAAGCGCGTTTAAAGTTTTGCAAAAGATTTTTTTAAATATCTCTAGAAATATTTTTGCCACAGCCTATTATCATATATTGGCAGAATCTGTGGATTCCCAGTGATCACAAAAAACACTTAAAATCGCTCTATCTCTTCTAGTTTAGCCAGAAAACGCGTTTAAAGTTTTGCAAAAGATTTTTTTAAATATCTCCAAAAATATTTTTGTTACAGCCTATTATCATATATTGGCAGAATCTGTGGACTCCCAGTTATCACAAAAAACACTTAAAATCGCTCTATCTCTTCTAGTTTAGCCAGAAAACGCGTTTAAAGTTTTGCAAAAGATTTTTTTAAATATCTCCAAAAATATTTTTGCCACAGCCTATTATCATATATTGGCAGAATCTGTGGATTCCCAGTGATCACAAAAAACACTTAAAATCGCTCTATCTCTTCTAGTTTAGCCAGAAAACGCGTTTAAAGTTTTGCAAAAGATTTTTTTAAATATCTCCAAAAATATTTTTGCCACAGCCTATTATCATATATTGGCAGAATCTGTGGATTCCCAGTGATCGCAAAAAACACTTAAAATCGCTCTATCTGTTCTAGTTTAGCCAGAACACGCATTTAAAGTTTTGCAAAAGATTTTTTTAAATATCTCCAGAAATATTTTTGCCACAGCCTATTATCATATATTGGCAGAATCTGTGGACTCCCAGTGATCACAAAAAACACTTAAAATCGCTCTATCTCTTCTAGTTTAGCCAGAAAACGCGTTTAAAGTTTTGCAAAAGATTTTTTTAAATATCTCCAAAAATATTTTTGCCACAGCCTATTATCATATATTGGCAGAATCTGTGGATTCCCAGTGATCACAAAAAACACTTAAAATCGCTCTATCTCTTCTAGTTTAGCCAGAAAACGCGTTTAAAGTTTTGCAAAAGATTTTTTTAAATATCTCCAAAAATATTTTTGCCACAGACTATTATCATATATTGGCAGAATCTGTGGATTCCCAGTGATCACAAAAACACGTAAAATCGCTCTATCTCTTCTAGTTTAGCCAGAAAACGCGTTTAAAGTTTTGCAAAGATTTTTTTAAATATCTCCAAAAATATTTTTGCCACAGCCTATTATCATATATTGGCAGAATCTGTGGATTCCCAGTGATCACAAAAAACACTTAAAATTGCTCTATCTCTTCTAGTTTAGCCAGAAAACGCTTTTAAAGATTTGCAAAAGATTTTTTTAAATATCTCCAAAAATATTTTTGCCACAGCCTATTATCATATATTGGCAGAATCTGTGGATTCCCAGTGATCACAAAAAACACTTAAAATCGCTCTATCTCTTCTAGTTTAGCCAGAAAGCGCGTTTAAAGTTTTGCAAAAGATTTTTTTAAATATCTCTAGAAATATTTTTGCCACAGCCTATTATCATATATTGGCAGAATCTGTGGATTCCCAGTGATCACAAAAAACACTTAAAATCGCTCTATCTCTTCTAGTTTAGCCAGAAAACGCGTTTAAAGTTTTGCAAAAGATTTTTTTAAATATCTCCAAAAATATTTTTGTTACAGCCTATTATCATATATTGGCAGAATCTGTGGATTCCCAGTGATCGCAAAAAACACTTAAAATCGCTCTATCTGTTCTAGTTTAGCCAGAAAACGCATTTAAAGTTTTGCAAAAGATTTTTTTAAATATCTCCAGAAATATTTTTGCCACAGCCTATTATCATATATTGGCAGAATCTGTGGACTCCCAGTGATCACAAAAAAACACTTAAAATCGCTCTATCTCTTCTAGTTTAGCCAGAAAACGCGTTTAAAGTTTTGCAAAAGATTTTTTTAAATATCTCCAAAAATATTTTTGCCACAGCCTATTATCATATATTGGCAGAATCTGTGGATTCCCAGTGATCACAAAAAACACTTAAAATCGCTCTATCTCTTCTAGTTTAGCCAGAAAACGCGTTTAAAGTTTTGCAAAAGATTTTTTTAAATATATCCAAAAATATTTTTGCCACAGACTATTATCATATATTGGCAGAATCTGTGGATTCCCAGTGATCACAAAAAACACTTAAAATCGCTCTATCTCTTCTAGTTTAGCCAGAAAACGCGTTTAAAGTTTTGCAAAAGATTTTTTTAAATATCTCCAAAAATATTTTTGCCACAGCCTATTATCATATATTGGCAGAATCTGTGGATTCCCAGTGATCACAAAAAACACTTAAAATCGCTCTATCTCTTCTAGTTTAACCAGAAAACCTGTTTAAAGTTTTGCAAAAGACTTTTTTAAATATCTCTAGAAATATTTTTGCCACAGCCTATTATCATATATTGGCAGAATCTGTGGATTCCCAGTGATCACAAAAAACACTTAAAATCGCTCTATCTCTTCTAGTTTAGCCAGTAAACGCGTTTAAAGTTTTGCAAAAGATTTTTTTAAATATCTCCAAAAATATTTTTGCCACAGCCTATTATCATATATTGGCAGAATCTGTGGATTCCCAGTGATCACAAAAAACACTTAAAATCGCTCTATCTCTTCTAGTTTAGCCAGAAAACGCGTTTAAAGTTTTGCAAAAGATTTTTTTAAATATCTCCAAAAGTATTTTTGCCACAGCCTATTATCATATATTGGCAGAATCTGTGGATTCCCAGTGATCACAAAAAACACTTAAAATCGCTCTATCTCTTCTAGTTTAGCCAGAAAACGCGTTTAAAGTTTTGCAAAAGATTTTTTTAAATATCTCCAAAAATATTTTTGCCACAGCCTATTATCATATATTGGCAGAATCTGTGGATTCCCAGTGATCGCAAAAAACACTTAAAATCGCTCTATCTGTTCTAGTTTAGCCAGAACACGCATTTAAAGTTTTGCAAAAGATTTTTTTAAATATCTCCAGAAATATTTTTGCCACAGCCTATTATCATATATTGGCAGAATCTGTGGACTCCCAGTGATCACAAAAAACACTTAAAATCGCTCTATCTCTTCTAGTTTAGCCAGAAAACGCGTTTAAAGTTTTGCAAAAGATTTTTTTAAATATCTCCAAAAATATTTTTGCCACAGCCTATTATCATATATTGGCAGAATCTGTGGATTCCCAGTGATCACAAAAAACACTTAAAATCGCTCTATCTCTTCTAGTTTAGCCAGAAAACGCGTTTAAAGTTTTGCAAAAGATTTTTTTAAATATCTCCAAAAATATTTTTGCCACAGACTATTATCATATATTGGCAGAATCTGTGGATTCCCAGTGATCACAAAAACACGTAAAATCGCTCTATCTCTTCTAGTTTAGCCAGAAAACGCGTTTAAAGTTTTGCAAAGATTTTTTTAAATATCTCCAAAAATATTTTTGCCACAGCCTATTATCATATATTGGCAGAATCTGTGGATTCCCAGTGATCACAAAAAACACTTAAAATTGCTCTATCTCTTCTAGTTTAGCCAGAAAACGCTTTTAAAGATTTGCAAAAGATTTTTTTAAATATCTCCAAAAATATTTTTGCCACAGCCTATTATCATATATTGGCAGAATCTGTGGATTCCCAGTGATCACAAAAAACACTTAAAATCGCTCTATCTCTTCTAGTTTAGCCAGAAAGCGCGTTTAAAGTTTTGCAAAAGATTTTTTTAAATATCTCTAGAAATATTTTTGCCACAGCCTATTATCATATATTGGCAGAATCTGTGGATTCCCAGTGATCACAAAAAACACTTAAAATCGCTCTATCTCTTCTAGTTTAGCCAGAAAACGCGTTTAAAGTTTTGCAAAAGATTTTTTTAAATATCTCCAAAAATATTTTTGTTACAGCCTATTATCATATATTGGCAGAATCTGTGGATTCCCAGTGATCGCAAAAAACACTTAAAATCGCTCTATCTGTTCTAGTTTAGCCAGAAAACGCATTTAAAGTTTTGCAAAAGATTTTTTTAAATATCTCCAGAAATATTTTTGCCACAGCCTATTATCATATATTGGCAGAATCTGTGGACTCCCAGTGATCACAAAAAAACACTTAAAATCGCTCTATCTCTTCTAGTTTAGCCAGAAAACGCGTTTAAAGTTTTGCAAAAGATTTTTTTAAATATCTCCAAAAATATTTTTGCCACAGCCTATTATCATATATTGGCAGAATCTGTGGATTCCCAGTGATCACAAAAAACACTTAAAATCGCTCTATCTCTTCTAGTTTAGCCAGAAAACGCGTTTAAAGTTTTGCAAAAGATTTTTTTAAATATCTCCAAAAATATTTTTGCCACAGACTATTATCATATATTGGCAGAATCTGTGGATTCCCAGTGATCACAAAAAACACTTAAAATCGCTCTATCTCTTCTAGTTTAGCCAGAAAACGCGTTTAAAGTTTTGCAAAAGATTTTTTTAAATATCTCCAAAAATATTTTTGCCACAGCCTATTATCATATATTGGCAGAATCTGTGGATTCCCAGTGATCACAAAAAACACTTAAAATCGCTCTATCTCTTCTAGTTTAACCAGAAAACCTGTTTAAAGTTTTGCAAAAGACTTTTTTAAATATCTCTAGAAATATTTTTGCCACAGCCTATTATCATATATTGGCAGAATCTGTGGATTCCCAGTGATCACAAAAAACACTTAAAATCGCTCTATCTCTTCTAGTTTAGCCAGTAAACGCGTTTAAAGTTTTGCAAAAGATTTTTTTAAATATCTCCAAAAATATTTTTGCCACAGCCTATTATCATATATTGGCAGAATCTGTGGATTCCCAGTGATCACAAAAAACACTTAAAATCGCTCTATCTCTTCTAGTTTAGCCAGAAAACGCGTTTAAAGTTTTGCAAAAGATTTTTTTAAATATCTCCAAAAGTATTTTTGCCACAGCCTATTATCATATATTGGCAGAATCTGTGGATTCCCAGTGATCACAAAAAACACTTAAAATCGCTCTATCTCTTCTAGTTTAGCCAGAAAACGCGTTTAAAGTTTTGCAAAAGATTTTTTTAAATATCTCCAAAAATATTTTTGCCACAGCCTATTATCATATATTGGCAGAATCTGTGGATTCCCAGTGATCGCAAAAAACACTTAAAATCGCTCTATCTGTTCTAGTTTAGCCAGAAAACGCATTTAAAGTTTTGCAAAAGATTTTTTTAAATATCTCCAAAAATATTTTTGCCACAGCCTATTATCATATATTGGCAGAATCTGTGGATTCCCAGTGATCACAAAAAACACTTAAAATCGCTCTATCTCTTCTAGTTTAGCCAGAAAACGCGTTTAAAGTTTTGCAAAAGATTTTTTTAAATATCTCCAAAAATATTTTTGCCACAGCCTATTATCATATATTGGCAGAATCTGTGGATTCCCAGTGATCACAAAAAACACTTAAAATCGCTCTATCTCTTCTAGTTTAGCCAGAAAACGCGTTTAAAGTTTTGCAAAAGATTTTTTTAAATATCTCCAAAAATATTTTTGCCACAGACTATTATCATATATTGGCAGAATCTGTGGATTCCCAGTGATCACAAAAAACACTTAAAATCGCTCTATCTCTTCTAGTTTAGCCAGAAAACGCGTTTAAAGTTTTGCAAAAGATTTTTTTAAATATCTCCAAAAATATTTTTGCCACAGCCTATTATCATATATTGGCAGAATCTGTGGATTCCCAGTGATCACAAAAAACACTTAAAATCGCTCTATCTCTTCTAGTTTAGCCAGAAAACGCGTTTAAAGTTTTGCAAAAGATTTTTTTAAATATCTCCAAAAGTATTTTTGCCACAGCCTATTATCATATATTGGCAGAATCTGTGGATTCCCAGTGATCACAAAAAACACTTGAAATCGCTCTATCTCTTCTAGTTTCGCCAGAAAACGCGTTTAAAGTTTTGCAAAAGATTTTTTTAAATATCTCCAAAAATATTTTTACCACAGACTATTATCATATATTGGCAGAATCTGTGGATTCCCAGTGATCACAAAAAACACTTAAAATCGCTCTATCTTTTCTAGTTTCGCCAGAAAACGCGTTTAAAGTTTTGCAAAAGATTTTTTTAAATATCTCCAAAAATATTTTTACCACAGACTATTATCATATATTGGCAGAATCTGTGGATTCCCAGTAATCACAAAAAACACTTAAAATCGCTCTATCTTTTCTAGTTTAGCCAGAAAACGCGTTTAAAGTTTTGCAAAGGATTTTTTTAAATATCTCCAAAAATATTTTTGCCACAGCCTATTATCATATATTGGCAGAATCTGTGGACTCCCATTCATCACAAAAAACACTTAAAATCGCTCTATTTCTTCTAGTTTAGCCAGAAAACGAGTTTAAAGTTTTGCAAAAGATTTTTTTAAATATCTCCAAAAATACTTTTGCCACAGCCTATTATCATAATCTGTGGATTCCCAGTGATCACAAAAAACACTTAAAATCGCTCTATCTCTTCTAGTTTAGCCAGAAAACGCGTTTAAAGTTTTGCAAAAGATTTTTTTAAATATCTCCAAAAATATTTTTGCCACAGCCTATTATCATATATCGGCAGAATTTGTGGACTCCCAGTGATCACAAAAAACACTTAAAATCGCTCTATCTGTTCTAGTTTAGCCAGAAAACGCGTTTAAAGTTTTGCAAAAGATTTTTTTAAATATCTCCAAAAATATTTTTGCCACAGACTATTATCATATATTGGCAGAATCTGTGGACTCCCAGTGATCACAAAAAAACACTTAAAATCGCTCTATCTCTTCTAGTTTAGCCAGAAAACGCGTTTAAAGTTTTGCAAAAGATTTTTTAAATATCTCCAGAAATATTTTTGCCACAGCCTATTATCATATATTGGCAGAATCTGTGGATTCCCAGTGATCACAAAAAACACTTAAAATCGCTCTATTTCTTCTAGTTTAGCCAGAAAACGCGTTTAAAGTTTTGCAAAAGATTTTTTTAAATATCTCCAAAAATATTTTTGCCACAGCCTATTATCATATATTGGCAGAATCTGTGGACTCCCAGTTATCACAAAAAACACTTAAAATCGCTCTATCTCTTCTAGTTTAGCCAGAAAACGCGTTTAAAGTTTTGCAAAAGATTTTTTTAAATATCTCCAAAAATATTTTTGCCACAGCCTATTATCATATATTGGCAGAATCTGTGGTTCCCAGTGATCACAAAAAACACGTAAAATCGCTCTATCTCTTCTAGTTTAGCCAGAAAACGCGTTTAAAGTTTTGCAAAAGATTTTTTTAAATATCTCCAAAAATATTTTTGTTACAGCCTATTATCATATATTGGCAGAATCTGTGGACTCCCAGTTATCACAAAAAACACTTAAAATCGCTCTATCTCTTCTAGTTTAGCCAGAAAACGCGTTTAAAGTTTTGCAAAAGATTTTTTTAAATATCTCCAAAAATATTTTTGCCACAGCCTATTATCATATATTGGCAGAATCTGTGGATTCCCAGTGATCGCAAAAAACACTTAAAATCGCTCTATCTGTTCTAGTTTAGCCAGAAAACGCATTTAAAGTTTTGCAAAAGATTTTTTTAAATATCTCCAGAAATATTTTTGCCACAGCCTATTATCATATATTGGCAGAATCTGTGGATTCCCAGTGATCACAAAAAACACTTAAAATCGCTCTATCTCTTCTAGTTTAGCCAGAAAACGCGTTTAAAGTTTTGCAAAAGATTTTTTTAAATATCTCCAAAAATATTTTTGCCACAGCCTATTATCATATATTGGCAGAATCTGTGGATTCCCAGTGATCACAAAAAACACTTAAAATCGCTCTATCTCTTCTAGTTTAGCCAGAAAACGCGTTTAAAGTTTTGCAAAAGATTTTTTTAAATATCTCCAAAAATATTTTTGCCACAGCCTATTATCATATATTGGCAGAATCTGTGGATTCCCAGTGATCGCAAAAAACACTTAAAATCGCTCTATCTGTTCTAGTTTAGCCAGAAAACGCATTTAAAGTTTTGCAAAAGATTTTTTTAAATATCTCCAAAAATATTTTTGCCACAGCCTATTATCATATATTGGCAGAATCTGTGGATTCCCAGTGATCACAAAAAACACTTAAAATCGCTCTATCTCTTCTAGTTTAGCCAGAAAACGCGTTTAAAGTTTTGCAAAAGATTTTTTTAAATATCTCTAGAAATATTTTTGCCACAGCCTATTATCATATATTGGCAGAATCTGTGGATTCCCAGTGATCACAAAAAACAATTAAAATCGCTCTATCTCTTCTAGTTTAGCCAGTAAACGCGTTTAAAGTTTTGCAAAAGGTTTTTTTAAATATCTCCAAAAATATTTTTGCCACAGCCTATTATCATATATTGGCAGAATCTGTGGATTCCCAGTGATCACAAAAAACACTTAAAATCGCTCTATCTCTTCTAGTTTAGCCAGAAAACGCGTTTAAAGTTTTGCAAAAGATTTTTTTAAATATCTCCAAAAGTATTTTTGCCACAGCCTATTATCATATATTGGCAGAATCTGTGGACTCCCATTGATCACAAAAAACACTTAAAATCGCTCTATTTCTTCTAGTTTAGCCAGAAAACGAGTTTAAAGTTTTGCAAAAGATTTTTTTAAATATCTCCAAAAATATTTTTGCCACAGCCTATTATCATAATCTGTGGATTCCCAGTGATCACAAAAAACACTTAAAATCGCTCTATCTCTTCTAGTTTAGCCAGAAAACGCGTTTAAAGTTTTGCAAAAGATTTTTTTAAATATCTCCAAAAATATTTTTGCCACAGCCTATTATCATATATCGGCAGAATTTGTGGACTCCCAGTGATCACAAAAAACACTTAAAATCGCTCTATCTGTTCTAGTTTAGCCAGAAAACGCGTTTAAAGTTTTGCAAAAGATTTTTTTAAATATCTCCAAAAATATTTTTGCCACAGACTATTATCATAATATATTGGCAGAATCTGTGGACTCCCAGTGATCACAAAAAACACTTAAAATCGCTCTATCTGTTCTAGTTTAGCCAGAAAACGCGTTTAAAGTTTTGCAAAAGATTTTTTTAAATATCTCCAGAAATATTTTTGCCACAGCCTATTATCATATATTGGCAGAATCTGTGGATTCCCAGTGATCACAAAAAACACTTAAAATCGCTCTATTTCTTCTAGTTTAGCCAGAAAACGCGTTTAAAGTTTTGCAAAAGATTTTTTTAAATATCTCCAAAAATATTTTTGCCACAGCCTATTATCATAATCTGTGGATTCCCAGTGATCACAAAAAACACTTAAAATCGCTCTATCTCTTCTAGTTTAGCCAGAAAACGCGTTTAAAGTTTTGCAAAAGATTTTTTTAAATATCTCCAAAAATATTTTTGCCACAGCCTATTATCATATATCGGCAGAATTTGTGGACTCCCATTGATCACAAAAAACACTTAAAATCGCTCTATTTCTTCTAGTTTAGCCAGAAAACGAGTTTAAAGTTTTGCAAAAGATTTTTTTAAATATCTCCAAAAATATTTTTGCCACAGCCTATTATCATAATCTGTGGATTCCCAGTGATCACAAAAAACACTTAAAATCGCTCTATCTCTTCTAGTTTAGCCAGAAAACGCGTTTAAAGTTTTGCAAAAGATTTTTTTAAATATCTCCAAAAATATTTTTGCCACAGCCTATTATCATATATCGGCAGAATTTGTGGACTCCCAGTGATCACAAAAAACACTTAAAATCGCTCTATCTGTTCTAGTTTAGCCAGAAAACGCGTTTAAAGTTTTGCAAAAGGTTTTTTTAAATATCTCCAAAAATATTTTTGCCACAGCCTATTATCATATATTGGCAGAATCTGTGGATTCCCAGTGATCACAAAAAACACTTAAAATCGCTCTATCTCTTCTAGTTTAGCCAGAAAACGCGTTTAAAGTTTTGCAAAAGATTTTTTTAAATATCTCCAAAAGTATTTTTGCCACAGCCTATTATCATATATTGGCAGAATCTGTGGATTCCCAGTGATCACAAAAAACAATTAAAATCGCTCTATCTCTTCTAGTTTAGCCAGTAAACGCGTTTAAAGTTTTGCAAAAGGTTTTTTTAAATATCTCCAAAAATATTTTTGCCACAGCCTATTATCATATATTGGCAGAATCTGTGGATTCCCAGTGATCACAAAAAACACTTAAAATCGCTCTATCTCTTCTAGTTTAGCCAGAAAACGCGTTTAAAGTTTTGCAAAAGATTTTTTTAAATATCTCCAAAAGTATTTTTGCCACAGCCTATTATCATATATTGGCAGAATCTGTGGATTCCCAGTGATCACAAAAAACACTTAAAATCGCTCTACCTCTTCTAGTTTCGCCAGAAAACGCGTTTAAAGTTTTGCAAAAGATTTTTTTAAATATCTCCAAAAATATTTTTGCCACAGCCTATTATCATATATTGGCAGAATCTGTGGATTCCCAGTGATCACAAAAAACAATTAAAATCGCTCTATCTCTTCTAGTTTAGCCAGTAAACGCGTTTAAAGTTTTGCAAAAGGTTTTTTTAAATATCTCCAAAAATATTTTTGCCACAGCCTATTATCATATATTGGCAGAATCTGTGGATTCCCAGTGATCACAAAAAACACTTAAAATCGCTCTATCTCTTCTAGTTTAGCCAGAAAACGTGTTTAAAGTTTTGCAAAAGACTTTTTTAAATATCTCTAGAAATATTTTTGCCACAGCCTATTATCATATATTGGCAGAATCTGTGGATTCCCAGTGATCACAAAAAACAATTAAAATCGCTCTATCTCTTCTAGTTTAGCCAGTAAACGCGTTTAAAGTTTTGCAAAAGGTTTTTTTAAATATCTCCAAAAATATTTTTGCCACAGCCTATTATCATATATTGGCAGAATCTGTGGATTCCCAGTGATCACAAAAAACACTTAAAATCGCTCTATCTCTTCTAGTTTAGCCAGAAAACGCGTTTAAAGTTTTGCAAAAGATTTTTTTAAATATCTCCAAAAGTATTTTTGCCACAGCCTATTATCATATATTGGCAGAATCTGTGGATTCCCAGTGATCACAAAAAACACTTAAAATCGCTCTACCTCTTCTAGTTTCGCCAGAAAACGCGTTTAAAGTTTTGCAAAAGATTTTTTTAAATATCTCCAAAAATATTTTTACCACAGACTATTATCATATATTGGCAGAATCTGTGGATTCCCAGTGATCACAAAAAACACTTAAAATCGCTCTATCTTTTCTAGTTTCGCCAGAAAACGCGTTTAAAGTTTTGCAAAAGATTTTTTTAAATATCTCCAAAAATATTTTTACCACAGACTATTATCATATATTGGCAGAATCTGTGGATTCCCAGTGATCACAAAAAACACTTAAAATCGCTCTATCTTTTCTAGTTTAGCCAGAAAACGCGTTTAAAGTTTTGCAAAGGATTTTTTTAAATATCTCCAAAAATATTTTTGCCACAGCCTATTATCATATATTGGCAGAATCTGTGGACTCCCATTGATCACAAAAAACACTTAAAATCGCTCTATTTCTTCTAGTTTAGCCAGAAAACGAGTTTAAAGTTTTGCAAAAGATTTTTTTAAATATCTCCAAAAATATTTTTGCCACAGCCTATTATCATAATCTGTGGATTCCCAGTGATCACAAAAAACACTTAAAATCGCTCTATCTCTTCTAGTTTAGCCAGAAAACGCGTTTAAAGTTTTGCAAAAGATTTTTTTAGTTAAATATCTCCAAAAATATTTTTGCCACAGCCTATTATCATATATTGGCAGAATCTGTGGATTCCCAGTGATCACAAAAAACACTTAAAATCGCTCTATCTCTTCTAGTTTAGCCAGAAAACGCATTTAAAGTTTTGCAAAAGATTTTTTAAATATCTCCAAAAATATTTTTGCCACAGACTATTATCATATATTGGCAGAATCTGTGGACTCCCAGTGATCACAAAAAACACTTAAAATCGCTCTATCTGTTCTAGTTTAGCCAGAAAACGCGTTTAAAGTTTTGCAAAAGATTTTGTTAAATATCTCCAAAAATATTTTTGCCACAGCCTATTATCATATATTGGCAGAATCTGTGGATTCCCAGTGATCACAAAAAGCACTTAAAATCGCTCTATCTCTTCTAGTTTAGCCAGAAAACGCGTTTAAAGTTTTGCAAAAGAATTTTTAAATATCTCCAAAAATATTTTTGCCACAGCCTATCATCATATATTGGCAGAATCTGTGGATTCCCAGTGATCACAAAAAACACTTAAAATCGCTCTATCTCTTCTAGTTTAGCCAGAAAACGCGTGTAAAGTTTTGCAAAAGATTTTTTTAAATATCTCCAAAAGTATTTTTGCCACAGTCTATTATCATATAATGGCAGAATCTGTGGATTTCCAGTGATCACAAAAAACACTTAAAATCGCTCTATCTCTTCTAGTTTAGCCAGAAAACGCGTTTAAAGTTTTGCAAAAGATTTTTTAAATATCTCCAAAAATATTTTTGCCACAGCCTATTATCATATATTGGCAGAATCTGTGGATTCCCAGTGATCACTATAAACACATAAAATCGCTCTATCTCTTCTAGTTTAGCCAGAAAACGCATTTAAAGTTTTGCAAAAGATTTTTTTAAATATCTCCAAAAATATTTTTGCCACAGACTATTATCATATATTGGCAGAATCTGTGGATTCCCAGTGATCACAAAAAACATTTAAAATCGCTCTATCTCTTCTAGTTTAGCCAGAAAACGCGTTTAAAGTTTTGCAAAAGATTTTTTTAAATATCTCCAAAAATATTTTTACCACAGACTATTATCATATATTGGCAGAATCTGTGGATTCCCAGTGATCACTAAAAACACTTAAAATCGCTCTATCTCTTCTAGTTTAGCCAGAAAACGTATTTAAAGTTTTGCAAAAGATTTTTTTAAATATCTCCAAAAATATTTTTGCCACAGACTATTATCATATATTGGCAGAATCTGTGGATTCCCAGTGATCACAAAAAACACTTAAAATCGCTCTATCTCTTCTAGTTTAGCCAGAAAACGCGTTTAAAGTTTTGCAAAAGATTTTTTTAAATATCTCCAGAAATATTTTTGCCACAGCCTATTATCATATATTGGCAGAATCTGTGGACTCCCAGTAATCGCAAAAAACACTTAAAATCGCTCTATCTGTTCTAGTTTAGCCGGAAAACGCGTTTAAAGTTTTGCAAAAGATTTTTTTAAATATCTCCAAAAATATTTTTGCCACAGCCTATTATCATATATTGGCAGAATCTGTGGATTCCCAGTGATCACAAAAAACACTTAAAATCGCTCTATCTCTTCTAGTTTAGCCAGAAAACGCGTTTAAAGTTTTGCAAAAGATTTTTTTAAATATCTCCAAAAATATTTTTACCACAGACTATTATCATATATTGGCAGAATCTGTGGATTCCTAGTGATCACTAAAAACACTTAAAATCGCTCTATCTCTTCTAGTTTAGCCAGAAAACGTATTTAAAGTTTTGCAAAAGATTTTTTTAAATATCTCCAAAAATATTTTTGCCACAGACTATTATCATATATTGGCAGAATCTGTGGATTCCCAGTGATCACAAAAAACACTTAAAATCGCTCTATCTCTTCTAGTTTAGCCAGAAAACGCGTTTAAAGTTTTGCAAAAGATTTTTTAAATATCTCCAGAAATATTTTTGCCACAGCCTATTATCATATATTGGCAGAATCTGTGGACTCCCAGTAATCGCAAAAAACACTTAAAATCGCTCTATCTGTTCTAGTTTAGCCGGAAAACGCGTTTAAAGTTTTGCAAAAGATTTTTTTAAATATCTCCAAAAATATTTTTGCCACAGCCTATTATCATATATTGGCAGAATCTGTGGATTCCCAGTGATCACAAAAAACACTTAAAATCGCTCTATCTCTTCTAGTTTAGCCAGAAAACGGGTTTAAAGTTTTCCAAAAGATTTTTTTCTTTAATATCTCCAAAAATATTTTTGCCACAGCCTATTATCATATATTGGCAGAATCTGTGGATTCCCAGTGATCACAAAAAAACACTTAAAATCGCTCTATCTCTTCTAGTTTAGCCAGAAAACGTGTTTAAAGTTTTTCAAAAGATTTTTTTAATTATCTCCAAAAATATGTTTGCCACAGACTATTATCATATATTGGCAGAATCTGTGGATTCCCAGTGATCACAAAAAACACTTAAAATCGCTCTATCTCTTCTAGTTTAGCCAGAAAACGCGTTTAAAGTTTTGCAAAAGATTTTTTTAAATATCTCCAAAAATATTTTTGCCACAGCCTATTATCATATATTGGCAGAATCTGTGGATTCCCAGTGATCACAAAAAACACTTAAAATCGCTCTATCTCTTCTAGTTTAGCCAGAAAACGCGTTTAAAGTTTTCCAAAAGATTTTTTTAAATATCTCCAAAAATATTTTTGCCACAGACTATTATCATATATTGGCAGAATCTGTGGATTCCCAGTGATCACAAAAAACACTTAAAATCGCTCTATCTCTTCTAGTTTAGCCAGAAAACGCGTTTAAAGATTTGCAAAAGATTTTTTTAAATATCTCCAAAAATATTTTTGCCACAGCCTATTATCATATATCGGCAGAATCTGTGGATTCTCAGTGATCACAAAAAACACTTAATATCGCTCTATCTCTTCTAGTTTAGCCAGAAAACGCGTTTAAAGTTTTGCAAAAGATTTTTTTAAATATCTCCAAAAATATTTTTGCCACAGCCTATTATTATATATTGGCAGAATCTGTGGATTCCCAGTGATCACAAAAAACACTTAAAATCGCTCTATCTCTTCTAGTTTAGCCAGAAAACGCGTTTAAAGTTTTGCAAAAGATTTTTTTAAATATCTCCAAAAATATTTTTGCCACAGCCTATTATCATATATTGGCAGAATCTGTGTATTCCCAGTGATCACAAAAAACACTTAAAATCGCTCTATCTCTTCTAGTTTAGCCAGAAAATGCGTTTAAAGTTTTGCAAAAGATTTTTTTAAATATCTCCAAAAATATTTTTGCCACAGCCTATTATCATATATTGGCAGAATCTGTGGACTCCCAGTGATCACAAAAAACACTTAAAATCGCTCTATCTCTTCTAGTTTAGCCAGAAAACGCGTTTAAAGTTTTGCAAAAAATTTTTTTAAATATCTCCAAAAATATTTTTGCCACAGCCTATTATCATATATTGGCAGAATCTGTGGATTCCCAGTGATCACAAAAAACACTTAAAATCGCTCTATCTCTTCTAGTTTAGCCAGAAAACGCGTTTAAAGTTTTGCAAAAGATTTTTTTAAATATCTCCAAAAATATTTTTGCCACAGACTATTATCATATATTGGCAGAATCTGTGGATTCCCAGTGATCACAAAAAACACTTAAAATCGCTCTATCTCTTCTAGTTTAGCCAGAAAACGCGTTTAAAATTTTGCAACACATTTTTTTAAATATCTCCAAAAATATTTTTGCTACAGCCTATCATCATATATTGGCAGAATCTGTGGATTCCCAGTGATCACAAAAAACACTTAAAATCGCTCTATCTCTTCTAGTTTAGCCAGAAAACGCGTTTAAAGTTTTGCAAAAGATTTTTTTAAATATCTCCAAAAATATTTTTGCCACAGAATATTATCATATATTGGCAGAATCTGTGGATTCCCAGTGATCACAAAAAACACTTAAAATCGCTCTATCTCTTCTAGTTTAGCCAGAAAACGCATTTAAAGTTTTGCAAAAGATTTTTTTAAATATCTCCAAAAATATTTTTGCCACAGCCTATTATCATATATTTTCAGAATCTATGGACTCCCAGTGATCACAAAAAACACTTAAAATCGCTCTATCTCTTCTAGTTTAGCCAGAAAACGCGTTTAAAGTTTTGCAAAAGATTTTTTTAAATATCTCCAAAAATATTTTTGCCACAGAATATTATCATATATTGGCAGAATCTGTGGATTCCCAGTGATCACAAAAAACACTTAAAATCGCTCTATCTCTTCTAGTTTAGCCAGAAAACGCATTTAAAGTTTTGCAAAAGATTTTTTTAAATATCTCCAAAAATATTTTTGCCACAGACTATTATCATATATTGGCAGAATCTGTGGATTCCGAGTGATCACAAAAAACACTTAAAATCGCTCTATCTCTTCTAGTTTAGCCAGAAAACGCGTTTAAAGTTTTGCAAAAGATTTTTTTAAAAATCTCCAAAAATATTTTTGCCACAGCCTATTATCATATATTGGCAGAATCTGTGGATTCCCAGTGATCACAAAAAACACTTAAAATCGCTCTATCTCTTCTAGTTTAGCCAGAAAACGCGTTTAAAGTTTTGCAAAAGATTTTTTTAAATATCTCCAAAAGTATTTTTGCCACAGCCTATTATCATATATTTGCAGAATCTGTGGATTCCCAGTGATCACAAAAAACACTTAAAATCGCTCTATCTCTTCTAGTTTAGCCAGAAAACGCGTTTAAAGTTTTGCAAAAGATTTTTTTAAATATCTCCGAAAATATTTTTGCCACAGCCTATTATCATATATTGGCAGAATCTGTGGACTCCCAGTGATCACAAAAAAAACTTAAAATCGCTCTATCTCTTCTAGTTTAGCCAGAAAACGCGTTTAAAGTTTTGCAAAAGATTTTTTTAAATATCTCCAAAAATATTTTTGCCACAGCCTATTATCATATATTGGCAGAATCTGTGGATTCCCAGTGATCACAAAAAACACTTAAAATCGCTCTATCTCTTCTAGTTTAGCCAGAAAACGCGTTTAAAGTTTTGCAAAAAATTTTTTTAAATATCTCCAAAAATATTTTTGCCACAGACTATTATCATATATTGGCAGAATCTGTGGATTCCGAGTGATCACAAAAAACACTTAAAATCGCTCTATCTCTTCTAGTTTAGCCAGAAAACGCGTTTAAAGTTTTGCAAAAGATTTTTTTCTTTAATATCTCCAAAAATATTTTTGCCACAGCCTATTATCATATATTGGCAGAATCTGTGGATTCCCGGTGATCACAAAAAACACTTAAAATCGCTCTATCTCTTCTAGTTTAGCCAGAAAACGCGTTTAAAGTTTTGCAAAAAATTTTTTTAAATATCTCCAAAAATTTTGCCACAGACTATTATCATATATTGGCAGAATCTGTGGATTCCGAGTGATCACAAAAAACACTTAAAATCGCTCTATCTCTTCTAGTTTAGCCAGAAAACGCGTTTAAAGTTTTGCAAAAATTTTTTTTAAATATCTCCAAAAATATTTTTGCCACAGACTATTATCATATATTGGCAGAATCTGTGGATTCCGAGTGATCACAAAAAACACTTAAAATCGCTCTATCTCTTCTAGTTTAGCCAGAAAACGCGTTTAAAGTTTTGCAAAAGATTTTTTTAAATATCTCCAAAAATATTTTTGCCACAGCCTATTATCATATATTGGCAGAATCTGTGGATTCCCGGTGATCACAAAAAACACTTAAAATCGCTCTATCTCTTCTAGTTTAGCCAGAAAACGCGTTTAAAGTTTTGCAAAAATTTTTTTTAAATATCTCCAAAAATATTTTTGCCACAGACTATTATCATATATTGGCAGAATCTGTGGATTCCGAGTGATCACAAAAAACACTTAAAATCGCTCTATCTCTTCTAGTTTAGCCAGAAAACGCGTTTAAAGTTTTGCAAAAGATTTTTTTAAATATCTCCAAAAATATTTTTGCCACAGCCTATTATCATATATTGGCAGAATCTGTGGATTCCCGGTGATCACAAAAAACACTTAAAATCGCTCTATCTCTTCTAGTTTAGCCAGAAAACGCGTTTGAAGTTTTGCAAAAAATTTTTTTAAATATCTCCAAAAATATTTTTGCCACAGACTATTATCATATATTGGCAGAATCTGTGGATTCCCAGTGATCACAAAAAACACTTAAAATCGCTCTATCTCTTCTAGTTTAGCCAGAAAACGCGTTTAAAGTTTTGCAAAAGATTTTTTTAAATATCTATAAAAATATTTTTGCCACAGCCTATTATCATATATTGGCAGAATCTGTGGATTCCCAGTGATCACTAAAAACACTTAAAATCGCTCTTTCTGTTCTAGTTTAGCCAGAAAACGCGTTTAAAATTTTGCAACACATTTTTTTAAATATCTCCAAAAATATTTTTGCCACAGCCTATTATCATATATTGGCAGAATCTGTGGATTCCCAGTGATCACAAAAAACACTTAAAATCGCTCTATCTCTTCTAGTTTAGCCAGAAAACGCGTTTAAAGTTTTGCAAAAAATTTTTTTAAATATCTCCAAAAATATTTTTGCCACAGACTATTATCATATATTGGCAGAATCTGTGGATTCCGAGTGATCACAAAAAACACTTAAAATCGCTCTATCTCTTCTAGTTTAGCCAGAAAACGCGTTTAAAGTTTTGCAAAAGATTTTTTTAAATATCTCCAAAAATATTTTTGCCACAGAATATTATCATATATTGGCAGAATCTGTGGATTCCCAGTGATCACAAAAAAACACTTAAAATCGCTCTATCTTTTCTAGTTTAGCCAGAAAACGCATTTAAAGTTTTGCAGAAGATTTTTTTAAATATCTCCAAAAATATTTTTGCGACAGACTATTATCATATATTGGCAGAATCTGTGGATTCCCAGTGATCACAAAAAACACTTAAAATCGCTCTATCTCTTCTAGTTTAGCCAGAAAACGCGTTTAAAGTTTTGCAAAAGATTTTTTTAAATATCTCCAAAAATATTTTTGCCACAGCCTATTATCATATATTGGCAGAATCTGTGGATTCCCAGTGATCACAAAAAACACTTAAAATCGCTCTATCTCTTCTAGTTTAGCCAGAAAACGCGTTTAAAGTTTTGCAAAAGATTTTTTTAAATATCTCCAAAAATATTTTTGCCACAGACTATTATCATATATTGGCAGAATCTGTGGATTCCCAGTGATCACAAAAAACACTTAAAATCGCTCTATCTCTTCTAGTTTAGCCAGAAAACGCGTTTAAAGTTTTGCAAAAGATTTTTTTAAATATCTATAAAAATATTTTTGCCACAGCCTATTATCATATATTGGCAGAATCTGTGGATTCCCAGTGATCACTAAAAACACTTAAAATCGCTCTTTCTGTTCTAGTTTAGCCAGAAAACGCGTTTAAAATTTTGCAACACATTTTTTTAAATATCTCCAAAAATATTTTTGCCACAGCCTATTATCATATATTGGCAGAATCTGTGGATTCCCACTGATCACAAAAAACACTTAAAATCGCTCTATCTCTTCTAGTTTAGCCAGAAAACGCGTTTAAAGTTTTGCAAAAAATTTTTTTAAATATCTCCAAAAATATTTTTGCCACAGACTATTATCATATATTGGCAGAATCTGTGGATTCCGAGTGATCACAAAAAACACTTAAAATCGCTCTATCTCTTCTAGTTTAGCCAGAAAACGCGTTTAAAGTTTTGCAAAAGATTTTTTTAAATATCTCCAAAAATATTTTTGCCACAGCCTATTATCATATATTGGCAGAATCTGTGGATTCCCGGTGATCACAAAAAACACTTAAAATCGCTCTATCTCTTCTAGTTTAGCCAGAAAACGCGTTTAAAGTTTTGCAAAAAATTTTTTTAAATATCTCCAAAAATATTTTTGCCACAGACTATTATCATATATTGGCAGAATCTGTGGATTCCCAGTGATCACAAAAAACACTTAAAATCGCTCTATCTCTTCTAGTTTAGCCAGAAAACGCGTTTAAAGTTTTGCAAAAGATTTTTTTAAATATCTATAAAAATATTTTTGCCACAGCCTATTATCATATATTGGCAGAATCTGTGGATTCCCAGTGATCACTAAAAACACTTAAAATCGCTCTTTCTGTTCTAGTTTAGCCAGAAAACGCGTTTAAAATTTTGCAACACATTTTTTTAAATATCTCCAAAAATATTTTTGCCACAGCCTATTATCATATATTGGCAGAATCTGTGGATTCCCAGTGATCACAAAAAACACTTAAAATCGCTCTATCTCTTCTAGTTTAGCCAGAAAACGCGTTTAAAGTTTTGCAAAAAATTTTTTTAAATATCTCCAAAAATATTTTTGCCACAGACTATTATCATATATTGGCAGAATCTGTGGATTCCGAGTGATCACAAAAAACACTTAAAATCGCTCTATCTCTTCTAGTTTAGCCAGAAAACGCGTTTAAAGTTTTGCAAAAGATTTTTTTAAATATCTCCAAAAATATTTTTGCCACAGAATATTATCATATATTGGCAGAATCTGTGGATTCCCAGTGATCACAAAAAACACTTAAAATCGCTCTATCTTTTCTAGTTTAGCCAGAAAACGCATTTAAAGTTTTGCAGAAGATTTTTTTAAATATCTCCAAAAATATTTTTGCGACAGACTATTATCATATATTGGCAGAATCTGTGGATTCCCAGTGATCACAAAAAACACTTAAAATCGCTCTATCTCTTCTAGTTTAGCCAGAAAACGCGTTTAAAGTTTTGCAAAAGATTTTTTTAAATATCTCCAAAAATATTTTTGCCACAGCCTATTATCATATATTGGCAGAATCTGTGGATTCCCAGTGATCACAAAAAACACTTAAAATCGCTCTATCTCTTCTAGTTTAGCCAGAAAACGCGTTTAAAGTTTTGCAAAAGATTTTTTTAAATATCTCCAAAAATATTTTTGCCACAGACTATTATCATATATTGGCAGAATCTGTGGATTCCCAGTGATCACAAAAAACACTTAAAATCGCTCTATCTCTTCTAGTTTAGCCAGAAAACGCGTTTAAAGTTTTGCAAAAGATTTTTTTAAATATCTATAAAAATATTTTTGCCACAGCCTATTATCATATATTGGCAGAATCTGTGGATTCCCAGTGATCACTAAAAACACTTAAAATCGCTCTTTCTGTTCTAGTTTAGCCAGAAAACGCGTTTAAAATTTTGCAACACATTTTTTTAAATATCTCCAAAAATATTTTTGCCACAGCCTATTATCATATATTGGCAGAATCTGTGGATTCCCACTGATCACAAAAAACACTTAAAATCGCTCTATCTCTTCTAGTTTAGCCAGAAAACGCGTTTAAAGTTTTGCAAAAAATTTTTTTAAATATCTCCAAAAATATTTTTGCCACAGACTATTATCATATATTGGCAGAATCTGTGGATTCCGAGTGATCACAAAAAACACTTAAAATCGCTCTATCTCTTCTAGTTTAGCCAGAAAACGCGTTTAAAGTTTTGCAAAAGATTTTTTTAAATATCTCCAAAAATATTTTTGCCACAGCCTATTATCATATATTGGCAGAATCTGTGGATTCCCAGTGATCACAAAAAACACTTAAAATCGCTCTATCTTTTCTAGTTTAGCCAGAAAACGCATTTAAAGTTTTGCAAAAAATTTTTTTAAATATCTCCAAAAATATTTTTGCCACAGAATATTATCATATATTGGCAGAATCTGTGGATTCCCAGTGATCACAAAAAACACTTAAAATCGCTCTATCTTTTCTAGTTTAGCCAGAAAACGCATTTAAAGTTTTGCAAAAGATTTTTTTAAATATCTCCAAAAATATTTTTGCGACAGACTATTATCATATATTGGCAGAATCTGTGGATTCCCAGTGATCACAAAAAACACTTAAAATCGCTCTATCTCTTCTAGTTTAGCCAGAAAACGCGTTTAAAGTTTTGCAAAAGATTTTTTTAAATATCTCCAAAAATATTTTTGCCACAGCCTATTATCATATATTGGCAGAATCTGTGGATTCCCAGTGATCACTAAAAACACTTTAAATCGCTCTATCTGTTCTAGTTTAGCCAGAAAACGCGTTTAAAATTTTGCAAAAATTTTTTTTAAATATCTCCAAAAATATTTTTGCCACAGACTATTATCATATATTGGCAGAATCTGTGGATTCCGAGTGATCACAAAAAACACTTAAAATCGCTCTATCTCTTCTAGTTTAGCCAGAAAACGCATTTAAAGTTTTGCAAAAGATTTTTTTAAATATCTCCAAAAATATTTTTGCCACAGACTATTATCATATATTGGCAGAATCTGTGGATTCCCAGTGATCACAAAAAACACTTAAAATCGCTCTATCTCTTCTAGTTTAGCCAGAAAACGCGTTTAAAGTTTTGCAAAAGATTTTTTTAAATATCTCCAAAAATATTTTTGCCACAGCCTATTATTATAATCTGTGAATTCCCAGTGATCACAAAAAACACTTAAAATCGCTCTATCTCTTCTAGTTTAGCCAGAAAACGCATTTAAAGTTTTGCAAAAGATTTTTTTAAATATCTCCAAAAATATTTTTGCCACAGACTATTATCATATATTGGCAGAATCTGTGGATTCCCAGTGATCACAAAAAACACTTAAAATCGCTCTATCTCTTCTAGTTTAGCCAGAAAACGCGTTTAAAGTTTTGTAAAAGATTTTTTTAAATATCTCCAAAAATATTTTTGCCACAGCCTATTATTATAATCTGTGAATTCCCAGTGATCACAAAAAACACTTAAAATCGCTCTATCTCTTCTAGTTTAGCCAGAAAACGCGTTTAAAGTTTTGCAAAAGATTTTTTTAAATATCTCCAAAAATATTTTTGCCACAGACTATTATCATATATTGGCAGAATCTGTGGACTCCCAGTTATCACAAAAAACACTTAAAATCGCTCTATCTCTTCTAGTTTAGCCAGAAAACGCGTTTAAAGTTTTGCAAAATATTTTTTTAAATATCTCCAAAAATATTTTTGCCACAGCCTATTATCATATATTGGCAGAATCTGTGGATTCCCAGTGATCACAAAAAACACTTAAAATCGCTCTATCTCTTCTAGTTTAGCCAGAAAACGCGTTTAAAGTTTTGCAAAAAATTTTTTTAAATATCTCCAAAAATATTTTTGCCACAGACTATTATCATATATTGGCAGAATCTGTGGATTCCGAGTGATCACAAAAAACACTTAAAATCGCTCTATCTCTTCTAGTTTAGCCAGAAAACGCGTTTAAAGTTTTGCAAAAGATTTTTTTAAATATCTCCAAAAATATTTTTGCCACAGACTATTATCATATATTGGCAGAATCTGTGGATTCCCAGTGATCACAAAAAACACTTAAAATCGCTCTATCTCTTCTAGTTTAGCCAGAAAACGCGTTTAAAGTTTTGCAAAAGATTTTTTTAAATATCTCCAAAAATATTTTTGCCACAGACTATTATCATATATTGGCAGCATCTGTAAATTCCCAGTGATCACAAAAAACACTTAAAATCGCTTTATCTCTTCTAGTTTAGCCAGAAAACGCGTTTAAAGTTTTGCAAAAGATTTTTTTAAATATCTCCAAAAATATTTTTGCCACAGCCTATTATCATATATTGGCAGAATCTGTGGATTCCCAGTGATCACAAAAAACACTTAAAATCGCTCTATCTCTTCTAGTTTAGCCAGAAAACGCGTTTAAAGTTTTGCAAAAAATTTTTTTAAATATCTCCAAAAATATTTTTGCCACAGACTATTATCATATATTGGCAGAATCTGTGGATTCCGAGTGATCACAAAAAACACTTAAAATCGCTCTATCTCTTCTAGTTTAGCCAGAAAACGCGTTTAAAGTTTTGCAAAAGATTTTTTTAAATATCTCCAAAAATATTTTTGCCACAGCCTATTATCATATATTGGCAGAATCTGTGGATTCCCAGTGATCACAAAAAACACTTAAAATCGCTCTATCTCTTCTAGTTTAGCCAGAAAACGCGTTTAAAGTTTTGCAAAAAATTTTTTTAAATATCTCCAAAAATATTTTTGCCACAGCCTATTATCATATATTGGCAGAATCTGTGGATTCCCAGTGATCACAAAAAACACTTAAAATCGCTCTATCTCTTCTAGTTTAGCCAGAAAACGCGTTTAAAGTTTTGCAAAAGAATTTTTTAAATATCTCCAAAAATATTTTTGCCACAGACTATTATCATATATTGGCAGAATCTGTGGATTCCCAGTGATCACAAAAAACACTTAAAATCGCTCTATCTCTTCTAGTTTAGCCAGAAAACGCGTTTAAAGTTTTGCAAAAGATTTTTTTAAATATCTCCAAAAATATTTTTGCCACAGCCTATTATCATATATTGGCAGAATCTGTGGATTCCCAGTGATCACAAAAAACACTTAAAATCGCTCTATCTCTTCTAGTTTAGCCAGAAAACGCGTTTAAAGTTTTGCAAAAAATTTTTTTAAATATCTCCAAAAATATTTTTGCCACAGACTATTATCATATATTGGCAGAATCTGTGGATTCCGAGTGATCACAAAAAACACTTAAAATCGCTCTATCTCTTTTAGTTTAGCCAGAAAACGCGTTTAAAGTTTTGCAAAAGATTTTTTTAAATATCTCCAAAAATATATTTGCCACAGACTATTATCATATATTGGCAGAATCTGTGGATTCCCAGTGATCACAAAAAACACTTAAAATCGCTCTATCTCTTCTAGTTTAGCCAAAAGATTTTTTTAAATATCTCCAAAAATATTTTTGCCACAGACTATTATCATATATTGGCAGAATCTGTGGATTCCCAGTGATCACAAAAAACACTTAAAATCGCTCTATCTCTTCTAGTTTAGCCAGAAAACGCGTTTAAAGTTTTGCAAAAGATTTTTTTAAATATCTCCAAAAATATTTTTGCCACAGACTATTATCATATATTGGCAGAATCTGTGGATTCCGAGTGATCACAAAAAACACTTAAAATCGCTCTATCTCTTCTAGTTTAGCCAGAAAACGCGTTTAAAGTTTTGCAAAAGATTTTTTTAAATATCTCCAAAAATATTTTTGCCACAGAATATTATCATATATTGGCAGAATCTGTGGATTCCCAGTGATCACAAAAAACACTTAAAATCGCTCTATCTCTTCTAGTTTAGCCAGAAAACGCGTTTAAAGTTTTGCAAAAAATTTTTTTAAATATCTCCAAAAATATTTTTGCCACAGACTATTATCATATATTGGCAGAATCTGTGGATTCCGAGTGATCACAAAAAACACTTAAAATCGCTCTATCTCTTCTAGTTTAGCCAGAAAACGCGTTTAAAGTTTTGCAAAAGATTTTTTTAAATATCTCCAAAAATATTTTTGACACAGACTATTATCATATATTGGCAGAATCTGTGGATTCCCAGTGATCACTAAAAACACTTAAAATCGCTCTATCTGTTCTAGTTTAGCCAGAAAACGCGTTTAAAATTTTGCAACACATTTTTTTAAATATCTCCAAAAATATTTTTGCTACAGCCTATCATCATATATTGGCAGAATCTGTGGATTCCCAGTGATCACAAAAAACACTTAAAATCGCTCTATCTCTTCTAGTTTAGCCAGAAAACGCGTTTAAAGTTTTGCAAAAGATTTTTTTAAATATCTCCAAAAATATTTTTGCCACAGCCTATTATCATGGCAGAATCTGTGGATTCCCAGTGATCACAAAAAACACTTAAAATCGCTCTATCTCTTCTAGTTTAGCCAGAAAACGCGTTTAAAGTTTTGCAAAAAATTTTGGCAGAATCTGTGGATTCCCAGTGATCACAAAAAACACTTAAAATCGCTCTATCTCTTCTAGTTTAGCCAGAAAACGCGTTTAAAGTTTTGCAAAAGATTTTTTTAAATATCTCCAAAAATATTTTTGCCACAGACTATTATCATATATTGGCAGAATCTGTGGATTCCCAGTGATCACAAAAAACACTTAAAATCGCTCTATCTCTTCTAGTTTAGCCAGAAAACGCGTTTAAAGTTTTGCAAAAATTTTTTTTAAATATCTCCAAAAATATTTTTGCCACAGACTATTATCATATATTGGCAGAATCTGTGGATTCCGAGTGATCACAAAAAACACTTAAAATCGCTCTATCTCTTCTAGTTTAGCCAGAAAACGCGTTTAAAGTTTTGCAAAAGATTTTTTTAAATATCTCCAAAAATATTTTTGCCACAGACTATTATCATATATTGGCAGAATCTGTGGATTCCCAGTGATCACAAAAAACACTTAAAATCGCTCTATCTCTTCTAGTTTAGCCAGAAAACGCGTTTAAAGTTTTGCAAAAGATTTTTTTAAATATCTCCAAAAATATTTTTGCCACAGACTATTATCATATATTGGCAGAATCTGTGGATTCCCAGTGATCACAAAAAACACTTAAAATCGCTCTATCTCTTCTAGTTTAGCCAGAAAACGCGTTTAAAGTTTTGCAAAAGATTTTTTTAAATATCTCCAAAAATATTTTTGCCACAGCCTATTATCATGGCAGAATCTGTGGATTCCCAGTGATCACAAAAAACACTTAAAATCGCTCTATCTCTTCTAGTTTAGCCAGAAAACGCGTTTAAAGTTTTGGAAAAAATTTTGGCAGAATCTGTGGATTCCCAGTGATCACAAAAAACACTTAAAATCGCTCTATCTCTTCTAGTTTAGCCAGAAAACGCGTTTAAAGTTTTGCAAAAGATTTTTTTAAATATCTCCAAAAATATTTTTGCCACAGACTATTATCATATATTGGCAGAATCTGTGGATTCCCAGTGATCACAAAAAACACTTAAAATCGCTCTATCTCTTCTAGTTTAGCCAGAAAACGCGTTTAAAGTTTTGCAAAAAATTTTTTTAAATATCTCCAAAAATATTTTTGCCACAGACTATTATCATATATTGGCAGAATCTGTGGATTCCGAGTGATCACAAAAAACACTTAAAATCGCTCTATCTCTTCTAGTTTAGCCAGAAAACGCGTTTAAAGTTTTGCAAAAGATTTTTTTAAATATCTCCAAAAATATTTTTGCCACAGACTATTATCATATATTGGCAGAATCTGTGGATTCCCAGTGATCACAAAAAACACTTAAAATCGCTCTATCTCTTCTAGTTTAGCCAGAAAACGCGTTTAAAGTTTTGCAAAAGATTTTTTTAAATATCTCCAAAAATATTTTTGCCACAGACTATTATCATATATTGGCAGAATCTGTGGATTCCCAGTGATCACAAAAAACACTTAAAATCGCTCTATCTCTTCTAGTTTAGCCAGAAAACGCGTTTAAAGTTTTGCAAAAAATTTTTTTAAATATCTCCAAAAATATTTTTGCCACAGACTATTATCATATATTGGCAGAATCTGTGGATTCCGAGTGATCACAAAAAACACTTAAAATCGCTCTATCTCTTCTAGTTTAGCCAGAAAACGCGTTTAAAGTTTTGCAAAAGATTTTTTTAAATATCTCCAAAAATATTTTTGCCACAGACTATTATCATATATTGGCAGAATCTGTGGATTCCCAGTGATCACAAAAAACACTTAAAATCGCTCTATCTCTTCTAGTTTAGCCAGAAAACGCGTTTAAAGTTTTGCAAAAGATTTTTTTAAATATCTCCAAAAATATTTTTGCCACAGACTATTATCATATATTGGCAGAATCTGTGGATTCCCAGTGATCACAAAAAACACTTAAAATCGCTCTATCTCTTCTAGTTTAGCCAGAAAACGCGTTTAAAGTTTTGCAAAAGATTTTTTTAAATATCTCCAAAAATATTTTTGCCACAGACTATTATCATATATTGGCAGAATCTGTGGATTCCGAGTGATCACAAAAAACACTTAAAATCGCTCTATCTCTTCTAGTTTAGCCAGAAAACGCGTTTAAAGTTTTGCAAAAGATTTTTTTAAATATCTCCAAAAATATTTTTGCCACAGCCTATTATCATATATTGGCAGAATCTGTGGATTCCCAGTGATCACAAAAAACACTTAAAATCGCTCTATCTCTTCTAGTTTAGCCAGAAAACGCGTTTAAAGTTTTGCAAAAATTTTTTTTTAAATATCTCCAAAAATATTTTTGCCACAGACTATTATCATATATTGGCAGAATCTGTGGATTCCGAGTGATCACAAAAAACACTTAAAATCGCTCTATCTCTTCTAGTTTAGCCAGAAAACGCGTTTAAAGTTTTGCAAAAGATTTTTTTAAATATCTCCAAAAATATTTTTGCCACAGACTATTATCATATATTGGCAGAATCTGTGGATTCCCAGTGATCACAAAAAACACTTAAAATCGCTCTATCTCTTCTAGTTTAGCCAGAAAACGCGTTTAAAGTTTTGCAAAAGATTTTTTTAAATATCTCCAAAAATATTTTTGCCACAGCCTATTATCATATATTGGCAGAATCTGTGGATTCCCAGTGATCACTAAAAACACTTAAAATCGCTCTATCTGTTCTAGTTTAGCCAGAAAACGCGTTTAAAATTTTGCAACACATTTTTTTAAATATCTCCAAAAATATTTTTGCTACAGCCTATCATCATATATTGGCAGAATCTGTGGATTCCCAGTGATCACAAAAAACACTTAAAATCGCTCTATCTCTTCTAGTTTAGCCAGAAAACGCGTTTAAAGTTTTGCAAAAGATTTTTTTAAATATCTCCAAAAATATTTTTGCCACAGCCTATTATCATATATTGGCAGAATCTGTGGATTCCCTGTGATCACAAAAAACACTTAAAATCGCTCTATCTCTTCTAGTTTAGCCAGAAAACGCGTTTAAAGTTTTGCAAAAAATTTTTTTAAATATCTCCAAAAATATTTTTGCCACAGACTATTATCATATATTGGCAGAATCTGTGGATTCCCAGTGATCACAAAAAACACTTAAAATCGCTCTATCTCTTCTAGTTTAGCCAGAAAACGCGTTTAAAGTTTTGCATAAGATTTTTTTAAATATCTCCAAAAATATTTTTGCCACAGACTATTATCATATATTGGCAGAATCTGTGGATTCCCAGTGATCACAAAAAACACTTAAAATCGCTCTATCTCTTCTAGTTTAGCCAGAAAACGCGTTTAAAGTTTTGCAAAAGATTTTTTTAAATATCTCCAAAAATATTTTTGCCACAGACTATTATCATATATTGGCAGAATCTGTGGATTCCCAGTGATCACAAAAAACACTTAAAATCGCTCTATCTCTTCTAGTTTAGCCAGAAAACGCGTTTAAAGTTTTGCAAAAATTTTTTTTAAATATCTCCAAAAATATTTTTGCCACAGACTATTATCATATATTGGCAGAATCTGTGGATTCCGAGTGATCACAAAAAACACTTAAAATCGCTCTATCTCTTCTAGTTTAGCCAGAAAACGCGTTTAAAGTTTTGCAAAAGATTTTTTTAAATATCTCCAAAAATATTTTTGCCACAGCCTATTATCATATATTGGCAGAATCTGTGGATTCCCAGTGATCACAAAAAACACTTAAAATCGCTCTATCTCTTCTAGTTTAGCCAGAAACGCGTTTAAAGTTTTGCAAAAAATTTTTTTAAATATCTCCAAAAATATTTTTGCCACAGCCTATTATCATATATTGGCAGAATCTGTGGATTCCGAGTGATCACAAAAAACACTTAAAATCGCTCTATCTCTTCTAGTTTAAAGTTTTGCAAAAGATTTTTTTAAATATCTCCAAAAATATTTTTGCCACAGACTATTATCATATATTGGCAGAATCTGTGGATTCCCAGTGATCACAAAAAACACTTAAAATCAGTCTATCTCTTCTAGTTGAGCCAGAAAACGCGTTTAAAGTTTTGCAAAAAAATTTTTTAAATATCTCCAAAAATATTTTTGCCACAGACTATTATCATATATTGGCAGAATCTGTGGATTCCCAGTGATCACAAAAAACACTTAAAATCGCTCTATCTCTTCTAGTTTAGCCAGAAAACGCGTTTAAAGTTTTGCAAAAGATTTTTTTAAATATCTCCAAAAATATTTTTGCCACAGACTATTATCATATATTGGCAGAATCTGTGGATTCCCAGTGATCACAAAAAACACTTAAAATCGCTCTATCTCTTCTAGTTTAGCCAGAAAACGCGTTTAAAGTTTTGCAAAAGATTTTTTTAAATATCTCCAAAAATATTTTTGCCACAGACTATTATCATATATTGGCAGAATCTGTGGATTCCCAGTGATCACAAAAAACACTTAAAATCGCTCTATCTCTTCTAGGTTAGCCAGAAAACGCGTTTAAAGTTTTGCAAAAGATTTTTTTAAATATCTCCAAAAATATTTTTGCCACAGCCTATTATCATATATTGGCAGAATCTGTGGATTCCCAGTGATCACAAAAAACACTTAAAATCGCTCTATCTCTTCTAGTTTAGCCAGAAAACGCGTTTAAAGTTTTGCAAAAGATTTTTTTAAATATCTCCAAAAATATTTTTGCCACAGACTATTATCATATATTGGCAGAATCTGTGGATTCCGAGTGATCACAAAAAACACTTGAAATCGCTCTATCTCTTCTAGTTTAGCCAGAAAACGCGTTTAAAGTTTTGCAAAAGATTTTTTTAAATATCTCCAAAAATATTTTTGCCACAGACTATTATCATATATTGGCAGAATCTGTGGATTCCCAGTGATCACAAAAAACACTTAAAATCGCTCTATCTCTTCTAGTTTAGCCAGAAAACGCGTTTAAAGTTTTGCAAAAGATTTTTTTAAATATCTCCAAAAATATTTTTGCCACAGCCTATTATCATATATTGGCAGAATCTGTGGATTCCCAGTGATCACAAAAATCACTTAAAATCGCTCTATCTCTTCTAGTTTAGCCAGAAAACGCGTTTAAAGTTTTGCAAAAGATTTTTTTAAATATCTCCAAAAATATTTTTGCCACAGACTATTATCATATATTGGCAGAATCTGTGGATTCCCAGTGATCACAAAAAACACTTAAAATCGCTCTATCTCTTCTAGTTTATCCAGAAAACGCGTTTAAAGTTTTGCAAAAAATTTTTTTAAATATCTCCAAAAATATTTTTGCCACAGACTATTATCATATATTGGCAGAATCTGTGGATTCCCAGTGATCACAAAAAACACTTAAAATCGCTCTATCTCTTCTAGTTTAGCCAGAAAACGCGTTTAAAGTTTTGCAAAAGATTTTTTTAAATATCTCCAAAAATATTTTTGCCACAGACTATTATCATATATTGGCAGAATCTGTGGATTCCCAGTGATCACAAAAAACACTTAACATCGCTCTATCTCTTCTAGTTTAGCCAGAAAACGCGTTTAAAGTTTTGCAAAAGATTTTTTTAAATATCTCCAAAAATATTTTTGCCACAGACTATTATCATATATTGGCAGAATCTGTGGATTCCCAGTGATCACAAAAAACACTTAAAATCGCTCTATCTCTTCTAGTTTAGCCAGAAAACGCGTTTAAAGTTTTGCAAAAAATTTTTTTAAATATCTCCAAAAATATTTTTGCCACAGACTATTATCATATATTGGCAGAATCTGTAGATTCCGAGTGATCACAAAAAACACTTAAAATCGCTCTATCTCTTCTAGTTTAGCCAGAAAACGCGTTTAAAGTTTTGCAAAAGATTTTTTTAAATATCTCCAAAAATATTTTTGCCACAGACTATTATCATATATTGGCAGAATCTGTGGATTCCCAGTGATCACAAAAAACACTTAAAATCGCTCTATCTCTTCTATTTTAGCCAGAAAACGCGTTTAAAGTTTTGCAAAATTTTTTTTTAAATATCTCCAAAAATATTTTTGCCACAGACTATTATCATATATTGGCAGAATCTGTGGATTCCGAGTGATCACAAAAAACACTTAAAATCGCTCTATCTCTCCTAGTTTAGCCAGAAAACGCGTTTAAAGTTTTGCAAAAGATTTTTTTAAATATCTCCAAAAATATTTTTGCCACAGCCTATTATCATATATTGGCAGAATCTGTGGATTCCCAGTGATCACAAAAAACACTTAAAATCGCTCTATCTCTTCTAGTTTAGCCAGAAAACGCGTTTAAAGTTTTGCAAAAAATTTTTTTAAATATCTCCAAAAATATTTTTGCCACAGACTATTATCATATATTGGCAGAATCTGTGGATTCCGAGTGATCACAAAAAACACTTAAAATCGCTCTATCTCTTCTAGTTTAGCCAGAAAACGCGTTTAAAGTTTTGCAAAAGATTTTTTTAAATATCTCCAAAAATATTTTTGCCACAGACTATTATCATATATTGGCAGAATCTGTGGATTCCCAGTGATCACAAAAAACACTTAACATCGCTCTATCTCTTCTAGTTTAGCCAGAAAACGCGTTTAAAGTTTTGCAAAAGATTTTTTTAAATATCTCCAAAAATATTTTTGCCACAGACTATTATCATATATTGGCAGAATCTGTGGATTCCCAGTGATCACAAAAAACACTTAAAATCGCTCTATCTCTTCTAGTTTAGCCAGAAAACGCGTTTAAAGTTTTGCAAAAGATTTTTTTAAATATCTCCAAAAATATTTTTGCCACAGACTATTATCATATATTGGCAGAATCTGTGGATTCCCAGTGATCACAAAAAACACTTAACATCGCTCTATCTCTTCTAGTTTAGCCAGAAAACGCGTTTAAAGTTTTGCAAAAGATTTTTTTAAATATCTCCAAAAATATTTTTGCCACAGCCTATTATCATATATTGGCAGAATCTGTGGATTCCCAGTGATCACAAAAAACACTTAAAATCGCTCTATCTCTTCTAGTTTAGCCAGAAAACGCGTTTAAAGTTTTGCAAAAAATTTTTTTAAATATCTCCAAAAATATTTTTGCCACAGACTATTATCATATATTGGCAGAATCTGTGGATTCCGAGTGATCACAAAAAACACTTAAAATCGCTCTATCTCTTCTAGTTTAGCCAGAAAACGCGTTTAAAGTTTTGCAAAAGATTTTTTTAAATATCTCCAAAAATATTTTTGCCACAGCCTATTATCATATATTGGCAGAATCTGTGGATTCCCAGTGATCACAAAAAACACTTAAAATCGCTCTATCTCTTCTATTTTAGCCAGAAAACGCGTTTAAAGTTTTGCAAAATTTTTTTTTAAATATCTCCAAAAATATTTTTGCCACAGACTATTATCATATATTGGCAGAATCTGTGGATTCCGAGTGATCACAAAAAACACTTAAAATCGCTCTATCTCTTCTAGTTTAGCCAGAAAACGCGTTTAAAGTTTTGCAAAAGATTTTTTTAAATATCTCCAAAAATATTTTTGCCACAGCCTATTATCATATATTGGCAGAATCTGTGGATTCCCAGTGATCACAAAAAACACTTAAAATCGCTCTATCTCTTCTAGTTTAGCCAGAAAACGCGTTTAAAGTTTTGCAAAAAATTTTTTTAAATATCTCCAAAAATATTTTTGCCACAGACTATTATCATATATTGGCAGAATCTGTGGATTCCGAGTGATCACAAAAAACACTTAAAATCGCTCTATCTCTTCTATTTTAGCCAGAAAACGCGTTTAAAGTTTTGCAAAAGATTTTTTTAAATATCTCCAAAAATATTTTTGCCACAGCCTATTATCATATATTGGCAGAATCTGTGGATTCCCAGTGATCACAAAAAACACTTAAAATCGCTCTATCTCTTCTAGTTTAGCCAGAAAACGCGTTTAAAGTTTTGCAAAAAATTTTTTTAAATATCTCCAAAAATATTTTTGCCACAGACTATTATCATATATTGGCAGAATCTGTGGATTCCGAGTGATCACAAAAAACACTTAAAATCGCTCTATCTCTTCTAGTTTAGCCAGAAAACGCGTTTAAAGTTTTGCAAAAGATTTTTTTAAATATCTCCAAAAATATTTTTGCCACAGACTATTATCATATATTGGCAGAATCTGTGGATTCCCAGTGATCACAAAAAACACTTAAAATCGCTCTATCTCTTCTAGTTTAGCCAGAAAACGCGTTTAAAGTTTTGCAAAAGATTTTTTTAAATATCTCCAAAAATATTTTTGCCACAGACTATTATCATATATTGGCAGAATCTGTGGATTCCCAGTGATCACAAAAAACACTTAAAATCGCTCTATCTCTTCTAGTTTAGCCAGAAAACGCGTTTAAAGTTTTGCAAAAGATTTTTTTAAATATCTCCAAAAATATTTTTGCCACAGCCTATTATCATATATTGGCAGAATCTGTGGATTCCCAGTGATCACTAAAAACACTTAAAATCGCTCTATCTGTTCTAGTTTAGCCAGAAAACGCGTTTAAAATTTTGCAACACATTTTTTTAAATATCTCCAAAAATATTTTTGCCACAGACTATTATCATATATTGGCAGAATCTGTGGATTCCGAGTGATCACAAAAAACACTTAAAATCGCTCTATCTCTTCTAGTTTAGCCAGAAAACGCGTTTAAAGTTTTGCAAAAGATTTTTTTAAATATCTCCAAAAATATTTTTGCCACAGACTATTATCATATATTGGCAGAATCTGTGGATTCCCAGTGATCACAAAAAACACTTAAAATCGCTCTATCTCTTCTAGTTTAGCCAGAAAACGCGTTTAAAGTTTTGCAAAAGATTTTTTTAAATATCTCCAAAAATATTTTTGCCACAGCCTATTATCATATATTGGCAGAATCTGTGGATTCCCAGTGATCACAAAAAACACTTAAAATCGCTCTATCTCTTCTAGTTTAGCCAGAAAACGCGTTTAAAGTTTTGCAAAAAATTTTTTTAAATATCTCCAAAAATATTTTTGCCACAGACTATTATCATATATTGGCAGAATCTGTGGATTCCGAGTGATCACAAAAAACACTTAAAATCGCTCTATCTCTTCTAGTTTAGCCAGAAAACGCGTTTAAAGTTTTGCAAAAGATTTTTTTAAATATCTCCAAAAATATTTTTGCCACAGCCTATTATCATATATTGGCAGAATCTGTGGATTCCCAGTGATCACAAAAAACACTTAAAATCGCTCTATCTCTTCTAGTTTAGCCAGAAAACGCGTTTAAAGTTTTGCAAAAAATTTTTTTAAATATCTCCAAAAATATTTTTGCCACAGACTATTATCATATATTGGCAGAATCTGTGGATTCCGAGTGATCACAAAAAACACTTAAAATCGCTCTATCCCTTCTAGTTTAGCCAGAAAACGCGTTTAAAGTTTTGCAAAAGATTTTTTTAAATATCTCCAAAAATATTTTTGCCACAGACTATTATCATATATTGGCAGAATCTGTGGATTCCCAGTGATCACAAAAAACACTTAAAATCGCTCTATCTCTTCTAGTTTAGCCAGAAAACGCGTTTAAAGTTTTGCAAAAGATTTTTTTAAATATCTCCAAAAATATTTTTGCCACAGACTATTATCATATATTGGCAGAATCTGTGGATTCCCAGTGATCACAAAAAACACTTAAAATCGCTCTATCTCTTCTAGTTTAGCCAGAAAACGCGTTTAAAGTTTTGCAAAAGATTTTTTTAAATATCTCCAAAAATATTTTTGCCACAGCCTATTATCATATATTGGCAGAATCTGTGGATTCCCAGTGATCACAAAAAACACTTAAAATCGCTCTATCTCTTCTAGTTTAGCCAGAAAACGCGTTTAAAGTTTTGCAAAAAATTTTTTTAAATATCTCCAAAAATATTTTTGCCACAGACTATTATCATATATTGGCAGAATCTGTGGATTCCGAGTGATCACAAAAAACACTTAAAATCGCTCTATCTCTTCTAGTTTAGCCAGAAAACGCGTTTAAAGTTTTGCAAAAGATTTTTTTAAATATCTCCAAAAATATTTTTGCCACAGACTATTATCATATATTGGCAGAATCTGTGGATTCCCAGTGATCACAAAAAACACTTAAAATCGCTCTATCTCTTCTAGTTTAGCCAGAAAACGCGTTTAAAGTTTTGCAAAAGATTTTTTTAAATATCTCCAAAAATATTTTTGCCACAGACTATTATCATATATTGGCAGAATCTGTGGATTCCCAGTGATCACAAAAAACACTTAAAATCGCTCTATCTCTTCTAGTTTAGCCAGAAAACGCGTTTAAAGTTTTGCAAAAGATTTTTTTAAATATCTCCAAAAATATTTTTGCCACAGCCTATTATCATATATTGGCAGAATCTGTGGATTCCCAGTGATCACTAAAAACACTTAAAATCGCTCTATCTGTTCTAGTTTAGCCAGAAAACGCGTTTAAAATTTTGCAACACATTTTTTTAAATATCTCCAAAAATATTTTTGCCACAGACTATTATCATATATTGGCAGAATCTGTGGATTCCGAGTGATCACAAAAAACACTTAAAATCGCTCTATCTCTTCTAGTTTAGCCAGAAAACGCGTTTAAAGTTTTGCAAAAGATTTTTTTAAATATCTCCAAAAATATTTTTGCCACAGACTATTATCATATATTGGCAGAATCTGTGGATTCCCAGTGATCACAAAAAACACTTAAAATCGCTCTATCTCTTCTAGTTTAGCCAGAAAACGCGTTTAAAGTTTTGCAAAAGATTTTTTTAAATATCTCCAAAAATATTTTTGCCACAGACTATTATCATATATTGGCAGAATCTGTGGATTCCCAGTGATCACAAAAAACACTTAAAATCGCTCTATCTCTTCTAGTTTAGCCAGAAAACGCGTTTAAAGTTTTGCAAAAGATTTTTTTAAATATCTCCAAAAATATTTTTGCCACAGCCTATTATCATATATTGGCAGAATCTGTGGATTCCCAGTGATCACTAAAAACACTTAAAATCGCTCTATCTGTTCTAGTTTAGCCAGAAAACGCGTTTAAAATTTTGCAACACATTTTTTTAAATATCTCCAAAAATATTTTTGCCACAGACTATTATCATATATTGGCAGAATCTGTGGATTCCGAGTGATCACAAAAAACACTTAAAATCGCTCTATCTCTTCTAGTTTAGCCAGAAAACGCGTTTAAAGTTTTGCAAAAGATTTTTTTAAATATCTCCAAAAATATTTTTGCCACAGACTATTATCATATATTGGCAGAATCTGTGGATTCCGAGTGATCACAAAAAACACTTAAAATCGCTCTATCTCTTCTAGTTTAGCCAGAAAACGCGTTTAAAGTTTTGCAAAAGATTTTTTTAAATATCTCCAAAAATATTTTTGCCACAGCCTATTATCATATATTGGCAGAATCTGTGGATTCCCAGTGATCACTAAAAACACTTAAAATCGCTCTATCTGTTCTAGTTTAGCCAGAAAACGCGTTTAAAATTTTGCAACACATTTTTTTAAATATCTCCAAAAATATTTTTGCCACAGACTATTATCATATATTGGCAGAATCTGTGGATTCCCAGTGATCACAAAAAACACTTAAAATCGCTCTATCTCTTCTAGTTTAGCCAGAAAACGCGTTTAAAGTTTTGCAAAAGATTTTTTTAAATATCTCCAAAAATATTTTTGCCACAGACTATTATCATATATTGGCAGAATCTGTGGATTCCCAGTGATCACAAAAAACACTTAAAATCGCTCTATCTCTTCTAGTTTAGCCAGAAAACGCGTTTAAAGTTTTGCAAAAGATTTTTTTAAATATCTCCAAAAATATTTTTGCCACAGCCTATTATCATATATTGGCAGAATCTGTGGATTCCCAGTGATCACTAAAAACACTTAAAATCGCTCTATCTGTTCTAGTTTAGCCAGAAAACGCGTTTAAAATTTTGCAACACATTTTTTTAAATATCTCCAAAAATATTTTTGCCACAGACTATTATCATATATTGGCAGAATCTGTGGATTCCGAGTGATCACAAAAAACACTTAAAATCGCTCTATCTCTTCTAGTTTAGCCAGAAAACGCGTTTAAAGTTTTGCAAAAGATTTTTTTAAATATCTCCAAAAATATTTTTGCCACAGACTATTATCATATATTGGCAGAATCTGTGGATTCCCAGTGATCACAAAAAACACTTAAAATCGCTCTATCTCTTCTAGTTTAGCCAGAAAACGCGTTTAAAGTTTTGCAAAAGATTTTTTTAAATATCTCCAAAAATATTTTTGCCACAGACTATTATCATATATTGGCAGAATCTGTGGATTCCCAGTGATCACAAAAAACACTTAAAATCGCTCTATCTCTTCTAGTTTAGCCAGAAAACGCGTTTAAAGTTTTGCAAAAGATTTTTTTAAATATCTCCAAAAATATTTTTGCCACAGACTATTATCATATATTGGCAGAATCTGTGGATTCCGAGTGATCACAAAAAACACTTAAAATCGCTCTATCTCTTCTAGTTTAGCCAGAAAACGCGTTTAAAGTTTTGCAAAAGATTTTTTTAAATATCTCCAAAAATATTTTTGCCACAGACTATTATCATATATTGGCAGAATCTGTGGATTCCCAGTGATCACAAAAAACACTTAAAATCGCTCTATCTCTTCTATTTTAGCCAGAAAACGCGTTTAAAGTTTTGCAAAATTTTTTTTTAAATATCTCCAAAAATATTTTTGCCACAGACTATTATCATATATTGGCAGAATCTGTGGATTCCCAGTGATCACAAAAAACACTTAAAATCGCTCTATCTCTTCTAGTTTAGCCAGAAAACGCGTTTAAAGTTTTGCAAAAGATTTTTTTAAATATCTCCAAAAATATTTTTGCCACAGACTATTATCATATATTGGCAGAATCTGTGGATTCCCAGTGATCACAAAAAACACTTAAAATCGCTCTATCTCTTCTAGTTTAGCCAGAAAACGCGTTTAAAGTTTTGCAACACATTTTTTTAAATATCTCCAAAAATATTTTTGCCACAGACTATTATCATATATTGGCAGAATCTGTGGATTCCGAGTGATCACAAAAAACACTTAAAATCGCTCTATCTCTTCTAGTTTAGCCAGAAAACGCGTTTAAAGTTTTGCAAAAGATTTTTTTAAATATCTCCAAAAATATTTTTGCCACAGACTATTATCATATATTGGCAGAATCTGTGGATTCCCAGTGATCACAAAAAACACTTAAAATCGCTCTATCTCTTCTAGTTTAGCCAGAAAACGCGTTTAAAGTTTTGCAAAAGATTTTTTTAAATATCTCCAAAAATATTTTTGCCACAGACTATTATCATATATTGGCAGAATCTGTGGATTCCCAGTGATCACTAAAAACACTTAAAATCGCTCTATCTGTTCTAGTTTAGCCAGAAAACGCGTTTAAAATTTTGCAACACATTTTTTTAAATATCTCCAAAAATATTTTTGCCACAGACTATTATCATATATTGGCAGAATCTGTGGATTCCGAGTGATCACAAAAAACACTTAAAATCGCTCTATCTCTTCTAGTTTAGCCAGAAAACGCGTTTAAAGTTTTGCAAAAGATTTTTTTAAATATCTCCAAAAATATTTTTGCCACAGACTATTATCATATATTGGCAGAATCTGTGGATTCCCAGTGATCACAAAAAACACTTAAAATCGCTCTATCTCTTCTATTTTAGCCAGAAAACGCGTTTAAAGTTTTGCAAAATTTTTTTTTAAATATCTCCAAAAATATTTTTGCCACAGACTATTATCATATATTGGCAGAATCTGTGGATTCCCAGTGATCACAAAAAACACTTAAAATCGCTCTATCTCTTCTAGTTTAGCCAGAAAACGCGTTTAAAGTTTTGCAAAAGATTTTTTTAAATATCTCCAAAAATATTTTTGCCACAGCCTATTATCATATATTGGCAGAATCTGTGGATTCCCAGTGATCACAAAAAACACTTAAAATCGCTCTATCTCTTCTAGTTTAGCCAGAAAACGCGTTTAAAGTTTTGCAAAAATTTTTTTTAAATATCTCCAAAAATATTTTTGCCACAGACTATTATCATATATTGGCAGAATCTGTGGATTCCGAGTGATCACAAAAAACACTTAAAATCGCTCTATCTCTTCTAGTTTAGCCAGAAAACGCGTTTAAAGTTTTGCAAAAGATTTTTTTAAATATCTCCAAAAATATTTTTGCCACAGCCTATTATCATATATTGGCAGAATCTGTGGATTCCCAGTGATCACAAAAAACACTTAAAATCGCTCTATCTCTTCTAGTTTAGCCAGAAAACGCGTTTAAAGTTTTGCAAAAGATTTTTTTAAATATCTCCAAAAATATTTTTGCCACAGACTATTATCATATATTGGCAGAATCTGTGGATTCCGAGTGATCACAAAAAACACTTAAAATCGCTCTATCTCTTCTAGTTTAGCCAGAAAACGCGTTTAAAGTTTTGCAAAAAATTTTTTTAAATATCTCCAAAAATATTTTTGCCACAGACTATTATCATATATTGGCAGAATCTGTGGATTCCGAGTGATCACAAAAAACACTTAAAATCGCTCTATCTCTTCTAGTTTAGCCAGAAAACGCGTTTAAAGTTTTGCAAAAGATTTTTTTAAATATCTCCAAAAATATTTTTGCCACAGACTATTATCATATATTGGCAGAATCTGTGGATTCCCAGTGATCACAAAAAACACTTAAAATCGCTCTATCTCTTCTAGTTTAGCCAGAAAACGCGTTTAAAGTTTTGCAAAAGATTTTTTTAAATATCTCCAAAAATATTTTTGCCACAGACTATTATCATATATTGGCAGAATCTGTGGATTCCCAGTGATCACAAAAAACACTTAAAATCGCTCTATCTCTTCTAGTTTAGCCAGAAAACGCGTTTAAAGTTTTGCAAAAGATTTTTTTAAATATCTCCAAAAATATTTTTGCCACAGCCTATTATCATATATTGGCAGAATCTGTGGATTCCCAGTGATCACTAAAAACACTTAAAATCGCTCTATCTGTTCTAGTTTAGCCAGAAAACGCGTTTAAAATTTTGCAACACATTTTTTTAAATATCTCCAAAAATATTTTTGCCACAGACTATTATCATATATTGGCAGAATCTGTGGATTCCGAGTGATCACAAAAAACACTTAAAATCGCTCTATCTCTTCTAGTTTAGCCAGAAAACGCGTTTAAAGTTTTGCAAAAGATTTTTTTAAATATCTCCAAAAATATTTTTGCCACAGACTATTATCATATATTGGCAGAATCTGTGGATTCCCAGTGATCACAAAAAACACTTAAAATCGCTCTATCTCTTCTAGTTTAGCCAGAAAACGCGTTTAAAGTTTTGCAAAAGATTTTTTTAAATATCTCCAAAAATATTTTTGCCACAGACTATTATCATATATTGGCAGAATCTGTGGATTCCCAGTGATCACAAAAAACACTTAAAATCGCTCTATCTCTTCTAGTTTAGCCAGAAAACGCGTTTAAAGTTTTGCAAAAGATTTTTTTAAATATCTCCAAAAATATTTTTGCCACAGCCTATTATCATATATTGGCAGAATCTGTGGATTCCCAGTGATCACTAAAAACACTTAAAATCGCTCTATCTGTTCTAGTTTAGCCAGAAAACGCGTTTAAAATTTTGCAACACATTTTTTTAAATATCTCCAAAAATATTTTTGCCACAGACTATTATCATATATTGGCAGAATCTGTGGATTCCGAGTGATCACAAAAAACACTTAAAATCGCTCTATCTCTTCTAGTTTAGCCAGAAAACGCGTTTAAAGTTTTGCAAAAGATTTTTTTAAATATCTCCAAAAATATTTTTGCCACAGACTATTATCATATATTGGCAGAATCTGTGGATTCCCAGTGATCACAAAAAACACTTAAAATCGCTCTATCTCTTCTATTTTAGCCAGAAAACGCGTTTAAAGTTTTGCAAAATTTTTTTTTAAATATCTCCAAAAATATTTTTGCCACAGACTATTATCATATATTGGCAGAATCTGTGGATTCCCAGTGATCACAAAAAACACTTAAAATCGCTCTATCTCTTCTAGTTTAGCCAGAAAACGCGTTTAAAGTTTTGCAAAAGATTTTTTTAAATATCTCCAAAAATATTTTTGCCACAGCCTATTATCATATATTGGCAGAATCTGTGGATTCCCAGTGATCACAAAAAACACTTAAAATCGCTCTATCTCTTCTAGTTTAGCCAGAAAACGCGTTTAAAGTTTTGCAAAAATTTTTTTTAAATATCTCCAAAAATATTTTTGCCACAGACTATTATCATATATTGGCAGAATCTGTGGATTCCGAGTGATCACAAAAAACACTTAAAATCGCTCTATCTCTTCTAGTTTAGCCAGAAAACGCGTTTAAAGTTTTGCAAAAGATTTTTTTAAATATCTCCAAAAATATTTTTGCCACAGCCTATTATCATATATTGGCAGAATCTGTGGATTCCCAGTGATCACAAAAAACACTTAAAATCGCTCTATCTCTTCTAGTTTAGCCAGAAAACGCGTTTAAAGTTTTGCAAAAGATTTTTTTAAATATCTCCAAAAATATTTTTGCCACAGACTATTATCATATATTGGCAGAATCTGTGGATTCCGAGTGATCACAAAAAACACTTAAAATCGCTCTATCTCTTCTAGTTTAGCCAGAAAACGCGTTTAAAGTTTTGCAAAAGATTTTTTTAAATATCTCCAAAAATATTTTTGCCACAGACTATTATCATATATTGGCAGAATCTGTGGATTCCCAGTGATCACAAAAAACACTTAAAATCGCTCTATCTCTTCTAGTTTAGCCAGAAAACGCGTTTAAAGTTTTGCAAAAGATTTTTTTAAATATCTCCAAAAATATTTTTGCCACAGACTATTATCATATATTGGCAGAATCTGTGGATTCCCAGTGATCACAAAAAACACTTAAAATCGCTCTATCTCTTCTAGTTTAGCCAGAAAACGCGTTTAAAGTTTTGCAAAAGATTTTTTTAAATATCTCCAAAAATATTTTTGCCACAGCCTATTATCATATATTGGCAGAATCTGTGGATTCCCAGTGATCACTAAAAACACTTAAAATCGCTCTATCTGTTCTAGTTTAGCCAGAAAACGCGTTTAAAATTTTGCAACACATTTTTTTAAATATCTCCAAAAATATTTTTGCCACAGACTATTATCATATATTGGCAGAATCTGTGGATTCCGAGTGATCACAAAAAACACTTAAAATCGCTCTATCTCTTCTAGTTTAGCCAGAAAACGCGTTTAAAGTTTTGCAAAAGATTTTTTTAAATATCTCCAAAAATATTTTTGCCACAGCCTATTATCATATATTGGCAGAATCTGTGGATTCCCAGTGATCACAAAAAACACTTAAAATCGCTCTATCTCTTCTAGTTTAGCCAGAAAACGCGTTTAAAGTTTTGCAAAAGATTTTTTTAAATATCTCCAAAAATATTTTTGCCACAGACTATTATCATATATTGGCAGAATCTGTGGATTCCGAGTGATCACAAAAAACACTTAAAATCGCTCTATCTCTTCTAGTTTAGCCAGAAAACGCGTTTAAAGTTTTGCAAAAGATTTTTTTAAATATCTCCAAAAATATTTTTGCCACAGACTATTATCATATATTGGCAGAATCTGTGGATTCCCAGTGATCACAAAAAACACTTAAAATCGCTCTATCTCTTCTAGTTTAGCCAGAAAACGCGTTTAAAGTTTTGCAAAAGATTTTTTTAAATATCTCCAAAAATATTTTTGCCACAGACTATTATCATATATTGGCAGAATCTGTGGATTCCCAGTGATCACAAAAAACACTTAAAATCGCTCTATCTCTTCTAGTTTAGCCAGAAAACGCGTTTAAAGTTTTGCAAAAGATTTTTTTAAATATCTCCAAAAATATTTTTGCCACAGCCTATTATCATATATTGGCAGAATCTGTGGATTCCCAGTGATCACTAAAAACACTTAAAATCGCTCTATCTGTTCTAGTTTAGCCAGAAAACGCGTTTAAAATTTTGCAACACATTTTTTTAAATATCTCCAAAAATATTTTTGCCACAGACTATTATCATATATTGGCAGAATCTGTGGATTCCGAGTGATCACAAAAAACACTTAAAATCGCTCTATCTCTTCTAGTTTAGCCAGAAAACGCGTTTAAAGTTTTGCAAAAGATTTTTTTAAATATCTCCAAAAATATTTTTGCCACAGACTATTATCATATATTGGCAGAATCTGTGGATTCCCAGTGATCACAAAAAACACTTAAAATCGCTCTATCTCTTCTATTTTAGCCAGAAAACGCGTTTAAAATTTTGCAACACATTTTTTTAAATATCTCCAAAAATATTTTTGCCACAGACTATTATCATATATTGGCAGAATCTGTGGATTCCGAGTGATCACAAAAAACACTTAAAATCGCTCTATCTCTTCTAGTTTAGCCAGAAAACGCGTTTAAAGTTTTGCAAAAGATTTTTTTAAATATCTCCAAAAATATTTTTGCCACAGACTATTATCATATATTGGCAGAATCTGTGGATTCCCAGTGATCACAAAAAACACTTAAAATCGCTCTATCTCTTCTAGTTTAGCCAGAAAACGCGTTTAAAGTTTTGCAAAAGATTTTTTTAAATATCTCCAAAAATATTTTTGCCACAGACTATTATCATATATTGGCAGAATCTGTGGATTCCCAGTGATCACAAAAAACACTTAAAATCGCTCTATCTCTTCTAGTTTAGCCAGAAAACGCGTTTAAAGTTTTGCAAAAGATTTTTTTAAATATCTCCAAAAATATTTTTGCCACAGACTATTATCATATATTGGCAGAATCTGTGGATTCCCAGTGATCACAAAAAACACTTAAAATCGCTCTATCTCTTCTAGTTTAGCCAGAAAACGCGTTTAAAGTTTTGCAAAAGATTTTTTTAAATATCTCCAAAAATATTTTTGCCACAGCCTATTATCATATATTGGCAGAATCTGTGGATTCCCAGTGATCACTAAAAACACTTAAAATCGCTCTATCTGTTCTAGTTTAGCCAGAAAACGCGTTTAAAGTTTTGCAAAAGATTTTTTTAAATATCTCCAAAAATATTTTTGCCACAGACTATTATCATATATTGGCAGAATCTGTGGATTCCCAGTGATCACAAAAAACACTTAAAATCGCTCTATCTCTTCTAGTTTAGCCAGAAAACGCGTTTAAAGTTTTGCAAAAGATTTTTTTAAATATCTCCAAAAATATTTTTGCCACAGACTATTATCATATATTGGCAGAATCTGTGGATTCCCAGTGATCACAAAAAACACTTAAAATCGCTCTATCTCTTCTAGTTTAGCCAGAAAACGCGTTTAAAGTTTTGCAAAAGATTTTTTTAAATATCTCCAAAAATATTTTTGCCACAGCCTATTATCATATATTGGCAGAATCTGTGGATTCCCAGTGATCACAAAAAACACTTAAAATCGCTCTATCTCTTCTAGTTTAGCCAGAAAACGCGTTTAAAGTTTTGCAAAAGATTTTTTTAAATATCTCCAAAAATATTTTTGCCACAGACTATTATCATATATTGGCAGAATCTGTGGATTCCCAGTGATCACAAAAAACACTTAAAATCGCTCTATCTCTTCTAGTTTAGCCAGAAAACGCGTTTAAAGTTTTGCAAAAGATTTTTTTAAATATCTCCAAAAATATTTTTGCCACAGACTATTATCATATATTGGCAGAATCTGTGGATTCCCAGTGATCACAAAAAACACTTAAAATCGCTCTATCTCTTCTAGTTTAGCCAGAAAACGCGTTTAAAGTTTTGCAAAAGATTTTTTTAAATATCTCCAAAAATATTTTTGCCACAGCCTATTATCATATATTGGCAGAATCTGTGGATTCCCAGTGATCACTAAAAACACTTAAAATCGCTCTATCTGTTCTAGTTTAGCCAGAAAACGCGTTTAAAGTTTTGCAAAAGATTTTTTTAAATATCTCCAAAAATATTTTTGCCACAGACTATTATCATATATTGGCAGAATCTGTGGATTCCCAGTGATCACAAAAAACACTTAAAATCGCTCTATCTCTTCTAGTTTAGCCAGAAAACGCGTTTAAAGTTTTGCAAAAGATTTTTTTAAATATCTCCAAAAATATTTTTGCCACAGACTATTATCATATATTGGCAGAATCTGTAGATTCCCAGTGATCACAAAAAACACTTAAAATCGCTCTATCTCTTCTAGTTTAGCCAGAAAACGCGTTTAAAGTTTTGCAAAAGATTTTTTTAAATATCTCCAAAAATATTTTTGCCACAGCCTATTATCATATATTGGCAGAATCTGTGGATTCCCAGTGATCACAAAAAACACTTAAAATCGCTCTATCTCTTCTAGTTTAGCCAGAAAACGCGTTTAAAGTTTTGCAAAAAATTTTTTTAAATATCTCCAAAAATATTTTTGCCACAGACTATTATCATATATTGGCAGAATCTGTGGATTCCGAGTGATCACAAAAAACACTTAAAATCGCTCTATCTCTTCTAGTTTAGCCAGAAAACGCGTTTAAAGTTTTGCAAAAGATTTTTTTAAATATCTCCAAAAATATTTTTGCCACAGCCTATTATCATATATTGGCAGAATCTGTGGATTCCCAGTGATCACAAAAAACACTTAAAATCGCTCTATCTCTTCTAGTTTAGCCAGAAAACGCGTTTAAAGTTTTGCAAAAAATTTTTTTAAATATCTCCAAAAATATTTTTGCCACAGACTATTATCATATATTGGCAGAATCTGTGGATTCCGAGTGATCACAAAAAACACTTAAAATCGCTCTATCTCTTCTAGTTTAGCCAGAAAACGCGTTTAAAGTTTTGCAAAAGATTTTTTTAAATATCTCCAAAAATATTTTTGCCACAGACTATTATCATATATTGGCAGAATCTGTGGATTCCCAGTGATCACAAAAAACACTTAAAATCGCTCTATCTCTTCTAGTTTAGCCAGAAAAGTTTAAAGTTTAGCGTTTAAAGTTTTGCAAAAGATTTTTTTAAATATCTCCAAAAATATTTTTGCCACAGACTATTATCATATATTGGCAGAATCTGTGGATTCCCAGTGATCACAAAAAACACTTAAAATCGCTCTATCTCTTCTAGTTTAGCCAGAAAACGCGTTTAAAGTTTTGCAAAAGATTTTTTTAAATATCTCCAAAAATATTTTTGCCACAGCCTATTATCATATATTGGCAGAATCTGTGGATTCCCAGTGAACACTAAAAACACTTAAAATCGCTCTATCTGTTCTAGTTTAGCCAGAAAACGCGTTTAAAATTTTGCAACACATTTTTTTAAATATCTCCAAAAATATTTTTGCCACAGACTATTATCATATATTGGCAGAATCTGTGGATTCCGAGTGATCACAAAAAACACTTAAAATCGCTCTATCTCTTCTAGTTTAGCCAGAAAACGCGTTTAAAGTTTTGCAAAAGATTTTTTTAAATATCTCCAAAAATATTTTTGCCACAGACTATTATCATATATTGGCAGAATCTGTGGATTCCCAGTGATCACAAAAAACACTTAAAATCGCTCTATCTCTTCTAGTTTAGCCAGAAAACGCGTTTAAAGTTTTGCAAAAGATTTTTTTAAATATCTCCAAAAATATTTTTGCCACAGACTATTATCATATATTGGCAGAATCTGTAGATTCCCAGTGATCACAAAAAACACTTAAAATCGCTCTATCTCTTCTAGTTTAGCCAGAAAACGCGTTTAAAGTTTTGCAAAAGATTTTTTTAAATATCTCCAAAAATATTTTTGCCACAGCCTATTATCATATATTGGCAGAATCTGTGGATTCCCAGTGATCACAAAAAACACTTAAAATCGCTCTATCTCTTCTAGTTTAGCCAGAAAACGCGTTTAAAGTTTTGCAAAAGATTTTTTTAAATATCTCCAAAAATATTTTTGCCACAGACTATTATCATATATTGGCAGAATCTGTGGATTCCCAGTGATCACAAAAAACACTTAAAATCGCTCTATCTCTTCTAGTTTAGCCAGAAAACGCGTTTAAAGTTTTGCAAAAAATTTTTTTAAATATCTCCAAAAATATTTTTGCCACAGACTATTATCATATATTGGCAGAATCTGTAGATTCCCAGTGATCACAAAAAACACTTAAAATCGCTCTATCTCTTCTAGTTTAGCCAGAAAACGCGTTTAAAGTTTTGCAAAAAATTTTTTTAAATATCTCCAAAAATATTTTTGCCACAGACTATTATCATATATTGGCAGAATCTGTGGATTCCCAGTGATCACAAAAAACACTTAAAATCGCTCTATCTCTTCTAGTTTAGCCAGAAAACGTGTTTAAAGTTTTGCAAAAAATTTTTTTAAATATCTCCAAAAATATTTTTGCCACAGACTATTATCATATATTGGCAGAATCTGTGGATTCCCAGTGATCACAAAAAACACTTAAAATCGCTCTATCTCTTCTAGTTTAGCCAGAAAACGCGTTTAAAGTTTTGCAAAAGATTTTTTTAAATATCTCCAAAAATATTTTTGCCACAGACTATTATCATATATTGGCAGAATCTGTGGATTCCCCGTGATCACAAAAAACACTTAAAATCGCTCCATCTCTTCTAGTTTAGCCAGAAAACGCGTTTAAAGTTTTGCAAAAAATTTTTTAAATATCTCCAAAAATATTTTTGCCACAGACTATTATCATATATTGGCAGAATCTGTGGATTCCGAGTGATCACAAAAAACACTTAAAATCGCTCTATCTCTTCTAGTTTAGCCAGAAAACGCGTTTAAAGTTTTGCAAAAGATTTTTTTAAATATCTCCAAAAATATTTTTGCCACAGACTATTATCATATATTGGCAGAATCTGTGGATTCCCAGTGATCACAAAAAACACTTAAAATCGCTCTATCTCTTCTAGTTTAGCCAGAAAACGCGTTTAAAGTTTTGCAAAAAATTTTTTTAAATATCTCCAAAAATATTTTCGCCACAGACTATTATCATATATTGGCAGAATCTGTGGATTCCGAGTGATCACAAAAAACACTTAAAATCGCTCTATCTCTTCTAGTTTAGCCAGAAAACGCGTTTAAAGTTTTGCAAAAGATTTTTTTAAATATCTCCAAAAATATTTTTGCCACAGCCTATTATCATATATTGGCAGAATCTGTGGATTCCCAGTGATCACAAAAAACACTTAAAATCGCTCTATCTCTTCTAGTTTAGCCAGAAAACGCGTTTAAAGTTTTGCAAAAACTTTTTTTAAATATCTCCAAAAATATTTTCGCCACAGACTATTATCATATATTGGCAGAATCTGTGGATTCCGAGTGATCACAAAAAACACTTAAAATCGCTCTATCTCTTCTAGTTTAGCCAGAAAACGCGTTTAAAGTTTTGCAAAAGATTTTTTTAAATATCTCCAAAAATATTTTTGCCACAGCCTATTATCATATATTGGCAGAATCTGTGGATTCCCAGTGATCACAAAAAACACTTAAAATCGCTCTATCTCTTCTAGTTTAGCCAGAAAACGCGTTTAAAGTTTTGCAAAAATTTTTTTTAAATATCTCCAAAAATATTTTTGCCACAGACTATTATCATATATTGGCAGAATCTGTGGATTCCGAGTGATCACAAAAAACACTTAAAATCGCTCTATCTCTTCTAGTTTAGCCAGAAAACGCGTTTAAAGTTTTGCAAAAATTTTTTTTAAATATCTCCAAAAATATTTTTGCCACAGACTATTATCATATATTGGCAGAATCTGTGGATTCCGAGTGATCACAAAAAACACTTAAAATCGCTCTATCTCTTCTAGTTTAGCCAGAAAACGCGTTTAAAGTTTTGCAAAAGATTTTTTTAAATATCTCCAAAAATATTTTTGCCACAGCCTATTATCATATATTGGCAGAATCTGCGGATTCCCAGTGATCACAAAAAACACTTAAAATCGCTCTATCTCTTCTAGTTTAGCCAGAAAACGCGTTTAAAGTTTTGCAAAAAAATTTTTTAAATATCTCCAAAAATATTTTTGCCACAGACTATTATCATATATTGGCAGAATCTGTGGATTCCCAGTGATCACAAAAAACACTTAAAATCGCTCTATCTCTTCTAGTTTAGCCAGAAAACGCGTTTAAAGTTTTGCAAAAGATTTTTTTAAATATCTCCAAAAATATTTTTGCCACAGACTATTATCATATATTGGCAGAATCTGTGGATTCCCAGTGATCACAAAAAACACTTAAAATCGCTCTATCTCTTCTAGTTTAGCCAGAAAACGCGTTTAAAGTTTTGCAAAAACTTTTTTTAAATATCTCCAAAAATATTTTCGCCACAGACTATTATCATATATTGGCAGAATCTGTGGATTCCGAGTGATCACAAAAAACACTTAAAATCGCTCTATCTCTTCTAGTTTAGCCAGAAAACGCGTTTAAAGTTTTGCAAAAGATTTTTTTAAATATCTCCAAAAATATTTTTGCCACAGACTATTATCATATATTGGCAGAATCTGTGGATTCCGAGTGATCACAAAAAACACTTAAAATCGCTCTATCTCTTCTAGTTTAGCCAGAAAACGCGTTTAAAGTTTTGCAAAAATTTTTTTTAAATATCTCCAAAAATATTTTTGCCACAGACTATTATCATATATTGGCAGAATCTGTGGATTCCGAGTGATCACAAAAAACACTTAAAATCGCTCTATCTCTTCTAGTTTAGCCAGAAAACGCGTTTAAAGTTTTGCAAAAGATTTTTTTAAATATCTCCAAAAATATTTTTGCCACAGCCTATTATCATATATTGGCAGAATCTGTGGATTCCCAGTGATCACAAAAAACACTTAAAATCGCTCTATCTCTTCTAGTTTAGCCAGAAAACGCGTTTAAAGTTTTGCAAAAAAATTTTTTAAATATCTCCAAAAATATTTTTGCCACAGACTATTATCATATATTGGCAGAATCTGTGGATTCCCAGTGATCACAAAAAACACTTAAAATCGCTCTATCTCTTCTAGTTTAGCCAGAAAACGCGTTTAAAGTTTTGCAAAAGATTTTTTTAAATATCTCCAAAAATATTTTTGCCACAGACTATTATCATATATTGGCAGAATCTGTGGATTCCCAGTGATCACAAAAAACACTTAAAATCGCTCTATCTCTTCTAGTTTAGCCAGAAAACGCGTTTAAAGTTTTGCAAAAAATTTTTTTAAATATCCCCAAAAATATTTTTGCCACAGACTATTATCATATATTGGCAGAATCTGTGGATTCCCAGTGATCACAAAAAACACTTAAAATCGCTCTATCTCTTCTAGTTTAGCCAGAAAACGCGTTTAAAGTTTTGCAAAAAATTTTTTTAAATATCTCCAAAAATATTTTTGCCACAGACTATTATCATATATTGGCAGAATCTGTGGATTCCGAGTGATCACAAAAAACACTTAAAATCGCTCTATCTCTTCTAGTTTAGCCAGAAAACGCGTTTAAAGTTTTGCAAAAAATTTTTTTAAATATCTCCAAAAATATTTTTGCCACAGACTATTATCATATATTGGCAGAATCTGTGGATTCCCAGTGATCACAAAAAACACTTAAAATCGCTCTATCTCTTCTAGTTTAGCCAGAAAACGCGTTTAAAGTTTTGCAAAAGATTTTTTTAAATATCTCCAAAAATATTTTTGCCACAGACTATTATCATATATTGGCAGAATCTGTGGATTCCCAGTGATCACAAAAAACACTTAAAATCGCTCTATCTCTTCTAGTTTAGCCAGAAAACGCGTTTAAAGTTTTGCAAAAAATTTTTTTAAATATCTCCAAAAATATTTTCGCCACAGACTATTATCATATATTGGCAGAATCTGTGGATTCCGAGTGATCACAAAAAACACTTAAAATCGCTCTATCTCTTCTAGTTTAGCCAGAAAACGCGTTTAAAGTTTTGCAAAAATTTTTTTTAAATATCTCCAAAAATATTTTTGCCACAGACTATTATCATATATTGGCAGAATCTGTGGATTCCGAGTGATCACAAAAAACACTTAAAATCGCTCTATCTCTTCTAGTTTAGCCAGAAAACGCGTTTAAAGTTTTGCAAAAATTTTTTTTAAATATCTCCAAAAATATTTTTGCCACAGACTATTATCATATATTGGCAGAATCTGTGGATTCCGTTTAAAGTTTTGCAAAAGATTTTTTTAAATATCTCCAAAAATATTTTTGCCACAGACTATTATCATATATTGGCACAATCTGTGGATTCCCAGTGATCACAAAAAACACTTAAAATCGCTCTATCTCTTCTAGTTTAGCCAGAAAACGCGTTTAAAGTTTTGCAAAAATTTTTTTTAAATATCTCCAAAAATATTTTTGCCACAGACTATTATCATATATTGGCAGAATCTGTGGATTCCGAGTGATCACAAAAAACACTTAAAATCGCTCTATCTCTTCTAGTTTAGCCAGAAAACGCGTTTAAAGTTTTGCAAAAAATTTTTTTAAATATCTCCAAAAATATTTTTGCCACAGACTATTATCATATATTGGCAGAATCTGTGGATTCCGAGTGATCACAAAAAACACTTAAAATCGCTCTATCTCTTCTAGTTTAGCCAGAAAACGCGTTTAAAGTTTTGCAAAAGATTTTTTTAAATATCTCCAAAAATATTTTTGCCACAGCCTATTATCATATATTGGCAGAATCTGTGGATTCCCAGTGATCACAAAAAACACTTAAAATCGCTCTATCTCTTCTAGTTTAGCCAGAAAACGCGTTTAAAGTTTTGCAAAAAAATTTTTTAAATATCTCCAAAAATATTTTTGCCACAGACTATTATCATATATTGGCAGAATCTGTGGATTCCCAGTGATCACAAAAAACACTTAAAATCGCTCTATCTCTTCTAGTTTAGCCAGAAAACGCGTTTAAAGTTTTGCAAAAATTTTTTTTAAATATCTCCAAAAATATTTTTGCCACAGACTATTATCATATATTGGCAGAATCTGTGGATTCCGAGTGATCACAAAAAACACTTAAAATCGCTCTATCTCTTCTAGTTTAGCCAGAAAACGCGTTTAAAGTTTTGCAAAAGATTTTTTTAAATATCTCCAAAAATATTTTTGCCACAGCCTATTATCATATATTGGCAGAATCTGTGGATTCCCAGTGATCACAAAAAACACTTAAAATCGCTCTATCTCTTCTAGTTTAGCCAGAAAACGCGTTTAAAGTTTTGCAAAAGATTTTTTTAAATATCTCCAAAAATATTTTTGCCACAGACTATTATCATATATTGGCAGAATCTGTGGATTCCCAGTGATCACAAAAAACACTTAAAATCGCTCTATCTCTTCTAGTTTAGCCAGAAAACGCGTTTAAAGTTTTGCAAAAAATTTTTTTAAATATCTCCAAAAATATTTTTGCCACAGACTATTATCATATATTGGCAGAATCTGTGGATTCCGAGTGATCACAAAAAACACTTAAAATCGCTCTATCTCTTCTAGTTTAGCCAGAAAACGCGTTTAAAGTTTTGCAAAAGATTTTTTTAAATATCTCCAAAAATATTTTTGCCACAGCCTATTATCATATATTGGCAGAATCTGTGGATTCCCAGTGATCACAAAAAACACTTAAAATCGCTCTATCTCTTCTAGTTAAGCCAGAAAACGCGTTTAAAGTTTTGCAAAAAATTTTTTTAAATATCTCCAAAAATATTTGTGCCACAGACTATTATCATATATTGGCAGAATCTGTGGATTCCGAGTGATCACAAAAAACACTTAAAATCGCTCTATCTCTTCTAGTTTAGCCAGAAAACGCGTTTAAAGTTTTGCAAAAGATTTTTTTAAATATCTCCAAAAATATTTTTACCACAGCCTATTATCATATATTGGCAGAATCTGTGGATTCCGAGTGATCACAAAAAACACTTAAAATCGCTCTATCTCTTCTAGTTTAGCCAGAAAACGCGTTTAAAGTTTTGCAAAAATTTTTTTAAATATCTGTAAAAATATTTTTGCCACAGACTATTATCATATATTGGCAGAATCTGTGGATTCCCAGTGATCACAAAAAACACTTAAAATCGCTCTATCTCTTCTAGTTTAGCCAGAAAACGCGTTTAAAGTTTTGCAAAAAATTTTTTTAAATATCTCCAAAAATATTTTTGCCACAGACTATTATCATATATTGGCAGAATCTGTGGATTCCGAGTGATCACAAAAAACACTTAAAATCGCTCTATCTCTTCTAGTTTAGCCAGAAAACGCGTTTAAAGTTTTGCAAAAGATTTTTTTAAATATCTCCAAAAATATTTTTGCCACAGCCTATTATCATATATTGGCAGAATCTGTGGATTCCCAGTGATCACAAAAAACACTTAAAATCGCTCTATCTCTTCTAGTTTAGCCAGAAAACGCGTTTAAAGTTTTGCAAAAATTTTTTTTAAATATCTCCAAAAATATTTGTGCCACAGACTATTATCATATATTGGCAGAATCTGTGGATTCCGAGTGATCACAAAAAACACTTAAAATCGCTCTATCTCTTCTAGTTTAGCCAGAAAACGCGTTTAAAGTTTTGCAAAAGATTTTTTTAAATATCTCCAAAAATATTTTTGCCACAGACTATTATCATATATTGGCAGAATCTGTGGATTCCCAGTGATCACAAAAAACACTTAAAATCGCTCTATCTCTTCTAGTTTAGCCAGAAAACGCGTTTAAAGTTTTGCAAAAAATTTTTTTAAATATCTCCAAAAATATTTTTGCCACAGACTATTATCATATATTGGCAGAATCTGTGGATTCCGAGTGATCACAAAAAACACCTAAAATCGCTCTATCTCTTCTAGTTTAGCCAGAAAACGCGTTTAAAGTTTTGCAAAAAATTTTTTTAAATATCTCCAAAAATATTTGTGCCACAGACTATTATCATATATTGGCAGAATCTGTGGATTCCCAGTGATCACAAAAAACACTTAAAATCGCTCTATCTCTTCTAGTTTAGCCAGAAAACGCGTTTAAAGTTTTGCAAAAGATTTTTTTAAATATCTCCAAAAATATTTTTGCCACAGCCTATTATCATATATTGGCAGAATCTGTGGATTCCGAGTGATCACAAAAAACACTTAAAATCGCTCTATCTCTTCTAGTTTAGCCAGAAAACGCGTTTAAAGTTTTGCAAAAAATTTTTTTAAATATCTCCAAAAATATTTGTGCCACAGACTATTATCATATATTGGCAGAATCTGTGGATTCCGAGTGATCACAAAAAACACCTAAAATCGCTCTATCTCTTCTAGTTTAGCCAGAAAACGCGTTTAAAGTTTTGCAAAAGATTTTTTTAAATATCTCCAAAAATATTTTTGCCACAGACTATTATCATATATTGGCAGAATCTGTGGATTCCGAGTGATCACAAAAAACACTTAAAATCGCTCTATCTCTTCTAGTTTAGCCAGAAAACGCGTTTAAAGTTTTGCAAAAATTTTTTTTAAATATCTCCAAAAATATTTGTGCCACAGACTATTATCATATATTGGCAGAATCTGTGGATTCCGAGTGATCACAAAAAACACTTAAAATCGCTCTATCTCTTCTAGTTTAGCCAGAAAACGCGTTTAAAGTTTTGCAAAAGATTTTTTTAAATATCTCCAAAAATATTTTTGCCACAGACTATTATCATATATTGGCAGAATCTGTGGATTCCCAGTGATCACAAAAAACACTTAAAATCGCTCTATCTCTTCTAGTTTAGCCAGAAAACGCGTTTAAAGTTTTGCAAAAAAAATTTTTAAATATCTCCAAAAATATTTTTGCCACAGACTATTATCATATATTGGCAGAATCTGTGGATTCCGAGTGATCACAAAAAACAGCTAAAATCGCTCTATCTCTTCTAGTTTAGCCAGAAAACGCGTTTAAAGTTTTGCAAAAAATTTTTTTAAATATCTCCAAAAATATTTGTGCCACAGACTATTATCATATATTGGCAGAATCTGTGGATTCCCAGTGATCACAAAAAACACTTAAAATCGCTCTATCTCTTCTAGTTTAGCCAGAAAACGCGTTTAAAGTTTTGCAAAAGATTTTTTTAAATATCTCCAAAAATATTTTTGCCACAGCCTATTATCATATATTGGCAGAATCTGTGGATTCCGAGTGATCACAAAAAACACTTAAAATCGCTCTATCTCTTCTAGTTTAGCCAGAAAACGCGTTTAAAGTTTTGCAAAAGATTTTTTTAAATATCTCCAAAAATATTTTTGCCACAGACTATTATCATATATTGGCAGAATCTGTGGATTCCGAGTGATCACAAAAAACACTTAAAATCGCTCTATCTCTTCTAGTTTAGCCAGAAAACGCGTTTAAAGTTTTGCAAAAAATTTTTTTAAATATCTCCAAAAATATTTTTGCCACAGACTATTATCATATATTGGCAGAATCAGTGGATTCCCAGTGATCACAAAAAACACTTAAAATCGCTCTATCTCTTCTAGTTTAGCCAAAAACGCGTTTAAAGTTTTGCAAAAGATTTTTTTAAATATCTCCAAAAATATTTTTGCCACAGCCTATTATCATATATTGGCAGAATCTGTGGATTCCGAGTGATCACAAAAAACACTTAAAATCGCTCTATCTCTTCTAGTTTAGCCAGAAAACGCGTTTAAAGTTTTGCAAAAGATTTTTTTAAATATCTCCAAAAATATTTTTGCCACAGACTATTATCATATATTGGCAGAATCTGTGGATTCCCAGTGATCACAAAAAACACTTAAAATCGCTCTATCTCTTCTAGTTTAGCCAGAAAACGCGTTTAAAGTTTTGCAAAAAATTTTTTTAAATATCTCCAAAAATATTTTTGCCACAGACTATTATCATATATTGGCAGAATCTGTGGATTCCGAGTGATCACAAAAAACACTTAAAATCGCTCTATCTCTTCTAGTTTAGCCAGAAAACGCGTTTAAAGTTTTGCAAAAGATTTTTTTAAATATCTCCAAAAATATTTTTGCCACAACCTATTATCATACATTGGCAGAATCTGTGGATTCCCAGTGATCACAAAAAACACTTAAAATCGCTCTATCTCTTCTAGTTTAGCCAGAAAACGCGTTTAAAGTTTTGCAAAAAATTTTTTTAAATATCTCCAAAAATATTTGTGCCACAGACTGTTATCATATATTGGCAGAATCTGTGGATTCCGAGTGATCACAAAAAACACTTAAAATCGCTCTATCTCTTCTAGTTTAGCCAGAAAACGCGTTTAAAGTTTTGCAAAAGATTTTTTTAAATATCTCCAAAAATATTTTTGCCACAGCCTATTATCATATATTGGCAGAATCTGTGGATTCCGAGTGATCACAAAAAACACTTAAAATCGCTCTATCTCTTCTAGTTTAGCCAGAAAACGCGTTTAAAGTTTTGCAAAAGATTTTTTTAAATATCTCCAAAAATATTTTTGCCACAGCCTATTATCATATATTGGCAGAATCTGTGGATTCCCAGTGATCACAAAAAACACTTAAAATCGCTCTATCTCTTCTAGTTTAGCCAGAAAACGCGTTTAAAGTTTTGCAAAAATTTTTTTTAAATATCTCCAAAAATATTTTTGCCACAGCCTATTATCATATATTGGCAGAATCTGTGGATTCCGAGTGATCACAAAAAACACTTAAAATCGCTCTATCTCTTCTAGTTTAGCCAGAAAACGCGTTTAAAGTTTTGCAAAAAATTTTTTTAAATATCTCCAAAAATATTTTTGCCACAGCCTATTATCATATATTGGCAGAATCTGTGGATGCCGAGTGATCACAAAAAACACTTAAAATCGCTCTATCTCTTCTAGTTTAGCCAGAAAACGCGTTTAAAGTTTTGCAAAAGATTTTTTTAAATATCTCCAAAAATATTTTTGCCACAGCCTATTATCATATATTGGCAGAATCTGTGGATTCCCAGTGATCACAAAAAACACTTAAAATCGCTCTATCTCTTCTAGTTTAGCCAGAAAACGCGTTTAAAGTTTTGCAAAAAATTTTTTTAAATATCTCCAAAAATATTTGTGCCACAGACTATTATCATATATTGGCAGAATCTGTGGATTCCGAGTGATCACAAAAAACACTTAAAATCGCTCTATCTCTTCTAGTTTAGCCAGAAAACGCGTTTAAAGTTTTGCAAAAGATTTTTTTAAATATCTCCAAAAATATTTTTGCCACAGCCTATTATCATATATTGGCAGAATCTGTGGATTCCCAGTGATCACAAAAAACACTTAAAATCGCTCTATCTCTTCTAGTTTAGCCAGAAAACGCGTTTAAAGTTTTGCAAAAGATTTTTTTAAATATCTCCAAAAATATTTTTGCCACAGCCTATTATCATATATTGGCAGAATCTGTGGATTCCGAGTGATCACAAAAAACACTTAAAATCGCTCTATCTCTTCTAGTTTAGCCAGAAAACGCGTTTAAAGTTTTGCAAAAGATTTTTTTAAATATCTCCAAAAATATTTTTGCCACAGACTATTATCATATATTGGCAGAATCTGTGGATTCCGAGTGATCACAAAAAACACTTAAAATCGCTCTATCTCTTCTAGTTTAGCCAGAAAACGCGTTTAAAGTTTTGCAAAAAATTTTTTTAAATATCTCCAAAAATATTTTTGCCACAGACTATTATCATATATTGGCAGAATCAGTGGATTCCGAGTGATCACAAAAAACACTTAAAATCGCTCTATCTCTTCTAGTTTAGCCAAAAACGCGTTTAAAGTTTTGCAAAAGATTTTTTTAAATATCTCCAAAAATATTTTTGCCACAGCCTATTATCATATATTGGCAGAATCTGTGGATTCCGAGTGATCACAAAAAACACTTAAAATCGCTCTATCTCTTCTAGTTTAGCCAGAAAACGCGTTTAAAGTTTTGCAAAAGATTTTTTTAAATATCTCCAAAAATATTTTTGCCACAGACTATTATCATATATTGGCAGAATCTGTGGATTCCCAGTGATCACAAAAAACACTTAAAATCGCTCTATCTCTTCTAGTTTAGCCAGAAAACGCGTTTAAAGTTTTGCAAAAAAATTTTTTAAATATCTCCAAAAATATTTTTGCCACAGACTATTATCATATATTGGCAGAATCTGTGGATTCCGAGTGATCACAAAAAACACTTAAAATCGCTCTATCTCTTCTAGTTTAGCCAGAAAACGCGTTTAAAGTTTTGCAAAAGATTTTTTTAAATATCTCCAAAAATATTTTTGCCACAGCCTATTATCATATATTGGCAGAATCTGTGGATTCCCAGTGATCACAAAAAACACTTAAAATCGCTCTATCTCTTCTAGTTTAGCCAGAAAACGCGTTTAAAGTTTTGCAAAAATTTTTTTTAAATATCTCCAAAAATATTTGTGCCACAGACTATTATCATATATTGGCAGAATCTGTGGATTCCGAGTGATCACAAAAAACACTTAAAATCGCTCTATCTCTTCTAGTTTAGCCAGAAAACGCGTTTAAAGTTTTGCAAAAGATTTTTTTAAATATCTCCAAAAATATTTTTGCCACAGCCTATTATCATATATTGGCAGAATCTGTGGATTCCGAGTGATCACAAAAAACACTTAAAATCGCTCTATCTCTTCTAGTTTAGCCAGAAAACGCGTTTAAAGTTTTGCAAAAGATTTTTTTAAATATCTCCAAAAATATTTTTGCCACAGCCTATTATCATATATTGGCAGAATCTGTGGATTCCCAGTGATCACAAAAAACACTTAAAATCGCTCTATCTCTTCTAGTTTAGCCAGAAAACGCGTTTAAAGTTTTGCAAAAATTTTTTTTAAATATCTCCAAAAATATTTTTGCCACAGCCTATTATCATATATTGGCAGAATCTGTGGATTCCGAGTGATCACAAAAAACACTTAAAATCGCTCTATCTCTTCTAGTTTAGCCAGAAAACGCGTTTAAAGTTTTGCAAAAAATTTTTTTAAATATCTCCAAAAATATTTTTGCCACAGCCTATTATCATATATTGGCAGAATCTGTGGATGCCGAGTGATCACAAAAAACACTTAAAATCGCTCTATCTCTTCTAGTTTAGCCAGAAAACGCGTTTAAAGTTTTGCAAAAGATTTTTTTAAATATCTCCAAAAATATTTTTGCCACAGCCTATTATCATATATTGGCAGAATCTGTGGATTCCCAGTGATCACAAAAAACACTTAAAATCGCTCTATCTCTTCTAGTTTAGCCAGAAAACGCGTTTAAAGTTTTGCAAAAAATTTTTTTAAATATCTCCAAAAATATTTGTGCCACAGACTATTATCATATATTGGCAGAATCTGTGGATTCCGAGTGATCACAAAAAACACTTAAAATCGCTCTATCTCTTCTAGTTTAGCCAGAAAACGCGTTTAAAGTTTTGCAAAAGATTTTTTTAAATATCTCCAAAAATATTTTTGCCACAGCCTATTATCATATATTGGCAGAATCTGTGGATTCCGAGTGATCACAAAAAACACTTAAAATCGCTCTATCTCTTCTAGTTTAGCCAGAAAACGCGTTTAAAGTTTTGCAAAAGATTTTTTTAAATATCTCCAAAAATATTTTTGCCACAGCCTATTATCATATATTGGCAGAATCTGTGGATTCCGAGTGATCACAAAAAACACTTAAAATCGCTCTATCTCTTCTAGTTTAGCCAGAAAACGCGTTTAAAGTTTTGCAAAAGATTTTTTTAAATATCTCCAAAAATATTTTTGCCACAGCCTATTATCATATATTGGCAGAATCTGTGGATTCCCAGTGATCACAAAAAACACTTAAAATCGCTCTATCTCTTCTAGTTTAGCCAGAAAACGCGTTTAAAGTTTTGCAAAAAATTTTTTTAAATATCTCCAAAAATATTTTTGCCACAGACTATTATCATATATTGGCAGAATCTGTGGATTCCGAGTGATCACAAAAAACACTTAAAATCGCTCTATCTCTTCTAGTTTAGCCAGAAAACGCGTTTAAAGTTTTGCAAAAGATTTTTTTAAATATCTCCAAAAATATTTTTGCCACAGCCTATTATCATATATTGGCAGAATCTGTGGATTCCCAGTGATCACAAAAAACACTTAAAATCGCTCTATCTCTTCTAGTTTAGCCAGAAAACGCGTTTAAAGTTTTGCAAAAAATTTTTTTAAATATCTCCAAAAATATTTTTGCCACAGACTATTATCATATATTGGCAGAATCTGTGGATTCCGAGTGATCACAAAAAACACTTAAAATCGCTCTATCTCTTCTAGTTTAGCCAGAAAACGCGTTTAAAGTTTTGCAAAAGATTTTTTTAAATATCTCCAAAAATATTTTTGCCACAGACTATTATCATATATTGGCAGAATCTGTGGATTCCCAGTGATCACAAAAAACACTTAAAATCGCTCTATCTCTTCTAGTTTAGCCAGAAAACGCGTTTAAAGTTTTGCAAAAAATTTTTTTAAATATCTCCAAAAATATTTTTGCCACAGACTATTATCATATATTGGCAGAATCTGTGGATTCCGAGTGATCACAAAAAACACTTAAAATCGCTCTATCTCTTCTAGTTTAGCCAGAAAACGCGTTTAAAGTTTTGCAAAAGATTTTTTTAAATATCTCCAAAAATATTTTTGCCACAGACTATTATCATATATTGGCAGAATCTGTGGATTCCGAGTGATCACAAAAAACACTTAAAATCGCTCTATCTCTTCTAGTTTAGCCAGAAAACGCGTTTAAAGTTTTGCAAAAGATTTTTTTAAATATCTCCAAAAATATTTTTGCCACAGACTATTATCATATATTGGCAGAATCTGTGGATTCCCAGTGATCACAAAAAACACTTAAAATCGCTCTATCTCTTCTAGTTTAGCCAGAAAACGCGTTTAAAATTTTGCAAAAATTTTTTTTAAATATCTCCAAAAATATTTTTGCCACAGACTATTATCATATATTGGCAGAATCTGTGGATTCCGAGTGATCACAAAAAACACTTAAAATCGCTCTATCTCTTCTAGTTTAGCCAGAAAACGCGTTTAAAGTTTTGCAAAAGATTTTTTTAAATATCTCCAAAAATATTTTTGCCACAGCCTATTATCATATATTGGCAGAATCTGTGGATTCCCAGTGATCACAAAAAACACTTAAAATCGCTCTATCTCTTCTAGTTTAGCCAGAAAACGCGTTTAAAGTTTTGCAAAAAATTTTTTTAAATATCTCCAAAAATATTTTTGCCACAGACTATTATCATATATTGGCAGAATCTGTGGATTCCGAGTGATCACAAAAAACACTTAAAATCGCTCTATCTCTTCTAGTTTAGCCAGAAAACGCGTTTAAAGTTTTGCAAAAGATTTTTTTAAATATCTCCAAAAATATTTTTGCCACAGACTATTATCATATATTGGCAGAATCTGTGGATTCCCAGTGATCACAAAAAACACTTAAAATCGCTCTATCTCTTCTAGTTTAGCCAGAAAACGCGTTTAAAGTTTTGCAAAAAATTTTTTTAAATATCTCCAAAAATATTTTTGCCACAGACTATTATCATATATTGGCAGAATCTGTGGATTCCGAGTGATCACAAAAAACACTTAAAATCGCTCTATCTCTTCTAGTTTAGCCAGAAAACGCGTTTAAAGTTTTGCAAAAGATTTTTTTAAATATCTCCAAAAATATTTTTGCCACAGCCTATTATCATATATTGGCAGAATCTGTGGATTCCCAGTGATCACAAAAAACACTTAAAATCGCTCTATCTCTTCTAGTTTAGCCAGAAAACGCGTTTAAAGTTTTGCAAAAATTTTTTTTAAATATCTCCAAAAATATTTTTGCCACAGACTATTATCATATATTGGCAGAATCTGTGGATTCCGAGTGATCACAAAAAACACTTAAAATCGCTCTATCTCTTCTAGTTTAGCCAGAAAACGCGTTTAAAGTTTTGCAAAAGATTTTTTTAAATATCTCCAAAAATATTTTTGCCACAGACTATTATCATATATTGGCAGAATCTGTGGATTCCCAGTGATCACAAAAAACACTTAAAATCGCTCTATCTCTTCTAGTTTAGCCAGAAAACGCGTTTAAAGTTTTGCAAAAAATTTTTTTAAATATCTCCAAAAATATTTTTGCCACAGACTATTATCATATATTGGCAGAATCTGTGGATTCCCAGTGATCACAAAAAACACTTAAAATCGCTCTATCTCTTCTAGTTTAGCCAGAAAACGCGTTTAAAGTTTTGCAAAAGATTTTTTTAAATATCTCCAAAAATATTTTTGCCACAGCCTATTATCATATATTGGCAGAATCTGTGGATTCCCAGTGATCACAAAAAACACTTAAAATCGCTCTATCTCTTCTAGTTTAGCCAGAAACGCGTTTAAAGTTTTGCAAAAAATTTTTTTAAATATCTCCAAAAATATTTTTGCCACAGACTATTATCATATATTGGCAGAATCTGTGGATTCCGAGTGATCACAAAAAACACTTAAAATCGCTCTATCTCTTCTAGTTTAGCCAGAAAACGCGTTTAAAGTTTTGCAAAAAATTTTTTTAAATATCTCCAAAAATATTTTTGCCACAGCCTATTATCATATATTGGCAGAATGTGTGGATTCCCAGTGATCACAAAGTGATCCCAGTGAAACACTTAAAATCGCTCTATCTCTTCTAGTTTAGCCAGAAAACGCGTTTAAAGTTTTGCAAAAAATTTTTTTAAATATCTCCAAAAATATTTTTGCCACAGACTATTATCATATATTGGCGGAATCTGTGGATTCCGAGTGATCACAAAAAACACTTAAAATCGCTCTATCTCTTCTAGTTTAGCCAGAAAACGCGTTTAAAGTTTTGCAAAAGATTTTTTTAAATATCTCCAAAAATATTTTTGCCACAGACTATTATCATATATTGGCAGAATCTGTGGATTCCCAGTGATCACAAAAAACACTTAAAATCGCTCTATCTCTTCTAGTTTAGCCAGAAAACGCGTTTAAAGTTTTGCAAAAGATTTTTTTAAATATCTCCAAAAATATTTTTGCCACAGACTATTATCATATATTGTCAGAATCTGTGGATTCCCAGTGATCACAAAAAACACTTAAAATCGCTCTATCTCTTCTAGTTTAGCCAGAAAACGCGTTTAAAGTTTTGCAAAAGATTTTTTTAAATATCTCCAAAAATATTTTTGCCACAGCCTATTATCATATATTGGCAGAATCTGTGGATTCCCAGTGATCACAAAAAACACTTAAAATCGCTCTATCTCTTCTAGTTTAGCCAGAAAACGCGTTTAAAGTTTTGCAAAAAATTTTTTTAAATATCTCCAAAAATATTTTTGCCACAGACTATTATCATATATTGGCAGAATCTGTGGATTCCGAGTGATCACAAAAAACACTTAAAATCGCTCTATCTCTTCTAGTTTAGCCAGAAAACGCGTTTAAAGTTTTGCAAAAGATTTTTTTAAATATCTCCAAAAATATTTTTGCCACAGAATATTATCATATATTGGCAGAATCTGTGGATTCCCAGTGATCACAAAAAACACTTAAAATCGCTCTATCTCTTCTAGTTTAGCCAGAAAACGCGTTTAAAGTTTTGCAAAAATTTTTTTTAAATATCTCCAAAAATATTTTTGCCACAGACTATTATCATATATTGACAGAATCTGTGGATTCCCAGTGATCACAAAAAACACTTAAAATCGCTCTATCTCTTCTAGTTTAGCCAGAAAACGCGTTTAAAGTTTTGCAAAAGATTTTTTTAAATATCTCCAAAAATATTTTTGCCACAGCCTATTATCATATATTGGCAGAATCTGTGGATTCCCAGTGATCACAAAAAACACTTAAAATCGCTCTATCTCTTCTAGTTTAGCCAGAAAACGCGTTTAAAATTTTGCAAAAAAATTTTTTAAATATCTCCAAAAATATTTGTGCCAGAGACTATTATCATATATTGGCAGAATCTGTGGATTCCGAGTGATCACAAAAAACACTTAAAATCGCTCTATCTCTTCTAGTTTAGCCAGAAAACGCGTTTAAAGTTTTGCAAAAGATTTTTTTAAATATCTCCAAAAATATTTTTGCCACAGACTATTATCATATATTGGCAGAATCTGTGGATTCCCAGTGATCACAAAAAACACTTAAAATCGCTCTATCTCTTCTAGTTTAGCCAGAAAACGCGTTTAAAGTTTTGCAAAAGATTTTTTTAAATATCTCCAAAAATATTTTTGCCACAGCCTATTATTATAATCTGTGAATTCCCAGTGATCACAAAAAACACTTAAAATCGCTCTATCTCTTCTAGTTTAACCAGAAAACGCGTTTAAAGTTTTGCAAAAGATTTTTTTAAATATCTCCAAAAATATTTTTGCCACAGCCTATTATCATATATTGGCAGAATCTGTGGACTCCCAGTGATCACAAAAAACACTTAAAATCGCTCTATCTCTTCTAGTTTAGCCAGAAAACGCGTTTAAAGTTTTGCAAAAGATTTTTTTAAATATCTCCAAAAATATTTTTGCCACAGCCTATTATCATATATTGGCAGAATCTGTGGATTCCCAGTGATCACAAAAAACACTTAAAATCGCTCTATCTCTTCTAGTTTAGCCAGAAAACGCGTTTAAAGTTTTGCAAAAATTTTTTTTAAATATCTCCAAAAATATTTTTGCCACAGACTATTATCATATATTGGCAGAATCTGTGGATTCCCAGTGATCACAAAAAACACTTAAAATCGCTCTATCTCTTCTAGTTTAGCCAGAAAACGCGTTTAAAGTTTTGCAAAAGATTTTTTTAAATATCTCCAAAAATATTTTTGCCACAGCCTATTATCATATATTGGCAGAATCTGTGGATTCCCAGTGATCACAAAAAACACTTAAAATCGCTCTATCTCTTCTAGTTTAGCCAGAAAACGCGTTTAAAGTTTTGCAAAAAAATTTTTTAAATATCTCCAAAAATATTTTTGCCACAGACTATTATCATATATTGGCAGAATCTGTGGATTCCGAGTGATCACAAAAAACACTTAAAATCGCTCTATCTCTTCTAGTTTAGCCAGAAAACGCGTTTAAAGTTTTGCAAAAGATTTTTTTAAATATCTCCAAAAATATTTTTGCTACAGCCTATCATCATATATTGGCAGAATCTGTGGATTCCCAGTGATCACAAAAAACACTTAAAATCGCTCTATCTCTTCTAGTTTAGCCAGAAAACGCGTTTAAAGTTTTGCAAAAGATTTTTTTAAATATCTCCAAAAATATTTTTGCCACAGCCTATTATTATAATCTGTGAATTCCCAGTGATCACAAAAAACACTTAAAATCGCTCTATCTCTTCTAGTTTAACCAGAAAACGCGTTTAAAGTTTTGCAAAAGATTTTTTTAAATATCTCCAAAAATATTTTTGCCACAGCCTATTATCATATATTGGCAGAATCTGTGGACTCCCAGTGATCACAAAAAACACTTAAAATCGCTCTATCTCTTCTAGTTTAGCCAGAAAACGCGTTTAAAGTTTTGCAAAAGATTTTTTTAAATATCTCCAAAAATATTTTTGCCACAGCCTATTATCATATATTGGCAGAATCTGTGGATTCCCAGTGATCACAAAAAACACTTAAAATCGCTCTATCTCTTCTAGTTTAGCCAGAAAACGCGTTTAAAGTTTTGCAAAAATTTTTTTTAAATATCTCCAAAAATATTTTTGCCACAGACTATTATCATATATTGGCAGAATCTGTGGATTCCCAGTGATCACAAAAAACACTTAAAATCGCTCTATCTCTTCTAGTTTAGCCAGAAAACGCGTTTAAAGTTTTGCAAAAGATTTTTTTAAATATCTCCAAAAATATTTTTGCCACAGCCTATTATCATATATTGGCAGAATCTGTGGATTCCCAGTGATCACAAAAAACACTTAAAATCGCTCTATCTCTTCTAGTTTAGCCAGAAAACGCGTTTAAAGTTTTGCAAAAAAATTTTTTAAATATCTCCAAAAATATTTTTGCCACAGACTATTATCATATATTGGCAGAATCTGTGGATTCCGAGTGATCACAAAAAACACTTAAAATCGCTCTATCTCTTCTAGTTTAGCCAGAAAACGCGTTTAAAGTTTTGCAAAAGATTTTTTTAAATATCTCCAAAAATATTTTTGCTACAGCCTATCATCATATATTGGCAGAATCTGTGGATTCCCAGTGATCACAAAAAACACTTAAAATCGCTCTATCTCTTCTAGTTTAGCCAGAAAACGCGTTTAAAGTTTTGCAAAAGATTTTTTTAAATATCTCCAAAAATATTTTTGCCACAGAATATTATCATATATTGGCAGAATCTGTGGATTCCCAGTGATCACAAAAAACACTTAAAATCGCTCTATCTCTTCTAGTTTAGCCAGAAAACGCATTTAAAGTTTTGCAAAAGATTTTTTTAAATATCTCCAAAAATATTTTTGCCACAGACTATTATCATATATTGGCAGAATCTGTGGATTCCCAGTGATCACAAAAAACACTTAAAATCGCTCTATCTCTTCTAGTTTAGCCAGAAAACGCGTTTAAAGTTTTGCAAAAGATTTTTTTAAATATCTCCAAAAATATTTTTGCCACAGCCTATTATTATAATCTGTGAATTCCCAGTGATCACAAAAAACACTTAAAATCGCTCTATCTCTTCTAGTTTAGCCAGAAAACGCGTTTAAAGTTTTGCAAAAGATTTTTTTAAATATCTCCAAAAATATTTTTGCCACAGCCTATTATCATATATTGGCAGAATCTGTGGACTCCCAGTGATCACAAAAAACACTTAAAATCGCTCTATCTCTTCTAGTTTAGCCAGAAAACGCGTTTAAAGTTTTGCAAAAGATTTTTTTAAATATCTCCAAAAATATTTTTGCTACAGCCTATTATCATATATTGGCAGAATCTGTGGATTCCCAGTGATCACAAAAAACACTTAAAATCGCTCTATCTCTTCTAGTTTAGCCAGAAAACGCGTTTAAAGTTTTGCAAAAGATTTTTTTAAATATCTCCAAAAGTATTTTTGCCACAGCCTATTATCATATATTCGCAGAATATTATTATGATATTAGTAATCTAAAAAATCCATTCTTTTTGTTGTTAAATTAAAAAAATTTTTGAACTGAATTTTTGTGCGAAACGTTGATTTAGTTCTCACCAAAAATATTACTTTTAAATTCTTTAATATACTCGTAACACTCATTTTCTATAGTAACTACTAATAGTGTCAATAATAATCAGATTTGGGTAGAAAGCCAGTGAGTGAGTTTGTTTGTAAAATACGTGTTTGAGTTTATAAATCTAATAGAGTTTTTTATTATAAGCTTACGTATTGTGCTTTAATTCGAAATTTCTTTAATTCGAATATAAAGTTTATTTTTATTTTTAACCTGAAAATATCGAAATTCCAAAAATATTTTCAAAAAATTTAATACTTATACATTAAATATAGTAAAATAATTTCTAAAAATAATCCTAAAATATAATTTAATACTTTTTTTTCTTTAGACTTTTCAATTACACATTGTGCAATTTACTATTTTTAGGCACCATCAAAAAAACATCCAATCGCAAATTGTTTGTCCTTTTCTTCTTAACCTTGACAAAAAAGAAAAAAAAACAACAATTTTCTTTTGTTTTTTTTTTTTGTTTTACATTCTATAAAAAATGTAAATTTTCTTGTGACGCAAAATTTTAATTACTTTTGGTCGATTAAAGTAAAAATAAACACTAAAACACAAAAGCTAAAATTTAATAAAATATTGTTTGAGGACGCAAAAAAAAAAAAACAAATTAAAATTCATTTTTACTAAAAACGAAACTCCTTTCATCTTATTTGGTACTAAAATAAAATCCTTATATGGTCTCTTACGTACGTAAGAGTCCATATTTTTATAACTTTAAGCTCATATGTGTGTATGCGTACAATAAATTTTCACTAAACAAAAATTTAAGTAATTTAAAAAAAAGTGTTTTTTTTTTTGTTTTAGTTTTTTTTTTTTTATTACTAAAAATGAAAATTTATGCCTCATTAAAAGTTTTGTAATACGCAATAAAAACAAGTGAATTACAAATAATTGCACATATAAACAAATATTTTTTTTTTTATTTAATATCACATCATTCCGAAAATCAAGAAACAAATCTGGTAAAAATGGATTTTTTACGAAAACTTATATTTCTAAATATGAAAACTTGAGGATAATTTAATTTTAATACATACATATGGTATATATTTCAAATAAATTCTTATTTTACTTTTGATTTGAAATTTACAATATTATACAGTTATACATTAACCCTTTAGCACTGATACATATGAGCGTGTAAGAAAAAATCATATACAAAAATATTTCCGCACATAAAATACACACACACACACAAACATTCTCTACACTTTTGAAATCAAGCATTTATACTAGATAAATTTCCAGCAGAAACAATTTCTGATACTCCAAAATACATAAATATAAGATTTTTGCTTTGAATCGAATTTTAGTTTAATCTAGCCATATTTACGTCCGTCTTCTGATCTGTTTTAAAGCATTATTATGAAAACGAAAAAAAGGTATAGAATTAAAATTATAGACGCTCGTTTTTATTGCATTCAAAACGGTATTATAAATTAATAAGATTGTTTTGCTGTAATTATCATCTAAGAAAAAGTAGTTTAAAAGCTTTTTGAGAAAGTGTGTGTCAAGACCATTACAAATATTTTATATTAATTACAAATATTAATATGGTAATGGAAATTAAAAATTTTTCTTCGAAAAATTTTTTTAATGTCGGTTCTCTCTTAAATGTCAGATTCTATTAAAGGTATTGGTTCGAAACGTTTGTAAATTTTGTTAAGTAACGTATTTAAAAATCAGTTTAATATATAAATAAAGTTGGGTCAAACCAATGGTTTGTATTGTAGCACTTTTCCCTTCAACAAGTGAAAATACTGCTTTAAAAAACAGTCTATGTATATCCACCACACTATTAAAATTATTTTCATTCATATACAAAACTATTTCTAGGATTGCATATATTTAGGATGACGCATATATGCAGTCTTTGAAATAAAGCAAAAATTAATATAAAGAGGGGTTAACATAATGCTCGATTTTAAGGGTTAATTGTGTGAGTTAAGAAAAATAATTATATTTTTTAATGTCATGGAATTTACCGTTAACTTGCAAAAATGTCAAAAATGCAAATTTTACAAATTTCAAGAGGCCATAACTTGAGAGGGGGTGGAGATGGAAAAAAATTTTTTTCAAACGAAATGAACTATTTGCTAGGGTCTAAAAGCTCCTAAAATTTCAAGCTTCTACAGTCTGGGGTCTAGAAGAAAAACGACATCAAACATTTGGAAAAAAAGGACTGTGGATAACGGTAAATTTGAACGGCCATTTTGTTTTTCTAAAGTTTAGCTATAGTATATCGCAGTAGGGGAAGCAAGCCACTGCCTTTCTGCGTTTGCAAAATTTCAAAAATGCTTATGGTTTCATTGCAACAAATAGTTAAAATAGGCCATTTTTAGTGCTTTGGGGGGGTATAACTTCTAGAGGGGGGAGATAGGTAAAAATTTTGTTCTACGAAAATAAGTTTCTAGTAAAGATCTATGTACGTATTAAATTTCAGCTTTGTATCTTTAAGAATGTAGAAGTTTTGTAAACAGACACACGGACAGACGGACGGACGGATGGACGGACGGACGGACGGACGGACGGACAGACGGACGGACGGACGGACGGACGGACGGACGGACGGACGGACGGACGGACGGACGGACGGACAGAGTGAAACTAATAAGCACTTTTTTTCAAAAAATTTTTGGAAAAGTCCTAAAAACTAATCAGGCTCCGAAAAGCGCGTTTGCAATTAATAATTATATTTACAAAATTTGTTGCCAGTGGATAAGGGTTAAAACATTTTCAAATGCAAGGCATATTTTTGTAATAAAAAATTATTAAATAAATTCGTACATTCCAATGTAAGTTTTTTAAAACGGTTGTTAAATTAAATATAAAATTTTACACTGATTTATTTAATCATTTAGAGAATATCCTTTATATAAAATTTTTTTTCGGGTTCAAATATAGAACAATAAATTTCCATGTAAAAAATTCCATTTTATTTCATATGTAAATCAATATTATAAATAAGATTCTTTCAAATACGAAATTCTGTGTAAAAATATTGAATTGCAAATTTTAACTGCAACTTAAGTAGCTATATAGCTAAAACTCACGATATTTCTTAAAATTTCTGACAACATTCTTTTATTCGGTTTAAGAATACACGAATTAAAACTTTTTATTTTGAAATAATGTCTTTTCTGTTTTAATACCACCATCGTAACTGATGCTTTATAAAAATTTTAAATATTCTTTCACCAAGTTTAATTAAATTTAAATCTTAATCTTTTCAAATCTTCGTCTATTCAAATTTAATTTTAAAACGATTAAAAGTTTTTTCTCCCTTTGTAACAAAGAAAACAATAAATAATTAATAAATTCTAAAAATAATATGTGCGAAATTGTTGAAACCAAATTATAAAAGATGTACAAAAAATGAAACCAAATTCTTTGAACATTTTAAGATTTTTGGTTTGTTTTTTGTTCATTTCTTAACACTTTCCAACAATAATGTTGAGAAAAAGTGCTTATTAGTTTCCCTCTGTCTGCCCGTCTATAGATATATTTACAAAACCTTTACATACTTGAAGATAGAAAGCTAAAATTTCACATGTACATAGACGCTTATTTCCGTCAAAGAAAATTTTTACCTATTCCCCCCCCCCCCCCCCCACTTAGAAGTTATAACCCCTTAAAGTCCTAAAATGTAATTTTTTTAGTAAATTACTGTGACTGGTTTCTTCATTCGTGGCATACCAAAATTTACCGTTAAAATTTACCATTAATATAGTTTTTTTTCTAGGAGTCTGAAATTTTAGAACCTCTGATATATAAATAGTTAATTTCGTTAGAAGAAAAATTTGAATTTTTGGCGCCTTATGTTGTCGAAACTACAAAGTTTTCAAAATTTCTATAGATTTAGAAAGCTAACGGTAAATGCCATACCATTAAAAAATATAATTATTTTTTTTAATTCACGCAATTAACCCTCTAAATGAAACGTTATGTTAAATGTATGCAATTCTTGAAATAAATTCGTACATGAGTGAAAGTAAATTTTAATAATATGCTACATAGCTAGATTTTTATAGCTAGATAGAAAAACAGTATTTTCAAATGTTGAAGAGAAAAGTGCTACATTACAAACCACTGGGTTTGACCCAACTTTATTTGTTTAAACCTTTATAAGAATAACACCATATTTTTATATGCACCGTTACTTTTTTTTTATGGTTCTTCAACATAATCCTTTTTAACCAGTTTTTTGTTTTTTGTTTAGTATAATTTTCTCTGATAGAATTAATTATGTGCTTGTTTTTCAATTTTCGTTCCATTTATAATGACAAAAATTTTAAATTTTTCATTTTCATATTGAAATTATTAAACACTCATAATACTCTATATATTCTATAAACTATAACCTAGAGTTCCCCACAGTTCCCAGTAAACGTGAATTTTATTATATTTTCATTATTGTTTGATATACCGCGAAAATAAAACAAAAGAACAAAGAAAAGTTTTCCTTTAAATAAACTTTTATAGGATTAAAAAATTAAATTTTCAATTAAAAAGAAAATGTAATCAAAATAACACGCGAAGTAACAGTAAAAAGAACAAAAAAATTTGAATTAAAAAAAAAAATGGTGGTGCAAGGAATACCAAAAAAAAAAACAACCATAATGCAGATAGCTATTTGAAAGTAATTATGTGTGACGCAACTTAATCTAAATATAAAAGATCTTTGCAATTTCTTTTAATCCCCATTTGTGAATTTTAAATTTCAAAGAAGACACAATATACTTTCGTTCTTTTTTTTTTGTAATAAAATCTCTCCTTCAGAGAATTTCTCTGATTTCACATTAAAATTTTCTTAATTTCATATTTCTACTTCTAATATTAATAAAATTCTTCTATTTAATAATACAATTTCTAAAAGAATTTTAAAATGTTTTGATATTTTAACATTGATCCGTCCATCAATTCATTTTTCTCTTTAAATTTTAACCCAGGCCTTTAAAAGAAATTATTCTTTTACCTGAGAAATAAAATATAAAAATTAAATTTCAATATTTCAAATAATTTTGTATATGGAAAATTCCAAAAGAATTTAAAAGTTTTTGGAGAGTTTTTACGATTGAAAGCTCTTTTCGTTCAATCTACGCTCTTCGATACTGTAATCTTATGTAACATTACATTAAATTTCTATGAATGCGGAAAAATGCCCCTGTACATGCCTTCTATAAAAAAACACAACACTGTCTTATCTGATTTAATTAGAAAATTATTCAATCCAAGAGAACTTGGCTCAATAATTAATTTAATTATTAAGCTGTTCAAATAGGCCTGAAAAACTTTTATTTAATATTTTTCTGAAGGTTTACAACGGGTTGTATGGAATAAATGATTATTATAAAAAAAAAATTTTAATAATAGAAATGTTCTGCTTTAAAAACCATGCAATTTCCCAGACAACATATTTTTTGTCCTTTCTTCTAGAATTTTCGTTAAATTTTCATTAAGTTTTGTTTATTTTTTGTTTTTCTTTTTTTGTCACTTCTTAAGGTATAGAATATTTTATGTAAAAAGGATTGTACCACAAGAAAATGTTGTCTTTCTTTACTTAAACCAATGTAAAAGAACTTTTATTCAATTATGTTATTGATATAATACGAGTAGTTGAAGTAAAAGAAAATAATTATTTCTGAAGCTCATTTTAATTAGAAAATCATATAGCTCTTAAATTTCAATATCAATTATGTATTGCGCTTTTAAGGACTTCCAAACTAATTATGTTCTGAAATGCATTGAAAGCAAAAATTTTTATTAATTAACAAACTTCATAGCTCAATTTTTAGTACCTAAGTATTTGTGTATATAGAAATCGAATTGTTTAAAATTTAATTTTAAAATTTTAAAACTTAAATTAATTATTTTATTAAAAATTCTTTTGAAAATCAAAAATTTATAAATCTTAATATTGTTTGGAAGAACCACAAAATGGTAATTTCTATATTATAAAATCAACTTCATTTATTTAATGTACTGATTCCTATTACGAAAATGGGGGCAAACGTTTTGTATATTGAAAACTGTAAAAATTTTAAAAATTTATAATTAAAAGTTAAAATGTTATTATTGTTTTTTTTAAAGCTCTCCGTTGAATACAATTTAAATATTCTTTTTTAAAAAATCCTTTTTTTGTTTCTATTTAATATTGTATATGTGTTATTTTGAAGTCCTTTTTGACATAATATACTCGTACATACCATAATAAATGAATAAATGAACATGACAAGATGAAATGAAAGTTCATACGGTCACTGTTATAATATAATTACGAGTGTATAACAAAATAAAAAAATTAAAAACATTTTAGTTTTTAACCACAAAGTAACAAAAACAAAAAAAAAAACAAAATACCTAATAACAAATAACCTACTCAGCATATTAATCTGTTATAAAAGGGTACACACAACAGGACATAATTTTAATTTAGTATGTCACAACTACTATATAAAATGTTTTATGTTATTTGACAGAGCATAATATACGATTTGTTAAAATTTCTAGAATAATAATTATAAAGAATAATGATGTTATTATGTTAATAATGTCATTTTGTCACAACACATAAAAGAATGAATCTGATATACAATATTGTGCATGGATTTTTAAAGAATGTAAGTATTGTAGAGAACACTAAATCCTCTGTGTATATTATATTATATTTAACTTGTTGAGGAACCATAAAATAAATGTAATTAAAATTTTTTTTAGAAAGAAATTGAAATTTATAACAATATCATTGAAATTAATTCTACGTTCTTATATGAGTATATTAATTTCTGTAAAATTAAATACATATTTAGCATTAGTTAACATTTTATTTTAAAAATATTTGAATTTTACAATTACAAATTTATACAAGAGATTATAATAATTTTATATATGAGTTAACCATATTGGAATTTTTGAAATGCAAATTATAAAATTAGCATTCAAATATTGCATAAATTAGGGTCATGGATCATTATCACGATATTATTGAAAAATTAAAATTTTGTTGTTTTTTTTTTTAAATTAGAGTTTTCTTTATTCTTTCTTCTGTTGCATTTCATATAACAATAATTTAAGAATAAATCAAGTGGAATGAGGTAAAAATAATGTTATTTTAGTTAGTATATCATTTATTATACGCATATTGCATAATATATTACCGATAAAATAATTTTGATTAGAAAGTCCACAAGAATTTATTTAAGAAAAGAATGAAATTAAAGCTGAATGATCCATTAAGTCAATTCTAAAGTTACCAAATTAAAAATACAATAAGACAAAATATCGTTTATTATATAAATGAAAATATTGTGTATGGAACCAACATATGTGGTATTCCAATTCAAAATATATATATTTTTAAACGAAACCATCCCTTTTCAACATTTTTGAAACTGCCCTCAATTTTTAGCCCAAATTCTGGTTGAATTTCGTTAAAATTTTTGAACATTTTCGAAACTGGCCTCAATTTTTAGCCTAAATTCTGGTTGAATTTAGTTAGAATATTTCAACATCATCGAAACTGGCCTCAATTTTTAGCCTAAATTCTGGTTGAATTTAGTTAGAATATTTCAACATCATCGAAACTGGCCTCAATTTCTAGCCTAAATTCTGGTAGAATTTAGCTAGAATTTTTCAACATCGTCGAAACTGGCCTCAATTTCTAGCCTAAATTCTGATAGAATTTAGCTAGAATTTTTCAACATTATCGAAACTGGCCTCAATTTTTAACCTAAATTCTGATCGAATATTGTTAGAATTTTGTAACATTTTCGAAACTGACTTCAATTTTTAGTCTAAATTCTGGTTGAATTCAGTTAAAATTTTTCAACATTTTCGAAATTGGCCTCGATTTTTAACCTAAATTCTGGTTGAATTTAGTTAGAATATTTTAACATTTTCGAAACTGGCCTCAATTTTTACAATTTTACTTGAACAAAAATATTCTGATATAAAAACAGTTTTTCCCAATTGTCGCGGATCTTGATCGATTATTATATGTACTGAAATCATTTGGAATATCAATAATAATTCAATTTCTTCATTAATTCACAATGAAATTAAGAAATTTAAATACTTGTTGCATATTAAAATTCATTTTACTTTATTAATAATAAAAAAAAAGTCATATATATAGGTGTTCATACTAAATTAATATTAGAGAAGGATCTATACATATATAGTGGATAAAAACTAATTAAATCTTAATTAGTTTTTCTTTATATACTATATATAAATCCTTTTCTAAAGTCACAACACTATATTATAACTTTAAAAAGACATAAAAATTATTTACGAAAAACTATTTTTTTTTTATTTCACTTGTTGATTTTACCAACCAATATAATTTTAAATCTTCATGAATATATGGTTTAATAAAAATTTATGCATACATATACATATTATATGTAGAATGATGTACATATAATATATTTATATATATTATGACAATATTAAGGATATTATTGTATGTTCAACACAACACCTACAATCATGATGGGCTCTATAAAATTTTACTTTACGCAAACAAATTTTTAGTCCGCATTAGTTTTACTAGAATGATTTTTTTTTCCTTCTTCTTCTTTTCATTTTTATTTGCATCCATATAATATGTATGTATACTCTTAATAAGAGTTCTATATAGAATAAATATAATTACATAATAATATGTAAACACAAAATGTGTCTAAATAAACATACATATATATACATACTCGTATAATATGGTGAAGTGAATAAAATTTTTGGGTGCTAAAAACATTTCTAACCATTTAGTAAACTTTTATTTTACGATAATTTTACGATTATACCATTAAAAATTCCCAGAATTAAATCTCATTTTAACTCATCCGCAACAAACCAAAAATTCACCCTAAAAATTATTCGTTAGAAATTCTTAATATAGGCGCAAAAAAAAAAAAAAATAAACTTTTCAAAATATACACGTACAAAATACTTACATATATTTAGTCACTATATCAAAGTAGATGTAAATATTTTATAAACATTACTATACATAGACAAGATTGTGTTTTATATGTATATATAAAAGGCGTATATAGTATATTTTACCCCTATTTATATAAAATAGTATGTGATAATCGATTTGCATAATTTAAGGGACTCCCTTTAGCAACGTCAGTTTAATTATTTCTTAAGAATACAATTTGTTAAATGTAAAATTTGGAATGAATTTTTTAGTTTGATTTGCAGTAGATTCGGTTAACAGCAATATTATGCTGCAATGAAATTTAAGTATTGACTGGGTTCATAAACTTTACTAATTAAAGCAAAGAGAAATTCTTTAAATTAGTCTCTATTGTCCTTTTCCTATATTTTTTTGATACACCATGTATTTTGTTATAAATTTTCTTAAGCGTTCTTTTAATTTAAGATAAGGATAAAATATAATTTTTACCTCACATCTAGATTCTGTTGTTCTGCAACTAGATAGCATAAATACTGTGAATGTGCTTGACAAACCTATAAAAATTTTCTCAATCAAAATTCTGTAAATATTTAAAATTTTATAATTTCCATCTCCGATTCTAAAGGGGTCCCTTAAAATTATATTTTGTTTGTACAATACAATTCCAAACATAATGGAAATTAATAAAATTTATTGTTTCAATTCCCTTAAATTCTTGCCCAAGTCTCTTTTTTTTTTTCTTTAAAAAATATGACATTATTTTTAAAAATTCCCTTAAAAACACACATTGTATGTGTATATATGAATAAAGCTATAAGTATTGTGATAATGAATGAATTTTCCTTGATCTTTAACTAACCAAACATTTTATGTTATCGACAGTAAATGAAAAACAAAAATACAAAAAAAAAAAGGCAAAACTATAAACATCCTTTAAAAGGATATTTGACCTTTTCATCATTTCAAAATTCAATCATCTCATACTCATATATAATATATAGAAATCAAATCAAAACAAGCAAATAAAATCAATCATTCTATCAATTCAGGAAAAAAAAAAAGAAAAATTTAGTTCATTTCATCAACAGAAACACCTTTAAAATGTTAAAGGTCAAAATAAAATTCTAAATTGTAAAAGGAATAAAAAATTTAAACAATTTCCTGCCGCATCTATTTTTTTTTTTTTCTTATATACATAGATGAATTTAATATAGATGAGGTACTTGTGTTTTTTTTTTTGGTGTTTTTCATTAATGACTTAATCACACAAACGTTCACATTATGTATATAAAGGTAATAGTTTCACAAAAATATTCATTAAGATTTTATGGTAAAATAGAAGCGTTTAATATGTAGGTTGTGCCTCAAGGCAGATTATTAAATTTTGTATTTTCATATAATTGGGGGAAATAGTAATAATTGTAATTCATATAAAATTATTTTTAATATTTTAAAGTAAAATTAAATTTTATTTAAAAAAAAAATTAAACTTATTATTGGATAGTTCCTCTATTAGTAGTATTAATGGTATTCTGAGATGTTAGTATTTCCCAGTTAATATGAGGGCGGATTTTCATACATGCTCTTATTTTATATGGCTTCATATTAAAATTAATTTTTATAATATTTTATAAAACCTTCTTTCTAAGGTACTAATAATAGCCTATATGTATTTTTATATACATACGCGTTCAAAGTTTATGCAGCCTTTCTCTGATCAGCTTAAAAAATATTTTGTATATTAAACAAATTTAAAAAAAATCTAAATATTGTCAAGTCTTTAAATTTAGTATAAAATTATAATTTAATCTTGGGTTACCTTGTTTTGGTTTGATAAAAAATTCTAATTATGATTCCTTACAATGTTTAGTCTGTATAAATGAATAAATCACAGGAATTTTTAAAGTTTTCTTAAAAGGATACTTTTCTAAATTAATATTTTTTATATTAGAAAATAATTTTTTTAAATTGAATTCATATTAATAAGAATATTATCTAAGAAAAATATCTATTTATGTGAATGAAGAAAATTAATTTATTGGAAAATTTTTTTGAATAAAATGACCTCAATATTAAAGAAGATGAAAAAATTTATTCTCTTTGGTCATTTACTTATTGATTATTTAGTTATAATTAATTTCGTTACCTTTTTATTAATGTACGAGTATCTATAAAATAAAATTATTCATGTATGAAATTAATCAAAAAATTTTAAGAACAAATTAATCAGTTTTAATGAGGAAATACTTTAATTATTGTCAACTTGGAATTTTTTGTGTGATATTGAAAATTATGTTTGATTTCCAAGGTAAAATAATTAGGTTATTAAATTTTTGATAATATGAAAATGTTGTTCAAATGAAAATATCAAAGATCAATTGATATGAAAAGTCCTTTTATTTATATTTAGAAAATATTATTTAATTCAATGAATTTTTACCGTCTAAATTGTATACAATGGGGTAAGTCATGTGATATCACTAAATTTTGGATGTATGTTGAATTTTCGGTGACAACGGACTTCTTTATAATAGGAAAACGTAAAAAAACCAATTTTAGAGAGATGTCGGTCTGTCAGTCTCTCGGTCTATCTGTCTATATTTATACCCGTGTATCTAAAGACCGATTTTCATGACATTTTATATGTGTCTTAGTTTTGACTATGTCACGGATTGATCAACTTGTAGGATAAATCAGGCCTTGGGAACTGGACTTTTTTTCTTTATATGAGCCTATTTTATATTTTTCCCCATATAAAGTGATCAAGCAATAATTAACCAATTTCCTTGAAATTTAATATTTATAAATTAAAAATGTGAAAAACGAAGGAATATATAAATTTTTTGAAATGATCGGGGTTTCAAAACTAAACTGAAGGTCAATTTTACATTTTTTACCATATCTACAGAACGAACTAATGGATTTTCTTGAAATTTGATATTTGAGCCCAGATTGTTACCGAAACTAACTGGCGACAATTCGGACTTATCAGGGAATTCAAGAGCCAAATTTATACTTTTCTAAGTATGCTAACTAAAAGGCATTATTAAGGCACTAAAAATTGGAAAGAAATGTTTGAAAGGCATTTTTATAACATGTTGTTACACTTACAATTAGCTAGACAGTATACATTGCAGTCGGTTATATGCAGACCACATCAGATTTTTTTTTGTAGTTTGAAAAAAAAAAATTAATCATATAATAGGAAATTTTGAAATTCTTTTGAATTAGTATTGAGTTAAAATCAGACGATTTATTTAAAAAAAATTCTAAAAATAATTTAAAAGAAAATGAGTAAAATTTTAGGATTTTTCCCAAAATTATTCAAATAAATTGAATTTCTTTGGAAAATTAAACGACAAAAACACTTTTCTTTATTATTCGTGAAATTTTTATTATATTTTTATTTTTTGTAGAAATTTTTTTTTTATATTTAAATGTTACGGATATGATTTTAAACATAATATTTTATGAAAAAGGTTTTTTATATTATTAATGTTCCTAAATTTAAATTTTTAATTCTTAAGAATAACGCAGTTTTAAAAACCAAAGAAATTTAAAAATTTAAATGAATAATTAACTTGATATAATTTTTTGGGTAAAAATTTTTAAATTTATGAAGAAATAGATTTTAATTGAGGTATAGATTATCGTACAATTGAAATATAGTAACTATGTGTATTTGAATTTCAACAATGTAAAGATTAACAGATATTTTAGTAAAGACTTGTAAATTTATAAATAAATTAATAAGTAACCAAAATAAGATTCATGCCAATCATTTCTATTCAAATTAATCGTGCCATTTAAAAAAAAAAAAAAATTTACTCAAACTAGAATTTTTTAAGTAGAAATTAAATACATACCTAAAAATTATCATAATATAGAATTGTTATTTTTAAAATATAGTCACTGTAATTAATAATTATATAATATAATAATAAAAATTCGATAATTTTCCACATAAAACTAAAATAAATATTCATCCAATAATGTAAAACAATAAAAATAATTAATAAAAATCAAAAGTACAAAAATAAATTTTTCTTTAGAAATAATTGCATATATTTGGGCGAACATCATTTATTTAATTTATCAATTTTAGTACTACCAATATTACAATAACAATGTATTACTATTTTTATTTTAGAGCAAAATATGTAAAGTAAATAGCTATGTACAATATGTTAACTGAAATTGATTGAAAATACTTTAATTATTTTGTTTTAGAAAAACTTCTAAATGTAATCAATAACAATACTACAAGTAATGAGAAATGCTTACGAAATTCCAAACTTTTATTAATTTTTAAAATATTTTCTTAGAATGTTCTAGAATTCTAAGAATGTTTACTACATTATGTAAATGTGAAGAAGGTGCAAACAAATTGGTTTTCCAAGTATGTTATAAAGTTTTTCTTTAAAAATTAAATTTTCCTTATTAGGAATAATGAATTTTAAAATTATATTCAAAATGATGGAGTAATATTTCAAATAAGTATCTTGACATTAGGTAACATTAGGAAAACTAATAATAATTTAGAAGAAAATTCTAAATAACTTTGATTTGCTAATAGAAGAATAGCATAGTTTTAAAGCTTTTGAATTTCTTGAGGATAAAATTTTTGAAAATATTTTATAACAAACTAGTTTTACACATTTTTACATAATAAAAACGAAATAAAGATGAACATTTTTTTTTTAGTAGCTATGTGATATATAATGGTTATATACAATCAATTGATATTAATACACATTCTTATTGTTGTAGAACATTTTTGTATAGATTTCATTATTTTAAAAATGTAAGAAAATCATGATAAAAATTAAGGGAAAATAATATAACAAATGAAAAGTAAAATTATTTTTTTAAGTTGATTTGAATTTATTATGTAGGAGTTTTTAATGACTTTTGAAATAAGTCGTAAATATTATAGTATGAAACTAATAAATTGTAATAATTACATTTTGACTTTGAATAATTTTCAACCGAAATTTAATAAACACTTTTAGAATATTTTGAGCCATAATTAGTTTAAGTTGAGACAAAATTCATCAACGCTTCAAAAACTAGTTGTATAGATTTATTCAATAACTATTCTAACCATAAAAAAAACCATAAAAATCTATATTTGGACAATCAAAATAGCCTCTTGCAACGAGGGCATAGACTGAAAAATCTTAATTTTGAAATTAAGTACAATTTTGTTAAGAAAAAATCAGCATTTTATAGCAATTTTTTTTAAGTATTAACATTTAAATTTAAAAAATTTGTAGTATTTTTAATTAAATTAATTTCATAGCTGATAGCCGGACAATTGAACAGCGTTACTTTATGAATTTTAAAATGAAATTTTCGATTTTTGTTAATTTTTGTTTTTTTTATATTTTGTCCAAAATATTAGTCAAATCTTTTAGAAATTTTACGGTTATTATCCTGTTTTTTCAATATAAAAATTACGGTTTTAAAAATAAATAGGATTGTATAGGAGGACGGGGTAAGGGAATAGGTAATAAAAATTTTTATTTTTAAAATTTTTAAATTCTAAAAATAAAAAAGAAAAATTCAATTTTATTAACAATAGTTGAATAATACTATAATTTCTTTATGGCATTGTGGCAATAATTTTGAAATCCTATAAAATATTTGTGTAAGATTTGATATAAAAAAGAACTGTTATTTGGTAGGTCCACAGTAATTTTTTAATATAGTTTTTCATTTTAATAGTTCTTTAACGTTTTTTTTTTCTTTTTGTTCTCAAATTTGTGAGACTAATTTAGTGGTTTTATTTTACGGCATAAATAAAATAAACAAAGAAAAAATTTTAAAAATATTTTTATTTATTTTTATTATATTTTTCTTTGAATTGTGGAATAGTAAAAAAATTCGATACATTACAAGAATTTAGGCGGGTCCCATCCGTTCATTATAGTATTTTAGCTATAAGAACGTTTTTCATAATGTTATTCCTTTATGACTATTGGTTGCAAAAATTGGTACAATAATAATGATTTGATACTGCATGCTGTTCAGAAAAAAAATAAAGCTTTAAAAAAGCTATCAATTATGAGCTTTTTAAATAATATAGCAAATTATTTGGGTGAATAATCAAAATTTGAAATTTTCGAAAATTTATTTTATACAGAAAAATTGCGATTGGCACTTGCACACTTGGTAATCGAACTTATAGAAATTTCAAATATTTTTTGAAATTATTTTAAAATACCTTAATAATTTAATATATTTTTCAAATTAAATTTGGAATGATAATATTTACATATTAAAGATTCTGTGATAACAAGCAACAACAGTCTAAGAGAAAAAATTTTAATTTTATACATTTAGTCTAAATTTTTTTTAATTTACCTCAACTAGTTTAGGATTATTGGCACAAATCTAAAAGGTTTTTCAAAAATAGAATCTAAACTAAGAATTTCAATTTGAACAGATTTTCTCTTTAAACCACAGAAATTAAATTTTGGAAAAGTATTATCGTTTCAAATTTTAAAGACAGACACGTGTAGAATGCATCCTATGTAATAATTTTATTATAATTTTTAATTTCTATGACCAGATTGTAACCAGAATAAAATGTAAGTAAAATTTAATATTTTTTTTTTAATATTTCCTAATTTCATTTGAATATTCTTTAAAAGACAAAAATGGTGACGAGTTGATTATTTAATTATTTTCTTTTTTGTTTTGTGTGATAAACTCTCAGCAAATAAAGGATTAAAATTACTTAATTAAAATTAATGTTTACTTTATATGAACATGTTTTGGAATAATCACACATCATGTATACGTGTAAGAGCCTAAAGTCATAACATGCTTATTTTATAGTTGTATGTAAAAAAGCAGTTTTTTGTTGGAAAATTAAAGTTAACATCTACCTATTGTAGGTGTCACATAAAACTGTTGTATACCAATACTGATGAGTAAATATCTATCTGATATATATGTATATAACCTATTATATCGTGTATTATTTTAAAAATATAATTATAGTACAAAATTCTTTAAAGGATTATATACTAAAATCTTGTACATCATTTAATATTATGATTAAAATTAAATTACAATTTAAATCCATTAATTTCACATTAAAATCTTACTAAACAAGAACTGTAATATTCTTAATATCACAATATTTTTAAATTAAAATCATATTTAAAATCAAGAATTTTTCCTTTAAAATTATTATAATTAAAATAATCCATGATGTCTTTAAATTACCCTCATATTATAAATTACCACAATTACATTAAAAAAAAAAATTTTTAATTTAGTAATTTAAATATATACATATACATAATGTATAGTAATTTTTATTTATATACTAACCATAATTATAAAATTATTATCAATCATCATCATTTTGATTATTATTTTAGAAACCATTTAAAAAAAAAAAATTACTTATGGCAGACACGATTTTATGTAAAAGACAATCCTTTTTAGTTTTACTTAAATACTTATTGTACACATAGTTATCAATATTTTATATATAGTTCTTTTATATAAATACCTTAACTGTTATATTGTATTTGTATCTTTTATAATGTTTAATTTAACACCCACATAAAATATCCTTAATTGTTGTTTAATTTTATGTGTTTAAATACATAACATTTATATAATTTCTTGGTTTTTCTTAACTCTTGATATTTAAAATTTTAATATGAATTCAAAAGAGACATAATATTTTAGACACATACATACGTACATCATTCAATATTGAAAATTTCGAATATTGAAAATTTTCTTTTAAATTTAATCTTCAATATTTTGAATATGAGCATTAAATAAGCTTATAATATACGATTTTCAATAATTTGTTCGTGTAAAAATATTAAATTATATTGATTGATGTTAAAAATTAAAAAAAAATTAAAATACAATATATTCTATATACGAGTATCAATAATATAAATTATTTGAAGTATATCACAATAAATGAGAACTAAGAGTTTAAACAAAATTAAATTTCCAAATAATTTCTTCTACAATTCATTTGAAAGATCAAGTATCTCTTTATTATGAACATAAGGATATCACACATTGTACAATCATTGTGAGACTACAGAACGGATTAAAAGGTCAAACAATTTTACGGACCAAATTACTTTTAGAAAATATAATATGGTATATGAATGGTAATATGGGACATACACAAGATATATTAAAAGTCTAAGAAAATTTAATTGAAAAATAGTATTTATTTGAGACCTCGTAAGATTAAACAAAAAAAAAATTCCACTTTCTAATGAAAATATTTTAATATAGTTGCTGTTGATTAAACAGATTTCATTAAAACGTTCTTATTTCATTCTAACTTTAAATCAATCTCTTTTGATAATAGAAAAAGGAAGACAAAATAAGAATACAAAAAATCAATCAATCTTGTATCATTTTTTTCATTTCAAAACAAAAGAAAATATTTAAATTTTCATTTTTAAATAACAAACTACAAAGAACAATTCATTTCAATAATTATTAAAAGTAAAATCGTAAATAATTCTAAAAAAGAAAAATATTAAAAGCAATACGCAAAAAAAAAAGAAAATACGCGCAATCTTTAAAATATCCTTATCACATTTTCTCTATATGCTAACATTTTTTTTTTAAAGTCTCTTTAAACGTGAAAATTCAAAACAAGAAAAAATAAATTCAGTGATCCTTAGATGTCATAAACATTGGCGGCATTTTCTCAAGTCTATACATTCTCTTCTTTTTATAGTTCACATTAAAAATAAAGCTGAAACAGAAGAAGAAAAAATGCTTTTCATCATATTTTTTTTTTTTTTTCTTTAGATAGGTAAATGTTTGTTTATTGTTTGGAAAATAACAAAGACAAAGTATAATATTTCAAGGTACAAAAATAAAATATAAAGAGAAACACACATAGATTACGGAATACTTATATAGGACATTAGACGGTTAAAAGGAAATTACATTCTGTTTTTTTTTTTTGTATAGTCATTTACTGGAATTTCTAGATTTTTCTTCACTTGTTTTATTTTAGTCAGTTATAATTTTAATGACAATTCAAAGCCATATATGATATTCAGGTTATTATATATGTATATATAATATGTTTATTTATACAAACATGTACTGTACATAAAATATATTAAAACTGTTCCCAATTGTAATGAAAAGAATTAAAATAGCAAGCAATAAGAGAGAAGCAAAATATACTTACATAAATATATTCACATTTGAATATAATCAAAACAAATACCTTAAAAACCTTGAACTAAAACCAAAGAATGTATACAAAATAATTCGTTTTCAAAATTATTCAACAAAATATAAGAAATTTTTACTTAAAAATTTTTCCATAATCAAATTAAAATGTAATTTAATACAGAATTGTAACTTAAAATCTCCAATTTATTTTAAATTATTAAAAATGCCTCTAAAACTTTAAACTATACCCAATATATTATAATAATATTTTCATTTTAAACTGAGAATATATAGATATTAATGTGAGAGAATTGTTTAATATTATCAGGATAATAAAATTGAAAATGAAGTAATTGGAAATACTAATTATCATTAGGCTGTGAAATAATCACCTGTACTCAATTTTCGAACTAAACTTTTCAACTATAATAAAAATTTCACCTTATAAAATGAAAAATATTGATGAATTTTCGCAATAATATTTTTAAAATTTCAAAAATATTTTATAACTTAAACTGGAATACACTATCTATTCATCACCTGTTATCCTTTAGATTAAATTAAGTTGCAATATCATTATTTCGAGAATCAAAATTTCATTCTAATTGTTACACATAATATAAAATCATGTAAACTGATTCTAAACAATTAAATTATACATACATTTATAGAAATAGGCTTACGATATTCACCCACATATAAGTTTCTATAATATAATATAATTTTATTCATATTCTAGCGATTCTATAAATGTTAATACGTAATATAATAATTTAGCAAAATAACTAAATACTTAAATTTTTTACTTAGCGCGTAGGCTGAATTTATGGCATATTTATATAATATGTATATGTAGACAGACAATTTATTTGTGTTAAAAAATACCATCCATATTAAAACAAGAAATCGAATGAATACGAGTATTATGCATGAATGAATATAATAGCAAAAAAAAAATAATGAGAAAAATTTAAAAACTAAAAGTATTATAAAAGTTTTCGCGACTATTATATAAAAAAAAAAATAAATCGAAATTCCTTTTCGTATACAATAATTTATATTAAGTCCTTTCAGTTATATTTTATTTAATGTACCTATACATATGTCAATATATAATAATAATATATATATATATTATAATGCTCATATACTGGTAATGTAAATTTTAAGCAACGTTATTTTTATACTATTAACATAATGATGATGACGACGATGACGTGGCTTTTTCTTATAAAACACATCCCATTGTATTTTCTTTTTCTTCTTCTTCTTCTTCGTAGTTGTTACGTCATAACGTATATATATATATATATATGTATATAATAAACTATTGAAAAAAGACTATTTTTTATTACTTATTCTATAGTTTGAAACCTACATTCACACACATTCACAAAATAAAAGACGTACACACATATAACGTATGTAAAAAATAATAAGTGCCATCATTTTATTAGAAACCTACGATTTCCGAAATTGTATTGTTTGTTATACAAAAATAATGTTTTATACATTTTTATGATAATTTTTGTAAAAAAAAAAAAAAAAAAAAAAACTAATTTTATATTCACATGCTAATGATGAGTTATTATCATATTTTACTAAATAAAAATCTATTATACATACGTTAAGGCACTCTTCTTATGACATTTTCAAAAAAAAAACTTGAAAAGAATGTTATTATTGGCTTCACATTGTCCGGCCATTTTTACAACATTAATTACAACAAAATGGGTCGTTAAATTTTTATACAACAAATTTTATTTTAGTGAAAAATTCGGCAATATGTATAGTTTTCCGGATATTTATTACCGGCTCGCTTTTCTAAGACGAAAATATTTGAAGCCCGGTAAAAATTGCTAAAAATTGCATTTTAGGCCAGTTATTAAACCAGAACTACTATTTGCCTTGCAATTTTCAAAGTTACAACCCGGTAAATAGTAAAAATGACAATGCCCAGCTATTTTACCAATTACTATATAATATTTGGAAATTCGCAAAACCGGTAGCGACATTTTATTAATTTAAAAAAAAAAATTATTTTATCGAAAGCTTAAGACTTTTCTTTGGTCTTGATCTATTTCTTTTCATTCGTGTATAAGAAAATTTTTGAATGCTTGCGAAAAAAATCTGTCTGCGTACCTTAGAAAGATATCGACTTTCTTTCGGGCAATATGAAATAGTATAAGAAAACCCTTCTGACCTTTTAACATAATATCTTTTAATCATAAATTCGTTCTGTTTTCCAATTACTTTTTTTGTTTAATTGTAGAATGGAAGCTGCAGAATGGATAAATAATGAAAATTAAAAAACGGGTTTGCTTCGTTAAAACATGAAATTTTCTATCGCCATCGTTTTTTTATATGGAACTATTATCAACTATTTCAGTATATCAGTTATTCTTCCCGGAAAATGTTATTATGTAGTTTTTATCCTTCCTCATTAACGGTAAGGAATTTTACCGTTTTATAATATTTATGAGTGCTACTTTAATGTTTTATTTTCCTCCTAAAATTATGCAATAAAATATTATATTATATAAGAAATGTAAGTTAAATAGAAGATCGTTTCCAAAAAAAAAAACGGATTTTTAATTGTTCAAAGGAAATGTGCTATATTTTACAAACGAGTAGCTTCAAGGCATTTTTGACAAAATTTGTTTTACGTATACAAAGCACAACGAGTGAGCAACTTCTCATTGATTTTATTTTAAAGAACTTATAATAATATGAGACTTAGACCATAATGTAGCATTGTATTAAAAATATTCATTTATACATAAATAAGTAAAATTCAATCTGTCATTATAATTATGTATATACTCTTATAATATTATTCGTTCATATTATTGTAAATTTTAAGTAGCATTTTAAAGAAACTTGAACTAAAATGGTTTTATAATACAAAAATAACCATATAACATTTTAAATACATAACGTACGTAATATATAGATATGTATATAGAATATGAACCACAATATAAAGAAATAGGAAGTTGATTCAATAAACGATAGAGCACGAATAGCTAATTATAACAAATTACACTTAGTGAAGCGACTATAACGAAAACAAAAATAAATTGCAGTTCCAATTAATCAGATTGATCTTATATAGAGCAAATTTTCAAAAAAAAATACAATACACTCTATCTATGCATAATATCAAAATTTTTATGGTAAAATATTTGCCACATTTTACTAAGAATTAAATTTGAGGAAATGAAAGAAAAAGCAATTATCCTTTACATTTCTGGAATACAATACAAAAAAAAAAAAATTCAAATTAAAAGTAACCCAAATGAATGTAGCTAGATTTGAAAAGATCACGCGGGATTACTAGACAATCCCACACTCCGAAGATAAAATAGAGTCGGCTTACTTTCTATAAAAATATGCAGAATATCTTCGTTAAAATTATTTAATATATCGTCGGCTGAGAAATAAAACAGTGTATAAAAAAAGGTATAGTTTTGAGTAAATCGCGTTTGAAGTTTTTTGCAAAATAAAAATGAAGTTTCGAATCTAAAATCTTCCGGTTGTCATCTTTGACTATCCTGAAAAGTTATGTTAAACATTTTTGGGGGAATAAATAGTTTATTTGCATAAATTTGATTAAATAAATTTTTGTAGATCTTAGAAAATTAGAGGTTTGAAATTTCTTGGTACTTCTTACACTATTTTATTTTTGGTAGAAATTGTATGAAGAAAGTTATACACTGTTTCATTTTAATTTTTTTGTATGGTATACACCATTTCATTTTTATTTATACGTTATTTTATTTTGTAAAAAATTAATATAATTTGAGAAACCAAATTAACATTACATACTTTAACTCAACGTATGAAAATATAAACAGGTATTTTTATCGATATTAATGTAACATGAAAAGTCGTAAACAAAAATAAATAATATTAACATAAAAGATAATTCAAATGTACATTATTTCTACTTGAAATTTTGAAACTTAGTTCTAAAATTTAATTATAGCTCTTCAATCTCGTCTTCTGAATAGCTTGGTTCGTTTAATTTAGATAAATTATTTTTAGATGAGGCTTTTTCTGCCAAGTTTTGATAAAATGCTACTGAATGTTTCTAACTAAGATTGATTGATCATGTTTTCATATTGCGCACATGAAACGAGTTATTAAATTTTGTATTAAAGATTCTTTTATAAGTATGCTAGCCAACTTTTATGTGTATTTTATAGTGCTTAAGTTAAGCTTTCTTGCAAACGGTTTTACCATACAATGTATAACAAGGCGTAAAATTTTTTCGAGACATTCGCGGTCGTTTTCTTGTATATACTTTGTGTGTGAGAGTATGTTTTAGAAATAATCTTTTCTTTCCATAATCACCCAGCTTTCAATACGAATTATTACTATTAATTCTTGCATCTTAAGGAAATTTTTCAACGCAATTGTGTTGGCAGTTGCAAATTTCGTTGTAACGTTCTTTTGCTTTGAATTCTTTCTTTTTTAATTTTTTTTATTGCTTTTTTACATTTTCACTTAGATTAGTACTTTATAAAATTTTTTCGAGTAGTGTTTCCGCTGATGTAGATGTAATGGTTTCATTATCAAACGTTTAGTCTATAAAACATTCTGTAAGTTTTTCTGGTTCCGCTTCACCCGTTTCAGATGCTGAACTCTTGCTAGGCTCATAATTGTCATCAGAGCCAGAAGAAAAGTGTGTAATAGAATTTTCTGGTGACTTCTCGAAAAACGTTACCACTTCTTCATCATTAAAATTTTTATTCCTTTTCTTTTTACGTAACACAACAAAATTATTTTAATTGTTGTGAGTATAAAATTTTGCCTTAAATTATTAATTATTTGCTTCACTTATTAAAAAAGTTATAACTTTAAGTTCTGTACTGATCAACAAAATCCAACAGAATACTTATTTGTTAAAAATATTTGTCTTATACATGAAGATGCATATAGAATTAAACAAAATTAAACAAGTATAATGTACATATGTACGTTTGTTTTGTACGCTGTTTTATTGCATTGTTTGCCAGGGAAGACGATTCAAAATTCAAAATTAAAGTAGTGTATAAGACAATATGAAACAGTGTATCAAATTCTTACACCGTTTTACTTTTCAGTTTATTGCAAAAATTTTTTTTATTAAAATTTAAAAAGCGTGTAAAAGTAACATACACTTTTTTATTTGGTATTGAAATTAACAACTGAATGATAAATTTTCTACCAAAATAGTGTAAGAATTCATTACGTTATTTTAAATTTTGTAAAAAGTTACGGTTTGGCAATAAAACAAAGTAAACGCATTTTACGCTATTTTGTTATTAATTAGTTTCTAAAAATGCTTTATACAATATTTTCGTTTTTATTTAAAAAGTATGTTAAAATGAAAAGCTAGAGAAATATAAAGTAACTCAACTTATAGAATCGACTATGGAGAATCCAATGGTGATAAAATCGGATAACGACGTATAAATGTTATACGCTGTTTTCTTTCTCAGCCGACGATATCTTGTAGTTCCTTCAGATTTGACAAACCGCAGCTACCTTTCTGATAATAATGTAAGCTGGCCCCTTTAGCTATTCTGTAATGAACTTAATTACTTTTTTCAAAATATATATTTGTAGTCAAACGGAAAAATATCTTCCAGAATATTATTTTCGAATTAAAACATCATTAATAATATTGTTCTTGTCACTCATAACTGATATAATTCCAATAATTTTTTGATATGATAACCAATATAATTAACTTATAAATGATGTACGGTAAACGTAATATAATGCAATCATTTTAATAAAATATTTGCGTAAATATTATTATGTATATATCGTTTGAATGCCTTAATATAATTTTTGCTATCTATTCCTAATTAAGGTTACTGACTTAAGAGTAAAAGTTAATTACAATATCACTTATCATAAAAATTGTTTCAATTGCTTGCTAAAATAAATTAAGTCTTAATGAAAATATTTATATAGTATTTATTATGTGGCTTAAGTATTGAAGGCTGAAAAGGGCGTATAACTTAACAATTTACGTATGTATAAAAAAAAAAAATTTGATGTGAACAACACATAACCGACCAATAAGATTATGAAAATTTTCTTTAAATATTTATTTCAATATAATACAATTTTGTGATCATAGTTGAACTCTTAGAATTTTGACGATTTGCTGGTATTGTTGAAGCCTGATCTTAAAAATTATACTCACAATCAGTTAATAAATATTTATGCTCTCATTTCCCAGAAGTTTTAGAAAAATAATAATAATTTTATTGGCAAGTTTTCTTATTGTCACAATAAGAATTTTTCTAAAATTTATTTAATAGCATTTTCACCACAAAAAAAAAATACAATATTCTAATTCTATAAGCGCATGTATATTGTATATATACATTAACCTCATAAATATAGCTTTATATGATAGCTCATATATAGATCTATCATACATACATATATATGTGCGTAAAATTAGTGTTATCACAAAATATATTATTTTGAACAAGAATAAAAAGAAGAAAAATAAAAATATATTCTAAAATTTTAATGAAGAAATTTTCTATCAAACAATTAAAATATTTTTTTCTCGCATGAGATAAAAATATATCAAGAGATATAAAATGTTATAATAATAATATTATTTTTTATTTTATTTTTTCATAGTTTAAGTGAAATAAAAAATATATTTTTCTCGCATGAGATAAATATATATCAAGATATATAAAATGTTATGATAAATTAGTATAATAAATAAAAAATTAATGTTTAGATATCTGTTATACAAAAATATTTGGAATAATATTTTTTATGTTTCTTTCTCTTTTGATTTGTTGGCAACAAAAAATCTTTCAAAATCAGTTGGCACTCTTATAATAGTTGGCATATCTGTATCCAAGCTATTATAATAATATTATGAACTTGTAGTCTTAGCAAATAATGAGAATGATATTTTTTAAGCTTTCAAGGCACGTTAAGTCTCAGCAATAGGGCCTTTAGTACCGAGTGATTTTAATCAGAAAATATGAAAATAATTGAAAGTGTTTAGTAAAATCGAGCTCTGAAAATTAAACAAACTAAGAAAAAAAATTAGAGTTTTTAAATTAGTTTTTTCTATAACTAGAGGGATGCTAATTTAAAAAGATTTCTTAAAATTTTAAATAACTAAACAATATGTTACTTACTTGTTTATATTGAAGTTCTGAAATATAAATCAAAAAAGAGACAATGCGATCGATTGCGATGTGTTAAGAAATAATAAATTATTTGGATAAAAAATATTGTTATATTTAAGTTTAATGTCTCATTCACGTTGTAATATTATATTGTAAAATTATTTTTTATATAAAATTATGTACGTATTTCTGACACAATTTAATTAACTATTCAAATTTCTATATATACATAGGAATATAATTATATGTGTATTTTATTTAAGTCACTATGTGCGTAATTATAATCAAATAAATTTTATATAATTTATATGTTATTACTTTATACATTTTATTTGTATAGAAGAAACAAATTAGAAAATGAAAAAAAAAAAAAAAATTCTTAAAGATTATATTTCTATTTTTAAAATATTATTCATTTTTACCATAATATTTCGAACGGAACAAAAAATAATATGCTGATAGTTTAAATTTATCACTCCATGAGCCTACTTACGAAAAATCTATTTTCTTCGACAAATTCTAAACATTAATTAATTACCCCTTTTGTGTTGAATGGAAATGTGCTTTTTCAGAAACCTTTTATTTGATTTTCATTATTATTTATTTCAGTTATTGTTCTCTCAATTTAATTAATATTTAAAAATATTTAAAATTATGTATTTAAAATATTTTGTTTCTTGCTCAAGATTTTCGAATACTATAGCACACATTGGCCCGGAATTGTAAAAATATATGATTAGATTAAATCACTAAAAAAATTTTATATAAAAAATAATAAAACAAAATTAAAAATTTTACACTCAATTCAATAATTTTAAGCAAGAATTTTTTTCGGATCGTATACGTAGGAATTGCTGGGCTCAATATTTTTTTATTCTCCCAAAAACTTAAGAAATCTTTAACAATAAATTATTTCTTAAATCTTAAATATGTACAAAAAAAATAATTCGAGAAACTTGTTATTTCTAAGTTTAATCCAAACCAGTTGGAAATATTTATTTACATTTCAAAATTCACGACACAACATCACATACCAATTGAGAAAGGCATTTTGAATCCAACAATTTTAATTAAACATTTTGTTATTAAATTTAATTAAATGCGAACACTTCTTAGACCGTTAGTTAGAATTAAAGGTTTTTAAGCGAACGCTTCTTAGAGTATTACAATCTTCTTAATAGAATTTTTTAAAATAATTTTTTTTTTTTTGTATTTTATTAAAATTATTTTCGTTTTATACATTATGAATAATTTTCCGTATATAATCCATCATTTTATTTCGAGAATCAATTAAACAGTCATAATATTCAGTAATATTAAAATTTTCTTTACAATTCCATAATTTTCCTTTTGAATAAACATCTTGACGAAATAACCAATCAATATTACCTTCATTTGTTAGATTTTCATAAACAGTTATTCCATTAAAAAATATTTGAAAAAAATTTGATTCATTTTTTGCTTTCTCAAATTCTTTGTTATTATTTGCTTCCTTATAAAGTTTTTGACATTCTTCTGGCAAATAGGATATAACATCTTTAATTTCAGATAAGTCAAAATCACAAGTTGGATATGAAAATATTTTTGATGATAGCATAATCTTAAAATAAATACAAACAAAATTTTAATATAACAATAAAAATAACTATAATAGGTTTCAGGAGTTAGCACACTACTTTTATATTGTTAGACAAACTGTTATACTGCAGTTAAAATATTCAAAAATTAATTAATTTTTAATACTCACTGAAACAATCATAAACAATATGAACTTTAAGTGATTATTTCCTTTTGGTTTTGACATCATTTATTGTTTGTAATACTAATATTCCAGTTAATCAAAATATATTACAGTATTTAAATAAGGTAATTGTAACAAGTGAACTATAAGAATGTTTTTAAAATTGAAATACAAAAAAGACCTTTAAAAGCCATGTGTAATTCTTTTCTAATTATTTTTTATATTATTCACATTATTACTATTATGTTTACTTTACGATAACAGAATAATCGAATTTTTATCAAAATTTACATCAAGTTGTTTATCAAGAGCTCACAAATTGATAAGAAAAATATAGAAAAAATTAAAAAATCAAAAAATTAAATGAATAAAATGAAAACAAGAATTTTAATTTTATTACAGACACAGAAACGATAATACATTAGAATAGACTGCCCTCACTGGCTCACGGGAGTCTCTCACTACATAGAAATGAGGTGTGTATTTGGTTTACAATATAATGTACAAATTTTGAGCTCCTCAATGTAGAAAATTTAAAGTTTTTGAAATATTTTTTCATAATCCCATTGATTTTATTATACATTTTATTATTCAATGAATTTCATTATAAATTCTACATTGTAAAATAAAAATATACTCGAATAATTCCAAGAATGAGCTTGTTAGTTAAAAATTATCTATAGTTAATTAAAATTTTCATTAAAAAAAATAAAAAAAATGAATTTATTATTTTGGATTTATTTGATTATCTAATTCAGTAATCATATTTTTTCTAATATCAATTAAACAATTAAAATATTCATTTATAATTTCTTTAGTATCACAAATCCAAATTTCAGTTTTATTATATATTTCAAATCTTAATTTATATTCTTCTTTCCCATTATTATTTTTTTCTTCATAATCACTTAATTTCTTCCAATATTCTTTATATAAATTTGATTCTGTTGTTGCTTTCTCTTTAACTTCCAATAAAGAAGAATCTTTATAAATATTTTGACATAATTCCGGCAAATGTTCTATATAATCTTCAATTGGTTCTAAATCAAAATCACAAGTTGTAAAATTTTTACGTAATGCGTTTATCTATAAAAATAAAATTTGCAATTTATAAATATTTTAATTTTTTCAGATATTTTTAAAAATTTTTTTAATAAACTCACATTTATAACTAAAATTAAATTAATTATTGTTAAAATCTGAATGAATCCTTGTAAATATTTCATTTTTTTTTCTTTCAAATATTTATTGATCGCAGATGTAAAATAAAATTATACAAAATTAAATCAAAGGTATAATATTTAACTAGACATTTCAATCCATTCGTTATAATGTTGACCGACAAACTGTTTTGTGATTAAAACACAATTTTTATTAATTAGAAAAAAAAAAACAAATTTTTTTTATTGAATTGGTTACTAATACAGTTTTTCTAATCAATTATATAGGAAACAAAGGAAAAAAATTTGATGTGGTCAGCACATAATCGACCGCAATGTGTATTGTCTAGTTAAGTGAAAGTGTTACAGAATATTATAAAAATGTCTGTCAAATACTCCTTTTCAATTTTTGAGACATTAGTAAGCTTATAATTAACATACCTAGAAAAATGTAAATTTGGCTCATAGTAGAGTTTCACTTTATGCTACCCCAAATTCGCCAGTTAGTTTCGGTAACAACCAGAACTCAAATATCAAATTTCAAGAAATTGCATAAAATAGTTTATTTACACTTCCCTTACCATGGAGTAGGGAATTCTCACCGAAAACTCGATATGCAAAATTTGTTGCCATCACATAACCTACCTATTGTATACACAATACAGTCGGTAAAAAACAAAATATCTTATCTCTGATAACATTATTTATTTTATAACTTATAACCGCATATAAAGGGTATTGAATCACCTTGTAGAATTTCTTTTTTATAAATTTTTTTTTTTAATAATTATGTTCTCTAATACAAATTAATATTCAATTTATACATGGTTTTGATGAACATGTCGCAGAAAACAAGAATTTATTTATATCTTTCTTGTACAAATTTCTAAATGCAATGGAAATTTATTCAAGTAGACCTTTATGGTGTGGGTGAAACAGAATTTTTATTATTTGAATTATTTTGAAAATTTTTTTTTAATATCAAATTAATTGTCTGTGCCTAGTAGTGTACTAAATAATACCAAATTGTGTTTTGTAATATTTGGATTTTTAGTTATTCAGTAATGCTTTAGATTAAGTAATAATCCTAAAGTGTTAAAGATTTAAACTACCAATATAATATCTAATTGCAGTAAATCATATAAGTGAAAATCAAAAAGCAATAATATTTGTTATATGTCTTGAAAAACACAATTTTTGGCATATACAAGGTATCGATAATTACAAACACGTATAATATTAATAAATATATTTTTTATTCAGAAAATTTGCGATTAATTGCATTTTGATAACAATTTTTTCTTATTTGAATGTATATTAGAGGCGTGAACCTTGACAATAAATGTATGTACCTTATAATATTCATTTCCTAGTTTTATTAAAAGAATAACAATAAAATAAAAATATGAAAAATTAACAATGACAAAAATTATTTTATTATTATTATGTTTTTTTTTTATTTTTTTGCATGTAACATGTAACAACCTAAAAAAAAGAATTGAAAACAAATGCGTGATAAATGTAAATTGTGCGTTTTATGTAAATTTTTTGTATTTTGCGAAAAGAGTTTAGCTATGACGAAACACTAATACTCTATATTATATTGACATAATTTTTTAACGTCACTATTCCTGTTACTATTAATTTACGAAATCTTCAACTTCCGTTCCCTCCTATTTACTTATATTGCACTCATAAAAATTATTGAAAAAAAAAAAATCGTGCTTAAAATTTAATTATAAAAAAAACAAATTAATAAAAAAAATTTCTTACCTGAATTTTTAAGTGCTAATATTAATTGCCGGGAGACAGTTGCGTAGACTGTCAAGAAATAGGTTTGTTGGGATGACATGGCTTTTTTTTAAACTCATTAGAACATAAAATTAGCATGTGGATCATGTTTTGCGAAAAAGAATGTCTCATGCCTTGCGGTCACATCAAATTTATTTTGAATTACTCAATCATCTGTTTAAGATACGACATGAAATATAAAACAAATCTGAAAGAAGCCTAAACTCTATTGAAAATCACTGCAATAGTTTGACTGGCAAAGATTCAACTACCCTATTCATCTAGCACCATATTTTATATACGTTCGTTTTAAAATGAACTAATTTTCATCCCATATATTAGCTTCGTCTCGCCCCGTTTTAATTAATAAAATTTACAAATTTTTACTGTTAATTTTTATAACTTAAAAATTTTTTATATTAAGACCTTTTACATTTAAGAATAATGCAACGGTACCAGAGTATTAACTGAAAAATTTTTATTTAATTTAATATTTTTTATAAAAATTCAACTTAAATTGTACTACAAATTTTAATAAAATAAGAAATGGTAAATAGACGTCATTGAACAAATTGAAAGAACTGATGACAAAATACTGTAATGTAAAATTTAAATATAAATTTTTTTTGTTCGTGATTATTATACACGTGCGTGCACTTGAAATATAGCAAAAATGTCAATGACATTTTTTTTGTTTTTTTTTTTTTTTGGTTCGGTATATTTAAGGTTAAGGTATATTATTTGTATCTAAATAAATTAGTATTGGGTACTATTAAAGTTATTTTTAAAGAAATTTTTTTAAATATTAGTAAGTATGTTAAAATTAAATTTCATAAATTTCTGTTTTGATGAGTAAATAGAAAAATGGACACGGAAGTGATACTCGTATGCACTATATTGTTTCTTTCCTGATGCTTTTTTTTGCTTATAACATCGGAGGCTCGTTACATAGCATCGCGATTGCAATTTATTATTTGTTCTGATTCTGCGATTAATCTACATTGTAGGAGTTACACGTATAGTTCTACAATTTTGTATAGTTGTAGTTAGATATTGCTTAATTCTTACCAAAAAACGAAAACATAAGAAAAGACAAAATTTATTATGTTCGAATTTAAAAATAAAACAAAGCAATAAAGACATGAGAGAATGAAAAATTAAAATTTTTTAATAAAAAAAAAATTTTTTTTTTGTTTTCATATTTTAACATTACAATTTTAAACTGTTAGATATTTGCGTATTTAATACATAGGTGCTCCCTATGTAAATTTCAAAAATTATAATAAATTATATAAAATTATTTTAAATGTATTTAAAACAAAAGTTTTCGAAATATTTTAATAAAGTTTCCTTTTTAATTTATTCCATTATTTTTTCTATTATTTTCACCAATATTGTGTTAAAAATTTTTGTATTTAAAATGAAAATATAAAATTATATTTAACCTAAGGTCGAATTTCTTCCCTTTTGTATAATACATTTCAGTAACTGAACAAATAGAATTTGAATTTTTTGTTTTTTTGTAATTCCTTTATATAGGTATACTCTAAAAGTATAATATTAATTTTGAATTCAAATTAGCAATGTTTGCTTATGGTAATATTTTAGAAAAGTTCAAAAAATTAAAAGTTTTTATTGTAAATACTATTTGGATGTTATTGTGAAAATTGCGATATAACAATTTCAATTTAATTGAGGGATTTTTTTTTGTAGAATTTTATTGCAGCTGATTTTAACCAAAGAAAATAAAAACTAGTAATAAATTATAGGGAATATCTTCATGGAAAAATTCCATGTTAGAAATTTTTTCCAAAAAAAATATTAAATTGTCTGAAGGGCTTTCAGCCCTTTATTTTGCATAACGAATGTGTATACTAACTAATAAAAAATTTTTGTAAATTTAGGACCATATGTCGAATTTAGGACCAAAAGTCTCCTGCTTTCTTCATCTTAGGTGTAGCGGCGTTTTGATTCCCGGAATTTTTTAGTAATATTCAATAATTAAATAAAAACACACAAGTTATTTTAGAGACTTAGGGCCTGGCCTGATCGTCTATCTTATTATTTTACTCGGAAAGTGAGAAGAAAGTGTGTAACTATCATATAATTGTATAATATAATTTTCAAGTGAGTAAATTATTTGGTATTATGTATCTCATTTTTTTCTGAAATGCATACAAAATTTATTCACTTTGTTTTTGAAATTGAAGCGTTCACTCAATAATTTGAGAAAAAATACAAAAACTCAATTGAAATAATGAGCAATCTTTCACTCAAATGAGCAATTGGAAAAGTGTAATAATATCCATTAGAAAATATTGAGAATTCTAATTTGAAAGTAAACAAAAAGTGAGTAAAAAAGATCATAGAAAGTGAACAAAAAGTGAGTAAAAGAGATACACGATCAGACTGATAATTAAAATAAGAGAAGTTCAATAAGAGACTTAATGAATAAGATCACTCTAGATTTTTAGCGGGGCACATTTTAGATTTTTCCAAATTTCGGATATCTGTTTTGCAGAGACGAATAAGTTATCGAAAAAGAAGCGTGTGAACAAAGTTGTCGAGAAGAATTAGTCGTGGAATCGTCGAGTTGTCGAATACATCGTTCTGAAATTACTATAAAATTAATCCTTTTACAAATTAAACTATATCGAAACCGAAAAAACAAAATCATTTACGATACATAACTTTATTCGAATTATCAATAACAAAGCTTTACGTACAGTTAACGCAATGTAATCTCACTAATACTAACACAACAACATTAGAATATTCACTAAATTTTTTTCCCTATAGGAAAATATTATTGAAACTTTAAAAAGCTTTTACAAAATTTTTATTAAAGTTTTCCAAATTTTTTTAATAATTTTAATAATACGCTAATTTAAATACGTATGAATTTTTTCTCTGAATGTCCATAATAATTCCACAAAAATTAAATATATCATTCAACTGATAAAGAAAAAAAAAAAAAATGAAGATTTTAAAAAAGAAAAATCTTCATTAAAAAATGAAAAAAAACAAAAAAAAAATTCAAAAGACGTACAAAATTCTTATTTTCTTACGTTTTTATACCCTGCACTTCGTGAAGGGTATATTAACTTTGGTATGGAGTTTGTAACTACTTGAAGGAGTCATCTGCGGTATGGACATATATATATATTCTTGCTCAGCGTAAAATTCTGCGTCGATTTAGACATGTCCGTCCGTCCGTCCGTCCGTCCGTCCGTCCGTCCGTCCGTCCGTCCGTCCGTCCGTCCGATCGCACGATAACTCAAAAACGAATAATGCTATCGACACCAAACTTTCACAAGTTTTTTCTTTTGTGCCAAGGACGAACCCTATTGTTATTGGACTAATTCGGACAACGGGTTCGGGTAGCTGCCATACAACTCAAAGAGTTTATTTTAAATATTTCGAAAACTAATAAAGCTATAAATATAAAATTTTGTACACATGTGTCCAATTACATTTTACACATGCTCTAAAAATTATAATGGGATAGCTGCACCGGTTCGGGTGGCTGCCATACAACTCCAACAGCAAATTTTTTATATTCGGCAAAATAATAAAGTCAGATTCATGAAACTTGGCAGTCATGTGTCCAATTATAGGTCAAATATATTTCTGAAGTTTTAGAAGAATTGCTTGACAGGTTCGGGTACCTGCCATACAACTCCAGAAGCTAATTTTAAATATTTGGAAAAATAATAAAGTCAGATTCATGAAACTTGGCAGTTGTGTGTCCGATTGTAGATCAGACATATTTGTGAAGTTTTAGTGGAATTGCTTGGCAGGTTCGGGTACCTGCCATACAACTCCAAAAGCTAATTTTAAATATTTGAAAAAATAATAAAACCAAATTCACGAAACTTGGCAGTTGTGTGTCCAATTATAGATCAGATATATTTGCGAAGTTTTAGTGAAATTGCTTGGCAGGTTCGGGTACCTGCCATACAACTCCAAAAGCTAATTTTAAATATTTGGAAAAATAATGACAGATTCATGAAACTTGGCAGTTGTGTGTCCAATTATAGGTCAAAGATATTTCTGAAGTTTTGGTGGAATTGCTTGACATGTTCGAGTGGCTCCCATACAAGTCCAAAAGCTTATTTTAAATATTTGGAAAAGTAATAAAGTTAGATTCATGAAACTTGGCAGTTGTGTGTCCAATTATAGATCAGATATATTAGCGAAGTTTTAGTGGAATTGCTTGACAGGTTCAGGTACCTGCCATACAACTGTAAAAGCTAATTTTAAATATTTGGAAAAATTATAAAGTCAGATTCATGAAACTTGACAGTCGGATGTCCAATAATAGGTCAGACATATCCGTGAAGTTTCTATAGAATGTCTTCACGTGTTCGAGTAATTGCTACACAATAACGAAAGGTGCAGGGTATAATTCAATCGGTTTATACCGACTGAAACGTTTTTACTTGTTTATTTTTCTTTTTTGGCACTTTATCAACGCATTACTACTGAAGTACTGTGTAGTCTTGCCGCCGAATTTAGTCCGCGTCGGTGATCGCGACGGAAAATGTATTGATTTAAGGCTACAGTTAATAAAAATAAAGGAAAAAAGTAAAAAATTAAATTTTTTCATCTTCTTATGATTTATTTAAACTTTATTTTTAAGAGTATGTGAAATTAATTTTTAATATTTTAATTATTAATTGAATTATTTAAAATTAAACAAAAAAAAAATATTAAAATGAAAAATGACGAAAATTATAAAATAGTGAAATTTAATTTTATTAATAAAAAATAGTATAAGAAAATTAATTAAAAAAAAAAAATATTATAAAAATTATTAATTGAAAATATTTTAAAAATTCTTTAATTGCAGGTCAATTTAATTAAATTTAATATTTAATTTTTTAAATATTTAAATAATAAAAAATAAATTAATTCCAAAATGCTTGGATTAGGAGATATGGCGGTAAGTGTTTTTTTTTTTTTTTTTTCAAAATAGAAAAATAAAAAAATTTCAAATTTCTTTACATAATCACGTCCCACACAATTTTCGCTAGAATATTCATTTTTTCATTTTTTTTCGTATTTCTTAAATTTAGATATTAAAAAGAGTAAAAAAAAAAAAGAGAAATAAATTAAATAATTTCGCCATTATACCTACATACACACATAGTACATATTATTATTCTTATTGTTTTCCATCTTAGGTAATTATTAATGCATAAAAAAATAATTTAGAAAATGTAAAAAATTATTATGTGCATAATATAATTTTAGTATGGCCAGTGGGTGGGCAAGAATATTATATACATATTTAAAATTTTAATTTTTACCTTATGTATGTATGTTTAATATTCTGTCTAGACATTGTAAGAATAATTAGCTTGGCAGGTGTATTTAGAAGATTTTCGATAGCAGATAATCAAAATACATACTTTTTCCATGAACTTGAGCAAAATGCACAAATAATATGCATGAATGCAAATCATAAAATTATAAAACAAGTGAAATTCATTATTAAAATTACTTAATTACAAAATATTTAATAGATTCTGTGAAAAATACAATAACCTAATACATAGAATAATGGTTTTTTTAAGAAAATTAAATATTACCAGGAGTTATTCCTACATACGTGCACTTGTATAATGAAAATTTTGTACAAAAAAAAATAAACACTCATTCTATAAAATATGTAATTTTCAAAATAGAAAAAAATGTTAAAATGCAATAATGTCTTCCTTATTTGGCAGCAAAATACTTCTGAATAAATTTTTTTTTAACATATGTTTTAACATATATGAAAATATCCTGACAGTTCCTACAACTTTTGTAAAAAATACAAAAAAAATTATTTCATATAACGACAAATTTTAAGTATATAGTTTACTTTGAAATAAAAACAAAGAGGATACTTTAAGGACAACTCAGTCCTACATGCTAGCATTTAATTTGCAGAAAATTTAATAATTAAACGAAAAATATTCATTTATAAACTGCAAACTAAGACTTTAAAAAATTCACAGCAAATTCGTAATCTTAATTTTACGACTTACAAGTAAATGTCATTCTATATGCAATACAACTTTTGGTTTATCATTTGTCAAAGACTTCATATCTTATCAATGGAATGTTTTGCAACTCGAGTTTCTATATTTAAGCTATAAACAATGACAATTTATTTGAAAACACAACAAAAATCAGACAAAATAGTTATGGTGAATTTCAATTTTCTCTCTTTTCACCTCACACTCACTTTTCACTTTTTTTTGCAACGTGGTGAGTATAAAAATATTTTTAATCAAATTTCTCAATAAAATGTAATAACTATACATTGTTTGAGAAATAAGCTCTCTCATTTGAAGATTTCACATTATATGAATACAACATAGCATATGTGCTCTCCATTTCTCTTTTAATCGTTGTTTACTCACCGAAATACGTTTTTTCACTTCATAAACCTTTGTTTTCTTCACAACAATTTAATTTTTTAAATTTTTCGAATTATCATACGCTCACTGTTTGATTAAAATTTTTTTAATGACAGATTCAATTTCTCAAAATGAATTCTTTTATTTGTTCATACATTTTTAATAGGTATATTATATTTTAAATGCATACCGTAATTTTTTAATGATATCAAATAAAATTTCTAAATAATAAAAAAGGCAAAATTAATGTTAGACCATAAATTATTCTAAAAATATTCAACCTAATTTTACATAGTTGTTTCTTATAAAATCTAATTCTAACATTAAATCGTGTGACCTGTTATTAATATTATGTTAGTGTTATGTACATAAACAATACTAAATTTCACTAAAAATTAATGAATGAACTGAAATGAAAAAAATAATTTTAAATAAAAGAAAACAAAAAAATACATAATTTGTAATAAAAAAGTATAACAATAGAATTTTTTTTTTCTTAAATAATTTCAAAATACAATTTCATCCATGTACAACATAACACACTTATAACCCATATACTATTGTCTGAACACATGATATTTGACTTTCGAAAATTTATTCGCTTAATTAATATGTAAAAAAGCATGACAAGAACGAAAATGAGAAAATAGAAAGGGCATAAGACTATTCTATTTCGCTTTTCTCCCTCAAATTATCAAAACGAAAAAAAAAAAATGAAAAAATTTTTTTAAAAATAAAATTTTTGATAATTTGCCAATTTGCATTAGATTATGCGTATTCATTCATATATGTGGGTATATGCACTTTGATATTTTATATTCAAATATTTTTAAGGTGTATGTACATTGAATATAATAAGTATACCAAGCAATTACACATTGAATACATGTAAATCTTGTTGTGATTCAACATTATATACTATATAGGGAGAGATGTAGTTTGCAGGAATTAGAAAAATTAGTAAAAATTTTAATCAAATCGAAAAATATGAAAAAATTTACAAAATTAAACAGCTTTGGCTCCCAGAAATAACACCCTAATAATTAAAGTAAACGGATTTCTAAAAGATTGATCTGTACAATTATACAAGATTGTTTATCACAAATAATATAATAATAGAGGAGTCTAAAACACAATAGTGTGGTTTAGAATGAGTTTTACCATACATTTATACTTTTTAAAGAAAGACAAGTAAATCCCATAAAATGCTGAGACATCTCGTTTCCGTATATGTATTAATCAAAAAATAATAATAAAAATCATTAGAGCCCAGTGAAACTCTGCAAAGCTCTAATGATTATTATTATGTTCAAATTATTTAAAAATTTCACATATAAACAATGAACTTCAAATAATTACTTAGACTACAATATCTAATTGCCCATTTTTTTCTGACTTTCAATCTGTTAAAAGCTCAACAATGAATATAAAATTTTTTTGAACTTTGATTGATATACTTGTTAAGTTTACTCTTGTTTACTTAAAATATTCATACTAAAAATAAATGTATGGGTACGCTTCTTTCAATCGGCATAAATTATTCAACTATAAACAAGATTTAGTGTGTTCATATCTTTAGAATTAATTTAAAAAAAAAATATATATATTATGTAGCAAAGGAAATTGAAATTTCATGAATTTATTAACGGAATAAAATCAAAGGAAATAAAATTTAAACATTTTATAATTGTTTTGAGAATAAAATTAATAAAATACATGTGAGAAAATTTCATGTTTCTAGAGAAGTGAAATTTTTTAAGGGTACTTACTACTTAATATTCATTAAAATTCTAAAATGGCTTTAAATCAATATTTAACATGACACCCTCTTATCTTTTTGACATCAAATTTAAAATAAAACGATAAGATGAAAGCGTAATCATATGTAAATAATCCGAATGAAAACGTAATCAGAGTCCTATGGTGATGCCTCATTAAATGCCAGAATAATATAAAAATTCCGATTGAAATTTGCATTTCACCAATTTCAAAAAAATAATTTTAATGAATTTATTTGAAAATTATTGTTGTTTTCATTTAAAAACATATAAAAATTATTTAATAATTTCTTTAAAGAAATTAATTTGATTTTTAATAAATTCCATAATTTATTGCTTTAATTAAAATATCAAAATATTTTCATTTTTCCTACACTCCTACCTATATAATAAACATTCAAAGAAAAAAAATTCAGAAGATCACAAATATTCTTTTATAAAAGAAAACATTATGAGAATCAAAGATTTACGATAAAAGCGAAAAAATCGAAACCCTCATGTACATAATACTCGTAGTATATATAACCTATAAACATATATGATTACACTTAATATTTTATGTATAAACATTTCATGTGCACAAAAATAGTACTACATTGATAGGGTTGACTCTTTCAAATACCTTGGTTTTCTGTTGGACTCCAAATTTAATTGGTCATCTTATATACTTAATCACTATCTTCCAGCTGTTATACGACATTTATATCATTTTAGTTGATACAGCTCATCCGATATTACATCAATACTGTAATATGAATTTTCGCCTATTCAAATAAATAAAAATTATGCCCTTACGTAATCTTTACTTTTTTAAAACACTCATTCTCTGCTTTGTATTAGATCTGAAAATGTTAGTGTTACGCATTTTATAGAACGCCAATATATTGTACACAATAAAAGAGGTTACATACTGATTTATTTTAAAAAAAAACGAGAAAAAAAGTAGAGTTGACTTTGTCAACTCTGTGATACCCGTACGAATTTGTTATCCTATGTGCGAATAACTAATGTGCCATAACTAACTATGGGGCAGACTATGACTTTAAGTTGCCGTATTACCATATTAATTTATGCAAAGTTTCAGTACTATGTGTTTTTCAAAATACTGGTTGTGCCAAACTACTATTGAAGTTGTATGGCAGCTACCAGAAAGAGCTAAGAAATTTTAGCGAATTTTATCAAGCACATCGGCCCTACTAATATATTCACTTGTGTGAAATCTCAATATCACAGCTTTTATAGTTTCTGAGATATAGTCAAATAACTTTTGAAGTTGTATGGCAGGTACCAGAAGGAGCCAAGTAATTTCAACGATTTTTACGAGACATATTGGCCCTACTAATATATTCGTTTGTGTGAAATTTCAATACTATAGCTTTAATAGTTTCTGAAATACAGTCAAAAAACTTTTGAAGTTGTATGGCAGGTACCAGAAGAAGCCAAGTAATTTCAACGACTTTCATCAGGCACATTGGCCTTATTAAAATATTCGTTTGTGTGAAATTTCAATACCATAGCTTTTATAGTTTCTGAGATATAGTCAAATAACTTTTGAAGTTGTATGGCAGGTACCAGAAGGAGCCAAGTAATTTCAACAACTTTTATTAGACATATTGGCCCTACTAATATATTCGTTTGTGTGAAATTTCAATACCACAACTTTTATAGTTTCTGAGATATAGCCAAATAAATTTTGAAGTTGTATGGCAGCTACCCGAACCGCTACCCCGATTATGTCCAATTTAAATAGGGTTCTGGCACTTACTACAATAAATCATTTGTGAAAATTTGGTGAACTTAGCTCAATTAGTTTTTGAGTTATCGTTCGGACGGACGGACGGACGGACGGACAGACAAAGCTAAATCAACTCAGAATTTGACGCTGATCAAAAACATACACTTGAGTCTATATCTAACACCGTTATTTCTTAGCGTTACAAACGGTAAGGCAAATTTAGTATACCCTTCGAACATACGTTCGTACGGGTATAAAAATTCAGCAGAAATGCAACTTCTTTACAAAACTTCTTACAGGAAAGCGTAATTAAACTTTTCCTAACGTGATTTTGATATCTTATCGACAGACGAGAAAATATACTTGGCGTTCGATTATGTTCTGACCACATCAGATTTTTTTTTTGTCTTGAATGTTTTGTTATGTCTACATTCTTATAAAAGTACTAATGTACCAACAATACTATGATTAAGGTTAATGTATCAACCTCTTAATATTTACATTTATTTGAATCAATATGGAAATAAGCTAAATGTATGTATGTATATATTCTGTGTATAGTTATAAAAACAAAAAATTATTTAGCACTTGTCATTTTGTTTTATAAATGAAATTAAATAGGAACCGGCCGGCATTTTCAACAAATTCTCAAATAATTACAAAGTAATTTGAAAGTAATTAAACATAACCTCAATATTTAATAGTAACGAAAAAAATAAAATAAAATAATTTTTTTTTTTTTTGTCATTTTCTTCAATTTTTCATTTTAATGTTATTTTTGTCTTAAGTTTTATTTTGTTTCTGTGCGCGATAACCAATTGATATAAGAGTTTTAAAAAATGGTGTATGTTTTTCTTTCTTGCATTTTTCTTTCAATTTTTTATTTTGTTCTTATTTTTTTCTTCTTTAATTTTCATTGTATTTTTGTTTTATTATTTTTATTGTTCTGGAATCTGATGAGATGCTTTTTTTGAAAAAATCTGGGGACATAGAATATAAATATTTATATGTATAACAGACACTTATGTACAATTCAAAAATGAGTTATATTAAAAATAAAAAAATTCGAAAAAATAATAACACAACATTTATGTTGTTTTATATATATTTCATTTATATTCTGGATTCTTAATAATTTAAAAATAGAATTCATAAAACAGTGATTGTCAAAATTTAATTATCTTATTAAAAATCAGTTTCGTGAAATCTCCAAAAAAAATCTGCTGAAATTTACAAACATTTTCCCAAAAATAACTGTAAAAAAGACAACATTATAGCTACAATATGAGAAGAAAGAGCAATTCTAGAATTTTTTACGGTAAAAGTTTATTCTAGCACGAGTTCAATGCGTATTGTCAAAGTTGGCTGTTGAATGCATCCAAAGTCATCTAAGCATTACCTTTTTAACAAATCTTATTTTAGTTTATAAAAGACAGGCGATAAAGGAACGATTTTTTTCACTATCTCTGTTAAAACATCTGCTCTTGACAGAGAAACATTTCAACTATTTCTATTAACGAACATAATTGGATTATAAGACATTTTTAAAAACATTTTGAATATTCCAGTCGCGGTACCATTAATTGACGATATTGAATGACGCAAAAAATTTCAATAGAAATACAGAAGTCATGACGTATCAAATTAACTCTGCAGTAGTCGGAAATTTTTATTAACAAATCACTGTATATTAACTTTAAAATTTTAATAATAATACACTTACAGTTTGGGACTGACTGACAAAATTTCAATAAAAATATTAGAATTAAAGACATTAATATTTTCTCGGGAAAATATGAAATTTTTAAAAATATAAATTTTTCCATGAACCTTTTCGTATCACACACCATCTATTTCAATATAATGTTTAGTTATTTTCGGAATTTCTTCCAAATATTAAAATGAGTGCAAAACTACACAAAAAAAAATTTTCATTTTAATTTTAATTTTATTTGATTTTTTAACAAAAATCCTATTCATATTTTTTAATTTTATTTTATTCTTCTTAGACAAGAATTTTTTTTTTTTTTTCAAAATAATAAAAAATTTTGAAAAAAAAAAATTCTTGTCCAAGAGAAAAATATGTTTTGTTTTTGAGTTCTCGGCAACACAAAAACACAAAAAAAAATTTTTGTAAAAATAAAACAAAAACGACATTTTTCAATTTTAGCTTTTGTTAAATTACAACGGCATATCATTTTTTAAGAATTTTTTGTTTTCTATTGTAAAAAATACACGAACAGGTGAATATTTTATCTTTTTCTAACTTGTAGATAGTTGAAATCTGGTCTTCATTTGAATTTCTTTAAATTTTTTTAATTCCTTCTCTTCTCTATATATTTTCCAATATTTTCACATATTTTGGCAAATACATTCGATTTTAGATGATCTCATCTTACAATCCAAAATATCCAAAAAAAAAAAAAAAAAATATCCGAAACAAAAAAAAACCACATTGGCATGAAATATTTTAATTTATTCGCACATATTGCGTAAAAATTCAATTGAAATTGCATTCTTTTGAAATAATATTAAAAATGTAATAACTAAGTAACACTTTCAATGTCCGCAATTCTTAATAAAATACTAAAAATATATACATTATCAATAAAGGGTGTTTTCTAAAAATAATCGATTTTTTGAATTTGAGAATAAACAATTTTAGAAAGAAAATTTACTTTTAGGTTATCTGATCATGTGATCAAATATGAATTACTGCCTTGTAGTAATGGATCACTAAATCACCAATTACAAATTCAACATTGAGTTATGATATAAATAGTATATTTCACATATTATTATAAAAAATAATTTTGAGTCATCAAATCTCATGCTCTCGGCGATCAGTTGAAAAGCCCAAAATATGAAAATAATTGCTCACAAAACATATACTTTATTGACCTTCTCAGTCTCCGTCCACCTTTAGGGGTAAAATTTCACCACAATCATTTTTAAGCATATTTTTCGTGATTTCCAAATATTATTTGTACATAGAACGGAATATGGTGAACAAGTTAACTTTGAAGCTTCAAAATCTGTCAAAATAAATGAATTTTCATGTTGTATTATGCAAGAATATATTAGAGTAAGTCTTCCTTGAAGGTCTTCCTTAAATCTGCATCTAATCTATAGTTTTATCTACATTGAAATTGAGCTGACACAAATTTTAGCTTGTGTAATTGGAGTGGATGTGTGATGACGAGACCTGTAAAGAATCATGTTCAAAATGTCAAAAATAAAAACACCCGAAAATACAAACCGGAAAATATTCACCCTGTACTATTATTTTCTATATATAAATTTAAAAGAATATTGTTCCTATTACATATTATTATTTTAAAAATAATAATTAATGAGAGCAAGTCAATAAAAAATAGTAAATTGTGGAAATTATGTATGAACTGGAAAATGAAAATTTATTAACTGTTTCAATTTTATTAAAATTGTTTATGTATGTATATTTGTATGAATAGAATACATTTTGTATATTGGCAACACATCAATCATAATATTGTTTTTCATTAATAACAATTATTAATCATTAAATAATTTATGACTTTTTAAAAAATAATAAAAACAAAATTGTGTTAAAATAACATTTAAAATACAGTAGTTCTTTATGTTCAATTTAGTTCGAATAAAAATGACAGCATATATTAAATAGTTCATGAAAACTTATTATGTAAAATTAGTCATTGGAAGAATAACAGATTGCAACCACATCATTTAATGGGTAGAAGGACTATTCTTTAATCGAGGGGAATTCGGACAAACTCTAACAATACACAATTTAAAATTTGAGGCAGGAGTGTAAATTTGATGAATTATTGACATATCAGTTCCCAACTCATACAATTTCATAAATTCTATGCAGCCTTCTCTATTTTGATTCCAATCAATTTGGATCTGACCTCTCAATGTAAGACATAAAAATATTTCTTTACTCAACACTAAGCCGACATCCGCAATGCAATATTGTAAACAAACTAAACACTAAAATTTCACGATAATCACAGTCAGGTAGCTGAAAAATATCTGACTGTATTATTTAATCATGTTCTAAATAGCTTCCGTTATTATAATTTTGTTCAACAACAAATTATTATTTATCCGGTTATTGTCAATATTATACTTTTACATTTTGCTTTTAATTTGTACTAATTGAGTGAAAATCCACATGCGGATTATTTTTCAATTAATATAGTAACTTAAAATTTTCAAATTTAATTTTTTTTTTCAGTTTGGCTCATTTCCATTTATTCTAATAGCTTTCTATGTTTACTTTATCTAATTATTATGAAAAATATTAATACATTAAGATAAATTCTTATATATGTATACATACATACATATGAGCGTGTATGCAATCACTGTATTTACATAAATTCGCTATTTGGATAATTACGATGTGCGCGGTAAATATCACAAAAATTTTATTTTCAGTTAAATGATTATTATTTATTACAGTTATAATATGAATGTACACATAATAATTTAATAATATTTTGGCGCATATTTAAAATTCACATTGTATATATAAATAAAAATACTGAAAACATTTGCGAAAATATTTTATCAGTATTATGAGATATTGAAATTAAGGAAGAAATTAAGAATAAAATTAAATTTAATAGAAATTGCCATATAGTAATAAAAACATATTTTGCGATATAACAGAATTCGGCGACTTCTTTTTCATATTCATATTGGTTAATTATAATTACTAAACTGGTGACTGTATCATAATATACAATGCACCTTGCAACCGAATGATCTCAAATTAAAACCACGGTTCAACCATTGATAAAATTGTATAGTTTAATATCAAATGACAAAGTCATATAAGATATATCTTGTATATGTATTAAATTAACTACCACGTGCCCGCAGTACCTACTTTAATCAAAATACATTGACAAAACTGACGTTACCCATAACACATGTAAGCTCACAATCAGAAGAGTTTAGAGTTACACAAATTCGAAACAGATAAATTTCGGAAAAAGTCATCTCAAAATAATTGTGCTGATTGTTAAACTTACTCACCTATTCAATCATAACTAAAAATGAAATACAAAACAGAAGCAGAGAAATCTATGATACTGGAACTCTGATGAATTGAAGTATAATATTTATGTAACTATTTTCTACTAACAAAGAAATAGGTGCTCAACTCATATGGCCACGCTGCAGTTTAATTAGCAGAAAAAAAGAACAATTATTTCCCGCAATTTTTTTGTTTTGAAATTTTTAGAATTAAAATTTTACAAATTTTTTTTTTATTATACATAATGTACAAGAGTAATGTATAAATAAAGATTCATTAAATTTTCAATTCTTAAATATTTTATTAAAAAATGTGGTTTCTTTAATTTGTTTACTTAAAATTTTACTTATTTTAAATATAAAATGTATATATATCTCATTTAATTACAATCTATATTTATTTAACATTAAGTAATTATATTCAGATGAAAGAAAAATCTGAACATTGTTGAAATTATCGAAATTGATCAACTGAGCGAGATGAGTTCAATTTTTTTTTTCAATTTTTTCATTTTGTAATTCAATAAAAATTCAATTATATGCTGTTGCAATAAACAAATCTCGAAAATGTTTCAAATGAAAGAAATTTCCGACATTTTACTCATAAATCAAGTTGAATGTATAAAAAATTTGTGTTTAATTAATTGCGTTGGCTATAAATACTTATTTTACTATAGTTATAACTATATAATTTGTGTTTCCACACTATTTACTTACTTAATCTCTTGCAAATTATTTAATAATGATTTGGTATTATTTTAAATCAATGTCCAGTTCTATATTATACCTAGCTTGTTTTCCATTTCAAGTTTCATTTTGTTTAATTATTCCAAATTTGCTAAAACAAAAATTTGCCCCGAATTTGAAAACCTTATATTTGCGTCAATTTGAATTAATAATAGAAAGTGATCTCAAAATATCAAATATATTTTATTGTGCGAAAACTACCTCACCTGAAAGATACAAAACAATGTGAAGAAAGTGCTCTCAAAATTTCGAAACTCTTGCATTTGAAATGTGGAAGTTTTACACATGCCGGATACGAATTACAGAAAAATTTTATTAACTCGTGATTTCATAAACTTCAATGCACTTCAATTCTTGTATAACAAATTTTCGTTCACTGGTTTAACACTTGTATAACTTAATTTTATTTCACCTGATTACACATCGATTTTCATAAAAAAATATTAATAAAATTATAGAAATTTTATAGAAATTAAACCACAGGAAATTATAAATAACACTGTCTTGACTATTTCTTTGCAATGATGCCGAAAATTTTCCTATATTAATTAAATAATTTAAAATAGTATTATTAATTATATTATAAAAAAAAAATTAAAAATTCCTTGAATTAATAGTAATTTTAGCCGGATAAAAACTGAAAACGTAAGATATTAAAATTTTAAAAATATTGCACTGTAATTAATTGACATTGAAAATTTTCGAATTATTTTAATTCAGTATATATACATTATGATTATTATTAAATAAACAATTACCACCGCATAACTATTTTAAGGGTACTTCTGTAAAAAAAATAATTTCCCTTTGAATATATAGAACTTTTAAAGCTTTTGAAACATAATTGTTTACGGCATAAAATAATATTAGGAAATTTTAGAACAGAAGTTTTTGAATGTTTGTTATCCAGGATCGTTAGTTCTTTACAGTTCTGCAATGGCCAACATTATTTCAGCAGGAATTCTCATCAAACACAATAATATTCAATGCAATAGGAAAGACAGGTCATTGAAATAAGTACACTCTCTTAACAAACCCCTTCCGGCAAAGGGACAGCTAATAGTTACTGGAACCCTTCCAAAATTAACTACCTTTTACACTTCGAATCGGAAATGAATTTCAATAAACTCCTTCTCTGACGAATTAACGACTCCCTAGCTTGATCTTTACTCTCCCAATCAGAAATGTACTCACACAGAAAAATTTATTCACGTCATCCACCAACACAATGTTCTGAAAATCCGAACACATATCTTTTTTTAACCTTAACCAAACCGGATTTCTTTTATATTCATTTGATAACGCTGTATACCATATTATTAACACTAATACACAAATACACTATACATTTGAGTTAAATGCATATACGAGTCCATATATAAAATGATTACTAATTACGTAGACATTTTTTCATAGCAAATTTTTTCTACTCTTCTTTTTACTTTTACTTCATTTTATTAAAAATCTATTTATATTTTATAATATAGAAGAAAAAGAACCAAAGTAGAAAATTTAAAGAATTATAGCTTTATGACATTAACATAATTTTTATTTTTTAATACAATTTCTAAAAATAAATTTTGAAAAAAAAAAAAAATATTAAGTGTCAAAATATTCTCTCACCTTGTAGCATAAAAAAGTGCCGATGATAGCTGCTAGTATAATAAACACGTAAAATTCAAAAGAGATGTTGAATTATAATTGGAATAGAAATAAATGTCATTTCGAAATTTTGAACTCAGAATAAAAAAAAGAAATTAATTTCTGATTCTATAATTTCTGAACAAAACAAAGACCGTCATTATTTTGGAAAAGACTCAATTTTTTTTTTTTTTTATTTTTAAAAATATTTTTATGCATTTTATATTTTATTGCAATAATAAATTTTCGAAATTTATAAAAATTTCGAAAAACACAAAATATTTAATTGAAAACAACAGAAAAAAAAAATTAAATAAAAAATTCAAATCGATTTTTTTTTTTAAGTACTCTTAAAAAACTGCATCAGTTCTTTGTTTAAAAATTTTTTTTTGAATGTATTGCCGATGAGTAGGTAGGCAGGTATTTCTTCAATAATAATCTTGTTTTAAACATCAATTGAAACAAAGGAAAATATTGTTAATATTCACGAGCTACAAAATTAAAAAAATGACATGACAAAAAAAAATTATATTTAAATATATTTTTAAAAAATAAATAAAAAAAAATTAAAAATTTGTTTATCGAAGGCAAAGCTATCGAACCTATAAAATTGTGTCAAAATATTGGGACAACTAGAGGTTAAAAAATATTAAACAAATCAATTTGATATGCATGGTAATAAATTGCTGCACACTTTTAATTTTCCAAATATATTATTCGAAATTATATTTTCGTAAATAACGGTTCACTTATATTTTTATTTACGAAAATATAATTTCGCATAAACATTGACATTCGTTCGTAATTTTTAAATTTGTCATAATTTTTTTTACGACTAAAATTTTTCAATCAAGTTTGTGAGTTTTGAATTCAAACAGCATTGGTTAGCAAACTTTCCAAAAAGCAAACTTTTGAAAACAAGTTAAACAAGCAATGAATTCTAATAGATATAAGGGAGTGCCTATCATATAATATAATTTCTAAATCCGGAAATTCTATGATATCGAATATAATGAGGAATATGTCAGTCACCAGTCTACTTGAACATTTGTTTGTAATTTTGTTCGTATTTTTTCCTTGTTAAATCCGCTTGTATATCAACCCAAACCTAAAATAAATATTAAAATAAAAATATTACTTACTATTCTCCATTTATCGTAAATCTTTACTAGAAAATATTCCAAAAATTGCCGTCTTAACTAAGGAAGCAAAATTATCAATTTGAATTTATTCATTCCTATTTTATCGGTTCAAGTATTCATACCTCAAACTAAACATAAGTAATTTTAATATTAAATTAAAATATTGCTAAACGTTCCTTGTCATATTTTTGAATAACTAAAATCATCAGCTAAAGCTAAATCATCATATGTATACCATATTATAATCTTATAAATATTTTGAATATATAAAGTGCAAAGTAAAAATAATATTCATATAAATACATCCTTGAAGGAAGGTCAAACTAAGAAAAAAAACTAATTTTAAAAAAAAAGACACTTTCTCTAATGATATTTAGCCAAAATAGATGAAGGATTTTAATGCAACCACCTTCTTCTCATTTTATTTTCCTTGCTTTTTTTTTTTTTTAACAAAATATTAGTTCAAGTATATTCAAATTACTTAAAATATTTAAGTTTTAATGAGCATATAAGTGTGCAACCATATTTTGGTTTGACTAACATTTCTAATGTGCATATTCATAGTATTTTAACTCTATATAATATACAATTTATATACTAATTAAAAATTTTCTAAATTCAAGTTTACTATATAATAGTTTTATAATCATTGCAATACTATGTACACGTGCTGTATGTATTATATATATTCTATAACATTCATTTGTTGTTGTATAGTTAGACTAGCCGACTAAGTTACATGATAATGAAATAAAAACTATGAAAATTTCCGGTGGCGGTAATTTTTCGTGTATTTTAGAATATAGGAAGTCTAATAAAAATTTTATAAGAAAAATTTATTTTTCAGTTTTACCGAATATAACAATGATATTGCAATCAAGTTCTTCTTATATGCGTGACTTGAATCTAGAACTCGAAATTTTCTTTAAAATCGGATTGATTGAATGAGTGTTGTCAAAAATGTTTTTTTCATAATCGATTTTTCACTATTTTTAATTTATTTACGATATTTATAGCTTTATTATGATACGAGTGAATGTCAGCCACTCTTTTTATAGTCACTTTTAAATTGGAAATCTCGTTCTTTCAGATCTTCTCATTTTTATTTAAAACATTAACTGAACTTTCAAAAACAAAATGCTTCTCACTTGAAAAAAAAATCTTCATTTGAAGAATTCATTCATTTATATGAATACATGATACTCACTTGCAATTTACTCACTGAAATTTTTTCTCATTCGGTTGCATAAGTTCTTACAAAATTTGATTTCACACAGTGTTAAAATTATTATATAATACTACAAAAATTTTAATTTTTCATTACATTAACTTAAATGCTTACTATTCCATGGATCATGAATTAAGAAGAAATTTTATATGAACACAAACATTTGCCCAAAATTATGAGATGGTCTTAAAATAAAAATTCTGTCTACATAATATTTTCGATGTATGAGTTCTATGCAAGTAGTAGAAGACTATAATTAGTTAACCGTTTCGTTTTTAATGCAATTAATGTAATTCAATCAATTGATAAAAATATTTAAATTTTGACTTTTTTTAAATTTTAAAGATTTTTAATGTTCAAATTCTCCAAATGTGTTTTGGACTAAAATTAAACTATTGTAGCATACTAACGGCATCGTCCCGATTTCTTTTTCAGTATGCTAAAGGAATTGCCAAGCGTTTCCTTCCTACTCAGTTTTGGATTTGTACATAAGATTTGTTACAATAGTTTTATTGGTGAAATTTACCATTTTTATCGGATTTTTTACTTGATTATGAAAATTTGTTTATCATACTAAAGGTGTCCAATAGATTTTTTATTGATTTACTAATTTTGATCGTGTTTTCTCTGATTAAAACTTAAACTCCACAGAATACTATCTTAGAGTATAATCAGACATACTAATTTTTTTTTATAAATGTTACCAACACAATTTTATAATGTAAGAACCTTGTACCTTAAACAAATCGTGTATGATATGTAAGTTTTGCGCAATGTTTGGGTTTTTCACTAATTTTACAAATGTAATCACTTTTCTAAATGCATTTTTATTCAGACATAAAAAAAAACACAAATATTCATTTTATCCAGTTGAAAACGGAATTCCATATAAAAAACATCTCTTATTCTGAGATCTAGAAATTAGGAAGGGTAGAAATTTAAACAAAATTTTGAAAAATAAATTAACAAAAAAAAAATGATTAAAATAATTAAATATTACACATTATTATTAATTTTAATTTACATTAATTCAATTAATTGTACATTGGATTTAAGTAAATATCAAGGTGATGTTAATGTATTAGAAATACTTGGTTTTAAACCACAAATTGAAGAAAAATTAAATGTATTTACACGTTTACAAAAGAATTATAATAATAGAAATGCACGTTATTGGAAAAATTCAAGTGATATTATAATATTAAAATCATTTACATTAGAATGTATATTTCGTATTGATTATACAATTAAAAGATTTTTAATGTCAGCAAAAGAAAATCGTTTTCGTATATTTTCATTAGAAGATATTGAAAATTCAAAAAATGTTATTGAAGTTGGTTTAAAAACAGTTGATGGTCATATTAATTTTTATACAATGTCAAAAACATTTGATGAAATAAAACGTGATGAATATTATTTAATAAAAATATATAAATTAGATCCAGATGAATGGTATAAATTAGTTGTAACATATGAGAATGGTAATGTTGAATATTGGGTAGATTGTTATCGTAAAGAGACATTTGCACAAATATTTCCAACTGAATTATCAGTACATTATTCTAAAACACAAAAAGCATTTAATTTTAATATTGGTTTATCATTTAGTATTGATAATCAAAATATTATTCAAAATGATTTTGGAAATGTAAGTAAACATTTTATAAAATTAAATATAAACTAAATAGTCTGAAATTGAAAATTATTAGGGTATTAAAAAAAAAATTTTTAATTTCAATATTTTACTTCCAAAACAAATTCAATAAAATCATTTGGATTTCTTAAGTTTAATACGAGTATGTTCGGAAATAATTAAAAAAACTTTAATAACTTCTATTTCATGACTATTTTATTAAAATTTTCTTAAAAATTTTTTTTTCCATACTTACATTTTTCTCTAAATTTAATTCTAGTTTGATATTAAAAAGATGATGTTCTATACTGGATATTTTCGACCATACGAAACAGATTGCAGTGAACGTCCAACTTAAAAATTATAAAATATTTACTTAAGTGCACATAATATTTTTGATCTTAAAATATTATATAAATATCATAATTTTAAATATTTAATTAATTATAATATTAGTATAATAATAATAAAAAAATTATTCTTAAATTTAATTAAAGAAATAATTAAAAATTCTACTGAAAATTGTAAGAGAATGAAAATAAATATATTTTATATTTAAAATTTTCCTGGGAGAATGAAATGTGTGAAAATGGAATCAAGTGTTATATTAAATATAGAGTAAATTGTATTAATGTAATTATTGTATTACTTAATATTAGGAAATAATTTCTCTAAATTATTATGTAAATTATTTAAAATAAATAGTAAAAATACACAGTAATTATTTCATTGTTTAAATTTTTGATTGCAATATATAAATCACACTTTAATTCAAATACTTAAATTTGATTATCGAATGAAATCTGGAGGATTTAACAATACTTAGACAAAAGGGAAAGAAACTAGAATCAAATATGAAACATGTACTATTTAAGCACTAGATGTCAAAATTACTTCGGCTTTGTATTTGATTTTGTAACTCAGCATTTTCTTGTTCGTTTCCACATAAATTTTTCACATACTACTCGTAGTACATAAAAGATTTCATAAATTATATTGAAATTTTTCATAAAGAAATTTTTCAAGTATATGCAAAAAAAATTTTTTTTTTTTTTTTACCAAGAGGAAGGGTGAAAAATCTCGAAAGACACTGCCGGACGAAAAGCAGTAGTGTGGAACTTTAATCCACTAAAAAACACCCTCCTCAAAATAAACTATAAAACTAGTCGGAAACGACTAACTCTAATCTTTTTGATTATTTACAAGCTTTTGATCTGGCACAATAGCGTACTAAGCACTCATTGCCCCAGATAAAAAACCTTTAACTAACTCGAGAGGTGTCGTACGATTAAGTCTCCTAACAAAGTTTTCATTATCAACCAATCGAGCCGCCTCAATGTTGACATGATTGGATTAACGCATTTTATGATTGGCTGCTTGCTTTTTAATTTCATCTGTGACACTTAGGATCGTGAGATCCCTGTGTATATCGGCATTACGAACATACCAGGGGGCGTTTACAATGTCTATTCTGAAATCTTTGTATAGATTGGATATAAGTCTGCGCAGCGCAGCCCCATAACTGAATACCGTAAGCCCAGACAGGCTTAAATATTTGATTATATATCAAAACTTTGTTGTATATTGTCAATTTAGAACGCCTCCCCAAAAGCCATTCAAACTTTCTGTATTCCTCCTCTAGTTGAGATCTCGTTTTCTTTATGTGCTCCTTCCATCTGAGCTTAGTGTCCAACGTCATTCCCAAATACTTCGTCGTGTTTGCGGACGGAATAAAGACACCGAAAATGAATTGTCAATTTTCCTATTAGTGAAATTTGTGTACTGATTTCACCTGATTGCAATTTCTGTGTAGATTCATTTTCATTCCGTCCTATTGCGATAACTGCTGTATCATCAGCAAATGTAGCTGTTGTCACTCCTTTCGATTCAGGAATATCACCTGTGTATAGCAAGTACATATAAAAAATTTGTAATATTTAAATATTTTTAAAAAATTGTAAATTTTGTAGCTTTATTATGCATGGTAAATTCCCTAGCATTTGCTGTATTATTATTTGCGGCGAATGGTTTTAATCACCACCAATTTATGCAATGCGACAGCATTGTACAATATTGAAAGTATTTAAATGTATAAATTTTCACAATAAAATTTTGCACATTTTTGACAAATTCGCTTACTTGTCCCATCGTTATTTCATTCACCAGATTTTTTATCGAATTCGAAGAAATATGACGAATTTGCCATATGTAATTGGCTAACTGTCAAGTGCCCTTTAATTTACGAAGATTTTTGGCATTTCGTTCCGGTTAGCCAAACCTGTTAGGAAAACGCAAACCTGCAAACGATCTCTGTATGACCTCATGTCTTCCATCCATCTTCTTTCTTCATGCCCAGCTTTGACAAAGAACAGTCGGAGATGCCTTGGGTCATTTTGTTTTTGCGAATTATGGACACGTTGAATAGACCTTAGCGGTGTCATAACGAGTCAATCTGTATATTACAATAGTCACGTCAACCTAACTTAACCTAAATTACTAAACTGTTATATTGACTAAATTTTTCAGTAAATTCGCCATACATAATAAACTTATTAATAACAAAAATATTTTCATCTTATATTGTCATAATGTGAATGGTTATTATTGTGAGTGTGAGCAAGTGTACATGAAGCTGAACAGCACAATATTTTTTCTCAATAAATAATATTAATATTAGAATCTGTTTAAATTCTGGATGAAATTTGAACTTGAATAACTTGGTTTTATTATATTATTAAATTTTTTCTTAATTTTGAAAAATAAATTTTAAAATGCCCCTTTAACATTTCGGAAAAGAAAAACTCAAACTTAACACAAAAATACTTGTTTTTTTTTCTAAATTTTAAATAGCTTTGAATATTTTATAATAAACTTTCAAAAACATTAATAACATTTTTTGTGAAAACATAAACATATTTTCTTACACCACATCCATAAAAACCAACAATAATTGTAAAATTTTTTACAATTTCATTCAATCAAAATTAAATTGTAAAATATTTATTTTTAATAAATAAATAATTTATGAGGAGTGAAGCAAGCATCTGAAATGCCTGCTGCTTCAATTGAACGTTTCTCAATTTTTTTCAATTTTGTTTATAATTACATATATGTATGTATGTACATGCCTTCCCCAAACATGTATTTCAAGATCAAATTGTTACAATGAAAAGTTTACAAAATTTACATACATAAGTACAAAAAAATGAAAAAAAAGAAATTGAAAATTCTTTTTAAATTTTTTTTATTTTGATAAACTCAAAGAGTTTTTTTTTTTTTTTTAATTTCTGAAAATACAAAATTTTCTAGACTTTTTTTAAAAACAAAAATTTATTTGTAATTGGCATTTAATTTTTCAAAATGTTTTGTGTTATTTACAAAGTTAGTATCGAACAAAAATTACTTTTAAAGAGCACATTTTTCGCAACCGAGAATGGGAACTTTGAAATTTTTATAGAATTTGTAGAATAAATATGTTTTGAATAACAGCAGTGCCTACATTGAATTACCTTAATTATTTTTTCCAGTCCTCATCAGAAAAGTGTAAAATTGCTGAATTATTATTAACAGCAACATCAATATTATCTCTAATTAGGTCTATGACCCTGTTGCATATACATTACATATATACATGTATTTATATTTTAGATATTCTTATTTAAACAAAAAACCCTAAATCAGCCTTCGCTAAAATGCAACCCATTCATAACTTAAAAATGCGGCCCATCATTCTGCTTGCAAGAAAAAGAAAATATTCTATTGCGATTGTCTAAAATTGAAAAATTAGATACAATAAATTTGGTTAGAAAAGCAAACTAATACAGGCGCATTATGAATAAGGGCATTGAAACGTTTGTTTTTACGAAAATACCATACCATTGCCGATTTTAATAAAACATATTGCATGCAATAAGTTATATACAACATGTTTATATAACACATTACATTCTGTTCGAAAATAATTTCAAACAAAATAAAATACTCCATTTTATTTCTATAAGTGGTTTCTAAAAAATTTTCATAAATTTATTTTAAAATTCAAAATTTATAGATTTTATTTTTGTGATAAACTAGCAATAAGGCAAACAAAAAAATCAATTTTGTATAGCAAAAAGTAATTGTAAATTGTTTTCTTCAATGATGTTATATGTTGTTGTTCAGACAGTATCAAACTTTTTAATAACAAAATTCCAATAGTATAATTACTATACATATAAAATGTATACCTATACTTAAAATATTACATAAAACATGGCTACTTGTTGATTTATTGGATGAAATTTAAATATAGAATATCTAATTAGAAAATTTGAAAAATTAATCATTTTGGCTCTAGAGTTCATTGTGAGAAATGGCGAAGTGAGAAACAAAGGGAAATTTGTTTAGGAAAAACACTCCGAATCTAGTATACACCGATGACGTCACTATTATATCAAAGAATTTAACGGCGTTGAGGGAGAATTTTAACAATTTAAAGAAAGAATTAGGAGCTCTTGGACAACATATAAATATTGATAAAACTAAATACATGTGTACCACAAAAAGAGGTATTAACCCAAATCAAGATTTGACGATTGGCGAAACGTAAATAGACAGGGTCGAGAGTTCAAAGTACCTGGGTGCAATAGTTACGAGCAAAAATGAAATATCGGTGGAAGTAAGTAACAGAGTATTACAAGGTAATAAAGCGTTTTATGCACTGCGTTCGCCGTTCACCTCTCATCTTCTTCCACAATAGCTGAAGTTCAAGCTCTATAAAACACCTTAATAAACTTAGCAAACCAGTAGAAATGTATACTACTGAAGCATGGTTAACAACGCAAGAACAGGAACAGGCCTTATTACGCCTGGAACCCAGAATTTTTAAATCTATCTTCGGCCCTGTACGTGATGGTGATGGAAACATAATTAGGATAAATCACAAATTAGTAAATCTGGTTGGTGAAACAATCATTGATTCCGTTAAATCGGGTCGCATAAGTAGGTTGGGCCACGTTAACAGAATAAGTAATCGGGGCACATAAAAGAAATTTTAAATAATAAACCCATTGACCAAAGATCAGCAAGTACACCGGAAATAAGATGTTTAGGAGATGTAGAAAAAGATATACGAAAGCTGGATATTAGCAATTGGAGGACAGTCAGTGGGGATCGGGACAGATGGCGAGAAGTAGTGAAGGCGACAAAATTTCTTCGAGGGGCGTAAGACCAGAGAGAAAATAAAATTAATTTATTAAAATAAAATCTAGTATATTATTATTTCGTGCTTGTATAATTGAATTTTACTTATTTTTTTGATAAAATTTTCCTCTCAATCTTGGTTTTACAGTGGATTTTACTGTGCTTTACTTAGAACAACGACTGCAAATTTTAATTCCCAAAACTGTCATTATATTTGGAATAAGTTCACTTTTATATATTATAATTCGTTATATATACATTTTTATTATTAAGGAATTTCGTAAATCATAAATACTAAATTGTTTTAATAAAAATAGTTAAAGTTTTTAATAAATAGTTATAAAGAAAAATTTCCTTCAAATATTTTTTCTAATCTAGTCTAATTTCAACAAATAAACCAAAAACGGAATTGTCATTAACCATGAAAATAACCACTACATTAAGAAGATTTTGATTCTACAATAAAAATGCAAAAAATTCTTAAATTATCAAAATGAATGTTGAATTTTTTTTTTTGTTCCTAAAAATCAATCTACCCACTAGCCATGTCAATCATTTTTACATTTTCAAAATTCTTCGTGTTGGTTTACCATCATTTAAACACTTAAAAAGCTCTTTATCTAAACCGCAAAATATTCTGTATACACATTGCAGCTATATAGTTTTCAAATGAAAATTTTCATTTTTTTTAATAAAGACTCATATAAATTGAAAAATATCCTTGAAAAATATCCTTGAACAAGGTTATTTAAAAATCATTTTAATAAGAAAAACAAAAAAATATGTCATTTATTTATAACTGTATAAAATTTATTGTCAAAATTTAAATGTCAGAATTAAGAAAATTTGAAAAAGAATAAATTTTTTTTCTTTCAATCAATTACTTTTTTTTTTTCATTCTAATTAAAAATATTTGAAGGGACAGAGCTAAAATTTCAAAAGAAAGTAGTTAATGATAATTTCAAAGAAAGAAAAAAAATTTTATTTTGTTTTATTAATTTTTCCTTTCGTTTATTTTTTAAATTTATTTACCTTTTTTCCTTTTCTTTTTCTTATTTTTTTTTTAATAGAAACGCGCCTCCCGTCGTGCATCAATGCGACGTGGTTCCATTTCAGCGTTACCAACAAAAACACATGAAATTCCATGGGATGTTTTGGAACGTTTAATAATGCCATTTATGTTTTGTCATGCTGCTGCCATCATCCTTTCAGTAATTTTACATAGTTTTGAAATATCAACAGCATCAACATTTGCAATTTTCTTATGGTTTGCAATTGCTACAGTTGGTGCCGTATTATTTTATCATTTCGTAAAGGTAAGTCAATTATTATTCTCTTAAAAATAATATTTAAATAATATAATTCTAATTTTTTATTGTTATTATTACTGTTAATTTCCTTTATACATATCCTTTTTCTTCCTGTTTGCTTATAAAACAAAAAAAAAAAATATTATAAAAATAAAGGACAATGAGAGGAAATTTAAAATAATTTCAAGAAATTTTATTCATCTCTTGCGGTGTAATTTTTATGATTGAAATTTAAAACAAATAATTTGGTTTTTTTTTTTACTTTTTAAATTTATTCAAATGGGTTGCGTATGTAAATTAAGATAAAAAAAAAAAGGAGGAACCCTTATGGTTTCGTTGACTAGCATATTTTGACTTAAATAATTTTAGACTAGCATATTTTACTTATATATGCCTTGATTTAGGCTTAAATAATAAAAGCATTTCCGTATTCAACAAATTATCCATAATAACCATTCCAAAAATCATCACAATTTTGAGAGGAACAGAATTTTTGAAAAAAATTTTAAATTCCAACTTTTATAGAAATTTAAAATTGTTAGTGTCGAAGCAATATGTGACCGATGATGTAGGTAAATTTATATTTTGAAAAATTTTAATGATACTAATTCGGAAACAGAAGGAACTTTTGTTATTTCTTGTTATCTATTGATAAACTTTTAAAATTTATCTCCATTTTTACCAACAGGTACATGCAATTAACACAGGTTTTTTTTATATAAATCGAAGTATATATTTAAGTGCTATAAATATTCCTTTTTTATCGATAAAAACTTAGTTATTTCTTCATTCTAAATTCGAATTTGGCAGATCTAACAAACCGTAATTTAGAAGATAATAAAATAATTTTTTAATAAACAATTCGCTTTAATTGTCATCCGGTTAAAGTTATCGCTGTCTTTTAATTTATAACAATTTAATCTTTTAATTTTAAAATATAAAATTTTTACAATAATTTTCATTATATTTTAGCATATATGCATAAGAAACAACAAAATTATTTTATGTAAGGGTATGTTTTCCAAATATGTACACATTTACTTGTCCCACATATACCCAAGTAGTATTAAATGACACATTTTTTCATAGTCTTATAAAATTTAATTCCCTTTATTAAAAAAAAAAAAATTTATTCAAATTATGCTTAAATTTAATTAAAAATATTTTTTATTAAAATTCATACTTTTATAATATTCTAAAAAAAAAAAAAATTCTTCGTATGATATTATATCCGAACTATCAAAAATAATTTTCTAAAAAGATATGGAACTAATAATAATACCTACAACCATTTTATATTACACTTCCACCTCTCTTCAATTTCATTACATATCATTTTTTCTTATATTTTTTCTGTAAATATTATGTAAAATGCAAAACCACTTCAATATGAAACTGAAAGCAAAAAAAAAAAAAAACAAATATTTAGAGCATCTATAAAACACCTACGCTTTAATAAACATCAAGTTCCAGAAAATGTATAACATTTTCAACATTTTCAACATTTTTAAATAAACAGCGGAAAAAAAAAATATCAAAAATAAAATAAAGAAACTATACGTTGAAAAGTGTCATAAAAAACCAAACTGGAAGGATATTTTCATAATGTTATAAAAGTAAAAAAAAAAAAAAAACTGGGAAAAGTTAAAAAATTTTTTTTTTTTTTTTTAAGAAAATATAAGACAAGCAAGTAATAAAAATATAAAATAAAAATAACGATCATTTTATTTAATAAAAACAAAAGGAAAAATTTTCGCAAATGTTATTAACAAGAAAATGGAGGCAAAAAACAAAAGAAATATGAAAATTTTTTTTCAAAATTCAAATACCGCAACTTCAATCTTGTCTTTTTTGACGGTCTCATCCATTACAATTTCTTATTTAGAGAAAATGCATACTAACTCAGTGTTGATAACACATAAGAATTCTAAGAAAGATTTTCGAATTTCACAATAAATTTTTAAGGGTTCAAAGAAAATATTTATTTTGTAATATTAAGTAAAATTTAGTTTCAAATGATTTGTTTAACAATTTTAAATATTAAATTTTAACCTGCGTTCACTCAATCTAGGATTTTTGTTTTTAAAGAAATCTTGTATCTAAATCTTTTATAACTTAAGGCGAAAAAATTTGTATTTACTTTTGCATTTACTTTTCACGATTCAGAGTAAAATTAGGTCTAATTAACTTTTATCGGCATGTAAATATGATGACAAACTATATAATATTCAAATACTTAATTAATTGAACCATTTAACAAATTAGAAATAATTCTGTTTACCCCGATAGAAAATTAGGGCTTCGTAATTTTCTAAATAAACGGCTTCAGAAGGTTTCAGTTAAATTAAAGCTTTAATAATTAAAAAAAAGTTTTAGAATTGAAAATGAAGTTATGGCATTATACAGTTAATTGTTCTATAATAAAATGAGGCGGTAATCACATATATAAATAACATTAGAATTCCGACCGTAAATAATCATTACCGATAGCATTTTGGTGTCATACTGTTTATAAAATCTTTTATATTTTATATCGTAATATAACAAAAAAATAAAAGGTTTGTTCCTTCATAATTTCCGGTGTATGTATTTTTGTTTCAATTTTTTTATTTTTTTTCATAATTTTAGCAACCTTCGTGCCACTCGTATTCTTTAAATTTTTTGATATTTCTTTTAAATTTTCTGACATTTTTTTTCCGTTCTTGCAATTCCTTTTTTTTTTTACTATCTTCAAATAAGCTTTTTTTTTATTTTTCTTTTTGTTTTTTTTTTTTTATAATATTTTTAAAAATCTTGTCATCTTTACTATATGCACATAAATTCAAAGGCATAAACTAATAACGATATCAAATTTTTATTCCTAGAAAGATTATTTGATGTTATACACGAAATATTATATAAGAAAATGTCGCGTGTTTTGTTGCCGAGAAAAGGTTTAAAAATTTTCATTAAATAATAAGACTTTGCTTTATAATTACGATTTGAAATTTTAGTTTTGTTTTTAGAATATCTAAAAGATATATGTGACTACCAATAGAACATTGTTAGTTTTTGGTGAACAGCTGAAATGTTGTGAACATATAAAATACTAGAAATTATATATTAAATATTTTTTAATTATGGTTCGCACGGATGCGTTCGCACGGATACGTTCGCACGTATATATGATTTAGTCAAGGGTAAAAAAAAATTATTTCAATAAAATATTAATTATCTGACTTTGAAAACAGTGATTTAGCGATGCAGTTCTGAAAAGAACTGTAGTGAGGCTGTGGCTCTTTACTGGTCTTACACTGCTACGTGTTTATAAATAATAGTATTGGGAATTACAAGGGCAGATGAATTTGGGAGACATCAATATTACTAAAAAGATTAATGACAAACACCCTCTGTCAGCTTAAAAATTATCTTAAGAAGCTGAAACTTGAAAGAGCTCCTATCAATAATTGATAATTATTATGGTGCAGTTATTGGAAGTTGAAAAAATTCCTTTTTCTCTACACCCTCATTTTGATAATAATAAAACAACACAATAATTTACAATACTTCTGATAAGAGGGTAACCAGTTTGATCACACTAATCAAGCAAATTTACCTAAACTTTTTGTAATTTTCTTATAACAACTTCAAAATTCAAATTTATCAACCAATAATTTTTTTCCCTATAGTTCTCAAAGTGGCCATTAAAGGGTTAAACATGACACTAATTTATATAACTAAATTATAAAAGATTCCTTTCGGTTACTTTTTAGCATGTTTGTTTCCTCTTCCTATTTCTTGCCATTTCTTGCCATTATTTTAAAATCCGCTTTGAACAAGGTACGAAATTTTTTTCACATTTTTTTTATCTCTTCACAGTTTTGTACTGTAGAGATTTTCTTTTTTTTATTAACTATAAAATAACATTGAATCAAAATGAAAAATAATAATTTTCTAATTCAAAGAGGACGCGTTATGTTTAGATGGAAATGTAGGAGAACATATGAAAAAATACATAAGTAATTTACGATATACTGCATAGTATAAAGGCTTAATTATATTTAAAAACCGAAATGGTAAAGTCGGTTAAAAGTGTAGGGGTACGTTTGTTATATTTTAAAAATTATTCCGTCAAGTTAGTTTTGTTGTAATATTCATTTTTAGAAACGATAATTTTATTTTAAAAATTCGTAATCTTTGAAAAAGAGCAATGGCAACTTTGCATGTGATCAGCAGTCTTATTCCTGTGCAAATCAAATTTAAACAAATAATTCCGTACAAGGCCCCATGTGAAAAGTATGTTTTGAATTATTTTTATATTTTAAACAAGAATTTGCATAACAATTATTTTTACCAAACTTGTATTACTCAGTAATGTAACCGTGCGTCTTACAACCTCAAAGTTATTCTGCTCAACTGATCAATTTACTTTGATTTACATAATGTTATTTAAAAATTTTTAAACAAGTAGATTTTAATGAAAATAGTTTTTTAAACCTAATTTTATATTTAATTTGAATAAGTTACATATTAAAACAAACGTATATACATATGTGTATAACAGCTATACACATATGTATGTATATTATATTGCTCCGATTCTGTTAGAAAATTGAAAGCATATTTTCAATAAAAGATTCTTTTAAAAAAAGACAAGAAATGAAAAGTATAAGAAAATTTTGCTGTTCACAGCAAAAAAAAACAAAAACACATTATATACATGAATATGTAAATATATAATTATGTATAAACGTATTTATTAATATGTATGTATATAATCAGTATATTCTATTTTTTAATAGAATACAAGAAAAAAATTCATATAATTTGGTAAGATTTTATCGCTGTAAATAGTTTGAATATTTTTGTAATAAAAATTGAAAATTTATGACATTTAGAATTTAAATTTTTTTTTTCTTCTTTCTTTTTCAAAAAAAAAAAAAAGCATCCTTTAAAAAACCTACATACCAATTTTTTTTTTTTTTATTTAAAGGAAAGAGAAATGTTAAATATTATAACTATTAAGGATTTTAACACACAAGAGAAAATAGAGAAAATATTGAATACAGTTAAAAAAAATATGCTTTAAAATTATATAAAAATCAGAAAATAAAATTTATAACTTTATTGATATTTACAATATGACGATCATAAAATTCGATATAAAATTATTTATTAATAAAATTATTTTTTAAAACAATTTTTCAATTTAATTTTCATCTATTTAAATGAAATTCTTATATATATAAATTGCATAAAATTTGGGGTTCTGTATTATATACTTTGAGCGGGATATTTTTATTGAAACTGTTATATTCGTATAAACTGTTATACGAACTGTTATACGCTTATATAACATTAAATATTAAAATTTTCGAGTGTATATTAAAGTTTCGAGTTATTAACAGCTCATATAAATGGAAAGCTATACTGTTAGTTATATCTCAATAAAATTGAAATATAAGGTGATAGGTATTTATTACCGAATGTACTTTAACTTACGAACGACATTATACAATTGCCACTCAATTTTTAACATTAAGAAATAATGGTCTGATTAATACACATAAGTATATATATTTTAAATCAACGTTGAATTCAGAATCGATTTAACCACGTTTGTTTATCTATCTCTCCCAACTGTATCTCAAAAACTAATTAAATTAATTTCTCACAAATTGCTATTTATTATAGTAAATGACAGAACCCTATTCAAATTAAATGTCATTCTGTTACTCGGGTAACAGAAATGTCATTCGGGTAGTTGCCATAAAACTTAATTTCTTCAAAATTATTTAAGCTATATTATTGAAAATTAGCACAAGCAATTATATTTTAGAGCCTATGAAACGCATAGATATAAAAAGTTTATACGGTCAATAAAACCTGCCTATTCCACTATAATTGAATATTGATGCGTGAATGATTTTTCTTTAATAACTTTAAAATTGTATTACATTAAAAATTTAATTTGTTAAAATTATAACATTTCTTAAAGTAATAATAATAATTATGTTCCATATCTCTTCCATACGTATTTATTATTTATAATATAATTCGTTAATAGTTTCTTAAATTAACAATAATATTGAATTGCGAATGTTATTAATTAAGGCAAGAATTTCATATCATTGCTATCGAAATCCTTTTTATTTAACAATTAAATTTTTTTTTATAATTTTTTACCCCATTTAACAAGAAAATAATATTTTATTATTACTTAATATACTTCATATTTAAGACATTTTTTATGCCTATATTATAAAATTATGTAATGTTTTCATTTTTAAATGATCTCAAAGGAATAGAACGTACAAGTGTACAAAAACGCCATTAAAATAAGAATTATAATATTTAACTTTTGTCTTTATAATAAAAAAAAAAAATTCTTTGAAAGAATTTTTTTTTCTTTATTCGCATTTTTCTTTATTGTTTTAATAATTTTATTTTTAAAATGTCTTGAAAATTTTGTATACTTTAATATTATAAAATTTCAAATTATCCTTTATTTACATAATGCATATTATTATACGTACATGTGTACGTAGGTATATGAAAAGAATATCTCAAGATGTGAATGTTGCATAGCATTAACTGGCGCATAAAAATAAAAAAGACCCGTATATCTTTGATATTTACGTAAATTATTCGTGCAGGATATAGAATCTACATATACATATAGATATATATAAAATTGACTTTTAAGATTACAAATATAAATATTATTAGAGATACTTTTCGTTATATTTTTAATTTTATAAAGCAAATATTACATATTTATTTTGGTTTTAAACACATGTAGCTCCAAAATTATACAAAATGCAAGGGAGTATTTTTTTTATTGTACCGCCCTTTATTCTTGTTACAATGTACATTTATATGTAATACAAAAATATTCGGTAATTTAAAAAACAAAAAAAAAAATATATATATATAAGGTCATAAATAAGACACGAGATTTATAAAAATTCCATATTCTAATAATTTTCAACTACAAATAAAATTATGACTTTTCCACTATGTTATTCTGTAATTCAAAATTTCCATTTGTAATACAAATCTCTCTAAATTTACGACTCTCTCTTTAAAATTACTGATTTACACGTGAAAAGTTTTTGCAATTTTTACTGCATAGATAATAAACATAAGTTTGGTTATTGCTGATTGGTATTATGTTTCATCATCTATATTTTTCAATCACAGAAATCAATATACCATCAGGTGATAATAAACCTTTCGCTTTAATACACTGAGGAATTGCATAATGCTCTAAAAAATGTTCAAACATAATTGAAATATCGAGCGTTTTTTACTTCTGCTGTTATTGATTTTGGACGGGAGTTTTAAACTTAGTTTTTCTTTAACATCACACTCTGGTACTGTTAGTCAATTTAATTAATAAATTTCGAAATTACAAAAAAGCCTGTTATGAAGTCAATCATCAGGAATACTTGATTAGAGTTTGCCAAATTGAAATATTCTCCACATTATTAATTACGTAGCTACAAAATACGAACATAAACTTTCATAATTTCCACTTTTCATCATTTTCATATTCCTGCGTAGCTATCTCAGAATTGACAGAATTATTTTCATATAAATTTAGAATAAACGGCGTAAAATATTCATAATATTAATAGAAATTTTTGTAGGCGGCAAAAAAAAAAAAAAATTTGTGTTAATTTTTTTTTTTTGTTGGTTTATTCTCTCTCAGTTCCTCTCGTTTTATAAATTTTTTGATAATAAATTTTATATTTTATGAAAATGGAAAATATTTTTTAATGACTTAATCAGGAATTGATTTAAAAAAAAAAATTATTTATAATAATAATATTTATTTTAATATTTAATATGATAAAAATATTTTTAATAAAGAAACTTTCTTTTTCTTTTAAGATAAAAATTGAATTATCAAATTAGTTAATGGTCTTAACGCTTCTATCTTACATAAATAGTTACATAATAATTTACATATACATGTATATGTAATTAAATATGAACAAGTTCGAATTTTATCGAAATTGATGCAATTTTTTAGTAACATTCTGTTATGCATGAATATACGATTTTGTTATCCTACATGCGAGTAAATAGGACAGACAGACAAAGAGCGACTCAAAATTCGACGCTGATCAAAAAAATATACTTGAATATACTTGTTACGTTACAAACTCTAAGGCAAATTTAGTATAGCCTTCGAAAATACGTTCGTACGGATATAATAATTAGGCCCTAATATATGGTCAAATTTTGTATTTTTTCGTACCTATTCGAATATATTACTGTTATTACTATCATTCTTACCATGTTAATTAAATGAACGCTAAGAATTATTACAATATTGCGTATTTTCCCTTATCAATAAATTTTTAGTTGACACAATTAAGCTTATCCATTTGTTCGCAAATTTTTTGATTCATTTTATAAATTTTCAGATAATTAAAATGTGAAAAATTGAAATAATATAATTATAGTCGATATAGTTCAAAATCTAGGTTAATTTGATTTTGTAGGACGGGTTTTAGTACACAATTTTCATGATATTGTGATTAAAATCTACCGATTTATAACCGTATGAACGTATGTTCGAAGGATACATATATAAACTCGTTACTCCGTTTGTAAACACTAAGAAATAATTGTCTAAAATATAGATTCAAATATAATTTTGATCAGTATTTAATTCTCATTCAATTTAGTCGTTGCGTCCCGCTTATCCGTCTCAGCAATAACTTAAAAATTGATTGATTCTAAATTTCATAATTAATATTTCATATGTATTTTAAATTTGTACAATTTTGGTAATCGTTTAATAGCCTACAAAGCGTCCTTAATCTATATGTAAGAACTTTTTCAATCTTACCAGAATTATATTAAAACCAAAATATTTTGCGATAATGTTAACATAATGTTAAAAAATTTTTCACCTTGAGAAAATACGTAATATTATTTCATATATGTATGTGTATAAGAACTTAATATTAAAAATTAATATAATCCTGTCAAAATAAATAAAATCAACTTATTTTTTATGAATTTATTCGTATTTCTGTAAAATTTATTTGTAAACAGGCAAAGAAATTTTTTTTAGGACATTCGATAATAAAATATACATGCATGTATATGCCAATGTGTACAACACACATATAGAGGTTTTCTTCATTTTTTTTATAGAAAAAATAGAGATAATAAATTGTTTAATTCAACATTGAAATTCATCACCTGAATACCAACAAGAAAATTCAATTCTCAAGAAATGAACGTACATATGAAATGATTTTGTTTGAAATATATAGATTTGTATTTGTATATGAGTACTATGTGCTCAAACTGTAACATATTATATTGTAAGTATGTATAATATATAAAAAACATTGTAATATTAGAGAACGCATATGGAATATAAATAAAAACGAAAGAAAGAAAAAAACCAAATAAACAAACAATAATAACTGTAATAAAAACATTAAGTGAAGAAAAAGGAACCTCAAAAATAAATTTTTTTTCTAAAAATAACTCAAAGAAGAACCGAAAATTAGAAAAGGAGAAGGAACAAGAAATCTTTGGAATCGATTTTAGTTTCTTCTTAAAAAAGAGCAGTCAACTTATTTAAAATGTAGTAAATTTACTATGAAATGTAGCAAATGAGTAGGGTATACTCTACCTGTTTATCAAAGAATTGCTTATTTTTGTATTCTATTTTATAAAAATAATCATAAAAATAAAATAATTTTTACATATTATGTGGTAGCCAGTATATTTTGGAAGGAAATGAAGGAAGAGCAGAAATTCAATCTAAGAAAATGCGTTACTGCCTTTGACATTGTTTCTTAATGGTGCAGCTAAAGAAGATAGGCAAAACGGAACGCAGAAGGAACAGAACGATCCTTCAGTTATCGGAACACAGTGTCTAGCTTATGCCTGTGATTCTTCGGAAGCACACTACAAAATGGGCAAAAATAAAAAAAAGTAGTGAAGTATAAGAGAAATCAAAATTATTTCAAATATTTCCTAAATTAAATTTACGAGTGGTTGTCTCCTGCATATTTTTGCCGTTATAATACAAAAAACCGAAGCATTTTAAAATAAATTTTCACTTCGGCGCTTAATTCAATAAAACGGCAACTCAAATCCTAAAATAGAATAATATAAAATTAGAAATTCTCGTTTCATCTCAAAAGTTTTTTTTAAAGCCAATACTTCTCACATATCCTATAGTATGATTTTTTTTCTTTTTTTTTGTTTTTTTTTTTTTTTTTGTTTTGGTTTTATTCTTTCTTTTGTTTTCAATTCATTCATACAATTTTCTTGCTTTGAAAGCAGTTTTTCCTGTACAGGAGAGAATAATAATGAAAATACGGAAAATAAAATATAAGCATGTAGGCAACAGGAAAGAACCTATGGTGAAAAATCTACAACTTACTTTGAATTCAGCTTTCATTATCACTTTCACAATTTATTCTGCTTGCTTTGTTATTTTTTTTTTACTCTTTCTTAATTTGATTTCTTTTCTTCTTTTTTTTTATGTGTTTTCATTTATGCATATATATGTATTGTATAACGGACTATTATTAAAGAAATATTTTATGTGTTATACACGAGATTTGTGTGAATATAATGTGAATGGAAAAAAAGAAATGATGTCATGTAATAAGGTAAATTATTTCCTCAATTCTTTTGCAATTAATTTTATTTTTATAGCCGAGGGTGGTCTAATCTTTGAGTTGAAAAATAATAAAATCGAAAACTTTTCGACTTTTACAGAAATAAGGAGCACATTAGATAATCTGATACGTTTGCCTTGAACGCATTTTTTTTTCGAAAACTAAGAAGTATTTTTTCTAAAATTAGACGGCTTTATTTTGTGTCTTATTTTTGATATCTGATATACAAATATTAAATTATCGCCCAACCTTGCAATTTTTGTATATTTTTATAAAAAAACGAGGTACACAATGTGAAAAATTATATTATCACCTGGCACGTAAATAAGTGAGTTACGATAAGGAATTAAAAGTTTTTTACCATGCTTATATTGTAATGGACCACCCAAATTAGATATCAATTCACGCATATGGTTACATTCTATTCACATTTCTAACATATACTATGTACACACATAAGATAATAAAAAAAAATTATTTAGACAACATAATGAAAGCAAAAGTAAAGTATAAAAGAGAAAGTCGCAATATTTAGCAACATCAAAATCAACAAAAATTAAGATTTACAGCCTTATACCTTAAATATCAAAATGTAATATGACTTATTTTAAGTTACATAATCCATAATCCTTGTACAAGATATTGTTCTTTTATACAGAAGATAATGAAAGGATATTTTTTTTTTTTGTTCATTCCTATAAAATAAAATGAGAAAAGTATATTAATGAACGGATATCATTAAATCCGGTTTATTCAATGATATTTGTTATAGGATGTTATAGTCATATACGTTAAACTGTTATATCAAACTCTAATCATTACAGTTTTATTGGAAAAAATAATTTCAAATCCATTTTTACAAGCATATTTTGGAAGTGGCTGTAAAAAATGTTCGATTAAAAGTATAGAATACTTGGTGAACATTAATGTTTTTTGTTGGTATTGAAAACTCAATTGTACATAGAGTAAGGTAAGTTCGCATACGACTGTTTTATAAACTAACACGTCATTGTTTAACAACATTTCATCAAAACTGTTTTAATTAGTTTGCATAAGAATGTAACTAGCTGACAAATTAGAATATTGGACAAATTAAATTTTTTGATACCAAGGGTGTATTCTGTATTACAATCATATTTAAATTTTGTTACCAAAGAAGATTGAACAGGACAAGCTTGTTGAATGAAAGTTTTTTCTTACAAAGTATAGAAGTAATTATTCATTCTTTATGAGCTATTCAGGCCTCGGAATCCGGCAAGAAATCAAATTTTTAGTGAATCTTTTTAAATCATATGACATAACTGATGCCATATCCAATGGCAAACAATTAAAACTCAATGATATTTTAAGAATTCTACTTTGAAGAATTTAATCAAAAATATTAATTTAATGAGCAGAGTAGAACAGAAACTATAAACAAACTTTTTTAATAAATATTTAAGTTGGAAAATTAATTCTATTTTTAGTATTTTTAATAAAAAAAATATTATTATAATATCCTTTTATATAATTATAATATCAAAGACATCAAAATTTCAAAAATCATTTTTACCATTCCCCATATTTATAACATCTACCAATATTTCAGCACGCAAAATTATAATATATCAAAAAAAAAAAACAAATATAATAGTTTTGATCATTTAATTCAGCAGTTTAACATTTTTTGTTTTCTCTCTAAAAGATATTCTGTAACATTTTATAAACATTTCAACTCTGCCTTTCTCCTATAATTTTATTGAGATCGACATCGAACTATTATCATTTTGTTATACCAATTACGCATCAATTTCATTTTTGCAGCTTTCGTTTACAACACTATTTATACATAATATATAGATATTACAACACAAGAGAGTGAAAATGTTATACATACACCTATTCTTGTATAAATTCTTATTTAGATCAGATCCATTCATTCTTTTGGTTCACTATATCATAAAATTGTTAGTATGTATAAATGTTCAATTGGATACCGTATAAAATATGTATGTTTACATACATTATATTTATACACGTGTATTTTATTAATGATAGTTTTCTTTCTTATTTTATAATAATAAATATTTTAAACACGTCCTTAAAACGTGTCATGATTTTCAATTTCAAGTAAAATAAATATTAAAAAAAACAAAATTTAGAACAAAAATGTTAGAAAGAAAATTTTCTCATGATACTATATTTAATGTGTTTATATGTGTGTGTATATCAGAAAACCCAAAGTTAATAAGTAACTGACTTATAAGAATATGAGAAGAGAATGCAAAAACTGAAAAATAAAAAAATAATGGAAATGATAAAATCAAATATGAAGTAATGACGTTTACATTTTGTATCTCTTCTCTCATTCTCTGTCACACGTACTCTCTTTATGTTTTTGTAAAATTCCATATATGTATGTTATTGCAAAATACAAATTCATACAGTATCATCAAACCACACAATATTACATTATTTTATCTGGTATAAATTATGTACTTAACATTCTCAATCTCAGTTCTGTTTATTTTATACGATATTCTGTATTATCTCAGAGCAGATAAATGTAATTCTTGTCATGTCAACTTTTTAGTACAGTTTTAAATATATGGAAAAAAAAAAGCAGCCTTGAATTTTTTTTTTTCACATTTTTTATAAATTTAAAGAAAAAGAAAACGAGAACTTACATAATTTTATATTTTTTCTTTTTTAATTTTCGCTATTTTTGGAAAAAATATTTGAAAAGTTTTCAGATTTCCAGTGATTTTTTTGTTTTTTTTTTTTTTGTACATATTATTATTCAAAAAAACAGTGGAATAGGTATGACAGTATTATCCAAAAGTTTTTACAACTAAACTTTATAAAAGTTGTGTTAAAATTTTTGATTTAAATGAAATTTCAATTTATCTACATATATGTGTATGTATGTGAAAAAGCATTAGGAGCACAGAATACCGCACATTCGCAAAGTAATCCACCTAAGCAGAAAACTGTGCCTTGATGTTAATAAGCAAAATTTTTTAGAGAGATAACGTTGCAGTGACATCTGTGCGTTAATTTTTTTGAGCAAGAAAATGTTATGGTGATGGCCCAAAATTTTGAATGTCGAATTTTCGGTGGAAACGCATTTCTCTATAGTAGAGAAGCATTAATAAATTACATTTAGAGAGCTGTCGGTTTGTTGATATGTCGATCTGTCATTCTGTCGGTCTGTCGGTCTGTGTGTGAGCGCGTGTATCTCAAGTTCGGCTGAACCGATATTCATGAAATTTTATATGTCAGTTTTTTTTTTTGGCTATTACACAGATAGAATAATTTATGGGATATATCAAACCTAGAAATTTAAATTTCTTCATGCAACTGCAGAACAGATGAATGACGTAATCAAAGGAACGAGTTAAAGGCAAAAAAATTACTGAAGTTTTTTAAAATTTTTGACAGTTGATACCGAACATTTTTCTGACTACAGTCCAATCTTACAATCTATATATAGCCTTAATAATAACAATTTATCTTCTGGATCTAAAAACAGGTATGACTTTCTTATATTTATTAGTGGTTAAAGCACATCAACCAATATTCTTTTTAAATTTATCTATCCTTTAATTTAAATTCAACTTTTTTTCATTCGGGCTTGTACGGGTTTTAAAACATAATGCAATATATAAAGCAATACATAACCAAAAAATAATTTTTCATTAAGAATTGAAATTAAGTATTGAAAATTTCGGAAGGACAACAAAAGAAAAGTAAATTTCGAATATCAATTAATTTATTGAAATATTCACATAGAAACGTACTTGAAATTTCTTCTAATTTAAAATTTTTTTCTGGGTGCTCATATCTCTTCCATATTAAATTAGAACATAACTTTATTTGAACCGTATTCAATCAGATTAGATCCCATAATAATCAAATTTTTTTCTTCTCTTGTGGTATTTGATGTTCAAATTTCTTTTTTTTCTTCCTCATATCATAATAAATTTGTATTTTCGTAATAGTACTGTGGAGGAGAATGCATTATGTCAAAGTTATATTGCTGGACTTATGAGTATATTTGTACACTTTTCATATACATTTCAGGTGCAAAATAGAAATACTTTTGTTATTCTAATCACAATTTCCTGAAAAAACATTTCTCTACAAAACTTTGCTAAAAAAAACTTTTCTCAAGTGACTTTAAATATTGGATTTATTTTAAAATTTTTTTTTTTTTGGATAATAATCTGAACCAACTTTTTTTTACAAAAACTTCACTATAGTTTCATAAAATTTATAATATGGTTTTGTTTATGACATATAAAAATGTAGTATAAATGTATGTACAATTTACCTGACTTGATAATGATTTTGTGCTCAATATCCATTATGTAAAATATTAAAACATTATTATTCGGAAATATTAATTCCCACAAATTTATTTTGTTCATCAAAACAAATTGAGCTGTTGATGAATAGTGTAATTTAATTTTTATGCAAATTCATTTTATAAAATTGGATAGATACAAAAGAAGATCAATACAAAAATTTAAATCTGATTTTGAAGTAAATTTCCATTGAAATTATTATATTAAAAATGAGAAATTGCTCGAACAAATTTTATTAAATGTATTATACATGGTTTATGAAAATCTCCTAATAATAAATAATTTGAGTAAGAGATTATGTTTTCTTTAAGAATGCAAATGAATACATTTGATTTTACGAGAAAAAATAAATTTGTCTACCGTATAAATTTTCCTAATATTCGGCCATTAATTTCAACAAAACCCTTAATTTGATAAAACTTCCATAAAATCGAAAAGATAACAGATATAGTTCTATAATGCTGAAATGTATTTTCGCAGATAATTCATGAACTCATTAAATGTGATAGAACATTTCAAGTGAATTCATTAAAGCTTTTCAAGTTACAATAGTTATTCTTCAATATTATTCTTCCTCAATCTCTCTGTTCAATAATTTCCGCCTAAATGTATGCAAAATGGCAATAAGAGAATGATTAACTTTAAAACTTTTCATCCTGTTAAAAAAATCAAAAGAAAAAAAATTCTTTACAAAATTCAAGTTCAGGTTCACATCACATTACATTAAATATTCCTTTCCTTATTTGTAACAGTATAATTATGTATAGTAACAATAGTAATTGCATACGTAAATAATTGTAACTACTCGTTTTTCAATGAAAAATATTATTCATCACAATTTTATTTAACATTCAATAAAGTCATTTAATACGCGCGTTTTATACACAATTGACGCATTGGATATCAGCGTTGGAAATCAATACAAAGTAAATGTGTTGGCGTTTTCAAAATGATATTATTTAAAAATAAATTAAAATACACATTTATTTTTTTTATCGAAAATTATAACACCTTTACGTACCTACTGATACACATTAATATAATATTCAATCAATATGGGAGCTAATACTATGAAATTTATTTAGAAATTTATTGAACATTAAAATACAAATTCTTAGGCGTATATTGTATTTGATTGCTAATAAAAAAAATAATTCAATTTCTAATATAAAATTTATTTTGTAAAATGAGACTTTTAAAATTATATTTTAATTCTTTAGTGATTTTCAAAAAATTTGTTCATTTAAACCAATTGAAAATTGAATTGATTTTAAAATTTGTGGTGTTAAATGAAAATTTAGTCAAGTAATCATCATCATTTAGTGAAATTACTCGCACTATAACAATTGTACTAAAGCAAAGTGACTCTTTAATGTATATGTGATGCGAATTGAGAATGAGGTTTTTTTTTTTTAATAAATACTTAAAACTCAATTCATTCTCTCTCATATTATTAATATTTTAATGTTCACTGAAATTTCATTTCATTTAAAATTTCACTCTAAAACATTTCATTTCTGCTATAAAATATGATTATTTTTTATGCATCCATATAAGAAAAAATAATTTATATTCATTTTATCAACATTTCAATATTAGAATATTGAATATAAGTGTAGTATAATTTTAGAAAATTATACTACACTTACATAATAATATATATATATGCGAACCATTACTATAAAGCATTAGCAGAATTAAATAATAAAAATTTCATGAATTTTTTTAAATAAAATGAAAATTTGTTTTTTTTTTTGCAAGACTATTGCATATTTTTAAATGCGACCATAACACCATAAAATATAAATTGTTGAAAATTACCTGCTTTCACCATATTTGTAATTTAAACTTTGTACCATTTGTGTACAGAATAATGTTAATCGTATAAGAGATAATATTGGGTAATTTTTGAGTGTTAGTCGAAAATTTACATTTGAAAATACTTATATCTAGGATTTTAAACATCAATATATTATTGTCTCTTTGGAGGTACTTAAAATTTCTTGAACAATATGACTTGACTTCTTAATAAGAGCCGAACTAAACTAATTTCTGATCTTTCAATTATATTGCACACACTTGAAATATATAAAAATATATTCTAAATTTAGCCACATTCAAATAAATTCGATAAATTGCTACATTTATCTCTGTTGTAATATTCACTATGTATTTGACATAAAATAAAACAAAAACGAGAAAAAAAATAGAGTTGACCTTGTCAACTCTGTGATACCCGTACGAATTTGTTATCCTATGTGCGAATAACTAATGTGCCATAACTAACTATGGGGCAGACTATGACTTTAAGTTGCCGTGTTACCATATTAATTTATGCAAAATTTCAGTACTATGTGTTATTCAAAATACTGGTTGTGCCGAACTACTATTGATGTTGTATGGCAGCTACCAGAAAGAGCCAAGAAATTGTAGCGAATTTTATCAAGCACATCGGCCCTACTAATATACTCACTTGTATGAAATCTCAATATCACAGCTTTTATAGTTTCTGAAATATAGTCAAATAACTTTTGAAGTTGTATGGCAGGTACCAGAAGGAGCCAAGGAATTTCAACGATTTTTATGGGGCATATTGGCCCTACTAATATATTCGTTTGTGTGAAATTTCAGTACCATAACTTTTATAGTTTCTGAAATATAGCCAAATAAATTTTGAAGTTGTATGGCAGCTACCCGAACCGGAACCCCGATCATATCCAATTTAAATAGGGTTCTGGCACTTACTACAATAAATCATTTGTGAAAATTTGGTGAACTTAGCTCAATTAGTTTTTGAGTTATCGTTCGGACGGACGGACGGACGGACGGACGGACGGACGGACGGACGGACGGACAGACAAAGCTAAATCAACTCAGAATTTGACGCTGATCAAAAACATACACTTGAGTCTATATCTAACACCGTTATTTCTTAGCGTTACAAACGGTAAGGCAAATTTAGTATACCCTTCGAACATACGTTCGTACGGGTATAATAAAAACGTCACGTAATTGTCAATAATTCAATTTATCAACACTAACGAAATTTTTAAAATATTTTCCTCTTGTTTTAAAATAAAATTAATAAAACAAATACAAGAACAAGTAAATTTCAAAATACATTGTTTTCTTATTTTGATTCAGTCAGTTTCGCCTTGTTATTTTTACTATCCTTTTATAATAGATTAATTAGTTTCTCTTTTATAAATAAAATTGAATTTTTTTTTTGCATTAAATTTCAATTTAAATTTTTTAAATTAGCATCCAAAAATAATACCATTTCAGTTTTAAATTATTATAGAATAGCATTATTTTTTATTTTTACATATTCACAATAGTGCACATCGTACTAAAATGAACTGTCAGCACATTACAATTTGAATTATTTTTTAAGAGGTTCAAAAGTGACATATCTATATACAGATGCATTTTTACTATATACTTATTGTGAAGTTAATTGAAATTATAACGAACAAGAGTAACTGCATAAATTTGTGGGAGTCTAAAGTATGGAATACATTTTTCTTTTTGAAAACTAAAAAAAAATTAAGATGTTTGTTAAAATTATAAGTATGAAAAAAATATTTAATACGAAAAATATTTCATACTAGATTTCATACTAGATGATTTTTCATGTTTTGGACATTTAAAATCAATTAATCAATGCTATTTACTTCTTTGTGTGAATGTTAATCAAAACCACTATGGCATAAGTGGTAACTTTTTGAATAAAATTTTTTTTTTACAAATCTAGCTAAACATATAATTTAATCGAATCAATGCCGAAAAATTAATATTAGAAAAGTATTTTACTAGCACCCTATTATGGCATTTAATTAAAAAATAATTTGTACGGAGACACAAATGAGCTCTGAGTCTAATAATTTGCAAGTCGAAAACATAAAATTAATTGCTCATTAAATACAATTTAAAATAATATTTATTAAGTAAAACACTGTTTAGGTACTGTTCTTACCATTGTTGAAAGGCTAGAGTGTACATTTTTGACGTTGACAATTTATATGTCACATTATTTTTGATACAGTACACTAAGAAAATTGTATGAAAAATATTATAATAGGAAATTAATTTTCGAAATAACATTAAGTACTGTTGTTCTGGAACAGAATGGAAAAAGTCAGCAAAATTTTTGTACACATATGTTCTGTTTCAACCTGCATATACTAATTTTAAATAATAAAAATCATCAAGAAATTGTTAATAAAGGAATGTTATAACATAAAATTGTCTTATAAAATATTGCATTAGGGATAAAGTTATTGTGCTTTCCAAAAAATCACTGTTAACAAATTTATCACAAGCCACTAAAATAGTTTTAGTGTTTCATTTCTAATTTTACCACTTGATTTTATATGTTTAAATTTATTTCGATTTCAGGATCATCACAGCCCAAACTATCCTTTAAATCAATAATATTTTATTAAAAATATAGAAATTAAAATTCGTAAACTAAAATATTTGTGTGTATGCACATATATTTGCAATAAAATATAATTTTAATCTTGAAAAAAAAAGGAAACCAATTTATTTCAATTATTTTAATCTTTTAGCGTAAAATTTTATTATTTGTACTTTTACAATTATTTTTTTTTTTTAGTCTGTGAATTAAATGAAATTTAAATCTGGCACTAATTATCATTGTAGATGGAAATTTTCTCTGTAACAATAACAGAAAATTAAATAATTTTACATATAACTTTTAATTTAATTACAAAAAAAAGAGAGAGAGAGAGAAAAAAAATGGAAAAAGACAACAATAACATAAAAATTATTTTCAATGTTAAATACTTTTTAACTTTTTTTTATTGTTTAATAAAATTTTAACAATAAAACGTTTGATTTTTCTTTTTCTCTAATTGAAAATAGTTCAGAAATGTTACTTTGAAAATATTATTTAAAAAAAAAAAATAAAAGTTTTTACCGTTATAATACAATATACCGTTATGAAATTTTCTAAAGTGAAACCGAAAATCTTTAGAGCATGGAAACCAAAAAAAAAAATAGAAGAAAGTTTGAGCGCTTGAATTTTTTTTTTTTTAATTTTAAATATTTTTTAATTGCTTAACATTTTAAAATAAAATTTCCACAAGATAAGTTTTTTTTTTTTTTTTTTTGGATTTTTTTACTGGAAAAAGGATTCAATGTTAAAAATGAAGTTCGCAATTTTAAATGAAAAAACCAACTAAAAATTGAGTAGTTTTTATTTTATTCTGACATTGCAAAAATAAAATTTTTAAAAAGTTTTCAAATTTTGTTTTTCTCATTTTCTTTAATTTTTTAATTTTTCTTTTGGTTGCACTTTTAAATTTAATAAAGTTGGATCAAACCAATGGTTTGTATTGTAGCACTTTTCCCATTAACAAGTGAAAATACTGCTTTGCAAAACAATCGAGGTATACCTACTAAACTATTAAAATTATTTTCATTCATATACGAAACTATTTCTAGGATTGCATATATTTAGGATGAGTGACTTATGCCGTTTTGAAATAAAGCAAAAAAAAATTTAAAGAGATTTTATAATACTTATAAAATTTCAGGTTTCTATCTTTAAGGATGTAGAAGTTTTTTAAACATGCCCACGGACGGACGGACAGAATGAAACTAATAAGAACTTTTTTCAAAATTTTTTTTGGAAAAGTGCTAAAAACTATGAAACTAAGAGTTTTATTTAAAAAATTTTTGTATTTAAAAGAAAATGTTCAGTTCAGTTTCAACATACATGGATCACATAATCAAAGGAATGAGTTAAGGTAGAAAAATTTAAAAAAAATTTTTCTCCTCAAACTGGACTAGAACTCGTGAGGTATACCGCTTTCCAAGCGAACGCTGTACAAACTGAGTAACAGAGAGGCATGAAGAAATTTTTAGCAAATTGTTCTTCAGATTGCTTTATACCGTACACGATTGTAGATTGTAGATTTGTATAACGGGGGCAACAGTGAACCGCGGGCACGTATAAAGATCTGTTGTGCGCCCCCTTCGGAACCAGAAGACCGTAACTCCGCCACCGTTAGAGCAAAGCCTCTCAGCACCACCCACCTCCTACGAACAAGAGCATCACACTCCCCCAGGAGGTGCACCGAGGTCTCCCCATACTTCCCACAGAATCTGCAAGTATCCTCATTTTCCAGGCCCAGCCAACTGAGGTGTCCCCTAAGCCTGCAGTGACTCGTCAAAATGCCGGTGAGGACTCTCACCTAGTTCTTGCCCATCCCTATAATTTTCTTAAATCGCTTCTGGTCATAATTTCCTAGGAGCTCCTTGGCTTGCCGCAGCCCTGGAAAACTTCTCCAGCGCTCCGACCGCCTTCTTTCTGATTCCTTCTTTAATTCCCAACGAATAGTATGTGGTCCGATTCCGTAGAAGGGCTCCGGCCCAAGAAGAGGTGTATTTGCCCCGTTCCTTGCAAGGGCATCAGCGGCCTCATTTACACCGTACACGATTACTAGAAGTATTGTTTACATGATATTCTTATAAGAATAAGAAATAATAATAAATATTAGCAACTACACATAGTATTTGTATAATTAGTTTTAATACAATTTTGTTTTCTTAGGGAATTTTAAACACACGTTTTTTTTTTCAATAATAATGTTTCATAATGTCATTATATACTAATTGTTCATAGAAATTATGTATTAAAAATTCTCACATTGAAATTTAATTACAATTCATTGGTCTCCTCATAAATTCGATATTATAGCGAATCGTTCCATCCAAAAAAAAAAAAATAATATATACGTACTATACTAAATAAACGAACTCTTTATTCCAACAGCTACAGAGATTTCATATTAATTTCCATAACACATCTATTCTTATTATATTGATGTTTACACAAAATATTCATAATTTTTATTAATTTTGTAGTTCTGATGAAAATTCGATATATATTACTTATACTAGTAGATAATGTAAATATAAATATCATGTGTATAGGTTCTCCTGTATAGAGAATTTTCATTATTCAAATTAATTCCTCCTAATTTGATATAAAACACGTTCTATTATTAACCACTAAAACCATGTACACTTAAAAGTTTTGTCATCTTTTTTTTTTACGTATACGAAGATATAGATAGATTCATACATACGTTTAAAATACCTTGTACTTTAATATAGTTTAACATTAAATTGAGTATATAAAACTCTCAAGAAACTTTTTAATCAAATTCATCCTTTTTTAATATTTGTCGAAAAAAATTTTGTGTTGAAAATAAAAAAAAAAATGTTAAAGAAAATTTAAGTGTGATTAGCAGTTTTAAGTTATCGTTATATAATATGAAGAAATTATTACAACAACAAAATATATTTGCTATTTATGACATTTATGATATTTGCTATCGAAACGAGAAAGTATGTCTCGTTTATATTAAATTTAGAACTTTACCTTTAATAAAAAAAAAAACCTTTACACATCATGATTGTAATACTGCTAGATTACGTTGTTTGCACTGTATCATTGCATATCGCTAGTAGAATTTGAGCAGCATTTCAATTTGGAACGTCATGATTTTATGAACAATACTTTTAAGTTGGAATTATATGTTAATATTCCCTTATATAATATGCTTGTAATAGGGCCATCATCGACCAAATGAATAAAAATGTTATAAAAATTTAATGAAATTTGATTTCGAACAATAGATCTTTGCATTGCATTCATGCATCATTCACTTTAATATGATTGTATGCTATGAAATTGTGGTGAAACGATTAGCCTGTTCAACATAGAATGTAAATTTCATAAAATACCAACTATATAAAAATATATAGATTCTATTGAATGTTATTTAAGATATGCAGGCAATAGTGTTCGAAATACGCCTTTACCAATTATAACACAGTTGATATATGGTCAAAGTTATATGCTTAAATATTAATTCCATGAATAATGGTCGTTCACTTTCAATATCCCTTATTTTCATAAGAGAACAAACAAGAACTTGGGCTTTTGATGAAAATTATTAAAAAAATCTCTTAAGTAAACTGTTGACAGGGTAATTTTTCAAAATTTTAAATTCACGTTATTTAAATTTTTCATTTGTCTACAGTAAAACATACAATTAATTTAATATATGACTAGAATCTTTTAAAATAAAAAATATATTATCAATAGTGCATCATGATGCCGTAAACTTACTTACCATTACAGATTTTTTTCGTTATGGAAAATCATTTTACCTTTTAATTAGTTATAAAGTAATAGCTTTGATCTTTAACATTTTTAATAGCCATTTTCAAATCTTCACCTCATTATAAATTACCTGATTCTACAATAACAAGATAAGAACACAGAAATCAAAATTAAAAATTCTCTTCTTAGTATAAATTTCCAAACAAAATTGAAAAAAATATGCTATTTAGTTTCGCACTGTTCCTCCCTTTCAAATTTATAAAAAAAAATAAACAGTAATTGCTTATAAAATTAAATTTACATATAAAATTTTAAAAGTATATGTTTTTACATCTTACTGAATTCCTCATAAATTGCATATTTATCTGATTTTGTTTGTCGTAGCCATATTTGTTTCCATTACTATAGATTATAAATAAACTGAAGTCATAGTAGTAACAGTAAAATAGAGTTTAGTTGAAAACAAAATCAACCATGTAGCGTTAAGTTACTCTACCAACGGAAAATATTTAAAGGCAATTTCTTCATACCTCTATAGCTCAGTTGGTAGAGCGTCCGCCTGGAAAGCGGTAGGTCACTGATTCGAGTCTAGTTCGAGAAGAAAATCTTTTTAATTTTTCTGCCTTTAACTCGTTTCTTTGATTACGTCATAAATCTGTTCTTCAGCTATATGAAGAAATTTTCATTAAGTTAAAACCCAGTCAGATGACTCTAATTAAAAAAAATCACAATTCAATTCATTTGTTGAAGGAGAACGGAAGCTTCTTTTTGAAATTTGCTGCAGAAAATTTTTAAAAATCAAAATTTTGCAAAATCATATGCACTTAAAATTTTTTAGTAATAATGTTTCAACATTTTTTTTTTTGTTTTTAATTTTTCCTTCATTTCCATTTTACTCTTAATACCAATTAATTACTTTTTTATACTATTAAAAGAAAATTTTGCATTTAACATCTCTCCCTCCCACATTTTACTTATTACTACCATAATTTTATTAAAAAAAAAAATCTCATTTAAGTAAATGAATAGTAAAAGAGAACGTAAGAACGTAAAATAAGAAAAAACAAATGAGAAAAAATAGAGTTGATCGTGGCAACTCTCAGTTTTAGATAGTTAAAAAAAAAAATTTCATACTGCTAATACTCTTTAGAATAATCGCAGAGTACTTGGTCGTACTTGGTTAGTACAAATATTTTTTTTTTACGGGTTTCACGCAATTTATTTTTAAATTTGTGTGGGAGCTATATAAGAAATTATGTAAACACTAACAAATTTTGATGGAATACAAAGTTTAAATACTGTCAGCTTTACTGTCTTTGAGATATAACAAAATTATTTTAGGAGTATAATAACGGCTGGCGACTATTGTAAGAGCTTAAATAACCGAAATCAAATTTTATTGAAATAGTGATCCTATCATTCCACTTATATATACAAAATTTAAGCACTACATTATTCATAGTTTTTGATATATGACTACAAATAATTTATGAAGTTGAACGAAAATTTTAATACTATAAACTTGACAATCCGTGAAATATGATAAAATTATTTTTAGAATTGTATGGGAACTATTCGAACTAGGATTTCTGCGGTAGTTACTCTTAGTAATTGGTGAAAATTCAGTTAGCCTAGTTTAATCCGTTTTTAAGTGTTCGCTGTGGCAGACAGACAAACATTGTTAAATTGTCTTAGAATCTGATGTTGATCAAAAGCATATACTTTTGTCTATGATACTAACTATATTCGTCTATAAACGTAACGAACGGAGTGATAAAATTATAATGCCCTTTTAACATAAATTTATATGAATATAAAAAGCTTTCTTTCTTAAACAGATATCTAGCCATTGAACCATTCATTTATAATGATAGAACCGCTGTCACTTAATTTAATTGATTGTAGAGAAATGTTATAAGTAACAGTATATTTATATAATTATAGTATTACAGAAATTTAGTGTATGTATTACTAAAGATTATAATACTAAAAATTTTAGTATACTATACACAAGAGCATCTAGAAAAAAAAATGTTAATTAGAAGAAAATTGAATAATTATAGTCTTTAACTACTATAATATAAAGTTTCTTTAAGATTTTTCATTAAATTTGCATTTTTTAATAGTTCTACAACAATATTTTGCGTATAATACTATAGGAAGATATAGAAAAATGCATAATTTTTGTATAGAGTTTGATTAAAAGAGATTCTCAACATATATTTTGTATATGAATATTGAATTTGAAAAAAAAAGAAAAACCTGAAGGGCTGAAAAGTATTTTAATTAATTATTTTCCCTGAATTTGAAAGGATTTCAAGGTTAAATATTATTCGCTAATATAATGAAATAGTTGAATTTTTTATTAATTTTTTCAAAAACTTAATTGAATTTTGTGGTTTTCTTTGTTGTTTTCTTTAAATACAACTCATTATATTTTCTATTATAAAATCATTTTAGTTTTTTTTTTCACTATTTTTTTTTCGCCTTATATTTTGTTTTTTTTTGTATTTGTTTTCATAACCAAATTTTTTCATATGAAATCAACACAATATTGACTATATGATCAGGCTTTATAGACAAAAAAAAACTCTCAAAATTTTATTGAACCTGTTATTATTAAAACTTTATTTGAAATGAGAAGCTCAGACAATCAAAATGTTTGTACACAAAAATAAAATTGGATTAGACCAATATGATTTGTAATGTAGCACTTTTCCCTTCAACAAATGACTGAGATACTGACGGATGGATGAACGGACAGAAGGAAACTATAAGCACCTTTTTTCAAAAATTTTTTGGAAAAGTTCTAATAATGACATTTCAAGGTAAATACTTTAATTCAAGGTACATAGACCTTTCTATGAACTTTTATGGTAAAAATAAAATTCGAATAATTAATGTAAACCGTTTAATGTAAACCTGGGCCGTTTAATGTAAACAAAATTATTTTCTAAGAATTTCTAGAAATTATTTTGAAAATGAAAATTTGCGTTTTGGGCCAAGTTTTTTTTTGTGCATCTTAAAATAAGAATTTTATTATCACTTGAGACATCTCTACTGTAAAAATCAACAAATGGAGACGAATAAAAAAATTAAGCAATTATTAAAATTATTAGGTTTTGTTGCTCTACCTTTAATTCAAAAATTCATCATAAATTTATTTATAAAATAATTGAGATTTTTCTATATCAAATGTTCAAAATTAATGAAGCTATTCTGTAAATTTTTTTTTAAATTAATATTTGATAAGTTGAAGTGATAAAAGTGATTCAAAACCCCTCCATCTCATTATAATAAAATATTACACTAATATTATACAATTTAACGTCAATTAATTTTGAATAGAGAACAACTTTTTAACATTTTTTTTTTTTTAATCAAAAATTATTTCAAGTTTTTTTAACTCTATTCAAATATTTTTATTTTAATAATTGTAATACTTGAGAAATGAACTTTTTGCATGCATACACAATTTAAAATTTCAACTCAATCTTAAAGTTTTTTAAGTGAATATTTTAAATTTATACATACTTAAAGCTATATATACACACATATATATGTTTACAATGTAAAATTTTCTTAACTCTTTAAATTTATTATGCCACTTTAAACTTCTGTATAAGTTTTAAATTTCATATACTTATATAAGAAACACATTTATGTACTTATATTTTTATAATAGTTGCATACATGTGAAATATTTAAAAGTAAATTTTAAATAATAGTTATAAAAAAATTTTGTAATAAATTTTCTTTATACTTGTACCTTGAATATCTCTTCCTATTCAATGAGTACAGTTAATTCATATATAACTTTTGAAATTCGCGCATTCAGTCATTTCATTTCTTAACATGATAGAAGAAATATTTTATTTCTTAAACAAGCTAAAAAAATTGTGATGTGGTCAGCACATAATCGGCTGCAAGATGTATTATTTCGTTTAGTAAGAATGTTACATAAGATTATAGAAATGTCTCCTAAATATCCTCCTCACAAGCTTTTTGCCGAATCCGAATTTTCTGAAAAGTTTTCCAGGTAGTCTTAGTTAGACAATTTGAGCTCAAATATTGAATTTCAAAAAATTACGACAATTAGTCCCTTAGATATGGTGAAAACTTTAAAATGGACCCGATAAATTTCTGATTCCTGATATTTCCAAAAATTTTATGACTTCATTGTTTTAACACCCTATACACATATAATATATTTTAAGGAAATTAGTTAATGAAAATGTCAATTTGACCCGTATAACAATAACGTCCAGTTGCAAGATTTCTTCCAAAAATTCGGTGGTTTCTTATACTACTGTACGAAGCTTATATTTTATATAAAATTTAAAGTTTATCTACCGAATATTTCTTCAAAATGATCAAAAGTCTAAAACCGGCCCGTAAAAAAATTCAGTTTTCGAGCCCTGTTATATCTCAAAAGTTGATCGACTTGTGCCATAGAGAAAATAAACTCACATATAAAATTTCATCAAAGTCCCACATCTTACCAAAAATAATTTATTTACACTTACCTATTATCGAAAAGCGTACATCCACCAAAAACTCGGTATGCAAAATTTGGTGTTATCACATAACCTCTCTTATTGTATGCAATGTGCTCGGTAAAAACCTGTACATAAAAGTAAAAATAATAAAATTTAATTTTCTTTTAAATATTTATATAGAGCTATACAAAAAAAAAAAACAATGAAGTTAAATTAAATTTCTCGTGCAATATAAACTTAGTAAATGAATGAAAAATATCCGGAAAATTAAATAAAGAGATAAGAAAATAGATGAATAAAAAAAATTTCGACTACTAGTTTAAGTTTGATATTATACATTTAAATAATATAAAATCTTAATTTCAAAGGTTCATTAACAAAAACAAACCTTTATCAAAATAAATAATTCAAAATAAATTAATTGCACGTATAACACTCCCAACTCCTAATCAGCCAATATTATTGAAATTGGTTTAGAACAGTAATTTTATTTTATTTTTACGATAGATGGCTTTATATTTTCATATACGGAAAATAAAGGTCAATTCAATGACATTTAAAATTTTATAAATGAATTATTACTCTTGTAAAACAGAATTCCAATTTCCAAATGTGTAAATATTTCATTTGTGAAATTTTACAAACTCTAAGCTTAATTTGGAATTTTAAACCTTTTTCGAATCATTTGAACGCAATGAAAAAAAATTTTTTCTTAAAAAATTTTCCAAAATAAATCGAAAAAGTTGATTCTAAAATTGCAATATTAAAAGGCTTTATACTTAAAACTTTAAAATTACAAAAAAGATAACAAAAAAGAAAAAAAATAACCAAAAAAAAAATAATAAAAAATAATAAAAACCCAAAGGACTTAAGGTATTACAGTAATAAAAATAATGAAAAGAAGTCTTTAGAGAGAAATTAACAAAAGGATAATAAAGGATACTTAGTAATATGTTGAAAATTAAAAGTTTTAAATTAAAATTCAAAGTAAAAGTTAAGGGAAAATGTTAAGGATATAAAAATTTTATTACCATAATGAAAATCGTATGGAAAACTAAAGGTGCTATTTAAAAAAAATAAAAATTTTAGAAATCAGATCAGTTAGTAACTAATTTTGTTAATTTATAATTATTAGTTATTATTTAATGAACAGATAAACTGGAAATGGAAATGGAATTTTACGAAATAGAACCCACTCAATCGACTCTAACCTCAGCATAGAATTTGAATATTTTACATAAAATTTTGAACTTTGAATTTTGTATAAGTTTTTCTTTTGTTTCTTGAACATATCCACAAAAAAATAATTTTAAAAATTTAAAATTAAAATTTTCATTTTACCTTTTTACCATTAAAAAAAACGATACGCTTTCTAACTGGATACGGTATTAAATTATAGAAGTTTAAAAATAAAAATCCCATTAAATTAGATTAATTTTCTTAAAGAAATTTATAAGACTTTTTCTAAAGAATACTGAAAATACTCCTAAAGAAATTATTTAATATTAAATAGAAAATTAAAGTTTGAAGAAACTTTTCTCTTAAATTTTAAAATTAAATTTTTTACTCCGTTCTATAATAATAACAAAAAAAAAAAAAAATAAAATTATTAAACAAAATATTAATTTTTATTTTTCATAAGAATTCTTTTCCTTTCATAGTTTATTAGTTTTATGTGTTTTAAAACCAAAAGTTAAATTAATTTTATGTTTTGAAAAAAGCAAATTCTATTTTCATTGGATTAAAATCATGTTTTCTATGAATTTAATTTGCTTTCTTGTACTCGTACTATAAGTTCAGATATAAAATTTTTGAAAATTTCATTAAATCTAAAAGTTAAATAAAAATTTTTTTTCTAAACAGAAATCCAAATAGAGCCAACTTTTCTTGGGCAATTGCTAGATATTTGCCATATAATTTTGTAATTTTTTATAAATACATTTTAAGTTTCTATTGTTCAACTTTTGTACTTGTTTAGTTTTTTTTTTTTTGTATTTTCAAAATAATGTGTAAAAATAAAGTGTCAAACTAATTTTTAATGGACAATTTTGAGAAATACATAAAGCAAACTTATGATGCACCTTTCTCTTCAACAAAATGTTCGAATTAATTGGTTAATCGTGTGCTTTAAGAAAAATAAATATATTTTTTCATAGTATGGAATTTACCGTTAGCTTTAGGAAGCAGATGCACTGGCTAAGAGTGAGCTAACACACCTCTCCTAGGATTGGCGGCCTTCATCAGGCTCGCAATACATACTATTCGTTGGGAACTAAGAGAGGAGTCGAAGAGGTGGCAGTCGGAGCGCTTGAGAAATGTTCCGGGGCTGCGGCAGGAGAGGGGCACAATAGATCATTTGCATGGTCGCGGAACACTGGTACGCTGCATTCACGCTTTACAATCTACAATCTACCGTTAGCTTTTGCACATTTATATAAATTTGGAAAAGCTTGCAGTTTCAGAAATATATGGTGGCAATAATTCAAATCTTACAAATTTCCGTAGGCAATAACATGGAAGTGGATGAAAGTAGAAAAAATTTCCTTTCTAATGAAACATCCAATTTATTGATATCTTAAAGTTGCCAAAATTTCGGACTTGTTGCCGTTTAGAAGAACAAGTTTTATATAACGGTTAATTCTAATAGTCATTTTGATTCTTTTAAAAATCAACTATGCTATGCCAAATTGGAAGAAGCCAGCCACTATTCTTTTGCCTTTGCAGAATTTTAAGATAAATCGATATAATAAATAACCCAAAAATACTAGGGTTCCGAGGAATTATAATTTTTTAGTGGTTGGGGAATGGATTCGGAGGCAGATAAGTAAAAATTGTTTTTTAACGAAATAAGCTTTTGAGGCTGTAGAAGTTTTGTAAACGTCTCCACAGATTGAAACTATTAAGAAACTAAAAAATACTATAATTAGTCAATTTACTAACTATTTCATTTATCTGACTTAATTGCTCCTATTCATTTCGAATACATTTAGTTAGAAACTTTTTAATTTATTAATATTGGAATTTGAAAAATAACCTTAGTCATATCTATAATACGTTTGTATAGTTAAATGTCATTCATGTTAGTATAATGTCATTAATTAATGAAAACTCAAGGTATTCCAATTTATTGATCTCAGTTCAATTATGAGACAAAAATTAAAATTCGTCTCATTGAGATTTTAATTTGCATTTTCAATCTATAAAGCTTATGTAATCACAAGAATAAAGTCATAATACATGATATATTCGACGTAATATGACAAATTTTTAACAAAATAAAATAAAAACTTTATAAATGCAACTATGTGCTACACATTAAATTCATTTTTAACCTTTTATTACATTTTAAAGATTAGCAACAAAATTTTTTACTTTTTTTATCATAAAATAAACTTCATTATAATTTTAACCCTTTTAAAAGTTGTGTCACTGATGTTAACTATTTGTGTTATACACGAGCATTAAAAAAAAAGAAAATTAAAAAAAAAAGTGGAAAAAAAAGTTTATCGTTTAACTTTCCTTTTAAAACACCATTCTGTTTTTTTTTTTTTGTTTTTTTTTTATATACATACATTAACATCAATATCATCAATAACAATCAATTTTCATTGGAAATATTTTATGCGACATACGGGAATGAATCCCATTATTTTTTTTTTTAAATTTATATGAAGCTAGTATATAATAAAATAAATTATTTTTTGATACATAATGTCAATATAGCTAGCGTAAGTGTAGTGCCAACACATGTATGTGTGCACCTTCGTGTATTATAAAAATATTATTAGAGAATAGTATAGATAAACGGGGTGTTTCGTATAAGGAGGCAAATAATATCAGGGATCATTCTTTGATTAATTTTCAGCAAACAATAATTGTATGGATAGTGAGTGCAAATATACTCGTTTTCGAGGTGCAGTCTGTTGTAAAAAATGGAATTTATATGAAATATATTTGGACATGATTTTTAAACACTACAAACACGGCTTACTGGAAAAACTATGAGATATAGAGGAAAATTTTTATGTGGGATAAGTTTTAGTTCTCATTGTAGCCCATCCGAAAATGCAAAAAAAAAAAAAATAATAGCACAAATTTTCGGGAAATTTCAAATTTTTAAAAAAAGATTTCAAAAAAGAAAAACAAAATTCTGACTTTGACCAGCTTTTTTCTCGAAAACAATTACTCAAATCAAATTAATTGTAAGACCGAAAATAAAGAGCAATTGATTCCCTATAAAACAATGCAGCATGCTATGAAGCTATAATCTATTTATTTATTATGCAGGGAAAAATCTGGTACCTCTTTCTTCCACCAGGCTGTAGCTCAAAAAACGAGTATTATTTGTACATTCCCACTCCAATACCCATATAATTTTTTACTAGAATTTGATCAAAGAATAATCCCTGAAATTATTTGCTATTTTTTGAAAAACATCCTGTATATAGGACATGAATCACGTTATGAACAGTTTCATAGGACCTGCTGAATTTATGCATTTATATATAGGTATATAAAAAATGTTTATATACTTAACTAAATTTATGAAATTGAATAACGACTATGTCAGCTGAATAAAAAGAAGAAGAAAAATATTATAATAATAATCTTTTCAATATAATGATAATAAAAGGTTAAAAGTCTAAGAATATAAGAAAAATATTCAATAAAACAACAACAATAGTCAACCATTCAATGTTGGATAAACAGGAAAAAAAGCAAATTTCATTTTTCTTTTTTTGTGTTTTTCATCCTTTACCGTACTGGAAAAAGGTAAATAAAACTAAAAAGTAATAGTAATTCACTTGACGATGAAAGTAACAAAATGGAAACTTTATTCATATACTAATTCCCATGTAAATTTAAATGGATTTTCTTTAAAAAAAAGGCAAAAGGAAAAAAAAAAAAACACATTTCTTAAAAAATAAAATTTTTTAGTTGATTTTATAAAATTATAATATCGAAAAGTTTTTAAAATTTTCATCAAATATCAAACAAGATTTATTTAAAATTTTATCAGAGATTTATTCAAAATAATTTTGAAATGAAATACACTACTTCTAACAAAAAAAAAACAAACAAGCTAGAAAAATTCTTAGACAACAACCTTAAAAATATTTTTTCAAATTATTTTGAAAGCCAAAAATGTAAATTAATTTTCGTGGAAACTCAATATGTAGCAAAATAATCAAATAAATTTTTAAAAATATTCTTTTATATGTATACGTGTATTGAAAACTTGTTGAATGTTATGTTAATTTTATATATATATGTATGTATATAATTTTCTGAATTTTTTGAATAGATGATTTTTTAAAATAGTTCCAATAAAATTAATAAATAAAATGTACTTACTACATCGTTTCATTCTGTCCAGCAGTCTTTTTACAATTTCATTCTTTTGCTCTATTATACTCGTATTATTCATAATATAGCATTGGCAAAAAGTGTTTTATTTTTATATACAAAACAAATACCAAATATCCTTAAAAAAAATTAGTAATAGTAAATAATGTCTTCTTATCAGAAAATCTTCTTAATCATGATTATTCTGTTCTAATTTTAATTGTTCACCTAAAAGTATGCAATTTTTTAAAATGAATATAATAATATAAACGCTTACATATCCAATCCAATCTTTCAAGAAATTTTAATCAAATTAAAAAAAATCTTATAATTAATGTATATAATAATGTTAAATCATAATAGCTAATAATATAAATCTTAATCAACAGGTTATTGAGTAGAATTTACAGTAATTATTAATACAAATAAAATTTGCAATTCAATCTACAGAATAGTTTTAATCCTGCTAATATACTATAACATTTTACATTTATGTGCATCCATTTAATTTTGTATACACTTGATTTTCATTAATTTTCAATCTAAAATTTTAAAAATGAGCATAACTTCGAATAAACTTAAAACTCTTGAACCATTTTTCTGTACATACCTATACTGCAATATATTTTACTATTTCTTCTGAACATCATTCACCAGAGATCATATTTAAGTCAATAAACAGAAAATTTGAACTGCATTATACTCTCATGTGCATTATATTATATATACATATTATACACATTATACATATATAAAAATATTTCCCATAAAAAGTACGTACACAAATATTTTCAAATATTCTTTTGATTAAAAATTTTTAATTTAATTTAATTTTGTAAAATTTGTTAATAAAAATCAACTATATGTTATACATATATATATGTACAAATAGTATTAAATAAAATATATATTTACACAACCGATAAAGACACACACACACATGTGAAAATAAATTGAAAATTTATAAAATGTACAATAAAAAAGTTAAATGCACTTTAGTGAATTTTTATAAAAGGATAAAAGAAATTGTTTTTTTTTTTTTTATTTTATTTTACTTATAGAACAAATATAACAAATTGATTTTATACAATATAACAATGATGCTGTAAGCATTATATAGAAAAAAAATTAATTATACAAAACTTTAATTGAATGGCTCAGAAGCAAAAATAAAGTGTCTCAAGCCTGACTTCCAATACTTTTCCTTTCTTGTTAAAAATTTATTTAAAATTATGAAAAAAAAAACGAAAACTAAGACTCTTACTCTTTTCTTTTCGAGAAAATCATAACATGAAAGATTTTCTGATTATTTTAAGAAAATAAAATATTAAATTTCAATTTAGCTTAGTAAAAAAAAATAAGAAGATTAGGCCGGTTTACCTCTGGAACTTTATTAACAAAATAATAGTAAAATTTCATAAACATATACTAAGTTAAATAATTTATAAAAATACCAAAATTTGAGTGATATTTTGCATAAGGAAATCATATAATTAGCACTTAACTTTTGTGAATTATCATAGTTACCAGATTCTATCCTTGATCCTTTGTAACATAAAAATTCAATAGCTGGCATAAAACTTCTTTGATTATGACACTGAAAATGTAAAATTACAAAATAATGAAAAATACAATAGGTGAGATTACATCCTGTTCACAGAACACATACGCATAAGATTAACAAATTCAATCTATATTATTCCAATATAGATTAAAAATCTCAAGCGATTTTATAATCAAATTTCTTCTTATTAAAATAAAATTTTATTTTTAGAATTCATTTTATAATTTTATAAATATATATTCAAGAAGAAAATTTTAATCATAAAATAAAATGAGAAAAAATAGAGTTGTACGTGTCAACTTTGTGATACGCGTACGATTTTGTTCAAATAAATATGCCATAGCTAACTATAAGAAAGACTATGGTTTCAAATTGCCGTATTACCATATTAATTATGTCACATTTATGTTTAGTAGCTACCATAATGAGTCAAGAAATTTTAACGATTTTGATTACATATAACAACCCAACAACCCTAATAATATATTCACTTTTTTCTAAAATTTTTTATAAAATTAACTATAATTTATTAGATATAATCAAATAAATTTTGAAATTGTATGGCAGCTACCTTATTCAGTATCTCAATTATATCCAATTTGAAATGGATTCTAGCATTCACTATAATAAATCATTTATAAAAATTTGTTGAACTTAGTTCAATTGGTTTCTTAGTTATCATTGGGACGGACGGACGGACGTACAAATGAACAAACAACGTTATATCGATTTAGAATTCGACACTGATTCAAATCATTTGCTTGAATCTATATCTCAGACATATTATTTCTTAGTATTATAAACGGTAAAGCAAATTTAGTATGCACTTCGACCATACGTTCGTACTGGTATAAATATTGTGTTGGTTTACTGAATAATTTCATTGTCAATGCTCTTGCATGTTAACTAAAATAATCTATTATTTTAGATTATAAATTTTTTTTTTTTGTTTCGTTTTGTTCTTATTTTCTTTTTGTTTTCATTTTATTAAATTTAAATATAATATTATTAACTCCAATATAGTAACACCCCTACACATTGACGTATCATTTTATTTAATGTGTGTTTATTTTTTTAATTTATATAAGATGTTTTGTATTTCAAGGAAACAAAAAAGGAACAAAATTACTATAAATTTTGTCTCATATTCGATTATATTCTATTTATTATTTTATATTTACATTATAATAATTTTTATAAATAAAATAAAAAAAAAAAAAATTAAATGGAAGACATTGGATATAAGAAGATTTCATAATACATGAAATGCGTTTCTATTTTTGAACATCGTGGATTATTATTTTTTTTTTTTGTGAAGTTAAAAACCCACTCTGAAATTATTATTGTATGAATATAGAAAATAAGTGATATAATTTACATATATAGCTATTTAGTTACGTGTAAGGGTAAATTGTATATTTTTTTAGCATATTCATGTAAAATAATATTGCTAATTTTTTTTTTTAAATTTTTTTAGTTTTTTATACGAACAGCAACAGAACACTATCGTTTATAAAGCGAACGAGAATTTTTAATAATATTAATGAGAAAAAAAATATCATATAATTTGATAAAAAGGATTCAAAATTTTATGCTTATCAAAATTTAAATTTGAATACCTGGAAGTCGGTACAGAAAAGTATTTTTAGTTTTTACATTAAAAATTTTCTGGAAACTTAAAAAAAATTTGATATAAAAATTAATTGAATTTTTAAAATTTTAAATTTCTAATAATTTATGATATGTTGAACAAAAGCAAGTCCGATTCAACTTAATACATAAATTTAATCTATCTGAAAGGGATGGGCAGGGCCAGGGACGGAATCTGCCAATCATGTCTGGAGGAGGATGAAACGATGCAATATTTATTGTGTTAGTTCAAAGCATTTACTCGCCTACAACTGGGATGCTTCGAGGGGGGTGGGCTTTTCGGATCCTTGGAGTGTCCGCAAAGTGGCTGCTATACAGCGGTTCGTCAGCAACCTGGGTATAGGGCTAATGTAGATGGGGATGGGAATCACAAAAGATCCTATTATGCGAACATTCTATTGAAAATTTTAATTTCCATCAAAATTTCTGAGAATTAAAATCTATATTCCATTAACTAATGCAATAAATATATTTTTTTACTTAATTCGAAATACCAACCTGTTCAAATACTTTCTTTTTCAACATTTTCTTATAAAATATACTAAAAATATTAAAAAGACAAAATGTCTTTATTTTACAATCATTTTTGTTTTGAATATACACAACATAAATTGTGTGTGTGTAGGAACGAATATGACATTTGACGAGTTATAATTCAATTATAAAATTGTTATATGAATATGCACGCACACATAAAATTCATTTAGTTTCCATGACATACCAGAGAAATAGTACCAGAGAAAAAAATACATGACTACATTGAAAATTGCAATGAATGTTCTTTTATGCATTTTAATTTTTTAACAATCTTATTAAAGTATAATAACAATAATAAAAATATATTTTATGTAATATACGTATATAAGTGTATTACAAATAATAAAATTTAAATTACACTTAATAATTTTAAAATAAAATTTTAATAATGCAATCACAAGAAGATTTTGTATTAAGAAATTTTAATTTTCATGAAATTGAAAAATAAATTTTATTAAAAAAATAATAAATTATTTATTTTTTAAAAGAGAAAATTTTATTTTAATAGTAAAATATGCATAAATTTATTAAAAATTTAAAGACTTTTTAGTCTACAAAAATTGAGAACTCACTTCGAATCATTGGAACTTTAAAATTCTGACTTGGTTATCACAAACAAATGAGATCAAAATTAGGAAATGTTGTTAAAATATTATCAAATTAAATGAGAAACTTGTTAGGATTTCTTGTAGTCAGAAGTTCATATCTGATTTTTTTTCGAATTACTGTTAACAAATATCGTTAATAATTTTATACAAAAGCAAATTAATTTTTGTGCAGGCACATATTGTCCTCTAGAAATGCAATTGTTCTTTCTTGGTATAATTTTGCAAACAAATATATTTTTAAACTCTAAATATGATTTTACAACTAAATTATTAATAAGTTTCTTCTTTCGAGGAACTGTGAACGAGCAACTAATTATACCCAGGGATATTAGTCTACATCCTTAATTTTGTAGTACAAGTTTTAATTTTTTTTTATTGAAAATTTAGTTAAATGGAAATTTTTATTTAATACTAAAAAATTCAAAATAAAGAAAAAGTTTTCAAAGTAATTAATAAATTTTCAAACAAAATTTACAAAATTAATGGAAAATTTCAAAATGAGAAACGTTAATCAAAAATTTCTTTAAGATAATTTCTGAAAATTTTAAGTAAATAGAATTGTTATTGTTTATTTGCGAGCAACTAAAACTATTACGAGTATGATAGCTTTGAACTCAATTTAGAAAATATTTTTCTCGAATAATTTTTGTATATTTAAAAGCTCATTTCGTATTATAATAAAATATGCAAAATTAAAGGAGATGAAAACAACAAATATATATATATATATATATATATATAATATATGTAATACCAAATATATATAATTCCATTACATAATTATATACTTTACTACAACAATATATTTGATTAAGTACCAAAATTTCAACTAATAAATTTGATTAACAAATGAATCCCCTATAAATATGCAATTTTTATGTACTAATAAATATTTTTAATAATAATAATAATTACTCTATGTTAACACTAATTTATAATTTAATTCATCATACAAAAGGATTAAATATTCAATAAAGTCTTTTTAAAATTGTATAATTCATTAATTATTTAAAATGATAATAATTATTAATATTTAAATAATTAAATATGAAAATCCTTCTTCTCTATAATAATAAATTGTGATCGGAAAACACGAACTAAAAATTTTGTTTCAATTATATTTGTAATAATAAAGAAAATTAATTCAATTATTAGTCAATTCTTTTTTAAATTAATTAATTACTAAATTTAAATGAATTTCAAATTTTTTTTTTTTTAATTTAACAGGAAATACAAATTATTTAAAATAATTCTATTTTGCTATATTGTAAAATTAATTTAAAAATTTGTTAAATTTTAAAATGAAATCAAAGAATTTTATTAAATTGAAGAATTAAGATGAAAATTTCGTTCATTTCTCGAATAGCTTGTTCATGTTAAATAGCTTGATATTGAATAATATCAAAATATTGTGAGTATATATCCCATATTCCATATTATCATAGAAATTATTCCATTTGCATTTATTCAATACTTACAGACTTTAAACTAGACTTGGTTTTTTGGAAAAATTCAGAATTATTTTTCATAATGAAGAAAAAATTCGATTTGGAAAATATTTTTCATAATAAAGGTACAAAATTTTTGGTTCTCGTGTTAATGGTTTAAAATTATTGGTACAAAATTTTATTTCACAAAATATTATTTATAGAGAAAATAAAAGAAAGCAAATGCCGTATGGTACAGCTAGTTAATAACCGCAAATATCAAAGCTAAATCGAAATTCATGTTTTCCTTAAATAAAATTTCTTAATCCAATGAAATTTAAGGACGATGTGAATTTCATAATAACCTAGATTTTAGACACCTACATCATATTTAGACTTTTTTTTCCAAAAATTAATGAGACCAATTTCTATTTCTCTTTGTAATAAAACTGAAAATATTTAAATAATTTTTAAAATTTTTACAAAACTTTTAATAACTTTAATATTTATTAGGAGAAATTTTTGTTTTATATTTTAATCCCAATACATAACAGGCATTTTCAGAATAAATTCTTAAAACTTTATACAAATTTAAAATTTTTGCATATTTAATAATTTTTACTTCTTTCTTTGTTATTTGTTATTTTTGGTTTTTGTTTCCTGAAACTAAAACTTTCATTTATATTTTCTTAAGCCCTATATAAAGCATTTTAAAACTACAAGACTTATTACAATAGGCGATTCGTTTATAAATAGACTAGAAGGTTATAAAATATACAATATGTTTACATTATACAAGGAGTAGGTGCAAAAATATATTCTTATACATAAATGGGTTTTATTTCTACAAAAACATTTTTATATAGAAATTATGCAAATATTCTTATACACATAGCATTATACTTGTGATTGTCTATCCAGACATAGATTTCAAAAAATTTTTATATAACTCGAGCAACAGAGTATATAGTACATTATTAAAATGAAAAGAATCCTTGAATTTTTTTTTAAAAAATTATTGTAGCTATAACCTGAGTGTATATTTCTGACTTAAAAGGCTTTACTAGAAAATATCACAAAAATGTGGGAGATTATGTTGAAACTAAAACACTTTCAACTCACAAAAGCCGAAAATTTACTGAATTTCTACTTATGATAATTTCAAGGAAAACACAAATGTCTATATTAATTGTAAGAACATGCTATTTATAACAGGAAAACGGAGCACAGTATAACGCACGATATTAAGATTTCTGAAAATATTTTTAATTTTCCACTCATGTCCTGGAATACTGGAATTATCTCTGAACTCCTGATTTAATCAACTTTTTAAGAAAACAAATAAATTTTTTTGTATTCCAAGGAAATCTGTATCTTTTTTTTTTTAAATTTGGAAGATTCGTAAATAATTAATGGAATTTTTGTTTTCTTCTATTATTTTTCAGATTTCATCTTCAGGTAAAGGTGTACTTATTACTGGTTGTGAAACTCCATTGGGCTGGTATTTGGCTAAAAAATTGGATGATATTGGTTTCACCGTTTATGCTGCTTTCAGTAACGATTTGGAAGATAATGATGAAGCACAAATTTTAAAAGAAGAAACTTCTGGACGTACAAAACTTTTACATCTTGACATTACTGATGAAACTTCTGTAAGTTGACTTTTTTTTTTAAAAATAATTTTTATCCTAAAATAATAATCTTATTATCACATTATTAAGAACGAAATAGCAATACTGGTAGTTACCAACATAAATGAAAACTCAAATTTATTCAGTAATATTGAAATTCTATTACTGAACAAGTGAAGTTGATTTTATATAGTTCCATACGTGTGTATTGACGCTTAATTATAATTTATTTTGTATGGTGAACACATGGACAATACAAGATGCTTAACAAGAAAGCTTTTAGTTTTGGAAGATTACGTTAACTGTTAACTGTCAATTTATTTTAATTAAGGACAGTTAATTTAAACAAATAGTTTTCAAAAGTCCAAAATATTTAATAATTTCTAGGTCTTAAAGCTCTAAGTAATGCTACTAATTCTTTGATTTCCAATATTGCTTTATTACAATTTTCAACTTAATACAGAATTTCATCCAAAACATTTGTGAATCTTTTAAATAAATTTTCAAACTCTTATATAAATTCACCACAAAAAAAGCTTTTTTGTTGTTGAAAACTTTGGTAATCAAATAAAATTAAGTTTATTTCAAATTCTAAAAGCTTTCAAATTTCCCAATGCTTTAATTTTTAAAGTTTTCAATGTTAAATGCATTCACAATTCAAATTTTTATTTTATATTATTGTGAATTTCATAAATAAATAAATGATTTTCTATTTGCTTTAGTTGGTAAAAGGAGCTCTTTACATTTCTCAACATTTACCATATGGTGCTGATGGTTTATGGGCTGTTGTCCATACTATTAATTGGGTTGCACTTGGTGAAATTGAATGGGTTCCATTTGCTGTATTAAGACGGTCATTGGATATTAATTTATTAGGTAACATATTTAAACTGTTATACAATATAACAGTTAATTTCATCAGAAAAATGAAATATGATGATTATTATTTCAGCAAAAAAAAAAAAAACAATCCTTTATTGAAAAGATTCTCATATTGTTTTTATTTTTAATTTAAGGCTCTGCTCGTTTGACTCAAATTTTATTGCCACTTATTCGTCGTGCCGGCGGTCGTATTGTTTTCTTAACTTCTGGTAATATTTCAATTCTATAATATAAACTGTATAAGATTTATTTCATCGGTAAATACTATAAAACTTTTGACATAAATTTATATTTTTTTTTTTGTATCAAATATAGGTTTAAATAGAATTCCAGCTCCTGTACGTGGTATTCAAAATGCAACTCATGCTGCTGTTGAAGCTTTAGCAGCATCATTAAGACAAGAATTACGTCCACGTGGTGTTGATGTATCTGTTGTTGCAGCTGGTGAATTCCAACCTGGTAATGCTTGGTTAAATGAAACTGATTTACGTGATGAAGTAAGTTTTAAAATTATAATTTTATAAATTGAATTTTGAATTGAAAAAAATTAAATTTCATAAAACGAGAAAAGGATATTCATGCTGTAGAAAATATACACAAAATTATTTACGGTATTAGAATACATAAAAAAAAGTTCACAATAATCAAATTTGGTATTTTAAGAAAATTGTGAATAATTTAAATTTTTACGTTATTCCATGTTTTCAAAACAAAAATTTCTTATATGACAATTGGTACGTTGTAAACGCGTTGTTGGTTTGAAAGAGTATTTATTGGGTTAAAAATTATTTTATTTAATTCGTTGTATTTAGGCTTCACAAGTTTAACACTAAATTACATCCTACTCTATATTATTTTTTGTTTCATTTTATCAATAAAATATTTTTATCCTTTGTAAGTTATCAAAATTTAATAAAAAATATAAACGAATTAACTAAAATATATTTGATAGTCTCAAAACACTCTTTAACATGGCACGCTGTCCATTTAAGAGATACATTTGTGAAACACTTTTTCACAACAGTTCAATTAGAAAATAACTAAACCTTTCATAAGAAATTTGACGTATTTCTAAAGGACATATTGTAGTGGAGCTAAATCGCATAACCTCAGCGACAACTTGAACGGCTCAAAATAGTGACCTGCTCATCGAATATTTGATTAATATCTGTGAAATATTAAAAATTTGAAGGTATTATTTAGGTGTCACTTCCTTAAGGGTGAAATGTAAAATCACACTGAGTTCAACTTGGCGTGGACAATACTGCAATGAATCACACCTCATATGTGATCACCTCATGTTAAAAATAATAGCACGAAAGATCGAAGAGTCAAGAAATCACCGTTTTGTTAAAACATATAACTGTGAAATTTTCAAATTTATCGAAATTTTTTTATAAAATCCAAATCTTTTACTTATCCTGAACAAAAGTAATAAGTTTAAGTTTAATACTAACAAAAGAAATGCAAATTTTCATTTTAATATAAGAAACACAGTTTTCCACCAGGATATGTTTTTGAAATGGGAGCAAAAGTAGTGCCATTTTTTAATGTGAATTTCACTTTTTATTCACGAAATAGTAATTCCAATATTTTCAAAATATAAGTGAAAACATAATATACTTTCTGATATACTAAGAGAAAATTGAAGATGGATGTAAGTATAATTAATATCTTTTATTAGCATTGGGAACAAAAACAAACGAACAGGGTAGAATAATAAATACAATGATAGCATTTTCTCAATAAACTTTAAAATATTCAATTTCCTTCTATAACTTTTTCATGCACTCATATACTACATACATACATACGTCTATAGAAAATAAAAAACAGGTGCAATATTAAAATCTAAGGTTAGTTTTATAAATAAAATTTATAATATCTCAAGTTCACTGTTTATTTGAACAAAGAAAAGGGAATAAGATTTTCAATAATGCAAAAATAATGGGTCTGTGAATATTTAAGTGCCCAAAACTTTATGCCAGCTTATTGAATTTATAATGTTATATAATGTATGTTGCAAATTTGTCCTTACTAGTAAATTTTTACTTAACAAAAAAAAAAAAGTTTTGTTAATAAAAATGTAGTTGGAATATCGATAAAATCCAACTTAAAGTAAGCTAATTGAAGAACACAATAAGAGTATCTAAATGGAATATATTTCCTATTCAAATACAGGCTAAACGAAATATCAGCCGAAAGCATTATAGTAGCTAATAGACTCAAGTATATATTTTTGATCAGCGTCGAATTCTAAGTCGATTTAACCATGTCTGTTCGTCCGTCCGTCTCAACGATAACTCAAAAACTAATTGAGCAAAGTTCACCAAATCTCTACAAATGATTTATTAAAGTAAATTCAGCAACCCTATTTAATTTTGATATGATCGAGGTTTTGGTTTGGGTGGCTGCTATACAACTTCAAAATTAATTTGACTATATTTCAAATATAATAAAAGCTATATGGTATTGAAATTTCACACAAACATATATATTACTAGGGCCGATGTGTTTGATAAAAGCCATTGAAATTGAAAGATATTGACAACACACTACTGAAATTAATTATGGTAATACGGCAGCTTAAAGTCATAGTGTCCCATAGTCAGACCATAGCTGTGGTATTAAGGATAATTCGTACAGGTATCACAGAGTTGAGAATACCATAGCTATGGTATTCAGGATAATTCATACAGGTATCACAGAGTTGACACGGTCAACCCTATTTTTTTTCTTAAATCTGTATTTTCCTTCAAAGAAAACTCATATTTATTTTCAAAGACTTTTTTATTTATAACATCAGTAGTTCAGATAAGTAAACACGAGAGTGCATTATGCACATTTAAAAAGAAAAACAAAAAAAAATACTAAATATAAAATATTTTTTATGATGAAAAAAATTCAAGGACATCTTGGCAAAAAAAAAACAACAAAAAACAGGATAATAATCTCGTATATTGCACTTTATTTAAATTTTTTATTTAGTATAAGAATACAGGAGCGCATTATCATTATCATTATTAGCATTGGGTTCCAATTTAAATTATAGCAATGGGATTTTAAACTCGAAATATCATAAATTTTATTTTTGTTTTATTTAAAAAGTATTAAAAAATTTTTATTTTATAACTTTAAATATCAAAGTTAAATAATTTTTTTTCTTGTTTAAAAAAATTATTTTATTTCACTTACACTATATTGTACATTCATAGTACGGAATTCATAAAAAACAGAAAAAAAAAACCGAAAATCAAAAAAGGATCCTTTTTGATATAAGCTTGAAAATAAAATTATTTTACTCGATTTTTCGCGCCAAAAACTTTACCTTATTCAAATATTAAAAGTAGTGTACAAACACAGGTATGAAAATTAAGAAAAAAGTTTTCATTCAATCCTATGGGAATTTTTTTACACCATTAAAATATTAAAAGAAGAAAAAATAATATTTTTTTAATGAAATTCTACTTTTTTTTTTATTTCTATGTGCATATCATGTAAAAATTATTTTTTGCATTCGGTTGCATTTAAAAAAGAAAAATTCGAAAGAATTTTAAGAAAAACAAAATTTTTAATGAAAATGCATTGAACACGAGGACATACAAAAATACTATTCGCTTGTATCAGCACTTTTTGTACTTCATCCTTTCAAATATTTTAATAAAACTTTAAAAACAAAAATGATTCTTTTATAAAATTTTTGAAAAACTTCACAATCTGCAGTAAATTTTCACATGGTTATTCATGATCAACAAATTCAAATAGCAGCTTTTATAATTAACAGAAATTAAAACACCATACAAAACCTGAACATTGTTGCAGTTATTTCAATAAATAACATTTCTATTCCACATGAAAATTCAGCTAAATACCTAGGAATGACACTAGATGCGAAATTGAGATAGAAACAGCATGTCAAGAATAAAAGATCTGAAATGAAAATTTCCCTTTCTCCACGTACAACAAAATTTTGTTCTACAATTAAATTTTAAAACCGGTCTGGGTTTACGGTATTTAGATATAGAGTTGTGAAAAACAACATCATATTACGCAATATTGCCGGCGCCTCCTGGTACGTTCGTAATACTGATACTTACAGAGATCTCAAAATTCCTCTCATTACAGATGAAATAAGGAAAAGGGCTTCACACCATAAAATTCGTCTTTCCCAACATGCCCACGAAGAGATGGCTCGTTTAGCTGACGATTAAAATTTTGTTAGGAGGCAAAAATGAACGAAACCCTTAGGATAACATCTATTACCTATCAAATATTCTCAATGGAATTTTGGTAGATCATAGAGTTCTTTAAAAAAGTTTTTTGGCCAAATTTATATTAATGATTAGTGTAATGACTAGTTTTAGTTTAAACAGCAATCGAAGGTTTTAGTGAGCTTAAAGTGGCAGAGTATTTGAACTCGCACCCCAGTAGGCGGCCACTGAATTCTCTATCGATGATTTCTTCTGATCGAAAAAAAAATTGTGGCAGTTATGGTTATGGTATCGATCCTTTAACCGAAGGGTCTTGAATTCAAACTCCGGTCTGCTCACTAAAAAATTATGTTTAACATTATCCATTCAATTCAATTTTCATACATCCATAATATTCGATATTAAACTAAGAAAAATCAACAATAAAATATCAATAATCTTAAATATTGAAGATAAAGGAAAGAACTACAGCAGGCTAGTCACCTATTTAGCTAAAATATCTATGACGCAATGAAACTGGTGGGACATGACTATATATGATAGCCCTTTGCTACTTCTGGAGTGAGTTTCAGGAAAAAAAAAACACCATACAAAAGTCGATTGCTCCATGATATACTAAAGATCTTTTAACAATTTAATAATTGAATTTCCTACTAGATATTCTAATATTCCTCTGTCAACTCAATTTTATGTGACACTACATATGTAGAGCTTTTTTTCATGTAAACTATTTTAATGTCATTCTCAAAGATTTTATTTTTAAATTTATAGGAAATCATTGTTGAAAACACTTTTTATATCAAATAGTGCTTTAAAAATTATATAATTACAATCAATGAGATTATTAAATGAAAATTTATACTCACATATAACACTATATATGTAAAATTTCAGGGAAATCGAAAAAAATGATATTGTTTTTCATTACTTATAATAAATAACGTACAAGTGGAGTTCAACATCGTTCAAAAGGATTTTATTGAATAATGCCACATTTAGATGTTCGAAATGCAAAAAAAATAATTTTTTTGTTTTTGTTCTTATTAAAATCAATATAAAATTTTTTTAAAAATAAATAATTTCCCTTAAGTATCATTAAGTATATAATACATATCAGTAAAGGATATTCAGACTCAACAACAACTACAACCGTAATATTAATATGGCGATTGATGCAAAAGCGAAATTTATAAAATATAAGACTGAGTACTACGTTTATTGGTTTTTATTATTATTGACCAGCATATTAAAAATTTAAAATCAACTTTGACTTTTTTTAATATTAAAATTAAATAAGCATAAAAATTCTGTAAAAAAAAAAATATTTTATTAAATTTAAACTTTAATGGAATTTTTTAATTAAAAATTCTTAAATTAAAATTGTACAAAGTGAAGGTTATCTTTTTGAAAAAATTAAAAACTTTATAACTGGCGAAAATGAATCTATACGTGTACACACTTTAACACTTACATTACATAATATTCACTTTTAAAAATGCATATAAATTTATACATAGAAAACTTTTTAAAATCTAATTATAACTATAAATTTAATCGAACATTAAGATATAAAGCTCATACAATTATTTTATGTATGATAACATAAAAATGCAAATCAAACAAGTGTGACGTAAAACTGTTTGAAATAACAGTATGTAATTTGTATATTTTTTGTTGTAAAGTGATTTGCTTGAAAGAAACATTAATTGTGCTTCAGTGTGCATTAAACAATTTGTTTTTAAACCGAAACTGTTTAATACACTGTTTAGAACATCAGCTAAAGTAAAACCATTAAATCAAGCAACAAAATATAGAAAGAGTCAAGTCACGTTTGATGAAAGAAAGTTAATGCCGAAATCATAAAAATTATTAAAGAATTAATCGTAAATGTTATGTGTATTCTAAAAATTCTTGCAATATTACACTTTGCCGAAAATTTTTCCAATATTACGTATTCTTGAACTTTTTGAATATTAAAAGCGACGCATATTGTTTCTGACTGGCAACAACAAGAACTGTGATAGTTAAGAAACAGACCACATGTTATGCACTATTCAGTTTGAAAACAATATCAGGTTCTAAAAACAAATAATTATTTACAAAGATCATATCATTATTTTCGGAAATGACTGTTATTTTTTATTTTTCCTTGTGATTGAATACATATGCACTTATATTATAAAGTATAGCCGCACAAAAACTGAACAAAGTTTTGACTTATTTAATAAAAAAAAAAAAAATTTATATTTTTATAATTGCTGTAAATGATATTGTTTACCACTTTTATTTTATTTATATACGAGTACTAATTTTCTCAATTCAGACAGGTGGCTAGAAAATCAAAAGGGAAAAATTATAAAACTTCTTAATTTTATTACTATGAGTAACTTTAAAATAACCTTCATACAAAGTTATACACTCATGAAAAAGCAAATATTTACGAACATACATTAGTTGATTTTTATAATTTTTTTTTGTATTTTTTGTTATTTTTGCAAATATTGCTTATAAAATCAACAGAAAAATGCAGAAAATTTGCACCTGCATTAGAAATTATTAACAATGAACTAAAATTATTACTGATCTGAAATTTCATGTTAACGAATTACATTTTGGAAATTTTTGAAATTTTCTCAAATAATAATTGTGTAAACAAATGCAAATAGGTAAACGAACCGGAATACACTTTATCAGAAACATATATTTTTTTTCTCATTCTCTTTTTTGTTTATGTGAATGGGTACATGTCCGTCATGGTAAGCCGAGCATTACATTTGTATGTTACATCAACAACTTTGGTACCCCGAGACGCCTACTTTCTAAACAATACATAATCTCATGATTAATTCAACCGTACCGTACCTTCTCCTACAGTTGCTTTGAGTTTTAGTTATAATTGGTTATAAAGTTGTAGCCATCTAGATCATTTGAATATTTTATCTATACTCTTACTTTGTCACATTTTTCACATTATATGCCTTATATGCATTTCTACCACAGTTTATTTATCCATTATTTTATATGAGAAGGAAAAAAAAAATATTCTCCAGAAATGTAAGAAGCTTGTGACAGTGTTATGTTCAATTATTACAAAAAAAAACCTTAACTTAATGAGAACTTATTTAATCTGGTTTTGGTTTTTGAAAATAATTTTTAAAATTTTTAAAACAAATAAATTTTCATTATTTGAATTGAATTTCATGAACAGAAATATTTTGTTTTTAATTTACATAAAATATGGCATCAATCATTCATGTAAACTTTATACCATGCTTTAATATTCAAGAAATACTAAATACATATTTGCAGTTTCAAAAATATCTAGAATTTCTCATTATGTACAATAACTAAATTATTATTTTAAGTTTACATATAATATGATTCCTGTACTCTACTGCAATGTAATACCGGTGAATATGAAAAAAGTAAATTTTCACATTATAATTTTCACACCCAAAATAAACAAAAAAAAAAAAAAGGAACAACAATTTTATACCAAGTGAAGTGGACATTTTGTTAACACCTACATTTTCAAAAGAAAAATTATGAAAATTAATTTAAAAATTGTACACAGTGGTAAGAACAATGCACATAAATTTACATACTCAAATTTTTACTTGCATATATCTACATATAAAACAAACTATTCCACGTGTTCCTGAGTACTGTTCATTACTAACATTAAGGACAGGAAGAAACAAATTAATTATCAAGGATTTATTTTAATATTCCATTTTTGTTTTTCAATTTTTCTGCTTTTTATTCAAAATTATTGTATAGGGGTGAGTGTTTGTGGTATAATAGCACGTGTTACTTAAAAATGTCCTGAAATTTTCTCATATATAAGACAGCTAAGAACACTGTGTTGTGGTATACAAAATTAATATTTTATTTTTGCATCTTATATTTTTTCTACTTTTTAACTAATTACACTTTATATTTGTGGCAGAATATTAAATTAATATCAAGTTGAAGAATATTTTCTGCATAGAAAAAGAGAGAGTTTGAGCGAAAGAGAAAATGCGCCCTTCTTTTTTTTTCTTTGAAACTAAAATTCAATTAATTTTTTATTTATTCATTTTGATTTTTAATTTATTTTTTTTTGTGTTTTTGCTTTTGCTTTCGGTTAAAATTTTAAATTGACATTCCGAATTTTTAATTTTTGAATTGATTTTTGTATTAAAGTGAAAGTTTTTTAATTAAATTGTGCATTTAAACCGTAGGGAGAATGAATAACTTATGATAGCATTAAAAGGAATATATTCCAATTTAAATTGATTTACTACATTCATACATATAAGAGAAAATTAAATAAATTTTTATAATTTTAAAAATTATTATACACTTTGAAAATATTATTGAAAAAAGGTCAAATGAATGTCAAAATATTGTTAAATTTCAATACCAAAGCTCTAAATTTTGAACATTATTAAACGGGAGAGTAATAGTTTATAACACAGTTCAAATATGTAGTTATAAAAAGAGAAAAATTTACGCAGTTAGTGTTGTCAATATAGAGAGCTTTAAACTGATGGTGTGCCAAAAGAGATTTTTATTATATACGGCAGTAGGGTCGTTTTTGGGATATTTTCGTCTGACACAGTATTTCGAAGCCCTCTTAACGTCTTAGCTAGATATAACAAGGTAACCATAATGTGGATGCTACAACATTATGTCATGAATCAGAACCAAAAAGCTGATTGCCTCGCTCAGAGGGTTATGCTAACACCTTTCACTTGGCGGAAGTTATATTTTAGAGTGCCAAGAACAACGGTCCCTGTGCATCTTGAATAGCTTGGAGGAGCGAACTAGGGTCGACCATTGGAACAATTGTCCCTCCCTTATATATATCTCCCTTAAGATCGAGAGTGCGGGAAATGACCACACTTGGTCATTCAAACTTGAAAAATACTGCAATATATAAGAGTTTCAGTCTCCTTAAAAAAGAATCGGTATCTCAGACTCGAAGGTTGATGACTTAGAAATCCTAGTACTTCCAATTCTGTCCAATAGTCCACTATACATTAAAATTTAATGTTGATTTCTATGAGCTTAGGTTTTGTGCCCTAGTTTAATATAAACTAGTTCGCTAAATTTCATTAAAATCACAAATTTTTTTAAACAAAAATAAGAAATTCTTATAGTTACACGTCACAACTGTATAATATTTATCATTAATTTTTTATTTTTATAATGCATTTCTCAAATTTTTACTGTACTCAAATAAGATTTGAATTCAATTATATGAATTCTATTAACTAAATCAATATTGAAAAATAGTTTTTCATTTATTAAAGGATTTTGCAATTACAAATTATTTTTTAATAAATTGAATTTTTGCTTTTAGCAATTCAAAATAATTTTAAATTGAATATTATAAAATAATAATAAATATTAATTTAATTTTAAGTTTCAAAGTTATCTCTATCGATTTCTCTTATGCATATCCATATAAGCATATATGTACATAAGTATAGAATGCATATATGCACATACATACATCAAAGTTTATATTAAATGTGATGTAGACATTTTAAATAAAAAAATCTTGCTAACGGCACAAATATTTTTATTTTGTGCGTCAAAAGAAAACATTTTTAATTGTTGGATTAGAATTTTAAAAAAATTTTTATTTTGAAAAAAAAAATTTTGAGATTTTCTTACCATAAAATTTTTAATTCCAAAAAGTTAATGGCGATTTTAGCAAAAAAAAAAAAAATAAATGAATTTTCCATATGACGTATGAAATATTTTAAGAATTTTATAAAATTGCTTAAATTAATTTTATTCATGCAAAATTCTAAAAGTAATTCAAAGCTTTATACAAAAATTAATTTGGCCAAACAACTTTTGAAATTATATGGCAACTGTCATAAGCGCTCATAATATCTACTAAAAATTGGTCATTTAACCATATTTGTTTTTGCATAACAGCCACTATGATTTCTGAAATATAGCTAAATAACTTTTAAGTTTTAGGGCAGCTACCCGAACCATTTCCTCGTTCACATTCAGTTTAAATACGGTCCCACCATTTACTATTATAAATTATTATTTGTAAAACTTTAGTGAGCTTAGATAAATTAATATTTTCGTCGGTTTTTACCGATGTCCCAGCGGAACAACATGTTTGAATCGACTAATAATTCGACGCTGATCAAAAACATATACTTATATCTATATCTGAGACCATTATTTCTTAACGTTCCAAACGTTAAAGCAAATTTAATACTCTTCGAACATACAATCGCATGGCTATAAACATCTGATGTAATCCATCATACAGCATCGACAGCAATATATATTTCTAACATAAGATTTAAAAATTTAATTTAAATTATTCTTTAGTTGTTAAACAAAGAATAGCATTTAATTGAAAAAATATCCTGTTTACAATAATTCCAAATCTATAATCCCTTGAATAATGAGTTTTCTTAAAAAATAAAATTTATTACAAATATGTTTTTCAATTTATTTCTTACAACTATGTACACTTTTACATGTTAAGCAATTATAAATAAATTTTTAAATTTATTATTACAAAATATGCATGTATCCTTACAAAGAATTATTACATTACACTTAGCCATATACCTAACACAAAAGTTGAGTACATTTTAATTTCCTTAAATTATTTGAAACTTTTAACTTCTTTTCATATTTCTTTTTGTTTTTTAAATTTTTTAATACTTACTTCTTCATTTGCGTTTTTTAAAATGTACGAAATTTGTCTGCACATGTGGGTATGCAAATTATTTACGTACACTATATAGGTATGAGAAAATTAATTAAGTCAGGAGGTTTCCTTTTTTTTCTCCATACATAGTTAAAGATTTTATGTTTTCCTTGCTCATTTAATTATGTTGTTTTCTTTTTTTCGTTGCTCCGTGATAAAAACCCATCTTCTGAAAATTTCTACATAAAAATGATGTTATGTATGTGTTATGTTTGTGTTATGTGTGTGTTATATATGTGTTATTTATGAACATGCAAATATAATTTAAATAAAATGAGTATTTTAAATGATTCAATGCAATAAATTTCCAAAACAAGACAGACAAAAAAATTAAAAGAATAGAAAATAAGAGAATAAAGAATTAATGAATAAGATAAATTATAAGATAATTTAGTGTTGCCGTTTAGGAAAAATATCCAATTTGGATCTTAGAAAAAATTCAAGTAACAACCTATTCTTAATAAATTTTCTTTTATTAAAAAAAATAAATAACTTAAAAGAAAAACAGTACAAAATTTCAGTTTCCTGGGATTAATTTTCAAATATGTTGCAATAAATCGTTGAGTTAAGTTACACTTTCAAGGACTCCTCTTACCATCTTTTTTGGCAATGGAATTTTTCAAGAATTATATAAAACGGGCTTGTTATTCTATTATATTCAAAGTAACAGCGTTTTACTTGGATTATTCAATCACAAATGCTACAAAAGTTATTCACCAATTACCCTGGTAACCCTGACATAAAATAATAACTTGAAGAAAATTTTTCTGTTTTTTAAATGCTTACATAATATGTAAAACTTACACACACAATAAACTTGAATTGTGTAAAACTAAAGATGATACATAAAGCAAATTATATAAAAATGTTAAGATTTACATAGATATAAGAATTTAATGGGTGATTTTTTAATTCATTGATTTTTAAATCAATCTATAGATGTTCGACTCTATTAGTCATTCTGAACCTATAGTTCATGTCATATGGTTGTCAACCTTTTCTAAAAATGCAAATTAATACCAGGCTATTGATATGACTTAATTCAAATCTCGGATTAGACCTTTGCTTATTCATCAAACGATCTTATTCTTGGCTAAATTCATTGCTTATCAAACGATTGAATAATTTAATTAAATTTTCCAGTAATTTAAAATTGAGTATCAGCCTCGTCTCGAAATACCATAACAAAGTACAACTATTTATGGTGTAGACAACTGGATATCATAGCAAGTATAAGAAGTATAAAAAAACAAGGAAAATCAGACAGCAAAAACGCACCCATTATATGAATATATTCACATATGTTAATAAATTCTTCTAAGATAATTTCATAAAAATCTTAACATCAAAAAAATTACAATAAAAACCAAAAATAAAAATAAAAATTCTTTTTTCTCCGTGTACTCACAGCATCTTAACTTTTTAACAATGTCGAATTAAATTACAGTTTTTTGTTCTTTTTTCATATTTTACACTTTGCCCTCCTTTCTCTGGTCTCTTGCTATTTATTAATAATATCCTTCTTTATCCTTTTTATTTTAATTCAACAAAATTTTTGTCTTCTTCTTTCTTTGAATGGTTGCATTTTTATGCTTTCTTCTTTTTATCTGGCTTGTATTTCTTTTTTTTTTACTATTCTTCTTTTGAGCTCTGATTTTATTTTTTTCTTATTACAAGGTTTTTAGGTCATTCATGTGAACGTTTATTACGTGTTTGTGATAAGTAAAAATATTTATCATAAAACTTTAAATTATACATACTCTTACATTCTTTTATACATATACACACATAAACATAAATGAGTTAAAAAAAAAATGAGAAAGATTATTGTATCTTGTACGTAAGTTGAAGTGCACGTATACATCAGTTCTGCGATAGTATAATGTGAAGATTAATTTTTAGCAGGATTAACTATGTTTTGATAATTCATAATCTATAATGGTCTTATAGCAATTTAATCTGCATATAATTACAATAAAACAGGTGTTAGAGTACAAGATTCAAAAATTTGCATTTAATTTTGTCTACACAACAAAATGGGATTCTATTTCAGTGGGAAACTATTTGAATATCAAAAAAAATTAACCAATGATTAGTCAAAAATCCCCTGATATTTTCAAATTATCGAAATATGAAATATAAATCTAAATACCAAAACGTAGGGCGCCATTGAAAACACTGGCAGTAACAGAAATTTTTAATATTAAATAAACAACATTTCTAGCGCCAAACTCTCTAAGAGTTATACAAATTAATAATTTGCTCAGAACTTCAAACAAAAATTTTAAAAATATATTGCATATAAGATCACACACACACACACATAGAATCACGTTATAAGAAAAAAAAAACAAAATTTCGAGACAAAAACAAAATAAATTAAAATGGATATAAAGTTTGAATCCTTGACAAGAATACATAAAAACAACAGCAAAACAAAATAACAAAAAAAAAAAAATAAAAAAATACAACACCTCTTGACAATTGAATGTATGTAATTCACATAGCATTAATAAATATGAAGGGCGGCAAGGATACATGGAACAAGTGTATGTGGAAAACATTGGGTGTATAAAAATAACAAAAGATTTTCTTCTGTTTCTGTTTTTCTTTAACTTCTTAAGTATTTGGGTCACAAAAGAACATTATAATGATGACTTAGTGTTGCCCTTTAAATTACAGCTGTTTTTATGTTTCATTTATTTTTTCATCTTTAATTTTTTCATTCTCTTATTATTGTTTTCTTCTTTTTTTCTACTTCTTCTTATAACAATGCTTAAGTACTATGTCTTCTCTTTAAATCTTTAATATTTACAGGTAATTTTATTAGTTGAAAATGGAAACAAGAAAAAAATCTTTTAAAAGTGTAAATGAGCAAAGATGAAAAAAAATTAATCTTTAATAAATTTTGCGATTTTAATCACATCACATCAAGTACAATACATATACAAAGATAATTGAAGAAGAAAAAAAAAATTAAGTAATTTAAGGAAATATGCGTAATTATGTTTCCCTTACACTCTCATACACGTACACATTTTATTAAATTAAAATGAATTTTTGTTGTGAACGGTATACAGTGCCATTTCGAAAAATTATTACCTTCCATTTTGAATTTCTTTTGTTTTTCTTTTTTAAATTTGTCATTTAATTATGATAATGAAAAGAATAAATAAAATATGAATAAAAAGGAAATGTTTAAATAAATTAAAACATATAGACGAGATATAAGTGTATAATATTCAAAAAAAAATATCGTTTCGATGATAAAAAAATTATCCTTTAGAAAATAATTAAAATTTAATGAAAAGTTTCTTATTATGCGAGTGCCAAAATATTATAAATGGAATATGAAAGAGTAAATTTGAGTATAAGAATGGTAAAGAAATGTCAAAATTTGAGGCTCAAAAAAGTGGCTTGAGCAATTTAAAATTAAGGTTAATAGTTCAATATATTAAGTATTTTGATGTCGGAGTTTTGGCGTCTCATGGTAATGTGAAACTTGTTCCTCTACTCTTACTACGTATAAAAATGTTATAGATCTATAATGCAAAATTCAGAAGTTACTAAATTAATAAAAGTTATTAATAAAGTAAAAAAAATATTTAATTTCATTAATGCGACTGTAGTAGAAAACAAGTCTTACATCAGTTCATTCACTTTCTTTTTTTCTTTTTTTTTAATACAGGTGCTTAAAATCATCGAAAGACAAAGATAGGCGGAACCAATCTATCATAAAACGCACCTGGACGGTCATAAACTCCTAAAACTGGTAAAACTGACCAACCATTAGCTATGCTCTGTCGTATTTTTGTGTCAATTTTCCGTGAAGGAAGACACAGAAGTGCTTTTAGCTTAATTCGAGAGGTCTCGCTCGCTTCAGTCTTTTTGTTCAAACCCTTCCTTATCTTCTAACTTACTTGGGGGCACTCAAATCCCTATGAATATCACTATTGCGTATATACTTAGGAGCACCCACCATAATACGAAGGACACTGTTCTAGAAAGGTTATATATCAACACCTTATTGTACGTTGTCAATCCAGACCCACAACCTAGGAGCCAATCATTTTCTCTACATTTGTTTTCTACTTTTATTTATTTTTCTTCTTTATATATGTTATTTCCATCTGATATTGACATCCAAAGTCATACTTAGGTATTTTGCTGTGTTTTGGATTGATACTTTAGCACCATTCAAACTCAATTGTTGCGGTTAATTAGTGAACCAAATTTTTGTTTGTGAAATTCACATGTACAGATTTACTTTTATTTAATCTTATTTTCGATTCATTCAGAGTTCATTGAATAACTAACAATAGTTCTTAAAATATAATGAATATCATTTTTGAGACTCAATAACATTTAGAAGCAAAATTTAAAAAAAGGAAATTATTGCCTATTGTTTTTTAACTCTTGTTCGATCTTGGTTTCAATCAGTTTCTACTACTCGCTTCGAATATATACTATTGAAGTACACTCAATTCTCAAACTATCTGCGAATATGTTAGTCAAAAATTTTAAAATTTATTTATGCATTGATTTTTAATAATTGAAATCAATCACCTTAAAATTTTATCTAAAATAACTTATAAAAGGTGCCAATCTGAATTACAATAAGTATGAACACCTTTTAAATAATATTCATAAGTGTTCATACCGATTTATAACGAAATTGTAATTATACATATATTTTCGAAAATTGAATTTTAAATATGAATAAATTATACACATCAAATGATTCCACATTTATGTATATTTTCTACATCTTTCTTCTTAATATCATACAGAAAACCAATTATAATGAAATTTTCTGATAACCTTTAAATTTTCACAAAAAAATATTACCTTATTTTTAATCATTATCAATGGTCCTCTTATCATAAAATTTACAAGAATATCAATTTCATTTTAATATAAGAAAATTGTATTGGTGAAATACCGAAAAAAAGGGTCTACATAAATTTTTTCCTTTTTCTTATTTCCTTGAAGCGAAAAATCCTTCAAGAAATAAAATTAATGAAAATGACATATTCGGGTTCTATACACATAAACATATACATACACCTACATACAAAAAAATATTAAACCTATCCACAAATAATGAAATTCTATTATGAAAATGAAAAATTTGATTCTTTTGGACACGCAAACTTTTGTAAAAATTAAAATACAGACAAAAAAAAAACTTTTTTCTTTTTGTTCTTGAATTCAAATTACTTCAATCTTTCTAAAATTCTAAATGGTTCGCGTTACAGTGAAAAATGAAAAAAAAACCTTTTGCCATTTCGAATATTTCGAGAAATTGTGAATGATATTGTCATTCAAAAGGAAAAAAAATAACCTTAACCTTTACTCGTTTCCATGATTTTCTTTTGTCACTTTGAAAAATTTCTAAAAATTATGTCAAAAATTAAGTATGGCCACCATCTAGGTGTAATGAATAAAGGTTTGTTTCCAGTATGAAAGATGAAAATCTTGAAATTTTTATCTTGAATTCTCTAAAGTTATCAAATGTTTAAGTTTCACTTTTAGAGTATCTTCTAAAAAAGACTTCCATGAAACCATTTTTGGGTAATATTAAAAGTATAACAACTTTCTTTGCAAATGTAGTAAAACTTATTGCATTCATTTATTTCAAAAATTATATTTTCTTTTCATCATTATTTTAAGACTCTTCTCAATTTAAGTCCAGTTTATTATTCTAATTTCGCAAATCCAAAGGAATTTTTATACCTGTACAAAAGTATGTTCAAAGAATATACTAAATTTGCCATACCCTTTGTAACGCTAAAAAATAATGATTTGAGGTATAGACTCAAGTATACGTTTTTGACCATAGCGTCGAATTCTGAGCCGATTTACCTTTATCTGTTTGTCTGTTCGCCCGTCCCAACGATATCTCAAAAAATAATTGAACTAAGTTTACCAAATTTTCACAAATGATTTATTATAGTAAATGCAAGAATCGTATTTAAATTGGTTATGATACTAAAGGTACTGTTTTGGGTGCCTGCCATACAACTTTCAAATTTATTTGGTTATATCTCAGAAACTATAAAAGCTGTGGTGTTAAATTTTCGCACAAGCGAATATTATATTAGTAGGACCAATGTGTTTGATAAAAGTCGTTGAAATTACTTAGCTCCTTATGGTAGCTGCCATACAACTTCAACAATATTTTAGGCATATCTTAATTAAATGATTTGAAACACAGTACTGAAATTTTGCATAAATTAATATGGTAATATGGCAACTGAAAGTCATAGTCAGCTATGACATATTTACTTGTACATAGGATAACAAATTCGTGTGGGTATCATAGAGCTGAAACGATCAACTCTATTTTTTCTCGTTTTAATTTAAAATTTTTCTTTTTCTTAAAATATCCTTTTCATGTTTTGAATTTTGTCAATTATTTTATTATTATTTATTTAAATAAATCTATTATTTTGTATTATTTTTAGGCTAAAAAAATGTGGCATCAAATGTCTGATGAACAAAAGAAAACTTATGGCGATGACTATTATGAAGCTGCAATGACTTCCGTTGAAAAATCATATCGTGTTGTAAGTTATTGCACAATATAAGTAATACATTAAAATTTGAATTAAAAATAAATTTTCAATATAACTATTAACTGCTTACACCATATTTTGCAAAAGTAACCTATAAATAAGTGTTGTATAGAAAACCAGTACATTACTTACGTTCCATACAGTATATTGACTGGTTAAATGGTTACAACTTATTATTTGCAGGTTATTTTGCTACAAAAATCACTTAATTCTCTTTTAGATTCATTTAATTTTTTTTCCTAAACTTTAAAACTAAAACACTTCATTTATGTCAAATTTTTTTTTTTTAAATATAATTTTTTAAAATGTATTCTTTAATGTAATTTTTAATTTATATATATTATTTATTTTCTTATATAAAGTTTGCTGATATTCAACCAGCAATTCGTGTTGCAATTGATGCTGTTTCACGTACTTTCCCAATGGCACGTTATACACCAGTTACTGTACCAGAAAGGATTCAAATGTTTATTGCTGAACATTTACCATCCTCTGTATATGAGATCATTTTTCAACGTAAATAAATAAATTTTTTGAAATTAACATAATATTTTTTTTTTTAAATATGAATCAATATAATAACAACAGTAATACAACAAGATTCAATTATTATTATTACTGTAATATTCATTATTATTTAAATAACATCATAATAATTTCAATTAAATATTATGCAACAACAATGAAAATAATTCTCCATAATTACTGAAAAAAAAAAAATCTAAATCAAAAAAAAAAAAAAAAATACTACAATATAACAATAAAATATAATGTTATATAATATATAAGTATATAAGTATTTATTATTAAGTTATTAAGATAATTTTTAAGCAGCGAAAAAAACATCAAAGGGAAAATATATTTTGGCTTTTTCTCTTTTTTTATAAAATACACAGAAAGTTACACACACAAACAACATCAATTTATAAAAATTATATATAATATCCTTTAAGGATAATTTTTTTTTTAGGATTTAAGAAAAAATGAAAAAAAAAAAAATATATATATTAAAATCTTAATCTCTTTGTTTTTTAATAACTTTGTTTTTTTTTTTTTAAATAATTATTTTTGTTTTTGTTAAATTAAAATAATTTTGAAAAAATTTTTTTCAAATAAATTTTAAGTAAAAATTTTTAGCGTTAAAAAAAATCTCACACACAGATTCATCCTTTTTTGTTATGTTAAATTTTTGTTTTTTTCGTGTTTTTCCTCATCACGGTAAATTTTGTCTCACTTAAAAATTTTAAGTTTCCTAGTCCTTCATAATTTTATGTGAATCTCCTTGCATTTTATATTTTAAATTGAATGTTTAAAAATATTTCGAAAAATAAGTACGAATAATTTTTATAAATTTTTTAAAATTTTTAAATTTTTTAATTATTTATGAAAAAAGTTTTAAATATATTTTGTAATAGATGGCATTTTTAAATATTAAATTATTTATTTTATACATTTCATTCAAATTTACTATAAATATTTACTATTTTACAGTTATATACAATTTTTTTTTATATATATACAAAGCTTTCTATATTTTATGCTATAACTATTTTTATCATTTGGTTTTTTTTTTTTTTGTGAAACAATTTTTACAATGATTTCAAATAAAATGAAAAAAAAAATATGTTTAAGAAACAAAAATTTATTTATAAAAAAAAAATTAAAAAATTATTTTAAATTAATTATTTTGTAAATTATTTTTAATTTTTGTTTAATGAACTTAAAAACAAAATTTTTTTTTTTTTGGAGTGACTCAAATAAAACTGGTAATCGAAATACAAAAATTATTAAATGTGTTTTTTTTTTTTTAATTTTTGTTATTTTTAATAATATTTTAATAATTGTATATGCAGGTATATTACAACAGGAAGTTTATGTATTATAACCGAATATTATTCAACTGGTCTGATAGAATTGAACTTTGATTTTCTAATGGTAATGATTCCAAAGCTTATCAACATTAGACTTTTAAAAATGCCCCAATTAGTTCGGCAATATTTGTAATGATATTATGTTATATAGAGTGCCAAATCTCAATAACAACACTATTATTGCGGCCAGTATCCAATATAGACTGTCGTCAGAATAGCATTGTCTCGAGCAAGATCTCGCCATAAGTCCATTCGATTTGGTAAGGTTGTATTTTGGCTACATTTTTCTTGCCGTCCCGAATATGGACATGTTTCCCAATGTAATGTAAAGGTACATTTTCTGAGGCAATGCTTGTAAGGTTGCCGTGCTGGGTTCTGTGACAAACATTGTAGACATCTTTGGCCATCTTTCTGGGACTCGTTAAATCTTCACTCTACCACGGAGAATAAGTTTTCATGGAGTATTTTAGAAGGCAGGAGGCTCTTTTAAAATACATCCATGGCTCATATTCATGACCTTTTCAAACCTGTTTACTTGAATCCTCAACTCCTCGACACCGTGAATATTGTTCTTAATATTAGGTATGGTTCTAAGATTTTCTCACAAGATTTCTCTAAATTTAACCCAATTCGTTCTTCTTAGATTTCTATATGTGATGAGATAGATAAGACACTCTGGAGTTCTCAACTAAACAGCTCTTTATTTTAAGTGTTATATATCTAGGGCATCTTCCCAGCCAAAAAAGCTGTTTATATTCGAAAAAATAAAAGTGAGAGTGTTGTCCCTATTTGATACTTCTTACTGTTTAAGATAAAATCATATAAGAACTCATATCTTTCCTTTGTCTCCGGGCTCGCTCAAAGAGTGTTATTTGCCTCACAATGATCAAATTTGACTAGGTTAGTGCGACCGCCGGCACCATTTCATCGACGTCAGAAGGTGAGGTTACCACAGTCAAATCCACGATGCTGAAATAATAGCACAGAAATGATTTTATGTGTCTTTTAATTAATGTACAGGATCTAAGCTTCTTACTTCTCTCGTTTTACTAGCCTACGGAATAGGTTATATTTTGGGGTGCTAAGTGTATTGATCCTATTACTGTACACTCATGGAATCCGGAATCACAGAGCGATGTCGACGTCTCGCTCATCTAGAAAGAATATCAGGTTATCCCAGACGCATCTCGAGTACTTGAGATTAAACCGGATTACCGTCATTTTCAATATCAGTACTACTACATTATATTTTTGTATGTTTAAAAAATTTATTCAACAGATGATGCCTGAGTGGGTGACAAAATTAATTTTTCTTCTGTATGGATGACAATTCGGTAATTATAAAATTATATTAAAAAAATAAAACAAGAATATTTGAAATTTATTTGAAATTTTATTCGGTTTTTTGGTTTAGTGATTTTTTTTTTTTTTGTTTTTTTTTTCATACTTAAATTTTTTATTTATTTTCTTTCATTTTTGAAGAAGTTTTTAATCTTTCACAAAATTTTTTCTTACAAACATTTTTATTTGTTTTTTTTTTTTTCTTGTATTATTAAATTTTCATGCTTCCTTATTAATTTGTTTATTAGTGATATTTTTGTTTTTACTATTTTAGTGTTTCTGAAATGCAAATAAAAGTGCGATTATTTTTGTTCTTCTTTTATTTTTTATATAATTTGCAAATATTTTATTAAATAATTTTTAATGATTAATAATAATAATTACAATTTATTAATTTTTAATTGCTTGTAATAAATAAAAAAATATATTTTCATTTCATATAAATATACTTGTATTATTATACATTATTCATATTGTATAACTAATATTTTATTACTATTTAAGAGAAAAATAATTTATAATTTAATTTTTCGTTTCGGTAAAAATAAATTCGGAATTTAAAATAGTAATACATATAAAAGCTATTCTTAAATGAAAAAACGGCACGCAATTATGTAGAAAAATATTATTGATTTTGATATTTTATGTAAAATGTAAATTTATACAAAATGATGTTATCGTACACGGCTTAATTTCTGGATGTCGCAGTGAATAAACACTTAAAATTTTTCATATTTCAAGTCTGTACGTGCAATTATATTTTATGATTAATAACATAAACATAGATGTAAACTACTTTTGAGAAATGTAGAATACTAGCTGAATATAAAACTATTATTTAATTTATGATTTTTAAGAAATTTACTTGAAATTTACTCATAAGTGACCAATCCACTTCGATAATAATTATTTATTTATTTATTGAATCTAATATTTTTGAATATTTTTATTAAAATGCAAATTCATATATGACATTTTTCTTAACACTTGATTCAAACCATATTCATATATAATTAAATATTATGCTTTAAATTTGCGATTAAATTTAAAATTACATTAATTAACATAATAATATTAAAAGGCAGTTAAAATATCTTAACATTATAATTAAAAATTTAATATTACATTAAAATTAAAAGTTTATTCCATAGCAGTAAAAAAAAAGCAATATTTTTCTATATTTTTCTTTGTTTAAATTAGAATTTTATAATTAAATATTTTTAATATTAGTAGTATTTTGGTAGGAAAAAAAATTAACATACAATAAAAAAAATATGTAAAATATTTATTTAATCACAACTTTTAATAGTTTTTATAATATTTCATAATATACAATATTATAAATTTATACCAAAGTAAATAATTTTTCATTTCATCTTCATAATTAATAATAGTAAACTAATTTATTATTATGTATTTAATATTATTTTGTTATACTACTTTTTTACACATAAAACCTTATACAAGTGATATAATATTATAATTTAATTATCAATAAAATTGTCATTTAATATTCTTAATTCATTTGAATGATGATTTTTCATCGATAAAATCAAAAAAATATTTTATTTGTAATAATTATAATTACGACAAAATTAAATACTTAAAATATAATTAAAATTTATTACATTTATTTATAGTACGTTAATCTATATTACAATATATTATTTATATTTTATTATGGCTATTTAAAATTTTATTTCTTAATGCATATGAATTAATTTCCTATATTTAAAATTACTGTCAAATTTAACAATAGATATTCGGACAGATCTTAAAATAAATATGAAATGTCAAAAAATTACTGTAACGTTCGAAAATAAAATGTTGCCGTTGCGATTTTTTTTTTGTTTTTCTAAAATAATAAAAACTACCTAAAAATTTGAAATTTTTCATTTGTGAAAATTTCGAAGTTTATTTTTGTTTACGAAATTTAAACGAAGGCATTATCATTTGAATATTATGAATTATGATTATAAAATGAATAAAATAAATTATTCTCAAAGCACTTAATAATAAATTCTCTTAATTGAGAAACGTTCTTATAAAAATAATACAAATGGACGAAATTTTTTTTTCGTAACTTAATAAATTATTTCGTTTCATAATAACTTATAATTACTGTTGTCTGTTATATGCGCGTATTATATAAAAGAATGTATGAACTTTAAAAATTTTATCGATATTATAATTATTAGTTATTATATATATATATATCGCTTTTATCATAATAATTTTGAAATAATTTTGGCAGCGGTTTTGGCATTTAAAAAATATTCATTTTAACTAAATGAATTTCGAATTGTTTTTATACTAATATTTGAATTTTCTCTCAAATATAGGTTAATGTTCAATAAGCGTTTATTTTTAATCTCACAATATTCTTAAATTGATACCCATAACGTGGGCGTCATTCCGAGAATTCTCCTACACACCTAATGATAGCAGTAATGATAATGTAGCAGTGGTCTTATTCTACAGCAAACAGTTACATATATATTTGAAAAGCCGTAGGCAGAAAACGATGATACGATATAAATGCTAACGGTTTCATGTAAGTCATATAAATTTTATTATACATTTCTTTATATTCTATCTTTCAATTTTAATTGAATTCGATAGGATTTAATTTGATCTATTATATTACTTTGGTTGTACTATATTCAAACGAAAGCGACGACAAAATGCAGGCGATTGTTCAAAAAAAAAAATTTGTTGCAATCGATCAACCATACTGGAATCAAATTATAATTTTATACAATTTTAGATTTTAATCACATATACAATACCAATAATAAATGAATATTGTTACTTTAATTATGCGATTTAATTTCGATCCGTTTTACATTCGATACACTGATGTGCGAAATTTGAATAGAGTATGCCGAATGCCAGATCCATTGATTTTAATATTATAATTCTTATATTTAATTAAATTAATTAAAATTAATGTATTATTATATTTTCTTTTTTATATTTTCAGATTTTTTCAATAATATTATATATTTTATATTTCGGAATTTAGGCAGCTATTAGATCTACGATTTTTTTTTTTTTATTTTTATCGATATTTTCGATTTTTTATTTCGATATTATTATTTTATAAAATAAAATATAATTATAATTTTGTCGTAATTTATAATGTATACAAATAGAAATATATGTACGTATATGTATATAGGGTTAAATATGTATCATAGGGAATACAATGTAAATAGGTATAGTAAGTATGAAAGTGAGGTTAGTATTATAGTTTTTTGTTTTTGTTAATAAGGAATTATTTTGAGGTCTTTTTTAATATTTTTGGTTTTATTTTTCGGGTTATACATTGTGTGTATGTTGTATATAATTAGATTAGGTATAATATGGGTTACAAAAATTTTTTATTTTCCTTTATTTTTTGTTTTTTTTTTTGTGTTAATTTCATATTGTATAATATGTATTAATTTTAGTAATAATTTGTAAAATTTTTTAATCAATTATTTTCTTGAATTATTTATAATGATTTGAGATTATTATTTGTTTATTTTTTTTTTAAATATTTTATTTATATTATGAGAATTTTTAATCAAATTTATTTTTAAATTTTTTTCATTACAAATTTTTTATACAATATAATAAATGTGTTTAATTTGTTGATAAAATTGATTAAAACTTAAGAAAAATTACTATATAAGTATTTTTGTTATTGATAAATGAAAATTTAATTCCATAATTTTATTTTTGTTTTCTTAATCAAACATAAATTCTTCATTTTTTTCAATTCATCATAATTACATTTTGTTTTTTGATTTCTATTAACACTCAGTCTTAAATTTTATACAATTTCTTTTAATAATGTTTTTCGTTTTTTTTTTCCTACTTTGAAAAAATAATTAAATTTTTAAATTTTATTTTATTCTTTTTGCTTTATTGTAATTGTTTTTTTTTTAATATTTTATGTTATTTTAATTTATGATTATCTGTGTTTTTTTTTTTGTTTTTTTTTTTTTTTTATAATTTCTTTCCAAAAATAAATTATTTTAAGCACAAAACAGACTATCAAAACGTAATTTGTTAATTTTCATAATTAAAAAAATTTCATTTTTAAAATATTATTCTATTAAATGTTATGAAACATCACTATTTTACTATACATAAATTTTGGGCTTTATAATATTATATAATTATTATATTGTTCTAACCCTTTCAAAATTTTTTAATCATTCAACCTACTATGTATATTAATTTTTATTGCAAAACTTTTGAACTATAACAGCTGTTTTATATAACATTTTATGTAAATGAAAATTAGCAAATAAAAATGTAAAATTAGCGAAATAAAAAATCAAATAAAATATTAAATCATTTTAGCCTATACACACATATGCACATATATAGAACACAATTATCATAATATCAAAAAAATTAACGAAAAAATAGTTACCATTAATATAGATTGTTTAATGGATTTAAGTGAATTTTAAAAATTTAGATTTGAATTCATTTTCTGACAATAAATAAGGAGAGATAAGCTAATATAACATATATAATAAAGAGTTATAATAATAACTCTTTATGGAATTATTCTCGGAATTGTCAATTCACGTAAATATTGTAAGACGAAAATATTTTCTTTTAGCGAAAATTTTAAATTTACCGAAATATGTATGTATATACTTCGAATGTAGTTTTAATTCGTCACTTTTTATTTTGCGTGTATTTTGCGTGCTTCTCAACTTCTATTTAATTGACAAATTATTTTTAAAATTATTATTGTAAAATTTTCGCTTACTTGTGCAAATTAGTTTTTCTTTAAATCAATTAATTATTACTTAATAATTCAGAAAATATTTTAATAGTATTAAAATAGTATTAATGTGCAACCATCAACCTTAGCATTTTACAAGTTAAAACTATTATATTCATTGTTAACTTCCGTATTATTCTAAATTTAATTCATAATTTTTTTTTCCTCTGTTTTTATTCCTTGTTATTATACATTATATTTATAACACATTTACATGTATGCAATTTTGTATTTTTTTTTTTTATTTATTTATTTTTATTTATTTATAAATTATTATAAACCTTCGTTAAAATTATTTTTAAATAATAATTCTGTATTATCAACTCTTTTTAATCTACTTTAAATTACCGACAGTATTTTTCCATTTAATTTAATTATTTCGACATAATAATAATAATAATAATGTTATATTTGATTTATGGGTAATATTATATAATATTTAACTAATTATTCGAATAATATATAAAAATAATTATTATAAAATAGATATTTTTCGTGACAAAATCACAAATTTTTGGCAGTTTTTATTTAACATTATAGTAATATTAGAGTATGAATATTTTTAATGAATGATGTTCTGCAACTAAAACAAAACGTTAATTATGACAGAAATAAAAATATAAAATATATGTATATACGTACATAATAATATATAATTCGATTATTCGTCTAACCTATTACATTTAATAAAAGCAAATTAATATCATATCGAAAAAAATTATAGTGTATCATACGAGTAATAATATTATGGACTCAAACCGAAATTCATTTAAATATTAGTAATAAGCATATAAGCTGAGTGATATAAATTTTTTGAGTGATACCAAATTTTTTGTGTCAGTAAGCGAATCATTAAGTATAACGTAATAATGATATTAATAAATTGATTCTCACTTTTATTGTAAGTTTCACTGGTAGCACTGAAATTCGGAGAAATTACGAATTTCATATAGTAAATTCCGTAGTAGTAGAATTGGATACCGAAATTCGTAATAGAGTAATTATTAATCACACTCGTATTTAAAAAAAAATATATGTCAAAATTCTACTAATGGAATTTTTAAACGAAGATAGCCAGTATTCAAGAGTGGTCGGTTAATTTTTTTTTTAAGTTTTAATTTATTTGTTAAATTTTTATTATGTAAAAAAAGGAAAATTCAAATATAGAGTAGTATTTTAATTTAAATATTGACACTTGATAGCTTAATTTTTGGTCACAACGAAATTGACAACGATTTTGACACTCCGAAAAATAATGTTGCCATAGCAGATTTATAATATTAACGAGTGAGATTTTCAATTACTCAAAAATCTACGTAAGTAACATAGTTTGAAAATCGTAGAATTCTACGAGTGAGATTTAAAATAAGGGTCTCAATTTTATTAGAGCGGCAGTTTTGATTTAAATATCTTTCTTTTTTGTCTTTTGACATTTTGAATCTTTTATGAAATATAACGAGTGATTCTTTTTTCTTTGTGAATATTTCATCAGAATCACATTATTAATTTATTATTATAACTTAAATATTCACGTTGGTACGATTTGGATTTTGGTGGAATATTAAAAATGGCAGTTTTTTGTAATAAAATATTAAATTTTTTTTTGACCTGTCGGTAATTATTTAAGTATTTGTATAAGATTAAAATGTTTTTTTTAGCATGAAATACTTACAGAATTATTATTTATACCAAATTTTACAAATTTTTGAATTATTTTAATTAATTTGTAATTATATTCGATTTAATTGATTAATTTTTTTTTATTAATAAAAATACAAATACAATGCTATTTGTTTACTTATTATTTTCATTAAAAAGTACTGAATTTTATTTTTCTTGTTAAAATGTACAATTTATTTAAAAAAGAAAATCTTTGCATTTTAGGCAAAAATAAAGTGCCAATTTTTTAATTTCTATATGCTTTTCATTTAAGCATTTTGAATAAAATTTCAAAATAGCTATTTTTTATTTTAAATTTTTTTTACAATTTAAATATGAGAATTTGAAAATTTTAAAATTTAAAATGCATCTTCCATTCTTTTTTATATTGCAAATCTAATATTCTTTTATATCGATTCTCGATATAAAGAAAAATTTGCGATGCTTTACAATCGATTTTAATTGGCTACTAATTATTACAAAAACGATTTATTCAGAAAATTCAATGTACTTATTATTGCTATTCAGCATTTTTTACAGAAAGGTTACAAGAGTTTTATGAAAATAAATTAAATTAAGTGAAATTGTTTATATTTCATTGAAATAATTTTAAACTTAAAATTAATAGAATTAGAATAAACAGTTTTACATAATTAAACGAAAATTTTTAACCAAAATTTAATAAATTTAGATTTTTTAATTGACATGTCCATATATACGAGTATTTAGCGTAGCACTATCATCAATACTTTTATATGAATGTATATAAGTATTTTACATTCTATTATTGGAACAACATTTCAATTATAAATTACATAATAATATTATTACCTGATATATTAAATAACATTCTCTAATGTACATAATTACTTATATATAAACTAAGTTAAGTGACATGTCAATTTTATTTTGAGTATATGAAAGTTTTTAAGTTGTAGAATATTTACCGTAATAATACTTAATAATAATTTTGGATGTGAGTATGTGACATAAATGACAGAAGTTCCTGTAATAGAAAAAATGAAATTTTTATTAGTTCTTTCTTATTTTTTTATACAAAAAATTTTATTGACTAAAAAATTTAATGTTATTCTAGGGGCTGCCTTTTAAACATCAGGTTAAATTTTATATTAAACATAAACTTGATGGGTATCTGATGTGTAATTGAAATCTGATATAATAATTAAATCTCATAGAAAAATTAGGTCCCATCACTACCCGATCATCATCTGATTTTCTCTATCAAGTTTTTAAAAACAATTTTTTTCATTCTGCGGCGATCAACTCAGTTTTCATAACTCAGAATTCAATATTTAAAATTTTATACATATTTTTTACTATATTTTTGGATTATAATATGTTCCTATGCTTATGCTTTTATTAATATAAGTAATTGACTTTTCGTAATCAAAAAAAAATTATCGAGATTTATCAAAACGCACGATTTTCTATTCTTATAGAAATTGACAGGAGCAAAAATGAATTGATGACAGGAGCAACTCTTGTGAATTCTGTATACAAAAAATCATTATTGTAATGGAACGTTCTAGTTTTTGTTGATAGTATACCGGTTATTAATTAACTACTGATATTGATGATAAAGTTATATGCAAAGTGAACTTTAACAAAACTTTAAAATGCAACTTGCCTCCAAACTTATAAAGATATAGTGACTCTTGGTTATTAGAAACTATTAATCGATTATATTTTGGAGATTTAAAACTTCTGGAAAACATTAAATGCAATTTACCATTAAACTATAAAAATTTGAGAAATTTTTGTACAAAACATTCATAATTATATTAATAATTTTATTAAACCTCAAATAAATTGCAAAATAATAATTTATTATAGTATGTTGGTCTACAAAATATAATGAAAAATTTTTATAATCTATACAAAATTTAAAAGGTGTTATTTTTTTTAAATTTTATTCTGATTTATTTTTTTCCTGGACCACAACGTAATTCACAATTTCAATGAATAATTCACAATTCACATATACATACATAAACATAAGCTACACATATTAAAAAGCTATCAAACCAAAATACTAAGTTGAATTAAATTTTTTTTTAATTATACAATAATATTAATGATTACTGCTTTTTAATTACCTACATATATGTGGCACATTTAAAATAAATAATAATACTAAATATGGTTAAAAAAATTTTAATATTTAAATAATTAGTAGAATTAAATAGGTTTATGTACTAAAGTGAAATTGTTCTAGTCTTTTGTATTGTTAATAAAATTTTAAATTTTAGCACTTTTCCAATAAAAATTGAAAAGACGTGGTTATTAGTTTTACTAAGTCCGTCCATAGTGTCCGCTTATAAAATTTCTACACTCGTGAAAATAGAAAGCTGAAATTTCACACGTACATAGAATACATAGTCATCTTTACTATAGAAATTTATTTCCGCAGATGAAAGTTTGTACATATTTTACTCCCCATCCCCACCCCCACCCCATCAACAGATATAATTTTTTTTTAACTCATACTCATACATTATTTTAATGAAGAAATATTATAAGCTGCTTATGTTTAATATACATAATTAATTATTATTAGCAAACAAAAATTTAAGACACATACTTAAGTTCTAAAAACACGCAAATATTATGTTAACCCAAAAAATTAATTGTAAAGAAACAATAGAAAGTCTATACTATAATTAATCTTTAATATAGAAATTATATTTAATATCAAATGTTTATTTTTATCATTGATTTTTTATAGAAATTTTCGCACTTAATTAATTTAAAATATTGCATAATTAATAGGCGTATAAAATATTATAATAATACTGGTACTGTTATTATAATAATAAAGTTGATAAATATAGGTAAATATTATTTTAATTTTAAAATATCATGCAGGGACCCAATAATAATTTTATTTTCATTGGATATATTATGTGTTTACTTTATCGATAAAACAAAATAAACATGACCTTTAGAATAACATAATCACATAAGGAAAAATACACAGAAGTACAGAAACACACAGAGTGTATACAGAAAGCGATGGTTAATTCGCTAAAAAGAACATAAATTATAAGCGTAAACCTTTTCTTTTTGTCACACACTCTATTAAAGTTAATTGTGTCTTAAAGTTGGTTAGATTATTTCTTAAAACTTGAGAGATAAAATGACTTTTAAAAGAAACTTTACAGATAGTAATTGAGAACAAAAGCTTTTTTCCAAATTACACGTTAGAAAATCTATTATAGTATATACATAGTTAAGTGAATTGAAAACCGATAGCCTCATCTTAATTTCTACTTCAAATATTTCGCGATAATTTTTTTTTCGGCCGAAACCATGCTATCATACTCTGCCTTGGACAGTCTTGCACATCCAGTACATAAATATCTACGCATACATAATAATAATAGAAGAAATAATAATAGAACAATATGTATACTCCAATACAATATAATTTTTTTCATAATTATTAGTTTTAAATTAATAAATTAATTTAAAAATAACACTTATTAAAAAAGAAAATATTGTGATATTGAAAATTTTTTTCGCATAGTTAACAATATGTAAAAAAATTCAGTATGTTTTAATATACATACAAATATACATACAAATAAGTGGTTTATTTTAGTAATCAATCATAATAATGTTTAAAATTGAGTATGTCAACTCTATGATACTCTCACAAACGTAGTGATTCTAAAACTTGCAACGTTTAAATGACTGGATAGCTAGATCACTTTAGCATCTAAATTAAATTAATTTCCGGCAATCATCATGAGAAAAAACAGGTTTGTCTAATATGTACTACATTTCATATTTAGAGCACACAAAGCTTATATAATTGTATTTGTAATCGGAAATACATTCAAACTACACTAAGTATAACTAATTCACCTGTGATAATTAAAAGAAAATTACAAGACGGCAGTTAATTTATTTTTATTTACAAATATTAAAAGATTTTAATAATTTGTGTTACAGTGCGAATCGTTTTTAAGTTGTCATATAAAGTTTCCCACATAGTAAAGCAAAATGCTAACTTAAATACACCCCTGTATTTTAATATGAATTAGTTAATTTTTTTAAAATAATTATAATTGAGGTTTTAAAATACAATATCACTTTTGATCTGAAAACAAATAATATAACCACGCTTTTTCCAAAATAAAAAAACAAAACCAAGGATAAAGGAATCGTGTTATGTGCTCGTTTTTACTTCTTATATAATATTATTTAAAAAAACAATACTAATCTAATAATATACTAAGTCAGGTCTCTTGGAACTTTAGTCATTTATTATTATCGTAGAGAAAATATAAAAATTTTTATTAAAAATTCTAATACTTTTAAAAAAAAATATTCTCTTAACTTTATTAATATGTAAATTTAAGGTATAATGTAAAAATGCTTACGATAAACAAGAAATTTTTAGAATTTCAAATATTTTTTTTACATGAATCAGCAAGTAAAACTCAAATAACAACAACATAAGAGTGGATCTATAGATCCCGACTATAACATGAATATTCTAGAAAAAAAACAGCTTCCATATAAAGCAATTTATTCATATTTTTTAATTTACTTTAAAGGATAAACGTGTACGTCTTTTACACACACAGAACACATCTTTTTTTTTTTAGTAGGTAAAATTTTACACAAAAATATTACGGATAATTTATAGCGTAACTCATAAAGTTCTGTATAAATAAATGATTAATATAAATGTTATGTAAACACAATAATCAGTATCACGTTGTTTTTTTTTCTAAGAAAACACAAAAAATTTATTAAAAGCGAAAATGAACAAGTTTAGAAGGGCTTAAGGAATGGATAAAATTTTCTTAGAACATCTACATACTTATACTTCAATTATTAATAAATTTTCTTAAAATATTTTTACGTGTGTAAACATTTTATTATTTATAAATGGAAATAATGTTACCAGTTATTACTTCATTTAGTCAACAAAATGCTTAAAAGTCGACAGGAGACTCAAACCCACTAATATTATAATTAGAAATCTAGAAAGATCTATAAAATAGTTAACTATCAAACGCATTAAAATGCTATGTTTACTTTTTGACATTTAAAACAAAATTAATCAGAAACTCCGCGGCAACTTGCCAAATTTACTTAGAATATTAATTGTCTATCTGCCCACCATTATAATATTAATTTTGTTATTTTATTAGAATGAGTTTATGTACTGAAAACAAGACATCGGCCGAACTGTTGATTAATTTTATATGAAAACTTAATTTATATTTATTGGATGACATCAACATATCAGTAAAGATAACAACACTAGTTTTCAAATGGAATTGTTTTTATTAGTATAGCAGTAGTAATAGTAGTAGTAGTAAAAGTATAAGCAATAATAGTAGTAGTACTAGTAGTAGTAGTAGTAGTAGCAGTAGTAGTAGTAGTAATAGTAGTAGTGGTAGTAATAGTAGTAGTAGTAGTAAAAGTACTTGGAACACCGCCGTCACGCGAAAGCAAAAAACTTAGTCATCAAGAGATCCATCGGCAAATCTCTATAATACATAACATCCTTCCATTTTGCTCAAGAAACAGCGACTCGACTGCCTCTTTTCTCGCCAGTAAAGCCAATAGAGCCACTGTTCCCGCCCCCACCATCCTTGATGTCGTATATACTTGAATGTTATTGCCACCCTAAACCACTTCTTCTTTCTCCTATAATTTACTTATTTATAATGCCAAATGTTCGCCCAAATGCAAAGCACGGAACCATCAATTTCTGTCATCTCACCAAACGTCTGTACGTAGCCTACTCGTCAGTTTTTTCATTCAGCCTGATATTTATATAAATAAAATTACAAATACATGAAAAACATTTTCAAAAACTACAATAAAATGTGTTGTGGTAACACTTAATATTCAACCCATTTAAAAAATATGATGCATTAATATAAAAAAAAAAATTTTTTTGTTTTTAATAAAAATCCACTCTAATACTGATGCAATCACAAAAATTTATAATGCAATAAAATTTTAAATTAAGGCCATATAATTTATGGTATTATAGAATTCATATACATATCTAAATATACATACATATATGTATGGGTATAATTCATAAATATATTTACACAGAATACTCCTGTGGTACAGTTCATAAACTCGTATTAGAGCCCACATTTAATTTATATTTATCTTAAAATATCATAAATGTTTCATACTACATACATATATATATATATATTGCTAAATTTGAACACTAATACATTCTTTAATATAATGCAAATTTTAGTATATACACATTAATTTGCAAAAATATTTAACGAGTATTATAGAGAAAAGATATGATAACTTAACCTTCATTTTTAATAACTGATGAAAACTCAAAAATTTAATAATTACGAGCATAATATGAACAGCTTCAATAATTTATTATATTATATAAAATATATTATTATGTTATACATTGTAAAGTGTATACTTCAATGTATACATATAGAAATATTTGAATGACTCAATTATATGTGCGGGGGAAAAAAATATATACGAAAAAAAAAAACGGAAGTAATAATGTCCTTACCATATTTTAAGAAAATTTAATTTGTTATTTTTACGTATAAAGTTTTCTTTCATAATATAATAAAATCTTTATGGTGTATGCAGCGTGATTTAAATTAGAAAATACAGAAGAGACCCATTATCCTTGTTATAATAACTTGTAGAGTTTTATATGTACGTAATGCGCCTAATGATAAAATAACATGCAAATATCGCATATGCATTTTTTCATTAAAACATCATTCAAGAAGAATGAATTATGAATTTTTTATAAAATATAATATATACATATGTACTTTTCTTTCATATGCTAGATACACTTATAAAGAATGGAAAAGAAGAATAAAATAAAGAACTAGAATTTTATAATTACAGTAGAATAGTTTGAATTATGAATTTTTTAATCTTGAGTTCACTTTAACGAGCAAATTAGTAGTAGTTTTTTTGTCTTATATCAACATTTATTTTTCCATCATCATGAATATACACAAATTTTTTCCTTATTCTAATATCTTGTACACTATACAAACTACATTCTTCTATATACATATATAATTTTACATAAATGAATTATATTCATTCTGCAACATTGTACTTGGTTTGGTTAAAAATTATTTTAAATTTCATGTTGTAGTAACTATTAGGGTTGTGGTGGTGTGAAACAAAAAAAGTATAAAATGCAGAAATCACCTAATACATCAATAAATTTGTGAGGTTAATGCTGCAACTAGATAAATCGCAAACAAGTAATATTTATCATGAAGTTCTAATCTAGTTTTGGAATTATCATTTTCAGATATTTAATAACACTTTTATAGAGCTTAGATATTTGTCGAAAATGAAAAAGCATTCGATTTTATGACGCCAAAGTTAATTATCTAAAAATACAAAATTTTCTAGTTATCTAGTTATATTCTAATTTTTTTTCAAAAATTATTACGTAGCCCTCTGGTAAGTATTTTAAATTTAAAATTTCAAAAAAAAAAGGCGGTTTTGGTGGGTCGATGCAGGAGTGCACTCGGGGCACTTGCGGCACCGGTCATAGCGGGGTACGGGGTAATGAGATGGCAGATTGTCTTGCGAGGGCTGGAGCGTGCGGGGGTGCTGACATTGTGGATGGGTCGGTGCGTTTGCCGCTAGGAGCGTATCTTGACGTCATAGATGGTGAGTGTAGGAGGAGATGTGGGGTCTTGTGGGCGGAGACTCACACGTATAGGGTGACCAAAAGAATATGGCTTATCAGGGACAAAAGAAGGATGCTGTTGAGTCATGGTACGGATGATCTCAGCACACTTTTGGGGAAAATGACCATGAGGTTTGCGGTCACTACGACGGGTGAAGCATGTGGACAGGTGGGTCTAGTGGCTCGGATTGCATGAGAATTGTTGGGTGTTGGTTTTTTGGGTTGCCGATGGGTCTTTCTGTTGGCCTAATGCATGGGTTTCGCACGGGTATAAGAGTAGGGCCCCCTCTCTCACTGCTTCTAATATTACTACATTAACGAAATTACATTCTTTATTTACTCACATATACTTAAAAAAAAAAGTCCAATTATTTTTTGATCACCCTCTTTTATAATATATCTAGAATAATACATCCCTATGCATAATAAAAAGAATGTTATAACTTAACTAAAAAAATATTTTCTTATATCATTTTATGTATTCTCTTTACAATAATATGCCCCCAATATTTTTGTTTTGCATTGACTATATGCATATGGGATGAATTTTAAAAGAATGGAAAACATCGTTTCGTTTTTTATTTCTCTTTCTACCTAGATATGCGTACATATATAGATATAATGACGTAATTTATTTTACAAATTTACGTCATATATATGTGTAATGCATATATATTTAATATGTGAGATAAAATTGAGTAAAGAAATATCCTAGTTACTTTCTCCATTTCCGTTATTTACTTTCCTATTATTTACTTACTCTCTACTAATCTAAACTTAAAATAATTGAATATTAAATGAGAATATATAAAATAGTAACAAATACAAAGACAATATTATTATCTTACAAAATTTTTTTGAATAATCATTGTTGTATGTTTAATTATGTAATATAAAGTTAGTTAAAATTCTATGTATGTATAAAAGTTATTATATACAATATTGTCTTTATATTTACACAGCAGGAAAAATAAATGTTGTAAAATTAGATTTTTGCATGCTTACACAATTTCAGTATATTGAAATTTCTATACGAGTATACATAAGTAAATTATGTAAATATTATGAAAATATCTAAAAAAAAATAAAAATAATTTTATTTTATTAATTTTATTATCAAAATATTTAAATATTGAAACTAATATAAATTATAAGAACATTTTTAATATTTAACAATATTAAATTTATATGTCAAGGTTAAAAAAAAAGGGTTTCTATTATGATTTAAATTTACCTATACTTATTTTTTTTATATAAAAACTATAAATTACATAATTTTATCAATTTGAATTTAACATGAAAATTACATTAAATTACTTTGATATTGAATAACTAGACGCAACTTACAAAAAATTTACCTATTCAATTTCTTCAAAAATTAATTAAATAACAACATAAATAACATGTTCAGAATATAAAATGATATATAAAAATAATAGCCACACTACAAAACAAAACTGTTATACGGGATATACGACTATAAACAAACGATACAGATATTTAAACAGACTGGATTTCAAATTAATTGATATTTGACTGGATTTCAGATTCAATCTTGTGCCTACCTATTAAACAATGTGAAAGTGGTAAAGAGCACTAAATACTGTGGTATTACCACAGAGGACCCCGTTTTCAATACCGCTTTTCGAATTAAAAAATTTCGAAGAAGCACAAAGTGTTATCGAGAATATTATTAGAAATCGAGACAAACATTCATAGATACAGTGTATTATGCAGAAAGAACAAATAATTCAAAATAAGTGAAAAATATAAGAAGAGAAGGAAAATATAAGGCGAACTCTTGAAGAAACAGTACCATATAATAATTCGTAAAATTTTACGAACATGGAGATCTCCAAATAATAAAAACAGATGGTTAATGTAATGCACAATAACACAGTTTATAAAATCTGACCATCAAAGATTTGATCAGTCCAGATTGCCTGGTATAACACTTGCAATTATGTATAAAAATCGCAATTTTTACATAACATAAATATTTTTAATAAAGCCGCCATTCAACCATCTAAATAATGAAATTTCAAGGAATCTGGTGTTATAAGAAGTTAAACGTTTCCTATATTTTTATGGCATTATATGTGAACAATCATTTTATTATCGTAAAAATCTTCTTTAATTAATTAAGAAACTACATATAAATATTATTTAAGAATATCTGACTGAATTCTATTTAATGACGTACTAGAAAAGAGCAAAAAAAAAAACTAAATATCATTAAAAATATTACAAATCATTTAATCGTGAAATTTTTTACACACATATACTATACTGCCATCCGCAAAAATAGAAAAACCGCAAAAGAAAAACTTCCACACGCAAACTTAACTAACACACTTGTTTCTTATAGGAAAATCTCATTCAAAGAAGGATGAATTTCTTCTATCAATTATTAAAAAAAAAAAAAATTTTATATTTTTCCTTTTTTAATTAAATTATGGAAGAGCTGAGCCGTACACGAGAACGAAAGAAATTTAATTCTTGAATAAAAATAAAAAAAAAAAAACTTTAACCTTCTTATAAAAGTTATAAAATTATTAAACTACAAAATAAAGGGAAAAATAATACGCAAATAAATTTTTTTTTTACAATATGTAATTTCATAATTTAAAGGCACAATAAACAACAAAAACAAAAAAAAAAATGAGAAAAACGCAAATACTCGTATATACGCAAAATTTTTATGATAATTTCATTTTTCCTTATTTCTTTTATAAATCCTTAAAACAATAACAAAATACTTAATTCACATTTGTAAAAAATTAAAAAGAGAAAAAAAAACGAAATGATGAAAAGAAACAAAATAATTTTGATTAATATTTGACATGTAAATTTATTGATCCTTCTTGTTCTCGTCATATACTTAATTTTCAAATCATCTAATTTTTTTTTATTAAACCAAACTATACTACGTATAATAGAATTTAAATTTTTCAATCTTATTGTAGGAATTTTGTTCATCTGTCGAGTAAAGACATAATACTTGTGTTGAAGAGTTTTTCCTAAATAAAAAGTAGATTTAGAAAATTATAAAAATTAGAATTTGAATTTAGAAAATTTCTAAAAATTATTTTAAATAGAAATAGAACCTTAAAGTATGCAATATTTTTGAGCATAACAGAATGATTAGTTTTAATAAACTTTGCTATAAAAATTATTTATATGTAAAATTTCTAAAAAAAATATTATTAACTTTTCTTTTATAATTTTCAATAAAAATCATCTAGATATTACAAATCCAGTAAAAATATTTATTGCATACATTTAGGAGAACTCAAAAAAAATTTTCTTAAAATTGCAATTTGCATAAATTTTTGCATTTCTTTTCCTTTTCTCCTAATTCTTGTCCCCTTTCTCTTCCTAATCACTTATCCCTCCTGTCTATCTCTATAAACTTATAATGAAGATAATGTTATATAGGGTTTAGATATTTCAAAACGTCGAATTATATACGAACTCTGAACTATATTACATATTTCAATTCGGATTGTAGTTGATTTTTCTTTATTGAATTTTCAGCGGCATTTATTGTTTCAGTGAAATAACACTAACTGCTATTATTTTGCATTATTCAATTAATTTTCGACATTTTTTAGTTTACGAGTATAATAGGCCGTTTTCATAAACGACAACTGCGTTATATTTGTGTTCATAAACAAAATGTTGCTAATCAAGTTTGTTCATAAATATTGCTAACCAATCACAAAAATATTTACATTATCATGGCTAGCGCAATTAAATCAGTGGCACTTTTTTTTACTAGTTTTTGCAGTTTGGTTTTACATTTTTAAAATGTCTGAATCTGATCCGATTGAAAGTCAGTAAGGGTAAGAAAATATAATTTCAATAAAATTTCTTATAACGTATTTTAAAAATTTATTTAAAAATTTTTTTTTTTTTTAGAGAATTGCTAGAATAATTTTTTTTGTTTTGTTAACACAATATTGCAAAATTTAAAATAGCAAATTTTTTGTTACAACTGTTAAAAATATATTGCGTTCACATTATTGTTTTGCAGTATTGTGTTTATGAAAATGCCTAATATTTCCATTGAAAATTCTTTTGGCAAAAATTTTCCTTGTCTTAAAAACTTTAATGGTCTACTGTTATGATATTAACGGTAGAATATTTCTACAATTATTTTAAATTCCCTTTTTTACATTTCCTTCTATTTCTTTTGTTTTAACAAAATGTGTCTTACTACACAAAATTTCTATAAATATTTTGTTAATAATTTTACTCATGATGAATTTTCAAAAAAAAAAAAAATAAAAATTACAAGAAAATTTTTCTTCCATGCCTTCATTTTTATTATTCAGATTTTATTCACTTACTTTTTTGTTTTTACTTTGAATCCCTCTAGAATTCCTTGTGACAGTAACAAATTAAAAATCAGTAGAAATCTTTGAGTCCTTCTAAGCACTTGAATTTTTTTTATTATTGTCGTTTTTTTATTTTTATTTTTTACGTCTTATTTTTTTTTTGTTTTTATAGTGTTTCAAAATCAAAATAAGTTATAATAAATAATTATAAGAAGAAGAAGAAGAAGAAGAAGGAAGAAGACAAAATATAGTTATTAATAATATTTTTATGATTATTATTTTTCAATTCCTTATTCAGAAAAATACAGCAAAAAAAAAAGAATAAAAAAAGAAAATCAATCAAAAATTAATAGTTCGGTAATTTGATTGAAAATTCCATAATAGAATGATGAATTCATCTTTGGATTCTCTATTTCGATAGAGAAAGTGTCAGTTGTAAAGTGCATAAGCAACATAATTGTAAAAGAGAAATTTTTAAAAAAAATTTAAAATTATGAATATTATAAAACCAATGATGAATGTTAAAAGAATAGCTAAAAAAATAAAAAATTCTCGTAGAAATGGAAATGATGAAGATTATGTAAGTATTTTAAGCTAGTATAAGTAAATATTTGAGCTAATACTAATCAAATACGCAGAGATATTCTTTATAAAAGTGGTGATAATCGGAAAATATGTAGTGACGTATAAGTAGATTTAGTTCATTTCGGAAAATAAAATTTAAAATGTTGACTATGTGACAAAAATTAATCTAATAACCTGATAAACGTTTTATAATTTTATTTGCATTTCCTATGTTTAATAGTACTAGAACGTTGGCTGTAATATCGCATATTTTATTATATATTAAAAATATTGCAAAGAACGCGTGAAATATAAATGTGAATATCAGTAATTTCAATAGTAATGACTTTAAAGATGCAATACTACAAATTACGCAGGTTCGTGGACGATTTTTAGAAATCAAAAAAAAAAATTATAAAATCGCTGATATCAGAAATAAATTTGCTATTTTGTAATTTTTAATTAGTGCATGTTTAAATACATTTTTAAAATAATTTAATAACTCTTAGAATTATTGAAGAAATCATATATATATAACAATTATAATTTCTAAAAAAAAATTAAAAGCATATAAACCTAAATCGTCTTATACAAATTATTAGAATTCTGAAAATTTTGGGTGCTAGTTAATAATAATATAGCACCCAATATTCGTTTTAATTTAGAATTTACAAAATTATTTTTAGTATTTTAAGTTTAACAGCTCAATTAATTCATTAATAATTTTTAAATGTTTTCTTTTTTGTACTTAAAATTTTATATGTTTGTATATGTGTATGAGTTAACAAAAATTAAATGACATATTTTCTTTTCTGCATATTTCCCGATATATAAACGTTAAAGAATAATTTAGAAGATGTTATACGTAGAAATGAAGATTTTGTTGAAAGAATTTGTGCTAATGTATCAGGCTACGTAATTATTTCGAATCCATTGAAATTGGCTTTGCATTCAACATTTGATCCAACTATTACAAATGCACTTTGTAGAAATTTGGTAAAAACTTTTATACCATTGGCAGCTAGGTAAGCAAAAACAAAACAGAAAAAAAATTTTCTTAGAAAAATATAATAGTGTTTTTTTTTCTATTTGTAGTTCAGTTCGACATATTGATTCTTTTGATCGTATGATTAATATGAGAATTAAAACTCGTAAATGTGAATTTTTAATTGGTCTAGAAGATGAATTTATATTGCTTGTAATACAAGAATAATGTAACAGTAAAATTTTTTTTTAAAACAAAATAAAAATTTGTTTTATGAATGCAATGATATTTTAATTTTTGTAAAAAAAAATCTTAATTCAATAAAATAAATTGGCTATAAAAATAATTTGTTAAAATCTATTATATACTTGAACTCATCATGGCTTCATGTTTTATAAGGTTGAGTCCAAACCTGAGATTATATAAAATATCCGGTATGACAGCAACGTATATACCAGCATAAACTCGTGCTGAGTCTTTACGGTGGAGATGTATGTAATACAGAACTGTTTTTGAGCAAATTCAGAGAGTATAAATTATCGTACATATTATGTCCTCCCACAATAAGGAAGCAGTTGTCACACTCCTCTTAATTCAGATCCAAACTTTTGTGAAACTATTGTCCTATACTTTAGAATTAACAAAATAAGTAACGAAAATCAACAAGTAACGTCAATGAAGAAAGTCAAGGGGAGCAACGAAACTGCATCAGCAAATATCGAAAATGAAATTGTGGTGAACTTCGTATTATCTTTAATGTCTACAAAGGCTAGGCTTCACTACTTTCACCAGAAGAACTTCTACTTTCGCTTGAAAGTTACATGAATTTCTTTAACAAACGCTATTCAAAAAATTAGGTAACTCGTTTCAATTTCATCCAGTTCAGTTTCAGTGAAGATGATGGCTAGACTGATGTGTTCATGCTTTTTTTAACTATCTTGTAATAGTAAAGATTTTTTTTCTTCTAAAGCATTTGTTTCCTGTATTGAGATATAGCATTGAGAAAATATTATACAAAAAGTGATCTGTTCTGATTGACTGAAGCTTCCTTTCCAAAAACCTAAAAAATCCACTATGTTATAAATTTTCTCATCTCCAGAAAACTTTATTACTATTCCTATAACAGGTGTACTTTTCTTTTAAACGTAACAAATCTCATATGAAAACCAGTTGAATAAATTAAAATTATAAAATTCTAATATCCTATAAAATGATCTCAATTTGTTCAAAATAAACCCAATGAAAACATACACTTCATGTATTACAATTAATCTCATTTTCATAAAGTTGCATATATAAGGCTTCTATAGCTACAATATATTTTATATATATCTTTTATAAATTAAAAAAAAAAATTCATCCCTAAAGCAGTTTTTTGAAATTATCACAGAAAAATAGAAGTCTTCTGTGGTTACCTTTGTATTATGACAAGCTAAATAAATTACATATATGTATGTATATATATTATATTATTATGTTTTATAAACGTCAATGCATTAAATTGCATTCTCATATAGTACATATAATAATATTATAAATCTGACATTTTTCTTGTTTCCTCTATAGAGTAAAATTAAAAATTAAAAATTTCCACATTCTGTTCTAGTTATTGTGTACATACATATGTACATGAAACATTAAATTACATTATGACTACTAAGGCTATATAATATTCTCTTTAAAACCAAAAAAAAAAAAAAGAACAATAACAACAAAAATTAAAACAAAAAACTATACTTATTTTTCAACTTGTGTCATCTACAATAAAAGCTAAATAAAATTGAACAATAAATGTTTCATGTTCAAATACCTGAACATTATTATTAGGTAAACCTATAATATGTTTATATCTAATATTAATCCTTAAAAATATACTTATATTATACATACATATACATACATATGCACACAATTCACATACATGACATTAAAATTCAACTTATTTTAGAATCATTAATCATTTTATTTAACCAGAAATATAACGCAAATTATCCTTGCAAACTATATATACATATACATATACATATACATAACAGCTATTATGAACTGTAATAGTAGAATAAATGTAAAAAGTCTCTGACATATTGCATGTATACATGGTTTCAAGAATTTTTTTTTTCTTCATTTATTCTTTTATTTGCATATGCCAAAATACATTAAATAATATTAAAGATAAATGTAATAATATTGTTATAATAATCAGAAAAATAAAGAGAGCAAAAGAAAGAAACATAGATATTTTTTTTAAATGTTCATTAGCAGTTAGTAGTATGTTTATAAATTATTCTACAAAAAAAAATAACAACTTAAAAACAAGAAAAAATGAAAATTTTTCTAAGTACTTGCTTTTCTCTATTACCGTTATTGCTCAAACTAAATGAAATTATATTTTAGATTGACCATATTGCCCGTATATGAAATACGGAACATATCAAGTAACATAAGTTAAATTTTTCGAGTTCGAAAATAAAAAATATTAACTAATCGATTAAAAGTGATAGACGATTTACCGTAATCATAATTCTATGTTTTTTTTTCAGAAAACTGAACACATATGCACCAATTATCTTTGCAGCAATTAAATGAAAAAATTAAATAAGTTCGGTGCGTTAATTTTTCATTCCGAAATTCCAAATTTTTTTTAATATTACTATAATTTTTCCAATTGTAACCAGAAATTTCTTGCTCTTTTCGTAAATTTTATTCTGTACACTTTTATTGTTAAAAAAAAAAAAATTAACCTTTCAATCTAAAAAAAATTTACTACTCGAATTCGAAAACTAAAAAATAAACAACCTTCTAATATCGATAAAATACTATTGACTATAATTCAAATGCAATTTACGTCAAAGTTCTGTCAAAAATTAATATAAACTCCAGCTTAATATTTCGAAAATAATAAATTTTTTGTTTTAAAGAAAATCATATTTTGAAATTCACATTTCGAAAAATTTTTCTTTAAAATAAATTTAAATATTTTAAAGTCAAAGGTAACTTGTGTTACGAAAACAAATTTTTTTTTGTTATTGTAAAGGTTTGTTTACACATTTATGACACTCTTTGGAAATTTCGATGTTATTTTCGAAATAGATATTTTGGTACTTTATAATTTGTCACTATAAATTACTAAACTAAAGTTAAACTTAAAATTTGACAATCATTGTGAATTGTAAAAATGTCTGTCAATTTCATTTCAAAAAATTGGTATTTTTGTTCTTCCATTTTCAATTGCATTTTCTGACTTAGTCGTATACTCGTAACATATCGCGCATTATGATTAACCTATAATGGTAACTTTACTTTAAATAATAAAAAAATTAACCAACTTAATAAATTTCTATGTATTAGAAACATGTCCTTTGATGAAAACCTAAAAATTCTTTCACCCTTTTTTACCTCATAACTTAATAAAAAAAAAATTTCTATGTACATTAAATAGTTTTTAAAGAAAAGAGCAGAATGAAGAGAAAAAAAAAATGAAAAAATTCCCCCATTAAAAATATTTTTATCTAATATAAATTATGAGGATAAAATTCATTCCTGAAAAAGGTTTTCAATGAGAAAGTATTCAAATTTTTTTTTTTTTAATAATAATATAAAAAAAAATTAGAAAAACATGGTTGGTTTGTTTTTCTATTTTATTTCATATTTTGACTTTTTAAATATTAGAAAATATACAAAAAAATAATTTTTTTTTCTAAAAGTTTCTGTGTCACTTCTCTTTTTAACTTTTACAGAATCATTTAGAAGAGGTAATACGAATGAATGAAGATACCGTAGAAAGAATTTGTGTTAATGTAGCAGCATACGCGGTAATTTCGAATCCATTAAAAATAGCATTACAATCAACATTTGATCCAACTACAACAAATGGACTTTGCAAACATTTATTACAAACTCTTATACCATTAACAGCCAGGTAAATAATAAAATATATAAAAAACTATTAAAATAAAAGTACATATATAATTTAAATAATATCAATTTTATATTATAGTGCAGTCCGAGATATTGACCCATCTGATAGTTTAGTTTATATGAGAGTTAAAACACGTAACTGTGAATATTTAATTGGACCTGAAGATGAATTTACCGTGATTGTACAACAAAATTAGTATTTAAATAATTAGAAAATAAAAATGAAATAGGAAAAAAAATAAAATTTTTTAATTAATTTCATTATTATTTTAGAAAAACAGACGAAAAAATTAACCAACGAAATTACATATATATATATACATATATATAATGTAGAAAATAGCTTAATAGCACAGCTAGAACGAACTCCTATACTACCACAACCTTGTAAAATACATATGAAAAGTGTAATCTAAAAATTTCTGAAGAAATTGGATGAATATACGTATGTTTCAAAGCAAACATACGTATATGTATGCTCACAATTATTGGAGAACCTGAGAATGCCTCTAAGCACTAACAGGCTGCTGCTGCGCAACGCAGCAATGGAGGGCACCAACCTTAGATGGGCGAATGTAACGCGAAAATGAGTTTTTGGCCAAAGCTAGATTTGCGTCTTGCAAAGGATCTGATTTCTCTCAGACGAGATGATAGCAGTGCTGTGGTAGGGGTTTTGACGGCTCTAATTGCCGAACGTGCTAGAAGAATGGGCCGTCCCGTAAACGATCTGTGTAGGGCCTGCTCTAACGAAGGGGAAGAGAAAACGGTCACCCATCTTCTATCCTCAAGTCCGGAACTGGCGAACATTAGGCAAAGACTTCTTGGGTGTTCATAGCGAATGTAAGCGTTAGAAATCTGAGCCGGTTTTTGAGCAGCCCAGGCAGGTTCAAATGAGAAGCGAAAAAGGAAAGATCCGAGATGGCCTATGTGTGCTCTTCGGGGGGTCGCGATGTCTAACCTAACCTAACCTACCCGCAATTGAATTTATCTTATTAATTTCATGTAAACTTTATTGGAACAAATTGTTCGCCGGTTTACCTATTACGTCAAAATAATTATTATGTCAAAGATATTTAAGGAAAGTAATTTAAAATAGAATAAGAGAGGAAGAAAGAAGTTTAAAACTAAAATAATTGCTTCATTCATAATTTAAATTCAAATATAAGACATACATACTGAAAACAAATCTGGTTTTATATCTATAAAACCAGTTATGAGTTATTAGATCTGTATACTGAAAACTTTCTTAAATATCACTCAAATTTTTAATATTTTGCTTTCGGACAATATTTGAACTCTCTCTTGGGAGCTCTTTTATTATTCGTTGTGTACAATGAATAAACACTAAAAATAATTAATATCTAAAATAAATATTTAAAAAAAAAATCGGTAATCCTTCAATATTCTATAATAAATGCATAGTTCAGTTAAAGCAACAATCTTTAACAATACACAGTTAACTAAGAATTCAAATTGATTTCTTCATTCGTGCACTACTATACACTACGTTCTTGCATAACTATACTCACAACGTTCGTATAGTCTATACTAATTCTTCAATTATTGAAAATGCATTTCAAAAAATTTAAAATATTTAGTTTATTAAATTTTTATGCTTAATATACCATTGATTCTCATATTTTCTAATGTAATAAATTGAAAAAGTTATTCGATTAAGTTATTATATTAATAATAAATTGATTTCTATTAGAAAAATGATTATTGAAATTTTTCTATGTTATAAATTTTTTTTTTATTATTATTATTATATTAGAATTTTTGGAGCATGTTAAGAATGATTTTGTAACACGAACATTTTCAATCCCATACTGATAAATTTTTTCTGTTTCTATTATTGAATTCACATAGTTAATTTATTTATTTCGCATTTATCTACATATTTATTGTAATGTTTGTAAAAACGACCATATAAAATAATTAATGAGAAAAAGAAATTACAATATATAAATTTTACTAAATGTATGAAGACATGCAAAAGATCTAATAGAATCTAATTTGTATAATGATTAATAAAATGTGACAATTTATAATTCAAAATTTCCTGCTGTCTAACTAAAAGTATTGGTGTTCTCTCCTATACTGTTTTAGTAATCAAATTTTGAGAACAATCAAAAAAATGTTTGTTCAAGAGAGTAGCATTAATGTTTTCTATATTAAGCAATATTGAAAAATGCACTCAACTAAGCAAAGGTGAAATCACATGCATAGGTTTTCATTAACCATACCGTGTTTGCTTGAATCAATCACAAAAATCATACGTTCAATATTGTATTTGGATTATCAGTGTTGCCGTCAATATTTGTGAATACGTTTGAAAATTTTTAAATATATTGAATGAAAATAAAGTGAGTTTCAAATTAAATGTGACCAAGTGTTATAAAGTAACTTTTATAAAGTAAAGCCAAATTCGATCTCATGCACCATAGAGCAAAAAGAGCTGGATTCCGAATTAATACCAATAGAACTAAATCTCTAAGAATAAATAGCCGAAAAACGGGTCTATTCACGATAAATAATGATAAACAGCAAAAGATGTAAACAAATTCAATTACCTCGCTAATATAATTACTACGCCAGGAGGTGCAGAAGAGAACACCTTGAATAGAATCATGCTGCCTAGAGCAGTATTTGGAAGAATGTGGGCTGCGTGGAAATTGGCCAGACTGAGCAGAAAAACCAAATTAAGGCTGTTCGGGACTTTCATAAAGCTGACACTGTTGTATGGAGTTGAGACCTGGCACGCAAATCAGGCTAGCATTAATAGTGTTCAAGTATTTATAAATAAATGCCTCACAAAGATATGCAAAATATTTTAGGCAAGAAGAATAACGAATGTTGAAACATCGGAGCTCGCAGGTGAAGAACCCGCTTTACTACAAATAAGAATAAATACAAAATGTTAGTTAAAATTTTTCAATGTTTGGTATTGTAGCATGCGTACGAAAACCAAATTTTCATAAACGCTTTAAAGTAAAATTAAAATTATTAAAATTCAGTATTAAATTTCATTTTCATTTTTATTCTCGAAAAAAATCGCAAAATTCAAATGGATTAAAGGAAAAAACTTCAGATAAAATACAAGTATAACCTTGAAAACACATAAGAAACTAAATGTATGGATTTAAGTACATTAAAAAAAAATTCCATTCTCCTTTTTTATACATTCTAATACGAGAATTAATCCCTTATTGTAAGAAATGTATAAAATAAAATTTATATGTATATGTATGTATATTGTGTATTCTTTTAACAGAATTATCTTAAGACAAGGTTTAATAATAAGAAGAATGAAATTTGACATTATCATAAGAATAACCTTGAATAAAACTCTTGATTATTAAGCTTTACCACATTATAATTATTCCAAGTATTGTAATGTTTTATTAATTCACTAATTTTGAAAAAAAAAAAATTGAGCAAAAATTTTATGCACTTTAATAAAAATATTTTTTTTTTTTTGTTTAAGTTTCTAAAAAATTTATTTTATTAGCCGAAATGAACAATATTGGTGAAAGAAAAACCATTCAAGAATTTTACTTAAAACATAATATAGCTGAAATTGCCCTATATATTTTGTGTTCATAAGAAAATGTTGCTAACCTACAATTTTTTCATAAACATAGTTAATATAGCAAAATCAGTATGAGTAGCACAGTTTTGATTTTATAGAATAATTAAAATAATATTGCATTTTTATCACGTTGTGATTAACTTAGCGTTGCTCAGTCGTCCAAATTTGAGAACATTAGCGGGGGTTCTCACTCGACACTGACTCTCGAGGGTCCACCTGAAAAGGATGGGCAGGGTGCCGGATGAGGTCTGCCGTTTATGCCTGGAGGAGGACAAAACCGTGGAGCACTTGCTGTGTTGCTGCGGCTGAGATGCTTCGAGGGGGGGGGGGGGGCTTTGTGACCACGGGGAGGATCTCGCAGCTTGATGTGGCTGCCATACTGCGATCTGTCAGGAGCCTAGGAATAGGGCTAATGTAGGGGGATAGGAATCACAAAAGATCCTATAGGTCGACGTGAGTGGGGCCTAGGGACCTCGGTCTCCGTGGAGGAAAAAAAAAAACTTAGCGTTACGTTACGTTACTTTAACTAAAATTATGAATTCTAAGACACATAACCTAAAATTTTGAACAAATTTACAGCTTACCGCTCGAACCTCTTTTATTTAATCAAGCTAATAATCAAACCGAATAAAACAAGAGGGTTCTTATAAGAGGATTCTTCATAAGTGGATACAGGGCAAAAGAGAATTCTTCAATAAATTCTTAATTCTATATGTTCCTGTATAAATTTTTAAGTAAATTCATTATATTTAATTAAAAATTAAAATAAGAATTTCCGTTTAAACTCAGTATGATGTGATTCTCAAACTCAAATTGTTCTAAACATTATCAAACATAAAAGAATTTCATGTTATAAATAATTTATGCAAATGCGTGAATCCAAATCATACAATTCCAATAAATTTTTTTTTTATATAAGATAATGCGTATACAATATATATGTATGTATTTCATGTATAAGTAATTCTAAGATAAATAAGAAATAAGAAAATACAAAAAAAAAATCAATTAAATGAGGAAAATTAATTTAATTACGAATTTATTTTTTTGTTTTTCTTTTAATCGGAAAAAATCCCTAAAAAGTTCTTCTAAATAATTATAAAATAAGCATTTCGGGATGTTATATACTTAACATTATACAAGTATAAGTATACATACATATATATATATATAAAACTGTATTAAAATACAACAATAATCTCTTGTTTTATATATATATAACGGTATGAATTGATTAAAAAAGAATAAAAAATAAAAATATAAAACAAAACTTCTGAAAATCTTTTCGAATATAGAATACATAATTACTTGAAGTTTGTTTGTGCTTCCACGAAAATTTCTGATCCTAAAAGTATGTTATAAAAACATAACCTAAATATGGGTAACGGTATAATATTTAATTAAAAATTTAAATAACGCATTTAATGTATTATTCAGAATTAGCTACCAAACCTTAATTTCAATAATAATTTAGTAAAAATACATTCGCCTTACATAAAATACATTTAAATTTAATTTTTGTTTTTTTTTTTTGGAAGAATATTAGAAAAGTCTTTAAAATATTTTTAAGAAATAATAAAATATTTAAAGAGAAATTTAATAAAATATACTGTTATTAAATTTTAAATAAAACGCACGATTTGAAATAAATTTGCCATATTGTGTAGAGAATTGTATGAAAATTGTACTAAGTATGAAAATGGTTATAGTTCAAAGTACCTACAGAACACTACAAGAGTATTTGAAAATTTCTATAATTCCATAAATTAAAATAATTACATATTTATTATAAATATATTTAAAATACTACCTCAATTGGAAATTTTTAAAATAAAAAAAATTTTGATATTCAACAACTAAAATCATTTTTTTGAGAAAATCGATAACAGGTAGTGTTGACCGTGGCAATTCTGTGATACTCGTACAAGTGAATGATTTTAAGTGCTCTGTTAAGACTCTTCACACTGTTCCATACGTCATAATTCTGATTTTTTTTTTGTTGTTAATGCAAAATTTCAGATATCAACGCAAGTCAAGAAATTTTAACTTGTTTTATCAAATAAAAGAGTGCCAATAAATTATTTGCTTGTGCGCAAATCAATAATGTCGATTCTACATTTCCTGGGAGCTTTCATCCAAAGTAATTTTGCAAAATTTCAGTACGATAGTTAAACAATTTCTAAGCAACTACCATAAGCAGGCAAATAATTTCAAGAATTTCAGCATGCATATATAGTCAAACATATTTTGAAGATGTAGGGTAGCTACCCGAACCACTTCCTCGATCCAATCCAATTTAAATAGGGTTCTAAAATTTGCTATTATGAATCTATATTATATTTTACAAGATTTTTCCAGTTCATGAACAGGTATACATATAATCTAATAAATAACAAAAACAAAGAAATGAAAATAGCAAAAGAGAATACTGGGTACATACATTACTCAATTGATTATACATACTGTAAAACAAAAACAAAAAATGAAAAGCGAAAAGCGAAAGAGAGTAAAAAAAGAGTAGTAATATTTTTTTTGTTTTTTTGCTTTACTACCATAAACAAAAATAAAAAGCAAAAGGAAGCGAAATATTTTAAATGAGTTAAGTAAGAGTAAAATAATTTTTTGTTGTTGTATTTAACATGGAATGGAATTAAAAAAAATAAAACTAAAAATTGTGAGAGATATAAGAACACGAATAACGTTACGTTACGTACTTATCTAGATAACGTTGTTTAGAAGGAAATTTTTCGTTCTTAATTGTTAACTAATTCTTAATTTGAATTTTAATCATATCTATGTAATTAACAGCGACACATATTACATCTTAAAATTTATTAAATTAAAAATATTTCCATTACTTTTATTTATCATTAGTATTCAAACCAATATGATATTTATGCATATACAAGTATATACCTGCATATGTATGCCATAATATGTACAAATTTTTCTAAACTTATTTTAAAATTGATTGCCACAATCCTGTTTTTACAACAGATAATACTGCTTATAAGCAAACCACAGGGGCCCCTAGTCATTTGTATATTTTAGTGCTTGATTTAAGTTAAAGCAAATTTAGTATACCCTTCGAATACACGTCCGTACGGATATAAAAACTATAATTTGATTAAGTATTTATTATATTTCGGGTTTTCATTCATATTCAAAATCAAACATATACACAAAATAAATTTCCTAAAAAAAATAAGTAGTACTCTCAAGTGTAAAATCGTAAAAAATAAGTTTTAAATCAGTTTCGAATAAAATGTTTAAGAACTAGAAATCAATCAAAAATATTTTAATAAAAATTAGTTTAATTATTTTTTATAAATTCTATAAAAAAGAATCATAATATTTTAAAATCTTGAAAAACTCCGAAAAAAAAAAAATTTTTAAATTTTCGCAGGTAACAGCATAAACTAGATTAACTTAACTTAACAAATCGATGTTTAGAATAACTTAGCACAAAATCAAAATTTATCCAATATTTGAATTTTTCCCATACAAATCTTATAAGCTCAACAAAATTTCATTCGATTTCGATAATATTAAGATGTTCAAATTAATTTTTGGATAAATATACTGTACTTTCGAAAACTGATTGCGGATTTTACATTTTTCACCATTTTGAAGAAAGTATTCAACCGAAATTTCATATATGAGCTTTGCTCGACCGTCCGCGAAAACTGCTAACTCTTGAAAGACATCAGGCATCAGCAACTGGACGTTTACTACGGGCCAAATATACATTTTTGCGTATATAAAGAGAAATAATTGACCGATTTCATTGAAATTTAATTTTTGAATTCCTCGTATTAAAACAATGAACATATAAACTTTTTGGAAAGATCAGGGCTCGAAAACTGATTTGCGGGCCGATTTTACATTTTTCACCATATCTACGGAACGAATTGATGGAATTTCTTGAAATTTAATATTTGAGTTCTGGTTAACTGTCGAGCATTTCTGGGAATTCGGGTAACACAAAGCGAAACTCTACTAAGAGCCAAATTTACATTTTTCTAGGTATGTTAACTATAAGCTTACTAATGTCCTAAAAATTGGAAAGAAGTATTTAACAGACATTTTCATAATATTCTGTAACCTTTTCACTTAACTAGACAATATACAATGCGGTCGGTTACGTGCTGACCACATCAGAGTTTTTTTTTTTGCAATGATATAAGAGATCTAGATTACTTATAAATTTATGAGCACTTGAAATAAAAAGAATAAATTTTTTGCTGAAAATATTCAAAAACAAAATTAATAATTAAAATTTAAAAACATAAAAAATTTTGTTTCTCTTTTGCAAATTAAAAATAAAATTTAATAAAACCAAAATATAAAAAATTAAATAAAAGTTAAAGTCATAATGAATGTATGGTTGTTTTTTTTTTCCAAATTGAATTTATTTAAAAAACTTTATATAAAAAAAGAAATTGTTTAATTAAAATACATTATGGTTTCTTCTTTGTTTTTTTTTTTCTTAATTTTTTTTTTGGCTTTTTAAAATCTGATATAAAAATATAACTTAATTTTAAAACTTAATTATAAAACAATGTTATTGAACAATGAAAATTAAACGACGAAATTAATAGAAAAAATCTAAAAATAATAATAATGACAAATTTTATTTTTTATGAATTATTTATGTAATACAATTAAATTTTGTTCGTATGTCTCTATTAAAATTACTTTGGTAAAATAAATTTTATTCAAAATTTCAATCATTCATACTATTCAAATATTATGTTTTTAATAATATTAACACATTGACATAAGTTTGGCTTTGAGAATGTAATTTGGGGCAACTAATTTTATTTCAAATTAATTATTTAAAATATTTTAATGTAATTTTTTGAATATTGCAGAATGATTCGAAAACGTCCCCGTCCTATATATCTATATAACTAAAATAGTACAGGGTATTGTGAAGATTTATGTCAACATCCGAAATCTAATCATTGTAATTAGTGTGATCAATTTTATACGACAAGATGAAAATTTTATAATATCGAATTGAATAATAATTCTCAGAACTTGTTTGTCAAATAAAACAAATTACTCAAATACGTAAATGTATTGAGGAATTCTTTAACAAGAGGATTATTTTATTTATTTACTTAAAGGTTTATTAGTTGCCTTTATAACCCATCTTAGATTTTATCAGGCTCTTCTTATTAATTTACTATTGCAATTGTTTTCATATTCAAGAAAACAAAATGAAAATTCAGTCTATTTATAAATTTGAAATGACATTTATATTATATTTAAATGGAATGCCATTAATATTATAATCCATAAAATTGTGTCTGCAAGAAGTAAATTAAAGAAGATGGCCTTTAAAATGATGTAGTTTTAAAAGGAGTAAAATATTTATTAAATAACTATACTTATTCAAATTTCAATATTATCAAACAATATTAATATTTAATGTAGAAAAATATGCATTATTATATGCCAATATGTTAATTTATTAAAATACAAAATTCTGAGGCAATTATTAAAAATTTTATCAATCATTTTGTTATTTATTTCAATTTATTTTAATTTTATTTTATAATAATATTTTTCTTTAATTTATTTTTATGAAAAACAAAACAACACACCAATTAATTTTTAATGTTAAAAATCCAATTTATATTTTTTATTAGTTGTCAATGTTTATTAATTATCATCGTATAATCGAATTTTCAAAAATCGAATGCTACTATCGCAAATTGATGCGTTTGCAAAAATTTTTGGTGAGGAGATGATTATAAAATAAATTTTTACATTTTAAAAAATAATTAATGGAAATATTTTGACTAATGAACCGGACTAGTTAAAAATATTTGAAAGTTAAGAAAATAAAATATTATTTTCTTATTTAATTTGATTAATAATTAATAACAAATTTGTTTTTTTTTTTTAATTTTGACACATTAATTTGACAGAAATTTTTGTTTTTTTTTTTTGACAAAATATAATTTTTTCTTATTAAAAGTATAGCCAATAATTTTAAAAATTTATCCAATTTAATTAAAATTATAAAGTTTTAACAATTATTTTATTATTAATTACCCATAAAATTTTTAACTTGATAACAAATATATTTATATTTTCTTTAATTAATTTAAATATTTATGTATTTCAATTATTATTATTTTTGTTTTAAGTTTTGTTTCTAATGAAAATGAACATGAAATAACAAAATATCGGATTTTATTTTAATATTTTAATAAAGAATAATTGAACATGATTGTAAAACGCTTTTAATATTATCATTTATATAATCTTGTATATAACTTAAAATTATTTGAAAATTAAAGAATAAATGTATATGTACGTAAGTAAATTAATAATAATAATATTAATAATTAATTCAAAATAATATTTTATTTCATTTGACATTTCAATTTTGTAATAAAAAATGTTTGTGCATTAAACGAACTACAATAGAATAAAAAAAAAATAAAATTTTTCATATAAAACTTTAAAAAACTTATACCATAGAGTTAATAATAATATATAGAAAAGATAAAATAATGGCTATTCATTTGAGTAAATAAAAATTATTAAAATTTTTCATGTAATTATAATTTTACTCTATGCTCATGATGGCTTATTCTTGGAAATGAATATTAAATGAGAGAATAATATAAAAAAGAAAACTGATCATTGATTTTAAAAATAGAACAATAAGCAATGAGAATATTATGACAAATATTTACTTTATATAAACAGAAAAACTAGACTAAATTTATATATAATGTGTAGTAGCATGCTTCAAATTTTATGTTATACTAATGTTATGTATATTTATAAATGTTATTGAAAATTTGGTGGATTAAGCTTCTTCACATATATTCATATATATATATATGTATATGTGTAGGTACAGTTTTCATTCTATTTTAAGGAATCATTTTTTTTTTTTTCATTATACGAGTACATTATATAAGATGAGTACATATTGAATTTTTTAAAAATTTCGGATCTCAATATTTTTTTTTGAATTTGAAAACTTACTACAGTTTGTTGTTAGGATTTTATTTAGAGTTTCCCCATTTTGAAGATTTTTTTTTTGTTCTTTTTATTAGTAAATATATTTTAAACTCGATTGATTATAACTTTCTATATTAAATTGTTCATTGTTAAGTTTATTTTGTTTTTGCTTATTTTAATTTTAATTTAACATTTTATTTTATTTTTTTTTTTTATTAAATTTTATTTAATTATTTCAGCTTTTAAATATTGTAATAATTATTATAGTTTTTCGTTTTTCTAAATACACACACATATACACTTATGTATGCCACAATATTTTAATATTTTATTTTTAATAAAATGATATTCTCTCACATATATAACGATTTTGTTGCTTGTTTTTTATTATTTTTTTTTTGTTTGTTATATTAACATAATAATTGTGCATATACATAATTTTGTTTTTGATTAAAATATTAATTTTATATATAAATAGTTAGTTAGTTTTATTAACTTTTTATTTCTTTAATAATTTCTGTTGTTATTGATGTAAATATCGGTAGTCAAATATCTTGATTATTTTTATTCGATGTTTGTAATATTGGTTCATTTTTATTTGTTTCATTAATATTTTGTTGATTTCCTTGTTGTCCATGTTGTTCTTGTTGTTGATGTTGTTGTTGATGTTGTTGTAATTTTTGATTTTGTTGTTGATGTTGTGTATTATGATTATCATTTTGATTATGAAAATTATGATTATGATATTGTTGTTGATTTAATTGCATTTGTTGATTTATTTCAAATTCAATATCTTCAGCATCTTCTGGATATCGTTCAGAACAGAATATTGCACCTTCACGTAATAATTTTAACAAGTTAATTCTGTCCTCAGCTGTTCGTTTGGCACACAAGTCTCTGTTTTTTTTTTGTATTAAAATTAGAAAAATGAGAAAAATTTTTAAATATTAATATTAGTGATATTAGCTATATGAAAACAAGAATATAATAAAATTACATAAGAATTATAAACATTATTCGGCATGCATTACTTTCAAAACTTAGTATCTAAACCAGAATATAATTGCAAAAAAAAAACTTAATTGAAAAGCGAAAATATTAAAAAATGTAAACCATAAATATGCCATTTTAATTTTTTTTTAAAACAAAAATTTTAGGTCATGGGACTAAAACATTGTGAAAATCCAAAATTTGAATTTGGCTTATTTAACAATAAACTTTTTGATTCTTATAAATCTAGAGAATTTTCCAAAAATTTCAGAATCCTGAAACTTTAGATCTACAGCAATCTGCCACCCACAAGAATATGGGATGTTAACCAATTATTATTTCAAAAACCAATTATTTCAAAAATCGATTCGAGCCTAAATCAACTTAATAATTTAATAAATTTATACACATAACAGTTATTTAATAACAAAATAATCGAAATAACTATAATTTTAATGGACCATATATTTTTCATTTTTTAATAAAAATACAATATCATTCAGTTTAATATTAAGTATACTTTAAAATTCCAAAATATTAACTAAAATCACGTTTATAAAATATAATACAAGAATTTCATTTCTCAAATTTAGGATATGACACCAGAATTTTCATGTGAAGAAAAATTTATACATTTATACATAATGTATAAATAGTATATTCAATTCAAGGCGCATTATTATAAGAGATACTAAATGTAAATTAAGGATATAAAGTACTTTACGTTTATATACGAAGAAGAAAAATTTGAAAATCTTATTTTATTAATATGATAATCCAATCTTATGCAATATTTTTCAGTACGTTTTTCTCTTTTATTTTTTATTTTAAATTTTTCAAATGATTGCATATTTTTATATATAAATTTCCTTTTTACATTTATTCATAGTACTCATTTTTCAGTAAAGAAATTTGTAAATATTGAGAAAATATTAATATTTTTCAATAGGATTTCTCTTAGCATTGTCGAGGTCAAGTATAAAAATAGAATATAAATTTAAATAAGAAAAGAAAAAGCGTATGCAATTTAATAAAATCTGCATATTATCTCTCAATACTCGTATATAACAGAGAATAAAATTTATTCTATATAGACTCTCTTCAAAATTGCATATTTATTATTTTCTAATGCTCGTAGAATCGAGTTCATTTTTCTATATAATATGGAATTTTTTATCAATAGTCACTTTGATTTTTCCTTTATTTTTTCTCATGGCTTTTTGTAATTTTAATAATTTTTTTTTTTCGAAAAATTTCAATATTTTTCTTTCTCTATTAAACGAGTTAAAATTAAATTTTATTGATATTATTTTTCTAATGCACACAAAAAAAAATTGTTTTATTTGCTTAAATATTTCATTGTTTTCTTTCAGAATTCATTCTTTAAGATTAGATGCGAGAAATTCTCCATTATATAAGATTAATTTCATTGTATGCGTATAAAATATTTGATATGCATGAAAACGAATATATTTCAGTTGTACACGTGTAAACAGTTAATTAACTTAAATCTAAAATTGTAATGAAGAAGCAAAAAAAAAAACAAAATTTATGAATTATGAGAGTTTGAAAAAAATTGTAGGATCAACTAATTTACCATTTAAAAATTTCCTCAAAAATTCAAAACAAATCATTTCATTATAATTTTTGAAAAAATTATAAGAAATTCAAGAAAAAATTATAATTTGAATTCAAATAAAATCTATATTATCTACTATTACATTAAATGAAATTTAAGATGATTTATTAAAAATAAGAGCATAATATCAGATTGGGTAACATATTAGAAACGTGACCAGTTGGATTCCATCTTTACAAAAAAATATCTTAAAATACAATCTAATTCGCAATCTCGAAAAAAAATATTAATCACAGAAAACGCAAAAAAAATTTTCTTTTTCTTTGAAATAAGGCGCAATAAATTAACAAACGTCTTTGAGTTCACATAAATATTTAAAAATTTTCATCACATAAATTCTAATATTAGAATGACAGTATAATCTAAAATAAACAGCTATTAATTATGAGCACCTAAAGCGAATATGTACGCAATAGAGTATAAGGGTACAATAAGTTTAATTAAAATGCTCAAATAAGTTTAATCAAAGATAATCAAAATCTTACTTTGGAAAATCAATTTTAACAAAAAAAGGACACCAACGGTCATTTGATTGGTAAGCCATTCAAGAAACACATAATTTGGGAATCACTCAGCTGAATAAAATTGATGGTAATAATAAAAATCTAAACTACTTCCTTAGTAATCTGACAATTGAGCATATTTCTCTAAAACATTATTTGTTTTTAGGTTTCTCAAATGTAAGAAATTGTTTACATTATAAAGATATTTGAATGAATTCCGATTATAAAACCAATATTTATTATGAAAACAATACCGTCTCTTATATTATTTAAAGTAGATAGTATAGAAAATATTGAGGAGAGATGGTATATAGCATATTGATTACATTAAGAATTAAGCTCTAAGATCAGATAAATATTGATTTATTACAATTTAATATTTTTTGTATATAAGCATATTACATATTTATAATTACTTTAATTTTATGTATATGTATGCATGTAATTTATATACAGATAGAAAAAAAAGAAAAAATAATTTCCAACGTTAAAGAAAACTGTCGGAATAAAGGACTTAATCATTTTAGCTTTTCTTCTGACATTCATTCCATTACATTGTATTGTAAATAAAATGTAGATGTAAAAATTAAAATTTTAAGTAAATTAAATAATGTTTATTCAACAAGGAAAGCCCCGTTGTGACGGTATCAAGAAAATCGACATCAAGAAAACCACTCAAAAAATCACTTGAAAAATTGGAAAAAGGACCACATCTCAGCTTTCTACCATGAGAACAAATCACTAAAAAAAGTCACTCAAAAAATCGTTTGAAAAAGTCACTTAAAAAAATCCCATAAAAAAGGCACTCTAAAAAATCACTAAAAAAGTCACTCAAACTTTCCCGACAAAAACCTGCGTTTAAAGGTCCAGACCCCAGCTTTCTACGTTAAAACGTTTTCATGTTAGAGCCATTCAAAAATGTCATCAGGGGTGTGACCGACAAACAAATTAACATACAACATTGAGCTATTATTATAATCTATTATAATGCTAGGATGAAACTAGGCTAAAAATTCTTTATGATCTAAGTTGAGTTCAAGTATGAAAAAGCAGTAAATCGAACATTATTGTATGCGATGATATTTCCAGTGGCTTTGAAATCATACAGCCTTTCTTTAATTTTTACATATTTAAATTCGAAAAGCTTTGACATGCACTCGAGAAAATTCGAAAAAGAAGAATTTTTAATTTATCATTGAATTTTTTTTTAGAAATTTGCCTTTGTTATTTGAGCATTTATCGAATAAACAATAAACATCTACACCTTTATTATCAAAAGACTAAAAGAAAGTATTGAAAACAAGATATCGGAAACGGAAATTCTAAAACACATAAAATTTTTATTTAATAATCTGTTTAGTTTGAAGAACTTAAAACCTTAACATTGAATTTTATTTAAGTTCTATGTTCTTCCTCTTTTATTTCCGAGTAATTTAAATAATATGCCAAACATGAAATCTGTCCATAATATGACACCATTCCATAAACATATACGCAGACAACATTTTCAAAACAAAATAATCCAACTATAAAACAAGAATACAAAAACTTTAATTTCCTATTGTAAGAGAAGAAAAAAAAATTAAAGTGTTTTTGTTAAACATACAAGTACTCTAGCTATGTGAAAATATTTCTTATAATAAAAATTTTATTTTGAAATTTAATGCAATCCTATATTACGTATATATATATTATGCCTTGTATTTACACCTACTCCCACACAATATTTTTTTAATACATTGCCACTCGACACTTATTAAATATTCAGTATACAATAAAATTTTTGGAAAATATTCACTCATAAGTTCTCAACAATACTATACACTTGTTTTCCTAATTTATTCTTGTTACAACATAATATGAAAATTTAAGAAGGAGACAACAATCAAAACAAAAAAAAATATAATAATAATAAAATCTGTGCATACACAATCAAAAAAGAATTCATAAAAATTCAAAATATTCAAATTTCTAAGAATATATTCAAAGCGAAAAATATTACGAAACATTAAAATAATTCCGAGAAATTATGGGTTAAAAGGAAAACGGAAATCGAGAAGGATTTCCAATAAACAAAAAAAAAAATTGTAGTTTATAGTTATAAAATGAGAAGAAGAGATGCCAATTACAAATGAATCGGATTTGATTTGACAATATTTACTCTGGTTGAAGGATAACTTCGAATATACATTTGAAAAAAAATAATAAAATTAACAACAAAAAACTTACAAAAATATTATTAATTACGATTTTAAAATAGCACAAATTTAAAAATTTATTAAGGAATTAGAACAGTTTCCTTGCTAACAATATTCCTTGTCCATAAATCGGGTTTAGGTACTCTTTTTTTCGAACAGACCATCATTAAGCTGCACAAAAGGCACAAATTCTTCTACTCTGATAGAGCTCCAAATTCGACCCAATATTTTTTTTCAAATAATAAAATATTTAATTATTTTTAAATGAAACTCGATATTTTTGATACATAACTTGAGATTCTTCAAATTCGGCAACTTCAAATTAACTCAGTTTGGTTTGCCGTTCCAATTTGCAGAATTGACACCTAGACAGCCATTAAAAAACATTAATATTAAAACAAATAATAATTTAGAGTACGTTCATTGGGCAATTAATCTCATGATTTGAATTGATCAATTGGTCGATATTTATTAATTGGTCGATATAAATTCTATGTTCTATGGTGGCTACTTGAAATATATTATTTTTAACGTAAATTCACACCATTCAAGCCTGGACTCATATTGAGCATCAATGGTCGGTTGTAAATTCAGAAAACAATATTAAAGGGGTAACTAACGTTATTCAACTGAAAATGTACGAAAATGTATCTCAAAATCGAATCGTCCGAATAGACCATCCCTGTTGCTGTTGTTAGCTGTGACCAATGTTTTTATTTGAACGCTTAAACAAATCAATTTTTACGTATAAAATATTCAGTTTATAAACATAAATAAGATCATAAGTACGTTATATATACTATAAAACCCATATATAGATTATGAACAAATTTTATATAATATCTATAATACACACAATAAATAAATTTTTTGTTAAACAATATAATTATCCACACATTTTGAATTGATAAATTAATCTTCAGGGATTAAATACGTACATATAAAATGTTTATTTCAAATTAACAATGTTAATTACAAAAAAAGGAAATCACCAATTTAAATTTTATATCTCTTATGTACACGAATCATGTTTAAATAATCATGTAGGCACTTTTGATTTAGGTCATTATAAAAAGGAGATTGAATCATTTCCACATTCATATATTATATGATTATAGCATGTATCATGCACTTTAGATTATCACATATCCTCCATAATTAAAATATAAGTAAGAGCGAATTAAAAATTCTATTAAAAAATGTTGATTGCAATTAAATGAAGCAATAAAATCCAATTATAATAAAAATAATCATAAAATTAATGGAGAAATTTTTAATTTTTAAAATTTATGACTGTATTGTTTGTTAAAATATTAAATTCTTTATTAATAATTATCGGATTCAATACACGGTTTAAAAACAATATTAGTGACAAAGCTGTTCTTAATTATATACAGAACTTAATTTTCTATTGTTAAACCAATTAGGTAGAAATATGACCATCTACAGACATGAATGTTGGCACAATTATCACTTCCTGAAAATTATAATAAGAAATTGAATATTGTTCTTTTCCTCTTCAATAGTTCGAGAGTTCGTTTGATCTATGGCACATAAATAATTCGACTCTCTTAAAAAAATCACAAATGTCATTAGTCCTCCCTTATATTTTTCCCAATTATATAAAGGTTAATAACTAACAAATCGAAAATTATACTTAATAATTAACCAATTTCATTAGTTTTTCCTTTCTGCCATATTTAAAATCATGAGGTAAAAGCTGGAATAACTTAAAATTGTTAAAATAATATTATTTTTTTAACTTGTTTCTTTCTTCTTCACTTTTAAACAAAAAAAAACGCTTAAAATTTAAATAATGTCAGAACCAAAATCTTTCTTTCAACTCAAAGCATTTCACGTTTAGTTTATTTTTTGTCTGATTCTTTCATTCTTATAGCCTCAAAAAGTTTATGTACTACATTTAATTTCCAAATTTTATTTTATTATTATTATTATATTTTTTCACAAAGAAAACGTCAGTGTTTAATTTTCAAATTCATCAGTAATTATTCAAAGAAAATGAAAAATTTTAAAAATATTATCTTTTGACTTTTTCATTCATTTTTTCTCTATTGATTTATAAATATTTATTTTCAGTAAAAATACTCGGTATTTAAAAATAAATTTATACATCATAATATGCTCTATAAACAAACAGCCCTCACTATACTTCAAATCATTTATATTTAGACAATTCACTCACATACAAGGACCTAATGTGAAACATTAACCACCAACAGATCAACGGCCTTTTCCTGTGGCGGCAAGTAAAAAATTTTCCAAAATGAAGGTTCAAGCGAAAAATCCTTATAGTAAATCTGCGTCCAACGGGACTCTGCCCACAAACAAAAGAAGTAGCGTGGATGTAAATAAGGCTTATATAATTAAGACTCAGGTTAAAGTCTTACCAGGTGAGTTATTATATGATGATAATGAAATAGAGGCAGGCCCGGGATCTGCACTTTGTTAAGTAAAATTCTAAATTATCTTCCAATTCCAGATTTCTATTCCAAGGATCAGAAACCTGCACTGGTAAAGAATAAGTTCGAAAGGAGCTGGGCACAGTTTGTTGTATGCTCATTCTATCTCGCAGGAGACAGTAATCTTTCAAACGAGCCAACAAGTGGACTTTTATTGCAGCCAGAATTTACATTTTAGTTCACTAATATAGAAATAATCGAACAATTTCCTCAAAATATGATACACATATAATACAGCAAAATTATCATAGTTCGGAAACCGAACTTTGCATTTATTGAATTAATTAGGGAAAATATTCCAAATGTAATATTTGAGGTCCATTCACTAACTAAGTTGGAGCTAGCTTTTTAAAATTTCTAACTAGTCTTTAAAGAACATCTTCAGAATATTGTTATTCTTAATTCTTGCGTTTTACATACTGCCCACATCATATCCTTGTTTTTGTATGTAAATAGTTTTATTTTATTTGAATACATAAAATAAAAAATAAGATAATAAAAGTAAATAACAAAAAGGTGCAAGAGATAGAGGAAAGAACAAAAAGCAAAAATTCAAATAAAATCGATTTATTTAGCTTCTTGTAATCTTCTGTTATTGTTCTTATTACAACAGGAACATTTATTTTTCCTTTTCATTCCTTATTCTCAATAGACATCAACCTGTGAATATCTGCAGGATAAAATGAAAATGTCTTATCTTTATAATCTTTTCTTCTTCTCTCCTCCTTTATAGTTATTTTCTTTTTTGTTATTTTCTTTTGTTATAAATATTTTTGTTATTTTTGATTGATTTCAAAAGCAATATTACGGTATCTACACAAAATCCACAGCAATAACAATAATATTTTCTATATACACAGTAAATTATACCGTTATATAATTTGCATGTATACCTACTATTGATAAGTGTAGATGTTAAACGATTTACCGTTATTACTGGTAATAAAAATATTATTTCTTGTCATACTTACATATTATGTGTATATAAATTTTTTCCTTATTGTAATAAAAAAGATATTAATTGCTGTTGATCCTAAAACTATGCAATAATTTTTTTTGCCCCAATATAAATAATAAAAGTTATAAATTAATGTCAAACATTTAATAGTAGAATATTGTCATACAATATTAATTTTTTTGATAAATATTCGGAAAATATTTCTTCGGAAATGGTCATTCTTTACAAAAGAAAAAAAATAAATATAAGAAATTTCGCTTTTACTTTTATGATGACAGGAGAAAATTTTTAAATTTATGTATTGCAAGTCATTTTAATTTTATGAATTTTCAATTTTTCTTTGAGAAGTTCCCGGCCTTGTGAGACACAACCATTTACTAATAAGGCAAAGTTGAGTTCAACTTTTATCATTAATTTTCGACATACTGCCGCATATATAAATGATATGATATAAGAATCTTGTGTGGGAAAAGAAAAAAAGAGCTTTGTTCAAAAGATATCTTTGACAAAATCTTTTCAAATTTTATGAGTAAACCTCCATAACTTAAACATGTTACTATTGTATTGTTTCGATGCGCGTTATTTTAAATTTAATATAAAAATATTTTTAAAAAAATTTTTAATTTTTCACAAAATTTCCATCTCCATTTACCAAAAACTATAATAACCGTGATGAACACACATTTTATCATAGAAAGTAGAAAATAAATTATAAAGTTAACAATAAAACCATAAGTTTTTCTTTATCCTAAAATTGTCGTTTGTGTTATCTTTCTTTTCACTTCTTTCTTTCTTTTCTAGCATATTTAGCAAAAAATTGAAATAAATCTCGTTAATCATTTTATTCTGTTAGTTAGGCTATTTCAATTTTTATTATTTGATTTCAATTTAGCAAAACAGTTGAGAATTCCTCATTAATTCACCTGTTTTTAAGCACTTTTGAATTTTATGATTCTCAAAACAGGTTTTGAGTTTTCCATGTCGTCATATTTGAAAACTCATGCATGTATCAAATTGAGCCACAAATTGAGGCACAAACAGTTTTTTTTTTAGCCTCTACTATGAGCTACATGACATATTCTCTGTCATAGTGTAGGGTTAGGTCAGAAGCGGTTTGTGAAAGTGAGTGGATACGAAGTGGCGTCTTCGGGGTTTGAATACTTTTTTTTTTTTAGCACAATTTTGTTTTAGTACAAAAAAAAAATTTAATAAATTTAAAAAAAATTTTTATAGTTATTTAAAATTATTAAAGCGATATGTGCTTTTATAGAAAACAAAAGTATTTTGAATCCATAATTTTCTCTTTACCTTAACATAAGACACTATATTTTATTAAATTTCATCTTAAATATCACATAAACACACAAACAGAAAATATATATATATATGTAAAGTTGATGATAGATTGTCATTGTGTCATAAAAATATTCTTTAACATTCTAATTCTATACAAATTTGTTTTAAAAGGATGCTATGAATATTATTATATAAAATGTTATACATTTATGTATATTAGAAGAAAATAATCGTTTCTTGTATATAATAATGATAATCCTGAATTTTTTAGTATAAATTTTATTATATATACTATACGTATAGGAAAATATCGCAAGATAAAATCTTAAAATAATTTTAATTTCTAAATCATTTACATAGGAACTAATTTGTATTGTACATATAGAAAAATATAGGAAGCATCCTAAAAGAGAAAAATTTTTTTTTTTTGTAATCTCCTTCTATTTTCATTGGTATTTTCTTAAATTTTAAAAGTTTGTTTTGAAAAATATGAATCCTTGTAAAATTATTCCGGAGGCATAAAAATATAAGAAAATTAGTAAAATGAAATATTATTAGAATAATATTTATGTGAGATCCTTTTTTCTCCTTAAATATAGTTATATTTCATACAAATATGTACATACTTTATATATTTTTTATATATATATATATATCGTATATAAATAACAAATAAATGTACCCTTGAAATTTTCATAAAAGAAAATTTATGAGATAATATGAAGTTAAAATAAATTTGAAAGCAAAAGTAAGAAAAAATTTCAAAGAGACACAAAAAAAAAAGGATAAGAAAACTGAAAGAAAGTAAAATTGAAATTTAAAGAATGTGTGGATGTGTATGTATATATAAGATACAAATTTTAATATCATAAAACTATCGTCAAGGTGAAAAATTAAATTTTTTATTAGATATTAAAATTTTTTAAATTGTCAACATAAATTTATAAAGTTATTATTTTTACATTATATTTAAATATTATATTTTATAATATTAGCACTTTAAATTTTCATAGCTTTCCTCATATGACATTAATATTTTTAGAAACAAATTAAAAAAAATTCATTGAAAAAGTTTTGCATTTTTCACGGCGAAAAATTTTATTTTTAAGATTATTTATAGCAAAATTGTTCAGAACAAGATCATCTATGTCTTCTTTACAAAAAACAATTTCGAAATTTTTTCGAAACTTCGAAAATCAATTTCGAAACAAATTCGAAATTTCTAGTCTTCTTTACAAAAAAAAACTCGAAATTTTTTTACATTTTTTCATACTACAATCGTAATATTTGTATAAAAGTTATTGCATACTTTTTTTTGAAGTTTATTTCTATTGGTAATTTCATGTTATTTCCTAAAAATAGAGAGATCAATTTATGACTAGGCGGAACGAAAAGTCATGGCAAACCGCATATTCGATAGAACGAATATTTAGGAAATAAAAGTACAGATCTGGGAATATTTCAGTTTAGAGGGAAGCGACACAAAATCGCAGTAAATCGGTAGAAAAGTTGATTTAGCTTGGGACATTCCCATTATTAGGACGTTCACAATATTATTAATACAAAAATTTATTTGAGCATAGTCATTTTCATAACTTCTCACCATCACCACACCGAATATGTTTACGTAAATATATGTACATTGAATTTTGACCAATTTCTAGAAAGAATTAAAATTAAAATAAAAAGTTCATTCCAAACTTGTCACGGACATTTACACCTTTTTCTTCTTCAAGTAAAATAATTATTTTCTTCTCATTTTTTTTTTTATTTTGTCGTCTCTTTTAAATTAAAAAAGTTTAATTATTTTCGTAAAAATCAAAATTTTCATGTATGTGAATAACATTGTATATAATTTTGTAAAAAAAAAATATTTTCATAATTAAAAACAAACAAATGAATAAATAATTAGTTAAATTTTCACGAGATTGAAATTTGATTAAATTCATCAACACAAAAACATTCACCAATATTAAGTTTGTCACATCACTTGAGGTAATGGAATATTATTGAAAAAAAATTAATCAAGAACACTATTCATAATTGAAATAATAATTAAACAATGAGAAATTCAATAGACACATAAAAAAAATTTGTTAAAATGGATTGAGTCAATCCATTAGAAGTAACAAACTAGAATTCAAGAACATTAACAAGAATTTCAAGTAATATTTATGCACTAGAACAAATCAAAGAAACAAGTGCACAATTTACCTTGATTTTGAACTGTATATAAAAATTCATTTTTGTTCTTAAAATCGCCTATGGTTGTCGTCCTCCTTTTCATTCCAATTAAAATGAAAATAACAGAGAAAAAAGTAAATAAACCAAAAATTTCAAACTTTTTGTTCCACATAATTTTAATTTTTTTTTTTCAAATTGTTTTGTTTGCGCCAAATTCCATAACGAATTTAGGTTTTATAAAATAAAAATTCTTTTTATTTCCCATTTTGTTTAGTTTTCTCCGCTCAAAAACGAATTTCAAGTTAATTTTGGTACAAAAAGGAGAACCTAATTTTAATTTTTTTAAAGAATAATTTTTGTTTTAAAGAGGAAAACAAGAATTATTTTTTTTTTATTTTTTGTTTACTTTTTTTTTTTGTATTTGTTTTTTTTATTGTTTTTACCGTTTTCAAATGCAAACGAGAAAAATAAACAACAATTTCATCTTTATTTTCTCTCTCTCTCTGTCTCTTTTTGTGCTTTTTTTTTTTGCATAATTTCGAATATTTCCCGCAGGTTTGTAATTTGTTTATCGACCACCGGCAACCATTGCCGCCGCTAACAAGCAACTTTCGTTTGCCGTATACCGCAAAAAGAAGCGAAAAATTAGATGAAAAAAACAGGATACCATAATAAAAATAATAATTTTACCGCCTATTCAAGGGCACAAACAAGAACTTCTTTTAGGACTTTCAGCAAAAATTTACATACGCACGAAAAATAAACGACAAAATATTAAGAGTAAAAAAAAAAACTAAGAATTTAATCAAAATATGGCAAACAACAACGCGTATAAAAACAAAAAAGAAGATAAAAAAAAATATTGTTGTGAAACATTTTTCAAAAAAAAATAAAGACAAAGAAAAATTATCCCCACTTCTTGTCTCTTCTTTTATATAGATCCTTTATTCCATTCTTTCTATCAGATTTTTATTAAATTACAAAAATTAATATTCAAAAGAAAAAAAAAGAACAACAAATGACCAAAACTGTAACAAATTTTTCTTATTCTGACCCAAAAATAAAAAAAAATCCAACCACAATATTTGTATAAACAGATTACACTGATAGCTGCCCCTCTTCACATAATGATGTTTACCAAGACAAACGTAATAAAAGTTTTCTGTTTTTATAAATGAATGATTTTTTAAGGATTATAGAAAATAAAAAAAATAAATTTAATATACGCATAAAATGACGCTGCCATTTTGTTTAAAAAATTTCTTTATTTTTTCTCCCAGCTGATGTTTATTTTGAAAAGCATATCTGCCAAAATATCTGCATGTCAATTTTCAAAAATGTCAAAGTCATTTAGAAAAAAAATAAATCACAATATTGAGTGAACTTCAAATTGGAACAGTGGGAGGAGTACTAAGATACTAAGAGTAGTAAGATAAGCAGCACAAACAAAATTAATAAAAATTTGTAAGCCGAATATCATATTGCCATAATAACAGCACTCTTAGTCAATGAATACTTGCTGCACCAATTTTGTAAGCATTCAAAATTTTGGAGTGCAAACACAATTATTTTTCTGCTGATGACAGGTTTTTGGGTAAGCAAAATTTTATCAATTTTGTTATCGGATACCAAAAAGGTTTTGTTGATTTCAGCCAGTTGCTTATGTAAAATGACGATGAATTCAAATGAATTAAAATTAAAAATGATTTGTTAGAGATTCAACGAAAAAGAACCCTTAGTTATATTTTGCTTTGAATTTTTCATTAAAATTTTTAAAAGAAATTAATTGGTAATGATAATAGGTATTTGTTAAAGTAAACTAAACATAAAAATAACAAAATTCATAATTAAATGTTTTGTTATATCTCTTGTTAACACCTTTTTAGGCACACAACACTCTTAAATAACTTAAATATTCAAAAGAGTCACAATTATTAATATTTATCTACATGCAAACCCTTTGCTAACAATTCTATATTATCGCATTAATGAGAACAATCAATAAAATTTAGCGAAATTTTAATCCAAATGACGTGCTTACAGCCATCCCTTGCTCCAATAATAAATTTATTTATTATTTTGCTTAATTCACATAAAATTGCTTTTAGTTAAAGTAGAAATTCAGTATTGAATCCTCTAACACAAATAATTTGCTTAATATTTTTTTTCAACGTTTCCTACATTTTGTAATAATATGGTGCCTGAAATTGTTATTGACACAAAAATTAATAAATATATCAAGAGACACAATTAAAAGTAATTTATTAATTTATCTATTAGATAAAGTCAGTTTGCAAATTTATAAGTAATTAACATGCGAAAAACAAAGCCTAAATTAAATACTCTTGAATATTTACATGATAACACAATTAAATTATGAAAAGTAATTGAAAAAATGAAAAGGCATTTAATATTAATGATAAGATAGGGTATATGTAATTGAATTTATAAATAATAAATTCCGAGCCCCTAAGTGCACGTATTCGCAATTAATTGCGTGTTTAAAAAGAAAACCAAACTTAATGTTAATATTATGCTTCAAGTAAGTTACGTACACCTTATTTTTATACCCGTACGAACGTATGTTCGAAGGGTATACTAAATTTGCCTTACCGTTTGTAACGTTAAGAAATAACGGCGTTAGATACAGACTCAAGTGTATGTTTTTGATCAGCGTCAAATTCTGAGTTGATTTAGCTCTGTCTGTCCGTCCGTCCGTCCGTCCGTCCGTCCGTCCGTCCCAACGATAACTCAAAAACTAATTGAGCTAAGTTCACCAAATTTTCACAAATGATTTATTGTAGTAAGTGCCAGAACCCTATTTAAATTGGACGTGATCGGGGTACAGGTTCGGGCAGCTGCCATACAACTTCAAAATTTATTTGGCTATATCTCATAAACTATAAAAGTTGTGGTATTGAAATTTCACACAAACGAATATATTAGTAGGGCCAATGTGTCTCATAAAAGTCGTTGAAATTACTTGGCTCCTTCTGGTACCTGCCCTACAACTTCAAAAGTTATTTGACTATATTTCAGAAACTATTAAAGCTATGGTATTGAAATTTCACACAAACGAATATATTAGTAGGGCCAATGTGTCTCATAAAAGTCGTTGAAATTACTTGGCTCCTTCTGGTACCTGCCATACAACTTCAAAAGTTATTTGGCTATATCTCAGAAACTATAAAAGCTGTGATATTGAGATTTCACTCAAGTGAATATATTAGTAGGGCCGATGTGCTTGATAAAATTCGCTAAAATTTCTTGGCTCTTTCTGGTAGCTGCCATACAACTTCAATAGCAGTTTGGTACAACCAGTATTTTGAAAAACACATAGTACTGAAATTTTGCATAAATTAATATGGTAATACGGCAACTTAAAGTCATAGTCTGTCCCATAGTTAGTTATGGCACATTAGTTATTCACACATAGGATAACAAATTCGTACGGGTATCACAGAGTTGACAAGGTCAACTCTATTTTTTTTCTCGTTTAAAATAAATCTTAAATTCTTATAATTTTATTTACAATTTCCAAAGTAAGTTAAGCCCGTTATTAAATATGTTATGATATACACTAGTGGCCAGCTAAATAAGACATCGCAATTTTTAAAAATTAAAACAGGAAATTTTAATGTTTACCACCGTACTAAAGAGTTGAGTTGGTTGCAAAACTCATTTTTCCGGCAACAAACTTAGCATTTACCGTCGCAACAGACTCTATTAAACTTGTTTTTATCAGTCTATAATTAATTTTTTTCATTATAAAAGTGGCTTTTCTTTATGCATTTTTGCAAATTCTAAGCAATGTTTTATATTTTTTAAAGACACAAGAGGTTTCTTCTTGGCAATGCACCCTCTGAGTATTCCGTCTAATAAACGTCTTCTAGCATTTCTCGCAGACACTTCGAAATTTAAATTTTCTTTCGGTTGTTGCTGAATCTTGGTAAAAGAGCAAGAAAAGAATCTTTTTTACTAAAACGTATTATAGTTCTATCTTTTTTGACCGTTGTTTTTTTGATTTAAGCTTTATAACTTTTCCAAAGACTGTTGGTTTTGTACAAAACAAACAGATCTTCCTATTAGGGTCGAAATTTGCTCTTGCCTAGTACCTTTTCATCTGGAGTTCAGTGTTTTCCTCGCCCCATTTTCCTATTTTATGAATACTTCCACAATATTTCTCAGCAAAATTTATTTCTTTTTAATAAAGAAGCTCTAAAATTCCAAAAACTCAATAATTGTTAGCTTTTACTTTCAAAAATTATTAAAATAATTGCTACTTTTGCACCCTGTTTTATTTAAATGTCTGCAGCATAATTGAACCAGTACCTTTAAGGCGTCATTTATATCGAAAACAAAAACTCTCATTATCTGCAAAACTTATTTTTTATATTCTGTAAGCTAACACCAAAAAAATATATAACCAATGCTTTTGAAATTCTGCGTGAGAAAGGCAGTATGTCTCAAAAGATTAATATTAGCTAGGGTGTTTTATTTAGCTGGTCACCAGTGTAGGTTTGCAAGCAAGCAAACATGTTTAACAATAGTTCCAAAATTCCAAATATAACAGTTTAAATCAACTCGTTTTCAATGAATAGTCCAAGCTTTAAATGTTTATAAGTAAAATTAGAAATTTTCCTCCCAAGTTAATAAAAATCATAATTCTAAAACTGTTTATAACTTTTACAATTTATAATGCCATACTGATCAAAAAAATATTTGATAGGCAAGTTTTTCACAAAAACAAAAATATTAATTTTTCTTGAAAATGGCATATTTTATGAACATGCAAAATATATTAAGTAGGAAAATCAAATTATTCAATACTAAAATATTTATGAAAAAAAAAAAAAAACATTTTCAGAAAAAAATTTAAGTAACAAGAAAAACAATTAAAATACAAAAAAAATAACAGAACAACAAAAAAACAACTTCATACAAAAATAAAAAGAAAAATCAATAAAACATAAAAGAAAAACAAAAAAACAAAAAAACAAACTATAGCTAAAAAAATAAAAGTATAGACATCGAGACTTTTAGATGGGAGGGGAGTATTAACCACCATCATCTTTGGTCTCTCCCCCTAACCTGCCTGATGACTCCCTTAATTGTTCAATAAAATCTTTTCCTATTAAATCCACCAAACTATTCGGATCCATATTTGATAATGTCTCCAAATCTGTTGTATCATTCATAACAGATACATTGCATAAATTATTTTGCAATTGTCCAACCAATTTTCGTATTCTTTCATCATTTTCAGCTGCAGCTGCTGCATCCGTTGTATCACCAGAACTCTTACGATGACTTGATATTGTAACATATTGAGTAGGCTAAAAATAGAAAAAAGAAAAATGGTATTAAATTATAATTTTGGAAACACATAGCAAAACTATATGTATACATATATCTTTGTGCATACAAAAAAAAAAATGGCGCATAGAGCTAACAAAAAAGTAATTTAATAATTTTAAATAATGTTAACACTTTAACAGCAGTTGAAATTATTTATTACTTAATAAAAAATATTTTGACTATATTTCCGAAAAAAAAAAAAAAAATCTAGAAAAAAATGTCCTTATTCCACTCTATTCGTTCGTTAGTGAGCATATCTGTTTACAAAACTTCTATACTCGTTAAAATTGGAAACTAATGGCTATTTAAAAGATTTTCTTAAAATTAGTAAAAAAAACTAATGCCTATTTATATGAAAACCTAAAAAAATCTAGGAAACAAAATAAAACTATATCAAATGTTGAGTCCATTTCTTTTCACATTTTAAACAACATTTTTCTTTCAAAAGATAAGTTATAGATGTCTAAAATTTTAGTGATTTGACGACATTAGTCCTCGTCTCTCATATTTCAATATTTTTATTAACTCATTTCTCAAAAATTACTAGTTAAATCAAGTTCCTGCAATATCAATTAATTTTAACTCTCCTCCTAAGCGTATGCAATAATATTTTACACTACAATATTAGGGGAATAATGTGAATATAGAATAAAAAATGTATTTTCATAATCTTAAGATCATTTAAAGGAAATGCGCTACTTTGCAAACAACATTCATTCGATTTGAGTGTAATTAATTTATTGTCGTTTTTTTTATATAACGTGTTACCCTTTTTACATGCCATCATACATTGAAAAATTTAAAACAGAATGAAAAGTGATATTAATTTTATTCAATATTTATAACGTTTACTCTTTGTAAAATACATGCATACTTATATTATAATGTTGGAAATTATTAAATATGAATGTGTAAGGGAAACAAAGCATAGTAGTCGTGCCTTGATAAATAATAATGTGACAAGAAATTGCCCAGACAATCAACTGGAATATAATATTAAAATAATATTCATAAAGAAAAGTCTATGAGATTATTTGTCATCTATAGGGAAATTTAATAAAATTACTAAAACTGTACTAAAATTCAGCCTTTAACTCATTCCTTTGATTAGGTCATCAATCTGTTCTGTAGTTGTATGAAAAAATTTCTATTAAGTTAATATTATTAGTGTAATTAATAATAAATCGTATTACTAATAAATAGGCACATTACTTATTAATTAAAACAACTACAGGTTGTATTACAATTCAGTTTACTAAAACTGGTTTTTTAAAAGAAATTTTGTAGAGTTTTTAGAATTCAAATAAAAAACAAAATAAAAAAATTGTCGCAGTTTTAATTTTTATTTATAAAATTTCTATAAATATCCCAACTCTCTTGAGAATATTGCTAAATCTAGTTAATTTTTTTTTTTTAATTTGTATACATGTGTGCATCTGACATAAAAATTAATTTTCACTTATATAATTTTTATCTTCTTTTCTTCCCAAAAATTTTATCTTCTATATAACGTATATATTGTGCGTGACTTTGATTATTAGAGCAGTCCACTCGTTACTCTAAAGAAATCGATTTTATTTGCTGACGCAATAATAGTAAGGACTTTATTTTTTTAGTTTTTTTTGCAATAGGTCACAAAAGAAATACGTAACATTCATTGGAAAATAAAATGTAAAACAAAAAAGAATATAACAAGAAAAGTCGCGTAACTAAGAAGATGAAACAAAAATATGAGATGAAAAAAATTCATATTGAAAAAAAAACTAACTGCAAAAAAAAAAGAAAAAACCGATATTTTATCCTGTATGTTTGGCAATGAGATAAAAATGAAAAAAAAACACACATTATTTAGTATAGCATAAATTCAAGGTTACACGCACATAAAAAACACCACAATGTGTACTTTATGGCGAAGATGAATAATGATGATTGGAAGAAACACGACTGAAAAACAAAAATTTTTTTAAAAAAGGAAATGAACTTTTTATACTCGCAAAAAAACACAATTTTAAAGGGGTGTAATAAAATTTCAAATCCTGATTATGAAAACTTTAATTAAAAAAATATTGATGCCATAATAAAGATTTATAACGGAATATCTACTTAAGGCACGGGTTATTTCTGACTAATATCTTCAAAGACTGCCGTGAAAGGGAGGAAAGAAATGATAGTCTTTGCTCATGTTCACTCCGCTAACAATTTCTTCACAGAAATCATCTCGAAAAAATGCAAAATTCTCACTTCCTCCTTATTCTGTTGTTTTTTTTGGCGGGTTATGATTTAACTGAATGTAGATGCATTTTCAAGGTTTTTTTTTGAAAAGCTCGGATTTCTCCAGGTTTTCTGGCCTTAAAAATCTACAATCATGATTATCTAAATGAAAATTTTTGTTCGATTGCATTTATGCAGTAACAAATTTCCACATGGCTATGAAATTTATTTAAAATCTTAAATTTAATTTTAGAAATTTTTATTTACACCAATAAACACGCTAAAATTATTCAATCTTTCAAATGTATATGATATTTCCAATTGAATATACATTTCCTACTCTTATTCTTGTTATAAATAAATTTTATTGAAAAATTATAGCTTTTTGTTGTAAGGATAACGAAAAAAAAAAAAAAATTTGTATGTGTTTTATATTTCCTGCCTGACTTTATTAATATTTTCAGTTGATATACTTTCAATTTTTATTACATTTTTAGCACGTTTCTTTTTAAGGTTTTTATAGCATGGTATATTATAAAATATATTTAGCAGTGCATATTCATAAAATATAATAGTATTTAATGAAGAGAAGAAAAGCAACCTTATAATCAGTTCTCTTTTTTCTTTAACCTTTATTTTATTTATACTTCTTTCTTTGCATTCATGAACGTTAATAAATGTCAGATAATGTTAAAATAATTTTTTTTTACAATTTATTTATGTACAATATGTATATACAACATGTACACATAATATTTATGATGTAATTCAAGGTAAATATTAACTTCATATAATATTGTTAGTAACTACAGTTAATTAAAATGAAGACAAGTAAATTTATATAAAAATGAAACATGATAAAATAATTATGTGATGCAATATAATTGAGAGAAAAACATAAGGAACATAAAAGTTTTTGGTGTCGATTTTCATTAGATCATGTTTTTTTTTTTGTAAATACTTAAAATAAGCAAAAAATATTACATATATTTATTTGTATTTAAAGTAATTTGAGTCCTTCGTTTTTAATTAACTTACAACACTTGAAACTGCATAGTCATGTAGACATTCAGATTCTATTCCTTATTAAATAAATTATTAAAATACTATGCAAAATACAAGGTTTTACCTATGATCACAAGAAACACTCAAAAGTCCTCTGTCTGTTCCAGTTTAATCAGAAAATAAACTTAAAATTTTCCTTAAAATTCTTTTAAATATTTCCGGAAATATTGTTCGTGTACATTGCTTTCTATTATATATTATTAGAGTCTGCAGTTTATTAGTGATCTCGGGAACAAAAATACCTGTATCGTTTCTAATTTTATGAATTAATTTAGTAACTTCCAAACTAATCAAAATACTATCTACTACCAGCTTTAAAACAATATACAGGAAACTACAAAGATTTGCAATTTAAAATAGAATTAAAAACTTCATTTATTCGGTACATGATAGTATGTACAACAGAAAATTACAAAAACAAAATATGTAATGTAAATAAATTTCATTTAAAACGGAATCAAAATGCTATACTTTGTATGTGTATAAAGAAACCAATGTTAGTAAGAATATTAAATTAATACTATTATTGTACTGACAAGGATAGGAAAAACATTTTTTTTTCAAACGAGATATTTCTCTTCTCTTCTACATACATATATATTCAATATTAAAAAAAAAGAGAAAATTTACATAATATCATAAATATTTAAAATTTATCACAATTTAACAGACAACTAGACTACTTAACACAGTTTTAATAAATAAAATTTAATCCATTCTATTTTACTAAATACATAGATACATATATTTGCATACACACACACTATAATTTAAAATATTGTTTTGTTACATAAATCGCAATAAGGGAACCCGAAAAAAAAAATAAGGGATTCTATTTTTTGTGCTTCTCTTTCATTTTGAAATTTTTATTTAATAATATTTCGCACAGTTTCTTATACATGAAGCTAATAAATTTTTAAAGTTTTAGTAAATATTTTGTATGTTTTGTTATAATATCTATATTTTTTTAAATTTAATCATAGAGTGTGTATAATAGAACTGATATTTTTAAAAATAAATTCGAATCACACAAATATTTTTAAAGTAAGAGATTATCCTTCCACATATTCAGAATAAGTACTTAAGCAATTTTAATTTTAATTTGCATATTTTTAGGGGAAGGTCATAGTAATAATGTATGTACAACATATAATTTTTATTGCATACTTTTAGGGATAATTTTAGCAATAATATAGCAATTTTACAAAATGTGAAAATTAGGTCAAACATCATATAAAAAATCACAATTTTAATACTCAAATAGTCATATTCATACACTACAGCTTCATGAAGGGTATATTAACTTTGGTATGGAATTTGTAATCACTTGAAAGAGTCGCCTGCGATATATATATTTATTTTTGCTCAGCGTAAAATTTAGCATTAATTTAGGCATGTCCGTCCGTGGGCCTACCCATACAATAACCTAAAAACAAATAATCCCATTTTATAGATTTTGAATCAAGTACGAAACTCTTTAATAATTGAAAAATTTTCTAATCAATTTAAAACACCCTATAGTTGAGGAAAACAATATTTTTTTTAATATTCAAATAAAAATGTTTTCACTTCTATCAGAATAATTTGGAAATGAAAAACCCCACCATAAATATTTGGTGAACAATTTCTCTGAATTTTTTAACAACAAAGTAAAAAAAAAAGATTGAAAAAAAAAGAAACTTATTCAACTTCAAAAACATTTTTTTAATAGTTTTCTACGAATTTTTAGTTTTATACATTAAATAGAATTTCTTTAAAAAAGGAAAAAATATTCAAAATTTACCCTATAAAAAATATGCAATATTTTACATACATGGCATATATGTAAAGAAGTCTGGAAAGAATAATAAAAATATTACAAAAAAACACACACACACTTACATCAACCCAATGTTCACCAGGAAATACAGCTATTAATTCGCTATTCTCTTCCAATGTTCGAAAATATTCTTCATCATCGATTTCAGTACCATCAGAATCTAAATGTATAGTTGGCAGTTGATCAATTTTTTCAAATTTTTCAGCACATTTATTACGCATTTCTTCCAACGATGATGCCATTATAGCTTTTTTTATATGACGTGTTGTGTCCTTTATCTGAAATTTTCGAAAAAACAAAATAAAACATAAATTTAATACAATTTAATCTTATTTAAATCTATTAGTTCATAAAATAATATTATTATTACCCTTATATTTTAAATAAAAAATACTTTAGTATTACTGTGAAAGTGAGCACATACAAATTTTATAGGATAATTCAGGATATCATAATAAACTCTCTAAGAGCATATACATAAGTTAAACAAACTAAATTCAATCAAAGGAAAAATTTAGAAAAACGAATAAATTGTTAAGAAATCTATAACAAAAAAAATTTAAATCATAAAACTAATACACTTCAGCAAACAGATTCACTTAATTAACACAATACCAAAATGCCATCAATGTATAATGCTTTCAAAACCACAACATTATTCTCAAATTCAATTATCAATTTCCTGGAAATGCAACTATTAATTTGCATATTCTACACTATATCCTTTAAAATTAGATTGATGATATAAGGATGACAACATGAAGCACTCTCTATGAAATGGAAATTATTGTAGTACATGCCAACAATGACTTTGTATTTTAAAAGTTTTTCTATTTCATAAAATTTTTGAATATTTTGCAACTTTACAGAAGGTGTGGTAAATTTAAAAAGCAGTTACTTTTCTCTTCTTTTTTTGCACAAAATGAATTTCAATTTTATAAAAAAAATCCAAAAACAAAAAAATAAAAATTTATATTTTTTTTTTCTTTTTATTTTTTCTTTGTTTTTAGCACTTTTCCAAAAATTTTTTGAAAAAAAGTGCTTATTAGTTTCACTCTGTCCGTCCGTCCGTCCGTCCTTCCGTCCGTCCTTCCGTCCGTCCGTCCGTCCGTCCGTCCGTCCGTCCGTCCGTCCGTCCGTCCGTCCGTCCGTCCGTCTGTCCGTGTGTCTGTTTACAAAACTTCTACATTTTTAAAGATAGAAAGCTGAAATTTAATACGTACATAGATCTTTACTAGAAACTTATTTTTGTAGAACAAAATTTTTACCTATCTCCCCCCCTCTAGAAGTTATACCCCGCCAAAGCACTAAAAATGGCCTATTTTAACTATTTGTTGCAATGAAACCATAAGCATTTTTGAAATTTTGCAAACGCAGAAAGGCTGTGGCTTGCTTCCCCTACCGCGGTATACTATAGTTAATTTTTAGAAAAACAAAATGGCCATTCAAATTTACCGTTATCTACAGTCCTTTTTTACCAAATTTTTGATGTCGTTTTTCTTCTAGACCCCAGCCTGTAGAAGCTTGAAATTTTAGGGGCTTTTAGACATTAACATGTAGTTCATTTCGTTAGAAGAAAATTTTTTTCCATCTCCACCCCCTCTCAAGTTATGGCCTCTTGAAATTTGTAAAATTTGCATTTTCGACACCTTATATTTCTGAAACCGCAAGCTTCTTCAAATTTCTATAAACGCAAAAGTTAACGGTAAATTCCATGATATTAAAAAATATAATTATTTTTCTTAACTCACACAACTAACCCTTAAAATCGAGCATTATGTTAACCCCTGCTTATATTAATTTTTGCTTTATTTCAAAGACTGCATAAATCGTTCATCCTAAATATATGCAATCCTAGAAATAGTTTTGTATATGAATGAAAAAAATTTTAATAGTGTGATAGGTATACATACTCGTAGACTGTATTTAAAAGCAGAATTTTCACTTGTTGAAGGGAAAAGTGCTACAATACAAACCATTGGTTTGACCCAACTTTATTTACTCTAAACTTTATTTAAAAAACATAAATTCTGCATGTGTTCAAAATTGCACAAAATGAAAAGAATAAGTTTTGTATGAAAATTATCATGTTTTTACAAAATAACTTTATTATAAAAAAAAAAAAAAAACACGTAAACCATAAAAAAAATTTTTGCAACACGTTGCAGTTCTAATTTTAAAAGGAAAATTTTAATTACATAAAAATGCTTGTAAAACAGAACGTATGATACGGCATCTAAAAATATCAGGCTGACATTATATTCAATTCATCACAATAATTTACATTTATTTCTATAAAAACAAAGATATTTAACTAATAAAATTTATTATCGAGAGCAATATACAATACTGTGAGAACAGTTTAGTTAATAAAGTTACACACAATATGCTAAATCCGAAAGTCTTGTAATTGAATTTTCATGTATACCCATGCATTTTAATAAATTCGAATTCGGAAGTGTAAACTTTAACCAAATTTAAGATTATTGTATCTACCATTAAATGATTTGCATATGAGGTCTCCTTATTATTCACTTCCCGGTAGCAGCGGCACGTTGTGTTAAAGCACTCCCAGCCTAGTCTCACACTTTCCATGTAGAGTGCCGTTAGGCAGAAAATGTTCCGTCGAAACAACGTCAGGAGCCCATTTGTAGGTACGTTAGGCAATTTAAGAGCCAGAATTGCTAGCCGGCAGTCAGTCACTATGTCTACATTACTAGCCGTATTCGGCCGGTAGAACATGGAGAAACGCATTCAAGGCATCCGCAGGATTTTATCGTCACTATATGACACGATGCGCGAACTGTAAACTTCAAACTATAAACGAAAATTTGTTTACTAGTAATACCTTAAAAAAGGAAAATAAAATATAAAAAAAAAAAATAAATGTGAATATCAACCTATATAGTTCCGAAATATCTTCCATTAAAAAACCATTATAATTCCATAAACAAGGACTCGAAAAATGGTTATTTATCACACAATATATATATATACAGAAATCTATTAATAGAAAAATGGAAAAAGGATAATATAAAAACACTATCTTTACTAAATTGTAATTTATTTACAACACAGTAGCATACCTAATGGTTATAGGCTTTCTCTTACATAGATGAATAAATCCTAATGATATTTTATTAAATAAGGAAGTCTACTAATACTAAAATACAATGTGATGCACATAACAATAAAAGTATTAAAATATCTGAACAATAAATAACAACATTCCATGTATGTATATATGTCATTTTATTTCTTAAAATCCAATAAAATCTACTGTCTGTATGTAACTCATAAATGAAATAAAATTACAAATACAATATATAACGTATTTCTAATAATACAGCATGATTAAGAACATATATTTCTCTAAATCCAAATCAATTTTTAGTGTGTATCATATTCGACCTTTATTTCATATCATATTCGAACTTTTCAAGTAAAATAAACGAAACATTTATGATTCTTAACCGGAATTGTTAAATATATTATTAAAGGTACATATATTTAGAAATATAAATAGTTACAGAACGGAGCTCCTAAATACAAAAAACGAAGAAAAGCATTACACTCCATGGTCCATAAACTTTTCATCGATTAAAATTTCAGTAAAAAACCGTTAACAATATAGTTGACACTTCATTATATGTATAAGCCCAATATAAAATGTCGATTAATTCAATCATCCTGGCAGTACAATACTTACAACTGCGGAGGGATCAAAGAACACATCGAAAACAGGCTGGCTCGGGCGGCATTTGACATATCAGTACATCTAAATTTGTGATTCACAAGTATTAAATTCAGTCCTTTTGTATGGCAATCATAATTCCCGTCTATTAATTCAACATCACCCTATTAAAAACAATATATGGATAGTTTTTGAATGGAACAATAAAGCCTTTTAATGCTCTCTGCTTGATAATGAAATTTTCTAAGGATATAAAATTGTTTAATTGAATTCAAATTTAAAATAGAAAATTGAATTAATCCGGGAATTATTTACAACAAGAAAAAGGAAATTCTTTATAAGGTTTTAGAAAAAAATTTTACTCTAATTACTTAAAATCTACATACACATATTTATACAACAATAAAATGTACATGTAAAAATGCATAAAGAAAGCCTAAATAACAAAATAATTGCTTCAATCTGCTAGTTTTTAATCCTAATTATTTTCAAAAATATATTCTTTATAAAAGCAATTTCGTTTACAGATTACAATAAGTTTTTAGTTTCTGGTATTTTGGATTTCATATATAAAGTACGTAAAATAAAACCATATAAAATTATGAAAACAAAGTTTCTACACAAGAAAAATTTTGTAGTTGTAAATTTGTAACACTATGAGATCAAGTTAACCCTATACAATAACCGAAAATTCTACAGTAAAAATGTAATTTAGTATAACAGTCATGACTCTCAAGACTGTTTGACTAACTCGCACTAAATTATATGAACTTAAGTGATCTATAATATATGTGATCTTGTTAAATTTCTATATAAGAACTGCTAATATAAAATATAATATAAATTGTTGGCTCTAGTTATAATAGTTTTTAAGCAAGAAATTTATTAATTTTGCCAGCTTGCAAATTATATACTTTGTTTTCCTACTCTTAATATGCAATTCTAATGAAATTCTTTAATATAATCATTTTAATTGAATAAGAATAATATACATATTTATAAAGTCCTTTTTAATTGAAAAAATTAACAAAGCATAAATTTTTCATAATAGCGTTTTTTAAAAAAATCTACTCCTAATAAATTATACAATTTTTGTTTTCCAGTTCAAAAATTTCAAAAAATTTTTGTATTAAGAAAATTAGTGCCAAAAAGAATGCATTTTCAGAATGAAACAAGGACAAAAACTTATACTGTATTTCAACCGTAACAATTGAAATTTTTAAAACTGGATACCATATTGAGTATTCAACTTATTTCATTGTTAATAAGTACATTTTTTTTTGTCGGAGCTGTAAGTGAATTTCAATATTAGACTATATTTTTTTCTCCATTTTGAAACTTTTTAAAAAAATTTTAATATTCATCCACAAAAATTCATAATTAAATTACATAATTATGTTTTGAATAAAGCAAGAAAATTTTTTAAAAATCCTAAAAAGTACTGCTTAAATTTTCAAAATTCTGAATTCTATTTTTCATTTCTATTGCTGTCACAATAAAATATTAAAACATATAACATATATACAAATTAAATTTTGTACATGTTCCGTTCAAGGGAACATAACCCAACAAAAACATACGTAAAGGAGTATTTTTAGGGAAGTATAGTTGCGCTCAATTATTTCGGTAGATAGCTTGATATTTGTAGAAGAAAAGAATGCATATATAGATGTTGAATTTTTATATAATGCAACTCTCACACAAACCACCGTTCTATTTAATAACGGCTCAAAACCACTTCGGACAAACTTACAATGTTAGATAGAATTAAAACCATGCTATTTCTGGTATTTAACTTGAACAACAATGTGCATTAAAATTTTTTTATTTAATAAAAAATTTTGAAATTTCAAAAGTATTAAAAAAAATAAATTCAAGTTTTGAAACATTAAAAGAATAAAAAAAACAAAAAAAAAATTATTTTTAGCATTTTTAAAGTCCAAGGGTGAACTAAAACTCAAATTAACAAAAGAGGATTATATATTAACGCCCATACGTAAGGGAAAATGTTAAAGGCTAATATCAAATAAGAATATGAAATAAAATAATTCACTTAAAATGATTTTTACAATCCTGATTTACAACGCAACTATTCCCATAATAGATACTGAGAATAAAAAATTAAAACAAAAAAACAAAGGACATTTCACATTTACTCTCTTTATGCTCTATAATTCAATTACAACTAAAATTCACAATATTCTACACAATAAAAACTACACAAATATACTCGTACCAATAAATGAAATGAAACAAAAAATATGATTTTTTTTTTTTTTGAGAAATTACGAAAGAGTTATAAAAACCTAGCAATCAGTCAATGCAATTTTTTCAACTAAAAACAAGACCCTATTATCATTATTAAAACAAAAAAAAAAACTATAAATTATAAGTATATCCACACCAAATATGAACACCAGTATTCAACAATATAAATTTGAAAAATACATAGAAAATATGGTGAATTTTAGTTGGTGTCTTTTTATTGTTAATACTTCGGGTTATTATTGATGATACTATAAATAACGATCAATCAAAAAGGATTTTTTCTTTTCTTTGCTTTTTGTGTTTTCTGATAAAAATCAAAAATATTATAAGGCTATTAGATCCATTGTATACTATTAGAGTTTATATAAGGACAATTGTGAATTTCTCTCGAAAGTAAAATTTAATTTTGATTTATTCCCTTTATACAACATAAAAAGGGATAATGTTCTTTTTATTTCTAAAACACAAGCCTTGTCCATTTTTACTCTTTGTTGTTATTAAAAAAAAAACTGAAAAGATAAATGCTTTAAAACAAGAGCTTTGACTTCAATTTTCAATGGAATTATTTGAGAGAAAAAATACTTTACAATCGAATTAAAAATTTTTTTTTCTGATAATGCTTTTAGTTTAATTCAAAATTTTTTTTTGCAAATAATCCCACTAATTTTCTTTTTTATTTCTCATATAATATTTCTCATTACAACTGCTTTGATTCATGGAGATTAGTTTTGATTACATTACTAAGAAAAACATAAATGAAAGCATTAGAAAACTGGCAAAATGTGAGCCTTTACAGGACAAAATTTGAAGTATTTGGTATTACAATTTTTAATTGAGAAAAATAAACGAATTTGAACTGACGTACACGCTCATATGTTTTACAAAACGATTCTCAAGAATTCTGACAACATAAAAATCGATCTTCAAAAATATTATCGAACTAAATTTGTAAAAGTTTTAAAAACATTTTCAAATAAGAGGTGCCAAAAGTCCATGTTTAATCAAAGTTTTTTCGTTTTCTTCTCGGAAGATTATTTACAAGGCATACATAAATCGAGAAAAAAAAGAGAAAAAATAGAGTTGACCTTGTCCACTGTGTGTCCCAAACTACTACTGAAGTTGTATGGAAACTACCAGAAAGAGCCAAGCAATTTTAACGAATTTCACCAGATGCATTAGCCCTACTAATATATTCGCTTGTGTGTAATTTCAATACCATAGTTTTTATAGTTTCTGAGATATAGCCAAATAAATTTTGAAGTTGTATGGCAGCTACCAGAACCAGTACTTCGATCAGGTCCAATTTAGATAGGGTTCTGGAACTTACTACAGTAAATCATTTGTGAAAATTTGATGAACTTAGCTCAATTAGTTTCTGAGTTATCGCATGGGACGGACGGACGGGCGAACGGAAAGACGAACGGACAAAAAAAAACTAAATCAACTCAGAATTCGACGCTGATTAAAAACATACAATTGAATCTATATCTCAAAGCATTATTTATTAGCGTTACAAAGTGTAAAGCAAATTTATTATACCCGGATATAAAGAGTAAACAAGATAGATAAGAGGCTTAAATTTCGGCCACAAAGTTATTCAATAATAATTTGTAGAATAGTTTACTGGTGCGTTATTAATTAAGGGTTTTCTTAACACATTTTAAAAATGTTTACAACAAGTTGTTAAAATTTTGTATTAATTTTTCCATAAAATATAAAAACACGTAAACGTCCTCTCATTCAGTCACAACTACAGTGGCAAATATACAATAATAATGTTTTAAGAAAGTAAATAATTGCTGATATAAAAACCATAAAACTAAATGTAAATTTATTTTTTTCCTAAAAAAATTTCAATATACGAGTATATAGAAACTGCCCACATATCATGAAAGAATATTTTCTTTTCTTTTAAAATTATAACAGGGAAAACATAAAATTTTATTATACTAAACAAAATAAAACTTAAATATTAAAATATATTTATTTTCTTTCGTCCTAGTTTTCATCCTATACAAGTATATTATTATGCTCTTATAAAAAAAAATTAAATAATTTTTATATCCTTTTTCTTTTCCTCAAATTTATATGTTCGCTAACTGACAACATTTTATTGTAAAATATATTCCATACACTGTGTATATTCTTCTTCATATCATTATATAATATTTAAGGTACATTAAGCTATTTTCAAAAGAATATACATACAAATATAAGAGTTTATGTATATATATAATTCATTCTCTTGGGAGTTTCACCTGAAACATAAAACTAAAGAAAATTTATGGGTTTATTTAAAAAAAAAATAAACTTTTCAACTGATATTAAATAAATTCATGTGGGTGAATTTTTTAAATGATATTATATAAGAAAATTTAGATCAAATTTAGTTTACTAAAGTTTATGTGACGTTATAAAAACTTAAGAGTTCTTCTTTAATTCACAAAAATATCAATTACCTATATTAATATCTAATTTAATTGTAGAACTCAAAATGAATTAGGTTCTAAATTATTAAAACAATGAAAGAATTAAAATAAGAAATTTATTGGAAAAATTCACATTTTTGGATTTTTAAAAATATTTCTTAACGATTCTTAATTCTTAAATTATATTTCGGTTTCTTGTAAGCCCATAAAACTGCATAAAATTTCTTTTCATTGCAATTTAATGTAAAATATATCTTGATCACGTTTTCTCCTTCCTTCCCTATAGTTATCAATTTCCGGTTATACACATCAAAATTTTTGAAAGTATAATCCAATTATATCTTACTCTTTATTACATCCCCATAAACTTGTATTGGTAAATCAGTTTATACACATGCGATTCTGGAATTGCTAGAAATTATCTTCAGAAGTAGAGGAAGAACTCTGGAAACAAACCCCAAAACTAAATTTTTTTATTTTTACCGAAAGAATTACATGCAAACAGCGAACACCATTTGTAACAGCATCATATTTTGGATGTTGAGTTTTCAATAGATACGCACTTTTCTATTGGAGGGGAATATGAATAAACTATTTTTATGGAGAGTTCGGTCAGTTACTCTGTTTGTGCACGTGTATATCTTAAGTTCTGCTGAATTGATTTTGATGAAATTTTATATTTTTTAGTTTATTTCACGTATATTGCCCGATTTCTTTTCTGATACGTTAACCTTCGAGAAGTGAACCTTTTTCCGAGCCGTTTTTACATTTTTTACCATATCTACGGAACTAATTGATGAAATTTCTTGAAATTTAATATTTGAGTACTGATTATCGAAACCAACTAGTGAAATTTCCAGGGAATTCGAATTGGTACAAGGCTCTACCAAGAGCTTACAGTGTCCTTAACATTGTAAAGAAGTTTCTAAAGAGAATTTTCATAATCTTCTGTAACACTTTCACTAAATTGGAAAACATAAATTGCGGTCGGATATGTGTTGACCACATCAGAGGTTTTCTTTCTTAAGAGTTTGGCTTAAAAAGGTTTAAAATATGAATTCCTTTTTCACGTTACGTAACAAATACGTCATTGTAGCCTTGTATGCTTTAACATTCTATATATAAATAAAATTATTATTTTGCTTATTCATTTTACAAAAAAAATACCAACTTGTAAGTCAACGTATAAAAATTAATTATATAAAAATATTAATAAATTGCAATAAATTAATTTTTTTTAAGTATTTTTAAAAATTTCACAAGTTTCCGGTTTTTTCTTAAGTTTTCTTTTTATAAAATTTCATAAGAATGTATAATTTCCCTTTAATTTAGTTTAATTTCCCAAAGAGGAATTTTAATTTTAATATTTTTAAAAAATTATGCTATTTTTTTTCTTTAATTTCTTAAGTTTAATAAAAAGTACAAATTTTTAGCCACAAGCATCACTTAATAATCTTATTATGTCCATCAATTTTGACTTTTTCTTACATAATATTTTCTCATTAAAATTCATCAAAAATTATTCAAAGAAGATTTTCGTGTAATCACCTCAATCATTTCCCCCCCACCCTAAAAACTTTTAACTTGATTCAAAAGTTTTTTTTTATTTTAATCAATTTAAATTTACAGAAGAATTTTTTAAAAATTTTTCGTTTTTCTTATAACAAAAAAAAAAAAAATTAAAATAAAATGGCTCTTTCATTAAAATTATTATGTTTGACAAGATTAACATCAAAGTTCCCTTTAAATATTTTTAACTTTAATTAATGTCATTTATCATTAAATAAAAAACCATTACTGGTCGTCGTGTACATTAAGAAAAACTTAATGTGATAACATCAGGGATAACATCTGTTTTTTTTCTGTTTTCTATGCTTTTTTTTTATAATGACGGTTTCTTTTATAAGAGACTTTCTTTTTATTGTTACCTTTATTTTATCTAATTTAAAAATTAATTTTATTGCAAAATGTAAAGTGGGCGCCTACAGGCATCGTATATTTGCAATAGTTATATTATGTATAGCTTAATGTTTTATGTTATACTTATTGTATAAAATTTATAATTCCAAAATTTTATAATTCCAATATTTAGGTTTCAGTCTGTTTATTATAACAGAAGTCATCCCGCATTTACATCCTTTATTGCCATATAGTGACATTCTAGGTCTTGAAAAGTATTTTAGTTCAGTTCACCCAAATCTATAAAATCCCATTTATTATAATCAGAAAATCTCATCTATTTCGATTTTAGTAGAATCGAAGTGATTCTAATATTATGATCTAAACATAATGCTTAAGTGTGATTATTTAGTAAATATTAAAAATCTTAATTAATCTATTGCATCGGTATCTAAATCGCCTTGCACATTTTATCAATAAAGCCGATGAACCACTATTATTAATATGTCAAATTTTTTTTTGAACACGATTAGTTTGTCCGCCTCACTAATTTAAGATTCTCAGTAGTTTTATCACTAAAATTCTAAAATGCTATACAAACATATATGTATGTACAAATATATTTTATTCTTTAACTTAAAGCACCACAAAATTATTCGACAATCTTTATTTAGAAAAAAAAATGGTGACAAAAACTTTATGACTTTTAAGATAGAATTGTGAATATTCGACAAAAATATTTACATAAAATACTATATATAAGTTTAAATTATATTTAAATTAACAATATGTCTATATACATACATATATAGTATTTAAATGTATATAATAATAAAATCAATTAAATTACAAGGCATTTACTTTCTCCATCATATCATATCTCCCTCACACTTACAAACAAAACCTTAAAGTATTAAACTGTTCTAAAGAAATTTTTAATGATATTTATGTATATATACAACACAAACACCTACACAAAATTATGCAATATGTATAATGAAATATATGTATATATGAATGGTCGCGGTATGCTGAAATTCATTTTTCCGCTTCTGTGAATAATTTAAAAATGATTTTTAACCTATTTGGAAAATTTATGTTTTTATACATTCTTGAAGGATATTTATGTTGAATATTTTGTAATAGAATTAATTTTAACGGGACATTGAAAAGTAGAAAATTATAATTTACATTTTATAGTCAAAATTTTTAATGGATATTAGAAAAGAAAGATGGCACTTTTTTGACACAAGCTTTTAAATTGAAAGCAAGTCATCGTTCAAACACAAAATATTATTGTATTGCATATACTTAAGATACATAATATATAATTGGGAAATATTTGGAAATTTATTATTATTTTTTATAAAGATATTTGAAAATTATATCAAATTAAAAATTTTAAATGAAAACTTTTGTTAATTTATAAAAGCAAATCTTTTAAAGAGCAATATTTTGGCATTATTATAACTCGAAATTCTCGTAAAACATAAACTTTCATGTACAGATTTTAATAAGGTGTACATATATACGTGCACGTACATGTATATCATCGATATTACAGGCACTGAAAAAATTTCAAAAAAATTTAAATGAAATAAAATTTTCCCTTTAATTTAAAAAGTTTATTCAGAATTCTTTATAGTTATGTTTTTAATAGAATAACTGTAAGCATTCTTAAAACTACCTACTCAGTATTTAAAAATTTTATACACTTAAATGTTCAAAAGACCAATTTTCTGGACCATATACTATATTGACTTTAAATGCAAATAAATTATTTTGTTTATTTACAAGATCACATAAAAAATATGAACTCAGAAGGACGTGCTAACTAAAGAAGATATCTCTTGTAAATGTGGAATTTTTTTAATTTAATTATTAGTCTGGTTATGTTTATAAGACAGGATGAATATTTCAACTATCTCGTTGTAGAAAATTAGTCTATAAAAAAATTTTGACTCATGATTCTAACTGAAATATCAGCTAGGGTGGATAATTTGACTACTATTATAATAAATACAAGCCAAAAATTTATGCATATAAAAATTTTATTATATTTGAAATTTTGAAATTGAAGTAAATGGCAACATCTCCAGGCGTAGATTATATCAAAAAAATTTTAATTAAAATTAAAATGCTTACGTTCAAAACTAACAAATTTCATGAAAAAACTATTTTAATTTTAAAACAATCTTGTTTCTCTATAGTAACGTGGTTCTGCAACAAATTTATTGCACATAAGTAAATTATACAAACAAACACTATATAAATATAAAAATTATTTAGATTTTCAAAATTTTCAATTTATTAACTTTTCCTATTTGTGAAATAAAATAATAAAAATATTTATTTTATATATTACCTATAAATATTTGTAAATATACTTGTATTTTATAAAATAAATAGTGTAGAATATGTAGTGTTCAATTCAAGATATAAAATATATTAAATTTAATTCTCCAATTTTTACACCATCCCTCTTCATTCATTCAAATGAATGTCCATTATTTTTATTACTTGGAAACAAGAATATTTTTTGAACACAAAAGATTTCCTTTAAATTAAATAATTTTCTACAAAAATTTTGAAAAATATAGATTCCATTTTTCCTGTAAAAAATATTTCTACATAATTAATTGCTTTAATGAATTTTCAAGAATTTCAAGTAAAATTGTAAAATATTTGAAAAGAAAATGGAGTTGGAATCTTAAACATCTATACGAATAAAATATAAAATGAGTTTTTTGGTAAAAAAAAAACTTCATTAAAAAAAAACCTCAAAATTTTTGAATATGCATAAAACTACGTAGTACAGCTTTATCCTTTAGTGAATTTCAAATGATTGGCATATCTAACACAGTAGCAGTATGTAAATTTTCCATGCAGAATAAGATATATTGATTGGTTCGCAAGATATCTTGTCGACGCATGTCGGGCTGTCTAATTAAAATATGGTTAGAATAATGAATTCAAAGGACTGTCAAAAACTGCAAATCTAACTTATACAATTCAAAATTATAAAAAAAAAAAATTACCAACAATCAAGACTTGAAGGATCGCTTCCTCAAATGAGACAAACAAAATACATAGACTTACATGAATTCTTTGTAAAAATTATTCAGAAGCAGATGTGGTCAAAAATAAATATACCCATACTATAGATAATTTCTTCTCAGCATTACACAACATTTTCTAACACACAGCTCGAGCCAATGTCGCGCTCATGTTTTTCCTGTATTCTAGTTTGACGGCCCAAGGTTTCTCAAGCAAAACTTCTACTTCATCAATCCGTCCAGACCAAACCAGATGATCCTACGGTACAAAACAGAAACCTGTTCCGACACTCTCGAACCGCTTACTAAATGTCCCACATTCGGTCTGCCGAACTTCATATCTAATATCTCCTATGTAACCCAAGTCTTGAAAGTTAGAGCATTCCTTATATTAAATATTTCTAGGTTTTCTTTAATTAAAAATTCTGGTAAACACTCAACTAAGTGAGTCTGAAGTGTTAGTGTTGCCACTTCACCATGCCTCGTGATGTACATTAACGTCATAACCGATGATAAGTGACTACTTTTTCCTATTGCAATGCACTATCAGTTTCTATATTTCCGGTGGGAGAACGTATGCTTTGTCTCCAGTAAAATAAAGTTAATATTTTTTCTTATTAGAATGCAGGTCCTGGAAAGGTCTTACCCATAATTATAAACACCTTACCATTAACATCTTATCATTTTCTTGTTTTGTAAATAATTGCATAATTCACACAGTACTCTTACCTGTAAATAAAATAGAAAGAAAATATAAGTTAGTATGTATTGAAATATGCCGAAATTAATTTTTTTTAAGGAAAAATATTTTCAAAATCTATGAATTGCCGGTTTTAAGTACATATTATAAAGTTAAATAAAGAATCAAAAAATGCTTCAAGTTATTTTGTTAATTCTAATTTTCAACAGTGGTTCGTATACATATATAAATTTATTTAATTAATGCAAAACTTGACTAAAGTAATAAAAGTCAAAAAAACTCGCTAATCATTTACCATTAAAAATTCTTTTTTGCAATTCTACTTTTAAAATTAAAAATAAAATAACAAAAAGAAGCCTTCTTAAAATATTCAATATCTTTGTGGTTCCATCTCATTGATTCTTAAATATTCTTTGTTTTTCCTTTCGTGTTTTCATCCTCATTATGCTGAGTACGATAATATACCAACGCTTTCGTAATTCTTATATAACATCTTAATGTTTAACATTTCGCAGAATTTCTGTTTTTTTAGTTATTTATTTTTATTACTATTTCGACCCGTGAGCATATATTTTTATACCTTGAAGTACTTCTGGTACGCGGCTAGAGTAAAAATTTTCAAATTAATTTCATTAAAACTTGATCAAAAAATTACAAAATCGAATTTAATAATAATTAAATAAGGTCTTAGAAATTTTCAGCGCTGTGGTCTAACGGGTACGATTGAAAATTTATCTATTTTTTTAATTACATGAAAATATCATAATTTACATGAATTTTCCACGAAGTCTAATCAACGAATATTTTCCACAAAACAAATTTACTCTATTCCAAAATAAAATCATGTAAAAATAAAATTGCTTTCTCAGTTATGAATTATTCATTTTAACCAGATAATTATTTTTCAGACTTAATTATTTTAGCTCTAATCACAATATATATACTCGTAAAATTAACATGCTCGACCTTCTAATCAACCACAAAAATAAAGCTTAATATTTTTCGTTTGATGTTTCAAATTAATACCAACCTTCCATTATTAATTTAAATCACAAATAATATTGTGGAGCTTCATTATCATACTGAAAATCGAAACAAAACACATGCTTTCTTTTCTAAGAATAAATTCATACAATAATAGCCTTGAATTTAAGATTGATTTACTTTTCAATATTTTCATTCTGTTCCTTTTAGGAGTGCACACTGCCAGTCCGTACATACTTTTAAATTAAATCGACATTTATTCTGAGTAAAAATAACAGCGGTAAGCCATCAATAAATAACGAAAAAAATTTAAATTGCGAAAAAAAGAATTATTAATAGAAAATTTTTTTCCAGGTTTTTTCTTCTACTTATTTAGCTTGTATAATAACAAAAAGTGCAAATAGAAAGGTCCATAAGGATTCAATAACAAAAAAAAGAGACAGAAAAAAAAATGGAAATAGTCTTATTAACACGCCATGTTCATTCTCATATTAAGGGAATAATTAAAAAGACGCATACATAGAAACATTTAGATTCAGTCAATTACTCAATTGCACACATACAAAAAATTTACACAAGAAAAAAAAATCTAATGTGATCAGTACGCAACCGATCGTAATTGGTGTTCTAGTTTAGTTATCAGAAGATTATGAAAATACATTTTGAATACTTCCTTTCAATTTTAGGGAGGTTAGCAAAATTTTAGCCAACTCCTAGAAAAATATAAGTTAAGCTTTTAGTAGAGTTTCGTTAAATGCCATCTAAATTCCATTAAAAGTTCGTCAGTTAGTTTCTGTTATAACTAAAATCCAAATATCAAATTTTAAGAAATTCCATTTAAATTCCATTTGATTTCGATCCCAGAAATATGAAATCGACACGGAAAAAGGTCCACTTCCTGAGACATTACATATCCCAAAAGTTGATCAATCCGTGACTACTTTATTTACACTTCCCTACCAAAGAGAATTGTATTTTCACAGAAAACTCGATATGTAAAATTTGATGCCATCACATGACCTTCCTTATTGCATACGATGCGGTCAATAAAAAGAAGGTTACTAAATTGAATTTTCTGTAAAAATTAATTACTTTCATGAAGGTCAAGTTTAACAGAAAAAAAAAAAAAAACAAATAATTTTATCATGAGTCCTTTGAGTATGAAATATGTTTTTGCTGGTTGGTGTTGTAACAGCGTGAACAAAGGATATTGTAATATTATTAATCGCCATCTGCCAATCATTCAAAAATCGTAAAATGTAAAATTTTCGTGCGTAAAAACAAGAAAAATCAATTAAATTCGAAGGTTAAAAATGATTATTTCATAAAAATACGGAAAAGGATCAAAGAATTTGTGAAAATTAGTTAATAATTAATTTTAGTTTTAAACTTTTTCTTTGATGTATTCATATAAATTATAGCCCAAAGGCTTAAATGAACATATTTTTAACTATTATTAGAAACTTAGTTTTTAGTTTTAAACTTATTAGAGGGCCACTTGAAAATTGGAAATTGAATGAAAACATTACGATGAAACTAAATTTTCTTTCTTATCAAAATTTTTTATATAAAAAATTAAATTTACATCTAAAACATATCATTCACTTAATTTCTTTTAAATACTCCCTGACATTTGAAACTGGTCAAGTAAATTCTCGTCTCGTTTACTCACACAATTCTATCACTTTAAAGCGTCTCATTAAATATATTTTACCTGTAATATAGTTAACGTTAAGAAACAAAAATTTATGCACTTCATTCAAATCATTTAGAAAAATTACAAAATCCAAGAAAATCTTTTATTCTAATTTTTCTTCCATTATTTTCCATTAATGATTTTCATCTTTTAATTTATATCTGGTGTTGAAAAACATTCTTTACAATTTACCTTTACGTAAAGTTTTCTCCTTTATCTTTGAAATTAGAAAAACAAAAATAACAAAAACAGAAATTGTTTTGTAAATTATCCTCAAAAGCGCAATTAAAGAAAAGCAACAATAGATTACATACTCTATATATAGGAACAATTTAAACTTATTTATTTAAGGACAAAAACGAAATTAAAGAATCCAAAGACAAAAGAAATTTTTTTTTTTATTTGCTCTCAATTTAAGATTCACTTTTAGATTTCAAACTGATTCTCCTTTTTAAGAAAATTTATTATTTTATTTTTTCTAATACAAAATGACACTAGCCATTATTTAAGGATGAATTCAATTAAAAGTATAATCAAAGTATACTTGAAAAATTCACTTAAAGAATTGAGTAGCAAAAAAAAAGCTAATATTATGATTTTAAATAATTATCAGATTTATCAAGTTGAAAGAAAATACCATATTTAATTATAAGGCAACTAATTGAAAGGATAAAAAATAATATTTTATTTAATTGGAATTTTTATATCGCTTTGATTGTTCATTTAATTTATCAGTTTTAATTGTTTGGTTTTAATTTATATGACTTATGCCAGGTATTAAGTTTATATCGCAAACATATGATATGTCTTCAATAATCAAATACTAAGCCCTAAACAGTCTCCAACAGCTGGTTAATTTCTAAAGTATATTGTTATTCTCTTACAAGTGGTTCTGTATCATGTTTGTCACAAGTGGTACGCATCTTGTAACAAACATAGAATAAATATAGATGATAATTTTCTTTTAATGTTTACTCTAAGCTTTTCTCATATGTGTAAATCTGGGTGAAATTTAGTTTTAGCAAACTTTTAAAATCATACGTAATAAAATTATAAAGGGAAAATAAAATACTAAATTTTTTGAATAGTTTCTAAATTATATGCAATTTATGTAACAACAGTCTCTAATAATAAAAATTTCTCCTTTTTTAACCAGATGCTTTTCTTTTTCTAAATAATTTCCTTTTGTTTTCCCGTTTTTTTTTTTTTCATTCCATATAATATTCTTGTGTAAACGATTGTTAATAATTTTATTTTTAATTAAGGTTAAAAACCAATTCAGACATTAATTTACGTGATTAACATTATACGGAATTCTAGGAGAGGTTAAGAGAAAGAAACATTAAAAGAGAATATAATATATATATATATATATATATATATATAGCACATATCTATACATATACTTTTAAATATAAACATTTTAAATCCTTGGAATGAAAAAATAATGTTTTCATATTTTTTTTTTACATTTAAACAAAAAAAATATGTGTTTGAATTCAACAGGTTCCTCACCTACAAAATTTTCATATTTCTGTATATATATAGATATAGTTATTTGTATGTATGTATTTTGTGCGTATGTAAAACCAATAGAGGAGAAAGAAAAAAATTAAACAAAATATTAAATTGAAACTGAGGATAGAAAGGGACAAAATAACAAATTACTGGCAACAAAACTAAGAAAGAATCCTTGACTTATAATTAAGATTTTCTTCTATATTCTTAACCTCTTTTTTTTTTTCTTCCTCTTCTTCTTCTTCTTCTTCGTGTGTGTTTATTAAGCAAATATAAAAAAATTCACAAAAATTTATAATTTTTTGTTGATTTTTTTTTTTTGTTGCCTTGTCCTTGTGTACACACATAATCTAAATTATTCTTATTAAGGTTTTCTTTTTTGATTCTATGTTATTTTTTTTCTTTTTATTGTAAATTTTTTTTTTCCTGGTTTAATATATTTTAATTTATCAAATCATAAGAATTATCACAATGTGAACAAAATATAATGCTATGTACATATAGGGTTACTTATAAAAAAACTATGTGTATGTATTATAAACGAGAACATATTATATAAGTACACATAAATAAGTATACATAATACAATCATAAGCTTTGGAAAAATAAATACTTAAGGCAAGATGTTCCATTCAATTAATATAATTTTATTAGTACTAAATGTCGATTTATAGATAAAGAAAAAATTACTTAAATATTGGCTTATTTAAAACCAACTCCTCTCCACAAAAGTATAATATGCTTCCCTCCATGTTCTGATGGAGGAAAACGCATTTATAGCGAACCCTCAGAACTCTCCGCACCCATAATGAATTCAAAAGTATTCTCACATTATTATCACAAAATTTTCTTATGGCGCCTCCTATCGTTACTTTCCAAAAAATGCTAAAGAATTATGTTCAAACCTTCCGGCATTTCGAACCAGTCTTCCATTCTTCCTACCTCAGTTCTTTCCTTACTTCAATATAGAAATTTATTTTGTTATATAATCAAATCGCGGATTAGATAAAGGCGGCATTATTCACCAGCAGTTGCTATAAAAACAAAAACAATGAAGAATATTATTTAGACGCAATATGTGACTAATTTGGAGATAAGGCATATTCATAGTTTAAACTGAAAATCGACATATTATATATCACAATTAACATGAACTATAAATAGCCTATTGTAACCTGGAATAAATTCCAACCATAACCAAATGCGAAAATCAATAGAAGTTACACTCGACACAAGATAATGATTAAATGTTATATCAACTATATAGCACTCTACACGATTATATAGTGTCTTAAATTAATCTGAAATAACCTATCCCAACCAAGCCCAATCCTTATCCAGATACAAGCACTAAACTAAAGAATTATTGAAGCATATCAAAATTAAAATGTCTGTTAATATGACAAGGCTCGTTACCATTGCACCATTTACTTTCAAAAATAGTGGAAGAGTTTATACCTATAATATTCTTAAGTGTCATTATATTATTGAATTATATTTTAAATATATTTTAAATATATTATTATTTTAACAAATTTTATTTTATCTTTTGTTTAAGAAATTGAGGAGTATGTTTAAAAACAACATCAAACAATTTCGTTTGACATCTAAAATGGCATTGTTACAATATTACACAAGAAGAAATACAATTTTTGTTCTATAACAACAAATGAATAGAAAATTGACACAAAATGATCACTTTGTATTTTATATCACAAAAAGACTAAAATAAAAAAGGACATTAGAAATAATCTATAGCATATGTATAATATAAAACAAGAGAATCTCATTAATTTAGATGGATAATTAACCTTCGTCTATAGCATATATTTTTTATTTTTATTATTTTCATACATGTTTTGAATAATTCATATAGTTGCATGTATAAGTATGAATATATATGTATATATATATATACATACTCAGTTCATATAATATAAGAAGGTAGTAAATATTTTTGAATTAATGAAATAAAAAATGGAATTTTCGTTGTTCATGATACCAGATTTAATTTTAATTTTTATTAATTGCATCACATTCAAATTCGTATGTGTAAGTTTTCAATTTTACAACATTGAAAGTATTTAAATTTTAAATTTTATTCTTCAAAAATGTGGTTTGCTTAACCACCTTATATGATAGATATGAAATTCATTTTTGAAATTTAAGTTCATTCAAATTATATTTCATCATATAACGAATGTTAGCAGCCAATTGTTCAAATTAATTTCCAATTTTAAATTGTATAATTTAAAAAGATAGGCAATGTATATACCCAGCTCACTTGGAAGTAAATGGACAAGTTCTACTTCCCTTGAATACGGTTAAAAAAAGCAATAACTTGAATAATTTTTTTATAATAATATAAAATGTAGATTGCTTCAACCTATGTCATGGAAACAACTCACATCATTTCTTCAAAAAAAAACAGATTGCGGTAATGCAAATTAAAGCCTCTTCAGTAATTTATAACCGAAATATAATAAACCGCCGACTCAGCAATTAAAAAATATTTATGTAATAACAATTAACTAGTATAACAGTATGTATGTAAGTATATATAACAAATAAATTTCATTTAATCCCATTGACACAAAAATATCTTCCAGATATAAAGTTAAATAATATTCTTGTCATATACCAAATTTCTTCCTTCAATTATAATTCAAAAATTATCTTTAACTTATTAGAGAAAATCAAAAATGAGAAAAATTTCCGTGGTGTTTTTTAACATCCTACATTTTAAAAAAAAGTAAAACGTCAAACAATATTGCAACCTACATTATTATAAACATAATATTATTACAGTAAAACACGGTTAAGTGGATCACGCTTAAGTGGATTTCACGCTTAATTGCATCAAATTTTCGTGGCTTGTACTTTTTTCGATTTTTTCATATAAAAAAATTCGTTTAAGTGGAATTCGGATAAGTGCACAACACGCTTATCTGCACATATATTTTTTCCCTCATGTAATACTTAATATGTAAATTTATTCGGTTAACTGCACATCCCTGTTTTTATTTAGCATAAATGTCAAAAATGAAAAACTACACTCTCAACTACAAAATAAGAAAAGCAACACTATGTAGCTACACAAAATATTTTAGTTTCTGTCATTGTCAAATTTTGAGTGTTGAAAAATTAAAGTTATAATATTATAGTCGAATTCGTATAATAGTATAGTCGAATTCGTATAAGTGGAAAACACGCTTTAGTGGACAAAATTTTCTTGGCTGATCGATTTCCACTTAACCGTGTTTTACTGTATACTAACAAAACCCACAAACATGTGCATATATACATACATACAAATTTTTTATATTTTCTGTTTTTGAATAATTTTATTCTTATACATTTATTAATACGAGTATGCATAATAGCCTTGACTAAAATGTTTTACATTATTTTTATGTAAATGTACATTATATTTATGTAGGCATGTATATAAAAGTTAACATGAAACGTGTATAACTTGAACTTGACCATGAAACAATTATTGTGTATTTATTTATTTAGAGATTTCTAAATTTTTTGTTTATAAAAACATTTTGTATTGTAAAAAAAATAAATTTCGAAAAAAAAAAATGAGAAGAAAAACCTACAAAATATTTATTAAAATAAATTTGAGATTTCATTATTCCTTTAATCTCCTTTAAGTTACCTTGACATTTACCTTTCTGGTATAATGTATATATGTATGTATACAACATAAAACTTGTAATATGTAAATAAATTTTTTAACAAAAAAAAATTATTTTCTTCTAAAAATATACTTAATTTTTCTTTACGCTCTTCTATTATTATTGTACATGTAGGTAAAAGTTATAAAAAAAAAAAAAATTTTCCGGATAATTTTTTTATTTTTTTGTTATTTTTTCAACAATATAACAACAAAATAATAAAATAAAACCATATATATCATCACAATTCATTCAATTTATGATGGATAAAAAGGTTCTTCTGCCTAAAGTGATTTTATAACAAAAAAAACAACAGTAAAAAAAATAAAACAAAATAAAAAAGGAAAAAATAACATTAAATTACAATTTTTTTTTCTTTTATTACAGGAAACATTTTTGTTTAAATATTTTCGTTTTAGTCCTTTTTAGGTAAGTTAAAAAAGAAAAAAACCAAAAAGAAAATCTTCAATAAATGAAAAATCACTTTTATTAATTTCCTCACATTAAACAAAACACCCAAATAACCGAGAAATGAAAGAATAACAAAACAGGAAAATTCTCTTTTTAAGCTCTCACCTTTAAAAGTACGAGTATAGGAATAATATTTTGGGTGGCCATTTTATTTTATCCTTATATTACGCACATAATAATAATTTTCATGATCAGATAATATCCTTATGTATAATAATAAAATCGATGTCAAACTGTTCAACAAAAATCCTCTCATATACAAAAAAAAAAAGAGAAAGGAAATACACGTTTTAAGGTGTACAAAAAAAAACAAAACAAAAAAAAAAGGCAAGCGAAAAAAATTTTCTCAAACTAAAATATAAAAAAAAAAAAAAAGAGTACCCTAATCAGAATAATTTATCCGGTCAACAAAAATTACAATAGGTATAATCCTAAAAATTTAGCTCATGTACTTTAAAAACAAGATTATTAGGTATGTGTATAAAAGGCATTCATCCATTGAATGCATCATACATATGAGGCACATACTATATAACAATTTCATATACTATATATTTGTATTTAAATATCAAATATGTACATAAAATAATAATGTTTAATTTAAACTGTACAAATATTGAGGTAATATTATTTTAGAGCTCATGGATCATTAAATTACAAGGACATTAATCTATTTTAATATAAGATACTTAAAATGTGCGATTAACATATATTTTCAGTTTTAAATTTTTTAAATTTATTATTTTGGCCAAACTAAGTTTCCAGTTCGATTATTCCGCAGTTCCTTATTGAACAAAGTACTAGAGCGTAAAAGTTTGAGTTATGCAACAAAACACATTCTAAAAAGAAGAAATTTTTTTGACAATAGACTTAAAAATGAAATAAGCGACGTCTTGCCGAAAAGAAAATGTTTTCTATATAATTATGCAAATATTTTAAAGTACAGTAGCAACCTGCAAATTGAAAGCTCAATATTACTCACGAAAATAAGGCATGTACTCCAAAAAACCATATAAGAATCCTATACCTACGCAACAAGTGAAATATAAAAAAATATATGCTAATATAGGAAATTTAAATACGTGATTTCATTTTACGGGATCCTTTCGGTCTCATTTCCTAATATTCTTTTCTTTTTCTATATTTTTTTCTCACTTAGATTCAAATTATTGTTGTAATTTTTATTATTACTCTTATCATTTATATAATCATCATTACACACACATACACTGTATTATATTCGCTTGAATTCATTAAAACAAAAAATAAAAATTAAATAGGAATTTTTACTATTAATATGATAAAAATACCATGTACAAGGATAATAAAAAATAAAATTTTTTAAAGTCAGTACCTTTAATATAAGCAGACACAAAATGTTTATATAAGAACGAAAATAACAGAATTTCAAATTAATTGTATAAAACAGGATAACAACACAACAAACCCTAACCGGACCTTTTCCATTAAAAAATTTTTTTGAAAATAAAAAATCTCACTATACTCGTAGAATGGTCTGAATTTCATAATATTATATGGTATCTACGTAATTAAACACATAATTCTGAGCACATCATAAAAAACTTAAATTCAGAAAATTCCCTAAATAAATTCTCATATATATACAATAATCTGCTACGTACAATGTAAATGATACCCAGGCAAATTCTCTTTTTACCGACCGTATTGTGTAAACAATAGGTAGGTTATGTGATGGCAACAAATTTTGCACATCGAGTTTTCGGTGGGAACGTACTTCTCCATAGTAGGGAAGTGTAAATAAACTATTTTTAGCAACCTGTCGGTCTGTCGGTCTGTCGGTCTGTCGGTCTGTCGGTCTGTCGGTCTGTCGGTCTGTCGGTCTGTCGGTCTTTCGGTCTGTCGGTCTGTCGGTCTGTCCGTCTGTCGGTCTGTGTGTGCACGCGTGTATCTCAAGTTCGGCTGAACCGATTTTGATGAAATTTTACATGTAAGTTTATTTCCACCATGGCATGGATCGATCAACTTTTGGTATATATCAGGCCTCGGGAACTGCACTTTTTAGCGGGCCTGTTTTACATATTTGAACATTTTCAAGAACATACTCAACCGATTTACTTGAAATTTCATATATAAGTTTTGCTCTACCGTCGATGAAATCTCCTAACTTTTGGAAGAAATCAGGCGTCAGCAACTGGACGTTTACTACGGGCCAAATATACATTTTCGTGTATATAAAGAGAAATAATCAACCGATTTGATTGAAATTTAATATGTGAATTCCTCGTATGAAAACTATGAACATATAAATTTTTTGGAAAGATCAGAGCTCGAAAACTGATTTGCGGGCCGATTTTACATTTTTCACCATATCTACGGAACGAATTGATGGAATTTCTTGAAATTTGATATTTGAGTTCTGGTTATTACCGAAACTAACTGACGAGTATTTCAGGGAGTTCGGGTAGCACAAAGCGAAATTCTACTAAGAGCCAAATTTACATTTTTCTAGGTATGTTAACTATAAGCTTACTAATGTCCTAAAAATTGGAAAGAAGTATTTAACAGACATTTTTATAATAATCTGTAACACTTTCACTTAATTAGACAATACACATTGCGGTTCGTTATGTGCTGACCACATCAGATTTTTTTTTTTTAATTTTCTCTTTTCCCGTTCAATTTAATTTTTGCTCATGTCACTTTTGATTATAAAAAGAGTTCATTTTTGACCTAAAAATTGGCTTTTCGCGTTCAACTGTGTACCTTTTTTTTTCGCTTTTTAGTGTTATTTTTTTTTTTTCATTTAATTCACAAATTAATTGGATACATAGGCATATAAATTAAAACTCAATTTGAAAGGATAACATAGAGGAAAAATCGATAGTCAATACATCCTTATTAAAGATTTATACATCAATGCTAAAAGATTAAAACCCAATTAAATGTACGAGTACAGAAACTGGAATGTTATCAATGACACACGGTAGAATACTTAATTTATAAATACGTTAAATAATTAAAGGAATTGTAAAATTTTGCAAAAAAAAAACCATTTTTTTTTTTTGCAAAATAAATTAAAAAGAACCAGTCACTGATTTTGAATCGGAAATAATTGTTTAAGAATCGTTTATAAAAATATTTTTGCGGAGAGTTAATTTGCTTTAGAATTTTACGATATAAGCAAGTAATACTACATACTTTAAGAGTAAAACGTACCGATAGTAACTTCTTAAATGTCTTATATACTACATAACCATATGTATATAAAATTTCCGACTGGCAGTAATCTTCTCGAAGAAATACGAGCAATAACTCATTTCTTATTGGATCGAAATGTTGATCTTCCCGAACAATGCCTATTATTAAAAATTTTTAGTTGTAATGGAGAAACATGACCGATAAATCCAATTTAATAACCCAATCCTTAAATTACTTACAGTTTAATTCAAATTCGGGAGCACTAATTAATATCTGACAACCTATCATTAATTGAAAATGAATTAATTATCACAATATTTTGGTCTAAATTGCATAATAAAATGGTACCTTCAATAGGGATAATTAAATTTATCAAATTATTATAAAAGTAAATACTCACAATTCAAAACATAAAAATGCAAGAAGAATTCCGGAACAACTCATATCAAAAAAATTAACAAAAATACCACATTAATGGTCTCCACCAATAGTCCATTCAAAATAATATTCATAAGGTATAAAGAGATTACATAGCTTAGATTTAGTGAATTAAAATCCTTGAAATCATAAAAACGGATTTTTTTCCACATTCTTTTTTTTTTTGTTTTTTCTTTTTTAGTGTTGCTTTATTTTTACAACTGGTTTTTATATTTTCACTAATGGAAATTCAAAAAAAAAAACTATTGTTGTTTTGTTTTCAGAGAATTAAAACATTTTTTGTTTTCTCAATCTTCTCCACATTCTCCACATTCCCAACAATTTTCCATTTAACTATTTTACTCTATAGTATACAGTAACATTAAACTTGAATTTATTTTATAACAGAATTCATATGTATACAAAAACATATTGTATTTAATATATAAAATATTTATGGTGGCTGAGCGAATGAAAGAAGAAAAAAAAAAAACAAAAAAAATTAAAACTTACCCGATAGAAAAATCCTATCCTAGAGGATAATTTAATTTTATTGGGCCATTAAATTCATAGTTAATTTAAAAATATGATGATAGTTAAAATAATGAACGCCTAATTGGAAGGGTTCTCTTTGTTTTTATGTTTTAAACAATGCCGATCGTCCAAACCTAATGCATATACAAATAAAATTGTTCCCAAATTTATAAAACTTTATGTATATAGGAAGAGATTTATTCATTGAAAATTATTTTTTAAAAAAAATAAAGTTTTAATATTAAATTTTATATTTTTTTTATTATGCAATATATAAGACTTAGAAAATTTTAATCCTTGAAAAACATTAACCATATAACAGATAAATTATTTGTTGGTCATTGAGCAACATAATTTTTTTTGTTGCAAATTCCTACAGCATATTTAAAATAACATGAAATATTTAAGTGGGAATATATTTAGTGAATTAGTTAGTAGATATCATGGTATAAATAAATCCTGCAAAATATTATACTAATAAAATTGTTAATATAATGGTTTAATGGAATACAATTTAACTAAATCTGGTTTCCTGCAGAAATATTTCGTTGTTAGAGAAAGGTCAGAAAGTGTCGGAACGCTGTTGGAGTATTGCTCCTATATTTGTTCCATGTCATACATCTTGAATAAGATATATATCTTTGATAGGATTAAAAATAGTTATTGATCACGTATAATCAAGAAGTGTCTACAAAATGCGGGGAATTGAACATTTCAACTATTTAATGAAGATTAAGGAAATTTTCTTCTTTTATAGTGTATACTCTCAAGACTTTATGTTCTGTTTTTCAATTTATATAAGATCTGCCTATGACCACAGAAATTACGGTGCAGAACTTCGTTTATTAAAAAGAAGGAAAAGTTTTTTATTTCTAAATTTTTATTACATAATTAAAAATTTGAAAAGAAACTCGTTTAATAACACCTTGCCGTATAATTTTCCACTTTCATCTCATTTAAAACCATTATTTTTCTTTTTACTTCCTCTATTTTCTCAAAGTTTTGTTAAATAATTTAAAATAGAAATAAAATTATTTTATATAAAAAAAACAAAAACTCTTAAAAATTCATTTATTAAATAATTCCCATACGGGAAATAAATGACTTAATTTTACAGTCTATTTAGAAAAATAAAGAAAACACAAAGAAAAACCTTTCTTTTATATACTAAAAATTTCTTTTCAAATTTATGGATTTTTTGTTTTTTTTTTCTCTCTATTTTTTCTAAATAAAGAGAAAAGAAAAATCTCTTTACATCCTTAAGAAATTTTTCTTTTTACTATAAATCGTTCTAATATAAAAGAAAAATTGAAAAATAAAAAAAAAAAAATTTTTTTATTTTTAAGGATCCTCTCATCGACAAAATTAAATACCATTTTCATTATTTTAAATTACAGATCCTTAAAAAATATAACACGTGTTAAAAAGTTACCACTTGCTAAGACTAAGCCGTAGGCATATATCAAAAAGATTCCCAAAATGTCATGGAAATAAGTTAGTCTATAGTATAGAAGTCTACACTAATTTCCTACTTTATTTTGTATATAGGAGATACCAGTAAAATACTACTACATTAAAAACTAATTTTTTACATCACATTTTTATGACATAGTATCAAAACGCTTGATCAAAGTAATCATCTCGTATGAAAATACAATATTTGTTGAGAGGAGCATATTAAGCGTTAATTAAAAGAATTTATATTTAGGATATTTGGAACACTGCATTACCCTATGATTGTGAATATTCAAACTTTAAATGGAACGCAATAGTTTAATAATAGCGTTGATTGGTTATATTCTGAATAACACGTTCTAACGAATACAGAAAAAAAATAGTATTGAATCCTCGAAAATATTTGATCTTCTCACATCAATATGACAATAATTTTTACATTAAGAATATGGAATATTTATCGTCACTAATAGCAACTCGCAGAGATAACTTGCAAATATAACCAATTTATCTAGATATTAAAGTAGTTTAAGATTGAAAATACAGGAATTATTCATTACAGCCCAGGGTACCCTAATAGATAGGGCAAAACAAGGCAAAACAATTTATACGAATACTTATACAATTTTATTAAATATTTTATGGATCATAATGCAACAATATTTCTATAGCTTGTAATGCTCTCTGTCACCATTATCTACTTTGTCCAATTAAGTGAATTTTTCAATACTTTCAACTGATTGTAGGAAAAATGAAAATCATGAAAATTAAATTTAAAGATATAATTTTCAAAGTTCCGCCACTGTCACATATTTTCATATATAATATAATAAATATATGTACATTTATATTATCTACATGTTTATCACAAATTTTTCTTATTTTTAACACCATAGAGCGGTTAGTCGATGTTTTATTTTTTTTTTTACATATTCTTAGTATCTCTCCCATGATATATTAGACCATAATTTATCTATTGTGTGAAGAAAATTTCAGTGTTAAAATATTAGATTCTTTTTTTTTTTCTTTAAAATTCTTTTTCATTATTCCTTTTATTACTAGAATCTTAGAAGTAAATTTGGATTAATTAAGACAAGTAAGAGAATAGCTAAATAAGTGAAACGGCAAAGCAAATATAATGAACATATCAGATTAAAGACAAAATATATTATATTTTCGGAGGATTTAAAAAAAAAAACAAAATATTAGAATAAAGGAATTTTTTACTTCCCTTTCTTTTTAGGATTTAAAGCGTATGTGTAAACAAATAGATATTCATTTGTATATACAATAGACACATACACATTGAAATTGAAACAAGAAAATAAAAAAAAAAAGTTTATTTTTCAAGGTCAATTTAAAGCCTTCTAAATGCCTTCTAAATATTGCATGAAAGTTCTCAAATTCAAAAAAAACCAGATATGGGATATACATACAATTATGTGTATGTACATATATTAATACATACCATTATATTTCCTGAATTTCAAATTTCATGTTTATATGGATATGTACATTATATTATGTGTATCGTCATTTATGTTTTCTGGTTTTCATATTAAATGAAACCGAATACTCATGAAAGTTACAAATTACATTTTATTTCCATAGTCTTCTTTTATTACAGAATACCATAAAAAGGTTATTACTTAATGACAAATGGGATCAACATAATAAAAATTATACGATTTGGTTTTGTTTTTTTGTTCATTATACTCATATGGATAAAGCAGCATCACAGGATTTTGCGATAATAATTTTGATAATAATATCATCAATTTTACTTTTAATACTCTTCATATTTTCATGCTTATATTTGAAGTATAAAACTTATTTTTAAAAGGTTTAATTGTAGAAGATTTTCTTTTATATCGAATTATTTAGATCAGTCTTCTATAAATTCTTGAAATGCATTTGCCAAGTATATTTAAAAATATTTGTTGCAAGTTGCTATAGTGAAGCCTCAAATGATTGATAAATTCCGCAAAATTTTATGATTTATTTATTTTAAGAAAATAACAAAATTTTTGAGTTAATTTTTCAATTCACATTGTTTTTTTTTTTAAATTACTGCTTTTATTTTCTCCTATGGATATGCAACAATAAATGGTTATAATTCAATAATTTAAATAGAATGGCTTTTTACATATGTTGGGCTTTAGAGTGTTATTAATTTTCATATTTCAATTTCAGCAGATTTTTTTTTTTCAAATTTTCAAGATTAGAATTGGAAATTAAAAATACCCAAGCAACTACAACATTCTTAATAATACTAATGGGGAACATCGCTATTAAAGTTCTAAACAAAATCGAAAAAAAAAGATATTGCAGGTTGAATGTACAGAGAAAAGTAAGAAAACAAAAATATTTTAGAAAAGACAAGATTTTCAATTTTGCATTTTTCTACTGAAATCCTGTCTAATATATTTTTTTAATTCCAAAATATCTTAAGTTTAATTCCCGATAATTTTATCTTTTAATATTTAATTGAAACCTGTTCATTTCATGTCTAATTAACATTGTCTCTAACAAATCATGCAAAATTTAAAATCAATTAAAATAATTGAAAATTTTTCTAATCTCTTTTTTTTGTTTAATTAAACTAACATAATGGCATATATGATTTTGGTAATTTGACACCTGAAATGATATATATATATTACGTAATTTCAACCATAATTATTAAATTGAAAATTCTTTCAATTACTTAATTGGTTTTTTTTTTCGTTTTTTCCTGAAAATAATTATAGAAAACATTTTAGAATTAATTATTTAAGGAAATTAAATTAGAAAATCTATTATAACATTGTATTGCAATGAAATTTTATGGGGGTATGTTTAAATAATATTATGCAATATTTTTTTTAAAATAAATATAAAAAATATCTTAGTTTAAATTAAATTAGTAATTTTATAATTAATTTAAAATATTAAAACGATTCCTATAATTATGTTATATAACGATCCCTATATTATGATATTATATAACATCATAATTAACACATTAGAATATAGAATAGACTGTAACCACAAATACTAATTCATACAATGTTATTAAATATTTCAATACACGTGAAATATACCTCAAATAAAAAATAAATGGAGTAGCTATACTTGAAATAACAAAAATATTTAGAAAATAAAACCAGTAAATCTAGGCAAAAACTTTTTAAATAAGTGGATTCTAGTAGGTTATCTCATAAGAACGAAAAAATGTAAATTTTACAAAATTTTTAAAAAATTTTCAATTTTTTAACAAGGTAGGGGGTCGTGCAATATTTTAAAAAGTTTTCAATTTTTTGACAAGGTAGGGGATCGTGCAAAATTTTAAAAAATTTTTAATTTTTTCCCCAGGTAGGGGGTCGTGCAAAATTTTGAAAAATTTTCATATTTTTGCCAAGGTAGGGGGTCGTGCAAAATTTTAAAAAATTTTCATATTTTTGCCAAGGTAGGGGGTCGTGCAAAATTTTAAAAATTTTAAATTTTTTGACAAGGTAGGGGGTCGTGCAAAATTTTAAAAAATTTTCAATTTTTTGACAAGGTAGGGGGTCGTGCAAAATTTTAAAAAATTTTCATATTTTTGCCAAGGTAGGGGGTCGTGCAAAATTTTAAAAAATTTTCAATTTTTTCCCCAGGTAGGGGGTCGTGCAAAATTTTAAAAATTTTAAATTTTTTGACAAGGTAGGGGGTCGTGGAAAATTTTGAAAAATTTTCAATTTTTTGGCAAGGTAGGGGGTCGTGCAAAATTTTAAAAAATTTTCAATTTTTTGACAAGGTCGTGCAAAATTTTAAAAAATTTTCATATTTTTGCCAAGGTAGGGGGTCGTGCAAAATTTTAAAAATTTTTAATTTTTTCCCAAGGTAGGGGGTCGTGCAAAATTTTAAAAAATTTTCATATTTTTGCCAAGGTAAGGTGTCGTGCAAAATTTTAAAAAATTTTCATATTTTTGCCAAGGTAGGGGGTCGTGCAAAATTTTAAAAAATTTTCATATTTTTGGCAAGGTAGGGGTTTGTGCAAAATTTTAAAAAATTTTTAATTTTTTCCCCAGGTAGGGGATCGTGAAAAATTTTGAAAAATTTTCAATTTTTTGGCAAGGTAGGGGGTCATGCAAAATTTTAAAAATTTTCAATTTTTTGACAAGGTAGGGGGTCATGCAAAATTTTAAAAATTTTCAATTTTTTGCCAAGGTAGGGGGTCGTGCAAAATTTTAAAAATTTTAAATTTTTTGACAAGGTAGGGGGTCGTGCAAAATTTTGAAAAATTTTGATATTTTTTCCCCAGGTAGGGTCGTGCAAAATTTTAAAAAATTTTCATATTTTTGGCAAGGTAGGGGTTTGTGCAAAATTTTAAAAAATTTTTAATTTTTTCCCCAGGTAGGGGATCGTGAAAAATTTTGAAAAATTTTCAATTTTTTGGCAAGGTAGGGGGTCATGCAAAATTTTAAAAATTTTCAATTTTTTGACAAGGTAGGGGGTCATGCAAAATTTTAAAAATTTTCAATTTTTTGCCAAGGTAGGGGGTCGTGCAAAATTTTAAAAATTTTAAATTTTTTGACAAGGTAGGGGGTCGTGCAAAATTTTGAAAAATTTTGATATTTTTTCCCCAGGTAGGGTCGTGCAAAATTTTAAAAAATTTTTCATTTTTGCCCCAGATAGGAGGTCGTGCAAAATTTTGAAAAATTTTCAATTTTTTGACAAGGTGGGTCGTGCAAAATTTTAAAAATTTTAAATTTTTTGACAAGGTAGGGGGTCGTGCAAAATTTTAAAAAATTTTCAATTTTTTGACAAGGTAGCGGGTCGTGCAAAATTTTAAAAAATTTTCATATTTTTGCCAAGGGGGTCGTGCAAAATTTTAAAAAATTTTCACATTTTTGCCAAGGTAGGGGGTCGTGCAAAATTTTAAAAAATTTTGATATTTTTGCCAAGGTAGGGGGTCGTGCAAAATTTTAAAAAATTTTCATATTTTTGCCAAGGTAGGGGTTTGTGCAAAATTTTACAAAATTTTTAATTTTTTCCCCAGGTAGGGGGTCGTGCAAAATTTTGAAAAATTTTCATATTTTTGCCAAGATAGGGGGTCGTGCAAAATTTTAAAAAATTTTCATATTTTTGCCAAGGTAGGGGGTTGTGCAAAATTTTAAAAAATTTTCATATTTTTGCCAAGGTAGAAGGTCGTGGAAAATTTTAAAAATTTGAAATTTTTTGGCGAGGTAGGGGGTCGTGCAAAATTTTAAAAAATTTTCAATTTTTTGACAAGGTAGGGGGTCGTGCAAAATTTTAAAAAATTTTCATATTTTTGGCAAGGTAGGGGTTTGTGCAAAATTTTAAAAAATTTTTAATTTTTTCCCCAGGTAGGGGGTCGTGCAAAATTTTGAAAAATTTTCATATTTTTGCCAAGATAGGGGGTCGTGCAAAATTTTAAAAAATTTTCATATTTTTGCCAAGGTAGGGGGTTGTGCAAAATTTTAAAAAATTTTCATATTTTTGCCAAGGTAGAAGGTCGTGGAAAATTTTAAAAATTTGAAATTTTTTGGCGAGGTAGGGGGTCGTGCAAAATTTTAAAAAATTTTCAATTTTTTGACAAGGTAGGGGGTCGTGCAAAATTTTAAAAAATTTTCATATTTTAGGGGGTCGTGCAAAATTTTAAAAAATTTTCATATTTTTGCCAAGGTAGGGGGTCGTGCAAAATTTTAAAAATTTTAAATTTTTTGCCAAGATAGGGGGTCGTGGAAAATTTTGAAAAATTTTCAATTTTTTGGCAAGGTAGGGGGTCGTGCAAAATTTTAAAAAATTTTCAATTTTTTGGCAAGGTCGTGCAAAGTTCTAAAAAATTTTCAATTTTTTGTCAAGGTAGGGGGTCGTGCAAAATTCTAAAAAATTTTCAATTTTTTGGCAAGGTAGGGGGTCGTGCAATATTTTAAAAAATTTTCAATTTTTTGGCAAGGTAGCGGGTCGTGCAAAATTCTAAAAAATTTTCAATTTTTTGACAAGGCAGGGGGTCGTGCAAAATTCTAAAAAATTTTCAATTTTTTGGCAAGGTAGCGGGTTGTGCAAAATTCTAAAAAATTTTCAATTTTTCGCCAAGGGTCGTGCAAAATTTTAAAAAATTTTCAATTTTTTGACAAGGTAGGAAGTCGTGTAAAATTTTCAAACAATATTTTGCATGAAATGTTTTGTATTCATGAAATTATCCTTTATTGCATAATTTTCTAAAATACGTAAAATTTTAAACTATTATTTAATATTTAAAAACAAATACTAATATACTGGTTACCTAATAAAAAACCAAAATTAAAAAATAAATTTCAATATTTCATGCATAATAGAAGCTACCAACAATTTCATGACGGTAATTTTTATTTAGATTTATCTAATCATTCATCTTAATTTAATGATTACAAATGAATTATTTTTGCTGACGTAAATTACATTGGTTCAGTCAAAATCACTTGGCATATTTTATTTTATAAAACCTTTAAGTTCAACATATTACAAAAAATAAAGAAGGAAAATAAAAAAAAAGCTAAAAAAAAAAAGGATATTTGTTCATCAGCCCATAATACTTTCGGTAGCCTTTTAGATATATAGGAAATGAAGAAATTCTATTTTAAATTTTTTGTTTTTTTTCTATCATTAGCATTTTAATCTGATTCCAAATCAATGACCATGAAATAAATTCTTTCACAAAAATAAAAACAAATAAATGAAAGAGAAAACAAAGATTTCTATAAACTAAGAGAAACTTCATTAAAATTTTTGCAATAATATTGAATTTGCAAAAATAACATTATTGAAAACTTAAATAAATTGGAAATAATTAGCTATTATAATTAATCAATATTTATTTTACAATTTTACGAGGGCCGTTATTATTTTTTATGAAAAACAGTTAAAGTTTCCATAAAAATTTATATTGAATATTGAATTCATCACAACAAAATCGCAGTATCAGCTGTCATCGAAAATTAATTTCATCTTACAGACCTAAAATATGATAATCTTTGTCACTATTTCAGGAATTGAAGACCGAATATGAAAATTTTTAATATAAAATTCCATTCAATACCTAATATAATAATTAAACAAATATATCAGCAACATTTTATGTAACTATTGTCATGAAACTTTGAACCTAAAAATATGCAATATTTTCTTTACTATAACGAAATGTCTATGAAAATACAATGGTTTTAAAATATTACTTGCAGAATTATGACAAAATTGTGACGATTTCCATATTTGGGAGACATGAACCACAATCCATTTTCCATCATTGCAAATTTTATGCCATATTAAAATCTGAACAACCATCAAAAACAAAATATTACTAAAATATCTCTGAAAATTCATCATGGGAACTTTTCTAAATAACCCTTTAAAAAAAAAATAACAAAATTTTTAAAATAGTTTCTAAATTTGAATTACAAATTATTTTTATGTTAGTATTTTTCACGAATTTCTAAAACTTTCTACAAAAAAAGAAAAACTAACAAATTAAAACAAATTAAAATATCATTATTCATTCAGATTAAAAATCATGATTCTTTCCTCATTTCCTATATGAGATTCAATGTTTATTGGAAATTTCAATTTTGGCTCGGAAACAAAAATAACAAAAGCTATTGTCCATAATATATTTTCTGTATCATTTCAATAATGCAAATATTTACAATTTAACAAACATACAAACACACAATTTTTTTGAAAATTTAATATGAAATACTTATTCTTTTGAACCAAAGAGAAATCACATAAAAAAATTTAAATGTGTGGAAAGCAACGGGAGAAAATCAGTATGATAAAAAGCATATTACGGAAAACTATAAATATCCTTATATCCTAAATATATGCCGCTATTAATGGTTTTTGCTTTATTTTAATTTCGCTTTGCTTTTTGTTATTGAAAAATATTTTAGATTTGAAAATGAATATTAGAAAAAAAAAATTTTTTTTTTCATATCCCTGTTAAAATTTTTAAAATACACAAGTGAATTGCGGTATTATGGTAGATTTTCGGATTTAAAAACAAAAATTATTCACATTTTTGCATGTACAAATAAATTATTGATTATATTTTTAGGTACATATATTATATGAAGAAATTGTCGTATAACAGTAATAGCAAACCATTCTAAATTTATTTACTATTACGAATAAATTAAAAAGCTTGTGTTTATAAAATAATTTTTATACTAAAATTGCGATATTAGTCGAAAAATTTCGACAAAATTTTCAAAAAATTATCGTATAATTGTTCTAAAATACATGTGTGTTAAAATAGCGACAAGAAGTGGCACTATACAATTTTCAATATTGTTCACATTGAAATTTGTAATTTAAATATTGTGTTTGTCTTGTCACAACGAGCTAGTGAATAACGGCTCAATGACATGCTCAAAAAATCTCTTGAAAATTCGAAAATGAAATGAAAAAATTAACTGGCTCTTTATTATTATTGGCAGAAGAATTTAACAGAGTCAAGAATGAGTAAGCATAAGAAATTATTTCAATCTTCCACAACAACCCGAATTCCTAATAGCAACATATATAATATAGATTAATATAGTTATTATAATAATCATAACTATATATAACATATATAATATAGATTAATATAATTATTAATATCATTTCGTACATGAGCAGAAATATATTAAATTCAGATTTAAAATTTAAGCCTCAAATATTAAAGCTTATAGCATGCTATTATAACAATAAAACCATAAATATGTATATGTGTGCCCTTTGCATCAACACAGCAAATAAAATGAAAAATCCTTTAAGCTTAAACATATATACATATATTCTTGTATTCCCAGTGTTATCTGAATCAGCTATTACAATTATCACAATTTATGAACATTTACAAAAATTTATGTAAACATATGAAATCCCAGTATATTTTTCCGTATATATATTAAAATATATCTACGTATTTGTATATACATATATAGTAATTTCATAGTAAATTCTAAAATTAAATTTTTGTTTTTCCACTTAAACACTAAGTGACTATTTATCATATGCGCGATTTTATTCCTCTATCTTTTCTAAAACAGTCATCATTTTATCATCATACAACAATTTTTTTTTAATGTTCATCATATGTACAACATCAACATAATAAAATGATAATCATCAATTTTGATTATCTTCATCACCTTCAACATTATAATTGTTATGGTGGTAGAGATTTTCAAGGTTCTTATTTAAAAGGAATGAAATTTATAATGTACAATTATATTATATACGTTTACATTTCGTAGAATAAGATAAGAACTTAGTTTTATGGCTGTACATAATATCTTAATCGAATATTTAATAATACATACATACATATTATATGTGTATAATTAAAAATTGTAGGGTTCATAATACTCTACTTAAAATTTTTATTTTTTATTACCGAAAATGGAAAAATATATTTGTTTTTTAATATAAAAATGTTGTATGTCATGCATATTTACTCAAATAAATACGATTAATTTAATTTAGAGATAGAGATATAAATTCGGTATATTATATACATATGTGTATGTAACGCAGAGAATTTATTGCGATGTTTTATTTTCGTCTATAAAAAAAAAAGATAATTAACATAGATTTTATGAAAATGCTCGGGAAAAATTCTGCAATTATTAATTTCGCTTTTAAATATATGCAGCAGTTTTTTTTCTATATTAGGAAGAAAAACAGTTAATTAATGTGAAAAATTGCAATTTTGCCGAAATTACTTGTAGAATTTTAAAAATAACAAATTAGATACACTTTTATTTATTTTGTAGAATGATTTCTTTCACTACTAAATTAAAGCACAAAAAAAAAATTCAAAACAATTTTAATTTAGTTTATACTTCCTATAAATTACACTGCCACATATAAATTCAATATTCTGGCCTAATTTATTGTGTTCCCAGAAAAAAAATACCTTGTCATCAATTGAAATGAACTATTGGAGCCACATTGTAAATAACCAAAATAAAAATTTAAAATTCAAAATAAAACGCAGAACAAAATTTATTTTTCCTAATGAATTTTTTTATATCACCATATTTTGCAATAAGCAATTAATTATTCATTTATCACTAAACTAGCATTACGGGTATAACAAAAAGCGTACAAATTACAATTTTATATTTTCATTTTTTCACATAATTAATAAAGAATTATGATTGATTTTCATCAATTCATTTAAGTGTCCTTTTTAAATTGAAATTTATATTTGATATTTCAAAAAAAAATTTATCTCCATTAATAAGTCATTAAAAATTGCTAATATAAAATAGGATACTAAAAAAAAAAGGTAATCAATCAGTTGTTAGATCAGTGATAACAAATAAAATTCTAAATTCTATATACTAAAATTAAATTAATTGAATTTTAGAAAACCAATTGCACTGGCATTTTAGTTTACATAGAAAAATTCGTACCGTAATTTCAATTAATGCAAAAAAAATCAAAGGTAAGAATATTTACCCTCGTAAAATGCCCCATTTCCAGACAATAGCGTGTAATTATCAAGGTTTTCTTTGTTTATCAGATACATAATTTTGTCCTTTATTTAACCTTTCTTTATCTTAGTATATATATATATTGAAAAAGTTTACTGAAAAAATTATAATGTTTAAAATTTTTGATAAATTTGAATTGAATTTAACATTAAATTTTTCCACACAATTATAAGAATGTTATTGCATATACATACCATATATTATGTATTGTATATAATATATACATGAAATGATAATAAAAGAAAAATTTTTAGAATACCAAAAATAATAAAAATATTTTCAACACATTTAAGTAATAAGTTTTTAAGCATCCTTTGAGATTTGATCTTAATATTTTGCCTTTTCCTCTTCATTTATTTTATTTTCTTCGTTATTCAATTCTGATAAATAATTTAAACTTGAAAATGAAATCTATTTAATTTTTAAATCCTATCTTTAAATGTATAAAACATTTTCCATTTATATTTATTTTTCCTTTTAACATTTTGCTTTAAATTTTAGAGGAAAATGGCAACATTTTTATTGAATTTTTAATTTTTAATTCTAATAGGAGTCAAAAGTATATATATGTATATATATGTGTATATATATAAGACCTTTTTTTATGTGTTTGTATATTATTTTAAAACCAAAAACAATAAAACAAAACAAAAATAACCAATTGTCATGTGAACATCTATGAGCTTTATACGATAACGTTTCATTCAAATAAAGAAGAAATTTTCATTTTTATTGTACTTTTATTTTTTCCATTTTATACCCGTTTAAATGAATTTTTAAAGAGTGTAATAAGTTAATCTCTCCGTTTATAACAGTAATTTCAGGCGTCTGAAATATAAATACAACACAAGTATGTATTTACTTTTTAATCGACTACGAATTTCTGGTTGATTTAAGTATGTTCGATCGTCAGTCTAACTCCAAATAATATTGAACCAGAATTCACACTTAAGTTCTAATTGTTGTTGTAAGAACCGGATTTAAATTCAATTATAACAACAGTTCAAATAATTGCCATACAATCACATAAAGTTACTAAATTTACCATAAATAAGTTTGGTAAAGGGTCTAAATCGACTGGTGCTGGTGTGACTTTTTACAATTATATTACAATTAGTTATGCTTTAAAAATTTTAAAAGTTATTTAGTCATATATCAGAAACTATAACGAAGGTAATTTTTAAATTTTGCACTTTACATAAATTCAATACGCTTCAATAACTTAAAAAATAATTTTCTCATAGATACCTCAAAAATTAAATGAATGGGCGACATCGATCAAATTTCACAGATTCATGTTTATTATAGCAAGAAAATATTTCCGAAATATTAACAAGACCTTATTGAGAGCTCACGTTATAACTATTAAAAAATTTTCGGACAAAAGTATCATAGAGTTGGCAAAGTCAACTCTATTGTTTTTCTTTTATGAAAATTCAGCTTTTTACATTTTGTTTTCATTTGCTATTTGAGGAATTATTGGACCCCAAATAAAAAAATATTCTTATTTTTATTTCTTTTTATTTTTTTTTTTTTTTATTAATGTTAGGATACCGACTTAATTTACACGACAAAATGAAATATCCTAAATATCCTTGTGATTTTTGTTTTATTTATTTACTTATTTTTTATCTCTTTAAAATTGGAATTTATTTATAAATACTTAAATTGTGCATAGAAAGTGGATACATGCGGGCCATATATACAATTCGCAGAACAAATGCAAAGATGAAAGAACAAAAGGCAAAAATCAAATGATATGCACAGACGGAACCAATATAAGAAAGATTAAGTCATCTTAATAGTGTTTGTAGTAAAAATAAAACATAGTAGCTTTTATATGGTACTTAAACACAAGAGACGTATAGGTAGTATTATAAGAATATTTTCGGGGTGTCGAGTAGCTCCTATAGAAGAATTAAGTTTAAGGCCTACAATCAATCACGGTTCATATTAACCCGCCAAACGTGATCTTAAATTGAATATGAATTTTGGATCTTAATTCTGTTTCAACGTAGTACAGTCATCCATCATTTTCAAATTACCGCTACGAACGCTATCTACTCCTGAAATATATGTAAATATATATATATGCATATAAATACATATATATACAAGCTATATACAATCATTTAGAAGAAGAAGAAAAAAAAAAAAGAATATTTTCAAACGAATGACTTATTTACATAGGCTTTTTTTTTTAAATTGAGGTCATATTGATTTAAAGATATAAAACTTTCACATTCAAAAGGAAAAAACAAATACAAGTAAAAATAAATATCCAAAATGAAATTAGGGAAAAAGGGAATATTAAAAATATTATTTGTATGTATGTATTTTTGTATATATACTTATAACTTTAAAATTTAGGTTATATAAACTGTTTTGTTAATTTCGAATAACAAAAATTTTATATTTTTATTTATTTTTATAAAGTATTCATTTTTAAGAAAAATAAATGGTGAACTGGGAATAATTGGAGCATACAAACAAATTTTTAAAATTCATTTACGTATATTAATATTAAAGATTTAGGAAAAATTAAATAAAAAATTTCACTTAAAATATTTTCAAGGTAATACAAAACAATTGCTATAGAATTCTCTAACTGATTTTTTCTAATTAAGAATTTTGCGAACGTTTGAATATTAGCCACTCAAGTCATTTCAAAATTAATTATTTTGGTTAAAATTTTTTATTAATTAAACAATGAATATTTTAACGCACCAATGAAAATTCTTCAATTCATACAAATGTCCAATTTATCACTGACCAACTTTTTCAGGTGTTTCACAGTACCTAGTAAGAATATTCTGATGATTTTTATAAATCCATACACGATAAAGTGACGAATCCGTCTGCAAAATGACTATATGAAATATTAATAACGTAAACCTTGCTAGGAGGACGATCTATTGAATGAATAATAATGACTCTCGTATTATGCTCGTATACATAATTACGACAATATACAATTTTTCCTATATAAATATATCTCTATATAAATATAGAGATTTTTCCTATATAAATATATCACAATTTTTCCTATATAAATATATCTCTATATAAATATAGAGATATAAATATATCTCTATCGTTAGAAATTAGATTAATGACGGAACTACTATGGTATTCATGGTAACTAAGGGTCCAAAACAATAAAAATATGTATAAGTTACACAGGCAATTTGTAATACTACAATTGTAAATATCAATATAACACATATATATTAAGTATACCTTTATATGTATGTATATATAACACTTTGTAATTTTATATATTGAGATTAGGTATAGCTTACGCAATATTTAAAATTTTTCTCTTTTTTTACAGTACATTAAGTAAAGGATTATTATATGCATTTGAATTGTGGTTATCCTCATTCAGTTTCATTTTATTTACAAATACAAAAATATATGTATATACATTTATATATAATGTAAAAATGTTGAAAATATTATGTATTTACAACAATGATAATGTAAAAACCAAAAAGGTACAAAATTTATATAAAATTATTTTGAATTTACATCAAAATTTATATTCTAAAATAATATACGAATATATTAGCTTATATAATATATTATATTAAAAAGCAAGTACATACATACAGTATATACAACATATAAAATGATCGCAAATGGAAGTAAAAATATTGTATCAGTCCATAAGGAACATATGTTGCAATACCATAAATAGAAGAGAAACAACAAACCCAAATTTTTTTCTATTTTTGATATTGCAAAGTCATTGTTGTGATGCGAATATTTTTCAATATACATATATACAAAATATAATCATAAAAGGATCAAAAGGAAAAAATACAGATAAATTTTTTTTTTTTTTTTTGATTATAAAATTTAAAAATTCACAATTCCATTTTATATTACTGGTGTTTTTATGTTAAATTGTATGAGAGAACAAAAAAAAAATTGAATATATAAACCAAATTTACCACATTTAAAATAAAAAAAAAATATATATGTATGTAATATTATGTACATATACTTATATTTCTTTTTAATATCAAATTCATATTATATAAATATTTCATGTTATACAATGCAGCATATGTGACCCAAATAATTTATCATGTGTAAATTTATACAAAGACACATACACACACACATGTATTTTAAAATAATTGAAAAAAAAAAATTCCCTTTTAACCACAACACCATCATTACAAACTAAAAAAGCGTGTAATCAAAAATACCTTAAAGAAACCTCATATTTATAAAAAATTTATTAATTTTTTAATAAAAAAAAAATTTATAATATAAAAAATATAATATATTATAACGACCGCTAAAATCAGCACCGAATTCACTGATTTTTCATAAATTTTACAAATATTTTCTAAATAAATTTGGCCAAGTTTTGTATACTATATCTAAACCGGAAATTAAGATTTTTCTTCAATTTCTGAAATCAACATTATCTTTTTTACTATAATTGATATTAAATGATTACAGGTATACTTATGATTTCAAATATTTTGAATTACTGTCAATTTGAAATCTCGATACTGGCATAGAAATCGACTCAAAACCAAGCATAGTCAAGTGAACATGTAATATATTCTAACAAAATTTATTAAAAAATAACCTGCAGAGTTATCAACAAAAATAACTCACATAAATATGATAATTAAAAAAAAATTAAATTTGTTAATATTGTTACGAAATGCAAATTTCGCGTCCTTTAATAATTTTGTATATGATTGAAGAAAAAATTGCTATCTATTTTAAACTAGACAACCGCATATAGTTCAAAAAACATTCGCAATAATTCAAATTCTCCGAATGGAATGCAATTTGCAATGGAAAATGTGCAAAATATCAATTTAAGTGTCCCATTTATGAAGCTGAAGCAATCACCTTAGATTCTATTAATTTTATAAATTAGCAATATTTTGGTCTATTTCCCTCTATATAGTAGTACATTAAAATATTTTCTCCCAAATTTTTTTTACACTACTTTAATTTCGCCTTACATTTTCTAAACTTTGAAAACCTTATGTTGAAAACAGAAGGAATACATAATGCAATTATTAAAAATATTTCCAAAAATTTATATTTTTGTTATGAAGAAATTTTAAGTCATACGAGTACAACTATTCAACTCAGCGAAAATAAAAAAAAAAATTGTAAAAAAAATACTATTAATCTTGAATTTTACAACTCTCAAACTTGAATTTCTTCTTTTAATTTAAAAACTTTTTCTTAATCATAATTATTTTAACTTTATCTTAATTTTATTTCAAAAAAAAATGTAATAGCAATCTTGTTATACTTATTACGTAATTTGTACTACAAAATAATATTTTCGTAAATAATAAAAGCAAAACCGAAAATATTTTCAACTTTTCTTAAAAACAAAAAAATTAAAAAAAAGAATTTGTGCTTTCATATGCGGCCTTCACCCCCTTTTTTTTTATTTTTCTCCTTTCTTAGTTTTTAAATTTAATAATGAAAAAAAAAATCTATTTAATTTTTTCCTTTATTTCATGACCTAATTTAGGATATTTAAATTGTTCCATCATTTTCAATTACTCAAAATAATACAAAAAAAAAACAACAAAAAAAAGAAAACTAAAAACTAAAAACCAAAAGTATAAAAGCGCTAAATTAAAATCTTCTATATGTACGAAATACAAATAAAAAAATTTTCATTAATAAAATTATATGAGAAACCTTTTCATAAAATTTCTCCATATCTAAGAAACAAAAAACAAAAACCCCACCAAATTAAATACAACTTGAACCTAACAATAAAAAACATAAAAAAAAACTTATGTCTATAGAAAAATTGAAAATAAGCACAAATAGATTTTTTCCTAGATTGCTAATGAAAATTTCAATAAAAAATTATTAAACACAAACCTACTAAAATTACATTATTGAATGATATATAAAAGCAATTATAAAAAACAGTAATAAGATATAAGAGAAAAAAAAGTGATATGGTCAGCACATAACCGAGCGCAATGTGTATTTGTCTATTTGTCAATGTGTATTAGTAAAAGTGTTACAGAAGATTATGAAAATGTCCTTTGAACACTTACCGAAATTTGAATTTGGATTAACTAAGATATTTGGCTCTTAGTAGAGTTTCACTTTGTACCACTGAATTGCCCGAAAAGTCTACCAGTTGGTTTCGGTAACAACCAGAACTCAGATATTAAATTTTAAAAAAATTTCCTGCATTCCAAAGATATTATAAAAAATCTAAAATCGGCCCCCAGTTGTGTTTCCGAGTTTTGACCTTTACAAAAAAAAATTTACAAGTTCAGAATATTTCTCCTTATATGTGCAAAAATGCAAAATTTAGTTTGTAGTAAAAGTCCAGTTGCCGCGTTCTAATTTCTTCCAAAAGCTAGGTAGTTTCTCATACTATCAAACAAAATTTATAAATTAGATTTTAAGAAAATCTGTTGAATACTTTCTTAAAATGAAAACAACAGCATAACCGGAGCATAAAAAGGTCTAATTCCCTACCTGAACTAGACAGACAGTCAGACCTACATCTCTCTAAAAATAGTTCACTTACGTATTCACGCAGAAGTGCATTTTGCACTCACATTTCGATATGCAAAATTTGCTGCTATCACATAACCTCCCTTAATGTATGCAATGCGGTGGGTAAAAAGGAAAATTTGATTATATTCATTTAGAATTTTCTTTACAATAATTGTAATAAACCAAAATTTACTATGCTCTGCTAGCGTAATAAAATTTTTTTAATATACTAGTAGAAAATATTTATATTAAACTCTAAGACTATACATAGGTATGTATAAATTTGCATATTTAATATATTTAAATTAAAAAGTAAAATCATAAAGCAGTAAATGACCATGTGCGGATTCCCCCTTCTTGTGAAACGGATTATGAAAGCTTTAGTGAATATGAAAAAATTCTCTTAAATATAAAAGTCTGCAAAATTTTTAATTTAATTTTTTCACTTTAAGTCATTAAAATCCCGAACCAAACCGAAAATTTAAGAGTAAATTTTTCTTTTAAAAAATTAAGCATAAATCCCACTTTAAATTATTTTACTTCAAGTTGCAAATTTTTCAGTTCAAAACGACGACTTTAAGCGAGACATTACTGTACATCATACATTATCATTTGGTTACCGTAAATTATATGAAAATTATTAAAATTAAAACTTTTCCTAGGAATTCAATGAATAAAATTTCTTTTCAAAAAATTTTCTCTATCCATAAATTGGCTTTTTAATACTCCTCCTTTCCATATAAAAAGAAATTCATGTTTTTTTTTTGTTCTCTTTGTATTTGTCTTCATTATTATTTTTATTTCTTTATATTACATTCGTTAAGACTCCGAACAGAAAAATAAAAAAAATCTCATATGTAAATTATAAGGAAAAAACAAAAAGATTTTCAAATTTCTATATGCACTTATGCTATCCGAGAATAAGAATTTTCCGGTTTTTCTCTTTTTTTTGTTTCTGTCTCTCATATTCTGTTCTTGTTTTTCTTTTCATTATTTTCCTTCCTCTTTTCCTCAGTTTATTTTTTCCTCTTTTTCATTGTTATTATAAAAACAGGCAATATAGAGGAAGTGATTTTAACTTTGTTTTAATGATTCTTTATTATCGTTATTTTCTTTGCTGTTGTTATTTTTGCAGAAAATATTATAAGACACCAAACAAATAAGTACGTTGAAAAATAAAAAAAAAATCGCTGTTGATAGTTTGACGTCAAAACAACACATTCATAAATTTTAATTCATTGCATTTTTTTTTTTTTTTGTCCGGGTATTAAAAAAAAATTGTATATGAAAGTTTTCTTTAAAATTTTTTTTTGTTTTTTTGTAAATTTCATATTGTTTTCTCTTCTTCAATTTGTAGACTACAGTAGAAAAACAATTATATCTATATAAAATAAAAATATATAATTTGTAAATAAGTTAAAAGGTTAAATGTTTTGAAAACGAAAATGTAAAAAGTTTGAAAGAAAGGTTGTGACATTAGGAAAATATTTTTTTTTAACTTTTGTATATAGAAACTTGCAAAATATTTAGTAATTTTATAAGAGCTCCCATTATTAATATGGAGATGCATTTATATACGTACAATATACACACGTACATACATTTATGCATTTTATTTTCATAATTAAATGTAAAATCACAGATTTTAAGCTGCCGAAAAAAAAATAAACAAAAATTTTAAATGGAATAAAAAATTTTGTATATGATTATTACGTTTGGATTTTATTATGAAGAGCCTTGATATATGCAATTTTTTCTAAAATTTTCATTTTAACATATTAATTACAAAAGATTTTCCAAAATTTATAAATATAAATATATAAATATATTTTTGATGAAAATTGTGAAGGAAATATGAAATATACTAGGAGTAGACTTTAACAACTATAGAAAATTTCAGTGCAAAATATTTTATCATTAATCCCATTTGATTATTATCATTATTACCATAATCACAGTTTTGATATATTTTCAAATATTCATTCCTAATTCTTTCAGACTGTGCTACTGAAAAATACAATATACTAAAAAATTTTGAGAAGCTTTTGTTGATTTTTATTTCATCATAAAAAATATTTTGCAAAAAGATAAACATACCATATGAAATTTGAAGTAGTTCTTTACAAAACAAAAATTAAATAGTAAAATAGCTACTCGTATATAGGAAGAAAAATTTTCAATAAAAATTTTTATATTAAGAATAAGGAAATGTTTTTTTTTTTTAATGCAAAAACTTTAATTCAAAAAAAAATGTATATATATTAAACAAATTCCTTTAAGAAAATAACTTTCAACTTTTCGTCTCATATAAAAATTATTATAGTACTTACTCTCACATACATAGTTTCGTCTTACAAATTTCAGAAATTTATAGCATACCAATGCAATATTTTAAACTAAATTCAAAAATTAAAGTCATAAATTTTTACTTTATGCTTATATTTTCCAGGACATTTCTTCTTAAGGATATAAATAACAAAAAAAAAAAAAAAAAATAGAAAACTTATTCATATACAAAATTTAGAAAGTTTGTGATATTTTCTCTTTAAACAAGTTTTAAGCCAACAAAAATGAAAGAATATTAAAAAAAAAAAACTTATCATATAGAATAAAATGTTTGAATTCGAATATCTTCTTAGTAGATATGTAGAATACAGCTACATATTTAAATATAAATATCCTTTTTTAATACACATTTTTTTTTGGATTAACGTAAATGTTTCCAAAATTGTATACAGTGTATAAAAAAATACGAATTTTTACAAAATACAGGAAACAAAATTTTTCAAATGATATGAAATAAAATTAAATTTAAAATTGTTATACATATAATACAGTGGTGTGAATAAATATAGACTCAAACAAATTTTTAAGTAAAAAGTTAAAATATTTTCACCAATTCGTCAAAACTAAACTGAAACATGATTCTAGTTCTAAATAAAAGTTTTTAAAGTGAAATTAAATTTTTTTTTTCATTTATTTTAAAAACAGATGTTCATAATTTGAAAAAACTTAACAAAAAGCTGTGAAAAAATATAAACTCAAAGAACTTTCTTATACTAAAATGAACTATTCTTAACGACTATTTTTCAATATGACGTGTATAACAAAACCTGTTATTGAAAAATATGACAGACTGGGTCCCGTCAAGAACTTAATGTGTACAAAATATTTAATTAAGAAAAATATGAGGTTGACTTTTAAATTTTAGCATTCAATTATATTCCAAAAAAAAAAAAAAAAAAAAAAACATAAATTTTTCGATTTTTAAAGAATTGGTTTCCAAAATACTGTATATGAAATTCAAGAGTACAGGTCGTTTTTTTCAGTTGCCTGTTCGAAACCTGTTTGATATTCCCGGTATATGTCTTATACCCTGAAATTTCAGTTGTTAAACCAGCAACAGGTTTCATTTTAAATTAGAGCAAGACTTAAAGCCTTTCGGTACAATCAATTCGTAAATCACATTCTTCAGAGACTCATAAAAATACCAACTTCAAAGTTTTTACAGTAACAAATAAATCAAATTTTCTATATAACGTCTATATAATCAAACGTGTCTTACTTATATTTACGTATTTATTCATACACATACCCAAATGCCGAAAAATATATTTATAAATGCATACTATTGTATTGAAAACCATATATATCTATGAAAAAAAAATTATATTTTCTTTACAAAATTTGATGTGACCTCATGAGGCAAGCATAATTTGTCAGCAACAAAATTTTACTTTATCGAAAAAGTTTATACATGTATATGAGAAATACACGAAAATTTTATAAGTATGTACATATAAAATAATTTGTATACATATTCCATTATGGTCTTATATATAGTAAAATATGGAAAGAAAAGTGGAATATGAAATAGTTCCTAACATATTACTCACACATTTATTACATGTATACAAATACAGAATTATATAATGAAATTTTTTTTATACGAGTATAACTTTTACAGAGATTTAAAATAGTTTTCATGTATTCTGCCACATCAAATGTAAAACATAAAAATCTTATTATAATAATGTACATAATAATAACGTACTTGTTATATAATATTATCTGGTACTGTATAGCTATATAATAAGTTAATAGAAGTTTCAAAATTAACATCATAGAAATGATGTCCTTACTATGAGAACAAGAAGCAAAATTTTTGTTTTTTATTTATGATTTTTTTATATTTTTGTTGTTTTATCCTAGTTATGATTCATATATATCAACAATATATATCAACATGTAAAAATGTCAACTAAAGCAAAAAAAAAGTAACATTCAATATGCTCAAATGCACGTTATCATCGTTAATAGAAAATTTTAACTTATTTTTCATTATACCTACAGATACATATGCGAAGTACCTAACATATAAACCTTTCTTAACATCTATAAAAACTATTTTCACATATTATGTACAATGTTATCAAGAAACAAAAAAGAAAGAAAAATTGAAAACCAAAATATAACAAAAAAAAATTTTTTATTTTTTTTTTGTTCTTAGCATATGGTTATTGTTATTTCCTGATTATATCCTATTTATTTTTAGTTTTTCATTTTTCCCTGTAAATTTTTCTTATTGTTATTCACTTCCTATAAAAATTTTCGAATTTGGAAAAAAACAAAAAAAATCCCCTTAATTTATTTATATTTCCTGTTTAGTCTTTCAAAATGAGATAAAAATAAATTGTATTTTTTCTATGAACACTTTACTATATGTACATACATTTTTATATGCCCATAAATTTTCCTACAAAAACTACAAAATATAGGATAATATAGGAAAAAATTTCTAGTTTTACAGGGTATTTTCTTTAAAATTTCTCGAAAATATTGAAAACTATATAAGAAGAATTTAACAAAAAATAAAAAATAATTTTGCATGCAAATATGGAAAAATTTTTGCAAACAACAACTTGGAATAAGTATTTTAGAAAAATTAAAATTTCCGAGAATAGAAAAGAACATAATTTTCCAAATTAATACAGTATGAAGATTTTACACCAGCTTGCCGAATTAATTTTTAAATCAAAAAGATATAGAAAGAAATTCCAATTGTCTCGCACAAGTATAAACCCATACCCATCAATCAATTATATTGGCATATCACATAATGGTAGTTAAATCAATCAACTTATGAATTTTTTTGAGAATATCAAGACTCAAAGAAATCTATAGTCTAAGAGCTGAAATTACGTTTTTCTAGATATTTTAATTAAAAGCTTTACAGAAATGTCCTTAAAAATTGAAAGAAGTATTTAAAAGGCATTTTCTTCTTCATTTTCATGTGTAAGGATTAAATTTTCTTTAATGATCACATGAAATTTTTCCTATTTGAATAACTCTATATATTCCGTACATCAAAATTATTTTATGTTCCACTTAAATATATTAAATAATTTTTACACATCATCATCAAATGTATTTAGAAATCCGATATCCATAATAATTATATTAAGTATCATGACGGTATTATCTATACTATTCGAATTAATAATATCGAATTATTACACATTTCAATCATAGATAAAATTTAATAATTCTGTATGTATATAAATTTATACATTAGTATTATTATCATATAAATAAATTATATTATTATACATTACTATATACGTAATATTATAAAAATCCTTTAAATATAAACAAGCTTTATTATATTAAAATCATAATAAACTTCCTTCATTCAAAGAACAAAAAAAAAAAAAAACAAGAAAGGATTTTCAAAAATACACACATATATAAACTTCAAAATTCTTATTATCCTTTAATATTATATAATATCATTATAAAAAAAAAAATGTGCCAAATTTTTCCAAAAAAAAAAAAAAACGATAACACAAAAAATTTTCTCTGAAACGTTAAGTTTATAACAATTTAAAAAAATATTTTTTTTTTGTCTCCATTTTTTTTTTTTTGTTGTAGTTGGTGCTTTTCTGATTTTATCATATTTATCATTTATCATTTATAAGCATAAACTTGTATACATACGATACAATATTCAAATTCACTCATAATAAAACAAAATCACCCTGAGGTAAAAAAGAAAAAAAAAAACAATATATGCAAAAACAGGGAATCAACGAAAAAATAAAATATAAAATCTTTTAAAATTTATTTTTATCATAAATTTCTCTCTTCGTTACACTTCTCTTAAATATTATAGACACACACACGAACCCATTAGTTATGAAACAGTTTATGAACAAATGATGCAAAACAACCAACAAAATCAGTTTATTTACTTTTCTTCTTGTTTGATGATTCGAGAATATGAGAATGTCACAAATTCCATTGAGTTGCGAACAAAAATAAAATTTAAATATCATACCAAAATATTACATACAACCCTGAATTCAATGGATTATTATTAATTGAGATAACAAAAAATAAACTAAATTATTTTTGATTTATTAAAATATAATTTAAAATTTTATTAAACGATATATAGATATTGTATAACAGTATAGCATAATATACACAATTTATGAATAAAAAATTTCAAAATAATTTATGTTTATAAAATGAGACAAATGATAATCTGAAAATGGTTCACTTAATACTGTTAAACTTCAATTAATTTTTTTTCTTTGTAGAATAAACAAGGCAAAATTACAGTACCTATATATACATTCATAATGATTAAATTTTTTAACATCAGATTTAACAAAAATAAATCATAATATCTACACGGTTTAAAAATGATATTCAAAAAAAAAAATTAACGCAATAACAAAAACCTTTAACTGAATTCTTTGGTTAAATGATCCTTTTATATTATTATCCTTGATTTTGATATAGAAATTACAATATTTTTTGATTCGATTCGATTGGAATATATGCAATATTCCATATCATTATGCACAGTATTTAATTTTATATTATATATATTCAAAATATTTAAATAAGATTATAAAATTAAACACAAATATTGAAGAAAAAAAAAATTTAAAATCAAAATAATTATTTTAATACCATTACATATATATTTTGTCCGGCATCATAACAAATTGACGGATATCCAAAAATTACCTGCAATTAATGAAAAATATTATATATATGTATATATTTATGAAAATTTTTTTTAATTAAATGTTATTGAAAAATTTTTAGAATTTAAATAAATTATATTGAAAAATATATTTTAATATTTCATAAATAATTAATTAATAATTCGAAAATTAGGCTTCTGAAATAAAAATTTAATTATTCTCTATTTTCAAATATTCTAAAAAAAAATTAAACATATTTCTGTACAAATCTAAATCTACTTTTAAATTTTCTTCAAAACCCCAAAAGACTTAATTTTCTAAAATCTTGTAAATTGAAAATATAGAATACTTCAATAAAATCTAAAACCCTATAATCCTATTTTAATTGACAAACTCCTGACAGGCATTTTATGTTTACAAATTACAAAAATTTAAAAATTTCAAAACTTCTTTATAAATTAAATTTTAGTTTTACCAGTTTTTACCAACTAAATTAAATAAAATTTATTTATTTTAAATTGAAAAATAATAAAGAAAATAAAAAATATTTTTTCTGTCATGAGAAGCTCATGCTGACATTTTTAATGTTAATCATTTAGTTTTAAAAGTATATATAATATAAATTTTGTTGTTTAAATATGTACTTATGTATGATATAAACGCACAAACATCAATATTTACAAAATAATATTTTTATTTTAATAGAAAAACCAATTTTCTATACTTTTCTATAATATTTATTAAAAAATTTTTAAATAAATTTCTGTTTATGCGTTCTCTCTTAAAGTAATTTTCATTTCAATTTTCTTCTTTTCCGTTTCTCTTTTACTCTCTGCACTTTTATTTGTATATTTAGTTATATTTCAGTTACTTTTTCATTATTACAAATTTTTAAAATATACCTTTCACCTCAGATCGTTTTTTTCTCCATTTTAATATCACAACACTATTATTTTTGTTTAAATGTTTTTTTTGTTTTTGTAACCAGTCAAGCACAAGCTGTTCGTTATACAACATTTTTCTTTTTAGAGTAATTTAGAGAAAGAAAAATAAAAAAAAAATAATAATAAAATAGAAAAACAGCAAAAAAAAAATTAAAACGAAATCTTTTACGATAAAAGGATAATAAAACACCGTAACAAAAATGCTTTTTATTTTACTGTTTATTCGTACAATAATAACAATGTATATATAGAGGAAGTGAGAGAGAGAGAGAGAGAGAGAGAGAGAGAGAGAAAGAGAGGGGGAAAGAACGCATTGATATGTAAATGTTTATTTCAAAATAAGTTAGAGAAAAATAGAGAATTTGATGAACAAAGCAAAGTTCTAAATGATTTTTGATTTTCTTTTTTTATTCTTTATTTAGACATTATTCAGGGTGTTCAAGACAGAATTCCATTCCAGAAGCAAATAGGTTAAATGGGCTAAATTTTTTTTTCACAACTCATTGGAAATATTAAGGGTATATACTTACGATTTAATTCACTCATTTGAAATATACTTATAGAATTCCTTTTTTAAGTAGTGTTTTAAAAAAATCTCGAGGCATTTTACTTTACGAAATATTTTGGTGCAACCAGAAAATTTTCAAAATTTATATAGTATACCGACCAAATAATCATAGTGTTGCACTTGCCGATTTGAAACTTGCTATTACTTTAATAACAAATATATGGGAAAAATATCAATAAAATTATATCTATATAGTTAAAACCAAAAACCAAATAACATATGAAGGAAATCAAATTAAATAACGGTTGGCTCTAAAGCCACCCATTAAGGCCGCTTAAAAATAAAAGCGGAAATAAGTAAGCAGTCTCATAATTATGTTCTTTTCTTCTAAAAATTTACTTTGAAATTGATATTGCGCTTCTCGTATAGCCTGTATATAATATATAATAATATACATATCTGACATTACATTGCATATCCTATATGTATATGTCAAAGACATTCTTGTTTTTTTTCATAACATAAAAAAGAAATTTCCGTTTTTACTTTGCTTTATGCATTACGGTATATGTGAACGAATCTTTTTAATTTTATTTAATGATGGTAACATTTTCAGAAGAAAAAATTTTTTTTTTGATAATACACTCTACATACACAATATAATATTAACGATATTTAAATGGTGCATATAACAAATATTATTTTAGACAATTTAATAAAAATAAAGTCAATAAAATTCAGTGTTCGTTTCTGTAAATTTTATCATTTTGAATTTTTGTTTTTTGTATAATCATTAAAAACATTCGTCACAAGTAACATTCTTATTTTTCAATTGCCAAAATATTATAGTTCAATCATATCATACATAGTTGAGAAGCACAATATGTATTTAATAAGTATTAGGAGAATTTAGAAAAACGTACAGATATTGTGCAAGTTTTTATTTTGTTTTTAAAAGTAGTTAAAATAGCATTATAGTAAAATAATCAATTAAACACATACAACAGAGGAACAAATGCAGTGTTATTAAAAGTAATGAAATAAATCACAACCAAAGAAAATTGTGCGCAAGTAACAGACTACATACGAGTAAAATTTTTGAATTGAGTTATTCAGTGAAATTACAATATTATATACTGGTGTTATTAAAAAATTAAATCCGTTCACGGATCTGTTAGACTTTAGAATTGCTAAAAAATTCATTAATTTTTGTCAGCCATTAAAAATTTTCACAATTTTCTCTTCGGTCGATTTACTTTCTATACTGAAAATGTTTAATGTTACAATTTAATTTAACATGTTCCCAATTGCAATAAATTCAGAAGATACAGTTACATACAGTACTTACAGGGAGGGTATGAAGTAAAATGAAAACTTTCAACACGTTAAAAAATTATATAACGTAACCCTATACGAGTATAATTCACACAACTAGTGTTTGTGGTATAAAACAAAAAGTTTTTGATTTAAAACGTGCTTCGAAATAAACATTCAATATTAACTGATATTATATTTTTTTTGTATAGTTCACATAGATTAAAAAATTTTTCATATTAAATTCGATATAATTTCCATATCATAGCATTTTAATGTTTTCCAGTTAGCAATATCCGTTTTCGATTCTAAAATTCTTATGTAAAAAAAACAATGTATATGCATATACATATACCATATATATGAACATATTATACCGTTACTGTTTTCATTGCTCCAGCTGCTAAAATTTATTATTGAATAAAATGTAAAAATCCTTATTAGAAATTCAAATTTAACTTTTTTTTTTTTCTATACACACAGATATCACGCAATTTTGCAGAACATATGAAAATTAGGTGAAAATCTTTTAGGGTTTGAATTTAAATGAGAAAATATTATATTCAGAATACAAAGTGATATTGAATTTAAAGAAAATATATGTATATATATGTGAATTGAAAAATAAGAAAGGAGAAAATAAAGCGGAACAATAGAAAAAAAGTCACGGAACCTTACCAAAAAAATTTTAAATTTGAATTTAAATTTCATTTTTTTTTTGTCATATTTTTGAATTGAAATATAAAAATTAATATTCAAACTATGTTTATGAGCATTGATAATACCATTATAGGATTAAAATTCATAAATGGCTTGTATAACAACAATTGCATGACAATATATCAAACGATTATTACATAGATTATTGGATTTTTAAAATTAAAAACTTCATATATAAAATATAAAATCTTTATTAAGAAATTAACATTATATAATTAGAATTTTCATTTGCAAATATTCATTAGCAACTTAAACATTCATATATACATACAAATAGTTGCTATATAGTTTCCTTTTTTCATATTATAAAACCAATTCTATTTAACTGTGTTCACTATATGGAAATTAATGAAAATTTACTATTTTGACCTTAAAATTTAATAACTTCAATTTCAAATGAATATTAATACTAATCAGAATTACAGAATTCAGTGTAAAAAAAAACAGCACGAAGCTATATTAGAAAATAATAATTAGAGAGTAATAATCGGTATGTAAAATAATAAGTAGAATAATTGGAATTTAATATTATCACCAGCATTAGGTATACACATTCTTAATTAAATGTAACTGGTATTTAAGTCTTGTATTGAATAATAATTGATTTTATAGTACCTAGATTCAGATAAGCGAAAATAATAGTTTCATAATAACATTAACTCATATGTGAGGTGTTTATAATTAAAAATTTTAACATTTTTATTCATTTACCGATTACGTTAAAAGATTTTTACAAGTAAATATATAGTTCACGTAATATACGTAAATAATACACGTAATATACGTAAATAATACACGTATTATACGTAAATAATATGAAACAAATATTTCATTATTATAAATTGTATTAAAATTAAGTACAATGAGAATTCGCTAAGATTTTTCAAAACTAACATAAGTATTAATCGATTAAATAACGAGTGTTCCAATATTGCCAGTAATTAGTGATTAAATAAATATGTACGTATTATAATGTTTATTTTCCATTTTTTAATAAAAATATTGGAGTAATATATGCACTACAGTAAAACGATAATAAGTTGTGCTGCGTTCTTGTGATACGACAGACGAAAACACTTTAAGCGAAATTTTATTTGCAAAACACTTTTACAATGCAACCGTAACTAAACGTGATTGAGTTCAATTTATAATTGGGTCCATGTTCACCAAAGCTTCATATTGAGAAAAACGTGCATTTAAACTTATAAACCTCTTTAAAAAAAAAAACAGTGATCCCACAATTTACGTCATTTTTAGTTATTACCAAACCACAATATCAGTATGTGAACCTATATAATATGAAAATGTCATGTATTAAGACAACGGCACTATATAAAGTAACAATTTTATGCAAAAAATTTTTAATAATTTCTCCGGATTTTCATAAATTTAAAACTAAGGATAAAATAATTATTCAGAATTTCTCAAATTTTGTTTTTAACAAATTTTTGAATTAAAATTTTCGAATACCAACCATATTTTAAAAATTTTTATTGTTTTCTGTTAATAATCTGACAGTTGAAGGTTATTTTTTTAAGAATTTTAAAATAACAATGAATTTGAAGTATGTATGTATGTAAATTAAAAAAAAAAATTGTGTTATACTTTATTAAATTAAGTATTTATTATATTCCGAACCTCGAAAATCTTTGACTCTATAATAAATCATAATAAACTGGTTTTAATGCAGTAATATTTTTTTTTAACTTTTTGTTTCCATTTATTAAAAAAAAAATTTATTGATTTATTAATCATTCAATAAAATATATTAATTTTTTTTTGTTTTTGTTTTTTTAATAGAAAAAAATGTATTGGTATAACAGATTTTGTGCACAATAGCACAACACAAAATATTGCTTAATACAAAAGTTTTTTTGCTTTTCTAAAAAAAAAAAAATTTTTTTACCAAATTCACATACACACTCACATAACACCAAAAAAAAAAAATTATTTTGTGAATTTTCGTGAATTCGCGTTATTTTTCTTTAACAAGATTTTTTACTTGTTTTTTATTGCTTACATTTGAAAATTAAACAGAAGCGCTAAAAAATACATAAAAATATTATAAACATTGCAAATTTATGTGTATGAAACGAAACAAAGGGATTAAGAACAAAAACAAAAAATGGGAATAAAACAAAAGAAAAACGAAAAAAAAAACAATTTTTACGCGGCATTTAATAAAACTGACAGATTTAGTTATTTCCTTTTTATATTTTCTTGATTTCCACTTTGTATTTTGTATTCTTGTTTGGAAAATTGAAATATATCACACAAACACACAGACAATAAAGTCAAATTTTGACATTTTATGTTTTTATTTATAAACAAATAAAAAAAAAAAAACAAATATTTAAATAAAGCAATGATTTGTTTAAGTTAAAAAAATAACAAAATTGTCGTTAACACAATTCGTTCTTATAAATTTATTTTATTTGTAAATGTAAAAAGTTTAAAGCAAAACTCAATTAAAGATTCAAATTTTATTTTTCGACAATAATAAATAAGCTTTAAAATATAATATTACACTGTTTATTTTATGATGTGACAAAATTGTATTGGTGTGTATTTGCACACGTTCGTTTTATGCTATAAACAGAATTACATTGATAATGATGATTGCAACGGCAACACCGTTAAATCTATTACTATTTTACCATACATCAGTAAAGTTGCATATATACATAAATTTGATTAACGTTAATAGTGAAAATTTCAAAAATTGTCAGAAAAATGGAAGAACAAAATTATTAGCATTTAACAGAAAGAGGCGACTATACAATTAAAAGATTTTTGAAAAGAGCGCTCCTGACGGAGACAAAAAACTATCAAAAGAAAACTATTTCTAATATTATTGAGTTAGAATATTGAGTTTTAAAAGTAGTTGGGGTGTAGTCGGAAAGCTTTAATTAATAAAAATAAGAACTACTGGAAACTGTTCGAATAATTTTAAAATTATCATAGAAATTTGGGAAATTCTTTAACAAAACAGTATGAATAAAATGAATAAGCACAAATCAAAAGATGAAAACATAACATGAATTCTTAAACCCGACTCTTGCTTATATGTATATTACGCATTCTAATTAATTCTTCAAATATAATGACATTATAGATTTCCATTACCTTTCCGAAAAAAAAACACATTATTTACAGATTTGCCGCTCAAAGCACTGTAACGGATGACAATCATAATGAATTTTAATTATAAAAATTTTTATCTAAAACTCGAGTGTAATTTTTTTCACTGAACTTCTTTTTCTGTTTGTTTTTTTTTTTTTTAATTTAGTTATTTAAACATTAAAAATTTTTAAAGTTTATCAAAAATTTTTAATTTATATATGTGGACAAATACTTGAATTTCGATTTTTAAAGTGTTATATCACTATCGAACAGTGTTTTTGGCACGTATAAATATTAAAATTAATGAAATTTTTTTTTACCTTTTTAAAAAAGAGAATATAGTATAACAAAATTTATTTTAATTTGTATAACAACATTATACAGTTATATATGTATACACTTATGCATATGCACACGTTTATTGCTTTAATTGCTCGGCAAAATTTATAAAAAAAAATCTCACATGGTTGTGAATACTATACTGTATAGTATATAAGTTTATCACACGCATATACATATATAGATGTATGTAAATGTATGATGAAAATTGTTTAAATAATCACACGTGTACTAAACTTTTGGAAAATAAATTTTAATATTTTCTTTTTTTTTATCAAGAAATATAATTTAAAATTTTATTCCAGACAGAGTGTTATAAAATTCTTATTGATTTATAAAATAATTCATGCAGAAGTTTGTAAACGTTTACAAGCCAAATTTATCAATATGCTTAAACTTACGCATATAAGGACCAAACGAAAGATTGACACAATATTGCCATTTTTATTCACATGAGTTGATATATGTAGGTCAAGTAATCAATCAAAATTAATTACGATCAACGATTAATTTACGACTAACGTAAATAACAAAAGTAATATATACAAATAATGTCTAAATCGAAATAAATTAACAAAGATACACAAAATTTACACAAAAGAACAAAATTCGACAAATTATAAAATTTCATCTGTCAAATTAATGATTCAATTTACAGTGTCTCTTAATATCTATTACTTAAAAAATCGATTAATTTTGTATTATTTCGCTGACAATGCTGCCTATATTAAGCACACTGTATGCATATTATGTATACATCTGTGCATTTAATGTAAAAATAAAATAGCATATGCATACGTATGTACATATATGTGCTACCTTAAAATTGCTTTTTTTCCACAAAAAATATGCATTCGAAATTGGTAAATAAATCAGAATTTTGGTATACGAATATAAGATTGAAAAAACTGATTTTCTTTTTTAATTCAATTTCATTTTTACATAACGTATGTACATATATATCATGTGGTATAATCAAATTTACATACTGCAAGCTTGCATTTTATTTTTTAATTTAATATTTGATTGTTTTTTGTTTTCCTTTCAATTTTTTAACTTTAATTTTTTTATAAATTAAAGAAATTTTTGTAATATCGCTTATATTTTAATTGAAAACGCTCAAAGAATATTACTTTTTCCAGAATTTTTGAAATCTCTTTAAATATTTATTAAAAAGAATATTAAACCAACCAATAAAATTCAACGAAAGTAGTTTAAAATACTTTTCCACTTATTAATTAAAAATATTTTAAGAATATTCAATCTTTCAGATCACAATTCCTCAAAATTTAACAGAATTCTCTAACATTATTACTTACATGAAATCATTTTAATTTTTCTAATTATTAACGAATAAAATAATTGTCTGAAAAAGAAAGATCAAATTCAAATAATTACAGTAGCAAGTAAATCAACAAATCATGGATGAATTTTACAATTTACAAAGATGCAACAATATTTATATTTGCAGCACATATACATAAGCTCACAAAAATATGAGCTGAACTTCCAATATTAAGAGAATAATGTTAAAAAATAAATCATTTCTTCTAAATGCAGTGTTTTCATTAACTTTCTAAGCTATTGGATTAATCCAAATTTTATATTCTTCCAATATTTTCTTAAGATTAATCAGTTTTATTCATTCTAAATTCTTGTATTTTGATCTTAAATTAATAAAATTCAAAGTAAGCAAATAAAAAAATAATTTACTGAGAAAATTTTTGAAATTATTATTAAATTATAATAAACGGGAGACTGTGTACTATATTTCAAAAAGTCGTCATAATAAAAGTATAAGCGATTATTTTATGGTATTAAAAATGAATTTTATAAAATAATAAAGAACATTAACATTTTGTAATTTCAAAATTAATTATTTAATCTTAAAATAAAATTTATTTCTAAGAAAATAAATTTTATTCATCCCTTTTCCTACATATATATATATATATTAATATATATATATATATATATATATATATATATATATATATATATATATATAAATATATATATAAATTATATATATTATATATTATATATAATATATATATCATATATATTATATATCATATATAATTTTATATATATATAAATATATATATTATAAATACATATACATAATATATATATATTATGTATATATATATATATATATAATATATATATCTATATATATTATTTAGTCTTAAGAATCTATATATATATTATCTACATATATATTATCTATATATATTATATATATATATATATATGTGATCCTACTTATATTTTATGTTTGTGAATGTTTAATATGAATTTTTTATTTTTGTTTTTCTAAGAAAATAATAAAATATAATGAATGAGTTTAAAATTTTATATATGTATATATTTTTAATTTTCTAAGAAAATTAAAGAAAAACAGTCGTATATTATAATTTGTAACATAATATTTATATTCCTTTATTCATTATCAAGGTCAAAATATGGATTTGCCATTGAATTTTATTTTGGAAGAAAAAAAAGAAAAATTTTCTTTTTCATATATTGTATATATATATATATTAAGAAAATTATATTTAAGAGAGAAAAATTACACGTAACACGCCTACAAGTATGTGATACTCTGACATTTTATGAATGAAAAGTTTATACTGAAAATTTCTGTTTTGTTTTTTTTTTTTTTTTCATCCTTTGTTTAATTTTTGTTCTTCTTTGTATTGTTTTTGAAATACGGCAAATTTTCAATTGCTATAGGGCAAGAAACCTTATTTAAAATTCATATTTAAATTTGATATTTTCAAAATGTTAAATAACCATTAGCAAAGAAAAATTAAAAGAAAATTTTTTGTAAGAACTTTTTCAGTTCTCAAAATTTTTTACTTATACCAATTTAAAAAACAAAGAAAACAAAATTTTTGAATATTTGAAGAAATTTTACTAAAAAGTTTAATTTATATTTATTGGAATTTAAATTTTAAATAAGAGGTCATCTTGTGTTAAATTAAGGTACTAAAATTTAGAACTTTTACATGTCGATAATATTGATTTTAACTTTCTAAATTGAGCTACTGGTATTTTATAAAAATTTTATTAGTTTTTCGAAAAATTCAAATTCTAAAGGAGAAAAAATTAAAAGTCTGATATTATACATATAATGATTTTTTCTTAACTAGTAAGCTGACCATATCAGCAGCATTTTACACGTACCGCTGAAAAAAGTTAATTAATAAAAATATGGGTATGAGATGATTTCAAAACATAAAGTTAATTTTCAATTAAATATTTGAATATTACCTCTCAGGTACGTTGAAGCCGTATACAGCAGAATTTCAGAAATAAGAAAAAAACTAAGAAAAGAACAAAATTAATTTAACAATTATTTAACACAAGCATATACAAAAGAGAGCAAACTATATATAAGAAAGGATTCTTAAGACTAAATAATTTTGACAATGAAAACATTTCTTTTGTTTAAGTTTTTAACTCTTTTTTTTTCATATTGTCACGGAATTTACGCCATTTTGTTTTGATATTTTCTTGTTCTTTTCTATTTTTTTTTTCATTCAATATTTTCAGTTTTCTTCAAAAAAAATAAAAATTCGAAAAAAGTTTTTTACATAAACTCTTTGTAATTGAAATATTCTTGTTTTCTTGTTAGCCTTATAACTTTTTCCTTTTTTTTTTTTGAACAATGAAATTTCCAAAAATGTTAAAAATAAATTTCATTTACCTTATTAAAATATAAGGTTTACCGTTTTTTTTTTTTCAATGAAGTGAAAATTTTAACAAAAAATAACTGGTAGGCAAAAAACGAAAAGGATAAGTAAAAAGGTATAACTTTGACTTTCTTTTTTATATGATGAAAAACTTTCAATATAATATCCTTGAACAGGATTAACTTCTTCTAAATTGAATAACGCGTGTTAAAATTAAAAAAGCAAAACGAAGAAATTAAAGGTTTCTTTTTGGTGTTTTGTTTTTGGATATAAAGACTCAAATAAATGTTTATTGCTAAAGGAAACATTTTAAATTCTTCTATGAGTATATAAAAACAAAAGGTGGAAACATAAAAAATCTACCTATAGAAAATTAATTAAGTGTAAGTCAATTGTTGTTGTTTAAAATCACTTTTTATATCTTCATTAAAATCATTGCCATTGTTTTCGAATCAAGCATAAAGAAATAAAGGATATAAATTAGATTTAATTTATTTTTTTTCTATGCTTTTTAAAATTCAATTAGAAACTGTGATAAGAGAGTAGGAAAAAATTTTTACCATTGGACAATGTTAAAAATTTAGGACAATTAATTAGTTTCCTTATTTATGTTTTTAGAAAGTTTTCATTAATTGATGTAAAATAATTTAGATTTGGTAAAATTTTCTACATAACCAACAATACACTTATACCACAAAAAATTAATTTAATGAAATTAAAGAATAAAACTTATGTGTTAGCAATAATCTTGTGTGATAGAATTTGTAAATTAATCCTTTTAAAATAAATTAAAATTCTGTAAAGGAAATTTCACAATTATTTCAAAGGAAGTTTTCAATTATCTAGGTCATTTTAATTTATTAAAATTATAAAATTTAAGGAAAATAATTAAAAAAAGTGGTAAAAATCTGGAATTAAAAGAAAAAAATCTAACATTTACTAGACCACAAGTTGATCAAGCAAAAATTTTTTTGAACCAATTTCCAAAAAAGTTGTTCAACAATTTTTCAACAATATGTGACACATTGTTGAAAAAGTTTCAATTACCCTTATGTACTGAATGTGTTTAAAGGCGTTTACTAAGTAAACTTCCTAATTTGAAAATACGATATGCGTCAAGTATATATGTATACATAATAAGCATCTTTAACAAATTTCATAAATAATAATTATAATAATTGTTGAAACACTCTCTGCAATTGATGTCTCTACAAGTAGCACACCAAAATACATGGCTAAATCGAATTAGATTTTGATTTTAAACAAAACTATTATAATTTTTAAAATTCTAAATTTTAAAATTTTTTTGTATAATACATTTTATGTATGTAATTTAAGTATTCTGAAAGAAAGTTGGAAAAATTTTAATTATTTTATTTAATTCTTAATAATGCTGACGCTTATACATATGGATGTATGTATGTATGTATATTATAATTAATTTTGTTAAAAATTTTCTATTTTAAAGATTTTAAAAATTCTTTTCGAATTAAATCTTTATATACCTATTGGAAGGAAGTTTTAATTTTCAAAATCATTAATCGTCTCCAATCACAAGGATCATTATTTAAAAATTTCTTGGAATTATTTCAAAATAAATCAAACTGATGAAGCATCTCCAATTTCTCCTCACACTTTTACCAATACTTCAATAATGTTAATATCAACAGGTAACATACATATATACATACATACATAAGTATATATATTGTTATACAGATATGTACATAGGTATCTAATGTAAGTCTTTAGGTAATCATTTTTTTTTCTATAGCATTGAAAAATCATTTGAAAAATCATTCTCATTCTTTTCATTAGAACTTTATTTTTCTTGGAACATTATTTTTAACTTTTAAAGAAATCTTTTACTTCTAGCGCTAGATATATAAGTAGTTAGTTACATACATACATATACATATATATGTTTGTAAGTATTCTGTAGGTATATAAGTATATTTAAAGCAAATTTAACGTAATGTTTATATATACAGGTGTTATATAAATTTTCAATTGATTTCACTAACGAAATTTTAAAATATTTCAAATACAATTTATATTTTATGATGTCAAAGAATTCTTTAAAAAAAAAAAAATTTTTTTTTGATTTTGACATTTCATGGTACATTTGACATGAAAAATTTGATTCCGATAATTTTTGTTTCTTTTTTTCTTTTTTGTAATTTTTGTTTTATAAATCGTTTTTACTTTCAAAATACATATATAAAACGTATGCTTTGTAACAGTACCTGCACAAAACTTTAAACCCTATTTTTATTTATAACAGGATTGCATGCATAGATTTTACTTCACATAGGATTTTTAAAAGTTTTTTTCAAATTTCAATAAAATATTTGTTTTGAAGAGTAGTTATTGGAAAAATCCCATCAAAAATTTTACAATATCAGGGGCCATACTATGAAATTTGAGTTTCGTAAAACGACTTTCGTATTCGGAAAACTGTTAAGGTAATACCAATCAATTTATGGTACTACCTTTATGGTACTATATTATGGTACTACCTTTCCACTACTGCAAGTACGCAAATCGCTTCACGAAAATCGAATCATGTACTAAATAAGGCCCGAGAATTTCTATAAATTATTTTTAAGATTTATGACGATATTTTTTATACAAACCTGAGCTTTTATAGTACTTACTACAAAAACAATTATTTAAATAATGTTAAAGGAAACATGATAACAGCTGATTTTTTATTTAGAATTCATTTGCCGTACATTTTAATAGCATAGGAAGAACTCTTTCCTCTAAGGGTTTCGCTAGAACGCATAATATATAGCACAAATTTGCTTTTTTATTAGAATTGAGTGCAGAATTGAGAAATTAAATAAAAAATGTAAAATGGTAAAATAAAAAATGTAAAATTGGGACATGCTCCACGTCCCAATTTTACATCTTAATTCTCAGAAAACCTAATGTATTTTGTAAGATAATTTGTATTAAGACAATAAAGGTTGCCAAAGTACTCCGAAATTTTTTTTTTATTATTTCCAAAATTCATGCAAACATCTTTAGGAATTTCAGTAGTTTTCTATTTCCCATAACTGTTGCTAATTTTTTTTCTAACAAATACAACAGATTGAAATTGAAAATCCTCTAAAGATTTAAAATATTCATTTTTAATTTAAAAATTGAAATTTGCATTTTCAAAATATTTCAACTAAAATATTTATACTACAAAAAAATATTCAAGAGAAAATTTATTTTTATTTTCTTCAAAATATATTTAATTAAATATTAAAGTGACCGAAAACCAATTATATTTCCCCTTTGAGATAAGTACAAAAAAATATTTTACTTTACCTAATATTTTAGGTATATATTCAATGATTATTCTGTATACTTATATAAATATATTTGATCTTCTTTGGTTTATTTCAAGGTTAATTTGTTGAAAGTGTTACAAAAGTGTTACAAAGTTAGTAAGCTAATAGTTAACATACCTAGAAAACTGTGTATTTGGCTCTTCGTACAATTTTGCTTTGTGACATCCGAATTTTCTAAAAAGCTCTCCAGTTAGTTTCGGTAACAACCAGAACTCAAATATCAAATTACCAGAAATTCTATCCATTAGTTAGTTATTTAGATATGGTAAGATGTTAAATTTGCCCTTAGTTCGGTTTCCAAGCCCTGATCTTTCCAAAAAAATTTATAGCACCCAGAGTTTAAATATTAAATTTCAATTTAATTCAACAAGGAAATTTGTTAATAATTTCCCTTAATATATGCAAAAATGTAAAATAGGGTCGCAAAAAGGTCTAGTTCCCGACGCCTGACATATCCCAAAAGTTAATCAATCCATGCCATAATCAAAATAAACTCACATATAAATCACATATTTCGTATCGAATTCGAAATTTGATTTATATGTGAATTTCGAATCGAATTTTTTTTAAGAAATTTTCTTACTTCTAAATCTAACTTAATATTCTTACTTAATATATATATACATGTTTATGTATATATCTACTGGCTTTTATTATTCAAAGACATTTTTAATAAAGAAGCAAAAATAAAAATTTTAATATCTACAATTCAAATCCCGCAATATTTGATGCGGCATTTTAAATTGTAATTATTGAATATTGCGGCTAAACTATAAAAATAAAATAAATTTTGTTTTTTTTTTTCAAAAATCATAACTTTGCTACGAGTATAAATACATCACATGACATACATACACTTTATTCCTATATTTTTTATACATAAACACAAAATGCTGTTTATTACATAATATGGAAATTCGAGTACAATTTTAGAATAAGTAGGTATTCAAGAATAATTTAAAATTATATATGCATACGTAAAACCATCACATTTTTTTGGTTTATTTTATCTTCATAGTTTATTTTGGTCACTGAATTTTGGTGACAGTGTGATTTCTACTGTAATAGAAATGGTTACACAGTTCGTATCTATCAATGAAAAAGCTATTTTAAATTAGTGTCAATTTCAATTCATTTCTGTAATATTTATTCGGCAAAATTCCATCTTCATCGTATAAAAACTGAAATTTTAGGGAAATTTCTCTAATTCCGGCCATACAAATTTTCATAAAAATTTAAAAATTATTCGAAATATTACAATTTAACATATAAAATGCCAAAGCATCCTCAAAGTAATCTCAGAGTCATATTTTTTTTTATTTTTTTTTTGGCATCTGCAAATTGCCGTGCATAAAATTCTTGTCACGTAAATTTGAATTCCAGACAACAGCCGTCCTTTAGAAATCAACAATATACTCTTTATGCGCTTATAATTCATTGTATGTCCAATATTTGTTTCCAAGTTGAATTTAACAAATCTTATACTATCATGCAAAACTCAGCTTTCCAATAATCTTCGTAATTATCGAAAACAAAAAATATCATCTAAAGAAATTTAATTAACAGCAGTGAATTTTATTAATGAAAAAATATAAAAAAATGTTCGTTTTAGTATAAGCACAACAACGGTTTACCATAATTCCCACTTACTTTTACTACGTATTATGATTTTATCATAAAAAATTTTTTTAATCATAAAATCAAAAAAGAAAAAAAAAATTTCATTAGATTTCTTTTGTTTGCTTTTAAATTCAGCCCTTCATATTCGATTTATCCTTGAGAATATTAAAACAACAAAAAAAAAATAAATAAACCATTAACCTCTTTTATTTGTTAAATGCATTTAGTAAAAGTAAAACACCTGTAAAATTCTATTATATAATTCATTGTAAAAATAACCATAATTATTATATACAATAATGTAAAATTTTACTTTGGTTAAAAGTTAATTAGAGCAGAGACGAGCTAATAAACTTCATATAAAAATTAATTTTATATTTAATTTTATATATATCCTTCTTATAAACCTTCATAACTATGTACATATATATATATTTTAAAATATATAGTTATATTTTTGTTATACATATATATTTAAAGCGAAATTTTGCTATGAAAAGTATAATATTACAAAATATTTTTTGAGACAAGGTAGTTCAAAAATATATAAAACATGAATTGTTTTAAGCAGATTTTTCTATTAAATAAATTATTGAGTACTGTAATTATAGCAAGTCTGTTAGCTTATTAGCTTTCAAAATAAAAAATATTTTATGCTAGTCCTAGTTAACTTTCAAATATTAAATTGCGTTTCCAGTATAATAAAATAAAAGTTAACCGTTTCCTTTTATTTCGATTTGCCATATTATTCCAAATAAGATTTGTTTAAGACACGAATTCAATTCAAACAAAAAAAATATATATACTTTTATTCTCTTTTCAGCGATACATCGGCTTACGACACTAATATATTATTAAAATATTGACTTACGACACAAATATGTGATGTAATTAAAACCAAAATATACGGTACCACAAGAAATAAGGAAAACAGATTGGAATAGAATTAATGTGACAGCAATTCTAAAATAATTTTACCTGTTATCATTGCGATTATTTGGTTGTGATAAGCAGTTCATAAATTATGCCATAATATTATACCGTACTTATCTGAGCTTTTTATGATCTCTAATACGACTTATACTTGTGTAATTGTGTATGTACAAATTCAAGTAAGATATCAGATAACTCCAGATATAAGAGGGGTTTGAATTTTTTAATATTTATTTTTTACTCTTAATTATTTAATTTCTTACCAAATAGTATAAAACAATTATGAAAACTTTAATTTTTATTACTTATATTACATATATGTATATAAAATATTTACATATATACATGTGTATGTTGATATATACAGATATATGCTTAATTTTTTTTTCTTTCTGTTTAACTTAAATTTTGCTACCACTATCAGTTTTTAATTAAATTAAAAACTTCTATGAATACCTTGAACCACTTAATTAAAAATATATTAATAATTAAATTATATATATATAAAAAATACATGCATAAAATACAAATTTGTTTGTATGTAATCAAAAACTGTGTAAGTAAAATAGGGATAGTAAACTTTTTCGTATTTGTTTAATGAAAATTACTTCTTACACTCATTTTTTTTTTGTTGTTACTGTTGTTATTGCTTTTACACTTTAAATACAAACTTCAATTGAAAAAGTTTTATTTTCGTTCGCGTTTCGATTTTTATTTATATATACATATATATATATATATATAATATTGTTTGAATTTACGTTACATGAAAAGTTTACAAAAATTTACGTACAAATTAAAATAAAATTTTCCATAATTTTCCATTTCGCCCAATCATATCTACCATTGCTGTGTAATTAAACATTTTTCATTTGAAAAAATAAAAAAAATAGCATATTTAAAGGCGCCTATTCAAATGAATCTCATTATATGTAAATTAAATAAAAATAAAAAAAAAAGTTAATTAATATTAAATAAACGTAAATGTTGAAGGTTTTCTAAATTTCACATGAAATATACGAAATAGGAAAATTTTCCTGTCAAAAAATATTTTTTCCTAAAAATTTCCCCAAAAAAAATTTGTTTTTAATTCGATTTAATTGGAAATGTAAGTAATTTTATACATGGTAGATTTTCTTTGTAATCAAATTTTTAACTGAAATTACATAATAATTGGACTTTTTAAATGCTCTTTCATACCATAATTATAATATTACGTTAGAATACTTGGAAATTAATTTTAATTTCTAAGAATACTCAGAACTTAATAAAATAATTATTTTCTTTGAATACAAAATTGATTTTCACAATAATTGTAATGTAAAATTAAATTTCTATAATTGATTCGTCTTGTCATACAGTAAGTAATTAAAAAAATTAAAAACTTCAAATTAACTAGTGTTAAAAACAAATATCATCCGGAAATTATCATAATTATTATAGTTAATGACACAAATAAAATGTTAATCATATGCAAAAAACTGAATTATTAAAAATTAGAGCTAGCATTGAATTTATTCCTTTTAAACTTTTAACTACCGAAGTTTAAAGCTGTATGGCATTTCATTTGCAAACTACTACCAAATAATTCGAAAAACAATTTTTTTATATAGTAATCCTAATACAAAATTCCTCCAAACTCATTTAAAAATTTTCAAAAATTTTGTCAAAAATTAATTTTGTATCTTAACGTAATATTGTAATCATAAATTATAGTTAGTAATTAATACTTCAAATATAAAATATGTATGTGACGCCAAAAGTCATTAAATCCACTAAATTTTTAATTAATTGTCAGAATACAAATTTTCAGTAAATTTTCAGAATACCTTTATAATATAAAATTTAATAAAAAAAATCTCTTATATAAAATAACGTGCAGGATAATTTAATAAATTATTGCATACATTAAATTCTTCGAATATTTTTGAATAATGAGGAAAAAAAAACATGAATAATTTATGGAAATATTATACAAAAAAAAATTGAAATTCTCTAAATTCTTTCACCAAAAAAAAAAAAAAAAAGAACGAAAATCCTTTATTATTTATGGAAGCGTTTAATTTTAATTAGAAATTTACTTTTACACTTCTAATCATTTTTATAGTATAAATCCTTTTATTATCGACGCAAATATAATATAATATATTTTGTATATGTACACTAAGTCCTCGAGATACGACATCTTTTAATACGACATTTCGAGTTACGACATGATATAAATTTGGACCATTTTTATTCGGCTTGCGACATTGTTCCTGATACGACATTAAAAATTTAAAAAAAAAAAAATTTTTTTTGACAGATTTTGCTGATTTTTTTAATAAAAATCTATACCAAATTTATTTATAAGGCAAGTCTAAAGCACATACTTCAATAATGGACTTTTTCTTGTTAAAAATTCTAGTCACTAGTGTTAAAAATATGGATTGAAGTGATATACATATCAACAGATAAATTATAATATAAAATAGTTTGCTTAATTCACTTTTTGGTTCTATACATTTTTTTTTGCTTTTCAAACTACAATTCGATTTACGACATTCGAGTTTTGAAACAAAAAATGTCGTATCTCGAGAACTTAGTGTATATGATTTTATTACTACAAAAAATATTTTATATTTTTAATTAGCATTATCCTTTAACCTATGCTTAAATAATATTTTCAAGTTAACAAATTATTTATAATTTATGTATGTAGGTGGTATATACTAGTATTAAAATTTAATTTCCCTGAAATAAATCATTCTAATTTAATTTAATAAAAATAATTATTTTTTTTTTGTAAATTAATTAATTTAATATTAATTTTAGAAAGTATTTTAAAATATTAGAAAGTAATAAAGTTCCAATATCACATAGTATAATTAAATACCATTTTATGTAAATTTTTACTCCAATTAAATTTTAGGTGTTAATTTATTCGAGGAGACCAATTTTTAACAGCTATTTCAAACATATCAGCTGTAGTAGGAATATCATCAATAAAATATTCAATATTGTCTTCAATAATTGAAATTGGTACCACAAGGTCGCTATAAAAAAGTGATTTTAAGCACCTTTTAGCCAATATTTTGCTTCATACTTTAAGAATTAATTTTATAGGATTCTCTTTTCTTTAAAAGTTTTCAATTGGATTTAGAAAATAATTTTATTCTGATTTCTCTTGAATTTCAATATTTTTTTTTTAAATTTTTTATTTCCCCATTTTATAAAGCATAAGTGTTATCTTGCTTTGATTTTTTTTTCTTTTGAAACTAACCTATTTACAAAAATTTAAATAAGATTTTATTAAAAAAAAAATCAAATACAAAAAGTAAATGTAAAATAAAGACAAAATCGTCATTCAGTCCTTGTTATACGCATATTGAATTTTCTTACCGCATAACTTTTACAAAAATAAAAAATATATCTATAGCATCTCGTATACACTAATATAAAATTAATTTTAATGTGCTTGACATAAATCATCAAATAAAATAACGAAAGAATAAAGCAAAAAAGAAAAAAAAAGATGAAAAATAAACATTAAAAAAAAATTAAATAGGGGCAACAAAAAAAAAAAAAAACGAACCTATCTTCCAAGGAAGCTTACAAAAACAAAACATGAAAAAATTATGATACCCAAAGGGTATACAAGTGAATATTTCTAAGAATATGATGTGTGAAGGCAATGAAAAACAAATTTTGTTCTCTAAGTTTTTTATTTTTTTTTTTTTTGTTTTTGTTTAGCATATTCTTGAGAAAAATTCAAAAAAAAAAATATTTTAATAAAAATTTTTAACTGTATTTGTCCGTTATTCATTCGTGCTAGAAACGATTGCTAATTATTAACAATCTTTAGAATCTTCAGATGTAAGAACTTATTATATTTGAAGAAACTAGACAACAAAACTATTATGGGCAAAATAGCCCATAAATAATTTTTTTCTCACTCCATTTGATGCATTTGTTTCAATATTCATATTGCATTGCAACTTCTAATATAATTTATTTTACAGTACAATATTTCTTATCACATTAATGTGATCTTTTAACTATTATAATAATTTCAATTGTATTTAACAGGAAATGTGCTTTAAATGAATCCGTAATATAAACCTTGTATTAAATAGGTCTTAACATCTTTTACTCTTCTTCGATATTATTTTTTCATTTTAAAATATACAAAAATAATTTTTATTTATCTTTTATGTATATACGTTAAGAACCAACAAAATAAAAGAAAAAAATTAAGTTCAAGGTCAAGGTCAAAATTGATATTTAACATTGAAATTTTGAAACAATTATACTTATGTATTTTATTCCGTATGTTTCGTATTTTATTCGTACAAAATAATATGCTAAGAAAGGAAAATATCGAAAAAGAACTCATTTAAATATTTTTATTTATACTAAAATTAATTTTGAAGTGATTGTCCTTTTTATTTCTTTTTCAATTCTTATATATTTTATCGTTATTTGATTGTTCGTTTCTTATTTTTCTTTATCGTAATCATTATACCATAAAATATATACAATTTGTAGGAAAAAAAAAATGAAAAGATCAAGGATTCTTTTATAAATTATAATATTTTTATAAGAATAAAATTTTCTTTCTTCATTGTTAAAATTTCGCCATTTATTTAATTTAAGTACATTATCTTATTAGATAAAGAGGACACATTTATTTTGTTTGCATAAAAACTTGAAACAAAAATAACAAATTCAAAATTAATAATAAATTATAAAAATTTTACGTTTTCTTTTTCTTTTTCTTTCATAAATTTCTATTATCTCATTTCTATCCTCACTTGTATATGGTTTTGAAAAAATAAAAACGATGTAATAAATTTTTTAAATTTTGAATAGAATTTTTAAACTTTTGTTATAAATTATAGGAGCGTTCACACTTAAATAATAATAAATAATAAAAATACTTAATTTATTTTTAAAATACATGAGAATTTTACAAAATACCTACACACACATTGTTATTAAAATACATTAAGATTTGCACTCATTTCAAAATATATACATACAAATTAACGGTGGATAAAAATAACCGTTATATTAAACATGCATCTATCGAACATTATGAGAATTCTCAAGATTAACATTATGCTCTCACAAAAAAAGTGCTGAAAACATGTCAGCATTTTTTTCGTGAGAATTTTTAGTTTAGAAAAATCACATAAGGGTTAATTTTCTATAGGTAAATTAGCTAGAACTTATAGATTTAGAATTTAGTCTTAGAATTTTTTTTATAATTCATAACTCGGAATTTTAATGTAATTAAATCAAGTTACTTAAACATTAAAAATTATTAAAGCTAATTTGTGTTATAAAAAATTAAATTACATTATAAAATAAAACCTGTGTTGCAAATGCTTATTCCAAATTTAAAAAATAAAAATTATGTTTTTTTTTTAATAAAATCCGAATTGAAAATTCGTAACTTGCATACTTATAATATGTAGAGAAATAGACAAATATTTGAAATTTTTTTCAATACTATATTGTCCATTTGAAATGGAATTCATAAAAACAGATAAAACCAATAAAAAATTCTAGTTTGACATTGAATTTTTAAATTATATAAAAATAAATGAAATCATAAAAATGTCAATTTAACTTGTAGAATGACTATAAAAGTCACAAAATATACTGCGCAATATAACAAAATTATTACACAATATATGTATATAGTTTTTATTTATAAATCAAATTTATGTGGTGGGGGTGCTATAGTAAGTAATGACATACCAGTTCTTTCTTGTAAAAAAATATTATAATTGTTCTTTCAAAATAAAAACACAATTTTTCCTAAATAACAAAGCTATATAGTATAAAATTGAAAATGAATGTAATTGGATAATAGAAACCAATAAATTAAGTCAATTATATATGACAGACGACAATGTAATTTGACAAATTGACAGTTTTTTTTTTTTGTTTACGAAAAATATTTTGTAATTATAAAAAATATTATGATATTATTAAAGTTATAATATCTTAGAATATTTTTGAATATAATGACAATTATCAGATTAAATCGTTGTTATGTCAAATTTTTTTTCTAATTTTAATAAAATATTAAAATAAAACACGAAAAGGAAAAAAAATTTACGTTAGTATAAAACTAAAAATACTTCAATAGCATTCGCTAAAACCTTAATTAAAGACAAAAAAAAGAATTAATTAAATATTAAATTACAAAAAAAATGACATTTATAATTTCTTAATGCAGCCAGATTTCTAAAAAAAAAAAATAGAAATTTTTTTTTTAAATAAGCTCATTTCTTTGAAAATAGTCACAAAATAGTTTCTGGCAAAATTTATATAAAAATTTTTTTTTGCACAAAGAGCTCTTGTATAAATAAGTATGGAAACAGGGGTGTTTCAAAAATATTTTATCTGTTATATGCCCTGTTATATAACTTGCAGCATTTTAAAAGCTATGACGTAATTTATCAAAAATATGATTTTTGATAAATTACGTCATATTTAATTATACAAAAAATATTTAATTATACAATAGATAAAATATTCATTAGCAAAAGAATTGTAGCCAATATTAAAAATTGAGGTTTTCATTTTAAACATTTATATTTTAAAAATTTTATAATTCGTCATTCAAACATAAAGCGATATAATAGATAAGAGAAAATCGAACAATTGTTACAATTTTTATAAGATTTGTTATAATAGAGCGATCAGGTTTGATTTTTAAGATTAATATGAGATAATTTTGGCAATTTTCATTGGGACTTATTCTGAGAAACGGATCACTTTGACCAAAATTATATATTTGGTGAAAAAGTAATTTATATTGCAGAAAAAATATTCTTACCATAAAGTAGTTGCGTGCAATATCCTTTTCGAAGAAAAAATAACACTTTCGCTTAATGATATACTTTTCAAAATAAACCCTCATTTATTAATGTAGATAATTCAAAATTTTCGAACAAAATTAATCTTTCTACAATAAATTTATTAATCTTTGTGAAATTTCCTTAATTTTTCTCACAAAATCTAAGATTTGACTTACAATTTCTAATACAACATAATTAATAAATCTCATAATCTAATCAACACTTATGCATGCATAGATCTACAAGCATACTATTGAAATGTTGTAAAATAGATTGCTATGCTACATAACGTGCGATACCGAATAAACATTAATTATGCTTAATTATATACATATATTATATTTGCTTTTGTTTTTCTCCTTATAACCTAGTTACAACACATTTCATTTTCTTATCCTTTATATCATAAATTTTATTGCTTTTTCTTTTTTCTTTCTTCGTCTCTTTTCATTATTTAAAGTTAATTTTCAAATTATATCTAATTAATTTTTAATTATGAAAAGTACTTAATTCAATTTCAATTAAATACCTTTTATATTGCGCCACATTCATTTTTGCATATATGATTTGAAAAAATATGTATATATTTTGTATGAAAGAATATGTGCGTTTTTTTTTACATATATGATGTTAGAAATTAATTAAAAAATAATATTTTCTAACATTTTTCCTAAAAAAATCTTACATTTTTAAAAGAAATTTTCAACAATAAATTTGTTTTTATTTTCAGATTTTTTTATACCCGGACGAAAATATGTTCGAAGATTATACTAAATTTTCCTTACCGTTTATAACGCTTAGAAATAATTGTCTGAGATATATACTCAAGTTGTGTTTTTGATCAGCATCGAATACCGAGTCAATTTAGCTTTGCCTGTCCGTCTGTTCCTCAGTCCGTCCGTCCCAACGATAACTTAAAAACTAATTGAGCTAAGTTCACCAAATTTTCACAAATTTTATAAAGTAGAACAAATTTATTGTTAGGGCTGATACGTGCGATAAAAATCGTTGAAGTTTCTTGGCTCTCTATGTTAACTGCCATACACCTTCAATAGTAGTTTTGCCATATCTTAGAAAATATTGAAAATGTAGTACCGAAATTTTGCATAAATTAATATGGTAATACGACAACTTAAAGTCATAGTCTGTCCCATAGTCAGCTATGGCATATTTAATTGCACATAGAATAACAAATTCGTACGGGTATCACAGAGTTGACATGGTCAACTTTATTTTTTCTCGTTTTGTCTTATTCTTTCCTTTTCTTTTTTTCAATTAACTTGTTTTCCTTTTAAAAAATTTCTAATTATTTCTTTAATTAGACTATGTTCCATTAAAAAAAAAAGATAAATTAAAAATTTAAAAAAAGATAAAAGTATTTTATGTTTTTAAACCCATGAGAAGAATTTTTGTATTTATTACTCTTTTGTTTTTAAAGAAATTTCCTTAATTAAATTTATTTTAAATATAATTTTGTAAGAACATTATAAAAAACAATAGATTTTAAAGATTTTTACATAAAATTTTACTATACAATATTATTGTAAAAAATTGTTTTTGAGATAGAATAAGTCAAAAAAAAAAATTTGGTAAAAATTATGGTAAAAATGTGGTAAAAAATATGGTAAAAATTTTTGATTAGTTTCCTTAGTTCAAATTTGGGCCAATCATATCAAAATTCCTAAGCAAAAAAGTTATAGTTTCCAGGAAAACCCAGTACAGTGCAATTGTTTTGTAAGTTTCGTTAGAAATCAAATTTTATGCTTGTTTAACCTGAATATTATTCGAAAGGAGTATGGGATTAGACAGAACAAATTTGCCCATTTTACCCTATTATATTCGATCCCCTTAAATGTCTACATACAATATACTCAACTGTAACATTCATTAATATAATATTATAAAAATTATATATTTAAATATTGAAACTTTAAAAGATACAAAAGAATTAAGTATTCAAGAATGTCTAATACCCTAAAAAATAACAAGAGTAAATCTTATTAAACTCTTTTAAATTTTCTTTTTTTTCAAATTTCATGAAGTACAAATAAAACTTGTATAATACTGTATGCATTGCATTTAATACTTATTGTATTAAAATATTTCAATTGTATATATTTACATATAACATTTTAAACAACTAGTTTTAAAGTGTAAGCATATAATACATATATATATATATATATATATATATATATATAAAATATGTGTACTCGTATTTCTAGAATAATTAAAAATAATTGTAAAATTTTATAGAAAACAAAGCATATAAAATAATAAAATTTTTCAATTTCTCCTATTCAACATTTTTTTGAAGCATGATATATATAACATAGTCCTTATATATCTTACTACTTATAGAAATACAATATAGTGCAGCTATATACACAATGCATAGTTGTATTTGTGAACTTTTGAATACAAATAGTATTATAAAAGGGTTGTATTTTTTACTATTCTTTTTTTTTAAGTTTTTAATTTTAACTCTTCGTGTATGAATAATTACAGAGTTGTCAATCAAATTTGGTTAGCCATATCATGCAATAAATGCCTCCAAATTCTTAATATAAAAAATATTAGTTAAGAATGTGGTTAACCTCGGAAATTAATTTCATGTTTTGAACTTAACACTTGATTGTCAATATTATTTGTGATGCGATAATTCTAGATTATTTTTCTTTAAGGAATATTATTTTTAGTAATACCGACAATATCAACTAAAACTTAATTTTCACCAATATTTGCAGCTAATTATATTAAATAGAGACAAATGGGTTTATCTTTAAATTAAAAAATCACCCTTTGCACAAAATATTATACATAATATGTATATATCCATGCACATTTACACTTATATACATGTATCAGTATAAGCAACACTTATATTGCATAAAACAATATAATTTATAAATAATGAAATAACAATATAAATAATATATGTATGTATATAAAAGTTTAGTCTTAAAGGAATAATAAAGTATAAATTATGAAAGAGAAAAACAAATTTAAGAACAAAAAGAAAACAAAATCAAAAAAAGGAAAAAAAATTTCCTCTTGTATAAGAAAAATTCCCCTAAGCAATCCTTATTCAAAGTTATCCTCAAAAATTGTATATATATACCTATATATATATATATCTATGCTATATATTCGTTTATATTATGTTTGTATTTAAAAATAAGAAAAGTTTTACCAAATAATATAATAGCATAATTTTTGAAAATTAATGAAATTAAAAAAAAAAAAAATTTAAAAATAGAACATAAAAAATATTTTTATTGTTATTTTTAAAATAATTTCCATTTTCTTTTATTCTCGTTTTTTTTTTTTTCTTCATTTCTTTCTTGTTTTTGGTTATAACTCTTATTATTATCCTTTTAATAAAATACATACACATACATATTTGAATACAGGGTTATTCAGTAGTGAATACAATATTCCAGTAGTGAGTAAAACATTATTTCAGAAGTTTGTTTCAAAGTTCGACGATTTTTAAGATACAGGGATTTTAAAAATAATGTGAATAAAATTTTTGCTTACTCACGAATTTTTGCTTATAACTTCCCTCACTTATGCGATTAGAGCTTCCTACAAAAAGTTTTTGTAAGAGTAAGACTTATATCAACACACTATATATTTGAATTATTTGAATTTCCATTTTATGTAGATTTTCAGAATAACATGCATTTTAATTTCAGGAAAAACCAATTTTTCCCATTTCGCTTTTTTGCTTTTTTCAATTCCGAAAAGTTTGTATTCATCTTTTCGAAACTTCAAAAAACTTGTTTACACAATTTTTTTAACACAATTTTTCCACGTTATTTGAAATATAATTTAAGTTATCAAACGTTAAAAAATTTCTTATAATGTAGGAAATATAGCAAAAATTCGGAATTCCATTTGAAATTCGGAATTTTTGAAGACATTAATGAAAAGTGTAATTCAAATATTTTTGTCGCTATTTTTGCATTTTAATAATTTTAATTGTTTTAATTCTCTTCTACTCTTAAATTTTGTTTTCCTTTTTTCCAATTATGCTTTTTACAAAATAAACTTTTTAAGGATTGCTGAATAACCTTGTATATTTTATTTTTTTGTTTTTTTTTTTAGAAAAATTTAAAATCTCATGTTTACAGTTTATAAACACTTATATTCATTAATAATGCTATATAATATAAAAGGATAAAAATTATAATTTTAATATTATTTTTATGATGGCGAACTAAGATGAAGAAATATAATAACTTAATAATATATAATATACATATATTATATTCTTAAATAACACAACTATTTATTTTTTTAAATAAATAAACCTATATGAGTAAATAGAAAAAAAAAATCGTGATAATTTTAATAATAAGTGTGTGTAAAAATATGATTCTACGAATATAATAATATTATACGAATAAAAAAATAAAATAAATATAATAATCTTGTTTAATTAGAATTAAATAAATAATTTATTTATATTTACATATAAGAATCATTAAATATTTTTTCTATATTAATATAATAAATATTTATAAAATATATTTTAATATACAAATAAAAAGATTGCTAATTTCATATGGTATGAAAAATATAGAAAATTTTCCTTATAATTTTTTTCATGAAAATTTTTAATTAGATTATTTATTATTTAAATTTTTTAAATTTTTTCAAAAAATTTTTGAAAATTATAATATTTATGCACACATTTTCTTAAGATTTATATAAGTATCATAACTTTCTGATAGTTTTCCTTCTTTCTATACGTTTGCTTCTATAGAACATCTGCTTATCTTTAATACTCGTATGGTTACCCTCTTCTTTAATATTCATTTTATTACTCTTAAGATGATCGAAAATTTTTAATATTTCATAATAATTCCTTTAATTACAAATTTTTATACTAAATTATTCTAAATTTATCTTTCATATAAAATAAATTTATGATTATGTTATTAAAGAAAAATTTTCTGAAAATTCAATCAATAAAAATATAATTAACATGAATATATATAAATTTAACTTCAAAATGAAAATATATAAAGGATTTTATTGAAAATAATTATCCTTTTGATGTTTATGTTTAAAAAAAAATTTGTTATTTTTTATACCCAAATCTACCTATGTATGTAAAAAAAAAATTAAACATAAATTACAAACACCTAAAGGTATATTGTATTAGTAAAATTAAATATAAAATGCACCATATTTCTTTTTATAGTTTTAACCTGAAAAAAGAAAAAGATCACCAATTTTTCTTTTCTTTTTCTACTTTTTTTTTTTAGTTTATATATGCGATAAGAGTAAAAGTACTAGACCGATAAATTAAGACATACTTTTATTGTAAAGAACATTTTAGATATATTATGTACTTACATATACATGCATATATATATAAATAATATTATGTAAGTATATTATTATCCTTAAAAGAAAATTTATCCCTAAAAGCAATTTTCTTTTATACAAACATTCAACAAAGAAAAAAATTTTTTTTCTTTCAATTTTTATTTTTTTTTTTTTTTTTTGTTGGTGCTTTGTGTTTTTCTATTTTTTTGATAATTTTACCATATTCCCTCTCAAAAAAAAAAAACAAATTTTATTCTTTCTTTAAAGCAGTAAAATAGTTTCAAAAATTCTACTGCATTATATAAAGAGAAATTATTTTCCATTTGAACCACAAATGTTTGTTTAATTTTTTGGGTATTTCGTTTATTCTTCATTCTTCTTTTTTTGTTCCATGGGGTTTCATTTATTTTTAAAGAATGAAAGATAAAAATCAAAAATAAGATTATAACAGTATTTCTCAAAAAATATATAATGTTATACTATTCCATTACCGTATTTAGATGGTCAAATTATTTTAAAACAGCATTCGATTCATTTCCCTTTGACCATCTTAGCTCTAAAATTTTCTGAATCCAACAAAATTACATTGCAACTTAAAAGTTCATATACGAACATTTTAAATATTTTATAATTTCGCAATTATGTATTAAATGAACTTATATCTTTCTATTTTACTATTATATATTTTAGGGGGAATATTTTACTATTTTTATTTAGTGATTAACATTCTTAAGAAATGCCTATTATTCTTCAAACTTATATTTATCGATACCGTCAAGTCTAAATTCGGCATCTAGTGAAGAAATACAATTGCTGCAATTTCAATCGTAAAAATTATCATTGTATTTATAAGAAATTCAATAGTGCTATGTTAGTAAAAACAAAAACAGTTTTCATATTTGAAGGGCTGAGAAGCAAAGTAGCCTAACCCTCATTCCCAAAATTTTTGCTTTTTATTGTTAGAAATGTAAATATATAAAATTAGATCCCAAAGTTAATTTTATCAACAAAAAAGTCAAATATTTCCAATATTCCTTTATTTTTTTTTGGCGTTAAAGCCCAAAATTTTTAAGAGTGAAATTTAGACCACTTTGCTTTTTGAATCCATCATTTATTCTTAAATTTTCTTCTTAATTTTCCATACACCGAAGTTTAAGAATAATTGGTTAAATTTATGAGAAAAAGTTTAGTTTTTGTGGCGCGACTTACACCAAAAATTATTTTGTATAATAGAAAAGTGACCTAATTCTTTTCACGTTTTATAATTTTGTTGCTATTTCGGCTTTTCTTTTTCTTTTACTAAAGCTTAAGATATTTTAACATACATTAGGGTTTCAAAAAAAAAAAAATTTTTTTTTGTTTTATTGCAAAAAAAAATTTTGAATTCTTTTATTACAAAAAAAAAAAAAAATTTTTTAATGTAATATTGAATTTTGCCTTTTATTATATTGTTTTTTTTTTGTTTTTCTTGTGAAATATACCTTTATCATATAAGAAAGGATACAAATTATATAAATATTTTATTCAAAAACCTACAAAAAAAAACATGTCGGATGGTGTGAACAATATTCATAGAAAATTTCCCCATACACAGATGAAAATCACAACTAAATTTGATTATACAAAAGTTCAAAATTTAAAGGTGAACATGTCATCGGTTTTTGAATTGGGCATCTTAAAAGTAAACTTTTAACACTTTTAAAAAAATTTTGATGTTGAAACAAAACGATTTTAAAAGAATTTTTATAAAAAAATTTAGGATATCTGAATGACTTTTTAATTTAATAAAATTCTTGAATTTATTTCAAGTCTAATGCATTTTAAATTCTAAATTTAAGGTGCTAAAAATAGTTCAGGAGAAAATTTAATTTATTAAATTTATTAAATTTAGTAAATTTAGTAAATTATCTTTGTCCTTTTTGATACACCCTTATATTCTATAAAACTTACAAAAACCAGACCAGTAATTTTTTTAAGGCTAATAAAAAAAAATTGTCTAATCATATATAAAGCAATTAAATTTGACAACAACATCATTAATTATCTATCGGATTAATTTTTCAAAATATATTTACTTAGAAATTAATGATGATTAAACAATGTGTTTGTGTGTGATATAAAACACTTATATCATAGTTTTTGAAATTCTTAAAGAGACTTCATATATGAAATTAGCATATCATGATATACAATACAAAATACCAAATGCTAAACATATTAACAAAAAAACTTTTTAGAAACAAAAAAAAACATTTAGAAAAAAGCAATTTATCAGAAAAGTAAAGCCATGGTTGCGAATATCTTTTGCATATAAATTTCTCTAATACCAGATAATATCATGAAAATAAACTCAAAAATTCAATTAAAAAGCTGAAAATAAAAAAGAAAATATTTTATATTACTCAAATTAAAAAAAACTTTTAGATGAAGAATTAATTAAACGGCTTATGTATTAAGAATTAAAATTAAAAAACAAAAAAATTTTTATTAAAATTAGAAAAAAAAACTTTTAAATCCAAATCGATTTTTTTCAATTCAAACTTATTTTTTACTAAAAATTGATTTTTTAAGTGCTTGATTTTTAAATTTAAGGAGAAACAAAAAAAAAAAGACATGTCCAAAGTGAATAAAATATAATTGCAACAAATGAAAAATTTTACAATCAGTGAAAATTAAACTCTTAGCAGTTTTTTTACATATTTAATACGAAACATTACCAATCAATCGTTCAGTATTAAATTATACAACATTGTCGCCAAAGTATTGTTATTTGAAAGAGTTTATGCACTACACCAACCATTTATAGTTTGAAGACGTGAATTTGCATGGCTCCGACAACCAATCTACAGATAAAACTTCATTCGTTGCATCTACTGATTAACAAAATCTATTTCTTAATAATACATGGTTAACTTTAATAGCTTGAAAGCATTATTCGACTGTCAAATCAAGTCGAACCGATTTAATACTAATAAACAATTAAGAATTACCGTACAAGGTTCAAAAATTAAAACACGAAAAACCAAACAAGATTTCTATTTTATGTAATAAAATCGATTTTTATCGAATAACTTAATACTTTCAATATTCTTTTCATAATAAAACTCAATTAATTTTATTAAATAAAAATATATACATACATAAATCCTTAAAGCAAAAAAAAAAATAAATTAAATATCTGCATGTAATAAAAAAAAAAAAATAAATTCTTTTTCATCCTTTGTGTAATGTTATTTCGATATTTTCAATAATAAATATGGTCAGGATCATATTTTTTATTAAATTCTGATTAAGTTTTCTTTTTTTTTTTTCAGAATAAAATCTTAAACATCTGTTTCATCTATTAGAATTCTCACATTTATCGTTACTTAATCATACCTTTATATATACAGATCAAAAAATATTTTTATGTAAATAGCACAATATATATTTTAAGGTGACGATTCATAAATTCTTAGTTAAATATGCATAATGTTGACATAATTTATAGTATAATGCAACAAAATTAAGAGCAAAATATAGGGATCAAAAAAGAATTCCCAATAACAAACGAGAAATCAGCATTAAAAATTTTTTAAGCAATTTTATTTCTGGTAAATTCAATCTTAAACCTAAATTTTAAACTAGTTCTTAATGTTAAATGGATCACAATTATTTATAACAAATTTCTATTTTTTTCGTATTGGAAAAAAATACCAATTACATTGTTAATAAATAAAAATTAATAAACCCTCTAAATATCGCTCCCCGACTCATATTTGTTCTATATTAAACAAAATTATTTGTCCAACAAATCAAAATAACAAATTCAATTGAACTTCTTTGGATTTCGGCAAATTTATATATTCTGAACGTATTGTCTTCTCTTGTATATTATTTATTGAATTCTAGTTAATAATATTATTGACTATACACCTATATATATGTAGCAAATTTTAATATAACAATAAAAAACAAAATAAAACAGATTCTTATTTTATTTTGAACCACAAAAAAAGAAAAATTAATTAATAATAGAAATAGATTAATGAGAACACGAATATAAAATCATTAATAAAATGTAAAATACGAGTAAGTAAAAAATTTTGATATTCTCACTTTTTTTATGTTAAACGCCATTCAATCTATTTCTTCTTAAAGAATAAGAAACCTCACATATACACAAGTAAATTAATAACATATTTTCGATTTAATTCTTTTCATTCTTTTCATTTATTTATTTTTTTCTTTTTCTTTCTTCTTTAGTTTTATCTATGTCATTTTAGACATTGATTACAAATTTCGACAAATTTATGTTACACCACGTAATAAGATTTTTTTTTTTACATTTTGATCATATTGTTATACGGATAATGACTAACATGAGAAGAAAAAAAAAAAGGATTTTGTAAGAAAATGATTAAAAATGTATTGTGAAATGTAATAACGCATTTTTTTACATGATTTAGTAAGAATTACAAAAACCCTTAAACTTGACCATGAAAATTTTCTCTTTTTCTAATTTCCAATGTAAGAATTACAAAAAAAAAAATTATCTATTATTATACATGACCATTGTAATAACTAAATACATAACACAGTTTTGTAAAAATCGTAACCACAAGTTGAACAAAATACATAAGTAATGATTATTATCTTAATAATTTTTATTCGTGTATATAATCTAAGATTTTAGTTTCCAAATTAAATGTATATGTACATACTGCTAATATAATAATATACAAAAATGCTAATATAATAATATATGGAACATATTATTTTTATTAAACTAAACAAAGTATATAATAAATTCCGATGAATTTAGTTATTTAATGGGACAAAAAAATACAATTTGCAAATAAAAAAGAAAAATAATACAAAAGAAAACATGGAAGAATATTAAAAGTAGTGTTCATAATATCGAATTTAAAATAATTCGAAAAACAAAAACTAGAAAATTTTGATTAAGATTTTTTAACAATAAATTGAATTTTTGTTTTTATTATTTTAAAATAGAGATTTTTCAAATATCTAGATTGCAGATTATGTTATTCTAGAATTTTAGCACTTCATTTCTCGTTGTAGATTCACGCGTATAAGACCCTTAAAACCTCAAAGTATGTACCTTGGTAAATAATGGAATTTGTTTTATTATTAAAACTGCAATAAAAAAAATATAGTAGCTACAAATTTTGCAAAAATATTTTCATTAACTAAATTAATATTTAGTATTCAAGCATAATTATAACAATCAGAAAAATCATTTTCAAATCAATATTAAATATAAATTTTATTTTATTACTTGAAAATATTCCAAATATTTTAAATATTTTTAATTTATACATATAATGTATGTGATTAAACCCACAAATACACATAAATATTTGAAATTATAACTTGTATTACTTAATATTCGACAGAAAATCTAATTTCCAAAATTTAACCGAACATTTATGCTGTAACTAATTTTTTTGTCCAACATCTCTCCTAGAAAGAACATTACTTTTTATTATGAAAATATTATATATATATACACATATTTATTTAAAAGTACATTGGGTTTTATATAAAAAAAAATTGTATACGAATATATTAATAAAAAACATATTTAAGGGTTTTCATATAAAAATTATTTCAAATATGTATGGAATTTTCTTTTCTATTCCTTTATTTTGTATTTTTTTTTTGGTCAATTTGTAATAATATTGATTGGTGATAATGGGCATACGACAAAAAAATAAAATTATTTTTTTCAAATTTTTCAAATTGATTTGAAAAGAAATCATTAAAATAGAATTTGTATATTATTATATTGTTATATTTATAATAATTGAATATTTGAATAAATTATTCCGGTCAATAGAAAACGTTTAATATTCAAAATAATGGTATACGCGAGAATAAACTATTATAATAAAAAATTATGAAAATCTTTTACAAATTCAAAATATATTTTAATTTAATTTTATTAAATTGAAATTTTAATAAGGGAATCAAAAATTCGGAAAATTTATTACTATAAAATCAATCTTATTGAATATATTTACAAAAATTTATAATTTTTTACATAATAATTTGCTATTTTAATAAACCACAATTAAAATTAAGTACTATTGAAATGGTTAAAATGTTTTTGAGATAAATTAATCGGAAAATGCAAATAAATTATGTACATTATTCAAAAATGAATAGCATTTGACTATAATATATTTTATTGTAATTTAATAATTTTTGCCAATAAAAATATTTCTGATATCAATATAATTGTGAAAGATCTAAATAATGTTAGTTGGAAAATTAGCAGGCGGGCTGATAATATATAAATGCTTCTAAATATTATAATATTAAAAATAATATATATTCTTTGCGTTAAACTAAATTATGCAAATTATGTGTTTACAATTCATTAATTTATATTCAATGCAAATTTGTGCTCAGATTCAATGTAAATTTATTTAAAAAATTCAAAATCAATTAATTAGGCTCTTGATAACATATATTCTTTTCATAATTTTATATGTAGCGCTGAATTTAATACATTTATACATTTAATATATTTTATAGATTTAATTACAATAAGAATAACAAATTTAACAATAATTTTTGTTTAAAGTATGCTTTTTATCGTTCATATAAAAATAAGAATTGAATTTATGGTAATAACAACATTCCAAATATGTTAACATAATTTTATTTGGCCTAAATATAATTGTAAATATAAGTTGTAAGAAACAGGCAGCTAATTGGTGTTTTTATTTATAATATTATCAATCTATAATTAAAAGAACTTGAAATTATTTTGCTTTGAATTAAATTAAAAATGCAAAAGATAAAAAGTGAGCTCTATACTTAAATATATAAAAAATTTAAAAATATATTTTTCATTTTTAAACCAGCTAGTCCAATAAAAATCAAATTTTTCAATAAAACTTACTTTTTTCGCATAAAATTTCATTTATATAAATTAATATATTATTAAATAATTGGAAACACATTTAACTTTAAAAAAATTAACTTGTCTAACACTACTCAATTAAAAAAAATATGAGATCTTAAAATTTTCTATTTTTATATTTTATCTACATTACTATTTTTTATCTGCAAACAAATTTTGAACCACTGGAATATTCCAGAACATTTAGTACATCTTCAATTCATATGAAAAAAAAAACCATTGCTTTGCTAAAAAAAAAATACAATATCATAAAATTAAAATAATTTCAATTAAAAATATTTACAATAACGATTACTTGAACACCTTGAGAAAAATTATAGCACATGATTAATTAAATAGATTTTACTTAAAAAATTCTAATGACGCACCGCACCTAAAATACAGATTTTGCATTCTTTGGGAAAATTAAGAAAAATTTATGTTGTCTAGTAAAATAACTATTTCTATTAAAATTAATTTCTAAATTTATAAAATAATTTATTTTATAAGTAGAAACCTACCCATCTTTAAAGATCACAAGATTTTAAATAATTATATTGTCATTATATTAACTTGCAAAACAATATGTAGTTAATATTTGAATATTACCTACATACTTAGGTATCTAACACCATTCAAAAAAATTACATTTTATTGTCCTCCTTTAACATAAGTACTTATTATGTACCTACTTATATCAACATCTAATTTTACTTTTAATAATAAATTTTTATTCATTTATTTTTCATTAACTAAAAAAAATATATGTACCAACCTAATTAATGTAATAATTAAGAAAATATAAAATGAACTATATACAAAAAGGCCGCGCCCTTTCAAAATATTATTATGTTGATATTATAACAAAAAATAAATAAGACATTTACATTTACTAGTTTAGAAAGATTAAAATTTTTAATCCTTACGACAATCCTTTAAAGCGAAGAACATCCAACAACAACAACAATAATAATAATAAAAGTAAATAAATAGAACATAAGGTAAAGGAACTATTATTATTTTCTTTCATCCTTTCTTTATTATATCTTTTATTAGTATCTATAAATGATGGTACATAGTAAATAAAAAAAAAAATATATTCATATTATACATATTATGTACATAATAATGGAATAAGTTACCTTTATATCTACTAGGTATATTTTATTTCTACTAGGTATATTTTTATAATAAAATAATAGCATAATATAAAATATGTAAATATGATTATATTTTCCTATATATTTTGGTACAAATACCCTCATAGTTTTTTGTTCAAGTACCCAAAAAGTAAAATAAATGCAAAATAATATATAAAGATAAATTTAAATGATTTCTTATGAAAAATGGGTGGTGGCACATTCATTTTAAAATAATTAAATATTAAATTTTAAAATAACCACTAAAAAATGCTTAACTTTAATTTTTTATATATAATATTATAGTTTAAATTTCTATTAATTTTCTCTTATTAAAATAAGTTTATTGCCATCAAGTTTATTAAAATGTAACGTATGTACATATTCTTGTTGAAAATTAAAATTGAGAAAAATACAATTGTAATGCATCCTACATAATACATATGAAAAGTGTGTCACTAGGTCTTTCATCCTGCCATATACAGAAATCATATTTTAAATAATATAGATATAGATATATGTAGGTACCTTAAAAAAAAAAACAGCTTTAAATATATTTTGTTTTTATTAAATTTTATCTACTTCTTAGTTTTTTTTCTCTTCTACATTTTTTGTTTTCTTACCTTAAATGGTTTTTTGGTTTCTTCCATTGTAAATGAGTTTTTGTCTTCTTAGATTGGTCCTTTTTTTAACAAAAATTGAATTTGTAACACCTTTTTTCACTTAAACTTAATTAATTTTTCTTGAAATTATTGAATTTTTTATTTAACTAAACAGTCTTTAATGAAAATTTTTATAAAATATTAAAAAAAAAAGCAATTGTAGCACAAATTTCTTTTTTAGGGTTAAAAATCCCTTCAGTTCTTCTTTGTTTTTGTAATTCACAGCTATTCTTATAACACTGTTCTGTTGTTTAGTTTGTTTCTCTTTATTTTGACAGTTCTTTATTATGAAAATTTTTTTTTTTTTGTGTATTGTTGCTATTTTTTTTTTTTTTGTATGCCACAAATACCAGTATACCAAAAACAGAACTATACAGAATTTAGCCGGATTTTTGTTTTTTACTTATTTTTATTTTCGCTCACTCTTTAAGATAACAAAACTGGTATTATAATATTGTATATTTAAATATTCCGATTTTATTTGACAACTACCGAACACAAAAGTTGAAAATCGAATGAATAAGAAAAAATAATTCATCTTAAATATATATTAAAAGCTTTTAAAATATAACATTAAAAAGCTTTTCCATGAATACAGAATTGCTTAAACATACTCGTACAATCAAATAAAATAATGTAAATCAACATACATGTGGAAACATACATACATAATAATTTTATGCTTTCTGTAATTTTGTATGTTTTGTATAATATGGAGGCGCACTTGTACATGAAATATTTTGAAGTTGTTGTTTATAAGAGTTTCTTTTTATATATATAAATATATATTTTTTTAAAGTGCTTTTATGTTTTATTAAATAGATATATAGAAATGTATAAATATATAATATATTACATAAATAACATAAACATGAGTGTAGTAGACAAAGGTACATTGAGTTTTGAAAATGACTTATAATATTAGAAATTTTTAGAAATTATCATGTAATACAATTTATAAAAATTTTGGTTAATTTAGAAAAATATTGTAAATAAAATATACAGTACTTTTGTTTGTATGATGCAAAATTGAACCCTTCATTCAATAATGCTACATTGTTAAACAGAGCTTGGTCTACTAAATGATATTCTAGTCTATTAAATGTCAAAAATTAATCCTATATACAAATTCACTAAACATAAATAAATTTTTTGTACCTGTTTCTTTCAGTATATTGAATTTCAAGGTGTGACATAAAAGTTCCATAAGAAATTAACTTTTTGAAAGAATTTTGACATTTCATATGTTTTGTAGATATTTCGCGAAACCATATACGATGCCATAAATATTTTAAAAATGCTATAATAAATTGACACCATGAATTTTATACTGTTGCTTGCTGCTGAAATATATTGTAAGAAACAAATAGTTTTGACAGCAACCAAATCAATCATAAACTTACTTGACAAAACTATTAATCCAAGTTTGCAATCATATTACAAAATATTGAATTCTTATTGCGTCGTATTAGTTTAAAAATTCATTTGCCTATTTCATATGCAAATATTTTGGATTTCATTGTTGCATAAAATAAAATGCATATATTTTTATAAATATTTATTTTCATAAAATATGCAGTTTATCGATATATTCCATGAATAATTAAAATTAAAAAAAACGAAAATTTGGAAAAAATTTTTGATAGCCACAAATAAAAGAAATAAAAATAAAATGGAGTTGCATTTCAAAATGAAAAAAAAATATTAATATTTTTTTAGAATTAAATACTTTTTGGAATTTAACTTTCTGTTTTTACTTTATAATAATTAACTATTCAATTATGTTAATAAATAGCATAACTAATATAAATTCATTAATTAAAAATTTAAATACAAAATAATAATTAATTAAAAATCGTTATTTTTAATATTTAAAAAATAAATTCTTTTGTTTTTATTCAAATAATTAATTTAATATGTAAATTATATATTAAATATCTATATTATAATTAATATTAATTAAATAAAATTTTTTTTTACTCATTTCGATATAGTTTCATTGAAATTAAATTAATTTAAATAATAATGAAAAAATATATTGTACATTTACATATTTATATATATGAATGCATATATATTGTATATATATTTTTACTTATTCAATTATTTATTATATATAATTGTTATATCTATCTTTATTTCATTATATTTTTATCCACTTATTGATAATATTTGTAGGAATGATAATGTTAATGGAATTTAGTTATTATCTTAAAAATGGAAAAAAATTCTTCTACATAAATACGAAATATATACCAAATATATGTATAAGATATTATAATATATTCAATATTTTCTATCCTTAAAATTTTTATATACTTCAACATACGTATTATGTATAAATTAATAAAATATAATAATAAAATAATTTGTTTAGAATTTAACAAAAACATTTTTGGTTCGGGTTTATTTTTGGAATTTATTGTATGTACATAATATAAACATTCATACATTCTCATAATTTTTATGAATTACAATAATTATCACATATATACATAGTATAGATATATTACTGCATATATATAACAAAACCAACAATTATTGTAATACAATAATCCCTTCACATAAATTCAAGAAATACATATATTCATGTTATACTTTCTATAATAAAAGCTTTTATATAACATAATTACACTGACAATTTTAGTTTATATATATATATATATATATATATATATATATATATATATATATAAATACAATGAATTTCCAAAAAAGAGAATTATCTATTCTTTTAAGGATCTATTTAATATACTATTACTAGATTTACATACATTTAATTCTATTATAAATGTATATATATACAAGTATATACATATATCAGACTTTTAACAAATCATATAATAACTATACATAGCTATGTATGTATTTAATATTATCCTAAATTTCAGTTAAAAATAATACCCCTAATTATATGCAATCTATAAAATAATAATGTTTAATAAATTTAAAGAAATATTTGCAAATGGATAGCTTGGATATCTAGCTCTAACTAGATTATATCTAACAAATATTTTCATTTTGCAGATTAATATTTTTTTTTTCATTTTTTTATTTCTGTAAATGTACGTGATCTTGGTCTTCATATTATATGTGCAACATCTAAAAAATAAAAAAGAAAATAAATTTATGTTAAGTATGCAGACATTCATCTTTAAAATTCTTAAGCACAAAATAAAAAAAATTGCAAGAAAAGAAGTTAAAAATAACAGAAAACATATAAATATTTATGTATATGTGTATGTAATATTGTTACATAGTATTAATTTTGAAAATTATATCTTTATGTATATGAATTTATTAATTCTTAAGAATTTATTATTCAAAAAAAATTCTTCTTATATTCGCTCTTCTTTAAAAAAATTAAAATAATATTTATGAATGTGTGTGTATGTGCACTTAAGCCGACATTAAACGATTTGGATTATGGAAAGAGAAAAAATTCATTTTACACTGAAAATATAATTTAAATTAAAATTTAAAAAAAAAAATCATATAAGATTAAAAATGATGAAGGTCATTAATATCAATATTGTTTTCTTCTTTAATTATCATTTAAAAAGACAAATTCAAAAATTAAAAATAATTCATTTGACTTTTATATTTTCTCTATATAAATAAAATCTCGTATTTACCGCTATAAAAAAAAATAAAAGCTATAGCTAAGGTCTATTTTTAATATAATCCCTCAGTTCAATTCATTCGTTTTGATGGTATTATGACAAGTTTGAAATCATGAAGTTTATGTTGGGACATTTTTCATAATTCCGTTCCAGTTTAGTGCTACCATAATGTTATGTTACTATCATATGTCAAGCTTCTGTACAACCACAAATTTTTAATAGATTAAAATTTCTGTACAACCACAAATTTTATTTGAAGAAATTTAAATTTTTTAAGTCTATTTTAGAAACTAATATTTTAGGGATTATATAATTTGTTAAAATTATGAGATTTTCGTTTTAGTATACTGAATGATCCGGAAATGGTATTAAAACTCATTTTTGCTAATATATTTCATGCGCTACATACGAACTTTTTCAAAGCTGATTTTCTTCCATTAAAACTCTCAGGTTGTTATTACTTAGAGTTCTTTAGGTAAAAATTTTTCATGAGCGTTGGAAGAAGGTTGGGGGGGGGGGAGAAGTAAATAGCTCAAACGTCTGTTGTTATTTTTATGGAGTGTTACAAAAAAGCCAGTTTGTAAAAATTTTAACTGACAAACATCCACAATATTAAAGCTTTTGTATTTAGATCAATATGTTGTTGCGAATTCAATAAAACTACGTAACAGTATTACGAATGATTCATATAAGACTTACCGTTTTCGAGTAATAGATTTTTTTATATCGTTAATAAACCACCCTAAATGAAGTGGATAATGCTAAACCACCTTATTCCGATTTTGACAAACACATTTGATTTACATATATGATTAAGAATATTGTATATATATATGTACATACTTTTATGTGTACTAGCGTACTTACCTTAAAAAAAAATTATTTTTCTCAAAAATAAATTTTTTTTTTTATCTACTTTTATAAAATATTCTTTTATAATCAAATACAATAATGCATGTTATTGCACTTTATACAATAAATTTTTGCTTCTTACAGAAAAAAAAAAACAAAAAATTAAAATGTCACTAAAACAATTTAACCTTGTTTTTAATATCCTTGATAAATTTTTTAACATAAAAGACCTCATTTTTTTAAATATACATATACGACCCTAATTTTATGAAAGTTTATTAAATATGAAAATAAGAAAATTTTCTTATTTTACATATATTATGTATGTATATGTATATTGTATATAAATAAATAAATAAAATATAAATGTACTTATAATGCCAAAAAATGATACATTTACCTCATTTAATTCGGCAAAAAAAAAATTAGAAGTAAAGCAATAACCTACAATATAATAGTTTTGAAATTGTTAATATTTCTGTTAATTAAATGACTAAATTCTTACTTTAGTACTTAGCCCCTTGTACTCGTAATTGTTATTATTTCAAATTGATTTCGAAAAAATAATTACGAGTATTAGTCTAGAAAACGAAAAAAATATTTATAATTTGTTATATTGTATAACAGTTTTTTAAATAAATAATTTAATTTCAAGAGTTTTTGTAACACAATATGTATATGAACTCGCTAATTTAAAATTTTTTTTCAATATATTTATAACAATTATGATTAACAAATCTTCTTCTTCTCTCCTTGCCTAATTCCCGTTATGAGGGGTCGACTCCATTAACAAATAATTAATTATAATCATTATGTAAAATGATAACTGTTATACATATTGCTTAAATTTTTTATTTGAAGTATATATAACAAAGATGAAGAATATATTCATTGAAAAGAAGATTAACACTTTCTCAGTCCGCTGAGCCACATATCGTTCAGGAAACGTGCACTTGATAAGTACTGATACGATCCTGTGCCATATGTGCGTCAGGAGGTATATTCTTCTAAAGTAAATTATTCGACTGGACGTCCTATGACTACAAAAACTCAAATTATTCAAAAAAACCCTGTTGGACTTGCCGGTCAATTTTGAATTTTTGTATTGGGACAGGGAACTTGTTAAGAATTCTACCATCTTTCATATACTAACTCAAGATAATTTCACATATATAAATTTGCATAAATTATATGCATTAAGCTATTATACGTTAATTAGAATAAATTAGTAATTAAAGAAAGCTTCTACTTCAAACTTAAAGAGTTTTTTAGTAATTTAATTAGAATTAATTCTGTTTAAATTTAAATAATTTTACTTTTATTAATTCATATCGTTTTACTAAAAGTTTATTCTTTTTTCTATATTCCGATTGCTCTTTTCCAATCTAAAATATTTCCATTTTCTATTTTCATTTATATATATACATATGTATATAGATATTAAATTCATTATATTAAATTTCATTGAAACAATACAATTTAATCAAATTGAAAATAAGATTAAAGGCTTAACAGATTAAAATTGTATTATGTTGTATTATAAAATTTATAATATTATAATCATATTATGGTAATACCCTTGTGTTTATATACATATATTGATATACATATACATAAAACAATTCATAGAAAAACAATTTATCTTTTATACACAATATTTAACTCATTGATATATATACATTGATTGATTGTCGGTATTTTTAAAGAAACACTTTAGAAAATTAATAAAGCATTAATGTATACATGTATACTCGTATATATGTGTAAATAGAATTCAAATATATATTATGTTATATATTATTATTGTATAACAAAAAAAATTAAAATTAATGAAAATATTAATATTATTATATTTATAATTTTTTTAAAAGATTTTTGAATTATTTTTTATTAGAATAATTTTTTATTATTATTAAATTTTATTTTTTAATTTATTTCAATATTGGTAATATATTTTTTATTTACCTATACGTAAATAGCAATACAATTTTTCATATACTTGCATAACATTTTTCAATATAATTAATATATCACAATGTTTTATTCGCACCGCTACAAGAAGATTGCCATATATAATAAAACTTTAATTTGAATGAATTAAAATTGAATACAAATTATAACCTTCTATCTTAAGTTTTCAATTCGTGTATGATAAATTGATTAATACAAAATCAACAACTTTTCATAAATTCATGGGATTAAAATAATTTGTGTCGTTATAAAGAGTATAACGAGCAAGAGTTGTAAGAGTCTATATATTAAAAGGCATATAACCAACGCCATAATGATATTAAATTATATTACATTTACACTAAAATACTTTTGCATAAGACAAAAAAAATTTAACACTAGAAAGACTGAAATTTTGTATATACCTATGTTGACCAAAAGCAGTCAAAATTAGTACTTTGTGTAAAAATAATGTATAAAAAATTTGTTCAAAATTCAATTTGTTTGAACAAGTATCACAGCATAAAGATACGAAAAACAATTTTTGAGCCACTGGAAATTATCTAGTTAGAGCACGTTCAAATTGACAATTTATTATATAGTTCCATGCCATTATGCAATGGTCATCGAAATAAATGTTATTTCAATACAGAGCCGAAATGGTCATATATAAGAAATTTACTCAGTTCAATAATAAGTCATTTAATTATTTTAAATTTCACTAGCAGTAAAAATGACTGCTTTTGGGCAATATAGATATCAGAAATAAGGGAGAGGGGGAGGTAACTACAATTATCAATGAACGGATTTTTATGTTGTACAAAAAATTATGAAATTTTATGAGGTTATATCATCGCATATATAATTTTTTTTTCTAATTGAAATTTAAAATGCAGTCAAAGCTGACTTTCTTGGGCAATCTAGTGTTAAAATAATGCTATTAAACAGCAGTTTTCAAAATATTATTCATATAACAATTTTATAACAATAACCAATTTTTTTATTACTTGATACTTTTCTTTCATCTTGATACAGATTCGAATTGTTTAGTGCGTATACATCATAATGAAGGTCTACATTGATGCTAGCGAAATTAAATATTTTGTTTGATTTTTACTAATTTTATCTAAAAAATTTTACAAAACACTTAAAAAAATATCAATGAAGTATTCAATCTATTATTGCTAATATTATGAATGTTAAATTCTGCATTATCACTGCATTTTTACATTTTCGAATTAAATTCAAATTTGATTTCTTTAGAATATGATTTCATCTGGTTTTATTTGAGCATAAATTTCGTTTTTTTATTACATATATTTAAATTTGTCTGTCATCATAAAAATTTGTTCTATATAGTATGTTACATAAGTATGTATAATATGTTTGGTAACAAAATTATATTTGTATAACAATAAAAGTGAAATATCAAATATTTTCGAATATATCATTAAAATATTTTACAGTAAGTTCTTAAAATTAATTTCATTTAATTTCATTAAAATTCTTTATATATAAAATTATTTTTTAACAACATATAGGAATTAGAACTAAGTTCATGTATGTACATATTTTCAGCCCCTTTTAAATCAATATAAAATTCTAAAATAATCTTGAGTAAGAAGGTGTTTGTAAGATGAACACTCTTGTAAATGAAAAATCTTCTTAAATATAGAGGTGAAAACTAAAACCTGTGATGTTTATTTTCCGTATAACAATTGACATTCATTTTCCATATAACAATTTAAAACCACCTACTGAAGTATAGCTATACGTAATTAGAAATTTTTCTCAACATTTTCATATATCAGCTGATGTACATACTTATTAGAGCTGCATAAATGTTGTATTTGTATATAACTCTTATATACAAATATTTTAGCGCATTGAAAATAAAAGTTATCATTCTCGCCCGGAGAATTTCGGTAAACTACAACATGAAAATGCAATAAAATTAATTGTATTAGTAATACTTGGAAATTATAGGTAATGTTGGTGTTGGAAAATGTTCTCAATATTCATGCTTAATGTTGCTGAATATGCGCGCCGAAAATTATTAAAAATGAGAAAAACAAGATAACAACAAGTGGACAACAAGTTTATCTTGAACCTATCAGCAAGTAAAAACAATGCAAAAAGTTGTGGTGGATCGGACACATTCTAAGGAAACCTTTCGATAACATTTCCAGAATGAACTTAGTGGAAAGTAGAATCCACAATGATCAAAAAAGTCCGAGGTCTACAAGTTAAAATTTTAGAAATCTACAGATTAACGCGTTATTATACATTATTATTCCACTGTTAATTGGTTTCTATTTTTATATTTTACAATATAATTTTATTCTACAACAAATTTTCTTAATTCTAGAGTACAGAATATAATATTGATATTTTCGTTTCATAATATATTTACACTGGATTTAAGTCTTATATTTACCTTCAAATATAATATATGAATAATATGTGTACGAGATAACGTGATTATTATACATATATTTTATGATATTAAATAATATGATATATATGTATTATATTATATATATTGAATATACGATGTTTTAAGACAAAGACAGAGGCACATGCATAAAAGTATAAAGTGATAATTTTCTTTTCTTTTCGTTTTTATTTTCTTATTATCGCTCATTGTCTAGATATTGTCTGATGATGTTGTATTTTCTTATACATAATAAATATTTATGAAACATTATCACATATTAAAATGAAAAAAAGGAAAAAGAAAATATATGGAATTGAGTATTGAGAATTTGAAATTTGAATTAATTATTAAATTCATGTTTAAGTGTTTATAAGAAAAATCTATATACAAGTATACCTATATATTATATACTAGTACTTATACACATTGTTATTAGATAATATGAAAAACAATGAAGGAAATTTAATATGGAAGAAAATTTTTTAAAATTTATAAAATATTTAAAAGGAAAATTTTATACTGTATACGTGACAATAAAAAGAATTATGTGATATCTTAATAATATTGATAAAGTTTTAATTTAAAATAAATTTATTGAATAATGTGCATTATGTATAAGCACAAAAATGAATAATTATTTAGAAAATTCTTATATAAAGAACGTGAAATGTATTGATAACTTTTATATTATAATTTAGAACAGCTGACTATGCTTACACTCTAAGTAAAATTTTAATTATTATATTAAAATATGTATACACAGTTTTCCACTTAGTATATAGAATGATTTTTTAAGCCTTCGACTCTTAAATTTGAAAAAAAAATTGTAAAAAAAATTGTATTTGTATGATATACGTTATATAGCGTATATGATATATATCATACAACCTTATATAAGTATTTGTAACAGCTATACTTAAAAAGTAATTTTGATGTACATTGTTTTCGAATATTTGAGTTGTAATATTACCCATTAACTACTTTTAATATTGCTTTCCAAAGATTGCAATCGTTGACAAATAGTTAATCCTTATGCGTTCATATAGAATAAAACACCTTTTCTCATAGCGACATATTGGTTAGTCGGGTGACTAGTACAAATTATATGGATTTTTAATTTTGGTAAGTATTTTGCTTATTTTCTCAGTTCTTTTGTATTTTGGAAGCATTTTATATGAACTTTATGCATTTTTTATTTTTTTAATGGTTAATGAAAACAATTGCGTTCAAAATTTTGGAAGAATTGTCATCAAATTCACATACTTCAAAATGAAATGTTATTTAAGGCTTCATATGTTATATAATTGTGAAGGCTAATTGACAATATATTAATACTTTTCTCCATTGTGATATTTTCTTTTTCAATGTAAATTTTTCTATGGTAAAATAAACCTGAATCAATTTGACGTTTCACAACTCTAATAAATCAATCGTGAATTTACAATAACATCATGACATGCCATGATACATATATATTACACATATATACATACAAATATATATATATATGGATATATATAACATATAAATATGTAAATATATATATATATATATATATATATATATATATATATATATATATATATATATATACATATAATATATGTATATATATATATATACACATATATATTACATATATATATGGATATATATGGATATATATATATATCTATAAATATATCTCATAAATATATAAAATACGCGTACATATTTAAATATGCATAATATCATTTCTGAATATAAAATTATTTGCTTGAACTCTAATGTTACTGAAAAACATTAAAATTGCATACTTTCAGGGGCAAATGCATTATTTTTCTGTACTAAGGAAAATATATCTATATACATATTATATACACATTACATATTTTTATTTTTAATTTTAGCATAATAGAAAATAACGAAAATTTTTATTTTTGGTTCCATTTTGTTTATGACAATTATTTTCTTTTATATTAAACTACATCCCATAATGTACAATACATAATGCAGCTATATATAGTTAGTAGTTTTTCTTTATGAATTTTTTTACTATTCATTCAAGGGGCACATTTTGATTGACATATTCAATTACATTTTAAGATATTTCATTCTTTAATTCTTATTTTGTAAATTTGTAAGAATGTACATAAAAATGAAAATAGGGGAGTAAAATGAAAAAAAAAAGGCAAAATATAATTTTCGCTTTGTTTTGTTATTTTCTTATTTTTTTTTAGGACGTTAACATTGTCTAGACATACTTATATTCATATAAAATGAAAAAAACAAAATAACAAAACCGACATCTCGTCCATTCTCATGGTAACTTTTTCTATTTTTTTATTTTTATATACGTTTTTCTTTATGTGAATGCGAAAAATAGAATTGAGATTATAAACAGCGCTCAGTCAACTATAAAATAGAAGTATATATTTAGAGTAAAATATGGAATTTATACAATAGCAGCATCACACTATACTATTGTAATAAAAAACATGTACATGTATATTATGTATATATATCAATATTATATATAGATGTAAATTTTCCTTTGTGCTCATTAACCCACAAAATAGAAAAATATACAATTGAATAGTATACAATGTACATGTGTATTGTATATAGAGAAAAAAATTAAAAAAAAGAAAATTGTAGACAACTTAACTCAAACCTTCTTAAAAAATAATACGCAAACAATGGAAAAAAAAATTTCTTAAGATGAATAGAGATAAAAATAAAAAATAAAAATTAATTTTTTTCTCTTATCTTTTCATTTTATTCTTATGGTTTTAAATATGTTGCAAATATTTATTGAATATGGCAAGTAATTTTGTCATTAACAAAGAGATTTTCAATAAGAATAATTGTAATTTATATAAGATTACATAGGTTTGTTACCTTATATATTTATTGAAGCTGAAATGAATTGTTAAAATACACAGAATTCAGAATATCTGAAAAAATATTAGGTTTTTGTTCAACCGGACTCCTATTACCGCATCACAAAATTACACGATTTCAGTTTCTTATATCCAGCTTTTTTATTTATAAGATTAATTCAGTTATTAGAAAAAATTTTATTTCATAACGAGTTTTCTACTCACTTGACAATTTCATGAACAGTGCCAGATCTACCATATATGCAAAGTAAGCACATGCAACGAGGGCCGGAAAACAATGGCGCAATTATTATGCGCAATGAACAATTTTTACTGCATATTGTTCCTTGCTTTCAAAGAGAAGACGCGTTCTTTTAGGAAACGGCGTAGGGCACCGTGCAAGACAGAACCAGGCCGGATTTTATTCATTTAAAATTTATAGTAGCTGCAATAACCGGATTAAATTTTAGCTGATATACGAAAATGTTTTTTAATATCGTATAATATCTTAATCATATTATATTGTGTTTGGTATATATAGATATTAATAACCATGCACTAAATTTCAAATCGTATATGTATGTACATAATCGGGCATATGATTGTAATGATTACAATAAATAACATAATTTGTTTTCATATTAATAATAATGTATTTTCATATGTATATATATATATATATATATATATAATACATATATATATATATATGTGTGTATATATATACTATATATATATATGTATATATATATATATATATGTATATATATACTATATATATATATATAATATATATATATCATATATATATATATATATATATATATATATATATATATATATATATATATATATATATGTGTATATAATTTCATGTTTATCAATTTTGTATGCGCGTAAAATATTTCAACAGAATTACTTTTTCATATTTTTATGCACTCTTGTATATTCATATAAAATGGAATAGTAAAATATATATACCAACATTTATATACATATGTACAATATATATATTTATAAAGCATTTTTCAGTCTACATATTTATATAACATATATGAATGTCATCCTACACGCATTATTTACAAAGGTACTATATGAATAAAAATATATTGTCATAAAAAAGCATCGAAATTTTCCAAATTAAATTAAAAACAATTTAATGGATTTATGTATATATACTTTTTTATGGGAATGAGAAAATAAGTAGACAGGATGAATTTATAATATAAAAAACGATTTAAATGGCAATAAAAAAAAAAAAACCATTTTTTATGATGATCTATTTCAATTTTTGTTTTGTTAATGGTGGAATTTTTTGCTTATATTTTATATAAATAATTGTATAATCGATAATTTTACATACATATATATATTGTATAATACATAAGTTAATTGTAATGTATTGTTAATGGAGAAAAAATTTAAAAATTTATTTTTTATATTAATAATTATGATTTTATTATACTACTATCTTATACTACTCGTATTTATCGTATATTGATATTTAAATCCTTATCGTACTGTATTCCATATTCTCTTCTCTTATAAAGTTTTTTATGTTTCTTAATCTCTCTTTCTTTATATTTATAGGAAGGAGAAGAGACTATTAAATATTAACTGTTTCTCTTTCTGCCTTTGATTTTTTCTAGAACTACACCGGCTAGACTATTTACTGAAATATAATAATGTCAGTTTGAAGTTCGAATACATTTAATAGTTTAAATTTTCAGAACTAGGCGGACTAGGAATTTTACAGAAATTTAATGATGTCATTTTGAAGTTTGAAATTTGAACAGTGTAAATTTGTTTATTTATAAATTTCAATTTTAAAAGTAGTTAAAGAGTATTGAGATGCATAGTGAGCATGTTGAAAAAATTTAAGGGAGAATATACAGGAAGTAATTTTGAGTAATTTTCTATTTTTACCTCAAATATTTTATAATAACAAAATACAGGAATAAAATGAAAAATTTAAAATAAATACGATTCGGCAACCATTATGGTTGCCGGAAAATAAGAATATTTTCAATTTTAATATTATTTATGTGTATAACAGATTGAACCTTTGCTTTTTTGATAATGAATTAATTTTGAAATATATTATTTAATTTATTGATTATTTTCAATTTAATTATTAACTATGTTTTATATATATATATGTATATATGTATATAACGATATATAACGATATATAATGAAATATTTTTAAATGAAAATGTTAATGAATTAATTAAGCCTTGGCAATTAGTTTTCTTTTTCGTTAATAGAGAGCTAATTGATAATTTTTATGAAATATATATACTTATTATTAACATTATCACATCGTTATACATTATAATAATCATACTCCCACATACATATAATGTGGAATATTGAATTTTGTGAAAATTGTTGACACGATTATAATTATTAATAATAATTATACGTTTTAATTATTAATTTCTATAATAAATTCGTGTTAAAATAATTTTTTTTTACATATCTGTATGTGTGTGTACTATCGAATTTATACTGTTATGATTTTTTTTATATTTTGTAATTGGGCTTAATTTTTTTATTGACAGAATTGTATGGAATAAGAAGGAGGTCATGTGATGGCACAAAAATTTTGTATGTTGAGTTTTTTAAAGGGAAGCGTAAAAAAATTATTTTTGAGAAGGTGTCGGTTTGTATCCGCACTCATATATCTCAATTTAAGCTAAATTAAAATATTTAAATTTTCTAACGAAATAAGATAATTTTTTTTCTTCTTAGGTGAAATTTAATATTGCATACAAGTCATTATATGTCATTGTATATAAGGCACAATATTAGTAGTTTTTAATAATCTACTTGCTTCTACATTATTTCTTTGTTATAAAATTCCTATACATCTATAGAATATTCATTATTATTTTTTAAGTACTTGATACCCTAACTTCTTATATAATTTATTATTCTTTATACAATGGCACAATGTTTAACGCAAAAATCTTACGTACATATGTATACACTATGTTATCCTTATATATAAATAATTGATATTTGGGTCAAAATTTAAATAGAATTATTTTCATAATATACGTACGATTAAAATCAAAAACATTTAAGAGTGAATAAAGAGAAGAAAATTTAGTATAAAAAATTATTAAAAATATGGGACATGATTTTTTTTGTGTCTCTAAATTTTTTTATAACAGTTCTTTGAATAATAAGAAAGAAAAATTGAAAAAGGAAAACTCTTTATTGTTTAGTAAAAGTACCATATATATTTTCTATTGAAATTTTTTATTTTTAAAGTATATTTCAAAAAATTTTTACTGTTTTAAATATCTACTTGAAATAGTTAGGGGGGCCTGTATATACTGTGTATATATCAATTTCATATATATTAGTTTTAAAATTTCTCTTATTCATTTTGTAACAAATTACGAGTATTTGTATTTAAATTATTTTTAAGTGAATTGTTCATATTGCATGTACCATCGATTACCGCTCCCTCTAAGTGTAAATAATGCTCTATATATCTATAATTCTAATATATATCAGTGAAAGGACAATGATTTTAAAGCATTTAATTTTTTTTTTATAATTAGAATTTAAATTTTTATTCCTTAAGTACAGAATGAGAATTCCATTTTCATTTGATTATGTATATCATATATATATATATATATATGGAATTATATATATACCACAACTGATTTCTGTAGAGATACTCGCGTAATATATAAAATTATTGAATAGCGACTTTTAAATTATTAATGAAAATTCTGGATATAATACGCATATAAGAGATTCTATTGTACTTATATAAATAATATATATAATATATATAATATATATATATATATATATATATATATATATATTCCATATATATATATATATATATATATATATATATATATATATATATATATATATATATATATATATATATATATATATTCCATATATATATGTATATATTCCATATATATATATACATATATGTATATATATATATATATATATATATATCATAATAATATAATATATGATATATATATTTTATATATATATATATTTATATGATATATGTACATATATATTATATTTATATATGATATATATGTATAATATATATATATCAATATGAAATAACTAACTATATATAAACATTTTTTTGTAAATATCTGCAAAACAATTTAAAATTAAATCTCAGTTATGATATTCTATAATACTATGCCAGGATATTATCCTTATAATCACAAAAAAAAAATGAAATGTAAATATATATTGGTAATAAGTATATATATATATATATATATATATATATATATATATATATATTATAATTGAAAATGTGAAAAGTTTCAATAACTCTATATATAAGAATATTATATACTTTATTCAATAATATTATTTACATATGTACAAAAACAAAAAGTTCAATATCGAGGATTCTTCCTGTATGTATGTATATATGTATAATATTCTTATAATGACGTAATTTGAAATTTTTATTTTATTTTCAATTCTCATTATTATAAGTTTTCTTCATTAATATTCTTTGCTCAACTAAAATCAGGATAAACTTTATTGCATATATGTACGAGAGGATAAAAAAATTAAAATTCTCTAATAAAATATTAATGTATTCAATTTATTCTCTTCATGATATATATTATGTATTATGGGAAATCTTTATATATAATAAACTGTCCATATAACGTTAAATCTGTATTTATGGAGAATCATTTGGTTTCCATTTTATGCTACCAAATCTCAGTATTCTACAAATATAGACTCTACTGTTAAAGTGAAAATTTGCATCGAAATTTTTGTCTTTCTTTTTGTCAAAATATTAAATATTTCTTTAATAAATATTTAAAAATATATGAAATAATATTATATTATCAAAATTTAACATTTTGAGTATTGAAATTTTAAATTGTGAACATTTCAAATTTAGTTATAAGAAATAAAAATTCTAAATGAAATAAGCAAAATTTGGAAAAAGAAAACATTTTTATATTTTACTTACTGAATTTACTTTGCATAACTGTAGGATAAATATTTTTAAAAAAATTAAAATTTTATAGAATTCAATATTGATTCCTGTGAAACATACAAACTCTTACAAGAAACTGAATTACATCAAGATTTAAATGGCCCTGACAATTTATTTTTATTGAAACCTATTCACTCTATACATTTTAAATTATAGTTTAATAATAATAAAAAAAATTATTTTCAAATACAATACAAATACCATACTAAATAATGCAAGAAATCGAATTTATTTTTGACCAGTTTTCCTTAGAACAAAATCCACCTACCCATAACAAAATAACAATTTATTTCAACAGAGTATATAACAAAATAAAAGATAAATATACAAAGATATAAAAAAACTGCATCACATTTTGTTTATTTTCTTTCAATTTTGAAAAACTATAAATAAATAAATTTATTTTCTATTTATAAACAAAAAGTTATTTTTAAATTATACATACCCTTATATACCGTATATATCATGTACCATGTAAAAATTTAGTATATATTCTATATATTTAAAAAAAAAAGCCCCTTAAAAAATAATAAAGAGAAAATTGTATAAAATATAAAATTTAAATAAAAAGCTTTACTATTTATACACACATAAAACTATATTATAATGCATATAAAATGTAAATAGTATATATACATTGTAATATATATATATATATATATATATATATCGAATATATAAATATGGATATATAAAAATTTTATATAGAAATGTACACATATTTAATATTTCATGTATGCATCATTATAGTTTTGTATTACAATTATTATAATAGTTTTTTTATATATAAATACAAATACCTATATATGTACATAATGTATTAAATTTTTCATATATATATGTGTATATTTTATAAGAACATAATAACATACATTTCTATGGTATAATAATTATTCGACATGAATAGTTCATTCAACCTTTTCTCATAATAATAAATAACATTCATACATAATAGCTCTATATATATAAAATATATAAAAATTTTATGCCGCATGCAAATATAAATATGTATATATATATATATATGTATATTTATATGATATATATATATATATTATATATGTGACGTACAAGAGTATGTTTATTATATTTTATGCAATTTTCAATATGATAATGCAATTTTTCGCAGAGAAAATAAAGCTTTTCATTATAAAATTCAAAAATTAAAAAAAAAAAAAAAAGAAGCAAAGTTTAACCCAATTTTTCATCCATTTTTCAATTATAGTTACTATATATATATTGTGTATATATATACTATTAACTGTACTATATATCCATAGTATATATTAATCTACTAAATAAATATTATCTATTATATATTTATATTATTTGAATGCACTCTTTAAGTACATATTTATTTTTCTATTCATTTTTAAATTTCATATTATGCCTGCACTCATACAATTATTATTAAACTTTTAAGAATATTTGAACTTTCGAAATATAGTAATGTACTTGGACGTTTTACAATATTATTGCAATTTAAATATTTTTGTAAAAATTTAAATTTGTCCTTAAAAAAAATTGAAAAATTCTCAATAAATATTTTATGTTTAAAACGTACAAAAAACATTTATTTATTTTTTGTTATAATATTGAATAAGAATTGTTTAAAAACGGAACGGTTTATTAAACGAATTAAATTTTTTACTTATATATATAACTTATTTGTTAACGTCTATGTGACCCTATTTTAGAAATTTTGGAAATTTTCCCATATCAAAATATACCATTATGCTTTTGATTGAGTAGAAATGACCGTAAATCAATTATATACGAGTATATGTATATTCTTTCTGTAACGAAAATTATAATACAAGTGGGTATATAAGAGCATTAAATCCTATAATGAAAATATTATTGACTACGGTATATTTAAGAAGATTATAGGGTTGGGCAAGAATTAGGTAAGAATTCTCACGAAGCCCTTGTCGAGACACTGCTGATTCTGAGAACACTTCCATTAGGTCCGGCCTGGAAAATGTAGACATTTAAAGATTCTGTGAGGAGGATGAGAAGACCTCTGCTGGACAAGAGGGCAGGCCTCGAAGGCGGCATTACCTGAACTCAGAGGGTGTACAATATATTCTTATAAGCGGTCGTAGTGCACTTACATTCCATAGTTGTACAAATCTACAATCTATAATTGTCAAATAATATTTTAAATTTTTTGTCGCCTTTCATTACGGTATATAGGATTAATTTAACATGGAATAGGAAGTATATTTTTAAAAAAAAACTTTAGTTGTAATATAGCGCTAGATTGAAGTGCTTTCCAAAATTTTTTTTTCTACTGCCCTGTATAAAACGAATTCAAAACTAAATAAATTTACAACCAAAATATAAAATTGAAGAACCCTATAGTAAATTAAGGTTTTTTTTTTTTGCTAAATTGAATGTGATCTTGAAAATTGCCATAAATTGCCAAATTTATCATAAATAAATCAAATAATTAACATTTTTTTAATTTGTTTTCGAAAACTTTAAATAAGTCTCAGACTAAGACCCTATTTAATTATCAAATATTTTGAGAAAATAATTGATAAAATAAAAAAAACGCATATTATAATTTTTAGAGACATTTTTTTTTTTTATTATTTTTTAAATTGCAGTTTGTAAATATTTTGTATGTATTTATATATATATATATATATATATATATATATATATTAATAAATATCATTAGTCAGACATTCAAAGTTTTTTTTACCTTTTTAGTTTTAATTTTTTTTTTTCTATTTTACTATTTTTTCTAGACACAATGTATATATATTTATATATACCTAAATATAGTTTTGTAAATTTCAAAAATACCATTTTGCAAGTTGTTTGTTTTCAAATACATTCTCTTATGTATTTTCATTATTTTTTTTTTAATAAGATATTTTAAATTACTTTCAATTTTTGTAGTTTATTTTATATTTTAATAATAATAATTTTTTACTACAAATTATATTCAATAATAAAGCATATTGAAACTTAAAATTTTTAATAAGAATTTAGGACATATATATGCACCCCCCAAGAACTCAATTCGGATCATAAATTAAATTTTTATATTAAAAATAGTTTTTAAGTCCCGTATAAGTTCCGATTATAAAATGTTAACGATAATTAAATATTTTAGAGGAAAAAACAAAATCATCATCACAATCACAAATCATTTTCATCACAAAAATGTAACAGGTTCTGTAGGAGTTGAAAAAATATTAGGGTGGTTTTCGTTTATGCACGCAATGCTGAAAGTTCTACATTAGAATTAAAATTTCTAAGTCGTAGCGTTAAACATTATGCAAAAACTTTAACTAATTTTTTTTTTTTTGTTAATACAGTCTACAAATTCTGAAACTTTTAAATAATCAGTCGTTCGAAAATAACAGAAATGACATTTCAAAATAAGGAAATTTTAACAAGATTTAAAGACTTAAATAAAACTTACTTTAATAATCCTTCAATATCTAAATATACCATTTTGAATTTTAAATTTTTTTTTTGAAAAAGAAATTTCATCAAGCAGCGACCAAATTTAAAATACAGGTCAGCGCTACATTTTTAACATTTCTTTATTACAGATTAATTTTCCGAACACATTTTATTCCAACCATAGTAATTTCCGAACGATTTATTTTTTCCGTGTATGTAATGTGAATTTTCGAACGTACTATAAGCTAGAACTAGAAAAAGCTGAACTGAACTGAATAAACGAAAACCCCTTAGTGTCTACTACTAGAAATTTTTTATCGAATCCTAAAACACTTTCAACTATTTTCAATTACAATTTTATATACGTAAAATTTTACGTATCCTATATTGATATGAGTAAAATTTTAGGAATATATGCTTTATTATTGAATACTATATTGAGTAATTGAATTTTCCAAATTAAATAAAATAATTAAATTTTTTTTTTTTGAAATTATTACGTACATACATTGTTATAAATAACAATAAGATATTTAATCTTAAATCATCTACAATTTTAAAAAGATTGACATTATACTCTTAAAATTAATAATTACAATATAATGTATAATATACGATGATATTTTTATTTATGTATGTATATAATGTAAGTTCTATAGAGTTTCTATAAGTTAAAAACTCGCAAAGCTATAAGAATATAATATTGCTAATTTTTAACAGTTGTGAAAACGGAATTTTTGTTTTTCACATAAGACACACATTGAAAAATTCTAAAAAATAAAATTAAAAAAACCAAAACCAAAACTTGTTCTAAGTAAATTAATAAATTCATGAAACAAACGAAAATTTAAAAATTAAAAAATTATATTGTATACAATACCACTTACCCTATAATATATAGTTAGTATACTAACCAGGACAGTGATATAACTTATGTATAAATTATAAATTAAATTCCGGTTACTATTAAATAAATTGATTGAAATTTTCAACAAGCTCGTAGGTGTATGCTATTGACTTTGGTTGCATTTTAGTCAACCGGACGGTTGTGCTATTACATCGTATCGGTAAGTTTAGAAAAAAAATTCTATGAATATTATATTTGAGTTGGATTTATTTTCAGCTCCAAAAATTTATTCGAGATTTAAACTTATAGAGACACTCTACTGCTTTTATACGAGTATTTGCTCATATTCTAAAAGAAGCATAACTTCTGGTATGAGTATAACTTGTTAATTTTAATGTTTTTCAAAAATTTCTTATTAATTTCAAATTGCATTTATTTAAAATTTGAGATTTTATATAACTACAGTAAATCTCAAAATTTTAAAAATATAAGATCCTGATTCTTTAAATGATGCCTCTTTTAGAATATATTAATAATTTTATTATATGAATTGTGAATATTATTTAAATGCATTAATCAAACAAAATAATTTAATTGTAAACATATTATATATATATATAATAATATAATATTATGTTAAATTAATACATATACATAAATATTAATTATTTTTAAATATATTATATTATATAAATAGGAAGATTCAGAATTTGATTTAGATTTAAATAGATATAATATATATATACCATTAAAGGCATCTTCAATAATAGCTTATATATTGGCTTTATATAATATGTTATGCATCTATTTAATGTAAATATATATATATATATATACATATATATTCGTGTATATTTATATATATATATGAATAGAATATATTATATTAGATTTCATCATTTTTTCTACAAATTTTTATACTAATTTTTTTGTTTTTTTTTTGCTACAAATATTTTTCTAAACAAAAGAAAAAAATTTATTTAGAATAAGATAAGGCAAATCATAATTTACAAATTTTTAGAAATATTATTAATGAAATTTTTATGTATATATATGTATATATATATATATATATATATATATATATATATATTATGCATATATTCTAAGATGATTGAATAACATGAAATAAATGATTATATAGAATAACAGATACATATATTATATACAACATAAAATTATTAATAAGAAAAATAACAATTTATTTTAGAATTTTATAATTTATAATAAAAAAATTAATATTGTAATAATACTATTAAAGTATTATAGGTGGTTTTTAATTGATTGTTTCAAGTTTTCAATTTTTTTTTAATATATGTTTTTAAAATTATTTTTTTTTTCTTTTATAAGTAACTGATTGGTAATTTTCTCTATTTTTATTTAATTATAATTAGTACAATATTTTCATTTTAATTTTATTATTTAATACTTGTATATAAGCTTTTAGAAAAAAATTTCAGTTCCATATGTTTTGTATGACTACTATATATGTATGTTTTGTAGGCTATATAATATCTTTAGTTTTTTTTTTTGTAGTTTTGTATATTTTTGTTTTAGAGCTTTGTTATTTATTTATTACATCAAAAAGATATTATTACAATAGTAACTAATTTTGTATTTTTTTTTTATTTTTTTGGTTGCAAATACATTTAATATTTTTATATTTTATTTAAATTAAAATTATTGTTTCACAAATTAGAACACATTTAATAATATAGTTAATACAAACAAAATACAAAATAAAACTAATAATAGAAAATTATCAAAATATGAAAATTAAATAAAAAAAAAAAATTGTAGATATTTAATTTTCATATTTGCTGAAATTTTCATATTTGCTCATTCATCAATAAATTATATTGAAAATATTATATGAATTTTATTGTTATTATTAAATTAAATAATTATTAACTATATATTACTATAAATAATAGACATTTACAGAAGTATAAATATAGTAAATATTAATTGCTTTTGTAACATCTTATAATTAAAAAATTACGTACGTATATTTTTGATATACTCGTTTTTTTCAAATACATTTTAAAATATTATTTTATACTAAATTGTTAATAAATTTTTATTATAACTTAAAATTAAAAGAGAAAATTAAATGCAATAACTTTAACAAGTTCAAATGATCATGTATGATATTTTACAAAATTTTTATAATTTTTAATTATTTTCAAATTTTTACTTAAATTTAACAAATTACAAAATGTGTGAGAAATTAACATTTAACCAATAAATATATGCAATTATAATTGTAAGCGTGTTAAAAAGAAAAATAATATTTTTTATAATTAAAAATTGCTTTTAAATAAATTTTGCTTTTACGTCATTAATAAAATTTAATTAAAAAATTTTTTTTTAATTAAATTCTTTAATGTTTTTTTTTTCTTTAATTTTATATTGCTACAATTATTTTTGCTATATCAGAATTTTAATTTCATTAAAAATTTTCCAAATATACAATTTAAAATTTTAAGCTTAAGAATTTTTTTTTTTAAAAATTAAAACTAAAAAGTATAATTTTATAAATATAAATTGTTTAATTTTTTTTTTTTTGTGGAAAATGGACAGACTGCAATTTTCAATATGCATTTCCGTTCAAATTTTCAGAAAAATTATTAAATTTAAAGTATTTGACATGTACTTTTTTCTCGGAATGGATTCACCTTTTGACTTGAAAAACTAAAAAAAAAATATAATTAAAATAATTTTAAAAGTAATATATAAGTATTTTTTTAATATTATTATTACCCATTCAAAAGACAATCATCATTTTCATGTTCCGATATATATTTCATCATTACGCTACATGCTTCCGAAACTGGTAATCTTGAAATACCAGCCTCTCTTCTAAGCTGTTCCACAATCGCCCTGTTATAAATCAGAAAAAAAATTTCATTTTATATAAAATGAACATAGCAACATTATATATTTACTAATTTAACAATTTTTGAATAATTCATTATAATTTTTATGTAAATATACATTTATAAGAATCAAAAAAAAAAAAAAACAATTTAATTAAATTCCAAAAATAGATTGAAAAATAAATATTAGAGAAGTATTTCCATTAGAAGAAGAAATATAAACAAAAATTTGTTTTCTCCAAGATAAATTACGTAAAATAAACACAGTGTGTTCCATTCAAAATTTTTTTTGTACATTTGGAAATGAATTTTAATTTTTTATTATTTTTTTTTTCGGAATCGATTAGCGTTATGAATTTGCACCGCATAAATTTGATTTTTTTTTTTTTGAACTTGTATAACTTGTACAAATTATTTAAAATTTTCTCAAAATATTATTTTAAATAGCTTGATAATTTTTGTTTTTTTGATTTAGTAACACGAAACTCACAAATTTTTTCATATTATAATTCTTAAGTTTCCGTAAAAGATGTTAATGATTACATTGGTGTAATCATGATATCATAACGATGAAATCGTTAACAATTACTTGACATAAATATAACAGTTTTCGTTACAACAGAAAAATTTGCACTTATGCACTTATGCGTTTCAGAAAACAACCAAAAGCGACAGTTGATATAGAGATGACGTTTAATGTAATTAAAAACGAACACTTTCTTCTCATATAAAAATAAATTATAGGTACTTTGCAATTATGCCACTTTTGACAGCATCATTTTAAAAACAACAATTAAGACGTAAATAAACAAACAAATTTAAGTAACGAAAATCACTCTCATTATGCAAATATTTTTAGCCGACAAAAAACGTAAATAAAGTTTTAAAAAGCTATAAAGTTGCAGTTTTCAAATTTATTGTCTCGAATTTCTAAATACACATGATTTTCTATGTGAAATTTTTCTGTTTGAGATTTTGGTATTCAAAATTCTTTACTTTAAATTCCGGTATCCATAATTTGTGACCTAGTAAATGATTATTTATACATACATATGTATGTTTGTATATGCTAATATAATTTATATAGATCTGTAGGTCCAAAAGATAAATACGTGTCATTAATATTGTATTTCATTGTACATATGTACGCATATACATTGATATTCCGTAAAGGAAGCATGTGTATCTATAGCCTTTGGGTACATAATTTATAAAATAAATTTTAGTAAAATATTCCAGCAATTTATATTCCAGCATGAATTATCTTTAATTGAAATTCAATTATAAACGGTTTTAAGAATGTTTTTGTTTTATATACATATGTGTATATTACCTTTGCTGTTGCAAATTTGCTGCCATTATATCCATTACTGCAGTCTCCGATAGTCCTATTTTGCCGTCTTTTTTTATATTACTTTGAGAGGAAAATTTATTTTTATTTTATTTTAAAGTTAATAAACTTTATCGATGTAATTATTTCCTTTTGTTTGTTGTTTTATTTTCTATAGCTCAGTTCTTTTTTTATTCGTTTTTTAACGTAATGTGTATATAAATATGTGATATATTAATATAAAATATATGAAATATGTACATATATTTTGTTATTTAAAATATAAAATTTATTTATAGCATTAAAATTGTGTTGAAAATTCGATTGCTTAGTATTTTTTTAAAATAATTCCAATATTTTATTTATTAGGTATGAAAATATAATTATTTTATTATTATTGTTTTGTTTCGAATCCGAATGACCTTTTTCACCTGCTGAGTCAATTGAAAAATTCTGATTACTAAACTTGTCAATGAATTTTCCCTCCAGATTTATTGATTTTCCAGGATTTTCTTTTTCGCTAAATTCCGTATGCCTTTAAGCGAATTAAGTGAGCGAAATTTTTTTTTTTAACAAAAATAACATCTGTTGAATAAATTCCATTTGTTTTCCTTTATTTTTTTAAATATTGTTTATTGGGAATATCATTTTAAAATTAAAACTAGATGTCAAATAATTTCTATTTCGTTTCCAATTATTGTGTTGAAAAGAAAGGAAGAAATTGACACATTATAAAGTTTAAATCAAAGAATTGTTAATATAAGGGTGTGTTAACTATTTTTCAAGAATTTAAGAACTGAAAACAAGTAGTTTTTTTTTTAAATTTGCTCAAATTTAATTTATTCAACAAAAAAAAAAGAAAAGAAGACCCAAAATAAAACAAAAATATGGATGTTTTATCGAATATGCAACAACAAAGAGCAAATGTTGAACAACTGAGGCGTGAGGCAGCCATTGAACGGCAACCAATTTCAGAATCTTGTGCAAAAATGCTCAAATATATTGCTGAACATGAACAAGAAGATTATCTTTTGGTTGGATTTTCCAGTCAAAAAGTCAATCCATTCCGTGAGAAAAGTTCCTGCACAGTTTTATAATTTATTGATTTTTTTCATAAAAATAAGACCATTATAAAATGTTAAAAAAAGAAACAAAACTTTAATATTGAATTATTTATGTTATTCACCCACAAGTATTTGAATGCAAGCATATTGCAACGCATCTATTCCTTAAAATAATATTCCAAATAAGTAGAAGCACAAATGGAAAATGAAAAAAAAAAAATAATTTGAAACAAAAATTTCATGTTTTTTGAAATTTAGATTAATTTTGTCTTTGTAAAATGTTCAACTTTTGTGGAAATTGAATTACCATTTCATTGAAATAAATATTGCTAAATTTATCACAGTGCACATTAAAAATGTTTTTAATTTAATAATAATTAGTGGAAGGAAAATTAATCAAATGAAATTTTATGAAGTTATTGCATAGGCAGGTATCTTTCACATAATTATATCCTACATTTCTGTCAGCCGGGGTTGGTAATCTCATTGATTAAATGTAGTAAGTAGATAAAAATACCTACTAATCTAATGCTTAAAACATCAGTTTGAATTTGTGTATTATATTCAAAGTGAATCAGAAATTTTCCATTGAATAAAAAATTAGGTCATACTAAGTGCAATGCATTCAAGAGCAAGCTGGTTTTTCCACTAGGAATCTTTGCTTAATTTCTCCCAAATTTTTGTTTAACTGCAAATTTATTAAAAAATTAAAAATATTCAAGTTTTTGTTAATATTTTTTTTTATTTAGTGTAATGTAAGATTAATGAAGTTGAGAAACGTACGGTTAAAAATTAAAAGTGTTTCTTTTTTTTTATAGACGAACTTAAAATGACGTGAATATATAGCAAATTAATTTTAGAAAAAAATTTTCTCCATTCTATGATTCATCATCACTACCTGCAGGTTGACGTGCTTTAGGGCCACCGGCTCTCTTAGCCATAATTATTTGATCTACCTTTAAAATTGTGGCAGCAGCACCCACTGCATATTTTAGGCCCCAATGTTTCAATGCATACAAATCATAAATTTTAGTTGATGTTACATCAATTGTTTCAGGTTGCTCCGCTTCTATATCAACTCCAATATTTTTACCACCATCCTTATGCGCCAAATGTAATTTATGAACAACTTCAGTTCCATTTATTCCACTGTTTTCTGCTAAACATTTTGGAAATACTTCTAGAGCATTAGCAAATTTCCTTATGGAATATTGAGCTAAACCTGGAAATTGGTCAGCATATTCTGAAAGTTTTTGTGCCAATTCTATTTCAACAGCACCTGCCCCTGGCAAAAATCTAAAATACAAAATAATACTGATGTAGGAGCATATAATGTAAGCTTAAAATTTAAAAAACTATTAACCTTCCATCTCTTGATAGACACTTAAAGGTGTTAACACCATCATCTATAGCTCTTTCAATATCATCCATAAAATTATCAGTGGCGCCACGAATAACTATTGTTGAAATCTTACAGTCAGCACCCTCATTTGAAAATGAAATAACTGCAGTTTCACCAAGTTCTTGAACGCAGATATTATCGCAATAGCCAAGTTCTTCCGAACTTGGAGCAGTTAAACGCGGTAATACTGTTGCTCCTACAGTTTTACTTAACCGTCTTAAATCGAACTTTGAATTCAAGCGAACTGCCATTAAGCCATACTTATTCATGAAATGCAAAGCCATATCACCAAATTTTCCACCGGCAACAATAACTTTTGCTCCTGTATCTGCAATACTTTTAATTTGTTGTTCTAAGAGACCTTCCTCACCTCGACTAAAATTCATTAGTTCATCAGCTGATTTGATTAAAACTGTACCTTTGGTTTCGGTTTGTATAATATCAACCGGACAAGAATACATAGCAATTTTAGCTTTTTCTGCAGAAATAACATCGCCTTCAACTTGTCTCTTAAATACCATGCCTTTAAGAACTTTTGATTCCATTAATCCACTTCCCAAAATTTTACAAACACGAATGTTATCTACATTAAAAGTTGATTTTTCTGGTAGTACAGATACACAAGCATTGGCAATTAAATTAGCCAAAAAATCTTCCTGTCCATATTGTTTAGACATAACTGAAGGACGAATGCACTCCTCAACCTTTTCGAGATTTCGATAATCTTTTATTTCATGGCAAACTAACGAAGGCAAAATTTCTATAGCTTTCTGTAAAGCAATTTCATATCCTTCAGCGATTTCACTCGCTGTTACACCTAACCTAAGAAGTTCTTCAGCACCATCAAGAAGAGCTCCCGCAAATATTACAACAAAATTAGTGCCATCACCAACTTCAGCTTCTTGCATATGACTACCCATTACCATCAATTTAGCAGCTGGATGTTCTACATCCAATTCACGCATAATAGTTCCAGCGTCTGAAGTAACAAATTGTTTTTCAATATGATTTATTACCATTTTATTCATCCCATTAGGACCATATGCCGAAAGTACTGTTTGAGAAAATTCTTTACATGCTGTAATATTTCTGTAGACAGCCTCCTCTAAACCGGAGTACATCTACATTAAAGAACATTTGGAAAACTTTAATAACATTCATATAAAATTTTAGTCACATTTGCTCGTGACTGCAAATAAATTGTAATGTCATGAAAAATATGAATAAACCAATAATTTTTTCATACCCGTGCTCCTTCCTTCATCATTTGGGGTAACCCGGGGGCTCTTGGTACCGATAAAGCCATTTTTTAACACAGATTTTTATAAATTTTAAGAATGAATAAATATGCTCAGAAACAATTTTAACCTCAACTATTCACTGTGGGTTTATTAGTCAGAACTCAGAAGCTCAAAAATCAGAAACAAATAAACTTAAGTTTGCCACTAATGTGACGTTTACCAGTTACTACAAAAGTTACTATAGAAATACTGCTTAGCGCGACAAAAATCGCTATATAAAACAAATTCACAATAGAATTTCGAAACTGACGATAGAATGTCAACTTTTTTCCTTTAAATCTTTAGTAGTTTTTAAGAATTGCAATTGATAGCAATTATTTCAATTTTTGCATTCTACTTGCGTTATTTTGCATTTGTTGACTTTAGTGTGTAATAAAAAATAAGCTCAAAAAAAAAATGATATCACTTTGTAGATTATGCCCAACATTACGCTTTTCATCTTCTACATTTTCCAAAAATTACATAAATAATTCTCATTTCACTAAAAGAAGTTTGTTTTCGGAGAGGATTGTAAATTCCAAAAAGGTACAAAAAGTAACCGGTGCAATTTCAATTATTATGAAATCCAAAATATTTTAGATTTCCAAATCGCTATTAGCTCCAAATTTGAAGGCAACGTCAATTGGATTTGCAGTCAAGAGATGTATGAGCGGCGAAATATCAAGTAAAGGGAGAAAATTGGTTGGAGGGTGGCTGGTGGGATGTAGTGGAATGGTGTTTGTTGCAGTTATTTTAGGTGCGACAATAAGCTATTTTTCTCTTTTATTTATTGTAATGTATGTAATAGAAATTGTTATAGAAAATATAACTAAAGGAGCTTAGATGTTAATTACTAAAAAAATACTACCATTTCACTGTCTGTTTTATTTTTTGTCAGGTGGAGTTACCCGACTAACCGAATCAGGATTATCTATGGTTAACTGGAAATTATTAGGTGAGCAACGTCCACGAAATCACGAAGAGTGGGTTGCAGAATTTGAAAATTATAAGCAGTACCCAGAATATAAGCTGTAATTAAATAATTCAATATCAAATTTTTTTGTATCTTGATATTAAGGAAAAATCAATTTTGATTTTAGGAAGAATGCTAATATGACACTGGAGGAATTTAAAATGATATATTACATGGAATATGGACATAGAATGTGGGGCCGTCTTATAGGAGCATTTTATGCTTTGCCAGCAGCTTATTTTTGGTACAAGGGATATTTTGACAAGGCAATGAAATTTAGAGTATTAGGCTTTGGCTTACTTATTGGATTACAAGGTCTTATGGGATGGTATATGGTTAAATCTGGTTTGGAAGATAGATTTCATGGTGAAAATGATGTTCCAAGAGTTTCACAATACCGATTGGCATCTCATTTAACATTTGCTTTTGTTTTATATTCACTATTTTTATGGTCTTCTTTGAGTCATTTATTACCAGCTGAAAAAATACAAAATATCACCAAAAGCGGAATAAATTTTCGTCGATTAGCACATTTAACAAAAGGAATGATATTTTTAACGGCATTCTCAGGGGCATTTGTAGCAGGCTTAGATGCTGGTTTAGTTTATAATTCATTTCCAAAAATGGCCGATCGTTGGATACCATCAGATCTTTTAGCTTATTCTCCTACATTATGTAATTTTACCGAAAATCCAACAACGGTACAATTCGATCATCGAATATTAGGAACAACTACTTTGGCATTGATTTCAGGATTATGGCTATTATCTAGAAGAAGAATTTTGCCCAAAAGAGCTTATTGGGCCGCAAATGCTGTCGCTTTAATGGGTTGGACCCAGGTAGCATTAGGTATTACAACATTATTAACTTATGTTCCAGTTTCAATTGCTGCATGTCATCAATCTGGTTCTTTGGTTCTACTGTCCCTTGCTATATGGTTAACGCACGAATTGAAATTTTTAAAGTATATCCCTAAATGAAGGAGCTTGTTAAAGTTTATGTAACGTTATTGTTTCAATTAATTTTAAAATTATTTTAAGAATAAAAAATGATTTTTATATTTTACACATTTTACATACGTACATATGTATATGGATGAGCTTATACTTAAATAAAACATGATATATGTAATTTTAAAATAATACTTAATAACTTAATGCAATTAAATTGGCCATTTATTTACTAAGTAGAAAATCTATTATTTTTTTTTTTAACAAAACGTGAATTCATATAAAATATTAAAACTATTAAACTTCAGTTTTTTCTATAAGAATTCGTAAATCACATCCAAAATATTTAAACTTTCGTTTTTTTTTTTATATAGAAATAAAAAAATCTTAAAATATTTGTCAATTTTTAAAAATTTACAATATGCTATTAAATATTCCAAAACTTTAATAAAATATAACTTAAAAAGAACCAGAAATAAATTTCGAATTTCGCGATTTTAATTATTAAAATTAATTTTCATTCATCTTCAAACAAAGCGATTATTTTTTTATGTTCTTCTTTTTCTACAGATTGTTGATAATTATGGAATTTTGCATTATGATCTTCTAAATCAGCTATTGCTTCGAAAACAACACTGCAAATACTACATCTAGCAGAAAAATTGATTTTTGGTGATGGACTAGCCGTATAGTTTGCTGTTGTAGTTAAATGTCCAACTGGAGTTAAAAGAACAGTATTGAAATTATTACCATTTTTATGATTTTTATTTGAATTGTTATTACGCTTTTGAATATTGGGGGGAGACGGTGTGCATAACGCACTTAAACTCGATGATGATTTTTTGTCTGAATTTTGTTTAATTACTTGAAAAGTATTTTCAGGTTGCTTCTTAGGGTTGTGCTTTTTATCGGGAGTACCTATTCTAATTTTATTTTCATAATTCGAATTATTTAATATTTCCAATGTTGCGTTTTCATTGTTTTGTTGATTACATTTTGTTATGGAAGAATTAACTTTTGAATTTTCAAGACTGCTTGCCTTTAATACATTGAAATTTTCAATAATTGCCTCGGTTTCATCTTCTTTCTTTTTATTTGTTTTTTTACTAATTTTCTTAACATCAGATTGTGATGGAATGTTAATATTTTCACCATGAGATCTTAACCAATCTGCTATTTTTTTCAAACTAAATATCATTCGACGAACAAATTCATGTGGAGAAAGAGTCTTTTTCCTACGAATTATTAATAGTCTATTGACATCTTCGATTAAACTTAATAATTGAAATTCAATGCACATGGCTGTATGTTCATCATATGAATCTTCAAACATAAAACGTTTACAACAAGCTGGGCATTTTCTTTCTTTATGTATTTCTGGTATATTAATAATAATATTCGCGTCTTTCAAAATGTCATTTAAAATATCATCTTCTTCGAAATTTTTCTCCTTATAATTAAAGAAATTCGTCTTTTTATAATCAGCAATATCATTTTCATCGCTTGATCCAGTTAAAATGTCGTAATCTTCCAAGTCAATTTGATTGATTTCATTAATATCACCACTATTCATCTTGTGGCGATTTATATAATGAAATTTCCGCCTATTATTGGCAGTTTTATTTGTATCTTTATCAAATAATAAATTTAAATATGTATTTAAATGAATATTGCTATTGCTAGATTTATCAATATTATTTTCGATTTTTTCATTTTCGTCATCATTCATTAAATTAGGTTTTCGTCTATTATTAGGTGAATTTTCAAAATTCTTTTTTAAGTATTCATCGCATTTACTTGTTTTTGGCTTACTAGCTAAAATATTTTTTAATTCGGAGCATCGTGTTTCACTAAAATTTAATTGATCTTCTTTTATCATAATATTATTGCTTCCGTCTATAGAATGTTTATCAGGAATTTTTAATAATTGTGCAGCTTTTAAATTTAATATATTATCTATAGCTTGTTGCCGGAATGTTGCTGCATGTTTTAAATATGATATACATAAAGCACATATTTTTCTAGGTAATAATTTATCATCTATTGTAATTACTAAACCAGTTGTTTCTTCCATCATTTTTGATATATCTTTGGGCCAAAGTAAAAATTCATTTGGACTTGCATGTAAATAAGCCGGAATGGGTGCAAATATGTCATAATCACCTAAAATAATGAAAAATATAATTAGATAAACATTTTTTACACAATTTAAATGAGATACGTGTGTAATTATCAATATTTAAAAATTTTGTTAAAATTTGGCATGAATCTCGAGAACATACATATGTGTTTATGTTTATATATATATATATCTTGGGAAAGAATTAATTATTAAAAAAAACATAGACATAGACTCAATATATGTACCTATTTTTATGTTTTTTTAACATTTCAATTTTTATATGGAATTTTTTATACAAACCTGGACTGGAACAAATTATGCAAATATTTGCCATACTTTTCTAATTTAATAATTTTTCTTACAGTATTTATTACGACTTATTCTTTTATTTTTTCAAATGAATATTTTTCATTATTAATCGTTTATGTAAACTTTTTTTTAAATTTTTTACTTAAATTTTAGAGACAAAAAACAAAAACCTATAAAATATAAACCGAAAATCAATCAATCAATTCAAACGTCATGTTTCAGTTTTTGTCCCAGCAAACTTTCGAAATTCGAATTCAGACTGTTTTTCTTTTTAGTACTGTTTATATATTCGAAAAATCTTAGGTAACTTTTACATACACCACAAAATGTAAAATTAAATCTAGGAAAAACTGAGAATATCTGATATATCTCATACTTTATGCCAAAAAATAAATAACGCTGAATTTATAATATAAAATTTAAAGATGTGTATACCAACTAAAATAATAATATATCACTCAAGAGATGTCGCCCTATGCATATTTGCACAATTTCGAAAAAGTTGTAATATTTCAATATTTTCTCGAATATTCTGGTAAATCCTATCACAAATGTCATTTGTGATGACATGTTCATAAGTTTTTTTTTTTACAAGTAAAGTAGTGTGTCCTTTAAATTTTATCTGAATAAAAAAAATAAAAAAAAATAGCGTTTTTAGAATAAAAATAAAATTTATTAATTAGAAAGAAAAATCTTAAACTACAAGGTTATTATTCAACGAATTTGAGGCTACAGTAATTTACGTAACAAATAAAAAAAGACCTTCGGTATTCATATTCTTACAGAATAGTAAAATTTCAATAAAAATTTAGAAAAAATGGCAAAATGGGGAGAAGGTGACCCAAGATGGATAGTAGAAGAACGGCCTGATGCTACAAATGTGAATAATTGGCATTGGACAGAAAAAAATGCAACACCGTGGTCAAAAGATAGGTTAAAATCACTTTTCACGAATTATAAAATTGGTAAGTGTTGCGCCGGGATGTAAAACAGATGGTTTTAAAACGTGCTTATTTGACAAAACGAATAATTTCTATTCAAATTAACTTATGTATATGTTTTTTTGAATACGAATTATGTGCGAACTCAAACTATGATTATTGAAAAAAATACATAGATATTTTTGAAGCAGTAATAATTTTAATACTACCTCATATGCTTTACGTTAACTAGTATTCTAAATGACTTCAACTTCATTAAATTTTTTTTTTCTTGTTTCAGCTGAATCTAACTGTGAGGTTACTATAGAGGTTGATACATGCAACGGTGAGGCAACAGCCAATAATCGTAAAGGAAAACTAATATTTTTTTATGAATGGAATATTGTACTTTTATGGTCTGGAAAATTGTCAGGTTGCAATGAAGTACATAAAGGGAAAGCGTCTATACCAAACTTGTCTGAAGAAAATGATTTAGACGAAATAGAGATAACAATTAGTGTAAATGAATCGAATCAGGAATCAGAACAATTGAAAGTGTTTATGTACAATGTGGGTCGCCAGAAAATACGAGACCAAATCGGAGTTTATTTGAAAGAACTAAAACAAGAATATTCTAAAGGATTAATACTGCCAAAAAAAGAAGACGGAAAAGTTGTTAAACCGGACAGTGTGAATACCATTACAAGTGGTTTTAATAAAAAAATTGATATCAATAAATTCAAAAGTGGCTCTGATATAATCAGAAATGATAATAACAATTTTGGCTGTAAAATAGATTGTAAAACTTTAAATTTAAAAGTAGATTTTCAATGTCGTTCAAATGATATCTATAATGTATTAACAAGACCTGAAATGGTATCCGCTTTTACTCGTAGTGAAGTGAAATTAAATCCATCTAAGGGAGGAGAGTAAGTAAATTTATATAAAATTTATAAATTATTCAATAATTTTGATTTGTTTTCATATTATTTAGATTTGTACTTTTTGGTGGGAATGTACATGGTCATTTTAAAGAGTTAATTCCGAATGTGAAAATAGTTCAGACATGGAGATTAAAACAATGGCCAGATGGACATTATTCGGATGTCGTAATTGATATTGAAGAAAAGGTGATTTTCATTTATTTAACTATTTATACATGCATATTTAATTTTTGCATAATTTTCTTAGTTTGTTTTTTACTTTTTCAAAATTCAATTATAATAATTTTTTGTTCCTTTAATTTTTTTTTCTTACAGGAGGATCATACAGAACTTCGTCTTACTCAAACTGGTGTTCCATCTTCAGAAGTCGATATGACCACAAACAACTGGAAACGTTATTATTGGAATAGTATCAAACAAACTTTTGGATTTGGTATTCCTAGTATGACATAAAAGTAAATTAAAATCATCAAGCTGATCCAAAATCAATTATAATTTATATAATATTTATTAAAATTAAAATAATTTTTTTTAATCATTTATTCAAACAGAATGATTATTTTTTCAATGAAATATTCTACGAATTAAATGAAACATTCTCGCTTATTAAAATTTTCTTTATTTCATTTTCAATGGTGCAAGAAATTCATTTAAACAAAACAAGAAATAATGAATAAATCGATTAAATTTACACAAAGTAACAAGCATGAGCAATTTAAAGAAAATTGAAAGAAGCTTTTCCAATTTTTTAAGGACTTAATTACTTTGTAAATGAATCTATAGAAAAATTTTTAAAAATAATATTGTATTTTTGTTTTAAAAAATCAATTTTTATACTTTGATAATGAATGTTTTCTTAAAATATTAAATTTTCTAATTTAGGAAACATTTGATGAACAAACTTAATTCATTAGAAAATATATTGATCAAAATTCAAGGCTTATAAATCACCAAACAAAGTTTATTATATTACTTTGTTCATCAATGAATTTTTCAGTTTGTAAATAGGTACATTAAAAATTTCGTGAACTTAAGAATAAAACAATAATGTATTATTAATTAAAACAAAATTGTTTGATTTTAATTCCTATATAATTTAAAAAAAAAATAAATTTTTAATATAGAGTAATTACTTGTAAATATCGTTAAAATCATTTTAAAATTTATAAAAGGACTTAATATAAATGGAAAGAATGAAAAAAATTATAATTTAAGTAAAAGGTATTGTTAGCTTCCACCAACAACAGAAATGGCACAAATAACTCTCATTTAATTTGAAGAAAAAGATGTCACAGAATTTAAAATCGATACAATCAAATTAGTTTCGATCGATTGATGAAACTCTTAATAGAAACTATATGAGATTTAATTGATAATGCGGTTTGCATTATTTACATTTCTAAACTTAAATAACTCTAACATCTAAAATTGTCTAACAGCAAAAATAATTCTTCAAGTTTAAGTAATGGCACTCTCACGGTATGCGATTTTCCAATTTAATTTATTTGTTTGATGAACTTTTATGAACAGCAACCGTTCTTTACGAACAGTAACCAGAGAATGTTACGATTATTTTTTTTATCATATTTTGCCTGGGTACGTGAAAGTTTTCGTTATCGTAAATTTTTATAATTTTTTTCAATTCATAAACAACTTTATGTTTTGGAATGTTGTTTTTTTTTTTTTTTTGGAATAATGTTACCGGGGCGCGCATGTCCAAATTTTTCCTTTATTTTTTTATGTACCTACTGTTCATTAATATTCTAATAAACGATTCAATATTCTTTTTACGTTTTTGCTTTTCGTACTACATATGATTGTATACCGTATTTTTTATTATTTAATTTTCTTTTTTCAATATTGGGCTAGTAGTCACAGAGCCAATGACTTGTTTTCTCCATTTTACAAAAAAAAAAAAAAAAAAATCAAAAATCAAAAGAAAAGATAAAATAAAAATCTTATCAGACCTTTTAACAACTTAGACTTACATATTTTTGAATTCGAACTGTAAAGTGACTCTATGGTAACTCAAAATTTATATTTCATAGTATAAAATCGATTTATTTCGATAAATTGCAAATTTGATTACTTGAAGGCATTGCCATATTTGTACATGACTTATACTTAAATTTTGTACAAAATCAAAAACATTGACAGAATCAACAGTTTTGAATAATTTCTGATGAGCTGCGATAAATCAGTGTTGTAATTGATAAGATAATAAATTTTTGTAGAAATGTTTAAGAGAAATCAAGGCATAGATAGTGTTCAAAGCATCTAAAAAGAAATTAATTGTCAAAAAATAAGAAGCAGCCAAATATTGGAAGATATCATGGAAAATGTTTTTAATATTATTTTCGCAAATGAAAATGCCGAAAGCACAACTTTTATGCAACAGGAATTAGAAGAACCGGAAACAACAAAAAATAAATTAAGCGTCAGGATCTGATAGAATTTCATGAAGTTATAGATGCAGAGGCAAATTTGTAATAAGATTAATATTCTCGATTTCCATATTTAGTTCTAAATGGTAAGATCAACTACATTCATATATACAATATTACACATTTTTTAGGTCATGAAGTTTTTAATGGTTATGAATGCAGTAACAAAAAAAAAATTTCAAATCGGACAAACTTAAATATTGTAGTGGAAACGAAAACAACACAGAAAATCATTTAAATAAAACAAAAATAGATAAGAAGAATATGAAATTTCATGATGATAAAATATTTGGAGATATATGCAAGAAAAAGATATTATAATATATCTAGACGACCAATAAAATGTAGAAACCAAAATTAAAACAAACTGGAACAAAACAAAAATTATTAAAAAAGGAGATTAATTTCATAAAGAAATAGAATGATATAGTCCGACCGGAAGTGTTGTCTCAGACTTCAGTTCAATCGAGGGACACATAATATGACAATAAGTTTAATGGAAGTCTTGATGTATTGAAGTATAGAATTGATAGCAACTAATGTAATCTTAAAATTTTAATAATAACAAAATATACATAATATTTAATTAGATTTGAATGCAAATTAAAATAATGTAATTAGTATTTTCTTATTATAAGATTATAATATGTAAGCATCTAGATATACATATACAAAAAATCTTTTCTATCTTTCATCTAGTATTGTAAATTAGTAACAAAGTTAATTTTAATTTAAAATAATCATAAAGATCTGTAAAAAAAAAACTCCAATATATTTAGCCTACATGTTATAAATTCTTTGTAAACAACATTCTATTAGAATGGTATTATTTAGACCAAATTTAACTTAAATTTTTGCAAAAAATATATATATATATACTATATATACACACACACTCACATGTTATTCAATTATTTCTCCTCTTTAAAAATCATTTATTTAAGTGTGTATAATTTTTATTATACACAGTTTTTTTTTTTTTATACCATCTTACAGTCTCATTATAATTTTTGATTGTGTATTCTAAAAATTTTTTTTACTTTGTATTTTAAATAAATAATAAAAAAATATATATAGTAGGAAAAAATTCTATTATTAATGTGTGTTTGTCTATCAATACAATTAAATTTTCAAATATTATCAAAAATTCATTGTCTATTATAAAATTTTCTTTTTACATTTACAAAACAAATTATACATACATGTTTGTGTATGTGTGTATTTAAATCTAAAATAGGAAAAAGTAATATTTAAGATGTATGTACAATTATTTCTAAAAAGAAGAGAAATTATCCTTTTTATTTTTTTAGGGGGTTTTTTTTAACGAAAGGAATTTTTGTTTCGACAAAAAATTTATATTAGAAATCATCTTTAATGATTTTCTCATTTTCTCTACTATCTTAAAAATTTCTCTCTTTTCAATCTTTTTTTGTTTTTGTTTTGATATTATTATTGTTCTTGTTTAATATAGAGATTTTGGTCCAATTCCAAATTAGAATCCTTTTGCACAGATAATTCATTTTTATTCATTCAGTCCCGGATGAGATTTTGTACAATTAACTTAACCATATATTTTTGAAAATAAAATCGCGGTTCTTTGTATATTTTATTACAAAAACAAAAACAAAAAAAAAAGTAAGAATATAAAAAAAGAAAAAAGAAAACAAAAAAAAAAAATTATACAATATAAAAATTTTTTTTTGTCGTCTTAATTTCATCTTACTTTTCTTGAATTGAATTTTTTTTTCGAATGAAAAAATATTTTTTAATTTTAAAATTTCCAATATTCGTAATTCAATAAATGTGTATTATTTTGTAAAAGTGAAAAAAAAAACAAAGAAAACATATGGAAAATTAAAAAAAATAAAAAAAAATAAAATTATTATTGACCGCCCGATTGTATGCAATAAATTTTCATAAATTTTTTTTTCATATTCTACATACAAAAAGAATGTCTATCTTTTTTTTTTCTTTTACTTTTCGGTTTTCTCTCCCTTTAATATTCTATTAAATTAAGGATAACAAAAGATAAATTTTGGTATATATATATATATATATATATATATGTATAAAAAATATATATAATAAAAAGTATAAAAATTATAAAGATTTTTATTCAAAAGAATATTAAATATTAAATTGTAAAATTGTATAAAATTTTGTAAACAAAAAATTAATAAAAGGTAAATTTAATAATTCGGGGTTTTCGTTTTTGTATACTAGTATTATAAAATATTATTAAAATCAAATAATAAAGTCTTGTAATAAAATATTTATATATATATATATATATATATATATATATATATATATATATATATATATATATATATATATATATATATTGTATATGTGTATATTATATTGGTGAAATAAATATGACAGTAAATTGATATTTATAATAATAAAATTTTTCAAAATTTAAAAAATAAATTAAGAAAAAAATTCTTTTTTTAAATTATTGTATAAACAATGTAATTATTATACAAAATAAACAAAAAATTATAATTAGTATAAACAAAAATTAATTAATAATAATATTAAAATGTGTTTATTATTAAAAAGGATATTAAATATTTTATACCTATATAATTATTTACGATAAATTATTATATATTTTGTATTTTTTTAATATTTTTTTTTTCTATTTTTCATATCCTTTACATATTCATAATTCGTTTTTGTGTTTTTCATTATATTTAAGTAATTATTTTTATCGTAAATTGGAAAATATTCAATTTTTGAAATAATATGTATTTTAAATATTGCTTATATCTTATGAATAGCTCTATGTAGGAGACGTTCTTTTTTTTGTTATTGTACCTACACATTATTATTTTAGCATAAATTTTCTTATTTTTTTTTTTTCTTTCTTCTTTTTAATAATTTTACGATATACATTGTGTATATTTGGAAAATTTTAACCTATAAATTTTTATTATGATAAGAAAAATATAAGAAAAAAATTCTGATATATATTCTAAATTCAATATAATAAAATCAATATAAATTTTTGATTTTTAGTAAATTTTTAATAAGAAATTGAAAAATATTGAAGAAAAATGTGTTTTTTATTTTTTGTGTACAAAGGCGTTTTTTTTTTTTTATTTTTCATTTTTATTATATTAAAATTTGAATATATATTATATATATATATATAATATATTCATGTGTATGTACCGCATAATATACGTATATAAAAATTTTTTTATATTGAAATTAAATGTAAATGAATGGTTACACACATATTTAAGTGGGTGTTTTTTTTTTGTTTTTTATTCTTTTCTTTTCAATTAAAACAACAAAAAAATATATAAGAAGAGATAAAAAAAATTATGTATATAATGGAAAAAAATAATATTATATACTTATATATATTGATTATATGCATGTTTTGTATTCCATATATTTCTATATATTAGATATATATAAAAGTTTTTGTAGATGTGCTCTATATATATATATATATATATATATATATATATATATATATATATATATATATACTATATTTACATTGTGTCTTTATTTTATTATAAACATAACTATTATATAATTTTATTTTTTTTTTGATTATTTAAAATTTTTATTATTTAAATATAATTTATTAAATTAAATTTTTTTTCAATTAATAATTTTTTAAATTAATTTTTAATTTTATATAAATTGTTTAATTTTAATAAAATGTGCGATATACTTGAATTTGTTTTTTTTTTTTGCATGAATAAAAATAAAATGTGCAACAAATTATAATAATGTACCTATATATATATATATATATTTAGTAAAATAATATATATGCATATATATATATATATATGCATATATCATATTATATATATATCATATATTACTGTAATAAGAGAGAGTAAAGAGAAAAATGAACAGAAAATATTCAATTACAATATTAAAGATTAAAAACAAAAAAAAAAAAACAAAATAAAAGAAAAGAAAAAAAAAAATGAATGAAATTTTTGTAAAATAAAGTGCCGCTATAACTCTCAATACAAACAATATATAACAGAGAAATATATAAAATAAAATATATATAGGTATATATAACAAAGTATATATATATATATATACCTATATGATATACTTAAAAAAATTTAGTAAAATAATAAAGTATATGATAAAATAAAAATTATAATATTATGAATTTGAGTTTTTTTTTTTTAATATTTTTAAAATTATAGAATGGAAATATTTACTCTAATATATAAGTGTATATACGAATTATATATAATATAATATATGATATATATATATAAGTAGTAAAATAAATATTAAAATTAAAAAATAAAAAATATTTTTACAATAAATAAAATAATTTCTTTCATTCAATACAAATACAAATTTTCATATAAAAAAAAAAAAATTATTTACATACACATGTGTTGAATATTTTTATAAAATAATATGGTGTAATAAAATAAAAATTTTCTAATCATATATGAATTTAAAATAAATAGATAAAATTCAATTTTTTTTCATATAAAAATAAATATGTAATTTAAAGTGTTCTTACAATTGAGAAAATTTTATATAATTTAAATAACATTCAAAATTAAAAATTTAATATTTTTTTTTTTCGTTCATATATTTATAATAATTGTAGGTGAAATATATATATAATAAATAAAAAAATAATGTATAATATAAAAATTTATTTTATATACTCCAATTTTTTATATATGAATTTTATTTATACATAAATACTATGTATTTCTGTTCATGTGTGGCTGTGTGGTATAAAAAACACAAATAAGCAAAATAAAATATAAAAATTTTTTTTTTTGTTTTTTTTTTATAAATCATATTTTATTACAGAAGAATTTAATTTATTCTTATTTATATAAAAAAATTTATTTACATATTACAATCTGGTATATATAAAGAGATTTTTCTCTTTACAATATCAAAAGAAAGGAGTAATGTAATATAATATATATATATATACAAAATAATATACAAACATATATAAAATAAATTGTAATAAAATCAATTTTATTTTACAACCACATACATACATGCATATATATATATTTTTTTTATTCTAATTTATTTTACATACTGTGTATGAATTATGTGCACATTCACACCCATAAATACAATATACATAATAATAATTTGTTCATTGTATGTGGGCTACATCATATACATATATATATATATATATATATATGTATATATATATATATATATATATATATATATATATATATATATATATATAAGTGACATAGTATAAAAAATAAAAAATAACAAAAAAAAAACAATAATAAATAATGTGTAAATATTCATAAGTATAGGAGAATATCTTATATAAGAAAATGAAGGATAAAGGATAAAAATGCAAAAAAAAAAAATAGAAAAATTTACGAAGAAAAAAAGGATAATAGCAACAAATATATTCTAAAGAAAATATGAGAATAAATTTTGTGAATCTTTAATGATTTAAATATCATTTTTTTATTACGATATTAAGGATATGTTGTGAAAAATAATAATAATAAAAATAATAATAAAAAAAAAAAAAATTATATAAAATTTTTGTATTGTACATAAGAGAATTTTTTTTCAATACAGGTTTTTTTTTTTTTATAAGGTTTTGAGGTCAATGAAAGTTTTTTATAAATTTTTTTTTTTTTGTTTTTTTTTTTCTCTACTTTTTATCTTAAATATAAAATTCATTATCAATGTTTTTTTTTTTTTTTTTGTTCTTAAATAAATGAGTACATAATGTTTTTATGAAAAATAAAATTTGGTTTTTTTTTTTGATTTATTGAAAAACTTGTTAAAAAATTGATTAAATTTTGAGATTCCAAGTTTATTATTTTAATATTTTTGAAATTTTTTTTAGTAAGATGCATGTTGATGAAATCGAGAGAATAACATTATTTAATATAGATTTATTTTGCTATTAGAAAAGAAAAACTGGAGGAGCTAGAATCTTAAAATTTTATCGCCTTAAATGGCGATATTTTTGATTTTGTGAAAAATCAGATTTTTGTTTCATTAATCGTATCGTATAACTTCGATATATTCTTTCTAAAAAATTATTGTTCGATTTTAACTAATTAAATTATTAATATTTAAAATAATCGGAATTTGAATTAAATTTAATAATTTTAAAAAATTTCTAATTTTCATTCATAATATAGTTCAATTTTTTGTGTTACTTACTCTTAATGAGAATCTAATCGCATTGTCTTCAATTATTTTTATATTAAGTATATACTCTATAACTCTTTGATTCGCATAGTATATTTTCGAGGATGTGTTAATTGCTAAGTTCCTGAAATGATTATCCTTTTATTATTTAGAAAACAAAATATTGAAAAAATAATTCTAGTCTTATATAACTGGTATATATGTGTTAAAATGGTCGATACATTGAAATACATTGATTTTTAGAATTTTATGCTTTAGTTAAAGCTTAAACTATTTACTAAAAAATTAAAGTTGAAAAAATTTACGGTAAAAGCTTTGTATAAACAGAAAAAATATGAAAACGCGCGGGAATTATGTGATTTTTTTTTTTTGTTTTTTGAACATTGAATTTGGAAAATTGTTGATCATTGACAACAAATTAACAAAAATTTTTTTCAATGTTAGATTTAATTTAAGTTTTAAAATTTCACTTAGTGGAAACTTGTTGGTGAAAATTTTTCTATTTAATTCAATAGTCTAAATTTTCTTTATTCTTAACTATACTCCTTTGCTTCAATAAAATTAGCCAAGAGAAGTTCGAATTTATTTTTTTCTACATACTCCTATGTTAATATATACATAAGTATAACTAAAGCATACATAAAAACCGTTATTATATTGATATTAGATAGACTAGATAAACAAATAAGTGAAAGTTACATGATATTGAAAAATTAATAAAATATTCTATTTGTACATACATCGTAATATTATTTATTATATTTGCATATATCACATAAAGTATATATAAAAATACGTGCTAAAATATAATATTGATATATGTATAACAATAATTTATTTATTCAAACATTATATATTTTCTTAGTCTATTTATATATCATATGTATATATATATATATATATATATATATACAATGCACTATATATTAAATATTTCGATTTTTCACCCAAACCTTAATATTTGTAATCTTAATCGTATTTTGGTAATGCTGCTGTACTTCTGATAAATAGACCCTGATATGGAAAACTCTTTTTATCTAAGTCGAAAATTATTATACGTAGTACTGTTCGTGGTTTCTTAGCTTTTCTATCCTCATAACTATTTAAAAGTTTAAATAAAAACCTAAAAATTCGGGGAAAGTTGTCGACATATTTCTTGTATTTTTAAAGAACTGAAAGAAAATTACAACACATATACATTAAAATTCATACGTTTTTCTTAAATTACAGAACATTTTTCTATGTGCATGTTGTTTTAAACTATCGCCTTGTAAATTTTCTGTTAACATATTAATTTTCGGTAGTTTAATATACAAAATTTTACGTTCCGTATGTAAAGAATCGATTTTCTAAGTTCTAAACGAAAACATACAGTTTTTTACGTTTAACATGAAATATAGTGATTTTTTTACGTTCTGTATGTAAAGTACTGGTTGTCTAAGTCTCAAGCAGAAAATACAGAGTTTTTTTCTGTTTAACATAAAAAATGCATATTTTTTACGTTTTACATGTAAAATAAAGGTTTTCTAAGTCCCAAGCACAAAATACAGAGTTTTTTACGTTTAACATGAAATATAGTGAGTTTTATACGTTCTGTATGTAAAGTACCGATTTTCTAAGTCTAAAGCAGAAAATAGAGAGTTTTTTACGTTTTACAAGAAATATAGTTTGTTTTTTACGTTCTGTATGTAAAGTACTGGCTTTTTAAGTCCCAAGCACAAAATACAGTTTTTTTTACGCTTAACATGAAATATATTGAGTTTTTTACGTTTTGTATGTAAAATACCGGTTTTCTAAGTCCCAAGCACAAAATACAGAGTTTTTTACGTTTAACACAAAAAATTGCAGAATTTTTACGTTTTGTATGTAAACTACAGGTTTTCTAAGTCCCAAGCACAAAATACGAAGTTTTTTACATTTAAAATGAGAAATAGTAAATTTTTTACGTTTTTTAATAATATTTATATATGTATGTAAATGTATAACAGAAAAAATTTAATATAATATTAACAACATATTGTACTATAGCTATAGTACATATTGTATTCTCTATCACGATAACATAAAATTTTAGAACTCGTCTAAAAAATAATATTCGTTAAATTTTCGTTAAATTTTTTTATATGAAAATACTACTATTCTATTTTTTTTTTTTATAGTAAAGAATATTTTATTGAATTAAAATAGTGTTCAGGGTATACCAACTTAAGTACATATACTCTTTTATAAAAATTGAGTATATTTTGACAATAATTTTTCTAATAGTATTTGTAATTTTTGTATATGTTTGCAATTTTATAGTCAAATATTGTATAATCAATACATACGTATATCTTAACTATACACAATCAAATAATATTATACGTTATCATTTTAGTAGGGACTTAAAATATAAATATACACGTAAGTAGTGAGAAAACAAAGCAAATAAAGAATAATAAGGAGTAAATGAAGAGTATAGAGAAATTATAGAGAAATGAAAAACAAAAAAAAAATTAAAAGCTTAAAAGAGCGATTTTCCGATTTTTCTTTTACGTTACGTTACGATAATGATGTGCTTCTGGAAATTTTTCAGTAAATATTTCTCATCTCTTTATATTTTTCTGTTTTTTTTTTTTCTTTCTTTCTTTTTATATTTAATTATTCGTTCACGTAATATTAAACCATTATATTAATGTGTAGGTATATATATATATATATATATAGGCAAATATAAACATAATTATAAAATTGTTATAAACATTGTAATATTTGCGTTACATATAAACATATTATTATTTATTTGTTATTACGGTATAATTTTCTCAATTTTACTCATTTTTTTCTTCTACTGCCATTCTGTTTATATTTTCCAAATAAATTTCTCTCGATTTCGTTTCTCTTTGTTATTGTTGTATTTTTGAAATCAAGTTTTTCTGCTAACTAAGCAATAATTTATATGTTAAATTTTATTTTTTTGAGAGCAGCAGTATGTGTTTTAAATGTACCCATATTAGTTTGCAAAAAAATTTAAAAAATTTTAATGCTATTTTATATTTGGAATAAAATAATAAATATGATCTATGGTTTTTGATTTTTTTTTTGTTAATAATTTTTTTTTAATCATAAATTTTTGTTTTAATATTAAAACAGGGGTGGGTAGATGATATTAAAATAATATTGTTATACATATATATATTTAAATAAAATAATAACTAAAAATAATAATATTATTTTGGCGGTAAAAATATAATATATTTGATTTTATTGAGACAAACATTTTAATGGGATTTAAATCATTTTTTAAGATATAACAATATTTTCGGGGAATGTGATATTGAGTGTGTGTGTGTGTTTTTTTTTAAATTCTATATTTAATAACATAAAATTGAATCTGGATGGAAGATATGTGATTAATTGGGAAATCTCTATATTATTACTGAATTTATTTTGGTCAGTCCCATGAGTTTTTTCAACAATTTATTTCTCCATAAGAGGAGTTTCCATTCTTGTGTGTAGTCTATTTAAATAAAAATAATAATTATATTTATTAATATTATATTAATTTTAAGTCATTTAATTTCAACTCAATTAAGTAATTTTAACTCAATTAATATGTAAAAAATTATTATTTATTCTATATTGTCGGTTTAAAACCAGGCTAAATAAAAAGTCAAATTTACTTATTTGTTATATTAGTTGGTAAATTTCCATTAGTTATGGAATAACTAACGAATTATTACAGTTTATTAAAGGCATAGCAGATATATTATGATTTTATTAATCGTGTAGCTATTATGAAACTTATCACATAATACTGCTAATGTTGAAACCTCTTGCTATAATGAAATTCATAACCTCGTAAAAAAATCATGACAAAATTTTATATATAGGAATTAGTATTACATTTAATTGGATGTCATATAACATTGCTATTGAAAAAAAATATTATAGAAACTACTTATACTAGAGTAATATTTAGTTCCCTGAATATGACATAAAAGTCGAAACTATAGTCGGAACCGATATATTTAAATAATTTTTTTTTTTTTGTGAAATATTAAGTAAATAAATAAATGATTACAATTATAAACATAATAAAAATTGTTTAATAATAAATTAATTATATAGAAACTTCTATGAAAATACAAAAATTCCGACTCCTTTTATAATATTATTTCTCTTGACCAGTATAATTCAAAGTTCTAATAGTTGAATAATAAATAATCTTATATACGTATATATTAGCAACCTAATTATTACTTAATTTATTGTATATTAAATTATATAATATCAAATATATATATATATATATATATATATATATTAGATCTTATATAGTTATATATATATAAGATATTTAAATATATATCTATATATATATATATATATATAGATATATATATATTATATATATATAGATATATATATATTATTTATATATATTATATATATATATAAATATATAAGATCTAATATATTTAAATATATATATATATATATATATTTAAATATATTAGATCTTATATATTTATATATATATATAATATATATTATATATATATATATATCTTATATATTTATATATATATAAGATATTTAAATATATTAGATCTTATATATTTATATATATATATAATATATATTATATATATATATATATATCTTATATATTTATATATATATAAGATATTTAAATATATATATATATATATATATATATATATATATATATATATATATGTATATATATATATTTAAATATATTAGATCTTATATATTTATATATATATATAATATATATTATATATATATATATATATATATATATATATATATATATTATATATATATATTATAAAACATCAATTAAAAATTCAAAATTTCAGGAAATTTTAATAAATCCTTGTTAATTATAGTCTACTTATTTTTTTTCAGATAAATTTTAAAGGATAAATAAAATATTATATTGAATAAAAGTCATTTAGACATAGAAAATTTAATAAAACAAAAAATAGAATTTATATAAATATATAAGTATAGTAAATTAAATAGAATAAAGTGAAATATATATATATAGATAACATTGAAATATTGTATATATATATATGATATATATATAATACATAACATATAGTTGATGTTTATAGTATTTTAAAATATAATAAAATTGAAAAGGTGTTTAAATGATATATGTATAATAATAATAATAAATTCTTATATTAGTGTTATAAAATGTTATATAATATATGTATGTGTACTATAATGTGTTATACAATGTATAAAATAGAATAAGAAATAAATAAAATAAATTTTACATATTTTGCATCTTTATAAAAAAAAAATATTTATATAATAAATTTTAAATAATTTAATGTGAATTATAACAGATTGTAACATTTGGTGTGATTAAAATATGATTTTATTATAAAACAAAAGAAATAAAAATAAAAAGGTAAGATATCAATATAATTATTTTTATTATAATAATGATATATATTATATATAGTATATATATAATTAATTTTAAATGTTCCTTGGTTCTATACTGTTATACCCGAATTTTTTTATTAATTAAAATTTTAAAATGTTTAAACATAAAATTTTATGTAAGCGTCTGAACATTTTTTATATGAGCTTCCCACCTCAATTTTCGGCCTATTACCGTCGGTCTGAACTGATTTTACTAATTGACAACAAAATATTAAATATGAGGCAAAAGCAAATAATCTTTTTAAATTTAATTAAAATCACGTCAAAAGTATTTGTGTGAAGTATTAGCTGCAATAATCAATAGATCTTATAGGGTGAAGGTATTGTTCGAAAATGAAATAAAGACATGAATGAAATGAAAGAGTTGTTCCTGTTTATAAAAGCGCAATCAAAAATGTTTTTGATAACTATAGACCAATTAGTATTTGTCTTGTATTATCCAATATATTAGAAAAAAAATTTTTTAAACAATTATACTCAGTACAAGTACAAAATTTTATCTGTATAAGCACTAAGACTACAATTGTTCATCAATAGTTCAAAATTTAGAAGACAACACAAAAAAGTGATGGCATTTTGTATTAATTAATTTATTTAAAGCTTTTTAGATATGGTTAATCACAATATATTGCTCAAAATATTCCAATGATTTAATATTAAAGATAAAGAACACAAATGGTTTGCGTCATATCTAAAAAAAATCGTACACAATATGCTAGAAGAAATGCATTTGAAAGCAACAAAATAAAAATTAACACCGCTGCACTACAAAGCAGCATTTTAAGATCTTTACATTTTATGTTTATATGTTGACAGTAGACAGGCAATAAGCATATAATGTTGATATAATACTTCTATATATACTTGTACGAGTGATATTTGAATAATTTTTGAAACAGAAATTTATAATCAGCTAGAATGTAAAACAAATGTTGCAATTTATAATTTGTATATGAATGGGTCTATACACATAAACTTATTATTAATGTTAGTAAACCAAATTTATGATTATTGGGTCTTTATCTCCAAATTTATATACATATTTTTTTAAATAACCAACTTCTTGAACAAGTAACGGAATATAAATATCTCGGATTTTGTAAGTTATCCAAATTAAGTCAAAAGTTTGTAGGTACGGCAGGAATATGGCACAACTAATTCCAAACTATTTGAAAGTGTCAGTTTTTTATTAATTATTCCATAGCCGTGTAAATTGTGGGATTCCTCTAACAATGGAATTAACTGACATGTTCCAAACTATTTAAAGTACATTCATAAAACAATAATGAAGTTTTACTGATAGAAGATCCCATTATTTTTCAAATTAACTTTTCACATACATGATTTATGTAATTTTAATATTCGTTTAACTACATTACTGATTTTGCCAATCATATAAGAAATTTAAATAAAACGGCACACTTAATAATATTGTATAACAAAATATTATTGTAATTATATAATGTCAACACTGTCTATTCTTATATTTCATCTATTTTTATAATTAAAAAACAAAAACATTTCAGAATTGAAATTCATTTCGTATACAAACTTGTAATTACATATTATAGTATTCAATTAAGCAATATAAAAACCAAAAGCTCATTGATACCGATCATAAAACATCATTATCTACATATGTATCTGAATTTGAATTTAATTTCACTATTTTAATTTCTCTTTTGAGGCAATAGTAATTTATTAATAATTTCGAACAGTTTTTATAGTAAAGTACCGGTATTCTAAAATATTTCATTATTAAAATAATTTTTATACCCGTACGAACGTGTGTTCGAAGGCTATACTAAATTTGCTTTACCATTTGTAACGCTAAGAAATAATGGTCTGAGATATAGACTCAAGTATATGTTTTTGATCAGCGTCGAATTCTAAGTCGATTTAGCTTTTGTCTGTTCGTCCGTCCCAGCGATAACTTAAAAACTAATTGAGCTAAGTTCACCAAATTTTCACAAATGATTTATTGTAATATTTAAATTGGACATGATTGGGGCATTGGTTCGGGTAGATGCCATACAACTTCAAAATTACAGAAATTGTGAATAGTTTTTGTAGAAGTGATCTCAGAAACTGTAAAACGTATAAACCTGTATAAGTAGGTCTGATATATTTCAAAAAACTCGTTGAAATTTCTTGATTCTTTCTGGTAGATGCCATACAACTTCATAAGTTATTTGGTATTATCTCAGAAGCTATTGAAATTATAATATAGAAATCTCGTGAAAACAAGTGTATTATTAGAGGGATGTTATGTGTGATAAAAATCATTGAAATTTGTTGACTCGTTTCTCATAGAGAATATTAAGAACACAGTACTGAAATTTTGCATAAATTAATATGGTAATAGGGAAACTTAAAATCATAGTCTGTCCCATAGTCATCTATATGCCACAGATATTTATTCGCACATAGGATAACAAATTCGTACACGGTCAACTCTATTTTCTCTCGTTTTTTTTATATAGTTTTTGATTAAAATACTCGATGAGCTCTCTAAATAATTAAACTGAAAACAAATATACGATCAATTAGAGTTTTTAATTAATTTATATTTAAATATTTTATGTACAATACTTTAAAGAAAAAAAAAACTTCTTTGAACATTTCATCTTTCGTTCATTGAACCCTTTAACCTTTAAATATCCAATTAGTGATTAAATTCATCGAACAATTTTAAAAATCTGAAAGGAAAACAGAATTTCGCGCAATTTCGCTGAAAGAGTCTTGTAATTATTTCAGGAACTAGTTTGTGTTCATTGAAATTGAGCATTAAAAATAAGCGTCTATTTTTTGGCGGGAAATTTGTTTACATATTCAATATTCCTTTCGTTTCTTCCGATTCGTTGTCAAATTTAATCAACAATTGCCATTAATTATTTATTGTGATATCGGTATACTTTGTATAATAATAATCAAAATCTTTTCATTTAATAATATAGCTTTAAATATCTTAAATTATACATTTACAAAGAAACTATGTGTTAAATCAAATATTAAAAATGATTTCTATTTGACATAAAGCTGTTAAAAAATCAAAAATTAATAATATCCTGATTTCACATGCAATCAAAATCAGCAGGAAACTGAATTTTTATCATTTTTATTTTCTCTTTGAATTTATCGTATAGTGTTACACACAAACTGTAATATTTATAATATTTATAATACATACAAGTATAGACGTAAGTATAGTATACCGCATAAGTAGACAAACTGTTATATAATTTTCTTAATACATATATTTTGTATATATGTGTGTTGTTAAATTTAAATTCATCATAAAAATATTCATTTGATTTATCTTTAAGTTTATGTATATTTTCCGGATATATTCGTGTGTGCACACTAATTTTATTTTAATTTATTAATGATAAGTACACACAATACGCACTTATATATGTAATGCAATATATGTAAAATTGGTCTGTACATACATATATGATGGGGAATCGAAAACTACCCTTTAAAAAATTTGTTTTCTAATTAATAATTAACTGAAAAAAAAATATATATATATATAAGAAACCTTTTATGGGGTAATTTATTTGGTTTTTGTTTTTCTTCTAAAATATTCATTTGAGGTTTTGGATTCTCCTCCAATAAAAACGCAATTCATGTGAAAATTTTAACACGTGTATCAAGTTTTAATACTGTTATGGATTTAAAATTGTATCAGCATCTCAATGAAGTTGTTTAAATTTTAAGTTCTTTATTAAAATACGAGTAATATCTCGGTTAATACTTTAATTGTATAACAAGAAGAAAAAAAGACTCGTTACAGACCACATATAGTTACAGAAATTGTGAATACAGTTTTATATAGAATAATTTTCGAAGATGTGATTAAGAATATCGTGACTTAATATGCTAACTAAGTGGGTAAGTGGTTAAACGTGTATAAGCGCTGAGGTTTGAGCTGCTATTTGTATCGTGATTTGGGCTACTATTAGGTATTTGAGCTAACAATTATCAGAAAATTCTAATTAAGTAACTAATTAAAATATTAAAAATATATGTGTATACATGAATAACAATAGCCATTTTATTATTGTCTAATCTAATTTTTTTTTACTGAATCCCCACCTGGTGATGACAATTTAAATGCACAACAATATTATTTTATTATATGTCGCGTGTTTATTAAAAAGTGTGAGAAAATATTTTTTATTTTCTTTATTCTTTGATTTCTTTTTACAATTGAATTAATAATTTTTTAATTAAATTATAAAATGTCATTATATATTTTTATAATTTGGGAGTATTATTAAAGTAAAAAGAACAGCTATTATATAAATTGTTGTTTAGAACTGTTGTTCAAAACATGATCACTACATTATTGGTTGCTTTTCATATGTTTTCTTTGATGTAATGTAAACAATGTAAACAATTTACATATACATAGTTTGATTTATTGATTCATCTTATTTTTGTTGGAGTTTGAATCAAATGTATATATATATTTATTAATGGTGAATAAAAATCCGGAAAAATGTACATATTTAGAATTAGGTACATATGTGTATTTGTAGATTGTAGATTTCAAGGGAACCAAGTGGGACAGGAGTAACCCCCCAAGCCACCGCAATCATTCTTAATTTATTGCCTTGACATATGTGTATTTAATCAGCCTCTAATTCTGAAATGACTTAGCTGTGTCTGTATATCTATTCGTTCCAGCCATAATTTAAAAATCTACTAAGCTACACTCACACAAACCTTCATAAATTACTTACAGTCGTTCTATGGTACGAACTGTATTAAATTTGAGTTTGATAGAAGCATTGGTTCGAGTAGTTGCCATACAGATTCAATTGGATTATATTTTGGAAATTATAAATTTTACAGTATCGAAATTTTAGGTAAACGAACGTTGTATAATATAACCAATATTTCAATAAAATTTTGTAGTACGAGTTCTATAGCTTCTTTTAATAGTTGACCTACAAATTTACAAATTATATTGATATATCACAAAAATATACAAAATATAATACTCAAACATCACATGACTAAGTTTACAACACTAATAATTAATTATTACTAATATTTTTACTAAAACAGAATCCTGCTATTAGGTTTTGGAAATCATTTGTACGAGTATTATGGAGCTGACATTGTTTATTATATTTTTTCCTGCTTTTCTTTCTAAATTCAAATACAGTCTTTCTTAAATATTTATATGTATAAAAAATTATCTCTAAATTATTTTAAAGTTTAGGCGAATAATCGGATTTATGTATATATACAACAAATTTTCTTTCATTTTAAAAAAATACTTTGATCCTATATAAGTTCTCATTAAATATACTTTTCAATTTTCTAAATATAACTTTAATTTTTCAAATCCAAAAATAAATTTTTTTTGCATTCTTTTATCTTCATTTTTTGTTCTAATTTTTCAAATTCTCAGTGACCTGTTAAAAATTTAATATCTATATTCTTTAACACGGGTCTTCCTTAAATTTTTGTTTAGCGGATACATGAATTTTTCTTTTGTTTTTTTTTCTTGCAATTTTCTTCAAAAAAATTTTAATTCAATTTTCCTTAAAAAAAAATTTTTTTTTATTAAATTTGTGTAAGTTAATCGGGATTTGTGTCGTTAATTATCTGTTGTTTTTCATTAAAATAAAACGCTATGCTATAACAAACGTATCTGAAATATAAAAAATATTAAAAGAAATGAGAGTTTAATTGATTAAACTAAGTTAAAACTTGCGAGAGTTGATAAACTAGACAAAATGTGTGAATTCATCCAAAAAAACTGATTTTTTTAATTCACTACAATTGACCATTCCCATGACATAAAACATTTTTTTTTTGCTTAAAATAAAATATTCTTAGAAGAACAAATTCATTATTATCTTCTCGCTCTAGAACTAGTTATGAGTTTTGACCTGGTTTACTATTTTTCTCCAATTGTCACTATTGACGGCAATCTCCCTCCAATTATTGATGCCAATTTTTTCACAATTATCTCCTACGCCGTCGAGTCACTTAGATCTCGGTCTATCTCTTGTTTTAGTGTTATATGGGCATACCTCTTGGATTCTTTTTAGCGCTTTTTGCTCTGAGATCCTCGCCACATGTCCTGCCCATTGTAATCGGTGTGCTCTAATGATTTCAGTGATGTTGTTACCTTGCATTAATTCTTCCAACTCACGATTTGGTTTTATTTCATATTCGCCATTTTCATTTAATTTTGGACCAAATATTTTTCTAAGAAATCTTCTTTGGAATATTTTTAGCTTTTCCTCGTCTGTTGTTGTTAGAGCCTAGGTGTCGTAACTATATGTTAGAACAGGTATACTATTAGTGTTTTATACATTCGAATTTTTTTTTTGATTCTGGTTAGTAGCCTGGTTTTGAAGAGCTGCTTATGTATGTAGTATTTTTACGTGGTTATGTACGTAGCATTTTTGTACCGCCTTTGAATTCATTGGTTAATTTCAATGTTTCTTTCAGGTATGTAAAACTTCCTTCCGGCCTCAAAGTTATAAAAGAACCCCTTATTTGAAATTAATAAATTTATCTTGGAAAGTATTTGGAGTTTCCAAAAAAAAAGTTAACAAAAAGGTCGAAAGTTTAAGGTTTATTTAAATTATTTCCAATTAATGTAAAAATTTTTAAATTGAGAGAATATTAGGTATGCGTTATGTCAGTACATTTAATATTTTTCATAAATCTAGAAAGACGCCTAAATATATTCACGTACTTACATTCACAGTTATTATAATAAATTTATTTAGATCGAATAAATTTTTCAATATCAAATATTAATTCTATTTTTAACATTATTTCAATTGCAAAATTATAAAAATTAAACGATAAGTGTTATTTAGTTCTTATGCGATTATAGAAATAGAATTTCCGTGTTATTCAAAATTTTTCAAATTTAAGTTAAACTCAAGCCCTATAATGTTCTATATATATATATAAATATAATATATTTTGTCTATTATTAAATTTTTCTTTTAAAAAATAACAAAAAAAAAAAAATATTATTTTTCAATAAATTTAATTTTAGGAAAACTTTTTTAGTTTTGTGGTTGACCATAAATCATCAAAGGATTTGTGATTTTTTTTTTTTGTGTGTTTTCAAATCGTATATTCGGTATATAAGTTCAACATTATATAAATTAATAGTGAAAATATAAAATACGAAAAGAGAGAGAGAGAGAGAGAGAGAAATTAAAAAATTTATTAATCAGATTTTTGAACAGTTTTTTGAACTGTTTCTGTTTGAAACAGTTCGAAAAATCATCTAGATTATTTCTTATCAAATAAGTCAATAACAGTTTTAGTAGTATAGAATGTGCTAAATAATTTAAATTTTCTGTATAAATTTTGTTAAAATTTCAAATACATTATCATGGGCAGAAACTTTGTAATTTTAAGCTACAATTTTTAATTCGATAACTTGAATTTTTAAGATTACATAAAATTTAGTTAATAATTTCGATTTTTATTTAAATCCTATTAAAATTAGATTGTATTTAATTAATTTTGTTAACTAATTGGAATTTCAATTGGAATTTTAAAAATTGATTTAAATTTTTTAATTAAATTTATTTTTAAAATATGCTTTTTAGATTCTCGTTTTTCTTATAATATCACATAATTATAAAGAAATTCATAAAATTTAAATTTGCTTACAAAAAATTCATTAGAATTTATTCATTTTCATTTCTAATTCATTCTAATAACAAATTTTAATAAATTTTAAATTTTAATTAGAATTAAAATTTAAAAATTTTTTCCCTGCCTCCAAAAGTCCCTCAAAATTCTTACAAAATGCCGCTTATTGACCATTTACTGCATCCAAACCACACGCATTTTCTCAAATTCTGTAAACGCAAAAAGGTACCGACATGCTACTTCCTGTTAATCACAGCATATTTGAACATTGAAATAACAAAATGATGGTTAAAATTAATTGTTTTTTTAAGTCTGAAATTCAAGTAGTTTTAAAACACTAATAAATTATTTCTTTTCTTGAATGAAAATTTCTTTTTGATCACCCGGTAGAAATAATTGCCTTGAATCTCTAAGCCTGTAAGCTTCTCCGAATTTCTGCAAAAGCAACAATCTGACAGCGTAAGTAATATGTCATTAAAATGACAAATGAAATTACGCTGTCAGAATTAATAAAAAATTTGATTTAATTAAATTTTAAATTAATTAGAATTTGTTATTAGAATGAAATATAATTTTAATAAAATATTTTTATAAATAATTACCACTACGATTTATTTTTATGAAGCACATAATTTTTAAAAAATATAATAGAATTGCATATTTTCTAATATTGCACGTGGATTATCAAATTTTAATCAAGTATTTCTTTTAATTATATAAAATATTTTCTTTTGAAATTTTTTGTATTAATAATATAAAATTATATAATGAATATGACAGATGGACAAAATTGGACAAATCAAAAACAGATTCATTTTTTTTCATTTTCTCATTTAACATTGCAAAAATACAAGAGAAAACAATAAGAAAAATCATACGCTTGTTTTGTTATTTAAATGAACGTTTTATTTTCACATGTACGCACAAAATTTCAATTTTATTTTTTCTTTCTTTGAATTTCATATAAAGTTAAAAGGAAAAACAAAAAATCAAAAAAATCAAAGCGCCAAAATGTATAAACACACAAAAAAAAAACATAAGAGACAAGAAAAAAAAAAAATCGCGCACACATATAGAAAAAAAGCAAAATTGTAAAGTAAAAAAAAATCAAAAAAAGTAAAAGTAAAAACGAATGAAAATAAAAAAAAAGAGAAAATAAAAAATTAAAAACAAAAAATTGCTGATATGAAAGGAGCCAAGAAGTCTCTTCCTAATACTATATAAAATTGGTCCTGATTGTGGTCTTGATCCTAATACACCTTTTCTCTTTCGATATTAAATTTTTTTTTTTTTTGTCTTTTTCACAAATTTTAATTTTATATTTTTCTTTCTTTTATATAAATAAATTTTTATGTATACATACATATGTATATATATAGTTATAACAAGTATAGATACATATACATATATATATATATATATATATATATATAGGCTAAGTGCGTATCTTAAAGGCATAAGAAGCTTAAAATTTCTACCCACTATAATATTAGAATTGATGTTTGTATTTTATATTCATTAGATGAATTGTTATTGTTGTTATATTATGCCACTATAATGTTGTTGTTTTTATAATATTTTCAGTAAAATTGTATGAAAAAATATAATGAGATTATTAGTTTTACTTTTTGCCCGGTTTGTCCGTCCATTTAAATACACAGTTTACCATAAAACTTTTCACATTTTAGGAAATTTTTTAAACAAATTAACTTTTATATGAGAAACTTGCATTTTTAATAGAAAATTATAATCCGGCCTCCTCTTTAACAAAATTATCGTCTCTTAAAGAATTTAAATTGTAATTTTTCGACAATGTGATAGGCGAAACAACAAATGCACAGAGAAATAAACCTTGTTATCTATGTATGAATTGTTTTCTCTAAAATTTTGATAGTTTTTCAATATTGAATGCTTCAATTTCGTCAAAAAAATTTTTTTTTCCTATTTCCTTTCATTGTCTAATTTTTTTCCTCATAAAATTGGCAATATTTTAACTTACGGTAACTTTTTCCCTTAAAATTCTTAATAAACTTTAAAAAAATTCAACAAAAAACAAAATATTTACAGTATAAGATCTTTGGATCAAAAAATATTATTTTCTATCGCAACTCGATTTAATTTGATGTTGTGTTTCTAGCATTTTATATTATCATCCTAAAAGTATGCAAAAAGAGAAGATGTTATAAATAAAACATTTTCCTTTTTGAATAAAGACAAAAACAATGAAATTTTAATTTGTTAGGAAAAATGTGCTTTTTTGAAAACCATTGATTTGATCTCAGTTTATTTATTAAATTTTGTTTTTGTTCTTTTCATTTTATTTTCTTCCTTTTGTCATTCTATATTTTCTGTTAGGTAATATGTTATATGTGAAAATAATGAAAACAATGTTATGTTATGTAAAAATTTTCTTCTTGAATTAAATATTATAATGTATATTATGTATGTATATATATTTATTTGATTGTATAATAAATACAATATTATGTATGTATAATTATGTATGTATATACACTTATATAATATAAGAAATGAAATAAAAATTGAATAGAACAAAAGCAAACAACTTTCACTTTAGTTAAAGCGTAGGCATAACTGAGCTGAAAATGATTTCATTAAATTGAAAATCAAATGTGCGAGAAATGAAAATGAAAAAAAAAGGAATTATGTATGTATATAACATAATACCTATGTGTACGTAGGTATTTAATTTGTATATTTATACTTTTTATTTACTCATAGGTATATGAATGCATATATGTAAATTAGAGTGTATGTGTATTATTTAAAAAATTTTTAAATTTAAATGCCTATTATGCCAAAAAATATTTAAAAATTATTTTTAATATAAAATTTTATTATACAGTGTGATTCAGAAAGGTATACAACAACATACCATTGATTGGAAGATCAAAAATGGGTAAAAACATTTGTTCCGGACTGGATACCTAATCTCAAGTATATCCGCAGTTCAAGGGATTTTAACGAATTTTCATGAAATTTTTTCTTATCTATGTTTTTTTTTAATATAATTTCGGTTTTGAAAAAGATGAGGACTTCAAACAAGGACTTCAAGCATTCGAACATTAGGCAAAATTAAATTTTTCCCTTGTTTTATTTTTTTCAATTTCTTCTATAACTCAGGTATACCTTTCAGAATGACCCTGTATAAAAAAATGCTTGGTGTATATGGAATATTGTGTTGAAGAAAAATTTAAAGAATATAATGATAATATATATATAAGTATATAGTATATACGTAAATATGTGTATAATTACAAAACTCATCCAATTATAATATATGTTTGTGTAGGTAGATATATAGATATAGAAATTAAAATCTATATAGATATTGAACATCAAAAATATATTTGACATACATATACATTTATATATATTTTAAATTGTTATATACAATGTAGAAGAGAAATGGTAAAATTCTCGGCCATTTACACATTTCTTAATTAAAATTTATCAATTTAAATGACACAACTTATATAATTGATTTATAACATTATACATTTAGACTCAACACTTTATGAAAATTTTAGAGGAATGGAAATTAATTGAGACGAATTCAGCTTTATTTAAATTATTCAATACAATACATTTCCACCATCAATGATTTTTTTTTTTTCGAATTCCTAATTTATATTATATTAAATTTATATAATGCCAGAATTCTATTTAAATTGGTTATGATCATGGTATTGGCTCGTGTATCTACCATACAACTTCCAAATTTATTTGGCTATATCTTAGAAACTGAAACTGTGGTGTATTTAATAAAAGCCGTTGAAATTGCTTAGCTCCTTCTGGTAGCTACCATACAACTCCAAAAGATATTTGGCATTATTTCAGAAATTATTTGAATGATCTTTTTTTTAATTCGAGTAATAAATTTATGTATATTTCCGAAATTTGGAATGAATTTTTGAAAATTCCCTATAGTCTTGAGATTCACTTGAAATAAATAAGTCTCTAAGTGAATAAATCATAGTCAAACATTATTTAGATTTATAAAATAGATTTGTAAAATTGAAAATTGTACGGGTTTCTGTGAAAAACTAATACCAACAATATAACAACAATATAGGGCCAACAATATAGGTTATTGTAAAAAATTTTTATTAGTACCAAAATATTTGTATTATTTGAAATTCTATGCTCACACAATGAATAAATGGGTACACCTAGCCCTTATTTTTGTCAATAATTTTAATTTTTCAATTTAAACTTTTTTCTCCAATTGGTAGAATATAATTTTTGAATCACCTTTTCTGATTTGTTATGGGTACTTCAAGAGTAATAGTTCAATACTTTATTTTTTGAATTTTTTCAATGGGTGGGGGAGAGTGGGAGTTTTTGGGGTGTGGAAGAGTGGATGTGAACTTATATGTATATTTATATAAATGTTTACAATTGGATTTATTTTTTAAACGACATAAATATTAAATTTTTTGTTTTAATAAATTTATGTTTCTTTCAATTCTTGTTTATTTCTTTCGTAAAATCAAGGACTTCTTACAAATTGCGTTAAAGAAAATATATTTTATACGTTGTTTTTGAGAGTATTTTGTTTTAATAAAAAATTAACAAAAAAATTCAAAATTGAAATTGAAAAAAAAATAAAAAATGAAAAATATTAAGAGTCTTGTAAATCAACGTCGAAAATAAAAGCTGCTAATAAAGTCTTTTCCACAATTGTTTCGTAAAATAAAATGAACTCTAATATACACACAAACAAAATTATTATTGTTGTGTAAAAATTTTCTTCATTTAGTACCCAACATAATTGAATTTTATTTGACTCATGTTGATTTTAAAGAAAAAAAAAATTGAATGAAAATATTGCTAAAAATTTTTTTTTTCTTGAATTTAATAGAAAATTTTGAAAAAATTCTAATTGTGAAAAATTTATTGAATTTCACAGAATTTTTACAAAATTGAAACAAGGTTTATATTCGACAATATAGTCAATTAGAAATGAACTACTCATCAACAACTTCGTTATGTAAATTTCTCTACGACTTCGTTAATTTTTAAAACTTAATAAGTACAGATTGTTTCGCATAAGGTGGCAAATACCTTCAGGGATTATTCTTTGATCAATTTCCAGTAAAAAATTGTGTGTGAGGAAGCGGGGCGGGAAATAAAGAACAATTAATGGCTTGTAAAGCAAGCTCTCGATGACAACTCAATGTTGCATGGTTTCGAAGTTATAATTTTAATTTTCAGTAAAAAATTGTGTGTGAGGAAGCGGGGCGGGAAATAAAGAACAATCAATCGCTTGTAAAGCAAGCTCTCGATGACAACTCAATGTTGCATGGTTTCGAAGTTATAAGCATTTACAATATTATCTTTTTTTTTTTTGGCAATTTTAGAAATTTTTTAAAAATTACAATAATTCGATGTGATAATTATGTGGTAATATTTTATGTTGTTGTTGAATTTTTTATTGTTACACTATACAGAGTGTCTCGTATCTAAATGCACTACTGCATACCATTGTATAGACTGTCTTGTATAAGGATGGCTGTCTTTTGTATGAGGATGATGTTTACAATTCAGTAGGTTCCGAATTACAATGGCTTGAGAAAATCAATCTTGAAAATTGTTTTTTTTTTTTTTACTTTTTGAAATTTCTAGTATAACAATGTGTCTGTGTTTGATAGGCGTATTATTAAATATGATTTGAAAACCTCAGAAAAAAAGCTTTTTTTATGAAAATATCTAGATTAGCACTTAGATAGAAGACACATTGTGTATTTACCTACTATATTTCATATATATTTACACAATATTTATACTAAGTTTAAGTTGTAATTTTTCTTTTTGTTAACTATACCAACTAAAAATAGTAATTATAATTTTTTGAGTACTTTTTAAAATATTTTTAATAAAAAAATTTTTTTTTCTACTAAAATTGTAAAACTTTTTTCTCGTTATATAAAAAATTTAACCCTTTGCACTATGAGTCATCTCTGGGGTGACAAAAATATTTTTCTCTTAAATTCTGAAGTCACCTATGGCGTGACAAAAATATTTTTCTCTAAAACTCTGAAGTCACCTATGGCGTAACAAAAATATTTTTCTCTAAAACTCTGACGTCACCTCTGCCGTGACAATAAAATTTTTTCTCTAAAACTCTGAAGTCACCTCTGGCGTGACAAAAATATTTTTCTCTAAAACTCTGACGTCACCTCTGCCGTGACAATAAAATTTTTCTCTAAAACTCTGACGTCACCTCTGCCGTGACAATAAAATTTTTTCTCTAAAACTCTGAAGTCACCTCTGGCGTGGCAAAAATATTTTTCTCTAAAACTCTGACGTCACCTCTGCCGTGACAATAAAATTTTTTCTCTAAAACTCTGAAGTCACCTATGGCGTGACAAAAATATTTTTCTCTAAAACTCTGAAGTCACCTATGGCGTAACAAAAATATTTTTCTCTTAAATTCTGAAGTCACCTATGGCGTGACAAAAATATTTTTCTTTAAAACTCTGAAGTCACCTATGGCGTGACAAAAATATTTTTCTCTAAAACTCTGACGTCACCTCTGCCGTGACAATAAAATTTTTTCTCTAAAACTCTGACGTCACCTCTGCCGTGACAATAAAATTTTTCTCTAAAACTCTGACGTCACCTCTGCAGTGACAATAAAATTTTTTCTCTAAAACTCTGAAGTCACCTCTGGCGTGACAAAAATATTTTTCTCTAAAACTCTGACGTCACCTCTGGCGTGACAAAATAGTTATTCATGCATGCGCAATTCTATTATTGTTAGCAATTACTCCAAATAATTATTTCAGTCCTAACACATGATATCAAAACCAGAAAAATTAAATCAGAGTTGGCCGAGAACAAATTAGAAAAACAATTATAGTGCAAAGGGTTAAGTAACTGCATATATAAGTAAAAAAATTACAAAAATGTGTTAACAATTTTTTAACTCAGTAAAATTTTATTGTAAAAAAATGTACAAAAAAAAAAATAAAAAAAAAAAAAAACATTATAAAATTTTTTACAAAATTCTTTCATTTTATGCTCACCTTTTTGGATATGAAAAAAACAAAAAAATAAGAAAAAAATATTTTTTTAAATAGAAACCTTCTAGGAACTCTTGTATAATTTTTGTTTATAAAAATTTTTGTTTTATTGTTTTTCTTCGTCCTTATGTTGTGGTGATTTTTTTTTTTATTAAATTTTTTAACCCTTTTCATCCATTCTTTTTGTATGCGTCTATATATACTATATATATATATATAGTTGAAATGTATATATATATATATATATATGAAAGTTTGTTTGTATATTAATTTATATCTATATATGTAAAATAATAAAATAATGTGTGTCGGTGTACTTAAATTTAGTTTTGTTATTATATTCTATTCAAAAATATTTACCTGATTCATACCTTTGCATATAGATCTCATGTAAATTACAAGATGTAATCCTGGTTGAATGTTAAAGAGATTTTCAGCTATTTTTTTTTTTTCCTCGTTTTCTTTTATTTTTGTTTAGTATTCTTGACGAAGTAAAAAATATCAGTTATAATTTTTCTAGGAAAAAATTTTTTCATTTAGGTTCTCTAAGTTGTTCCATTTTTTTTTTTGGTTATTGTTCGGGGCTGCTTTTTTTTTCTTATTTATTTTGTCTTTTATAATTGAAAAACCTTCTTTTCTTTTTGAAATTGTTTTATAAATATTTTTTAAATATTTTCTGATTATAGAATTTCTCTTCATGTTAAACGCACACATACACACGCACACGTTATATTTTTTATTTACACATAGTTTTAATTGAAATTTTTTACACTATTATGTTTCTTTTTGAGAACAAATGTCATAAAATAAGAGAAAATTTAATAATAAAAATAATTGTATTGTAATTATTTGACTATGCAGAAGAGAAAAAGAGAGACAAAGGGGGGAGGGAAGAGAGAGAGAGAGATAAAGAAAGAGGGAGAAATAATTCAAAAAAAATGTAAGAAAAAGAGTTTCAAAATTTTAAAATTATTGATTTTAGGAATAACGTAATATTGCCGAATCAAAGCGGAGTGGTCCATCGATTATATTTAAGAGAGAGAGACATCAAATCGTATCAGAAATCCGTGCGCTCACCTAGCGTATAAAAAATTATTCAACTGAAAGTGTAGTTTGAACGTTGCCTTCTCCATGATATAAAATGGAAAATCAAACTGAATTAATTTCACATTGTCATTTGAACTGTAATGAAGTATGAAGCTATAATGATAGACAAAAAATTAATTACCAAAACGATTAGTTTTTTTTGAACATTTTAATCGGATTCGGATCGTATTTTGAGGTTATTTATTTTTAAATTCTGATTTAATTTAATATAGCTAGCTACATTTTCTTGAATTAATAATTTGAATTTTTCAGAAAAAAATTGCATACTTTTCGGGGCACATTTTTTATTTTTTCATAAATTTTCAGCATTTTTTTTAAATTTTCTATTACAGATTGAAAAAAATAACATTTAATTGCTATTAAAAATTCATTATATACATATAAATATCATTTATTATCATAAAATTATCTATACAAATATTATTTTTAATTAAATGGTTAAAAAACGGCCTTTATATATTATAACATGTATATTTTTTTATAAATAACCTTGACATATTTATAGAAAATATTATACATATATAGATAATAATCAAAAGTGTTTGTATGTCCAACCAAGTGAAAATAATTTAGATTTTTGTAGAATAATAAATACATATACAGGCATGAATTGACTCTTTTTACAGTCGCATATTAGAAAATTCTTCTTTTATATATGGCCATATTTTTAGAATAAATTTACGCGCATTTTCATATTGTAAGTATTTTTTGTTTTTTTTTCTATATGCAAGTATATTAATAGATTGTTTACTAATATATTTATATAATATATTTTTTCTTTCTTTGCATCTTTAATATAGCTCATATGCATTCCATTATAAATTTCTGTAATTAAAATTTCTGTATATGTAATACGAGTACACGTATATTGAATATTGAATTGTTTATAGGATATTATTTTTAGATATTCATTCATGTTTTGAGTGAAAAAGAGATCCTGAAATAAAAATATAAATAAAAATAATATTAATTTTTTTTTTAGAAAATTCGTATGTAAAATTCAAAGTAATTTAAAATAAAAGGTGAAAAAATTATTTAAAAAAGGCATTTATGATAATTTTAATTGAGATTTTTTTAAAAACGTTGGCGTATCGGGTCTCTTTTAATCATATTTAAGATCTACTGTGATTCTCATTCCCCATTTTATGAATTAAGTGACTCCTTCCTATACATTACACATACTGTGGAAGTGAAACATTCAATTAATTGTCACAAGTTATTTGAGTGTGAAAATTATAAGTAACATAATTATAGGTCAATTCTATTTGAATACAATACCTTGTATGTTGTGACGTCTAGCCAATTATACGGATAATTTCAGATTATGAAACTATGTTGAAAATTTCAGATTTGACTATGGGACAAAGTATAACTTTAAGTTGCCGTATTACCATATTAATTTATGTAAAACTTCAGTACTGTGTTTTTCAAAATACAGTGTGTGCCAAAATACTATTGAAGTTGTATAGCAGGTACCAGAAGAAGCCAAATAATTTCAACGACATTTATCAGACACGTTGGCCCTACAAATGTATTCGTTTGTGTGAAATTTCAATAACACAGCTTTTATAGTTTATGAGATATAACAAAATATATTTTGAAGTTGTATGGCAGCTACCCGTACCAGTATCCCGATCATATCCAATTTAAATAGGGTTCTGGAGCTTACTACAATAAATTTGGTGAATTTAGCTCAATAAGTTTTTGAGTTGTCGCACGGACGGGCGGACGGACGGACAGACAAAGCTAAATCAACACAGAATTCGAGGCTGATCAAAAACATACACTTGAGTCTATACCTCAGAGCATTATTTTTTAGCGTTACAAACAGTAAGCAAAATGTAGTATACCCTTCGAACATGCGTTCGTACGGGTTTAAAAATATGTTCAGTAGAGATTCAGAAATAAAGCCAACAAGACGCTAAATATTGTCTTATTTTTAAAAACAACACATGGTCAACCACAATATTATTAATATTAGTAATCTCTTACTTAAATTAATATTTGACTATACCTATATAATATCCGATAAGTGGCAGGAAATATTTTCATTTATTTAAATATGTATTCATTCGTTTTTTTTTTATTTCATTTTCATTAAAATTATTTTATAAAAGTATATAATATACAATATGTATGTGATACATAGAAAATACAAAAACACCAACCAACATCTCTTTTATTTTATGTAAAAAGAAGAGAGCAAAAAAAAAAAAAATTAATTTTATTTTTCTATTTTCAATAATCCTCATTTATTGCTTACAGGCACGTGTAATAGTTATTTGAATTTGCATATTTATAGGTAAATAGAATTTTCTTTTTATATACCTATCTCTATTTTATTATTATTATTATTATTGTGAATGGATTAAATTTCTAAACCATATAATGATACAATTATGCGTTTGTGTGTGGTATTTATCGCGAGCTCTGTGCTAAATATAATGTAGAGTTGTAAAAGAAAATAATTGAATATGAGGAACTTTTTAATATCGCGATTTTTTTTAGCCCTTTAATTCGGTAAATTTTGTGTTATAACATATGTTTTTCTATTTATATAAAATATATTTAGATCTATGTTATTATGTGTATAAAATATTATACTGGTTCTACATTATTTTTAAAAAAAAAGCAATCCTACATTGCGTAGCATACTTTTAGGATCAAATTTTTTATATTGTTTAATATTTTCTTTGATAATTTAATATTGAGAGAGAAACGTGGAAAATGATCTTTAAATATGAACTTTTATTTTATTATTTTGTATTTTTTGTTTTTTTTTTCAACTTTTATAATATAAAAATTCACTTTTATCTTTAATTTATTCATAATTGAGAAAATATACAAAGTATATTGCAAATATCAAACATTAAAGAAAGAAAGAAGAAAAGTCGAAGTTTCGAAGGAAAATAAATAATTTTGTGATGGTAAGAGACAAGAAAAATAAAAAAAGAGAATAACATTGTATCAAAGAGTACGTTGTAAGAAAATGAAGGAAAAAAGAGAAATTGAATAGCAAAAGTTGGGGAAGCAAGTGAAAAGATGAATTTTGTTTTTTTTCTTGTTTTATTCGTGGAAAAGAATATAAATTTAAATTAAAAACAGAACAAGAAAAAAAATCTTTTTATTTATTTTCGCTCATATTATTTTTTCTGTTTCATGGTTGTATGATCAGAAGAGTATTTTTCGTTTCATTTTTTACGGTTCAATTAACACTATATTTTTTTTTTTTGTTTTTGTGAATATTTGAGCATTCAATATTATGTACAATAATATCACATCTACATCTAACGAAATTTGGAACAAAATAGTTTTAGGTATTAAAAAAAAAAAAATTAGACAAATTTAAAAAAGAAAGTTCTCATCAGCTTCAATAAATCTGTGTGTTCGTTCGTTTACGAAATTTCAAGCAAATTGTAATGGAACTTATGAAAATTTTGAATTTTTACTGCCTTATCTAATATATCCGAATAAGAACTAAGACAACTGAAATGCAGGCAGAGAATATTCTTATTATTGTAAAGATAAATGTCGCTACCTTCTAATTCTACACAATTTTCTATATTTCATGTTAACCAGTAAGTGTGATATGGCTTTCTTCGTACTACTATCGGTCTGTTTGGCTAACACATACCCAAATATAAGAACTCGGAGTCATCTTCTGTTTTTTTTTTTATTTTGACATGGGTCATGCTAATACACATTGTATCATGATTTTTTTTTAATTTTTCAGAAATTTAATTTAGAAACGTTGTGCTTTAGGCTATTTAATTTTTTTTTCGCATATTCATCAGTTAACTGTCTATGTAAGTAGAGGCGTGCGTATACCATTAGCATATTAAAATTTTTTCAATCGTATCGTGATAGTTTATCTAATCTTTTTAGCAGTATGTGCTAAAGTAATGTGCTATCAAGTTGTGTTCTTGATGTTCAAGATGGTGGACAGTATATTGTTTAACTCTTATACCCTAGTTCTATTTGATCGTTTCAATCGCTAAATATGAGGTATTGTTTTGCTCTGTATATTCACATAATACTTTGATCATCTTTATTGTTTTTCAGTATTTCTTGAATTAATTGAGGGGTGCCATAAATGAGCATTAATCGTGTCGAAAGCTTTTGGAATATTAATAAATGTGATGTACATCTGCCAATCCCATTTAATTGTTTACAACATGATGAGCGTTATATTTTTATTGGCCGCTATAAATATTTTCAGTATATATATACATATATATATGTATATATATATATATATATATATATATATATATATATATATATATATATAACTGAATTATATATTTCTGATTGAATTTCACTTTATTTTTTATAAATACTTTTATTTTTAATCTTTCAAATTTTTTATACTCTCATGTACACAATAATTATTTGTTAAATAAAATATTTCCGAACAAGTTGGAACCATTTTTGAGGCTAAATTTGATGTTTTATATCTAAGTATATAATTTTGAAGTAAAAATATATTAAGGATTATACAAAAAACAGACTCAATGATACACGCATAAAGAAATGTGAAAAAAACAACTTTTTTTTTTTGGTATTTTTTTTTCACATACAAAAGCTAAATTTAACTTTATGGCAAATTAAAAGAGTAAAGATAATAAGTATAACTAAAATAAAAAAGAAGAATGGTTATAAATAAATGGTTATTATGTATATATATTTGCCTTATACAAAACCTATATATATGAATATGATTTAAGAACAAATTATATATATATAAATTTTTGTATATATTTTTTGTGTCTCCCATACAGGTGCACATATTATATGATAATATTTATCAAAAGATAAGAAAATGTGAAATAAATAAATAATTGTATATATGTAAAATTTTTAAATGCTTCATTGAATTTCAGTTGAATAAATTTGCATAAGTAAGCATGCATATTTAAGTAAAATAAAATACTTTTAAAGCTTCTTAGAGAACTGAGATAATATTGAAAATGAGAACACAAAAACAAAAAAAAAAAACAGGGAATAATTCCAGGTTTTGATTGAAAGAATTAATTAAAAAAGAAGAAAAAAAGGATAATAAAAAATAAACTCATGCATGAAATATGAAATTTATTTTTTAAGGATCATTTCTACTATCTATAAATACATTATGTATTTTTAAAGTAAATTTTTTCATTTCTTCTAAAAATACGAGTACATAATATTTTTTATAGATTTTCATTTTAAATACATCCAGCTATGTATTCATTAAAGCTATGTATAGACACCTAGCTATCAGGCCATCTAACTCAAAGAGCAAATTAAAAATAAATTCCAAATTTATATGGAGTTTAAATGGAAACGGTGTCGGAATTTATTTATGTGAAGGAATTTGATCAATATTTTTGGCTCTACTGATTCTACACATTTTTTTAAATTTAAAATTTTTATTTCCAAAATTCCGAAAAATTTTCATTTTCATCCGATTTCATCTGAAAAATGCATATGAAATAAAAAATTGCAATTTTTAGCGCAGACAATCTTTCTTGTCTTCCAAATGGAATGGTACTGAATTAGAGAGTAAAATTTTTGAATAAGAAATAGAATTTAAAAATTAATTGAAGAGAAAAGCAAAAAAAAAGTAATAATTATAATCTAGAGGACTTTTAAAGCTATACTAAATAAAATGAGAGTTATAAAGAATAATCAAAAATTTCACAAAAAAATAAAAAAATATTTCAATTAGCATACTTCGAATACAAAACATTAAGAATTGTTTTTGTGTTTTTTTCCGATTCAAAATTTTCGGAAAATAATTTCAGCTTGGAGGCTCACCCTGCGGGTATATATATGGCAATAGTTTATGTATAGATTTTTTATTTAATGGTGAACAATATTTTCCTGTTTCATTATTTCTCAAAATATATTTTTTTTGAGAAAATTTAATTATGCGACAGTGAAATATGGCTGGCGGACACATATCAAACAAATGCCTAAAAATAATATGTTAATTTTTGGCCCAAAACAATAACAAACTATGAATTATAGGTCATTACAAATTAGAATCCTATAAACGTGGGTAAAAAAAAAGACGGTTGAGAGAAAACATAATATGTTATGGAGGCCGAATAATACAGTAGCCAGGCAGATATTAACAGAACTGGAACCATACAGTTAAATAGGCAGTTCCTAATGGAAAATGGTGGCCAGAAATAAAATGCCCAATACAAAACCGAGTGTGATTTAGAGGATTTCTTAAAAATCTATGTGTCCCCCGGGAATAAACAATATTTATCAATTATTTATTCATAATTTTTGGCAATTTTAGGCTTTTAAAATTTGTCGTTCAATGAGATACCAAATAATTTGAGAAGTTAGACGGGCAATAATAAAATGATATTAAATACTGATATTTTATGAAATGAGTTTAAGACCAAACTAAGATCTATATAAATATACACTAAATTTTAAAACAGAAATTCTGAAATTTAATTCAATTGTGAATTTTTCATTTCCTATATTATGTACATATTAAAAATCTGCGGCTATGATTAAATTACATTAAATAATAAAATTTTTTGTATTATGAAAAAGGTTTCCATTGACGAAAATAATATTAGTATATATATATATATATATATATATATAAGATGGGAGAAAATAATGTCAAACAAAATCCAATTTTAAATAAATTAATTTATTTATTCCTTGTATACATATTTTAATAAAATTAATTTTCTTATTTTCTCAGAATATAATGTTGATTTATTAATATGTCAACCTTAATAAAATATTTTATTTTATTATTTTCTTAAATATTGTGTTTTTTTTTTTAAATAGTTTTGTACACAAAATAAATTTGAGTATATATTGTATATTAGATATATATACTAATTATATATTATGCATACCATTTTTAATTGGATTAATAAGGAAATAAATAATTTATGCATAAAAAATTTTCTTTTTCGGAAATTATCCTTTTTTTGTGTTTTTCAAATAACATTTAAAAGAAGCGGCTTAATAGAATTCATATATGAATAAATTATTTATGTAATAGAACATAATATGTGTATAATATAGATCCAGAAGATGCTAAATGGATTATTTGAATTAACCGTTATCTTAAAACAGGTTTTCTTTGATATTTTAAGGTAAATATAAAGAGCACAACAAATCAGTGAAGTCTCAAATTTTTACATTGTACTAATTCACATTTTAATTTGTTATATAGAATCTTTAAAAAATTACAAAATCTTTTCATATACTTCATATAGAAAAGAGGATAGGGAACAAAAACTTCTAAAACAATTACATGTTAAAAATTTAGATAAAGAAGAAAAAAATTCAGTCCTCAGAATATATAAGGAGATAACAACTTTCTCATAATAACTTTTATGATCAACATATTAAATTTACAGGACAATACACCAGTATACATCAAAAATTACAGACTATTCCAAATTCAACTAAATGAAATTCAGAATAAAGTAAAAGAACTTATTAGAAATGGAATAGCTGAACCATCAAATAATCTAAATAATTCGCTACTACTTGTTGTACCCAAAAGATAATCTGATGACGACAAACAATAGAGATTGGTTATTGATTATCGACAATTAAACAAAAAGATAATAGACGACAAATTTCCGATAACATGCTTAGATGATGTTATGAACAGATTAGGTAGATCAAAATACTTTTCCACCAAGCACCAAAAGGAACAGTAATTATAAAAGCTGCATATTTCCGGTACGTAGTTCCTATAGACAAGGCTGGATTCTCACTTTATTTTTAAATTTGTCACGCTCTTATCATCGAGTGTATCAATCTTACATATTATATGGCTATTACATACGTTTCTCTAATATCGCTTTTTTTCAAAAACTATATACCTAATTTATCTTAAAGAGCTCTACGTGATGTAACCTTATATAGTTATTAAACCAAAACCTATATATTAGAATAAGTTTTGGGCTTTAATTATTAAAATAAAATTGTTCCACACATTATATGATAGTTTGATCATTTTTATATGTGAAAGCATCTTTTAATCTTATATGACAATGAATTGTGAGTATTTCTTCTCATACAAATTGTATTTTGATTGATTATTGAAAAACACGAGTCTATCAATTGTTCTTAGGTATTCAAAATTTTTTATCTTATTAAATTTAAATTAAAAAAAAAATATTTAATTTTAAAATTATTCTCGACTACTTTTGGCGCTAGTATAGCTTATAGAAAGTCTATTTGTACAACTTTTTTTAAAATATCAAAAAATTTTAGGATATTTGTTTGTTCAGAAGAATATACATAAGATTGATTATTGTATAACATACAATAATATGTGTTTATAAAATCATTTCTATACAGGGTGTTTTGCAGAAGGTGGCAAATAATTTCAGTGATGATTCTTCGATCAATTTTCAGCATCAAAGGACGGGGGAGAGGGGGCTACAAATATACTCGTTTTTTACTTACAACATGCCAAAAATGCATATTTCATACATTTCATACAAATCCCAAATTATACATACTTAAACTAAAAGAATATTTGTGAAAGTTGTTTGTATGAAAAATGTATACGAAAAATGCATTTTGGGCATACTTTTTAAATACATTTAACACGTTTTACTGGAAAGACTATGAAAGATAGATAAAAATGTTATATGGGTTAACATTTAGCTTTCATCGTAGCACACCGAAAAAAAAAACAAAAAAATAATAACAAAAATTTTTGAGAAATTTCAAGTTTTTTAAAAAAATTAAACAAAAAAAAAATCGAATTTGATGAGCTGTATCTATAAAGCCATGGCTCAAACAAAATTAAATGTAAGACTTAAAACAAAGAACAATCGATCGTCTGGAAAACAAGATGACTTATGTTGTATGGTTCAGAAGTTATAAGCATTTATTTATATACAGGTAAAGTGCGGAACCTTTTTTGTTCAACGGACTGTAGCTCGAAAACGAGTATATCTGCACCTCCCCATTCCATTTTTTTTTCTGGAAATTGATTAATGAACTATCCCTGAAACTATTTTTCACCTTATGCGAAACATCCTGTACATGTATATATACAAGAATATATATGTATATGTATAAGAAATATATTGTAATCTTTGCTTTTAAATTCTTATATACGCATTTCTTTTAATGTAAAAATCATTTTGAATTTTATTACTTTGTTTATTCACATATTGTACTTATCCATACATACATATATATTTGTTTATATAATAGTTATATGTACATATCCTTTATTTTCTAACATCTTAAAATTTGAAAATATAAAAAAGAAATAATTTGTGAAAGCTAGACAAAAACAAAATAAATTTTATTTATTATTAAAAGAAAATTGTAATTTATTTTAGTTAAAATTTGTTTTTTTTTTTTATTTATTTATTTTGATATTCACTATAATATTATTTTGAATTCTCTCTTATAATACAAACATATATATACATACATTATATGAAATTATAATGATAAATTATATTTTGTAATGTAAGAGTTTCACACATTTACAACATATACACACTTATAATAATGATAGATATACACATATAATAATGCCCAGATTGAAATTATAAAATGAAAGAAATAAGAAAAATTCTTGTAAAAGATTAATTTGTTTCTTGTTTTCTCTTAAATAATAGAAAAAAAAATAAATTTAAAAGAATTAAGCATAAAATTATATTTCGATAATTTTTGAATTTCTTATTAAAGTACCTTCGCTACATAATACGAGTATGTATTTTGGTTTCATAAAAGTTTTAAGTGAAACATTCTAGATATTCTGTGAATTAAGGATTTTCTCACATAATTTTTTTTGTGGTAACTTTGAAATGAATTGAAAAAAATGTACTATATACAATTATATACCATTATAAGCCATTGTATACTATTATGCATATACTATTATATACCATTAGATAACATTATATACCATTATATATTATTACATACCATTTTATACCTTTAGGTACCATTATATACCATTACATAACATTATAATACATTATATACCATTACATACCATTGTATACCATTATATACAATTATATACCATTATATAACATTATATACTATTACATATCATTATATACCATTATATACCATTATATTCCATTATATACCATGATATACCATTATATATTATTATATATCATTATATACCATTATATACAATTGTATACCATTATATAACATTATATACCATTATATAACATTATATACCGTTATATACCATGATATACCATTATATACCATTATATAAGATTATATACCATTATATACCATTATATATATTTAAAGTAATTTAAGGCTTCATAGAGTTAGTGATTAAAACTTTCATATTCTACGGCTGTTCTCGAATCTATTACACTTTGCACTAAAATCTTATTTATCGTATTATTTGTTTTCCGAAAACACCCAATAGTATTTAAGGTGTCCGGACCTTATCGCACTTCGCACTTTATTATCACATATTTTTATTCCGGAAAATACGAAAATGCGATTAATAGTGTGCACTAAAATATTTTCGGGAAAGTGTTAGTGTGAATAGCAAATGTGAAGTCGTTCGATCGCAATTGCGAATATAGGCTACAATCGGTTAATGCGAATATAGGCTATTTGTAGGTTACAATCGGTTTGCTTTTATTATATTAAATTACATAGAAATATTATTAATTTAACAATAAATATTTTAATAATAAATTTCAAGAAAATTAAGGAAATAAATTGTTTTTTTTATTTTTGATTTTTTGTCCATAGTCGTTTTAGAACATTTTCGCTGACAAATATTTTCAAATTCACTATATTTTCTAAGAAGAGATGGTACACGTATTAAGTAATTTTTCAAGAAAAAAATTTTAATATTACTTATACAAATTTTAATATTTTATATTTTCAAGGATTTCAATTAATTTGAAGGACATTTCATTTTATATTCTTATTTTTGTTTTCATTCTCTTTAAAAGAAATTTCAATAAGACGTCTAACAAAAAAAAATTTTTTTCTCCAAAGAATATTTTTATTATTATTTATGATAATTTATAATAATATTATAATATAAAGAATAATTAAAAAAATAATAAAATGTAATAGAAAATAATTTCAATAAATATTTCAATTTTAAATAAGAAATTTCAGTAATAAATTGTTAATTATTAAAAAAATTATTTTTATTTCTTTAATAAAAATTCATTTTATATCTGGTATTAAAATTCAATAAAATTTTTATAAATAATCATAAACAAACATTTGCATATTTTTGTTTTGATGTAAAAAAAAAATTATTAAAAAATAATTTACAAAAAATTGGAAAAGTATAAAGAATATCCTTTATATTAGAACGCATAATGTTTATTTGATTTTAAAATAGTATGGGTCCAGTGTATTGATTTGGAGCACAAAATGCTATCCACAACAAATTTACATATATTTATTTTATGTAAAAATTATTAAAAATTAATAAAATCAATCAATATTACATTTCAATAGGAAAACCGGTTTTCGTTTATTTGTAATTGGTTTTTTACTTATTAATTAATAAAGTATTAGAAAATTTTAATTAATAAGTCCTCTACTTCAAATTAACTCCTCTATTAAATTCAAATTAATTCAGTTATCTAACGCTAGGGAAAGGAGCGAAAAAGAACTTTCCTGCTTCAGTTTCTCTGAAACGGTTGAAACGGGTGTGTTTTCAAATTTCTTAAAATATTTAATAATTTTTCTAGATGACATTTTTGTAAATTTGTAAATTAATTTCTAAAAAAAAAATTTTTTTTTCCATAGTTATATCCAAGTATAGGTACTTGGATTCAATTGTAACCATTCGGTTATATTTTTGCCTTAAATTTGTCGTGGATACAAAGATAATCAAATCTGCTGAAATTCCGAAATTGGCTGCATTTGAAAATTTTGCTAAAAAATTATTATTTGCTGGCTTTAATAAATCTAGTTCCACATTTGTTAGAAGAAAGTAAGAAAGATTTCTCTGTATTCAAATCAAGAACATTTAGACAAGAATGTACCGCAGAAACATTTTATTCTAAGCTATAGTTGCAATACAAAACGCATGGGTTGTACATATTTGTTTTTAAATTTGTCCTCTTTCATGATAAATCTTATGTCTCTACCATAGAGTTCACTGAATCTCAACTTTAACAATTAAAATGCAATATATATTATGTTTTTTTCTTTAAAAAAATTACCAAGTAATGAGACTTGCATTGATGATTAAAGTAAATTAACATTAGTTGTGAGTTAATCTATACGAAATAAAACGACTTAGTATAATAATTCTATACTTTACGAGGCTAGATCATTTTGGATACATTTTCGGATCCTCAAAATTGGATACATTTTGTTTTTGTGAATTGGGAACCCTGCAGTTATATACCTGTTTTCCCTCAATTAACGAGAACATGTTAAATGTGAAAAATATTCTTAATTCAAACATTTTTTTAAGAGAGTGTCATCATCTTAATATTTTAAAGATTTTTTTCATTAAAAATTTTTCATAACAGTTTCGAAATGTATAGTTAATCTTCCGAATTTTGGAAAACTTTTTGAAAATTTTTGAAAATGAAAGACGGACATATACAACACTTATAATAAATGAATAAGGAAGAGAAAAATACTAAAATTTTTGGAAATTTTTTTTGAATTGCATTGAAAATATTTACTGATTTTAAACAAGGATTTTGGTTTTTACATAAAATTTGTATAAAATTTTAATATTTTTTAAATATTTTTTTAATTTTATACAAACATACAATGATTGATACAAAATTATATTTACAGCAAAATGTCTGCATACATAAAAGGATATAGACAAATTTTCTGTAATTGATTGATGACAATGATTACATATGTACATATTTGTGGTGATAAAAGAAATTTATACAAATATAAAATCTTTTGTAATGGTATATTTTTTATATGTATGTATATATGTATAGTAAAATTACTTAATACAATAAAATACACCTATTTGCATAAAATATTTTAACAGGATCTTAAAATTATTATACTTGAATTTTTTTTTGAATAGGAATATTTTATTATTTTTCCCCTTTTTATCTCCCCTAGTTCATTTTTCACCATATATCTGAAAATCTGCGTTGATTGCCTCATATTTTAAAATTCTAGAATAATTTTAGTTAAAACTATTATTTTTTTTCTTCTCCCTTCTAGTAGGTTTTATTTTTCTAAACAAAATATTTGCAAAAGATTTTTCCCATAAAATTTTTTACATGTAAACCATGTATGTATGTATATGTGTGAGATATAGAAAAATTATGTAAAATATGGAAGAAATTTCGGTTTTATTTTCTTGAGTGTTGTTTTACTTTTAAAAATTTTTTTTTCTAAGAAAATTTCATTTCTGTTTAATCTTTCAAAAAAGAAAATAACAGCTTGGTAATAATATGACAGAAAAATACTTGAGAGGAAAAATTTTTGACATTTTCTTTTTTCAAAATTTGACTCTTGAAAATTGACAGTTTTATATAAATGTCAAAATGCAGACTATATTTTATAACTGATTGTGTGAATTTTTATTTTAACTTTAATGCTCAATATAGGTAAACTAAAAATTTTTTTAGTGTATAAAAGGGGGGGGGGGGGCGGTGTTAGTTATTTTTATAAAAGGTGTCAAATATCGATATATTTTGTAAGATTGATAATATTAGGTATCTTCAGAAATGATGGAAATATATATTGCGATATATAAAGAAAATTGCTGTATATTTTTGGAATCACAAACTTTACTTACTTTTCGCAGTATAATAAATTTGGTATAAATTTAGAATAGCCAAAAATATATTGCGTATTTATCACATTTTGTTCTTGCAGTGTTGCATTTGGCGGTTACTGTTTTTGCAGCATTGCATTTATAAAAATTTCTATTGTATTATTGATATTTTGTTGCTTTCTTCCTTATCAAAATTTAGTCAGAGTAAAAGTTTTCATAATTTTTTTAATAATCTCGGGGAATTTGTTTTTTTATAATGCAAATTAAAATTTATTTTTTCATTACATTAAAATGTCAATTATCAGCTAGTTTATTCTCATTAAATTTATGAAGGCCAGACTATTGATGCAGTGGTTATAATTATATATTAATATACAATACTTATAGTTTACAAGTAATTTTCATATATTCATAATATTCAATATTTAAAAACGCGTTTAAAGTTTTGCAAAAGGTTTTTTTTTGCCACAGCCTATTATCATATATTGGCAGAATCTGTGAATTCTCAGTGATCAGAAAAAACACTTAAAATCGCTCTATCTCTTCTAGTTTAGGTAGAAAAAATCCTTAATCTTAAATATTTGATATAAAGTAAAAACTACGGCAGGCTAGTCACCTACCTAAGTTAAAACTCTATGACGCAATGAAACTTGGGCATGATTATCTATGATATCATGCACTAGTCCCATGCTCCTCCTAGGAGTGAAAAAAAAAAAAAAAAAACAATATTTTATGAAGACTTCATCAAAACCGATGACAATTCTTGTTCAAGTATGGTATTTATTCCCTTAACTTATTTCAATGGTATTTATTCCCTTAACTTATTTTGGTCGACACCATGTAAAGACCATTCCGAAACTTAGTATAGAGTTACAAAATTCCTATACAATTTAAAATTATTAAAAAAAATTAAATTTAAAAATATCTTTTCGGTTCATTAAAGTTCTTATTTTATAAAAATTAAAAAAAAATTGCGGTTATAAGTTTTATCAATACAACCTTCTATTATTAATGGTTGTGCTCGTGGTTACGTAAAAAAAAAAAGGGAAAACTCAAAAACTAACCAAAAAACCACATACTTAACAAATAAATTAAAATATTTTTAATAATAATTTTAAATTAAAAAAAAGGAATAGATATTTTTGACCTTTGTTACATAAATATTAGACTACGCACTTGCTTGCATCATAATAATCTTGTAGATTCTGGATGAATAACTCAAAATACCGGCCGGATAAAGAGAAAAACTAACATTTCCATGAATTTTAAAATTAAAAATTATTATTTGTTTTCTTTTTTTTAATACCTTCAAATTTAATAGTTTCAATTCAATAAGAAGTTACAAAAGATGACGGATATTAGGACATGTAATGATTTATTAGTACATTTTAATTACAATATGTACACATTTATTAATACAGTATATAGGATGTATACTGTATCATAGAAACTATATAAAAAAATATTATATAATAAAATATTTTTAATTTAAATAAAGGCAAACATTCTTTTGTCCTAAAAAATAACTAAGGGCTTGAAATTTTTTTGTCATAATTTTTTGCTCCTTTTAAAAGAGATTAAATAAGTTTTTATGTACTTTATATTATATGTAGTAAAAAAATTTACTTTTAGTTTCTTTCTTCCAAAAATTAGACGACCGAAAATAAGAGTAACTTTTGACTTAATATGTAATCCTTTATATAAGTAATTTTTCTTTATACGCATACATTGAGTGTGTTTATATATTTAGCTTTGTATTTATTATGGTAATTATATTGTAAAAAATTAAAAATCCTTAAAAAGTACAAAATATACACATGCCATATATGTAAGTGTAATCTCCTATAATGTTATGCTGCTTGTACGCATATTTTAAATAGAAAGTAAAACAACAATTTATTGCATAGCTATATAAAATTTTTTTTTTGGAAAAAATTATGAGAAATTTTAGAAAATATCTTTTTGTGAAGGAGGAAGATAAAAGCAACACCTAAATCTATGCAATTATTTTGCAACTACAAGAGATTTATTAAATATTGACTAGTATAATTCCAATTTTTTAGTAAATATAAATTCCAATTCCAAATTTCAATTTTAATTTTCAAAAGTGTTCTTCAAATTAGTGGAAATACAAATTTTTGAATACATGCCATGTCCAATTCATATAGGCAATTTGTAAATTTCCTAAATGGAAATAGACAGATATACATTTTGCATTTTCCAAAAACAATAAGTAAACATTGAAGCGCTTCAATTTTGAATTGGATTCTTTCAAATTAGGCTTTATTCGAAATTGGTTTTGAATTTATTCAATAAATTTAGGTTTAAATTTTCGGCTTAACATTGCCCTCTCTTGCGCGCTTCCTTCAAATCTGTACACGTATTTTGAATATGTTAGGATTTCGTTTTGAAACCGTGAAATATTATTATGTCCTTTCACAATTTCGATTGCCGGTACAGGGTTCTGTTTTCCTATCAATGAACGTGAGATCAAAGCGGTTCGATAATTGAGTCGGGTTTAAACATTTGGCACGCGGACCAGGTCAGGATGGAATTGGGTGTGGGCTCGGGTGTACATGGTGTCTATTCGGACATGCGTTTATATATGAGCCTGGACCAGTATTATACGATATTTCAAGCCGAAATACATTCAATAGAGATCTTTCTGGGAGTCAACTTATGAAGGTGATATAAAAATCGTACCATTTATGGTACGTACATATGTCGGACAGAAGGGCGATGTTACTAGCATTTTGTCGGTTCATGTTACATTCAAGCTGTACTGGAGCTTTTTGCACTCGTGGCATCGGCAAACAGGGTCACGCTCATTTGGATGACTGACTGCAATGGCAACGAGTGATGTAGAACTGGCTCTAAACGGCCGCTACCTTTCTGTAAATATTATGTGTACAGTTTCTAGTTCTGTTTAATATACATTTTTATGATATCCTTAATTTTTAGAGCTGAATTTTTTTTATTGTCCTTTTTTTTATTTAGCTGTATAATATGCATTATATGCCTATCGTATAATATCTATATTTATCAATTTGAAAATTTATCACCTAAAAAATAAAATGAAATTTTTCTTGTATTTATATTATTTAATCAAATTTATGGTTCAATTCAAGTAATTTATATGCTTACCAATATATAGGGACAAAAATAAGCTAACATTTAAATCTATTATAAATTTTAATTATATAATGTAGCATCAGTATTTGCATTATATAAAAGTTTTACGTATAAATAATGATTTTAGTATAGCAATACATCAGAATTAAGTATTATTTAATTTATTGATTTTATGCGGAAATTCTATTAAAGGTTTTAATTAATACTAGGATATTTAAATTTAATTTCTATTTTCTGTTATAAAATAAGTCCTCTATTATACTCGTGTAATAATATTATTTATTAGATATTTTTATCTGAATTTATTTCGGGTCTCCGAAATTTATAGTTTTTTGTCAATATTGAAATGTTTATACAATATACTCGTAATATAATGTGTATAGGTATGAGAAGAGAGAAATCGTTGAATTGTAAGTAGTTTTTTTTTATTGAATCGTATAAATGATAATGTATATTATGTATTTGTTGAAATTGATAATAAGATTACTGCATAGTATTTATGATGAATGGAATTGAATGGAGAATATTTTCTATATGTACGAAAATTTAATTTTTTAAATTTGAAGTTGTAAATTTCAGTCGAGTTTAATTGAGTTAAGCTGAACTATAATAAGATTTAATAAAGCTTACTACGAGTATTATTTTTGAAAAAATTTTTATCGTTAGCTGCAGAATATATAGATTATATAGCTCTATCATGAATTCCACTCGTAGAATCCTACAAATTACGAACATAACTACGAAATTATAAATTGCTAATCGCAGTATCATTTTTCGAAGTGTCTATATGAGTATTTTATTTCAACTATCATTAATTTATTTATATTTTCTAGTTGCTACTTCAATAAACAACTTTTATACAAAAGAATATTTTTTAAATAATATCCTTTTGTTTAAAATTTTTGCAGCTTTTTTTGTTTTTTAAATATTGTCGAAATAATTATCGAATAAATTTTTTTTGGTAATATAAATTAATTTCCTTTCATGGTAGCTGTGGAACAGTAAATCAAACTCAAACAATTAGTCTGCTTAAATTGCTTGGTACGTGTAATTATTTTTTTCGTAGATTTTTGAGGTTATGATTAATCAATTACGAATATTTGGAGCTTATGATTACTCCATTACGAATATTTGGAGCAGAATTTTAGTAATTCATAATTGATAATATGATATTCGTAATTATTTTCCGAATTTCAGAGCTACGAACAAATAATCATGATAGAGCTGATTGTGTGATATATTTTGTATTCTCGGAATAAAATTAACAACACTAGTAAAATTTTAGGCAGTTGTTGCTTCTAACCATACAAATTTCGGTTATATCCTATTGTTATATTCATTTTTTATTGCTAACAATATACTTATGATTACATAATATGGTATTAAATGCTACTAGCGCTCCTAACAAATATTTCTTTTTACATATCTATAATAATTATTGAGCTTAAATTTTAATTTAATTTTAAATCTAATAATATAATAAAATTTAATTATCTTCTTATATAGCTAAAATAATAAATTATTTAGATAACTTAACAAATCTTTTAATAAATTACAATCTTGTAAGACGCTTTATTTAAATATATACATACATATATATATATATATATATATATGTACAAATTTAGTTAAACATGATGATGTACATATAAAATTATAATAAACTCGAACAAATTTTAAAATCATTACAAAGTAAAAGAGGTCCTTTTTTTGAAAAAAAAAAAAATCTGTAAACTACGTTCATTTTAATGACTCTAAAAAATTTATTTTTTTTTTTTTCTCTCTAAATCTTTTTTACTCTTCCGAATTTATTATCTAAAATGGAAGCGCTTAACCATATTTATCTATACAAAAATATATATTTATAATGTATTAATTACATATTTGTGTACATTATACACGAGTTTATATTGAAATATAAACTATATCATTACATATATATATCATATATATATCATTACATATATATATATGTGTAGACTATCTATGTATATATATATATATCTTTAAATTTATATCTCTTTATTACCCTTTTCTTTCTTTTTTTTAATCTTTTATGTAACAGTTAACCTAATTTCCCACTCAAATTCAAAAAAAAAAAAAAAAAATAAAACGAAAACACAAGTCAACATTAAAAACATTAAACCAGCCAACTAACTTTGATAGCACAATACATTTACGCTCAAAATTACTGTTTAATTAAATGGCAAAATGACAAAAAAAAAAAATTTTGCTCATTATTGTCGTGATAAAAACATGCTGCTATTTTTTTATTCTTTTTTTTTTTTTTTTTTTTGCGTTGGTAAACAGAACAATAAAGGTAGAAAAAGATTGCCAACGGTCTTTGAACCTGAGACCCTTCAGTCAAACAACCGATTTAAGAACCACTGCACTATAGGTCAGATCAATAGAATTCAACTTAATTTGCTTTATTTTGAATCGATAATCAAATATTTGAGATATTTAGCACAAATTAAGTATAAATTAATCATTATATAGTTTTTGCAAATCAATAGTAGAGAGGGGCGCAGCACCTGTATATCCGCGCGAAGCCCATGCACTAGGCCAACGGAAAAGACCCATTGGCAACTCCCAAAACCAACACAATCCGACCCACCAGACCCCCAATCCAAACCAGCCAACCTCCCTGGCGGAGCCCAAAAGCCGCGCGAGAGACACCCCGGATAGGCCATCATAAAAATAAGTCCCCAGCACACGTTTTCTCTTTCACATTAAAAACGGACAAGCACAGAGAACATGCTCCATATCCTCCACCTCCGCCACATCCCGACATTCACGACATACACCCGTTGTAGCGATTCCAAGCCTCCTGGCCATTTACCCCAAAAGACAATGTCCTGTCAGTACCCCCAGCAGTGTGCTGAGATCAGCTATTCCATACCTCAACAGCATTCTCGTCCTCCTTTTGTACCTGATAGGCTGCATTGTTTTGGTCACCCTACACGTGTAAGCTTCCGCCCACAAGACCCCACTCCTCCTCCTAAACTCACCATTTATGACGACCCATCCACAATGTCAGCACTCCCGGTGCAAATTACTAGTTTAAAGTTTAATCACTTGTTTCAAGAGAGAAATTTCGTACTTGCTTTCTATTTTTGCAAAAAAACGGCATTTCCTATTATCACAATTTGATTATTCTTTAAACGGCAACCCTTATAATATTTTATATATAAATACAATAAAGAAAATATGTAGATGTTTTTTAACACCTTCCTGTGCCAAAAAACAAGCTTTTGTTTTTTCTTATTTTATTTTTCGATATTATTTTTTCTCTTTATCCTTTACAAACTGTATAGATGATCTAATTTTTGAATGAAATGTATTTGTTGTGTATAAATATTTTCTGTTGTTTGTGAAATAATGAATGTTAAAAAAAATTTTTTATAAAATGATTAAATTTGGCACAGTTTCTATTTAAACATATTTTTAATTTTATATATTATATATTTGTACATTAAACACATATATATAAATATTCAATAAAGAAGAATAAAATAAAACTGATAACAAATATTTATGCCTTTATGATGTTATGTACATATATAAACAGTATGTCCAGGAGTCGTAGTACTTATGAAATAAGAAGATAGAATAAGCAACAAAAATGAAATACATGAAAATGTCAATATTCCAACAATCGGGGGTGCAAAAAGAGAAAACAATTTGTAAATTTTAACTTAAAAGTTTGCAATATGAAATGTCAATTTACAGTTCTTCATTTCATTGATGACACAGTAATTGTTCCCGTATCCAAAATGTATCTTAAAACAAAGAAAAAATTAGCAATCAAATTCAATTACTATACTATTAAATTTTTTTTTTGTTATCGCTTAAATATCGCTTTGAAATTCACCCCTAAATTTATGCAAAACTATGCTCATAAATTAGAAAATTATTTAGTTGTTAACACCCTGTATAGAAATTTTATAATAAATGACTGGGCGTTAAACCACAAAATGTTGGTTAACCCAAAAATTATAATGATCTTTGGTATTGTATGTACACTTAATGAGTTTGGTAATAACAAAATAATATTCATGTTTCTATTAATACATACTTAAAATTATTCTGTAATTTATGTATATATATATATATGTATTTAACAGTCGCATAAAAGAGACACTTATTGAAAAACTCAAAACAGAAAGGATATTTAATATTTTTATATAGTTTTCATATTACACTTAAAATATTTTTTTTTTGGTGGTAATTTCTTCCTTTTTTGTGTTTTTGTTAATTAAATTTTATTGCGTCTCTAAAAATTCATCATTGAAAGATTTTAAAGAGGATAAGTAGAATCTGGTGTTATCCATTAACTTTAAATATTGCGAATCAATATAAATTTCAGAGGTGATGAGCTACTGAATGTAAAAAAGGATGATTATCTATTTTTATATAATATCATAATTATTGTAGTCAGAGTTTAGGGACTGCTATTGAATTTTCAGTTTCACTACTTTAAAAATATGTTGATATTTATAGCTAACAAAGATTTAACTAAAAATTTTCCTTCTTTATGAAAAACACTTTTTATTTTTACAACATATTAAGAAAATGTAAGGTCGATTTCTTGTATTATCGCGTAATATATGAGTCATGTAAAATTGTGTAACTCAAGTTGTGTAACTCAAGTCGTTGTCTCGTTTCATAATAGTGTAATACATATACTGCCGTCTAATATAGGATTTGACGCAATACAATAAATGCTTATAAAAATAATTATTATTATTGAAAACATCCTCATAAATATTTTGATTTGAAAGGCTTTGTATGAAATACATAACAAATTTTTCATTAAAATTGAATTCATACAAGTGAAAATACGCCATTGTATAATTTTCATTAAAATATTTCATACAAAGGCATTATAAATATTTAAAAGCATATATAAAATTTATTTCATAATTAAATTTAAAAAATTCCATAGAAATTCTTAATAAAAATCTAAAATTTTAATGATAATAAGTAAATTTGATTTAATGAATTTTATTGTGAAAAAGAAATTTATTCTCAAATTTTTTTTTTACTAAACAAATTTTAATAATAATGAAAATATTCTCCTGAGCTCGAAATTCAAAGGAAAAGGACTTAAAAAAATTAGTGAAATCAATAATTGTATGCAGATTTATTACTCAATTTATTTTCTAATTCTATTAAAAACCAAATAATTTTTCTTGCTAATTGAAAAGTCCGTGTCCGGACCCCAAGATGCAGATGTAATGGAGTTGAAGCTAATTTAAAACGAAACTACCTTCAATACCTTCTTACAATATCATATACTTGCTGAAGCTTTAAGATTTTTATAAAATTTCGAAATATTTTATATAAAAAAAAAAATTGGAAAATCAGAAAATCAACCCCCGTAATTTATTACAGTTATTAAAGTCAAAGTATAAGTTAGGAGAGATATTGAGAGTCACTCATTACATATCTCTTCAACTATCCGATAGAAGTAATCCATCTCCCTGAACACACCCAACAAATGTCCCTCCTCGGTCAACCTTAAAAGTTCTTCTAAGACATTTAATCGGTCCAATTTTTATGCTCCGTAACACATTCTTTACAATCTTAGGTTGTTAGGATCAACTCAAGTGACTGACGTACAAATAACGCCTACAAAACATTTTTTTTTTAATAAAACTGCTAATATTTCGGAAGAACAATTAATTAAAAATTTTGATCACATCAGTTCACATCGAATAGCTAAGAAGCTCCTGGAAAATTACAACCAGCGGTTCTTTAGGGAAATAATGGGGTTCGGCAGGAATCAGGTGAGAACTCCTACCGGTATCTGAACGAAGCATTTTAGGCTTAAGGGGTCACTTTAAAAGGCTTGGCCAAAAAGATGAAGCTGTTTGCAGGTTTTGCGGATGAATCCTTGGCACACCTTCTAAGGGAATTCAGGGTCCTCGCCCTTATCCGAAGGAGATACGCTACGTGTTCCTTTCGACGGAGCTGCGATCTACCTGGTCTTCAAAGCTGCCCGAGTTCATCAGGAGGGTGGATCTTGATTGGATGTTGTAGGGCTTTATCCCACATCTAGTTGGAGGGGCACAATAAATCTATATATTCTGGTTCTGGACCTCTTCTTTGCAATCTGCAATCTACAAATAAGTTGCTTGAATAATCGGCAGAAAATATCCATTTGTTTTATAATTTATTATAACACTTTTTTCAAAAAAAAAAAAAAAAAACTTTATAAATTTTTTCTTTCAGTCTCCATAAAATGTATTATGATTAATATTAAATGAAATTCTTCATTCGTTTTCTACCCATATAACACATTTTCTGATATTGGAAAAGTTTTACATAAATTTTTTTTTGTTTTTTTACCTTTTATATATTTTCTTTTCTTTTTTTGTATATTAATTTCTCATATCTGTTTTAAAGTCGAATTCTTTTCTTAGAAATTATCATTGAGAATTATGACAGAACTTTTTAATCCTTAAATTAATTTTAATATAAAATGAGAAGACAAAAAAATATAAAAAAGAAAAGAAAAGTAAACAAAAAAAAAAAAATTATTTTCAAAGCCTTTAATTTCTTTTTTCTACCTTTGCAATTTTTCGTATCCTATAGTATTTTATTATTAGGTAATGACGCAATATTTATTTAAAATAAAATTTTATCATACTTCGAATTACATAATGTAGGTATATTTACTATAATTATGTATATAATGGTTATGCGTGTCTGTTTCTGAATTTATCATAATTTTTCTGTTGTTTTTTTTTTAATTTTCATAAATTTTAACTGAATTTTCGTAATAGAAATAAATACAAACAAAAGAAGAAGAAGAAGAAGAAGAAAAAGAAGAAGAAGAAAACCAAATAGCTGTTGTAATTTTTATTCTTTATGTTCAATATAATAACGGAATTTCTCCTGTATACCAACCACACCTACATAAAATTTTTTTTTTTCTTTTATTTCATCATTAACATTAGAAAATAAAAAATAATTGAGAAAAACGAAAACAAAAACAGAAATTGAAAATGTCCTTATAAAAAAACCAAACCCAAATTTCGCTATTAAATTTACTTACACGTACCGCGTATTATAATTTCTATTTACATATATACATATATGTACAGGAATATTTTATCTTATTCCAAATATTTTGTTTTTAGTATGCTGGATGCTTTTAAAATAATTTTTTCCAATTTTACAAATATTCCCTATTATTTTTATATTGTTGGTTTCCTGACATTCATGACTCCAGCTCAAATTTATATCGGATTAATATTGTATTTTAAGAGAAAAATGTTTTTATTGTATTTCAATGTAGGCCGCTCTCTGAATTTTCTGCAACTAAACAAGTTGTGTACATTTAGTCACACTGAATGCAAATGAAAAATTTCTAATTTTCTTTCGCTTCCTTTAAAATTTTAAAAATTATATTAATTATAATAAATTTTATTATTGAATAAAAGCTATTATCTTTAAATTTATTCATATAGCATTAATTAAATTAAAATATTTGGTATATGCTTAAATTAATTTGTGAATTTTCTAGATGGAATTTTTGCATGGAACATATGATTTTTGAATGAATTTAATTAAATAATTTTCTTTGAGAAATTTTGAATTTCTTATTTTCTATAACAAATTTAATTATGTCGTTTAATACGAATATATTTGTAAATATTTCACATTGTCACAGTAGTTTGGCTGCATTGATAAAAAAATATAATGTCATTGTTATACTTGTAGAAAGTGTGTAATTGTAAGTAGCGTGTAAAATTAGCAGAATAACATCGCCACAGTTGATTGTTTCTTATAATACCATGAGCAAGGAATGACTTTCCAGTACTTTCTAATTAATAAATTTTTTTAATAGTATAAAAAGTTAACATTTGACATGATCTTAATAATTTGCAGAAAAAAAAAATTTGACACTTAGTAAAAATTTGCTTTGTGCCATCCAAATACCCAAAAATGATCACCAGTTAATTTAACGGTAATAACCAGAACTCAAATATCAAATTTCAAGAAATTTTCAGCCCTGTTTCCGAGCCCTGATCTTTCGAAAAAATTTATTCTTTTAGCACTCCCAATTGATATCTTACACTTCACGGAAATTGATTGATAACTTCTCTTTATCGCTTACAAAAAACTGCAGTTCCCGAGTTCTGACATATCCCAAAAGTTGATAAATCCGTGCAATAGTAAAAAAAAAAAACCCACATATAAAATTTCACCAAAATGAGTTCTGCCGAAATTGAGATAGACGCGTGTACACACTAACCTGGAGACCAACATCATTCTAAAAATAGTTTTATTTACGTTTCTGTACTATGGAAAAGTGCGTTCAGACCGAACACTTGACATCGGAAACTTGGTGCCATCACAAAATTTGCTATTATTGAATGCAATGTGGTTGGCAAAAAAAATTAAAAGAAGTCTTCTGAAAGCAATTATTCCAAAAATTTGATAATTTCAGGTGGGTGAAAAGATGTGCGTCATTAAAAACGAATTTTTAGAAATTTTTTTTTCTATTATAGTCGTTTTTTCTTCTTTTTTAATTTTTTGACACTGCTCTTTGTATACATCTAGATATTATACCTTATTCATCATTTTATTTTGTTAAACTCATTTACGATTTATGAGAATAATTAGAAAATCATCAAACTACACAATTTTTTGGTTTTACTTTTATTTTACACTTTTCTGACGTAATTTTTTCCTGTATTGAAAAAAAAAAATTAGAATATTAAAAATGTGACAATGACACATCACCATTTTAACGCAATTAAATATTTTTTTTTGTTTTTTGAAATTTCTACTTATAAATATTCTTTTCAATTACGTGAACTGAATAATAGGTAGTTCGAGTTAAAATTTCAGAGTTGCGTAGGTATTAAATTTTTGTAAACGACTATACTTATTCACATACAAGTGTAAATGTGTATTAAATACAATATTGTGTAAAAATTATCACTGCATTGTAAGTTTGCTTAAGAAAAGACTGGTTTCTGAATCAGATGGCGTACCTACGATTGTATGCAATTTTTTGGTTGTATTTATACTAAATTGTCCAAATAAAATAAAAATTTTTCCGGTTAGCGGCAACGATTTCCGTTGTTAGCCAAGAACAGGAGTGGAATGACAAAATCAACTGTACAGTATTTCGCATACATGGCAATGTCATATACACATTGAAATAGATAATGTCAAAGAAAAAACCGCCAGTAATAAAATAGGAATTTAGGTAATGTCAACGCCGGCGGTAATTGATTCTGGGCCATTTCCATTTAATTGTGTGTACCCTATATGAAATCTGACATTTTGCTCCTTTTTGACATAAAAGAGTTCACAGCATTTTCTTCTTCATTATTAAAAATTTAATTAAAGACTTAATTAAATTAAATGACATAACGTCTAAATATTAAAATGCCATGTACGAGGACTGTCCAAGAATTAAGTAGCCTAACCAAGAAAACACAAAAATTTTGAAAAAAAAAATAAGCCTGGCAGAAAGCCCTATCATTTTAAGGATTAACTGTCACACAACTTTTTTTTTTTCCTTTTCAGTTTACCGACTATTAATAGTGAAGCTTTTCAGTAAAATTTTAAATATGGATAAAATTGGTCATCGTTATGCCATTCAATATTTTTATTTGAAAGGTCTTAGTCCAGCCGGTATCAAAAGTGAACTAGATTCTACAATAGGAGAGTCTGCTCCCTTATATACAATGATTAAAAATTGGGTAGCGCAGTTTAAACGTGGCCGTACAAGCTGTGAAGATGAACATCGCACTGGTCGATCATATGAGGTCACCACGCCAAAAACGGTTAAAAAAATCCACAAAATTATACTAGACGACCATCAATTGAAAGTGCAGGAGTTAGCTGATATAGTAGACTTGTCAAAAAGTGCTGTACATCGGATATTGACCGAAAATTTGGACATGAAAAAGCTTTGCTCAAGATGGGTGCCACGTTTACTCATAATCGACCACAAACAACATCGTGAGGATGTTCCAATGAACTGTTTGGCCATGTTTACTAAAAATAAGACCGAATTTTTGCGTCGATTTATAACAATGGATGAAACATGGGTTCATCATTACTCGTAATATTAGCTTTAATATTTCATACAAAAAAAAAATATTAACAAATCTATCAGGAAAAAAAAGTTAAAATATTTTAAGTTTAAAGAATTTTTTCTACTTTATGGGAACTTTTAAATAAAATTTTTTAATTTAAAGAAGCTCTACAATCTTGGGCTCTACAATTTTTATTTGAAAATAATTTTGCAGTGAAAAAATAAGGAGTCACGCGACACATTGTCAGAAATAACATGGGAGACTCTATTTTCCCGGTTAGGTGGTGACAAGATCAACAATTTTCTATTTATCAATGGCATAAGTGGTAACAGTAACGTATTTTCGAGATTTTGTAAACAAAATATGTAGTTGAAAGAAGTCTTACATTGCTTAAAGCATATTTTAAATGTTATTGTATAGTTTTATATTTTTTATAAGCTATGGAACCATAAATAAATAAAAAGGAAGAAACCTGTTACCATCTAGTTTTTTCACACATATCTTAAATTTATGTACACATACATGTATGTATGTAGATATTGTAATATGCTTTTGTTTTCTTTTTATAGAATTCTTTATTTTGTTCGACAATTATTTACACTTCAAGAAGCTTTCAACTGTTGATGTTTTCCTCGAATTATGCAATTTACAAAACAAATGCTTTTTTCTTAGAAGCAATAGTTTTTTGTTTTTTTTTTTTCTTTTCCTTTTGTTCGGGCATGCTATTGTGTTGAGTTGAAACGAGCATGTACCGTGTTTTCATAGAAATTTTATTATTTATAATATTTTTTTATTTTTGTTATTTTATTGTTGTGCACATAAAAAATTTCTACTTTTAAAAAAGATTTATTGTTTTTTTTTATTTATTTATCATTTTTTTGTTTTTTTTTTTGTAAAAAGTTTTGTTCTAGTTTTGCATTATTACTGACTAAAAAACAACAACAAGAAGAACAAAGAACAGAAGAAAACTTAAAAAATATTTTTTTTTTCTTTCACTTTTCATTTCGGAAACGTTTTTACTTCAAAACTATACAAAAATTAAAAGAGCAAAGAATAAAAAAATTAAAAGTGTTTATTCAGCTTATTCAGGTTGTCAAAAAATAATTTTTTTTCTCTCTCTCTCTTTTTTTTTTGTTTTTCATTATGGTAGCTATTTAAATTCATCTTTTGTATGATTTTATGTATAATGCTAATCATAGCATATTTTTAGGGGTAAAACAAAATTTGAAGTGATGTGGTGGGAGGGGGAAGTGGCGGTATTGGGTAAAGTAGACTTTATTTTTCGTTTAAGTTTAATAAAAAATATTTTTTGCAAGTTTTTTTTCCCATTTTATCTTTATCAAAAAGAATTCAAATAAAATTTATAATCTGGCTTGCAGAAAACTTTAAAAATTTGAAAACTAGCTAGATATACTCGTATTCAATAAATTTATATAATAAATTTATGTGTTTTCAAGAAATTGAAAAATAATTGAAAATTATTTTATAATTTATTTATGTTAAAACTTTCGTTTTGTTTAAAAGACAAATTGTATGAAAGAAACATTCTCTGGTATAAAAATAGCAGTAATAAGGTTTTAGTACGTAATTCAGCTTATAATTTATATTGCTGAATTATATGGCAATTAATAAAGAAAGTAATAATACTAATGGTATTAAGAAAAATACATGATAAGATATTGAACCTGGCTCTTGTTATATGTTTTTATTTTTGTTGAGCATTTTGCGTGCTCATAATAAACAAAACCGATGTACAACTTAATCGGGGCTGATTATTTCAAAAATATAGTTTGATAATGTTTGTTTTAGGTATCTTGTGTTTTGAATTTTATTACGATTTTTCTTATTTATCGTCTTAACAAGTGATTACATAAATTCTTTATAAAAATCATAGAGAATTTTATGCAAAACCTTTTTTGAGTGAAACACCTTAGGTATTACTTGTAAATTGGTTAATTTGATATGAGTCCAGTCTTGATATGAGACTGACATAAATTTTATTACAATATATAAATTATTTTTTATTAATTAATTTTTTGTTTTTCATTATTTTTTCTTAAAAATACTTAAAAAATTAAAATTCGATTTTAGTGAATAAATTATAAAAATAGGAGAGTGTAAATTTTAATATTTTATTACATAATAATTATTTACAATTTATTATTTTTATTGAAAAAAAAAAACAATTTCTTGGAATTATTTGTTTCTTAAATGATGAATTCTTTGATAATTATACACTAATTTATACAAATTTTATGATATAGCGAGACACGTGCGCCTTTTTACATATTCTTAAATATTTAAGAATATGTAACCCTTTAAATTTAATAAAATTTATTTACTGTGTTATACAATGAAAAATTTTTAAATGACTTATTAATGTACGTATATGTTTTTTTACATTAAAGCAATATAATAATGTATTTGTAATCCTTGAAAATAAAAAAAAATAAATTTAAAATTTTCAAAGAGGGAGTCAGTCAAGGTTACATATATATATTAATATGTACGTGTATGTTTAAAATTTTAAAAATGTATAGATATACATTTTCAAACACGTTTCAAAATTTAAACCTTAAATTAATTTTTGACATAAAATTATATTATGTATTATTTAAGTTTTGAGAGGATAAATTATTCAATTGTAAAGCTCACTATTGTAAAGCTCAAATATGTGACTCAAGTTATTATAAATAACTTGACGTAGCTTACAAATATAAACAATAGATCAGGGGTGTACAGATTCGCAACGATATTTATCAGAAAAAAATATCTGAACAATACAGTACAGACTCATCGAATTGAAGCATAAATTCTATAAGTTAATGTAAGAATCTTAAATAATAATTTAAATTCACCGTCGGAAGGAAAATTAATGATTGTCCGGACTCGAATCAAAAAATTATTTCCCATATAGAAACGGTTACTTAAATATATCTCTATTATGGTGTGATCATGAAACAAAAAATAAATAGAATAGATTCCTCATTAATTTTATAATCGATTAATCAATAATCGATTAATTTTCGTATATCAAATCACAAATGATTTATAATTATTAATAAAATGAATAAAAAAAAATAGAAGAATCAATTTTCTTTATAAATTAAATACATGCATAAAACTGTAATCATAGTATAATTTACATTACATCAATATTTGTCCTGTGATTTTGAATATTTTTTGATTTCAAATGAATTTTCATAATCATCAATTATTGCTACTGTTTTTCTGATATTATTTTTGTATGTATATATTTATTTAAAAATTCATGATTTTACTGAGATTTAGAATTTAATATAAATTTCATTATTATTTTATATTTATTGTAATCATTTTTATTGAAATTGGAATTCAACAAATAAACTGAAAATATGTAAATATTTTTATTTATATAATATTATTGTATATTATTTATATACGAGTATATATACATATATATGAAACATACATAATATTATATTATTTAAATAATAATCTAATTTTTATACGTTTTTTTTTTTTTTATTATAAATTACGATACCATATAATAATGTAATTCAAAAGATATAAAAAAAGTAAATAGAAATAAAAATGAAACACATATCATATACATATATACTTATATTTATATATTATACTATTTATATTGATTCAAAAAAAAAAAAAAAGAAAGTTTATTTAGTTTTTAAGGGTAAACTTAAAATTTGGATTTTTATTGATTTTTGAACGAAAAAGAATGGCAAATTTAATAAAAATTTTATAAAGTTTATTTGAAATTGAAAAATTTTGTCATCATAATAAAAACTAGAAAGTTTTTTGAGGTTAGTTTCTGTTAGTTAGGAGTTTGACTATTGAAATTTGAATAATTTTATAGATTGATCGTATATGAAGTGACTATGTTGACAGGCAGTAAATTTTTATGGTAATTTTAGAAAATTAATCTACTTTCTTAAATATTAATTTAATTTATAATTTATTTTTTAAATTAACTAAAAACGATTATAATTGTTCACCTAAAAGTATGCAATTGTTTTATTATAAAACTTTCTTGATAAGTTCTTTATAAGTTCTTTATAAGTCTTTATAAGTGCCTGTGAAAAGGAACATATTGCGAAATACAAAATTTTTTATTATTGTGGAAATGTAGAAAGAAACTACACTTAGTTATATACCTATGCGAAACAAATTTTTCACATTATTTATTATACAAGTAGGTTTTCCCCATTGTTTGTATATAATGTACACTGGTTAATCAAAATTATGGAATATTTTTTTTTAGGAAACAAATTATGGTAAAAGGAAAAAACCGCAAACTACAAATGATTTTTTTTAAACTAGTAAAAAAATTTATAACTCCGGTTTGAAATCATTATTTTGTATAGTGGATCCTAATAGAAAGTTAAGCTATTGAACTCAAATCGACCACAAAATTGTAGCATAAAAAGAAATAAATAATACTAAATTTTTTATAGTAAAATTCAATTTTCATTACCCGAATAATATGATTAAGGGTATATAGTATTATTTATGTACTATAAACAGAGACGGATCTGATTGGTTCGGCGCCCTACGCAATTTCCTTTTCGATTTCAAAACAATGATGAAAATAAAACAAATTTTTGGAAAGCATGTATTGGGAAAAACTTTTTCAATTGCGCCCCTGTTTTCCGGCGCCCATTGCAAATGATTACTTTGCATACATTGTAGATCCGGTCCTGACTATAGATATTGAATATGTTTAAATTTTTTTATATATAAATTATAAGTTCATGTACAGGTTTCAAGATTTGTTTTCTATTTTATTTCATGTTTTTTATAGCAAAACTATAAAAAATAAAAAGGACAATATTAAATTTGTAATAATATTTTTTTTTTGTTTTTTTTTCTTTTTCTTTAATATTTGAAAATATTAACTCCAAAAATTCTTCATTTTTCTATGTATGAGTACATACAACATCGTTCACATAGTTAATTTTCAATATTTAATAATTATTAACTTTGTAAAATAGTAGGAAAATATAAAAAAAATACGTAGAAAATTCAGTTTCAGTTTAATTTACGATATAATTTTTAAATTACGATATAAATAATACGATATAGTGCTTTTACAAAAATATATGCTTTCAATATTGCAGTTCTATTGAAAATATAATTCTTTAATTACTACTAATTTTAATTTTTATGTGTACAACTACTTTCGTGTAATATTGTCACAGTTGATTCAACAATAAAAATAGCATATAAATTTTTTTCTAACTCTATTACACTACTGTTTATGGGTTTTTTTTGAAAAATAAGGTCTATGTAAATAAGGCGACTGCAACTTCACAGTTGAATGAAATACAATGTTCGAGACTACATTGCTCTACAAAATTATTTTGTTGTTTTGTTCATACAAACTCTGCTTTTATTAAGAAATTATGAAAACCTATAACTGTATGAGATTGTGCTTATCATGAGCTAATCTGTGTACTTATAAGTTAGTAGGGGAAAAATATTTTTTTATTTCATACAAAATTATTTTTGTTTAATTGGGTATACCAAGCATATAACATAAAATTAAATTAATTTTATCTTTTTGCAATTTATACGAAACTTATATAATAAAGAGCAATAGAATGCCCCTACTTTTACATACCTATATTATTTATATAATATGCACAGACTTATATATAAGCTGTTATAAATATTGTTGATATTCCTATATATTATGGTGTAGCAATAATTTCAAGAAAAGAAATAAAAATAGGCGAAAAATAATAGATTGAAAGAAAAAACTTAAATCCTTTAAGGGTGTTTATATAAAAGGTATCATTTCTCTTTCGATTTATTTTATAAAGGTTTTTTTTCGTTTTAAGGTTACGGATGGCAAAACTGAAGACCGAAATAATAATAATGAGAAAAAAAAAACCGGAATTAGGTTTTATTTTTGCTGTTTCTTTTTCTACTATAAAGGGTATAGCGACACACACAGTGTATGTGTTTGTGCAAGTGTTTATATATATAATATTTCGATATCCTTTTTGAATAAATGTCTTGGCATCTTTTTTTTTTCGGAAATTTCACAGAAAACAGAAACCTATTGTTCCACCATATTTTCTCATTTTGTCCTTATTATTTTTTCTTGTGTTTTTTCGATTAAATTTTATAGCTTAGATTGTTTCGTTCTTTACTCGTATTTTTCTTTATGAATTTCATATTTATATTTATTTTTAAAGGTTTTTTGTTTCAGAAATTCGAAAATATGATAACGACACTCAATTTCATGATGGTATTAAAATTTCGTTTTTAAGATTGTAAGATTATAATAAATGTGTGGCGTGCAACGTCGAATTTTATTTTAATTATTGTTGGAAAGAATTTGGAAGATAAATTTTGCGTTCAAAATATTAGTAAAATTAAAATAAGTTTGAGAAGCAATAATTTGAGAGGAGGCAATAATAAGATAAAAATATTTTTTTGCTGACAAAATTAATTATTCATTAATTGATTATAGAATTACTTGAATAATTTATCGCCTAATTGAAAAATTATATTAAGAAAATTTAAAAATACAAAAATCCGGATTAAAGCTGACGAAATCATCTTAGGCTGCCAATTATCCAATGCAATGCTATTATTGACTGCTTCCCCAGTAAAAGAAATAAGTAATTTTTTTCCAGTTTTGTATAGAATTTGCAAAATATCTGTGACTTGGGCAAAATAAATTGTCTAAAAATTATATGAAATTTGAGGTTTTTTTGTACTATAGCTTTTAAATAGGCATTAAATTTCCTTCTATGAGTTTCTTCTGTATGGAGGTTTATTAGTGAAATTAATTTTTGTATAAAATTTCATCTTGTTATTTTAAAAGATGTAAAAGTTTTCAAACAGATTCAATATTCTTTTTTTCAATTTTGTTGAAAAGTTTTATATGTATAAAATATTCGTATACAAAATAATGTGCTCCCTTTCTATTATTTATATTTGAATAAATTTATATTTCGAATAACTTTATTTTAATACAATCTGTACGTATGTATGTGACAAAATTTTCTGGCTTTAGAAAACTAAAAGATCTCCTACTATAATCTACTGATCCTATAATTTACTGATATTGTTCGATAATATTATTTGTCATCAAATTTTTCAGTTTATTTTCTTTTTACCAAATCCCAAAATTATTATATTAAGAAAAAAAAAATAATAAATAAAAAAAATAGAGAAAAAATATGGCAAAAACTATATAATATGTACCTAATATTGGAAAATACAATAATTTTTCGAGTTAACTAATAAAACACTTCTTAATATTTTGCCTTAATAAGCATTAACCTTTTCCATATGGTTATATAAAACAAAAAATATAATCGAAATATTGTTATAGGGTAAAACATAAAAATCCTTTAAGATATATATGTATATATATATATACAACTCAGAAAAAACAAAAAATTAAGAAAAAAATCAAATAAAACCGGAAGATTAAATTTCTAATTTTGAAAATGATTTCTGACTGGCCTTTTCTTATTATACAAACTAAAGGAAAAAATTTTCTATATAAAACTTTTTTTTTTTTTTTTTTATAAGGAATTTGATAAATTCCTATATCACATGCGAAGGGCTTATTCTATAATAATATCAATAATATAATAAAAACGACCAAGACCTTGATTTGTAATTTTTCCATTCGAATTTTTTTTATTCCAATTTGTTTTTTCACTCAAATGTGTAACTTGACCATTTTTTATAATAATAAAATGCGGAACACAAAATATACAATTCATGTAATGATTGCTACCTTAACTCCGCGGCGGGATTTCAACTGCATTTTTTTAAAAATGAGAAATAATTGAACGTGTTAAAAAATTTTTCATTCGTGAACCATAAATACAATTATGAATAGAGATAGTCAGGAAAATTGTCTGCGTTAACGTACCTTTGTTGTTATTTTTCCTCCGACAGTGCGGGGGGGGTGGGCGTGACTCCTCCCCTAAAAGATCACCTTAACTCTGAACGGATAATACTAGTCAGACCAACTATTACCTCTGCTCAAACTTGTTTTTTCCATACAAGAATTAAATACCTTCCATAAGGAAATTGGTATTTTGTGTTAAATCGGAAGATCTTGTTCATTTAAGTCATTCTATCATAACGCCATTATCTAACTACCGAGCTACTTCTAAATTTAAATACTGTTCTAGACGAACCCCATCCTTTGTAGCACAACTCCTAATTTCATCTACATCCAAAGGAATTCTTAAGTTCATGTGGATTTCATTGTTACAAATATTTATATACCATGCCCCAAAGAACTTTTTTCTGGAACGTTTGAATTTTGTTAATGTAAGTTTTCTTGGCGCAACCCTACAGTTGAATGCCATATAGCCATATTGGTTTAATGATTTGATTATAAATCAATATTTTTGTTATCAATTGCCAAATTGGACTTACGACCTAGAAGACTTATGTGACTTATGTAAGATGTGACATATATATATTTGTTCCGTATTGAACCCACGATTTTTATCCGAACCTACTCCTAGATATCTGAAATAGATGGTCAGCTTATTAAGACGATATGTTCTTATATAATATGTATTTGATGTGGTGTGTACACAAGATATATTATTTTCATTTAATAATTTTTTTTTTGTGTGTAGCGCTAGAAGGTTACTTAGAAAAAACAAAAAAAAAACAAAAGAAAAATTAAATAAAAAGATATAAATTTTTATTTGATTAGGAGTGTAGGGAGTATAAATTGGAAAATTAAACAAGTTTTAAACAATTCGTCTTGAAAAATTCACTGGACCTAATTTTTGGAAGGTAAAAAATTAGGACGAATTTTCAAGATGAAGTTTATATAAAAAAAAAAAAAAAATAAAAAGAAAATCAAATAAAAATAAAATGTTATTTTTCTCTCCTTCTTTCTTTTTTTTTTTTAACAAATTTCGTGCCCTTTTCAACTTAGTTTAGATTTTTGGCCTGAAGGCTACTGTAAGGGTCAAGGTAATATTTTCCTTTTTATTTTGTTATTTCTCTTCTCTTTTGAATTCTTTAAATAAACTTATTATATACGCCATGCTTATTAAAAATAAAAAATAAACAAGGAAAAACAAAAAATTAATTTTTATCTTTTTAATTTCCCATAATTATAAAATGGCTTCCATTTTGATTGTTGTTTTTTAATTGTAGAACCGCGAAATAGAATTATTTTATAAATTATTTGAATAATTTTTAAAAAATTCTTAGAAGAAAGGACAACTTTTTATAAAATTATTTAAAAAAATTTCTTTGAATATATTTTTAAGAGTCCGATAATGAAATTTAGAATAAATTCTTTGCAAGCATAATAAACCAATTAGTTATGGTATATAAACAATTTATACAATTTTCACCAATTAATTTACAAGAATCTTTATGGTTAAAGAAATTGTTATTTGTAATTATTTTTGATATTGAAATTTATTTATTATGCATAGCCTATACCAATGGGACAATGTTTGATGGGATTGCAATTTAATTAAATAAATATTTTTTACACACGTTTTTTTAAAGTAAATTATGGGGCCCAAAAACAAAACGAATTTCTGCATAATATTAATGGAATATCAGAAAAATTAGGAAATTATAGTTGCCATCAGGGCCCCATTACAGTTCAAATGTAAAAGTAAATATGTAAAGATAGAAGGGGCTCTACAAATATTCAAGCAAATTCAATATACACTAAGTCATCGAGATACGACATTTTTTGTTTCAAAACTCGAATGTCGTAGATCGAATTGTAGTATGAAAAGGAAAAAAAAAATGTATAGAAACAAAAAGTGAATTAGGCAAACTATTTTATATTATAATTCACCTGTTTATATGTATATCACTTCAATTCGTATTTTTAACGCTAGTGACTCGAAATTTTAACTAGAAAGATTTCATTATTGAAGTATGTACTTTAGACTTGTCTTATAACTAAATTCGGTATAGATTTTTATTCAAAAATCGGTAAAATCCGTCAAAAAAAAAATAATTTTTTTTTTTTAAATTTTCAATGTCGTATCAAGCTGGAAATGTCGCAAGCTGAATAAAAATGGTTCAAGTTTATATCATGTCGTAACTCGAAATGTCGTATTAGACCCGATATCGTATCTCGAGGACTTAATTTATATAATTACTGCAAAAAATGAAATAACAGTCAATGATGATTAACACTGTTAACTCATAATCCGTCCAAAAATTCTTCCTCAGTTTTCTATCTTAACTAACTAGAGTTCAGAACGCTGTCTGCATTTTTTCGCAAAATGATTTTCAAATAAATTTTTCGCAATTTATTAAATAAAATCCGTTCTATTGTAAAATAAAATATAAAATATAAAAATTCAACAAAATTTATTTAATTTTCCTTATATTTAATTCTCAAATACATTATTTTGAATAAAAAAATTTTATTATTATACTGTTATTGTGTTTTAAAGATATAATTAAGTAAAAAATTTTAATATTTAATCATAAAAAATCCTTATTATTGTTATACTATAATTTTTTTCTCTTTTTATTATTTTTGAGTACGCATATAATCATTATTTTAATTTTAAAGTTTTTGGAATTTAGTTTTTTTTTTTTTATACCCACACGAACGTATATTCGAAGGGTATACTAAATTTTCCATACCGTTTGTAACGGTAAGAAATAATGGTCTTAGATATAGACTCAAGTGTATGTTTTCGATCAGCGTCGAATTCTGAGTCGATTTAAACTAATTGAGCTAAGTTCATCAAATTTTGATAAATAATTTAGTGTAGTAAGTACCAAAACCCTATTTAAATTGGACATTGTCGGAGTATTGATTCGGGTAGCTGCCACACAACTTCAAAATTTATTTGATTATACTCGTATCTCAGAAACTGTAAAAGCTGTGATATTGAAATATCACACAAGCAAGTATATCAGTAGGGCCAATGTGCTTCTTTTAACAAGCAATGTGCTTCGTTGAAATTGTTTGGCTCCTTCTGGTACCTGCCATACAACTTCAACAGCAATTTGTCCATATGTTAGAAAATATTGAAAACACAGTACTCAAATTTTGCATAAATTAATATGGTAACGGTAATACGACAACTTAAAGTCATAGTCTGTTGCATAGTCAGCTATTTTATATTTATTTTTACATATGATAACAAAATCGTACGGGTATTTTAGAGTTGACACGGTCAACTCTATTTTTTCTCGTTTATTTTTGTTTTGAAATTTCTTTGTCTCTCTTATTTTTTGCTTTACTCTATTTATACGTTTTGATCTTATATAAAACCTTTAAAAACTTATGGTTAAAAAAAAAACAAAACATTATAAAAAGAGAGAAAAATGGAAAATCAAAATAAAAAAAACTTTTGAATTTTATTTAAAAAAAAAAGAGAAACTTTAAAAATGAATTTTATGTTTCCCTCTGGATTATGCGGTATAAAAATATTTTTCATAAACAGTAAAAATAATAAAAAAACAGAAGAAAAAATTCAAAAAGAAAAAGAAGCAAATAAAAATGTTTCAGTTGGTCTAAACCGACTGAATTATACCCTGCATCTTGACAATTTGAAAACTTGACAAAAAAACTTGAGTTTGAAATATATAAAATTAACTTAAACAGTTGAACGGCAGATATTCGAACCTTTCAAACCATTCCTTGAAAATTTCACGGATTCATCTGACCTATATAATTGGAAACACGATTACCAAATTTCATTCGGCTAGCTTTCTTATTTTTCCAAAAATTTAATGTTAGCTTTCATGATTGTATGGCAGTTACCCGAACCTGTCAAACCGTTCCACAAAACTTCTAGGATATGTATTATATATAATTAGATACAGAACTGTCAAGTTTCATGAATCTAACTTTATTATTTTTAACAGATATTTAATTTTTGGAGTTGTATGAAGCTACTCTAATTCCCTTGTCTGAATTGATGCAATTACAATAGCATCCGTCCTTGGGCTGAAAAAAACCAATTTTTCAAAGCTTACTTTATTCATTTTTGAGTTATTGTGCGAATCGGCGCAAGACAGACATTTAAACAGACACGCAAATTTACGCTGAACAAGAATAAAATCACAGATGACTCCTTTAATTGATCATAAACTCCGTACAAAAAGTAATAATTTTAAGTAATATTAAGTAATTGATCATAAACTCCGTACAAAAAGTAATTTTATTTTTTTATACCCTTCACGAAGGTGAAGGGTATAAAAAAATAAAATAATTGCAAAATGGCAGAAAATTTAAAACAGAAATTTTTTTTAACCCCCTCCATCCCCATCTGCCTCTCTCTCTCTTTCTCTTTCTCTGTCTTCATTCCATTGCCACACTATCTTGTTTTTTCGCTCATCACATCGTATTCGTATATAGATACAAGAATAATTCGAAAATCCAAAGGAATAAAAAAAAAATATTTTGCATTTTTTATTTTTTAACTTTTTATTATTTTTTTTTTTATAATAAAACTGAATCTGTTTCCGCAATGAAATCGGTAACTTAATTTTTTTATTTTTCTTTTTTTTTTATATTTATTTCTCTCTTGTACTCGTTAGTTTTATATTTGTTAGTTGAAAATGGTAGTTTTTTTTTTCTCTCTGTTTAATTTTTCATTTATGTTAAACTTAAAATGCTTATACCCACACTTTTAAAATTGTATTGGAAAGAGAAAGTAAAAAAAAAAAAACGGAATTGTCACAATTTTTTACTTTTAATTCTTTTTAATGAAAGTTTTCTTTTAAAGAGATTTGCAAATTAATTTTCAGATAATTCCTATGGCAATAAAATTAAGTATTTTTGGAATAATTTTGTTTTCTTCTCTTAAAAAGTTTTTTTTATTTTCTTGTGTACAATCATATAAGTGATATACTCTTTATTATTGTCTCAATTAAGACAATACACTCAATTATCATAGAGTGTAATTAAATTATTATTTATAATTAATTTAAAAACTGTTACAATTATGTTAAAATGAGAATCACTCTCTTTGTTTTGTTTTTGGAGAAGAATATTAATGTATTTGTGGTGGGTTGACGTGTTCTTAAATGAATCTTAATGAATTAAAGAATAATTATGTATATGTTGTATGTACGAGAATTTATTTATTAAAAATTATAAAAAATTTTTAAACATTGAGACCAACTGAAATATTTGAGTTTTTTTAAATTAAACTATAAAAAAATTTTCAATTTTATGGTATAATTTTGCGTTGAAACGCGTTAAATCTTATGCGTCTAAATATCAAAGAGAAATATCAAAGAGAATAGAAAAGAGAATAGATGAGTGAGTTTTTATATTGTCAAATTATATTGTTACGACATACTTTTTAATAGTTTATGTGGTTTGCCACATTCCATTACAGAACAGTATGTAGCAACTTTATAACTAAATATGAGTTTCAATTTAGTTTGATTTATTTAGAAACATCCAGTTTTACTTGCTAAAATGAATTTTACTTGTTTTAATTACAATTTTTCAATGTCGCTCTTCAAATAACCAACGTGTCTATATTAGTCTCTTATAAAAACCTAAACGACAGTACACTAAAGAAAACTCTACTACTGTTAATCGATAAATTTTATTTCGGAAAATAAAAACTATAATCCGTTTTCCCTAAAGAAAAACTTTATTATTTCATTTAAAAATGAAAATTGAAAGTTTTGAAAAACACAAACTAAATTGCAACTTTTATTTTTCATTTTATTTTCGTAATAAAATAGAAAATTTTTATTATTCAACATTTTTAATGTTTTTTGTTTTTTTTAAACAAATTTTTTGTGGTAAAATAGCAATATAATTTTTTGTTTTCTGAAATTTTTTACATTTTTAATTGAAAAATAATTGTCTTATGATGAATTTGCAAAACATAACGACTATCATCAAGAATAATAAAGTGGGACTTGATTATTTTGTGTAAAAAATATGAAAATTTTTGAAAACTATTATAAATATGTGTTATTGAGTGATTTTAAGTTCCGAAGTAATATGAAACTGCATATTTAAATTTTTAAACGCATTTCATACCAAATATTTTAAATTTTCTGAACAAGTATTTTTTTATACCTTTTAGTTACTCTGTCTGTTTATCAGTTGGTACAACTATCCATGTGACCGTTTCCGCGACTATCTGTCCGCTTCTTCGTATACTTCTCCATTGTATAGTCAAAATATTGCTGTCAGAATTTTTAATTAACTTTTTATTATAGATGTTATTTCAAGCCGGTTTTTCTGTGAGAAGAGTTTCAAAGTTGAAAAGCTTATAGACAATAACATTATATACTTATTTTCCTTTTTCTTCAGTAATTATAGTCAGTATACATACTTGTAATTATTAAATCTTATCGAAAAATATATTCTCAACTATTAAGTAATAATAATTTTTCATATTTTCTTTTAATAATAAATTATTTTTTTAAAGTAACCCCTAAATATATGCAATATTTTATAATCATTATTTAGATTTAAAGCTATACAAATACAGTATTTCTAAATTCAATTTACTAAAAAGAAATGTTCTAATTTCAAATCATGTTTTTGTTTGACTACTATTTTTCTTGTGTTCTAAACTCTATTATAGGTATTTTTTTTTTATTTTTTCGACTATTTTTACCAATAATGTTGTGTATTAGTTCTCCTTTTAATTATTATTACACCTTAGTCACTACAATTTTATTACCTGCTGTAATTATATATTTAAAATGTTCTATTGTAATACTACCTTAAAAGTAAATCTCAATAAAAATAAATGTTTATCAGAGCCTTATAATTTTGTGTAATGTGCGCACTGAAAACTGCTTTTCTCTCATTCTGAAAACGAAGTCTTCTCTATTAATGTAATGAAATTAATGAACATTTTATTTATTTATTTTTTTTGTTTTTGTTTCTCATATGAAAATTTTTATAGTAGTCATTCAAATTATATACGGAGTCAATTAAATTATGCAAATAACAGTAACCATTCTGGCACCTTGGCATGTACCTACATTTTTAATAAATTTCACAAGAAATGTTTACGTTTTCTTTTGTTTTTCTCTGTATTTGTTTACTTATTGTGTTTAGTTAGTTTAAGACCATTAAATTTATATCAAATTTAATGTGCATCCTGATTTGAACGCAATTCAAAAATTGAATACATATTTACAAAATATATGTGAATGGAAATTTTTATATTATGTTTGTAGTAAAATATTTTGGGGTCGTTATGTAAATGCTTTACTAAAATGTAAATAAGAAATTTTATAAAGGATTATAATTTCTGGTCATATATAGTGTCTGTTTTTGTTGAATTTTGTAATAAACACATAAACACATAGACATATTTTAACTACTTAACTATATACTCGTGTATAAAATAGTATTTAGTAGATTTATTTGTATATGGTATGAAATTTATTTGACTGGTAAAACATAAAAGAAAATTAAGAAAATTTTTATTACAATCTTTAATGTTTTATTATCAATTTTTTTTTTTTTTTTGCTTTATATTCAAAAAGGAAACGTATATATTAATAAGGGTTATATGTACACATATGTGTGTACAGGTATGTAAAAAATACAGAAAATTTAATTTTATTTGTGATTTTATTTATTTTTCTTTTAACCTGTAAAATATTATATGATATGATTTCATGCATTCATATATGGGTGTAGGTGTAAAAAGATGGCACACAAAAAAAAAAAAAAAAAAACAAATTTTTCATAAAAAAAAATTTTTTATGAGGAATTTATTTTAGAGTTTAGAAGAGAATTTATTATGTTTCATTTTTATGAATTTCAAATGATTTTCCAAGGAAATGAGGAAAAATTTTATAGCTTGATTATAAAATTAAAAGGAAATAAGATTGTTGTTTTTGAAAACGTAAGTAAGTATAAAAAAATAAAATGGAAATATTTTGAAATCAAAGAAATTTAAAATTTAAATTATTCAAGTTTAAAATTCTTTGTACGAACGAATTTCGAATTTAATTTTATTGTGATTCTTGTATCATATAAAGGATTTAAGATGGGAACGCTATCTATGGTTTATGATTTAATCAGAGATTCCGTGACTTCAATAATGCTTTAAAAAAGATTTAAGTACGGTATTAATACGGTATTAGTACCGTCTCAGAGCTTTCAATACCTTTACATTGTAAAAAAAACTACTAAAGCCTTTGATACATTTTGGAATACAATTTTTACCATATCAATACAACTTTGACATTTGTTTGAAAATTTCAATTTAAAGTTCTGTGCAAATGTTAATTTTAAAAAAATGAATGTGTTCGCAAATATTGTTGTAAATACGACGTTACCACACCACTGGAAAAATAGCATTCTTATGCTTTATTTTGGAAAAAACTTGATAGCTAGCGCTTTATTGCTGAAAATATATGCTAGTTTATTTTATCGATTATTTCTGGTAACATTTATATGACAAGGTATAAGAAAAGCGTGCTCGATTTTTTCGATACCCGATTTACTTTTATTTTACGTCTCCATTACGTATAAAACGCATTTTGGAAAAGTGTACAATGTCAAGAGCTTTTAGTAAACTTTTTGGAATTTGATACTTTGTAAAATTTTACGTCTTAAGCGCATTATTGAAGTCACGGATTATAGAATCCTTTGTGTTAGCTGTTGAAATTAAAAGTGAATTACATAGTGTTCGAAATTTTTCTGATAATTCTTTTGCAACTTTTGCGTGTTGGAAAATGCTAATATTTTTAGTTTTCAGTGTATTAAAGCTCTATATTGTTGTATTTCTCAATGGGATTGTATTATTGCATATCTTCATTTGTTCGTTCTTCTTAAAATAAATTTAATTCATTTTCTGCATTTTGTTATTTTTTAAAAAATTTCTCAAAATAAATTTATGAAAATGAAATAAATAAAATAGCCATGTAATAATTTGTATAATACCTAGAAATTACTACTTTTATAACATTTAAAGACTGAATTTAATTAAATACATTCTAAAACCACAAAAAAAAAATTATCCTATAAATATGCAATTTTTTTATATTTCTCATTTAATAATTTGTATAATACCTAGAAATTATGAATTTTATAACATTTAAAAACTAAATTTAATTGAATACATTCTAAAACCACAAAAAAAAATATTTAGCCTAAAAATATGCAATTTTTTATATTTCTGTTTAAATAAAAATTAACACTCATTTTTCATTTTTCTCTTTTTTTCGTTCTACAGGAAGCCGATGCAACTTAAAAAATTTATCAACAAAATATTTTACAACAATTTATTAAAAAAAAAGAAAACTATAATAATTGAATTTTTAAATTGAATTAATTCAATTACAAACCATTTGATAGGAGAAAACCGTATATCCATTATTAAAATTTTTTGGATAGTTTTGATTGAACAATATTATATAAAACAACATAATAATTGTAAAACAAAAAAAAACTAAAACAAAAAAAAATATGATTTTTATTATTACCTGATTTTTATTATTTTATTTATTTATAAAAAATAAATAAATTTGTATAAAAACATAAAAAATTGAATTAAATATCGGGATAGCAATTAAATAAAAGTGAATAAAAATATTAAAACAAAAGAGGAAAAACAAGAGCAAAAAACAAACATTGGTTCTTGAATTTTTTAAGAAAATTTTGTTGTATACGAACAAATATTTCAATAATATTAAGAAAAATATGAAAACTTTTTCTCTTAATTTTAAAATATTTTAATAAAATGTTATTGTGTTTATTCTTAACAAATAATTTTTTGCTTTTATTAAACAAAGTTCTATTATAAAAAATTATTTTTTTATAAAAATTTAAAGATACACGAAAAAAAAAATTAATATAGAGCACGATTTCAAATACAAAAAGGACATTTTTAATTGTAAAAGAGAAGAATAAGAAAAATTCTAACATCATATTCCAGCTATTTTAAATACCTGGTCTTTATTTTACCTAAAAATAAAATTTATTTTATTAAATTTTTATTTATTTACATATATATAAGTGTATATAATATGTATATATACAAATTCGAACATTTGAAGTTTACATAAATAATTTATTAGCGAACTGAGGCAAAAATTGTCTTTACTTCGCCGAGGACATCATAACCTTGATATAGGTTATAAATTTTTTTTTTATTTATTTATTTATTTTGTATTTTTCACTTATTTTTTGTATTGTGCCCTCTATATAATTTAAATGAAATGGGGAACTAAATTAAAACAAAAAAGAAAAATAAATATATAAAATAAAAGAAAAATATAATATAAAAATTGTGTGTATATATAACAAAATAAGAAAAAATCAAAAACAACAAAAAAAAAAGAAAATTTTTGTTTCTTCATCATTATTATCATTATTGTTATCGTTATTGTCATTAACTTAAACAGCAGCACTGTAACAAGAAATTTATAGTAAAAACATTTATAGTAAAAAACATTACATAGTAACCGAATAATATATACAAGAAGAGCAAAAAAATATATTTATGTATGTAGAAAATAGAAGTACACCTATATTGTCAAATATAATTAAATAATGTAGGATGAAAGAAAAAGGCTGCCTAATGGAATTTATTTTATAAGATAACAAAAATAATAAAAAAAAAAGAGAGAAAATAAATACAAAATATTATTTTATGATTGTATTGAAATTTTCTATATATATATATATATATACATAATAATATATGTATATATTGTATGTTTTGAGATTAATTAACAGTAATTTTTTAAAAATATTTTATTAAAATTTTTCTGAATTAAAAAAAAATTTTTTTTTTCCTTAAAACAAAATATCGGTGACATTTTATTTAAAGTGCGTATGTGTTAACAGTGAGAGACAAGTTTTTCGTAAATTTTTCGGTTTCGGTTCGGTTTAAGTTCGGTTTTATTTTCGGGTTCGTTTTACTTTATATAATAACCATTTAATTTTTGTAAATTCATACAAAATATTTCATTTTAACTACTTAAATGTTAAAAAAAAATTTGCAACAATTAAAGATTTTCCGAAATTAAAGTAAATTGAAACTTACTATTCAAAAATTGAGAGAAAGACCATATATAAAATTAATTTTTGTTGAAAATATAAATATAATTTTGAATTAATATTCATTTATTGGAATTCATTGATTAAATAATATTAAAGAGGAGTGTTTAAAAAAAAAAATAATATATGAAAAAGGAAACAAAAGGAATTGGTTGTGATGTAAAATTGTAAATATTTTTTGGATTTAAAAAAAAAAATAAAAAAAAAAAACAAAAACCAAATTCAATTTTACCTTAACTTTTATTTAATATTGAATTTTTATTATTTGTACTCTTGTTATCTGGTTTTTTTTTTTTGCCTCCCCCAAAATATAAAAAAATTTTAATAAAAATTTAAAAATTTCGATTTATATTATTTATTTTATATAAATATTATAATATTATATTGCTAATGTTACTTAAAATAATTTCATTGTTATGTTTTAATAAAAATTTTATTATATTAAATATAATATCATATAAATATAAATTTAATGGAAATGAAATTAATATTAATTTTGAAGAATATAAAATGTTGTATTATTTGATAAAATGGAAAATTCAACAAGAATGTATAATAATGGATATATGATAAGGTAAGTGTGATTTATTATATATAAGTATTATATATAATCTTCTAAATAATATTATTTTATAAATTTATGTCAATATACTGTTTTTATTAAAATATTTATTGCATATATTTAGGATTAAATTGCATATGTTTGGAAACAACTATTGGGTATAAATTGGGGAAAAATTATTTGAATATTTATAAATTTTTTTAAAAATGAGTCATATTACATATGGTGATTTATCAATAAGTTAGAAGCCATATACCACCGGGTAGAGAGTGAAGGTAAATGAATACAATTTTTTGTTCGAAACATGGCATTTGATCGGAACCGTTTCCAAGTTACAGGGTATTTTTGCTATATCTCCTGTTCTGTAAAAGATTTTCTAACGCCTATTTACTTAAATTAAAGTTTAAGCAGCTGAGAAAAATTTTGTAAAAAGAACTTTAAAAGTTTCAAAAAAATTCATGAGAAATTGGCGAAACGAAAAAAGTAAAAAGATGAGAAAAATTGAAATTATTCTAAAGTTCGAATGCTTGTATTTTCGAAAAAAATATGTAAAACCAAATAATCCACTGTTATTTATTAAAAGACCTTTTAAAGCAATTTTTGAAAAACTACTTGTTTGAAACTTTTATCTTTTTTGGAACGGAAATTATAAGTGAAAAAACTTAATGATGTTAAAATTTCGACAAATTTTTTTTTAAAATCCCTTGTGATTTGGAAATGGTTCTGATTAAACACTATGTTGCAAAGAGATATTTTACTAATTTTCGACCATCTACCCGATAGTATATAGCTCCTAAGTTGTTGTTATATCACCTTGTATATTTGAATTTATGAATGAAAATGTAAAATTCTATAAATTACCTATATAAATAAAATTAGATTTGTTGAATTCCTAAAATTAGGTAAAACAAAAAATATTATCTAACTTCAAAAATGAGATTTTGTGCTTACAGCGTTTTAAATTTTCAGAACAATTTGGTTTTAAAATGTGGGCCTAATATTATATATATACAGGGTGATTTAGAAAGGTATACAACAACATATACCATTGGTTAGAGGGTCGAAAATGGGTAAAACTTTTGTTCCGGAGTAGGTGCGAAATCTCAAGGGTTTTCGAGATACAGGGATTTTAACGAATTTTCGCGAGATTTCTAGTTATCTAAGCTTTTTTGATTATAACTTCCGTTCCGAAAAAGATAGGGGCTTCAAACAAACAGTTCCTGAAAGGTCTAGTAAAGGGCTTAATAATAAACACCATACTCAATTATGTATTTTGTGTACTTTCGGAATACCAATCATTCGAACTTCAGGAAAAATCAAATTTTTCCCTTTTTTAATTTTTGCAGTTTTTTCTAACCAGGTAATTTCGTTTGAAATTTTTTTAAACTTTGAAATTTTTTTTTATAGAATTTTGGCCATAAATTAAATTTCAAATTGAATTAATATAATTTTTTCTCAATGTCATATATATATATTATGGTATGTATCAATTCTGTATTAAATTGTCCTAGTTTATATTAAAATCGAAATTAAAATTTTTTTCATCTTAATATTTAAAAAATTTTATACTGCGTTATGCCTTGTACCTACTCTAATATCTTATTGTCTAAAATATTATAAACGAAATTGTTTTCACAAAAATTTTCATAAATTTTCATATTTTGGAATTCAATTCCGGGCAATTATGAGTTATTTTTAATATCTTTATGAATATCAAATCAAAGATTTTACATTAGAAATGGATTTGGATTGAAATTATTGAGTTCAAGTCACTGACTGCGTTTCTAATATAATATAAGCAATATCAGAGGAACAAAAAAAAAATTAAATACAATTTTAAAAACGTCCTGAAAAGAAAATTTCTTGCCTATTTGTTTTTTTTTTGTGTGATCAAGTTAGAAGAAAGAGAAATAAAGCTTTTAAAATGAAAAGAAAAATGTGAAAGAAAAGATTTTTCATTTCAATTTCTTTTTTTTTTTGTATAATATAGTTTTCCTATTAATTTCTCTAAATCTTTTATCTATTTTGTACATTTTTTCAAGTATAAAAATTAAATTTCAATTTCAGCTTTGATTTCTTTTCCTTCTTTTTCAATTTCTTTTGTTATTTCATATGATTTTTCGGACCATAAGGCATTTTCCTTATTCATTTTGTTTAACAAAAAAAACGAAAGGAAGAAAATAATCAAGGAAGAAATAATAAAATGAGAGAAACCAAAAAGAAAAAGCAAAAGAAAAAGAAATTTTTTAAATAAGAGAAAATATAAATACACACACATATCCAGGCAAACAAATAGAGTGCTTCAAAATTTAATTGATTTTTGTATAGGACTCTTTTAGAATAAAATGCGGCCTCTATTGCACAAATACAAATACATTTTAAATATAATATATAATTTATTTAAAATATTTATTTAAATTTTCGAAACCTGTTTATTAAGTATTAGTTTATTTGTTTTAAATTTAATGTGAGAACTATGTAAGAATATTGAAAATTTATGGAATTAGTTCTGTAATATTTAATATTCTTTTTTCGAAATGAATAGCCATATTTCCTGTTATTACTACAATGTAAATTTTATCATTAATGGCTACAAATGTTTAATAATCACTGTAAAGGAAATGCACAAATGAATAATATTTGAACACCTATACTTGAGATCTTTTGTATTCAAGAGAAATTTTTTTCAATGTAGGTTTAATTAAATAAAACATTTTTTATAATATTACCATTTAGACATTATTAAAGTTATATATATATATAAATATTTAATGACTACTTCAAAGAAATTCTTTATAAAGTTTATAAATTATGGGAAAATTAATATTTAATAATTCTATTTCAAAAAGATTTATGACTGAATTTGCTGAACTTGGTGAATTTGGTGAATACAACAATATTTGACATTTTCAATATAAAAATGTTATGATGACATTTATTGTAACTGTTATAAAACGAATACCTACATACTTTCGATTAGTTTTAAAAGGAATACATAATTCTTTTAAAAATTCTCATTCTAACTCTTTCTAAGAGTTCTAATACATACATACTCGTATATACATTTCTTTCATGCCTACAAACAATATTGTTATAACCCTTGTATATATAAAACTTTAAACGTTATATATGTAGTATAACAGTTTATACAATACTATATATTTGTTTTTCTTATTTTTTGATTATTCCGCAATTTCATTCAAATTTAATGAACTGAAAACAAAAAAAAACCTGCAAAACTTTTTGTATACAATAAAAAAGAAAAGAGAAAACAAATTCAAAAATATAATTTTAACTCTTTTTAAATTTAATTTCAAATGTTGAAAAGTTTATAATTTTGAGTTTTTTTGTATTTCTTTGGTAATTTTGTTTTTAGTTGAATTGGTGTCAACATTTTATATTTTTTGTTTTATATTTGTTTATTGAAAAAAAAAAACAAAATAAAAGTTAAGCTAAAATTTTTGAAAAATTAAGTTTTGTGGGTCTTTATTCCTTTATGGGTGGGAATTGTTCATCTTTCCAAATATTCTACAGGTTTTTTTTTCAATTTTGTTCAGAGACGAGCTGTAGTTTTCCTTTTAATAAATATTATTGTTTTTTTTTTAATTTCTATGAAAAAAATGTTATACAAAATTATTACATTAAATTTTTAGGTTCACATTTGGTCAAATATAGCGAGATCTAATTTTATTTAGTTTTAAGTCGTAACAAATCAGTTGTTATTTGTTGTACACAACGTTAAATTACATAGGGTTTTTACCTTCCTGTTTGTACGAACATTAAAATGGGAATATGAGCAGAGTTATGATCTATACTTGTTTATTTCAAGCAAATCAATCCGAAATACGATATGTCGGAAAAATTCGAGAAATCAATAAAACTGTTGCAATAATCATATTTCATTTTAAAAAGGTAGACTTGTACAAAATTTGTATCTAATCGAAATTCTTTTCAATAAATTCTTATAGATTTTCCTTCTGTGTATTTTTGATTATCGTAAATTGAAATTATTGTTCAATGCAAGAATAAACGGATTAGAAAATTTTTCGAAAATATATTTTTCGAAAAATAAATTTTTTTATTCTTTTTTTTTAATTTAAATAAGAAAGTGAAAGCTTAGTTTGGAGTAAGGAGAATAAAAAACCAATAGAAATTCAATTGAAATAATTAAATTAAAATCTCGTAAATTTCAAGAGAAAATATTTACAATTGAGGCTGGTTTTTAGGACTTTTCAAATTTGGAAAAGAATGTGATTATTATAATGAATTCTCGTAATTATATCAAATGTTTATAACCTTCATTCTTTATATAACTGTTATTTTTTCGGTTTACTCAACACTATTAAGTACGTTTCAAATTTTTTCTTTTCATATTTTTCTTACTTCTTTGTATTAGAAATAATATTGAGAAAAATATCGTAATATTAACAATGAAAAGCAAATTATTGATCGTAAAACACATAAAATACAGTTATAGGTGCCCAATAAACCAAAAGTTGTTAACAACCTCTTCACCTTAACCTTTAAAATTTTTCATTTAAAATTTAATATATCAGTTTTTTTCGAAAAATTTTTAAGTTTCTTTGCTCAACATGATCGTATATGCTGTTCTTTTACAAGTAACTTGGTTTTATGTTTCTTGGTTATGGCAAAACAAATTTTTTTTTTATATCGGCATACTTCAATTGCGCAAGTAATTAGAATATTTGAAATCTGGTGATCAAATTGAATAATTTTACATTCTAGTAATCAATTTATTTCCATGTGATGTATAGAATACTAAATTGTGTTAAGATTATATGAAAAATAAATATTTATTAATTTGGTTTACTGGGTGAATAAAAAAATTTTCAATTCTCTACACACAGTATTCAGTATAATAACAATATTTGTGAGCGTGATAATATTACGCTCGCATAAAATTTTGTTGACGCGATAATACAACAAAATATGTATTTAATATAAAATATAAAAATACTCTAAGGAAATATGAAAAAAAAATGTTTATTTGTTATTTTGTATTTTGTTTGTATTATTATTTGTTTTATTTACATATATGTATGTGTATAGGTTAAGCAAATAAAAATAAACCAAAATGAAAAGAGAAAATACAAGACAGAATAAAAAAAATAAACATTAAAACTAATAAAGAATAAAGTCAAGTGTACATTCTATATGGTGAAACCAAACGAAATAATATGGAAGCAGTCTGTAAAATCTGAATATGCAATTAAAAATTTTAAATAGTAATATGAATTATTTAATTGTGTTTTTTATTAATTAAAATAATTTATTAAATTGTCAAATATTTATAAGTGTTTTTGGATATATATCGAATATATTCTAATATATCGAATATTTAGATATCAAGAAACACTAGTTTCTTACAGGCTCCCTTGAAAAATTTTTTACATTGTGAGTCAGTTCGCCAGGTCAAACGGCTATTTATATATCAATTAATGTTTCCAAATTTTTTCTCTTTCCAGAACACAAAATTATCTACCATACCATTTGACTTACCTAACCATACACTCAACTTACAAATTATAATTTTAAATAATTCTTTTATGAAAAACAAAATTTATATATTTATTTTTTTATAATGTTTGAGGTTGAAAATTATAATTATGTTAGTTTTGAATATTTTTAATTAAGATATTAAATAATCATACTCTATCTACCAAAAAATAATGTATATACATATGTATGTACATATATAAATTACTGTATATTATAAGGATACGAGAGAAAAGAATACATCATGTATTTGAAGATTGTTAAAAAATTTATTATTCAAAAAACATTTATGTTTGCTTTAGATTAAAGTCAAATATAAAAAAAAAAACAAAATTTTTTAATTACTGTGAAAGTAAAAATAATTTATGCTAACATTTTTCGGTAAATAATTCCGTAGAATAATTTACAATTCGACAAATATTTTTACTTTTTTTAGAAAATCCTTTAGAAATAAGGAAATACTTCAATATGAATACAAAATACTACATAAATGTATTAAAATTTGCATAACAAACACAGTAAATATAAATAAGACAGTAATCCATTTAAGATCGCGGTAGTTTAATGTTAAATTAACATGAAATAAAATATTTTAAATGCGTTACGTCATAAGTTAAGATTTAAAACAACGAACACTGTTTATTAACTTGTGTTTAATGAAAATTCAATGGCATTCTATTTGTTCTATCAAACGAAATCTAATTTAAACATATTTAATAGACTTTCATTAATAACAAAATTGAATTGAATAAATTTACTGATATAGAACTGAAAAATTTTCCAAAAAAAATACAGAGTAATTGTAAGAATTGAAGAATATTAGGACAGTGAAACGGCAATCATTCGGGTCAGATTTTAAGGCGATCAAATTTATGAAAAAAATTTAAAAAAAAAAGAATTGATGTTCTCGCCCTCGAGCAAAGATTACTTTAATTAAATAGGATCAATTTTGGCATGAATGTTGAATAAAATAATTCAATATGTGCTTAAGGTGATATAGTAGATGTTACTGAATGCATCATACAAACTTCAATAAACAAAGTTTTTACTGTACAAATTTGTATGACACGAATTATTGTTATAATTTTTCTGTTACTCTAAATCAAACTAGAAAAAATTAGTTTCAATTATCTTGAGAATTAAAAATGTTGATATATATTATATTTTTTTTTAAATATCAACATTTTTAATTTTTATAAAATCTAGCTGTGTTGGACAATATTCATTTTTAGAGTAATTTATAAACCGGAATAACAGACTTGAATGAGAATAAGCTCCTATAAGGCTGCAATTTTTTCATAATTTTGATAGGCAAAGTTTTTTAAAGAATTTATAGCTCCTATAAGTTAACTGAGCTGTTAAACTTATTGTATAAAAGAATTTCAATATTTTCATTACCATTAACAATCATTTCCGTTTGATTCGTATTCGAGCATGGATCACGGTATTGTATGACATAATACACAACATGTTTTACACAAAAAAAAAATAAAACAAAAAAGAAGGAAATAAACGAATGACAATAAAAAAGTGAACTTTAAAATTCCTGGAGAAAAAAAAAAGAATATAATATAGTAAAGAAAATAAGGTAAAGATAACTTCGCTTCAAAATAATTCATAATGATCTCTTTTAATTTAGTTTTCTTTATTCTTATTTATTTTTTACTTTTATGTTTTCTTAATATTTTACGTTTTCGTTTTTATTTGACGGCAATATGTTTCACGATTTCCTTTATATTGTTGTTTCATATCCTTCCATATTATTCTCATCAAAAAACAAAAAAAAAACAAAAATCATTATGTTTATTGTAATGTCCCCCACCCCACTCTTGCTTTCACTCTCTTTAACAACGGAATGCTTTTCATTTTGTAGTATGTTTATATATTTTGGAATTTTACATTTTTTCTTCAAAGTATATTGAGAATTAAAATTAAAAAAGTTTCTTCTTCTTGTCTCTCTCTTTTGTTTTATCTTATTTTCTCTTTTCAAAAAGAATGTGTATGTAAAATAAAAACTTATATATGTACACGAGATTTGAAAATAATAATAAGAGAAAAGTTATATACATATAGGTTGTATGTAAGAAATGGAATTTGAAGGCAAGTTATAACTTTTATACTGAGTTTGAAAACTGTGATACGCTTAATATTATTCGCTATACACACTAAGTTTTTTGTTTTTGTTTTTTTTTTTGATGTTTAAATGATATTGTTCTTATTATTATTGTCATGTATATCATCATTTATGCTTTCTTTTTTCCCCTCTTTCTCTCACTCTCACTATTTACTAATAAAATAATGACAAGAAAAAAAAAAACCGTAAGAAATATTTTTTAATATACATTATTATTTTTTTCTCTTTTTTTTTATATTTGTTGTTGTTTGATGCCTTTTGTCTTTTTCTTAAAACAAAAATGAAAAAAAAAATTACTAAAATATTTGCATATCCCTGGGAGTGGAAAAAAAAAATATTAAGTCAAATGTGAAAAAATTATGACAAAGTTGAAATATGTCAAAAACTTATGCTGATAAAACAAAAAAAAAAAAAAAAATAAAAACAAATAAAAGAGAAAATATTATAATTTCTAAAGTCTCATAGGAATTTGATTTTTATATATATGTATATATATACAAACTTACATTATATACGTTCATAACTGATATTTTATTAGATAAATGTGATATGCTAATATATGAATTATATGGAAAAACTTATGTTCTCGATAAAAATTTATAATACGAGTGTATATTAACCCTAAAATTATTGTCAATTTTCTATAATTTAAGAGCTATGATGTTTCTTGTACGTGTATTCTGAACATGTTTTACTGATTATGTTTTAACAAATATTTAACATATTAAATTAGATATAGAGTAGGGTAGGCTCAGCGTATATATCAGAAACAATTCAATCTTTGGTCATTTACAGGGAAAAATGGAAGAATTCGATACCCTTCTGTTAAAGTATGGAATTTTGATCTACAAAAGAATATAGAGTCTAGATGGTTGTCTTAATTGTGGAGAAACTGTGTGAGATTATTCTTCACAAGATATTCGAGATTGTTAAGATACGTATATCTAATGTGAGTACAGCCATAAACATTACGTATAAGACTTATTCAAAGTGTACATTTGACCCTATTATTGAAGGACAAAGTGCATTTTCACTCCTAATGCTATACAAATCTATATATATATATAATATACAAATTGGATATTATTCATTTTATTATAATATAATAATTTTATAATTTTTTTTGATTAATGTATATATGAAAAAAAAAATTACTGACCTAATCATTAATGTTGAAAATTTATATTAATCCTGTTTTGACAAATATACGACAGTTGTTGCCTCTATAATCGATATTTAGTACAGGAACCAAATTGAATAATATTAAATTATTTATGTGAAAATTTTTATTAAAAACAAAAAAACCCAAAACCTAAGGATATTCAATTTATAGAAAATATTTATTAGTTATATTGATTCTTAACGATATTGAGGATTATACCCTTCTGTTAAAGTATGGAATTTTGATCGACAAAAGAATTTAGATAGTCTAGATGGTTTAGATATTTTTTTTAAATTATTTTAGTAAACTTATTCAAGTTAAATTGAAAGAAATTACGTTGGACTAAATCTATTCATCTCTTTATGGAATAGAAGATTAAAAAACAAAAATATAGATTTAAAAAATAATTCATAATATTAATAATAAAGTTGACACCAAGCCAGGTTATGATTTGTTCGGCGCCTTACGCGGTTTCCAAAAAAATGCACTCTTCCCGGTTTTAAACCAATAACCCATTGCAATTTTCGCATTATAATTTTACCCATGTTTTCTAACGCCCATTGCATATGCTTACTTTGCATATATGGTAGATCCGGCACTGGTTGACACACACGAAACTGATGGAACAGCCCAATATCCCATACGATGAGTATGAAAAATCTAGGCTTAGAAAATATTTTATATAAATTTTGTTAATAAATTACTTGTTCCTACTCTTTAAGTTACATATAGAAACTCTTAAGTTATTGCAATCATTTCAAAGCAAAAATTTTAAATTAATTTTTTTTTTTTTTAAAATTTCATTATGAAGTTTAAGGTTAAAAACAAAGAAAATTATTAAGAAAATTAAATACAAAAAAAAAAAAGAAAAATCTTAAAATTTTTTACTTTGAAGAGTTGAAGCAGAAAGAAATTCTTATTATATGTTGTTCCTTTTGGCATTTTTTCTGTTTTTTTCTTGGTTCTATATTCTGCCATTCTAAGAAGTATAGAAACTGTAGAATAAAAGAAAGTTAAGTGATTTATTAAATTAAAAGTCATCTTTTAAACAGAAAATATATTACTATTTTATACAGTTAAGAATTAGAATTTTAAATAGATCCTTAAATTTATGCTCTAGAAAATTTCACTGAATGTTATTTGGAATTGAGAAAACAAAAATTTTTTTTTGCAATTGTTTAATGACACTGTAAAAGTAGTTTTCATTTTTGCTCACATTTTGTTTTTGGAACTATAAACTATGCGGACATAAAAAGAAATTTAAGAAAATAAATTTATTAAAATTTAAATCATAAAAATTCAAGTATATTTTAATCAACTAAAAATGGCACAAGATAATCACTAAAATATTATATGAGATTTTCAGAGTTTCTTTTCATTTAAAATTAATTTGGTGAAAAAAGAACCTACTCCCATAAAAAGAACCCTTTAAATATTATAGTGAGAATTTTTTTGAATAATTTTAAATTAAATTTTCTTTTTTCTGATTCTAATTGAATTCTTAGAAAAATGCTTTGCTTTACCAAAGATTATTTTTTATTATTCGAAAAATTTATGCCTTAAATTTAAAGTTGGACTAGATTTGTAAATAATACAAAATTTCATTTTTATAACAACTTGAGTCAAAAAACCAAAAAAAAAAAAAAAAATAGAGTTGACCGCATCAACTCTAAGATACCCGTATGAATTTGCTATCCAATGTGCGAATAAATATGTCAATAGTTGATTATGAGACAGACTATGACTTTAAGTTGTCGTATTATCATATTAATTTATGCAAAATTTCATTATTGTGTTTTCAATATTTTCGAAGATATTGCCAATCTACTATTGAAATTGCATGGCAGTTACCATAAAGAGTCAAGAAAAATATCATCAATTTTTATCAGAAATAACATAATACCATAATACTTGTTTTCACAAAATTTCTATATAATTCCAAAAAAATTTCTATAATTCCAATAATTTCTGAGATAATACCAAATAACTTTTGGAATTGTATGGCAGTTGTCACAAGTGCTCAGGAGATTTCAATAAGTTTTAATGAATACATGTGTCACATTACCATATTTTATTTTGCAAAATTTCAGTGTTGTAGGTTGAACAGTTTTTCAAATATAGCCAAATAACTTTTAAAGTTCGAAAATACGTTCGTACAGGTATAATAATATTTTTAGAATTTTTAAAATAAAATACATAATAATTGATATCCCTAACTTATTAAGATTTTTAACTATTTAAATTTGCATAGTTTAAGAAAAACATTCGTTTCAAAAACATTTTATTATATCTAAATTATCTAGATAGGAAGGGAATCCGAAGACAAGTTTCTACTTTTAATGAATTCAAAAATTAATTTACTTTATGTACAATAGAATTACACTGAAAGATTTTAATGTTAGATGTAGGGCGTTAAAAAAGACACACACACAAAACGACAGACAACTAAACGGATAGAATTGGTAATTCTTTCCAAGTTTATTTTTGAAATGTGCTTTTCACACTACAATTTGCTGTTTTACAAATACATACAAATTTTTTAGTATGTTTTAGGCGCTTCTATGAAATTTTAATTTAACAAAAACAATAATTTATTGATTTTTTACAATTAAACTTTCACATTCTAACTTTCGCAATTTGTTCGGTTACTTTTTTGTTCTTGCGAGTAACACAAGAATTTCTTATGCAGAAAATTATTGATTCCCTAAATCTCGTTATAGAGGACAAATCTCGTAATCTTATGAACGAGTTGTAAATTTTTAATTTATTAATATTATTTGTATAAAAGTTCGATACTTAATTAAAATTTTATAAAATAAAGTTGGGTCAAACCAATGGTTTGTATTGTAACACTTTTCCCTTCAACAAGTGAAAATTCTGCTTTTAAATACAGTCTATGTGTACCTACCACACTATTAAAATTATTTTCATTCATACATAAAACTATTTCTAGGATTGCATATATTTAGGATGAACGGTTTATGCAGTCTTTGAAATAAAGCAAAAATTAATATAAAAAGGGGTTAACATTATGCTGGATTTTAAGGGTTAATTGTGCGAGTTAAGAAAAATATTTATATTTTTTAATTTCATGGAATTTACCGTTAGCTTTTTGTGTTTATAGAAATTTGAAAAAGCTTGCGGTTTCGGAAATATAACGTGTCAAAAATTCAAATTTCAAGAGGCGATAACTTGAGAGGGGGTGGAAATGGAAAAAAATTTTCTTCTAACAAAATGAAGTATTTGTTAATGTCTAAAAGCCCCTGAAATTTCAAAGTTCTACATTATGGGGTCTAGAAGAAAAACGAGATCAAAAATTTAGAAAAAAAGAACTTTAGATAACGGTAAATTTGAACGGCCATTTTGTTTTTCTAAAGTCTAACTATAGTATACCGCGCTAGGGGAAGCAAGCCATTGCCTTTCTGCGTTTGCAAAATTTCAAAAATGCTTATGGTTTCATTGCAACAAATAGTTAAAAAAGGCCATTTTTAGGGTTTTGGAGGGGTATAACTTCTAGAGGGGGGGAGATAGGTAAAAATTTTGTTCCACGGAAATAAGTTTCTAGTGAAGATCTATGTACGTATGAAATTTCAGCTTTCTAACTTCAAGGGTGTAAAAGTTTTGTAAACAAAAAAAGTGTCCACGGACGGACGGACGGACGGACGGACAGAGTGAAACTAATAAGCACTTTTTTCAAAAATTTTTTTGGAAAAGTGCTAAAAAGAACAAAAATCGCAAAGTGCGTGTATTTTTTTTCAAATTTTTCAAAAACTAAAACCCAAAACTTTACTAGAGCGTGTAAAAAAATTTAAATGAAAATGAAATCGCAATATTTTTTTTTTTTTTTTGCCTTAAAATTTTCTGTCATTGTATATGTGAATAAAAAAAAAAAAAATTTATTGTTCTTCTTGTTGTTAAATAAATTCGCGTTTGTTGTTCTACAAAAAAAAAAAAAATTCAAAAACTTTTTAATTACAAAAACAAAGAGAGAAAAAAAAAGTTTTTTCCTTGTTTTTTTTTTTTTCTGCTCGAAATCAATTATATGCCTTTCTGAATTTTAATAATTAATGAAAAAATTGAAAAAAAAAAAAATTTTTTATTTTATTTTTCCTTTTCTAATTTTGAATTTTATCCCTTTTTTTCTTTTTTCATTATTTTGATTAGTCCTTTCCAATAGAAGGATTCAAAAATAATGATAAAGTTATGATCTACGGGTAATACGAGTAGATGACTGGTGACTGCTGTTCTTGAATTTTTATTTAAAAAAAAAAACATTTTTTTTTTCTTTGATTAAAAATTACTTAAATGAGATTTTATTAATTTTCGAAATAAGAAAATTGTATAATGAGAAAGTTGGAAAGAAGCGGCAAAATAAGGTCCTTTTTCATATTACAAAATTTTCATTTTCATTATAAAATATTATCATTGTAATTAAAATTTATATGTAAATGTATGTGTGTGTGTGTGTTTGGAATAATGAATAGCTATTGCTGATAGATGAATCTAGGAAAAATATAACGTTTTGTATAAAAATAAAATGAAAAATTCAAATCGCATATTTATATGTAAAATTAAATTTTATTTTTAATTAATAAAATTTTCATATATGTATATACATACATTCATATGTATAGATACAAAAAAAATTGTATAAAAAATTCGAATTTTATGAATACATACAAAATGAAATCTATTAAATATAATATTGTAGTTTATGATTAATTTCGGGAAAAAAATTTTTAATAGTAAGGTGAAGAATAGCAATTTTGTACGATCGATTTTCATTCTATATCCTCTAAAAATTTTAATATTTTATTTCTATACATTCAATTTTTTTTAAGAATATATTTTTATTAAAAAGTAGGGGAACCAATAATATCAATGAAATGGAAAAATATTATATTCAAGGATATTTTAATGTAATAGATCATATATATATATATATATATAGGAAATAATAATGAAAATGGTTTTAATAACAGGAGAAATATTGTATAATTTTTTCCAATATCTTTTATTAAAAATTTTTTAAAAATTAAATTTATGCCCATATTCTCATGGAATCTTCAATTACAACGTAATGATTGAACGTAGTTCGATTATTAAAAAATATTATAAAAAATATTTATGTTTATTGCTTTTTTTTGTGATGATTCTGCATTCTTATTAAAAGAAAGAACTGAGATTTTGTAGGCAGAAAGATGTTAGTTAAAAAAAAAAAAAACTTTCTTTAGTGCAAAATTTTTGCTCATTACAATTTCTTTTTAAAGTTATTGATCTTCTAAATTATGAAAATCTAATTTTTAGTATCTTTCTTATTCAAAAGCACAGTCATTTTATGAATTCGGTAAAGGCAGAATTGGCCATAATTTTAAAACCAATTTTCCCTTAATTTTTTTTAAAGTAATTTTTATTCATTCCATTATTTAAAACTAAATTTTCTCTTATTTTGCTATTAACCCATTTTTATTTACAAAATATCAATTTCTGATTACACTTGCTTGTGAAACAATAAGCTACATCGAATTCAAATACAGGCCAGAATTGAATGCCTTCTTGTTTAAAAGAATACCATTAGAGTTTTACAAATATTGACTATAGTAACAATTAGATTTCATTTTGATGCTAGTTGATCAAGTACTTTTAAAATAATAGGTTTTGGATTCCTCCTAAATGTATGCAACATATTTATAGTAATGAAAAAATAATGATACATATTTCCAAAAATTTTCTTTTCAATCGACTACATTTTACTTTTACAAGGCTATTAAATACTTTCGATGATAAAATGAAAATTTAGAGTAGGTTTTAGTTTATATAAGCTTACGTTATAAATAAATGAACGTACCCATGTCTTAAATTTATTTAACAATCAATTTCTTAACACTCATATTTAGAATTAATTATGTGTTTTTTTTAAATATCCAAGTGTATAAATAGCACATTATTATCATTTAACATAAGAAAAATAATATATTTCCTCTAAAGAAGAGATCCTTGTAATATAAGGATCAATAAAAATAATAAAATAATACATATATATATATATACATATATATATATATTAGGGAAAACTTATATACTTATAAATATACGTTGAGATGGTAGCCATAATGTGTGTAATAAAGACATGTCTTAAATATTATAACGAATAATTAAATCGTGACTTGATTGCATACTTTAAAATACAATAGAAAAAGCTTTCATATAATATGTGCATGTGTTTATATGTATTTAGTTTAAATGTGTGAACATATCGCACCCCGGCTGCAAAACTATATTAACTTGAAAAAATTTTAATAAAATAGACTAGGAAACAAAATTTTTTAATACAACTGTAGAACAAATGGAAAGCGTGAATTAAATGATAAAGAAAACACAATAGAAATAATTTATAATTAATGGATTCAGCAAAATAATCAGAATAAATCAACGACAGTTTTTACATGTTTTTCCGCATTGATCAGTTTATAGAGCATCAGCTGGAAACCCGGAAGCTTTTCAACCTTCTTACTCAATAAATTTTTCCTCTCTTTTCAGTCAATGAAAAAAGAATACTAATAAAGTTGTAAAAATTCAGCATGTCGAATAGTGTAAAAAAATTTATAGGAATTGATTTATTCGAATCTATTTCTATTGAAATTGATTTACTTAAGTTGATACGTTTTTGTTACGTTACTAAACGATACGGAATGCTATAATATGGGAGTACGAATATATTCAAGGACTATGGCATATAATTGTTTTGAATAGTTTTTTAATATGTTAGTAGCTTGCTTTTCTTTGTTTTTTTTCCCCCCATTTATGTACTTTTTTTTTGTAATGAAAAGCCTTTTAAATATAAAACTATCGCCTTTACTTTTATATTATATTTTGTTTTGTAAAATTATTACTTCGTTTTTTTACAATAATACATACTAGGATTTATATATATATATATATATATATACATGTACTTATGTTATGTGTTTATACATATGATATGTATGTGTTAATTGTGTGCATAGTGATTGATTATCTTACTATAAATCTTTTGTTAAAACGAAGCCTTTTGTTTTTTCCTTTCTATTTGCTTGTACTATTCAAAATGTATGAATAAATTCAGATTAAATAAAGTTTGTAAAACAGCACATTTCCCTGTAAAAAATAAAAAGGGAAATTTTGCATTATTCTAAGTGCAAACTCCGAACAGTAGAACACAATATAAAAGAAGATTAATATCGAGATTAATATCGAATAAAAAAATTGTGCAAGAAAGCGACTTGTCTCTTTTATATAGGTTGCAAAATTCCAAAAAACAAAATTTTAAAAATTTCCGAATAAGCGAGATTTCTTAGTAAGCGAGAAATATATTTTGCATTCGAATGATTGTCATAAAATCTATTCTCGTGTAATATCGGAAGTTCCTATTACGAAAATGATGTAGAAGTTTGGCAAAAGTACGTGTACTTACACGTACAATTGCACGGGAAAATTAAAAAAAAATTTGTGAGCACATTTTTTCTTTCAAATTTTTTTTTTGAAAATATGCTAACAAAAAAAAAATTAAATACATACTTTTCTTTTGCAGATACTGCAATTTCACATTCTAGATCTATAGAATAATGTATATAAATTCGAAAAAGTGTAATACTGCAGATGATATTTTCAATTATTCTACTATAATTTATATTAAATGCCAAGGAAGATACGAGTATATAATAGTTTATGACCTTCTACTCATATACTGGCTATGTCCAATAAAATTAAGGATATACTAAAGTGAAATGACATTGTTTTTTAGTTTTATTTATAAGTGAGATTTTTGTATTGTCACACAATATCTATGCCTACATATTATACATAGTGTATATATTTAATACAAAATATATACACATATAGATGAAAAAATAATTAAAGGAATATAATTATTTCTTTAAAACGATATACCCTCTTAAAATTTTATTGAAAAAAATATTTTATTAAAAATTTATTAAATTTTGCACAAATTTAAATAGAAATTTAAATACTTACATAAATATATTTTAATAAATTGTAATAATTATTTGATAGAAAGCAGATTTACTCTCATAAGAACTATGTGAGTAACTTTATTTAATTGATGATATTATGTGAGTGCTGATATTATGTGAGCATAAGGAATAACCAAATTATCATACTCACCAAAATTACTGGAACAGTGCTGGGTGATTGTTATTTAACAACAGTAACTGTAGAAGGTAGTCAGGTTTTTGTTAAAAAAGTTGTCCTTCCTAATTTGGTATTAAAACCAATGGCATAAATTTAAATTAAAAAGATAAACTCTTGTCTATTCAAATGAAAGTGCAACGATAGTATGAATTTAAATAATAAATTTTTTGTAAAAGGTAATTATTGTACGCTGCGCGTAATTGCGCTGTGTTTTATTATATTATTTTATGTGCTGAAGTTGAATTATGAAAGATTTCTTATTAAAATCAAAAACATTTTTAATTTTAAAATAATTTTGCGCACAATTACCCATAGGTGTACGTACGATTACCCACGGATATGGGTAATTTTGCGAAAAAGAAGAGTTTTGTGAAACGCTTATATTTTCGTTTTGGTTAAAATTATTCACATTACATAAATACAAAATGCTAGATTAAAATATTTAACTACCATAATCAACTTTAAGAGGCCGAAAATATTTTCCAGGAGAGCAAGTATTGACAATTCCTCTTAAGTGCGCGAAATTACATCATCTTCCCTAATATAGCATTAACAATATTTATTAAGAATTTTCTATAGAAAATTATTTATTAATTTATAAAACTATTTTAAGTATCATAAAATCACCATTCAAGCTTCCTACCCGAAAAACTTAAGGTTTTCGCATTATATGTCACAAATACGGTTTATGTGTTGCAAATGTTTGTCAATCATTCCACGTGTATAGACATATTTTTTTTTTTGGGTTATCAATTTTTTAGGAATTGTAAATATTCAAAATAAAGAAGGATAATATGCAAAATAAAAAAGGATAATATTTTAATATAAAAGAAAAAAAGTGTGCAAATAAACTATAATAAAAAACAAACAGAGTGTGTAAAAACAAAATAAAACGAGAAAAAAAGTAGAGTTGACCTTGTCAACTCTGTGATACCCGTACGAATTTGTTATCCTATGTGCGAATAACTAATGTGCCATAACTAACTATGGGGCAGACAATTACTTTAAGTTGCCGTATTACCATATTAATTTATGCAAAATTTCAGTACTATGTGTTTTTCAAAATACTGTGTGTGCCAAACTACTATTGAAGTTGTATGGCAGCTACAATACAGCTACAGCTTTTATAGTTTCTGAGATATAGTCAAATAACTTTTGAAGTTGTATGGCAGGTACCAGAAGGAGCCAAGTAATTTCAACGACTTTTATGAGACACATTGGCCCTACTAATATATTCGTTTGTGTGAAATCTCAATATCACAGCTTTTATAGTTTCTGAGATATAGCCAAATAACTTTTGAAGTTGTATGGCAGGTACCAGAAGGAGCCAAGTAATTTCAACGACTTTTATGTGGCATATTGGCCCTACTAATATATTCGTTTGTGTGAAATTTCAATAATATAACTTTTATAGTTTCCGAGATATAGCCAAATAAATTTTGAAGTTGTATGGCAGCTACCCGAACCGGTACCCCGATCATGTCCAATTTAAATAGGGTTCTGGCACTTACTACAATAAATCATTTGTGAAAATTTGGTGAACTTAGCTCAATTAGTTTTTGAGTTATCGTTCGGACGGACGGACGGACGGACGGACGGACGGACGGACGGACGGACGGACGGACAGACAAAGCTAAATCAACTCAGAATTTGACGCTGATCAAAAACATACACTTGAGTCTATATCTAACACCGTTATTTCTTAGCGTTACAAACGGTAAGGCAAATTTAGTATACCCTTCGAACATACGTTCGTACGGGTATAAAAATGGCAAAAATTTGAAAATTGTTTTAAAAAAATAAAGAAAAACGTTTTCTTTTTTTTTCATTTTTATTTAGAAATCGCTTATATTTTTCCTCTTTTCAACCAGATGTTCCCAAGGAAATATGAAACAAAACCGATAACAATATACTTTTAAAATTATCTAAAGGGAATTCAGAGCTCTTTTTATAGTAATTTATTCAAGTTGAATATTTTTCTCACGTTCTTATCCTATTGAGAATATTTTAAATATTGTTTTTATTTTCTAATTTTATGTTAAAATTATGTACAGAATAAAGTACATTTTGTTAAATATATTTACATATATATAATATTATAATAATGTAGATGTACTTACGTAATAATGATTTTTAGTTTTGATTTAATACAAATATAAATATTTCTTTCCTTTTATTTAATATATTTAATATAACATTGATGACATAACAAAAGATATCTGGCCCATAGGTCCTGTAAAATTCTTATCATTTTCTATTTATTTTCTTCTTGTTTTCGTTTTTATTAAACAAAAAAATTTTAGTATTGATTTAACTATATAGTTATAATCCACAAATGAGAATTAAAACTAAATTATTTTGGTTTTTATTAAAAATGAGATATAATGGTGTGTTAGAAATATTCGCCAAATTTTTTCTCATAATTATACCCGTACGAACGTATGTTCGAAGAGTATTCTAAATTTTCTTTACCGTTTGTAACGTTAAGAAATTACGGTCTCAGATATTAGACTCAATTATATGTTTTTGATCAGTGTCGAATTCTGAGTCGATTAAGCTTTGCCTGTCTGTCCGTCGTCTATCCCAACGATAACTCAAAAACTAATTGAGTTAAGCTCATCAAATTTTCACAAATGATTTATTATAGTAATAGCTAGAACCCTATTTAAATTGGATATGATTTGGGTAATTTTTGAAAATTTATTTACTGAGATCAAAAAAATTTACAAAAAATTTGTAGTTTCTATTTTGCAAAAATTATGTTATTAAAAAAATTATATATGCCAAATTACAAATGTTATAAAAAACATAGCTATGCAAATGCAAATTCGAAATATTTAAAAAATTTTCTTAAAAACAAATTCCTTGGCACTATAAAAATTCATAACATTTTTTATGGCCTACGCGATCGCTTAGTTCGCTTATCGTATCCACCTCCCACCTCTGATAAAATCCATTTTATACGAATTCAAACCACAGTTTTTTACGACTTAAACCCGGATTATTCTGGCCCAGACGAATCAGCAACACAGACCTCTGAGCTTTAACCCACCAAGAACCAATCGCAAGGGTTATAAAGAAGAAAAAATGGAGATGGATAGACCATACATTGCGACGCCCGCCTGAAACCATCTTAAGACAGATATAGGAGTGGAATCCGCAGAGTAGAAGAAGTGTGGGACGGCCAAAGAATACGTGGCAAAGAACAATAAAGAAAGAAATCGCCACGGCTAACATGACATGGGCAGAAGTAAAAAGAATGGCTCCTAACAGTGTTCGTTAGATAAGCTTTGTTAATGCTCCCAAGGGGAGTAAAGCAGGAAGAAACCGTTTAAAAGTTTACCGTTTCAAAGTATAACAGTTTAGAATTTAACCATTGGCATATAACAAAATTTTTAAGCCAAAAAGACGATTTTGGGTTATTTAAACTTATCTGGCGATTTTATTTGTAAATTGTAAAGCATTAATTTAGCATAGAGTATAGAAAATAATTTATCAAAAATTTTTATAGCAATTTACATCATTAAAATTCTCATATATTCTATTATACATTATTCTATTCACTTATATAACACTTTTATACAATAGCTTTCAATTATTGTTGCTTCAATTCAAAAATATTTCAAATTTATGAAAATTTTGCACTTTATACTTACATCAAGTGGGGGTAATTCATAATATAATATTATATATAATATAAATTCTATTTAGAATTTACAATATATATTAATGTTATATATATTAATGTCACCATTATGTTACAATAAATTGTACAGTTATCCTGATATGTCATTCATTTTTGAGAGCTAATTATAATGGAAAAATGATTTTTTTGTAAATGAAATTTTACGAATTTTTATTTTTTTATCTTTTTTGAGTTATTTTCCATTAAATTTAATGTGTAGGCCTATTATTAAATGTTATAATGAACTAGTTATGTAAATTTAAGATAGAATATTATTAGGAGTTGAATTTATGATTTCTATTTAAGACTTACGTTCCATTTGAGCCTATATCTAAGAGTGCAAAATTTAAGATTTATAAAACATTCAAGTATATGATTTTTGTACAAAGGTATGTAGTTTAGTGGGGGTGTATAATTCACTTTTAATCTTGGTATAGATGTCTTGATATTTTTATATTGAAAATAATTTTCAAATTCTGAATATTTAAATTTTAGAAAAAAACTAACTTTTACTTCTGTACTTAGCATTCTTTGCTGTTAGTACAAACTATTTAACTTCGAAATATTTTAGTTACATTCCTATAAAAGGAACGCAAGCATAATACGAGTACTTGATGTAAATACACGTGTATTTATTTATTTGAAAAAATACCTATTGAAAGGAATAAAAGAAAATATATATTGGGTAAATGATTACATTTACTCATATACATATACATGGATTATTTTTATGACAAAAAAAAAAAATTTCTTTTAGGGTGGTTTTAACAATAAAAAAAATTTATTGAATATCTTCATTTAATCATTCTATCATATATTCTATATGAACATCTGCTTTACTTACATTGTAATTCTTTACAATTTTAAATTCTTATTGTTATGAAATTTTCCGGTTTCGCCTATGTAAAATTACACATTTCTTATTTTATTATCAATATACTATTAATATACATATATATCGTGTGGGATTCTAGTTGAAGAGAAAATTGAAATTTCCAAAAAAAATTTTGTATGTCTATTATCTCGAAATATTGAAGTGTAAAGGCTTGGAAATAATATAACTGTAATGTGATTTTTACGAATTTATAATGGTTGTTTCTATGAGTATAAAAATAATATGAGCGAAAAATTATTTTTGAATTTATGTGACAACTATTATAAGGGCTTGTGCAACCATTATCAAATTTTACTGGGATAACAGCCGTGTTAACATCAATCATAAAATTATGTGAAATTTTAATACTGTAGACCTTTAAAATCCCGAAATATATGACAAAATTGTTTTTAGTATTGTATAACAGTTATTCAAACCACTGCTTTCATTGAAACAAAATTAAATATAGTTCCTGTAGTAAAAATTTTTAGTAATTGATGAAAATTTGGTAAAACTTTATATTTAAATATTATCGAGACGAAAATAATAAAACTAAAACTGTGTTAAAAAAAAAATAAAGAAATAATAAAAATAAAATTTTTATACTGTTATATACCTTTAAATATCATTAATTTCAAATAAAACAACAAAAAAAAAATCTTATATAAATTCGTTTTGTCAAACTTTTACGGAGAACTTATAAATGAGTAATTAGTTTTTGATAAAAAGTAGATTAGATATATAACAATTCTATTTTAAGAAATACTAATAGAAAAATTACAAATGAAAAATGAAAATGATTCAAAAAAAAGAAAAAATAGAAAACAAACCGGATCATCCTTGTTAAGGTCAAAACAAAGAAAAAAAAATCTGATGTGGTCAGCACATAACCGACCGCATTGTATATTGTCTAGTTAAGTGAAAGGGTTACAGAATATTATAAAAATGTCTGCTAAATACTTCTTTCCAATTTTTAGGGCATTAGTAAGCTTATAGTTAACATACCTAGAAAAATGTAAATTTGGCTCTTAGTAGAGTTTTGCTTTGTGCTACCCGAATTCCCAGAAATGCTCGCCAGTTAACTAGAACTCAAATATTAAATTTCAAGAAATTCCATCAATTCGTTTCGTAGATATGGTGAAAAATGTAAAATCGGCCCGCAAATCAGTTTTCGAGCCCTGATCTTTCCAAAAAATTTATATGTTGATTGTTTCAATACGAGGAATTTAAATATTAAATTTCAATGAAATCGGTTGATTATTTCTCTTTATATACACAAAAATGTATATTTGGCCCGTAGTAAACGTCTAGTTGACGATGCCTGATTTCTTCCAAAAGTTAGGAATTTTTGCGGACGGTCGAGAAAAACTTATATATGAAATTTCAAGTAAATCGATTGAATACTTTCTTCAAAATGTTCAAAAATGTAAAACAGGCCCGCTAAAAAGTGCAGTTCCCGAGGCCTGATATATCCCAAGAAGTGATCAATTCGTGCCATGGTGGAAATAAACTTACATATAAAATTTCATCAAAATCGGTTCAGCAGAACTTGAGAAATACGCGTGCACACACAGACCAACAGACCGACAGACCGACGGACCGACAGGTTGCTAAAAATAGTTTACTTATACACTTCCCTACTATGGAGAAGTGCATTCCCACCGAAAACTCGATATGCAAAATTTGTTGCCATCACATAACCTACCTATTGTTTACACAATACGGTCGGTAATAAATAGAAATCATCCTTCACCTAAAAACCTTCACTTCATTATTAGAAAGCATAAAATACTGTAGTTGAAATTCAGATTCTATTGAAAAGAAAAAATTGAAAGAGAATGTTTTTGCTGTCATTTCTATTCTCCCTCCGGTAGCCTCCTTTTAATTTTTACAATTTATTAAGATTCTCAAGTTATCATGTATGTAAGCATTAACACCCTGGTAATTTTTAAATGCAAGTTCTTATATGTGTATATGTAATTAATGTGGGTTTACCATATTAAGAAAAATTTCTTTATTATACAAAAACTTGCTTTCTGTTGTTTTGAGTTTGCTTTGTTATATGAGCATGGAAAAAAGATGAATAATGCAGTAGTTGTTCTTACAGCCTTTCTGGGGTTCTGGGGACAAATAATATTAGTTAACATAACAAATTTTTATTATTGCATATACTGAACGTATGTGTGCAGGTTTGACGAAGTTTCTGGTAAGCTAGGAAAAATCCAAGCCAAATATCGATAGCAAAAAAAGTTTTTAATGTAGGAGTGATTTGTAGGTGATGGTGAAGCGATCGGACGTTGTTTTTTGCTCGGTTTGGATAAAAAGCTGTAAAAGTGGTTTCTACATTTCCAATCTCTTTTCGAAACTTTATTTAATTCGTCATGTTGTTCGGAAAATAACCAAATATAGAAATACTTTTTTACTATTACTGCGAGTCTTCTGTCAGTACGGGAAGCCAAAAATGTCTCATAAAGATAATATGGGAATGTAAACAGGTATTTTGATAAAGGAGGGCCTAACAATAAATTGCAATCACTACCTATATTAAAAATGTAAGACACAAATTGTAACACATAAAATCAAATATATTTTTCAAAAATTCATTACGGCTGGTACCTATATAGTGTCTTTAAACGGTAATTTAAAGAAAAATGATGGTAACACATCTATTATATATGAGATATGAATATTTTCTTTTTTTTCTCTCTCTTAGCTTCTCCTTTTTAATGTCATTTTGAAATGATTGGTTTTCATTTGAATAATGTAACAAAATCTACAAGTATGTATTTTGTTCTTTATATTATGTTTTATGTATATACATATATATCTGAACGCATGGCATACATGTATGTATACATCAAAGCATTTATTACAATTTTATTACAATATATGACATTTTAATTGTATATGACATTTTTGTCTGTATGTGCATGAGAACATGTATAAAAGACAATTTCGTCGTCTTTGATATTTAGTACTTTCCCTTCTTATTAAACATATTAACAATGTAATAGTATGCGTTTATAATATAAAGTGTGAAGAATTATTTTCAATAGAACTCAATAATTGGGTGTAAGCTGTCGCAGGAAAAATGAAAATTAATAAAAAGATGAATGAGATTAAATATTGGCAGGATTAAAATTCTACAATAATTTATTAAAGAAATGCTCAGAATGGTGAAAAAATGAAATATAAATGAAAAACAGAAACATCATTAGGAGATTCCGAATGTCTATTACGTGTTCTTTTATTTTTGTTTCAATCAAAATTCTCATATAATATGTCATTTGAGACCTTATTCTCTTAGAATTTCAGTATGAAACGTTAATCCCAAAATTATACAAATTAAAACTTAAAAATATGACAATAAGTGAAAATTTGCGGCGAGATTTACCTCTCAATACTGAAAACTCTTTTTTTTTAATTAATGTCATTCTTTTTTCCGGAATTTTAGTAATTGAAGGAAGAGAAAATAATTTTCGAAAAAAGTTCTAGGTGAATACATTTTGTAGATTTGACCTATTCATGGTTTAAGATCTTGTTATTTAATCACTTAATATTAAATTTGAAATTATACAAGCATAAACAGTAAAAATAAAGTCGCGGCAAGGAAATGATTTGTAAAGTAGCACATTTTTCTTAAAAATTTAATTTAGTTTTTTCAAAAAAAATTTGTAACACTTTTTACTAAAACTAACACTATTTACCATTGCATAACTCTAGGATAATATTAAAAGAGACATAAAACCTATAAGTCAAGTTGAATGATTAATTGAATTCATTAAAACATGTGGTTATTTAATTATATATTTTTAAGAGAAGCCCATTCTACCATTGTTTTGGTTTTCAAGAAATTCTGATAAAGCTTATTGACAAAGTATTGCCAGCTTTCACAGATAATAACTTTTAGTAAAGCGAAGAGGGGGTGGAAACAATAACAAACCCATTTTTCTTTAAAATCTTGTTAGAAAAATTTTAAAAAATAGAAAAATTATTAAAGTTACTGAAATATTATGTATTATAAACATAAAAAAAGATATTAATCAAAAATAATGTAAAGTACGATTACTAAGAATATAATAAGAAACAACTTACAAAACAAAATAGAAAAAACAAAAACATGGAAACTAGGGAATAAGAAATCGAGAGACCCAAATCAAGAAAAAATTTAAAATATTAACAAGAAAGAAAGTAAGAGAAAGTAAAGAAAAACAACAGTAATATAAAAACATTTTGAAACCATTATTCAAATTGTTTGCATATATTTAGGCGGCATGTGTTTTTTTTTTTTTCTTAAATATTTTAACAATTGCTCTTGCAGGACTAAAATAATATAAAAATTTTGTGTAATATAAAACAAAAACAATAGGAAATTGTACAAGGAATAAAATTTAAATTTATTTTTATATGCTTAATAAAAATTAAATCCTTGATGGCTGTTTGGTAGCTTCTGGTTACAATTTTTTTCTCTATCATTTTATTTTATTTCTTTCTGTTTTTTGTTTTTTGTTTCTTTGTTATTATTTTAATGCATTTTAAATGTAAATAATAAAGGATAAAAATAATACCTTTAAGGGATGGTCTTTTCTCTGTTTTTCTTTGCTTCTATATTCTGGTATTTATTGTTTTTGCTTTAAATGAAAATGACATGTGCAATATTAACATTTATAGATACATATATACATCTATATATACAATTCATATTAAATGACAATGTAAAAAAAGAAAAGAGACAGAAAATATAAAACAAACGGTGGGGTTTTTCATAAAATATTTATAAAAAATAAAATAAAACAAAAAAAACAGTATTTTCTCTTCTCTCTTTTTGTGTTTTTTTTTTTTTATTTAAAACAACAAAAAAAAAAATCATTAGAAAATGGCCTGCTGGTAAGAAAAACATCAGTGTATTAAAAACAAATCAAAATAATATTTTATATAAACTGTCTTTGGCAGCAAAATCTATTTTATTTAAAAAAATAAAATGCCTAAACTACAAAGATATTATTTTAGTTTCAAAAAAATAAATTAAATGAAATGTGAAACATGTAGAATGAAAATTTAATATTATATTGAAAAATAACAAAATGGTCCTTGATTTTTATAGCAGATTTGCTTTTTGAAAAATTTAAATTGAATCAGAAAACAAAATTGGCTACATGAGAAAGTAGATTTCATATTTTAATTTTAGCAAATTATAATTTCTGTGGTGATAACGCAAAACTTTTTAAATCGATTTAGTACGCATTAAAATGTAATATTTAAATTTTTGATAGGTGCTGGCCGAAACAATGTCCATACGAATATTTGGTTTAATTCTTAAAATATTAAGGAATGATCAAAATGAAATGCAGTAAATTTCCAAGTCGAAATCATTTAAAAAATTTTTAAATGATTTTCGAAAATCCCGTTTATCTTTCTATAAATAATATTCATAAATAATAATCGCATTTATGCGGAAATTATGTAAGCAACCAATCTCACCAATAGTGATTGCAGTAAAAGCAAAGCAGAAGGATCCCTGCTTCTTAACTATAAAAATTTAGTTTAATATTATGTATAGCTTAATATAAGAAACTAAGAAATAAAATATTAATATAAAAATAATTGCCTTATATGCGACATTCAAATGTGACATTAAAATATAAAAAAAAATAATATTATTAACTTCAAACATTTAATAAAAATAAAAGGTATGACAAGCTAATCAACACCCCACTAAAATTCATTGAGGAAGCTGAGGTTTATGTTACATAATTAGACCTATACACAAATTAAAAATATATATTAAATTTTTACATTTATATTGCGAAAATAACAGAATTTTTTATAATATATGATCAGAAACTTATAGGTAACAGCAAATTTTGTAATTTGACCCAAAGCTTTAATAAATTTGAGTTAAAGTAATTTGTGTATAATTATGATTTACGTTTTTGATATTCAATTCTCATGCTATCGATAACGAAAAATCGAATATTATAATTTCCGATTCTATTTTTTTTTAATTCCCTTATAGCCTCCTGTCTTTAAATCCTTAAAATATCATATCAATTATATTGGTATTATTTTTTTTTCCATTATTATTAAAATTATTATTATTCTTAAACGGATGATTGTATTGCATTTAATATACAATATTAAAACTTGAAATTAATATAATAAAATAAAGTAGTACAAAAAAAATTTTTTTTTTCAAATCCTTTTAAGGACTTTCTTTCTTAATAAAATTTAAAATTCTTTAAAAATTTTGTATTCCATAAGGATTTTCATAATAACATATATTTTCTTCCATTATGTTGAATTTTCAAAATATTATCCTTTATATAAATGCATATGTTCAAATTTATTAAAAGTTTCGATTTTATTACGAAAAATATTTTGAAGCAAAAGATGAGAGGATAAAGAACAATATAGTCTTGATTTTTTTTTGAATTATATTATATTTTTTTTTTCGAAGCTTCCGCTTCCTTCTATATATATAAATATTATATATAAAGCAAAATGTATTAAAGTTTTCTTATATAATTTTAATTTTCTTTTTATATTTTGCAGTTTTACTCACAAAATTATTTTTATTAAATTTAAAACTTTTGTATGTATTATAAAAAAAAATTAAAATATGTTCTCTTTTGTTGCTTTAATGTTTATAAGAAATTTGGTATATGATAAAAAATTAAAACCTATTTCAGATAGAAAAAATTTATGTAAGAAAAGAGATCACAATTATAAATTATTCAACTGGAAACGACTTCAAAAGAAAAAAATATTTTCAGCCGTTTATTATTTTACCGTACATATGTTTTTTCGAAACATAATTTTATAAAGAACTGACTAAATTCGATACCGAACACAATACTGTCACAGCTCTAATTCAAACCCATGTCTGAAATATAGCACCGAACGGAACCCATACATGAAATTGTATTAAATCCTGAATTTGAAGTCGAATCTGAAATTCGAAATCGTTCTCGACTTGAAAATATTTTGTATGTATAAATATATGTCATAATTTCAGTGTTCAAAATCATATTTAAAATAATAGGTTAGCATAATACAAATTAGTTTTGAAAGATATTTAATTTAAGAAAATTTAATTATAAATTTTAGCTTAAAGTACCATTAAATAAAATTGGGTCACACCAATGGTTTGTATTGTAGCATTTTTCCCTTCAACAAGTGAAAATACTGCTTTTAAATGCAGTCTATGTATACCTATCAAACTATTAAAATTATTTTCATTAATATACGGAATTATTTCTAGAATTGCATATATTTAGGATGAACGATTTATGCAATCTTTGAAATAAAGTAAAAATAAATTTAAAGAGGGATTAACATAATGCATGATTTTAAGGGGTTAATTGCATGAGTTAGGAAGAATAATTATATTTTTTAATGGCATAGAATTTACCGTTAGCTGCCCGCGAAAGTTTATAGAGCTTGCAGTTTAGGAAATATAAGGCCCGAAATATTCAAATTGTACAAATTTCGAGAGGCGATAATTTGAGAGGAGGTGGAGATGGACAAAAATCAATTATTCTTCTAATGAAATGAACTATTTGTTAGTATCTAAAAGCTGCTAAAATTTCAGGCTCCCACAATTCGTGGTCTAGAAGAAAAACGACATAAAAAATTTGGCAAAAACGGATTTTAGATAACGGTAAATTTTATCGGCTATTTTGTTTTTTTAAAGTTCAAATATAGTATATTGTGGTAGAAAAAGCCACCCACTATATTTCTGTGTTTGCAAAATTTGAAAAGTGCTTAGTTAAAAAATGCCAAATTTATGGTTTTGGACGGGTATTACTATTAAAAGGACGGGAGGGGGGAGGAGATAGGTAAAAATTACGGAAATCTAATGATTAAAGATCTATGGATATAATAAATTTCAGCTTTCTATCTTCAAGGGTGCAGAAGTTTTGTAAATATGTCCACGGCCGGACGGACGGTCGGGCAGAGTGAGACTAATAAGCACTTTTTTTCAAAAATTTTTTGGGAAATGAGGTAAATTTTTTATTAAACCCTATGACTTAACACTATTTTATTTTATTTTTGTTTGAAATAGGGCTAATGAAGTGGAAAAACATGTTTTAAAAATAATAAAACTTTATCTTTTAAAAATAATTTTCCGGCCTTTTTAATTTATTTATCGTTTCATTTTTTTTTCTGTTTCTGTGTCTTTGCTTATTTTTTAATATTCTCTTATAATCCTTTATATTTTCATTTTATACATAAATTTTATTTTTAATTTTTTAAAATAATTATCAATTTCTTACAATCGTTTTTACAACCTACTTCATACTACATATTTGTATTTTCAGATTGGCAAAGATTAGTAGTTGTAGTACTTTCCTTATTTGAATCATAACTTTCTCTTAATTTTGCTAAATTTTTTGAAATATATATGTGTATTGAACATAAAGTGATGCCTTCCCCGGAATAAGCAATATCAATCAATGTCGAATTAAAAATCAAAGTCCGATATCATATTTGAAAAGGAGTTTAAAATGAAAGCAAAATTCCTCATTCTATAAATTTTCCTCATGCAAACAAATTTTCTGTACTTACGGAAATTAAAAGTACCTCAAGATTTTATGATATTATAAACTGCCAGAGACTGTTTGAAGACTTTGTTCGTCTATACAATCTGTTTGAAATGAAATTTGGAAAAATAATTTTTTAATGAGAAATGCTTATTTAAATATGAAATTTCATCTTTTTATCTCGAATTTCTTATAAATGAGAGTAGAACTCTTAGTAGACAAATGAGTGCACGGAGGACTCTAAATATTTTTGTTTTCGAAATATTCAAATAAAAGTAATTTTTTTCTTACACAAAATCAGTTTGAATATAATGTCGAAAAACCAAACATTATAAGGAAAAATAATTATTCTATAGTTATCCTGTTTAGTAGAAATTTCGTCAAATTCTCGTCTGTAAGAGAATAGTTTCGTATTTGTTTTTTCCTAACTATTTTCGAAAATTTTCTCAACACATTTACATATTATATAAAAAGTAAAAAGTTAAATGATAGTAATCTATTAGAAAATCACTTATAAGGAAATATTTAGACCCATAATATTATGAAGGATGATTAAAAAGTAATAAAGACAATTAGTCAAAATATTTCACTATATAGGAAAGTCTATACGAATGTTGAACTACAAAAATTCACACAGTAATGATAAAGAAGGCTAATTAAAAGATCGTTTGGAAAAGAGGTTTATTTTTTTGTTCTTTCTTCTCTTTTCTTTTCTTAAAGTTGTTCGGTTCTCATTTGCTTATTTTTTTTCATTTTATACTGCAAAAACACAAAAGGAAAACTTGATCCTTGAAGAATATTATAAGAAAAGAAATTTTTTTTTTATATGCTATCTTCTCGACTAAAGGTATATTATTGGTATATGATGAAAAAATGCCTATGAGTATTCAAAATGTATCATTAGTTAAAACAAAAAAACCGAAAAACTCAAAGTTCTGAAAAGAAGAAGTCTTTAGGCAAAAAAAACATTAAAAGGAAAATATTTTTTTTTTCTTTCCATTGTTTAAAGGAAAAAACAAAAATTAAAGAAACTTTTATTTTCTTTATTTTTTTTTGTTTTGTGCTACCTTTTTAATTTTGATTTTTTTTTTCATCTCTTTCCCTCTTCGTATTTTTCGTTTTTTTGGGAATTCTTTTGAATTGAAATTTAAACTTTTGACGTATAGGCATTAAATGTTGCTAGAGGATTTTCTTTTGGTTTTACTGCAATACCAATAATATTTAAGGTTATCCATAGTTTTAAGTATATATTATACAAAGTAGGTTATACTAGAATCATTTATTATCAAGGGTCACATTGAATGTTTTAAATAATTTTATATTTACATATGTATACATACATATTATATGTATGCATATTGAGAACAGATCATATTACAAAGAGAAATAAGAGAACATATGAGAGTTTAATGCGAAGAGGCAAGAAATTGAATTTCATTTTTATTATTATAGACACATTTTATAGCATATAGATAACAGATAAATAAAGGAATATGATGTGTGTTTTTTGTACATATATACATATACATAATAAAAATATATATATGTGTGATTTTAAAAATTTAAAAATGTGACAAAAGGGAGTTATTAAAATGGTACTAAATATTGAGTTTTCAGATGAAAAATACATTTTTATCGACCATACAATAAGGTGATGGAACCGAAATTTTGGATTTGGCCGAATTTTCGGTGAGAACGTACTTCTCCATAGTTGAGAGGCGTAAATAACTAACTTAAATAAGTAACTAATTTTAGAGATATGTCGGTATTTGATCAAATATGTGATTTTGTTTTGACTATAGCACGGACTGATCAACTTTTGAAATATATTTAAGACTTTGGAAAATATACACTAAAAGTTTACTTACTTCCTTAAAAGTGAAAGAAAGTGTTCAAAATAGGTTTTCATAATCTTCTTCTGTAACACTTTCACTTCACAAGACAATACACACTGTTATGTGCCGACCATATCAGTTTTTTTTTAATACTAGTTGCTAAAAGCTAATCGTTTACCAAAACCAAATTTAAAGGTGCCGATTTATTTGAAATTTTCATATTTCAATTGCAATTATTAAATTAATTATTAATATAAATTTTGGGGCAATACTTTATATGCCATATTTGTTCAATAGTTTAAGAAAATAATCTACCAAAACTTATTAAAATTTCGGATTAAAATTGGATTTTAGATATTTAACTTCTGTTATAAAATATATTCACAATATCACACTTAGATTCATTATAGCTATATAGAGAACTAAAAGTAGAAATTTATTTAAAATTTAAAATTAAAAATATTTTAAGTAATTTTATGCAACTCTGTTTATTTTAAATTTTTGACTCCTAAAAATCAATTTTTTTTTTCTGAATTCAATTTTCAAAATATTTAAAAACTTTCAATTTCATGTTATTTTTAATATAACCATTATTATTTTTTTTTTAACAAATCATTTAAAAAATTCTGAATAAAATAAAATAATGTTTTTGTATTGAACAATAACGCCTCAGGACTTTTTTGTTATTATAATAATAAACGTGTATATATAGGACAAGATTTTGTTTTCTATTTTATTCTATATATTTAATTTTTTTTTCTGTTCTCGTCACCATTTTAATTTCTTAAGTTATATTAAAAATAAGAGCACTATACTCTTTTCGCTGGGTTTATTTTAAAACAAATTTTAAGGGATTTTATGGTTTATTTTTGAAAAATGACTGAACCTATATTCCATCTCTAACATCGCAACATATTAAACAACGCAATATTAATCAAATTTATTTTGGATATGCAACAGTATATATCATGGCAAAGTACGGAATATTATTAATGAAATTGTTAAAAATATATTTTCCAATTTAACTAGGATTTTCCAAATTGTATAACTAAATCAGATTAACTAACATTATCATTTTAATGACATGCAATAAAAAGTAAAGGATATTTTATGTAATAGTTTTTAAGGGTAATTTTATGTAATTTGATTTTAATTCCCAAATTATTGCCAGAATACATTTAAAATATGTATATTATGCATACAACAATTATTATATAATCTCATTCTACTTAATCTAACAAGTAAAATACAATCATGTTAAAATTACATTGTTTAATTCTGTTTTGTTATTAACTTAATTGAGACCATCTCTTATAAAATATTATATATATCCATGCAAATTATCCCTTGAATCGAAAAATGCCTAGGATTTTATTAAACCACAGTCTAAAATTCTTTAAATCAAAATTACTTTCTCATATTAATACAATAGGTGCTAAGTATCTACCAAAATTGGTAATTTCAAGTGAGTGCTCTAGTAATTGAGCTACAGAAGTATGAAGAAATTGCCGACGAAATGTTATTCACATTGCTTTATACTGTAAATTTATCTTTGGAGTTGTCATATGAACAATCACACAAGATTATTGCAAATATAAATAATTTTCACGTTTTCCCAAAAATATTTATTTATTATTGAAAGCTGCCATTTTCTTTGAAAAAGAAAAAAGTCAAAAAAATTAACAAGTATAACAGATTTAAAAAAAAAGCAATTTCAATTGACGCTTTTACATTTTCTTTATTTACAATTTTTTTTTTTTTTGCTTTCTTCTTATTTTCTGTGTACATGTGTTGGCATACTCTTATATCTACAATATATCCTTTTAATTTGCTTTATTATTTTGATCATATCCTAAACAATTTTTTTTTTTTTCCAAATTTATATAATATTTTTTATTAATATATCAATTGCTGAGTATAGAAAAAAGTGAAAGAAAAATTGAAACCATTCTATATTTTTTTTTTTTTTTGATTTCTTGTTTTTCTTTTCTCTTGTATCCTTTTATCGAACAAAAAAAAAAAACAATAATCTATCCTTGACTGTAGATATTTTTTTAATATATAATTTTTAAAAGAAATACATGTATGTATAATGTGTATAGATGTATGAATAGAATAATGAAGAATAGAGGAATGGATCGAGTGCCAAAAAAAGGATATTTTTACTGATTGAACAACATATTTTTTGATTTCATTCCGTTCAGCCTAAAAACTTTTCTTTTCATCAATTTTCTTTTTTTCTTTTCATATAATTTTCTTGTTGCTTTTAACTTTTCAAAAAAAAAAAAAAAAGTGAAAACTTTTTTAAAAGGACATGAAAAACTCTTTCTTTTCTTATTTTTGTTGTCTTTTTCGATTATTTTTATACTTTTTTTTTATTTATTTTTCTAATATTGCCAGATCCTAAAAATACAAATCATAATGTATGATAATTTTATTTCATCCCTATATTGTATTGAGTACATTAGTATTTATAAAATAAAAACAATAAAATTGCAAAAATTTTAAATTCGTAAAAAATTATGCTAAAATTTTGATTGAAATTTGAAATGTCCTGTTTCTATAATTCACAATCTACAGTCTTGCTGTAACAAAACTATAACAATAAAATTGTTAAATGTATAGAGTTGGTCTTAAACAACACGGAATGAAACTATACGAAAATAAATATAAAAGGTACAAAATTTTTGCCTTAAACAATTCGCTTTATTTTTGCCTTAAACAGGTTATCATTTAATATTATAAATGGTAACCTTCATGGTATTGTTGAATAAAAGAAATGTGTATATTCCGGAACGTTTCTATATTGGAACGTTCCTATACTGTTACTACCGCTGCTAATCAATGTTAACTTATAACAATAAGAAATATTTACTTTGATTAATTGATAGCAAATTTTATACGTCTGCTAAAAACAAAACGAATAGTGGAATTATGAGATTTAATATAGTTGAGACACTTGAATTTCAATTGGCCAACAGAAAAAGCCCATCGGCAACCCCCAGAAACACCCAACAACCCCCATGCAGTTCGACACACAAGACTCCCTATCCAAACCAGCCAACCTCCCTGGCGAAGTCCAAAAGCCGCGCAAGAGACATCTCGGAAAGGTCCTCCAGGTCATCGTAAAAATAAGCCACCAAGATACGCCTTCTCTTCCACATCAGAAATGGACAGGCACAGAGGACATGCTCTACATCCTCCACCTCCTCCCGACACCCACGACATACATTCAACACACGACATAGCGACCCCAACCCTCCTGGCCATTTTCCCCAAAAGGCAATGCCCCGTCAGAACTTGCCGTTATGAAGTGAATCGGTTTCACAGCCCGCTAATTGTGAAAACAAAATAAAAATTCAGCAAAAAACAAACTTTTAGGAACCGTAAACTTAACTTTGAAAAAGAAAAATTTTATCTGGCAACACTTCCTATATACTTAATAAAGTTTTGATTTTTCTTTTCTTTTGTTATATAAAGTATTTATTTATTTATTTATTTATTTTTTCTGTATTTTCTTAAATAAGTAGCTGAATTTTAGCATCAAAGTCAGGCGTCTGTTACATTTTGATGAATTATTCTTAATAAATTTCAACATACTATGTGTATGTATACATATATATTATGTATTAACGCAATTATACATATATAAATACAATTATGTCATGTAAAATGTTTGTATACATGTACTTCTACTTAAGATTAGGAATATACATACATGTAATATGACATAAAAGTAAAATGACATTTTGACTAAAATATGTAAAATAAAAATTTAGAAAATTAAGCTTTATTCAATTTGCAAAAAAATATTTTTTAATAATAGTTATGTATGTGTTATACAATGTTATTTGTTATACAATATTAATTATATGATGAAAATAATGCAAGTAATTATTTTTTATATTTGAAATTATTTTACAAAAACTTACCATGATTATTTTTCCAATTTTATGTTGGCCATTTTATTTTCAAATATTTTTAGTATACAAATAAATTAATTTTCAAATTATATTTAAATTTTCACTAAAAAAAATTTAAAACACTTGTTGTACAGTCACTCATTTTTTTCAAAGAATATTTTATATGAAGAGCTCCTAATTATTTAAAAAGAATATAATTGAGAAATTAAAAATTCTATTTTTTTTTTTTGTTGAAATTGTCAAAAACGAAAGTCTCATCTCATTCAATTCATTTCTTTCTCTCTTCTCTTTTGATGTAGATGTACTCTTTATTTAAAATCATTTTCATTATTATTATTATGATTGCTCATATTTTTTTATATGTATATGCATATATGCATATTTTATATGGTTATGTAGGTAAATGTTATAAAATTTTTAATTAAATTTCATTTTCACTTTTGTATACACCATTTTTGAAATTTTCATTTTAATATTTTTAATAATAATATAAGTGCACTTTTGTATCATGCATTTTCTTTATAAAATTTAACATTTTAATTATTATATAAAATATGTACTTATATCTTACTCTTATATGCTATCTTTTCAAAAATTAAGTATAGGTACGTGTATATATAGTATATAACTACAAGGTGTTTCTGTTATACAATTAGAAAACTATTCATAATAATAAATTCTTCAATCAAATTTGTATTCATTTGAACTGAATAGAATTTAAGTTTTTCTTTAAAGCCCACTTAATATTTTCAAATATTTACATTATTAGTTCAATATTTTCAAATTATCATGTTATAACTACAGACCGTATTGCATAAAATAAAGGAGGTTATATGATGGCACAAAACTTCGGATGTCGAGTTTTAAGTGGCAACACATCTCTCCATAGTAGGAGAAACTAAATAAACTATTTTTGGAGAGATGTCGGTCTGAGTGTTTGTCAGTCCTGATTTAAATTCAGGGTGTTAAAATAGTAAACCATTAAATTTTCGGAAAGATCAGAATTCGGAAATCGAGCTAGGGGCCGATTTTACAGCCATATCTACGGTATTGATATTTTTTGCCATATCTACGGAAAAGATTTATAGAATTTTTTTTGAAATTTAATATTTGAATTCTGGCTGTTACCGGAACTAACTGATGAACTTTTTAGGGAATTCGAATGGTACAAAGCGAAACTATACTAAGAGTCAAATTTACATTTTTCGAGAAATGTTAACTAAAAGCTTATTAGTGTCCTTAAAATTGTAAAAAAATGTTTAAAACGCATTTCCATAATCGTCTGTAACACTTCCACTAAATTAGAAAATAAACATTGCGATCTGTTGCGCTGGTCACATCAGATTTTTTTGTTATAATTTCATTTGACACATTGATTGAAATTTATTTGTCATTCTGATAAACTAAGTGACTTTCTTTTCACTTTTGGTAGTTATATCAGTTACAAACATAACTTTTATAACAAATAAATATTGTACGTTACGAAAATGATTTTGTTTTGATTATAAGCAAAAATGTAAGACTCTGTACAAGTCTTTCATATATATTTGATTATATTATAAAATATATTTTTGCACTTATTTCATTCAAAATTATATAAAAGTTTTAAATACATACATAAATACAATTTTTATGTATATGTAAATACATTTGAATGTTATAATTTTAAACCTTTCTAAAAGAAAAAAAAAATACCTTTTTCAATTTTTTATTTTTTTTCCCTCTGCTTTGCTTGTTATATTATCAAAGAAAAGCATACAAGTGTAATTGAAACGGCTATTATATTTCAATTAACACCTTTATAAAAATATATATATATATATATATATATATGTGTATATATATATCTTTGTATATAATATTATATTTGTAAAAAATTGAAACTCTTATATAATGTACCATTTTTATTTAATACTTATGTATTAAGAAAATTTTCAATATATAAAAACGGAATGAGCAAAAAAAATAAGAATCAAGTAACAAAGGCTATAGTGCTATAAAATAATTTCTTTTTAACCCTAGAAACGTTTCGCCTAAAAAAAATCTTCGATCGCTTTGGAGTACAAAATACGGTCTAACATTAATTGTTGTATTTTAAATTACGCAAAACATATTTGAAACAATGCTACTTTTGAGTCTTGCCTTCAATATCATTACATTTTGTATAATTAAATTGCATAATTTAATTATTTGAAATTAACAAAATGATAATTCTTGTTCACCACATCACTTATCTTCCAATAATTCATCACTGAAATTTTTGTGACAAGGGCCAAAGAATGTTGGGCAACAGTGGAATTCTCCTGTTTGTTCATCTACGTGTGTGCGCCCGTTTTTTTCTTCTGCAAAAGTATTGCCAGCTAAAATTGAGTTTCTTTTAAAGACAAAAAAAAACGGAATCGGGCATAATTCAACTAATTCATAATTAATCGCTTGTCTAAATTCAACAAATTTAGTTTTTATTTTTCTCTGTAAAACCAACGATTATTTCATGTTCGCTTTAAATTTGTTTTTCATCCCAAAAGAAATTACAGGGTTAAATATAGTTTTTTTTGTTTTGCACAGAAACACCTGCATACTATGATAACAAAGAATTTTTATATACCTATATAGTAAGATTTATACTAATATAATAAGAAATAATGTAGTTATGCAACTACATATATATAGGTGGGTATATTTACCTGGCAAGTGATTAATAGCTTGTGTAAACATTTGACTTTTCATATTTTTAGGGTATTATTATTCTCTTTCTCTCTCACTCTCTCTCCCTTTCTACCTTTTTATACTTTCTGTATTATATTTCATTCAATTTTGCAAATATATATATATATATAAGTGCATATATATATATAGTTTGTAAAATACTGTTACAGTTATTGAGAGCGAGGGGTGGAGGGAAGGAGATTTATAAAATCACAATTGTTATACATATATGATTTTTCCGCTTGTTCTCAAAATTCTATACATTTTTATACATATTGTGTTGCTGTTATTCAAGTCAAGCATCTTTACATTTTATCTATGTACATGGGTGTATTTTATATAATATTGCAACAATATAAACATTATATTTTGTAAAAATGTTTTTTTTTTTGAATAAAATACACAAAAGAACACAATTTTAAGAGCATGTTGAGAATTTTATTTATTATTATTTTTTTGTGCTCTTACCTATGATAATGTTATGAGAACGCGTTATATTACTTTGAAATATTATATGAGTTGAGACCACTAAAAAACATAAAAGAAAAAAAAAATTGTGTAAGGTACTATAACTTAAACTAATTGAAGGGTGGTGAATGTAAATTTAAATGATAACATATAGAGTTGGTTGTATAACAAAAGTTGTTAAGGGATTATAAAAAGTAATACTGAAATGATACAAAAAAATAAGGCTTTAAAATTTAAAATTCAAGATATTTGCAATAAATTAAAAGAATGGTTGCACCATATGGAATAAGTTTCTGAGAAAATTTAATAATATTTTAAAAAATTTAATAAAGAAATTATTAAAAAGACACCTTTTTTGTTCCATGCTCCTGCTAGAAGCCTGTTGCTGATTATGAGCGCTCCCTCTAAGCCAGGAATGTTCGAAAGAGATTTCTTGCAAAACTATTTATTTTTGTTATTATTTATTTTTTAAGAAAATTTTAACTTCAATTTAAAAAAAAAATTATTATAGCTATTCTTACTCTTGTACTCCAAACTTTTTAGCACTTTTCCAAAAAATTTTTTGAAAAAAGTGCTTATTAGTTTCACTCTGTCCGTCCGTCCGTCCGTGGACAATTTTTTTGTATACAAAACTTGTACACCCTTGAAGATAGAAAGCTGAAATTTCATACGTAGATAGATCTTCACTAGAAACTTATTTCCATAGAACAAAATTTTTACCTATCTCCCCCCCTCTAGAAGTTATACCCCCCCAAAACCCTAAAAATGGCCTTTCTTAACTATTTGTTGCAATGAAACCATAAGCATTTTTGAAATTTTGCAAACGCAGAAAGGCAGTGGCTTGCTTCCTCTAGTGCGGTATACTATAGTTAAACTTTAGAAAAACAAAATGGCCGTTCAAATTTACCGTTATCTAAAGTCTTTTTTTTCCAAATTTTTGATTTCGTTTTTCTTCTAGACCCCAGCCTGTAGAAGCTTGGAATTTTAGGGGCTTATAGAAATTAACAAATAGTTCATTTCGTTAGAAGAAAATTTTTTTCCATCTCCAGCCCTTCTCAAGTTATCGCCTCTTGAAATTCGTAAAATTTGAATTTTTGGCGCCTTATATTTCCGAAACCGCAAACGTTTTCAAATTTCTATAAACATAAGAAGCTAGCGGTAAACTCCATGACATTAAAAAATATAATTATTTTTCTTAACTCACACAATTAAACTTTAAAATCGAGCATTATGTTAATCCCTCTTTATGTTAATTTTTGCTTTATTTCAAAGACTGCATGAATGCATCATCCTAAATATATGCAATCCTAGAAATAGTTAAATATAAATGAAAATAATTTTAATAGTGTGATAGGTATACATAGACTGTATTTAAAAGCAGAATTTTCACTTGTTGAAGGGAAAAGTGCTACAATACAAACCATTGGTTTGGCCCAACTTTATTACTTATCACTCCAATACTATGCGATTATTTCTGCATTCCAATACAAGGACTATAACAACATAATAAACCCTTTTTAACTAATCAATTACAAGAAAAAAAAATTCATTGCCAATATTTTGCATAAACAAAAAATAATTTCAAAATTTATTTAAACGGATAAGACTGTTAAATTTTAACTTACACGTCCAAAACAATAAAAAAAAAGAAAAAAATGAAAAAAAAAAACATGGAAAGCATTTTTTTTAGGAAAAAAAATTGATCCTTAAAAAAGAGCAAACGAGCTACTTGAGAGCTCTTGTTTTCTTTTTATATGTTTGTTTTCGTTATTTCTCTCTTGTTTTTTCTTATGAATAAAGGTTATTAAAAAGTTTATGTTTTCCTTTTATGTAATTTTTATTTGTTATATTGTTGAAAAAAAAAAAGAACCGTATGAAAATTTTTTTTTTTATTAGTGAGGATTCTTAACGGCATATTATATACGATATGTATGTATATGCATATTCTTTTATACGGTATATTTAAAAATATTAAGTTATAAATGAAATTTACCACGGACTTGTACAACTAGAGCGTATGTAATGAAACATAATTGGGTAGAGTAATATTTGTATTTGAATAAGAATGAATATGTGAGAACTAGTGACTCAAAATAAATAATAATAGTGAAATAATTGTAACTGTTAATAAAATGTAATAGTTTTGTCCTGTTGGCAGTAGAAGTTTATATTATAAGTATAACATAAATAACCTGTTGAATATTACACTCAAAAATAAAAAATTTTTGTCTGGAGGTTTGTTGAATCAAAAAATTCTTCTCTAAATATTAATTTTTTTTCTGGGTGTGTCATGCATAAACTTGAAAAATAACACTTGAAAGGTCTTAAAAACAAAATGGTAAATATATTTTGCAAAAATATGAAAGTTTCTTTGTTTTTCTAATTCTTAATAAGTTTTATGGCCGGAATACTTAAAATTAAGAATTACATTTTAAAGCACATTGAAGATTAGGTTACTTTAACGATTATTGGTAAATTATTCGAAGATGAATTCAAATAACGAAAACAATGTTATCTTGAGATAATTTTCTTATAATTATAAAACATTGCATATTTTTAGGGGTATCGCTATTCAATCATTACAGCTTCATATTTTTGAGAATATAGAAGTTTTATAAGCTACCAGATAAACAGACTGAGTGACAATAAGAAGCACTTTTTTTTATTTTTGAAAATCTTTAAAAAATTTAATAAAAATTACTACAAAAAATTTTTGAGTATATAGAAAATTATTTTATTTTTATCTTAAATATATGTAAAAATTAAAATTATTTAAACAGTTTTTTAACTAATTAATATTATTATTAATTTTACAAGTTATAATTGATTAATTTTCTCTTTTACTCAAATTTTCAGCTCAACATCAGCTCACCAACAATTTCAACAACAAAATTTCATCAAAACATTTGCACCAATTATTTATAATAATTTAATAGAAAATTTTTATTGTTGCAAACAACATATCATCAGCAACAACAAAAATAGCAACAAATTAACAAATAATAATAATAATAATAAAATAAAAGAAAATTTTAATAAATATTATAATAATAATAACAATAGTTCAACAATAATAGTTTCATTAAATATAAATAAAACATCGAATTTTAATAATAATAATAATAATAATAATAATAATAATTTAGTTAATAATAAAAATTTAATAATTAGAAAAATACAAAAAACTTATTATTATTATTATCATAATCATTATCATCATCAATTTATATTGTTGTTGTATTTTTTACCACCGATTTTGATAAAATTCATTGAAATAATTATATTTCAATATAATAATTTTAATTTTAATACGAATATAATAAATATTTTAAATATATTTATAAAATTAATAAATACAATAATATTATTATCATTAATAATTGTTGTATTATTAGTATTATTATTATTATTATTACAATTACTGCAACAATATGATGAAGTCATCAATATTTATAAAAGAAGCAGTAAAAAATTTCAATTTAAATTCAATATTAACAACAACGATGATAATAATAATATTAATAGGATTAAATACAAATACAATAATAATTGTAAATGGTTTAGCAGAATCTTCAGCATTAAAATCATCAGGAACATCTACAAGAAAATCATCATCAATATTAGTTGGTTCTGGTGCTGTAAATTTAATTGGTTCACCAAATGGTATAACATTAACACAAAATGGTTTATTAGCACCATCATCATCATCATCATCATCATCATCATCGACATCATCGGGTTCACAGTCATCATCAATAGGTATAACATCATATACGGGTACAATATCAGGTACATCTGGGACAATATTAAATGTTGGTTATGGCAACGAATATCATCAAATAAATATATCATCATCTACATTGATGCCGGATGATATAACAACTGAATTTATTAATGATACGGATATAAATGGTACATTATCAGAGGAACCACCCGAATTACGTTATACTATACCACAAATGGTAATATTAGCAATTGTTGCAATTATATTAAGTATATTAACAGTTGCTGGTAATGTTATGGTTATGATATCATTTAAAATTGATAAACAATTACAAACGATTAGTAATTATTTTTTATTTTCATTGGCAATTGCTGATTTTGCAATCGGTTTAATATCTATGCCATTATTTGCCGTATCAACAATATTAGGTTATTGGCCATTAGGACCGCATATATGCGATACATGGCTTGCATTAGATTATTTAGCATCAAATGCATCTGTATTAAATTTATTAATAATAAGTTTTGATAGATATTTTAGTGTTACAAGACCATTAACATATCGTGCAAAACGTACAACAACACGTGCAGCAATTATGATAAGTGCTGCATGGGGTATTAGTTTATTATTATGGCCGCCATGGATATATAGTTGGCCATATATTGAAGGTAAACGTACTGTACCACAATATCAATGTTATATACAATTTATTGAAACAAATCAGTATATTACATTTGGTACTGCATTGGCAGCATTTTATTTTCCTGTAACAATAATGTGTTTTTTATATTATCGTATTTGGCGTGAAACTAAAAAACGTCAAAAAGATTTACCAAATTTACAAGCTGGTAAAAAAGATTCATCGAAACGTTCTAATTCAAGGTAAGTTTAATTTATTTTATTTTTTATATTATTTATTTTATTGTTAAATTAAATTTACTACTTGAAATTTTGATTTTATGAATAAATAATAAATTGTAACAAAATAAACAAATCACGTAAACGTTGAAAGTAATCTATTTGCTTCTTATACCGTAGAAAAAGGGAGATGGTTAGAATCAACCTTCTTATCGAAATCGTTTTTCCTTTACCCAAAAATTTTAAAAGTTAATCTCATTTTGTTGGAGCAATTTTATATTTTTTTCATCTTTCTCCTGTTCTGAAAAATTTCAATTTTATGTTCACAGAATTTTTGTCGAAACTGTAAGCTGCTTAATTTTTCAAATTTTCCAATGAAAGCACAGATTTGATGGTAATTGAACTCCTGTCAGAAAATATAAGGAAATATTTTACAATATTTAATATTAAAACTTATTTATATTAAAACAAATTTTTACGATATTAAGAGAGTAATGTTAATAGAATACCGAACTGAAGCAATATACATATTTCTTTACAAATCACAGAATAAAATTCGAATTTATTTACTCAACCCTTTATATTGCAATTTATTTTAAAAATCACTTAAAAATTATCTATGACTTTTTCATTTTCTCACCATTACTTATTCTTTTTTCATATATAATTCTCAGTTTTTATTGAATTTTATGATTGTCACATCTTGACTATGTGGTAAATTCAAACAAAATTATGGAATTTTTTATTTGTTTTTTAATATTATAACTATTCTATAACTACTAGTAAGACTATGTGTATGAGAGGGAAAAAAAAAGCAAAATGTACTTTGATTTCTTATTCATAAATCTATCACGTTTTACACAAATAAAAGAAAATATTGATAATTTCCATAAAGAAGGGACAAACGATTCAGATATACAAAAAAAATATGAAAGAAAAACATTATTTATTTAAAATACAGAACGGAAAACACAAAAATAAAGTAAAAGAAAGAAAGAGAGAAAAAAGTCACAAAAAAAAATTTTTTTTTTCCATCTTCATCTTTGATTTATTTTTATTGCAGCAATAAAATAAATTGAAATGGGAAATTTATACAGGAAGTATTGGTATTTTCTTTTCCTTTTTGAATATAAGAAGAAAAGCAAGCTGTTTTCATCTTAATATTCAATGACAAGGATAATTACATTAAATTATACTGTAAATCTAATTATAATAAAACCAAAACAATGCAGAACGAGATGAAAATGACATAAAATCATGGAAAACCGCAGGTATTCTGCAATAATTTTGCAAAGTTTTTAATACACTAAAAATATCATTTAAAAATCAATTAAAAACATTTTTTTAATAAATGTTAACGCCTTATATAGAGTGCAGAACTTTTGCCTGTTTGATGTTATACAAACACCATTATATAAAAGATAAGCAACACACGATTTGATTATATAATGAAATTTATTATTTGTCAAAATAGGTATTGTTGTTTTTATTTCTCTTGAAATCATTCACAATTGCTTTGGGATCGATTTCGGCCGATTATCGCTATGGACTGAATGAGAACAATGTATGCTTCTAAATTGAAATTGCAGATGGAGCCCATTTATTTTCTAATAAATGAATAAATTTGAGTGTTAAAGATTTTTAATTGTAAGCAATAGTATCTGTTTTATAGATCATTTCGAATTGCTCCTAGAAAGCAGAACAGACTGTTTTTATCATCCTTTAATCATCTTAAATATTATTTTAAGATTATTGTTATACTAAGTTATATATACCTTAAGTATATAGAGCTCCAAATACTTGAGTTATATAACATTATTGAAATTTTATTGGCTCTTATTTTCCTTCAATTCTAATTTAAATCGAATTTCTATTAGTCTATATGTAAAAAAAAAAATTAAAATCAATATTTATAGTTTTATTTTTCATTAGAATTCATCCTCTTGAATTAATATTGGAAATTTGTTGACATTGAATATTATTCTCCTACTCTCTCTCCCTTCTTCTCTATCATTTACCCTACTATATACACAGTTCTCATATTTATTTTCTTATAAATTATAATTTTCATCAAAAACAGGCATAAATATTCAGGTACGCACTTTATATTTTGTTTTAACAACAAGTACTTGTAATATTCTATGAACACAAGTGCTTATATTATATTTGTCATGAATAGAAATGTCATTACTACATTTTACTTGCAAATCAAAACTGTTAACATATGCAATATATATTTTTCATCATTTTTATTAAAAACAACCTACATTTACATACATATTCTTGTTCAATCTTTCCATTATACCAAAAACTATATTTACAAAAAAAAATTGTCATGAGATCAACTTGTGGGTATATATATAACACAGAAATAATTGTCAATTCAAATTTGCAAAAAAAAAAAATTGAAAGAAAAAATTGTTATATGCATTATTTATATATGTATATACAAAACTATTTTGAAAAGAATACAAGGTAAAGAAATATACAAGATTGGATTGGTATTGAGAAAAGCCCGCTGAAACTAAAATAATAAAGTATAATATAGGTAAATGAAAAAGGGTCTATCAAAGAATATCTTCCCAATAATGAAATCTGTAATAAATAAAAAGGAGGAAGAATCTATAGTATACATACTTGTATATTGAAAATTTTTTGAATGTACAGTAAATAAATGAAAATTGTTCTATGCATTGCAAAGAAATTTTTTGTTCTCATTTTAACATTTACAATCCTTGCTCGTCATATCTTTGCTAAATTTTTTTATGTGGTGCAGAAAAATGATTAATAAAATTATTTCCTTTTGGATTGAATATGATATAAAGACATTATTTCCTGATTTTACCTTCGAGACAAAGGGATAAGTAAGGAAAAATTTCTGAAATTTGTGTTATTTGGATCCATCATAGCCTTCCAAATCATTTTTTTTCACAATTCAATTCAAAAATCACAAAATATAGTTTTATGTAATCCCGATGTAAAAATTTATCAATAACTCTACTATTTTTATTGGAGGAGTTGGGCGAGATTTGCGGGCAGCCAGACATTTTCAAAAAATATTTTTTTGGCAATGATTCAGAAAAAAAAAAATTTCGAATATGGTTATGGGCCAGACACTTGAAAGAATCTTAAAGGCTTTTCAATGAACAGTAAATTGATTTTGATGCGCCCCAGACTTCAAAAAATTCTTAAGGAGTGCATTTTAAATGTTATTGCTTTTTACCACAGATATTCCTAAAGACTATGAAAGCTTTATTTTTTTTTTGTTTATTATGATTTTTTCATAAATATTCATTTACCTAGTTATTTATGTACATCATGTGCACAATTACATTCTGGATTTCATATATTAAGTATACATATATTTCTATACATTTTGTGTAACTATAGTTATAGATTATAATATAGAATAAGTTGACCTATCTAGAATTGTATAAAAATCATCATCAAAATAAGGGCAAAACAATTGAGAAAAAATTCATTTTATTTTCGTATTTTATAAATTATTTGAAACTATTTATGTATGTGTGTATTCAATATTTTTTATATTTGATATTGAATCGAAGGCATGAATAATTATTTTAACTTATTTATAAGAAAAAAATTATTATGAGTATAATAATTATTATTATATTAATAATCATTATTATAAGATTATTATAAGGAGAAGAAAAAATTTATTCTAGATATTTAGACTTATTGGCACGTTTCCAAAATATTTTGAAAAAAAAAAATGCAAAATTTTCATAACAAGCAAAATTTTCTTTCTTTCCCTTCCAGTTATAGCCATTATTAGTTGTCAAAGTGCATGTTTTGCAAGATTATCGTGTCCGTATTTTCGTCACACATAGAAAAATTACTTTTTTCTTAAAATGTATGCTAAAATGTTTGATGCACTGATCTCTCAAATTAATCTTTCTATTAAACCAATTTTTCATTAAATTTTGAATTATGTACGAGTTTACTCGAGAAATCTCAAATTACCTATATTTTAAAAAGATTTATGTACATATATTTTGCTTTAGTAGAACAGAAAATTTTTTATGGCATCTTCCTTCTGCAAATTGCCAAATTTCTGTTTCTTTTGAGGAAAAAACTATTGAGCTAATTTTCATTATTGTAATAGAATTTTCGTAAAATTATTACTTTGTAGAATTCCTCCTAAACATATGCAGCATTATTATCGTAATAAGAGAATTTTTTTGAACAGGAAATCATTTTCATTAATTAAACCTAACCTACAGTGGTACAAAAAATTATTCGTACAAGATTAAGTTCCATGTTCTTTCTCGATTTCCACATATATTAACTTATAAAAAAAAATTATTTTTAATAAAATTTGTTCTTCATTTATTTCTTTTTAATTATCAACAAAATAAAAAACAAAAAAATAACACATAAGCAAAAAAAAAAGAACAAAAACAAATTTCGAACACATTTTCGAGACAAAATATTATTCGTACAAAAATAAAATTACGAGTTTTTTGAAAATAATTTAAGTATTTAATATTTTGTATGATTCCCTTTGGATTGTATTATGGCTTTAAGACGATTTGGCATCGATTTAATTAAATTTAAAGTTTCATTACGGTCGATTTTTGACCATTCTTCATGTAACCTTTCCTTTAACTCATTTTTATTTGTAATTTTAGGTTTTCGGATTCGTGTTTTCAAAGTGTTCCATAAATTTTCTATACAGTTGATGTCTGATGATTGTGGGGGAGTGTGTAATTGATGTCTAACATTGTAAAGTAACCATTCTTGACAAAGCCGAGATAAAATGTGATTTTCTTTTTAATATTACCTGAAGTGTGGTTCGGGTCGTTATCTTTGTGGAAGTAGTATTCGTCGGTCAATCCTAGTTTTTCTACACTAGCTACCAAATTACGTTTTAAAATATCCAAGTTTCCAAATTTATCCATTAAATTTTCAATAACTTCCAAATTTCCAACCCCAGAGGCTGCCACACACCCCTACAATAAAATACTTTCTCCACCATGTTTAAATTTGCTTGCAAATTTTTTTTTTTTCAATTCAGAATTAAGCTTTCTCCACACCTTTTGCTTTTTATCTGATCCAAAAATCATAAACTTTTATTTGTCAGAGAAAATTACTTTTTCCTAGAACTTGTTAATATAAGTTTTTGCAAATTCTAACCTTAGCTTCCGGTTTTTTCTGAAATAAATGGTTTTCTTCTAGGTGCTCTGGCGTGAAAATCAGCTCTCCGTAAAACATTTCGCACCGTTTCTAAACTAACAGGTTTTTCTATGATTTCCCGTTTCTGATTAGTCAGTTCTGGTATGTGAATCTTGGGGTTTGCTTTAACTTTACTAATAATTAAATTGTCTGTCGCTTGCGTGAAAAGTTTTTTTCTACCTCTGCCTGCTTCATTTGATAATATTCCCTCGTGTCTATATTTTTTTTATAATGGACTGAGTGGACGAGTGGCTTCTTCCAAGTATTTTACCCACTTCCCTATAAGTTTTACCTCCAGAGATAAGTTTAATTATTATTTTGCGCTCCTCAAGAGTAGTTTCTTTTTCTTTCGACTCATATTATTAAATTATGGATAAAAACTGCACCAATCAATGACTTATGTATGAGAACACTTGGATATTGACTAATTCTTATTTATTAATATTGGCAACGAATATATTTTTTAAGATAACTGTAATTATCTGAACTTGTTTGAATTGTACGAATAATATTTTGTCTCGAAAATGTGATCGAAATTTGTTTTTGTTGTTTTTTTTACTTATGTGTTGTTTTTTTTTTTTTTTATCTTGTTGATAATTAAGAAGAAATAAATGAAGAACAAATTTTATTAAAAAAAAAATTTTTTTATAAGTTAATATATCTGGGAATCGAAAAAAAACATGCAACTTAATCTTGTACGAATAATTTTTTGTACCACTGTATATATAAATATTAAACTCTATATTTAGATTATTAAAGGTGGAAGTGTTATTTTACAAAACATGTGTTTTATCGACTGCATTTCCTTATATAATATTGTACATAACATGTAATATTTAATTCATATTCAATTTCAATAAAATCTTTTCATATCACACACAAAGACAAAAATGTAATACCATCATTCTATTTGTAAATTTTTCCCCTTTTTTCCCCTCATATCTTTCTTCTATTCATATGACAAAGTATGCCCATTAAAATAACACTTACAAAATATTTATATATATATATAGTTTGATGTAATATACATGGAAAGTGTAGAGACTATGAATAAAAAGCAAATATACACGTGCACAGAAGAAAGACAGAAAAAAAAATGAAAAGTGTTACTTGAAATATATACAGAGTGATTATTAAATTAGTAGCATCTCATAATATGGCATAAGTCAATTGAGACCCTATCATATATATATATATTACTGTAAACTTTTGATATTAGAATACGAATATCTTATATTATGTGCTCGAAAGTTTAATAACAATCTGATTGATATTTTTTTTGTAATTTAAAACTACTTTCATAGTTCGAATGTTTGATTGTAATTTATTTAAAAATTTTGCTAAATAATTTTTTTTGAATTGCAAATTATTTTGTTAAATTAAATTGTAACCACATGTTTTGTTGTCATGTAAAATACTATCTTACCCTATACTTAAGTCACCCTATAATTAAATGTCATCCTATACTTAAATCTTATTGTATTTGTTCATAAAATGCTGATGTTATACGATTTGAATTGAATGAAAAATATGAAAGAGGTTTTTTGTTCTTCATATTCTTTATGTTGCATTTCTTTTTGCAGATTTTGCTTCGTAGTCACATTACTCAAATAAATAATGTGAAAATTAAAGTAAAAAGTTTTTTAGTTTTTAGTTTTTTTCTGTGAGATCATCAAAAACTTTTTTTCTATTTTAAATGTACTTATGGCTTTTTTATATTCATTTTATGCACATACTATAAATTATGTGTATATAAATACTTATATATTCTATAGTGATACAGGAATCTCGATTTAAAAATCACATAATAAATTCACTCGTATACAAGTTCACATTGTATACTTATATAAAAAAAATAAAAATATAAAGAAAATAAAAATGAAAAATCACTGAGAGAAGTGCAAGGATACAATGATAAAATATTTCTACAGAAAATACGTGAAAATTATTTGACATTGTGCCGTGAACTATATTTTACAGTGACAGTTGTTATTATTTGTTTTTTTTATATATGTTTTCTGCTTTCAATTTTATTGCATCTTGTTTCTTCTTATACATAAAATCCATAAAATAATTTTATATACCACTGTATATAATGTTATGGTTACAATTTATGTATATAATTTTGAATTCAAAGAAAAAAATTTCATAAAAAAATAGAACAAAATAATGTGAAAAAAAGGTGTAAGAAAAATTTTGTTAGATATTAAAATAATATTGGAAAAAAAATTTGAATTTTTCATTTTTGTAATTTTATGCTGGAAAATTTTAGTATCTGAAATAGTAACTAAATTCCGATATTTAATACACTTTGAAAAATATATTGAAAAAAAAAGAGATTTTATGTAAATATCCTTTGGGCAATATTCTTATTAGATCTTTTGGATATTAGAATTGTATGTAGTTTCTTTCAATTTGATCAAATTTTTAAAATCAAATGTTATTTAAACGTTTACATAACAACACATAATAATTTTTGACAAAATAGTGAGCAAAGTCTATAATAAAATTTTTTTAAACTTTCCTCTCCTTCTACAAATGATTACATATATGGAGTAATATAGCATCGCGACCCGAGATAATTGACACAATTTTAATTTTCAGCTTATAAGGTTGAATGAGCCGTCTGTTTTTCTTCTAAAAGCAAGAAATAATTTTTAGCAATTAGTTGACAATTTCGAAATTAAAAAATTTTACCACTTTTTTTTTTAATATTGTTTTTGTCAACCTAAAAGTATGCAATATTTATTGCCTTATTCAGAATTTTGGTATTATTAATTAATTCATGCAACAATAATGCAAGAATTTTGATAAAGCTTAAAAAGTTTATAGTTATTCACAAGTTCCAGGCAATTTAATAGCATTTTAAATCAATATTAGAATAAAAAACAGTGAGAAAATAATTTTTCAACTATATGACCAAACGATTGACTTACAAAACCCTTTTTTGTATGTAAGGTTTTATGTTTATAATTAAAATTTTTTAAAAGTATTATAAATATCATTCGACTTTTTCAATAATATTCTTTTAATTATTTAAAAAAAAATTCACATATTTAAAATATTTGCATGAAATTTTATATTATAAAGAAAATTTAGAATTTTTCTAAATTGTGTTTTTAACCTGCTAAAGGATTTAAAAATTCTATATTAAATCATAGTTTTTTTTTTTGTGTTTTCCTATTGCGAGTATGGAATTTTTACAATAATATATTAAAAAAAAATAAAAATAAAAATTCAAACTTATTTTGATTTCAAAGGTATGCGTGTTAAAAGAATTTCAAAAATTTAGATTTACCTACACTCAAAGGTGGAATTTTTAATCTAAAAATATTTTAAATATGCAAAAGACAATAATATGAAATTTTCAGAAGGTTAAACGGTTAAACTAACAGTATATGTTACATACTAAATAAAAAAAAAAAAATTTTTTATAATTATTGTTTTTTTTTCAAAAGGTTATGAAAACAACATTAACAAAAAAATTCCATTTTTTTCGAATTTTTCCCTTTGGGTACTAAGAGTTTTTTAATAATAAAACTTAAATTGTGGGTGTCATATACACACAATACACTTGGTATACACACATACCTACTACATACATTGATGATGTTTCAAATAAAGTATTAAAAAAATTTTTGAATAAATTCTTCTTGCAATGTGCTTTTTCATTTACACAAAAGTTTCAAAATAAAGAAATGTCACTAGAGTTTATAGTACGTTTGTGAGAGAAAGGTTACTAATCAATCAGTAACTTCAAAGTATTTGTACTAAAATGTAGACTTTGACTAAATGTAGACTAAACACTTTGTTACTATTTGCACAGATTTCATAAATTTTGTCAATTTTTTAAGAATTCATACTTATGATTGTCAAAAATATTTAAGTAAATGAAATCACGTTTTATAATTCAATATTAAATTATGCTTGGCTAACTAGAACTCACTTATAATCAAAAACTTGAAGAATTGAAAATATATAATATATAATATTATACATACATACATATATAAAATGTTCTTCGCATCAATAAATAATCCAACACAAAATGGAAACTTAAAGTACCTGTACAAAAGAGTAGAATACCCAAGAATTATAAAATTTTCGAAAGTTAAACGAAATAAAATGTGATTTTTAAATTTTTCTTTTTGTTGCATATTTTCTTTTTAACACGCCTCGAGGTCTTACAGAATTTACATTTGGAAATTTTTTATTTTTTAAATTTTTTTTTTTCTGACCCGCGGTATTCCAAAAACTTAATAAAAAATTAATATTTTAAAATTTAATGAGGTTGGATTCAATTTTTTTTTTTTTCACTCAAATGTCATTGTATTTTGAATATTTTCCGCAACAAAAAAGAAAAAAAAAAACAAAAATAAAAGTGACACGTGACCAACGACACATTGTTTATTTTTCGAATGGTATTTACAAAAATATTGTTTAAGTTGATACCGGCACTAGGATGAGGGTGCAGAAACATACCAACATAGACAGTCCGACAAATATTTTTTTTGTAAACTTGAATGGTTCATGTTGAATAATTGAAATGAATCATGAATTGAATCATGGTGGGATTGACTATGATTTGGATATGGTGGTGGTGATAAAATACATGGCTTGGCATACATGGCATACAATGAACACTATATTATGATAATTAACATTCGTTATGGTGAATAAAATTACAAATGGTGAATAATACCATGCATGGTGAAAAAATATTTTTCAGTGAGTTATGAAAATTAAAAATGTTCATATATTATTATGTATGTGATAATTTTTTTAAAAAACCACTAGAAAAATTCAAATTCTTTCTTGAAATATATCGAAAAATTTTGAAGATAGCACAAAATTTATAGAGAAAAGATTTTTATAAAAGCAACTTTTGTGAAGTACATGAACCGTTGTAGATTTGAGTTCTTATATGGAGCCCGACATAATTCCACAATATAAGAACCTTTTATTTTTAAAATGTATTCTTCGTCAACATGACATCTATGGCAAGTATCCTAAAACCTAAAAATATTTGAATATTTTATTTCAGCACAGTTTTTCGAATACAACAAAAATAATATAAGAAAAAATTAAAGCTTTTGCAACAGGTTATAATTCATTAATTTTTATATACATTACTTAAATATACATATACATATATCAAAATGAAATTTAAAGGACAGAAAAAAAAATTCATTTTTATATAAAGGATAATAGTCTCACGCATTACGGACATTATTAAAATGGTATACCAGTAAAATTATTCATTTTATTCGAATAAAATAAAAACGTTTTATTCGAATACGAGTGTACAATGACTCAATAGATTTTAATGTTATTTAAAATTTTTGATAGCAACATTCTCAATTTTACAAGAATATATATACATACATATTATGTACGGATATAAAGTTAAATTGAAATAAGATAAAATGGAAACAAAATAAACTTTTATAAATAAGAAAAAAATAAACACATTTTAAATGAGAATAAATGTTTTCTGCCTGATTTCGAAATAATATTAATTTTTATTTTATCAGTAATACTGTATTATGATCATACGACTGCAAAACCAGTGTGAGAACAAAAACGAGACTACCCTCTTAAAATGTAAAATAAACACCATTTGGCGTCCACCAAGGACATTTTTCCGAAATTTTTAAAATTGAGATTTCTTAACTTGTCATAAACTGTGACATCACAGAGTATGAACCCACCACTATCATATCTGTAACTATAATCGCTACAATTCCCACTAAATCTTACGAAATTATATGTTTATTAATTACGTATAGGGAATTATGTTAGCATTCTAATACTCTCAAGCAAAACTATATACAAAAAATTTATTAGGCTTATATTAGCCCTTATTATATTGTCAATCTTAAAACACGTATTAATTTCATATTTTCAATAGCAATAATTTTATGCTGTTTTTTTTTGTCAGTATAACTAAACATTTAACTGCCTAAATATTTTAATTATTATTATATGCAAGCCAGATGATGTTCAATCTACATAAAAGTAATGTTAATGTTCGGAAAAAATTCTTTGAATGCCATCTTAACATAGGTTCAATATAAAATAATGTGGGCTTTCAACAAATTATGTGGGTTCTTAACATAACTACAAAAAAAAAGCAATAAAAATTTTCTAGAGTTCTATAATTTTTACTATATGCCTACATACATACAATTGGCACCAATGTTTTAATATTCTCATTAAATAAGAGTTATAATTATAATTTAATTTCGAAAAAAAATATAAGAAAATAATAAAAATGTAAAAATAAAATTTATCATGTTTTTAAATTTTTCATACGCGTATGTGTTTGTTTATCTAGCCTAAAGTCCTTGAAAATATATTTTCATCAAGAACGTATGAACGAATGTATACCCATAGAAATAAAGAAAAAAAAAAACAATGAATTTTCAAAATGAAATCTTCAAATTTTCTACATTAATGTCGGTTGGTTGGTTGTTCTTTTCTAAGAAAAAAGTCTACCGTTATCACCTAAAGTAATTTGATTGTTTTCTGGTACATTTTTCTTGTTTTTATTTTTTTATTTTTTTGCTCCTTCTTACTTTATTTTTATTATCTGTTTTTTTCCTCTTTTGGTTTTTTCCTAGTGTTTTTGCATTCTTATTTTACTTTTTGTTTTTGCTCTCAATGTTCCATCTAGTACTCGTAATGTTGTTAACGTACACATTATTCTGACAGCATAATCTGGAGAAAATTCATTGTTTTCTGTTTTTCTTTTTTACTTTTTTATTATATTTATATTTTTTTTAGAAGAATACAGAGTATTTCTATAAAATAATGCGGTTAAGTAGTTACAAAAGTTTCTTAAAACAAAATTGTAAACAAACTGTTACAATTTTTTAGACCTAAAAATTTTGGGTAGAAAAAGAATAAGAGAAAATACCAACTTGTTTTTCAAAACTACAAAATAATTACTTTTCTTTCAAAATAGCAAAATTTGCCATCGCAAAGAATGTTTAAGTTCTGAAACCATTTCCGGAAGATAAATTTACAAAGCCTCACATCCCGATGTAATCTTCGACAAGTACTTTTACCTAAAAATTTACACTGGGCGCTCGTTATTGGAGGTACGATAGATCTTTTTGGTCGCGGTGCATCATCGCACCATTGCACAATCTACAATCTATACCTAAAAATTAAATTATTCGAATTATATAATTTTCGGGTAAAAAATAAGTCGGATTTTTGATGCCGAAAGCAATTTTTAATTTTAAGCCGAATGAAATGTGTTCAATATTTTTTAAACATCTTGTAAATATTTAAACGTATGCACACACACAAATATGTAATATATAAATTTTTATATTATTTATGTTCTATTCAATTTATCTTCCATTATCCTTAAAGCCAAAAAAAAAATAATGTAAAACAAAAAATAAGACTAAAAAAAATTTCTTAAATACCAACAGGAGAAGTATATAACTTAAATAAAAATACAAAAAAAAAATATAAAAACAAAACAAAAAAATCAAAATGGAAAGAGGAAAAATGTCGGAAAATAATGGCACAAAAATTAAATATTACAATCACGTTCGACTGATATTTCGGAATGTTTCCGAAAAAATTTTAATAAGAAAAACAAGAACGAGAACAAAACGCCAACAAACAAGGTAATGAATGATAAGAAAGGACGAAACGAAAAATAATAAAACAAAAAAAAAAACATAGCAACAAAATAATAAATAAAAACTGGTAAAAACAAAAATGAAAACTCTATATATATACACACATATAATGTATGTAGATAAAACAGAAAAATGAATGAAAGAGTAAGAGAAAGAAATAATGAATGATAGAATGAAAAGTATGAAAATAAAGGAAGAACAAGAAACCATACATTAAATTCACAAATAAACGACTTCATCTTTCCTGGTGTTCTTTTTCTTTTTTTTATGTTCAGTTGCGATAAATATAATTTACCGCTCTTAAAATGGTTAACGTAACACACATACACAACAACTTACGTTCCCTAATATTTATGTTTGTTTAATGTACATATAGAATAAAGGTATATCTAAAGTTTTCATAGCTACATACATACAGATACTCGTATAAGTAATTTTATAAAATTATATGGTAAATAAATTTAACTGGGTCCTAGTGTATAATGATAAGCCTACTCAACTTCTTCAATACACAGGAATTTTCCTATTAATTTAATTATCTTTACGAAAAAAAAATATATATTGACAGCAAGAGCAAAAACAAATATAGAAAATTAAAAAGGGAGACCAAATTTATCAATCAAATTTTTTTTAAAATAAGTAAGAGAAAACTGAGGAGAGTTGAAAGAAAAGTACATATCTACAAAATAATTTGTGACAGAGAAGAAATTCATTATTTAACTTAAAAACTTATATTATTTAGCCATCACCGCAGTTTTAAGTGAAAATTGAAATATCAGTGTTAACATAAGTGTATTGGAATGAACATGCCAAGTATATTCAATCAAATAGTTTCGAACATGTTTGAAGTTTCAAATTATATATTGAAAACAGAAAATCTTAAAAACCGTAATATCGAGGAAATTAAAAGCTATTTTTCTAATATCTTTCTTGGCTTATAAGCTTAGGGTAGATACTATCATGATAATTGAACTTTTTCTGAAAATAACTTGCTGAGATGCAAAATTATTATTCGGTTCCAGTTGAACATGAAAACATATCTTTCCGAAATAAGCTAAAAATATCTCAGTAGGAATTGTCTGGTATCGAAATTTCAAAAAATTGAAATCTATGTCGAAATTATTGACGCTATATTGAGTTAAGTTTCTTTCATTCCTTATCATAGAAAAATGTAGTAAAACTTAATGTAATTTCGGGAGTGTGTTTACAAATAAATTGCGTTCTATTAATTTCTTAATATTCGTTGTTATTCCAATAAGATGCTTTTAAATCTTTGCTCACAACATAAATATTTTATCAATCGTCTCTGTCAAATCTAAACTCAATAATCAATCATTAAAAACTTCAAAAAATTTAATAATTTTTATGATCAAGAAAATATTTTAAATTAATCTACATGGTGGCAGCTAAAATCTTTTGTATAAATATTATGTATCTCTAAAATAGTAAAAATAAATAAAAAATAAATATATGTTACACTAATATAATCCTTTTAAACCAACCCGTTTTCAACCACAGAGAAATCCAACAAAATAAAATAACTTACTTCATTGTATTTCAACAATGTAATATATAAAATATCAAAAGTATATATAAAATTGAAATATTTTCTGATAAACATACATATATATGAGTATAAGTTTGTTAAAATTGCGGTTGTTAAATTTACGTAAAATTTCAGTTTAACAAAAATTTTCAGATCCTGAAAATGACCTCAGCCTAATTAATTTTCCGTAATATCCTTTTCAGAATAATTTCTTGTTTCCTTATAAAATATAAATGCTGATAATGGTAATATGGTAGCTATTATTGTGTATGTTCCTCCATGATATTGATATAGGCTTTGTTGATTTTTGATTATGATTATATTATAAGAGAAAATATTAGCAAATGTAAAATAATGGTATAGTTTAGTGGAAGAAACCAAAAATTTTTAGTTTTATATTATTGTTGATACTTTATGATTTCGTTATTCATTAACTGATTTTTGAGTTATATTCTATTAAGTTGTTTTGTTATAGCTAGTCCAAAATGAAAGGTCCTTTTTTATTTAGAGAAATAAAATCTATATACCTGGTGATAACATCACGGTGATCCCTCCAGTCTAGAGAAAGTTGTTGTGGTATACATATTAAAGTTAACGGTATCATGAATGCGGAGTGTTAAACTCAGATTAACAAAATCTTTAACTAAAAGGAATTTTTTTACCTGTGAATAAGTACAATAACTTTCACATCCACTGTAGTTAAGTAGGTCTATTATAACTCTATTTTGAATTATTTGTATCATAATCTTTTATAAGCAGCGGTACCCCATAGATTAAATCCATAACTAATATCGCTGTGGAAAAATTCAGATCAGTCAAAAAATCACACTTTTTTTTTTGAATAGTTCTGTGAGTGTTTTCCATTTCAACTTCGCATCAATCCAAATCCCGTAATATTTAAAACCATTCATCTGTTGCAACAAATTTTGAAAATACTATATATTTTGGTTTCCTTGCGTTTATTGTGCTAATGTTTAATATTCCATCTACTTAATTTTTTCAACTTCATGAATTATCAGCATATTGTAACTTTTTTCAATTTTACTTTAATTGCAGCATATTATAATGTAATTTTTTTAAAATGAAACAAACATCATCAGGAAGGATTATTACCATCTATTTTAGTATCCGCAGTATCGTCAATGTAAATTTTCAAAAACAAGATTTAAAAAGTAGTTTCTCATCTTTCAACTTTTGCACACATCTTGTCATATCAATTACTCTTGATTCCACGTTTGACTTTTTTTCTGAACTTAACCCAATTTTAATGTAACTGAGGTAATACCTTGACATAACAAAAAATCATTTCTGACAACCGTCGGTAATATATATAGATCTGTAGTTGTTTTTTTTTTCACTTTTATTACCTTTTCTTATTATTTCTATTATAGATTATGTAGTTAAATCATTGCTAAATTTACTAAATATTCCTCAATGTTATTGCCGTAATATTTTTTTTTCTTGTTTCTACACAAGGTAGTAACCCTATTCTGAAAATATATTGTCATTCCAAATTGATATTAGCTTTATCCTTTAACCAGTGAATCTTCAATTTCAATAACAAAACTGTTTTGGAATGATGAATCAGTGCTATACCATGGTCAAAATCATGATTTGTTTTTCTTTTTGCTTCTTATAATTTTATTAAAAATTTAATTCATGCACGTTCTTCTCACAATTACTATTTCTTTTAAAATAATTGGTTCCTTAATTATTAATTGATTATAAAATTCTAAAATATCAATATTGGTCTAAAAATTTACCATCACTGTCATAAGATTATGTCAAATTGTTTGTTTTGATATTTGCATATATATATATATCAATTATTATGACATTATGATTAAATAAATCTCTGATGACATAACCTCATTAATCAGATTATTAGTAAACAAGTGATCGAAACAAGTTCTTATTGAATTTCCAGTAATAAAATTATTGTAACAGCCAACGAAAGTGTACATAACCATAAAATTTTAATATTTTTGAATTTTTCTACAACATATTATTAATACTGGTCTTTATCTTATTTGGTTCTCTATTCATATTAATAATATTCAAAGTTTTGGTGTTATTATTAATCTTAACACTTAAAAACTATCATAATTATAGCTATATGACTAAATAACGGTGTAAGAGTGTCTTTTATTTATAAAAATACCAAAACTACCTCCAGTCTAATTTTTAGGGCATTAGTTTTTTTTAAATTGCAAGAATAACCTCAATATTTTTGTCAATTTTGTTTAAATCTATATAATATACATACATATAATATAATATCTATAACATCTTTATTGAAGATTTTTGTAAATTTCAATTGGTGTCTTGTAAATCTTGAAATGCAAATGCAAAGCAATGTCCACAAAAATTGATGCAATTACAAAGGGATTTTAATTTTTATGTGAAATATTAAAATATTGTTTTGATTTTTTTTCGATATTGGATTAATTGTTCTATTTAAATAAATGAAATTTTAAACTAAAATTATAACTAGAAACTTATTTTTTGTTCGAAAATATTTTAATTGTTTCATAATTCTATTAGCAACAATTTTTTTCTAAAACTAGATTACACAATATAATTTTTAAATAGCTATTTTAATTGTATGTAGGTTTAATTTAATGTTATTAATTAAATATATAGATTAATTTTTTATTTCATTTTTCTCTTTGAGCATTCTTAATTGTACTAAAGTTACTACATTAACAATTATTGCAGAAAAAAATCTTAATGTTAAATTATTTCCAATTTCAAACATTCCATATATTTTAGGTTGTAAACGATGCCAATAAAAATCTTCAAATAATTCATCAACCTACAAAAGAAAAAAATAAAAATATTTAAAATTAATACCTATTAATTTTGGTAAAATGTTTGTAATATAAAAATTTTTTTTTCTTTTTTTAAAAAACTTGCAGACTTATTGAATTTTTATCTTATAATATTAAGTATAATTTGTAGAAAATGGCGCTTTGAAAATTTTTTTTTTTGTTTTTTTGGTATCAGAAAAACTTTTTTTTGGAGAAGTTCTTAAGGGACGAACTGAAGTTCACGGCGTGTTTCGAATGATTCTAATTGGGCGTCATGTGTTGCCGAATTTTGCAGATTGATCTCTTTTTAGGCTTAACGCTAGCAAGCTTTAAACTTTTACCACTTTCGAATTAATACTACCAATAGGATGTTATATTTTGCGTAGGTTTAAATCCAACAAATAAATCTAAATTTTATATTATTATTTCAGTAACATTAAATCATTTAAAAATTTCCTGAATTTATATTATAACTAAATAAATTAAATATAGCATATTACACACCTTAGATTGATTAGTAATTGTAATATTTTTGTAAGAATTTAATCCATTTTTTGTTAAATGTATTAATAGCATTAGTACAATAAATTGCATTTTAATAATGAAATTATAAAAAAGTATTGCTGTTATTGATATCGGATTATTACCATAGCCTATTTGTAATATCATATAATAAGACATTGAAGCAATCATTAAAAATATTGTTAATAAACCAATTATAATGGGAAATTGATAAATTATAATAATTTTTGAATAAATTTTAAATAATTTTAAATTAATTTTATAACAATCATAAAATAATTCATTGTCAAATTCAATTGTATTATATAAAAATAATTTTTTTTTATAAATATTAAATAAATTTTTATTTATTTTAATTAATATAAAATAATGTATTGCAATATATTTTATTGTTGATATTTCAAAAACATATAAATAGGTTAATGATAAATGTCTTAAAACAAGCATAAAATCTGCTTCTATACCGAAATACGAGAATGATTTAAATCTTAAACAAATATATAAAATAAGAATAAAAATAGAAATTATTAAATGTTTTTTACCAAAATAATTATTTTGATTCGTTATTTCTTTATTATTTATCAATAAATATTTAAAAAAATTTAAAAATTTTTCAATTTTTTTTCGATTTAAATATTGATTAATTGGTGATGTAAAAGCATAAAATATTATTATAAATTTAACACTTATAATAAGTTTTACATAATTTGAATCATAATTATTTTTAGTGTAATTATATGTAGAAATTGTATGAAATATTGAAAATGATAATGTTAAACACTTTAAAATTGATGAAATAATTAATATTTTATATGAAAATAAAAATTTCTTTTTGAAATTATTATAATTATAGCATAGAATACCAAAAAAATTTAATATATAAATTGTTATTTTTATTAAATATGATAATGAATTCATTTTGGTTTCTAAAGTTTAATAATTTCTTTTATATTAAAATATTAAAATAATTTTTATGTTAAAATATTAAAATTCATATATTTTTGTCTTACAGGAGCTATTATTATAAAATTAAACTAACGCATTTAAATCAGTACTCAAATTTATTTTAATTTTTTTAATAACTTCAACAGAAATTATTATATTTATATTGTTTGTATTATGCCTAAATCGAACCGTATATTTAATTTATAATTATAGTAAATGCACTTTAAGTAAATACAAATAAAAAATGTATTAAATTTTTTTTAATCACTATAAAACTTTAATGTAATAGACTTTTTAAAATTTTTACTATGAGTATTTGGGTTATAATAAGAACAAAGTAATTTTTAAATTAATATAAGTAAAATTTAAGGGAAAAGTATTTTAAGTTAATGCTTTTAATTCTCTCATAATATGAAATATTAAATTTCATTATAAATAGAAATTTGTAAACTTTTTTTTCCATTTCCAACATGCAGTGTCGAAAAATATTGTATAATGGGAAATCGAAAAATATTCTGTAACTCCATACCAACTTTGGTATGGAGTTTGTAACCACTTGAAGGAGTCATCTCCGATATAAACATGTATATATATTGATTTTGATGTTTGTCCGTTCAATCGAACGATAACCCAAAAACGAATAATGTAGTCGACATCAAACTTTAACAGGTTGTTTCTTTTATCCCAAAGACGGACCATATTGTAATGGGACTAATTCATACAATGGGTTCGGATAGCTGGCATAGAACTCAAAAAGATTTTTTTAAATATTTCAAAAACTAATAGAGATATTGACAACAAATTGTATTGCAATATAGTCCGGTTTATACGGACTGAAATTTTTTTACATGTTTTCACTTACATTTAATTATTAACAAAAAATTAGTTATTAAATTTACATAAAATATAAAATATGTACACAAAATTTTTGTAATATTCAAATGAAATTACCATACTTAAATATAACTTTTGGGAAGACGCACCTTTTTATTCCAAATCAATAAAAATTCTTTATAAGAATTTATTAAATTTTTAGATAATTGTATTTTCATAGTAAGTAAAATAATTGAAATAGTCACAAGAGTACAATAAATTCCAATTAATACTAAAAAATCACCCTTTCCACTAATTTGTATTTTTGTTAAATATAACAATGATATAAGTAATAAAAATATAAATGAAAGTGCAATTAATATTGGAAATTGATATATTTTAAGTATTCCATTGTGTATGTCAATTAATTTCAAATTTATTTTATAATATTTTTTTAACAATTTATAATTATTTGAATTCACTGTACATTTAATACTGCTTGTATAAATCAAATTTTTTTTATAAAATTTATAAATTTTATTACTTATTCTAAATATTATATAATATAAAAATATTATAAATTTAATTGTTATTAATTCAAGTACATATAAATAAGCAACTGATATTCGTCTAATCCAAGGGATATTAAAAAAAATTTCTGATTCATGCATACTTGAACTAAAACGTCCATAAATGAATGTTATTAACATTAATAAAAAAATTATTAAAACTTTATAATCGATACTATAATTTTTAATTATTTTAAAAAATATAAAATATAATAAATTTAAATATTTTATAAATTTTTCTCTATTCTTAAATTGAAGAAATGGTGAAATCATTACATAAAATGTAATAAGAAATTTAATTAAATTGGAAATATTTGTAAAACTTCTATCGTATACTATTGAAATATTTCTATAATTTAATGCACTACTATAAATAACTAAAATGGAAAATATATAGCGTAAAAAAGCAGTAAATATTAAAATTTTTATTGAAAATGAAAATTTATTTTTAGAAATATCAAAAGTACAACATAAAATTCCAAAAAAATTTAATATGTATAAAGAAAATTTTAAAATAATTATTGATATTTTCATTCTACTCAAAGTTATTTAAATAACAAATATTCTTTTAAAATTTAGACATATTATTTCGCAAACATGAATTATAATTTTTAAATAGTTCAATTAATTTAAAATAATAATTATATTTTCGATATTATTAGAGAATTAAAGTTATTTTTAAATTTAATTATAAATTATTTGAGAAATTTTTATATTGTAAATTTTCTTGGTTAATATTTTTATATGTTATTTTATAATTTAATTATAATAAATAATAAACCAATAAACATTGTTTCTGTGGCTATCACTTTTCAAACATAAATTAAAATTTTTACAAAATTATTTTTAAAATATCTTTATTCCACAAATATTTAATTAGTTAATAGTATTATTATTATAAAAGTTACCTTTTAAATGTTATTGATTGAAATTTTTAATTTTTGAATTGGAACTCAAAATAATGAAATTTTTTACGCTATAATAAAAAATATTGCGAGCATTGTGAAAAGATGGTGGAATGTAACTGTTCACACTTTTATGAGCGAATGTTCGAAGGGTATTATATGTTTAACATTCCGTTTGTAATGCTATAAACACATTTGACTAAATTACGACTTAAAAAGAGTACAACCAAGCCTAACGAGTCTAAAAACCCTGTATGATTTGGCTTCAATCAAACCAGTGGTTTTAATATTTTGCCATAAAACTGCACAAATAATTTGGTCGTTTGTAGAAAAGTAGTATGAAAAGTTCAGGAATATTTTAATTTTCAATGAAAGTATTAATCCATGCAAGTTAATGACGAAAGTCAAGTATAGCCAAGGTTAAAGAATTCTGAAAAAAGTTATTATTTAATTGTTTTGTTAGAGACTCAAATAGCTTTCGAAAAGCATTTGTACGGGTATCATAAAGTTGACCGGGTTAACTATAATTTTTCTTATATTTTTATTAATTCTCTAATTTAATATGGAAATTTTCAAATACATATGAAATAATTGTAAAAACTCTGTTATATGAGTACGTCTATTTAAAAATTTGAAATGTAATTAAGTTAAGGATGAGGAAGATTGTTTTGAATAGAAAGGAATGCTTTTAATAAAATTAAATTTTAAATAAATATTTTGGTCAGCATTTCGTTCATACATCCTCTACACATAATAAATTCATTTTTATACGATACAAACACTGTTGAAATTTTTGGTTTAAAATAATATTTTTTTTATAACAAACGGGTGTGTCTTCCCCAAATAAATTAATTAAAAAGGAAATTATTCATTATAATTTAATTAAATTCTAAAACATTTTAATAAGAAATTATCATTCTTATTGGCGAAATTTGCATTCATAGCCTGAATGAAGTCACGTTTTGTCATATGTATACATATATAAATCAACCAAAATTCTTTGACGTCTCAGAGTCAAATGAAGAGTGTGGTCATATGTTCAAAATTATTTCCAATTGCTAACGTCATGATTGCATTGATCTTTCAATAACTAAAAACATTAATTCTTTCTGTTATTTTTTGCAATCAATTTCATTCACTAAAATCATCTTATATAACAATTACAATAAAATATAAATAAAATAAATTTTCTGTAGATAAAAAACGCACCTTATTATCCCAAAGAAATGAAAATTCTTTATGAGAATTTAATGAGTTTCCAGCCACTTGTATTATTAAAGTAAGTAAAACAACTAGAGTTGATGACATTATACAATAAAATAATAGAATGCATGTAAAATCACCTGTATTCATAATTTCTAATATAAGAAAATATGCTAATGCTGTAACCATTAAAAATGTAAATATTATTGCAATAAAAATTGTAAATTCATATATTTGAAAAGTTCTATAATAAATTTTAAATAATTTTCTATGTATTTTATGAAATTTTCTAAAATTTTCAAAATTTTCATTTTTATAAATTTCATATATTTTATTTCCTATTCTATTTATTATATAATATATCATTATGACATATATTGTTGACATAAAACCAACTGTATATAAATAAATTACTGACAAACGTTTAAGTAATGGAAAATTTGTAGCTGAAATATCATGTTAGGTGGATGTTAAACGCCCATATATAAATGCTATTGATATTATCATTATCAATATAAGAATTTTATAATCATTATTACGAATTTTAAATAATTTTATAAATAAATTATTTAATAAATTTAAATGTTTTATTAATATATTTCTTGAAAAGTATTGATAAAATGGTGACAATATTGCATAAAAAAACATAACAAATTTTATACTACCCGTTATATTTGCAAAATTTAAATCATAATCATCAATGTTATTAAAATAATTATTTAGAGCAATTATTATTGTTACATTAGATGAAAAATAACGTAATAATGAAGTAAAAATTAATATATGTAATTTAAATGAGAATTTTTTCTTTAAAATATCATATTGACAGCATAAAACACCAAAAATATTTAATATGTATAAAATAAATTTAAAAAATATAATTGATAATTTCATATTGTAATAATAATTAAAAAACTTGTGAAAATAATAATATTAAATAAATATTTAATAATGAAATTAAATGTTTAATTATATTTTTAATATCTAAATTTGTTTTCACTAAAGTTTCAAATTTTTGAAAAACGCTCTTTTCTATATGTGCGTATTATATTTAATATTTTACTTTTCACTAAGTTATGTAAGTGTAACACTAAGTTTTTCAACTATTGCTCATAATATTGCACATGTTGATTTACCACTTTAATTTTTTACAATTAATTTAATAAGTTAATAATTAAATAAGTTTTTTTTTTCAATATATTAATTTACAGCTATATAAGCACATTTTTCTTTAAAAAATTATTCATGTAAATTTAAAAAATTTATTATGATTTACAGTTAGTTCTTCATATACTCATAATTTTGAATTATAATAATTGATAATATTACATAGTATATTATTGATTCAAAAGTGTTGTAAATTAAATTAATGCAATTAATTAAATGAATGAATCATTTAATTAATTAATGTATTATTGAATTAATGAATTAATAATGCAATTAATTAAATGCATACCTGATAATGTTTTCAAATAAATTAAAATCGACAGTAAAAATGTAAAGTTTTATATTCTATACAATATGTACACAATAAGTATGCAATATACAAACACAAATCCAGCATAATATTTCAAACCGTACATACGTAATTCTTCTGATGTAAACAACTTATTTTGTTTACAATATCTGCAGTTTTTGAAATATTTCGATTTAGCTATTAATTATTTCAAAATAATAAAAAATAAAATATAATGTAGATAATTTTAATAAAATTTAGAATAATATTAAATGAAGTTCCTGCTAAATAGCGAATCAACTTGTAAACAGTGGGCAAATATATGCATTAGAGATATGAATTCTCACAAATTCAGATTTATTCTCTCATAAGACTGTAAACTTACGAGTTATTGTCTCGGCTCAAAGAAGAAATGTTTCTCCTTCTTTTTTCATATTCCTGTTTAATTAGGAGTAATCAATTAATGGAATACTGTTTTGCAAATATAGGAATTCCGCTTTTAACATGGTTGCAAAAAATTACCTATAATTTTAAGTATTCAGAATTTGTAATTTAGTTTTCAAACAAAAAACAGAAAATTAAAGTCATCTGCCATAATAATTCTCATAACTATACTCTTATTAACTATTATTTTGTTTAGGGTGGTGTCGTGGAATTGTTATATGCACAACTAGTAATATATATCTTTACTGTACATATGCTTTTAACGCTTCAATTATATGTTGTAATAAATTACAAAAAATTTAATAAATATTATACACTTAATTAAACAAACCTTAACATTGTAATCGAATAAAAACCTTCTATATTGAATTAATCCAAATTAATCCATTTCCAGTTGATTGTGCTAATAATACAAGAAGTATAAGAATTGTAATAGAAGAATATATTAAAACGAAATTTACAATAGGTTTTCCATACATAATTTGTGTTATTGTAAAATATATTGAACCAACAATTATTAGAAATATTACAAAAATTGCAATAATAAATGGAAATTGATATATTTTTGTAATATTAATGTAAATTTTAAATAAATTCGAATGAATTTTACAATATTTTTTTAAATATTCATAATTAATTTCCCCATTTTTTATATTATATTCGTTAATAAATATATTTTTATAATTTTTGTTAATTATTTTCATTATTTTAAATATTATATAATATAATATAAAAATATATTTCATTGTTAATAATTCTATAATATACAAATATGTTATTGTTGATTGTTTTAAAAATAATATAATTTGTACATTTGTATCATAAAATGCAACTGTTGTTGTTCTTCCACAAATGTAAGCAATTAATATAAATATTGGTATTAAAAAAATTTTTATACTAAAATTATGTTTATTTTTAATTTTAAATTTTTAAAAAAAGTATAACTAAAAAGTTTTAGAAATTTTTCCATTTTTTTTCTATTATGAAATTGATTAAATGGTGATAAGAGAGCATAAAATATAACAACCAATTTAACACTAGTTATAATATTTAAATAATTTGCGTCAAACGAATTAAAAATATTAATTTTGAATTTTATGACATTTAATAATACAATGATACATGAAAAATAACGGAGAAATACTGTGAATATTAATAAATTTAATGAAAATTTAAATTTATTATTTAGAAAATTATATTGGCAACACAAAATACCAAAAAAATTTATTATTACGAGTATTAATGTTATTTTCAATAATATTAAAGTAATAATTTTTTGTACCATTATGATAGTATAAAAGAAAAATTAATTTATTATATAAAATAATAAATATATGTAAAAATAAAAAGTTTTGTTAAAAGTTCTTATTAATAAAAAAAGAAAAGTATAAAATTATTTTTTGATGTTTCTTGAAGCATAACTAATATTAATTAAAGTTTATTGGTAACATTAATTTAGGTTTGACTTTATTATTATTAAATAGTTTAATTTTTTAAAAGTATGCATTCAATTTCATACTTATTTTATAATAAATGAGGAAAGCATATACATAGTAATTTTCTTTTATAATATGATTATAATTTAATGTTATCATTAATATAATATAATCAATAATATAGTATGTTTATTAAATATATACAGGACAACAAGCATATGTTCAGCCAATTAACATGCATTTCAATTTAATTTAATTTTTTTTCTTCATAAAAAGTAATTAAAAATATAATTATCATAATCCTTCAGATATCTTTTTTATCAGAGATCGTTCAACAGAAAGGTGAGCGCCATAATTAATTTTAGTTAAATAAATTTTGGAATAGCTATAAGCAAAATTTTCAAGAATAGTGCAATATAATAATGTAATTTTTTTGTAATACACCATGAAATTAGAAATTTTGTAAATACAAAGTACTTATTTTCTGAAAACAAATGTCCCAAAATTCTTTATGAAGTATAGCTAAAATCATTATTAAATGCTTTTGGACTTACACTACATATAATTTTAAATTCAAATAATAAATTTATAATTATGTAAATAATTTATAATTTTTACCTTTTTATCATTAACATCTGAGAATCTTTTATAATTATTTAATCCATTTTTAGATGATTGTATTAGATGTATAAATAAAATTGTTTGTGTTATAATTAAAAAATTATACAATAAAAGTAAATTTGAAATATTTAAATAATAATTTATATTTAATGTCATATAATATGATGTAGCTGAAATTACATTAAATATTATAAAAAATGTTATAATCCAATTAAATTCATACAATTTAAATATATTTTGATAAATATAAAGTAATTTTAAATATAATTCACTATATTGTTTTAATAATTTATAATTAAATTTTTTATATATTTCACTTTTTTTTAAATTATAGTTTAATACGATAATAATATTAGATGCAATGTGTTTAATTATAAAGCAAAGTATTCCAATATATTTTAATGTTGATATTGTAATTACATAATGATAAGTTAATGTTAAATGTCTTAAAAAAACTGGAAAAGTTTTTTTATCTTTTGGCATAAATGATGAATATCTTATATAAAAATTAATTAAAAATATAAATATTATTATTATAAAATAAATATTAATTATGATAATTTTATTTATATTAATTTTTATTAATTTTAAATAGTTGATTAAAAGAAATATTATTAAATTTAAAAAATTTACAATTTTTTTTCTATTTAAATATTGTAATATTGGAGAAATAAAACCATAAAATGTTAATATAAATTTTATAATTAAAAGAATTTTTATATAAAATGAATCAAAATTATATATTGTAAAAGTATTAAAAGTTAATATTGAATGATATATTATATAAATTGCTGTTATATATCGAAGAATTATTGTACAAATAAATATTTTAATTGAGAACGAAAATTTATTTTTAGAATAATTATATTTAAAGCATAATATACCAAAAACATTAAAAATTAATAAAGTTAATTTAAATAATTTATTAAAAAACTTCATCATTTCAAACTGAATAATAATTATATAAAAATTTTTTATAAATGCGTCACATGTTTTTTTCATATAAAATGTTTGTTTCTTATAAAAAATGACAATGAAAACTAAGTTTTGCTTTATTTTATAAAAAAAAAATCTACTTCTATATTATACATTTTATTTTTATTTTATATAATTAAGTTAGTAAATAAGAAAACAAAGTTCATATATATAATTTAAAACTTATACAATATGCATAATTAAAATATAGTCAAAAGCAATCAAATCAATTTAGTTTTATATAATTTGTATGTTAGATACTAATTATGACATCAAATACTCAATGGTTACGAATTAATTTAATTAAAATGTGACATGACAAAAAGATTTTGCATTTAGATTATAACGAATTCAAGTTAACCAAATACAAAAGTTGAGACCACCATACTAAGAACTATTGGTTATATAGCGTAAATGTATATGTATAAGGAAACCGGCATATAAACACAATTTTATAATGGTACAAATCGTTCAACAATGTACATATATGCATTTAAATGTTTTTATATATTTTTAGTTCCAGGTCAATTAGTTGAAATCAAATTTTTTTTTTCTTATAACTTCTGCTAACATAACATTTTGGTATTCTTGTTATCCTTATCTATACATTTGTCAAGATATGAATTTTAATTTACCATAAATTTGGCTTCCATCTCTTCCACAGCTTTAGAATTTTTTAAAATTTAAAGCCAATTACATATTTTACAAGCTTAAATGTATGTACATATTACAATAGGTATGTATTTATTTACAACCTAGATATTAATTAATAATTACAATCATGTACAGTATCCACAAACAAAAATACATGAACAAACATACATATAAAAATGTTTTAAAACTTATAAACTAATTTAAGTAACTTAAAGCTATTTTTGATAATAATTAAATTTAACACAAATAAAGTACCTACTTAAATAATTATATTAACATTGAATTATGAGTTGAATAATTATGCGATTCTTATTAGTTTAATGAAAATCTTGTAATTTATTATTTTTCTGTATGAAATTTATCACTTTCCTTCGGATCTATCTTTAACCATTTTTAATTGAACTAGTGTAACTATGTTGATTATTATTGCAGAAAAAAATCTTAATGTTAAATTATTTCCAATTTCAAACATTCCAAATACTTTAGGACGTAAACGATGCCAGTAAAAATTTTCAAATAATTCATCAACCTTAAAAGAAAAAATTATTTCATATAAAAATTGAGTAAAAACAAATTTGATTATATTTTTTATTTTATAAATAGCAAATCTAAAATTTTTTTGAATTACTATATATTATTGGAATCGCGAATTGATTTAATAAAAAATTATAGTTCCTTAAATAAAATTATAATGTTAGGCACAATTCAATTTGGGTCTTTAATACGTTGACAACTTAGTTTTCAACATGTTTAATCGTTAGTGGATCAATCATTTGATGTTTAAAACTTGATTGAAGGAAATATTAAAAAAATATTCAAGTAAATTTATATGTTGTTTGGCATATGTTGTAACTTTATCTGTTTTGTATTTTTGACAAAATTGAAATAATTTTCAAGTGTGAGTAGTCATGTTGATCAACGTTTACACAAATCAAAAACATGAACATATAAACCGCATGGTATTCATACAAAAACGCTTATGTTTCTTGGTTATCAGACCACAATTCACTTGTTGATTTTTGAGATCACTTTTGTCAATTATACCAACTTTCAATTTTTAAGAAAAAGCAAGTAAGCTTCTCCTTAAAAATTGATTGCATAATATAGATAATGTAGATACATATGCCAAAATATATTTATTATACTGCATAAATATAACCAAGACGAGACTATCGCTCTGTCAAAAATTAATCGGAATTCAAGTAGAGTTAAGTTTTTAACACCCCTATTAATGAACTATACATATATATATTAACTATACACCCCTAACCCTAGAAGTCCTACATCATGGGCTTATTCCTGAAACTAATTTAACATTAGATTTAGTAAAATATAATTAATCTATATTCGAAGTAGAAGTACATGTTAATTCTAATATGACATTTTCATAAATATTTTATGAAAAGCGTTGAATTACAAATTTCATATGAGTAAATTCTGTCAAAATTAAACAAATATTTTCCAAAATAATGTGTTATACTAAACATGTTTTTCTATACATATATGATTGATTTTTTCTCAAATCAAAAGAATTTTTTTCTGCAGAAATTTAATTTCACAAAATTAAATTTGTTATTTCTTACAATCGAACAAAATAGGATTATTCTGTCATTTAATAATTTTCAAATATAAAATGTCAAAATAGTACTCGTAAGACGGTAATTTCATGCTCAGATCGTAAAAATGAACATGAATTTTAAGGTTTCAAAGTCTAGAGACAAAATATGAACATAGGTTTGAATCTTCTCTGATATAAAAAACGAAAAAGCCAAAAGTAACAAAAAATGTGATTTAAAAATTTTTTGGGCCAGACATTTGATGTGAATCTCATTTCTTTTAACATGTTAATCGAGGAAGAAAACATTTCTTTCATACAAAAAAAATTATTCTAACTTCTAGTAAGTATTTCATTTTTAATTTGCGCAAAAAAAAATATATATTTCTGGTTTTGATGGCGTTTACATGTCAATTATTAATCAAAATCTAGATTGATGAAAATTGATAAGAATTTACTTCTACATTGCCTGCTACTCCGCCATCAAATGAAAATTGATCGCAACAAAAAAAAAAAAACAGCTGATCACAGCTCATTTTTTTCAAAAACTTAAGTATGTTCACGCCATTTCTTATTTCTATTTTTTTGCCAATGATAAGTTAGATGAAAATGATTGATTGCCGATGTTTACATGGTCGCTGTACTATTTTTTTAATATTGTGAATAAGTGTGAATTAAAAATATTTGCGCATATGCCATAGTGAAATTGCCAGTTATTATCGAGTGTCATTATACAGAAATAAAAGTACGATTGAAAGAATATTCAATTCAATTTACAAAATTTGGACTGAAACAAGAAACTCATGAAAAATTGCGCATCACTAAATTTAAAATTTATGAAATCAAAATATTATAAAATGTAGTTGAAAGTAAATATCAATGGATCAATGGAGACTTTGTGTCATGAGGTTCTACCCGAATGAGGGTCTATGAATTTACCCGAATTCAAGAATCATGTTTGTATATGTATGTATATCAATTAACAGTAAAACCTTGTCATGATTGAAGAATATCATAATCAAGTGTATGAAATGGCGATTTAAATAGCTTGAATTCAACTAACCCATTATCTTCGAACATTCATACAAAAATGTAAGTACATATGTATAAGGCACGGCAGATTTTTTGTAATGCTGAAGATATAAGGGCTGCATTTTAATAAATTATACATTCATATAAGTACCTACATATAATTGATGTACTTAAAATTGAATCTCTTGGACTATTACAACTTAAAATAGAACAAACATATGAAAACAAATTAAGTATAATAATTCTAAGAATGCTAGAAAATGCTCTATTTTTCAGCTCTAACAAAGTTTTAGAAATATTTACATGCAGTCACCATACATAATGTACTATTTAATATTAATCACACAATAGGTTTATTTAAAAATAAATTATTATTAAAATATACCTGTCTATTGTTAATAGTATGAATTTTATAATAAGAATTCAAATTTTTTTCAGCTGAATATGCTGAAATCATTAACAAAATTACTTGCATTTTATTAATTAAATCATATAACAATGTATAAAATGAAAATGGGTTTTTTTCCATTATTTCAGCAATTAAATAATACGATGTTCCTGCATTCGATAAAAATATTATTAAAAAACTAATAATGAGCTTACAGTTAAATACTTTATAGATTTGATAATAAAAATGAAATAATTTTAAATGTATTTTGTAGGATTTTAAAATTAGTTGATAATTTGCCACAGTCTTATTATTGTTATTATTTGAACTTATTATATAGTTTTTATAAATACAATTAATATCATTAGCTATTTTCATAATTAATAAATAAAATAATGTTATATACTTTATTGCTGATAAATTTAAAATGGCAAGATATGTCATTGTTAAATCCTTGAGGATTTTTAATATTGCTGCATGACCATTTATAAATATACCAATTATATATGCAGAATTTATATAAAAACTTAAAATTAATATAAAAATTAGTATTGCTAAATTTTTATTATTTATTTTATTATTTGGAATTAGTTCTGAATTCTTAATACAAAGATATATTAACAAATTTAAAAAATTTTCTAATTTTATTTTTAATAACCATTGATGAATTGGTGATATAAATGCATAAAGTGCTAAAATGTATCTAATAAAAAATATAATACTTTTATAATTAGGATCTGAATCCCTTTCGAGACTATAATTTATATATAATATAAAATATATTGCTGAAACATAACGTAATAATATTGAAAATATAAAATATTTCATAGAAAATGAGACTCTATATTGAAAATCATTATAACTATAGCATAAAACACCAAAAAAATTAAAGAAATATAATTTTAATTTAAATATTTTTATCAGAAATTCCATTGATTCCGTTAATTTAATAAATACGAATATTGTATATTATATAAATTGATTTTAACTCAACTGCTTGATTTTAAATCAAATTACAAATTTTATATTTAATATAGTGTTGGAGGTAGAATAGAATTTCGGAATGCCCCCTTTTAATAAATTACTTGCAATTGATTTGATTGAATTGAGTAAACATTTTTTTTTATATTTAGATATTAAACATACAGTAGAATTTCATTAAATATTTTACATTAAGTACATTTACAAAAAAAAATTTTTTGATGTCAGTATACTTTATATTAAAATAAACATTAAATTTGATAAGCTAATGTATTTTTTTTTTAACTTTTGGCATTGTACATTTTCAAATTAAATTTTTTGGGTTGATTTTTATAAATTTATTTTCAATATAAAAGAAAAATTAAATTGTTAGTTTATAACTAAAAATATAATCTCAAATCTGGAACTAGACTTTTCTTTGAAAAGTACGTATCTACCTGTTTCAACTAAATTTTTTGTTTTAAGGGTCAAAATCTTTAATTTCAAGAATACTAAAGGTACAAAACGGATTTATAATGAAACATTAGGTGATCGCGTTTTTGTTTGCTCTGGTTTATGTGGGGGATAAGCCACGCATTTTTTTATTATATTATTTTGAGTTTTGAAATTAAAATTAACAAAAAAACGCAACGTTGTAATAATAATATAGTTATATGTATGGTATGCACATGTTAATTTTATGAATTATGTAAAAGAATGAATTTCTTATTTCTAATAGAAAATTTACTAGTTTTGTATATTCACTCTATTATTGATTTTTCAACATAAAATGAAGTTATAAACTTTAATGAAAAGATATTTAAAGTAATAATTTCCTTAACTTTTAATAAATTTGTAATTTTCAAGATGAATTAAAAATGTTAACACACACCTTCATTTCACCAGTTAAGTGAATATATTCATAACACTTCAATTTATTTGATCCTAAATCAATTGATATCATTAATAATATATATTGAAATATAATTATTATACTATATAATGCATTTGTATTGAAAATATATTTTTCATGAAAATAACTAACAAAAAAAAAGTATATTGTAGAAACAATAAATAGAAAGGATAAAAATATTGCAATTAAAATAGGAAATGCATATAATTTAATAATTTTTTTATATATAAAAATTAATTTTAAATGAGTTTTATGATTTTTATTTAATACTTTAAAATTTTTATTTATTAAAGTTTGCTTATATATTTTCAGAATATCACTCATTAATTTAATAATTATAAAATAAAATATAATAAATAATTTTATATTTGATAGAACAGAAATATCTAGGAATATTAAACATAAATCTGCAATTGTCCTTGTTATTGATTTTTGACCAGAAATTAACATAAATAATAATTCAGCAATTGCAAAAAAAAAATTTATTAACAAACTTATTATTATTATTAATGAATACTTTAAACTAATGTTATTCTTGTTTGATTTTAAATTTTTCAAAAAAATTACATTTAATAAATTTAAATATTTTTCAAATTTTTCTAAATTAAAATATTGATAAAATGATGAAAGGAATGCATTAAATATTAAAAAAAATTTTGAAATTATGACTAATTTTAATAAAAAATAATCATTTCGTTTAGAAGAATTTTTATAATTAATAATAGTATAATATATTGTATAAAAAGCAGTTAAATAACGAAACATAGTACTTATAATTAATATATTAAAAGAAAAATAAAATTTATTGTTATTATGATTGTATTTATAACATAAAATTCCGAAAAAATTGAAAAAATATAATTTCAATTTTAGTAATTTCACCAAAATCAATATAAAATACTTTAAAATAATCATTATTCTTATTAAATAAAACTTAAGTGATTTCTTATTAAATTACTTATTATAAAATGACTTAAATTTCTGAAGTATTTCCAATAATTGATTGAAAAAAAATTTGATTATCAAAATAAAATTTTCCTTTTAAAATTAATTTTTTTAAGTATTTTTATATTTTTATATAATTTTGTATAGAATTTTCTTGAGCGTGAAAAATAGTTAAAATTTTTGGAAATGAGAGAGTCTGGCGCATACAATAATTAAAAGAACTCAAAACAGGAACTCAAGGGAACAGTTTTCTACTCGCGTACATAGTAAAACGATAACAATCAAAATTTCTACGCTAAAGTTTCTCTTGCTTGCGATTGTAATCAACAAAAAGTCAACATACCTTGTTTCCAATAAAAACTGGTAAATCGTCAAAACCATTTAATCTATTCGACATCATTTGTATGGAAAACACTAATAATGTATATTCAAACACTAATAAGAAATTATAAGCAAAAATGAAATTTTTGAATGGAAAACCATAATTTATTTGACTTATAATGTGAAAAGTTACGGCTGCAATTAATATAAATATTATTACAAATGAAACTGATATTGGTAATTGAAATATTTTGAATGTTCCATTATAAATTTTAATTATTTTTAAATGTATTTTAATTGATTTGGTAATTAATTTATATTTATAATTATAATTAATATTAAAAATTTGTTTTCCATATAAGTTAAAAATGTTATTCAATACTTGTAAAATTGTAAAATAAAATATTGTAATGTATCTTATAACTGAAATTATGAAAACGCTAACATAACATAAAAATAAATTTCTAATAATTTTTGCAATAGATTCAGCATTATTTGCATATAATGCGAAAATTGAAACAAATTCTAAAATTAAATTTATTTTAATTATAAAAATAATATAAATTACAAATTTTACTTTCATTTTATTACGATTTCTGATATTAAAATAAAGTATTTTTAAAATATAGTTTATTAAATTAATTAATTTTTCTAATTTTATTCTATACCAATATTAATGAATTGGTGAAATTAATGTATAAACTATTGAAATGTATATAACAATAATCGTTATTATTTTATAATTGATATCAAAATTTCTTTTATCACCATAAAACACTGCATAAAAAACTACAATTGTTATTGATAAATAACGAAGTATGGTAGCGAAAATAAAAATTTTTAATGAAAATACAAATTTATTTTTTGTCAAATTGTAATTAAAACAAAACAATCCGAAAAAATGGAAAAAATATAGAGTAAATTTTAGTAATTTCATTAAAAATAATAAAGAACAGTTTAACAGGTTCATTTTTAACTAATTTGAAACTTGAATTTTCGAACTACTTCTAATCATTGATTAAAGTAAACTTCATGTTAAAGAAAAATTTTATTATTAAAATAAATTACTTTTTTTCCATTAATTTTTAAGTATTATTAAATTTTAATAGAATTTTATATAGAAGTTCCTCATCCATATAAGAATATCTAATAAGTAATTTTCGTGGTATGACAAAGAATGTATGTAAAGTCGAAATATTAAAATTTATTTTTATAAAATATCTCTATTATTTGATGTTATATTTAATTTCATGACATATTACTTGCTTTATAAATACCATTTATTACGGTAGCAGCTTTCAGATATTTATTAAGTCAGAATCATTCAGAAGTGCCCGAATGCATAAAAAAAGCTTGTCTTCTGCTAACGTATATTAGCGTTAAGTATATTAAATTTTGACCCTTTTTTGGAGTTCATCAATTGTCTGCTTACGCTCTAATGGTACGCTTTTGGGCCTACTTCTGAGTAATAGTATGTTTAAATTACTCACTAATTAATTTTGTTTTGAGAGTCAAAAATCTTGGAAATTTTTTTAATAGAAAATTAGGCTGATTAGAACGATTATAAAAATATGTACATGTTAATCTGCAAACTAATTGTTGCTTGGAGATTTTTTTACAAGATATACTTATTGGTTGTTACCGTTATAGCTATTTTCGCGATGGGATGAAAAAAGACGTTTATTAAGGGTGCTATAGTACGTGTGACTCTTACACATTTTAGATAATCTATGTGCTAGTATTTCTATTAAGAATGCAATTTTTTTGATTTTTAGTTCTAATGGTAATACATATTCCATAAGAGTGTGGAAAAAATATATTTATACATACCTTGTCATTACCAATAGCTAAAAAGCTTTGATGATTTTTAAGTATACTAATTGTTTTGTATGTTAAAAACATTAGTGATATAAGTTGAATTTCAGTTAAAAAGGTATAAATAAATATTAAACCTTCAAAATTTTTTCGATCATTCATTTCTATTATAATAAAATATGATAGTCCGGCAATTGATATAAATGATATAAAGAAACTAACAAATAAAGGAAATTGATATATTTTCGAAATATTATTAAATATATAAAATAATTGAATATGTATTTTAAAATATTTTTTTAGTATATAGAAATCAATTTTTTTAAAACATCGAAAATATTTTAACATGGCATTATTTTTAAAGTAATTTTTATAAAAATTCAATACGTCTTTGGTTATTTTAATTATAATTAAATAAAATATTAAAATATGCTGTGATAATGAAACGAGGGCTACATTTAAATAAGTCACTACAAATTTAATGATAATATCACCAATTGATGGTAGTCCATCAATTATAAGATAAATTGGTAACAAAATAATAAAATATAATATTATAAGAAATGTAAAAATTAATATAATAATTTCCTTAAAATTAATGTAATTAAAATTTGTTAATTTAAAATATTTAAGAATGATAAAAGTAAATAAATTTAATAAATTTTCTAATTGAAATCTGTATAAATATTGATAAAATGGTGAAAAAAATATTGAAAATAGAACAAATTTTGTTGTAGTTTTCATAATTAAAGAAGAATTATAATCAAAACTATTTTCGGCACTATTATAATTATTAAATACATTGTAAATTATTAAGTAAATTGCTGAAAAATATCGCAATAAAATTGTATAAGTAAAAATTTTATATGAAAATAAAAATTTTTGTTTTAAAAAATCAAAACGATAACACAAAATTCCAAAAAAATGAAATACAAATAAAATAAATTTTAATATTTTAATTTCTAATATCATATTTCTATTAATTCCTATTCTATGAATATAAAAAACATACTAAATTTATAATATTGGGGGAACTTTTAAGTACATGTTAGAATTTAACTATATCATAAATAAAAAATATTCTTGTTTAATAAATTATGCTTTTTGACATCTTAATGTTGCACTGTAACACGTAGAGAAATAATTTTTATTATAGTTATAGGATTTTGCTTATTAAAAAATTGCCTTTTCAAATTACAAAATTGCATTATAGTAGATTAATTATACATTATTAAAGATAATTTTACGGAATAAACCAGCACGAAAAAAAAAAATCATAAGTTATAACTACACTAGTTAAAATTACTGAGAACTGTACTCAGGACTTATTAAACTCTAAGTCTACTTATTTTAAATGGCAATTGAACTTAAAATATCCTTTTAAGAAACTCATGAGTATGGTCACGTGATTTCTGCTCATTGTAATAGTAACTTAAAAAAATTTTAATTTCTAAAAAAATGTTTTACTTTTCGGATCAGTTGACACCTTTTTCAAATTTAAAGTCTTCTTTTTTCCATTTTCATTACACACTTCAGTGTAATATTTTGAAAGAAATGTGGTAATCGTCTCTTGATCGCTTGATTTTCTGATATTATTTCTATATCGGAACCACCACATTTCAGATTAAATTAGCTTACTTTTTCTAATACGCCTATTACAAATGACTTCGTAAATATAATATTAATGTAATACAGAATAATGTAAAAATTATATCTTAAAATACAATTTATGAAAATTTCTTTACTTTTAAACCTAAAAAAATCTATTTTACTGTACCTCCGTAATATCAATTGTAAAAATATTCTGATAACGTTTTAATCCCCTTGTGACTGAATGTGTTGAGGACATTAATATAAAAAATAGAGTTTTGGTATAAAATGCATAAGAAAAATATATTTTGTCGAACATTTTTTCGTCATATATTGCAACTATGACAATATAAGTTAATGCAGCAATTGTTTGAAATGCTACTGCAAAAACTACAATTAATGGAAGTTGATAAATTTCAAAAATATTGTTAAATACAGAAAACAATTTTAAATGAATTTTTGTCATCTTTTTCAATAATTTAAATTTTGTATTTAGCATTTGATTTTTATTTTCAAAATAGCTTTTATAAAAATTTAATATTATATTTATTATATTTTTTAATATCAAATAAAATAATAAAATATGTTTTGATGAAACTATTATAAAAGTAAATAAATAATTTATTAGAAATCGTTCAGTAAAATATTCAAATGTTTTATTTTTATACCGAAGTACATAAATTGGAAATGAAATTAAAGGATAGAAAATAATTACTAAAATTAAAGTTAGTATTAAAAAATTAATAAAATTAAAGTGATTAATTTTTGGGTTTATTTTAGAAGTTTTAAAAAAAATTATTTTTAATATATTTAAAAATTTTTCCAATTTATTTCTATATAAATATTGGTAAAATGGTGAAAATATTATTGAAAATATTAAAATATTTGTTGCACTGTTAACTATTAATTGATAATTACTATCAGTGTGTATTTCAAAATTGTCAGCGTCAGCAGACTTGTAACCGAATAAATAAATAATTGAAAAATAACGAAATATAACTGCTAAAATAAAAATTTTATTAGAGAATAAAAATTTTTGTTTTAGTAAATCATAGTGATAACACAAAATTCCAAAAAAATTAAAAATATATAATATTAATTTGAGTATTTTCATTTTTTATTAAAATTTTATTAATATATTTTGAATGAAATTTCAATAAGGTACTAAATTTGAAATGGAAATTTAATTATCCTAAGGATCGTATTGTTGAACAACACCAAAATTTTTCTATTTATATAAAGTATTATTGATTGATTTTTATTTTATTATTTTTTTTAATGTAGGTGTAAAAATCATCACCTATCTACCAAACTGTCACCTATCCTATCAATAGTGGGGGACTTTAACCAAATTGAAAATGCACCTGAAATAAACTGACTCAAAAAAGCCTGCCAGATAAATATGATTTAGTTGATATTGTACGAATTTGCGAAAGTATCAATTTCTTAAGTTTAAATAATAAACCGTCGTGTCAAACCTTATTGAACGTCTGGGCAACGTCCACAAATATTTCTTTTTCAAAATAAGTATTTGTTATTTTGTGTAATTGGTCAATTGTTTGTCAAATGCTTTGTTTTAAAACCAAACTGATGGTTTGTAATAAATTTCTTATCTTCTAACATATTATCGGCATCAGCTTTGTTAAATGCATTTCTCGGCAATTCCCTTAATATCTCAGAAGTAATGGGATCAAAGTCTGGGGCCGTACTCGATTTAAGAAACTTTATTGCCTGGCAAATTTCTTTTTGCATAAGTAGAGCCATAGTGCATTCAATCATAATAAAACCTTCAATTGAGCAAATACTAGAATTCAGTTCATTTGGTTGAAAATTTTTCTCTTGAAAAAAGTTGTCTGCAAATAGTTCAACTGTACCCCTATTGCGTTTTGCCATTTTCTATCTGTTTTTCTCAGTGGAGGAATTCCCTTTATTGGTTTGTTAGTACTCTTCGTTGCTTTCCACAACGAATAATTCATTTCTTTAGTTCCCGATAAGTCAATTAATAATTCTCGTAAGATACTGTTTTAAAACTTTTATTCACAATCGTTTATCGTCTGGGTGACGTGACTCTTGTTAGTCCTTCTTTTTTGTACTTTTAAATCAGTTATAGCCGTAGAAAAATAAATTGGTACAAGTTTGAATATAAAGAATCGTGCATTTTACCATGCCGGAGTTTTTAATAAAACCCTCCCCTTCAGAACTTAGTTGATCTCTGGTTACAATTTATATTTCCAATAACATTACGTTTGAAGCTTATCCAATCTGTGTTTTCTTGACTAATGTGTTACATCTTGGTGAACAATATACTGAACCAACATTGAAGTTCTGCTTAGAACACTCAATTTTCACAACAAGTTTAACCTTTTCTGTCTCTATTTTGGATTCCTCATTAACTTTATGGTTTCTTTAGTTAAAAATAGCACTACCTCCTTTTGAATGGTTACTATTAAGTGGTTACTATTAAGTTGAGTGTGTTTCTGAAAAAAACCTTACATCGGTATTTTTAGTTCTAAGAAAAATTCGTGCACATAGCAATTCGTATTTTATTTGGTGATATTTTCCAGAAAACGCTTCGGTGTTGCTAAATATCTATTCCCCATAGAAGTTAATCTCGTTGAAATTTGGGCAATTCTTAGTAGCATGTCTTGCATCATTTGCATTATACTACCGCAAATTTATTTAGGTTTTTGCACTGCATTATTCTCAATTTCCTTAGTTTTCATGCCTTTTTCAGTTGTTTTATTTAAACGATCTTCTGAAAGTTGGAAGCCACATGCGAGCATGTAACACTACTTGCGAGTATGTAACTAATCGTTATTTGGTCCCTTCATCGTTATTAGGACCACAGGAATCGACCTAAACTTGTCGCAGGACCTGTTCAGTCTCCTTTTTTGTAATTCGTTCCACCAAACAGCCTCGGGAACTGGCAGGGTGCGCCTCGTTGCAGTTTGTGCACCTAGCCTGAAAATCTACTTCTTTATTATATTCTGCTGCCATAAATGAAAAATGAAAAATTTGCTTCTGTTGTTTCTTGACGTGCAATTTATAACTTAACATTTTATTTTAATTTAAGGTGTGGTTCTGAGACTTCCTATAGTATTTCAATAAGTAATGTGTTTTATTTTGAAATAAATTTTTGATTAAATACCATTGTGCTAATAATGAATTTTATGATTGACCTTTTACTATTTGCAGAATTATCCTTAATAGGGTAATATCTAATTTAAATTTTGTTATTTGCTTGGCAAGGGAGTCGGTTCACCCATAAATTATATCCATAAACACTATATATAAGTTAGATATGTTCTTGAATATGTTTTGAGTGACATTCATTTATTTTTTCTCTCAATACTTCATTTTATGCAATATTCAAAGTAATAAATGCTTAATTTAATATGCCAATAATTTTTAATTTTGAAAGAGTAGGAAAGGGTATCGTCTTAAAGATTCAATTTATACTACATATACAAGAATAAATTCATATAATATTTTTAGTACAATATTTTATGTAAATGAAAAAATTACCATTTGATCACCAGTTATTAAATTATTTCTTAAAAAATATTTTAACCAATATTTTGTCAATTGTACAACGATCATCAATAAAACAAATTGAATTTGAATAAAAATTATGTATAAAAACATTATGTGTGCAAATATTTTTTTATTATGAAATTCTAAAATTGATAAAAAAACTAATACGCCGACCACTTGAAATTGAATTAATAAATCAGTAATTAATGGTAATTGATATATTTTTATAATATTATTAAAAATTTTAAATAATTTTTTATGTATTTTTATATATTTAATTATTATTTTTATATTATTTAAATTGTTATTTAAAAAAAATTTATTATATTCTTTGGAAATATCACAAATAATTTTAATTATAATTAAATAATAAAAAGTTATATGTTTTGCTAATGATATTATAAATATATTTAAATAGGTTATTGGAAAATGGATTAGAATAATTAGTATAATATCATATTTGAATAGTATAAAAAAACTGGAAACATTATTAAATCATGAAATGTTAATATAAACATGAAACAGAAAACAATAAATTGTTTAACAGTAATTTTATTTAATTTATTTATTTTAATATGCTTTTTTAAAACAAAAATTATTGTATTTAAATTTAAATTAATTTTTATTTTACTTTTATATTGATAAATTGGTGAGCATAATGACCAAATCAATAAAAATATTTGGCTAATACTAATAAGTAAAGAATAATTTTCATCACATTCATGTTTTTTACATTCATTGAATGAAAATAAATAAATTATTAAATTAATTGCACAAATATAACGAATTATAATAGAAAACATAAAAATTTTATATGAAAATGAAAAATTTTGTTTAGAAAAATTAAATTGATAGCATAATATTCCAAAAATATTAAAAATAAATAAAATTAATTTCAATAATAATTTAAATTTTTTGACCATTTCAATTCTATGAATATCAAATTTGTACTAATGATAAAATATCTATCAAAAAATGAAAGTTTACGTACCACTGCGGATGATTGTTCAAATATGGTGTTTATACTTTATACCAAATATGTATTTGTATTTTTAATTATATTAAATTTAATCATTAGCTAAAAGTTAATATGAATTATTAGAAAAATGATCAAAATGTTGACGTAAAAAATTTGAAATAGAAGAATCACAAATTGAATTTCAAACAAAATGGAAAATTAAATTAAAGTACACCCAATGAAATATAATCTAAAAAGTTTTTTTTTATATCCTATAAGTTTGTAACTGTTGTCTTAAAATTAAATATTATATTATTAAATATATAATATATATATACCTTTTTTTCTCCAGAAAATGATAAATTTTCATAAGATTTTAAGCAGTTTTTTGTTTTCTCTATTAAAAATACTAATAAAACGAATTGTAATTGTGTTAGAGAACTATATATTAAAACAATGCTTGCAAATCCTTTTTTTTTATCAAACTCTAAAATAACAATAAATAATAATCCTGCTATTATTAAAAATGCAATTAAAAAATCACTTATTATTGGAAATCCACAAATTTTAATAATATTTTCAAAAATTTTAAATAATTTTGAATGTATTTTTATATATTTTTTTAATAATTTAAAATTAATTTTATTAATTGTATTTTTATTAAATAATAAATATTTTTGATATTCATTAAGAATATTATAAATTAATTTCAAAATTATTAAATAATAAAATAATATATGTTTTGCTAATAATATTAAAAATATATTTAAATAAGTTGCAGATATTCGACCACCACTGGCTAAAATTGTATCTAAATCTGCTGACATTATAAGATCAATTGGTAATATAAATAATGGATAAAAAATTAATAAAAATATTAAAATTAATATAATTTTTTCTTTAAAATTAACAATTTTATTTGTTAATATAAAATTCTTTAATAAAACATAATTAATTAAATTTAAAAGATTTTCATATTTTAATCGAATTGAATATTGATAAAATGGTGTAAAAAATATACAAATAATTGAAATACCCTGAGCACCATTAATTATCAAATCAAAATTTGTTTCATGTGAAGTTTTTTGAAAATCATGTAGTAAGAGTGCATATAATAAAGCATACAATATACAAAAATAACGTAATCCAATTGCAAATAAAAAAATTTTAAAAGAAAATGAAAATTTATGATTTTTAAAATCATAGCGATAACATAAAATTCCGAAAAAATTGAAAGTATATAAAACAAACTTTAATATTTTAAGTATTATTCTTTGCATTATAATTATCAGATTAAATCAAATAAATAAAAAAAATTACTGACTTTAAGTAAATTTCATTTATAACTAAATAAAGGCAATATTTTTAATGCTTTATTCGGAAGGCTAAAAGTTAATGTAAAAATTTAATCAAATATAATATTGTTTTGTTAAATGTTGTATTTGTAAACTATATAGCACAAATAAATCAGGTTAATTATTTTTGTAAAAAGGGAAAATCAATACAAAAATTAGTGGTTATTTATGCTATATAATAATCAATTTATAATTATTATTTATTCTAAATAACAATTTAAATTAATTGCAGCTCGTTTACCAATTTAAATAAAAATTAGTAGCAACTTTCCGTTAAAACATGATGAAGATTGTATGCGTGATACGAATACGGTATTAAGTAACATATTTCCCAAAAACTTTGGCAATCTCACGCCAAAATCGAACTGAAGGAAAGCTATATTTGGAAAAGTCACATTACAATCAGTTAATTAAACAGATCTAATTGCGAAAAAAGGAACTTTTTTTTCTTATATTGAAATAAAAGAAATGTATTGAAATATCATTGCAGGTTAAATAATAGTTCTTTCAAGTTTATTTCAAATACGTTTCCTTCCATGGGAATGTAATTAGTTTATTAATATCATGCATAGACAAGGCAGTGAACAAAAATTCTGAATAAATCAGGTAATCTGCTGACCCACCCGTTAATCTTGAAAGGAAACTAAACATTCCCAAAGAAATTAGGAGGAAATCATGCCCTCGATTTTCATGTGGCGCGGAAAGATCAAATTGGTGGTACGTAGTTGTGTTTGAACGAATTTTTATAACAGGATAATAAAGGCTGGCCTCAATATAGGCTATTATTTCGCAAAAAAAAAAATTTCTTTGTTTGACAGAGTAAATTTAGCGTCACCGGAATTAGTGCAACGCTAAACAGCTTTAACTTATGAAATATTATAATTTGCGGATATTTGCAGAAAATTTGAAAAATTTTATAAACTAATCGAAACTAATCAGTCAACTTTACATTCTATACCATCAGGAGAAGATAATGAGTATAATTTTGTTGTTCCTGATTATTGGTAATTTCTCAGATGAGAAATTTGATATTATTATTATTCTGTATTATGAAAACTATTGAATACATAATATAGAAAACCTACCTTATCCTTACCAGTAAACAAAATCTTATAATAACATTTTAATTTATTTTTAGTCAATTGTACTGTTAATGTTAATATTATTAATTGAATTTTAATTAAAAAACTATATAAATATATTAAATTTGCGAATGCTCTATTATTATGTATTTCTAATATAAATAGATAACATAGTGCTGCTATTACTTGAAATATTAATATTAAACAAATTACTAATAAAAATTGATGTATTTTTAGAATTTTATAAAAAATAATTAATAATTTTAAATGTAAATTTTTATATTTGGTTAATAATTTAAAATTGATTGCATTTCGATTTATTAATAATAATTTTGTATAAAAATCAGATATGGAATTTATTATTTTTAATATTATTAAATAAAAAATTATTATATATTTTGTTGAACATATTATAAATATATTTAAATAACATACAGATAATTCACTTAATAATCCCGTAATTTGTCTTAGAGTACCAATTAAAAAAGAAATCGGAATTAAATAAAGTGGATGAAACATAATTAAAAATAAAAATATTAAAATTGTATATTGTTTAAAATTAATTTTAAAATTATTTGTCAATATTTTTTTATAAATTATTATAACATTAATCAATAAATTTAATAATTTTTTTAATTTTATTCTATAAATATATTGATAAATTGGTGAGAAAATTGTAATAATCATAGTAAAAATTTTTATATTATATATAATAATTAAATAATTAACATCATTAAATATAATTCTTTCATAATTATAAGTTAAAATTGTTATAGTTGCAAAAAAATAACGCAAAATTGAACTAAGTATTAAAATATTAATGGAAAATGAAAATTTATTATTCAGGAAATTATATCGATAACATAATATTCCAAAAAAATTAAAGAGATACAATATTATTTTTAATATGTGCAATTTAATTGGCATTGTGTTATTGTTATGAATAGTAAAAAATTACTAAAATAGTAAAAAAAACTGAAGTGTTTATTATGTTGACAGCAAATTGCAATTCATTTCAATAATTTAATTATATTTTGTGCTCATTAATATAAAATGTTTGTATTATCTAAAAAATTTTAATAAATTAAATTTTGCCTTAAAAATTAGGTGTTATAAAGAAAGTGCTTTCATTGAAAGTATTTTTACATTAAATATTGTAATGATACTCCATTTTCGTATTTATTATTATGGTTTTTTTCAACAACATTACACTTTTACTTTTTTTTCAACAAATATTATCACTCTTATGATAGGTATCGGGAATTATTTTGAAATTTTGTGTTCGAATATATAATAATGATATACAAAATTCGAAAGTTTTTTAACAGTGACATAGGGCTGTTTCATGATATTATAATAGAGTCATATTTCGGTTTCGTTATAGTCAGTTGGTTAACTAGGTATGTGACTAGTCTACCGTATTTGTTTGTTATATGGAATTTATTCAATAAATTAAATTATTCCATCAAAGTAACAGCCATTTTTATACCCGTACGAACGTATGTTCGAAGGGTATACTAAATTTGCCTTACCGTTTGTAACGCTAAGAAATAACGGTCTTAGATATAGACTCAAGTGTATGTTTTTGATCAGCGTCAAATTCTGAGTTGATTTAGCTTTGTCTGTCCGTCCGTCCGTCCGTCCGTCCGTCCGTCCGTCCGTCCGTCCGTCCGTCCGAACGATAACTCAAAAACTAATTGAGCTAAGTTCACCAAATTTTCACAAATGATTTATTGTAGTAAGTGCCAGAACCCTATTTAAATTGGACATGATCGGGGTACCGGTTCGGGTAGCTGCCATACAACTTCAAAATTTATTTGGCTATATCTCAGAAACTATTAAAGCTATGGTATTGAAATTTCACACAAACAAATATATTAGTAGGGCCAATGTGTCACATAAAAGTTGTTGAAATTATTTGGCTCCTTCTGGTACCTGCCATACAACTTCAAAAGTTATTTGGCTATATCTCAGAAACTATTAAAGCTATGGTATTGAAATTTCACACAAACAAATATATTAGTAGGGCCAATGTGTCACATAAAAGTTGTTGAAATTATTTGGCTCCTTCTGGTACCTGCCATACAACTTCAAAAGTTATTTGGCTATATCTCAGAAACTATTAAAGCTATGGTATTGAAATTTCACACAAACAAATATATTAGTAGGGCCAATGTGTCACATAACAGTTGTTGAAATTATTTGGCTCCTTCTGGTACCTGCCATATAACTTCAAAAGTTATTTGACTATATCTCAGAAACTATAAAAGCTGTGATATTGAGATTTCACACAAGTGAATATATTAGTAGGGCCGATGTGCTTGATAAAATTCGCTAAAATTTCTTGGCTCTTTCTGGTAGCTGCCATACAATATCAATAGTAGTTTGGCACAACCGGTATTTTGAATAACACATAGTACTCAAATTTTGCATAAATTAATATGGTAATACGGCAACTTAAAGTCATAGTCTGCCCCATAGTTAGTTATGGCACATTAGTTATTCGCACATGGGATAACAAATTCGTACGGGTATCACAGAGTTGACAAGGTCAACTCTATTTTTTTTCTCGTTTCTTTCTAATTTCAATATGAATTCGTATGCCGAATGTGTCCGAAGATTTATTTCGTATACACATTCGATCGTTGCAGCTGTTGCAACCGTTCGGGTTTCGGATAAGAATTTCTACACGTATTTTACAATATAGTTTACGATTTTTTCTGAAAATCAAGACCTTAATGGATTCTCGAGATAAGAATATTATTTGAATTTAATATAAATAATATATATGTATTTAAAAATTGAAAAAAAAAAATTTACCTTAGTGTCATTGAATGAAAAATTCATTTGACAGAAATATTTACAACAATTTAAATTGTTTGCAGCCAATTGCATTGACAACACTAATGACATAAATTGAATACTACAAAATATTATATAAAAACAATTTACACCATCGGAATTATTTACAAAATACAAATTTAAAATTGTTAAATATGATAATGCAGCTATTAAAAGTAATATTACAAGAAGTGCTGTTAATATTGGAAATTCATGTATTTTAATGGCATTTAAGTAAATATAAATTAATTTTAAGTGAATTTTTGAACATTTATTCAAAATTTTATAATCGAAATTTGAAAAATTCCTTTTCACTAATTTTGATTTATATTTATTAAAGATATTATTACTTATTTTAATAATAATTATATAAAATATTGCAATATATTTTGCTGATGAAATTATAAAAATATCTAAATAATTTAATGCAACTGAACCAAATATTTGATGAACAGATTTCACATTATTGCTTAATATAAAATATATAGAAATAAATATTGGATAAAAATTTATAATTAATGAAAATATTATAATAATTTTTTCTGTAAATCTAATCTTATACTCGTAATTTTTAATTATTTTGAAATTTTTTAATATTACCCAAGTTATTAAATCTAATAAAAATTTTAATTTTATTCTAAATTTATATTGGTATCCAATTGAAAGGCATGTATAAAATATTAAAATAAATTTTATAATATTTGAAATTAATAAAAATGAATAATCCCAAACTTGTACGTTTTTATATTGTGTTAATGCAAAATTAATAATAATTATTGAAGATAAAAAACGAAGCAAAATAGTATAGTAAAAAATTTTTCTAGAAAATATAAATTTATAATTTGTATAATTAAATTTGTAACATAAAATTCCAAAGAAATTAAATAAAAAAAATCCTAATTTAAATATTATAATTTTAATTTTCATTATGCACACTGCACGAATATCGTAAAATAATATTTTTCGTATTACAATGTAACTTTTAAAGAATTTTTATAAAATTATATTTTAAATTATCATTTAATTATCAGAAAACTATTAAATTCAGTGTTTTGTCCGGTAAATTAAAGAAATATATCGAAAACTGATTAAAAATAATAAAAATATGGTAGCTCTGATTCTAATCTAATTATAATGCAAAATATTGCACATATAAATTATTATGAAGGTAAAATTTTTAATAATAATATTTTTCCAATTAATTAATATAATCAAAAATATTATTATTTTAAAACTTTACCGTAATAAAAAATTCAAATGAATTTGTTAATATTTTTATAGTCTTTTTTTTTAAATTAATTGCGTGTCAATAATAAATTTACTTAGCTATTTACGATAATATATGCATACGTACATTATTGGCATTATTATTAATATTGTGAATAGTGATATTAATTTTTTACAAAAATTTTATATATACATATAATTTTTTGAGGAACTAATATGTATAAATGTATATGTAATATGTTTAAACATCTATTATACAATTATAGAAGAAACCAAGTTGGTACTTTAATATTATTAAAATTAATATTCATATAAAATTTTTCATTTTATATAAACTACTTATGGAAATTATATAAAAATTTTCTATACTAAATGAATGAAAATACTAGATAATAAGGATAAAGAAAAGAATAGCTCGACAATAGCCTTATAAAATAGTTTCAGAAATTTTTTGTGTTATAATATAAAGTGTTAAGTTTTATCAATCCTAAAAAGGCACCCATATATAGAAATATTTTGTTATGAAAACTAGAATATTTGACTAAAAATCTTTTAATATAAATATACTAGTTAGTATATACCTTGTTTCCACATAAATTGAAATATTTATAACCATTTAAGCTACTCATTGCTATCTCTAAAGCGAAGAACAATAAAGAAATTTGGGTAGCAATTAACATCATGTATATAAAAATATTCTTATCAAAAGAATTATTATAAAAAATGTCTGATATTAAAAAATATGATAAAACAGAAATTAATTTAAATATTACTGGAAATACAAATATAATTGGAAATTGATAAATTTTAATAACATTATTGTAAATATAAAATAATTTCGAATGAATTTTAGAACATTTTAACAGAATTTCGTAATTTAAATTTAAAGAATTTTCATTATATAACATTTTATTATAAACATTAAATAAATTATTAACTAATTTTACAATTATTAGATAATATACTGTTATATATTTTACTGATGAAACCACAAAAATATCTAAATATGTAATTGAGATATTACTTAAAAGCTCCATCATTGAATTTGTATTATATGACACTGCAAAAATTATTGATATAAAAAGTGCATAAATTAATATTATAAAAATAATAATTAATATAATTATTTGTTTAAATGTTATTTTATTATTTTGAGAGATTTTAAATGTTCTACGAATTAGAATAATCAATAAATTTAATAATTTTTCTAAATTTTTTTTCTTTTGATATTGATAGATGCACGAAAAGCATGTGAACACAATTAGAAATAATTTAATTATAGTTATTATTAATATAAAATTTTCATCAGGAATTCCAATGTCATCGAAATTTATTGTCATTAAATAAATTTTATATATTGTACTAAAATACCGTAATATTATTGTAAAAATGAATATTTTATTTGAAAAAGTAAATTTGTGATTAGTAAAATTGTAATTATAACACAAAATTCCAAAAAAATTAAAAAAATATAATATAATTTTTAATAATTGTTTCAATAATCTCATTTTATCGATTGATGGCAACCTACTAAATTATTGTAATTTTTTCTAATTTTATGGAAAAATCAAATTGGAAATTGCATTTAATGCAGCATAAATTAAACACTATCCTTTATTATAAGGGGTAATTTTTTTGATTTTTGATATTTTATAATTTTATTTTTTTTCTAATTTAATACAATAATAACGTACCTTTTTTCCCATACAGCTAAAATAATAGTTATAGTAATTTAAAAAGTTAGAAGCTATTTGCATTGACAATAAAAATATTACAATTTCAATTGACATAAATACAACATATACTCGTATAAAAATACCGCTCTCAAAGGAATTATTATTGAAAATATCCCGTAATACAAAGTATGCTAATCCTGCAATTATTTGAAATATTATTGGAAAAGCAAATGCTATCGGAAATTGATAAAATTTTATGACATTATTATAAGCGGAAAATAATTTTGAATGAATTTTAGAGCACTCTAGTAAAATTTGATAGTTTGATAAATTTATAGACTTTTCATTTAATAATATTTTATTATAAATATTTAATATTTTATTAATTATTTTCACAATTATTAAATAATAAATTGTTATATGTTTTGCCGATGTCACTACAAAAACATCTAAATAACTCATTGTAAAATAATGTAATTGTTCTGTAATTGAACCAACACCATATAAAATAGTTAAAAGTAAGAATAATAAAAATGCATAAAATAACATCATAAATAATAAAATTAATAAAATAATTTGAAAGAATGTCATTTTAAAATTTTGAGAAATTGTAATAGTTTTAAAAATAACGGTAATTAATGAATTTAAAAAGTTCTCTAATCTTATTCTGTTACGATATTGGTAAATTGGTGAAAAATATGCGTATGCTATTACAATAAATTTAACTTCTGTCATAATTAATCGAAAGTTTTCATCAGAAATTCCAATATCATCGAAATTTATTATCATTAAGTAAATTTTATATATTATAGCAAAATAGCGTAATATAATTGTAAAAATAAAAATTTTTCTTGAAAATATAAATTTTTTTCTAGAAAAATTGTATTCATAACATAAAATTCCAAAAAAATTAAAAAAATATAATAACAATTTAAAAAATACTTTCACTAATGTCATTTTGTTGAATAACAAATTTCTACTAAAGTATTATTAAGTATTATAATTAATTTGTTTGAAATATTTTTGATATATGCATATGTGTATAAATAAATGTGTATTCATAATAAAGTGAGTACACTTGGAATAGTGTGAACAGAACTACCTCGAGTTTATTATTAATAATGAATTCATTCATAATATTGGGAGTGTTAAAAAAATATTTTATTTTTTTTTTAATAAATAATAAACTATATTTGATAAATAAATCAAAAACAAATTTTAAAATTATACAATAGCACACATGTTCCCACTTTTATGAAATAACTATGCTATATAAAATAAGTTATAACTATACTTATGTATATAGATAGAATTAGCTTATATTATATAGAATAATTCTTCATTTATTTGTAATTATTAAAATTTATTTGAACTTATTTAACTGCTAAATAGGGCCTGTATTTTGATAAAATATTTTGATTTTTCAAATAAAAGTAAATTAGAGTTTTTGTAGAAAGACCTTTTTCATATAGTCTTATTTATATCGAATACTTGGGCAGTTTACGATAAAAATAATTTTTATAAAAAAGATTAAAAAATACTCATAACGTCATTGTTATATAAAATTATAAACTATAAATTTAATGTAAATTTTATTAAACACAAACTTAAATTTAAAAAAAAAAAAAAAAAAAACAGATTACCTTACTAAAACTGAAGAAGCGTTCATAGCAATTAATTCCACGTGCTGCCATTTGCATTGAAATCATTAACATAAGAAATTGAATAATTATGAAAAGAACAAACATAAAATCATCTATAATATGAAATCTTTCAGCAAATAATGAATAAATTGAAACAGCTAATAATTGAAATATTATAAGAAATGCAACCGCAATTGGAAATTGATGCAATTTAATAATATTAATATAAATATAAAATAATTTCATATGAATTTTATAATATTTAATTAAAATTTTAGAATTGGAATTTATAAAATTGTCATTTAATAATATTTTTTTATATAAATCAAATATATTATTATTAATTTTCACAATAATTAAATAATATATTGTTAAATATCATAATGATGAAATCCCCAATAGATTTAAATAAGTCATTGAAAATGTACTTAACATATCTAGATAGGTAAAGAAACCGTATAGGAAAGCACAAATTATTACTTCGAAAAGAGGATAAAATAATATTAAAAATAATATAAACATTAAAATAAATTCTTTTAAATTAAATTTATAATTTTTTTTTAAATGAAAACTTTTTTGTAGTAAAACAATTAATAAGTTTAATAGTCTTTCTATATTTATTTTATTTTGATATTGATAAATTGATGATAAAAATGTAAATAATATGAAAAATATTTTAATATTTTTTGAAATTAATACACGGAATTTATCCGTAAATCCAATATAATCAAAATCAGTTATTAATAAATAAAATTTTAATATTCCAATAAAATATCGAAGTATTGTTGTAAAACAGAATATCTTTAGTGAAAATGTAAATTTTTTATTAGAAAAATTATATTGATAGCATAAAATTCCAAAAAAATTTAAAAAATATAATATTAATTTTAAAAAGAGCTTGATTACAAGTGTCATTTTGTTAAATGACCAAATATTACTGAAAATTTAATATGTATATGTATATGTAACATAAAAAGAATTCATTTAACAAATTTAACTCCCTAAATAAACACTAAATGTAAATAAAGATTCAACAAGATAATTTTGATGAAAAATTATTTATTTTTAATAATAAATTTTAAATAAATTTAATTTTCTAATTTTTTCATTTTATTATTCCACAAAATCGAATCTCGGCTAAAATGTATTTAATTAATTGGGTAGCTATTTCCAATTTAGTAAATGAGGTCTAATTTGTTTTAAAACTTATTTTTATTAATTTCTTTAGTGTTATACAAAATAATTTTTTTACAAGTTGTTAAAAAAAATAGCGTTATAACTTGAATGTTTAAGACATTTTGGTATACATTTCAATTTCAGTAATTTTAAAAACAAAAAAAAAAAAATTCTTAGTCCCAAGGAAGAACCATTTACGCAACATATATGAAAATCATTATAGGAAAAGAAATCAAAAGCATGTAAATTGGGCTTAATTTTTGTAAACACTAAATTTTATTTACAATATGCATTGGATAGGGCAAGTCATATTTTTTTAATAAATTTTTTTATATAACCATTCACAAGTTATCAAATTACATTTTAAAATTCTTTATTTTGTATACAAGTACATACGCAATAATAATAATAATTAATACCCTGCATTATGATCGGCGAAGCGAATTTCTAGGCGAGTCGAATGGACTAGACAAGGCGAATCGAATGACATTTTAAATTATGATCAGCGAATGCTTTCATTCGCCAGATCCAAAATGTTGCTACCGCAAGACATCAAAAAACCTACCGAAAATAATAAGGTTAACATGCACACATATGTATATTGTTTTTCTGCAAATACAATATTTAATTTTCTTATCCCTTTTTCAATTTCGGGGTTGTTCTCCATTAATTTAATTAAATGCTCGGATTGTTTTTAGTACGTTTTTGCACGCTTACATTAATATTAAACAATCAATATTTTTTACAATAATTTGTAGAATTTTATGGACTCACTTTACAGATAGTTTAGATTTTTCCATTATAACATATTACTATAAATATTTAATAAAAAAACAAAAACTCTCATGTATTACTTTGATTTCGCTAAGCTTGTCACACAGAATTTTCATTCAACAGATTTGACAGCTCATTCGCTTAAAATTTAGGCGAATTCGTTAATCATAATACCAAAAATTCATATTCGCCAAAAATTTCATTCGTTTCGTCGATCATAATAATGGCCTTAAATTTTAATATATAAATAATATTTTTAGAACATTTTAATTACAATTTTTACTAAATCCGATCTTTTATAATTCTTATTTGAATTAATGTTACAATATTTATAATGATAGATGAAAAAAATCGAAGTATTAAATTGTTATTAATTTCAAATAAACCATATATACGTGGTCGGAATCGATGATAACAAAAATCTATGGGTATTTCATCAACCTTAAAAGAAAATATGATTAATTAATATTATTGCATAACCGCTACTATACGGTTTCTATTAATTTTTGCATTAAAAATACATTAAAATATTTTAAATTATTATTAAAAATTTTTTGTATTAATTAATGTGGTAGATTTTTTTATAGACAAAATTAAGACTATATGTACCTTGTTTTCATCATAAAATATTCTAATAAAATTAGTTAAATGTTTTTCAGCTGAGTAAGTTGATAATGAAAATATGATAAAATTAATTTCAAGGATTATAACATTTATATAGACAAAAGTAACAAGTTCATTTCCATCTAATATTCTTAAAATTGAATAATATATACTTGATGATATTAATAGATATACAATTATAAAACCAATAAATATTTGTAATCGAAATATTTTAAAAGTTTGTTTAAACATATAAAATAATTTATAATTAATTTTATTTACAATTTTATTATAATTTTTATTTTTAATAATTAATAAATTATTTTTTTTAAAAATATCGTAAAAATTTTTTATTATTTGTATAATAATAAAATTAATTATTATTAAATATTTAGCTGTTGATAAATGTGTACTTAAATAACCAATTAATATATCTTCTTTAAGTTGGACAACTGATCTAGTACCATAAATTAAAACAAATATAATTTTGATAAATGATGAATAACAACTAATTAATAACATAAATATTATTATAATAAAATATTTAAAATAATTATAATTATTTGGAAAAAATTTCATATTATACAATAATATTGAATTTAAATTATTTAAATAATTAATTAAATTTCTTTTAAAATAATATTGATAAAATGGAGAATAAATTCCATAAATTGATAAAAAAATTTTTATACTATTTAGAATTTTTATATAAAAATAATCATATTTTTTATTTATATTGAAAAAATTTGTTAAAAAATTTAATATAATTATTATTGAACATATATAACGAAAAATGATTGAAAAAATGAAAATTTTTAAAGAAAATTTAAATTTATTTTCAGAAATACTATATTGATGTGATAAAATACCAAAGAAATTAAAATAGAATAGTAAAAATTTCAATAATATTATTAAATAAGTCATGGTTTTAACAAAAAACAAAAAATTAAAATTTAATGTGGTCCGAAATATTGTGAATGCTTTTATGTAATAAATAAATTTAATAATCTAAAAGTATACGTATTCATATCAAATTCTTGAAATAATTCAATATTAAATTAATTTGTAAACTGAATAATATTGAAATTAATTTTCATAATTTTTTTTTTGGTCAATGGTTTCTATTAATGGTATAAAATTGAAATAAATTATATAAGTAAGGGTTGTATGTTGTTAAACTTATTGATTTTTTGAAAAAAGTATTTGAATATTGTTATATTTTGTTAATATAGAAAAAGGTGGAAGAAGGGCGAGAAGGGGTTAAAGGGGGACCTTTTAATCATATTTTTTATGTCCAACGTTTTACAACTTGTTGATCAAAATTATTGTGCAAGATTCTGTTATTATAATTAATTGCTATATATTACATACACAACATAATTAATTTTATTTATATTTAATTGTTAATCTTAAAAATTAAAAACTATGTTACAAATTATCATAAAGATATTTCATTCTTAAGAATATCTAAAAATTCACATTTTAATTTTAATTCTCAATTTGTTTAATAAGAAAAACTAAATTAACATTTTTTTATTTATGAAGTCATATATAATTTAATTGAAGTAAACTATAATTAATTATCTTATAACAATTTCTTATATATTACAAAATTAATTTAATATCAAATTTAATGAATATATTCAAGTAAATTTCTTTAATTATTTCCTTTGTTCATTGCATCACTCTTATCTTGTACCATCCTTAATTGAACTAATGTGACAATATTGACAATAATTGCAGCAAAAAATCTTAATGTTAAATTATTGCCAATTTCAAACATTCCATATATTTGAGGTCGTAAACGATGGTAATGAAAATTTTCGAAAAGATCATCAACCTAAAAACGGAAAATATTATAATTAGAAATATTGCCAACGTTAAAAAAAAAGAGGTACATAATATTATGTACCTGTTATATTATATAATATGTATAAGTATGGTTCGGTCAATAATTGTGTCATATCGAAGTAAAAAATGTGATATTAAAATTTTTTTTAGAGCTGTTTATATACCGAGTTAATTTAATAAGTGGAGGAGTTTGAATACAGCACTAAACGAAAAAGTTATTATTTAAGCAAAAGTGTGTCATCATGGACGTTTTGTTGTCTCTCACAAGGCGAGGCATAAAAAAACATTCAAAGAGTTTTCACTTGTGTTTGGAAGAGAGGGTGGCACGATTCCATATAACTTCAGAGTTATTCTACCTTAGCTAAAAGAAGATTGATATTTTTTGGATCACATTATAATCGGGAACATGAATTAATGGACTTCAACTAATTTCTAATACAAATATAATAAGTTTAAATTAATTTTAAAAAAATTAATTGCAAGAAAACGAACCTTATATTTCGTGAAAATCAAAAATTTTTTATAACAATTTAATCTTTTTCTTGCTATTTCTATAATTAATATAAATGTAATAAACATTTTGTATATCACATAATTATAAAAAAATAATAAATTCAGTTTTCGTTCTTTGTTCTCTTTAAATGTAAGCAAGAAATATGAAACAACTGTTGATCTTAGATAAATTATTAAAAATGTTGAAAGTATAAAAAATTCATATGATTTAAAAATATATTTAAAAAATTAAAATAATCTTAAATTAATTTTAATATTTTCAATAATAATTCCATAATTACTTTTATAAAATTTAGTTTTATTAAAATTTTCTTTATAAAGATATTCGATTTTATTGATTTTCTCGATTATAACAAGTGAATGTATTGCAATAAAATTCATTGTTGAAACTGTAAATGCATCTAAATATCCAATAGATGAATTTCTTATTATATGAAGAATATTTTCATTATTAACTATTGCAAAAACAATTGGAGTAAATAATATATAAAAATTAAATATTAAAAATAAAATTAATATCAATAAATAATTATAATAATTTTCATAATATTCATTTGAATTAATATTGTCTTTAAGTAAATAATTTAAATAATTCAAAATTTTTTCAAATTTTCTTTTATTTGACCATTGTAAAAATGGTGATATTAAAGAAAAACTAATTGTTTCAATTATAAATATTTTATAGAGTATACTAATTGTACCATCTACTTTTCGTTTATCTACATTTAAAAAAAAATCAATATAAATAAATATACATATAAATATATAATGAAGTATTGTTGAAAATATGAAAGTTTTAATCGAAAAAATGAATTTATATTTTATAGGATTATAATGACACAACAAAATTCCGATAAAATAATAAAAATAAAATTTAAATTTAATAATAAATTTTAAAAACATATTGTAATGAAAAGAATATCTAATTATTACTAAAAAAAATATTTAAAAATTTTACTTAAGAACCTATTATTAAATTGTAATAATGAATATTAATCAGCTCTGAGCAAATTATAAAAATTAAAATTTTTTTTAAATGCTTATATTATAAAAATGGACATAAAACTTTAATGGGTATAATTAAAACTTTAAGAGAACAATTTATTAATAATAAGAATAACACGATTTTATTTTTAAATATGTGAGTAAAATATCCACATAATTATATCCAGACATGATAACATCATTGAAACTATTCCAAAGAATTCAGATTTTCAGCAGTATTTACGAGTATTATGACAGTCAAGTGACTTATAGAAATTGTCTCACTGAACCAATTGAACGGTATTAGATTTTTTGGTCTTTAAATTTAATCATAGTATATGAAGCCCTAAAATACTGGAAATAAAAGAGAATTAAGTTTGAAATAATAGTATTATAGATTGAATAGTGTTTGAATTTGTTTTCTCCGCCTTTACCGTCATAATTCTGTTTATAGTTTTAGTTTACAGGCAGCTGTTAACAGCAAAATTTAGCATGTTAAAAATGGAAAAAATATGTATAGCAATGTATTTTTTCATACTGCATGTTGTTTTTAAAACATGATTTCCAAAAATGTTTCGTAAAATATATTAAGTGCAACAATATAAACATTTCAAGTGGCTGAAAAAAAAATTTGGCAGAATTTTTAAAATTTAATTAAAACACAAACCCAATTATTATTTTCACTAATATTCCAAAGTCTTCTGTAGTATGTCAATTTAATTAAGGTTTGTTGTACTGTTAATGTAAATATTATAAATAATATTGTAATAATAACATTATATAAAAAAAATAAATTTAATGAATTTATTGATATTGTTGCCAATATTAAATAATATGAAGCTTCTGCAATTCTTAAATATAATGAAAATAATTCTGTTATTATTAAAAATTGATATAATTTCGGAATAATATCATAAATTTTAAATAATTTTATATGAATTTTCCTACATTTAATTTGAATTTTATTATTAAACTTTAAATTTTTTTTATAAATATAATTTACATCATTTGTTATTTTAATAATAATATTATAAAATATTGTTAAATAATAAATTGTTGACATTGTAAACATATCTACATATGCAATTGTTGAACATCTTAAAAAATTTTCGAGTTCTGGACGATGAACTACAAAAAATATTATTGGTCCAATTCCAATATAAATGTTTAATGTTAGTAATAGAAATGCATTAATAATATAATTATTATTTATTTTATTATTTTTAAATATTTTATTAAATTTTAATATAATATGAATAATATAATTTAAAAATATTTCCATTTTTCTTCTACTCAAAAATTGATTAATTGGTGAAATTAATGCAAAAATTGCTAAACAACTTATAAAAATAATACTAAGATTTAAATAATTACTATCTAGATTAGCCTTTTTTGAATTGAGATCTAAACCACAATCATTACAGATAAAATATACATAAATTAAATGAAATGCACATATGAAATGGAATAAAGTTGATATTGTAAAACTTTTATTGGAAAATATAATTTTTTTATTGATAAAATCATAATAAAAATTTGATATTCCGAGAAAATTAAAAAAATGTAATTTAATTTTAAGTAAAATTTCGAAAACCATTGCACTTGTAGGAATAACTAAACAAATACTAAATCTATTTATATACGTCTATCCCAATATATATACGAGTACATTGAAAAATAATTTAAAAATAAACCGTATATAAAATCAATTAAATTTATGCGTCAGTGCTTTAGTGTGTAAGGTGCTCTGAGGTGTAATTCGTATACTTGGACTGATATTTTTTTATATAATTAAATTATTTATATTTCGATTGGAAGCGATAAATCAAAGTAAATATATAATTAACTGCAAAGTATAATTTAATAGCAGTGTTGCAAAAATGATCAATGTTCAATGAAATGAACAAAATATTCAATGGAATGAACAAAATATTCACAGACTCCTACACAAAAATAGATTAGAGAAGTAATTGAAAAACACCTTGATATCAGTTCAATGCCAAAATGAATTTCACAATTCGCGTTCCTACACCATTTTGAAGAGAAATTCGCGTTCATGTTTCGCGCCAAATTTTAAATTGATACCAGTGTATTTATATTTTGCAATCAGGAATATCTAGTAGTTAAGGGATCACTACCAAGTTTTAATGGTACAATTAATGTAGTATTTCTGAAACAATTTAGTGTTTTGAATATCACGTGGTTTACATCAAAATCGAAGTTTGGAATAAAAATTGACGGATCGAACTAATTATGGAATATAGTATAGTCAAAATGAATACAGTATAAAGTACTTATATACTATTATGTATATAAAGAACATATGGTTGGCAATTAAAGAAACACAATATTCGGAAATCGGAAACTAATAGTAAATACCAACTTCGGAACTTGTTAAATCCGCTAAGGATAAATTGAGGAAACATGAAAGTTGCGGCGGCGTATACAAAGTCGAATGCAATAATTGCGACAAATTTTACATAGGAGGCCTGTTACAACAAAACTTAAAGAACATTTAATTGAGGTAAAACGTGCAAAGAGAGTAGAAATTAACAGGAATTTCGATTCAATGATTGCAAAACACATTTATGAAACGGATCACATAATTACGGAAGATAACTTGAAAGTATTAAAAGAGATGAAAGGAAAACACAGGAGAGAAGTTCATTAAAGCATGTATAGATATACAAATCAAACAAGAACTGCCTACTCAACACGGACGAAGGTAACGCGGCTATTTGGCTCTTTAAATTAATTATTTGACCAGTTTTAAAGATTAAAGCAGGTATAATTTTAGTTTATAATTAATAATAACAAAAAAAAGAAATAAATTTTAGATTAAGTCAGGTAAAAATTAGATTAAGTCAGGTATAATATTTTCAATTTTAATAGATTTTAATTTTATTGTTTGTTGTCTTAATTAGAGGAAAATCAGCTTTGATAAAATACGTATATGACGCATGAAATATGTTAGCAAAAATAAAAGCATTTTATTCCGAACAAATTGGAGGTTTCTGTTCACATACTTAAAAACAAATATTATATTTCGGAAAAATTATCAACATTTTCATTGAAAAATTTTTTGAGCACTAACGCACCCTACAAAATTAATTGTAAACCATTACTACAAAGTTAACTAATAGAAAACAATTAGTCAACCTTTCTATGAAGCATAAAATTTATATTGAAAAAAAAAATTACCATTATTTTAAAAATTTATGCACAAAAAACAAACCCGTTTAGTTTCCCAAATATTCCAAAGTCGTCTGTAGTAAATTAATTTATTTAAAGTTTTTTGAATTTTACAAGTAAATAAAATGAATAATATTGTAACAATAACATTATATAAGAAATATAAATTTAATAATTTCGCTGATATCAAATAATAGGAAGCTTTTGAAATTCTTAAATGTAATGAAATTAATTCGGTTGTTATCAGAAATTCATATATTTTTGGAATATCATTAAAAATCTTAAATAATTTCATATGTATTTTTTTACATTCAAACTGAATTTTTTTATTAAATTTTAATTTATTTTTATAAATATAATTTACATCATTTATTATTTTAATAATAATATTATAACATAATTTTAAAAAATAAATTATTGACATCGTACACATATCTACATATCCAATTGATGAACATTTTAAGAAATATTTAAAATTCGGGCGACCAAGTACAAAAAATATTATTGGTCCAATTCCAATGTAAATATTTAATATTAAAAGAAGAAAAGAATTAATTATATAATTAGTAGGTATGTTATTATTTTTAATAATCTTTTTACAATATAATCTATTATACTTGTATATGATTAAATTCACAAACAATTCTACTTTTTTCCTTTTTGAAAATTGATTAATTGGTGAAATTAATGCAAAAATGGCCAAACTATTAAAATAAATTATACTAAGACTTAAATAATAATTATCTAAATTTCCTTTTTTTGATTTTAGTCCTACACCAGAATTCTCACCGAAAAAAAAATCATAAATTAAATAGAATGAACATATAAAATGAAGTGAACTCGAGAATATGAAATTTTTGTATGAAAATATAAATTTGTTATTTTTGTAACGAAAACTTAATATTCCAAAAAAATTGAAGAAATATAACTTAATTTTAAGTAAAATATTTGATATCATTGTACTTAAAAGGATATCTAAAAATATACTAGTTTTTTTCCCTATTCATATATTGAAAAGGTTTTGGTAATTCAAAATTCGTGTATATATACAAGGTGTTCTGCAAGGTTTAATACGAGTATAAAAACCAAAATTTATTTTTATGTAATTAAATTGCTTACATTTGTAACATTGAAACCGATAAATCAAAGTAAAAAAACTATTGATTATAGAATAATGACAGTATTACAAAATAAAAGTAATACACGTTTCATTTGTTTTTATATTTCAAATTGGAACTTAATTCATTATTAATTATATTTCATTAATTTATTTGTTTACCAATTTCTTATAATAAGGGACGCATTGTGGTGGCACAAAATATTAAATGTTTGCCTGGACATTGGCATCTTAAGTTATTTTTAAACTGAATGGATTTCAATGAAAATTTATATGCGAGTTTAGTTTGTCATGAAATGGGCAGATCAAATTTTTGGTTGTTTCAGGCCTCATGAAATTTTTTCAGGAATATCATAACTTAAAAATTTAACTAGGAGCAGATTCTGTAAATTTGATCACACCTAGGGAAATAATTAGTGCATTTTCTTGTGATTTAATATTTTTGAGTTCTCCGTTTATCTCAATTAAACTAAATGACAAATTCTAGAAAAAATCAAATCATAGAAAGTGACCCTTTTCTAAGATCGATTTTACAATTTTTGGAGGTAAATTAACTGGAAGGCTAATAGTACTTATCTATATAAATTCAATTTTTAAATATTAATAAATTAATTTTTAATATTAAAAATATGAAAAATTATACCTTTTTATCATTTGTGTGCAAACATTTAAAATAATTTAAACTGTTTTTTGTTAATTGAACTGATGCAATTATTAAAATCAATTGTATGTTAAGAAAACCCATATGCAAATAAAGCACATTAAAAACTGATCTTCCTTCCATATTCATAATTATTGAATAATAAGAGGTAACGGAAATCATTAAAAATATTAATACAAAACCAATTAATATAGAATATTGAAATAATTCAAATGTTTTTTTAAATATATAAATTAATTTATAATATATTTTATTATATTTTATTAGAACTCTTATATTCGATTCTAATATTAAAGATTTTTTATTAAAATAATTATTTTCGTAAAATATTTTATTTTCATTTGCAATATTATTTATAATATAATTAATTATTATTAAATATTTTGCTATTGATGAATGAACATCTAAATAACTAAATAGTATATCATCTAAAAGACGAAATGAAAATTTAGAATTATAAAATATTTCTAATATCACTTTTATAAATGATGAATAAAAATTTATTGAAAATATAAAAAATGTTAATATAAAATATTTTAAATAATTATAATTATTGTTTTCAATTTTTAATTTATTTTTTTTTATATTCAAGAACAGAATTATTATTAGATTTAAATATTTAACAAAACTATTTTTAAATGAATATTGATTGAATGGAGAATAGAGTGCATAAATAGATTCAATTAATCTTGTGCTAAAAATAATTTTTAAATAACGAAAATCGAAGTCTTTTACGAAGTAACCAAAATCTCTTATATAAGCGATAATTGTATAAATAGCACATATATAACGAATAATTGTTGAAATAATAAGAAGTTTTAATGAAAATTTAAATTTATTTCTTGAATAATCACATTTGTGATATAAAACACCAAAAATATTAAAGTAATATATTAAAAATTTTAATGAAATTAATGAAAATTTCATTGTTTTTAGGAAAAGTTTTTAAACTTTACTGACTATAGAGACACAACATAATAAAAATTTCATTGTTTTAAGGAAGAGTTTTAAAACTTTACTGAATAGAGACACAACATAAACATTTTCAATACGTTTACCGTAAATTTGTAATAATTTAAATGTAATAGAATAATCAATGAAGTAACTACAAGCAATAGTTGAAATTTTAATCAAATATTTAATTAAATTGACTAGACGTAAATTGTAACTTCCCATTTATCGAATTTAATTTGTTAACACTTAAATGATTAGTCAGATTTTATGAATTCTTGTACTTGTTTTTACGTATTCAATTCAAATACCTCTAAGAGTGCGCAAGTTTTTAATTTTTTAATGGAATTGATGTATTTTTCGAACCAGGATACAGCACACACAACGACTATTTTATAATTTATCCGATTATAAAATATACGCAATACCAACTCTTTCCATAAGTGATAAATTTGTTAAAGAATCACTTCTGAGAAATTCGAGGGGGGCAGCGAAAGCTCTATATGAATGAGCAATTTTTGATCATAGACATATACAATTTTTTTTTTTGTCTGATTGTACTACAATAGTAAAATTCCGCATTCTCACCGTATAGCAAAATCTACATAATATATGTAGTAAAACCTGCACAAACGATTTCCAACTAGTATAGTAGTAAAAAGAAATTGAATTTCTTAACTCCGTACCACAGAAAGAAAGAGACCGGAGTTTTTCATTTTCTATTTTACGGAATGTAGCAATGTAAAGTCTTGCCTCCCTCATATCCAGACCGGAATGTTAACACTGCGCCTAAAGTTGTATGATTTGTTAATGTAGTACCACAACAGAGACGTACCACAAAATTTCAAGGAAAAAAAAACTTTTAAAATATATTGCAATTAAAGCCAAATGCTGTAAGTTTGTCTGTAGGTCACAGTTTTTGGATGACTGTAATGCAATAACGACTAAAAGTAAAAAGAATTGACTTTTAGACGCAGCTGTTCGTTACGCAACTTAATGTACATGCTGTGATTTTACATCACGTGTTGTGACGTGACATACCCGGCTCGTGACGAATATGTCACACCCATAAATGAATTTCAGTGATATGGAAGGGGTTGTGACACGGGACATTACCTTTAAATATTTATTAATAAATATTTATAGCGAAAATTACTCGAATTATTTATGAATTAAATTTTTTAAAATTTTTATAAAACATATTTCTTATAAAATAATTTGTACCTTGCAATTTATCATAAAAGAAAATCGGTGAAATGAATTTAATCCATCTCTTGCAAGTTTCACTGACAGTAATAATAAAATAAATTGAATTATTGTCAAGTATATGTATATTAATATAAAATGAACAACTGATTTTCCATCAATTTGTCTTATAATTGAATAATAGGAAACTATACTTAACATTAGATATGTTCTACAAAATACAACTATTAAATGAAATTGAAATAATTTAAAAATTTTATTATAAACATAAAATAATTTTTTGTTAAATTTTATATATTTATGTAAAAATTTTAATTTTTTAATTGAAAATTTTTTATTTAATAAATCTTTTATATAAATATTATGAATATCATTTGTCATTTTAATAATCATAAAATTAATTATTGAAAGATGTTTTGCTGTTGAAACACTCGAATCTAAATAAGAAATCGATAAATCATCAATAAATTGTAAAACTGAAGGAATTTTATAAAATAAATTAATATTAATTTTTATATACGATGAATAAGAATTTATAATAAATAAACAAATATATATCAAAAGATATTTAAAATTAATAAACTTATTATTTAAATAAAAACATTTTAATTTTAAAATAATTATTAAATTTAAAAATTTCTTAATTTTTTTATTATATAAATATTGATATATAGGAGATACGATTGCATATAAAAACAACACAATTTTAGTTGTACCAAAAATTAGAATATGACGATAGCTACTATGAGATCTTGCGTTATAAAATAGATTTAAAATCATATTTATACTTAATATAAAACGTAGAATTGTGGAAAAAAGTAATGTTGTCGAGGAAAATAAAAATTTCCGTGAAGTTTTATCTAGCTGATAACACAATATTCCAAAAAAATTTAAATAAAATAAAAATAATTTAAATAATTTTAATATAAATGACATTTAAATTATTTTATATAAGATGTTGTGGTTTAAGTATCTGCTATGCAACTAAACTTTAATTAAAAAAGTTAATTGAATTTTGCATTTTGTTTGTTTTAGTTACATATACACAAATACAATATATTTACATGACATTTAGATTGTGCAATAATACAAGATTATTGAATTTATTCAAATTTACAATTACAACAAATTATACACTATCGTATGGGTTACCTAATGTTAATTGCTTTAATTGGAATAATATTAAATTAGAATACCTCTTGACAGATAACACAGAAATCATCCATGTTTTAACTATTTGATGTTTTAACTATTTGAAGATATTTCTAAACTGATCACATATTTGGTTTTAAATCTAATTGTACAAAATTCGATCCCTATTCAGTTTAGCTTTTCATCCGTGTATCTATTTTTATCCGGTCTTGCATAATTTAAAATATCTTTTTGGATCTCACTTAGGTATTTTTCATAATTGTCAATGATTTAACGATCATGTGTTGATAATTTTTGTCATTGATATCAGAATTGTCGATTGTTGCAATTATTTGCATTGGTCATTGATCATTATGAAAATTTAAGTGACGTTGTTTGACATACAAAAATGTATATATTTTTCATAAAATATCACATTTTTATTAAAAACAATAGTTAATTAATATATAATAAATTAAATACTGTGACTCTGTCTCAGACATCTTGTAAACACAAAAATTTTTAAGCAATATAAAATATTTTGGCATATTTCAGTAAGAAAAAAAAAATTGTGGCGTTGCATTGATATATGATTGGCGCGTCAGAACAATTATTAAAAGTTATATTTGACGAGCGTCAAATTGATGACAATTATGAAAAGTACCTTAAACTAACTCTTAAGATGTTTTCCTCACACTAAAATTCAAGACTTTTCAATATCAATTTTATGAAACCGTTAATATAATATTTGTATGGCTTTAGAAATCTTCATAATAAAACAATTTTAGCACGAAATTAGCAACATTTTACAATCAAAATACAAACATCATCTTACATCATCTTAAAATGAAAACAACAAACCTTATTCCCATTTATAAATGAAATTCTCCGATAGTAATTGATTCCATCGATTGCCAACTGTATTAATAATATAAAAACAATAATATCAATGTCAATAAGAATATCATATAAAAATAACATTCCTAAAGCAGACTTATTATAAAAGGTTTCCAATATGAAGATATATGTCATAATCGCAACAGTTAAAAATAATATAACAAATCCAACTAATATCGAAAATTTATGAATATCAATTATATTATTAAAAATATTAAATAATTTTATATGCATTTTACAACATTTCATTAATATTTGATAATTAAATTTATTTAAATTAATTGTTCTGATATTCTTTCTATAAATTTGTAAAAAATTCTTAATTATTTTATTAATAATTAAATAATATATTATTATATATTTGAAACTACTTAAAACAAAACTATTCATATAAACTAAAGTCATGTCTGCTATAAAAATTTTTAAAGATTTCCAACCATAAAATAAATCTTTAATAAATATTATAGAATTTATATAAAAAGTCATTATCATTGATATAATAATTAAAATTAAATATTTATTATTTATTTTATTATTTTTATTAAATTTTATACTTTTTTGAAAAATAAATGTTAATAAATTTAATAATTTTTCTAATTTTATTCTATAAGACCATTGAAAAACTGCTGAAATAAATATATTAAATAATAAAATATATTTAGCAAAACTATTTAAAATTTTAGATGAAGAATCCACATTATAATCAGGAACGGGATTATATATTAAACAAAATCCACATATATAACGAAGTATAGTAGAAACAAAAAATATTTCAATAGAAAATATAAATTTATTTTTAATATAATTATATTTATAGCAAAGTATTCCGAAAAACTGTAAGTAAAAGAATATTATTTTTAGAAATATTTCCAAAATTTCCATTCCGTCACTTATAATAATTAATATTTTAAAAATAATGGAAAGTACATTTACTTAATGGTTCAAAGTTTGAAATATTTTAACAATGTAAATATCCAAAATTTGTTTACTTTCTGAAATATTTTTGTTAATGTTATTAATTTTATTAATATTCATTAATACAAGACTCTTTAAACATATTGTATATACATTACACTTACGAGTATGTATATACAATATGTTTTTGTATAATTCAATTATCCATTAATATTATTTAAAAATTATTTCATTGATAATTGTTCAAAACCGGTGAGATCTACTAAAAAATTTAAGTTAATTGAAATATTTTATAAATTTTTTAGTATTTTAGTTCAATTTAATTTAATTTAAATAATTTAATTAATTGATCTGATCAATGGTGCAGAGGTCCTTTAACAGAAGGGTCCTGGGTTCAAAACCCAGTCAGGTCATTATAAAAATTATATTCAATATTATGTAGCTTGATACATATTACATATAAAAATAAAAAAAATTAATATTAACTATAATTGCCATATTTCAATAATATCCAATATTAAAAATACCAGCAAAATAAAATAGTAAATATCAATAATCTTAAATATTTAATATAAAACTACTGTGGGCTCGTCATATACCTAGTAAACTCAATGACGTTAAAAACTGGTTCAAAGTTATCTACAATATCGTGTACCAGCCCTATGCTCCTCCCAGGAGCGAAGCAGGAATAAAACAAAAAAAAATTAAACATAACTGATGCAAATATATTTTGAAAGTTCAAGCTTATGAGAGAACTAAGTTTTCCAGGGAAATATCCCACAACGACATGCTCATCAACGGGATTTCACAAAAACTATTTCTTCTCTTATGAACCATTGCTCAACACCTATTGAGAAGGTGCATCGGGATCTCCTCCATTAAGGAACCCGTGAGAATTTTCACAAGATTTTTTTCTGTTTATCTGTCCGCTCGTCCGTCCTAACGATAACTCAAAAACTAATTGAGCTAAGTTCACCAAATTTTCACAAATGACTTATTATAGTAAATGTCAGAACCCTGTTTAAATTGAATATGATCGGCGTACTGTCTTAGAAATTATTGAAAACATAGTACTGAAATTCTGCAAAAATTAATATGGTAATGCTGCAACTTACAGTGGTAGTCTGTCCCATAGTCAGGTATGGCGTATTTACTCGAACATAGGATAACGAATTCGTGCATGGGTATTACAGAGTTGACACGGTCAACTCTATATTTTGTCGTTTTTTCTTAAAATTTGAAAAATTGATTTTTAATAAATAAAGTCCAAAATTTGTAATATTATAAAAACCAAATATTCTTTGATACATATTTTACTCAAACTCTTTTCCAGTTTAAATAAAGTATACATAAATATTATAGTTAATATTTAAAAGAAAAAAATATGTCAAAACAAATTTTCATTATAAATTTGGTTGGGCTGGCTTACTTTTTAATTATATTATTTCCAAGAATTTATTGTAACCACATACATTAAATACATAAAGTATGTATATCATATTCAATATACATACATGTTATGTGAAGATCATGTGCACATAATAATAATGAATAAATAATAAAAACTATATATTACAAAAAAATAACAACCGACACAAAATGTAAAATGTAAAAAGAATGAAAATGTGCTTTCCCGCATAAAAATTCATTTTTAAAATCTCAACACGGATATTAACGTTTTGTACACACGTATAAAATAAAGAGAAAATCGTATTATTATGAAATCATATATTTACCACACATAACCGGCGTCAACACCACCGCAACCATCACACTCTTCTCCCTTCATTACAATAACCAAATACACGTTTTCATAAAAGAAATATATGAAAAGAAAAAAAAGACAAAGTGTATAAGAAAGCTTGAATATTTAAAAGAGCTGTCATGTTAACTTGTCAACATATAAATATCCTTTTTATATCCTTATAATTTTTACATCTTATCTTATTATGTTACTTTTTTGCACTTTTAATTTCAATTTTTGTTTCTTTTATTTTTCTTTTTCTTTTACATTTATTTAGTATTTGTACATCTTTTTTTTTGTTGCATGCTCCTTGTATCAGAATAAAAAAAAAATTATATCGCAACTACATACTGCGTACATGTTCACGAATCTTAAAAATAAGAAAGAAAACCATAAAAAAAAGAAAATTGTGTAACAAACACAATAAGCTTTTCGAGGGCGAAAAAAGAAGATAACAAAAAATTCAGAGAATTAAAAAAGCAACGGAACTTTTCTTCTGCCATTTTAATTTCTTTTTTTTTTAATTTTATTTTTTCTTATGTTTTTCGCTTTTAGCATTTTCAATAACAAAATACATTATGTACACATTTTTGATTGTATATTAAAATATGCATTGGTGTGTTTGGCTACAGTAAAACCTGTTAATATCAAATCAATAAAGAGAACAAATTTTGAAATGCCAATAATTAAATTTGTCATGAATTCACAACCTTTATTAATGAAAGTACAAAAACATTCTTAACACTACGAACTAGAAAGTAATCATATTTATTTTTATTAGGAACGAAATTTTCAGTCGGTTTAAGAAGAACGAACAGTGTTATTCAAAGAACGAACAGTATATTTAAGAAACGAACAGTGTTAGAAATGTGAAATTAGGCACAAATGCTTATTTTATCGCACCCGGATTTGTTTTGAACAAGAGCGGCTCACTAGAATGGCAAGTTCCAAGAGAAAAGGTGCTGTTATTGTCATGAAAATCTCTATAAATTTTATTTGGGCATTTTTTTTTTTCAAAATCAGTTTTGTAAGATCTCAGATCCCAAAAAAATGGTGGTGAGAAAGATTTTAAAATATTAACTGCAATTTTGTTTTTCCGAATCCCACTGAAGCTTGTTCGGGAGGGGATGCTTTACTTTTGTTAAGTAACATATTTACAAATGGACTGCTGTTTAATAACAAATTTAGATATTTTTTAATCATAAATTCTCTTATAGTAAATTTTGTTAAAAGTTCAATTAACAAACCAAGTTTCTGAATGGAACGTACTGTTTTTATTTCATTTTACAAATTTTCGTTCTATATGCTTACCTGTAAAATTTTCATAAATGTAAATATTAAGAATTTTTTTGTAATCTACTTTACATTTCGAATACATGTATATACATATGATTATAATATATAGCATGTACATACTCGTATTATGTAGGTTTATATTGTTAGAATATTTTTTATTATATAAATTAATGGGCCGCAAAGTATGAAATGTAAAGAAAGAAGGAAACAAAACAGAAAAAGTTTTTAATGAAAAAATGAAAATGTAGATAGCGGTGGAAACATTGTACGCATTTTACAAGTTCTGTTTTAGCAAAATAATGACAAAATTTAAGTTTTAAGCAACATAAAATAAGAAATAAAATTTTCAATGGCCGTACTTTTTAATAAAAAAAGTTCTTTAATTGAGCTTGAAAAAATCTTCAATATTTCAAGTTTAACTAAATCGAAAGATTGTTTATTTTAATCCTCGGTTTACAAAAAATTTCTTCTTTTCGCCTTTGTATTATAAGCTCCGTATAATAAAATAAAGATTCTAGATAAACAGGGACCTAACTTACTTTAACATTCAACTTACCTTAACTTTCCGAATACGAATATCATTTTACGAAATTCGAATTACATAAGAGAGCCCCAGAATCTTGTGATATGGAACACCATGAAGAATTCTAATATGGTGATTTTCTGATTTTGAAATAGGCCTTCTGTTGATTATAAGGTTCTACTGGTATATTGAGTTCTAAGGTTTTAAAATAGATTCTGAGATCTTTCTGGAGTACTTTAAGTTTGCAATGCATGATATAACATAATATTATCACCAGTGCTGATGATCACAATTTTATGATAAGCTGTAATAGAGCTGGTGATAATATTGTAGAGCTGTCTAATCTTCTTTTCATATACTACTGATTATCAGTCGATTCGATCAGTTTTGATTCGATACTTTTCTAAGAACGTCTTATTTTATTGCATCAAATGCTATTGTTTTTATAATTTTAAAATGTCATTCAAAGTAAAATTAATATTTTTTTTTTCAACTAGTTTTCTTTTGCCATTCTTTATTAACACATTGTTTCATAAACTTTTGAAAAGGAAACATTAACTTTATTTTTATACGATACAACGTAGAAAATGCTTTATTAAAACTAAGACTTCACATTTTAGATAAAGTTTTTATGATTTTTATCTTTACATTTTTCAATGTTCCTCAATTGAATTAAATGATAAGTCAATGTCATATCATTTTTAAATGAAAATGAATGTATTCATTAATAGAATTTGAAATGAAATATTGAATGAACACCCCCCGTTAAAAAAAATCATAAATGAAGGAACTAATGGAAAAAATTTAATATTTATTTAAAATATTCTCCATTTTATTCTTCTAAATATATGAGAAGTCTATAATATTTTAAATATAAAATAAATAACAGAAACCTTGAATAAATTTTAAAACAAGAAGTAGCTTTGCAGAGTATTGTGTAAATGAAGAATAAGAAACAAGATATGAAAACGTGCAGTAACAAAAGAAATTTGATTTTCAAGATATTAGAAACTTTAGAGAGTGAGAAAAACTTTAACAAAAATTTTACTTTTTGACTATGTGTTAGCGGCCTTTTGATTCATGGTTTCCTGAAGAATCAAAAACATTGCCCAAGGGGCTATCAAAGAACATTTTCTATATATTTTTCATTGCAACAATATATTTGTAATCGTATGTACATATTTCATAAATAATGTAGCTGCAATAAATTTTCTAATATGAAGCTTTTAGATATTTGTTAGAGGTACGGGGTGATCGATATCGTAAAAAATGAATATGTTTTAGGCAGTTCATACGAGCAGCCTAAATTTTAGACTTATTTTCATAAAATTCGATCGGAATATCACTAAATAAAAACGATTAATATCTAATGCTTTAGTTGCTGTCAGTCATTTGACGTAAACAAGATATTTTATTTTCGATTAATAGATTGTTGTAAAATTATAAAATCTACTTCTGACTTTAATCATATAAAAAATAATTTTTGTATAATTTTAAAAATTTTTGTGTAACACTTATAAGTAATGAAATATTTTATTTTCAGCGATGAAAATACAGCTGTTAATCATTCGGGTGGTATTTCACATGTTGGTGGCAGTGGAAATAACGAACATGAAGGATGGCGTCGACCAAGATCTGAATCATCAGCTGATGCTGAAAGTGTTTATATGACAAATGCAGTATTAGCAGATTCTAGTTATTCACATCATGGTGGTACCAGTGGTAATTCAGCTGGAGGAGGAGGAGGTAGTAATAACAACACGGGTGGGGGAACTGGAGGTGGGGGTGGAGGAGCACCATCTAGGAAATCAAGTGTAAGATGAATAATTTTAATTTATTTTTTTTTTTATTTTAAAATTATAAATATAAATTTAAATTAAGAATTTACCAAAAACAAAAAATCAAATTCCACAATAAAAAATTAATGAAACGAAACAATAGCATAAATCTATAATATTATCGATATTAATATAAAAAGAAAATGTTGATATCGATGATATACCTAATCGATATCTATTATAATAAAAATGGCGCCTTATTTTCATATAAATTTCTTAATTTTTGAAGCTTTTAAAGCATAATCCATCATTTTAAGATTCAAATCTGTCAAAAAATTTTCAATGGAAACATAAAATTTAATTGAATAGAACTAAAAGAGAAAAATAAATCATTTAAATTTTGCGAAAAAAAAATAAAAAAGAGGAAAGAAAAAGTAAATAAATAAATAAATGAATAAGAAAAAATAAAATGTTTCGAAGAAATTTCATCATTCGTCATTTACTCTCTCACAATATAAATATATTCTCATATTTCTAGTATGAACATGAAAGTTATTACTACATATACATTATTACGTATTTAAATGAGAAAGTGGCCGTACGCGTGTTCAATAATTTTCCCTTATACTCTAATAATATGCTTTGTAGTTTGCAATTTCGTTGTATGACATTTGCATTACAAAAAAAATGCTACATAATATAGTTACAGTCAAAAATTAAAATTAATATTTCTTGTGATTGATAATAAAACTGAAAATTTGTAAAAATTATTTAGTACTGAAAGATCGAAAACACAGGTCTAAGTAATTAAGGTTTGCAAAAGTTTTTCCGTATATAAGCGTTTTTGTTTTTTTGAACTTGCTGTCTAATTTTAAACAGTACTGTATTAATAATCATTATATTGTATAAAAAATTTTTAAACGTATTTTCTGGCTAAACCATAATAGATAAGAAGAAATGAATTTTTGAGTTTGAATAAAGTTGAAAAACTCCTGAAAAGAAACATTTTAAAAATCTTTAAAAGCTTTTCAGCTTATTTGTAAGAGATAGACTTTACCATCAGTACTTAAAAGTTTTCCCTAGAAATTTGACATTTTTTATATAAAAAATGCGTTACTTTTTGTAACGCTAAGAAATAATGGTCTGAGATATAGGCTCAAGTGTTTGTTTCTGATCAGCATCGAATTTTGAGTCGATTTAGCTTTCTCTGTCTGTCCGTCCGCCCGTCCGTCTCAACGACTCAAAAACTAATTGACCGAAGTTCACCAAATTTTCACAAATGATTTACTATAGTAAATGCCAGAACCCTATTTAAATTGGATATAATCGGGGTACTGGTTCGGGTAGCAATTTCAAAATTTATTTGACTATATCTTAGAAAATATGAAAACTTTAGTATTGAAATTTCGCACTAAAAAATATATTAGTAGGTCCAATATGTTTGATAAAAGTCGTTGAAATTGCTTGGCTCCTTCTGGTAGCTGCCATACAACTTCAAAAGTTATTTGACTATATCTCAGAAACTGTAAAAGCTGTTGCATTGAAATTTCACACTAATAAATATATTAGCAGAGCCGATGTGTTTGACAAAACAAAATTCGTTGAAATTGCTTGGCTCTTTTTGGTAGCTGCCATACAACTTCAATAGTAGTATGGCCATATCTTATAGAAAAACAGTATTGAAATTTTGCATAAATTAAAATGGGAATATGGCAACTTAAAATCTCCCACAGTCAGCTATGATATTATTATTGGCACATAGGATAACAAATTCATATGGGTATCACAGAATTAACACGGTCAACTCTATTTTTTTCTCGTTTTAAATATGTGATATACGATTCTGTGATATACGATCAATATTTCTGTTCAAAAACTGTATGTAGTTTGTTTGTCTTTTATCGTATGTTCGATTATGTACAGCCAATATATTTTTGTAATATATTTCATTTTCATTTAGAGTAATTTTAAAGATATTTCTTTTTATATCCAAATATAATATACATAAAAAGTTTAATAAGCGAAAGAGATAAATCAAGCGCCTTAAGTTTTATTTGCAACATTAAAATATTCATCTGTATAAATATATGTGCATATAAAAAAAAAAACAATTCCATATACATGCATAATCAAAGATTTATAAGCAAATTAAAATTCAACAACATCAAAAATATATCATAATAAAAGAAGAATAAAAACTAAATCGTAAAATAACAAGTTAATAAAATATTACTTAATACCAGTTTATTAAAGTCAAATAATATGCAACATTTGCTTTTTCCCACAACCACTTTACATTACCACATTTTACCAAGTATATAAGAGTTTTTGATTTATTACACTATATACATACATAAAAATATAAAACATATGTATAAATATTATAGTATTGTACACATATATACGTTATACAAAAATATATTCTTAAATCTTGAATTTATATATGCCCTCAGAATATTCCAATAAAGGGACAAGAAATAATTTATACAAAGAATATGATGAATAAAAGTGCCTTCATCAATTTAAGGATATTATTTCTGTATATGAAATGTCAATGTTGTTAAAATAATCAAAACTTTTATATGTACATACATACAATTTAAACCCAATATATTTTATATGAAATTCAATTATTTTAAAGTTTTAATGGAAGAATACTCTTAGAATTTTAAATGATGATATTTTTACGATAAAATAATGGTATAATTCGTAAAAACTAAATTCCATAACTTTAATATAAAAATTTTGAATTAAAATTCTTCTAATTTTCTTCAATATTGTAATCTTCAATTTCTAATTCTAATATTTGAATCCAAATTTTAATTGTTGAAAGTTAAAACAATTCCCAAAACTTTGCCGAGAAATTTTAAAATATTGAAGACCGAACAAATATTGCGAAAGATGTAATCGTTCATATACTCGTATATGAGTTTACAATACATTGGAATATGAATAGGAATTGGAGTTTAAACCAATACAAAAAAAAAGAACCAGAATCCTTTCTCAGTACATGAATGTGTATGTGTGATATCTACCCAAAATATGACATTTACATACTTACAGATTGAAATATATTGTATAGATATATATATCATGTACATAATATGTAAATATAAGAAAACAGAATATGATTTTAAGTAAAATGTTAAAATCGTAAAAATTTTCGGAAAATATTTTTGTAATTTTTGTATTATGTCTTTCATATTTCATGCGACCTGATTGAATAAATAAATTATAGATATGTAATTTTACAAATTATATTTTTGTAAATACGATAAAAAAATATTTTATAAAAATATTTATGAATAATCGTCTTGGATAATAAAATAGAAAAATGAAGAAAATTGTTAAAAAAAATCAAACTTTTCGGATCTCAGTTTAAAATAGCCGAATAATATAGGGTTAGTCAGGAATAAGTTAAATGCCATATACCATTGGAAGGTAGAGAGTCGAAAATAAATAAAATTTTTGTTCGGAATATAGTGTCAAGCAGGAACCGTTCAAAGTCATAATGTTTTGAGTTTTATTAAAGCCTTTAAATCTTTAAATAATAAGCTCATAAAGGTAATAATAAGCTCCTAATAATAACCTTTCAAATTTAATTTACAAACGATATTCATAATCAATGTCACTTTAATATTTGATAAAAGGTTTTGTTTTAAAAAAAATTTCTATTATAATAAGTTTAACTGGCGGCCTTATATGAGGGAGTGCCAATTTTATATTATGACTGTGAAAATGTGAACTATCAAATTACTGTAATGGCGTTGTGAAAAAATCTCCACAATTAAAAAATAAAAACTAACCGTAAGCATTACAACTTTCAAAAATAAAATGAATTGCAAAAAAAAAAAAAATAGTAAAATTTTCAAAATATTATAATTGACATCTGTCAAATTACTTCCTTCATCTGTCAGATTAATGAATCCACTTACATACTTCTATTATATTCGCTTTCCAGTAGGCTTTTAACAGAAATTTAAGAAAAATGTATTTGTGTGTAATGGATTTGCGCAATGGTAACGTGTCACAAAATTTTTTTCAATTATAAAATTTTCAAGTAAATGAGAAAGAAGCTTTAAGTTTTACTTGGGATATGTTCCGAATTGGATTGCGTATCGCATGGGCCAAAATAACTGTTTTTTTTTTGGCGTTAAGCCCGAATTTATGCATGTAACGTCATTTATCAAATTAAATAAAATACCATTAAATTACTCCTTAATTTTTAATATTCAAGAATATTAAATTTAAGGGATTTTGTTTTAATAAATTCATAGTATTCGAAAAATTCTGCTATTTACAATATAAGTATGTGAATACTTGCAGAAATGTATAACCTGTATGGATGTACATATATAGTGTAGTAAACGTGATAATCTAATTTTCTAAAAAGAAAAAGTGTATATAAATTAAATTAGGACAAGATAAGATCCCCTGACTTTTATTTTTACATTCTCTTATAAAATTTTCCCGGTGTAAGAGTTACAATATATGAAAAATTTTATAAAATGTTGTAAAACTTTTTTCGTGAAAGAAAGATTTTTTGACATTTTAAAAGATTATTTTTTTAATATACTCTTTGGAGAAAGCAAAAAATTAGAAGTTTCCTATTGATATGTCAATATTCCAATGCAATTTTTGTTATATTTTGTGATTAAAATTTACTGCAATATAATGGTATTGATAAATTCATTTATACTTTAAGTAATGGTACATAGAAAGTTTATATATGACAATATATATTATTTGAGAACATGCCGTCCAAATTATATAGTTACTTGTTTCCACTTTTAAGTTAATATAGTGCAATTAAAATCCAATTTATTTTCCTTTTAACCAAAATTCGATTATTTTATCCTCAATTTACTATAATTATTATCTAATAAAACCGGAAAGCTACGTAATGGAACTTCTATTTTAGTCCTTTATAATTTATTTTAGTTCCTTCTTACTGTCTTTTTTATTTTAGATGTATAGAGTTTTATATTTAAAATTGATTTGAACAGAGAAGCGTACAAAATTTTTATTCATTTTTGGTTTGAATTGACTTTTCATAAAATATGTAGTTGACTAGCTGTAGCTCCTTACCATAGTTTATATCATATTATATAATATTATCGTATCTTTTAATATTGTACATTATAACATGAAAAATTGTAGATTTAAAGTTGTAGAGCAAAGCCAAAATTTGATTTCAAAATTTTAAAAAACTCCACAAAATTACTAATTTTAATGCATGAACAAAACAATACAAATTTAATTTGTCAAATTCAACATGTATGAGTTTAACAACAATAAATTTAAAATAAAAATTTTCTAAAGGTCTATGAAAATGTTATTGAATTTTAAGTTTTTATTACTTTGCTCTATTAAAATTTTTATGTTGTGAAACTGGTTGGAAAAACTAAACCTAAAATATTGCACTCTATAGTCGCGTAATATTTAAAACCATTTTGTTTTCTAACAACTCACATTGAATTTTTTGGTTTTTGACTTTAAATTTTACACTTTAATAACTGTGCTTTCGAATTAAACAACAATAAAAATTTTTCAAAAACTTGGAACATAAAGTTTTTTGTTGTACTCACTTTTTACAATAAATTTTTTCTTCTTCATCATCTTACAAAAAAATGTGTTTTTCACTTTAAATCTCTAAAACATTTTAGTAAACAAAGTAATATTTCATATTGTTATAATACTATATACAATGAAAATATTGTCTATATGACAGGATTTACATATAAGACATTAACCGAGTGGTATATTGTGTATAACTTATGTAAAAACAACTAATATGAAGGCTTTATTCGTACTATTTCTTACATATTATGTAATCATATGTAATTTTTTAAAATACTAAATTACCATATTCGACCTACTGGTAAAATAAGTTGAACTTCTTTTAATTCCTCAATATAAGATAAGAAGGTTTTAGTTAATTTAACAAAAATATTGAAGGTTCAAGATTGACCAACCAAGAGGTTAATATTTCACTAATAGTGATTAATTTGGAATTCCTCAGCTTAGTGTAATGTGTTGACGTTCAAAATTCGGCATGTGAAACTGTGATGTAATCTTAATATTTTCCTTATTAATTATAGATATGAATGAAATTGAATTTTTGATTAAAAACATTGCATTTTGCATTAGTCGCATGTTATTCTTTTAAAATTTTAATTTGAATATTTCGAATTTGAACTACTTTTTGATGTTTTTTTCCGGTTTCTTCTATATGCATAAAAACTTTCTAAAAAAATATTCTAATCATAGTTTTTTATGGAACTCATTCAAGAAAAATATTTTTTCTTATATTTAAACTTCCTTTTTTATTTATTTTCCTCTATATTTTATGTCATCGTGTATTATATTCTTATTTTTCAAGAATATGATTTGATATTATAATATGAAATAAAACATACAGTGTTACCACAGTGTTATTGAAAACGATTTGGTCGTGATTAAATAATTTAATATTTAGCCGACTATTACACACTATGTATATTATTTTTCTGAGAGCCGCGTTGAATATAACCTACTGGTTTATAAAATCAACGAATTGAGAATGAAGGAGTACATAGAGTGATTGACAGACAATTAGACATGTTTCTGCAAATATTTTATTTACTCTTCTCGAGAATAACAAACCCATTACCCTCGAAAGCTCAAGACACGAAATCAGGTATTATCATACCTAACCTTCATTATTGTATGCAATACGGCCGATAATAATACTTTTATATTTTATAATAAATTTCATATTAAAAGATTAATATAAAAGTATGGCAATGACACTGCTATTAATACGTGAATTATTTCTTTATTCTCTTTTCTCAAAACTAGTTACTAGATATGCCCAACAAATCGATTTCTTCCTACTACAATATACATACTTAATCATTCAATCGATTAGCATTTAATACAGGAATTGACTGAAGATCGAAAGGAACCTTATTTTTTTCATTTTCTCACAATTTCTTGTTTTCAATGAAAGTTTTTTTTTTTTTTGCTTTTGTTATCCCTGCACATTAATACTAAATGTAACAGATAAAAAATTCTATATATGTACATATTCTATACAATATATTGTACATTGTCTTTTCATATAACATTAACATTTTTGTATTGTCATTTCAAAAAACAGGTATATACATATATGTATACGTATGTATATCTGGGAACATAATGTACATAATAATGTGTAGCATTGAAGAAGATAAAAAAGAAGATTTGAATTTGTTAAAATGTTATGTATCACTGTTATATTATGTTATAACAAAATGTTATACTATGTATATAGAAACTAGTTACATGAGGAACAGAATGTTTTACACATTATTTTCTCTCCTTTATACTAGTACCTTTTTTATTTCAGAGGAACAGAAAAAGTTTTTTTTAAGCTCTAAGAATAATAGATAGCAATTTACATAGACACCAAAATATTGTAGGAAAAATTCCTCCCATTAGAGTGCTGAAAAAAAAAACAATGCAAACGATAGGAAAAAGTTTATTTTGTCGAAAAAAAAAATTTTTTTTTTTTGTATATGAAAGATAAGAAATTTTTTTAAAATAAAATTTAACTTACATACTTTATAAAATAAATTACTGGGATTTTTGTATATTTTTTAAAAATGATTGGAAATAAAATTGGAATTACAAGAAAAATTTGTTTTATCGTAAATTATCATAATAAATGATATCGTAATTATTCAAATAGAAAACAGTTTTAATTAAATCTATTTCTTCCGCTTTTATGTTTGGTCCATTACATGTTCGCTATTGTTTGTTAATTATTTTTTACCTTTTTTGTCCTACTTTTTACGAGTATCGTGAATTTTTGGATTTACAAAAGCAACCTATTTCAATAGTTACATATTATATAATATTAGCATTTTATTGACTTTGTTGAAGTTACCATTTAATGTTAGTGGCGACACCTTGTGGTTACTGTAATCCAAATTTTATTGTAAACTCTTCAAATATTAAATCCGCCCTATTAAGTAAGTATATCGTAATATCCAATTAAAATTAAAAAAACTAATGTAGTGAAGGAATAAAATAAAATGAAATCTCTAATTTCTCCTCTGGAATTTTATTTATTTTTTTTTTATTAACTTATTTAGCACCCCTTTAGTTGAACATACAAAAATGACTATCAATATCTAATTAAACAAGAATATCAGTACATAACATATCATGTATGTGTTCCTTCTTTTTGACAATTAATGTCATTATTGTGAATATAAACATAAAAGGAAGAGTAATGCCGTCAAATCTCAATTATAGTCGCATAATTTCAAATTTCGCTTGTTAAATTACTTCAAGAGTAAAATAAGAAAATTATGAGTATAGAAAATAAAACAAAATTTACTTTTTCTTTAATTACAGTTATCAAATGCAAACGGCCTAAAAAAATCACATAACTGCTTTAGCGGTATAAAAGAATGGTGTATAGCGTGGTGGCATTCTGGTCGTGAAGATTCAGATGATTTTGGTGGTGTTGGTTATGAACATGAGGAACCATCTGACTTAGGGTATGCAACACCTGTATCCATAGAAACTCCTTTACAAAGCTCCGTATCCAGGTAGTAAAAAACAAAAAACCAATAACAAAACATAAAAACCTTCAAGAAAAAAATTAAAAATTAAAGAAAAAATAATAATAACGGAAAATCGGTGTTTATTTTGTTTTTGTTTTTTTTCGTTTTTTAAATTTTATTTTTGTTTATTTGAATTTTTGACGTTTATTATTTTTTTTCTTTTTGAAAAAAAAAATTGTGTGATGTTTTTTCGTATTTGAAAAAAAATTAAGAATCTTTATTTTTTGCAAAAAAATAAAAAAAAAAAACAATCAAAAAAATTAGGCATTTTTGTTTGTTTTCATTTTTTTTGTTTTCGTTTCGTTACAGTGCACTTTTTAAATGTTCGATTTTTTGCTATATAAAAAAATGTCATAAGAAAAGCACTAGCTTTTTTTATTATTCAAAGTAAAAAAAAAAGTACAAAATTGAATTTTCGGCAAAGCTCAGTAATTAAACGTTTTGTTTTTTTTTTGTTCGTATTTATTTTATATAAAAATAAGCAAAAGTAAATAGAAAAATAAAAAATTTTAATAGCACATTCTGGCACAAAAAATCAGCATAGTAAAAATAAAAGTTAACAAAAATCGCACCAAAATAATGTTAAAGGAACGTTTTTAATATGTAAAAAAAAAAAAAATAAAATGAAAAATAAAAATTAAAACCAATAACAAATACCCTTATATTCCTTCCCCAAATAACACAAGAGCACCTAACCCAGTCGCACCTCCTTTAGAAACAAAAAAAAAATACACACTAGAAAATTACACCTTAGAATTTTCAATAGATCTAGAATTTTTCTTTTTAATTTTTTGTTTTCTCATTCTTTTTTTCTTTTTTTGTTTTTTTTTCTTGCTTTTTTCCTTTTGCTTTGGTTTCATTATTATGTGAATGGCTATATGTGAATGCTTTTATTTTTTAATTTTTTTAAAAAAATTATAGCTTTTGTAAATGTGTATAATGAACTTCATAAGATAGTTAAAATATTTGCACAAAGCACATCCGTAACACATTTAACAGAAATAAATAGACGGGAGACAGAAAAACTACTTTGAAAGTGATATGATCGTATGAGAATCAACCTTCCACAACTCTTTATCGAGTGATTCGTTTCTTCTGTCAATGAGAACTCCATATTGTAAGGTTACATTAGGTCATTTGGGTTCGTTGAAGTACCGGCTGATCTCCTCTCCCTTCTCTCATTCGAACCAGCCTGAATTAAACCGGTTAAGACCCTTTAATATTTGCTAAGTCCGAAAATTGGCATATGATCACTGTTTTCCCTCTCCTTTTTTACAAAGACATCTCTACAAAGACCGTTTGCCGGACGGTTTTAACCAGAAATTCTTTTTCGCCATAATGTTGTTCTGTTTACCTACAGAAGGCTAGTTCGTTCTATTACAGCGTTACGCAGTAGCATCTTAATATTTCGTACACATCATCACTGACTAAAGCAACCGCCTTCATTTTATGCCACAAGTCTGAGTATGTATTTTTTAAGGTATTCGAAACGATTATTTATTACCTTTAGTGAAGATACAAGGCAATACAAATTTTTGTGTTTGATGTTCAATTGTCACAGTTAAATGTTCATAATTTTTATTTGTGAATTATTTGTTAAACTATCACAGCTCTTTTTGAATATATTATTTAAAAATATTATTTTATTTGTTTTCTATTTCTATTTTTTTTTGAAAATTTTGTTGCTTTATTAAACTTTTGCTTATCAACTGCTATTATTTTTGGGTTATATATAATTTTAATTTTGTTTCTTATTCAAAAATAGTATTGTTTATAAAATAAATTGCATATACAATCATATATTTCTGAATTTAATTATATTTCTTTTTTAAATTTTTGTGTCCCCTACTTTTTTTTTTTCTTATTTTACTTATATACAATTAGGTGTACATCATTAAATGTTATACGTGATCCATATGCAACAAATCGACCAGGTATGGTTAGTATAATACCAGATGTATCACCATCACAACCAACATCAACAACATTAAGACCACAGCTGCCACCATTAACACAATTACAAGAAATACCGGGACCACGTGATTCGCGATCATTACCATCAAATAATAGTAATCGTCTTGGTTCACGTTCAGTTAGCCAAGATTCTGTATATACAATATTAATAAGATTACCACCAGATGGTGGTACTGGTGATGAACGTGCACCATCAATTAAAATGATACATGATGATGTTCCTTTACCTGTTATGTCAGTACCACCGAGAAGACCTTTACCATCACGTGATTCAGAATATAGTTTACCAGCAATTAATCGTCGTATGTCACATGCAACACCAGATATACGTATACCATTAAATGCAAAAATTATACCAAAACCATTAGCAAAACCACCATTAACAGCACGTCAAGCTAAAAAAAAGAAAAAATCACAAGAGAAACGTCAAGAAACAAAAGCAGCAAAAACTTTATCAGCTATATTATTAAGTTTTATACTTACATGGACACCATATAATATATTAGTTTTAATAAAACCATTAACAACATGTGGAGCACAATGTATACCACAAGAATTATGGGATTTTTTTTATGCATTATGTTATATAAATTCAACAATAAATCCAGTTTGTTATGCATTATGTAATGCATCATTTCGTCGTACTTATGTTAGAATATTAACATGTAAATGGCATACTAGAAATCGTGAAGCTTTAACTAGAGGAGTGTATAATTAAAATAATATTTGTATAATTATAATTAATAAAATAAATAATATATATATATATATATATATATATATATATAATATTGTATTATGGAAAATTTAAAACGAATGTAAATTGAAAATGACGTTTAAATTTTTTTTGTTTTTTAAATTTATTAAAATATTTTGTTATTGCAAAGTTGCATATACTCGTATATATTGAAAGTTATAATGGAAAAAGAAAACAGTTACATAATTTTATTTTTCCATAAAATTAAACTCATTTTCTGATGCATTTCATAAGAAGTGGGAAAAACACACTTCTAAATTAGAAAAAATTGTTTTGGTTAAAAAATAAACAAAATTCACAATATTTTTTTTTACTTATACCAGAAGGCACAGAAGCCTTATACTTATATAATATAAAATTGCTTACAAAAATTGTACATGGTACTCGTACCTGGAAAATGAATTCGTCAACAATAAAGTAGATTTTTTTTCTAAATCACGTCCAACTCCTTTTTGAATTTAAATAATTAAGAATTAAATATTTAATTTAAATATTTTTATACTTTTATACTGTTATACTGCTTCATTTTTTTATAAATATTATATTTCTAAGGATTTTAAGAAGAGATTTCATATAGCATTCTCTAAGAAACTTTAAGTTTTAATTATTTAAATAATAATATAATTTAATTGGAAATTAATTAATAATAAAAAAAATAATATTAAGTTGGAGAGAAGACAACCCATATAACTGTAAATGGGAATTTTATTTGGCTTATTTCTGATTTTTAAAAAAAGAATAATGTAATATTTTTATAGCTTTATAATTACCATAATTATAACAGTATAAAATTTAAATACATATAAAATATTATGTAGTTATATAATCGCACATTAAATTTAATTATACTTTGTTTTTATGAAAATATTTAAAATAAATTTTTAGTCCTTTTTATATTGAGTCCTTTTAAAAAATAAAAAAAAAATCAGTAGGGTGAATAATAATAATTATGTTTAATGCTTTTACTCCTTTTTTTTTTATTGTTCAAAGAATATTTAAGCAGCTTAAATATCATAAAGGTGAATTATTTTAACCAGAAAACAAAAAAATCAAAAACGTTAAAAAAAAAATTAAGAAAAATAAAATGGAATTTTTTTTTTTGTCCTTCTCACATGAACGCCATCATGCATAAATAAATGTATGGTTTTAATTTAATTATTAACGGTAAAACAAAATATTTTTTTATACTGAGCTTGAATTGGTCAAATCCTTGACAATTTCAAAAAACAAAAAAAAAACACTAAAAAAATTATTAATAATTCGCCAGAATAGTGGGTAGAATTTTTTAAAAAAAGAAAAAATTTACTGTGAATGAAAGCAGAAAACTTAAAAAACCGGATTTTTTTTTTGCATTTTTAATACCAAAGAGCTCTTAAACGCTTGAACGTAAACTCTTGTTTCTTTCGTATAACAAGTGGAGCGTAAATTATGAAGTTATTTTTTTCTCCCTTTTCACCTTCCCAAATTTAAAAGTTTAATTTTTTTTTTTGGGTCACCGTTACCGCAGTTTTATCCTTTGTACCTTACAAATATATTTTGTATAAATTTTCGAATAATTATTGATTAAAAATTTTATGTGAAAATATTTTTAAAATTTAATAATAAAGTTGAATTATAAAAATATTTCATATATAATTCGATTTTAAGGTTAATTAGAAAATTTATCTGAATTTTAACAACAATATTGGGTATTTAGTCAGGCCCGGTTCTACCTTGTTTGGCGCCGTACGCGGTTTCCAAAAAGTGCGCCTCATTATGTGGTTTCCACTATAAACAATTTTTGGAAAATACATATGATGGAAAACAATTTTAATTTTTAAAATTTGATTTTCTTTGCTAAGTTTTCAATTATGTCCCTGCCTTCCGGCGCCCATTGCAAATGCATACTTTGCATATATGGTAGATCCGCCACTGTATTTAGTTCTACCTTAAAAAAATTTATTGTATTATTTTAGATTGTTGTATTTGGGGAAAACTAATAACGTGTATATACATTACAACTATAAGTGTCAAAATAATTTGTTACAAAAATGACATTTTTTTATTTTCAAATCACAATAAGAGGTGTAATCCCAGTTCGTTAAAAATTAGTCATTTAACATTTTTACAAGACATTCCTCTATTTCAATTTGTTATGTCGTGACTTCCAAAATTTTATTCCCCTCTTCATTTTTAAACTCCTCTTACTTTGTAATCTTTTCAATTACTAAGATTTGTTTTTCATTTTTTTGTACTACAAATCGCGCAAAGGTTTTCAATTTAAAATTTGCATATTACTCGTAATTCCCAAATAGCAGTCAGTAAATTTACTGTAGAAATTATCAATGAATTGTAAAAACAAATTTTTCTGCTTTTATTTTAATTTACAAAAACCCGATTTATTTATTGAAAATCACAAAACAAATTAATTACCTTTAAAGTAATTACATCTGAGTGACATGAAATTTTGGCATGTAATTTTCAAAAACCGCCAGTTTCCACACAATACTATTTCTGTATATGAGTCAGACAATAGATTTTTTAAATGATATTTCATCAATATTTTGTAAAGTTTGTTTTGCAATAGTTGCAATTTTAAAGGCTAAACTTAAAAATGGCGAAATAAAAATTTATGTTATTAATTCTGTGCCCAAAATTTAATTAAAATTTAAATTAAATAAATATTAAAATCACAATTAATCTATTATAAATAATTTAAACGTCATATAATAACAAAATTTTGTGAAAAAAAAAATTTGAAATCATATTTTAGGCTAGCGCATAACTATTATACAAAGCCAATCAAAAATTTTTATTTTACAAGAAGAGAAAAAATTGATTGTTTTTTGAGCGTTGCGTGTAAAGAAAACGAATTGTTATAAAAAGAAATAAAAAAATTAATTAAAAATATTAAAAAAAAAATTTTTTTTGCCAAAAAAAAAAAAAATGAGACAAAAATGACACTATAAAAATATTTTTGATGTGTTTAGGATTTAAGAAATTTTTTTGAAATTTAGGAAAAAGGTCTATAGTGTTTAAAAATCCAAAAAAAAAGAAAAAAAAAATAAATGTGAATATTAACAAAGCAATTTTGTATATCTTAAGTTCAGTTTTTTTTTGAACTATAAATGAAAAATTTGAAAAAATATTTTTGGATTTAATCTCTCATATTTTTTTTTTCCATTTACAAAAAACAAATAAGGAAAATTTTAAATTTAAATTTATAATTAAAAATCAGTACTTTTGCATGCATATAAAAATTTTTCAGTTTCATAAAAATGTCACACGCTAATGCCATATATATCTATGAGGCCATCAAGCACAGAGAGCAAATCCAAAAATAAATTCCAAATTTATGTGGAGTTCAAATGGAAACGGTGTCGGAATTTATTTATGTGACGGAAATTTATCAATAGTTTTGGTTCTACTGATTCTACACATTTTTTTAAATTTAAAATTTAAATTTCAAAAAAAAATTTCAATTTTTAGCGTTGGTTGTCTGTCTTCCAAATGAAAGGGTACTGAATTATAGAGTAAAATTTTTGAATAAGAAATAGAATTTAAAAATTAATTGCAGAGAAAAGCAAAAAAAAAATAATAATTATAATCTAGAGGACTTTTAAAGCTATACTAAATAAAATGAGAATTATAAAGAATAATCAAAAATTTTACAAAAAAATAAAAAAATATTTCAATCGGCATACTTCGGAAATAAAACATTAAAAATTGTTTTCGTATTTTTGTCTGATTCAAAATTTCCGAAAATAATTTTAGCTTGGAAACCTGACACATATATATGGCATTATCACACACACACACACATTGTATTATTTTATATATGCAGCATAACCCACCGAAGTACTGATTAACTATATTCATTAACCTATAACGTATTTTTTCAAGTATATATTCAATTAATATGGTAACCCTTAATTTTTTTTGTTAAATATTCAATAAATTCTCTTAAATATTTTCTGTTTAAAACATTTTCAGTAAGAAATACTAAAAAATTTATTGATGCGAAAAATAAAATCCAAAAATATATATGTGAATTTCATTATATATAATATATAAATATATAATAATATGTAAATATATATATTATAATAATTATATTGGTGTAAAATAAAAATAGTTAAAATCATAGGTAGGTGAAATTTATAAAACAAAAAAAAAAAAAATACAACCGTAGTTAGTACGCCATTATTTTAGAAAAGTGTTTTTTTTTGTATGTAAATTATAGAGAGAAACGAGAAAGAATATTTTAACAAAATGCTATAAGAAAACCCCATTTTTAATTGAGATGACATTTGAGAATTAAAATTGAATTTCATATTTGTATGGAAAAAAAAGAAGAACAATATTATAAGATTTTTGAAAATTTCATATAAATTATGTAAAAGTAAAAAATATTGAAACTTTTTACAAATTAATATACAAATTAGTATAATATCTATAGCTATATATAGTAAAATTAACTAATTTGTATATACCATTAATTAGCAAACCCTTCCAATTATTTTATTATGTCAAATTTTAAATAAAATGCACAAAATTTACCTTAATTTGTTATTAAAATAATTTATATATAGTAATTATACTACACTCTGTATATACCGCCCTCCTCCCCCCCCCCCCGCATTTTAATTCTAATTTTAATACTAAATTTAAATTAAGTAAAAATATTATCAAAAATATTTCACACATTTTTAATTATAATTTTCAAAATAATTACAAATACTTACATATAGTTTGAATCTTTTGTGTTAATTTAATATTGTATACAAAATCTGTTATGACAAACATTTAATGTTCCCATTGGGAAACTATATACACAAAATATCCATTTTATAGTAACAATTTTTAAAATTTTATATAATTTTTATTAATTTTTACATTAATTTTTTTTTCTATTAATTTTTCAATAATTTATTGAGAACTCTTTATTATAATTATAATATTAAATATAATTCATATAATAATATGAAAATTTAATTTTTAAATATTGAATTTAAACCAATATGAAATATTAATTATAAATTGAAGTACATTTATTAAGATAATGTTAAATAACATTTTGAATATATTTTGAAAAGAAAAAGAAATTCTGTACAATGTTTTGATGGAAATTAATATCGAAATAATAGTATTTTGTCCGGCATAAATGCTAATTAATTTCTAAATTTTTAACCCCTTCAAAGTTATATAAAAAATGTAACAGTCTAATCGTATAACTCGTTTTTTTACTCACTTTTTATTAACTCCGTTTTTCTAATGGGTGAAATACATTTCCAGGAAATTCATTTTTTCAATGTGATTTTTGAATTTTTTCTCAAATTACTGAGATCGACTGAACGTCTCACTTCCAAAAATAAATTGAATAAATTTTGTATACATTTTAGAAAATAAACGAGATACGTAATACGGAATAATTCTTCTCATTCGCAAATTACGTTATACAAATATATGTATAACAGTTACTCACTTTTTTCTCACTTGTCAAGATAGACGACCAGGCCCTTTCACGGATACTATATATTTGCACTAAATACTACAAATTCAAATAAAAAAATAAGAAAACATTTATAAAAGTATAAATATATAATTTGTGATAAATTAATTAATTTTATTATATTTAAAAAAAAACAAGAATTAAAAACAAATTAAAGCTTTAAATAATGTTATGTATATGTTTTTTAAAATTAAAACTTAAAAACAAAATTAATTATAATATTAAATAAAGAAATACACAAAAAGAGAAAACAAGAGTTATAAGTACAATTATTTTTATGAATTTAAAATAGATAAAAAGAGAATATTAATTTTATTTTTATTTTTTAATAAAATTTATTAAATTATATTTTATTAATTTTTTTTTTTTTGTTATAAATAACACAATATATTTCCTAGAAAAAATTTATTCAAATTTATTTAAATTTATTGAAAAATTACAAAATTTATTTATTTAAAATTTAATTAAGAAAAAAAAAATTGTTTATATTATATTATTATATAAAATGAATATAATTAAAATAAAAATATTTTTAATAATAATTAAATTAAAGATTTTGAAACATTCAAAATATAATTTTGATTTTAATTAAAATATCATACCATACAGTAATTTTTTGACATAATATGATTAATTAATAATATAATGGTTATCAGTAATAAAAATGACTTCAAATATAAGTGTTGCCATTATAATTTTACAATTCAATGCGTATGTACGAGTATATTTTTCATTAAAAGAAATTACGTAGTTAAATAAATTATTAAATGATTTTATGTTTTGGCATGCAAATTATTAAAAGTGAATTCTAAATCATAGTAATCGAAATATAGATAAAAATAATAACGCGAATCAATATTTACAAGCAACTCTTATAGTTGAAGCAAACCAACTCAAAAACTTCTTAATTTCAACTCAAAAACTTCTTAAATATCTTCTTCATCAAGGACATAAATATAAAATGGTTTCGAGCAAAACAAAAAGCACTATAATAATTGCAAATATTGCATTTTTTGCGAATTATAAATAATAATAATTCTCTCTGGCTTATTTTTTACTAGTTGCATTAATTCTTCAATTTCTTCTCCTTTTGGTTTTCGCACTGTTTCTTTTTATAATATAATGACTATTTTTAACGCAATTTTTATTTCCAAATTGAAGATAATATTCTTTGCCATTTACAATTGTCATCGCATGTTGCAACAGCAACGACAAGTATCCAATTTTCCTAAATTCTGCGACTGTAACTGTTGAAAATACAAATTGTTAAAATAGTTTCATTATTATGGTGAATGTTTTGATTTCTAATTACTATTGTGAATTTAATTAATACAATTTAATTACTAAAATAATTTTGTAACCTCAATGGCAACACCAATTCATACTTATGTTCTATTGTAATTATTCACTTATATGTATGTATATCATATCCAAATAAAAGGTAGTTAATTTCCGATTGTATATAACAAAGGTTATGGGCCCAGCAGTAACTTATCCTATTACAATCAGTATATCGTCGCTGTCGCAGTGTTGCAGTAATATGAAAAGATCATTATCAAATTACTAAATTAAAACTCAATAGTGGCGCTTTATTAATATGATTATTAAAGTTAATATTCATTTTCATTTTTTAAATATAACGGCAACACCATATTTTATTTTTTCATAATTAATTTTAATTAAAATTATATTTTGTACGTATTCTATTCTATTATAAATATATATGTACATATATATATAAAATTTATTATATTAGATTTTTATTTAAAAAAGAAAAGAAAAAAAAAGAAATAAAAATTTATTTTTTTTCTTTGTAAATATATTATTAAAAATTTACAAGAATATTATAAAAAATGTAAATGAAACAAAATGAGCAAATTCTAAGTTATTTAGATAAAAAATATTAAAAATTTTGAAATAGGCAAATACCTATAAAATATTATTAAATTAAAATATAATTAAAATAAAATAATATTGAATTTATAATTATAAAGGTAATGAAATTTAAATTAAATTATGGTACAATCAAAAATTTTAATTAAAAATAAAACATAATATCAAAAATTATACCTTTTAGTATATACTTATAATAAATAACAGCAATATTAAATAACAAATATTTATAAATTATAAATATATATATATATATAAATATTAATTAATAAGTATATTTAATTCGGAAAATTCATAATTTGACAAAAACAATAATCTGACAGAGTAAGTATGAATTTTTCTGCTTTATCTTTAGTTTTTTCTTTTAATTTTTGTTATTTTTTTTTTTGTTATTCATAATAAGAATATGAATATATGAACTCATTTTCGATTTTAATTACTTATCTTCCCTCGAACATTAAAATTAAAAACAGAGTTAAGATGTGTGTGTGTAATATAAATATTTGATGTATTGATTATGAATTTAAAATAAAATTAAATGAGATTTTATTTTAATATTCAATAATAATAATAATTGTTTATGTTACATTTGTTAATTTTATTGCAATAATAATAATTATATGAACTGATTAGTAAATAACAAAATATATACATACATATATATATATATAGTAAATGTGTACTTAGTAATAAAATTTGTAAAATTTATACATTAAAGAAACAAAACCAAAAAAAAAAAAATATTTATGAAAAACAAAATTTTAGAATTTTGTTAATTTAAAATTTAAAATTTTTTGGCAAGGAAAATAATGAAATAAAATTTTATATTAAATTTTATTTACTTATATAAATTATAAAAGAATTTAAAATGGTTATCGCCGTCTTAATGGTTATCGTTTACGGTAAACAAATTTCGATTTCTATATTGTTTTCGTTATTATTCGTAAATTTTGTCGTCAAACATTTAATTTCAAATAACAAATTCGGTCATTTTAATATTTTGCTTCAAAATGTAAGCCAAATATATTTGTATACATAAAATTCTGGGTCAAAATGTCCAAACGACAAAAATTTAAAATTAATTTATTTTAATAATGTGTCATTCACAATATGAATTCATTGTTTGATAATATTCACTATTTTGTGATATTCGAAAACAAAATTTTATAAATATAATTATGAAATATGAATATTTCTAATTGTGACGTGCAAAGACAGATTTTTAGACAACTACTACTAAAAATAATTAATTATTTTCGATAAATAAAGTCAAATATTAAAAATATTAAATGATTTTCCTTGAAGTTTTTTTTTTATCGAATATTGAGCGACAAAAATTCGCTGAGTAAAAAATAATGGCAAAAATTTTTTCTATTCTTCTATACATTTTTGTTTTTCTTTTTATACAATGAAAAATTTTTCCATTTTGGTAACACTAGAACATTTATTATAATATACCTATATATAAACATATGAAAATAATAAATTTAAAATGAAAAAAATTTTCACAGAAAAAAAAAAAAAGAAAACCAAAAAAAATTGATTAATATTACAATTTTTAGTACTTAATATCTCTACTTATATAATAATAATAAAATAAAAATTAATTAATTAAAATAATTTAAGAAAAAAATTAACATATAAGAAATGAAGCTTTAATTATGTTTAGTTTACGAGTTTAATAACAAAATGAAAAAAATTAAATTAAAATTAAATTTAATATTGAATGTTAGTTGAATATTTAAAAGATTAATTAATTATATATATATATATATAGAAATATATACATATAGATATATGTGCATTAATATTAATTTATTTATTAAAAAAAAAAAAATTTTAAGTATTAAAATTTTAAAAGTATGTACCTATATAGTAAGAATTAGTTAGTAATTTTTAATAAAATTTATTAAGTTTAAATATAAAAGGAAAAGAGAAAAAAAATTTTTCTTTTTCTTTAAATTTAATGTAAAATTTAATGGTATATTGAACAAAAAAAAAAACTTCATTTTGTATAAATTTCATAGAAGCAAAACGACAACAGTAAACATTCCATTTAAAAATGTTTTTAATTAGAGGCCAAATCAACAACAAGAAAAAAAACATCATGAATTTTTATTTACAAATTTTAAAAAATTTCATAAAATTTTATTTACTATTTTCATATACATATACATACATATATTTTATTACATGAATAATTTAAATTAAAAAAAAAAAAATTATTTGAATAAAATATTTTTCTAGCTTGTTTACAGTTATATAATATAATAATATATTGAAATGTAATAATTTTTGTAAATAACTTGTTTCCAGTTGAACTTGAAGAAAAAGTACTTCAACTCATAAATTCCACTGAAAAGTACTTCAACGCAAGTAAATGATCCAAATTTTTTTTCCTATTGCATGTTTGATTCAATGTACACCTAACTAAAATAATTACCTGACCATTTATTCAGTGATAATGGCACCGGTCTTTTAACCGATTGGTCTTGGGCTCGAACCCCCGGTCACGTCACTATAAAAATTATATTCAATTTTATAGCTTGCGATACAATACTTATATAATAGAAGATTAGTATGCAAGTACTAATTTCATATATTCATAATATTCGATATTTAAAAACTAGAAAAATTAACAATAAATATTAATAACCTTAAATATTTAATATAAAGAAAAAAACTCTATGACAGAATGAGACTGTGGCATAACTATCTATGATATCATGCACGAGTCCTATGCTCTTCCTAGGAGTAAAGAAGGAAAAAGCAGATGTAATTTAAAAAAAAAAGAACTTCTTCATACTTTGTTGTTTGAGGCATTTTCAATTAAAAAAAAAAACAAAATGGAGCAAATTTAATCTTTCAATTTAATTTTTTAAAAAAAATTTCGCCTGTACTATGAATTTTCGTAGGTCTCAAATACTACTTTTCGAAGTCATTGTAAAACGAATTTTACTCATGAGAAAATTTAGAAAACTTCCGTTATCTTACGATATATACTATATTAAATATATCGGCGTTCCATAAAATAAAAGCTTCCCACAAAATATTTACATTTAAATGAAAATGCTTACCTATAATGAATTTTGTTTTTATCTCCAAATAGAATAAATTGCAATTTATTTATGAGAATAGTAATTCGACGTGCCTCAAATATTTAAGTTTAAAACTGTGTATTATGACACAGGATCTAATATTTCAATTTTATATTTAGAAGAAAGATAATCATATTAATTTTAGCTAAACAACTTTATATATTTCTAAATCTACTATTGATTTTCGTTCGAAATTCGGGTTGCCATATTATGTATGAATATAAATATGATATGGGCTGCCTTGTGGAGGGGTATGAATATAAAAAGCAGCATGCGAATATCCTTTTTTTGTCTTATAATTACTACACTATATTGTTTAAAAAAAAATAAAATATCTTTTATTCAGGTTCAACTGTAAATCAAAATTTTATTTAACTAATAAAATAAACGATAATTAAACATTATTAATAAATTATAAATAATAAAATAAATATACCTTAAAATATTCATGTTTGACCCATATATCACCAAATATTTGTAAAATCGAAGAAAAAATCTTTCCTGTATAAAAAAAAAAAAAATTAAATTTCTTGCCTACAAACTTAATTTCATAGGTATCCTAAATGATGAAATCAGAATCATATAGTGCTTTATAAAAATTCTGATAAAATTCTCTTAAAAAATACCGTATAACAGAATGAAAATTTCAATCTCTTAATAAAATTTCATACTTGATATGCTGCTTATCAAGGTTTTTTGTAAGTTATTTAATATAGTAGTAGCTTGTTTTTAAAAAAAAAATACAAATTAAATTTAAAACTTAAACGGTATGATTACAGGAATATTGTTGATTTATAAAATTCCATAATTTGCAATATTTCATATTGCACATGGAATTTTTTTTTTGATATTCGAACATTATCAAACATGTATTAATATAAAATTTTACAATTGTGTAAGAAAATGATTGCCTATTAATATATTAATTTACTCGAGGCACACATATAACATTTTTAAGCATAATGCATGTATATATATATATATAAATATATACATATTTTCAATATTATTATAAAATATTTTGGTTTTCAATTATCCTTTCTATTTTTTTCGATATTAACAATCTCAAATTTCAATAATATTTTTTTTTCTTTTTGGAAACAAAAATCCATCATGCATACAAAATAATAACAAACAAAAGAAATAGCATTAAAACATTAAAAAAATATGATAAAATTATTGACAATAAAATGACGAATTAAATTAAAAAAAAATATAAAAATAAAAAAACATTCATAATAATTAATTTAATAATGATTTCAAAATAAAATGAACAAAAAAAATTTTAATAACAATAAAAATAATTTATTTGTTTAATAACAAAAGTTAAATAATTAATTAACTAAAAAAAAAAATTAAAAATAATAATTAAAAAAAAAAAAAACAAAATTTAGTATAATAAAAAATAATCAAAGCATTCATGGTCTTGCAACACAAAATCAGGATTCAATTATAATACTAGAAAAAAAAAATTATTCCAATAAATTTTTTTCAAATATTTTTCATACTTGAATTCTTTTATAAAAACCAAAAAAAAATTTATTTTCAATTCAAACAACATTTCAATGTTAATTTTGCAATATCATACTATTCTATATATTTACCCTACATATATTTACCACATATCCTACATATTTACCCTACATCATATTAACCACATGTCCGTTCTGCAATTTTAAACCAAAAAAAAAATATAACACAATCATTGTTTCAATTATAAAACCAACAATATTACCAGTGTTCGACTTATTGTGTTTTTCTATTAAAAATTAAATATTTTATTTTTCATAAATTTAATACCACAATATTAATTGATGCAAACTAATTCAGTTTTCAGATTAGCTTTGGTCTTCAAATTCCAAATTAGTTCTAACGGGTGGATGATCTAAATAAAACTAATAAATACACATTTTTTTTTATCTTCAATTTTCTTTTGAAATGTGCTGAAAAGAAATTTTATTAATGGTTTTAAAATAAAATCAAAATTTCATAAATAAAATTTTTTAATTTAATTATGCTCTCATATTCACATACACTTCATTTCCTTTCAACAATATTTCAGTCAGTTAAAAATTGTTTTCCTAATAATATTACCCAATATATATAAAATTATACAGTAATTAATTCCGATATATTATTTGTATGCAAGCACCTATATTATAAATAATAAAATTCAAAATTCATAAATAAATACATAATTATTTTTTTATATAATAATTTGTAATAGAATTTAAATCGAACAAAAAACAAAAAAAAGAAACAACCAAACAATTTCAAATATACGCACACTAACTATCTATAAAAATTTAATATACATAAAATTATTATAAATTTATGAATTGTTATATATATGTATGTGTTATGTAATAATATAATAATTTTACATTATAATAGTAAATAAAATTATTTTAATCATAATATATATATTAAGGATGAGAACAATTTGTTAAAAACTACACTTGTATATTTATAAAATTCAAACCGGAAAAACAAGAAACAAGAAATAATAATAGGACATCTATATATCAAACTAAAAGCAAGGAAATAGCAAATAAAAATTAATATAATTAACAAAAAAAAAATTTAGATAATATCATTAAAGCTCTCTTAAAAATACACTAGAAAATAATTTATGAAACTAAAACAAAACTTATGACAAAAAACAAAAAAAATATATATATATATATATGTATATATATATATATATATATATATATATATATATATATATTATAATACGAGTATAAAATAAAAATTAAGGATAAAATAAAATTTAATATTTTTAATTTGGAGAGTAGTTCAGTATTATTTGGTTATTATACATTATAATTTTATAATTTTACTTAATAAATTCCCCTTATCATATTGGTCTCATAAAGCGGTCCTTAAATTCTTCTGTGATTTCTATTAAAATGTATTCAAAAGGAAATTTATTGATGAGAATCATTCAAATCATATGGGACAAGTCATATATATTTATTTCTCCAACAAAAGTTCGACCGACTATACATTGTAGATTTTAAGGGAACTGAGTGAGACAGGAGTAACCCCCCAAGCCACCGCAGCCATTCTTGACTTATTGTATCTCCCCCAGGCTCCCGCTTATAATATCCCCGTCCCAACCACAAAGCCGGAGATATCCCTAAGGGAGTTGGACAACAGTTCATGAACACTTAGGGACCCATGTCCAAGGCAATTGCGGCGCTGAACAGCCAGTGCCGGACAGTCGCAGAGAATGTGCACGGCGGTCTTGTCGCCACCCCCACAAAATCTGCACTGAATATCGTTGAAATATCGTTATTTTAGATTAAATCTGTTTTCATCCAAATTCCTTGTTTTCGTCCAAATAATATAAATCTGTTCAAACTGAAATACGTATACTTAAAATAATAAATATAATTGTAATATTAAGTTGAATTAAGAACTAATTTTTATTATTTTTAATAAAAAATTCTCTCTAATTTTTTTTTTATTTCAAATAAATTTTTCTCCAATTTTAATTTGCATACATATACATATATAAAGTTATTTAAATTATACCAAAAAAAAAAAAAAATTTTTAAAAAATAAATATAATGCACACTATAAGAAAAAAATACCAAATATTCGATTGATTTACAAACAATGATTATAAGAAGAAGAGGGTAAATAAATTTATGAAACAAAAAATAAAAAAATTATAAAGTAAATAATTTATTTGTAAATTTATATAGCAATCAATCATTCCTATACAATAATAATAATAATAATTAATAATTAATAAATAATTTATAACAGAAAAAAAAAGATTTGTTAAAATAAAATGTACAAAATGAACAGTAAAAAAAAAATTTTTTTTTTATTTTAATTATGTTATATTTTTACTCTGTTAATATTATTATGTTACAGGTTATAACAAATTATAATATGCCTGCGCACGAACTAATAATTGTTATGAAAAGACAACAACAAGAAAAAAAAAAAACAAATAAATTGTACATACAATATGCATACATACATACAACTATTTCAAAAAATATGAACGGTATATAAACTATAGTAAACGTATACTATTAAAACTATTCAAGCTATATAGCTATATATATATAATATATTTTTATTTTACATAATATTAGATAATTTAATTTATTTTTTAAAAATATTGTTACAATTTTTAATTCATAAAATAAATAAAATAAATAAAATTTATTTTTATAATACAAAAATTTTAAATTGTCGATATTAGATTGATTATTACGATATTCTTCAATATAAATTTGATTGTGTTGAGTTTAAATATTGTATTCATTGAAATTCAGCTTCATGTTTACTTAAAATTTAATTCGGTATTTTAAAGAATTTAAAAGCGAATGCAATTAAACAATATAATTTTTTAAAATAAAAAAAAAAATAAATTTAAAATCTTAAAAAAATTGCATATTTTCAGGCGAAAATAATTTTTTTATTTTTATATAGTTCGGTATTTCAATTTAATTTAACACTATTTTCTCTTAATAATTTTAATTTTAAACCAAAAAATAGAGAAACTTAATAAATTAAGAATAAATGTAAATTTTAATAAAATAATAAAATAAATTATATAATATAAATATTTATATTGATGTGAAGGAAAAAGCAAAAAGCAAAAAAAAAAAAACAAAACCGAAAAAAAAAAACAAAAATTTTATATTAAATTTATATTATAGGTGAAAATTAAACATTTTGAATACTTGATAAAATTAAGGATAAATTGAAAAAAAAAAACAAAGCAAAACAAAAATTGTATTATGAATATTAATGAAAAATCATACAACATTATTTAATACAAAAATAATTAATAATAAATGGAAAGCATTGAAAAAAAAAGGAAAAAACAAAACATAATTTATTAAATATTTGCGTAAGTTTAAACAAAGAAAAGCAACTGATTAAAATATTTTAAAATAATTTATTATTATTATTACTATTATTACTAATAATAATAATAGTAAATTAAAATTTATAATAAAAATATTATTGAAAATTTTCAATAATAAGGGAATGGGGATTTGGGAATATTAATCATAACAAAAACAAAAAAATTTATATTACAAAAAAAAAACAAAGATTTTATTTTCCAGTTTTTTGTAAAAAAAAAAAATAATTTTATTAATACAAAATTAAAATTGAATTAAAAACTAAATTGTTTAATTGAAATGTAAAAAAATCATTTGTTATTTTCTTATATTTTATTTCAGTTTAAAATTATCATTATTATTATTATAATTAAAATAATATTAAATATACGGGTAAAAAAATCTAACTAATAAAAAAATATGAGAAAAGAAAATATTAATAAAAAAAAAAATTATGTATAAAATTCCAGATAATGTGTAAAAAAAAAAAAAAATTAATAAAACAAAAAAAAAAAAAATAACAGAAAATAAGAATGAAAAATTTATTGTAAATTATTAAAAAAGAAAAAAAAACACTGAAAAAAAAATTAAATAATTATTGAAAAAACAAAAAAAATACAAAAAATATATTATGAAAATAAATATATATGTATGTTTAATAAAAAAAAAAACAAAAATGTTTTAAAAATTTTTATTTAAATTAGATATTTTTTATTAGATTAGAACAGACACAAACTATATCCAAAATTAGGACAACCTAAAATTTACCTAATATTCACATTTCAAATTTATTTTTTCGGAATTTTCAAATTAATTTTGCTTTTGAGCCGTTTATGAAAATAAATGAACTATGAGCACAATGAGCAACAATAATTTCATTTATATTTTTTAGTCAAATTCAAAGAAATATTTTATAGCATCACCGATAAATTTGTGTCCGTGAAAAACATTTTTTATTCAGGTGGAAAACAAAAAATGTGATGTGTTCAGCACATAACCAATCGCAATATATATATTGCCTAATTTAGTGAAAGTATTACAGAAGATTATGAAAATTCATTTTGAATACTTGCTTTTAATTTTAAGGAAATTAGTAAGCCTTTATCTAGCATAAATGGAAAAGTGTATAATGAAAGAATTCCTTGAAATATGCACCAGTTAGTACCGGTAGCAATCAAAAATCAAAATATTTCAAGAAATTCCATTAATTCGTTCCGTAGTACCCGTAAATGGTAAAAAATTTAAAATCGGCCTCCAATTTCGTTTTCGAACTCTGATCTTTTCAAAAAAATTGTACAGATTCATTGTTTTAACAATTCGAATTTAAATATTTAATTTAAAAAAAATTGTTTGATTATTTCTCTTTATATACGCAAAATTGCAAAATTGTCCCAAAAATTAAATTTTTGTAATTAATACTTTAAAGCAATATAGAGAATAGTACATGAGCATTGCAATGAGAATGCCAATTATTTTTCAATTTAAGTGCCAAAAAACAGGATTAATATTTTTTTTTTTTGAAAAATTGTTGAAACTTAAAGAATAACTACTTCTAGTAAATTAAAGAAATGCCACTCCGTTAGTTTTTAGAACTATAAATATACCATTGTAATCGAATATAATCAACATTATATGATTAATTTTTGTTTAAATGAATAATTTTAAAATAGTAATTATTGCCTAAATATGCGATTTAATAATGCAATATTCAAATATCCCTATAATAATTGCAACATCTTTTGAATATTTTTAGTGTTACAAAAATTTTACAAAAATTTCTTGTTGAAAAATATTATTATTATAGACTACCAATGATAGCTGGCAGTTCTTTTTAAGGTAAGTAAACACATTTAAATAAAAATTTCAAAATTATCATTTCATAAATCAGACAAACAAAATATACAAGTAAATTTTTGTTCTCTAAAATTTAAAAGTCGTATCTTCAATTTGAGTATTTTATTAAACCTGAGATCGAAACTATATTATTAATATAAAATTAATGCAGAATTCAGATTATAAATGTTAATTATTGCTGAATTATTTTATTGATACGGTATTATTACAATTCCGAATATCAGGGATTACATACAAGAATAAGATTTGATTTTTGTTAGGGATTCTTTAATTGCAAAATAAATTAACACAAGTTTTGGTACTTTAAAGAAATTGTCATTGAAACAATGAAATGTATAAAATTAAAAATATGTCTTACATAATGTTTGAGTTAATAGCGAAAACAAAACCTTTAATACAATTACTTAACAAAACAAATCAACTTGTTATACTAAAAATAAGAAATACTAAAAATTAATTTATTTTTTTTGGAAAATTAACAGTTATTAAGTTATTAGGTTTTAATTTTTAGAACCACTTAATGTAAGAATTAATTATTAAACACCATATTATTACATGTACGTAGTATAGGAAAAGGTAAACATTAAATTGAATTACACAAACATAAAATTACTTAATAAAATATCAAGAAACAATGAAAAAAAAATGTTATTTTGATTGACATATTCTAATAGTAAAATAATTACTTAAAAAAAAATAAATTATATAAATAGAGTTAACATGCCAACTTTGGGATATTCATATAACAATTGAATTTTTTCCCGCAATTACAAAATGGAACTTGAAATTAGTTTCGCACAAATGAAATTATTTTAATTTCAATTGTAATGAAGAGTATACGAACACACCTACATTCTATTAAACTTATTTTGGAAAATATAATTTTGTATTATTTAGAAAGTATTGTCACTCATATGTCAGCACTTCTTAAATTTTGAATTCCGAAGTTTAAAAACTAATATTTTTAATTTTGCCGATAACAAATCATCCGCTATATATGGCATTGAGAATGAAACAAATATATAAGAATATACTCCAAATATCACACATAAAATGCAGCCATAAAAGCAACAAAATGTATTAATAAAAAAATTAAAGCTAATAACATACACGTATAATTCAAATAAAATTACGTTAAGTAAAAAAAAAAATTATTATGAAATATGCATGTAGGTGCGCAAAATAAAAGGCCAAAGGTAAATTAAACAAAGATTTTCCCCCCTATATTTCATATTGTTACGAACACATAATCATTATCATACTGTCAGTAATGTCTTATATCTATTTTGTCGTTTGAAATCCTTTGAATGTATTTTCCTGTCCCCCTCATATTATATTTAGTGTATTGCAATTGAAATTATTTTCATGTTAGGTGAATTAGCGTATGTAATAAGTTTTTCGTAAAACTAACATACGTAACATTAAAAAGCAATAATGATATACTTTACCTATTACACCCTCTTAAGGTGTTTTTCATTAAGTTTATAAAATTACATTATAGTTTTTCCTATTACAAATACAATTGAAAATTGAAAAGGAGTGAGGAAGCTTGCACTTTAATCTGATATAATTATTATTATTCATTCAATTTTATATTTATATAATATTTTAGTAGAAATTTAAGCGTCATTGGAATAACAACTATTTTAGAATTAAATCCGTAAAGAATTTTTTTTGTAATAATTTGCATATGTGAACATTAAGCGTTCATATTATAAGCATACAAACGTGCATACTTTGTATGAAGACTAAAATTTCATAATATTAATTTCTGGCTTTTAAAATACAAGCTAAAAATTTTTTAATCTCGAATTTCACAATATATAAGAAGAAATTTTTAAATAATTTTAAGAAATAAATACAGAAAAATTACTTTAATGTTGAATTATTAAATTAAATTTTTTAAATTATTTTTTTTTTGTTTCGGGAAATTTTATAATGCCACCGCATAAAAAATCATTATTAAGTATTAGATTACCTGCAATTAAAAAAAATTCAAAACCAAATCAACTAATGGGATGTGCATCATCACAAGCTGCTGAAATTAAAGCACAACAAAATTCAGAAACGGCACCAAGTGATGCCCCAAAAAATGATAATGATGGTGAAAATAAATCTGAAAAAGAAAATGTCAAAAATAGTGCAGATAATAAAGAAAGTTCGGAAACGAATAAATATCGTAAGTATACGCAAAACAATAATTCAATTGTTCTTCCGAGTTTATAAAGCATACACAAATTGGTACATGCCCAACACTGCCAATTATAACCGTTTACCGAGTAAAGGAATGGTTGCCGAAATTTATCTCGAAAAATTGCTTTAATATTTTTATACTTATACGTAAGAATGATATAAAAAATTAGTCAAGAGTACTTTCTTGAGGGGTTTTTAAAGCTTTGTGAGGCAGATTAGTCTAGTCTGTTATTCTTGAATAAATTTTCAGAAGCAGAACAGTTTAAAACAGAAATTTTTATGAATATGAATCTGCTAAAAAAAGAAACTTTTGTTTTAATTTCGGGAAGAGACAGTGGAGCTGATATGTCGCTCGTTAATAAAATTTATTAATAAATTATTCGTGAAAGTTATAGTCCAGAAAATTAATCTCTACTATAAACAAAATTGCTCATTTTTTTGAAATTCGAACTAAGTTCACAAAAAAATTATATTTTTCATAATTTTGAGCAATATTCTAGTTTGACCTTAATCATAGAATTTTCAAAACAAAAAATTTATAAAATTTTTTTTGTTTTTTTCTAGCTCCACCAGAAGCATTTGAAATTCCATTAAGTGATATAACTGATTTATCTATGGATGATCAAAATTCTAGTGAAAATATAATTAAAAAACATCCACCAAAACGATTACAACGGTTAGTTGAACAATCACAACAACAACAACAAGAACCAACAACAACAATTGAAGATTTAGAAGAAAAATTAGCAAAAGCTGAAATACGTCGTCAAAAATTTTTACAACAAAGAGTTGATAATGTAATATCATTAGCTCAACCAGCAACAGCAACAACAACACAACAACAACAACAATCATCAGCTACAACTATTACAATTGAAAAAAATGAAAAAAATTTAAATAATGATGTTGATGATGATGAAATGTTAACAGTAACAACAACTACAATAACTAATAATAAAAAAACAATTGATGATGATGATGATGATGATGAAAAAAATTTTAATGATAATCATAATGATAATAATATCAATTATACTAAAACCATAACATCTGATCATAATAAATTTGATATTAATGAAACAATTGAATCAAAAAATTTAAATAGTAACAACAGTAATAGTAAAAATCATAACAGTATAAATGACAGTAATAATATCAACAATAATGAAATAAATCATTCTAATTTAAAAAATTATACAAGAGCACCAACACCAGCAGCACCAACAATGAGATCAACAGCAGTGAAAAAAGTTAACATTAATGATAACATTGTTAATAATAAGGATGAAAAATATCGAAGTCCAGGTGATGGTGATGAAAGTAAAGAAAATTTACAAATTTAAATTTTAAAAACAAAAAAAAAAAATTTATATATTGATGGGGTGGGGATTCTTAAAAAGAGTAAGAGACAAAAGCAGAGAGGGAGAGAGAGAGACAGAGAAAGAGAAGCAAACAAAATCAGTAAAGAAAAAAAAAAGATTATTGATGGAAGTTGCTTTGCTATGATAAAGTGAATTTTTTAAAGTTGATAAAGAAAGAGAAAGAATGAAAAAAAAAGAGCGGTTATAAGGTGGATGAAAAAAAAAAAAAATAAAGAAAAATTGCGCAACGTAATTTTTCGGTTCTTCTTACATTTTTTTTTTCTTGTTATGCTTTTTTTTTTTGTTGTTTATCATTTTTTATGCTCTTTTTCCGAAGCAGAGTAGAACACAAAAGAAAAGTTGTTTTCTCTTTTCGTTTTTAAAGATTTTTTCAATTTTTTTTTTTTGCTTTTCGAAAAGTAATAATAAAAACAGTGAACGTGAACGGAATTTTTGACAAAAAAAAAAAGTAAATAAAAAAAAATAACAAATAAATTTTTTTTTCTTGATTTTTTCTTGTTTGCCTTTAAAGTTTTTTTTTTTTGTTTGTGTGTTTTATTTTTGTTTTTCATTTTAACTTAGTGCAAAGCATAAAAGGATATTGTTATGATTAGAAAGACCGTGAATATTGTGTAGATTTTTTTCTTTGTTTTGGTGTGTAAAAAGGATATAAATTATTTGTTTCATTTTCAACAAAAAAAAAATTACATTGTAAAAAAAAAATGTTGTGGTTTGTTTGTGTTTGCAAATAAGCAACGACAACGAACTGAAGATGAACACAAAAAAAAAAAAAAAAGGAAAAACAATATTGAAATAATTATGTTAAATATTAGAACGTTATTGTAATTGCCAATTTTATTTTGAATTTGTTGCATATGCTTTGATTTTTTGTTGTATCTTTAACTTTTGACGACTATTTTTTTTCTAATGGGTTTAATAGAATATTAAGAGAAATATAACATTGGTAATAGAAGTGCAACATGATGAAAATTTGCGATAATTTCGATTAAACTGCTTCAAAATGATGGTATTTTGGAGATGCTGTTTGTGCGAAACTTGAAAATTTCCTTTTAAAATTTTTATAGATTTTATAATTTTACATACAAAAAAAATATCATCAAAGTTGAAATTTTCAGAATTAAAAATTTTTTACAATTTTTGCCATATTTTCCAAAATTATATATGTATAAGATAAAAATTCTTCGTAAAACGCATGGTAATAGTACTTCTATGACAGATTAATTTTGATATTCTTCACTGCAATTAATTTTTTTATTAACCAACCTGGCACATTAATGCACATACGACTTACACAATCATATGTGATTGTGCATTTTTTTTAATTTTACTTTTTAGTGTATAATTTTGTTTTAATTGAAATCGTGATATTTTTCCTTCCCAAAATCAAATTTTTAATATAAATATGAAAAAAACAGACGGGCCACCATTTTAATTGCTTAGATGAAAATAAATCGCCATTTTGTTATTGTATAAAGCAATAAAGAAATTTTACCAAAAAAAAAAAAAAAATAAACTTAGCTCTGAGATCACATTTGAAATTCTCTGAAATTAAATAGCAAAGTACTGTTATTTATTTACCTTTACTGTTATTTTTTTTTTTTCTTTATTTTTTTTTTTTCGGTTACATTTTGTTGGTATTTTTTTTTTATACCCTCTTATTTTTGTTTTCCAATGATGTGTTTTTTTTTTATTCTTCTTTTCTTTCTCTTTCTTTTATATTTTAGATTTTAAAGGATAATAAAAAGGAATTTCACTTCTTTCTCTCAGTTCATATACATTTCGTACACGTATATATAATCTTATAGTATATATGGAAATCTTCACTTGAAAATAAAAAGTCGTATAATTTTTTAAAAGGTCATGGTATAAGCATTAAAATTACAAGTTCAAATGTATGTGTATGTAGTTATAAAATGTAAATAACTTGAAAATAATAATAAAAATAAAAAAAAAAAATAAGAAGATTTTTTTATAATTATGTATAGTACGTGTGTTACATATTCGATTCTTATATATTCTATAAATTCATAATATATGTATGTAATGTATGTGTGAGATTTGTATATCATATAACATTACTTACATTATTAAAATAATTCACTAAAGTTCATCTAAATATTGTAATTTAAAGAATAAAATAGAATTTCGCTTCAATATAATAAGAAAAAATAACAAAAAATTTTTTGTATATCTGGTGTGGTGTGTGTGTGTGCAAAAGTATGTCCTAATAAAATTACATATTAAATTTTTTTTTTTATGAGATCTTTTAAAATTCAATTTTATTATTTAATTTTTAATAAATAAAATATTTTATAATATAAAAAAATGCTATAGCACTAGACTAAATAAATCACATTTTTTCATTTAATATCAAAGCATATTTTTTTTAAAATTACATAATATGTATATGTATATATTATTTTTAAAAATTTAATACAAAATGTTAATATTATTTAAATAATAGCTATATCCAAATTTTGTGCAAATAAATAAATAAAATAATATGAAAATTGTATAATTGAAATGAAAAAAGTTTTTGGAAACTTCAATTCATAAAGAAACTTGAAATTTAACTGATTATATATCGTTAGAAGAAAATTTCGTAGTACAAGAAATAAAATCGGAAGTAGTTCTAATACACAAAAGTTTTAAAAAATTTCACATTTAAATTTTAGTTTGGAAATTGGAATTTCCTATATTGGAAATTTCTATGAAGGAAACCAAAAAAAAAAAAATCAATAAAATTTTTAAATTAATTATAATAGTGCTAGTAATTGAAGTTATTCTAGAGAACAATCAAATTATTTTAGAAAAACGAAAAATTTTAAAGAAAATTTACATTTTCGTTATCAAATTCTAAATGAAAACAACCGTATTGAATATTTGTGGTGTAAACAAAAGAAATTAGTCCCAAAGTAGAAAATCTTGCAAAATTATTTTATTTTAGAGCTGAACCTAAATTAAATTGATTACTAGTTACCGAAGAATGAAAAGGGCAACAAAGCCATCTCAAAAACACTCCAGTAGGTGCTGTGACGACATATCTGCAAGAGGAGTATGAATAGATAATATGTTCATAGTAAAAATCCAAACTAATAGTCTTAAGTCTGGATGACCCATTCTTTACAGCTCTTTTTATTTTTGTGTGCCCCGATCACATTAACTATAAGCTGTATAATCTAAACTTAAAATCATTTATTTAGAATGAGACTAAATTTCACCGCCCCCCCCCCCCTCTACCTCTTGAGGCAATTCGTATTTAAAATACATAGGGTTAATTTTAATTTTAATAAAATTGGTTTTTTTTTTTGTTTCAAAAATTCCTATATAGTGATTCATATACTACGAGTAATAAGGATAAAATTATTATTATTTTTTTTTTAAAATAAATAATAAATTTTTAGTTTTATTTTAGATATTTCTAGCTAAGGATAATTACATAATATGTTTACATTAATAATTTATATTTTTGTATTTTTATTATTATATTTTTATATGTATGTATTTTGTATATATAAAACAAATCGCAAAATGAATCCTTTTCAAAATAATTTTCATATTATTTTACGATTGTTATTTTTCCTTTTTTTGTCTCAGTGAGTTTCACTTAAACAATTTCCTTTCATTCTATATACCCTAAAATTCATTTTACTCAGTTTGTTTTTATTTTCAGTTCAATGTTTCTTTACTCCTATACAATACATACATATGTACATATTTTTGTACCCAATTAAACATTTTACGACTCCTTAATGTGTTCTAATAAATTTTTAAGTGCGGTTACTAAATATCCTTATGAGTTAAATAGCTGAAAATTAATTTATTTTTATTTTACATTAGGGCTAATTTCAAAAAAAATTTTTAGAATGTAAAATGAAACCCAAACTGAAAAAAAAAAATGAAAAAAAAAAATATGATTTTGTCCTTTTTTTTGATTTTTGTTTTTGTAACTAATTTTTTTTTTTCATTTTTCATCACATCTCATTCCATGTATTCCTGAAATACATCCCTGTTATTTTGATATATAAACTATTTATATAAAAAGAGACAAAAAATTTAATTGAAAATATTTTTAATAAGTGATGAAATTTTAAGGATTAACTTAATAAAAGGTGTAAAAAAAAAAACAAAACGTATCCCTTTTTAAAACTATTTTAAAATTCGTTGTAGGTTATCTTGTGGCACAGCAGTTGTAATATTTAAAATTTAAACCCCCCCCCCCCTAACCACTCTTCCCGCCTCACCCATTTCTTAAATTTGGAATCAATATTTCTTGTCATGTAATCTTAATTTTTGACTTGGAATAAAAATAAAATTTTACGGAAACTTGTGAAACAATAAAATTTTTCAATGTTAAGAAATTGAAATTTTTTTTTTCCTATTTTAATTTTCTCATTTTGTTTTTTGATTTTGTTTCTTTTTTTCATCATTTTAATAAAAAATTAAAGTTTGATTCTTCAAAAAATAGAAGGAAGAAACAAGAAAAATTTGATAGTGAAATAAATTTTTAAATGTTTCTGAAACTTTTTTAATTTATTAACAATATAAGTATGTATGTATGTGTATGTAAATGTAAATTACAAAATATGTACACGAAATACGAGTATATAAATTTTATATAGACCTTAAACTGAAAGGAAAATAGAAACTTTTATTTCATCTTTTTAAAAAAGAAAAAAAAAATCTTGTTTTTTTTTTTTTGATTCTTAGAACCCATAAAAAGAATAAAATTTTACTTCTTCACATCTGTTATCTGTTATGAAAACTTTTTAATGTTCTTTTTGTATTTTGTAAATTTATTTATTTTTTTTTTTGTTTTTGATTCTTTGGAAATATCCTTGTTAAATTATTTACATTCACCTTCATCACCGAAAAATTGAAAAAGAACATAAAGAAAAATAATAATAGATCAAAAAATATAATATAAAAAAAAAATATTCGAAGCCAACTAAAAGGTCTTTTAAATTTAAAAATTTTCTAAGATTTTTTATTTATTTACGATTATAGAAAGAGCTTCCGGAAAAGTATTTGTAGAATGAGGTGTAAAAATGCATTAAAGCCTTTATTATGATCGGCGCAGCGAATATGAAAAATTTTGGCGAATTCGCCTAAATTTTAGCTGAATGAGCTGTCAAATATGTTGTATGGAAATTCTGTGTGACAAGCTTGCAGAATGAAACCCGTAGGTTTTTTGATGTCTTTGATCTGGTGAATGAAAGCATTCGCCCATCATAATTTAAAATTTCATTCGATTTGCCTATCGCATTCGATTCACCTCGAGCCGTTCGCTTCGCCTATTATAATACAAGATATTGACTTTTTGATCCGTTCTATAGTAAATAAGAGCCTCAAAAGTGAAACACAGTAAATTTTAAATTTTCTAAGGGATCAATTCCCAAGAAACCCTGCAGAATTTCATTAAAATTCGTTTTTTTTCTTTGGGTTTTTATGCTACTAAAACTATATAAGTAGTTTTTCATAAATTAGCAACATTTAACGCCTATTCTAGAAGTAAATATTGTTCTTATTGTTTCCTTTCCAATACTCGAATAAGTTCGATATTTTATTACTAATTTTTAACATTATAACTGAAAAAACAAAATTACTATATTAGATATGAGAAATTCTATACTCTTAAAAAAAAAAATACATAAAAATATTAAAACAATTTTAAAGTTTATAAAGTTCTTTAACCTTCACGTTCCAGGATATTTAAATACAAAAAAAAAAAAAGAAGAATTCTTAAAATGATAAAAGAAAACACAAAAAGAATAAAAATCAAAAACAGAAAAATAAGAAAATTTTCAAAATTGTCTTCTAGCATTTCAAGCCTAAAATGCACAATAAACAGATTATATATGAAAGTCAAAATTTATAAATGTATATGTATGTACATATGTATGTATAAATAATCTATAAACTGTTTTTAAACTCTCCTGCTCATATTTTTCTTAAATTGTGGAAAACTTTTGAAAACTTGAAAATTTATTGAAATATAATTTGACATTTTTCAAAAAAAAAAAAAAAAAAAATGAAAAACAAAAAATAGAATAAACTCTTAGAGATCAAATCACTTATTAAGGAACACGAAATTTATAATGATTTTATTTAAATTATTAAAGGGAAAAATTTTTTTAAATATTTTCGATTTAAAGTGAATTGAGTGAACGTGTTAAAAATTAATATATGACAAGATTTTTATTCAAATTTAAGAGATTTGTACCACATTAAAGTTTTTATAATATTCTTGTTTGAGTTTTATAAATTTTTTAAAAAATATTCACATATTTGAAAAATTCACAAAACACAGAGTTAATGGAATTTCCTTATCAAATTTGTGATTATCCGAAAACTATTTAATCAAAACTCAAATTAGATTTTCAAAAAAGTATTATACATAAGTTACATATATGGTCGGCTTAGTGCTATTTTGATTCATATGGCATGTTTCTCGATTTTTGATTAAGGACCACTTTCATAGTTTTTCGAAAATGATCTTTCATTATATGTAATCAGTTTGTCGCTAGCTAATTTAGCTTCATAGGTACGCAGATGTCGTTTTGATCCACTTCCAATCTTAATGTGATTTGAAACGAATTTTGGTCTGTATATGCAAAATTGTTAGCGTATGGATCAAATTTTCATATTAATTTTTGCAAAAAAAATTTTGATGCCTGTAGCATACACAGTCATATTTATGGAACGTAGATAGTAAGTACATTTTGTTTTATAATTCTCAATAATAATAAAATAAATTTTAGTATTAATGAATATGAAAGAAAATTTCAATGTTCTTAATTTTTTTGATAAGAATTTCATTTGTCAGACTCAGTTTTTGATATTTTAGCCAATAATAAATTAAATATGAATATTATTGAAATTGCCTAATTGGATGAGGAAATATGTAATAATTTCAAATTTTATCTCCATTCCGATATTGAAATAAAAAAATTGCATAATTACAGGACGAACATTTGAGTACAGTTTACAGAAATTTATATTGGCTATGCATTCTGGTAAATAAGAATAGTTATTTAAATATTGCATATAATCAGGCGAAAATTTTAATAAATTTTTTTAAATTTTTTTTACAAGTTTTAAATACAAATTAATAAAATAATCAATGATTTTAAAATATTAAATTTTTTAATTAAAAACAAATCAAAAAATTATTAATTAATTGAAAAAATTCAATTTTCATGATTTAAAATTTTTATAATGTTGAAAATTTCAAAATTAAGAATAATTTGTAGAAAGCACAAAATGGTTTGTAATTCTTCAAATTCTGCGATTAAGTAACATTATAGTAACAAAAACAAATCATTCAATTTAAATCATAGATTTTTAGAAGATTTCAGACTATAAAAATTTCTAAAATTATTTTCTAAGATTCTTTTAAGTGTTTTAGTTAAAGTTATACTCAATCGAGGAGCAAAATATCATTAAAAATTGTCTTGAATAATTATTATTAAAACCATTATCAACGATAATCCAATATTAAATTTAAATATTTTTCATTTTTTTGGCTTTCAAGATTTTCTTCTATATTCTTTAGGAAATTAATTTCCTATCAAAATTGAAAATATACTTCAAATCACAATAATTACAAATTAATTCTTGAATAATAATAAAAGCAAAAAAAAAAAGGAACTTAATTTAGATAATATTTTTATTATAAAGAAAAAATAATCCTTAATTCTTATTTTTTTTATGTTTATTCAATATGGAAAAAATTCATACACAGAGTGATTAAAAGAATTAAAATTTTTAATAATGTAGGCATATTACGTAAGAACAACACATACAAATGTAAAACTATTTATTCTGCATCTACTTAAACTTTATTCTTCAATGTTTTGAAAACTTTATAAGAATTCATCTCAGAAACCTAGTATTGGGTTATTTACTCGAGTAAATTGTACTAGATTAAGCAAAATATAATATCATTTTATGCCGAATTCTAAAACTTAGATATTCTAAAACTTGACATATAGTGGTAACATAATTGACCATGTTAAAATTAATTATATTAGATCAGAGTTACTATACCTATTGGCACTTTACACTACACTGTTGTATTAATTAATGAAAAAGAAGAAGAAGAAGCATATAAGCTTTTGTAAATAAAAGTAAGCATAGGTAGCGGTATTAGTAGGAATGCTACGAGAATCTGATTTTACAATATTATTTTAGATATAATAATGGCCGCTACGGCCATATGTTTCCTCTTGCCTAGAAAGTTTTGTCCTGTCACCTTTTTTTTTTAAACATTTTGTGCGTCAAACTTTTTTTTGTCTATAAAAAAGAAGCTTTGGAATTTTTTTTCCAAAGATTTTTTAATGCTTCTTTAAAACGATATTATAACAAAAATTCACTTAGCATAATTTTTAAAAAAAACTCAATGCAAATCTGAAATTTATTATTCTAAATTTAACATTCCAACTCTGCACATGCCTCTTTCATATTAGCACTTTTTCTCCCTCTCTCGTCCTCTCTTTTAATTAATTATTGAGAAGATATTTTTAAAAATAAAGTTTTCTAAACTTTAAACAAGTGGATCAGTGTAAACTGTAGGAGGTATCAAACACACAATATATGTATAGTGTTACGCAACTTGGATTTCTAAAATTATAAATTTGAAAATTTGTTACAGGTACTAAACCCTTAATTCCTATAAATAAATGCGTATTCAAAAGTATTATTAAATATTTCCTCATTCTATTTAGGTAATTATTTAGATCCTTTAAAATTTTTAAAAAATTATAAGAACCTACAATATAACCCTATAAATCTAAAACGGGGGCGAGGGAACTCTCCCAGGAATAGGTGATGCGTAATTATAGAGCCAGTGGACCAGAGCCTCTCCCTATTCAAGACCATTGTGCGTTATGAAGAATAACATCCTTCTAGAGGTGCCCCTGCTAACGCTGAACACAATGGATCTAGACCAGAAAAGGTCGACAAAAAATCCCACTCAACCAGGCCAGCAACCTATTGTAGTGGAAAATACATTATGCTCACAGAACCACGCAAAGCCTCGGATACCCAACTGATAATTTGATAACGAACCAGAACCGAAAAAGGACAATGAGATTAAAACGAAAAGGAATAATTAGATTGGCAACTTGGAATATTAAATCTTGGAACACAAAAAATCAAGAAATAATAATGGAAATGAAAGAAAAGAAAATCGATATATGCTGCATTTCAGAAACGAAAAGAAAAGGAAAAGGAAATATAAATGTTGATGAATACTTAATGATATATAGCGGAGTAGAAAAAAATATACGAGCACAAGCTGGGGTTGGAATACTGCTTCACAATAAATTTGTTGATAACATCATTGACATCGAATACCTTAACGAGAATTTATTACACATGAAGCTTAAAATCGAGAAAAAAGTATACAATATCGTTAGTATCTATGCGCCTGACATGTCTAAACCCAGAGAAGACCGAGCCGAATTTTACGAAAAACTTCAAAATCTGACTAGTGCAATACCTTCGAGTGAGCATATTATTTTAATGGGGGATTTCAATGCACGTGTAGGAAACATCCCCTTATCTGGTGTAAAACAAAGATTTAACGAAAGCACACTGAATGAAAATGGCGACCTTTTAACAAACTTCTGTGCTCATAATAGTCTTCGGTTAAACAACACGTTCTTTGATCATGATTTTAGGTATAAGTACACATTCGAAAACTACCAGGGGAACCGTTCCATGATCGATTATATAATTACGAGCAGACACTTCAAGCCCGCAGAAATTTTAGATGTTCGGACTCTAAACTCAGCGAATATTGGCAGTGACCATGCACTAGTTCTCGGTAAAATTCGATTGAAGTGCAATCTGTGTCCTAACAATAGCCATGACACAATTGAAAAGTTTAACGTCGAATCATTCCAGAATGAAAGTACTAAATACCTTTACCAACGAAGACTCAATGATAAAACACACGATAACCCAATAGTTGAAACAGATAATCCAGATCAAGCGTGGGAAAGACTGAAAAATAACATAATGAGTGCAGCAGGTGAAGCGCTAGGTAGAAGAACTGTTAGAGCAAGAAAAACAACTAACTATAAAACCCCATGGTTCACAGAAGAGGTCAAACGAATTGCTAAAGAGAAGAAGCAATCGTATCTGCGTTATAAAACCACCAGAACGCTAGAAGATAAGCAGTCTTACATTCGTATCAGAAATGAGGCAAACAGAAAAATAAGAGAAATCAAAGAGTCGTACTGGGAAAGATTCACTAAAGATATGGAAAACGACATGTACGGAGCTCAGAAAAGAGTGTGGAAAATGTTGCGCAATAGAAAATCTGAAGTAAGCGAAACAGTCAAAATAAACCCCATTAGCAATAGAAGATGGATGAATTTCTTTCAGATATTGTATGAGCAAGACACTTCAGAAGAATCATCAAGCGAGCAGTTTACCACGAACAATATAGAGCGCGTTACAGTAGAATATCATAATTTAGATAATGCAATAACTAAACTGAAGAATAGAAAAGCTCCTGGCAACGACCGCATTACTAACGAAATGCTGAAGTATGGTGGTGAGTCTCTGCAAACCGAACTAGTAAAGCTGTTCCAAATTATCTTTACAACTAATAAGGTACCCGTTGAATGGAAGGGAAGCGTAACCATACCGATTTTTAAAAAGGGTAACAAGAACGACCCTAAAAATTATCGTGGTATAACACTTTTGTCTTCCTCACAGAAGCTCCTGTCAAAAGTAATTATAGACAAAATGGCCTCATACGTCACAACTCGAGAAGAACAACAGGGCTTTAGAGCCAACAGATCGACAACGGACGCCATTTTTATAGTTCGACAAATAGCAGAAAAATCTATCGAATTTAACGTCCCGGCTTTCATGTGCTTCGTAGATCTTGTCAAGGCTTTCGATCGAGTAAGATTGCAAGACGTACTAAACATCCTTCATGAAAAAAATGTGCCTTTAGATGTAATAGAAGTTGTTAAAGATCTAAATACTGAATGTAAAACTAGAATACAGGTTGATGGAAAATTGGGAGACGAAATCAACTGCAAGACAGGTATCCGTCAAGGAGATTCACTAAGCCCTATATTATTTAATCTCGTTATGGATAAAATAATCGAAGAGGTGGACAACCTAACGGGCTATCAAATGGGTGATAATAATATATCAATTGTGTGCTATGCAGATGATGCAATCCTGATCGCCAAAACAGAAAATGATCTACAAAGGCTTCTTCATAAATTCGTCGTTACTGCAAAAAAGTACAATATGGAGGTCTCGATAGAAAAAACAAAATCTTTAGTTATTTCCAAGGAACCTATTAGATGTAAACTCGAAATAGAAACAAAAATGATTGAACAAGTAATGAAGTTTAAATATCTGGGGGTCGAAATAACAAGTGAACGCAACACGGTAAGAGAAGTAAGAGAAAGCAGTATGAGAGGAGCACGTGTATCAGGTTTCTTGGCCGATACTGTATGGAGAAATAAATATTTGAGCGTCAAAAGCAAAACAAAGATATATAAGACGGTTGTCAGACCTATACTTACGTATGCATCTGAAACTAGAGCTGAAACGAGTACAACAAAACAGCTACTACGTACGGCGGAGATGAATACTCTAAGAGCAATTGTAGGAAAGACCAGACTAGATCGTGTAAGAAATACTGAGGTTCGTACACAGTGCGACATTACCGACATTGCGAAATTCATAAAAAGCAGAAGAAAAGCCTGGGATAATCATGTATCTAGAGCCAGTCAAAACCAACTTATTAAAATAGCCAGGGATAATAAACCATTTGGAAGACGTCTACCAGGCAGACCGCCGAAACGATGGGCTCAAAGCTGGATATCTACATCAACGGAACTTTAGGAAATTGCATCTTTCATTTCAATCTATTATTTCACTATCAAACAAATAACTATACACTTAATTAACTTAACCATTAACATAACGTTTTAACTACAAACTATTCATTTTTATAACTTCCATAATTTTTTTAAAAAAACTGTAATTGAACGACTAGCGTGTAGAAAAACAAGCAACTATGCTTATAATAAAGAAAAAGAAGAAGAAGAAATCTAAAACCTCAAAAATTAAAATATTTTGTAATGAACTTTTCTCCACCCTGAAAATCAAATCACGCTGTATTCAACACTCATGTAGAATGTACAGAAATTCTTATTATATTTTCTATTTTTCCTTTCTCTGCATAATATAGAAGCATAAACAGCCAAAATATGGAAACCTAAAAAGAAAAAAATGAAAAAAACAGAAATTCCTATTATCACCAAAAAAAAATCATCGGAATTATCAATAATAATAATAATCATTAAAATCATCAATATCAATATTATCTGTATAAAATCACATCATGCGGTGATTGAAATAACGAGAAATACAAGGGAAAAAGGAATCAGAAAAAATAAGTAAGAAAGAAAAAAAAATTCACAGAAAAAAAAAAGGATTCAAATTGAGAGTCACTTCTTAATGGGTTAATTTTAAAGATATTTTTTTTTTTTCTTAGATCTAATAACAAAAACAAATTTTAAGGGACATTCTTTTTTACTTTAAACTTCTATTGAAATTTTCTTTTTTGTGTTTTGTTTTTCCATTTTACTTATAGAGTAATTCTAAAAACAATTATTATAAATGAACCATTAGGAGCAAAGTATTATGATATTTAATTAACAAGAACCAATGAAGAGAGACCAACCATATTTACCCCACTTCATTACAATCTAAATTTTGCTTGCTTTCCTTTTTGTTTTGGATTATATGAGTGAAAGGGCAATAGGATGAAAGTATATCCCAAAAAAAATATTTTATAAATTTCTTCGTACATGCCTACTTCTTTTGGGTTAATTGAGAAATGTCTTTGTATGCTTGTTTGTGCATACAAATTATTTTCATTTAAAATTTCAAATCGGTTAATTCAATTTAAAAGTGATTAACTAAAAAAAAAAATTAAGAATATTTTACCCATTTTTTGTTTTATTATGAAAAAAAATTAAAAGAAGAAGAAAAGAAAACTTTTTTATGTAATCTCATGCAACCTACACTTTTGCCTAAAAGGCAACTTACTAAAATATTCCATTTTCTCATAATTTCTCCTTGTTTGTACTTCTCTTCAGCGGTGTCGAACATACTACTATCGTAATATTGTGCTACCATTTTGCCAAGTATACTATACTGTACTACTCTAACTCATATTGTACTACTATTTTTACCGACCGTATTGTGTATACAATAGGTATAGGTTATGTGATGGTAACAAATTTCGCATATCAAGTTTTCGGTTTAAACGCACGTCTCCGTGGTAGGGAAACGTAAACAAAGTTGGTCTGTCGGTCTGTCTGTCTGTTTGTCTCTCTGCGTGTGGCCGCGTGTATTTCAAGTTCGACTGAACCGATTTTCATGAAATTGAAATTTTATGCGAGTTTGTTTTTTCTTTTGCACGGACGCGCAAATTTTTGCCCATATAAAGAGATATATATTTTTGAAGCCCATATAAAGCCCCTTCTGTAAAATTTTCATTTAACTAGACAATACATATTGCGGTTTGTTATGTGCTGGCCAAATTAGATTTTTTATACCCGTACGAACGTATGTTCGAAGGGTATACTAAATTTGCCTTACCGTTTGTAACGCTAAGAAATAACGGTGTTAGATATAGACTCAAGTGTATGTTTTTGATCAGCGTCAAATTCTGAGTTGATTTAGCTTTGTCTGTCCGTCCGTCTGTCCGTCCGTCCGTCCGAACGATAACTCAAAAACTAATTGAGCTAAGTTCACCTAATTTTCACAAATGATTTATTGTAGTAAGTGCCAGAACCCTATTTAAATTGGACATGATCGGGGTACCGGTTCGGGTAGCTGCCATATAACTTCAAAATTTATTTGGCTATATCTCAGAAACTATAAAAGTTGTGGTATTGAAATTTCACACAAACGAATATATTAGCAGGGCCGATGGGCTTGATAAAATTCGCTAAAATTTCTTGGCTCTTTCTGGTAGCTGCCATACAACTTCAATAGTAGTTTGGCACAACCAGTATTTTGAAAAACACATAGTACTGAAATTTTGCATAAATTGATATGATAATACAGCAACTTAAAATCATAGTCTTCCCCATAGTTAGTTTCACATAGTTAGGCACATTAGTTATTCGCACATAGGATAACAAATTCGTACGGGTATCACAGAGTTGACAAGGTCAACTCTATTTTTTTTCTCGTTTCTAATTAAAAAAATCAACAAAAATTAATATTAGAGAAATTGAAATAAAACCAAAGAAGCAAGAACGTATAAGGAAAAATCCTTGAAAATTTTTTTTTTGTTATTCTTTTCGTTATTGATTATATTTTAATATCATTGAAAATAATAATATCAAATATCTTAATGAATTGAAAAATTCATTATAAATTTTTTTTTTTTGAAAAAACACTAAGAAACAAAAAAAAATTGAACAAATTTTCTCTACACTTTTCCATTTTTATTTTTTTATTTTCTAATTTTAATAAAATTACTGGGGAACAAAAAAAAAATACGGAAAATTTACTTCCTAATAACGCTTTGGGCACGGAAAAATTATATTGTAGAAGCAAGAAAGAAGAAGAATAAAATTGATAAAATATGGATTTTTATTTTATTTCCGATTTTATAGATTAGGATTTTTTTTTTTTAATAAAGATGAGCAAAATATTTTTATATTATGTCATCTTGCATGTAAAAAACTCATAAAATCGTAAAAAAATAAAAATTAAAACCTAACCCAGTTAAATGAAAAAAAAAAATCCTTTTGAATAATGGCAAATTACGGAACTCATATTGTGTTTTTTTTTCCAAAGAATTTAATAAAATATTTTTAATTAAAGTTATACACTCTAATATGCAAATTAAATTACTAATATAATTTAAAAAATATACAGAACAAAAACACCTTGTATAGGATAAACACTATACAAGGTGTCTGAGACTGGATTGTACTCCCGAAGTAAGGTGATAGAATGCGTCCAGACGAACAAAAAAAAACTCTTAGTGAAATTTTACTTTTTGAACGTTTTCCTTCTTGAATTATGAGACCATAAATTTGGAATTTTTGAGAAACGTCTAATTTTTAAAATTTTTACTAATAACACCGGAAATTTGAAAGAACACGTAAACCTAGCAAAACGTCATGAAATTCCTCTTCTAGCTAGCTTATCATTGGTTTTAAAAACTTTTTTCAGTTTTAGAGATATTTGAGTACAAAATTAAATTGTCATTAAAACTCATAACACTTACAGTTTGCAGACCTAACCTTTTTTTTTATTACAGTTAGTGAAGTTTTGCATTCTGATCTTTATTTTGAGAAAAAAATAATGTTGCAAAAATCTCGGGTATAATATATGTTTATATTAAGTGAAATCCTAAGATCAGATCTCTAACAAACTGACACACAAAGTATTTTTAGAACAAAAATAAAGTGTTTTAAGATTTGTTAACCGAAATTGTGCATTATTAACATGGAACTTTTATGGCACAAACTGAAAGGCATTTGTCTCACATTTATTACATTATTATTTTCGTATATTCAAGAATTTCAGGAATATCGTGCCAAAGATCAAAAATTTAAGATCAATAAATGTATGTACGTATTTTCACTCATACTCGTATTGAGAGAAAATATAATAGAAAGATTTTGTAGTATATGGAACTAGTTGCAAAAGCAACTTCCGTAAACAAGAAAACGAATATTCTCGCTTCTAGGAACAATATACGAATAAAATAATTGTATTGAATTTTATTTTCATAGAAAAAAACAGATTTAAAATTTTCCTCGTTTTTCACAATTCTTTCTCAGCAATATTTAATTTAGTGTAAAATAAAAATTTCCTTTTTTTTTTATTTATTTATACAAAGAGTAGAACTTTTATTATCAGTAAAAAAAGATAATTACAATTTTAATATTTAATGAAACAGAAAATATTGTTTTTTTTTTTCCTTCTCTCGAATATTGCCCATATGAATGAATATTTTATGAATATTACACAATTTTCATATATAAAAAATATTTACTTTAATATTTTATATTTGTAATTTAGTAAAATGGACATGATAATAATTACATTACTTATATATACGCAAATATATACATGTGTAATATCATAAACTCCTATAATGTTTTAAATAATGTAAAAATGTGTGTGGTATTCCGGAGTCTTATATAAAGATATCTGTGATAATATGACAAAATGTAATTAACAATAGTACGAGTGCGAGCATGAGAATTATTTTTCTCTCTCAATAATAATTTGTATTTATTATAAAAAAAAAAAAATTATTAATAGCATTTTTAATGACAATAGCAGAATTTTTTAAACACAAAAAAAAAAATTATAAATAAAAATAGTTTGCTTTTCAGTACTAAATCCTTAACACACTACCTTAATTTTATGCTTATGTTCTTAAGGAAAATAATCTATGGTTTCATTGAGCTCAAAATTTTTATGAGTTACTTGGAATTGAGATTATTTGTCATTGTCAACTGTACAAGAACCGTCTGTAGGAGTTCTAAGACTTCAGGGAGCTTCCGAGCAATTACTACCGGAAATGTTACAGAAGGGTCATGGAGAATATCTAAGACACGTACCTTCTTTTTTAATGTGGAATATTGAAGAACAGTTGAATGGAGATTTTGAGAGGCACTTTTTATTATTTGATTAATTTATTGATTAGAGGCTGGTTAATGCTCCTTCTTACTGGTCTAGTACTGGTATAAGAGCGTAGGTGGCCTGCCCGAACTCTTTTTTCTAACTATAAGTTAGACTAAACCCATATATATTTTATTAATCTAGCTGAAACATGTAATAAATTGTCATCGTGATTTCTTTAATATTTTATATGTAAATATAAAATGCACGTACAGACTTACAGCTCATCAACAAAATTTTTATTTGTTAAATTAATCATTTTATTTTATTTATTTAAATGGTTAAAACCATTTTAAATTTTTCTATAATAATATTATTGTTGTAATCCAAAAATTCTAATTGAACTTTTTTTTTTTTTTTTAATTAAAATTTTTATAAATTTCCTCTTAAACCATTATTATTAAATTGTTGCTTTTTTATACACATATACATATACATATGTGCTTGAATATTACGTGTAATAATAGTTATTTTTATTTTATTACATATTAAGGCAAAAATCATAAAATAAGAACAATATAAATAAAAAACCAAAATTTCCATAATTGAAGTGTTTCCGGTGTTTGGTATTCGAACGCGATTTGCAAATTTTATTAAATGAAAGCTATATATATACATACACTATAATGATTTACAAACAATAATAATTATTAATTCTTTTGTATACCTTAATACTCGTAATAATAATTATAGAACGCATTTTTTAAAATTTAATTATAAATTCAAAAATAATTAAAATAAAAACCAATCAGAATTTAAAATAATCACAAAATAAAATAAAAAATTAAACACAAGTAAAATTTTTTTCCATCCATCTTCCTCTTTGCACTCTTCTTACAAATCTCTTTGCACTCTTCTTACAACTTAGACAGTATCTTCTACTGTCTAAGTTCTCTTAGTTCTGACTTAAATGACAAACATACCATACAATATACCTAACGACATACTCACATACATGTAGTAGAACCATAATCGGAACAAAACAAATAACTTTGTGACGGCATTTTCTTTCTTTTTTTTTGTTATTCTCTTATTTCTTTTTTTTATTTTTATTTTCAATTAGATCGTGATTAAAAATTTAATTAACACGTATGTATGTATGTAGGTATGTATAAAATTGTAATTTATACATATTTTTTATATATTTTTTTTTTTTGCTGAAATTTTATTATATAAAAGGAAAACAAAAAACAAAAGAAAAATAAAAATATTTTAAAGGTATTTTAAAGGTATAAAAAACGTGAAATATCAAAAATTTATAATTAATAAGAAAAAAAAAAAAAGTAAAAAAAAAATTTGTATAAAATTCAATTAAAAAAAAAAAATGAAGTGCGCGATTTCACGCGAATCTTTCAAAATAACTTTCTTGATCAATAATTGTTCAAAAATCATTGTTGTTTAGAATTCAGAATTCAGTTCAATGTCTAAAAAAAAAAAAACAGAAACAAAAATATTCAAGAATTTTTCTGAACATTTCATTTAGTGTATATCACACACAAACACAATATTTTTGATTAAGATCTTTTAGTGATAAATGCCAACCATTTTTTTTTCTTTTAATGTAAAAGATTGAACAGGTTGAAGAAATTTCAATGTACCACAATTTGATCAATGATGCAGTAGTTATGGGACCGGGTCCTTTAACCAAAGTGGCTCGCAATCAAATCCCGACTGGGCTGCTATAAAAATTAGTTTCCATATATCCATGATATTCGATATATTATGGTATAAGTATATGGAATATTAATAACCTTAAACATTTAAACTACGACAGACTAAACAAGTGCCTATATAGTAACATCTAATGTAACTTAATGAAACTAAGGCATAGATGACTCATATGATGTTACGCAAAAGCCATTCTTAGTATTGAAAAAAAAAAATTGTCACCATTAGCATTTATTCAATATTTGAGTTATTTTGATATATTCTGCGGGCATTATACTTTAATATAATGTGTCAAATATATTAGTTTTGATTAAATATGGTATCAAACCAAAACTCGTACCAATATATATTATAAATCATATATCAAATCAACTCATATACATATGTATATAAAATTACTCATATAAAAGCTCGGGAAAAATCCATATATTCTTAAAATTAAAATTTTCCAGTATGATTCATTGAGAGAATTAAATATATAGGATACAAATGGTGTTAAACGTTTTTCATTTTAATTTTACAATATGGTGTTTTCAAACCAATTCCATAATATACTCGTAAGTAACTTGAGCATAATAAAAATTTTGATATTATATAATTTTAATTACAACGTGTAAATATCATTGAATATTAATTATAAAACTAAACATAAAATAAAAATATATATATGAGTTTATATAGGATTTTACTGAATTTTCGAAAATTTTCATTTAATGATACATTACATCGTTCCCACTTTGTATTTTTCGTATTATAATATCATAAAATACAAGCATAAAAATAATATGTAATGAACGCAATCACACAAACACAAATATATTACATACCAATATTTTAAGAACAATAATAATTATAATTAACAAAATCTATTCATATTCTTATATAATATGTTATTAAACACCTATGTTTGTATATAATGTGTATATAGAATGTTCGAAATTGGTAATCAACACAGAATGAAAAATGTGAAAAAATTACCATTTTTGGTACAGAAATCAAATGTAAAACATAAAAAATTAATAAACGAAAAGAAACAATAAGAATAAAATGAGAAAAGAACTCCTCCTTGAGAGACAAGCCAAGTAGCAGCAACAACAGTAAAATCAACAGCATGTCATGCTAAATATTAAAACAAGTGTTAAAAGTTATGATGCTTTGTTTTGGTTTTTTTTTTATTTTATTGAAAAAAAAATTTTCAAAAATTATAATTAAAATCAGTGAGCGATTCAAGAGCAAAAACGCATTTAAAAAACTGTGAAAATATTTTTTATAAATGTTATTTTTTTTTTTTAATTATGATTTATGGAATTTCAATCGTCATTTATGATGAAAGAATTCGCGAATATGAAAAACGATGAAATATTTTTCTCTTAAATATTCTGTTTTTTTTTTTTTATTTTATTTTTTCCTTGTCTTTTATTTTGAAAAGGTTATAAAATTTAACCCAGCACTTTAATTTTTTTTTTTTTTGTTTTATTAATTTTGCAAGAATTTTGTACAAGAATAAGTTTAAAATTTTTGAAAAGATTGGAAAATCAAAATGTGATTTACAATTTTAAAAATTCTTTTTATTTCAATATTTGCTATTACAAGTATTAAAAAAAATTTGATGTTGTCAGCACATAACCGACCGCATTGTGTATTGTCTAGTTAAGTGAAAATGTTACAGAATATTATAAGAATGTCTGCTAAATACTTCTTTCCAATTTTTAGAACATTAGTAAGCTTTAGTTCTTAGAAAATTTTGCTCTTAGTATAATTTTGCTTTGTGCTACCCGAATTCCCTGAAATGCTCGCCAATTAGTTTGGGTAACAACCAGAACTCAAATATCAAATTTCAAGAAATTCCATCAATTTGTTCTGTGGATATGGTGGAAAATGTAAAATCGGCCCGCAAATCAGTTCTCGAGCCCCAATCTTTCCAAGAAATTTAAATGTTCATTGTTTTAATACGAAGAATTTAAATATTAAATTTCAATGAAATCGGTTGATTATTTCTATTTATATACACAAAAATGTATATTTGGCCCGTAGTAAACGCTCAGTTGCTGAAGCCCGATTTTTTCCAAAAGTAAGGAGGTTTCGCGGACGGTCGAACGAAGCTTATATATGAAATTTCAAGCAAATCGGTTGAATATGTTCTTTAAAATGGTCAAAAATGTAAAACAGGCCCGCTAAAAGGTGCAGTTCCCGAGGCCTGATATATCCCAAAAGTTGATCGAATAAAAAACTTACATATAAAATTTTATCAAAATCGGTTCAGTCGACACGCGTGCACACACAGACTGACAGACCGACAGGTTGCTAAAAATAGTTTATTTACACTTCCCTACTATGGAGAATTGCATTTCCATCGAAAACTCGATATGCAAAATTTGTTGCCATCACATAACCTACCTATTGTAAAAAATATTTTTGCTACAGACTATTATCATATATTGGCAGAATCTGTGGACTCCCAGTGATCACAAAAAACACGTAAAATCGCTCTATCTCTTCTAGTTTAGCCAGAAAACGCGTTTAAAGTTTTGAAAAATTTTTTTTTTAAATATCTCCAAAAATATTTTTGCTACAGCCTATTATCATATATTGGCAGAATCTGTGGACTCCCAGTGATCACAAAAAACACGTAAAATCGCTCTGTCTCTTCTAGTTTAGCCAGAAAACGCGTTTAAAGTTTTGCAAAAGATGTTTTTAAATATCTCAAAAAATATTTTTGCTACAGACTATTATCATATATTGGCAGAATCTGTGGACTCCCAGTGATCACAAAAAACACGTAAAATCGCTCTATCTCTTCTAGTTTAGCCAGAAAACGCGTTTAAAGTTTTGCAAAATATTTTTTTAAATATCTCCAAAAATATTTTTGCTACAGCCTATTATCATATATTGGCAGAATCTGTGGACTCCCAGTGATCACAAAAAACACGTAAAATCGCTCTATCTCTTCTAGTTTAGCCAGAAAACGCGTTTAAAGTTTTGCAAAAGATGTTTTTAAATATCTCAAAAAATATTTTTGCTACAGACTATTATCATATATTGGCAGAATCTGTGGACTCCCAGTGATCACAAAAAACACGTAAAATCGCTCTATCTCTTCTAGTTTAGCCAGAAAACGCGTTTAAAGTTTTGCAAAAGATGTTTTTAAATATCTCAAAAAATATTTTTGCTACAGACTATTATCATATATTGGCAGAATCTGTGGACTCCCAGTGATCACAAAAAACACGTAAAATCGCTCTATCTCTTCTAGTTTAGCCAGAAAACGCGTTTAAAGTTTTGCAAAATATTTTTTTAAATATCTCCAAAAATATTTTTGCTACAGCCTATTATTATATATTGGCAGAATCTGTGGACTCCCAGTGATCACAAAAAACACGTAAAATCGCTCTATCTCTTCTAGTTTAGCCAGAAAACGCGTTTAAAGTTTTGCAAAAGATGTTTTTAAATATCTCAAAAAATATTTTTGCTACAGCCTGTTATCATATATTGGCAGAATCTGTGGACTCCCAGTGATCACAAAAAACACGTAAAATCGCTCTATCTCTTCTAGTTTAGCCAGAAAACGCGTTTAAAGTTTTGCAAGAGATGTTTTTAAATATCTCAAAAAATATTTTTGCTACAGACTATTATCATATATTGGCAGAATCTGTGGACTCAAAGTGATCACAAAAAACACGTAAAATCGCTCTATCTCTTCTAGTTTAGCCAGAAAACGCGTTTAAAGTTTTGCAAAAGATTTTTTTAAATATCTCAAAAAATATTTGTGCTACAGCCTGTTATCATATATTGGCAGAATCTGTGGACTCCCAGTGATCACAAAAAACACGTAAAATCGCTCTATCTCTTCTAGTTTAGCCAGAAAACGCGTTTAAAGTTTTGCAAAATATTTTTTTAAATATCTCCAAAAATATTTTTGCTACAGCCTGTTATCATATATTGGCAGAATCTGTGGACTCCCAGTGATCACAAAAAACACGTAAAATCGCTCTATCTCTTCTAGTTTAGCCAGAAAAAGCGTTTAAAGTTTTGCAAAAGATGTTTTTAAATATCTCAAAAAATATTTTTGCTACAGACTATTATCATATATTGGCAGAATCTGTGGACTCCCAGTGATCACAAAAAACACGTAAAATCGCTCTGTCTCTTCTAGTTTAGCCAGAAAACGCGTTTAAAGTTTTGCAAAATATTTTTTTAAATATCTCCAAAAATATTTTTGCTACAGCCTATTATCATATATTGGCAGAATCTGTGGACTCCCAGTGATCACAAAAAACACATAAAATCGCTCTGTCTCTTCTAGTTTAGCCAGAAAACGCGTTTAAAGTTTTGCAAAAGATTTTTTCAAATATCTCCAAAAATATTTTTGCTACAGCCTATTATCATATATTGGCAGAATCTGTGGACTCCCAGTGATCAAGAAAAACACGTAAAATCGCTCTATCTCTTCTAGTTTAGCCAGAAAACGCGTTTAAAGTTTTGCAAAATATTTTTTTAAATATCTCCAAAAATATTTTTGCTACAGCCTATTATCATATATTGGCAGAATCTGTGGACTCCCAGTGATCACAAAAAACACGTAAAATCGCTCTATCTCTTCTAGTTTAGCCAGAAAACGCGTTTAAAGTTTTGCAAAAGATTTTTTTAAATATCTCCAAAAATATTTTTGCTACAGCCTATTATCATATATTGGCAGAATCTGTGGACTCCCAGTGATCATAAAAAACACGTAAAATCGCTCTATCTCTTCTAGTTTAGCCAGAAAACGCGTTTAAAGTTTTGCAAAATATTTTTTTAAATATCTCCAAAAATATTTTTGCTACAGCCTATTATCATATATTGGCAGAATCTGTGGACTCCCAGTGATCACAAAAAACACGTAAAATCGCTCTATCTCTTCTAGTTTAGCCAGAAAACGCGTTTAAAGTTTTGCAAAATATTTTTTTAAATATCTCCAAAAATATTTTTGCTACAGCCTATTATCATATATTGGCAGAATCTGTGGACTCCCAGTGATCAAGAAAAACACGTAAAATCGCTCTATCTCTTCTAGTTTAGCCAGAAAACGCGTTTAAAGTTTTGCAAAATATTTTTTTAAATATCTCCAAAAATATTTTTGCTACAGCCTATTATCATATATTGGCAGAATCTGTGGACTCCCAGTGATCACAAAAAACACGTAAAATCGCTCTATCTCTTCTAGTTTAGCCAGAAAACGCGTTTAAAGTTTTGCAAAAGATTTTTTTAAATATCTCCAAAAATATTTTTGCTACAGCCTGTTATCATATATTGGCAGAATCTGTGGACTCCCAGTGATCACAAAAAACACGTAAAATCGCTCTGTCTCTTCTAGTTTAGCCAGAAAACGCGTTTAAAGTTTTGCAAAAGATTTTTTTAAATATCTCCAAAAATATTTTTGCTACAGCCTGTTATCATATATTGGCAGAATCTGTGGACTCCCAGTGATAACAAAAAACACGTAAAATCGCTCTATCTCTTCTAGTTTAGCCAGAAAACGCGTTTAAAGTTTTGCAAAAGATATTTTTAAATATCTCAAAAAATATTTTGCTACAGACTATTATCATATATTGGCAGAATCTGTGGACTCCCAGTGATCACAAAAAACACGTAAAATCGCTCTGTCTCTTCTAGTTTAGCCAGAAAACGCGTTTAAAGTTTTGCAAAAGATTTTTTTAAATATCTCCAAAAATATTTTTGCTACAGCCTGTTATCATATATTGGCAGAATCTGTGGACTCCCAGTGATCACAAAAAACACGTAAAATCGCTCTATCTCTTCTAGTTTAGCCAGAAAACGCGTTTAAAGTTTTGCAAAAGATGTTTTTAAATATCTCAAAAAATATTATTGCTACAGACTATTATCATATATTGGCAGAATCTGTGGACTCCCAGTGATCACAAAAAACACGTAAAATCGCTCTGTCTCTTCTAGTTTAGCCAGAAAACGCGTTTAAAGTTTTGCAAAAGATTTTTTTAAATATCTCCAAAAATATTTTTGCTACAGCCTATTATCATATATTGGCAGAATCTGTGGACTCCCAGTGATCAAGAAAAACACGTAAAATCGCTCTATCTCTTCTAGTTTAGCCAGAAAACGCGTTTAAAGTTTTGCAAAATATTTTTTTAAATATCTCCAAAAATATTTTTGCTACAGCCTATTATCGCATATAAGCAGAATCTGTGGACTCCCAGTGATCACAAAAAACACGTAAAATCGCTCTATCTCTTCTAGTTTAGCCAGAAAACGCGTTTAAAGTTTTGCAAAAGATTTTTTTAAATATCTCCAAAAATATTTTTGCTACAGCCTATTATCATATATTGGCAGAATCTGTGGACTCCCAGTGATCACAAAAAACACGTAAAATCGCTCTATCTCTTCTAGTTTAGCCAGACAACGCGTTTAAAGTTTTGCAAAATATTTTTTTAAATATCTCCAAAAATATTTTTGCTACAGCCTATTATCATATATTGGCAGAATCTGTGGACTCCCAGTGATCACAAAAAACACGTAAAATCGCTCTATCTCTTCTAGTTTAGCCAGAAAACGCGTTTAAAGTTTTGCAAAAGATTTTTTTAAATATCTCCAAAAATATTTTTGCTACAGCCTATTATCATATATTGGCAGAATCTGTGGACTCCCAGTGATCACAAAAAACACGTAAAATCGCTCTATCTCTTCTAGTTTAGCCAGAAAACGCGTTTAAAGTTTTGCAAAAGATGTTTTTAAATATCTCAAAAAATATTATTGCTACAGACTATTATCATATATTGGCAGAATCTGTGGACTCCCAGTGATCACAAAAAACACGTAAAATCGCTCTGTCTCTTCTAGTTTAGCCAGAAAACGCGTTTAAAGTTTTGCAAAAGATTTTTTTAAATATCTCCAAAAATATTTTTGCTACAGCCTATTATCATATATTGGCAGAATCTGTGGACTCCCAGTGATCAAGAAAAACACGTAAAATCGCTCTATCTCTTCTAGTTTAGCCAGAAAACGCGTTTAAAGTTTTGCAAAATATTTTTTTAAATATCTCCAAAAATATTTTTGCTACAGCCTATTATCATATATTGGCAGAATCTGTGGACTCCCAGTGATCACAAAAAACACGTAAAATCGCTCTATCTCTTCTAGTTCAGCCAGAAAACGCGTTTAAAGTTTTGCAAAAGATTTTTTTAAATATCTCCAAAAATATTTTTGCTACAGCCTATTATCATATATTGGCAGAATCTGTGGACTCCCAGTGATCAAGAAAAACACGTAAAATCGCTCTATCTCTTCTAGTTTAGCCAGAAAACGCGTTTAAAGTTTTGCAAAATATTTTTTTAAATATCTCCAAAAATATTTTTGCTACAACCTATTATCATATATTGGCAGAATCTGTGGACTCCCAGTGATCACAAAAAACACGTAAAATCGCTCTATCTCTTCTAGTTTAGCCAGAAAACGCGTTTAAAGTTTTGCAAAAGATTTTTTTAAATATCTCCAAAAATATTTTTGCTACAGCCTATTATCATATATTGGCAGAATCTGTGGACTCCCAGTGATCACAAAAAACACGTAAAATCGCTCTATCTCTTCTAGTTTAGCCAGAAAACGCGTTTAAAGTTTTGCAAAATATTTTTTTAAATATCTCCAAAAATATTTTTGCTACAGCCTATTATCATATATTGGCAGAATCTGTGGACTCCCAGTGATCACAAAAAACACGTAAAATCGCTCTATCTCTTCTAGTTTAGCCAGAAAACGCGTTTAAAGTTTTGCAAAATATTTTTTTAAATATCTCCAAAAATATTTTTGCTACAGCCTATTATCATATATTGGCAGAATCTGTAAACTCCCAGTGATCACAAAAAACACGTAAAATCGCTCTATCTCTTCTAGTTCAGCCAGAAAACGCGTTTAAAGTTTTGCAAAATGTTTTTTTAAATATCTCCAAAAATATTTTTGCTACAGCCTATTATCATATATTGGCAGAATCTGTGGACTCCCAGTGATCACAAAAAACACGTAAAATCGCTCTATCTCTTCTAGTTTAGCCAGAAAACGCGTTTAAAGTTTTGCAAAATATTTTTTTAAATATCTCCAAAAATATTTTTGCTACAGCCTATTATCATATATTGGCAGAATCTGTGGACTCCCAGTGATCACAAAAAACACGTAAAATCGCTCTATCTCTTCTAGTTCAGCCAGAAAACGCGTTTAAAGTTTTGCAAAAGATTTTGTTAAATATCTCCAAAAATATTTTTGCTACAGCCTATTATCATATATTGGCAGAATCTGTGGACTCCCAGTGATCACAAAAAACACGTAAAATCGCTCTATCTCTTCTAGTTTAGCCAGAAAACGCGTTTAAAGTTTTGCAAAAGATTTTTTTAAATATCTCCAAAAATATTTTTGCTACAGCCTATTATCATATATTGGCAGAATCTGTGGACTCCCAGTGATCACAAAAAACACGTAAAATCGCTCTATCTCTTCTAGTTTAGCCAGAAAACGCGTTTAAAGTTTTGCAAAATATTTTTTTAAATATCTCCAAAAATATTTTTGCTACAGCCTATTATCATATATTGGCAGAATCTGTGGACTCCCAGTGATCACAAAAAACACGTAAAATCGCTCTATCTCTTCTAGTTTAGCCAGAAAACGCGTTTAAAGTTTTGCAAAATATTTTTTTAAATATCTCCAAAAATATTTTTGCTACAGCCTATTATCATATATTGGCAGAATCTGTAAACTCCCAGTGATCACAAAAAACACGTAAAATCGCTCTATCTCTTCTAGTTCAGCCAGAAAACGCGTTTAAAGTTTTGCAAAATGTTTTTTTAAATATCTCCAAAAATATTTTTGCTACAGCCTATTATCATATATTGGCAGAATCTGTGGACTCCCAGTGATCACAAAAAACACGTAAAATCGCTCTATCTCTTCTAGTTTAGCCAGAAAACGCGTTTAAAGTTTTGCAAAATATTTTTTTAAATATCTCCAAAAATATTTTTGCTACAGCCTATTATCATATATTGGCAGAATCTGTGGACTCCCAGTGATCACAAAAAACACGTAAAATCGCTCTATCTCTTCTAGTTTAGCCAGAAAACGCGTTTAAAGTTTTGCAAAATATTTTTTTAAATATCTCCAAAAATATTTTTGCTACAGCCTGTTATCATATATTGGCAGAATCTGTGGACTCCCAGCGATCACAAAAAACACGTAAAATCGCTCTATCTCTTCTAGTTTAGCCAGAAAACGCGTTTAAAGTTTTGCAAAAGATTTTTTTAAATATCTCCAAAAATATTTTTGCTACAGCCTATTATCATATATTGGCAGAATCTGTGGACTCCCAGTGATCACAAAAAACACGTAAAATCGCTCTATCTCTTCTAGTTTAGCCAGAAAACGCGTTTAAAGTTTTGCAAAAGATTTTTTTAAATATCTCCAAAAATATTTTTGCTACAGCCTATTATCATATATTGGCAGAATCTGTGGACTCCCAGTGATCAAGAAAAACACTTAAAATCGCTCTATCTCTTCTAGTTTAGCCAGAAAACGCGTTTAAAGTTTTGCAAAATATTTTTTTAAATATCTCCAAAAATATTTTTGCTACAGCCTATTATCATATATTGGCAGAATCTGTGAATTCCCAGTGATCACAATAAACACGTAAAATCGCTCTATCTCTTCTAGTTTAGCCAGAAAACGCGTTTAAAGTTTTGCAAAAGATTTTTTTAAATATCTCCAAAAATATTTTTGCTACAGCCTATTATCATATATTGGCAGAATCTGTGGACTCCCAGTGATCACAAAAAACACGTAAAATCGCTCTATCTCTTCTAGTTCAGCCAGAAAACGCGTTTAAAGTTTTGCAAAATGTTTTTTTAAATATCTCCAAAAATATTTTTGCTACAGCCTATTATCATATATTGGCAGAATCTGTGGACTCCCAGTGATCACAAAAAACACGTAAAATCGCTCTATCTCTTCTAGTTTAGCCAGAAAACGCGTTTAAAGTTTTGCAAAATATTTTTTTAAATATCTCCAAAAATATTTTTGCTACAGCCTATTATCATATATTGGCAGAATCTGTGGACTCCCAGTGATCACAAAAAACACGTAAAATCGCTCTATCTCTTCTAGTTTAGCCAGAAAACGCGTTTAAAGTTTTGCAAAATATTTTTTTAAATATCTCCAAAAATATTTTTGCTACAGCCTGTTATCATATATTGGCAGAATCTGTGGACTCCCAGCGATCACAAAAAACACGTAAAATCGCTCTATCTCTTCTAGTTTAGCCAGAAAACGCGTTTAAAGTTTTGCAAAATATTTTTTTAAATATCTCCAAAAATATTTTTGCTACAGCCTATTATCATATATTGGCAGAATCTGTGGACTCCCAGTGATCACAAAAAACACGTAAAATCGCTCTATCTCTTCTAGTTTAGCCAGAAAACGCGTTTAAAGTTTTGCAAAAGATTTTTTTAAATATCTCCAAAAATATTTTTGCTACAGCCTATTATCATATATTGGCAGAATCTGTGGACTCCCAGTGATCAAGAAAAACACGTAAAATCGCTCTATCTCTTCTAGTTTAGCCAGAAAACGCGTTTAAAGTTTTGCAAAATATTTTTTTAAATATCTCCAAAAATATTTTTGCTACAGCCTATTATCATATATTGGCAGAATCTGTGAATTCCCAGTGATCACAATAAACACGTAAAATCGCTCTATCTCTTCTAGTTTAGCCAGAAAACGCGTTTAAAGTTTTGCAAAAGATTTTTTTAAATATCTCCAAAAATATTTTTGCTACGGCCTATTATCATATATTGGCAGAATCTGTGGACTCCCAGTGATCACAAAAAACACGTAAAATCGCTCTATCTCTTCTAGTTTAGCCAGAAAACGCGTTTAAAGTTTTGCAAAATATTTTTTTAAATATCTCCAAAAATATTTTTGCTACAGCCTATTATCATATATTGGCAGAATCTGTGGACTCCCAGTGATCACAAAAAACACGTAAAATCGCTCTATCTCTTCTAGTTTAGCCAGAAAACGCGTTTAAAGTTTTGCAAACGATTTTTTTAAATATCTCCAAAAATATTTTTGCTACAGCCTATTATCATATATTGGCAGAATCTATGGACTCCCAGTGATCACAAAAAACACGTAAAATCGCTCTATGTCTTCTAGTTTAGCCAGAAAACGCGTTTAAAGTTTTGCAAAATATTTTTTTAAATATCTCCAAAAATATTTTTGCTACAGCCTATTATCATATATTGTCAGAATCTGTGGACTCCCAGTGATCACAAAAAACACGTAAAATCGCTCTATCTCTTCTAGTTTAGCCAGAAAACGCGTTTAAAGTTTTACAAAATATTTTTTTAAATATCTCCAAAAATATTTTTGCTACAGCCTATTATCATAATATTGGCAGAATCTGTGAATTCCCAGTGATCACAATAAACACGTAAAATCGCTCTATCTCTTCTAGTTTAGCCAGAAAACGCGTTTAAAGTTTTGCAAAAGATTTTTTTAAATATCTCCAAAAATATTTTTGCTACAGCCTATTATCATATATTGGCAGAATCTGTGGACTCCCAGTGATCACAAAAAACACGTAAAATCGCTCTATCTCTTCTAGTTTAGCCAGAAAACGCGTTTAAAGTTTTGCAAAATATTTTTTTAAATATCTCCAAAAATATTTTTGCTACAGCCTATTATCATATATTGGCAGAATCTGTGGACTCCCAGTGATCACAAAAAACACGTAAAATCGCTCTATCTCTTCTAGTTTAGCCAGAAAACGCGTTTAAAGTTTTGCAAAATATTTTTTTAAATATCTCCAAAAATATTTTTGCTACAGCCTATTATCATATATTGGCAGAATCTGTGGACTCCCAGTGATCACAAAAAACACGTAAAATCGCTCTATCTCTTCTAGTTTAGCCAGAAAACGCGTTTAAAGTTTTGCAAAATATTTTTTTAAATATCTCCAAAAATATTTTTGCTACAGCCTATTATCATATATTGGCAGAATCTGTGGACTCCCAGTGATCACAAAAAACACGTAAAATCGCTCTATCTCTTCTAGTTTAGCCAGAAAACGCGTTTAAAGTTTTGCAAAATATTTTTTTAAATATCTCCAAAAATATTTTTGCTACAGCCTATTATCATATATTGTCAGAATCTGTGGACTCCCAGTGATCACAAAAAACACGTAAAATCGCTCTATCTCTTCTAGTTTAGCCAGAAAACGCGTTTAAGGTTTTGCAAAATATTTTTTTAAATATCTCCAAAAATATTTTTGCTACAGCCTATTATCATATATTGGCAGAATCTGTAAACTCCCAGTGATCACAAAAAACACGTAAAATCGCTCTATCTCTTCTAGTTTAGCCAGAAAACGCGTTTAAAGTTTTGCAAAATATTTTTTTAAATATCTCCAAAAATATTTTTGCTACAGCCTATTATCATATATTGGCAGAATCTGTGGACTCCCAGTGATCACAAAAAACACGTAAAATCGCTCTATCTCTTCTAGTTTAGCCAGAAAACGCGTTTAAAGTTTTGCAAACGATTTTTTTAAATATCTCCAAAAATATTTTTGCTACAGCCTATTATCATATATTGGCAGAATCTATGGACTCCCAGTGATCACAAAAAACACGTAAAATCGCTCTATGTCTTCTAGTTTAGCCAGAAAACGCGTTTAAAGTTTTGCAAAATATTTTTTTAAATATCTCCAAAAATATTTTTGCTACAGCCTATTATCATATATTGTCAGAATCTGTGGACTCCCAGTGATCACAAAAAACACGTAAAATCGCTCTATCTCTTCTAGTTTAGCCAGAAAACGCGTTTAAAGTTTTACAAAATATTTTTTTAAATATCTCCAAAAATATTTTTGCTACAGCCTATTATCATAATATTGGCAGAATCTGTGAATTCCCAGTGATCACAATAAACACGTAAAATCGCTCTATCTCTTCTAGTTTAGCCAGAAAACGCGTTTAAAGTTTTGCAAAAGATTTTTTTAAATATCTCCAAAAATATTTTTGCTACAGCCTATTATCATATATTGGCAGAATCTGTGGACTCCCAGTGATCACAAAAAACACGTAAAATCGCTCTATCTCTTCTAGTTTAGCCAGAAAACGCGTTTAAAGTTTTGCAAAATATTTTTTTAAATATCTCCAAAAATATTTTTGCTACAGCCTATTATCATATATTGGCAGAATCTGTGGACTCCCAGTGATCACAAAAAACACGTAAAATCGCTCTATCTCTTCTAGTTTAGCCAGAAAACGCGTTTAAAGTTTTGCAAAATATTTTTTTAAATATCTCCAAAAATATTTTTGCTACAGCCTATTATCATATATTGGCAGAATCTGTGGACTCCCAGTGATCACAAAAAACACGTAAAATCGCTCTATCTCTTCTAGTTTAGCCAGAAAACGCGTTTAAAGTTTTGCAAAATATTTTTTTAAATATCTCCAAAAATATTTTTGCTACAGCCTATTATCATATATTGGCAGAATCTGTGGACTCCCAGTGATCACAAAAAACACGTAAAATCGCTCTATCTCTTCTAGTTTAGCCAGAAAACGCGTTTAAAGTTTTGCAAAATATTTTTTTAAATATCTCCAAAAATATTTTTGCTACAGCCTATTATCATATATTGGCAGAATCTGTGGACTCCCAGTGATCACAAAAAACACGTAAAATCGCTCTATCTCTTCTAGTTTAGCCAGAAAACGCGTTTAAAGTTTTGCAAAATATTTTTTTAAATATCTCCAAAAATATTTTTGCTACAGCCTATTATCATATATTGTCAGAATCTGTGGACTCCCAGTGATCACAAAAAACACGTAAAATCGCTCTATCTCTTCTAGTTTAGCCAGAAAACGCGTTTAAGGTTTTGCAAAATATTTTTTTAAATATCTCCAAAAATATTTTTGCTACAGCCTATTATCATATATTGGCAGAATCTGTAAACTCCCAGTGATCACAAAAAACACGTAAAATCGCTCTATCTCTTCTAGTTCAGCCAGAAAACGCGTTTAAAGTTTTGCAAAATGTTTTTTTAAATATCTCCAAAAATATTTTTGCTACAGCCTATTATCATATATTGGCAGAATCTGTGGACTCCCAGTGATCACAAAAAACACGTAAAATCGCTCTATCTCTTCTAGTTTAGCCAGAAAACGCGTTTAAAGTTTTGCAAAATATTTTTTTAAATATCTCCAAAAATATTTTTGCTACAGCCTATTATCATATATTGGCAGAATCTGTGGACTCCCAGTGATCACAAAAAACACGTAAAATCGCTCTATCTCTTCTAGTTTAGCCAGAAAACGCGTTTAAAGTTTTGCAAAATATTTTTTTAAATATCTCCAAAAATATTTTTGCTACAGCCTGTTATCATATATTGGCAGAATCTGTGGACTCCCAGCGATCACAAAAAACACGTAAAATCGCTCTATCTCTTCTAGTTTAGCCAGAAAACCCGTTTAAAGTTTTGCAAAATATTTTTTTAAATATCTCCAAAAATATTTTTGCTACAGCCTATTATCATATATTGGCAGAATCTGTGGACTCCCAGTGATCACAAAAAACACGTAAAATCGCTCTATCTCTTCTAGTTTAGCCAGAAAACGCGTTTAAAGTTTTGCAAAAGATTTTTTTAAATATCTCCAAAAATATTTTTGCTACAGCCTATTATCATATATTGGCAGAATCTGTGGACTCCCAGTGATCAAGAAAAACACTTAAAATCGCTCTATCTCTTCTAGTTTAGCCAGAAAACGCGTTTAAGGTTTTGCAAAATATTTTTTTAAATATCTCCAAAAATATTTTTGCTACAGCCTATTATCATATATTGGCAGAATCTGTAAACTCCCAGTGATCACAAAAAACACGTAAAATCGCTCTATCTCTTCTAGTTCAGCCAGAAAACGCGTTTTAAAGTTTTGCAAAATGTTTTTTTAAATATCTCCAAAAATATTTTTGCTACAGCCTATTATCATATATTGGCAGAATCTGTGGACTCCCAGTGATCACAAAAAACACGTAAAATCGCTCTATCTCTTCTAGTTTAGCCAGAAAACGCGTTTAAAGTTTTGCAAAATATTTTTTTAAATATCTCCAAAAATATTTTTGCTACAGCCTATTATCATATATTGGCAGAATCTGTGGACTCCCAGTGATCACAAAAAACACGTAAAATCGCTCTATCTCTTCTAGTTTAGCCAGAAAACGCGTTTAAAGTTTTGCAAAATATTTTTTTAAATATCTCCAAAAATATTTTTGCTACAGCCTGTTATCATATATTGGCAGAATCTGTGGACTCCCAGTGATCACAAAAAACACGTAAAATCGCTCTATCTCTTCTAGTTTAGCCAGAAAACGCGTTTAAAGTTTTGCAAAAGATTTTTTTTAAATATCTCCAAAAATATTTTTGCTACAGCCTATTATCATATATTGGCAGAATCTGTGGACTCCCAGTGATCAAGAAAAACACGTAAAATCGCTCTATCTCTTCTAGTTTAGCCAGAAAACGCGTTTTAAAGTTTTGCAAAATATTTTTTTAAATATCTCCAAAAATATTTTTGCTACAACCTATTATCATATATTGGCAGAATCTGTGGACTCCCAGTGATCACAAAAAAACACGTAAAATCGCTCTATCTCTTCTAGTTTAGCCAGAAAACGCGTTTAAAGTTTTGCAAAAGATTTTTTTTAAATATCTCCAAAAATATTTTTGCTACAGCCTATTATCATATATTGGCAGAATCTGTGGGACTCCCAGTGATCACAAAAAACACGTAAAATCGCTCTATCTCTTCTAGTTTAGCCAGAAAACGCGTTTAAAGTTTTGCAAAATATTTTTTTAAATATCTCCAAAAATATTTTTGCTACAGCCTATTATCATATATTGGCAGAATCTGTGGACTCCCAGTGATCACAAAAAACACGTAAAATCGCTCTATCTCTTCTAGTTTAGCCAGAAAACGCGTTTATAAGTTTTGCAAAAGATTTTTTTTAAATATCTCCAAAAATATTTTTGCTACAGCCTATTATCATATATTGGCAGAATCTGTGGACTCCCAGTGATCACAAAAAACACGTAAAATCGCTCTATCTCTTCTAGTTTAGCCAGAAAACGCGTTTAAAGTTTTGCAAAATATTTTTTTAAATATCTCCAAAAATATTTTTGCTACAGCCTATTATCATATATTGGCAGAATCTGTAAACTCCCAGTGATCACAAAAAACACGTAAAATCGCTCTATCTCTTCTAGTTCAGCCAGAAAACGCGTTTAAAGTTTTGCAAAATGTTTTTTTAAATATCTCCAAAAATATTTTTGTTACAGCCTATTATCATATATTGGCAGAATCTGTGGACTCCCAGTGATCACAAAAAACACGTAAAATCGCTCTATCTCTTCTAGTTTAGCCAGAAAACGCGTTTAAGGTTTTGCAAAATATTTTTTTTAAATATCTCCAAAAATATTTTTGCTACAGCCTATTATCATATATTGGCAGAATCTGTAAACTCCCAGTGATCACAAAAAACACGTAAAATCGCTCTATCTCTTCTAGTTCAGCCAGAAAACGCGTTTAAAGTTTTGCAAAATGTTTTTTTTAAATATCTCCAAAAATATTTTTGCTACAGCCTATTATCATATATTGGCAGAATCTGTGGACTCCCAGTGATCACAAAAAAACACGTAAAATCGCTCTATCTCTTCTAGTTTAGCCAGAAAACGCGTTTAAAGTTTTGCAAAATATTTTTTTAAATATCTCCAAAAATATTTTTGCTACAGCCTATTATCATATATTGGCAGAATCTGTAAACTCCCAGTGATCACAAAAAACACGTAAAATCGCTCTATCTCTTCTAGTTCAGCCAGAAAACGCGTTTAAAGTTTTGCAAAATGTTTTTTTAAATATCTCCAAAAATATTTTTGTTACAGCCTATTATCATATATTGGCAGAATCTGTGGACTCCCAGTGATCACAAAAAACACGTAAAATCGCTCTATCTCTTCTAGTTTAGCCAGAAAACGCGTTTAAAGTTTTGCAAAATATTTTTTTAAATATCTCCAAAAATATTTTTGCTACAGCCTATTATCATATATTGGCAGAATCTGTGGACTCCCAGTGATCACAAAAAACACGTAAAATCCCTCTATCTCTTCTAGTTTAGCCAGAAAACGCGTTTAAAGTTTTGCAAAATATTTTTTTAAATATCTCCAAAAATATTTTTGCTACAGCCTATTATCATATATTGGCAGAATCTGTGGACTCCCAGTGATCACAAAAAACACGTAAAATCGCTCTATCTCTTCTAGTTTAGCCAGAAAACGCGTTTTAAAGTTTTGCAAAATATTTTTTTAAATATCTCCAAAAATATTTTTGCTACAGCCTGTTATCATATATTGGCAGAATCTGTGGACTCCCAGCGATCACAAAAAACACGTAAAATCGCTCTATCTCTTCTAGTTTAGCCAGAAAACGCGTTTAAAGTTTTGCAAAAGATTTTTTTTAAATATCTCCAAAAATATTTTTGCTACAGCCTATTATCATATATTGGCAGAATCTGTGGACTCCCAGTGATCACAAAAAACACGTAAAATCGCTCTATCTCTTCTAGTTTAGCCAGGAAAACGCGTTTTAAAGTTTTGCAAAAGATTTTTTTAAATATCTCCAAAAATATTTTTGCTACAGCCTATTATCATATATTGGCAGAATCTGTGGACTCCCAGTGATCAAGAAAAACACTTAAAATCGCTCTATCTCTTCTAGTTTAGCCAGAAAACGCGTTTAAAGTTTTGCAAAATATTTTTTTAAATATCTCCAAAAATATTTTTGCTACAGCCTATTATCATATATTGGCAGAATCTGTGAATTCCCAGTGATCACAATAAACACGTAAAATCGCTCTATCTCTTCTAGTTTAGCCAGAAAACGCGTTTAAAGTTTTGCAAAAGATTTTTTTAAATATCTCCAAAAATATTTTTGCTACAGCCTATTATCATATATTGGCAGAATCTGTGGACTCCCAGTGATCACAAAAAACACGTAAAATCGCTCTATCTCTTCTAGTTCAGCCAGAAAACGCGTTTAAAGTTTTGCAAAATGTTTTTTTTAAATATCTCCAAAAATATTTTTGCTACAGCCTATTATCATATATTGGCAGAATCTGTGGACTCCCAGTGATCACAAAAAACACGTAAAATCGCTCTATCTCTTCTAGTTTAGCCAGAAAACGCGTTTAAAGTTTTGCAAAATATTTTTTTTAAATATCTCCAAAAATATTTTTGCTACAGCCTATTATCATATATTGGCAGAATCTGTGGACTCCCAGTGATCACAAAAAACACGTAAAATCGCTCTATCTCTTCTAGTTTAGCCAGAAAACGCGTTTAAAGTTTTGCAAAATATTTTTTTTAAATATCTCCAAAAATATTTTTGCTACAGCCTGTTATCATATATTGGCAGAATCTGTGGACTCCCAGCGATCACAAAAAACACGTAAAATCGCTCTATCTCTTCTAGTTTAGCCAGAAAACGCGTTTTAAAGTTTTGCAAAATATTTTTTTTAAATATCTCCAAAAATATTTTTGCTACAGCCTATTATCATATATTGGCAGAATCTGTGGACTCCCAGTGATCACAAAAAACACGTAAAATCGCTCTATCTCTTCTAGTTTAGCCAGAAAACGCGTTTTAAAGTTTTGCAAAAGATTTTTTTTAAATATCTCCAAAAATATTTTTGCTACAGCCTATTATCATATATTGGCAGAATCTGTGGACTCCCAGTGATCAAGAAAAACACGTAAAATCGCTCTATCTCTTCTAGTTTAGCCAGAAAACGCGTTTAAAGTTTTGCAAAATATTTTTTTAAATATCTCCAAAAATATTTTTGCTACAGCCTATTATCATATATTGGGCAGAATCTGTGAATTCCCAGTGATCACAATAAACACGTAAAATCGCTCTATCTCTTCTAGTTTAGCCAGAAAACGCGTTTAAAGTTTTGCAAAAGATTTTTTTAAATATCTCCAAAAATATTTTTGCTACAGCCTATTATCATATATTGGCAGAATCTGTGGACTCCCAGTGATCACAAAAAACACGTAAAATCGCTCTATCTCTTCTAGTTTAGCCAGGAAAACGCGTTTAAAGTTTTGCAAAATATTTTTTTTAAATATCTCCAAAAATATTTTTGCTACAGCCTATTATCA